>NC_092778.1:33087358-35606108 GCF_047496795.1 Chiloscyllium punctatum | reverse complement strand
TGGAATACAAGAATAAGAAAATATTGCGACAATTTAATAGCACTTTGGTGGTCCATATCCGAAATATTGTTTCAGTTTCCAGAGACAAAGAACAGTACAGTCTGCTTCTACCACTTTCTCTTGCAGCACATTCCAGGCACTTACCATATACAGTGCCTCTCACATCTCCTTTAAACTTCCCCTCTTTTACCTTAAACGTATGTCCCTCATAATTGACATTTCCAGTTTAGGAAAAAGACTCCAACTCTAAGAAAGATATGCTTGCCTCGAGGGCAGTACAGTGAAGGTTCACCAGATTGTTTTCTGGGATGAGAGGATTGTCCAAAGGTGAGAGGCTGAGTAGACTGAACCAAACTGTCTAAGTTTAGAAGGAGTTTGGAAAAAAATGAGAAATTGTTTCATTGAAACATTGAAGATTCTTAAGGTATTTGCAGAGATTGCTGCCGCAGAACTTGGGAATCTAGAACACATGTTATATAGTCTCATGATGAGTCTTCAATTATTTAGGACAATAATTGAGAGAAATTCTTCACTTAAGTGGTTTAAAATCTTTGCAATTCTCACTCCAAAGATTGTGGTATTCCATCAGTGACTATAATCAAGCTGAATGGATAGATTTATAGTCTCTCAGGGAGTAACAGGATATTGCTTGAAAGCTGAAGGGAGGGCCAGCTACTAAAAGAAATAACAAGGAAGAAGTTTCAAAAAGGCAGTCTGCAACTTTGAATTACTGGCTGAGTCAAAATCGCTATGCATTTCTGCTCCCTGCTGCTATAGAAATGAAAGGAGATACAAAAGAAATACGAAAAAGTATTGGGATTACTTTTTCCCATTCTCAGCAGGAAAGATATGAAAAAGCTACCGAGTGAAATAAGAATGAACAAATCAGATTAGCAACTCCGCTATGTGTGTTGGTGAAAGAGAGTGTCAAGATATATTCTAGCTCAGACCTTCCTGAGGAGCAGATAAGCCACACAGAAGTTATGTTGAAGGCTTTGAACCCCATATGATACTTATAAATTTTTTTTATCATCAAAATTCAAGAGGAGTGGTTGATCAGCATGTGACCAAACAGACACATCTATCTGGATCCTGTGAGTTTGGATAACTGAAAGATGACTTCATCAGAGACAGGATTGTCTTAGGCATATATGTTTGTGCAGTGACAGCATGTCTGCGCAAAGAGGATAAACTTACTCTCAAAGAAGCTCAGAGATTGTCAATCATCAGCTAGAGTGTGTTAATGGGAGAACAGATATTACATTGAGACACATTCTCGGTGGAATTAGAACAATATATTGGAAAGTTATGAGACTACTGAATGATGACTATAGAGGGAGAGCATCAAGACAGCTTTGTGCAAAATAATGGGCGTTGCCAATCTATGCAAAATGATGTAAGACTATGGCCCAAAAATGAAGCCCTCAAAAAGTGAGGTTGAGGCTATATGATGGAACAATACTAACCTAAAGAGGACAAATCATTGGGAAGAATGAAGATGAACATCAAGCAAAATCCAGACATCTCAGCTGAAGCAAGCCTGAAACTGTATCTGTCAGCATACCAGAAGAAATCTGCAGCTTTTTGCTGGCCACTAAGCCATTGACAGCTGAATAAATTCTGAAAGATTACCAAAGGTATCTTTCCAAGTCTCAGATATCATCCTGGTAAATATCATCTTGCAGTGGATTAAAGTATGAGATCAACTGTCAAGGAAAGTTCCAGATGCCCTCAAATTCCTACAGATTGGATTAGCAGCAGCAGGGTAGCACTGAAAAAAAATCTAGAAAAGTGACATTTGTCCTCAATTTACAAGTGAAGAATTTATAAAGAATTGACAGATTCAAAATTATATATCATCCATACACTATCTCAGGCCAAATGGAAAAGCTGAATCAGTGAAAATCACCAAACGGATCTGAAGGAAAATAAGCAATGCAGCAGAAATTTGTACAGACTAATTCTTGAGAGTCCAATCCAAAATCTAATATCCTGTCACACCCAATGCTATCTCTCCAATAGCGAAAAAACTATTGAAACCAGAAGTAGAGCAAGCGCGAGTGATCAATTCATGGTGAAATAACAGAAATCCAAATTTTACTTGATAAAACTGCCAAGTCATTGCCAAAGCTGACCACTGGAAAGCCAGTCAGAGGACTTTCAACAAAAGTCAACTCACACAGCATATTTGGAATTGAGCAGAGCTATTGTCATCTTCATCCAACAGAGTGAACATGAATAACCAGGTGTATCACTGCAACTGCAGAAATCTACATAAAGCAATTGTGCCCTCACTGCAATCAGCTGACCAGAATGCCCACACATAGTACAGAAGGGCCATCAGTCCCAGAGGTCCAGCATTCCCCTGTGGCAGAAATGGGGATCAGGAATAACAGTCATTACAGTGACAACATTCACCATGGGAATAACACTCCCCAGATAGGGAACATTACTCTGGCAATTCAGCAGATAGAGATGAACAATCAATGACAATGTGTGCACCATTAGGAGATCTGCATGATTTAAAAACAATGCATGTACAGAGATTTACAGCAGGGAACCGACAAGTTAACTCAGCTCTGCGAATGAATGAAAGCTTTTTTCTAAATGAATCATAGAAACATAAAATACTGAAGAGGGTCTTTGGCCTATTGAGTCTGCACTGACAAAAAATATTCCTCTAAATCTATACTAGCCCCACTTTCCAGAATTTGGTCGACATTTCCAATGCTCATCCAAGTACTTTTTAAAAGTTGTGAGGTTTCCTGCCTCAACTAGCCTCCCAGGAATTGCATTCTAAATTCCCACCACCCTCTGAATGAAAAAAACATTTCCTTAAATCCCCTCCAATCTTCTGCCTTTCACCTTAAAATGATGCCCCCTTGTAACCAATCCTTCAACTAAGGGGAACAGCTGCTTTCTATCCACCCTGTCCTTGTCCCTTATAATCTTATACACCTTAATCAGGCTTTGTCTGCTCCATAGAAAAAACCCAAGCTTACCCAGCCTCTCTTCATAGCTGAACTGCCGCATCCCAGGCAACATCCTAGTCAATCTTCTCTGCACCATCTCCAGTGCAATCACGCATTCCGATGGTGCAGTGACCAGAATTGCACAGCATACTCCAGCTGTGGTCTAACCAAAGTTTTGTACAGTTCTAACATTAACCTCCCTGCTCTTATATTGTATGCCATAGCTGATAAAGCCGAGTGTCCCATAGATCTTCTTATCTACCCTATTCATCTGTTCTGGTACCTTCAGGTATCTATGGACAAGTGCCCCAAGATCCCTCTGTTCCTCTGAGCTTCCTCATGTCCTGCCATTCATTGGAAGAAGTAATAAGACAAAGGAGTACTCAAAGTGCATCATCTCACATATATCAGGGTTAAATTCCAGTGGCCACTGACCTGCCCATTTGACCAATTGTCTATATCCTCCTGTAATCTAGGACTTCATTCCTAACTGTCAATCACCTGTCCAATGTTCGTGTCATTTGAAAACTTATTTATCATCCTTCCCACATGCTCATCTACATCGTTTATATATATATATATTATATATATATATATATATATATCACTAACAATAATTATATGTAGATTGAGTAACTTCGGAAAGTTAAAATGGTTTGATAGTGTATGCATTTTGCTTTTATGAGATGTATGGAGAAGTGCAATTGTAGTGAGTGTACTGGCTGCTGTCTATTTTTGTCTTGTATGCATCTGCATCAGTTGAAACATCCCAGAGACCATGGTAACGGTGATGTTTGGGAAAGAAGATTGCTTTTAAACTCGCTGGCATCCCGGCCCCGTTCCTTCTTTTGAATGTCAAACTTACACTAATTGGAATATCCAGGCAACCGAGGAAATCATCGTTTTCTTCCTGTGATCCCATGGCGCCATTAGTTCGAGCAGACTTCACGATCTGTTTGAAGTATCTTTACAATCAGAATAACAATCAGCAAAATGGATTAGATCTGAGAAAGGGAATATTAAATACAGGGTGGTTTAAATTAATTAGGCAGTGTAGAGAAGATTCACCAGGATATTGCCTGGGATGGAGCAGTGTAGCTTTGAAGAGAGACTGGATAAGCTTGGGTGGTTTCTGTAGAGAAAAGAAGGCCTGATTGAGGTCCCCCTGATTATTGGGGAAAAGGTTGGGGGGGGAGCATGGACAGTATGGCTTGAAAGCAGCTGGGGTGAGGGCCATTAAGGGAAAGCTCCTCACTTCCTGGTATCATTGCTATCAGTCTCTATCTGAGAATCTGAAGTTTTTCTTAGCAACAGTAGAGCTGGTATCAATGCTAACATTTACAAAAGAAAGGTAATTTGCAATACAGAGTTAGAAAGATAACAGTAAATGCTTAAATGGAAGGTTCATCTAAACCTAAATTAAACATTTCCTTTTTTATTTATCTGCATCTTTATGTTTGATCATAACAGTTAAACACTGATGTACCTTAGCAAATAAACATGGAGTATAAATTTTAACTATACTCTGGAATACTCTGAACAGTAGGGATTTCCATCCTACTGTCACAAGAAATACTCCAAAGGCAAGGGCAGCATGGGTAAGATACATAGTAAAGCTCCCTTTCCACTATTCTATCAAGCACGCCCAGATTAGGAACAGTATGGAATCAATCCTCTCCATTATGCCATAAAATGCTCCCATGAGGTTAGATATTGCATAAAGTTGATATTTTCCTGCCCCCTGAGGGTTTGATGGACTCGATTAGCCAATCCAAGCAGGTTATTGACTTACCTTCCCATTCCTTTAAGCCCACTGATCTGATTTAGATTTTTGCAAGCCTCTACCACCGAGACTTCATCATCATGGTCCCTGGGAAGTGATGCAATGACAGTTATTAGATAGTGATACTTGTGTACAGTGATACAGACCTCTTGTACAGTGCACAATTGACCCTGGCACTGGATTCACCAGTTGCTGGCTGCTCTGGATTGTTGAAGGCCAGGATTCCTGGTTCTTACTGCAGTCTTCAGTTCAAACAGATTAGGGTCACTTTATCAGATCACTTACACATAAAGATAGGAATTAGGAGCAGGAAGAGGCCAATTGAACTTGCTCCACCATTCGATATGATTGTGGCTAATTTCACTGAAGCACAATCCGGACTCCCATTGATTAACATTCACATTTTACTTAACAAAAATCTATCTCGATCCGCCATAAAATGGTTTCAAGACTCTGTTTCCACCACCTTTCAATGAAGAGTTCCAAAGACTTATGACCCTCTGAGAAAAAAAACTCTTCATGCCTGTCTTAAATAAGAAACCCCTTACATTTTAAACAGTGACTATTCATTTTAGATTCTCCCGCAACAGGAAACTTCACCTCCACATCCATTGGTCAAGACCCCTCAGGATCACATGTTTCAATTAAGTCACTTCTTACTCTTCTAAACATTAATAGATATTAGCCTAGCCTGTCCAACCATTCTTCATAAAACAACCTGCCCGTTTCTGGTATTAGTCAATAAACTTTTCTAAACTGCTTCCACATCCTTCCTGAAATAAGGAGACAAATTCTCCACACAGTACTCCAGGTGCGGTCTCATCAGTGCTCTATATAACTGAAGCATGACTTCCTTACTTTTCTATTGCATTCCCTTTGCAATAAATAATAATATTGTATTAACACCTCTAGCTGCTTGCTGTAGCAGTATATTAACCTTACATAACTCATGCACTAGGACATTCACATCTCTCTGCATGGCAGAGTTCTGCAACCTCGCACTGTTTAAATAAAAAAAAGTTATCTTTCCTGAGAAAATTGACAATTTCTCAGTTTTGCACATTATACTCCATTTGTCAGATGTTTGCTTACTCACTTAACCTATTTATATCCTTTGTGGCCTCTTTATCTCCATTTCATAAGTTACTTTCCTACCTGTCTTTGTGTCATTAACAAATTTAGCATCTATACTTTTAGTCACTTTCATCCAAGTCGTTTATATAAAAGGTAAAAAAAATCAGCGCATTCAATTACTGATCAATGTGATGCACCAATTCTTGCATTTTGCCAACCAGAAACTGATCCATTCATGCCTTCTCTGTTTCTTGTTAACTAGCCAAACTATTTCTGTTAATATGTTAAGCCCATAGTTAGAGCACTTATTTTCCAGGATAACCTTTTCTGTGGCACCTTTTCAAATTTCTTCTGGAAATCTATCTATATCCATTACCCACATCATACATTAATTCGCCAAAGAACTCCAAAATGTTGCTTAAACATGATTTCCTGTTCATTAAACTATGTACACTCTGCCTTATTATCTTGAACCTCTTGTAAACCCTGTTAAAATGTCTTTAATAAACTAGCTTCTGACGTCTTTCTTATGATGCATGTAAACCTGACTGGCCTGTCATTTCCTACTTTCTCTCTCCCTTTTTGAGTAAAAATGTTGGCCTTTGCTATTTCCAGATCTAATGGAACATTCTCAGAATCCAGAGACTTTTCCAAACTTAAAACCGCTGTCATTAATCATTTCTTTTCAAACCCTTAGATGACCTCCATCAAGATAAGTCAACTCATAGCTCTAACCATTTGCTCAGTATCCTCTCTGGTGACTGCTATTTTCTTCAGTTCCTCCCTCTAATTTACAGCTACATCTGGAATGTTACTTGTATTTTCTATAGTGAAGACCAATGGAAATTATTTGTTCAATTTACCTGCCATCACCTTATTTTCCATGATTAATTTTCTAGGCTCAATTTTAAAGAACTAATACTCACTTGGTTCAGTTTTTCTTCTTTTTTATATGTCAACAGAAGCTCCATTTTTGTACTCCTAACTAGCTTTTTCTCATACTCCAACTTCTCTTCCCTCATTCATCTTTTAGACTTCCTTTGTTGCTTTTATATTTTGTCAAATCTTCTGACCTGTTAACCATCTTTGCACAATTATGTGCTTGTCTTTAACTTTCATTCAACTTTTAACTTTTTCAGTTAACCATGAATGGTAGATCCTCCCCTCAGAACTTTTTTGTTTTAATTGAATGCATCTATTCTGGGTATTTTCAAATATTCTTTTAAATGTCCATTCATAACTCTGTGTACTCTTATCGGCATATTCTAAAGTATTCTTTGAAATGGCTGCTCATGTCTGGGGTGGAATGTGGCTCAGTGGTTAGCACTATCACCTCACAGTGCCAGGGACCCGGGTTCAATTCCCACCATCAACAACTGTCTGTGTGGAGTTTGCACATTGTCTGTGTGGGTTTCCTCCCACAATCCAACGATGTACAGGTCAGGTGAATTGCTAAATTGCCCATAGTGTTAGGTACATTAGTCAGGGGTCGGTATAGGTCTGAGTGGGTTACTCTTTGGTGGGTCAGTGTGGACTTATGGGGCTGAAGAGCCTGTTTCCATACTGTAGGGAGTCTAATCTTATAACCCTGGGCTTACGTGTGAAGCAGGGAGAGGGCCAAGGCAGCCAAAGGTAATGGAAGCTCAGAAGGTCAGGCTGTGCCCTCACTGTGCTCAATTACTCCTTTCTTGCTCACAGATTTTACTCACAAGGGCAAAGAGAGGAAAGATTTCTTGAAATTTTACATCAGTATGTTTCAATGGTAGAGGAGACATAGCTGCATGCACTTTTGGTGAATCAAATGGACCGCGTGTCAGTCAGGGAACACTTGGAGGATAGACACCTTGAGACTTAAGTTAGCTTTGAAAAAGGACATGGGCAAACAGTTATTTGGAGGAGAGTGAATTTCAATAAGGTGAGATTCGATCTGGCTCAGATAAACTGGAATCTGGAACATAGAGGCAAAACTGTAACTGGAAAACTGGCTGCCTTTAAAGAGAGGATAGTATAATTGGCATAAATTCTTATAAAGAGCTGAAAATGTGTTGCTGGAAAAGCGCAGCAGGTCAGGCAGCATCCAAGGAGCAGGAGAATCGACGTTTCGGGCATAAGCCCTTCTTCAGGAATGATTCCGGAAGAAGGGCTCATGCCCGAAACGTCGATTCTCCTCCTTGGATGCTGCCTGACCTGCTGTGCTTTTCCAGCAATACATTTTCAGCTCTGATCTCCAGCATCTGCAGTCCTCACTTTCTCCTCATAAATTCTTATAAAGGTGAAAAGACAAACAAACAAAGTCAGAGTTTCTGGATAATGAAAAACATAAAGGGTAAGTTGTATCAGATATCAGGTGAATAATGTAAGTAAAAATGAGGAAGTTCAAAGAAGAAGTGAGAAAAGAAATAAGAGAAGCCAGGCAGAGAATGTAAAGAGATTGGCACCTAACATAAAATGAAACATATGAGTCTCCTATAGGCATGAAACAATAAAAGGATAGTAATAGGAGGCTTGGAATTAGGGAGCGAAGAGCACTTCTCTCAAGCAGTGTGAAAGTCACAAAAGATGACATATGTGAAAAACTTCTATTCTGGAAGGAGATCCAAGCACAGGCACATACCTGCCACTCTTAAAGCAACAATAAAATATAACAAAGGAGACACTAATGAAAGCATTACACTGCATTAAGGATTTTTATACTGACATTTTAAAGAGCATATATATCGAAAAATGAAAAACAAACATTTCAAGCCTGGTTTGACAATCCACAGACATCATATCAGAGTTTCAGTTATTTAAACAAAGAATAAGCATTTTCTTCAAGGAATAATAAATAGCTTGAAGGTAGCCAAAAACGTTATTGTTTTGTGAAACAAATGATTAAGGAAAGTCAATTCTTCTGATATTTCTAATGATGACTGCAAAGATGCTAACATTTTCCAGCTTTTAGAAGATCAGCTTAAATGTTGAGCTAATACAACATGAATTCACGACAACCAGGTGAAATAACCAACCAGTTTGTAGGCAAGTGTCAATAGTTATGGAATGTGATTTCACTGAAACTGTTTTAGCTGAAAGCCTTATGGAACTGACTGTTGCCTCTACACATTAAGTTCTTCAAAACTCACTTGTGGGCAAACCTACCACATAAAGGATGTACTATTTATGCACTAAAGGATAACGGAAGCAAGTTTGAAATCAATGCTGTGGGCTACCAGCCTCCCAGAGCCTCTAACACAGCTTGAGGTCATCAATAGGGTCAGCAAAACATCCAAATCTAGAATAAAGGGAGGTTTGTCTCAGTCACTAAGACAGTGTTCAAAGTATTACCTCCTCTTCACTACCCTCAGTGCAGAATGCACTGTACATACAATAGAGTCTATGATAATCAATTATAAAGTCAAAATTGAAAAATTCTGCATTTTAAGATTTTCAGAAAGCTATATTAAATCTACATACTTGTCCTCAAAGCAATCGCTGACCGTCATCATCAGTTTTCATGCTTGTCAAACAGATCCATACAGTTCCTCCCTCACACACTCTCACTATCTGATCATACATGCACCATCATATTGCTGGGAAGATGACAGATAATGGTACTAGAGCATGATCAAAGAGCATTCACTCGTATGATACTGGCATAATATCAGATTTGTCATCGTGTGCGGTAGGAATCTGATGATCTGCATCTTGTATGGGTCACAGGACCTCACCATTGGTTATCAAACATCAAATGACCTAGGCTGGACACAATGTCATAATACCTTTCCATAAATCATGTGCTCAGATCACTTTCTCAAACTCTTATTCTTTGTCCTGGTTCAAGTTGGGAAAAAGAGTTTGAGAATGTCATATGAACACATGATTTATGGAAGGGTATTATGACATTGCGTACATCCTAGGCCATTTTACACTTAATAACCAATAGTCGGATCCTGTGACACATACAAGATGCATATCATCAGCTTCTCACTATTCAGGATGACAAATCTGATATATTCAAGTTTTACATTAGTACCAGATATGTATGACAAATTGTACATTTTCCCATTGTGACAACAGTCAGCACACTGCAGAGTGGAACTACACAGCCATGTCATGATAACTGTATAACTACAGAATGTTGCACATCTGCCAAAACATTATCTCTCCACATTAAGATAATATATTTATATGCATACTTGTATATTGATTGGAAATGGTTCACAATCTTTAAAAGACAAAGAAGGGATGTTGCTTTATTCCACAGATCCTGAACTAGACACGCCTGTAGCATTAAGACAGTTAGATGGCAATATGACATACTGTTCCATGAGAAAAGGTATCTGCCTCACTTTCAGTAGCAGCAATAATTTAGCAGCTCACATGCAGTCACTATACCTTTGCTCTATATAGTCAGTAAGCGCAGAATCCAGACCATCTGTACAAGTTGTTTTGGTATAACATGTATTTCATTAACATTAACATGAATTGGCTATAATGTATGGATGCTGTTTGGATAATGCAAAGTTTCTATTGAATGGGTAGAGCAATTTTCTATAGCAACCTTCTACAGTGCAGTTTTCTAGAGCGCGATGTTCTAAAGCACAAGGTTGCTGAGGGACACAACTATCGCTTTAAAGCAGAATGACCTGTAAATCTGAGATCCATAGAGGTGTAAATGGTTAGTGTTGTTTGTTAACTTCAACACCCAATCTTTGTGATAACTGTTACAAGGGCTAATACATATAGGAAATATTGAGGCCACATCGTTCCAATGTGTTACTCAGAAACCACATCACATTGTGTACACATGATGTTCTGTACTCACACTGAGTAATGGAAATATAAACTCAAAAATGGAAGTTTGACCTGCTTTGTTGCAGAGAATGAACTATTTTTATATCTCAGAGGAAAGTGGAACTGTGTGGTCACTTATTGCTTCAAAAAGACATATTTTGAGGAAGCTGGATTTTACTGTCCAGCCATAGGGTTTGGATTGATTGTTAGTGATAGTTTGTCTCTGAACTGAGAAAAGAGGGATCAATTGAGATACAGGCTTCCACAAATCCTGCAGCAAATGAAATTACTCTCTATCTTTCAAATTGGAAAATAAGTAACTCAAAGACTTAGTAAAAATAAAGGAAACTTCTAATTCAAACCAAGGCCTAGGTCTAACTGACCAGCTACTGAATTGAGGATCACTATGGTTGGCAATGTAACATTCACAAAAAAATACACAAAGAAAAGAAGTGTCCTCAGTCCATACCTTTGGCTTGGACTTTAATCCACTGACTTTGTGCCTCTTTGCGCATGTGTTCAACTTATGATGTTCCTAAAAAGACTTTGTCTCATCTATCTGTCCAACCTATATGTGAATGCATGTGTGTACATTTGGATTTAAAGAGGGCTTGGTTTAAATTTGGATATTAGTAATGAATAATCTGTTTTTGCCACATGTTAAGAATAAGTTTGCTGTGATAAAGAAGTATTAAATTCTTGTTAATTCCTAAAACCAGGGGTGAATTTAACTTAGATAGTTGTCACAGTCAAATATTAACCATCCTAGTGATTAAATTTGTCATATTTCATGCTTGCAACAACTTGTGGAAGACTGAGGCTTGATTTCCAGTGCACTATTCTCACAATGTTGTGAAAAAAAGTTCCTGGGATCTTTGGATGTGAAAACGTGAGATTGGATGTGGAAGGAAATTAATTGGCAACTGATAACAGGACAGATACCAGGCAGCACACTTTAAAATAATATGACATTAGAAGTAGCTAAAACTTTCCAGTGGATAAAGAAAATAAACCTGACTGTTTCACAAGTTTTAACAAAGGCTAAGGCCATAGAATTAGCAAAAGAGTTAAATATAGAATTTCTTGCAAAAGGTAGTGAGGCAGAGATAATTAACGTTTTCACACAGCATTTGGGACTGGTGGAAGTACAAGAGGGACTAAGTGCACAATTGATATATCACTTGAGTTAGTGATAATTCAATTACAGTTAAAACAGCTTGAAATGGAAAAAGAAATTTAAAAACAGGAGATGAGACAAATAGAGAGACCCAGCAATATAGAGATACAGTGAGAGAAATGTAAAGATAGAGGAAGAGAAAGGAGTCAGTATTTGAAAAGAGAACATAAAAAGTGCAAAAATGAATAAGGGCTGAGGCAGTAACACTCACCAAATATCAAGGTGGAGCTGATCACTATGAAGGTCATCCAGATCACTGTGAAACAGGGAATATTCAACAATTCAATATTCATTAACAACGTAAAGGGTGTCAGAAGATATTTCATGACTTCAGAAATCCCAAAGCATTTTACAATGTGCTTTTATACTTGAGTCAGCCATGTAGTATCAGAAATGTGGCAGCCAATTTGAGCATAGCATGATTTCAATGCCCTCCTAAATTAAAAAGTAATATACTGTGGACTCTGAAAAAAATGCTGGAAAAATCTAACAGATCAGGCAACATCCGCAAAAAAAGAAATAGTTGATATTTCACATAAAACGTTAACTCTGTTTCTACTGTCACAATGCCTTCTGAGTTACTGATGTCGAATGATGGGTAAGTATTTGCTTGGATACCAATAACTCAGCTGTTCTTCTTCAACCGAGTGAACCATGAGGTCTTACATCTACCTGACATCGCAGACACCTCAAAAGTGCAGCAATAAATCAGACTGTCCCTTCAATAGTGCAGCACTCCCCCAATAGCACAGTACTTCCTCAATATTTTCCTTCTACAAATGCAGCATTCCCTCCATACTGCCCACTAAAAGTGCAAAGTTCCCTCACTACTAATCCTCTGACATTTCAGCAATGTCTCAGTACCAACTGCCCAACATAGAGCAATCCCATAGCACTTCCATTCCGTCACAGCAGCGCTCCCTCTAACCTGATTTTCTAACAGTGCATCATTACCTGAGGTCAACCTCTCCAGCAATGGAGCCCTCCCTCAGTACCATAGGCCTGGCAGTGTAATACTCCCCAACCCCTGCCTAAGTACTGACCCTCTGACAGTGTGATGCTCCCTGAGTACTGACCCTCTGACTGTGTGTTACTCATTGAATACTGACCCTCTGACAGTGTGGTAATCCTTGAGTACTAAACCTCAGATAGTGCGATACTCCCTGAGTACTGACCCTCTGACAATGTGGTACTCCCTGAATACTGACCCCCCTGATAGTGTGGTACTCCCTGAGTACTGACCTTCTGACAATGTGGTATTCCCCGAGTACTGACTCTCTGATAGTGTTGTATTCCCCGAATACTGACCCTCTGACCATGTGGTGACAGTGTGGTACTCCCTGAGTACTGACCCTCTGACCGTGTTGTATTCCCTGAGTACTGACCCTCTGACAGTGTGGTACTCCTCGAGTACTGACCCTCTGATAGTGTGGTGACAGTGTGGTACTCCCTAACCCTCTGACAGGGTGGTATGCCTGAGTATTGAAATATAACATTCACTTGCTATTTCTCTGTCAATAGGGTAGCTGACATGCAGCATTCATAATACTCACAACATGTAGCTCTCATTCCACACTGGATTCAGAGTGCTTGATTTGACATCTGTGGCCTGAATGTACTTGGCAGGAAGTACTTCTCTGAGGCTCGACTTCTTTTCCATCCTATCCTTTTTCTTCCTAAAGCTGAATTTCCGCTCCTTCTTCTCTTCTGTTTCCCGAGTGGTCTGACCCATTGTGATTCCCAGCATACAGTAGGGATCGCTGAAACCTACAGTGACCCACAGAATCAGACAGCAAATTATTTGTGGCGTCCCAATTCGCCACTTAAACCTATCAGGCAATGTTTAGCACTCATTCAGCTAAAGTGCGTTGAAAGAAGCTGGTGTGAGGCTAAAGGCTCACATGGAGAAATGTACTGAGTGGTTTACTGTGCTCACTCCAGCCACATGTTTCCTCAGTCTGGATTCTGTGTGATGATAAACTATGGAACATGCAACGCATTGTTAATGCTGCAAAGTTTTAAACCTTACCCCAACTTCATAGGTGCTTTCACCATAACCTGCTAACAGTCAATGCCTGAGCTGATTACTGCCATGCAGATCATGCTGGATGGAACTGAACATGTGTAGGATGTTAATCAATGAGGAAAAGAAAGCAGGGGTGAAAAAGCCATGTTAATACACTGAGTAATCGTGGCATTTATGTGGACCCTTTGTTCGATGGTCCTTGCTGTGTAAAAAACAGCCATGTCCCCACTTTCAATCCCAATCATAAACCAATACATAGGAAGTGAGAAATTGATCCACATGTGAGCTCCCTCACTGTACAGGCTCAGTAACTCATTCCTCTTGAAGGTTAATGTAGAATTGCAGGAGACATATGAACATAGAGGACAAGTGTCACTTCACAAGATTAATTCTAGATAGGAAACTTTGGATTCCTCACCATTGGCATCTTTGGCCAGTAGGTTTCTTGCCTCCACAACAATTACTTTCAGGGTCCAGGAGGGCACCTGTGGGTGACATTATAAAAGTAGTATTAGTTGAGCATGGGGTTTAATACTGACTGCAGGAAAATGGCAACATAACCTCCTCAACATCTGCATGAGAGGAAATTAATAGTAAGCGTACAAACCAAACTGTCAATTAAAATAAATTGTGCTTTCCAACAGTTTAATTTGACTGTTGGTAAAAGCAGAAGCTAATACCTGTACACAAAAGGCCTATTAGTAGGCAGACAACACGGCTAATATCTCATGTTTAGAGCTTTCTGAAGACCTATGTTACTGCTGTGGGATCCTGCTGCCCATCTGAAACGTTTCTGAAATGTTCTCATTACTTAAATTTTTTTAAATCAGATTTGTATTAATTACCTGGAATTGGGTATACGAAATTTCCAGATGATACAAAACAAAGCAATCAAGTAAGCAATGAGGAAAGCGATCTAGTTTAGTTTGTAGGAGCATTTGGAAAGATTGGTAAATTGGTCAGAATCATTGGAGATGAAATTTAGTGTCAAGAAATTTAAAATTCTCAAAAAATTAGGCAAGAAAATAGAGTACCAGAGGATACAGATTTCAGGTGATGAACAAAACGGCCAGCGAAAGCATAAGGAATAACCTTTTTACACAGCAAGTGGTTAAGATTTCCACAGGAGGTGATAGAAGCCAAGTCAGTTACAGAGGGAATCACTCATAAACAAAAAATATGTAAGGCTTAGCAATTTGGCAGGGAAACTGGATCAGAACAGAGAGCTCTAATGTTGAGGAAGCACTTGTACTGGCACAATGGGCAAATTGGCTTCTTTTGAGCTGAGATTTGTGTAATTCTAGTTTTACATTACTCCAAGTCAGGAAAAGAAAGCAGGAAAAAAAAATTCATAAATGATTTTCTTTACCCTTAATTTCAGAAACTGCAACAAGCAGGCTCTTCCTTTGCACTTGTTTCAAAAGTCTAGACCCATCGGTGTCCATCATAATCGGATATTGACATTGCCAGCAGCATCACACCTGAGCATTACTGAGCGTGCATGCCAACACATGGGCATCATACTCCCTGGCATCGCACATTAATGTGACACACTTTGCTACAGATGAAAAGCAAATTTAGTATTGAAAGAAATTCAGTTGTGAATTGGAAGCTTGAAATATATATCCGCTCCAGCTCGCTGCTGTTTGACATGAACAGTTTATAACCGTTGCCTAAATTTCTCTATTTTGATTCGACTCTCTGCAGTGTGGAAACAGGCCCTTCAGCCCAACAAGTTCACACTGACCTTCTGAAGAGTAACTCACCCAGATGTTTACCCCTGACTAATACACCCAACACTATAGGCAATTTAACATGGCCTATTCATCTACCCTGCACATTCTTGAATTATGGGAAGAAATAGAAGTACCCAGAGGAAACCCATGCAGTCACGGGGAGAAGGTGCAAACTCCACACAGACAGTTGTCCGAGGCTGGAATCGAACCCGAGTCCCTGGTATTGTGAGGCAGCCATGATAACCACTGAGCCACCATGCTGCCCATTTGAGCAAGAACCATAAAGATATACAGCAGGTTGGGGGTCAAAAATAACCAAATTAGGATTGCTGCAATGCACATGTTGGCATCAAGAACAGTGCTGACTACAAAGACAATTGAATGAGGGAAGTTGTAAAGGGCAAGTTGCAAGTCAATGGATGTATTTGGATATGCAAATCAGTAGGGGTGTAAATTGGGAATGTATAATGGAGTGTATTTTGGGGTGTAAATTCACAGGGTCGAGAGTATGGTGCTGGAAAAGCACAGCATGTCAGACAGCATCGAAGAAGCAGTAAAAATCGACGTTTCAGGCAAAAGCCATTCATCACAAATAAGGCTGGGAGCCACGGGGGTGAAGAGATAAATGGAAGGGGGATGAGGCCAGGGGCAAGGTAGCTGAGAGTGCAGTAGGTGGACAGAGGTGGAGGTAAAGGTGATAGGTTGGAGGGGAGGGTGGAGCGGATAGGTGGGAAGGAAGACGGACAGATGGGACAAGTCATGAGGGCGGTGCTGAGCTGGAAGGTTGGAATGGGGATAAGGTGGGGGAGAGGAAATGAGGAAACTGATGAAATCCACATTGAACTTGAGAGATCTAAGTCAAAGTTGTAAATGAGCTAGGAGTAAATTGGGATGTAAATTTGGGGGTGCAAATCAGGACAGGGTATAAGTCAGGGGTGAAAAACTAGGGTCATAAACTGGCTGTGTAAATCAGGGTGAAGAATTTGGAGGTTAAATCAGAGGGTATAAATTGCAGAGTGTAAGTCAAAGAGTTCAAGTTAGGGATGTGAGAGCTCAATCAGCAAGGTGTCGATCATGGGTTGAAATTGGGGGTGAAAATCGAAAGATGTAAATTGAGGTGAGTAAATCAGGGTGTAATTCAGGGGTTGTAAATTCAGAGGGTGTTAATCAGGAGGGTACAAATCGAGGATATGTATTGTTTTAAGTTAGGAAGCTAGCTTTGCGGCAGACAAACTGGCTTAATTTCCTGTAAACATCACAGAACAGGTTTACTATAGATCATTTGGTCAAGGTTTATTGGTAACTAGTTTCCTGATTGTATTGGAGTAGCAGGTTTACTGTGCCAGCACACTGAATTTGTTGAGTTCTAATACTTAGTGATATCTTTACCTTTGCTTCTTTCACTCGGTGCATCACAGCCTCAAATTCATTCTCATCAAGCCTGAAGACCTGTAAAATATAAAATCACATCAGCCTCTCTCACTCTGAATATACTCATGTTGAGCGCAGCTTCACTGCCCCTTACAGACAGTCACTCTTCAGGAGGACAGTAAGCATCTTCAAATACAAGGGCATTACAATCGTGTACCATTATATATTTCCACTGAGATTGCTGTCCTTGCATTTCCTTGCAGGAGTCAGGAGCAGAAACCCTTGCTAGTGTTATCCTATTTCCTGACCCAAAGGCGTAATGTTTCTGAACTGCCAATCTGTCCAATTCTGGAAAATTGTTCTTCCAAGAGGATGCTGATATGTAGGCATCTATGAAAAGGATGAATATATTGCAAGTTTGGATAATTAGCCCATACACCCCTTGCTCTGTAAACACAGATATGGTGTCCACATTTTGAATAGCCTGTTGCAAGCACCAAATAATATCCCCTTAATAGGCAACTCACCACCGCCTAGCAAGAATCTAGCTTTGCCTTAGTTGAAAGACACAACAAGTTGTTCCCAACATTGAGGTAGACCTCAGTGGATGTTGTATGTAATTTTGCCACATTTCTTACCTTAACCCACATCATTCAGATCCTGAAAAGATTCTGCCCATAGATTCTGCAGTTGGAGTGTTTCCTGGAATAATCCTGGATAAGTATGAAATCTGCACATAACTCTGGAGTTACCGTGTAAGAATACCTGTAACTCTGGGCTGTACCTTTCTCTCCGGGGCTACAGAGGGAAGTTGCCTGTACCTTTGATGTTATATTGTGAGACTACCTAACCCCTGCGGTTACAAGTGACACTATTTTCCTGGCTAGTGTGGGGTTGCCTGTGGCACTGCAAATAAATCATGGGACTGTCTGTACTGCTGGGTTATAGCTCAGCACTGTCTATATCTCTAGGGTGACAAAGTGGTACTGTTTGTACTCTGACATTGAGTGTGACACACTACCTCTACCGCCAGAGTCACAACATGAGACTGCCCATACCTCTAGGACTGTCTGTAATTTGGGGCTTACAATACAGGATTGTCCATATCCCTGGAGTTACAGTATGGGACTGATGAATTACCTTCCGCAGATAGCGAAGCATCTCATCTTGGTCTGTGATATGTGTTGTAGAGGGGACACCAGTTCGGTGGATAACTGTGTACAGCACATTCTCACACAGCAACAGCAACTACAGAGGCAGAAGCAGCATTATTATTGTGAATATTGAATTGTTGTCGTCCGATTGTCAAATGCTCGTACATCACATCACCCCATTAACAGTGGTCACCAAATAATGCACTCCGACTGTCAACCCTTCCCCAACAACCATCCCATAACCCCTGGTCACCAGCCACCCTAAACCTTCGATCTCACCCCATCATTCCTTGAAGATGAAGATGAATGTTACCTCTCCATGTGGTATCTCCAGCTTGTCTTTGTGCCCAGTTGCTTGAGGAGGGAGGGACTCACTTAAATCTCCCAGATGCTGTGATGAACAGGAACATAATGCAATAACATTTCACTGAGAATTCAAACATGCTGCTAGAGGTCTATGGTCTGGGTGCTGATCACAGACACTGTGTGTGGGCATTTACCTCAAACATCAATCTCAGTCACTGGCCACAGGCACTGGCTACAATGACTGACCACATGCTGGCTCTGACCACTCTTTGACTCCTAGCATCTTATACAGAATCAGCTACCCCCACCCCACCACCACCCCCCACCCCCTCATGCCGATGCAGTGTTGCTGTGCCCCTGGGCACAATGTGATCAGAGAGCAGCCATCCTGGGGAACTGTGACAATGGAGGCCCTGGGAGGGGAGATCAGTGAGTTGAGATAGGCCACTGAATGCTTTCCTCAGGTATTCTGGGGCTATATGAGGGACAATGACAGCAGTGTACCTGTGTATAGTCATGATGCTGCATATTTTCCTGCTTCTGCTGAATGGCAATCAGTTTTTCAAAAAAGTCCCCATCACCTTCTTCTACAGTCCTGTTGAAGAGAGAGAATTGATTTTTTTAAACTGTCTGAGGTGGAATGGGCTTCAGCAACACGCTCCAGCTTGAGGGACCCCAATACAACACAATACGTATTGGTTCTGAATATTGAGCCCCCTTATATCGACACCCTCCCCATACAGATACATCCCCCTCAATATCAACACAGATCCCCCCATATGGACACATATCCCAATATCAACACTCCTCCCAACTTCATCCCCCAAAATAGACACAAGTCCACTCAAATAGCCACACACCCCACATAGGCACAGCCTCCCCATGCTGAATACTGATCCCAACCCCATTTAGACTCAAGACCATTGTTTTAGACAAATATCCACCTATACTGAAAACCAACTCTCCCTATATATACATGTAGCTCCCATATACTGAATACTGACACCTCAAATAGACACATCCACCACCACTGTTTAGACACTACCCCAATGTACTTAAATTACTGACAGGTCCCCTCACATAGGCACAGCACTCCCATACTAAATACCCCAGCCTAAAGTACTGAATACTGAAATTCATATTGATACAGCCACTCATACTAAATTCTGATCACCCCTACCAACTTAGCAGGCCCAGATAGAGAAACAAACCCAATATAGACACAGCACCAACATGTAGCCACAGCCTACTCCCATATTACACAGCCCCGCATATGGAATACTGACCACCCTCATATAACCATAACCTGTCCCCATATTGACACAGCTCCCCTTAATTAATGATGACCACTCCCATATTGCCACAGCCTGCCCCCCAATATTGACACATCTCCCATACTGTATACAGACCTCCCCCACATAGACACAGCTCCCATAGCTTCCCCCCCTACTGAATACTGACTATCCCCATATAGACACACAATCCATATAGACATAGACCTCTACACATACATACACAGCTTCTCCCATACTGACGCAGCACCCCACATAGACACAGCTCCTCCATACGATAGACACAGCTCCTCCACCCCTTTATAGCCAGCCTCCCCCCTCCTGTACTGAATACTGACCATCCTTCCTCAAAGACACAGTTTCCTCCATATAGCCATAGCTCCCCACATACAGATACAGCTCCCCATACTGAATTCCAAACCTCATATAGAGACAGTCTTCTCCCTCCCTATAATGAATTCTGACCCACCTTGCTCATTAAAGAAATGGGCTGTTATTGTCTGATAGTACCTGAGGTTCACTAGGCACACGGACATTGGGGGTGTATAATTACTTAATACAAACAATGTGTTGGTACAGACAGAGTGGAGGGGCTGAGCAGCAAAGAGGGTGCAGCTGATACAGGTCGATGGGGATTCTGCTTTGGAAAATTTCCATCGCCATGGACCTTGATCTGTTGCTAGGAGACCATCACTTATAGCTCATCCTGATGGTCAGACTCAGGATTTGCAAGAGACAGTCATTCAAAAGCAGACATGAGTTTTAAATAAATTCTCAACAATAAAGTCAGCAAAGATTTGCAGGTAGAAAATCAATTTAATTGCTGCTGCTGGAGATAGCAAAAGAGAAAAACAGAGGCGGGGGAGAGAGACAGAAACAGGTACAGAGGAAGAAAGAAAAGAGACACAGGGAAGTGGAGGGGGGCAAATGGGAGGGAGAAAAAGACAAAGAAAGAGAAGAGAATAAAGTGAAAAAAGACAAAAATGGAGAGAAAGACAAAGACAGAAACATGGGGACAGAGTGAACAGGATGGAATTCAGAACAAAGGAAAGCAGAAATTGTGTGAGAAACTCAGCAGATCTGGCATCATATGTGGAGAGAAATCAGAGTTACTGTTTTGAGTCCAGTGACCTTTCTTTAGAACTCCAGCAATTTCACTTTTTTGTTTCAAATCTCCAATATCCGCAGTTCTTTGTTTTATGTGAGTGATAAAATTTGGATACTGCAGGCAGAATCATTCCCGAAATCTCTCTATACCATGGTCTGTTCACATATCACTCCCTGCACTTGCTGGTCTGCATGGATTCCAATAAACAATGCCTCATTTTTAAAATTCTCTTGTTATTTTCAAATAAGGTCATGGCTTCAACTTTTATGACTTCTGATATCTCCTCCAGCTGCACAACCCTTTTAGATCTCTTCATTCTCTAATTTGGCCTTTTGTTATCACTCTACCCTGGTGTCCCTAGTAATGCTATCTCGCCCAAAGCTCCACAATTATATTAACCCCACACCCAAATTTTTCAGTCTCTCTATCTCTCTTTCCTTCTTTAAGAATGCTCAGTAAAGCCTACCGCTTTGATAGGTTTTGGTCATCTGCCCAATGGTATAAAAATTTAGATTGTGAAACTTCCCAATGGTGCTGTAAAACAACTAGTTGTGGCTGGATTCTGTCTACTCGATCTCTTCTGAACATTTGTCCCCTAAGTGTTTGATTATGTTCATCTACCACGTCAAATTGTCTTTTGATTCTCTAACTAGTGGGCGGCACGGTGGCACAGTGGTTAGCACTGCTGCCTCACAGCATCAGAGACCCGGGTTCACTTCCCGCCTCAGGCGACTAACTGTGTGGAGTTTGCATGTTCTCCCCGTGTCTGCGTGGGTTTCCTCCGGGTGCTCCGGTTTCCTCCCACAGTCACAAAGATGTGCAGGGTCAGGTGAATTGACCATGCTAAATTGCCCATAGTGTTAGTTAAGGGGTAAATGTAAGGGCAATGGGTGGGCTGCGCTTCGGCGGGTCGGTGTGGACTTGTTGGGCCGAAGGGCCTGTTTCCACACTGTAAGTCTAATCTAATCTATATCATGGCTCCCAATTGTCACATCAATCTCAGTTCTTTTGGTGTCTCTGTCTCAGAATCCTGTCCACTGTTGAATTTGTGATCTTTGTCGCCTATGATAAAGTTTTTTCTCCTTCACATGACTGTTTCCAATGATTCAGGTCACTGTATCAGTGACAGTCACAAGTCTCTTAGTCCATCTTTGGTTTTGATGGAGCCTGGCTCAGAAATTCCATTAATTTCTTCTACTTATTATTACAAATACCAGATTTCCAGACACTCATTCTATCCCAGAATACTAATTGTCCAAAAACTTAGGGGTGTCCCACAGAATCTTACAGTACAAGAATAGAATCCCTGTAGATTAGATTACTTACAGTATGGAAACAGGCCCTTCGGCCCAACAAGTCCACACCGCCCCACCGAAGCATAACCCACCCATACCCCTACATCTACATCTACATCTACCCCTTACCTAACACTACGGGCAATTTAGCATGGCCAATTCACCTGACCTGCACATCTTTGGAGTGTGGGAGGAAACCGGAGCACCCGGAGGAAACCCACGCAGACACGGGGAGAACGTGCAAACTCCACACAGTCAGTCGCCTGAGGCGGGAATTGAACCCAGGTCTCTGGCGCTGTGAGGCAGCAGTGCTAACCACTGTGCCATCATGCCATGTAGATTGGGAACAGGCTATTCGGCCCATTGAGTCCACATCACCCCTCCAAAAACATCCCACCCAGACCTACTCTATCCTGTAACCCTGCATTCCACCTGGCTAATCCACTTAACTTGCACATCCCTGGACACTAGGGGATATTTAGCATGGCCAATCCACCTAACCTGATATCTTTGAACTGTGGGGGGAAACTCACAGTCACAGGAAGAATGTGCAAACTCCACACAGACAGTGACATGAGGCTGCAATCAAACCTGGGTCCCTGGCGCTGAAAGGTAGCAGTGCTAACCACTGAGCCACCACGCTGTCCATTGAGCCACTGTGCCACCCATAAATGCAGATGCAGTCCCTGTGTATATAACTTTCCCAAAGTCTGGTAACTGTTCTGAGTGTCTAGTATATTTTTTCCTAATTCCTGGCATTATATTCCCTTTGTCCATTCCCAATCCTGCTGGTTTCCTGTCCCATCGTGAATCAGATTGGCTTCCCATTCCAATCCACCTGATATCTCACACTGTTCATTTCTAGGTTTTTGTTCCAGAATTGGAGTTACCCTAGTTCATTCCATTGATGTGTAAGATCTCATTGAGTATATATTCAATCCATTTATCTCTCAGGTCTAACATGAAAGTGAGAAAAAAGGGAATTTGAAAAACAAGAAGTATTACTGTGGGTGATGAGGAAAGAATAGCTGAATTGCAAAGGAAGTACATGGGGGATGGCAGGGATGAGTACAGAGAGCTCAGTATTGAGAAACCAGAACACTGACTTTTCAGTGTTGTAGCTAAAATGCAAATAACTGTTAAGAGTTACAAATAGTTTAACTAAGTTGAAGAAAGAGGTTGGAATTCATTGAGTTTAGTACAAACGTATTAATAGATATTTATACAACTGAACTGGTGCTAACTGAAGATCAAGGGAGAATGTGATTCCTGTCTTTAAAATCTTGAGGTGTAGATGATTTTTCATGATATATGTTTTCCTCATGGGACATGAAGTAACTATCATCCTACTGGACCACAGGCTACTCCCTCATTACAGAGAGTCAACTGGTGGTGGTTTAATCTGAGGGTCACCACACCTCAAGTGAGAGGAGAGATTAAAAGGGAGAGCACTTCATGGTTATAGGAATTGTACACATGTTTAAGGCATTATTCTACATTGCAAACTAGCTTTCCAGCCACCTGAGCTATCCAAACCAGACACTTAACACTACTGGGAATTTCAATCACAATGATTCCTGGTCAAATAACAATAAAACGCTGAATGACCTCAAGTTCTGTTTATTTAATAACAATTGACAATCCATTTATTGCTCATCCCTAATGTTTAATCATTTCATCTGGATCTGGAGTTACAGAAAGGTCAGATGGCTCCCTCCCATGAAGGATAGTTGTGCATCAGGAAGCTATTTTATTGGCAGGTGAAGTCATATACAATAACAGTAGGCATTTATTTAAAGCATCTTTACATAAAGCCCAGGAAGGACACTCTGATTCATAGTGAAAATATACCCAGAATTCACAACTCAACTCCAACCCAACAGAGAATTGACAGTTGACAGAAATAATTACTGTTATGCCAATCAATTATTTTTAAAAAAAGGAGCTTGATAAATTTCTGTCAGAAAATGAAATGAAAGGCTGTCCAGAGAGGCAGAGATTGGGAAATACTATGCGGAATGTGTTGAGAAATTTTGCTCTGGCCCACTCTGGATGCTTAATGGACGGATCATTGCAGCATGGACTGTCTTTATTTAGGTACAGCTGCTAGCACATCTGCAGCCAGTCCAATGACTGTTTTTACTGTTAAAATGAACCAGGTTTTTGAAAAGCAACTTTTGGCCTGGTACACAAGCCTGCCTACCAACTTTTATTCTTGGCTCCAAACCTGGTGAACACTAAATTCATCAAGAGAAAATGAACTGGTGGGTCCCTTTAGTCCTCTTCCATCTCCTGAGCATAACAAAGATGTTGCAGACACAAACCCTTTCCCACCTACACAACCCCACCAACCCTGGGTTGGACAGGCAGGGCACTGTAAAGGTGCACTGTGCCCTTCCCCTTCCTCACACCCAGAGTCTGGGATACAGGCTGCAGATCCACTTCACCAAAGAATGATTAAAGGTTGATTTTCCAATTCTCTGCCTTTGGGATTAGAAACTGGTGACCTCGAAGCTGTATAACTGCTGTGAGTGAATATGGACTTTCTCTGGTTAATTCTCTGCATGCAGGAACTCCGTGCCTAACAATGATATTGTAATTCACAGAGTGTCAATCTCTGAGGGTTTCCTAATTCCTACAATTAATAATCAATAACAAACGAACTTTGTGCTGTGGAAAAGGCTGTGATGCCTGGGTTATGGATTTCCCTTACCTGAGTTCATCGGCTGTAGAATATGCTTTCTTTACTGGAGTCACAGGTCGAGCTGTGGTCCTTCGGACAGACTGGCAGCTCTGCAACTGATGCATTACAATTGCAAACCGCCTCAACAGTGGGAGGATTCAGTGAACTGCAGGAAATGATGCAAACCTGAAGGCAGAATAACTGAAATAAAAATAGTTAAGAAATCAAAATTGGTTGAGTGCCCTTGACACCACACCGAGTAATTAGTAAGATGTACAGCTGTGACCCACCCACTGTGTCGTTACAGACTGGATTAGTAATCTGCAGCACTTGCCATGCATTGAAGGTTCATAGTGTGTCCACTCCCAAACAAACATAATCTGTGAGTTCTGAGGCTTGAGGATCAAAATCAAGGGTCTAACTCTCAGGATATCTCATTTGATATTGCACTAATGGAGCAGAGTAACAAATCCAAATGGTATATATTTTTGGGCTCTGTAAAATTTGTTCCTCTTTTTTTATTTAAAAATATATAAATGGTATTTGCATTAACTTCTCCAATCCAACTACTACACAGAGATACAGTACCTTTCTTGATACTTATAACCACATGAACAAGGAACAAGAGAAGGCCACTCAGCCCTTCAACATTGCTGTGCTATTCAATAGCTGATTTGATTTTAACCTCAACTCTACATTCCTGCTATCCCCAATAATCTTTCATCCTCTTGGTAATCAACAACTTAACTATTGTAGCCTTAAATATATTTAAATATCCTGCATCCACTGCATTTTGAGGAAAGAATTACCAGGATGTTGCCAGGGTTGCAGGGTTTGAGTTATAGGGAGAGGCTGGATAGGCTAGGACTTTCTTTTCACTGAAGCATAGGAGGTTGAAGGATGGCCTTATAGAGATTTGTACAATCATGAAGGGCATAGATAAGGTGAATAGCAAAAGTATTTTCCCTAGGGTTGAGGGAGTTCAAATTTAGGGAACATATTTTCAAGGTGAGAGGAGAAATATTTAAAAGAGACTGGAGAGGCAACTTTTTCACACAGAGGATGGTTTGCATGTGGAATGAACTGCCAGAGGAAGGATTGGTGCAGATACAGTTACAACATTTAAAAGACATTTGGACCGGTATGTGAATAGGAAAGGTTTAGAGGGATATGGACCAAATGCAGGGAAGTGGAACTAGTTTAGTTGGAGAATCTTGGCGGATGGATGAGTTGGACCAAAGGGTGTGTTTCCGTGCTGTGTGACTCTATGACTCTCAAATCCCAGAGAAAAATTGTTTCAGCATTTCTATTTTAAATGGGCATGCCTTACATTTATAGTGTAACCCTAGATCTTGATTCTCCCCCAAAAGGAAACATGCTTTCAATATCCACCCACTCAAGTCCCCTCAGGATCTTATATATTTTAATTAAGGTACCTCCAAATCATCTAAACTCAGGAGGATACAGGCCAGTTTAGCCTTTGCTCATAAGCAATCTGCCCATTTCTGGTTTTAATATTGCAAACCTTATCTGAACTACTTCTAAAACATTAACATTTTTCCCCAAGTATGGTGCCCAATATTATAAACAATACTCCAGATATGGACATTCCATTCCCTTTATAACTGCATAACCTTCCTACACTAGCATTCAATTACCCTTGCAATAAAAATACAAAGTGCATTTAGCTTTCCTACTTGCTCACTGTACTGCAAACAAACTTTCTTCCTGGTGTATGTTTTGCATGTATACAGAATCTTTCCTGGTGTACACTGCACAGATATACAGAACCTCTGCTGATTTACATTACCCTGGTCCAAAGAATCTCTTCTGGTGTACACACAGATATACACAGACATCTCCTGATTTACACTGCACAGGAATGGAGAACCTCTCCTGGTATTCACTGCACAGGTATACAGAACCTCTCCTGGCATACATTGCATAGACACACAAAATCTTTCCGGCTGTACACTACACAGCTGCACAGAACATTTCCTGCTGCATATTACACCGTTGCACAGAACCTCTCTTAGTGTACACTGCACAGGTAAACAGAACTATTTCCTGCTGTGACACTACACAGGTACACAGAATATTTCATAATGTACACAATACAGGCACACAGAACCATTCTTGGTATACAATACCAATCACTGTACCTCTCCTAGTATACGCTATACTGAGAGAGAGCACCTTTCCTGGAATTCACTGCATGGATAGATGGAACTTCTCCCTATGTGCATGACACAGATATATGGATTATCTTCCACTCGGTTTATCGCTATGTTGAACACAAGGCTTAACCTTTACCTTGTATCTAGTCCGCAAACAAATTCATGCAAATCTTAGCATGGGCAATATTCGCTGATAGTACTGACCTTTGTTATGAAATGCTCAAAATACAAAGAGCACTAATGTTTGCGATGCGATCTTGTGGCAGTGGTTGCTTTCCTTCCTGTTGTCAGGTTGCTCCATGCCCAGTCAGTCCCACCTGCTGCCGTGGCAATTTGTATAAAGTATCCTCTCCCAGAATATGTGTAGACTAACTTTAACTAAAAGTAGCATGGAGTAGATTGAGAGACTGCAGAGACCTTCTAAACAAAACAGATTAACAATATAACCATTCCTCCATTTATTTCCCAACTTGTAAAATGTCAGTTTAGAGCCAGAATCCAAGCAGGTTAGTGTTGGCAATCCAGCATCGCAATCACTAAGGCTCAACACTCCTTTTGAAAGACAACAACTCCAATCATGCATTGATCCCTCAGTACAGCACTCCAGAAGTGTCCTCTGCTGTACCCATCCAACAATGCAGCACCATCTGACTACTGTCCTCTCAAATATGAAGTTCTGCTACTGTACTGAATTTCTCATAGTGCAATGCTTCCTCAGTTCTGTCTCTCTAATATTGCAGCACTTCCTCAGTACTGCCACTCCAGCAATTCAGTACTATTCTGGAATCTCTGTCTGTTTGTTTTTCATTATTCATTCATGGAATGTGGCTGTCATTGGCTAGTTGTATTTGCCCTTGAGAAGATTGTGTGAGCTGTCTTGTTGAATCACTGAAACCCTACGATCCTACGATCTTATACTCCACAACCACCCGATGAAGGAGCAGCAGTCTGAAAGCCAGTGCTTCCAAATAAACCTGTTGGACTATAACCTGGTGTTATGTGATTTTTAACTTTGTACGCCCCAGTCCAACACCAGCACCTCCGAATCATCACTGAAATCCTGTAGTGTAGTTATAACCATAGTGCTGTCAGGAAGGTAGTTTCACGATTTTGATCCACTAGCTACATTTTCAAGTCAGATGAAAGATTTAGAGGGGAACCTGCAGTTAGTGGTATTCGATTGTGTCTGTTGCTCTCGTCAACCTAGGTGGTATAGGTTGCAGGTTTGGAGGTTTCTGTCAAAGATGCCTTGGTAATGGAATACATCTTGTTGATGGTGCACACTGCTGTCTTTGTCAGTGAATCAGTTGTGAAAGGAGTGAATATTGAATGTTGAATTTAGCAGACCTGGACAACATTCAGGCTTGGGCTGATAAGAGGCAAGTATTCATGCCACACAATTTGCCCATCCAACAGTGCAGAATTCCCTTGATACTGCCTATTTGACAGCCTAGCACACCCTGAGTACTGCTTCTGCAATAGTACAATGCCTCCTTAGCATCTCCTCAACAGTGTAGCATCCCTCAGTATAGCCGCTTCAACATCTCTCAGTACTGTCCTCCCAACAGTGCAGATGGCGTACCAATCAAGCAGACTGCTTTGTCTTGATTGATGTCGAGCTTCTTAAGTCTTGCTTGGGCTCACCCACCAGGCCAGTGGAGGATATTACATCACTGTTCTGACACGTGCCTTGCAGATGGTGGATAGGTATTGGGGAGACAGAAGACGAGTTATTCACCATAGAATACCCAACCTCTAACCTGCTCTTGTAGACTTTGTATTTAAATAGCTAACCCAATTCAGTTCTGGTCAACTGTAAACAACAGGATGTTGATTGTGGGCGTGATAGTAATGCTATTGAATATCATGGGAAGGTTGTTAGGTTCTGAAAATCATGTGGGGTGAATGTTACATGCCACTTATCAGCCCAAGCTGGAATGTTGTCCAGGTCTTGCTAAATATGGACATGGATTGCTTCAGTATTTGAGGATGGTGCTGAAGATTGTGCAATCATCAGTGACAATCCCTACTTCTGACCTTGTGGTGGAAGGAAAGTCATTGATGAAGAAACTAAAGTTGGTTGAGCAGAACACTATCCTGAAGAACTCATATAAGCACGGTTGTGGTGCAGTGGTAATATCCCTACCTTTGAACCAGGAGGACCAACTTTAAGATCAACTTGCTCCAAAGATATGTAATAACATCTTTGAACAGATTAATTAAAAAAAATCTACCCTGAAGAACTACTGCAGTGATATCCTGGGACAAGGAAATTTACCAGGATGTTATTGGGACTGGAGGATTTGAGTTATAAGGAGAGGCTAGATAGGCTGGGACTTTTTTCACAGGGACATAAGAGGTTGAAGGGTGGACCTTAAAGAGGTTTATAAAATCATGAGGTGCATTGATAAGTTGAAAGCAAAGGTCTTTTCCCTCGGGTTGGTGAATTCAATACTGGGGACCATTTTTAAGGTGAGTGAAGAAAGATCGGAGGGGCAGCTTTTTTCACACAGTGGGTGGTTCATATGTGGAATGAACTGTCAGAGGAAGTGATAGATGTAGGTACAAACTTAAAAGACACTTGAACAGGTACATGAATAGGAAGGGTTTAGAGAGATATGGACCAAATGCAGGCAAGTGGAACTTGTTTAGTTTGGGAAACTTGCTCGACATGGACATGTTAGACCAAAGGGTCTATTTCTGTACTGTATGACCCTATGACTCTATAACTCTCCTTGTGCTAGGTAAGATTGAAATTAATAGAGAGAGACCCCTATTGACTCCAGTCTTGCTAGGGTTTCTTGATGTCACACTTGGTCAAATGCTTCCTTGATGTCAAGGCCAATCACTGTCACCTCACCTCTGGATTTCAGCTCTTTTTTCCTATGTTTAGACCAAGGCTATCATGAGGGTAAGAGCTGAGTGATCCTGGAAGAACCCAAACTGATCATCAGCGAATAGGTTATTACTGACCAAGTGCCGCTTTGTAGCATTGTAGATGATTCCTTCCATCACTTTGCTGATGATCAAGAGCAGACTGATAGGGCAGGATGTATTAAATTCCTGGAATTAGCCTTGAGGTTAACCCCAGCCTTTTAACTCTTCATTAATCAGCATCTTTACATGCAGACAGAACTGAAAATCCAAAATAAAATGCAGAACATGCTGTAAACTTTCTGCAAGTCAGTCAATGCCTAAAGGAAACAAGCTATTTACTACCTTCACTGACTCTCCTAAGATTGATTTATCTTTGGAGGTGCCGAAAGGTCCACCGTGCATCTCTAATATACTGTTTAATGGCATCGAGTAAATGGAGTTCTTCTGGAATCTGTTCCTTTCTCTTTCAGTTTCTTCCCACTGAGTCTTTACTCTCACATTGTTACACTCGCTATGTTTTATGTCATACTTGCCCATATTAACTTGCATTTGCCACTGTGCTCCCTGATCCAAATCTATGAGCAATTGCAACTAATCCTTTAAAGAATGAAGTTAGGAAACATCTCTTCACAAAAAGAGTTATAGAAATGTGGATCTCTTATCTACAAACTTAATTTGATGCTGTGCAGTTATTAAATCTAAAACTAAGATTGTTAGATTTTAATTAACCAAAAGCATTAAAGCTGGGTACATTGAATTAGGCCAGAGATCATTAATTCAGTACAGATTTGATGGGCTTTGTAATTCCCCCACCCCTTAGAACAGGATTGTCCCAGTGGTGGTGGGAGAAAGGATTATGCCCCAAATGCTGAGATTGCTCAATAAACTGCCACAACTACCTTCAATTAAACTGTACCAGTGGACAAAATCGATTCACAGCCGTGAAGTGGATATATGAGAAAAAGAAATTGCTGGAAAAGCTTAGCAGATTTGGCAGCATCTGTGAAGAGAAATCAGAGTTAACGTTTTGGGTCCCATGACCCTTCCTCAGAACATGGTGTTTATACACCCCTCTAACAGACAGGCACAAATTTGTTATCTGTCTTGCTGTTCTTCTGGGGTATCATAAGATTTCAATTCCAGCAGGTTTGTCAGTGATATCATTAATTATTGTCTGCCTTTGGACCTTGTTAAGTAAGGGCAATCACTAAAGGACAATCTCTCAAAAACTTGCCTCAAACAAGTTGCTTAATCCAAGGATCGATAACGACTTTCCTGAAGGTTCAGGCAATAATTGGATGAGGTAGCAGCCGAGTCTTTTCCTGAACATAAATAGAAAACCTAGATTAATAAGAGCATAGAACTCTTTTTTCAAACTGAGCACAGATTAAGAAAAAAGACAATAGATTAAAAATCAGATCAATGGTTTTAATGTGGAATTTTTTAAAATGTGTGGACTAAAATGCAGTGTAAATTTTTAAAAGACGATTAAGAAACAGAAGACTAATTTTATAACAAGTGTGGAGTAAAATGCATTTTTGAGTACAGTGCAGCAATGTACTTACCTGATTACAAGTTCAGATCTGATGAATCAATCTTTTACCAACTACAAATGTACTTGGAATGGATAGGTTTGAAAAATCAAGGTCAATTTCAGAATGTATAAAGCAATGATACTGTTACCTCCTCTGTGCCCAGAAGGCTTAGACAGTTCACAAGTAACTCAAAAGACTCTGAACCTTGCAGACCTGCACTCTGCAAACCTTCAGAGCAAGAATCCAAATAACTTTTTCAAATATTTTACATTGAGAAGTGAAGTATTGTTGACATTACCTATCCAATATTTGGGATGTCCTTGAAATATCCCAAAAATTCAAGAGAGTGAGGGTGCAGAGCTGAGTATGGTGGCTATCACCAAGGAGAAAGTGCTAGTAAAATGGCCTGAAAGTGGATACGTCACCTGGACCAAATGGACTACACCCGAGAGTTCCAAGGGGGATAGCTGAAGAGATATGAGAGGTGTTAGTGGTGATCTTTCAGGAATCAATAGAATCAGAGAGGGTCCCAGAGGACTGGAAAATTGCTAACATGACCTCCCTGTTTAAAAGGAGTAAGGCAAAAGACAGAAAATTACAGACCGATTAACCTACCCTGAATCCATTGTGAAGAATGAGATTTCTGAATGCTTGGAAGTATATGGTAAAACAGGGCTTAATCTAGGATGGGTGCTTAATCTAGGTTAGAAGTTCGGCACAACATCGTGGGCCGAAGGGCCTGTTCTGTGCTGTATTGTTCTATGTTCTATGTTCTAGGGCAAAGTTAGCATGGTTTCATCAAGGGTAGGCCATGCCTGACAAAGCTGCTAGAATTCTTTGAGGAAGTAATGAGCAGATTAGACCAAAGGATAGGCAAAACATGTTATCTACCTGGACTTCAAGAAGACCTTTGACAAAGTGCCGCACAGGAGGCTACTGTGTAAGTTAAAGGTCCATGGTGTCACAGGCAAGGTGCTAACATAGATAGAAGCGTAGGCTGTCTGGCAGAATGCAGAGAGTGGGGATAAAAGGGTCCTTCTCAGGATGGCAGCAGGTGACAATTGGTGTTCCACAAGGCTGAGTGTTGGGAGCACAGTTTCTAACTTTAGATATTAATGATCCAAATGAAGGAATTAAGGGCATTCTGGCTAAGTTTGCAGATGATACAAAGATAGGTAGAGGGACAGGCAGCATTGAGGAGGCGGGGAGGCTGCAGAAGGATTTAGACAGGTTAGGAGAGTGGGCAAAGAAGTGGCAGATGGAGTACAATGTGGTAAAGTGTGAGGTCATACACTTTGGTAGGAAGAATAGAGGCATGGACTATTTTCTAAATGGGAAGAAAATTCAGAAATCTGAAGTGCAAAGAGAATTGGGAGTTCTAATCCAAGATTATCTCATGGTAAATTTGCAGGTTGAGTCAGTAGTTAGGAAGGCAAATGTAATGATGGCATTTATTTTGAGAGAACTTGAATACAAAAGCGGGGATGTACTTCTGAGGCTCTATACAGCTCTGGTCAGACCACATTTGGAATATTGTGTACAGGTTTGGGCCCCCCATATCTCAGGAAGGATGTACTAGCCCTGGAGCATGTTCAAAGGAGGTTCACGAGAAAAGTCCCAGGAATGAAAAGCTGAACACATGAGTAATGTTTGAGGACTCTGGGTTTATGATCTATGGGGTTTAGAAGGATGGAAGGGGGGATCTAATTGAAACATACAGAATACTGAATGGCCGGACAGGGTGGATGGTGGGAAGATGTTTCCATTGGTAGGAGAGACTAGGACCCGAGGGCATAGCCTTAGAGTAAAGGGATGACCTTTTGGAACAGAGATAAGGAGAAACATCTTCAGCCAGAGAGCGGTGAATCTATGGAATTCATTGCCACAGAAGGCTGTGGAGGCCAGATCATTGAGTGTATTTAAGACTAAGATAGATAGGTTCTTAAGTATCAAGGGATGAAAGGTTATGGGGAGAAAGCAGGAAAATAGGGTTGAGAAACTTATTAGCCTGAGTGAATGGCAGAGCAGACTCAATGGGCTGAATGGCCTAATTTCTGCTCCTATATCTTATAGTATAAGCTCTCTTCCTGAACCATTGTAAGTACAATCGCAATGCTAATAGGGAGGAAGTTTCAGGATTTTGATTTGGTGACAGTGAAGGAAATATATTTCTGTTAAATAAAGTGTGATTTGGAGATAAACCTAAAGGTGGTGGTGTTCCCATATATCTGCTGCCCTAGTACGTAGAGTTGGTGGAATTCATGGGTTTGGAAGGGGCTGTCAGAGGACCCTCAAATAGTTTTAGTCTGGGATCAAGCCTATGCAGATAAAGCTCTGGTTATCATGTTGACTTTGGCAATGTTTGTTTCCCCAAAAACTTCATTTGAAAGAGAGAGAACATCACCAGAGGCAAATGGCCAGAGAGAGGATCCCATGGAGAGAGGCTCAATGCAATCCAGTCAGGAATGGCCCAGCGATTGTAAGCTAAGGAGAGAGGTCAGCCCACAAAGACAGATAGCAGCCTGAAAGTGCTGAAGCTGCACTTAGAGACTAGGGAGGAGGATACAGCTAAGAGGAAATCAGACAGGGAGCAAGGCAGTAAATAAACTCTGTGTTCAATCATAGTTGTCAAATGTCAGGTTAGGAAATAGCAGAGTTCATTGAGATAAGAAAAGATCCAATCCAAACTAACTGAACAGAAAGGTTATCAAATAGCAACGAATCTATAACGGAATGTGTTCAAATATGAGACTTACAGAGTTAGAGATTTTTTTTGTAAAGTGAAAACTATAGGGTTGTTGCATGAATAAAAAGGATAAAACCAAACCCAGAAAAAACAAAAAAACACTTTTATAGTACTTTTCACAACCATTAGACATCTCATAGTGCTTTACAGCCAGGAAGATACTTCTGAAATGTAGTCTCTATTGCAATGTAGGAAACTCGCACTAATTTACACACAAACTGCAGGATATATTATAAAATATATACATTTTGTGATATTGATTGAAGAACATGTATTGGCCAAGATACCAGGGATAATTTCTCTGCATTTCTTCAAAATAGTACCATGAGATCTTCTCCATTTTTTATGAGAAGGCTTTGGTCTAACTTCTTACCTAAAAGCTAACACCTCTGATGGTGCAGTGCACCTTTGTTATTGCATTGGATTGTTAGTCTAGATTTAAGTACTGAAGTCCTGAAGTGGGACTTGAACTCAAACCTTGTGATTGAGAGACAAGTGTGTTATTCACTTAACTCAGGCAAAAGCTCAAAACAATATCATAGAGAATATAGAATTTTTAAATGTATGCTACATGGTGTCACTAACAAGGCCAGCATTTCTTGTTGATCTGTAATTGCTCTTGAACTAAATGGCTTGCTAAGAAATTTCAGAGGTCGTTTAAGAATCAAGCTCATCACTGGGGATTTAGAGTCACATATGGACCAGACCATGTACAGACATTAGGTTTCCTTCCCTAAAAGGCTTTGATGAAGCAGATGTTTTATTTACAATAATTAATGGTAGTTTCCTGATTGCTGAGACTTGCTTCCCACTACAAACTTTTATTCATTAAATTTTAAATTTGACCAGCTGTCATGTTGATGTTCTGACCCCCTGTCCCGAGATTAGACTCTGTGTTTCTGAATTACTCGTCCATTGACAGCACCATCTCTCCGCAAAATGCAGTGGGGAGATGAACTTGGAAATCGAAGTGAATGCCCTCCTTGTGATGGACTTGTTGGAGGGTGTGCTGGGAAAGCAGTGGTGAGCTCAAACCACCACTTTAACTCCCTGACTGCTTCTTCCTGCCAAGCAGACAGGGTTAGAATAGATGTTCTGAAACTTACAACGTGGGACAAATTTGGCGAGGAGGTGGGGACACGATCTGTTAATAATTCTTACCTCAGTCAATTGCTCCTTTTCAACAGTATCCTTGGGTTCTGTAACGACACAGAGGATTATTGCAAGAGAATTCAGATCTGAAATGAAGTATTGTCCAGGTAATTGGGTAATGAAGAATTCTGATGCGAATTTGACCCTCTGAGACGGAGAACGCTCACTGATGTGTTAGACACTTATTTTCCTATAAACAGCAGCTTCACGTTTGCATCCAACTTTCCCTTAACAGATACTATGATTTCTGACTGAACCAATCTCTGCGCGAAGCTTTGCATGTTCTCACAACGCTCTGGTTGAACATCCCCTCTGGAGCTGAGTGTCTGATCCACCGCCTGGCTAAGGTGCCCTGTAGTGACATTAAATACATTCTCCCAATTGACAAGATTAACACCATTAAAACCTGGGGGGGTGGGTTCATAGATTTGCGGGCAGGACTAATCCCGTCACGCCCTCTCCAATAAAGATGCTGCAGCCTGTGTTTGTACGCTGTTTTGAGAAGGGGTATCATTAACCCTGTGTCTGGGGCGGGCTCCGGGTGTCAGGAAGATTTTCCGCATCATTTTTCACCTCAATTAATTCCCTTGACGACGGTTTCATTTCTTTTCAACAAAATATCAACAGTGACGCGAAATGACGTGTAGGGAGATATTTCGGGTGTAAACTCGCCCCCACACCTTTGTACTTGAAGGATGCCGAGTCCCTCTTGCCCCCGCCCCCCTTCCACCCACCACCCACCAACCAGATCAGCCCTCTGTGTCAGTCCCGGAAAGATTACACCACCTCCTGTCTCTCACTCTCAGAGCTGGCTGAATTGGAGCTCAGAATGAAAACTTCCGTTGGAAGTTCGAAGAAAAATATCACTTTTCTTAATCTGTTTGTTTAAGCCCCTCACAACATTGTCCATTCAAAGCACCCTCAGAGCATTTCGTTTTTGTTGACAGCCCATGTGACATTTACCGCTGCCCAGATTACGGGTTGCAGTGCTATAGCGCCTTTAGCTGTCAGTCCAAGCGGCGAGTATGTGTGTGGGGGGAGTGCACACGCGGGGCTAGTCGTACTTTGTAAATCCGCCACAATTTACCCAGTGTACTGACAGCTATAAACAAGACTGCCTCCGTACTACAGAATAACAATTGCCCGGGAAGGTGTTACAGTCTGAAATTAAATAAAACAATCAAACGTTTGGTGGTGGTGGGATTCTATGTAGAATATCTGAGACCGAGAGTTCCTGATGAGGTTGCAGTTGGTAGGGATTCTTGGTGAGAAATGTTGATGCAAAAAACATTTTTGCAAAACACTGTTCATTGTTCAGAAATCTATCTGAACACACTGGCAGTAAATGACAACGAGAAAGGGAAGCTGCAATATACAGCTGTCTGTATGAGCTGGCTGCGCGTTTACTGCTTCATTACAAAGCTGCTCAGGCTCATTTTCTGATACCCTGCCTTTTCTCATTCTTGACTATCCCGCTCGTTAAGGAGAGCCTCGGAAATTGAATACCTGCTTCATCCACCCCTAACATGTTCCAGCAATACATAACCAGGAGAACCACCCCGCTGTACCAGAATATGGTTAAAACACCGCACGCTTTCTGCATTGCATTTCAAACTTACAACAAAAGTACCATCAAAACAGAGGTGCAGGATGTTTTGGATTCGGATATTCCGGATTACCAAACTACACGGTCTCTTAAAATATCTTACAATACCCTCCCATATTCTTCAGAATTTGTACAGGCGGAAGAAATTCTCAATTGCAGCAAGTATTTCACTCTCTGACGGCGGCTACCCGTTGACCAGCTGTTGAACAATTCACTAACAGGCGGTATTCCAGTGTCCAGCTCTCTGACAGCTGGCCTTTTTTCTCGGTAAGGTTGAAATGGGAACTGAGGCAGGACAGAGGAACAGTGAGCAGCAAGAAAACGTCTGGAAGATTGACTCGTCAACGTGTTCATTGTAACCACTCCGAATTGATTTGAAAAGGTAAAACATCTCGGATTTCCTGTTCCGATTCGGTGAGACACGGTTCCAATGTAGCACACCATCAGAGAGTCTCACTGGAGACTGGGTCAGACTAACCCAGCGGAATGAAGAAGGAAGTTGCTGGGGGAGAACAGTTTCCCGAGAGAGGAAAGGTAATGCACTGCAAGTGGACAAGGCACAAGGGTATGGAGCACGGCCGAAAGCGGAGTCAGTGTGAATAGGGGAGAAGTGAGGGGGGTCTCGCCTGCACTGTCAGGTTGAATGAGGGAACAGTGGCTGACTGGGACTACAGTGGACTCCGGCCGAGGCGGACTATGTTCAAGGGCGCTGTGTGTTTCCAATCACCACCAAATAATTAATTCCCAATCATTTTATGTGAAATGCCTCACCCTGATCATTTGTTTCTGTTTTAACCGATTAAAATATTCGAATGTGTTTATTTTAATGTTGTTACTTGCCGTCCCGCACCGAGGTTCCCCGCTCCGTGCAGTTGATATAATGCAGGAAGCTGTCTGTTGGGCCTGGAGTTACCCAAGGATTCCCTGATGGAAACGCCAGCCCGGTCTCAGGACAGAGCTACAGCAGGAGCACAGGTTAGAGCTGGGAAAGGGTCAACAAATGCAAATAAAACAACCGGGAGACAGAAAGCAGGACGCACGAAGACTGTCACCTTCACACGAACAGGAGGCCGTTCAGTCCCTTCCCTCCAGCCTATCCGCCATGTCATGAGGACATGGCTGTTCCATGCCTCTGTTTTGGCTCCACAGCTGAGTATAACATCGGGCAGCAGCCACCTGCACCCCCCGCCCCCCTCCCCCCACCGATCTTGGTTTGAAAATGACGAATTGCGCCTGAATCTCTGATCTCGGGGTGGGGGTGGAATCAGTTCCAGTGCCCAACAGCTTCAACTCTTGGAGAAGTAACACTCCAAACCACACCTCCCCACCTTCCTATCCTACCCCCCCACCCCCCCCCCCTCCACCCTCCAAATCCCCCAAACAGTTAGCGGGAGAAGTTTCTATCAATCAACTCCTTAACAGAATAATCCCGGTTTGGGCTGGGTTGGGGTAGTGGTAAAGATTAAACAGCTCCTGAGGAAAGCTCTAACCAAACACATGGATGTAAGCTTGGAGTCACTCAGATTGGCACCTAGCAGCTACTCATTATCCCCTCCCCAGCCCAGGTTCTCCCTCACCCACCATCACATCCCTCCCCACCACGACCACCACCTCACACCCCCACCCCAGGTTCACCAACCCCATCTTTCCCCCCAGATTCACGCCCACCACCTTAGCCCCACCCCACACCCTCACCCCAGGTTCCCCCCCCCCAATCACCACCACATCCCCCCTCCACCACTACCACCTCATTCCCCCCAGATCAGTTCCCCCTCACCCCCATCCCCCGAGCCCAGGACAGCACCAGCACCTCATCCCCCCCGTCCCCAACACCACCACATCCCCCCGCCCCCCGGTTGACCAATTCGGTCCCCAGACCCCCTCAGTGGGCGGGGTTGGGGTGTGCGTGGGGGGGGGGGTGATATATCGGTTGATTTTCCCCATTTCTCACCGCCGCCCGCCCGCCACTCGCTGTCTTCGCTTCTCCGCCCGCAGGTTCAGTTAAAAAGTAAAGGCAGCACGTCATGTGGGGATGGAGACCAAAAAACAAACCAAACCAAACAGGATGCAGTCAGACAACCGAAACAGGCGAGTAAAACTAACCAGAGCAAGGTGGGGACAGAAATAAACCAATGGGGCACACAGTGGGAATAACACCTTGTTAGAGGGGAAAGGGTGCGAACGGAAAACACTGACAAACTGCAGATGCAGTGAAATGGACCTGGGAACGGAGTTGGAACAGAGCGGGTTAACTGTCCTCAGCACTGTAAACGGCACTTGAACCGGCAGATTGCGGGGGGGGGGGGCGGGGGGTGAGCAAATCCACATCATATTGCAGTGAGAAAGGCATTTACACAAAAAAAAACAAACTGGCGGAGACGGAGAGAGGGAAATAGGAAACTACAGAGAGAACGAGAAAACAAGGCGCAGAGACAGGCAGAGGCACCGACGTCAGGAATTGGACCTTGTTTCCGCCTCGGTTTTGGACATTAGTGAGTGAAATCGGCGTAGTTATCTCCCACAGCCTTCGGACATGAGAAACAGACTGTGCCCCAGACTGGACAGGAATGGGGGAGGGAAAGAGTGTGGGGAGGAGAGTGAGGGGTATGCAGCCAAAACAGTGAGGCAGGCAGAGGCAGGGAACTGGGGAGAAGGGTGAGAGACAGAGAAAAGGAGAGTGAGAGAGAGAGAGAGAGAGAGTATGGGACGGACAGCCTCTACTATAGAAGCAGAAACAAAGCGACACAGAAAACCAGAGGCAGTGACACTGACTGCCTCTGCCTCGGGTACCCTTACCTATTCCTGCCGCTCCTTACCCCGGGTACCCTTACCTGTTGCTGCTGCTCCTTGCCCGCTGCACATTGACAGCTCCGGGCAAAATCACGCTGGGCATGGTGAACCACCTACTGACCTGAAACAGCCCAATCAGAACACAACTGGGTTGATCAATCTGTCGCCTGGAGGCGGGGAGCTAAAATTTCCCGACTCAAAATTACAGACACACAGCCCAAGACTGCTATCAATCTTCTTTCCTAATTCACCACACAATTAATACAGACCAGCCCACAAGCTGCCGTTATGATTTCTGTCCAAACCAGCAATGATTACAATCCCGTCCTAACCTGCATTCCTTGCAGTCCAACCTAAACCAGTGTTCAGGAGCTCGCGGAACTCCCAAGGGACATATGTCCCTTATAACAGGTCCTGCTCCACCAATCATTAAAGTTGATCATCTAAACTCAATTTTCCATCACGTTCCCATATCCGCTACTGCCCAAACTGGCCCGAACTATATCGATTTCAATATTCAAGGAGTGAGAAATCTAGGGTAGAGAATCCAAATGTTCACAAACCACTGCGTGAAAGACTTCTCTCGGTCCTTGTCAACATCACTGGCCCCTTATCTTGATTCATATTCTAGACTCTCCAACCCGAGATGATGGCTTCTCAGCAATTACCTTCGTTTGGCCCTGGAAGAAATTTGTATGTTTACTACGGTCCTGTCCATACAAGCGTTTATTATAAAATCTGAAAGTGCTGGAGAAACTCAGCAGCTCTGGCAGCATCTGTGGAGAAAGAATGAGGTAATGTTTCCAGTCCAACATAAATCAGAGATGATCCATACTGAAACTCAAAACGTTAACTTATTTTCTCTCCAGATGTGCTACCAGTCCTGCTGAGTTTCTCCAGCACTTTGAGTTTTGATTTCAGATCTCTAGCACTTGAAATACTTTGATTTCATTTCAGTATTTACAACAAAATCTGTTCTCCCCAACACTTATTACAATTCAAATATTGCAGTCCAGCCATAAACGTGTATGTATTACATTTCTGCACTATTGCTAAAAAAAACCAGAAATGGTTGGAGAAACTCAGTAGGTTTGGCAGCATCTGTGGAAAAAGAAATAGAGGCAATATTTCAAGTCCAGTGACCCTTCCTCAGTTCTGATAGTTTCAGACCTCCAGCATTCCACAGTTCTTTGTTATATTTTCCACATTTGTTGCAATCATGTCTCAAATCAACAATTATCACAACCTTCCCAAACTAGTATGTATTGAAGTTAATAATTGGTATACACTTTGCCAGACAACTTTGTTGGTGGAAGGTGCACCCACTCAGGTATAAAGGCTAACTATCAGAGTTTGCAGACAACACAGAACCTGGAGGTTGGGAGGAGGGTGCAGGTTGGGAGGTGCTAATGACGAAAAAAAGATTTCAGGTCAGGTTAGTAGGTTAGGTTGATGCCAGATAAATTTAGTGCTGGGAAAAGTGAGTTTTTGAGGAAGATTAAAGAGAGTAAATATATATTAAACAACAAAACTTTAAAAGAAACAACAGTGTATATATTGATAAGGGGATTCTGAGAGACATATATGAAAGTTAACAATAGTGTAAAAACTCAAGACTGGGGATGTGAAAATGGGCTTAATAGCACCTCTGCCCTGTGTGCTGCAGTGTCCTTGGAGTTGCAAGATGGTGTCTTTGATTTGTGCGCACACGTCTGGTGATAAGCATTCCAGTTCCTTCTTCGTAAAAATGTTGGCACACATGCCAAGTGTGCCAAGCAGGCAGAACATGATGTCAAAGTCAGCTAGACGGGAGTTTGAAGCTCCAGCCAATGCCTTCGCGTAACCTCACACAGCTGAACATGGGTTATGGAACACAAATCCCCTTTCACTCCTAAAGTACCATTTAAAGAATCAACTACTTTCAGGTTGCTGGTTAATGTATTTCAATTGTTGCTATAGTTCTACAGAGATTTGGTGCTTTTCATAATTATTTAAACTTCCAAACAGCTGCAGGAAGTGTATGTCAACATGTCAACTCTGCCACCTACCTGAGCCAAAAAGAATTTCACCTGTTCAATTTCCAGCTGGTGTGTGACTTGTGGGAGCATATCTTTTCCCAAAATTCCTGGAAGGAGTCTAGTATTCTAAAATGAATCATGATGCCTTCAATTGATGGTGGTCTTCTGTTGTATTTCTTCCATCATATTGAACCAAAAAGTGGCTTTGGGTGAGAACTTGGCTCATGCCATTGGTTCACAGTTAAGGTTGGCTGTATGCATACAACAAAACCATATTGCAGAAGAAATGTGAAAGAGCACAGTATTTATTTGCATAAACAATACAGCCTGGGCCATTCTGGAGGAGAGGGTCTCAAACTAAGTGCTAGTTTACTGCATGCTGCAAATCTCATCATCGCAGTGGAACAATATTTGTTACCAGCTATCAGAAATGAAGCAAAGAAGCCAACACATGAGAAGGATGATCAGGCAGTGGAGAGTATGATAAAGGAGAAGGCAGAAGAGGAGCAAGACAATGGAATGCTGTCCTGAGGTAACTCAAATGCAAGGCCAGTAACCACAACCCCAATCCCGCAATTGTCAACAGTCCCACACTTGCCAGCTGCCCTCTGATGCAAGTTATCTCCTTTTGATGACAACACAAAAAAAAAATTCATTGAATGTGCAAACTAAACACCCTGCACATTCCCTCCTTATCATGCTAGACCCTGGCATTGCTACCTGAGTGGCTGCAGCACACCTTATGGAAGACTGCTGACAGCCACTGAGGGAGACTCTAGATTGTTTTGGAAATTATCTCAAGTAGCTCTGGACCTAGAAGGCCTGGCTTCAGCCTATATCATCTCAGCCTGTGCAGCAGCAGTTGGGCTGGCTAGTTGAGAGGGAACAACAAGGGCACTGATGGACTGGCAAAGGTGAAAGTTTAATGCTACATGGAACCGCTGCAGCTCTCTGAGACAGTGCTACAGACATCCTAGTCATCTCTTGGAGGATAGTCTCCTGGACACCTTGCAAACTTAATTTCAAGCTGCTGTGCACAGGCCCTAATGACAACAGATTGAATTTGTGTGACTTCAGTTTGAATTTCTATTGTATCTCCCCAGATATCTGGTGGAAATTGCTTGCACTGCAGTGGGAGTGAGATATGGGCTATCAGATGCTGCATCATTGCTACATCTATAAATATAGTAACAGAATAGATCACTATTCCCATGCTGGATTATTTAGATTCCAAGCTCTATGCAAAACTCTGAAGCAGTTTGATTCTGGACCTTCCATGGACCCTGATATTGAATGCAGGTCTTCTGATAAACCTGATAATATGCCAAGAAGTTTATTGTTTACACCCATAAGTCTTCTTCTCTATCTCAGTCCAAAGTCCTCACCTTCAACAGAATCAGTGTGCAAACTCAGCCTCCAGCTAGGTAGTAACTATGCTATCTCTATCAATTGTCTGACTTTATGTTATCTCCTAAGATACACACAATGTCAGTACCTGAGATGCTGGTACAAATTTGAAATTAGATGAGAATATGTCTTCCTCCTGCTCCACTATTGTCTTGGTCAGTTGCAGTTTTTGGGATCTGAAAAGAGAAAATCACAAGGTTTGATTGTAATAGGAAAGCAGGAGGTGCGTTCACACTATCTGTAATGTGTAAGTGAGGACAGAGTATGGGATGAGGTGGGAAATGGGATGTGAGGAAGAGGCTAGAGCATGATCCTCAATGGTTTCACCCCATTTTTGCCCTTGGGCTCAACCATGGTTCTTTGAGTAATGGTCATATCCATTTCTTCCATTGGAGTTAGAACATATAGTTATGTCACTCCCCTTTCATAACCAGAGTTCTTGCTGCCTCTCATTGTGAGCCACCTTCTCCTGCAAGGAAGGGAGAAGTATTTCCAATGACTTGGTGTTGTGGTTTGTGGTTGAATAGCCGGCAGTGTGGTTTACAAGAATACTCTGGGAATGAACAGCTTATCATATGAGGAGCAGTTGAGGACTCTGGGTCTGTACTCCATGGAGTTTAGAAGGATGAGGGGGGATATATTAAAACTTACAGAATACTAAGAGGCTTGGATAGTTTTAGATTAGATTACTTACAGTGTGGAAACAGGCCCTTCGGCTCAACAAGTCCACACCGCCCTGCCGAAGCGCAACCCACCCATACCCCTACATCTACCCCTAACCTAATACTGCAGGCAATTTAGCATGGCCAATTCACCTGACCTGCACATCTTTGGACTGTGGGAGGAAACTGGAGCACCCGGAGGAAACTCACGCAGACACGGGGAGAATGTGCAAACTCCACAAACTCCACTCCGCCTGAGGCGGGAAATGAACCCGGGTCTCTGGCGCTGTGAGGCAGCAGTGCTAACCACTGTGTCACCGTGCCACCCAACACAGAGGTTATGACACAGAGGTGAATCCCTTTGTTAATTAAATGAAACATCCAGAAAAGCTCACCATGCCTTGTAATCTGTTAAAATATGAGTGACAGAGAACTCACAAATTCCACTACTTAATGAAAATAACATTTTTTTTGCTCTAAAAGTGAACATTAAACAACTATTCACAATTCTAGACACCCCGTTCTCTTAACTGCTTATTATCTGCCTCCAATTCGATAACAATCGAATTTTAATTTTAATAAGACACTTATTAAAATTACATCAATTTAATTTTAAAACCACACAGCTGCTGTCACCTACTGTGATTTCACTCTTCCAATTGTAGATCGCCCTAGGTTATCTTCTTTCTTTTTACTGCAAGTATGCTTCATATGAAAAGGTACCTTTGATAGAGAATGTTTCCTAATTTCTTGGAAAGCAAGATGTAGATCTCCAGGTATTTCTGTCACAATAGCAGTTTCTCTCTCTCCAATTTTCAATAGTTTCACATTTTTATACCCACAAAATCGGACCATCTCATTGGTTCGAAATTTGCAAAACAATGAATTCAAACTTGAATGGGTTTTAGTATCCTAGGGCATAATTTAAACTGATTGGTTAAATGTGAATTGTTGTCAAAACAGCAATCAACTCAGGTATCCATTTCACTGCCAAATGTTACATATTTTCAATTTTCCAGTACACTCTGCGGCTGCCATCTAGTCATATACACAGGTGTTTGTAAGCTCTCATTTCAGAATAGCATTCACTCTCTCTTAAAGTACAGAACACACCTTTAACTTCATAACAATAGCATGGATGTGAAGATAATGTTTCTATTAGTAGGACAGACAGGACCTGAGGGCACAGCCTCAGAGTGAAGGGATGATCCTTTAGAACTGAGATGAAGGGGAAATTCTCTGGTTAGAGGGTGTTGAATCTGTGGAACTCATTGCCACAGAAGGCTAAGGAGGCCAGGTCATTGAGTGTATTTAAGACAGAGATAGATAGGTTCTTAATTAGTGAGGAGGCCAAAGGTTATGGGAAGAAGCCAGGAGAATGTGATTGAGAAACCTATCAGCCATGATCAAATGGCAGAGCTGACCCAATGGGCCAGATGGCCTATTTTTGCCCCTACATCTTATTGTCTGTCTTTATTATCTTATTCTTTTAAACTCCAATTAATACAATCCTAACAGATTCAGTCTCTCTCAGACATCATTCCTGCTATCGTAGGAATCAATCTGGTAAACCCTTGTTGCATTCCTTCCATAAAGTACACATAATATTACAGATGTGATTTCACCAAGGCCTTGTAAAATTCTAGCAAGGTGTCCCTGCTCCTATCCTCAAACCGTCTTGCTGTGAAGGCCTTAACTACCTGCTGAATCTGCGTGCTTACTTGCAGTGACTGGTGTACAAAGACACCCAAGTCTCATTGCATCTCGTTATTATGCACTTCCACCTTTCCCAATCATTCGGGTAATAATGTGCCTTCCTGCTTTTGCTACCAAAGTGAATATCCTCACACTAATCCACATTATACTTCATCTGCTTTGTATTTGCATTAGGATTATAGATTAAATACATTGGGTTAGGTAAGAGAGAATTTGCATTTGTACAGCACCATAATCACATCTCTCACCAATTTACACACAGCAAAGTCCCAGACTCAGTATTGCTGTTTGTGAATGCCATGCTCCAGCCTATAATCCATTTTAATTTCCTATAGTTAAGCATAAGTTCAATTCTAGGATTAATACCCCATTCAATACTTTGTGAAAGGACCATGGAGTGCTTAGAGATTAATTTAGAGTCATAGAGAGGTACAGCTTGGAAACAGACCCTTCGGTCCAACCCGTCCATGCCGACCAATTATCCCAACCCAATCTAGGCCCACCTGCCAGCACCTGGCCCATATCCCTCCAAACCCTCCCAATTCATATACCCATCCAAATGCCTCTTAAATGTTGCAGTTGCACTAGCCTCCACCACTCCTTCTGGCAGCTCATTCCATACACGTACCACCCTCTGCGTGAAAAAGTTGCTCCTTGGGTCCCTTTTATATCTTTCCCCTCTCACCCTAAACCTATGCCCTCTAGTTCCCTCTAGGGCAAAGACTTTGTCTATTTATCCTATCCATGCCCCTCATAATTTTGTAAACCTCTATAAGGTCACCCCTCAGCCTCCGACGCTCCAGGTAATACAGCCCCAGTCTGTTCAGCCTCTCCCTGTAGCTCAGATCCTCCAAACCTGGCAACATCCTTATAAATATTTTCTGAACCCTTTCAAGTTTCACAACATCTTTCCGATAGGAAGGAGACCAGAATTGCACGCAGTATTCCAACAGTAGCTGAACCAATGTCCTGTACATCCGCAACATGACCTCCCAACTCCTGTACTCAATACTGGATTAGTGGTGCTGGAAGAGCACAGCAGTTCAGGCAGCATCCAACGAGCAGCGAAATCGACGTTTCGGGCAAATGATGAAGGGCTTTTGCCCGAAACGTCGATTTCGCTGCTCGTTGGATGCTGCCTGAACTGCTGTGCTCTTCCAGCACCACTAATCCAGTATTTGGTTTTCAGCATCTGCAGTCATTGTTTTTACCTTCCTGTACTCAATACTCTGACCAGTAAAGGAAAGCATACCAAAAGCATTCTTCACTATCCTATCTACCTGCAACTCCACTTTCAAGGAGCTATGAACCTGCACTCCAAGGTCTCTTTGTTCAGCAACACTCCCTAGGACCTTACTGTTAAGTGCATAAGTCCTGCTAAGATTTGCTTTCCCAAAATGCAGCACCTCACATTTATCTAAATTAAACTCCATCTGCCACTTCTCAGCCCATTGGCCCATCTGGTCCAGATCCCATTGTAATCTGAGGTAACCTTCTTCGCTGTCCACCACACCTCCAATTTTGGTGTCATCTGTAAATTTACTAACTATACCTCTTATGTTCACATCCAAATCATTTATATAAATGAAGAAAAGTAGTGGGCCCAGCACCGATCCTTGTGGCACACCACTGGTCACAGGCCTCCAGTCTGAAGAACAACCCTCCACCACCACCTTCTATCTTTGAGCCAGTTCTGTATCTAAGTGGCCAGTTCTCCCTGTATGCCTGAGATCTAACCTTGCTAATCAGTCTCCCATGGGGAACCTTGTCGAACGCCTTACTGAAGTCCATATAGATCACATCTATTGCTCTGTCCTCATCAATCCTCTTTGTTTCTTTAATTAGGGTAATATAACAGAGTTTCTTGAAAATTTCAGTTGGCTGCAGGTGTAATTCTGCACATTGTTGGAGCTTTTCTAACTTAAGCTTCAATAGTCTTCACTGTGTGGTCTAGCTGGTGCTGAAATACTTTATTTTATGTTTTAAAGACCTATGCTGAAACCGGTTGCTTCCAGACATGGCAGCCTGGGAATCCTTTCTTTTGGAGGAGAGCATGGGTGGGAGAAAGCAGAGAGGCTATATGGGCTAGGTTAAGCAGCTGGAAGAAGAGGAGGAAGATGGGTTGGGGCAAGGGCTTTCAGCCTGGTCCTATTTCCATTCCAGATATTTAGGGACCAATCCTCCTGCCCAAACCTCAGTGACAAACAATATGCAAGATGTCTGTAGTTCAATTGGACGCCCTCACTGAAACCTACCTGCTGCAGCTACAACTCCAGCTTTGCAGCAGGGAAAGAGCTGTCAGTGGCTGTGAAGGTGACTGTGGACATCAACTTTTATGTGATTGTTTCAGACTGCTGTTGGAGACATTTGTTACATTTCATAGTTTGTGGTGCACTGCTGTAATAGTGAAGTCACTGTTTATGTAATGAGTAGAAATTTCATGACGTGCCAGCTTGCAGAACAATTATGTTGCTTCATCAGGATTGCAGTTTTCCCATGGTGCAGGGTGTAATTGACTGTGTAGCAATCTCATGGCAGCTGCCACATGTCAATTCTGTCATTCTGCAGAACCAAGAGATTCTATTCCCTCAATGGTGCGTGACCACAGTTATGAATCTTGCATGTCAATGCTTGGTATTCTGGTAGCAGACATAATGCCTTCATTCTTCAGGAAACCACTGTGCCAGCTGCATTTGTGTCACTGGAGCTAACTAGAACATGACTACTAGATGGTAAGGGCTATTTGGGTGAAAGTGAGTACTGCAGATGCTGGAGATCAGAGTCAAGATTCGAGTGGTACTGGAAAAGCACAACAGGTCATGCAGCATCCGAGGAGCAGGAAAATCGACGTTTTGGGCAAAAGCCCTTCATCAGGAATGACTCATTCCTGATGAAGGGCTTTTGCCCAAAATGTCTGTTTTTCTGCTCGTCAGATGCTGCCTGACCAGACAAGGGCTATTTGCTGACCATATGGATGGTGACTTGCAATCACAATCCATGTACTTCTGTTCATGATGCATATGACGAGAGCCATGTTGACCCAATAAAGGTGACAAGAGTGTACCATTGAAATGCTGCCAACAGTAATTCTATTGTCATGACTGCTCTGGAGCAACCTTGCAGTTTGCCAGTGTGGGTCTCAGGATTTGTTGTGATCTGTTGAGTCTGTACAACATTGCCATTGCAAAGGCAAAACCTCTGTCATTATCTATGAAGTAAGAAGCTGAGGAGCAGGACCATGAAGATAAAGAGAATATCAAAGGGCAGCTGCACCCCAGACAGTCCCTTTCTACTCAGGTTAGATACGAAGAACTAATTCAACCACAAAACCAGTAACTGAAATCAAATTCCTCATTTATGTTTCCTTACCTTCCCTGCTAGAATGACCATCATACCTTCATCTTAACCTTTAAGCAAAAATAAAATCCAACAACAACTTAGGCATCTTTAGTATCATGAAATGTCCCAAGAATGAGAGCATTATAAACAAGAAATATCTCTGGACCACTTGAGATATTAGGTCTGTTAATAAAAATTTGGTTGAAGAGATATGTTTTAAGGAATGTCTCAGAGGAAGCACATGAGCAAGAGAAACTGAGAGGTGTAAAGAGGGAATTTCAGAATCTGGGGCCTAGGAAACCAGAGGCATGGCAACCAATGATGTAGCGATGAAAACTGGGATGCCCCAGAGTCTAGAATTAGAGGAGTGCCGATATCTTGAAGATGCTGGAGGAAATTACAGAGATGATAATGCAATGGTCGTGAAGGGGATAATGGTCATGTGGCATTGGCTGGCCCATTTTATTGGTGTCACAATCTGTGGGTGGAGACAAGAGTTCTACCTGACATTTTGGAGGGAGCAGCTCCCCCCCACAAACACAGACACACCTTCCCCTCCTCCACTTGCTCTGCCAGATTATACTGTACTCACACCATCCTCTGCATGGAAATGTTACCATCCATGCCCCTCATGATTTTATAAACCTCTATGAGGACACCTCTCAGCCTCCAATGCTCCAGGGGGAAAAAGACCCAGTCAATTCAGCCTCTCTCTATAGCTCAAACCCTCCAGTATTGGCAACATCCTTGTAAATCATTTCTGCTCCCTCTCAAGTTTAACAATAGCCTTCCAATAGAAGAGTGACCAGCATTCTACATAGTATTCAAAAGAACATGTAGATAAGAAATAGGAGAAGGACACATATATAATGATACTCTGTCTATAATTAAATTGATAATAGTGAGAGTAGCCCAAGCCTGCTGGGTCAGAGCAGAGAGGCAAAGGAGGACATGCGATCAGTTGTGTCAAAGGCCATAAACAGATTGAAAAGGACAGGAGGGAAAGTTTACTTTTGTCATGGTCACACAAGATGAAATTTGTGATTTTCCAATGAGCTGAAGTAGAAATCTGCTTAGAGGAATCAAACATGGACTTTCAGAAAAGATAGGAGTTCATTTGGGAGGTAACAATACATCCAAGGAGTTTAGAGAGGAAAGGGAGGTGAGAGATGGAAGATTAGCTTGCAAGGACAGTGGGTAAAGGAGTTTTTATTGAGGAGGGGGCCTTATTTAAAGGTCAAAGAGAGACAGAGAACTTAAAGATAAAGATTGGTTTACAATAGTGGCTAACATGGAGGCAAGAAAGAGAAGGTGGGTGATGAGCAATTCAGTGAGCATTGGATCAAGGGAACAGAAGATGGATATCATAGACAAGATGAGCTCAGAAATGGCATAGTGGAAGATAGGAGAGAAAAAGTTCAGAATCTAATTGAAAGTTATCAATTAAGTCATACTTTCATGCACACAAAAGTAAATTGGTCAGTATGTGTGCACTTCCTTACTGGCTGTTTTATGTGTGCCTTTACTGCTGTTGTGCCATGCTACCCCAGTGACTGCAGTTCGGTTGGTGGAAGGCTGATCACATTCAGTGGCGAACACTGCAGGTGGTCTTGGGCAATGGCCTAGAGAAGTAGTCTAGAATACTGACTGACAAGCAGCTGAAAGGACACTGGTGGAGTGGCTCATGTGGAAACATAAGTGCTGCCATCCTCAGACAGAACAGCAGGTTTGTCTCTGTACAGCTAATTTTAATTGGTGTAGATTTTAGTTTAAACTGAGAAAGTTACAGACAAGTTTACTGTCCATACCATGTAGCGATGCTGGTTCAGGGATTAATATTGCTTAAAGAATTGTGGAGAACTCCTGTCAATCTTTGAACTGTGGAATATTTTACATCCAAGAAACGGCCAATGGAGTTCTGGTTTACATTTTCCTCTAAATGTGAAACCTTTAACAATGAAAGGTTCCACTGATAGTGCAGTTTTCCCTCAGTCCTGCTCATCTGACAGTATGGCCTACCTTCAGTACTGCCCCTCCAACAGTGTAGTCTCTCTTACTACTACCAATGAAACAGTGCAGCACTTTTCAGTATGCTGTCTCAGCAGTATAGCACTCCCTTAGACCTCAACTTGAGCCTGGACCCAAGCTATTGTGTAGGATTTCCAATTCAGAATTCTGAGAGCACCCAATTCAGCCAAAGTTTCTCCAGCACCTTGTTTTTATTTTAGCCAGAGTAGAACTATGAAAATTTAGCCAGGATGAACAACAACCATTTGTCTTTATATAGCATCTTCAAGTAGAACAAACATCATAAGACACTTCACAAGAGAGTTACAGATTAAAAAAATTCCAGGAGGTGATATTAGGATAGATAACAAAAATGTGACGAAAGAAGTAGGTTTAAGGACAATATTAAAAGATCAAAGGTTGTAGTGAGCCCAGACAGAGTCAAGAACAATGATGAACCACATTCAAGGATCCAAGCCAGGATCAAGAGTCACAGTAAATATGGAACACAGTTTCAAATTGAAATGGTGGCAAGTGCAATGTTCTAGGCATTGGACCAGCAACAAAGCTGTTAGGATTAAGGACTGTGATTAACTGGATCGCTGCCAGCAACACTCCCACTTCATTATAGGTCAGGCAAACAATCAATTCCCGATGGAAATTACAGTCTAGTTGATTTCTCCAGCAGACAATACACCTGAAATTTTACAATCAATTGAGTAAAAAGCACCATCAATTAAAAGAAATTGGACAAACAATTGTTTATGATAAAAATAAGCCTGCATACCAGGAAATGAATGATCCACAATCACAGAAGAAACTATTATCTAAAGGTTAGATGAAGACAAGTGATTTTAGTGAGCAGACAGGTTGTTGCATTAGTATTTAAGCTTCTGGAACAATTGCAGACTGCAGGCCATTTAAAATGAGGGCTTGTACAGAACAGTGAGAGGAAAGCGCTGATTGAAACAAATGAACATGTTGCTCAGACAGGAAGGAACAGAGAAAGAAAGGGAAACTGAGAAAGAAGGAGAAACAGAGGGAAAGGAAGACAGCCAGAGAGAAGCACAGAAACAGAAAAAGGAAACAGCAACTGATAGAGGAAAACAAACAGAAGTACAGAGTAACAAAGAGAAAAACAGTTCAAGGCAGAGAAAAAGGAAAATGGAGGTGGAAAAACAGGTATGCACACAGAAAAAAGAGAGAGAGAGAAAGAAAATGGAAACAAGAGGCATGTGTTGTTTGAGATCTTTATTATTTTTGCCCCAACCATAAGGAGGCCATCACCAGCAGCCAGGATTTGACAGGACTGATTACAATCTCCATCACCCATCACTATCTCTATACTGCAAACAGCCAAGGTTAGATAAAGGCTGTGTTTGGGAAAAAGGGCTGTGTTTTACAAAAATGACTGGGTGGAGGATTGGAGGGATGGAGGGAATAATTTCAAGTCAGAAGGGCAAAACATGAGAATGCAGCCACATGGAGATGGATTGCAGTGAAAAGGAAAAGGTGGAGAGGGTGGAGAAGGTGGAGAACCTTTGAAGAAAAAGGTTCCCAACCCTGTTGTAAGCTGTAAGGAAGGAGATGTTGACATTGTTTCAGTCTGCATTAATTAGAACAGTGACCAGAGCAGACTCATTGTTGAGGACAAGGCAGGAACTGGGCTGAAGTGATCATGAGATGGGATGGCGAGGCCACAAAGCTGAATGACTAAGGTCTATTTGAGGGCATTGAATGAATACCCATAACTCAGCAGACCAGTCTACAATGAATATTGGAAGATCTATATGGAGCGATTCCAGTTAGAGTTTGATCAGTTTCCATGGAGACAAAAGTAGGACAGAGAGTGCGGTGGTTTTGACATTTGTTGCTGCACTGCCTGGAATGGAGAAGCACAGTCCACTGCATTAGTGAGGACAATGATTGAATGAAAGGGAGATGGCAAAAGAGATCATAGTGGGAAATAAACCAGAGAAAATGTTAAAAATTCAGGCTGAGATAGCTGAGTGGGTAACTATCTGGAAAAAGAGCACTCAAGAATATGGATTGAGGTGCCCTTCCACATGAAGTCACAGAGCCTCATATATCCTTTCAGCAATGGGCTCATTGTTGCAACTGCGGACTCATGTCCATCTCCAATTTACTCCCTTATCTTTATAGAGTATCACCCTTCAGTTCTGAAGATGAGACCTAATAAACTCAAAACGTGAACCCTGCTTCTCTCCCTACAGAGACTGCCAGATCAGAGTTTTTTTCAGTATTTTCTGTTTTTATGCAGTTTAACTTTATCAAGAAATATGTCTAACACTAGTGCTCATCAGTTGTTTGTATCCTTGATGTAAAAATTTGTTTGTTTCAAGGTGACCAGCAAGTTGCATAATTAAACGGACAATGGAATTTCTGTGTGCCTACTTCCTTTTTCATGGGATTCTCATTCACGTTTGCAGTTTTGACTGACCATAGAGTAATATTAATTTTCAACTGATTCAACTTTAGTTGCGAACTGAACCTATTTTACAATGCGCTGTGTTCGTGGAATTGACTGCACAAACTTAAGAGAGTAAGAGTTCTTTGTTTGAACTATCGTTGAGAATTAAACCTGTGTTAATTCAGTATTTCATGTTTGTATGAGACTTCCTCCAATTGTGTCACATGAGTAACCAGTCTTCTGTCAATATAAATAAATCTCTATATGAAAATAGAGAAGAGGTCATAAGAACCTTTGAGGTTCTGATTCGCATTAAAGATACCCCAGTATCAGTGTATTCTGACATTTGTTGCTGCATTGCCTGGAATGGAGAAGAACAGTCCATTGCATTAGTGAGGAAGATATAAGAAGATTCTTGGTCCCAGAAGGAAAGAAAACTAACATTCAGATAGTGGTTGGCAAAGGGACAATGGTTATCTGACATCAAGTAGCTGTCCCATGACCATCAGCCAAGAGGGGTTAGACATGTGACTGACATTACATTGATGGCCAGCCCCCAGAATAAAGTATATATACAGGGATATGAAGAAGAGAGGGGCAAGAATATCCAAGTTGGCAAGATTTTCCTTAGGGAGAGACCAAGTGTTCCTCCTGCATCAGCCCAAGGGGAAAACAAAGACTGCTGGCACTGAGTCCACTAACGACTACAAGAGACCACCACAAGAGGGCGTAGGACTACTGGGATTTGGCAGCATGCTGCATCTACTCCTCCATTCTGCAGAATGGCTCTGGGATCAGTCAAACGTTCTCATCTGTCATGGGTTGTATACTTTTTTTCTTTGCCTAAATAATTAATTTACTGCATTGAAACTGCTGCTTCTTAATAAAATATCAGAAAATTGCAATAAACATGTAAATGCGGTCACAAACCCCCTAAAATTAACACTGTTCTAGACTGAAGCTACCCCAGATTGACTCAGGCAGCAAATAGAATACAGAAAAAATAAATTGACCACTGACCACACTCACCCACAGAGTGCCAAGCATTGGTTGCTTAAGTTACTAAGCAAAACCACAAACTTGAGGGAGAATCTTGTGGGAAAAGTGAGCAGCACACAGCAAATACATTCATCAAAGAAGAGTACTTGGACTTGAGCCTTTAATTGTCTTTCTGTCTCCACAGATGCTGCCAGACCTCTTTGGCACTTTCTGTTTTTATTTCAGATCTCTAGCAACTGCTTTATTTTGCTTTTAAAGACATTATCTGGTTGGTTGATTCCCTTGCCAGATACCTTGGGTGAGTATTCTTTGCATATGCAAACAACTTCAAAGCATGCTAATTCACAGAGTCATAGAGATGTAAAGCATGGAAACAGACCCTTCGGTCCAACTCACCCATACCGATATTTAATATGATCTTGACCCATTTGGTCCATATCCCTCTAAAGCCTTCTTATTCATGTACTGATCCAGATGCCTTTTAAATGTTGTAATTATACCAGCTTCCATCACTTCCTCTGGCAGCTCATTCCATACGTGCACCACACTTTGCGTGAAAAAGGTGCCCCTTAAGTTCCTTATAAATCTTTCTCGTCTCACCCTAAACCTATGCCCTACAGTTCTGGACTCCCCAACCCAGGGTAAAGACCTTGTCTATTTACCTTATCCATATCCTTCATGATTTTACAAACCCCTATAAAGTCACCCCTCAGCCTCCAATGTTCCAGGAAAAACAGCCCAAGCCTATTCAGCCTTTCCCTATAGTTCAAACTCTCCAATATCCTGGCAACATCCTTGTAAATCTTTTCTGAACCCTTTCAAGTTTCAAAATATCCTTCTTATAGGTGGGAGACCAGAATTGCACACAATATTCCAAAAGTGGCCTAACCAATGTCCTGGACATCCACAACATGACCTCCCAACTCCAATACTTAATGGTCTGACCAATAAAGGGAAAGCATACCAAACATCTTCATCACTATCCTTTCTACCTGTGACTCCACTTGCAAGGATTATGAACCTGCACTCCAAGGTCTCTTTGTTCAGCAACACTCCATAGGACCTTACCATTGAGGGTATAAGTCCAGCTAAGATTTGCCTTTCCAAAATGCAGCACCTCGCATTTATCTAAATTAAACTCCATCTGCCACTTCTCAGCCCATTGGCCCATCTGATCAAGATCCTGTTGTCCTCTGAGGTAACCTTCTTCGCTGTCCACTACACCTCCAATTTTGGTGTCATCTGTAAACTTACTAACTACACCTCCTATGCTCACATCCAAATCATTTATATAAATGACGAGAAGCAGTGGGGCTAGCACCGATCCTTGTGGCACTCCACTGGTCACAGGCCTCCAGTCTGAAAAGCAAATCATCGCCCCCACCCTCTGTCTTCTACCTCTGAGCCAGTTCTGTATCCAAATGGCAAGTTCTCCCTGTATTCCATGAGCTCTAACTTTGTTAACCAATCCACTATGAAGAATCTTGTCGAACGCCTTACTGAAGTCCATATAGATCACACCCACCGCCTCTGCCCTCGTCAATCCTCTTTGTTGCTTTTTCAAAAATTTTAATCAAGTTAGTGAGACATGCTTTCCCATGCACAAAGCTATATTGACTATCTCTAATCAGTCCTTGCCTATCCAAATACATGTACATCCTATCCCTCAGGATTCCCTCCATTAACTTGCCTACCATCGACTGTCAGCCTCACTGGTCTTTTCCTTCTCACCTTTCTTAAATAGTGACATCACATTAGCCAAACGCCAGTCTTCCAGCATGTCACCTGTGACTATCGATGATCCAAATATCTCAGCAAGGGGCCTGTCTTCTGATTGTCTGAAAACTATTATAGCATGTCACAATACAGACTTTTGATAAGTTCTTAATCTACAATTACAGCATATTAAATAAATCAGCTTTCACACATGGGATTTAATTCCTTGTGAACCGAAGTTAAGTGCAAATCACAGTCATAATGTAACTCAGTAACAAACTCCTTTGAAACGAAATAGGGAAATAAATAAAAGCATTGCCAAACTGGACACTGAGTAAGTTCTGTAAGTTTATCCCAAATGCTTCATTCCATGAGGGTAGGTTTGCAGAGTCTGTTTCTGTCACTATTCAGCTGTAAAGATTAGGGAGGATCCTGGAGCAAGAATCCTGATCAATTATTTTAAATTAAAGATATCTCAAATTTTGAGAGAGCTGGGAACAGAACAGAATAATATTTTTGCAGTTAATAAAATGCTCTATTAATTGTGTGTGCATGCGGTTTTTGTGTGCGTGCGTACGTGTGTGTTTGAGTGTGTGTGTGAGCTTGCATGTGTGTGCATGTGTGCATACATGCGTGTGTGTGTATGTGTGTGTACATGCGTGTGCGTGCACGTGCATGTGCATCCGTGTGTGTCTGTGTGTGTGTGTGTGTGTTTAGGACCAAATTTGAACATCAGGCAAGCTGATGGACATGAAGAAGATATAGAAAGGCAGCAAGGGAACTATGGTGAGTCTGAAACTTTAGACATGATCTGCTTTGTCAGAGTAAAAAGCATTAGACACTGCCTGAACTGCTGTGCTCTTCCAGCACCACTAATCCAGAATCTGGTTTCCAGCATCTGCAGTCATTGTTTTTACCTCGTTGACTGCAACTACTCAACTTACCAGGCCCCCTTTCAGTCAGAAGTCATCAGATAGATTCTGGAAAGTCAATGCATTTTAAATGTTTAAGAAGACATTTTTCACAGAAGAGGAGAAAGTAATTAAAGTTGCATTAGAGGAGGAAGGAATAATGAACTTGGATAAAAATAGATCGGAGGAAAGTGCTCAATAGGCTGGCACCATTCTAAATCAGGAGGTCACTCTGTCTATTTGGTTTAGATACTACATTGCTGAGTAAAGGTAGATTGGAAATTGTAGAAGTTCAGATCACTGCTATTTCGATATTAGGAAGGTACCAGACGATGACAAACATTCAACAACAGTGTTCAGCAACTACAGGCCAATGAGTCTAATTTCAATCATGGGGAAATTATAAGAGACGAGTTGCAAGAACAGAAATAGTTTTGACTTAAGAAACATGGTTAGTAATAAAATGGTTAAAGGAAAATTTTGATTGACTACTTTGATTAACTTATTTGATAAAATAACAACATTTTCATGAAGATTGTTCTGTAAGGACAATGCATATTAACTTTTGAAAGGCAGTTGATAAAGTATTACACAGCAGATTTGTTTGTAAAGTTGAAGCACATGGCATTAAAGGGATAATCATATTTTGAGTACTATATTGACTGAGGGATCAGAGGCAGGGAATAGCAATAATTGAATATATTTCTGACTGAGTGAAGGGAACATTGAAGTTTCCTGGGGTCAATAGTAGAACAATTGCTTTTCTTGCTTTTATATAAATTATTTGGTCTTAGATATAAGAATATCATTTCAAAGTTTGCAGATGATACAAAACTTGATAACTTAGTAAACTAGAGGACAGAAACAGACTCCAGGAAGGCATACAAACTGGTATAATGAATAAACACAACTGATGGAATTGTTTGCTGGTAAGTCTGAAGTTATGCAGGCTTTGATGAAACAATGTGGAAACATCTTATAATCTAAATTATACTGTTTAAGGTGATGCAACAGCTGAGAAACTTGAAGGTTCATATTGTGTTTTATCTCATAATTGGTATGTTAGGATACATCAAGAGACATGGTATGTTAATATACCTTGAAGAGACATGGTCAAGATATAATTATTGCATCATAGCATATGGCCTGAGGTCATCATGGTCTTGATATCATTTACTGGGGATCATTCGAAGCATGTTCTTCCCCTGTAACCAAATGGCCTAATACTAGTCTACTGTGACTTGTCAGTGAATGTAACAATAACATAAAATAGTCAGCTGTAATAATTCTCTGCTGGGCAACAGGAAGGGCCATACTGTTCATGCAGTCATTGAGATGAACATAAGTATGAAGTCATTGTGACAGGCCAACTAAATTGCATGTTTTAGCTGCAACCAACACTATTGCGATAGTCAGCATAGCACATCAAACCAATAAAACACAGCAAAAAGTCTGGTTTGTTGCACCTAACCAAGTGCTGTCCAGCTTTTCTTTATCTCTGTAAAGCACATGGCAGGAAGGGACATTATGAATACATGTGCAGAACATCTAGTTTTAAAGATCATTCCAGATCCCAGAAAAAAACACAGCTGATTAACAAGATGGTACAATACCAGAGCAAGGAAACTGTTAAGAAGATATTTAAATGCAAATGTATTGATGATGTCCAATTGACCAAGTGAGTGCATGACCAAGCTGTAAACATTGTTAACCACACACGTCATGCTGATGGCATAAGGTGATCAGAAGCTTTTGCAAGTATTAATGTCATATGTTTTGAAAATGCAAGTTGATATACCGCAAAAGTGACAGAAAGGCACATGCCAACAGATTACCACCATACATTCTGGAAGATATATGCCTCAGCAAGTGATGATCCTTGGTTTAGCCAACAAGAAACTCATTCAAAGGTTGTAACATATGACCAATTCTGTGCATTGACAAAATCACACTGCAGTGTCAATACACAAGCTCATCTTGGATCCCAAAATCTTCTACCTGATAAACACTAATGATCCAGCAGTGGCAGAACATCCAGTATACACATATCTCAGTGTCATTCAATTCATAAAATTCAAACCTTTCCCACGTTGGTGGAACAGATTAGTGTGATGTAATTGATGCTATTAACTGATGCTATAGATGTTTAAGAGACAGTCTGTCAGAGATATGTTCACGGTATCATTACTGTATCATAGGTTATGACTTGTGGGTCTAAGCATCTCAGACGTTATTCACTTAGGGATCACTTGAAGCATGAAACACTGCTGCAAGCATGTTCTTCATATAGCACAATAACTTGTAGCATAATACTAGCCAAGACACTCATTTATCTGTGAACATAACGATTGTATAAAATAGCCAGCTTTAATAAAATACCTTGTCATTGACATATAGTGTCCACCTGGTTTATTATGTTATGAGGAATATCACACTACCACCTCAGGTAAATATATCCTGCCAGAGGCATAATCCACATCAATATTCACAAATTCTTGAAGATGGCCAGGCCGGTTGAGAATGTGATTAAGAAAGTATAAAGCATGCTTAGCTTTAAAAATAAGGCGTTCACTATAAAAATGACACAAACTAAGTCTTTACAAATCACTGGTTAACTGCGTCATCTACTGTATTGTGTCAGTTCAAGGCACTGCACTTTAGGAAGGATGTAAAGATCTTGAAGCAAAGATTTGTCAGGATTATACCTGGATGACAGGACTCAGTTTTGTGCTGAGATTGGACAATTGGGATTGTTCTCCTTAGGGCAGTGATGATTAAATGGTGATTTGATAGAATTATTCAAAATTATGAACTTGGTAGAGAGAGTAAGGAGAAGAGTTTCCTCTGATAATTGGGTCCTTAACCAGGGGTTATAGATTTAAAATAATTAATAGAAGAACTGAGGGTTGTTAAGATTTGGAATATATTAACTGAAGTTATGATTGACTACAGGAACACTGAAAACACAACTGGATACTTCCTTGTAGATGATCTGTTTGGAAGGTTTTGGAGAAAAGTTTAGTGTGTGAACTTTATCAAAGAACCAGCATAGGTGATAGGATCCAAGATTGAGATTGCTGTCAGATTGCACTGAGATTCTGTGATGCTGTGGTACATTGATTGTTACTACTGTAATACTGCCATCTCTCTCTTACTATGTGGGACAGGAATATGATGCTAATTGTTCCATAGACTAGGACCTTGTTATGCTATTGCATTCTCTTTGTGTCAGCAGCATATTGCTGCCTTTATCTTAACTCACTTCAATGCTGCTAACCCATGACCCTGTGTGTTCACTGATCAAATCAGATTGTAGTACAGCAATGTGTCAAACTTAAAATTACACATTCTTGATATCCAATTCCTCCATTATCTTACTTCTCCCATGTCTGCAATGATTTCCAATGGCACAATGCTTTAAGACATCTTTTCTCCTTCAATTCTGGCCTCTTGTGCATCTACATATTAATTTATTGCAATATTTTGAGAAAACAATTGATTTCCACCATGACCACCCACCTCCATCCCTAAACCCCCGTTCTCTTCCTTACATTCTCATCCCTTAAAACACTGAGAACAGTCTGCAGTTCTGATGAAGGGTCACTGAACTTGAAATGATAACTCTTATTCTCTCTCTCCACAGAATTGCTGAGTCTGTCCAGCAATTTCCTTTCTTGTTTCACATTTCCAGCATCTGAAGTTCTTTGTTTTATTTCTGTGCTGTACCTGCACTAAGACTCCTTCATAATGGATATATCAGTGTTTTCTATTGTTTGGATTTCAAATTCCTGTTTTTAAGGAAAGAAAGCAGATTTTCTGTTACAATTGGTGTCGTTAATTAGGCTTATGGAAGCAGAACATAGCTTCTGTGAAATGTATTAGTTTCCATCAGTCTTATTTGCATATTAATAAAACTCAGTAACCTTCTGCATACGAACTCTTGGCCAGCACACAATATAAAGCTGGTAATGAATATTTATTGGATTTCTCAATTGAAAACTGTACTTTTCCACTATGAAGCTTCAGGGAGTTATCTATTTACAACTTTGATAGAACTGCTTTCTGAGGTCAAAATATGGAACTGTACAAGCTCTTAAAGCCCCTAATCTGAGGCTGCGTGAGCTGAACTCAGCCCAACAGACAATCAGGTGAAACCATTTTCTTCAGTCCCTGTTGGTCAGTAAGAGGCAAAAAATAACCCTGAAGGCTTGAGCCAAAACTCGATCCAATGCCTCCTACTGCACAATGTAGGACATTGACTGGCGAGCACAGGAAATTGAATGTGACCAGGATTGGACTCATTCATGCTGATTCACAAAGAGCTGTATACACCTGACACCCAGTCATTAAGCTGAAATTCTGCAGGTGAAGCAGTCAGAAGAAGGAAAACATCTATCAGTCAGGGCTACAACAACCTGCAGTAAAGATTCTTCAGGGTACCTACATCCTGCTCATCATCCCCAAAGCAGCACAGCTGAGGAAGTAGGTGGACTGGAGAATCTAGGACCAAAAGCATCAATGCTCTATCATACTGCATTCTTGCCAGATGCTGATATTTTACTCAAACATTTTTTTCTTTAGCTACTTTCTGCACTTCAGCTCCAGACCCAGTGGCTCTTCCTGTTACACAGTGGGAGTTGGAACATAAAAACCTCATCAGCCTATGCTGGCTTAAGCAGGTCTGTGAGTGACATCAGTATGTGCTATCTGTGGTTGCCTAGCTACAAATGGCCAGAGCCTCTGTCATGGATGGGCTGCTTTACAAGTTTATTAACACTTGGATTGAGGAGTGTTGTTGTGATGATTACTCACCAATCTCAGACTGAAAGAGCAAGGAACTCAAAAACAAAATTCAAACTGTAACATGGTTACAACAGAAGGTCAGGTAGATGGGAGCTGTAAATGATGGAAATTCAATAATGTGTGGTGAGAAAAGAGAGACCAAACAGTAAAGGAGCATCTAGTTGTCTAGTACAAAAACCAGGCATAAGTGGGTACTGCAGATGCTGGAGATGAGAGTCAAGATTAGAGTGGTGCTGGAAAAGCACAGCAGGTCAGGCAGCATCTGAGGGGTAGGAAAAATCGATGTTTCGAGCAAAAGCCCTTCACCAGGAATTCCTCATTCCTGATTAAGGGCTTTTGCCTGAAACGTCGATTTTTCCTACTCCTCGGTGCTGCCTACCCGCTTTGCTTTTCCAGCACCGAGGAGTAGGTCAGAATCTAACCATAGGTCAGAAACCAACCAGATCTGCCCATCACCATCCCTCACTAGTGTTTTAAAGTCTAATTAACAAATGTTCCTCAAGCACCTGATTGCAAGCTCACATATATATTCAGAGAAACTTAGTAAATACATCCAGGAATATAGAAGCAGGATTTAATCACTCAGCCCCTCAAGATTGCTCTGCATTCAATTAGATCATTACTTTGCATCTTAACTTCATTTACCTAACTTGATTGAGTTTTCTGAAGAAGTGACAAAGAAGATTGATGAAGGCAGAGCAGTGGACATTCTCTATGTGGACTCCAGTTTGACAAGGTTCTGCGTGGTAGACTGGTTAACAAAGTTGGATCACATGGTATCAAGGGGCAGTGAGCCAATTGGATACAAAATTGGCTGGAAGGTGGGAGACAGAGGGTGGTGATGGTGGAGGGTTGTTTCTCAGACTGGAGGCCTGTGACCAGTGGTGTGCTGCAAGGATTATTGTTGGGTGCACTGTTTTTTGTCATTGATATAAATGATTTGGATGTGAATATAGAAGATATGGTTAGTAAGTTTGCAAATAACACCAAAATTGGTGGTCTAGTGAATAGTAAAGAAGGTCACCTCAGAATACAATGAGACATTGATCAGATGGGCTGATGGGCCAAGGAGTAGCAGATGGAGTTTAATTTACATAAATATGAGGTGTTGCATTTTGGTAGGGCAGGACTTATCCACTTAATGGTAGAGTTCTGGGGAGTACTGCTGACAAAGAGACCTTGGGTGCAGGTTCATTGTTCCTTGAAATTGGAGTCACAGGTAGACAAGGTACTGAAGAAGGGGTTTGGTATGCCTGCCTTTATTAATCAATGCATTGAGTATAGGAGTTGGGATATCATGTTGTGGCTGTACAGGACATTGGTTAGGCCATGCTTGGAATACTGTATTCAATTCTGTTCTCCCTGCAATAGGAAAGATGTTGTTAAACTTGAAAGAGTTCAGAAAAGATTTCCAAGGATGTTGCTCGGTTGGAGAATTTGAGCTTTAGGGAGTTTTAAATAGGCAGGGCTAGTTTCCCAGGAGAGTCTAAACTGAGGGTTAATCTTATAGAGGTTTATAAAATCATGAGGGGCATGGATAGGGTAAATAGTCAAGGTCTTTTTCCCAGAGTAGGGATTCTAGAGGGCATAGGTTTAAGGTGAGAGGAGAAAGATTTAAAAGGGACTTAAGGGGTAACTTTTTCATGCAGAGGATGGTGCATGTATGGAATGAGCTGCCAGGTGAGGCTGGTACAACTACAACATTTAAAAGGCATCTGGTTGAGTATTTGAACAGAAAAGGTTTAGAGGAATATGGGCCAAATGCTGGCAAATGGGACTAGATCAATTTCAAATATGTGGTCAGCATGGGTAAAATGGTCCGAAGAGTCTGTTTCCATGCTGGACATATCTATGACTCTACCTCTATTTCAGATCCTTTATTACACTTAACAAGTTAAAAACTATCATTCATGATCTTAAAATTTTCAATGGACCCCCAGCTTCGTAAATATCTGGGAAAAGAGAGTTTTGAATTTCCTTTCCCTTTATGTAAAACAGTACTTCTTAATTTTGCTCATAAATGGCCTTGTTTTCATTTTAAGACCATAAAACCATAAGACATAGGAGTGGAAGTAAGGCCATTCAGCCCATCGAGTCCACTCCGCCATTCAATCATGGCTGATGGGCATTTCAACTCCACTTACCTGCATTCTCCCCGTAGCCCTTAATTCCTTGTGACATCAAGAATTTATCAATCTCTGCCTTGAAGACATTTAGCGTCCCGGCCTCCACTGCACTCTGCGGCAATGAATTCTACAGGCCCACCACTCTCTGGCTGAAGAAATGTCTCTGCATTTCTGTTCTGAATTTACCCCCTCTAATTCTAAGGCTGTGTCCACAGGTCCTAGTCTCCTCGCCTAACGGAAACAATTTCCTAGCGTCCACCCTTTCCAAGCCATGTATTATCTTGTAAGTTTCTATTAGATCTCCCCTTAATCTTCTAAACTCCAATGAATTTTAAGGTTATGTCCCTTTATTCTAGGCCTCCTAATGAGAAAAATAATTTCTCTCTTTCTTCTCTTTCAAATCCTTTAATTATCTTCAAGATTCATTGTGCACCCCGGTGAAGGGGTATCACTCAACCTCTCTTCACAGCAAGTTTAAGATGTAGCATTTGGTATTCTGTTTGATTGCATGTACAAAGTCTTTAATCTTTGTAGGAATGTGCCACGGGAATGGCCACATCTAGCTACATTGACTGTGCTCTACAATGCATGTGTAGAAACTGCAAGTAACTTGTTTTCACCTCCTCTTGATTAAGATTGAGTGATAAAGAGCACGAGGCAAAGAGTAGCTCACAAGGTCACAGCTTTGATTCCCCCATCTGTGGTAAGTTAACAGATGTCTTGTTCCAGATCAATGAGCAGGCCTCTGAGAATAAATGCTGTGGAACTTTGGGTAGGAGAGGAGCAAAATTAGCAATGCTTCTTCACTGATCACCATCACAACATCGATGAAAGTTTCCAGTGGTTATTAGTTTTGACAAGAAAACAAGATATTGTGAAAAATGTGAACCTAAAGAGTCACATATCAAAGATTCAGTTACACATATCCCGTATCAACTCAGTGGAGTATATTTCACAGAAAAATAGGGCTTTGTACTTTTAAAATATATTTAAAATCCTTTTACTGACTCTGTGGAATATGGTTAATGTTGTACTAACTGTATGGTTTTCCACATCAGTTGGGAAGGTTAAACCCTGACAGCAGCAGTTTTGATGTTCTCTTGTTTTGTTGAGCTGTCTGAACAGAAAGGGCATCAGAGGACTTTTCTTCAAGATACATTCCTTTCATCTTACTTTCTGGTAAATGAGATCAGAGTTGAGGTCGTTACAGCACCTATGAGACTGTGCGTGGGTGAGAGCTGGGCATGGGCTGTCTGAGGAAGGCAGAATTCAATGTTGCAGGAAATAATTGGAAAAACACTGAAATGAAACTACATATGAGACGAGTACTCTTTGCTTGTGTCAGTGATTTTAATCAGAGCTCATCTCAAAAATTCAAATGCCAAGCACACCAATAGCTCTCACGTCACCTCTATCAGCTGCTCTGACACGCAACTCCCCAGAGTTCACACATCTCAGCTTCAAATTCAGATCTATGCAGAATTAGTTGTTCTTCACCCATGGCCCTTCAGCTGAGAACAATTAGCAAAGACTCCCAGACTTTATAATTCTTGAGCTTCTTATTCACTCTTGATTTAACTGGATTATGCATGAGTAGCAGAGATGGGAGGATTAACACTGTTCAACTGTGATAGCCTCTCTGTATTCACAACTGAATTGTTCCAATGAAGGAATGCCTTTGGGAAGAAGAACCAGACAGGGAGCAGCGAACACAACATGTTGAGCTGAAGGACACCAATGGACAAGCTCCTGTGCAATATGATAATTTGTGTAATATTTTTGTGTTTTCTCTATTTCCTCTACATTCCATACTAGAGTAAATTCAAGTGGTACATTTTAACAAAAAAAAGGACTGAGTATTGAAATAAAGAAGAAATGGGACATTCTATATCTGGATTGGATAAAAATAAACCAAGGTACACTATATGAGGAAATTGATTTATTGATACACATTTGCAAACATCAGGAGGCTATGAATCAGTGCAGACACTGAATTAGTCATAGCCAGAGTAAAATAATAAAATAGTTACAGCATAAGATAATGTCATTCAGTCCATCGTGTTCCAAATGGATTTGCAAGAGCAACTCGGCTAATTCTACCTCACTTGTCCTTTCCACAAACACTGCAATTGATTCTCTCTCAGATAATTATCCAATTGTCTTCTGAAAGCCATGAATAGATCCACTGTCTGTACACTCTCAGGCAATGTATTCCAGGTTATAACCACTAACTGAGTAAAGATGTTTTCCCTCATGTTATCTTTGTTCTTGAACCTTAAAAACAGTTTGCTCCTTCCACCAATGGGAACACTTCCTCTCTACGTTATCCAAACTCGTGTGACTTTGTGCCATTCTCTCAAACCTTCTTTCAAGCTTTGCTTCTCAAATTGAAGTCTCTCATATCTGAAAACATTCTTTTCTTACACCCTCTGCAAAGCTTGCATGTTCCTCTTAAAGAGTGAGAAGCTGAGTGGCATCAGCGGAATCCATGATGGGCTTTTGCCCGAAATGTCGATTTTCCTGCTCCTTGGATGCTGCCTGACCTGTTGTACTTTTTCAGCACCATTCTAATCTAGCCTCTGCAGTCCTCAGTTTTGCTCAGTGGAATCTAGTCTGTGCATCGGTGAGCAGAAACAAGTACTGTCTGCTCGCACAGTTACCATAATTTACTAATGATTAAAAGTAGAATGACAGTAATTGGCCAGGTGGTATTTGATCTGTGTTTTGCACAGAGGATATACCTGGTGCTTTTCCACATGACAATGCTGTAGCTGTACTGGAACAGTTTAGCCAGTGGTGTGGCAAGTTCTAGAGGACAAGTCTTCAGTATTACTGTCTGAACATTGTCATATTGTGTCCTGAATCTGTGGTTGTTGAATTGACTTCTGTGGAGTAGCATGAAGCTTATCTCCATTTTGCTGAATCACCTTTAATCTGCTGATTCAGGTGGCGTGATGTATACAAGATTTTTACTTAAACTTATTGACAACTAATCAACAAATCAGGTTGAATGTCTTCAGTCAGCTTCTGTGGTTATTTGATTAGAAAACTATTTTTTTTTCTCAACATCAGTCACATCATTGGATTACTGCCACTCACTCAGAATATTTTTGTAACTCTCATTAACTGTTCTGTTTTAGATGACAGGGGATTGAACATTTCTGTTAGTATCATAAAATCTGTGACTTCTTTCTTGCTGTTAGCTGTCATGCAAATTATGGAATTATATATATATATGCATACTTAACATAATTTATTAGAAGTTGAGGTTTGGGGTTTTTGAGTTAACAACCTGTGGGTCTTCCATGCATTTGTAGTTAACAACTCACTTGTCAGTATTTCTGTAGCCATAGTGACTTTTTCTAAAACAGTTATGAGGCCTAGCTTTAGAGCATGAATAGATTTTTGTGCACCACTAATGTTTTTTCTGTTTATCTTAGATTGTTTTATGACCCGGCAAGGTAAATGATAAGGCCTTGTAGTTTGTTAGAAACTTCCAGAACTTGTTTCTTTAACATTAAGGGAACAACCATAGCTTAGAGAGGGAGAATTTTGGTTTCAGTTTTACTGTGATTTTTGGGCACTCCTGTAAAGTCTTTGAAATAGGATGGCTGTATAAACCAGTGCTCCTGGAAGGGGAAGGGTATATAGTGAACCAGGTTACCCTATGTGGAAGAATTAGTGCTAATCACAGACCAAGTGATCCAATAAAACCCTGAAGAGGTTACTTAAAGCTGGGTACATTTAAGCGTAGGTGTACAATGGATCCAGGGAGATGCTATCTGCAGCTCCAGTCTAAAAGTTACAAGTAGAGAGCAAAAAGGGGACTTAAGATAGATTTGGCAAATAGGGTTAAGGAGAATCCATGGGGTTTTTACAAATATATTAAGGACAAAAGGGTAACTAGGGAGCCAATAGGGCCCCTCAAAGATCAGCAAGGCAGCCTTTGTGTGGAGCCGCAGGAGATGGGGAAGATAGGAAATGAGTATTTTGCATCAGTGTTTATTGTGCAAAAGGTCATGAAAGATATAGAATGTAAGGAAATAGATGGTGATATCTTGAAAAATGTCCATATTACATAGGTGGAAGTATTGGATGTCTTGAAACGCATAAAGGTGGATAAATCCCCAGGACCTGATCAGATGTACCCTCGAACTCTGAAGTGATTGCTGGGCCTCATGCTAAGATATTTGTATCATTGATGATCACAGGTGAGGTGCTGGAAGACTGGAGGTTGGCTAACATGGTACCACTATTTAAGAAAGATGGTAAGGAAAAGCCAGGGAACTATAGACCAGTAAGCCTGATGTCGGTTGTGGGCAATTTGTTGGAGGGAATCCTGAGGGACCGGAATTACATGTATTTGGAAAGGCAAAGACTGATTAGGGATAGTCAACATGGCTTTGTGTGTGGGAAATTATATCTCACAAACTTGATTGAGTTTTTTGAAGAAGTAACAAAGAGGATTGATGAGGGCGGAGTGGTGAACATGATCTATATGGACTTCAGTAAGACGGTCGACAAGGTTCCCCATGGGACACTGGTCAGCAAGGTTACATCTCATGGAATACAGAGAGAACTAGCCATTTGGATACAGAACTGGCTCAAAGGTAGAAGACAGAGGGTGGTGGTGGAGGGTTGTTTTTCAGACTGAAGGCTTGTGACCAGTGGAGTGCCACAAGGATCGATGCTGGCTCCACTATTTTTCATCATTTTATATAAACGATTTGGATGTGAGCACAAGGGGTATAGGTATTAAGTTTGCAGATAACACCAAAATTGGGGTTGTAGTGGACAGTGAAGAAGATTAAAAAGGTAAAAACAATGACTGCAGATACTGAAAACCAAATACTGGATTAGTGGTGCTGGAAGAGCACAGCAGTTCAGGCAGCATCCAACGAGCAGCGAAATCGACGTTTCAGGCAAAAGCCCTTCATCAGGAATAAAGGCAGTGAGCCTGAAGCGTGGAGAGATAAGTTAGAGGAGGGTGGGGGTGGGGAGAAAGTAGCATAGAGTACAATGGGTGAGTGGGGGAGGAGATGAAGGTGATAGGTCAAGGAGGAGAGGGTGGAGTGGATAGGTGGAAAAGAAGAATAGGCAGGTTGGACAAGTCCGGACAAGTCAAGGAGACAGTTACTGAGCTGGAAGTTTGAAACCAGGATGAGGTGGGGGAAGGGGAAATGAGGAAGCTGTTGAAGTCCACATTGATGCCCTGGGGTTGAAGTGTTCCGAGGCGGAAGATGAGGCGTTCTTCCTCCAGGCGTCTGGTGGTGAGGGAGCGGCGGTGAAGGAGGCCCACGACCTCCATGTCCTCGGCAGAGTGGGAGGGGGAGTTGAAATGTTGGGCCACGGGGCGGTTTGGTTGATTGGTGCGGGTGTCTCGGAGATGTTCCCTAAAGCGCTCTGCTAGGAGGCGCCCAGTCTCCCCAATGTAGAGGAGACCACATCGGGAGCAACGGATACAATAAATGATATTAGTGGATGTGCAGGTGAAACTTTGATGGATGTGGAAGGCTCCTTTAGGGCCTTGGATAGAGGTGAGGGAGGAGGTGTGGGCACAGGTTTTACAGTTCCTGCAGTGGCAGGGGAAAGTGCCAGAATGGGAGGGTGGGTCGTAGGGGGGTGTGGACCTGACCAGGTAGTCACGGAGGGAACGGTCTTTGCGGAAGGCGGAAAGGGGTAGGGAGGGAAATATATCCCTGGTGGTGGGGTCTTTTTGGAGGTGGCGGAAATGTCGGCAGATGATTTGGTTGATGCGAAGGTTTGTAGGGTGGAAGGTGAGCACCAGGGGCGTTCTGTCCTTGTTACGGTTGGAGGGGTGGGGTCTGAGGGCGGAGGTACACCCTACAAACCTTCGCATCAACCAAATCATCTGCTGACATTTCCGCCACCTCTAAAAAGATCCCACCACCAGGGATATATTTCCCTCCCCACCCCTTTCCGCCTTCCGCAAAGACCGTTCCCTCCGTGACTACCTGGTCAGGTCCACACCCCCCTACGACCCACCCTCCCATTCTGGCACTTTCCCCTGCCACCGCAGGAACTGTAAAACCTGAGCCCACACCTCCTCCCTCACCTCTATCCAAGGCCCTAAAGGAGCCTTCCACATCCATCAAAGTTTCACCTGCACATCCACTAATATCATTTATTGTATCCGTTGCTCCCGATGTGGTCTCCTCTACATTGGGGAGACTGGGCGCCTCCTAGCAGAGCGCTTTAGGGAACATCTCCGAGACACCCGCACCAATCAACCAAACCGCCCCGTGGCCCAACATTTCAACTCCCCCTCCCACTCTGCCGAGGACATGGAGGTTGTGGGCCTCCTTCACCGCCGCTCCCTCACCACCAGACGCCTGGAGGAAGAACGCCTCATCTTCCGCGTCAGAACACTTCAACCCCAGGGCATCAATGTGGACTTCAACAGCTTCCTCATTTCCCCTTCCCCCACCTCATCCTGGTTTCAAACTTCCAGCTCAGTAACTGTCTCCTTGACTTGTCCGGACTTGTCCAACCTGCCTATCTTCTTTTCCACCTATCCACTCCATCCTCTCCTCCTTGACCTATCATCTTCATCCCCTCCCCTACTCACCCATTGTACTCTATGCTACTTTCTCCCCACCCCCACCCTCCTCTAGCTTATCTCTCCACGCTTCAGGCTCACTGCCTTTATTCCTGATGAAGGGCTTTTGCCCGAAACGTCGATTTCGCTGCTCGTTGGATGCTGCCTGAACTGCTGTGCTCTTCCAGCACCACTAATCCAGTGAAGAAGATTACCTCAGAGTACAATGGGATCTTGATCAGATGGGCCAATGGGCTAAGAATTAGCAAATGGAGTTTAATTCAGATAAATGCGAGGTGCTGCATTTTGGGAAAGCAAATCTTAGCAGGACTTATACATTTAATAGTAAGGTCCGAGGGGGTGTTGCTGAACAAAGAGACCTTTGAGTGCAGGTTAATAGTTCCTTGAAACTGGAGTCGCAGGTAGATAGGATAGTGAAGAAGGTGTTTGGTATACTTTCCTTTATTGGTCAGAGTATTTAGTACAGGAGTTGGGAGATCATGTTGCAGCTGTACAGGACATTGGTTAGGCCACAGTTGGAATATCGCGTGCAATTCTGGTCTCCTTCCTATCGGAAGGATGTTGTGAAACTTGAAAGGGTTCAGAAAATATTTACAAGGATGTTGCCAGGGTTGGAGGATTTGAGCTCGTGGGAGATGTTGAATCGGCTAGGGCTGTTTTCGGAGGCTGAGGGTTGACCTTATAGAGGTTTAGAAAATCATGAGGGGCATGGATAGAATAAATAGACAAAGTCTCTTCCCTGGGGTGGGGGAGTCCAGAACTAGAGGGTATAGGTTTAGGGTGAGAGGGGAAAGATATAAAACAGACCTAAGGGGCAACTTTTCACACAGAGGGTGGTACGTGAATGGAATGATCTGCCAGAGGAGGTGGTGGAGGCTAGTACGATTACAACATTTAAAAGGCATTTGGATGGGTATATGAATAGCAAGGGTTTGGAGAAATACGGGCCGGGTGCTGGCAGGTGGGACTAGATTGGGTTGGGATAAATGGTTGTCATGCACGAGTTGGACCAAAGGTTCTGTTTCCATGTTGTACATCTCAATGACTCTCTGACTGTATAATTTAAACTTACTAGGGTGTTGAACACAAGAACTCTAATGTGAGTATTGTACGGATTGTGTTATGGGTACTGTAACCAGGGGCGTGCTTTGGGTACTATTCAAATGTGGTTTTGTTTCTTTTCAATTTATAAAAGAGTGCGTTGGGATAAGGGGATACACTTTTAGTAAGTGCTTAAAATTATTTGAATTTATTTTGTAAATAAATGGCTTGGTTTATTCTATTTTATCTTTATTTCTTTCAATAATAAACTCCAGTTTTATTGCTAAAGCAAAATTTTGCATCATTGGGTGCCCATGTTCCAGTGAGAGACCATTTTGTTAAAACCATATCAAATCAAAATATGATCTACCAAGCCAAGTTTCAATCTGGGATCTGATGGTCCTATAATAACATTAGCTCGGACGCAATATGAAAATCTTCTGCCATTAGTGTCAGAAGCCCACATAATCTTCTGCTGGTTTCTCCCTGGCTGCTTGATTAACAAAGGTCCATTTCTGAATCAGCTGTTCACTTGATGTTAGTTGAACTCCTTCTACAACCTCAAGGTATTGAGGCCAAGACATGCTTGTACGCTCACAAATGTGAAGTGTTGATTGTGAGCACATTTTCAACTCTCAAATACTGTTTATGTTGTAGTGTTACTTGTAGTATTTATTTAACCTTAGGAGTTGTTTCACCTGAATCATGTAGTTTCGTCTCTTTAACCTCCATTTCTTCAGGATATTTGATCTGACAGAATAAAGATAATCATTCTTGTATCAAGCTTAAAACTGACAAACTGTCCATTGACATTTTGCAAGCTCTCTGAAACTCAAGTCAATTAAATCACGAATTCCATTAGGATTGCCTCTTTTAACTTTTCTAATGGAGATATATTGTCAAATTTGTGCCCCTCTAACAGTGATGGGTGTTCTAATGTCTAGTTCTCTTTCCACTTCTTTTTAATTCATTCACAAATGTGGGCATTGTTGACTAGGCCATCATTTATTGCCCATCCCTAATTGCCCTCGAGAATGTAGTTATCACCTGCCTTCTTAAAATGCTGCTGCATGTGAGGTATAGGTGCACTGATAGTGCTGTTTGGGAAGGAATTCCAGGATTTTGTCCCAGCCAGGTAGTACATATAGTTTTGTTTCTTTTATCAGATTTTGTAGCAATTTGATACACCTGCCTGGCTTGCTAGTCCATTTCAAAGTCAACTACATCGCTGTGAATCTGGAGGCATGAATAGGTAAGACATGTAGGTGAGAACGGACAGACTTTCCATCCCTAAAGACCATTAATGAGCAGATGGTTTTTTTACAATGATTGCCAAAAGGTTTCAGGGCATTCATTAGATTAGATTTAATTGCAGATTCATTAATTGAACTCAAATTTCACTGTTCTGTTATGATGGGATTTAAACACAAATCCCTGATGGTTTTGCTAGATCTCTGGATTATTAGTACAGTGACAATACCACGATAGCACTGGCTCCACCGTGACTATCGGTACTTTCATTGTTCTGAAACTGTTTCTTACTTCTGCACGTCTTCAGTTCCACAAATATAGCATTCCTTTGTCATGGTTGGGAAATGACTGTGACAGTGATACTTTAATGTTCCACAGCACTGACATTTACTCTTAGCATCTGCTTTTTGCCTTACTGTGTTGGCTTCTCACATGCCTCTTTTGATTTGATTTGATTTGATTTAATTTTATCACAAGTATATGAGATATAATGAGAAATATTGTATTATGTGTTAAACAGACAAATCATACCTTACATAAGTACATCAGGGTAACAGAACAGAATGCAGGTACAGAGGTACAGAGGTTTTACAGGTACAGAGAAAGTGCAGAGAAGGATCAACCATAATATATGAGATGTTTGTTCATAAGTATGATAACAGCATGGAAGAAGCTGTTGTTAAATCTTTGGTATGTGTTTTCAAACTTTTGTATATTCTGCCCAATGGAATAGGGTGAAAGAGAGTGGAAGAGACTAGCTAAGTGATTTGGTTCCGTTGTTCTCTTGAGGTGGGATTGTTCTTCTCCTTTGTTTGAGTGTCTTTCTGGTTCCTCCTCTAGCACTTTTTGAATAGCTTTCTCCAAAGTTAAATCTACTTGGATTGGAAGGAATCTGCCAATTTTTCATTAAAAGCTCTTGCGATTGCTTTTTCCTTAAGAATTCTGATTTCAAATATGTTATTTCCCATGGAAGCTGGACTCTTCTGTTGAATCATGCTCATTCAAGAATTATATTTGTTTTCAACATTTAATGATATTGTCAAAAGTATCTATGCTCTCTTTAATAGTTCAATGATTAATGACATCATCTGATTTAGATCTTACTAAACACATTATTGTAAGAACACAGAGAAAGCTGGAGAAACTCAACAGTCTGGTAACATCCGTGGAGATAGAAGAATAGAGTTAGTGTTTTGAGTCCAGTATGACTCTTCTTTGTAACTTGTATATAATAATTTGTTCATTTTCAGATGTTTAATTTTGAAACAATTTTGTATGTTGAGAATTCATACCTCTAAGATGTCCAATCTTGTCTCTTGTATAGTCCATTTCGGAGTTGCATTTTTATGGTGATATCAGTTCTTTTTCCATTTCTTTTCAATTTGCTTTTTAATTTTTGCCACTGTAAAGATGTTTTAAATCTGTAGCATTTCAATACTGTGTGTAATACTGTTCTTTAAGCTTGCATTCTTGCATTCATCAATACAGTTTTAAATTCTGTTGCCATAAATTTGCTAGATTCTGTACTCATGGCAATGGGGCAGTAATTTATTTGTCTCCCAGACTTTTTAAAACATTGCTACAGCAATACAATGTATTATATTCTTCAAAATAGCTTTTATATTCTATTAGTTGGTTGTTCTGTTGTAATTTACTGCTTTTAAGCTTCTAAATTTTGTTTTACAATAATACTATATTTCTGTACTGCCGATTGGATTTTCTCACCTTTTTTGCATGATCAAAATAATGGCTTCCTGAATTTTGTTTTCGGGTTTTCGCATCTTCTGCAACCAGGCTGTGCTTTCCCCTTTCATCATGGCCATTTTTCTGCTGTTAATAGTCCACTTTCTACTGCACAGAGATTTAAATAGAATTTCTAGCTACAGCCTTAATAAATGTTCCCATTGAATTTGCAGTTTAATTACTGAGTTCCTGTCCATTGAAATCTTAAATTTCTTCTGGTTTTCCCTTTTCTTGTAGACTCTGTCCAAATTGCCTTAAATTTGTTTTTTTTTCCCATCTTAAATGAATTCTGAAGCCTCACTGAATCTGCAGCCTGGTGTTAATTACTTTTCTGGTTCTGTCACTGTCCTTTGCAGATGTGCCTCATGGAGCCTGTTAATGATGGCAACAATGCTTGTTTTTGAGAGGCCAGAACTCTCTTTTTTTGATTCCCTTGCTGGCTTTTGTGCTGTTTTGAATGTCTTCTTAAAATGGTAATGCTTTTAAAATGGTAAATTTACTTTTGATTAAAATATTCTACCTTCTTCAGAATAAAATGGATTTTATCTGCCCACTCTGATCACCATGTCATAACAAGGGTATTCTACACAATAGCAACATCATATTTCAGCATGTGGCAATCTGGTTAGTGTAGTCCACTGCTACTAATCCTTTCTCCATGCTGAGTCCAGGGCCTGTCTAATTATCAATAGTAGTTGATACACCACTGAAGAATCTAAACAGAAAAGGCATTTGTCTTACACAATAAAGTAATTTATTGCATGATAGCAATAGGTATAGTTTACTTCACAAGGTCAGTGATAATTACAAAGGACTCTCAAAAGCTGTACAGAATACATCCTCTTTCCTTTGCTACTCATGCAGAATTCAGGGCAGTAATTTCACTCAAACCCTACGTTGCATCACCTGGTGGGATGGAGCTCACTGCAACATGATCTTTAAGTCTTTCAGACTCTTAGCTTATACAACTATACCTTTCCATAATTTTTCTTTAAATTTATTCATCTACATCGTTTCCACATTTTAGAGTCGTAGAGTCATAGAGATATACAGCACAGAAACAGACCCTTTGGTCCAACTCGTCCATGATGACCAGATATCCCAAACCAATCTAGTCCCACCTGCCCATATCCCTCCAAACCCTTCCTATTCATATACCCATCTAAATGCCTTTTAAATGTTGCAATCGTACTAGCCCCCACCACTTCCTCTGGCAGCTCATTCCATACATGTACCAATCTCTGAGTGAAAATATTGCTCCTCAGGTCTCTTTTATATCTTTCCCCTCTCACCCTAAATCTATGCCCTCTAGTTCTGGACTCCCCTATCCCAGGGAAAAAACTTTGTCTATTTATCATATCCATGCCCCTCATGATTTTATAAACCTCTGTAAGGTCACCTCTCAGTCTCTGATGCTCGAGGGAAAACAGCCCCAGCCTGTTCAGCTTCTCCCTATAGCTCAAATCCTCCAACCCTGGCAACATCCTTGTAAATATTTTCTGAACCCTTTCAAGTTTCACAATATCCTTTCAATAGGAAGGAGACCAGAATTGCATGCAATATTCCAACAGTGGCCTAACCAATGTCTTATACAGCCGCAACATGATCTCCCAACTCCTGTACTCAGTACTCTGACCAATAAAGGAAAGCATACCAAACGCCTTCTTCACTATCCTATCTACCTGCGATCTCCACTTTCAAGAAGCTATGAACCTGCACTCCAAGGTCTCCTTGTTCAGCAACAGTCCCCAGGACTTTAACTTTAAGTGTATAAGTACTGCTAAGATTTGATTTCCCAAAATGCAGCACCTCGCATTTATCTGAATTAAACTCCATCTGCCACTTCTCAGCCCATTGGCCCATCTGATCAAGATCCTGTTGTAATCTGAGGTAACCTTCTTCGCTATCCATTACACCTCCAATTTTGGTGTCAACTGCAAACTTACTAACTGTACCTCTTATGGTCACATCCAAATCGTTTATATAAATGACTAAAACTAGTGGACCCAGCACTTATCCTTGTGGCACTCCACTGGTCACAGGCTTCCAGTCTGAAAAACAACCCTCTACCTTTGAGCCAGTTCTGTATCCAAATAACTAGTTCTCCCTCTGTTCCATGAGATCTAACCTTGCTAACCAGTCTCCCACGGGGAACCTTGTTGAACACCTTAATGAAGTCCATACAGATCACAACCACGACTCTGCCCTCATCAATCCTCTTTGTTACTTCTTCAAAAAACTCAATCAAGTTCGTGACAAATGATTTCCCACACACATAGCCAATTTTAACTATCCCTAATCAGTCCTTGCCTTTCCAAATACATGTAAATCCTGTCCCCCAGGATTCCCTCCAACAACTTGCTCACCACCGACGTCAGGCTCACTGGTCTATAACTCTCTGGCTTGTCCTTACTACACTTCTTAAACAGTGGCACCACGTTAGCCAACCTCCAGTCTTCCAGCACCTCACCTGTGACTATCGATGATTCAAATATCTCAGCAAAAGGCCCAACAATCACTTCCCTAGCTTCTCACAGACTTCTAGGGTACACCTGATCAGGTCCTGGGGATTTTTCCACTTTAATGTGTTTCAAGACATCTAGCACTTCCTCCTCTGTAATATGGACATTTTTCAAGATATCAATATCTATTTCCCAACACTCTATACTTTCCATGTCCATTTCCACAGTAAACACTGATGCAAAATACTCATTTAGTATCTCCCATATCTCCTGTGGCTCCATACAAAGGCCGGGTTGCTGATCTTTGAGGGATCCTATTCTCTTCCTTGGTATCTTTTTGTCCTTAATGTATTTGTAAAAACCCCATGGATTTTCTTTAAGTCTATTTGTCAAAGCTATTTCATGTCCCCTTTTTGCCCTACTGATTTCACTCTTAAGCGTACTCCTAAGGATTCATTTGATCTATCTTGTCCATACCTGACATCTGCTTCCTTATTTTTCTTAACTAAACTCTCAATTTCTTTAGTCATCCAGATTCCTTAAACCTACCAGCCTTTCCTTTCATCCTGACAGGAATATATTTTCTCTGGATTCTCGTTATCTCATTTCTGAAGGCTCACCATTTTCCAGCTGTCCCTTTACCTGCGAACATCTGCCCCCAATCAGCTTTTGAAAGTTCTTGCCTAATACTGTCAAAATTAGCTTTCCTCCAGTTTAGAACTTCAACTTTTAGATTACTATTTTAAATCTAATAGAATTATGGCCACTGGCCCCAAAGTGCTCCCACACTGACACCTCAGTCACCTGCCCTACCTTATTTCCCAAGAGTAGGTCAAGTTTTGCACCTTGTCTAGTAGGTACATCCACATATTGAATCCACATATTATATTTTTAAGTTTAATCAAGAGATATATCTCAATAGAACACATAATCAAGAAAGAACAGAGTCAATTCACTACTGCAGACTTTCTGCAGGCCATACTTAAAAATATTCACTTATCTGTTTCTGAGCTGTGACCTCTCCCAAACAGGTTCCTCCAAGATTAGTTGTGAATTTCACTGGTTGTTAATTTTCCCAGATGCACTTCGCTATCCAGCAATACAGCAAAGGCAGTAACTGAGCAGGGTCACTGCTACATCAGTTAGCAGTGTGGATTTCTTTCTCTCTCTCCCTCTCTCTCTCTCTCTCTCTCTCTCCTGCTCTGACCTTACCATGTGCTGCCTTTGCTGTCCCTCTCCCTTTTAAAAGTGCTGTTGTTTTGACTTTTTTTTCAAACTTACAGAACAATGCAACAGCTTAAGAAACAATAATTGCTGCTCCTGGAATTTGAGGAAATCACCTCCAAAACCTAAAATACCTCAAGAAAGGAGCAGCCTGTCACAGCCAGTTAATTAATATACTCCCTAAAGCAGGGTGACCAGAACTGTACACTGTACTCCACAAAAATACATAAATGCGCAACAAATCTGGTTTAGACCTTACTGCATTCTCTCTTACTCTGATCAACCTAATGCTTTACTATATCTTACACTAATGCTACTGTCTCCCCCAATTCTTGGTAATCCTAGTTTTTGCTTTTTAATGTTACACCCTGCCCTGGTTCCCTTCTCCTGCCAAGCTAGTTTGTGGTTCCATTTTATTTGAGGGCTATATGAAATTCCTAAGCCATCACTGCCACCAACTCTGTTTTTGTTTACCTGGGTATATCAGTGCCTATTGAAGGGAATACTGTGGATGGAGAATAGCTGGATGGACAGAAAGGATCGTGGATGGGAGGTTCAAATGTTCAAGTGGAATTTCTGGAGAGAGATCTTGGTGGATAGAAGATAATATTGTGAAGAGGAACTCAATTGACAGAGGGAACACTGGGGGTGGGGTGGGGGGAATGGCCTCAATGTGCTGAAAGAAATACTATGGTGAGAAGGCTGAATTAACAAAATGGTTTCAGTCCCACCCGATCCAGGAATACTGTAGTTAGGCTGGAGTCGATATTGTGGATAATGGGGCCAAAGGCCACCTCCTGCCCGAAAGTATTAACTAGAGCCAATTTCATATCACTGACTAAAATTGGAGGTCCTTGACTTTGAAACTGGCATATATTCAGGGCCACTGCTTTTTGTGATTGTAAGGTGATGATTTCTAAGTCTGATAACATGGAGATCATGGAGACTAAGGAACATCATCTGACTTTCCACCTTTAACAGGCAAGCATCTAGGTGCATTGTTCAGAGAACTCCATGTGATTTACCAAGCAGGATTCAGGCTAGTTCCTACAGAATCTAACTTTAAGTTACTTGTTTCTGAACAAATTTGTTTTTTTCAAATCAGAATCGAGATATCTGGTTGCAGTTGTCTTATGCTCGAATTAACACTTGGGTACTGTTATTGATGCATTTACATTTGACTTTTTATTGTCCTGGTCTCCATGGTACGTGCTTATTTCATCTTAAAATATTTATTGGAGGCACAGGGAGTATTGAAGTGTGAGATTAAAACCTTCCAACAATAAGGATAAACAGATAATCAAAATCTCTGTGAAACTGAATGTTATGGTGATGCTAGGTTAACAGATTAGACTCTGATGGATCCGTCAAGATTAGAGTGGTGCTGGAAAAGCACAGCAGGTCAGGCAGCATCCGAGGAGCAGGAAAATCAATGGTTCGAGCAAAAGCCCTTCATCTGGTGGACCTGTACGTACCCTTAGGATTAAATAGGATGGATACCTTGCTGACTACTGCCCCATCAAACTCCTCTCTATTGTCAGCAAAGTAATATTGGCACTAATATTAGAGCACATTTACACAATAATCATCTGCTCATTGATACTCAGTTTGGGTTCCACTGGGGCCCATGGACTTTTGATCTCAACACAGGTTTATTCCAAAATGTATAAAAATGGTGAACTCACAAGGTGGAGTGCAAGTGAGAACCACTGACTTTCACAACAGCAGTTGTCCAGGGATGGGATCAGGAGCCTGGTAAAATTGAAATCAAAAGGAATCATGAAGAAGACACTTTATGGCATGAATGCTGTAGCTGTTGGAAGCCAGTCATCTCAGTGGTAGGACACAACTGCAGGAGTTCCACAGGGTAGTGTCCTATATCTAGTCACCTTCAGTTGTTTCATCAATGACCTTCCCTCCATCATTGTTCAGTACCATTCACAACACCTCAGATATTGAAGCAATTGTGTCTATATGCAACAAGAACTGGACAACATTCAGGCTTGGGCATACTCGGTGGCAAGTATGCATCACAATGACCATTTCCAACAACAGAGATTTAGCCTTTACACCTTTACATTACAATGCATTTCCATCTACTGTTAACATCTTGGTTGACCAGAAATTTAACTAAACCAGTCATATAAATACTGTGGCTACAAGGCAGGTCAGAGACTTGGAATTCTGAGCTGAGTAACTCACCTCCTGATTCTTAAAAATCTTTCAACATCTACAAGGTGCAAGTCGGGAGTGTGGTGGAGTACTCTCCATATACTTGGTTGGGTGCAGGTCCATAAATACTCAATAAATCTAGGCCAAAGCAGCCTGTTTCATTGGAACCCCCAGTATCATCATGAACTTTCACTTCCTTCACCACAAACCTACAATGGCAGTAGTGCATGCAACATGTACTGCAGCAACTTGCCTTCGACAGCACTTTCCAAACCTGCAATCTCCACCATCAAGAAGGACAAGCGTAGCAGGTGCAGAGGAACATCACCACCTGTAAGCTCGCCTCAAAGCCACACACCATTCTGCTTTGAAATTATTTTTTGCCATTCTGTCACTGTTGCTGAGTCAAAATTCTGGAACTGATTTGTTAACAGCCGAGTGGGAGTACCCAGATTGCAGTGTACAAGAAACTTGTTACCACCGTCTGACAATAAATGATTGTCTTGTCAACAACACTCACATTCCAAGAAATAATAAAAGAAAACAAGTAGTCAGGGCCAGAGAACAGCCAGTGGAACTATATTGTGGTGAGGAGTTAGCTCTAGAGAGGAGTTTATTGAACTCTACTCCAGAGAGGAGTCGGTGCTAGTGTACGGACAGTAGAACTGTACCTTTGCTGGGAAGTTGCTGTCAGAGGAACTAGACCAACATCATGAGTCAGGACCAAAGTATCTACAATAGAACTCTGTCATTGACAGGAGCCAATGCAAGAGAAATGCCAGAGGAACTGTACCCCAGTGAGAAGTCAATAACAGAGTTTGAATTGTACACCACAGGAAGTTCAAATGCTTTAGAAATGCAGAGAAATGGATAAAAAATAAATTAAATGATTGAAAACAAACCATGGGCAGGGCTAAGAGGATGGAAGTTTATGAGGAGAATGCTGGGGAACGAGGAGGCTGCTGATGGCTCTGGTGCAAATAGGAAGGTAAAGAGAATGGGATCCTTCGGGATCAGAATCAGAGACAAGAACACAGGACCAAAGGCAGAAGTTTGGATGGACTAAGCATGAGGATGCATTAATCTGGTAATTGCATTCTGATTGGCCTCTACCTATATGGAAGCAGCTGATTAAGTGTCAGTGAATCCTGTACCCCAAAAGAACATCTTTATAAAGTCTCAAGCTCAATTTTATTGGGGACGGGAGGCTTGAGTAGTATCAACGACTGATTAATTGCTAAGATAGATTCAGAAACCTCTCAGTCTTTTTAAGAAATGTAAATTACATGGAATGGATCAGATTTATGTTTAATTTTATTCTGTACATTTTAATTTTCCCTCTGAAGAAATCTGAGCGAATGCGATTTATGTTTTGTGAAACTATATTCCTGACTTTCTTCTGTCAGTTTAAGGAAAAGAGTACAAAGGTTTCTGCCTCACTCCATACAGCAATTTCCCTGTGTGAAGAATTTTCTCAAACCCTAAACTTGCAGTCTATCAGTTATTCAGTCCTGATCACTGCACCTTAGGAAACAATGGCCTGAGAGCAGGTGCACTGAGCATTCAGCTGGATACCAGGATTTAAAGGGGCTGGTTGTGAGAACAAGAGGCAGCATAAATGCAGCATGTCATCCTTTGAGTTTAGAGTACTGAGGGGTAATCTGATCTAGGTGCTTAAATTGGTTAAATGAGTCATTTGAGCATATACTGAAAAGTGTTTTCCCCTGATGCAGAAATCAAAGTAAATTTAACTTATGCGAAAAGTAACTGGCTACCCATGTGACCTCCATCAATGGCACCAGCACCTATCACACAATCATCAACACCTAGATTAGCATAATTCGATGCTACTAGAACAGGTCTGGTCATCAGTAAACCTTTCAAGCTGTCAAAGTTGCTCTGACACTCCTCCAAGCATTCGAATTTCTCACCTTTCTCTGACAAAGCTGTCAAAGAAACCAGTAGAATCTGAAATTAGAATGAATTTCTGACAGCAACCACTCATGTCTATATGGTGCACAATGTCTCAAATTTTCTTCGGGACTGGAAAATACAAGAAAGCCCTTAGGCTGAAATTTACCAGAAATTGGCTAAGTGTCATTTTTGGTGAGATTCATGGAGGGCTTCACTCCATCAGGTGGCACGTTGGCTCAGCAGTTAGCACTGCTGTCTCACAGTGCCAGAGACCTGGGTTCAATTTCTGCCTCGGGTGATTGTCTGCGTGGAGTGTCTGCATGGGTTTCCTCTGGGGGCTCTGGTTTCCTCCCACAATCCAAACATGTGCAGGTCACATGAATTGGTCATGCTAACTTGCCCATAGTGTTAGGCGCATTAGTCAGGGGCAAATATAAGGTAGGGGAATTGGTCTGGGTGGGTTACTCTTCAGAGGGGCGGTGTGGACTTGTTGGGCCAAATGGCCTGTTTCCATACCGTAGGGGATCTAATCAAAGGCCTAGCAAGTTTTCTTGCTCCACTGCCCCAAACATACATCATTACCACTGTAGGGGGAAGTTATAGCATCATACAGCATAGAAACAAACCCTTCGGGCCTACCATGTCTATAGAAACCAAAAAACATCAAACTACACTAATCCCATTTACTTGTACCTGATCCATAGCCTACTACGCACCAGCATTTTAAGTAGTCATCCACATACTTTTAAATACTCCTCAGTACTCCTAGGGACCTCCCACTCATTAGGCAGAAGTGGGTACTGCAGATGCTGGAGTTCCAACCAGTTCCAACCTTTCAGCTCAGCACCATCCTCATGACCTGTCCCACCTGTCAATCTTCCTTCCCACCTATCCGCTCCACCCTCCTCTCTGACCTATCACCTTTACCCCACCTCCATCCACCTATTGCACTCTCAGCTACCTTCTCCCTAACCCCAACCCCCTTCCAGTTGTCTCTCCACCCCCGAGTTTCGCAGCCTCATTGCTAATGAAGGGCTTATGCCCAAAACGTCGATTTTCCTGTTCCTCGAATGCTGCCTGACCTGCTGTGCTTTTCCAGCACCACCCTAACCTCTCATTCATTGTACATATCCTTCCCTGACAAGACCTACCAAAATGCATCACCTCACACTTAATGGGATTAAATCCATCTGCCTTTGCTGTGCCCAATTTAGCAGCTGATCAATATCAGACTGTAGTCTGAGATCATCCTCTTTCCTATCAACACCACCCATCAATTTTTGTGTCATCTGCAAACTTACTAATTAAACCTAGGTGAGTTTTTGCAACATTCATATCCAGGTGTTAATGTAGATAACAAACAGCAACGGTCCCAGCATTGAACCCTATGGTACACTGCTGGCCACAGATTTCCAATTACAAAAACAACTCTCCACCATCACCTTTTGCCTCCTATTTGTAAACCGATTTTAGATCCAGTTTGCAATTTGCTTTGGATCCCATGGGCTCTCACCTTTTGGACCAGCCTTCAAAAAGGTGATACTGTTGTTCATGTAAACCACACCAACTACACTGCCCTCATCAATATATTTAGTCACCTTTTCAAAAAACTCAATTAGCTTGGTCAGACAGAATCACCCTCTAACAATTCCACGCTGAGAATCTCTGGTCAATCCCTGCTTTACCAAGTATTGATTAATCCTGTGCTTCAGCAGCTTTTCCAGTGGATAAACCCCGTGGATGTTTGCCTGCTAAAACATCAAATACTTTTTCTTTATTAATCTTAACATATCCTATAACCTCACCATCCCAAGTGATATCCATGGCTACAATGTTTTTCTCCTCTGTGAATACAGATGATAAGAATTCACTAAAGAGCTCACCCATGTCCATTGGATCCATGCACAGGTTGCCCCTTTGGTTTTCAATAGGTCTCACTTTTTCGTAATGATCCTTCTACTGTATCTATAAAAAACCTCTAGATTTTCCTTGACCCCATATCTACCAAGGATATTTTGTTACTTTGCCCTCTTAATTTCCTTTTTAAGCAACCTCAACACTATACTTTTGAGGGGTATGTTCTGTCTTTAATGCATTGCACTTGACTTATGCTTCCTTCTTTTCCTTTATCAAACTTTTAATATCCCTGATATCTCGGGTTTCCTGCAATAACTGCTATTGCCCTTCACGCTTAGAGGTACACATTGGCACTGAATTCTCACTATGCTACTTTTAAAAGACTCTCACTTATCAAATGCAGACTTAAGAGTCATAGAGATGTACAGCACAGAAACAGGCCCTTTGGTCCAACTCGACCATGCTGATCAGATACCCTAAATTAATCTAGTTCAATTTGTGAGCTTGGCTAACATCCCTCTAAACCCTTCCTATTCATGTACCCATCCAGATGCCTTTTAAGTGTTGTAATTGTACCAGTCTCCATCTTTTCTCTGGCAACTCATTTCATAGACGCACCACCATCTGCATGAAAAAGTTGCCCCTAAGCTCCCTTTTAAATCTTTCCCTTCTCCTCTTAAACCTGTGCCCTCTAGTTTTGGACTCATCTACCCTGGGGAAAGACCTTGACTATTCAGCCTTTCCACACCCCTCACGATTTCATAAACCTCTATAAGGTCACCCCTCAGCTTCTGACACTCCAGTGAAATAGCCCCAGCCAATTCAGCTCTCCCTATAGCTCAAACCCTCCAACCCTGGCAAGATCTGTGTCAATTTTTTCTGCACCCTTTCAAGTTTAACAACATCTTTCCTCTAGCATGGAGACCAGGATTGAATGCAGTATTCCAAAAGTGGCCTAACCAATGTCCTGTACAGCTACAACATGACCTCCCATCTCCGATACATAACGCACTGACCAATAAAGGCAAGCGTACCTAACATCTTCTTTTACAACGTTGTCTACCTGTGACTCCACTTTCAAGGAACAAGGAACCTGCACTCCAAGATCTCTTTGCTTGGCAACACTCCCCAGGACCTTACAATCGGTGTACAAGTCCTGCCCTGATTTGCCCTATTAAAATATAGCAACTCACATTTATCTAGATTATACTCCATCTGCCATTTTTCATCCATCTGATCACGATCCCGTTGTACTCTGAGGTAACCTTCTTTGTTGTCCACTGCACCATCAATTTTGGTGTCATCTGCAAACTTAGTACTGATACCTCTATATTCACATCCAAATCATTTATGTAAATGACAAAAAGCAGTGGTCCCAGCACCGATCCTTGTGGCATACCATTGCAAGTAGCTGCTCACACTCTATGTTTGCCGGATCCTTATCTAATTATATTGAAACTGGCATTCCCAAATTTTGATATTTGACTTCTGCACTATCCTTATCCTTTTCTATAATGACTTTGAAATTTGCAGACTGAAACTTCAACTACTTGCCTGGCTTCATTCCCCAGGATTAAGTTTATTGCCATCCCGTTTGTAGTAGGACTATCTAGGTACTGACACACAAAGTTCTCCTGGGCGTGCTTTAAAACTCCATCCCTCTAATCCTTTCACACTAAGGTGATCCGAGTTAATATTAGCAAAGTTGAAGCCCCCTATCCCTACCACTCTAATGTTCTCACACTTCTCTGTGATTGTCCTAAAGATCCATTCCTCTGACTGCTGGGAGGCCTGGAGTATAATCCCAGCTCGGTAATTGCCCCCTTTTTATTTCTAAGCTTGACACTGATGGCCTCATTTGAAGACCTTCCTAGAATATCCTCCCTCATTACTGCAGTGGTGACTTCCTTTATCAATTACACAATGCCCCAGCTTTCCTACGTCCCTCACGTCAGGCCTGAAACTTGTATAACATGGAATGTTGAGTTGCCAGTTCAGTTCTTCCTTTAACCATGTCTTAGTGATTGCAAAACTATCATATTCCCATGTGCTAATTAATGCTCTAAGTTTATCTGCCTTACCAGTCAAGCTCCTTGCATTAAAGTATACAATTTAGCTTTCCAGACCTCCCATGTGCCTTACCCTGCCCGTCTTCTCCACCTACTAGACTGAGCATTTCTTCTATATCTGATTGGACCTTGTTCCTGACTTTGCATCTATACTTGCAAGATCATTTTAATACCACTGCAGCAGCACAAGATGTTGGATCCATTCTGAACCAGGTGCAACCCACCCAGTTTGTACAGGTCCTATCTATAACAGAAATTGTCCCAATGATCCAAAAATCTAAATTCTTCCCTCCTATGGCATCCCTTTATCCACATGTTCATTGGACTATCTTCTTATTCCTGTACTCAGTAGCACGTGGCACTGGAAGTAATCCAGACAACCTTAGTAGTCTTACTCTGTAATCTACTACCTAACTCTCTAAATTTCTGCTGCACAATCTTGCTTTGTTCTCTATCCACTTGGTGGATATGCATCCTGGTCCAATTTGTCAGATGGTTGCTCCATTTCTACATGAAAATGTCCTAGTAGCAGTATTGCAATGAAAGGTGCCAGAGCACTGAAAAGTACAGGACTGAAGGGCAGAAGTGTACTGTAAATGTATTGGAAGTATTGTGAGTCTGGTCTTAAGATCACTGCCCATGGAGTGTCCTGAGATGTTGGTAATTAGTGTTCTAGATGGGGGTCTGGAGAAACAAGTGGCACGCCGTAGTCACCAGGTAACTGCTCTGATTTTCATGTTGGGAATTCTTGCAATCTAATTTCTATCCAGTGAGTGGAAAGATGGGAAACTACATATAAATTCCTACCACTGAAATTGGTCTTTCAGTTAATCTCCTGCAATTAGCTTTAGTATGACCATTCTTATTAAAACAGATTTTTATTATTTCTTTAAATGACTTTTAGGTTCTAGCCTTTCTTCTTTTCTTTGTGTATTTTTGTTTGTTCTCTAAACTAATATCTTTTCCATCTCCAGGTTTTCTGTTTCTCCAATCTCCTGTGGATTCCCATATGACCATTTTTCCACATGTAACTGTCTGTTTGAAATATCAACGGTATCTGCCTGAACTGTCACTTTTGGGATCTTTGAAACTTGATACACATCTACTTAAGTCTTAATGGAATACTATTTTGGAGTTGCTCAATGTCACAAATTCTTTCACTTTCTCAAAATGTTTTCCAACTTCTCTGATCAAAACCACTGATCTCACAACATCTCTTTCTCTCTTGCAAATTATATAACAGTAGGTCTGTGTTTTATAGCACTAAATTTTTAACTGATATTTTTCAGGGACAAGTTCACAAGCATTGAGTATTGTTCATTTATAATTTGCAAACTCTTCTGACTTATAGCTGTACTTATCAGGACCCTCTGTAACTTTGAGATCTAGGTATCTTTTGGCTACTTCACTGCTATCTTTTAATTGAGTTACAATAATTTTCAATCGCATTCTCTGTAAAATTAGACATTAAACAACATTTTAGATTAAATCAAATTCCTCAGTGGAATCATAAACTGCCATTGTTTCTTCCTTCCTTTACTCTAAACTGGTTTATGGCCAAGCCTGTTGTGTCAGTTCTTCTCTCTCTAGAGTTCAAACTTTCACATTTCCATTTTCTACTTCTCTTTTTTTTCTCTCTGTTTTTTTCATTTATTTGTGTATTTCTTTCTTCTCAGACTTCTAGTTTTTACAGAGGTTAAACTTGTAGATAAACATGCATCATTGTACGAAAGTCAGAAGCACAAAAAATGTCCTCGGAAAGCAGTCAAGTACAATCTGGGCAGTGATACGATAGAAAATTCAGGCATATTGTTAACAAATTAGCAAGGTCACCTAGGTCACAGGCAAAAGGACAACTGTCACTGATAGAACAGAGGACAGAAATGTAATAGAAGATTTCAAGTCGTGAAGAAAATTTGGATTTACAATAAATGTATAAACCCTAGAAATGCTCAGGGCTTAATCAGTCAATGTTTCAGGTGTGATTCAAGGTACCGCTATGGTATGAATCATCCCAAACACTACATTAATATATTCAAGACCAAATACAAAACAGAGGCTTTGAAGGAGAAAGACTAGAAGAAGATGAAGATACGATCAAAGAGAGGGAATTGTATTACTTATAAGAAATTTCAGCCTAATGATAAAAGTATTGGTGGCAGACCATTTTAACTGTGAAGTATTAGACAGTGGATGCATGTATACTGTGTGTAGATATGCTACCTAGACTTTATGAGTAAAAAGGAGCAAGACAAAAGTTCAGGGATCAGCCATGATCTTATGGCAGAGAAGACTTGAAAGAATGAATAATCTACGTTTGCTCCTTTGTCTTCTGGCCTCGTTCCATTCTCTTCTTTATTTTCTAATAATTCAAGTTTTTAAAAAAAAATTATTTTTCTTTTCCCCTTTATGTTTTTTTGAAAATTTACAACTGAATATTAGATTATTCCGGCTGCATTATTCTAATTTCAGTTTCTTCTCCTTTAAGTCTAGACAATCACTTTAGCCAAAACATCATTACAAGATCCTGCTTTTACCTTTACCTTCAATTTATCTGCTAACTCCTTCAGTTTAGCCTTAGACAAATATTTCAAGTAATCCATAATAATTCATCTTCTGCTGTTGGAAAAATCTTGATAACTTTCCTGTTTCCATTTCCAGTACCTCCATATACTTGGTTCTTTAAGGATGTACAGATCTCTCTCAAATTCAAAGAACTTTGATCTGCGAACACCTTCACCCCACCACAAACACCCCCTCCCCCACCCTAGTATCCCAACAAACACCCAAACCTTCTGACAACACCCATTGTCTACTTATTAAGGGTCTTTGCTCAGTTTCAGGCTGGTATGACTGCCACTAGTTTCCTATAAGTCAATCTCTGTGCAGTCACTGGGAGATTTCTTCCCCATCATGTAGCATCTCTCCCCTAAATCCCTAAAACAAACTGCAAACTAAACTCACTATTACTTTAATTTCAAAGCAACTGCAAGAGTACCCTAAAACCAGCATCCGGCAGTGAGTCATTTGACTTACTGACATTCAAGATTTTAATACTTTTATCTTACATTATTGGACCCCTTTGTTGAGCAATAGCACAGTTGTTTTCTCAATTCTTTTTTATTACACCAAATTGTTCACCACAAGGGTATAAAATCTCAGTAAAATATGACAAACATCCAGACTCCAATACATGAGACCACTCAAAAATTAAACAAAAGCGTAACTCTAGAGCCCTTCTTAATGGAAAATGTACAGAAAAAAAAACAACATAATTCAGCTGAATTCAACTTAACATTGTTCTTAATATTAGATGGCAAGAAGTTTGTAGCTAGTAAGATTCCATAGGGCGGCGCGGTGGCTCAGTGGTTAGCTCTGCTACCTCACAGTGCCAGAGTCCCGGGTTCAGCTCCTGCCTCAGGCAACTGTCTGTGTGGAGATTGTACATTCTCCCTGTGTCCGCGTGGGTTTCCTCCAGGTGCTCCGGTTTCCTCCCACATTTCCAAAAATGCACAGGTTAGGTGAATTGGCTGTGCTAAATTGCCCGTAGTGTTAGGTGAAGGGGCAAAATGTAGGGGAATGGTCTGGGTGAGTTGCTCTTTGGAGGTTTGGTGTGGACTTGTTGGGCCGAAGGGCCTGTTTCCACACTGTAAGTAATCTAATCTATTCTAATCAAACCAAAGTGATGTAAATGTGCACTTGCTCTAATTTTGGTTTGAAGTTGGTTGAGCTTTAAAAGATGTTTGGCACAGTTGGAGAACTCCTTAGTCTTTGACACCAAACTCACACCACAAGCTTCCCATCTTTCCTATAGCTAATTCCTCCAATATATGTCAGTTTGGCAAATTTGGTAGCAGCCACATTGGACCTGATTGGACTCAGAAAAGTGACAGTACCAGAGGATAGTCAGTAAAACTGTGCTGTAGTAAGGGTTGAGTGTCAGAGGACAACTAGTCAATTTGTATCCCTCAAACTGTGTAACTGTAACTCAGTGAGAAGCTAATGCTGAAGGATGCCTATTGGAATTAAAATGAAACATAAAGTACACATCTACCAAGGAAAGTGGAGAGTTAATGACAAAAGTGAAGACATCCAAGCTCAGATTAACGCAGCCACTGCAGGCATCCGTTCCAGGTACAATAATTAATGGCTGCATTATTACAAGTTATAGTTTAAATATCAGAATACATGCTTAAAACTGTGGAATGACCTTCCCTATTCTCATCTTTGTAAATGCTAATGTTTTAATTATTCTGTTACCTGCATAATTTAACATCTCCTTACTCAGTTACCACAGCTTGATCTTTTAGTGCAAATGTCACCGTTGTGATCTTTATTGGAGCGGAAAAAGCATAATTATTAATTAAAATTTAAAAAGCATCTTTTAAGAAATTATTTATTTACATTCTTGAGTGAATTTATATGTTCACCAAATAGGTGTCAGTGCTGAGAAAAATTAATCTTTAAAGGCTGGCGCCATTTGTTGGCAACAAGTAGGTACGGCATTGTTTAGATAAAGAGTAAAGTTCCCCATTACACTGTTCCAGTTAATACTCTCTGTGCAAGTACAACATGAGTTAAATGTATAATAAACTGGATGAGGAGGACAGTAAGAAGGACAAATAGAACATAAAATTGAAAAATGACAATAACAAGTTAAGTGAGGACTACAATTTAAGATGTATAAGTGCAAAGGGAAACTACTTCACATACAGTAATTGCAATCTATTCTAAATGGTAAAAGAGTAGTAACTATGGCAAAATAAAAATATTCAGGTGTCCAAAAACAGAAATCATTAAAAGATGGTGCGCAAGGACAAGAAAAACACAATTAAAAAAGCTAATGAAATGCTAACTTTCACCTCAGGGTAGCTGGGATTCAAGGAAGATGAAATGGAATTAGTTAGACCCCATCCAGAGCATTGCATGTAGTTTGAGGCACCACATTTCAGAAAGAATATATTGGTCTTTCAGGGGGTGCAGTGTGGATTCACTAGAACAATACAGAGGTTTAAATGGCGAAATCATGAGGAGAGATTGCATGAAGTTAGTTTGTATTTCCTTGAGTTTAGAATGGTGGGGTGTGCAAAAAGTTAAAAAGATTTGACAGAGTTGATGGAAAAAGGAACAAGAATATCAAGAATGGGGTGAGGAGGGGTTATAATTCTAAATTACAGCTAGTCCAGTCAGAAGGGTCATCCGGAAGCACATGAAGGTCATGGAATGCTAGAAATCTCTCTCCTAAAAGATGATGATGTTGGAAAAATTTGAGTTCCATGACTGAGACTAATAGAGGACTAAACCATTAGGTTGTGGTTGTATACTGTTTTATTTCTTCTTCAGATTTGAGTTGTTTGATTTTTTTCCAGTTAGTGCAATATTAGCTTCACTTCACATGGTAGAGGTGTCCCACTGTTAAAACAACACACCCAAATTTCTTTTACCTGCTGCTTGCCTAGGCTGGCTAGGGAGGATTTTCAGTCAGTCAAAGAAAAAAAAAATCCTATAATGTACAAATTCTTGGTTGATTGCCATGATATCCCTAAAATAGCCTTAATTATCATGAGCAACAAAGGACTGAGTGAGTCTCATTATTTCAAAAAAATTGAATATCTGAACAAGAATGAACTGCTTTTGCATTTTGATTCAAATATCAGTTCAAATAATTGCTCGCTGCTTCACGTATCCTGTCACTGAGATCCTGTCAGAGATGAAAGACTGGTTTCACAGTGTTGCATAATATTCACTTGTGTAAGGGAGCGGAGATGGAAGGGGTAAAATTTGCTTCTTGTGATGTCTTTGAATTGCCATCAAAGTGTATCTTTGACTAATAAGGGAAGCCAATTAATTTTACTTGTTTTAACTGAACAATTTCAAAAGCAAATTTTGAATTTGGCTAGATAATGGTGGCAGTGTTATATCAATAATCTTAGAACGATTGGTAACTGATAGGCATTGAAGGAGCATTGAATGGAAAGGAGAGAGGGATCAATTAAATGGTCTTTCAGAATTGATTAAACAAAACCTTATATGAGCATTGAAGTAGGATATTTTCAGGACGTTGGTAAATAGGATTGGTAAATCTGGAAGTTTGATGGAAAGGTTACTTTCTATATGTTACTATCAGCAAAAGCACTGAAAAAACTGAAGTGCTGATATACAGTGTGTCAGTGTATACAGTGTGTGAGTATTTACTGTGTTCAGTGAGTTGGAATATTGTGTACAGTGTACCAGTGTATAATGAATACAATATGCCAGTATACAATGCGTTTAGTGTGTTGGTGTTGTGTCAACATGTAATATGCAGTGTGCCAATGTATGTTGTAAGTCGGTATATTGTTAAGTAATGAGTACAGCGTGTGGCAACACATGTGCACCCTGCACTGTTGGATGGTGTGTAGAGTATGCACAGTGTATTGGCACAAATTATCTACAGTGTAGTGGTATACAGTGCATCAATGTGTAGTGTCCAAGGTTTGTCAGTGCACAGTGTCTTGATATATCACATGTCAAAACCAAAGTCTATTTCATGCATTGAATTTCAGGAGATGGTGTACAGTGTGTCAAACACAGAGTATGCACCCAGTTTTTTTTTAAGATTCCCTACAGTACGGAAATAGGTCCTTTGGCCCAACACCAACCCTCCAAAGATTAACACACCCAGACCCATTCCCCTACCCTGTACTTACCCCGACAAACACACCTAACATTATGGGCAATTTAACATAGCCAATTCACCTAACCTGCACATCTTTGGATTGTGGGAGGAAACCAGAGCACCCACAGGAAACCCATGCAAACACGGGGAGAATGTGCAAACTCCACACAGACAGTTGCCCGAGGTGGAAATCAAACTCGGGTCCCTGGTGCTGTGAGGCAGCAGTGCTAACCAAAGAGCCACTGTGCTGCCCATTGGGTACAGTGTAGTGTTCTGTGCACTGTTATTCTGTGTGTTCAATGTAAGTTTGTTAATGTACAGTGTATTAGTACTTGGACATTGTAGAAAAAATATTGAAATTTCAGTAAAGCGCATTGAAAGCAGATTTGTGCCATTTCTTTCTATTTTCATTATCAGGAAACACAACTACAACCAAAGGCATTCTTTTGGATTCTTACAGCCCAGGTTGGAGTTGACATTAAAATAGCTGATTAGCTTTGGAAAATGCACATCATGTGATACTTGATGATTTTCTGTTAATGATGTGATTGATGAGTTTATGAAAATGAACATTTCCTTTTTGATGCAAATTTACTCTGCCTGAAAATTTGATTGAGAAAAACATGAAATACTTTGCTCTGATGCTTATGCTGTGTCTCGTCTTCAGCCTGTCACCTTGGTAACCAACAGCTTCATGGATCTATCTGGCACTGTACTCTGCATTAATGCACAATGTTCAGTCCATCTCATCCTCATGGCTCCTAATTACAGCTCACAGATTTATGCAACTGAGCTTGTTTTCAGCACTTTGCAAAAAGGGCAAAAAGAGACATGCACAACTAATCACAGCTACGAGGAGGGACGATATGCTAGAAGAATAATCAAATTAGGTCATATGGGTTGAATGGAAAAACAGAAAAAGAAAGTCACACAAATGGACAAATAATATAAACCACTGAGCAGTCCGAAAGAGAGAGAGATGAATAAATATTTAGGGAAATTGCTGAGAAGTGTAGAACCAATAAACTCATAATAGTTGGGGAACTTGGAGTGGGAAGGCAAAGATCCAGGTGTTATAATCCACAGGGTCACAGAAATGTGGGTCTGACTAAGAAAGAATTTCCAATGAGGGAATAGAAGCAGCTAAACTAAAAGACAGAATCACAAAGGTAATAATATCAGGATTACAACCTGAGCCAAAAGTGAATTGGAAATGTGTAGATAAGATCAAACGGTTGAATGCATGGCTCAAATATTGGTTTGGGTTTTGATTCATGGAGCACTGGACAAGTATTAGACAAGAGAGAGAGATGTACCATTGGGAATGACTAGAGCACTGGTAAATCATATATCTAGGGCTGTGGAAGGGTCTTGAAGGGAGATTTGGACAGTGAAAGGGAAATAGTGCAGGAATGGAGGGTAGCATTGCACATAATGTTAACCTAAGTTAGGGAAGAGAGAGACAGTATAGACATAACAGTGCTTCATTAAATAAGTTCAGAGTAGGGGAAATGGTGAAAAACAGAATTAAAGGCCCTTTAGTTTAATGCATGTAGAAAGTGTAACAAAATGGGTTAAGCAATAGTATAAATATAAATAAATGACTATAATAAGATATCCAATACAGGGATATCACTGGTGGGAGTGGTTTATAGACACTCAGACTGTAGCATTACTGTAGCACAGAGAAATAAATGACATCACATTTGTTAACAGGACTTATAAGGAAGGGGCCATGCTATTTATGGGAGATTTTAATCTTCATATAGTTTGGATAAATCAAATTGGCAAAGACACCCCAGAGGATGAATTCAAAGAGCATATCTAGGATAGTTTCTTCCAGCAATATGTTCTGGAAACAATTGTGAACAGGCTATTTTAGACTTGGTAATCTGTAGTGAGACACGATAAAGAAATGACCTCAGAGTAAAAGATAAGAATGAACATAACAAAATAGAAATAGATTCATATCCATTTTGAAGAAGATACACAACATGCTGAAATAAAAACTAAATATGTTTGCTGCATGTCCCATGGATTCTACAAGCAAGAATCTAGCAAAATTTCATATGTTGGGAAGGAAAGTTAGGAGAGAATATGAGAACAAAGTAACGTAACATATAGGAAAACTCAAAATTCTTCAATCAACATACTAATAGTAAATGGTTAGTAAGTGGTAATGATCTGGAACTTGCTAAATCTGAGGGTGATGAAAACAGAGATGATAAATAATTTCACAAGAAGTTAGATTGACCAATAAGTGAAATAAATTTACAGGGCAATATGGATAGAATGAAGGAAGGATACTGACTACAGACAGGCAACCAGAATGTCCTTAATGTGCTCATTGGCATCCTTCTTTGTCTCTGTAATTCCTAGGCCTCTTATCATTCCTTTTGTGTAATAAACCTCTGTTGTATTGATAAATCTGTAGTGGTAGTACAAAGAGAACATATTTCGTTAGAATGTATTAAGAAGGAAGAGATGAGAATTCTTCTTTAAATATTGACAAGGAGAATCAGACTGCTGGAAGTTCTGAACATTTTGTTTCAAAGGGCAGGTATTTCATTATGCTTTGAATTAAGAAGGTAAATTGATAAAGATGTTGAGAGACGTTGGAGCATGTCAGTCACTGTTCCTGGCTGATGATTCTGTTTGTCTGCCTGAGGGTTTAATGAAGGAGAAAATATTAATTGGGGCATACATGGAAGTTACAAATTAGTTTCAATGCATAATGTTGAATTTTCAAGAGTGATTTAGTAAATAGAGAAGTTGTGGTGCACATAATGAAACAAATACCCATGGAAGGAATTGATTTTTGTGGGAGATAATCTGACAAGTTCAAGAATATTATCCTCACTAAGGTGGTGAAATAACCAGTGAAGGTACAATAGATTAAAATGTTACAGGAGGGACATTCTGGATTGTTTTCTGACTGTATTGTGACTAGATCTCAGGCACACAGAATTAAATAGAAAGACGATGAGTCTGTGATTTGAGACAGATGAATTTGAAATTCAATTATTGGATAAATTTTCTGAAAATTTAACTAAAAAGGATGAACGTAAAGAGAATAAGGCTGATATGTTTAGCCGGACATATTTAATTGAAATGCAACAAATTGATTCTGTATTGGAAGAGTTATATCAAACAGCTCACTTAGACATTGAATCAAAAATAATATGATGGCATAATTACACGAAAGACAAGTACTACTAAGGAAATGGAGACCATTTCAAATACTAACCAATGAGGAATGGGCTCCATCGTGTGGTAGTCCCATCTGAGTATCATATATATATTTTATGAGCAGCTCAAGAAATTCCAATGGCAAATCATTTTGTATTAGGAAAACACAGGTTAAGGTATTAAAAGATTTTTGTTGGCCTGGATTGCATAAAGATGTGGTAAACTTTTGCCAGATATGCCATAAGTCATACATGTTAAACTTGCAATTTTAGTTCCATACCAGCTTCTTAAGAGCAGTTTAGCAGTCTTAACAGATTGTGTGGGGCATCTACCTAAAATTAGGAATGGGAACCAATATCTTCAAACAATTACGGATGTTTGCATAAGATTTCTTGAAGTAGCACCTTTAGCAAACACTAGCACAAAAATAGTGCTAGAAAGGTTAGTTCAATTTTTTACAAGTTATTGTTACCAAAAGGAAATATCATCAGATTAAAGTTCAAATTTTACATCACAAATATTCAAAGAATTGACAATTAGGATTAGAATAAAACAACTTACATTTCATGCCTATTACCCAAAATCTCAAGCTACATCGAAAAGGTAGCATCAAACATTGATGACAATGATTTGTGCTTATTCAGAGGAAAGTCCAAATGATTGGGATAAGGGAATTGTTTTGTTACTATTTGCCATTTGAGATGCTCATAATGACTCCACAGGATTTAGTCCTTTTGAACTAACATGTGTAACATGATGACAGTAAAATTGTTAGGCCAAAGCTTCCAGCATTATTCAAATTTCAAAGAGAAAATGTCAAAAGCACTTGTGTTGGCCTAACAGCATTGGAAGAATGCTGAACAAACAATAAAAAGCTAGAGCTGATAAGAGGGCTAAAACTCAAACTTTTGCTGCTGAAGACGAGGTGTTAATGTCATTACCTGGTTCTCGGAAACCATTAAAAGCAAAGTTAATTGTATCTTATCGAAGCAAAAAGTAACTCAATGAAGTATATTATGTAGTGAGTACTGCAGACAGGAGAAAGATTAGTAAGTGTATCATGTTAACATGTTAAAGAGATGTTATAACAGGGAGAATAGAGAAAAAATATATTTAAGGCAGTGAAAGAAGTGGGGAGTGAAACAACATTATCTGAACAATGAATCAGAAATTGAAAATTCAAAAGTTGACCTTCTAGCAGTCACATTCGATAATTTGGAAGTGCTTAAAAGGTTAGGTAGTTTAATGCTTTATCTTTGAGAAATCTATCAAAATGACTTGCAAAGACAATTACAGAGTGATAAATCAATTTATGTGGATAAGACAGATAAATTATTTTTGGCTGTTTGTGATTTTCTTGTGAGAAGGCCTGTAAAACAAAACTGCCCAAAAAATAGAGAAATTAGATCAAGTGAGGTAAGAGTTTAAGTTCATAATGGACAAAGACATTAAGAACTGAGTTACAGCAGCATCACCTATTGTGATGGTGCCGAAACCAATAGGTCACAAGGATTCTGTATTAGTGGTGCTGGAAGAGCACAGCAGTTCAGGCAGCATCCAACGAGCAGCGAAATCGACGTTTCAGGCAAGAGCCCTTCATCAGGTTTCCAGCATCTGCAGTTATTGTTTTTACCACAATACAGGCAACACAGTAATCAAAGTGGACTCATATCCTATTCTGAGATTGGAGAACTGCATTGAATAACTTGGGTATCTATGTTTCATCATCATAATTAACTTGCTAAAAGGATATTGGCATAGAATCACAATTCCTACAGTGTGGAAGCAGGCCATTCCACCCATCAAGTTCACATTGCCCCACTGAAGAGTATCCCACCCAGATCTGCTCCCCCCCCCTCCCCTGCCCCCAATATTCCTGTAACCCTGCATTTCCCATATCTAATCCACTCAACCTACACATCCCTGGATACTTTGGGTAATTTAGCATGGCCAATCCATCGAACCTGCATATTTTTGGACTGTGGGAGGAAAGTGGAGCACCCAGAGGAGCCCCACACTCCATACAGACTGTTGCCCTATGGTGGAATGGAACTCAGGTGCTAAACACTGAGCCACTATGTTGCATGTCCCATCTATTGATAGAGCTAAAGGAATATCATTTTTTGTAACACCAAATGGAATTTATTAGTGAAAAATCATGTTGAATGAAAAAGATGCATGAGCAATGTTTTAATGATTAACCAATAAAGTAATAGAAGGTGTATGTAATTACATGGCATACATAAATTATTTGGTTATTTTCTGTCAAACCTGGGAAGAACATTGTGCACTATTTGACTGAACTTTTGGGCTACAAATGTCAATCTGGGCATAAGGCTTGTTAGTTTTGAGAAGATTTGTAGCTCAGGTTGAGGTTCTGGATGTAACGTTACTTGGCCTTGTCCCAACCGTAACCAAAATAAGTCACTATTGCTTTGGTAAATTCACTCCTAACAAGCTTTGTAGATGTAGGTTTGCTCACTGAACAGGAAGGTTCATTTCCAGACGTTTCGTCACTCTACTAGGTAACATCTTCAGTGGGCTCCGGGTGAAGCACTGTTGATAAGTCTTGCTTTCTACTTATATGTTTGGGTTTCTTTGGGTTGGTAATGTCATTTCCTATGGTGACATCATTTCCTGTGGTGATGCCATTTCCTGTTCTTTTTCTCAAGGGTTGGTAGATGTGGTCTAACTCGATGTGTATGTCGAAAGAGTCCCGGTTGGAATGCCATGCTTCTAGGAATTCTCGTGCGTGTCTCTGCTTGGCTTGTCCAAGAATGGTTGTGTTGTCCCAGTCAAAGTGGTATCCTTCCTCATCTGGATACTAGCCTATGAGGTCTCTTACTTAGTTTAGGTCTAGTTGGACTTTTTTGCTGTCTCGAATTAACATATCAGCAGCAACTATAATAGTTTGCCGGCCTAGCTGCTGAAGAAAATTTGAATCATTTGGCTTTGTTTTAGGGTTTTACTGTGGGCCAACCTAGAGTCCCTCTATTCAGGACATGTCCTGAGTGAGACTATGCAATTGCCTTCACCACACGCTGCAGCACAGAGCAACTATGCAGAGCAGAGGAAAATCAAAAAGATCCTAATGTCGTTTTGTGGCTAGTTGATGTTCATGTATCCTGGTGGCTAGTTTTCTGCCTGTTTGTCCAATGTAGTGTTTGTTACAGTCCTTGCATGGTATTTTGTAAATAACATTAGTTTTGCTTGTTGTCTGTATAGGGTCTTTCAAGTTCATTAGCTGCTGTTTTAGTGTGTTGGTGGGTTTGTTGGCTATCATGATGCCAAGGGGTCTGACTAGTCTGGCAGTCATTTACCAGATGTCTTTGATGTAGGGGAGAGTGACTAGGGTTTCTGGACGTATTTTGTCTGCTTGTTTGGGTTTGTTGCTGAGAAATCTGTGCACTGTGTTCATTGGGTACCCGTTCTTTTTGATTTTCCTCTGCTCTGCATAGTTGCTCTGTGCTGCAGTGTGTGGTGAAGGCAATTGCATAGCCTCACTCAGGACATGTCCTGAATAGAGGGACTCTAGGTTGGCCCACAGTAAAACCCTAAAACAAAGCCAAATGATTCAAATTTTCTTCAGCAGCTAGGCCGGCAAACTATTATAGTTGCTGCTGATATGTTAATTCGAGACAGCAAAAAGGTCCAACTAGACCTAAACTAAGTAAGAGAACTCATTGGCTAGTATCCAGGAGTGTGCATACACTGGAAAGTCCACCTACATGTGGTTTTGAACAGTTATACGGTTGGCAACATCCAAATGGGCTAAAGTCAACAAGATCAGGTTATATCTGTAGGAAGATAAAGTGAGGACAATCAAAGGTGTCCTGGCTCCCACATCTAGCCTGGTCTCCATCCTGGCACCTTTGCATAAACTCCTAAAAGACGGTCAGCCTTGGAAACAGTCATGTAGCCAAGCCATAGCTTTCAGGGAAATGAAGAAACAGCTATCAATGTCTCAGATTTTGGCACACAATGATCCACTAAGATCTGGCACTGACATGTGATGCCTCCCTGTACAATTTTGGGGTAGTATTAGCTTATAGGAAAGGAAAGATGAACAGCATATGCATCCAAGACTTTGGCAAATGTCGAGTGTAAATATACCCAGATAAGGAAGAAAAGTCTGGTGGTCATATTTGGAGTCAGGAAGTTCCATCAATATCTTTACAGATGTAAATTTATAATAATAACAGACCACAAACCCCTGCTAGGTCTACTTAAAGAGGTCAAGGTAGTGCCACCTCTAGCTTCAGGCTGAATTCAGCAGTGGACTCAATTACTAAGTGTGTATAATTACAAGTTGGTCTAGGAGGTGAATTCGTGAATGAAGTTACACCCCCACTGGTGGTACCGCCACTAGAAGAGGCCATAATGGTTTTAAAGTTTTTTGATACACTTCCAATCACAGCTGACAATATCAGACTTTGGATGCAGAAAGATACAGCCTTGGCAAAACTGAAACAGTTGGTGGTGATGGGGAAAACCAAAGGAAAAACCTTTCTGGACCTGGAGACACCAGATCACAGTAGAAGACGCCATATTATTATGGGGAGCAAGAGTGATTGTCCTGAGATAGAACTGGTCGAACTCCACCAGGGTAATCCAGGGGTTTCCAAAATGAACATTTTGGCAAGAAATTATATTTGGTGGCCAGGATTCAATGCAAAAGTAGCCATTTTGATGGAGCCGTGCCCAGGGTGCTAATAGGAACAGCAGCTCCACCACATTAATAGGAAAGGCTGGGTAAACCCTGCTCTTGGTTAAATGACAAACATGCAGTTCCTTTTATGGGATCAATGTTTTCAGTCATTGTGGCAGCCCACTCAAAGTGGCTGTATGCGCACAGAGTTCATTCACCAAACTTGGGGATGACGATAGAAAAACTGTGCATATCTTTTGCAATACACATACACCTGAAAGTGTTGGTCACAGGTAACGGGCCATTGTTTACCTGCAGGGAATTTGAGTATTTTAAAAGTCAAATGGTATTCGATATATAAGCACAGCTCCATGGGATCTACCATCTAATGGTCTGGCAGAAAGAGCAGTCCAAACTTTGAAGGCATGTTTAAAGAAACAGATTACAACTTCACTCAATACTAAACTGCCCTGGTTCCTATCTGATTATGGCACCATCTTTCATGCAACTAGAGGGATAGTTCAAGCAGAGTTACTAATGGGGAGAAGGCTTTGCGCCAGGTTATATCTGTCCTTTCTGGACCTGGGGGGCATGAAACAGTATGAAGAACATCGATGCTCGTTACAAGACTCCGCTAAGCTAGAGAGACAGTTTACTTTAGTGGAAGAAGTTTGGTGTAGGAACCAAGGAAATGGCTCTGCATGGGTAAGAGGCATGATTGACGCATGGTTAGGTCCAGTGACATATAAAATTCGGGTAAGTGAGACAGTCCTGAACAAGCACGTGAGGTATATGAAAGCTGCAAAATTGTAAACAATTTGCAAGCGAAACATGCCTAGTTGCTCGGAACAGTCAGAAAGGCTGGTGGAACCTGTGGGTTTTCTTGTTCCATTAAGCATTGAAGAGACATTGGAATCAGAGATGGACATGGCGGATGGTGCTGCCTTGATGCCTTTGGTGCCTGAAGAAGAGAATGAATTTCTTCCAAGACGCTCCGGGCGTAAGAGGCGAGCTACTGTATGTTACAGCCTGCCTGTATCTGAGGCAAAATTCGAAGAACCTGACCCAGTGCTAAAATGCCCCAGGAGGAGCTACAAGAAAAAGAACTGGTCTATGACCTCGGACTCAGTGGGGGAGGGATGTATTGAATGTAACAACATCAGCCAGATGGACCTCAGAGAAATGGGACTGTTAATCTGATCCAATCAGGGAACCCAGGCTAGCAGATATAAATGGAAGTGCCAGACATCCTGACACTCTGAGAGCTAGCTCTGAGGAAGCCAAATTAAAGTCAAGGACATTTCACGTGTAAATAAAGGGTGACTTAGAGATGGGTTACCGCCTCTGTGGGGTTATCTTATATGGGTGTGGAGTCACATCAGAGAATCCCTACCGTGTGGAAGCAGGACATTTGGCCCAGAGTCCATATTGACCCTCCAGAAAGCACCCAGACCTACCCCCAATCCCATTCCTGTGATGCTTGATTTCCCATGGACAACCCACCTAACCTTTGGACTGTGGAAGGAAACCAGAGTGCCAAGAGGAAACCCACATAGACACGGGGAGAACATGCAAACTCCACACAGACACTTGCATGGGGCTGGAATTGAAGCTGGGTGCCTGGCACTGTGAGGCAGCTCCACTGAGCCACTGTGCCATCACGTCAGCGACACCAATTAAGGATGGCAGATTTCCTTCCCTAAAGGACATAAGTGAACCAGATTTTGCTTTTCTGATAATCAACAATGGTTCATGGTCATCCTTTGACTCTAATTTCCAGATTAATATTGAATTCAAATTCCAGAATCTGCCATGGCAAGAATCAAATCCAGGTCCTCAGAACATTACCTGGTTCTCTGGATTAACTGACTGCAAAGAACACCTCATCTTCCGCCTTGGAACACTTCAACCCCAGGGCATCAATGTGGAGTTCATCAGTTTCCTCATTTCCCTTCCCCCAACCTTACCCCAGTTCCAACCTTCCAGCTCAGCACCATCCTCATGACCTGCCCATCTTGCCAATCTTCCTTCCCACCTATCTGCTGCACCCTACTCTCTGACCTATCACCTTCACACCCATCCCCATCCACTCATTGTACTCTTTGCTATCTTCTCCCACCCTTCTCTCTGACCTATCACCTTCATCCCCACCCCCATCCACCTATTGTACTCTTTGCTACCTTCTACCCAGCCTCACCCCCCTCCCATTTATCTCTCCACCCTGGAGGCTCCCTGCCTTCATTCCTAATGAAGGGCTTTTGCCCGAAACGTCAATTTTCCTGCTCCTCGAATGCTGCCTGACCTGCTGTGCTTTTCCAGCACCACTCTGATCTAAACTCTGGATTAATTGTCTGGCAATAATAGCACAAGGCTGTCATCTTACCCCTAAAAGGGTCACCCACATTTAGATCCGTTCATTAGAAACAAAAAATCAGTCTTGAAAACATGAAGGATATTGGAATAATATGTAGCTGTACATTGGAGTCAAAAATATTCTGGAAGTTGCACATTCAGCTGGATGGTCTGGGTATGGGGATAGTGAACTGGAAGTGAGAAAGCGAGCATCGAAATGTACAATGTACAACACTGACACCTTAAGGTGGGTAGTTATTATGCATGTAGAGAATACATCAGAAAGACAAAACAAGATGCTTCTAGCCACAATAGATTCTGAGGCCGGAGAGTTCAAAGTTCTACCTTCTCATTCTTAAACTGCTGCTGCTACTGGGATATATTTCCCATGGTCAGTCTCTACTCTGTTGCCCAAGCAGTCACTTCACATGTATTTCTCATTACACTATTCAGATGAGGACACAAAAACCCTGTGTTTGTCCCTTTCTTGACCCAGCACTTGTAATACAAGTAATTTAAAATCTGTTTGGAGAATATAGTGAGATCAGGTGATATTTAGTGTCTATTTAGCTATTACATTAGCTGATTTCAGTGACCAACTCAGCCACATGAAATAGGAACAGAAATAGGCCATATGGCTTCTTGAGTCTCTTCTACCATTCAATAATATTACGGCTGATCTGTATATATTTTGAAGGTGATATTCCTGTTTACCCATGATGTCCTTTGTTTCTCTTAGCTAACAAGAATCTACCTACATCTACCTTGAAAGTATTCAATTGCCCCATTTTCACTGCCTATTGAGTTCATATTTTGTTTAGATGTATGAAATACATTTCCTACATTTGTCTCTGAATTTGAAATCCTGGTCTTTCGTATGGGCTACATTCAGCAATAGTTACTAAATGAGTAATGGTTTAAGAATAACTATATTGGCACTATATATTTAAATTCCATTCCCTGTTACTGTTGTTCCTAATATCTGGAATCTCTCCGGTTATATCATAGCATCAATATTTGGATTGATGGATTAAGACTAGACCTAAATAAAGTCATGAGCATACTTTTCTAACTCTGGAAGTGAATTCCATTGCCACAAGTGTCTGACTAAATGCATTTCTCGCAGTCCACTGTTCTAAGTCTAAAATATTTAATCTTGCTCTCTAAAGTTCCTTGACCTCAACTATTAGAAACAGTCTACTTTTTTATATTCATTCCAACCTTTTGTAACTTTTAACATCTTTGTCATCCTAGAATAAATGTTGAGTATGAGAAAATTGAGAGCTAACAGAGGCTACAAAGTCAAAATGGGTCAGAGACTGAGACACTCAACACTCTGGTCAGAATCTGCCCTCTTTAATCTCCTGTACTCCTAAAGTTATTTCTGATAAAATACATTTTGACAAAGCTTGTTATCTTATACTTATCAGAATACTTTGCAAGAATATTAACTTGAGGGAAACAACATTTTGTACTGTACGAAAAGGGAGTGCTGATTGGTAGAGGTGTTGTCAGGGAAATTCACTGGTTAGCTGATGACTGATGGTTAATTGCTAAGATCTGTTTAAATTTAAACCAAGCATAGGAAAAGGAGTTTCGTGTAAGAACCAAGGGAATGCTTCTGCATGGGTCCAGTGTTGTATAAAGTTCAGGTAAGTGAGACAGTCCTGAACAAGCATGTGAGGTATATGAAAGCTGCAAAGTTGTAAACAATGTGCAAGCGAAACATGCCCAGTTGCCCCGAACAGTTGGAAATGCTGCTGGAACCTGTGGGTTCTCTCTCTCTCCATTAAGCATTGAAGAGACATTGGAATCGGAGATAGACATGGCGGATGATGCTGTCTTGATGCCTTTGGTGCCTGAAGAAGAGAATGAATTTCTTCTGAAAATCAACCCATCTAGCCTACCCTATCATTCAACATGATCATGACAGATTGGACACTTCAATGCCTTTTACTCACCCCATCCCTATACCATAACTGGTAATCAGAAATCTATAATATCTACCTTAAAAATACTGAAAGCCTTAACTTTCACAGCCATCTCTGGTAGAGAATTCCAAAGCCTCACAAATGTCTTGTAAAAGAAATTACTTCTCATCCCAGACCTCAGTGGTATTGCCCTTCTTTTTAACTATACCCCAAGAAACATTTTATCTGCATCTACCCTGTCTATCCCTTTAGTAACTTGAAAGATTCAATTAGATCACCTGTCATTCTTCAAAACTCTACAGAATACTGGCCCGGTTTGACTAATCTCTCTTCATAGGACAGTTGTGCCATCCCAGGAAAAGAAATTTGTGAACCTTCGTTGCACTCTCTCAAAGGCAATAATATCTTACGCAAGATAGAGAGGCCAAAAGTGCAAACAATACTTCAGTTATAGTCTAAACAAGCTTCCATACAACTGAAGCAAGACTTCACTCTTCTTATACTCAAATTGCCTTTCAATAAAGGGTAACATTCCATTAGCCTTCCTAATACCTTCCTGTACCTACATGCTTGCCTTTAGTGAATTATTGACAAGGTGTCTTTGTACATCTGTGTTTTGCAACCTCTTACCATTTAAGAAGTACTCTGCACATCTGTTCTTCCCACCAAAGTGGAAAACCTAATTTTTTTTCCACAATTTAAAACAGTTTGACTCTGATTGATCAAGGCATAGCCCTTAGAAATTAACGAGAAATTAGCTAATACCTATTTTGTTAAGTTGAAACTATACTTGTATGTCCTATAGAATATATTTTAAATGCTCAAATGGTCAAGACAGATTCCACCAGTCAATATGTCACACCCTTTAGAATTGACCCCTTATTTTATACTGTTTTTCTCCCAAAGTACACCACCACACACTTCTTTGCACTGAACTTCACCTGCTATTTAAGATGGCAGCAGTGGAGTAGGCAGATTTTGGGCTCTTCAGGCCAGGATTCATCAATCCATCCGCTTTTATCTCTTTTCTTTCTCTCTTTCCTTTTTTCTAAAATTTTAAAGTGTTTTATTTTCTGATAAGAAAACTTACCTTAGAGCAGCTGAGAACTAGAATGGAGCAGGCTGGAGGCTTGGAGTTACATGGAGTGGGGCAGGCTGGAGGCTTGGAGTTACATGGAGTGGGGCAGGCTGGAGGCTTGGAGTTACGTGGAGTGGGGCAGGCTGGAGGCTTGGAGTTACGTGGAATGGAGCAGGCTGGAGGCTTGGAGTTACGTGGAGTGGAGCAGGCTGGAGGCTTGGAGTTACGTGGAGTGGGGCAGGCTGGAGGCTTGGGAGTTACGTGGAATGGAGCAGGCTGAAGGCTTGGAGTTACGTGGAGTGGAGCAGGCTGGAGGCTTGGAGTTACGTGGAGTAGAGCAGGTTGGAGGCTTGGAGTTACGTGGAGTAGAGGAGGCTGGAGGCTTGGAGTTACGTGGAATGGAGCAGGCTGGAGGCTTGGAGTTACGTGGAGTGGAGCAGGCTGGAGGCTTGGAGCTACGTGGAGTGGGGCAGGCTGGAGGCTTGGGAGTTACGTGGAATGGAGCAGGCTGAAGGCTTGGAGTTACGTGGAGTGGAGCAGGCTGGACGCTTGGGAGTTATGTGGAATGGAGCAGGCTGGAGGCTTGGAGTTATGTGGAGTGGAGCAGGCTGGAGGCTTGGAGTTACGTGGAGTGGAACAGGCTGGAGGGCTGGATTGGCTGAGAGCCAGAGCAAAAAGGTTTGGAGGGCTGGAGTGGCACAGAGCAACTGAGCTGGAGCAGAGTGGGCTGGAGGCCTGGAACGGAGTGAAGACAGTTGTTGGACCGCAGTCTGGCATGAGGCTGGTCAGACCATGTGTGGAAACCCCTACGTTGAGCCACTGTAATATAGGCTTAATCTGTAATTTCTGGATTAGTGGTGCTGGAAGAGCACAGCAGTTCAGGCAGCATCCAAGTAGCTTCGAAATCGACGTTTCGGGCAAAAGCCCTTCATCAGGAATAAAGGCAGTGAGCCTGAAGCGTGGAGAGATAAGCTAGAGGAGGGTGGGGGTAGGGAGAAAGTAGCATAGTGTACAATGGGTGAGTGGGGGAGGGGATGAAGGTGATAGGTCAGGGAGGAGAGGGTGGAGTGGATAGGTGGGAAAGGAGATAGGCAGGTAGGACAAGTCCGGACAAGTCATGGGGACAGTGCTGAGCTGGAAGTTTAGAACTAGGGTGAGGTGGGGGAAGGGGAAATGAGGAAACTGTTGAAGTCCACATTGATGCCTGGGGTTGAAGTGTTCCGAGGCGGAAGATGAGGCGTTCTTCCTCCAGGCGTCTGGTGGTGAGGGAGCGGCGGTGAAGGAGGCCCACGACCTCCATGTCCTCGGCAGAGTGGGAGGGGGAGTTGAAATGTTGGGCCACAGGGCGGTGTGGTTGATTGGTGCGGGTGTCCCGGAGATGTTTTCTAAAGTGCTCTGCTAGGATGCGCCCAGTCTCCTCAATGTAGAGGAGACCACATCGGGAGCAACGGATACAATAAATGATATTAGTGGATGTGCAAGTAAAACTTTGATGGATGTGGAATGCTCCTTTAGGGCCTTGGATAGAGGTGAGGGAGGAGGTGTGGGCGCAGGTTTTACAGTTCCTGCGGTGGCAGGGGAAAGTGCCAGGACGGGAGGGTGGGTTGTAGGGGGGCGTGGACCTGACCAGGTAGTCACGGAGGGAACGGTCTTTGCAGAAGGCGGAAAGGGGTAGGGAGGGAAATATATCCCTGGTGGTTGGGTCTTTTTGGAGGTGGCGGAAATGTCGGCGGATGATTTGGTTTATGCGAAGGTTGGTAGGGTGGAAGGTGAGCACCAGGGGCGTTCTGTCCTTGTTACGGTTGGAGGGGTGGGGTCTGAGGGCGGAGGTGCGGGATGTAGACAAGATGCATTGGAGGGCACCTTTAACCACGTGAGAAGGGAAATTGCGGTCTCTAAAGAAGGAGGCCATCTGGTGTGTTCTGTGGTGGAACTGGTCCTCCTGGGAGTAGATCTGGCGGAGGCGGAGGAATTGGGAATACGGGATGGCATTCTTGCAAGAGGTAGGGTGGGAAGAGGTGTAATCCAGGTAGCTGTGGGAGTCGGTGGGTTTGTAAAAAATGTCAGTGTCAAGTCGGTCGTCATTAATGGAGATGGAGAGGTCCAGGAAGGGGAGGGAGGTGTCAGAGATGGTCCAGGTAAATTTAAGGTCAGGGTGGAATGTGTTGGTGAAGTTGATGAATTGCTCAACCTCCTCGCGGGAGCATGAGGTGGCGCCAATGCAGTCATTAATGTAGCAGAGGAAGAGGTGGGGAATGGTGCCGGTGTAATTATGGAAGATCAACTGCTCTACGTAGCCAACAAAGAGACAGGCATAGCTGGGGCCCATACGTGTGCCCATGGCTACCCCTTTGGTCTGGAGGAAGTGGGAGGATTCAAAGGAGAAATTGTTAAGGGTGAGGACCAGTTCGGCCAAACGAATGAGAGTGTCGGTGGAAGGGTACTGTTGGGGACGTCTGGAGAGGAAAAAACGGAGGGCTTGGAGGCCCTGGTCATGGCGGATGGAGATGTAGAGGGATTGGATATCTATGGTGAAGATGAGGCATTGGGGGGCCAGGGAAACTGAAGTCTTGGAGGAGATGGAGGGCGTGGGTGGTGTCTCGAACGTATGTGGGGAGTTCCTGGACTAGGGGGGATAGGACAGTGTCAAGGTAGGTAGAGATGAGTTCAGTGGGACAGGAGCATGCTGAGACAATGGGTCGGCCAGGGTGGTCAGGCTTGTGGATCTTGGGAAGGAGGTAAAACTGGGCAGTGCGGGGTTTACCTCATTGATTTTAATCTGTAATTTGTTTCTTTTCAATTATGTTTCATTTTAAGATAATGCAACTGATTTTCTTTTTTAATTCCTCTTTTTGTTTCTAAGATTTGCATCTAACTTCTTTGTACCTAAGATGGCACCATGAAAGGTAACATTGTAAGCTTTTCACTGCACTCCTGTACTTGAGTACATGTGACAATAAAGAATATTCTATATTCTATTCTATACTACACCAGTCCACCAGTTGAAGTTTTACATTATCCTCACAGTTTACATTTCTTCCAAATTTTGAGTCACCTGCAAACTTTGAAATTTATGCTGGACAGCAAGATCTATATTATTAATATATATCAGAAAGAACATGGGTTTTAATATCAACCTCTGGGGAATATGACTACAAATATTCCTCTAACCTGAAAAATATCCATTTTTCCTTTACTTTGTTTCCTATTGCTCAGTAAATTTTATATCTGTATTGCTATTGTTCTTTTTATTCCATGACCTATCTCTTTTTTTCAAAAACGTGGTTGTGTGCTGCTGTATGAAGCACATTTTGGAGTCTATGTACATCACATCAATCGTCTTGCCCTTGTTAACCCTCTTTGTTATATCTTCAAAAATCTCCAATAAGTTGGTTAGATACAATTTTCCCTTCACAAATTCTACCATAATATATATTCTTCCACGTGACTATTAATTTTATCCTGAATAACTGTTCTTAGAAATGTCCCCACCACCAGAGTTGAACAGGTTGGTTCTCCAATTGCTGAGCCTTTATTTACAACTTTTTTTGGAACAAGAACTCAACGTTTGTAATTTGGCAATCGTCCAACATTGATTCTGGAGAAGATTTAAAGATCATTGCTGTCACTCTGCAATTTCCAAACTAATTTCCTTAAATATCCTCAGATATATTTCATCTGGTCCCAGCATCATATCTACTTTAAGTGCTGACAACTTACCCAGTTCTTCCTCCTTAACATTTTAAAATCCTTCTAATAACTGAGTTTCTTCCTCTGTCACAATGGCCTGACTAGTTTCTGTCTTATAGGCAAAGACAAAAGCAAAGTATTCATTTAGTACCTAGCCATGACTCTTGCCTCCATGTGTAAACCCCTCTTGTTCCCAAATTAGCCCTCCTACTCTTTTTAGCATCCTTAGCAATGTGGTTGATACTTAGCTTCCCTTTAAAAAGAGTTTCCCTGACTCAAACTCCTCAATGGTTGCTCCCTTCTTTGGTAATTCAATCTCTTATCTCCAAACCAACTTTGTCTGACTCCTGAGACTGCTCCAAAGTCTCTAACCACATAGTTTCAGCTTTTACCAATCAGCTCACTTTATTGAACTGCTGCTGAATCTCATTAAACTTTAACTTCTCTCATTAAGTTAAGTGATTAAACGATTGCTGCTTGTCAGCTTTCTTTACCTCACTCTGAGCTACAAAAAATGGCTCCCAATGAAGCCCTTTCCATCTTCCCATTTACCCCTTTCCTTCTTCCACAACATGAAGGCACCACTCCTCAGGATTTCTCCTGATCCTTAACTGTCTTGAATCTGCTCACAGTAAAATGTATTTTCTATTTCAGCACTCTCCCACATCCAAACTGCAACTAACTTCTAGCAAACACACCCAAATAAAAGAAAGCAGAGATCCACCATTGTCATGATGATGTAACCTATTCTGGCCTGTCCTTAACCTGATCTTTAGGATTTTCTGAAAGTTTGTAAGATAGTTCAGCTCTAACTTGCTCTGGACTGCCATTATTCTGGATTAGTGGTGCTGGAAGAGCACAGCAGTTCAGGCAGCATCCAACGAGCAGCGAAATCAACGTTTCGGGCAAAAGCCTTTTCATCAGGAATAAAGGCAGTGAGCCTGAAGCATGGAGAGATAAGCTAGAGGACGGTGGGGGTGGGGAGAGAGTAGCATAGAGTACAATGGGTGAGTGGGGGAGGAGATGAAGGTGATAGGTCAAGGAGGAGAGGGTGGAGTGGACTGCCATTATGACAAGCTTTGCAGATAACATGTCTCCAGCTAAACAAACTGATTTCATAGCCCTATCTCTTCTATTCTGCTTCTATTAAACAACTAATATACTGGCAGGGAGATTTGCTAGAGCTGCTTAAGAGGATTTAAACGAGTAAGATGGGGGGTGGGATCCTAGAAGATAGTGAAGAAAGACATCAATCTGAGACTGGTACATTTGAGAACAGAAGCGAGTCAAACAGTCAGGGTAGGCAGGGACAAGGTAGGACTAATAAATTAAACTGCATTTATTTCAATGCAAGGGGCCTAACAGGGAAGGCAGATGAACTCAGGGCATGGTTAGGAACATGGGACTGGGATATCACAGCAATTAGGGAAACATGGCTCAGGGATGGGCAGGATTGGCAGCTTAATGTTCCAGGATACAAATGCTACAGGAAGGATAGAAAGGGAGGCAAGAGAGGAGGGGGAGTGGTATTTTTGATAAGGGATAGCATTACAGCTGTGCTGAGGGAGGATATTCCTGGAAATACATCCAGGGAAGTTATTTGGGTGAAACTGAGAAATAAGAAAGGAATGATCACCTTATTGGGATCATATTATAGACCCCCCTAATAGTCAGAGGGAAATTGAGAAACAAACTTGTAAGGAGATCTCAGCTATCTGTAAGAATAATAGGGTGGTTATGGTAGAGGATTTTAACTTTCCAAACATCAACTGGGGCTGCCATAGTGTTAAGTGTTTAGATGGAGAGGAATTTGTTAACTGTGTACAAGACAATTTTCTGATTCAGTATGTGGATGTACCTACTAGAGACGGTGCAAAACTTGACCTATTCTTGGGAAATAAGGCAGGGCAGGTGACTGAAGTATCAGTGGGGAGCACTTTGGGGCCAGCGACCATAATTCTATTAGATTTAAAACAGTGAAGGAAAATGATAGACCAAATCTAAAAGTTGAAGTTCTAAATTGGAGAAAGGCAAGTTTTGATGGTATTAGGCAAGAACTTTCAAAAGCTGATTGGGGGCAGATGTTCGCAGGTAAAGGGACGGTTGGAAAATGGGAAGCCTTCAGAAATGAGATAACGAGAGTCCAGAGAAAGTATATTCCTGTCAGGGTGAAAGGAAAGGCTGGTAGGTATAGGGAATGTTGGATGACTAAAGAAATTGAGGGTCTGGTTAAGAAAAAGAAGGAAGTATACGTAAGGAATAGGCAGGCTAGACTGAGTGAATCCTTAGAAGAGTATAAAGGCAGTAGGACTATACTTATGAGGGAAATCAGGAGGGCAACAAGGGGATATGAAATAGCTTTGGCAAATAGAGTTAAGGAGAATCCAAAGGGTACAAATACATTAAGGACAAAAGGGTAATGAGGGAGAGAATAGGGCCCCTCAAAGATCAGCGAGGCGGCCTTTGTGTGGAGCCACAGAAAATGGGAGAGATACTAAACAAGTATTTTGCATCAGTATTTACCATGGAATAGGATATGGAAGATATAGAAAGCAGAGAAATAGATGGTGACACCTTGCAAAATGTACATATTACAGAAGAGGAAGTGCTGGATGTCTTGAAACGCATAAAGGTGGATAAATCCCCAGGACCTGATCAGATGTACTCTAGAACTGTGTGGGAAGCTAGAGAAGTGATTGCTGGGCCTCTTGCTGAGATATTTGTATCATCAATAGTCACAGGTGAGGTGCCTGAACACTGGAGGTTGGCAAACGTGATGCCACTGTTTAAGAAGGGTGGTAAGGACAAGCAGGGAACTATAGACCAGTGAGCCTGACGATGATGGTGGGCAAATTGTTGGAGGGAATCTTGAGGGACAGGTGTACATGTACTGATTAGGGACAGTGAACATGGCTTTGTGCGTGGGAAATCATGTCTCACAAACTTGATTGAGTTTTTTTGAAGAAGTAACAAATAGGATTGATGAGGACAGAGCAGTAGATGTGATCTATATTGACTTCAGTAAGGCGTTTGACAAGGTTCCCCATGGGAGACTGCTTAGCAAGATTAGGTCTCACGGAATACAGGGAGAACTAGCCATTTGGATACAGAACTGGCTCAAAGGTAGAAGACAGAGAGTGGTGGTGGAGGGTTATTTTTCAGACTGGAGGCCTGTGACCAGTGCAGCGCCACAAGGATTGGTACTTTTTGTCATTTACATAAATGATTTGGATGTGAGCATAAGAGGTACAGTTAGTAAGTTTGCAGATGACACCAAAATTGGAGGTGCAGTGGACAGCGAAGAAGGTTACGTCAGATTACAACAGGATCTTGATCAGATGGGCCAATGAGTCAAGAAGTGGCAGATGGAGTTTAATTCAGATAAATGCGAGGTGCTGCATTTTGGGAAAGTAAATTTTAGCAGGACTTATACACTTAATGGTAAGATCTTAGGGAGTGTAGCTGAACAAAGAGATCTTGGAGTGCAGGTTCATAGCTCCTTGAAAGTGGAGTCACAGGTAGATAGGATAGTGAAGAAGGCGTTTGGTATGCTTTCTTTTATTGGTCAGAGTATTGAGTACAGTAGTTGGGAGGTCATGTTGTGGCTGTACAGGACATTGGTTAGGCCAATGTTGGAATATCGCGTGCAATTCTGATCTCCTTCCTATCGGAAAGATGTTGTGAAACTTGAAAGGATTCAGAAAAGATTTACAAGGATGTTGCCAGGGTTGGAGGATTTGAGCAATAGGGAGAGGCTGAACAGACTGGGGCTGATTTCCCTGCAGCATCGGAGGCTGATGGGTGACCTTATAGAGGTTTACAAAATTATGAGGGGCATGGATAGGATAAATAGACAAAGTCTTTTCCCTGGGGTGGGGATGTCCAGAACTAGAGAGCATAGGTTTCGGGTGAGAGGGGAAAGATATAAAAGAGACCTAAGGGGCAACTTTTTCACACAGACGGAGGTACGTGTATGGAATGAGCTGCCAGACGAAGTGGTGGAGGCTGGTACAATTGCAAAACTTAAAATGCATCTGGATAGGTATAAGAATAGGAAGGGTTTGGAGGGATATGGGCCGGGTGCTGACAGGTGGGACTGGATTGGGTTGGGATATCTGGTCGGCATGGACAGGTTGGACTGAAGCGTCTGTTTCCATGTTGTACATCTCTATGACTCTATGAATAACCCTTTGAACTGCCATATGTTTTAGGTGTTCTGGCAATCACTAAAGACTAGCATTTTAATTACTTTACCTCTTAACTGTTAACCTCTTAAAATAACATGAAACCTTTTAGCACAACTAGGTTTCAAGGTATTTCAATTGCATTTATCTCATCTTCTACCGTTAAACTTCAATTATGAAAACTTATACAGTGTATACTAAAATGCTTGCACCACGAACTAGATATTGGCCACAGATAAAGTGATAAGATGTCGCTTGAAAGTGAAGAGATGTTGCTTGATCTGTACAATTGCCACTGTCACATCTTTATCATTTTTCATGGTTATGCCATTACTGGAGCTGGCTTTATTTTGTCACCATGACCATTGTCTACTCTGAGACACCTTGTTTCCCATTTTATCATAAGTGATCCCTGGATTTATTTCTTGGTGTAAGAGTTTCCTGGATATTGCCTGGCTGTGGGTGTCTTTCATATAAGTGTTGCCAAGTTTAAATCTCTCATGAGAACAACAAAAAAAGAAGGGAATTGATTTCTCAAATCACTCACCTTTCTCCGCCATTCAATAAGATCATGGCTGATCTTCTACCTTGACATGCATCTTCCCATTCTATCCCCATCTTCCTTGATTTAATCAATTATACAAAATATCTATCAATCTCTGACTTATTCAACAACTGAACACCTAGATTTCCTTGCGATAGAGAATGCTAGAGGCTTTCAATGAAGAGATTTCTGCTCAGTTCAATCCGAAATAACCGAATCCGTATTCTGAAACTGTGGTCCTTAGTTTTAGGTTCCTCACGCGGGAGAAATATCCTTCCAACATCTCCCCTATCAAACCTCTTCAGAATTTTGGACCACATTTTCTAAGGAGTGGCAATCTCATGCATATTTCCATTCTGCTCTTTCTTTTTTATGAAATGAGGGAGCTCCTTGTTGAGGTGGAGTTTCTGATCAGGGTTTGTTTAGTAACATGGACCCATACTTCCATTCTGACAATTCTTTTGAAGCACAGAACCATTGGGAAATGTCAAACCACATCCTCATTTCATAGCAGTCAGCTACCATATTCTGAAATTTAAAGATTCAGACAACAACAGCAATGTCAGTGTGATATTAAGGAGTAGGAGAGGAGAGTGCCTGCTGCATAGGGTGCTAAGTGGGGTATTAAGTAGGTAGGATGTCAGAGTACCAGGTTAGTAGGGTGCCAGCTGGGTTGGGTGTAGGATGCCAGGACAGTAGGGTGACTCTGGAGTAGGATGCCAAGAGGGATGGGAATGGAATGCAAAGTGGCACTGGAGCCAGGTTAGTGATGTAGGCTTTAGGGTCGGTCAGGAAAGATTGTAGATCGTATTAAGTGTGGGGTGGGAGGTTGGGTGTTGGGTCCCAAGAGGAAGGTTGGGTCTAGTGAGGGGGAAGCTGGGTATAGTAGCAGAGGAAGGGGCATTGGGTGTAAGATGGAGAAACGGGGACCACGCCCAGTAGTGTGGGACGGAGTGTTTTGGTGTGGGGTGGGTTGAAAGGAGAGCCAGTGCACAGCAGAGTGGGTGTAAAAGGAGTCTGGTGGAGGCATAATTGGGGTTGTAAGAGGTAAATATAGGGTCAGTTGAATAATCACTCAGGAGTTAAACTATGCAGTTAATAATCTTTGTTTTCTGAGTAACTATTTCACTTAATTTCATTGGAACCTTCTGAATTCTCCTATTTAAATAAAAACTTTTGCAGATTTACAGATGTAGAAACAAACCAGCAGGTCTGGCAGGATCTGTGAAGAGTAATCTGCTGAGCTTTTCCAGCAAATTGCGTTTTTGTTTCTGATTTATGGTATCCGCAGTTCTTTCGGTTTTTATTACAGATGTAGAAAAATTGTCCAATGGAACCTTCAAGTTCCCAGGTAATTCCTTCGGATTCTGCTAGAATGAGGATTCGGCAGGGTTCCTATAGTTCAACTCCCATTTACGCTGGCATAAAGACTATCTGGTCCATGGGAAATCTAGACCTTTATTTCTCCGTAAGGCCGCCACTTGTTTTTCAAATCTGTAAAGAATGTAAATCTAATCTGCCTCATTGCAAAATCCCTACATCTCAGAATCCAACCTATTGAACCTTCATTACACCTTCTAGGGCAAGAATGTCCTTCATTTGGTTAAGAGACTAAAACTATTCACAGTATTCCAGGAATGATCACACTGAGGTCATGAAGTATGAAAGTAAAAAATACATTTTTACTTTCATACTTCAGCATACTAAAAGCTAATATACCATTTGCTTAGCGAGTGTTGAGAAGATTTGTAGCTCAGTTCTGGATTTAGGTTTGCTCACTGAGCTGGAAAGTTCAGTTTCAGATGTTTCATCACCATCATTAGTGAGCCTGCGGATGAAGCACTGTGGTATGGTCCACTTTTTATTTCTGTGTTTAGGTTTCCTTGGGTTGGTGACATCATTTCCTGTGGTGATGTTATTTCTGTGGTGATGTCATTTTCTGTTCTTTTTCTCAGAGGGTGGTAAATGGGAACCAAGTTAATGTGTTTGTTGATATAGTTCCGGTTGGAATGCCATGCTTCTAGGAATTCTCGCGAATGTCTCTGGCTTATCCTAGGATGGATGTATTGTCCCAGTCGAAGTAGTGTCCTTCCTCAGTTGTATGTAAAGATTCTAGTGGGTGGTAAGGCATAGGTCTACAAGCTTGACGATATTGTCCTTGCTGATGAAGTTTGGTGTATGTGTCTTTGGTTCTTCTAATAGTGTAGTCAGTGTTTCCTTGTCCAGGTTGATGTTGATAGATGTGAACAGGGCTGTTACGTCAAAGGAGACCATTATTTCATCCTCTTCTATCTTGGTGTCTTTGACGGTCTTCAGAAATTCTTAGGTGGAGTGGATGGAGTAGCGTGAGTTTTCTACTAAGTGTTTTAGTCTTTGGTGTAACTCCTTGAATAATCTGTAAGTTGGTGTTCCTGATAGCGAGACGATGGGCCTGAGGGGGGCTCCTGGTTTGTGAATAATAGGTAATCCATAGAAGTGTGCTGTGTTGGATCCAACTGGTTTCATTTTCAGAAAGTTGATCTTATTTATTTCTCCAGATTTCTGAAGTTTTTTTAGTAGGGATGTGATTAGTTTCTCTAGTTGTGGGGTCTGGTTTATCGCCACTTGGTGGTAAGTGTTGGTATCTGCAAGCAGTGCATTCGCTTTCTCAATGTGGTCTGTTTGATTTAAAATGAATGTCAAGCGTCCTTTGTCTGCGGGTAGAATAACAATGTTTTTATCTTTTTTTAGTCCTTCTAGTGCATTCCTTTCTTGTATATTGAGTGAGTTTCCTTCCTTCTTCCTGCTCAATGTTGGTATGACTGTCTGTCTGATGGTTTGATCAGTTTCTTCTGTGAGTTTGTTGTCTTTCAGTATTGTTTCGAAAGCTGCTAAGATGTCTTTCTCGTCCGCATCCTGGAAGTTTAATCCTCTTACTAAGACGGCTTTTTCAGTGTCTGTTATGGGTCGGTCAGATATGTTTTTATCCATGATTCTATATTGCCTGTGTTGTTATTTTGTGTAAGTTTGTCTAGTTTTTTCTGCAGGGTTAGTTTTTTTCCATTTTCTGTTTGTTGCTGCCTAATGTCTATGGCTTGTTGTACTGTGTCTGTCCATTCATGGCCTGTTGCATTAGTGAGTAAAGTGTTTTTGGCGCAAATTTTCCGAGTTGTATTTACGGAGTCTGTTGTGGTGATCATTAATCATCTCACTAAGCATTCTGCAGCCATTTTGCTCTGCTATTCTTCTGGCTAGTGAGGTGTTAGGGGGAGATTTGTATTTAAGACTTTTAGGTAGTACCTGTTTCCTTAGGTAAGTACAACTGCAGTATTCGTGCAGTAAGTACAACTGTTCATGGGTGGCTCTCTGTTGGATGATATTAGTTTCCCATTTTTGAACCAGTTTTAGTGTATTGCGCCCATAGGTGTTAGTGATTTTGAGATGATTTGTAGCTCAGGTTGAGGTTCTGGATGAAGGTTTGCTCGCTGAGCTGGACGGTTCAGTTTCAGGTTTTTCATCACCATACTAGGTAACATCATCAGTGAGCCTCTGGATGAAGCTCACTGGTGGTAAGGCCCACTCCTTATTTATGTGTTTAGGTTTTCTTGGGTTGGTGATGTAATTTCCTGTGGTAATGTCATTTTCCGTTCTTTTTCTCAGGGGGTGGTAAATGGGATCCATGTTAATGTGTTGTTGATGGAGTACCAGTTGGAATGCCATACTGCTAGGAATTCTCGCACGTGTCTCTGTTTGACTTGTCCTAGGATGGATGTGTTGTCCCAGTCAAAGTGGTGCCCTTCCTTATCTGTATGTAAGGATATTAGTGAAAGATACCTTCAACAACAAAACCTCCAGACAAACCAACGAAACACCCATGGGATCACCAATATCAGAGTTCTTAGCAGAGGCAGTAATGCATAGTTTCAAACAAACAGGTCTACCAACCAACCAACCCAAACTTTGGGTCCACTATGTGGATGACAGCTTTGTCATCACTAAAGGAAACAAACTAGAGGGAACCTTCAAGACCACCAATAATATCCTTACTGGCATAAAATTCATTAAAGAGGAGGAAAGCAAACGGCCATTCCTAGACACCGCAGTAGAGCGAACAGCCAATGGGGAACTTCAAACCAGCGTCGACAGGAAAACAACACATACGGGCCAAATACTGAACTACAGAAACAATCGTCCCAATATCCACAAATAAAGCTGCATTAGAACATTATTTCAACGAGCCACCACATACTGCAGCACAGAGGAACTACAAAGAGCAGAGGAAAATCACCTATACAGTGTATTAAAAAAGAACGGGTACCCAACAGTCCGCTCATTTCTCACCAACAAACCCAAACAAGCAGACAAAACACATCCAGAAACCTTAGCAACTCTCCACTACATCAAAGACATCTCAGAAATGACTGCCGTACTACTCAGACCTCTCGGCATCATCATAGCCCACAACCCCACCAACACACCAAAACACCAGCTAATGAACTTGAAGGACCCTATACAGACAACAAGCAAAACTAATGTCATTTACAAAATACCTTACAAGAACTGTAACAAACACTACATTGGACAAACAGGCAGAAAACTAGCCACCAGGATACATGAACATCAAAATGATGTTCAAAATGCCACAAAATGACATGACCCACTCTCAGTGATATCCTTACATACAGATGAGGAAGGATACCACCTCAACTGGGACAACACATCCATCCTAGGACAACCCAAGCAGACACACGCAAGAATTCCTGGAAGCATGGCATTCCAACCAGAACTCTATCAACAAACACATTAACTTGGATCCTATTTTCCACCCCCTGAGAAAAAGAACAGGAAATGGCATCACCACAGGAAATGATGCCACCAACCCAAGGAAACCTAAACAGAAAATAAAAAATGGACCATACCACCAGTGCTTCATCTGGAGGCTCACTGATGATGTTACCTAGTATTGTGATGAAAGGTCTGAAAGTGATCCTTCTAGCTCAGCAAGCAAACCTACATCCAGATAGTATTTGCTTTCCTATTTGTTTTCTGTAACTGCGTGTTAATCCTTTGTCCCTTGTGTACAAAGGCACAGATCAGAATGGAGTTGTGAAGAAAGATCATTGGACTCAAAACATTAACTGTTTTCTCTCCAAAGATGCTGCCAGACCTACTGAGATTCTCCAGCAATTTCTGTCCAAGTATTGTTCTGTTTTCTGTCCATTGGTCAATCCAAACTTAATAATAATATATTGCCGTATGATCTACTGGACCCTGATTTGTGTAAATAACTTTGTGTGACACCTTTTTGAATGCTTCTTGAAAATCCAAATATGCTACAACTTACTGCATACTTTTGGTTTCTCCACAATCTGTACCATGTGATAAATACAATTTCTTTTTCATAAATCTGCTCAATAATATTATTATACATTAAATGCCTATCATTATGTCTCCTGCACGAGGTTGTAGTACTTTCTTTACTTCAGTGCCAAGCTATCTGGTCTATAGCTGCCTTCTTTCTTCTGTTTTCCTTTCTTGAGTCGTGACATTTTACGGGCTAAATACTAAGTTCTAATAATAAATTCCTTTTCATCTTAGTTTGACATGAGTGTTCCCTTAATCTGTAACTTTGTCCACAGTTCAAGATTCCCATTACAGAAAACATAATCTCAACATCTACCCTGTCAAGACCCCTCAGAATGTTGTGTATTTCAATAAGATGAACCCTCATGCTTGTAAACTCAAACGAATAAAGACCTAACCTGCTTAGCTATTTTTGATATGTCAACCCAGGAATCAGCCTTGTGAATCTCTTTTAAATTATCTCCAAAGCTAGTGTATCCTTTCTTAAATATAGGGACCAAAATTTTACAAAGTACAATTGGTGCAAACTCTCCATGACCACACCTATTGTTCAGTTGTAACAAGACTTCCTTATTTCTAAACTCCAACCTACTTGCAATAAAGACCCAAATTCCATTTGCATTCTGAATTATTTGCTGTACCTGCACACTAGCTTTTTGTGCTTCATGCACAAGAATACCCAAATCACTATGTGCTGTACATTTTTAAAAAATATATTGAAAATTGGATCTTTTTAATATTACAATAAATACAAAACAATACAATTCAAAACAATAAGAAGAACATTAAAAAAAGTTGAAAAAAACCCAACCCGCCCTCACGTGCAAATGTATAATTATATATAGAAAAATATATGTTAAAGAAAAAAAAATTAACTATTTAACTAAATAAATAACAAACTAATAAATAGTAATAACTCAACTCAGCGAAACAAAACACTTATACGTCTTCCCTGGGTATTGGACTAGTAAAGCACAATTGTTACAGCTACATAAAAGCCCTTATTAGTGTGGTAGATAAATCTGTGTCCAGGTAGTCCGTGGCTCAAAGGTAGAAGACAGAGGGTGGTGGTGGAGGGTTGTTTTTCAGACTGGAGGCCTGTGACCAGTGGAGTGCCACAAGAGTGCTGGGCCCTCTACTTTTTGTCATTTACATAAATGATTTGGATGCGAGCATAAGAGGTACAGTTAGTAAGTTTGCAGATGACACCAAAATTGGAGGTGTAGTGGACAACAAAGAGGGTTACCTCAGATTACAACAGGATCTGGACCAGATGGGCCAATGGGCTGAGATGTGGCAGATAGAGTTTAATTCAGATAAATGCGAGGTGCTGCATTTTGGGAAAGCAAATCTTAGCAGGACTTATACACGTAATGGTAAGTTCCTAGGGAGTGTTGCTGAACAAAGAGATCTTGGAGTGCAGGTTCATAGCTCCTTGAAAGCGGAGTCGCAGGTAGATAGGATAGTGAAGAAAGCGTTTGGTATGCTTTCTTTTATTTGTCAGAGTATTGAGTACAGGAGTTGGGAGGTATGTTGTGGCTGTACAGGACATTGGTTAGGCCACTGTTGGAATATTGCATGCAATTCTGGTCTCCTTCCTATCGGAAAGATGTTGTGAAACTTGAAAGAGTTCAGAAAAGATTTACAAGGATGTTGCCAGGGTTGGAGGATCTGAGCTACAGGGAGAGGCTGAACAGGCTGGGGCTGTTTTCCCTGGAGCATCGGAGGCTGAGGGGTGACCTTATAGGGTTTTACAAAATTATAAGGGGCATGGATAGGGTAAATAGACAAAGCTTTTCCTTGGGGTGGGGGTGTCCAGAACTAGAGGGCATAGGTTTAGGGTGAGAGGGGAAAGATATAAAAGAGACCTAAGGGGCAACTTTTTCATGCATAGGATGGTACGTGTATGGAAAGAGCTGCCAGAGGATGTGGTGGAGGCTGGTACAATTGCAACATTTAAGAGGCACTTGGATGGGTATATGAATTGGAAGGGTTTGGAGGGATATGGGCCAGGTGCTAGCAGGTGGGGTTAGATTGGGTTGGGATATCTGGTCAGCATGGACGGGTTGGACCGAAGGGTCTGTCTCCATGCTGTACATCTCTATGACTCAATGTCTTATAGAAATTCACAGTTGTGTGGTGTACCATACTTGTGAGAAAATCCAAGGGAATATGCTCCATAAAAATCTTCCGCCAACCCAACAGGCCCAGTGGAATTTTGGATACCCAACGTAGCAAGATATTCTTTGTTGCGCAGAAAATGAGGATGCTGAAAAGGTTTTTCTTATGCGCATCTTCAGGAGACACACTGGACAGGCCAAGAAGAGAGATCAGGTCCTTCTCCACCCTTACACCCAAAATCCCCTCCACTGCACCCACCACAGTGCTCCAGTATGTTTGAAGCCTACCACAGGACCAGAGACAATGGGTAACAGTGCCCTTACCGACCTTGCACTTGAGACATGTTGAAGATACCCCTAGTTTAAATTTTGACAAATGGTCCAGAGCCAAGTGTACCCTGTGGAGAATCTTCAACTGTAAACCATGGGTCCTATTGCAAATTAACATCTTTCTTACATTTTCCCAAATATCTCCCCATGCCTCTGAGAAAATCTCAATGCCTAGCTCTCTTTCCCGCATCCTGCAGAATCGATCGAGCTCATCTGAGGGGGCACCCCCCAATTGATGATATAAAGAGCTGACAGAAAGTGTACTCTTAGCATTGAGCACCCTCCTCTCTCTCTCAGATTTATAGGGATCAGTCAAAAGTGTAGTCTTCTTTTGAATAAAATCCCTAACTTGAAAAAAATGAAAGAAGTCCCTTTTAGATAGCTCATATTTCAGTGCTAACTGATCAAAGGACATCATTGTGTCTCCCTCAAATAAGTCGCCCATGCAAGACACACCTCGAGCTGCCCAATGTTTAAATCCTGAATCTAACATCCCTGATTGAAAATCTGGCACACCCACTATAGGTGTAAGAGAAGATGTTTTGCCAATATTGCCTTCCCTCTGCCAAATTGCCCTCCATGCTTTAAAAGTATTGATAACTTTTAGGTTATGGCAATATTCCCTAACTGTCCTCATTTTGTCCAAAAACAGCAAGCTAGTAAGGGGTTACCTTGCCTGGGCGGTTTCGATATGTAACCATACTGAAAGAACATCCCCACTCACTCACGTAGGATAAAAGCGAGCTTCATTGGCAGCTTTTAATGTCCGGGAGATTCACTCTCCCCAATCTGTGAGGCAGTTTAGCTAATTTAATAAGGGGCCACTTACAATGCCAAATAAAAGAGCTGAACCAGCCATTCAGTCTCTTGAATGTTTGCTTATCGAAAATCAGGGGTGTTATTCAACCTAACCATGAGACCGGAAGCGCCTCCCATCTTTACTGTCTTGTATGATTTTGTCAAATAATTGAACAAAATTAGCTTTGAGAAACTGATCCAGAACTGGAGTAATGAATATGCCCAAATACACAAAACTCCCCTGTGACCATTTAAAGGGGAATCAATATTCGCCCTCAAGACCCAGCTCCTTCGTAAGACCACCCATAGGCATAGCCTCTGATTTTGCAAGATTAAAATTGTACCCCGAAAAGGCACCAAACACACTGATACATTGTATAAGACGAAGCACCAAAACTGCTGGATTTGCCAAAAAAAATTAGGACATCGTCCGCGCACAATGAAATCTTATGTAATTTTGACCCCACTTCTGGAGCTGATATATTGGGATTTCTATGAATGACCTCTGCCAATGGTTCAATCACCAATGTAAAACGCAGTGGTGAAAGGGGACAGCCCTACCAGCTGGCCCTAAAAATGTTAAAATTGCTTGATTGCACCGCATTGGTGATGACCACAGCGAGAGGGTCACTGTAGAGAACTTTTACCCATCTTATAAAGACTTCGCCCAAGCCAAACCACTCCAGAGTATAAAAAAAGGTACGGCCACTCAACTCGGTCAAATGCCTTCTCTGCATCTAGAGAAATCACCAATCCCTGTATTGACTGCTGTTGACATGCTTGAATTATATTAAACAGCCTCCTAACATTATTGGAGAATCTGTGGCCCTTTATGAAGCTCGTCTGGTCCTCTTTTACAATAGAAGGTAACACAGTCTCCAGCCTTAACACAAGAATCTTAGCAAGGATTTTAAAGTCCACATTTAAAAGTGAAATGGCCTGTATGAAGCACAGTCCTCCAGGGCCTTCCCTTTTTTAAGAATAAGTGAAATATTGGCCTCTCTCAGAGATGGCGGGAGACAATCATGGCTGTATGAGTGATTGAACATGTTGAGCATAGGGCCAAACAATATGTTTATAAATTCCTTTAGAATTCGCTGTGAAGTCCATCAGGACTGGGCACTTTTCCACTCTGAAGCTGCTTCACAACCACTTGCACCTCTTGCTCTGATAAGGGGCATTGAGAAAAGACTCTTGTTCGAGGGTCATGCCTGGGAGCTCCAGATCCTCGAAAAAAGGACTCCATTTTGGCCCGCCCCTCCTCACGACTCTCAGATTGGTATAACTTAGAGTAAAATCTCTGGAATGCCGCATTAATCTTTTTGGAGTCACATGTTAGATTCTCTGACCCTTCCTTAATTGCCGTAATGGCTTGAGGGGCGCTCCTTTTCCTGGCAAGATATGCAAGATTTGCCTGGCCTGTCACCATGCTCATACATCCTTTGTTTTGTGAAAGTAAGCTCCTTCTTTGCTGTCTGCGTGAGCATGGAATTCAATGCAGACCGCAGCACCGTAAATCCTCTGTATCTTGACCAATGAGGGCCTGTCAAAGTAAACCTTCTTGGCTGCCTTCAACCACGCTTCAAGGAGATGTTGCTGCTCACCCTTCTGCTGCTTCCTACTGGCAGAGTAGGAAATAACTAATTCCCTAGCATAGCCTTTGGCAGTTTCCTAAAGGACGGACGGGCTACTAACTGTGTGAAAGTGAGAACTGCAGATGCTGGAGATTACAGTCAAAGGTGTGGTGCTGGAAAAGCACAGCAGGTCAGCCAACATTCAAGGAGCAGGGAAATCGACATTTCAGGCAAAAGCCCTTCATCTGGAATGAGACTGAGAGCCTCGGAGGTTGAGAGATAAAGGGGAGGGGGTTGGGGCTGGGGGCAAGGTAGCTGAGAGTGCAATAGGTGGATGGAGGTGGGGGGTAATGGTGTTAGGTCAGAGAGGAGGATGGAGTGGATAGGTGGGAAAGAAGATGGGCAGGTAGGACAAGTCATGAGGGTGGTGCTGAGCTGGAAGGTTAGAACAGGGGGAAGGTGGGGGAGAGGAAATAAGGAAACTGGTGAAATCCACATTGATGCCACGGAGTTGGAGGGTCCCAAGGTGGAAGATGATGTGTTCTTCCTCCAGACATAGGGTAGTAAGGGAGGGTGATGGAGGAAGCCCAGGACCTGCATGAACCGAGTCTGAGTTAATGTCTAGGAATGCCCAAAATTCCCTACAGAAGTACTCCACAAACTTATTATGCTTGAGGATAAAGGGATCCATTTGCCAGTGCCTCAGATCCACTGTAATGTCCTTAATCTTAACCAACAGGTACACTGGAGCATGATCAGAGATGGTAATATTACTAATCATACAAGATGCCACCAAGTCCAGGGTTGCTACAGGGGTCAGAAAAATATCAATCCTGGTGTCACGTCTGTGTGAACTGGAAAAAAAATAAAATCCCTGCCTGTAGGGTGGAGATGCCTCCAGACGTCCAACAACCCTAACTCTACACACACATCCACTAATTGTTTAGTTTGCACAGAGATTATCAGGGCCTTTGGACAACCTGTCTACTGTGAGAGCCATGAGACAGTTAAAATCTCCCACTATAATGATATGCTGGGACTCAAGACTGATCAGTTTAGAGAACGCATCTACCAGAAATTTGAGGGGATGGGCCAGAGAGCAATAAACATTTAAAACAACATATTCTTCCCTTTATCAGGGCTTTGAGAAATACAAACGTCCCATGTGTGTCTTTAACACATTCTAGTAACTGAAATGGGAGATTCCTCCTAACCAATATAGCTACTCTCCTACTTCTGGTATTAAAAGATGACCCGATCAAAGCCATTCCGCTGTAGTTTCAAATGCTCCCTATCATCCAAGTGTGCCTCCTGTAACAAAGCAATATCCACCTTCTCCGTCCTAAGACTTGAAAGTACCTTCTTCCTCTTAATTGGTGAGTGACTCTTCTTGATGTTCCAGGTAAACCATTTAATCAAGTCATTAGCCATAATCTTCTGCAGTAAGATTTAAATTCCAGAGAGGAGGAACCCGAACCACAAGTCGCCAAGTCTTAGTAACACAAGATTCATTGAACATAAAACTACAGAAACTAAAACCACTACACTTAACAAACGTACAAAGCTATCAAAGATTATATATAACAAAAACCAAAAAGCAAACCAACATATAAAGCGCCAACGGTATTGAATAGGGGAACTCATCCCACGCCCAAAAGGGGCAATTACCCATCCCAAAACCCAATTTTCCATCCTACTGCCAAGACTGCAGCCTGGGCATTTAAATACTTGAACCAGGTATAAACTGCCCCTAAGTAGGCATCTAGTCATCCCAACCATTTTCCCTCCTCTTAGCTAGAGCCACACAGTAAACACAAGCAGAAAAGAAAGAAAATACACCATGGAATTACAATGTGAATAAAGAAACTTTTTTCTTAAAAAAAAGGGGTAAATACCCCACCTATCCTTTGGTATTACTTAGCTTAGAAATTGAAAGTACACATCTCAACCGTTGCCAAACATAGTTTAAACCAAGATAATACCAATAAAAAAAGGAAAAGAAAGCCCCAACCAGACCTCTCTGTTTTTTAAAGAAAAAAACAAAGTAAAACCCAAACAACACTACTAATTGTACGTACTAAATTGTTCAGATTTAGTTAATTTGTCCACAATGTCTCTTGCCTTCTCCGACCTGTCAAAGAGCTGTACGGATCTATCTAAGGTGATCCGAAGCACCGTTGGATACCTCAGAAAATACTGGATCCCAAGCTCCATCAGTCTTCTCTTGACACCGTCATAGAATTTTCTTTTTTGGATCACTGCTGCTGAGAAGTCCTGGAAGAACATGATCTTAGAGCCCTCTTAAGTTAGGGCCTTCGGATCCTTCCCCTGGATTCTGAAAGCTTCCACGATTCTCTCCTTTATTCTATAATGATGAAACCGCACCAAGAGAGGACGAGGATGTTAACCCAGATCTAACCTCTGCACCATGACCTGGTAAGCCCTCTCGACCTTCAAGCCTCTCATTCCAGCCTCCAAGTTAAGGAATTTCGGCAACCAGTTCTCAATAAATTCCGCTGGCTGCTCACCTTCCTTACCCTCCGGCAGACCGACAATCAGAATATTTTTTCGTCCTGCCCCTGTTCTTGAGAGCGACCACTTGGTCACGCAAATTAAGGATGTGTCTCCAGGGCTTGGATCCTATCCTTGGAGGAACTGGTATCAGCTTCCACCACTGCGACTCTGTGTTCTACCTCATCTGTCCTTTTTTCCAGGCCTCCCAGCTGCTGTTCATGCTTCTGCAGCATGATAAAGACCAGGGCCAGCTTCTCCTCTATCTGCTTTGCCAACATCTTGTGAGATTTTGCAAGCTCCTTCACCAGGGCCTGGTAAATAATTGAGTCCAAGAATTCTGTAGGCTGGGTCGTGGGCCCGGCCTTGGATGCTCCTCCTCCTTTATACGGCATCTCTGATGGTGAAAATGCCAGTAAGTTGACTTTTAACAATTTCCTGGGACTCTACAACCTTTCCAGATTCCCAGGATATCACGATGGTCCAGGTTGGGCGGGTTAGAAGTTCGTCCCACTTGTGTTGTGGTGCGGAGCTCTGCAACGCGATTCTCCTAAATTGTCGCCATCTTGGATCCCCTCCCCCCCTTCCCCCCCCCCCCCCAAGCTGTACATTTTTGGAGTCTCTCCATTTAACTAATCATCTAGCTTTCGATTCATCCTACCAAAATTCACACTTTCCTGCATTAAATTCCATCTGCTAAGTTTTTGTCCATTCAATCTATTTATGTTCCCTTGCAAATTCTTAAATCCTCTTCACAACTTGTTGAGATCATCACTAATTTTCTTCTATTTTCCTGATTTTTAGTTTGAAATTTTGAGTTGAAAGTTAAACATTAAACTTTAGACAGCAGCTTGTTTTGAAAAATAGCTGAGAACAAAAGACAGATGTTTGCTGTTGGTAACTAGTCTGGAAAGATAATGCATGTTAATTAATGCTCTGAATACACTGTAGACATTTTAACACCAAGATGTTGTTATGCTCAGGGACTGACAGCTAGTTGGATATTGAATTGGCCAATCAAGACAGGACCAGAGCTGGCTAGCCAACCTCAGAAAATGTTGAAAAAAAAACAGAAATAAAAGAGTTCACTGGCTGTGACTGGGTTTTGAGCAGGAGACAGTTTTATTTTTGCAGATGCTTCTGGAAAGGATATTTTTTTGATTTTATCCTCTCTAGTTCTTCTCAGGTTACTGACTGGTTGGAAGTTCTAAGAAAAAAATCCAGTCTGTAAGGAAATGTCAGTCTTCAGCTTCTTGAAAGATGTTTGCATTGACCAGTAACTTTAGAATTCAAGCAAGAAAAATAGTCCTATGTGCCTGTAAGAATTATCTAAAAATTTCATGAAGGCCTGGTATTCATTATTGAAATGATAATCAAACCAGCAAATTATGATTGTCTTCTTTTCTAATTTAACCCTTAACTATGCCTGCCTGTCAATGTCTGACTGGGGGCTTACGATCAAAGAATATTGTGCTTAGATTGTAGACTGTAGGAATTCCTGATGAAGGCTTTTGCCTGAAACCTTGATTCTCCTGCTGCTCGGATGCTGCCTGACCTGCTGTGCTTTTCCAGCACCATACTCTTATTGTGATCTCCAGTATCTGCAGTCCTCACTTTTTCCTAGTTAATTAGATTGCAGTTTATTTGTGTGCTGGCATGGAGAAAGGCACACTTGAACAAACGCTTGGCGAGTCAAGATTTGAAATGAAATAAAGCAGTGTAATGATTCATATCAGGTGGGTATACTGGAAAAGTTAAGATTAAGTTATTTCCTATCAAAACTTTTATAATAACTTCAATCTGTGCTAATCCATTTGGGTCAGGATGGAGTTTCCCCTTAAAACTGGTTTCCTAACTCCTGTTTGGTAACTTGTCCTTGTAGCCTCGTATACACAAGCTAAATGAAAATACCTCAATGATTAGAAGGGCCAATGGGCTGAGGAGTGGCAGATGGAGTTTAATTTAGATAAATGTGAGGTACTGCATTTCGGAAAAGCAAATAAGAGCAGGACTTAAACACTTAATGGTAAGGTCTTGGGGAGAGCTTCCGAATAAAGTGTGGGTTCATAGTTTCTTGAATGTAGAATTGCAGGTAGATAGGATAGTGAAGAACATGCTTGGTATGCTTTCCTTTATGGGTCAGAGCATTGAGTATAGGAGTTGGGAGGTCACGTTGCGCCTGTACGGGACAGATTAGGCCACTTTTGGAATACTGCATGCAATTCTGGTCCCCTTCTTATATGAAGGACGTTGTAAAATTTGAAAGGGTTCAGAAAAGATTTGCAAGGATGTTGTCAGGGTTAGAGGATTTGAGCAATAGGAAGGGGCTGAATAGGCTGTTTTTCCTGGAGCGTCGGAGGCTGAGAAGTGACCTTATAGAGGTTTATGAAATCATGAGGAGCATGGAAAGGATAAATAGACAGGTTCTTTTCCTTGGTGTTGGAGAGCTCAGAACTAGAGGGCACAGATTTAGAATGAGAGGGGAAAGATATAAAAGGGACTTAAGGGGCAACATTTTCATGCAGAGGGTGGTGCGCATATGGAATGAGCTGCCAGAGGAAGTGGTGGAGGCTGGTACAATTACAGCATTTAAAAAACATCTGGTTGGGTATATGAATAGGAAGGGTTTAGAGGGATATGGGCCAACTGCTAGAAAATGGAACTAGATTAGGTTAGGATATCTGGTCGGCATGGATGAGTTAGACCAAAGGGTCTGTTTCTGTGCTGTACATGTCTATGACTAAAATTACATTCTTAATAATGAGTAATTTTTAAAGTTATGAACTTGGTGTCCAAGATCTGCCATTTGTAAAGTCTGGTTAGGTACAATTGAATAATTTAGATGTCACTGAATGTTTATTTGACTGTGTTTGGAATTCAGTAATCATGATACTGATTTGGTTTGGCTTGCTATCCATTATAACAATATGCTGTCTCACTTATATTTATATCAGCAGCAAATTTGGATATGTTACACTCTGTCCCTTCCTCCAAGTCATTAAATAGTAAATAATTGAGTTGGTCAGACTAATTCTTGTGGCACTCCACCAGTTAAATTTTTCCAACACGATAAAGACCTATTCATCCCAACTGTCTTGTGTGTTAACTGATCCTCAATCCATGCTAACACACTATCCCCTGTACCAGGGTACCTTAATGAATGCCTTCTAGAAATCCAAATACACCACATCTACTTTATCATACCTGCTTCTTCCATGCTCAAAGATCATCAGAGGGCCAACGCTCACTCTTATTCTCTTCGAACAACCTGTATAAAATCTTGCCATTCATTTTTACATCTGTATCTAACTTTCTTTCCTACTCTAAACGTTTAATAGAGGAAAACTGTGGTCAATGTTCTTTATTTTCTTCACTTTATCCTACCTTGTTACTGTTTGACAGTCAGTAGAACACCAAAACTTACTCATCCATTAATCCCTCATCTCTACCCAAATTGATTCGACAGCCTGATTTCCTAAACCATCTGTAACTGTTGTGCAAATGCCATCTTCCAATCTATTAATGCAACTCTTCCAACTTTACCTAGCTTCCTATGTTTTTTGAATGTCAGATACTTCTCTTATTATTCAGGAGCTAGTACTTTTCAATCTGCAGCCATGTCTCTATAATGGCAATTAGATTTTTTTTTGGTGTGTTATATCATTTAGTTACTTTGTAAAGAATGGTATATGCATTCAGCCTTTAGTTTTGTCTTTTTGTTATCTTGAACTATCTAGTCTTGCTTGTTGGTGTATCTCTAATTCATGGGGAACTGAGGCCAGTACAGGGGAAAGTGGGAGTGATATCATTAAGGCAGTCTATGCTTGAACAATGCTGGGATCTATATTCTAATGTTTTCTTCTCTGTCCCACCTGGTCATTCTCTGAACTGCATTTCCCATATTACTATTTTCTTCTCTTAGTCTGTCTCTGTTCTTTGACATATTTCCCACTTTCCCCTGTATTGGTCTCAGTTCCCCCACACCAGACCTTGAGCCATGTATTGTCACAACTCTTGGCAGAATGTTCTGGTAGTATTGCGCAGTACTCCATGAGCTGCACCAAGAGTCTAAATATTTTATTTAATCACCAAATAGTCCAATTGACTCTTTTGTACTACAATCAAGAATAAAAGAAATATTCATTAGACTTTGAGTAATTAACTCAAAACTTACTTATACATATACACAATAAGTGGCAATATTAGTTAGTTACTGTGCACAATTCAAATTTACCCCTTTAATCCTGAACACACACATACACACACAGCAGACAAGACAATACAACTCAGCAGAGATGATTTTTTTTAAAACGGAAAGGAAAACATCCCACCATAGGTCAACAGTTCAAAGTCAAAGACGAAAAATGGGAAGACATCATGATCTACTAAATTTCTTGCTGACGAAATGGAAATGCTGATAGCTGTAGAATTGATGAGATCTTCAAATCAGACTGGGGTTCGGATGAGAGACAGATAGAAATCCTAAGATTTCTCTTTATCAAATTCCTATAATATTTAAGCTGAGACACATCTTTGTAGCTGGATATGGATGGTAATGAAACAGCGTAGGTTAGATGGGTTTTAGATTGGTTTCACAAGTTGGCGCAACATTGAGAGCCTGTACTGCGCTGTAATGTTCCACATTCTGTGTTCATCTTTCTTAAAAGCTTTGTCTTGTATTCTTTCCATATAGACATGTAACGTTTTGTAAACAATGGGTGACCTACAATACACTTTAACTTCCGTTTCAAGGATTCATGTGGTAAACATGCTGGCAACCTAGATATTATCCCAATCTTTCCTTCACAGCTATTAAGGAAAATGTGTTCCCAACAATACCAGCACTATAACTTCATGTACACTATAACAATTTTCATGTGGCTATGTTAACAATCCTGAGAATATAACCTTTGAGGTTCCGCATTTTATGTCCTAGGTCCTCACACAACGTAAGCAGAGAGTTGTCTACGTTTGTGAGGATTTGCCTAATGCAAAATTAGCATTATAAGAGACAGTGCACTTCAAAAATACTTACTTGGCTGTAAAGTACTTCAAGACAATCAGTTGTCGTGAAAACCAGTTTTCTTTTAGCTATAGTTGGAGCATTTAGCCAGATGTTATTTACTCTTTAAAGGGAATTATAGAATCGTTGTTAATTATGAATTAATCCTTTAAATATTTTCAATCATTTGGAATCTGGAACTCACTTCCTAAAAGGGTGGTAGACACAGGAACACTCAAGTACTTTTTAGATGAGCACTTAAAAATGCCACAGCAAACAGTCTGGGGATTCTGTAATGCAGTGACTGCATCCCTACCTCTGGATCAGAAGCCTTGGGTTCAAATCCCAACCACTCCAGTAGTGTGTAATAACATTTCTGAATGGATTAAATTTAAAAAGTCTACAGGCTACGGATCATTTACTGGAAAATGGAATTAGAATATGTAGATGGTGGATGACTGGTGCAGACATGATGGGCCAAAGGGCATTTTTCTGTGTTAATAAAAATTCTGCTTCCTACCCTCAGTACATCAGAGCCCTATCTACTGACCTAGTTTCAATTTTCCAATACATTAATCCTGGTTCAGTCTGAATGGATCCCACTGAGATAAAGTAGTTCTTTCTTTCTGCAGACCTATTACCAGTGTCCCATGAATTGAAACTCTCACACTACTGAGACACACATTTAACCTTCTAATCAGTTTATTCCAATACCACTTTGTGAGATTCATGCTGCAAGCTAGACCTGTGATGTTTTGAATTGTTTTCAATCTTAGTTCTTTAAATATTTTTGAGCAAACATCATTACCACTTCTACCTATGTTGTTTTAATATGGAGGTCACCATCTCAATCCTTTCCCTCTCCAATTTTCTCTAACTCTCGCAAGGGCAGAAATCAAACTCACAGTTAAAGAAAAATACCTAGCCCCTGTTGTTATGCTACTCCCATTTTTACATTCTTTTTCGTAACCCTACTCAAATGACCATTTTCATTGTCAGCCATGTTCAATTTGTTTCTGTGTTCTAAGAAAAGCATGAATTATTAGGTCAAGGCACTTTAACTGGGTTCCATATTCCTGCCCAATTCAATAATCGGCAACAAAGGAAGCAGAAGCCCTGGGAGTAATGTTGGCCAGGTACAGAGCCTGAGAGTTGTCAGGCATAGGTGTAGCAGGGACCACAGGTAACCCAGTACATGAAAGGAGCACACATCAGCAGATACAAAAGAACATTTTGGATGAATCCTTTATTATATTTCTAAGACACATATGGATACAAGATTGTGTAAATAGAGAGAAGGCAGAACAGACTGTCAGATGGGAGTCCAGCTCACTTCCTGGTGAAGCATAAAATAAGCCCAGGATGCTTAAATGAACCTTCAAATTCTGAGTAAACAACACAACATAAACAATATTCCTCTCTTTAAACACCGACAATATTAAATGAAGATGGTATTACTGTATGTGCTTGCGTATTATGATAAGTATAAAAGTTTAACTTTTTACAGCACTCAGAATATTAGCTTCTTCCTTATTAAAATAAAAGCAAGTCTATTTCATCTTTATATTTTATCATATACCATCAAAAATACAAATTGTTGGCCAGGATCCTGAAGGAATTTTGGATCAAGTCAGGTCAGCAAGTCCCTGGCTTGTCAAATGACCAGGTTCATTTCCACAACAGGGGGCAACAACAGGAAAAAAACAAATCAAAACTCTGGGACTGGAGGAAATAAACAATGTGTCAGTCATCAGATGATTCCTGGTGGAAAGAATATACTGGGGCTTTATAAAACTAAGGCCCAATTTAAAACCTGGTCACTTTTGTTTTAAAAAAAAGGTCTTGCTGAGCAATTTCCCTGGCATCTGCTGTTGTCCATGCCATAACCCACCCTAGTTCACATTTATGTTGGTGTAAATCGTCGGGCCTGTGCACGAATCCTCTTGTCGTACTCCACTCGGTTTTGGCTGTGAAAAGAATACAATGTTACCCACCAAATGTTCATGGCTGACCACTAATGTGCAAAGTAAAGTAATCTACAGAATGGGACAAGAAAAGACCCTGTTAAGTGAATGAAACTCAACCAAGAGACAATTGTTAACAAAGGCATAAAAAGGCCTCATTTTGTTTAGAAACCCTAACCATTTACTAATGGATAAGTGATGCTGGCTGCTTTCCCACATCTCTCAGGTTCTTCTCAAACAAATTATCTAAGATTTTTTCATCTTATTGAGTCCTCAATGAGAAATCCAATTAAAAGAACACATAATTCACTATGCCATTATTTAACCTTGAAATGAATCAAATCCTATTCTGTTAATTGTTGGAAACATTACAATAACCCACAGTTGAAAACCACCAAAATCTGCTAGAAACATAGAAAGAACAATGAACATGCCAGTGAGTCACTGGACATAGGCTCAGACTCTTGCCTCAGATGTTAACCTTTCATCCACATTTCATACTCAAATTGCTATCAGCTTCACTCACACTCTCTTTGAACACAGCGAGAAGAAATCCAGATTGTTTGCTGCATGAACAGCTGTGCATTTATACAACAGCATCTTATATTCACACTGGAATATTCATAGAGATGTACAGCACGGAAACATACCCTTGGGTCTAACTCGTCCATGCTGACCATATATCCCAACCCAATCTAGTCCCACCTGCCAGCACCCAGTCCATGTCCTTCCAAACCCTTCCTATTCATACACCCACCCTGATGCCTTTTAAATGTTGCAGTTGTACTAGTCCCCACCACTTCCTCTGGCAGCTCATTTCATACACGTACCACCCTCTGTATGAAAATATTGCCCCTTAGGTCTCTTTTATATCTTTCCCCTCCCATCCTAAACCTATGCCCTCTAGTTCAGGACTCCCCCACACCAGGGGAAGAAACCTTGTCTATTTATCCTATCCATGCCCCTCATGATTTTATAAACCTCTATAAGGTCATCCCTCAGCCTTCGATGCTCCAGGGAAAACAGCCCTAGCCTATTCAACCTCTCCCAATAGCTCAAATCCTGCAACCCTGGCAACATCCTTGTAGATCTTTTCTGAACCCTTTCAAGTTTCACAACACCTTTCTGATAGGAAGGAGACGAGAACTGCACCTAATATTCCAAAAGTGGCCTAACCAATGTCCTGTACAGTCGCAACATGACCTCCCAACTCCTATACTCAATACTCTGCCCAACAAAGGAAAGCATACCAAACACCTACTTCATTATCCTATCTACCTGGGACTCCACTTTCAGGGAGCTATGAACCTGCACTCCAAGGTCTCTTTGCTCAGCAACACTCCTGAGGACCTTACCATTAAGTGTAATGGGAATGAATGGACTAAATATTCACTGCAGACAGCTCAATGGAGTGATTGGAATATTCTGCTGCAGCAGCTAAGATGTTTAAAAGTGAGAGTTCTTAAACTGCATGCAGGTTGATTTTTCATTAGAATTAACAAACACAAGACATGAAATACTAGTGCAAGTACAATTAGCTAAGAGCATTTCAGAATCTTGCATGTCAAATCTTTGCTCCCTTAAAGAAAAAGCACATGTAGCTGAGGCTTACCAGTAGATTGTGTAGGCTTCTGCTTGAGCTGGGTCCTGAACATTTGGTTCATTTAAAAGTTCTTGAATACCTAATAATATCTGGGCAATAAGAGTAAATGAAAAAGTGTGAACACCTTGTGCAAACTTCTCAGTTCAGACACTGCACTACCTCAGAATGTCAATGTCGAAAAAAACCAAAAAGAAATGGGTGTTTCCTTCTTGAACATCAGCTTGGGAAAATGCTAACTACTGTTAACGTTCTTAATCCTATCATCTAGTTTTTCACAGCAATTGATGGGACGAGAAAGGATCACATCTCTGAAGCTGAAAGATGTTTTACATGTGAACGGTTACTTGCTATGAAGGAGAAAAGTTGAACAAACACTGGAAGAACTCAATGTTCTTTTGAGAAGCATCTCTAAATGTACAGCCATGCAGATCATGAAAACATCAGAATTATACTGTTAGCTGATCTGAGCAAGGCAGAAATACAGGTATGCGCAGTGTAGGCAGGGAAAAGGACAACATGAGAAATCCAAAGCCACTTAACGCCATCTGGGACACCAGTTAACAAATGAATGCTGGGCAAAGATATCATTACCATATATACTAACGCAAATATTGACTCTGACTGGTGGCACAGTGGTTAGCACTGCTGCCTCACAGCACCAGAGACCTGGGTTCATTCCCGCCTCAGGTGACTGACTGTGTGGAGTTTGCACATTCTCCCAGTGTCTGCGTGGGTTTCCTCCGGGTGCTCCGGTTTCCTCCCGGTGCTCCGGTTTCCTCCCACAGTCCAAAGATGTGCAGGTCAGGTGAATTGGTCACGCTAAATTGCCCGTAGTGTTAGGTTAGGGGTATGGGTGGGTTGCGCTTCGGCGGGTCGGTGTGGACTTGTTGGGCTGAAGGGCCTGTTTCCACACTGTAAGTAATCTAATCTAATCTAAAAATGTAATTTTTCATTTACCTAGTTTATCAGGGATCAAACTACATTGATATTCTTAATTGCTTAATGTACTCATTACGGTTTATTCACTTAAAGGCACACAGTGGAATCTTCAGATTTTTCTCTGCCAATTCTAGTGGCAATCTTCCAGTCAATCAATAAGACTAACATGTATCACATGATCTATCAGATTGCTTTCATGAAAGAGTAGCAAAAACACAGCTCAATGTAAACTAGAGAGAAAAGTGGCAGAATAGATAAAAGGCATTTGCTAAATGGTCACATTAGCTGCAGATTGATCCAACTGGATGTCCTTAGAATTTAAGAAAAATGACATTTTAGAATTCAAGGTGTGACTCAGAAGATCCATGAAAAGGTATGATTTAGTTTTCAGGTTTAGATTTAGTTAAAAAAAAATGAAAGAAAAAGGTTTTGTCATCCAACATGCATCAATTGACCTTCAGTGGAAATATGAGTGAAACACTGATGAACATTAACATGCCAACCAACAAGACAAAACAAATACTGGTTTAAAAAAAAACACTTTGTGAAGATAGCTGGCTACAAGAAAACTTGTTTAAAGTGGCTTTCGTGTATGCAGGATGGCACAAAATTACAGTTGGCAATTTTAAAAGCAGGTAAGTGTTGTCATTTACGTTCAGCAGAAAGACCTGTTGGATGTTGTTGCTCGGAAGAAATGGATCAAAGTATGGAACTTGAGACCAAGATCACGTGTGTACAAATAAACCTCAAGGTCAGTTTCCTGAAAGATGTGAAACAACTGGAAGATGGCAGGTTAAAGAAAGACAAACATTTTCAAAATGAAATGAAAGCACTGTGGCTAGAAACATTGTATCAATAGGTCATACATGCATGGAATAAACTTGATCTAGATATTGCAAAATCAACTTCTAAAATATGGGACATTGAATGTGCTTGATAATGTTGAAGATAATTAAGTTGAAATTCCTGGTACTACCAATGATGACAAAGAGGAGAAAGATGCATGATTGTTTTACAAAGATGCTACTAGGATGAATTTTTCTATGATTCAGAAAGGATTTAAGTGAAGAGCTTGTAGTGAATTTCCTATGGTAAGTATATAAAATTTATATGTCGTTTATCGTGTAATAAAACGTTAGCGTAAAATAAGTGTTACAGAGTTCATACTAATTTTTTGTGTTGTTGGTTTTTACTTTATTTCACTTTATTTGGCCTTTCTTAGGGGCCAAAGAATGCATGCATTTCAATCCCTCAAGAACATTAACCATGGCCTTAAAACTGGCCCAACATCTGACTTTTACATTAGCATATATAGTAGGTCCTACTCCAACCCTTCTCCAAAAGCAGATAACTCACTAACATGGAGAAGAACATCCAGTTGGAAAGACATCAGTGGCGCCCCAAAAACAAAGTTGGTCCCAGGAAATAAAGGAGAGCTTGTAACAGGAAAATAAATTCCTAAACCATGACAATCATTTAAAAGAGAACTGCATTGCGATCAATTGACTGAGGTTTGAGAAAGTAATCTGCCATAACATTGCAGGGTTTCATAAATGTGCACACTTCATCTCAAACCTCAGAATTTAGACTGGACACTCACTTAAGTGCCCTCGATTATCCCTCAATCCCACCAGTAGGAGATAAATCAATTTTCTAAATTACCCAGTTACTATTAGTGGAAATGTTCTCTGTGGAGTTGTAATTAAACCCTATGCCACATCCTTTTTCACATCACGCTGACCTGTTTGATAGTGATTGCTGGCCTCCAATCCTTCTCCTCTTCTAGAATTGACAGACAGACAGTCCCTGACGGATATACATTTGGGTGGAATATTGGTGGCTCAAATTTGCCTTAAACAAAGAGAAAAATTTGAAAGGTTTTGCAGTGATAGAGTAACTTAACTAAAGCAGATTGGCCATCACATGCATACACAGGTCAATCATTAAACTCACACACGCATTGCAGTTGTGTTAATTCAGATGCAATGCACTTGAGGCATGAACAAGAGGTTTGCCACCATTAGCATTGAACTGTACTGTTATACGGTCTTTTGTTTCATTCACAGTTGAAAATTACAAATTAAAATAATCCAAAAGTGAAATTGTTTGAGATATTTTCTAATATCTAGAACAAAGGAGGTTGTTGAGGATCAATCATCTCAGTTTCAGGTCATTGTTCCAGGAGTTCCTCAGGGTCAGAGAATAGTTAGAACACAAAAGATGGACATACTGCCTATTGTGTTTATGCTGGCCCTCTGAAGAAACAATGCATTCCCCTGCTCCCCCCTCACCCCCCCTTCTCATAACCCTCCAAAGTTTTCCTTTTCAGATAATGATCCAATTCCCTTCCACTCTCAGGCAGTCTATTTTAAATCTTGGCCATCTATATGAAAAAAAAACTTTCCTCACGTTGTCATTAATTCTTTTGCCAATTTTCTTAAATAATTTCTTTACAATTGAGTTCCATCATTCTCAAATCTTCTACCAATAAGAATGTTTTCGCCCAATCTACTGACCAGGCCCTAATAATTTTGAATACTTCTATTATGTCTCTTTTTAATCTTGTCCACGGAGAACAATCTAATTTCTTAAAGCTACATAACTGAAGGTCTACATCCACGAATGCATTCTAGATGCAAACATCTTCACTGTTTCAATGACTTTTCTGACATAAGGCAAGAAGTGGAGATGTTCGACGATGCTTGTGGTCCTCAGTACCATTCGTGAAAAATTCTGAAAGAGTTTGCGCCTATATACAGAAGGACATAAACAACTAGCAATAGTGTGTACCAATGAAAAGATGGACTACAGCAAAGCGTTATGTCTCCTTCTAAACACATTATATTACACCTAGAAGGACCACACCATCAAATGTATAGGACTACAAAACACACACTCCTGTTGGGACACATACCATACCAACTTGGAAATACATCACTGCTCCTTCAGTATTGACTGGCCTAAGTCCTGAAATTCCCACTGTACCAGCACTACAGGTTCACAACAACACATGGATACAATGGTTCAAAAAGGTGGCTTACCATCATCTTTTCAAGGGCAATTAAAGTTCAGCAATGAATTGTGACCTTGTCAGTGGTATTTAAAATCTCATCTACAAATAAAACAAATTGCTAAGTTCTCACTGCTACAACACAATTAATAGTTTAAATTGAATTTCTCCAGATAATGTGGTGACAGTAATGTATTATGATTGGTCCACACTGTGCACTAGTACCAGTGCCTTGACTTACAGGTACCAAGAACATAATATTTCATATTTTTGCTTTCACACAAAAATGCCTGTCTATTGTCGATACTTACACTTTGGTGGTGAAGATGGATAGTCATCCTTAAAAAGCACCCGGAGTTTAAATAAGCCTCCTTCCCAAGTTGTCTGTTAGAGTGAAAGGCAAAGCAGATTTATTTTAAAATTGACTGAAATGATTATGTGCAATGTAGTTTCAGATAGTTTACTCACCCCTTTTTTGCCTGGAATAGCACACTCCCAATTCATCAGGTTCATTGTACCATCTGGATTCTTCACAGGTACAGCCACAAATCCCTACAAAACAGTCAAAAAGTATTAGGCCATACAAAATATGGTAATGCTATGAACACAGTCTCCTCAAAAGATCTTTCCATCTTGTGTACCACAGATATTGGCCCCTTAAATACTAGTCCATTCACACACAAGAACAATGACCCATTAATTATCACCGAGTCTCTTTGACCTGTCAAATATCTGTGTACGAGGGCACTTGATCCCTTACATCTTCACACCCAACCCTCCTAAATGCACCTCAAGAATGAATTTGACAGTGAACTACTGTAGGATGTTCTTAGGGTGTGCTTTCTATTCTCAATTAATTCTTGGAATTTAAGTGTCACTGGCAAAAGCAGTATTTGTTGTCAATTTCCAATTCTCTGTGAAGATGGTGGTGAATAACCTTTCTGAAATACTACAGCCTATATAGTACAGATTATTTCTAGATTTATGAATTAATTGAATTTAACATTTCTCCATTTGCCCTGCTGCGATGTTAGCACATGCCTCTGGGGAACAAGCTTGAGCTTAGACCAGTAACATTAACATCATGTGATCACCCTCTGTATGAATCCAAGGTCTCTCATCCTTCTCACAAAAAAGATCTGCAAATTGTAAAAGTAAACCTACATCAAGTGTTATGGGGCAGAAATTAAGCACTGTGAGAATGTAATATGCCTTTATAAAGATCATAATTTAAAAAAATTTTCTGTATTCTTTATTGTAGACAGATTTATACGATTGCTGCATATTTTAAAAGCAACCTGACACTCATTGCAAGTACTGCTTACACAGCTGCTATTCAAGCAGTAGTAGAAGCCTGGTTTGCAGACAAGATGCAGCCAAGGGATGTGTACAAATTCACCTGCAAACAAAATTGTTCTGTGAATTAGTGAGGGATTATTGATGACAAAGGACTTCTTCCCATCAACTCTGTGATTAGCTGCAAAGTAGCTTGGGGGTGTGAAATCATCAAACCTCTGGAGGAAAAAGAAAGCTGCTTTTGCTCTGCAGCAAGAATCATCTCAACCTGAGGATAGTCATTTTCCCCCTCATCAGTTGCTAGAAGCTCTGACTCCTAATCGGTAAATTAGAGATTTTATAAATGTGAATCAGTCACATGGTACTTTCTGCAAGCAAAAGAAAGCATCTGGAGACTGAGAATCAAATAGCAGGGAATCCTGTCCCAAGCTAAAAGATCCATCTCTACAAATAGGAACCATTTAATTGCTTTCCCAATCTTTCCCTCTGCCCATCACACTCATGTTTTTGTTTCTTGTCTGTATGTGTGTATAATGAGGTAGTTTACAAGGGGATCAGAGTTTTAACTAGTGGAATTTCATGTCAATGGTTCATAACTGTTTACCTGTAGCGAGAAACCATTTATTTGTAATAAATAAATGTCATCCTTCCTAAATAGAAAACACAGACTTGGTTTCTCAGTCAACCTGGGGCAGGTAAATTAGGAACTCAAAATCTTTGAAAATCTTCAATTTTTATGATGACTCCGGATTTCTAGCCTGCTACCCTAGACAGCAGTAACACCATAAACATACGTACAAATGGATGGTCTTTCCTCCATGCCTTTCTTTCCTGTGAGAGGCGATTCAAGGCAATCCCTGACATCTTCGAGCCCTTAAGAACAGAGAAAAGCAGACCATAAACAGCAGACACAGCCTTTCTACCTATACTACAGATTGAAAGCAAGATTTCCCTGTTGAGGCATTTTATAAAGTCTAATGAAGTTTCTGAAGATTATCAGCAGAAAACGGTCAGATAGTCATCTGGTTATCAGCATAAATATTATTGTTTCTCATACCCGAACATGCCCTACTCCACATTCCCTCAATTCTACTGCACCATGGATAGGTTTCAGAGATCTGGGCAAGGCTTGGCTGTGACAACTTCCTCTCGCGAAACAACCTTCAAATGCTCACAAGAGATTGCCTGCACTCATAGAAAGAAGCAAGAATAGCAGGGCAAACAAAAATCCATCAGTGACTGTGATTATAGAAAAAAAAACTTCCTAACTGGTGATTGTTACAGGTCCTACTGGTTAAACAGTAGTTTGTTAGCTTTGTCACAGTCTTCAGCCGCAATTGAGCAGAGTTCCCAGAAAAATATTGAACTATGCTCATCTCACTTTCACACGGATTTAGACAATCAAATTAACCGTTCAAACCTCTGGATGACTTGTAGCAAAAACAGAAATTGCTGGAAAACCTCAGTAGGTCTGGTAGCACCTGTGGAGAGAAAGCAGTTAATGTGTCAAATCCAGTTACACTTTGCGATTTGAGAAGACTTGTAGTTCAGGTTGAGATTCAGGTTGTGAGTTTGCTCGCTGAGCTGGTAGGTTTGTTCTCAGACTTTTCGTCATCATGCTAGATAACACCATCAGTGAGCCTCCAGTGAAGCCAGAGCTTCACCAGAGGCTCTCTGATGATATTACCTAGCATGGTGATGAAATGTCTGAGAACAAAACCATCAGTTCGGCAAGCAAATTTCCAACCAGCTACACCTTTTGAAAACAGATTGATTCCTGGACTTGACATTAATTCTGCTTTCTCTCCACAGGTGCATCGCCATCTTGATTTCAAAATATATCACCCTTTCTCGGTGTTGGGTCAAACTATTTGAATTCCCTCCTTATGGCATTTTGGGTCTACCTACAGCCATGGACAGCAGCATGTCAAGAACACATCTCACCATCACCTTTTCAATGGCGACCAAGGGATGCCAAAGTGCCAATAAATGCCAAAGTGCGCATTTCCCAAGAGTAGATTAAAAAAGCTTTCCTTAGATGCAATGTGGAGCAGACTGGAAACACATATGAAGTCTTTATCTGGTTGAACCTTCACGCGATTGCAAACCCACACAGAAAGCTGACCCTAACTGCCTTCTGAAGTGATCTAGCAACCAATCAGTTGGATTCAAAGGTGGCAAAACGACTGCCCACTGCTGGGAATTGGAAGCTACTGGTCTGGCTCCAGTTATCATACTCAGGTTAAGTAAAACTGGCTTCATCACCACAGAAATGTAAGTAATCATGAAAGTTGCCAGACTGCAACGACTCCACTGTTTAATATTCTGGAGCAAGTTATAATTAATAAATTAATTCATCAATTAAATCTAAATGGATTCCAACTGTACACAGATGTCAGGAGCAGGGAAACAGTAAGGGGAGCCTCAGCCCACTCACTCCAGAGAGACTGACGCAAGTCTGTCACCAACAGCCTAAGATGGTAAACCTTAATGAGTTTCTGGTGGGGCAGGTTAATGTCAATGAGCTGCCCACTGCAGTCTGGGATTATACCAGCTGCTGTCCTGGGCTAGGGGCAGTATTATACATGTTGTCGCCCTATTCTCCACCCTAGCCTGGGAGTAGAGGCCATGGCTGGGGGTTTACTTGCTGCACCCTCCCCAGGACCTTAGTGCCATCAATTGTACGCCCACTCCTGGGTGTTGTCTATTATTCTGCCCACCCTAGCCCATGTTACCTGCAATTCTTCCCTTCCCAAACAACAATGTTATATGCTTCACCATGAATATCCACCAAGCCCCACACCTCACTTGCTCCATCCCACAGACACCAGTGTTAGCTCTCTCTCTCTTGCACACTCACTCTCAGGGGTGTACCCTTTCTTCCAGGTCGCCTCTCCTGAAGTGCACCTCGTCTCTAATGCACACCCATTCCCATGTACCTCCATCCCTTCCCGTAGCCAGGGTTAGCCCCATCTCAAGTATCTTTCCACTCTTCTTCCCACCCCCAACCATTTCATGTTTTCCTCCTCTTTCCCACTCTACACTGTTCATCTCTTTCCCCTTCCTGCCCCAATCAAGACTGTGCCTTTCCACTCTAGGCTGTACCCCTGGGGTGTAGATCTCCCTCCTCCTCTCTCTCTCTCTCTCTCCCCACCACCCCCTCAGGATGTAGCCATGCCTCCTCAGGCTGTAGCCCTCACTCCCTCCTCCGCTCAGCTGTATCCCTCTATCTCCCAAGATGTACCCTCACCCCCTCTCCTGAGATGTACCTCTCTCCCACATCCCAAGGGAAGGGTACAGCCCCCAGGGGAGAACTCCCACCCACCCAAGGTTGTATCTCTCTCTCTCTCTTTCTCACCCCTCCCCCACCCCTAGGCTGTGCCCCTCTCTCTTCCTCGCAACAACCAGGCTGTACCCACCCCTCTCTTCACCCCTCCTCCCGGGCTGTAATGTGCCCACACCCCCACCCCTTAGGCTATACCTACTCCCAACCCCACCCTGAGCTGTACCTCCCCTCACCCCGACACACCCCCCCTGGCTGTACCTACCCCCACCTCCCTGGGCTGCATTTCCCCCACCCCCATCTCCCAGGCTGTGCCTCTCCCCACCCCCACACATACCCCCTGAGCTGTACCTCCCCCCACCTCCATACACACCTCCTGTGCTGTACCTCCCCCCACCCCCGGGCTGTGTACCCCCACTCCCCCGGCTGTACATCTTGTTGTTGCCCCAGGCTGTGTACCCTCACTCCATCCGGGTGAAAATCCACCCCCCCCGGGTGTACCTCTTGCTGTTGCCACAGGTGTACCCCCACTCCCCGGGTGTACCCACACTCCCCCCAGGTGTACCTCTTTTTGTTGTCCCAGGTGTACCCCCACTCACCCCCAGGTGTACCCCCACTCACCCCCAGGTGTACCTCTTGTTGTTGCCCCGTGTGTACCCCCACTCACCCCCCCGGGTGTTCCCCCACTCACCCACCCCCCGGGTGTACCCCCACTCTCCCGGGTGTACCCCCACTCCCCCCCCCCCCGGTGTACCCCCACTCTCCCGGGTGTACCTCCACTTCCCCACCCCCCCGGGTGTACCCCCACTCTCCCGGGTGTACCCCCACTTCCCCACCCCCCGGGTGTACCCCCACTTCCCCACCCCCCGGGTGTACCCCCACTCTCCCGGGTGTACCCCCACTCTCCCGGGTGTACCCCCACTTACCCACCCCTCCCGGGTGTACCCCCACTCTCCCGGGTGTACCCCCACTTACCCACCCCTCCCGGGTGTACCCCCACTCTCCCGGGTGTACCTCCACTTACCCACCCCTCCCGGGTGTACCCCCACTTCCCCACCCCCCGGGTGTACCCCCCCGGGTGTACCTCTTGTTGTCTTTCCCGCGGCTCCGGTTCGCCCGGCTCGAGCTGCACTTCAAACGGACCCGAAGGACCCCGCGGGGAGATGTCCGGCGCGCCGCCTGCCCAGAATGAGGTCTCCGCTCGGGGGAGGGGTTATCGTTACCCTGAGCCTTCCCGCTGCCATTGCAGCCTCATCTATGTGGACCTGCGGCTGCACAGGAATCGGAAAAAAATAGGAAGGTCGAATCCTTGCCAAACAATATCGTACAGGCATGGCGCAAGTCGACATGGTGGTCAACTCTGGCCCCAGCTTCCGGTCCTTTCTGGGATCTTGCTGTGCACAGGTTGACTCCCAGCTGTTTAATGTCCAGTTTGGCCCAGAGCTTGTTACTCATCCCCCTCCCCTAAGGATTGAAGACACAGGCATTCCCAGCCCGACTTAATGGTGATTCAGTTTTTTTTAAATAACAATTTGACATATTTCTGAGACGTTTGTATCATAGACTGCAGCATAGGAAGAGGCCATTCGGTTCAGTGAATCTGTGATCCGTTTTAATCTTCACAGGAGCGAACTCCCAATTTACCCTAGCAAGGTGAGAAAAGACAGAGCTACACCGATGTGTAGCTGCGTCCTAAACACATCAATCAGCGAGTTCCATTTCCTCCTGATATAGCCACATAGAATCTCAGCAGCACAAACATCCCGCCCATTCCTCACCCCGGAAAACATGGAGAATCGCATAAAACTTCCCGCTGCAGTCATATCATAACCAGTGCTTCCTGGTGCCAGTGTTCATCAGACAAATTCCAAATACCAGAGCATACTGCCCTCATTTCAGTCCAGGGTATCTAGTTTCTCCCCTTCTGGGGTGTACAAAGACACTTAATTAAATTCGTCATTCGATCCATTAACTTCATACCGACTTGTTCCAAAACATCAAAGTGAAAACATAGAATCATAGAGATGTACAGCATGGAAAAAGACCCTTTGGTCCAACCCTTCCATGCCAATCAGATATCCCAACCCAATCTCGTCCCACCTGCCAGCACCCGGCCCATACCCCTCCAAACCCTTCCTATTCATATACCCATCCAAATGTCTCATAAATGTTGCAATTGTACCAGCCTCCACCACATCCTCTGGCAGCTCATTCCATACACGTACCACCCTCTGAGTGAAAAAGTTGCCCCTTAGGTCTCTTTTATATCTTTCCCCTCTCACCCTAAACCTATGCCCTCTAGTTCTGGACTCCCCGACCCCAGGGAAAAGACTTTGTCTATTTATCCTATCCATGCCCCTCATAATTTTGTAAAGCTCTATAAGGTCACCTCTCAGCCTCCGATGCTCCAGGGAAAACAGCCCCAGTCTGTTCAGCCTCACCCTGTAGCTCAGATCCTCCAACCCTGGCAACATCCTTGTAAATCTTTTCTGTACCCTTTCAAGTTTCACAACATCTTTCCGATAGGAAGGAGACCAGAATTGCACGCAATATTCCAACAATGGCCTAACCAGTGTCCTGTACAGCCGCAACATTACCTCCCAACTCCTGTACTCAATACTTTGACCAATAAGGGAACGTATTCCAAACGCCTTATTCACTATCCTATCTAACTGCGACTCCACTTTCAAGGAGCTATGAACCTGCATGGTTCAAGGTCTCCAAGGTCTCTTTGTTCAGCAACACTCCCTAGGACCTTACCATTATGTATATAAGTCCTGCTAAAATTTGCTTTCCCAAAATGCAGCACCTCGCATTTATCTGCCACTTCTCAGCCCATTGGACCATCTGGTCCAGATGCTATTGTAATCTGAGGTAACCCTCTTCGCTGTCCACTACACCTCCAATTTTGGTGTCATAGACAATAGACAATAGGTGCAGGAGTAGGCTATTCTGCCCTTCGAACCTGCACCTCCATTCATTATGATCATGGCTGATCATCCTCAATCAGTATCCTGTTCCTGCCTTATCTCCATAACCCTTGACTCCACTATCCTTGAGAGCTCTATCCAACTCTTTCTTAAACGAATCCAGAGACTGGGCCTCCACTGCCTTCTGGGCAGAGCATTCCACACAGCCACCACTCTCTGGGTGAAGAAATTTCTCCTCATCTCTGTCCTAAATGGCCTACCCCTTATTTTTAAGCTGTGTCCTCTGGTTTGGGACTCACCCATCAGCGGAAACATGTTTCCTGCCTCCAGAGTGTCCAATCCTTTAATAATCTTATACATCTCAATCAGATCCCCTCTCAGTGTTCTAAACTCAAGGGTATACAAGCCCAGTCGCTCCAATCTTTCAACATAAGATAGTCCCGCTATTCCAGGAATTGACCTCGTGAACCTATGCTGCATTCCCTCAATAGCCAGAATGTCTTTCCACAAATTTGGAGACCAGAACTGCACACAATATTCCATGTGCGGTCTCACCAGGGCCCTGTACAGCTGCAGAAGAACCTCTTAGCTTCTATACTCAATTGCTATTAGCTTTCTTCACTACCTGCTGTACCTTGCCTTCATTGACTGGTGTAAAGAACACCCAGATCTCTTTGTACTGCCTCTTTACCTAACTTGACTCCATTTAGGTAGTAATCTGCCTTCCTGTTCTTGCCACCAAAGTGGATAACCACACATTTATCCACATTAGACTGCATCTGTCATGTATCTGTCCACTCACCTAACCTGTCCAGGTCACTCTGTAATCTCCTAACATTCTCGTCACATTTCACCCTGCCACCTAGCTTTGTATCGTCAGCAAAATTGCTAATGTTACTATTAATACCATCTTCTATATCATTAATATATATTGTAAAAAGCTGCGGTCCCAGCGCTGATACCTGCGGTACCCCACTGGTCACCGCCTGCCATTCTGAAAGGGAGCCGTTTATCACTAGTCTTTGTTTCCTGTCAGCCAACCAATTTTCAATCCAAGTCAGTACTTTACCCCCAATACCATGTGCCCTAATCTTGCTCACTAACCTCCTATGTGGGACTTTATCAAAGGCTTTCTGAAAGTCCAGGTACACTACATCCACTGGATCTCCCTTGTCCATCTTCAGAGTTACATCCTCAAAAAATTCTAGAAGATTAGTCAAGCATGATTTCCCCTTCATAAATCCATGCTGACTCTGACCTATCCTGTTACTGCTATCCAGATGTATCGCAATTTCATCCTTTATAATTGACTCCAGCATCTTTCTCACCACTGAGGTCAGACTAACTGGTCTATAATTTCCTGCTTTCTCTCTCGCTTCTTTCTTAAAAGGTGGTACAACATTAGCCACCCTCCAATCCGCAGGAACTGATCCTGAATCTATCGAACTCTGGAAAATAATCACAAACGCATCCACGATTTCTAGAGCCTTCAGTACCCTGGGATGTAGACCATCAGGCCCCGGGGACTTATCAGCCTTCAGACCTAACAATCTCTCCAACACCAATTCCTGGCAAATATAAATTCCCTTCAGTTCAGGTCCTTCAGCTACTGTTATCTCTGGGATATTGCTTGTGTCTTCCCCAGTGAACACAGATCTGAAGTGCCAATTCAACTCTTCTGCCATTTCTTTGTTCCCCGTAATATATTCCCCTGTTTCAGTCTTCAAGGGCCCGATTTTAGTCTGAACCATTTTTTCCCCTTTCACATACCTAAAAGAGGTATGCAAACTTACTAACTGTACCTCATATGCTCGCATCCAAACCATTTATGTAAATGACAAAAAGTAGAGGGCCCAGCACCGATCCTTGTGGCACTCCACTGGTCACAGTGAAAAACAACCCTCCAGCACCACCCTCTGTCTTCTCCCTGGCTAGTTCTCCCTGTGTTCCATGAGACCTAACCTTGCTAATCAGTCTCGAACGCCTTACTGAAGTCCACATAGATCACATCTACTGCTCTGCCCTCATCAGTCCTCTTTGTTACTTCTTCAAAAAACTCAATCAATTTTGTGAGACATGATTTCCCACGCACAAAGCCATGTTGACTATCCTGAATCAGTCCTTGCCTTTCCAAATACATGTACATCCTGTCCCTCAGGATTCCCTCCAACAACTTGCCCACCGCTGAGGTCAGGCTCACTGGTCTATAGTCCCCTGGCTTGTCTTTACCACCTTTCTTAAACAGTGGCACCACGTTTGCTAACCTCCAGTCTTCCGGCACCTCACCTGTGACTATCGATGATACAAATATCTCAGCAAGAGGCCCAGCAATCACTTCTCTAGCTTCCCACAGAGTTCTCGGTTACACCTGATCAGGTCCTGGGGATTTATCCACTTTTAAACGTTTCATGCACTTCCTCCTCTGTAATCTGGACATTTTGCAAGATGTCACCATCTATTTCCCTACAGTCTATAGCTTCAATATCCTTTTCCACAGTAAATACTGATGCAAACTATTCACTCAGTATCTCCCCCATTTTCTGTGGCTCCACACAAAGGCTGCCTTGCTGATCTTTGAGGGCCCTGTTCTCTCCCTAGTTACCCTTTTGTCCTTAATATATTTGTAAAAACTCTTTGGATTCTCCTTAAAATTATTTGCCAAAGCTATTTCATGTCCCCATTTTGTCCTCCTGATTTCCCTCTTAAGTATACTCCTACTTCCTTTATACTCTTCTAAGGATTCACTCGATCTATCCTGTCTATACCTGACCTATGCTTCCTTCTTTTCCTTAACCAAACCCTCAATTTCTTTAGTCATCCAGCATTCCCTATATCTACCAGCCTTCCATTTCGCCCTGACAGGAATATACTTTCTCTGGATTCTTGTTATCTCATTTCTGAAGGCTTCCCATTTTCCAGCCGTCCCATTACCTGTGAACATCTGCCTCCAATCAGCTTTCGAAAGTTCTTGCCTAATACGGTCAAAATTGGCCTTTCTCCAATTTAGAACTTCAACTTTTAGATCTGGTCTATTCTTTTCCATTACTATTTTAAAACAAATAGAATTATGGTCGCTGGCCCCAAAGTGCTCCCCCACTGACACTTCAGTCACCTGCCCTGTCTTATTTCCTAAGAATAGGTCAAGTTTTGCACTGTCTCTAGTAGGTGTACATCCACATACTGAATCAGAAAATTGTCTTGTACACACTTGAGAAATTCCTCTCCATCTAAACCCTTAACACTATGGCAGTCCCAGTCGATGTTTGGAAAGTTAAAATCCCCAAACATAACTACCCTATTAGTATTACAGATAGCTGAGATCTCCTTACAAGTTTGCTTCTCAATTTCCCACTGACTATTGGAGGGTCTATAATACCATCCCAATAAGGTGATCATCTCTTTCTTATTTCTCAGTTCCACCCAAATAATTTCCCTGGATGTATTTCCGGAAATATCCTCCCTCAGCACAGCTGTAATGCTATCCCTTATCAAAAACGCCACTCCCCCTCCTCTCTTGCCTCCCTTTCTATCCTTCCTGTAGCATTTGTATCCTGGAACATTAAGCTGCCAGTCCTGCCCATCCCTGAGCCATGTTTCCCTAATTGCTATGATATCCCAGTCCCATGTTCCTAACCATGCCCTGAGTTCATCTGCCTTCCCTGTTAGGCCCCTTGCATTGAAATAAATGCAGTTTAACTTATTAGTCCTACCTTGTCCCTGGTTACCCTAACTGTTTGACTCACTTCTGTTCTCAGCTGTACCAGTCTCCGATCGATCTCTTTCCTCACTATCTCCCTGGGTCCCACCCACCCCCACCCACCCCCACCTTACTAGTTTAAATCCTCCCAAGCAGTTCTACCAAATCCTCCCTGCCAGTATATTAGTCCCCTTACAATTTAGGTGCAATCCGTCCTTGTACAGGTCACTTCTTCCCCAAAAGAGATTCCAATGATCCAAAAATGTGACTCCTTCTCCCATACACCATCTCCTCAGCCATGCATTCGTCTACTCTGTCCTCTTATTCCTGCCCTCACTGGCTCGTAGCACTGGGAATAATCCAGATATTACTACCCTTGAGGACCTCCTTTTTAAATTTTTGCCTAACTCTCTGTAATCTCCCTTCAGAATCTCAACCTTTTTCTTTCCAGTGTCGTTGGTTCCAATGTGGACAATGACCTCTTGCTGGCCCCTCTCCCCCGTGAGAACATTCTGCACCCTCTCTGAGACATCCTTGATCCTGGCACCAGGGAAACAACATACCATTCTGCTTTTTCTCTGCTGGCCCCAGAAACATCTGTCTGTACCTCTGACTACAGAATCCCCTAACACAATTGATCTCTTGGAAGCCGACGTACCCCTCGTTGCATTAGAGCCAGTCTCAATACCAGAAACTTGGCTGTTTGTGCTACATTCCCCTGAGAATCCATCACCCCCTACATTTTCCAACACAGCATACCTGTTTGAAATGTGTATATCCACAAAAGACTCCTGCCCTAGTTGCTGACCTCTCTCACTCTTCCTGGAGTTAACCCATCTATGTTACTGTATCTGAGACTTCCCGCCCCTTCCTATAACTGCCATCCATCACATACTGTTGCTGTTACAAATTTCTCATCGTTTCTATCCGTCTTTCCAACCGATCCACTCGATCTGATAAGATTCTCATCCAACAGCATTTATGGCAGATATAATCTGCAGTAACCCTTAAACTCTCTTTAAACTCACAAATCTGACAAGAAGTACATATCACTGCAAAGGCCATTTTTGCTCCTTCACAATCTACAGACCCAGAAAATAACACCGTCTTATTCCTCTACAAACACTGCCCCAGGTTGAATGAATAGCTATGGCTTATAGTTTAAGTTTAATCAAGAGACTTATCTCCAAAAACATATAATCAAGAAAGAATCCACTATTTAGAGTTTAAAAATGTGTTGCTGGAAAAGCGCAGCAGGTCAGGCAGCATCAAAGGAACAGGAGAATTGACGTTTCGGGCATAAGCCCTTCTTCAGGAATGAGGAGGGTGTGCCAAGCAGGCTAAGATAAAAGGTAGGGAGGAGGGACTTGGGGGAGAGGCGTTGGGAATATGATAGGTGGAAGGAGGTTAAGGTGAGGGTGATAGGCCGGAGAGGGGGTGGGGGCAGAGAGGTCGGGAAGAAGATTGCAGGTCAAGAAGGTGGTGCTGAGTCCGAGGGTTGGGACTGAGAAAAGGTGGGGGGAGGGGAAATGAGAAAGCTGGAGAAATCTGCATTCATCCCTTGTGGTTGGAGGGTTCCGAGGCGGAAGATGAGGTGCTCTTCCTCCAGGCGTTGTGTTGCCATGGTCTAGCGATGGAGGAGGCCAAGGACCTGCATGTCCTTGGTGGGGTGGGAGGGGGGGTTAAAGTGTTCAGCCACGAGGCGGTTGGGTTGGTTGGTGCGGGTGTCCCAGAGGTGTTCTCTGTAACGTTCCGCGAGTAGGCGGCCTGTCTCCCCAATGTATAGGAGGCCACATCGGGTGCAGCGGATGCAGTAAATGATGTGTCTGGAGGTGCAGGTGAATTTCTGACGGATATGGAAGGATCCCTTGGGGCCTTGGAGGGGAGTGAGGGGGGAGGTGTGGGCGCAAGTTTTGCATTTCTTGCGGTTGCAGGGGAGGGTGCCGGGAGTGGAGGTTGGGTTGGTGGTGGGGTGTGGATCTGACGAGGGAGTCACGGAGGGAGTGGTCTTTCCGGAACGCTGATAGGGGTGGGGAGGGAAATATATCCTTGGTGGTGGGGTCTGTTTGGAGGTGGCGGAAATGACGAAGGATGATATAATGTATCTGGAGGTTGGTGGGGTGGTAGGTGAGGACCAGTGGGGTTCTGTCCTGGTGGCGATTGGAGGGGCGGGTTTCAATGGCAGAGGAGCGGGAAGTGGAGGAGATGCAGTGGAGAGCATCGCCGATCATGTCTGAGGGGAAATTGCGGTCTTTGAAGAAGGAGGCCATCTCGGTTGTACGGTTTTGGAATTGGTCCTCCTGGGAGCAGATGCGGCGAAGGCGAAGGAATTGGGAATATGGGATGGCGTTTTTACAGGGGGTAGGGTGGGAGAAGGTGTAATCTAGGTAGCTGTGGGATTCGGTTGGTTTATCGTAAACATCCGCGTTGAGTCGGTCATCCGAGATAGAAATGGAGAGGTCTAGGAAGGGGAGGGAGGAGTCTGAGATGATCCAGGTAAATTTGAGGTCGGGATGGAAGGTGTTAGTAAAGTGGATGAACTATTCAACCTCCTCGTGGGAGCACGAGGTAGCGCCGATACAGTCATCGATGAAGCGGAGGAAAAGGTGGTGCCAGTGTAGCTGCGAAGAATCCACTATACTCACTACTGCAGCCTTTCTCTTGGACAGACTTCAAACAACAATTAACTTATCTGATTCTGTGCTGTGAACTTCGCCCAACAGTTCCTCCAAGTTTAATTGTGAATTTCACTGTTTGTTAATTTTCAGTTTCACCTGAGGAAGCAGTGGGGCCCCAAACGTTGGACTGTAACCCACTGCCGTGTAGTTTTTGACTTCGTTAATTTTAAAGACCTCTATCAGGCCTCTTTTTCCTGCACTAGTGAACCCCATAATGAAAGTGTACAATAATATATAGTAACATCAATTTTAGTTGACCCAACATTACATATTCCATTCCAAACCCATTGCCCCAGCGGTTACTGACCTACAGCGCAGATACCCACAAATCATTTGCCTTTTCCTTAACATATCCATTTCTATTCTCCTTCAGGGTTTCAACACCAAAGTACACCAATATTCTTTGCTCTACTTCTGGACTGGAGCGGGGTCATGACCTCAAGACAAGATGAGGAACTGCTTCTCACAGAGGGTCATTGGCTTTTGAAATTCATTTCCAGATAGATCCGTGGAGGCTGTGCTGTTGAATGTACTGAGATTGGCTTTTGAACATCATGGGTTGTGAAGGCAGGCAGGACATCGATTTAAGGCCACAACACATCAGCAAATGATCCATCAGGCCTGATGGGATAAGTAACCTAAACTGCTCCAGTTATGACCTGTGCACCCCTCTCCTTACCCTTAAAACCAAGACGTCATCCTTCCTACTATCTCCTTTACGTTACCTATTCTTGTGCCTTTTGTTGAGTTTTTTTTAATGAATCCTAGAACAGGATAATCCTGTCACAAATGCCTGCAGTGTTGATAGATGCTGACTTTCCACTGAATAGCTGCCACATTACAACACTGCCTTATTGGATACAAAGCATTTAGGGACATCCTGAGATTGTATAAAGTACTGTAGAAATATAAGATCTTGTTTACTCAAATCTCAGTTCAGCAGCCATTCAAAGAAAATGTCTATTGGCTGGTACAATTGCAACATTTAAGAGGCATTTGGATAGGTATATGAAAAGGAAGGGTTTGGAGGGATATGGGCCGGGTGCTGGCAGGTGGGATTAGATTGGGTTGGGATATCTGGTCAGCATGGACAGGTTGGACCGTAGGGTCTGTTTCCAAGCTGTACATCTCTATGACTCTAGATAAACTTAGAATCTGATTCAAATTATAGTTATGTAGTCACATTGTGAGCTCTGGGCTGAGGTATACTTCTGACGGCCACCAGAGGGCAGACAGGTAAAGATGTTGAAGCTTTAATACAATATTTAGGTGAAGACCATGCAGCTCCTCTGGCTGTTGCTTGAAACATCGATTCTCATGCTCCTCGGATGCTGCCCAACCTGCTGTGCTTTTCAGCACCCCACTTCCGACTCAGATCTCCAGCATCTGTAGTCCTCCCCGTGTCTGCACGGGTTTCCTCCGGGTGCTCCGGTTTCCTCCCACAATCCAAAGGTGTGCAGGTCAGGTGAATTGGCCATGTTAAATTGTCCATAGCGTTAGGTGCATCAGTCAGAGGGAAATGGGTCTGGGTGGGTTCCTCTTTGGAGGGTCAGTATGGACTTGTTGGACTGAAGGGCCTGTTTCCACACTGTAGGGAATCTAATCTAATCCTCCTGTTTGATTGGTGATCAGATTTACTCTCATTGTATATAAGAAAATCATCTATGCAAAGTACCAGAGGGTTAGGGACAGCAATACATCTCCCACTGGTCACAGTAATAGAAACACTTAAGAGGAGAGTATTATAAACATATTCATTTGTAACCAGGCACTTTAATCTGAAGATATGGCTGAAGAGCATGGTTGTTCTACCACATGTCATGTCACCTTCAACAAAGCACAGTTAGAATTCTTGGTCTCGATGATGAAATGTTAAGGTGAGAAATTCCAAGTTTAATAAGGTGATAAGGGTCAAAGTTCAAGCCCCCAAGTCTAGCAGGACTGAAACCCCAAGATGTATACAAGGTAGCCAGGAAGGAACTGAAGAATAGACTTAGGAGAGTTAGAAGGGGGTATGAAAAAGCTTGAGCAGGTAGGATTAAGGAAAACCCTAAGGCGTTCTACACTTATGTAAGGAACAAGAGGATGGTTGGAGTGAGGATATGACCCATTTGGGATAGTGGAGGGAACTTGCACTTGGAGTTAGAGCTGGCAGGGATGGATACTTTGCTTCACTATTCACTACTGAGAGGGACCTTGACATTTCAGAGGACAGCATGAAACAGACTGATATGCTAGAACAGGTTGATGTTAGGAAGAAGGATGTGCTGAAAATGTTTTAAAATGTAAGGATGGATAAATCCCCTGGACCAGACGGGATTAAACCCAGGGTTACTACAGGAAGCGAGGGAAGAGATTGCTGTGCCTTTAGCGATGATTTTTGTGTCCTCACTGTCCACTGGAGTAGTACCAGATGATTGGAAGGTGGCAAATGTTATTCCCTTGTTCAAGAACGGGAATGGGGATAATCCTGGGAATTATAGACCAGTCAGTCTTACATCAGTGTTGGGCAAAGTATTGGAGAGGATTCTGGGAGACAGGATTTATGGTTAGTTGGAAAACCATGATTTGATTAGAGATAGTCAGCATGGCTTTGAGAGGGGCAGGTCATGCCTCATAAATCTTACTGAATTCTTTGAGGATATGACAAATCATGTTGATGAAGGTAGAGCAGTGGATGTGGCGTACGTGAATTTTAGCATGGCAATTGATAAGGTCCCCCATGGCAGGCTCTTTCAGAAAGTAAGGAGGCATGGGATACAGGGAAACCTGTCTGTCTGGATATGGAATTGGCTGGCCCATAGAAGACAGTGTGTGGTGGTAGACAAAAAGTACTCAGCCTGAAGCTCAGTGACCAGTGGTGTTCCACAGGGACCTTTGCTCTTTGTAATTTTTATGAATGACTTAGATGATAAAGTAGACGGGTGGGTTAGTAAGTTTGCTGATGACACGAATGTTGGAGGAGTTGTGGAGGGCTGTTGTAGGTTGCAAAGAGACATTGTCAGGATGCAGAACTGTGCTGATAAGTGGCAGATGGAGTTCCACCTGGAAAAGTGTGAAGTCATTCACTTTGGAAGGTCAAATTTGAATGTAGAATACAGGGTTAAAGGCAGGATTCTTGTAGTGTAGAGGACCAAATGGATCTTGGTGTCCAAGTCCATAAATCTGTCGAAGTTGCCACCTAGGTTGATAGGTTTGTTACAAAGGCATATGGTGTGTTGGCTTTAATTAGCCAGGTTATTGAGTTTAACAGCCGCAAGGTTATGCTGCAGCTCTATAGAGCCCTGGTTAGACCACACTTGGAATATTGTGTTCAGTTCTGGATGCTTCATTGTAGGAAAGATGTGGAAGCTTTAGAGAGGGTGCAGAGGAGATTTACCAGGATGCTGCCTAGATTGGAGGGCATGGCTTATGAAGAAAGGTTGAGGGAGCTAGGGCTTTTCTCATGGGAGCAAAGAAGGATGAGAGGTGACTGGATTGAGGTCTGCAAGATGTTGAGAGGCATTGGTAGAGTGGATAGCCAGAGTCTTTTTCCCATGGCGGAAATGTCCATCACGAGTGTGTACAATTTTAAGGTAGGGGAGGTGTCAGAGGTAGACTCTTCACACAGAGAGTTGTGGGTGTGTGGAATGCACTGCCAGCAATGGTAGTAGAGTCAGATACATTAGGGACATTTAAGCAACTCCTAGATAGGCATATAGAAGTTAGTGCAATGAAGGGTATGTATGCTGGCACAACATTGAGGACTGAACGACCTGTCTGTGCTGCACTGTTCTACGTTATAAGTGACTAGCAAACTTAGACATGTGCATGAACGAAGACAGGATAAGGCCAATGCACAACTACAAATAGGGCTTTAGTACAATCCCTGTAGCAACAAGGTCTTGAAGGAGGAGTAAAGAACCACTTACGAATAATAAAATTTTAAGTGCACATATGGATTTGGGAAAGTTTTTGAGGGCAAGTAAAAGGTTAAGTGGAAAAGGCTCCAGATTGATATATTATAGAGTCGTGAGGATGTACAGCATGGAAACAAGCAAATCTTTTGGTCCAACTCGTCCATGCCAGCCAGATATCCTAAATAAATCTAGTCCCATTTGCCAGCATTTGGCCCATATTTGTCTTAAACTCTTTCTATTCACTTACCCATCTAGATGCCTTTTAAATGTTGTAATTGCACCAGCCTCCACCTCTTCCGCTAGAAGCTCATTCCATACACTCACCACCCTCTGTGTGGAAAAAGTTGCTCCTTAGATCCTTTATAAATCTTTCTCCTCGAACCTTAAACCTATGCCCTCTAGTTTTGGATTCCCGCATCCCTGGGAAAAGACTTTGTCTATTTACCCCATCCATGACCCTCATCATTTTATAAATCTCTAAGGTCACTCCTCAGTCCCTGATGCTCCAGGGAATATAACCCCAGTCTATTCAGCCTCTCCCTGTAGCTCAAACCCTCCAACTCTGGCAATATTCTTGTAAATCTTTTCTGAATCCTTTCAAGTTTCACATAATCCTTCCTATAGCAGGGAGACCAGAATTGCATGCTGTATTCCAAAAATGGCCTAACCAATGTCCTGTTCAGTTACAACATGACCTCCCAACTCCAATATGCAATGCACTGACCAATAAAGGCAAGCCTACTAAATGCCTTCTTCACTATCTATCTGTGACTTCCACTTTCAACGAACTATGAACCTGCACTCCAAGCTGTTTTTGTTCAGCAACATTTCCCAGAACCTTACTATAAATGTATAAGTACTGCCCTGACTTGCCTTTCCAAAATACAGCACCTCACATTTATCTAAATTAAATACCATCTGTCACTCCTCAGCCCATTGGCCTGTCAAAACAAGATCCCATTGTACTCAGGGGTAACCTTCTTCGCTGACCACTACACCTCCACTTTTGGTGTCCTCTGCAAACTTACTACTATTCTATTTGAACTTTAGCAAAACGTTTGAGTGTCATTTGGGAGACAGAGTCATATAGCACAGAAACAGACCCTTCAGCACAATTCGTCCTTGCTAACTGGCTGTCCTGAACTGAACTAGTCCCATTTGCCTGTGTTTGGCCCATATCCCTCAAAACCTTTCCTATCCATGTAACTGCCAAGTGTCTTTTAAATGTTGTAATTAAACACATCTCTACAAGATGGTCAATGGTGTGGTAGGGTTAGGCATTTGAGATTCATGGAGTCATAACACATGGCAATCAACACATTGTTCAGTCTGGAATTGTATAACAATCCTAAATTGCTCATTCATTTAGGGTTGATCAATTAAAAAGGAAAAGTAAATAAAAACATAGGCTTTGGATAGATTAGGAAATTAGGCCGACAGATGTTGATTCAGATAGGAAATTTAAGAAAAATAACATCTGCAGGAGTACATAGTCTGCACTCGATTGTAGGTAAATTGTCTTTTCTGCTGGGGCATAATTTTTGAGTTTAGCCTGACCTGCTGTGTCTCAAGACTGAACAAATCTGTACTGAATCAAGATGTGTACTCTCTGCAATCCTAATTTTCTTCGCATTCTCACAGGCAAGAAAGAACTGCAACCTATACACCAAATCCGTGGAAGTAGTTTAGGAGCAAGCTAGACAAAACTTCAAGACATTCCTGAAGGGCTTATGCCCAAAATGCCAATTCTCCTGCTTCATGGATGCTGCCTGACCTGCTGTGCTTTTCCAGCGCCACACTTTGACTCTGACTCTTTAGCATCTGCAGCCCTCACTTTCTCTTAGTTGCTGAAACTCCAAGAAAATAATACTTGTCTATTCAATGCATTGGGTCACGAAACAAGGAAGAGTCGGGGGGGGGGGGGGGGCACAGATATCATTTTCCCATATACAATAGCTATTAAACTCAATTGTTCATAAGATTTGGATGAATTTACAAAATAGAAAACATTTCATGTAATTCTGTTTCCCACTAATGCAACAGTAACTAAGCTTATTTAACATTCCAATCCACCCATTATAACTCACTTCAAATTAACTCACTCTGGTTCTTTGAAAGAGAGAAGCAGTTCCTATTTCCAGGTGCCCTGAATTCAATTGCCCATCCCAAATCTTAACTGAAAATTTGTTTCTGGTTGGGATGTTTTCTACTTGAATGGAAGCCCAATGAAAAAAAAAGCTGACTTCCAATTCCTGACACCAATTGCTGGTCTTTACATCAAGTATGAACAGATAACCACAAAAACAGGCACTGCTTAGCCCAATTGAATCCTTACCCATTCCATACAGCTTTCAACAATTCCAGAGGATTCACAACTCAGTGAGAACAACTGGTATGGAAAAGTTTGAAACTGAAATCTTCCCACTTAGTAATGGAGTTCCATAACCAGGTATTCATTTTCTCTCAAATCACAAGACCAGAAGTAACATACTGGCCAATATATGGAAGTGTTGGTTTTATCTTGGGCAGGCAAGCCACTTATGAGCAAATTACTGATGAGGTTAAGGATGAGGCACAATGAAGTTACTAAAAAAAACATAGACCAGAGAGGATGACAGTTTCAATGCAGTTTTACTAGGTTTTTTACAATTAAATCCTAGGCAGAAATATGGAGCCAACTCTGGGATATAAACTCAAATTACTCTTTAACCTTCATCCCTTTTCTTTATCTTGTTACTGTCCTCCAACAGACAACAGAGAGACTAAATGGAGTGTTAGAAGCTCACGAGGAAACCATTGCAGCCAGAGCTGTTCCTCAACTTAGTCTCTTAAAAGGAGAGACTAGCCGCTTCTCATCCATTACACCCACCAGCCTATTAATTCAGCAGAGAACTATAAGGCATTGAAGCAGATCATTCAGCCTGCCAAATCTGCTCTGCAATTCAATGAAATCATAGCTGATCTGACTACCTTTAACTCCACTTTCCCACCTTCTCCTCACAAGCCTCGATTCCCCTACCGATTAAAAATTTGACCATCTCAGCCTTGAATATACTTAACAACCCAGCCTCTCCATTCTCTTAGGTAAAGAATTTAATTACTCTCAGAGAAGAAATTTCTCATCTTTATTTAATGGGTAACCACTTACTCTGAGATTATGGTGTCTTGGTCAAAACTTTCAAACCACGGGAACAACCACTCCATATACAACTTGTCAAGTTCCCTAACAATTTGTTTGTTTCAATAAGGTCATCTCTCATTCTACTAAATTCCAACGAGTACGGGCCCATCCTACTCAACCTCTCCTCCGAAGATGGCTTCCATACTTGGGAAACAGCCTAGTGAACCTTTTCTGGACTGTCTCCAATGCCAGCATATCTTTCCTTAGATAAGGGACCCAGAACTGTTTAAAGTTTTCCAGCTGTGTTCTGACTAGTGCCTTGTATAGTTTTGAGCAAGATCTCCGTATTTTTATATTTCATTCCTTTGAAATAAAGGCCAACATTCCATTTGTCCTACCTATTGAACTTGAATGCTAACTTTTTGTGATGGATGCACAAGAGTTCCTAGATCTTTCTGTGCTGTAGCTTCCTGCAGTCTTTCCCTATTTAAACAATATACTTCTTGTCAAAGTGCATAACCTCACATTTTCCCTCATTGTATTCAAAGCTGGCAGTCAGACTTTAATCATCGTGCTAGGCCAAATTTACTTGGGCAATTATAGGCACTGCTTAATTGATGCTCTTAGTAACTCTATTACCGGGCCCAAAATCAGAAGTTGCTGGAAAAAAACTCAGCAGGTCCGGCAGAATCTGTGAAGAGAAATCAAAGTTAACATTTTGGGTTCGATGACCCTTAGAATATTGTGGAGTTAGGCTCAATTCAGGCACTGCAATGCTTCAGATAATTCATAATCCAAGCCAGATTCACTTCCTACTTGTTGGATATGGAAAGCAGGAATAGAAAGATAATTGCAGAATTGTGTGAAAGGGATTTCGAGCATTTCAACATGACCAAACAATGTACACAAGTCTTAGATCATTGCAGTCAGTGAGGAACTGGCTTTTATTGTGTTCAACCAATGCAACAATATACAAAAAAAAGCTTTCAGCCTTTGCAGATTTATCACAACAAAAATTGAATTGGTTTGGAAGAATGATCAGAAAACCACAGCTTAATTGACAACACTTCCCAAAGCTCTCTCTTAGGAATCCAAATTAGTATGTTTTGATAAATGTGTCCGGAATAAATTCCCAAAATTAACTGATTTTATAATTGTCATAAGGACCAGACACCCCCAGAACATAGGCATGACCTTAAAAGATTCTGTCTCATTGCATCTAATCTTGGACTACTTAGTGATCATACACTGTGCTGTTCATAGCCTTGACCTGAAGTGGACCAGTAAAATGCAATTTTTCTGTTCTAATGTATTGATGGTAGTAGTGTATGCTGATGTGCAATTTCAAAGGTATCAGACAAATACCTCATCCCAATTGCCAGTCGTCATCCACAAGTATTTGCAGACCTTTTGACAGAAGCAAACAAACTCCAAGAGATACATTAGTTTTTTTTAGTTCAGGTGCTGGGTCTAATTTGGCCCACCAATGCCTTTCTGGCTCAGATTCGCTTTGTTTGCACAGTTCAGGTGGAAAACCTGGGACAGTTGTATGGGGCAGTTAGAGACTAATCAAAGGAAAGTCTAGAAGGTGTAAATTCACTATTATTAAATTCCTTTCTCCTACTACAAACAAATCAGAACAACGCGTTTAACCATTTATACACCAACTACAAATGTACAGAAATACATTAAAGTTACAACACAGAAACAGACCGTTCAATCCAACAAACACATATCAGTGTTTTAACACTTTTTGTGGAAGTAAACACATTTATCCACCTTTATCTATATTCCTCCTCCCTTTCTGTTCCATCTCTCAATCTTAGTTTCTGCACTGACCACTAATCCTGAAAGTGACTTTTACAGTCTCAACTCAGAAGTTTCTCTTGATATTTGTTCTAAATCTCCCACATGCAATCTTATATGAACACTGGAATAAAGTCAGTTTGCGACCTTGTTCTGTTCAACATAATTTTAAATTTGTTTAATACCCCCAATCTTTTGGTTTTAACAGCAGACTAAGTACAAGCAAAAATTGCATGGACTGCGCAAATGTAAGGGAAAGCGGCATGTGGACTGCGCAAATGCAAGGGAAAGCAGTACGTGGACTGTGTAAACAGAAGGGAAAGTGACGTGTGGACTGTATAAACACAAGGGAAAGCAGCGCGTGGACTGTGTAAACATAAGGAAAAGCAGCGCGTGGTCTGCATAACCACAAGGGAAAGCAGCTTGTGGACTGTGTAAACAAGGTGAAATGGTGTGAAAGACTGGATATACACAAAGTGAACAGTATGTTGTGCTATGTACACAGGAGCAGAACTAGTGTGCAGATCTGTGTAAACATGGGAAATCCTGTGTGGGGCTGAACATATAAATGTTGTTTGTTCAGCTCACACAGGTACAAAGCAGTGGCACTTGGCTGTTATTTTGTTTGCTCAATTCTACAGCTACCCATCACTGACACCCAGGTGTCTAATTTTATTTTCTAAGTTTACAGGTGGATTGTTAAAAGAGACTCGTTCACAACAAAATGTGGCTACAGCGTAAACTGAACCTGTTCTCACTTCTATTGCCCATTCATGTACATTCCAGCTGGAGTCAATGGATAGTGCATCAAAGTGGAAATTTTGACTGAGCCTACATCAATTATTCAGGAATGTGGAGATTACTTGCAAGGTCTATATTGTCACCCTAGTTGAGGCCATGTTAGGCATTAAGGTTTTCCAGAGGGTATGAGTACTAACTGACACCATAGACATTTTCCATGTCTGATGAAAACACCAAATGAAACAGAAAAATTGACCTTTATGAAGGGAGAGAGATTTAGAACCCTTAAACTCTCCTACTGGATTGGGAAAAGGAGTGCCATATTCAGCACAAACAGCTCAATTTAAATGGTTTTCTGGCTAAATTGTTTCACTGAGGTGATTTTTGTTTAATTGGCCAATAACGGACAATGTCCCTGAGGAAAGGGTGAAACACACTAAAAAGCGCAATAGAAATCAGTAGTTATAACAATGAGAAATGCTGTCAGGCAGAACATACAGAAGCTTGAACACAGCACCAACAGGTTCAAGAACAGCTTCTTCCCTGCCATTATTAGACTGATGAATTGGACACTCTAACTTCAAATAATCTTGATCTTGTTAATGTTGTTCTTGCCTCACGTATATCCTGGGCAGTCTAACCCGCAAGCCTCACTCTGTCCAAGTTCTTTTCACCCTATGATCTCTATGTCCTTACTTACTATGATGTGCTTGTAATGCTTGCATTTCACTGTACTTAGGTACAATCAATTGAAATGTTGTTCTGAAAACAGCCAGAATTGCAACAAGTCCAAGCGTTGGCTTCAGAAAGTTTTTTTTTATAGATATATAAACGTTTAAAACATACTGGAAAGATTTAACAGCTTGAACTATAGGTCTTTAATAGTACACAAAAACCCTAAAAATGTGTGTGTGTGTGTGTGCGCGCGCGCGCGAGTGTGTGATAGACAGAGAGAATCCAAAAGTGTACAAACCACTTCTCAAGTGTTGAAAACAGCAATTATTAAAATAAAAAGCATTACACCATGCGACCTTTTAAAAATATTCTGTCAGAATTTGGCAGTTCCTTGTACATTTTCCCTATGATCTTCAAGATAAGCTGCTTTCAGTAGACACTGATGGCTATCTTTCTTAATAGAACATGAAATGTCAGTTGGAACTGTTTGGGTCCATCTCCAGCATCCACAGAACATTTAGCAAACTGAAGCAGCTGATTTTGAAGTACAGTGAGAGGTGATTACCCAGCCACTGTGTGCGCTTCCTCTTGCAGCCTACATACATTTCTGAAGGAATTAGCTTAATCAGAGCCATGTGGAAGCGCATCTGTTGAATGTGACACAGCCTTTACTCCATAAATCAATAAACTGATACGTCAGCTTTACACTCAGTTCAAGTTCCAGGCTTTTTTGCAAAATATTATTTTAACCTAATTATTTTACAAATAGGCATTTATTGGTTTAATCCAAGGAGCAAAACATTGCCAAAGTAGGCTGTTGACCAGTTGTACTCCATCGCCGAAGTGATACTGTTGCCCCTAGCTAGACATGCTTCGATATACAGATGTCTTTATGATGCATTAAGGTTTCTAAACTCTTGAAATGTTCACTGTCAGTACGAAAACTCAGTCTTTGTACAGTGGAGGCAGAGAGGGAGATCAAGGTTCAAAGGCTTTGCAGGAAATGTTCTGGCTGCTCCCTCTTGCATTTCTCCAGAAAGTAAAATAACTTAAAATTTCTTGATAGGTCAATACAGAACTGACATCACATCCGTGATCCTCGTTCTTGCAGAATCTGTAAGAGAAAGTAAACATATATGTTACTGTAATCCCCGCTATAAGATCCATATATAACCTCTGTGCACAGACTATACAATACCATAGAACTCGGCTGCAGCACCTTGACAAAACAGCTCATAATGCACCACAGTTCACAGATACGCCATCTTGATAAAAAAGCTAACTACCAAAGATTTCAGGCACCTCACCTCAACAAGACAGCAAAATCTATGATGTACACAGATGCATCACCTTGATAGCATCACCTTGATAGCACACCCATAATATAACAAATTCAACACTGAAATTCTGTTTGGATATCTAGCCTAACTGTCTGGTCAGTAGATTAGCAAAAGCAACTAAGTAGACAACACTTTTTTTAAAACTTCCTGCCTTGGAAGGCACACGAGGGAAAGTATGCCACAGCATAGCTGTTTTCTAATACTCTCAAGGAGAAATCAATCATTTAAGGTTTCTGCTCCTGAATGTGATTGGAATCCCTAATGCATGTGTGCACATTACTTGACAGGAGGACTGGGCTCAAATCAAACATGGAAAGCATTTACAGACATTAAGGGATGATAGGAAAGTGGCTTATCCCATAGTCTGGCTCCCTTACACCTCTGCATTATTAAAAATATTAAAATGTTCTAATCAGTACAATAACTGTTGCATGAAGTTGCATGTATTACACTGGCTAAGAGGTACTACTTCCAGCAGCACATCTAAATGATCAGGGTTCCTCTAGGTTTTGCATTCAAGTGATGAAGAATACAGCTTCACAGAACAGCAACAATGGTATCAGCACTCAGACTAATTCTATGAAATTTATTCAACTTAATTAAAAAAATGCGGCTGCTAAATTATGATGCTGTTGACTGGCACTAAAGCATAGCTTGTACTTAAGATTGCATAAGATTTTGGACAGTGTCTGCAATCCTGAAATAACTCATTTAAACTCATTCCAAAGAGGCAGACAAATTCAAACTGCCCCTCCTGAAGATGTTAATTTTTCACTGTGGTATGGTTTTCCCAATGCCTTAGCCAGGAGGTTTTTTTCCTCAAAGATAAGGTGGAATATTAAGTACCATCAAGCAGTCCAATTGTGAAAGCATCACAGCCAAGCCCAGTCCTGCACTGACAATGTTCACTAACGGAAGAATACTCCTTTCCAGTAGGACAGGCTGATCAAAATTTTAGGGGCAGTAAGATCAAGTTCAATAATAAGAGACAGGACCAGGGATGAAGCCTGGATGTGGATCGTGCAGCACAGTGGACCTTAGTCCACACATGTAACAATGTACAATTCTGAGAAATAGATGCTTCACATTGTGTTTCGTGACAGCAGTGACATTGACCTCCACTTACCGTCTCTGCAGTGCGTTTATAACTTGGTCAGATGAGAACCATTCCCCTTTTACATTTGTATACTGAATAAATATAATGTTGGGAGTCAGGGACAAGCTTTCAACAGCCAAGAAACTAACAATCTAAAAACTTTTTCCGCAGAGAAACATTAGAGGATTTTGTGGTTTCTGAAGGGTCACTGAACTCAAAACATTAACTCTACCTTCTCTCCAGAGGCTGCCAGACAGACCTGTTGCATTTTTCCAACAGTTTCTGCTTTTGTTTCTGACTTACAGCATCGGTGATTTTTTAGGATTTTGGATCCATGGGGCTAGTCATAAAGAAGTATCAGTAAAGAATGAAGGTAAAATGATTAAAGTGGTAATAGCAGACCAGCAAGGCAAGGAATGACTATATACCTATCCTAATATTAATAGTCTTAATATCGTTAAGTTAAAAATTGAGAATGGAATCAAGTTATTGAGAGCAACACGAGCTGAAATGAATTGCCAAAGCCTCCCTTGTGTCAGAGGCAATACCTAGGCGATCTGCTCAAGGTTTCATTCAGCAGCACAGCAAGATCGAGGACTGACTAGTCTTGCTTGTATTGGATCAGAGACGACATGGAATGGCAAAAGGCTTTGATGATACAAATTGAGGATGGATTGCAGCAGAGTTTTCAATCTGCTCATGTTATTAGTAAAACAGCAACAGTTCTCCCCTCCCTCCCACCTTGTATTCTGAAAATCAGATGCACAGTAAGCAATAAACTCAAAACACAACTTAACGTAAACTAAACAGGTGGGAGCATGTTTCTGATTATCAATATCTTAGCACCCAGCAAAGGGACTATGTAGATATATACAAATGGCAACAGGACAAGGTACAAGAAATTGGATTTTTAGTGCATGTATTTTGTAGATGTCCTCAAAATTGAAGCTTGGGTCTCCGTGGTGGACTATACCAATCATCTCTGACTGCAGCACAGCAGAGCATTCAACACAAGGACAACACATAGCACAATATCATTCTACCAGGCACATGGGCATCCAGGCTGGTCCAGTGCAGGGTCACAGTTTACAGTTCTACAAGGGTGAGGGGCAAATGGGGAAAATAAGAGGGTTCATGGGTTTCTACAGGTAGCCAATGCTCACCAGTACATTTTATTTCAAATTAATCTGAATCATTCATTTCGCAATCCGTTTCTTCATCTTCGCTCTGGATTCAACATGCAGCAAAAATATAAACAGGAAGGAAAAAGAATGTTGTAGGAAATTTAAACTTTCAAACTATAGTCAAGTATCCTGTCAGCACTAAAAAAAGGGTTCAGCAGAAATAGATGGAGAAAGGCCATTAATAAAAAGTTATACAATTTGTTTTACTGTTTTCATGAATTTGAAATCCAATATTTGTTTTTACTTCAATCTTCTTCGCCTTGTGAAAATGGAGATCCAAGGTGATATTTGGGAGGACTTCCAATATAGACACAGTGTCGACTCCCAAAGGAGCGAGTTCAGTGTTTCAGTTTTCACTTAAGGGAACAAAGATTTATTTTTATGCAAGCATATGACATGCAAAACCTTGAACTTCCTCATTTTCAATGATCCATTCCATCCTGGTGAAACAGCAATTTACTTTTACTTTTTCAATTTCTTGATCACATGAGCCAATTGCCCAAGGAAGGGCAGATGGAGTTTAATTTAGATAAATGCGAAGTGCTGCATTTCGGAAAGGCAATCAGGGCAGGACTTATACACTTAACGATAAGGTCCTGGAGAGTGCTGCTGAACAAAGAGACCTTGGAGCGCAGGTTAATATTCCTTAAAAGTGGCGTTGTAGATACGTAGGATTGTGAAGCCGGTGTTTGGCATGCTTGCCTTTATTGGCCAGAGCAAATGAGTGAAGGACTTGGGAGGTCATGTTGCAGCTCCACAGGACATTGGTTAAGTCACCTTTGGAATACTGCATTGAATTCTGGTCTTACTGCTACAGGAAGGATGTTGTGAAACTTGAAAGGGTTCAGAAAAATTTACAAGCATATTGCCATGGTTGGAGGGCTTGAGCTATAGGGAGGGGCTGAATAGGCTGGGGCTGTTTTCCCTGGAGCGTTGGAGGCTGAGGGGTGACCTCACAGAGGCTTATAAAATCATGAGGGGCATGAATAGGACAAATAGAGAAGGTGTTTTCTGGGTTGGGGAATTCAAAATCTAGAAGGCATAGATTTAAAAGGAACCTAAGGGGCAAAGTTTTCATATAGAGGGCGGTGTGTGTATGGACTGAGCTGCCAGAGGAAGTGATGGAACTTGGTACAATTATAACATTTAGAAGGCACCTGGATGGCTATATGAAAAGGAAGGGTTTAGAGGGATATGGGCCAAATGCTGGCAAATGGGACTAGATTAATCCAGGATATCTGTTCGGCATGGACGAGTAGGGCTGAAGGATCTATTTCCATGCTGTGCAGCTCTATGACTCCTTGTCAGTATATTGCATTAGTTGCTTACAATGTGGCGATCTCTACAAAGGAAAGATCAAACACACACTGGATAACCACTTTGTGAAACACCTCAGTCCACAGTATTACCCCCAAGCTTCAGTGATGTAATTTTAAGTCTCCATCTTGCTCCCACACTGTTTCTGACTTTGACTTGTCAGTATTCCATTAAAACTATATACAAGCTCAAGAAAAGCCTTCTGAGCTTAACACTGAATTTAATTTTAGATCATAATCTCTGCTCATATTGTTTTCTGTTTTTTTGCCGCCTTTTTAAACTTTTCTTTCCCCTCTTCAAAATTTTTACTTTACTTTGTGCTGAGATAGCAGTTACCAGATGATTCACGTCACCTTTTGACAACTTGAGATCCTTTACTTGTCTCAATACCACTTCCTCTTGCTTTGAATCATAAAATATTTTATCATGCAATCTATCCTGCCCTTCACCTTATCACAGACCCTTTCTTCTACTCTTCTTCCCCTCTTTTCAAGTGTTAAATCTATTACATACTTAAATTATGTGAAATGCCCAATCAGTTGTATATGGTAACCTTGAGAGAGAGATTTAAATATCTATTCTGCTTATCATAATGAGTGTTGGCGCACATCACTTTTTGCACCCAATGTTTGCATGATATATTCCCATATGCAGCCCGCACTGTAATGTGCTCTCCTTATCTAATTTTACAGAAACAATAGTCACTCCTGTGCACATATGAGAATGCTGCATACAATGACGGACTGCTGACAAAGACCATTTGACACTCCACAAATTCATTTCTGTTTGGACTCTTCAAAATGACTTTTGTCATACTTTGTGCTGGATTAATGCCAGAGATCAGAACCACAGAAAACAAGCACTTTCAGTCCATAAATGAGGGTTAATTTGTACAATTTCACTCACCTTGGCTTTTTCGCTGGGTTCCGTGTTTGTGCCATATGGAGCATTATGCAACTCCCTGGAGACAACACAAAGAAATTCAGCCTGGTCTTCATTTCCATAGTTATAGGAAGAGCCAATACTGACTAACTGGATAGGGGAATAAGATGATTTGATTAATCAACATTCATTCACAGAGGTCAACAATCAAGACATGTTCCCAAATTATCATGCAATCAGGGAAACGGGGTAATAATGTCAAGTTGCCAACTGACACCAATCCCAATACCCTCTGCTCCATAAAAGCATCAATAATTGAATTCAATTTACATCAGTTTAGGTAATTATAAAAACATCCTACAGTATGAGTGATACACAGCATAAGCAACAGAAAGGCAAAAGGAAGGATAATGTTTGGTGGTATATGGTCATGCTTCTCAAGATGCCACGTGCTGAAAGTTTTAACAGACACAGATTATAATCAACAAATCACTCTTAAAATGCACACTTAACAGCAAGTGTGAATGAATTACTGCCTCTGGCTGAAACAAATTAGGATGGGCACAACCAATTTAGTTTCAACAAAGTCTTGAAGTTCAGGAGCAAAGGGAGAATTCATTTATAGTTTAAGGTTGATCATTATAATGGCATAAAATAGATACAATCAACCAGACATTACATACAAGCAATAATCCAAGTCAATCTTGGGAGGATAAAAAAGATTTCAGCCTCTAAGGGCAATGATAATGCTGAAAATACTCCTTTCACATCCTTCCTAACTTATTCCTGCTGTCTCTCTCATTTCCCTTATTTAACTCCTTCCATCATACCCTGCAGCATCTTGATCCCTTCCCTTCCCTTTCCTTTCATATGGACCTCTTTTTTGTTTCCACCATTCCGATCTCTGTCATCTCATATTTCAGTGCTTGGGGAAAATGGAAGTTGTCCGACATGAGACACTGGAGTCCAGTACCTCCTTAGCTGAATAACTTCAAGCTATCGGTGGCTTTACAGGACAAAGGCAGGAAAGTGAATGCTAAATACATTAAATATACCTGCACATGAACAAGCACTTTTTCAAAATATATTAAATACATTAATTTTTAAATTTAGAAAAGCAAGATCGGTGGTGTGGCCAGACAGTGAATAATATTACAGATAAAGACTGAGATGGCTTATGGTTTGGTGACTGCCACATCAAAAAGTGTTACAACTGTGGCAGCAGGCAAAAAGAAACTGAGCAAGACTCAGATGTGAATGCGATTAAATCAGAACCACAGCAGTGATCCTGTGAACATCCTCTGCAGGGTAAAGATACAGGAGCCTGGAACCAAATACTGCAGTGACTGCCAGTGGTGCTGACAGTCGCCAGGAGATAGGAAGATGAGACAAGACCCCACGCCAGACACTAACATCCTACTCAGGCAATGTCAAGTTACAGTGCTAGTTTATGAAGATCTCAACTCAAGCTTTTGCCACAAATTTGGTTCATAATTGAACCAAATGCCATCTGCTTCCAAAAGTACATGGAATTTGGGGAAATATCAAGTAGATAATTCAGCCATTGATTTATTATTCATTAAATTCGGAATGGAACCCACTAATGAATATTTTAACCCAATCTTCCTTTCAGCTCCACAAAAGTTAGGGATTGTGATCACTTAATTTGTCCATTATCTTGCATAACTTGCCACTATTTCAAGAGCATCCAAATGATTCCAGTGCAATTTTCACTTAATTTCTATGTGCACTTCCCTGGTTACAAATGATCAGCAGTGTATTCATCAGTCCAAATCCAAACCATTACAAAGGAGCTGGCCAGTGATCATTTTTGATATCTTAACCAAGTGCTTCCACTATACATACACAGCATCTGAACAATGAGCAAAAGGAACGGCATCGCATCTTTCCACTAAGTATTTTAAAACCTTGCAGGATTGGACATTGAGTTCAACAATCTCATCACCTTTACCCCATTTTTTCCCTTGCTTTTTTTCTACTTTCTATTTTTGTAATGCAGTTATTAGTGATTATTCTGGTTTTCCTGGTTATACCTCCTCTCGACCCATCTTTTCTTTCTTTCATGTTCCATTACCATAGCTTTTTACTTTGAATCATTGTTTAATCTCTCATGCTTTCCCATCAGATCACAGACTTTCCCTTTTAGGTGTTATAGTTGTACTGTACAGGAATTATGCATTGCTGAAGAGAGAGATGCTGCCAAAGCTTTCTGTGTTGCACTCATCAGAACAGTCAAAAGTGAACAACAATTTCTACTGCACGAGAAGAGGTTGCTGATTTGTTAGCAAAGACTCTGATTGGCAAAGGTCTTGCCATGGAGAATGCACCAAGGAACAGTTAAGCAACATGAATTCGACTGGGACAACACTACCATTATAGGGCAAGCCAAACAGAGAACAGCCAGGGAATTCCTAGAGGCATGGCACTCATCAACAAACACATCGACTTGGACCCAATATACCAGCCACTACAGCGGACAGCTCGAACTGACAACCGGAAATGGCAGAGACAGGCCACTATAAATGCCGGAGGAAACAGCACAGAAGCGCTTCACAGGAGGCTCCCAAGCACTGAGGATGTCACCTAGACAGGGGACGAAACGTTTGCAAGACAAATTCCCAGCTCGGCGAACAGAACCACAACAAGGAACAGTTAATCACCAAATTCAAATTCAAATGAGGCAGAGGAATTCTAATTGGACCAAAGCATTACCAAGTAGTGTGCACAAGCAAATGGGTGACCCACCAAGCTTTTGTTTGGGTGATAAATGCACAATGATGACATGCTCTGTTTGCAAAAGACTTTGTGTGTGAATATATGTAGCTTCTAGCACATTAATGAGCTCAAACAATAATCAGAATTAGTTGTTTGCATAACTCTTAGCATAAATCAGATTAGTTAGACACTTGAATTTTATAAAGGTGGTGGATGCAGTCAGTACTTGTGTTGCTTGATGTGATCCACCATGTGTTAGAATGTATGGCCTACATACCTGTCACCACATTGATGCTGAAATTCATGTATACATTACTCATTTGTGTGGTACACAACATTTTTTGCTCGACGGTAGCAGACTTTACCGGCAAACACCACTCTGATTGCTCCGGCATAGTTGTAACATGAAACAGTTTGCTTCACCTCTTGCTCAAATTTTTGTGATATTTTATGCTTTCAAGGTAGTCAGGATGTACAGAAAGCATTTTTCAGGATTAAAGATAGCAGATTTAGTCCCATTCCTGAGTTGGTTTGCTTTACAGTAATCAACTCATTTCCTAATTTCCATTCTCCATAATAACACTTCTACCAAACTCACTAAACAACCAGCACCCTCTTCTCATGCAACATAAATTGTTGGACCTTCCTTTTTGTTCTCTCCTCCCATTTGCCCTGCCTCATTTAAAAAGGTGTTACATCTCCAAGCAGTTCAGACAATGGGTTATTGATATGAAAGGTTATCACTTTCTTTCTTCACAAAACACCAAACTTGATTGGTTTGTAATTTTATTTCTATTTCAGATTTCCAGCGTCAACAGTAATTTGCTCACACACCATCAGATGTTCCCCTGGCTGACTTACCCTCACAGATACAGTTGCTTGGCCAGCAATCAAAAGCTCAATTTGATGAATTATTTCAAGAAAGTGTTGAATCTGTCACAGGACTCCTCAAACAAAAACAGATATTGTAGAATATTCATCAGAACCCGAGATTTGGACTAACAGCTGCACACAGGGGTCAGTGGAAAATTTTCCCCGCCTTAATGACCTGAGTTTTGTTTATTTTGCCTCTTCGAACAACCTCAATTAGCCAAGCATCAATTTTCCGAATTTCAGATTATCAGAAGAGATTTCAAGGTCCCGTAAAAACACTACCTATTATCCGACCAGTTATCCAAACTCAGTTATCCGAACAAAATACTCCCTGCCCGTTTTGTGTGGATAATTGAGGTTATTCTGTAGTTCTGGGAGGTCTGGGTCAGGCTGGTCTATACTGCGATACATTGGCATCACAACTGTTTGGCATTGACTGGGTGGACTCTGTCTTTTCCTGTTCATTATTTGAATTAATTTCTCTGCTCATAAAAATTATGGAGCAAATCCATCTCTCAGTCTCATCCCACAAGATTGACCATAGTGTCTGCACAGAAAAACACCAACACCATCTGTTCATGCTAGAGCATCTTAGCGGAAACTCTGCTTTTCCAGAGTGAGCAACGAAAACAATCCAACAGTGGATGTTTTAAAACAGTTATTTAATTATTTTATTCCCTGTAAAAGAAAAGGGAAAATAAAGTACTGGCACCTGAAATATTTTTGTAACAAGGTCTCAAGGGAAGATCTTCTGGTAACCAGGAATAAAAGCTACTGTAAACAGGTACAGCCTGTAAATAAGAAGCAGCTCCTGCTTGATTTTACATCGACGACACTAACACTTGGCTCTGATCCGACCTTCAAAACCAAAACAAGCAACTGCCTGCAGCAAGAAGACATACACAAACACAATGCTCACAATACAAAGTCTCATTCCAGGGCCCCTTTGCAGATCAAGAATATTCTTATAAGATGGTGCCAATGTTGGTTTAAGGGGCACAAGAAATGCAATCTTGTCAACATCACTTGCATTTTTTTTAAAGAAAAAAGAAGATTGAAGCTTAGTTAAAATATTGGGAACATTAAATTGAAACAACCTGATAACAGAAGCGGATTGTTACCATTCATGTAGAGTGACCAGGTTAGCACAGGAAAGGATAACTTGTGGCCTGGTCAGGATGCATTTCAATATCAAAAATCAATAGTGTTTGAAAACTACAAAGTCTTTGTGGTTTATAGTCCACGAGCAACCAACACAAGTGCCATTACTCATGAGAGTCAAGATTAGAATGGTGCTGGAAAAGCATAGCAGGTCAGGCAGCATCCAAGGAGCTGGAAAAGTGATATTCCTGGTGAAGGGCTCCTGCCCGAAATGTCGATTTTCTTGCCCCTCAAATGCTGCTTGACCTGCTATGCTTTTCCAGCACCACTCTAATGTGGACTCTAATCTCCGACATCTGTAGTACTCACTTTTGCTTGTTACTCACGTGAGCCAGATTCATTGTTGACACACTATTCTTCATAGAAGGTAAATGATGAAGTCCAAGACTGCCATGCCCACAGTACATACATATGGTGACCCAATTATTGACAAAAATCCTTAAATTCTACTTTGATGAAGATACTGAGGGCAATTAGTGTCTGTCACTCCAGCTGAAATCAGTTAACAGTACAGTTGGAGACTGAACCTGCAGATTCTGCTCTGTATGAACAGGCCAAAGACAAAGCAAGATCATAGACGATGCTCTTTTGCGGGAGAATGAGAATTTACAGGTTAAGTTAAAAAGGCCAACCACAAAAGTAATCATGTCTGGATTACTACTGGAGTGGAGTGAAGAACAAATTGGCATAGGGTAAATAAGATCAGAGAGTGAATGCAAAGTTCAAAGACTGGTGTGGGAAAAATGGGTTTTAATAAAAAGACTGGAACCAGTATAGGGGAAAGACAGCGCTTTTCAGTTGAGAGTGACTTTACTTGCAAAATGCTAGGGGACTTGCGTTCTGGAAAGTCAAGCAACTAGGGTTATTTATAAGCCCTTAAGCTAAAGGGTTAGTGGGGTTGGAGGCAGCAGTATGTGCAGAGAAGATCAGCATGAGGTTTCCTTGCCCTATGTCTGACCTGATGCCATGAAACTCCATTGGATCCAAAGTTGATGTTGAGACTCCTAGAGAAACTCCCATCTAATATTTACCACCATGCTGTTAACTCCGCAGAATCTGTCCTGCTGGTAGGACAGTACATGCACAAGATGGCTATAGTGTTTTCTGAGACTGTGTGCAAGATAGTATTCCCTGAGCATAACTATGTCAGCTTGACTAGTCTGTGATACAATTCTCCCAATCTTGACATTAGTCCTCAGATGTTGGTAAGGAGGAATTTGCAAGATCATAAGGGCGAAGTCTGCCATGCTTCTGGTTTTGTTCCTTTGAGATTTTTAAATTATTGATATATTTCAGAGAACAATTTAAGAGTCAATGATATGGAGAGTCTGGAGTCACATGTAGGCCAGCTCAGGCAAGCAATTATTGACCTGAACATTTGGCCAGAGGGCAGTTAAGAGTCAACCTCATTACTGTGGGTCTGAGGATGGCAGTATGTTTTACCCCCTAAAGGACATTAATGAACCAGATGGGCATCCACAATTGATAATGGATTCATGGTCATCATTAGAGTTTCAATTATACACTTTTCTCACTGAATTGCGGTATGGTGGGATTTGAAACTAGGACCCAGAATATTACTTGGGTCTGGGATTACTACAGTCACAAAACTACAATGCCATCTCCTCCACATTATGAAGAAATACATATGCATTGGAGACACTTCAGTGAAGTGTCAAAATCTTCAGAATGGTTTACTCCAGAGAACTGTGGAAGCTGAGTATAGAATATATTCACTGCTGAAATAAGACATTTTTAAAATAGGGGAAATCCAAGGTTATGAGGAACAAACAGGACAGTGGAGGCGAAGCCAACATATGATCAGCTAAGATCTTGCTGAATGGCAGGGTAGCTTGGGAGACCAATAGTCTACTGTTGTTCCTAGTTCTAATATTCAAAGACTGGATGTGAATAGGGCACATTGTAATGAAAGTTCACAAGTCTTAACTGGTTGTGCTGCCAAAAGAAAAGTTCAAACACAACTCTTATGAAAAAAGATACTAGTGTCTTATTTTAAACCAACACATGCCTAGACATGCCTCACCAGCCCACTGTGTATATCCAGCTGTTGCAACTCTCTGCCAAGGATCAGTAACTGGAGAGCACAAAAACAACCACCAAAAACAAAATACTTTTCATTCTTAACCAGATTATTTAGGTCACCTCATAATACTAAACTCAAATCCTAGCTATGCTTATCAGCCTGTCTGGAAATAATTTTAGTAGTGTTGGATAACCTTGTTGTGTTAACACTGGGTCTCAATGAAAGGCTGTGTTGTGAAATGTTAATGAACGTGCTTCGCCAGTGGCAGAGTTTCCAAAACAGGGCATGCTTTAAAGTACAGATGATATCAATAATTTTTTGTGCTGATTACTAGCTTTCCTACAAGTGCATGTCATTCGACATATTTTTTAATGATGCTACAGACAACCCACCCCTTTCCTAATGATGAGGATAAAAATAGCAAAACTAAACAGCCAAGACCATTTTTGATGGCTAAATAGGTCCACATAGATCAAAAATGCTGAGATAATTGCCTGGTCATTTTCTGCTAAATGTATGAATCCAAGCAGATTTCATGAAGCAGGTGTTTATTAAGGCCACATTAACCAAATATCAATCGTGCAACTGCTCATTAAGGTGCAAGGTGAAGTCTGACTGCAAAGAAAAAGTGCCGGGATTCTTAACACACGAGTACAACTATATCACTGAGGTAGGAAAGAGAACAGTACATTCAGGAGAAAGATTCCATTATGAACGCAACAGTCCACACTGGTGTTAATGCTCTACCAGTGCCTTTTCTCATCTTTATTCATCCATCAGCATAAAATGGATTTCTACCTTGCTCATGTTCAGATCCAGCCCACCCTTGGAGCAAACTGGTGTTTCAAATTGGAAGCCCTCTATTTGAATGCAAAACTGCCTTCTCTTTACATGTGGATCAAGCATTCAACTTTCTAACTCCATAACTGATGTTATTCCTGGGGTGGTTTCAATTCAAATTTAAATATGCTAAATTTCAGGAATTATACTATTTCACACCCAGGATGAATATAGAATCCTCAGTTTGCCTCTCAGACCATTTAAGCTCAAGATAACATCACAAGAATGAACTCTTGGGTGTTTGATGAGTTGAAGTAGTTATCAGAGGGAAAGGAGATGCTCTTTTGAGATTTTTTTTTGTTTTTAAACTTCTCAACATGCAGGAATTAGTTCTTACTCATATCTGTAGTATCTAATTTATACTGTTATTAGGTTGCAGTATTTTATTTGGGAACCTGGATTCAAGAGTGGAGAAAAAGTAGATTTGTCTTCACTTCTATGAAGGTGACATCCTTTTTTTTGCAGAAGTCAGAAAGCAATTTTGAATAGTATTCAAACAGTTTTTCCAAAAAGGAATGCGACTCAAGTTAAATGAATTGATCAGCAATCTGGGAATTAACTGATGAAATTTTGCAAAGTTGAATTTTTATAACATTCATAAAAACAGAGCAGGCCATCATCAGGTTTCAGTTAAAATAAGTCATCCAGAACAGCAATTGTTCTTGTTCTTGTTCTTCTCTTCAAATGCAGAATTCTAAGTGGCATTCAGGCTGAAAGGAAGTCTTGAGTTGCTTCAGCATTCTCAAGCAAACGAATTGGAAATAATCATTCTAGTAAGAAGTGAACGAGATGGGAGTGATACTTCACTGTAAAAAGGGTTAATTTTTTATTTTCCCTGTTTGTGCCAAGTGGTCTTATATCTCTTTGTTTTTGCTTAATAATTTTGCATTCTTTTTAGTAAAAAAAAGAAGCCTCATGTCAATATCTTCAGTGAAAGACCACCTCTGTAACCATACTGCAAAAAAAAAACTTATGATCAAGCAAGCTAAATTTCATTGAGATTTTACTTGACCAGTAATAACATCAGTTTTGATCTTAAAGGATAGGCTTGTCTGGGATAGGAATTACTTGAATTTAAGTATACCGGTAACCCTAAAAATGTATTTAGGTGAGCATCAAGTATCAAAAATCTGAAAACCAGCAGCTGTAATGATACCTTTAATATCTTACAGGTAAATGTGGGGCAATAGTTATACAAGAATCAAACAGTATATTTGAGAAAATAGAAAATCCGTCAATGGAAATATTAATTTTAGGGAGTGATTAGAAGAGCACCTAAGTGATAAAAGTCACCTAAAAGTCACATTATAATGGAAACCAAAAAAATTGTGGATACTAGCAATCAGAAACAAAAACAGAAATTGCTAGAAAAGCTCAGCATCTGAGGAAGGGTCACTGGACCTGAAACACTGACTCTAATTTCTCTCCACAGATACTTCTCGACCTGCTGAGCTTTCCCTCATCTTCCACCTGGGCAGCCTACAGCCTGGAGGACTCTACATTGAGTTCTTCAATTTCAAATAACCTCCTGTTGAATAAGGGCTGAACAATAAAGGTTGGGATAAAGTTAAGTCTCAAGGAATAGCCTTGAGGATGCTGTAGGGCATATGACTCTCAAAAATAGACATGGCCAACATCAGATAAAGCATTTGAATAATTATTTTCAAGAAGAAAATCAATGATTGCCCATTGCATGTTCCACAGATTCCCTTCATTGCTGTGTTCTTATTGGAGAGTTTGGATCGTTTAGCAATATCATAAGACAGACTGAACATTAAATTCAATACCAACTTGAACTGTCCAGGTTTGGTTCCATAATTTGTCAAAAGATAATAACATGAGTACTAGTTGACAATCAACTTCATCAACAATTCCATATGCTACACTTCACATCACAAACCTTGCAAGTAACAACTTTTCTACATTTCCACCAATGCGAAAAGCAAAATACTATAGATACTGGAAGTCTAAAATAAAAAGAAAATTTTGGAAATACTCAGTTGAGGTGGCATCTGTGGAGCGAGGAAAAATTTAATGCTTCAGGGCAATTAGCTTTTACCAGTTCTGAAGTGCAAGCATCTTTTGCCAAGTATATATTTGAAGACACATGATCTATTTAGATTTGGAAATGTTATCTCATCCCCAGTTTATTCTCATTAGTCTAGCATTTGATAAATTGGTACTTTATACTTTACAAACATTTCATGCAAGCCGCAGTCTGTTACAGACTCTATTGTACTGAATTATGAAGCTTCAATTGTCCTGTGGTAAACAGCCCTAAATTTAGGTCTTAAATCTTTTGCCCAGTGGCCTCAGTCTTGCCGAGGTTATAATTGCTGAGTCTTTGTTTATTGTTGGCCTCAAACATCCAGCTATTTTTGAAACTTGCTTTTGCTTCAGTTCAAGCTCATGTGGTGATATATTTTATGAGCAATTGTTCTTCAATGGTGCAAATAAATTGAGAAACACTTTCTGAATTAGATTTTATGCATATTAAATATAAGAAGATTTACTGCAATGGCAATGACAAACTATTATACATTGCTGTATATTTTTTCCTTCCTTTTCACTTCTTTTATCTTGGAAACTTCATTCTATTAATCATTACATAAAATAGAAGGGCTACAATAAGTGTAAACATGTTCTCTTCCAAGAACTGATTAAATTTCATGAGGAAAATATCTATGCAAGTTATGGAAGAGCCTTTCAAAAAGGATACAGCTATTTTTCTGCTCAACTTCCAGGAATTAAGTAAATATTCAAGTATCAATTTATTACTTGGCCCTGCACTCAGACAATGAGAGTGATATTTCACACCAACACCAATACTGAGTATACAGACAATAGAATGGAGTGCAACTGAATGATGAGTGACAGATCCTGATCATTTCTCTCTCCATACTGTGGCAGTAGTTACATCCAGGATGTTCCTTTTGGTGACTTGATGCCTTGTGTGATAACCTAGCCAGAAAAGTTTCAAGTCTTTTCATCAGCTGATTTTTATCCTATAAGATCTCTCAAATTCAGGTTTTAAAGTGAGTAAAAATATGATGATGAGACCAAGTGCCGGGGAATCGAATGGCTGGAGAGTCCTACCCAAGCTAACCATAGGCCTTTTTTTAAAAATTTTCTCTCTCTTTTGTAGGTATAAAAAAATTCCACTACTTTTATCAGGTAATCTCACAAGCTGAGTGAATAAGGATAAGGATTGAGCAATATTGTTTATCCGCAGAGAATAAACAGTGTGACTGATTCCATCCTCAACAAATCATTTCCAAAAGGGCATACTATCATAGATCAGAAGCAAGGTGCTGTTTTGATTTCCCTCTCTGTCAAAATGTTACCTTGACAGAGATCAGATAAATGAGTGGAGACAAGGAATTGTACCCAGGAGTCCTGGTCTAGCTATTGTCCTGGGGATTTAAAATCTAATGTTATCCCACAGATGTAAAGTGCATCGTCTGTTGTATCAGAAGACAGCAACACAGGACATTTTGTACTGTTGGGTCCCAAAGTCTACTTTGAAATAGGAGCTAAATTAGCAGGAATTACCTTTTTCAAGAGTTCTCAGCAGGCCTGTGCTTTGCATTAAATATTCAGGGAGTACTTTGGAACAAGTCTGAATACAGAGAATCTCTCCCCATCAAACCCACTCTGCACTCCAGGCACCAGTGTTACATTAAAACAAAAGAGCAAAATACTGAAGGAGCGGAACTCAATATGAACAGAAAATGCTGGAAACACACAGTGGTTTGGCAGAAATTTGTGTAGGAAGAAAATGTCATCGACCGGAATCATTAATCTGACATGACACTTCAGAGATGAAGCCCAATCTGAGTGTTTCAGTACTTTCTGTTTTTATACCAGGGCTTCAGCTTTGTTGCTCAAGGCCAACTCAACAAGGTTTGCAAAATAGTTCTTCTTTAAAAAAAATTGGCTACCCTCAAATCTTAAGATATAACTCAATGGAAAAGCAACCATCGTGCAAGGACACAGTTAAGAGTTGTCTTCATAGCTAAGTTTTTAAACCAAGCCTGATGCAGGTATCATTACTGTGCAAAATGAAGATTATCAAAAAGCAGCATGTAACATTATACAGATTAATTTTCAAATATGATTGCATAATTTGTATTTTAGGTCTACATATCTTTAAGAAATCTGTAAAAAAAAAGTACATTAGAGAAGCTAAAACAACGTTGTAAGCAGTGCCATCAGTTGCAGTACATAAAGGTGCTGTGTGTACATTATATAACATTCATACATACACACAAACACACAATAGCAGCAACCACAGAATTGAAACACATGAAAAATCTTTCAAAGAATGGGAAGATGTAATGTAAAGCAAGCGATGGTAACAAGCAGGGAAAAAGTGGCCGTGCATTATTAGGGTGAGTGTGGAGGGTATATTGGGACAGACCTCGCTGGTGCTGTTGTGGAAACTGGTCTCCTCCCCCTTCACTTCCCGCGACACTATCAGCAGAAACTCTGATTGATGATCCCGCCCATAGCCATACGGGGAACCTATACTGACCAGCTGTAACAACCAGAGCAGAGAGTTTGTAATACTACGTATGCTAAAGGAATTTTTACACTTCAAATTCACAAAAAGTGGAAATTAAACACATTTTAAAATGATTTGTATAACATTTCAAATATATTTTCACTAGTTGTTTTCAACAATGAGTGTGGCAATTATTCAAAATATATAACAGAAATATTGATCAGCAAACAATCCCTATTTTCTGATGAGGTCCTAGAATCTTGTACTCCAGAATGATTCACAGATGCCTACCCATTACTTGTTCATTGGTAGCAGTCATCGTATAGGATAACAGTTGACTGAGGGAGCAGGCATTTTTATGGGTCAGAGGAATGAAAAGAATCATCCATCAATGTGATCCTACACAAAGAGCTAGTACCCAGTTACAGAAGAACATTCAAAAGACGATGCATCAATTATATTATCTACATCTGCTTAAACAGGTAGAGTGCAAGTTCAGGTTGGAAAAGGAGATGAATGATGGACCCACATTCAAAGCATACACAAGTTGAAAGCTACCAATTAACTCAGGATCAACTCCTGGTTTGCCTTCAGGTTAGCACATTAGTCAGGGCTGCAGTGTTAAATTAGCCTTGATATCCTTGGATTATTGAGTGAAAGAAAAACGTAATTAGTAAAATTTACATTAGTTGTCCATTGACACTCTGTTGGAAAGGATATTATGGCAAGAACAGGATAAGTATGACTGTGATGTCTCACAGAACTGAAGAGCCTGTGAAAACCATGGTCTTGACTTGTTTGAAGAATGGCCAATTACGAGTAGGCTTCCAAATATGCACAGCAGCTATGAAAACTGCCCTTATATGGATAATCCTCAGAAGAGAGGAAACTCTCAAAAATTGGTAGGAATCCGTAAACTCATTTTAGTTCAGTACATTAGATGAAAATTGTACAAGGAGAAAACAATAGCATAAATCAAGGATAGCCACTTTCTGGGAGATGTACTACAATACTTGTAAGACTAAAAACTCCCAATATAAAAGATTAAGATGGAAAACGAATTTAATTAAATTATTGCTTTTCAAATGGACCATCTAAGATCTCTTCTATGGCACAAAAATATTGACTTTGATCTTTAATAGCAATTCTGCCATATCAAATTTTTGAACAAGAGAAAACCAATTCTACAGTTCACAAAACACCACACTTTGGGTATATACATACTCTGTCAAAAAGGATTGTACAAGAGATACTAGCAAACAGAAAACAGCAGTTCCAAGGAAGAATTAATGGAGTTGGGTGAACAAAGGGGTCAAACAATCATCTTTGGTGCAAGGGGTCAGGGTCGAGAAATGTAAACAGAAACAAACAATGAACCAACAGGGAATGTACTTGTGCTCTCAGAAAAGGGGACTTCTCTTCTTTGACAAGCTAATGTCAGGTTAGGGGCTAAATTGAAAAGCAGAATGAAATAGGTAGTAATGTCTGGATCACTATCTGAGACATAAGTAAATTGATACTGTCAACAAGGTTAAAGAGGTAAACACGTGGCTCAAGGATTGGTGAGGGAGAATTGAGTTTGACTTTATGGGACATTGACAACAATACTGGGAAAGGACAAAACTGTTCTGTTGGGATGGGCTTCCCCTGAATCATGCTGGGACTAGAGTTCTGGCGAATTGCATAACTAGGGCTGCAGGTAGGGCTTTAAACTAAATTGTTCAGATCGGGGGTTTTGGTGGGTTGGGAGGTGGGGGGTAGGGTTTGGGAGTACATTCCATGGAAGATTACAAAAAAAGAAGAGAGAGTTGGCACTCTTCTAATTGAAGAGCTCACCTGAGGTAAAAAAGTTCCCAGAACAAGTAATACGACAGTGTGGGGAAAGGGTCAAGATCTAACTTTACGCACAACAGATAAGGGGACAACCACGTGAAATGGGGCAGTCAACACAGGACTGAGGGTGTTATACTTACATGCCCGCAACATACAAAACATGTTGGATGAGCTGGTAGCACAGATTAAAATTGGCAGTTAAGATGTTTTAGGTATCACAGAGACATGGCTGCAAGGGGTTCAGGGCTGGGAACTAAATATCCGAGGATACAGGTCCTATTAAAAAGAACAGGTAGATGGGGTTGCCTTACTAATAAGAAACAAAATTAAATCAGTAGCAAGAAGTGACAGAGTTGGAAGGTATAGAATCTGTGGGGGTAGAAATGAGGAGTCACAAGGGAAAAAGACGATGATGGGAACTGCGTAAGGGTCTCCTAGCAGTAGTCAGGATGTAGGGAAGAAAATAAATCAGGAGATAGAAAAGACATGTAAGAAAGGCACTATTACAATAATCATGAGACTTCAATATGCAGGTGAGTTGGTAAAATCAGGTTGGTAGTAGATCTCAAGAAAAGGAATTTGTGGAACATGTTTTTGGAGCAGCTTGTGGTAGAATCCACTAGAGAACAGGCAATTCTGGATTTAGTGATCAGACAGATTAAAGGAACTGAAGGTGAAGGAACGCTAGGGAGAAGTGACTATAATATGACAATTCATCTTGCAGTTTGAAGGGGGAGAAGATTGAATAAGATGAATGGCATTACGATTGAGTAAAGGTTATTACAAAAATGAGGGGGGAGGTGGCTAGAGTTGATTGGAAGGAAAGCCTAGCAGGGAAGTTGAGCATTAATGTCAGGAATTTCTGGGGGCAATTCAGGAGGCATAGCAGAAATTCATTCCAAGAAAGAAGAAACATACTAAGGAGAGGATGAAGCAACCATGATGACAAGGGAACTTAGGGACAACATAAAAGCAAACGATAAAGCGTACAATGTGGTAAAGATTAGCATGAAGCCTTTCAAAATTAAAAGAGCAATAAGGGAGGGTAGAAGATGGGAGGAAGCTGGCTAGCGATATAAAAGATTATAAGAGTTTTTTTTAAAATACCTACAAGGTAAGAGAGGCAAGAGTGGGGACACATTTACTGTTGGAAAATGAGGCTGGAGTAGTAATGGGGACAAAGAAATGGAACGTATGAATGGAAACTTTACATCAGCTTTCACACTGGAAGACACCAGCAACATATCAGAACTTCAAAAGAATTGGGGGAATAGGTGAGTGCAGTGGACATCACTAAGGAGAAGGTGCTGGGGAAGCTGAAAGGTCTGAAGGCGGATAAATCACCCGGACTGGATGGACTACATCCCAGAGTTCTGAAGGTGACAGCTAAGGGAATTGCAGAGGCATTGGCAGTGATCTTTCAAGAATCACCAAAGTCAGGGTAGGTTGCAGAGGACTGGAAAATGGCTAATGTAACAGTACCCTTTAAAAAAGATAGGGAGAGATAGAGGCAGAGGTCAGGAAATTACAGGCAGGTTAGCCTAACTTCAGTCTTTGGTAAGGTTTTAGAATCCATTATTAAGGGCGTGATTGTAGAGTACTTTGAAGCGTATGGTAAAACAGGACAAAATCAATGCTGATTCATCGAGAGGAGATCATGCCTGATAAATCTATTCAAATGCTTTGAGATGGTAACAAGTTAGATAAAGGACAGCCAGTGGATTTGGTCTATTTGGTGGGAGAAATAGCAAAAGCACTTGTGGCAATTTTCCAAAATTTGCCAGACTCTGGGGGTAGTTCAAAGAGATTGGAAAACAGCAAAGGGTGGTAGACAAAAGATGGGGAATTATAGGCTGGTTAGCTAAACTTCTGTAGGAGGTAAAATGCTAGAGTCTATTATCAAGGAAGAAGTTGCAAGGCATCCAGATAAAAATTGTTCCGTTGGACAGACGCAGCATGGGCCGATGCTTAATCAACCTTTTGTAATTTTAAGTCATTATGAGTATGGTAGACAATCGGGACCCAGTAGATGTGGAGTACCTAGATTTCCAAAAGGCCTTTGTCAAGGTGCCGCACAAGAGGCTGCTACATATGATAAAGATGCATGGAATTACTGGTAAAGTATTAGCATGGATACACGATTGGTTGACTAACAGGAAGCAAAGAGTGGGGATAAATGAGTGCAATTCTGGTTGGCAATCAGTAACTAGTGGTGTGCCTCAGGGATCAGTGTTGGGACCGCAATTATTCACAATTTACATCGATGATTTGGAGTTGGGGATCACAGCTAGTGTGTCAAAGTTTGCAGATGACACTAAGATGAGTGGCACAGCAAAATGGACAGAGGACTGTGAAATTTCGCAGAGGAACATAGATACTTGAAGTGAGTGGGGCAAAAGTCTGACAGATGGAATACAATATTAATAACTGTGAAGTCATCCATTTTGGTAGGAGCAGTAGTAAAAAGGACTATTACTTGAATGGTAAAAAGTTGCAGTACGCTGCTATGCAGAGGGACCTGGGTATCCTTGTGCATGAATCACAGAAGGTTGGTCTGCAGGTACAACAAGTAATTAGGAAGGCAAATGGAATTTTGTTCTTCATTGCTAAAGGGATTGAGTTTAAAAGCAGGGAGGTCATGTTGCAGCTGTGAGGCCACATCTGGGGTACTGCATAAAGTTTTGGTCTCCTTACTTGAAAAAGGATATACTGGCTGCAGAAGTGGTTCACTATGTTGATTCCGGAGTTGAGGGGGTTGGCTTATGAGGAGAGACTGAGTAGACTGGGATTATATTCATTGGAAATCAAAAGGATGAGGGGGAACCTTATAGAAACATATGAAATTATGAAGGGAATAGATAAAGGTAGACAGAGAGAGGATGTTTCCACTGGCAGGTGAAACTAGGACAAGAGGGCATAGCCTCAAAATTAGGGGGAGCAGGTTTAGGAGTGAATTGAGAAGGAACTTCAAGAGGGTTGTGAATCTATGGTATTCCTTGCCCAGTGACGTAGTTGATACTATTCAATAAACATTTTCAAAGCTAAGATAGATTTTTTTGAATAATAAAGGAATTAATGGTTATAGCGAGAAGGCAGGTAAGTGGAGTTGCAGCCATGAAAAGATCAGCCATGACCTTATTGAATGGCGGGAACAGCCTCAAAAGGGCCAGATAGTCTACTTGTTCTTATGTATTTGGATTTCCAGAAGACCTTTGCCAAGGTGCTGCACAGGAGGCTGCTATATAAGAAGTCATGGCATTAGGGGCAAGGTAAATGCAAGGATAGAGGCTTGACTGATTGGTACAGGATAAAGAGAAGAGAGATAAAGGCGCCCTTTTCGATAAGACAACCTGTTACTAGTAGAGTTCTGCAGGGGTCAGTGTTGACATTATAATTATTCATGTTATACAGTCACAATTTGGACAAAGGAACTGAGGGCATTGTTCTAAGTTTACAGATGACACAAAAGGTGTGCTGAGGGATAGGTAGTGCTGAGGAAAGCGGGAGGTTGCAGCAGGACATGGGCAGTCTAGGAGAGTGGGCAAAGAAAGAGTACAATCTGGGAAAATGTAAGGGTATAATTTTGGTAGGAAGAATATAGGGGTATTTTCTAAACAGGGAAAGGCTTTAGAAATCTGAAGTGCAAAGGGACCTGAGAGTTCTAGTTCAGGATTCTCAAAGTTAACATGCAGGTTCCATTGATGGTTAGAAAGTCAAATGCAATGTTGACATTCATTTCAAGAGGGCTAGAAAACAAGAGCAGAGATGCACTACTGAGGCTGTACAAGAATTTGGTCAGACAACATTTGAAATACTGAGAGCATTTTGGACCCCTTATCTAAAGAGAGATGTGCTGGCATCGGAAGCATTCCAGAAGAAGCTTACAAGAGTGATCATGGGAACGAAGTGTGTGTCATTAGGGGAGTGGTTGTGGGTACTGGGTATTTAGGGCTCTGGCTTCCTGTATTAGAACAATGAGGTATCTAATTGAAACTTACAGAATACTGAGATAGTGTGGACATGGAGAAGACGTTGCCACCATATAGGAGAGACTAGGACCTGGGGAACTGATGACCCTTCTAAACAGAGATGCAGAAGAATTTCTTCAGCCAGAGTGTGATTTCTCTGTGGAATTCATTGCTGTAGAGGTTATTGAGGCCTAGTCATCGAGTGTATTTAAGACAGATACAGGTTCTTGATTAGTTAGGGATCAAGGGCTAAGGGGAGAAAGCAGGAGAATGAGTTGAGAAACAGATCAGTCATGATCAAATCTACAGAACAGACTTGTTGAGCTGAATAGCTTAATCCTGCTTCAGTATCTTTGGCTCTTATTGCCTAATGCTTTGCATACAGAATGGTCACTTCAAAGTAACAAGAAACTATTGTGTCAATATCTGAAGCGTTTCTTTATTCTTTCATGTGATGTGGGCTTTACTGGCATAGCCAGCATGTTGCCCCTAGTTGCCCCTGAATTGAGTGGCTTACTATATCATTTCATAGGCCAGTTAAGAGTTAATCAGATTCCTGAGAGTCTGGAATCACATGTAGTTCAGAGCATGTAAGGATGGTAGATTTCTTTCCCTGAAAGATATTAGAGAAATCAGATGGGTTTTTACAGCAATTGATCAAAGTTAACATGGTCACCATCATTAAAACTAACTTTGTTTTTCAAATTTATTAAAATGAATTAAATTCCACCATGGATGACAATCCATGCGCCTACAGCAACAGCCTGGACCTCTGGATTACTGGTCCAGCAACATTACCACTATGCCACGATCTCTCCTGCTTGAGAAATAGGATCTGACATCATGTAAATGAAAACCTTATTATGTTGTAAGTTCAAAAAAAGCTATATCTATCTGATATGCTCCAACTTACCAGAACCTCTGAAAAATGAAGACAATGGATCTATATTTATATATTAATCAATTTCTTATCATGTTACATGTAAGGACCTCAAAACACTGAACACGGGTGTCTGCGCGTGCATGCTGTTGGCGGGGGTAAAGGGGGATTAAAATTGGATTTTTTTGGTATATAAATGGTGTGCAGGAAAAGTCAGGATACTGGCACTCGGTGACAGAACCAGTGCAAACACAATGGGCCAAATGTTATTCTTCTGCACCCTAACAACTGAGATTCTTGAAGGTTCCACCAGTTTTTCTGCCCTTGAGCAAAATGCAGCAACTATTAATGAACAACTTCATTTGTAATTACCCATTCAGGCCAAACTAGGGTTCAGCTGTGATGTTATAAGAATTTTAAAGAGCAGAGATAGTTTGTCTGTTTACATTTAAACATTCTGACTTTATGTTTATCATAAATATCTATATTGACATTTAAATGGAAATTATTTACTTAAATTCATCATGTAAGCCCATCTTTCTGCCGGTTAAAGTGAAATTGCCATAGTCCCAGAGGATCTAAGCTACTCTCACAATAGAGAGACACAACTCAGTGAGTTTAATCTGAGTGTCACCTTGCCATAGGTGAGATGCAAGGTTGAGATGGCAGGACTTTCATGGTGATACCAAATGGTACAGGAAATGAACTCATGCTTTTGGTATTACTCTGCATTGCAAACCAGCAGTCTAGCCAACTGAGCTAAACACTCACCCCTTCTCTACTATCATGCTATTGTAACTATAGGTTTACAAATCTATCATGGAAAATGTTGACAAAATGATCCACTTTATAAAGTCAATTTATAAATTTATGATACAATTTCATCCTCTAAGAGGATACAATGGAGCAGTGCAGCAACATCAATGTTATTCTTAATTGGCAGTACAGTGTGGACCTTTTGCAATTTTAAAATGATAGGGGCGTTTTTATTCAGGGAATAAAATGTAGCTATTGCCAGAATTATAAATACGGTGCCCAGTTATGCGTATTGCTGTATAGCATGCAAAAACAATTATTTTGGGAGAGAATATTCCCTTGGAATGAAAAACTACTCATATCCCTAGGCTAACAAAGAAAACATTTGGAAGGAATTATACTGAAATGTCACAGCCTGCAGCAATAGTGCATTCGTTAAGCATTTGAAATTTACATCACTAAATGCTTATGCATCTTTTGGTCAGGTACATTTCCAGTTGTTTTAACATTTTACACATTGCTTCAGTTTTAAAATATCCATTGATTGAGGATACATAAATGCAGAAATGAGAATTTGATTAGGTAAGTCACATTTTTTTGGATTTGAATTTGGTTTGGCCAATGATCAATGCTGCCTTCAAATTGATGAAATACACTTGTTTCTAATGAAGTAGTGCACAAAGAACAAAGAAGGAATTCTTACATTATTCCTAAGCGTAATCTAGTGCTGGACAGATCTAAAAATCTAAGTGACTGCTTTAACATCTTTACCTGTTCGAACCTCCATCCATCAGACATTGTAGACACCATCTGGGTGAGCTCCTCTTCCTGGCACTGCAATACTCGATACACATGCTTCATTGGAATCTGAAGGTTACAAGGTAAAAGGAATCAAATCAAAGATCCATTAAAGAAAATAATGAACCACTGTTGAGGATTTTTCTAATGATAGAAAATCATATCAGAGCTTGAGATAGAATTTAAAAATGCAGCTGAAGAGACACAAAAGGTTCTTTTTTTATATAAGTTATACTTCAGAGTTTGTAAATTATTAAACTGGAATACAGTGTATATGTCTTCACTGAAAGCAATATCCCATTATACACAAATAAAAATAAAAAGCATATATTTCAATTTAAAAATAATCATACTTCACCCAAACAACAATACTGAATTTTCTTAAAAGGCACTTATTTTTAGGTAGGCTTTTCCCATCTCTATCAGAAACTCTTTGTTTTGGCACCTTGTCAACTAGTCAGTTATCATGTAATACTAAACAAATGATTTTAGAATAGCGTTCACAGCTCAACCTGTCCCTGCCCCACATACATGCATTTCCATCATGAGTTTCTGGATAGATTAAAAAGGAACAGGAAATCCTTGCTGATTTTCCTCTGCCTAATGCAGGAAAATAAACAAATTCCAGCAATTTTTACTGTGTGCATCCATGATCAGCTAACTCAATAGAGACAGATTGAACTCCGGTCCTTGGTCATACTAAATGAGCCAAACCATGCAGGAAGTTGCAGAACACATTTTCTTTTAAACTAGCAATGCAGAGTTGAATTTACAGTTATTACTGACCTGCAGGCCTGGCTTGGCAGCTCAGTTGCTTTTCCTTTTGATAACAAAAGTAGCATACTGTTATCAACATTCTCACCATCTGTGCACTCAGAACTTTGCTGGTTTCTTTCAGATCTTTGACAACAGCCTGTATTTTTACAAACATTTGTTGCAGCACTTTTCAAATATAGTTAACCATTGCTGCAATTTTCACATTTGCTTAGCAGTTAGGTATTGTTAATAATGCTGTAAACACTCTGCAAATGGAGAGGATTGGTACACATTTAACAATCCTTTCAGCATGTCTTTCCGTGGCTATAACTTAGAACAAAACTGTTTTTTTGAACAAACCATTGGAAATTTGATTGTGGGGAGGCAATGGTCTTGTGGTATTAATCACTAGACTACTAATCCAGAAACTCTGTTCTGGGGAACCAGGTTTGGATCCTACCATGAAAGATTGTGGAATTTGAATCTAGTAAAAATAGTCAGGAGTTAAGAATCTACTGATCACAGTGAAACCATTGCTGATTGTCAGGAAAAACAGATCAGGCTCACTAATGTTCTTCAGGGAAGGAAGTCTGCCACCCTCACCTAGTCAGGCCTACATGTGACTCCAGACCCACAGCAATGTGGTTTACACTCTTTCTGAGGTGGCCTAGTAAGCCACTTAATTCAAGGGTATCTAGGGGTAAGATTCCTGGTCATCCATCAGCACATACATCCCATGAATGAACAAACAAATTCCACATAATCCTGTCACACTTCCAATTTCCTCTTCCGGTTTCATGCTCTTAATGCCTCTCCATGTGGTACAATTCTACTGCAATGGTGATCTTCTGACACCTTGCCTAAGTGACCATTCTTCAACTTGAAGATGAGATAATGAGTGTCAGCAGGCTATTTGAGCCTAGCACATGCACACTGAAATATAGTCTACTCCTACTTTTATTCATACCAGTAGTTGGTGCAAAGTTTCACTTTTTCAACATTAATTAAGAATATATGGAAATTGAAAGATATTTCAAGTCCAATCAGCTAAATCATCATGGACCACTAGTAACAACAAATCTTTCTATGTGGTTGAATTATTCTTCATTTTTATACAGACATTTGGGGAATTACTTGCTGATATACAAAAGATCAACAAAAATGCACAATTTTTTTCATTCATGGGATGACTGCATAGGCAAGGCTAGGATTTGTAGACTACTCCATTTGCTCTTGAGGAGGAAGTGTTGAGCTGGCATCTTTAACTTGCTATAGCCCATCTGGTATAGTTACACCAATTTTGTTATGGGAGTTCAGGACTTTGCACCAGCATCACTGAAGGAACAATGATACAGTTCAGGATGGCATGCGATTTGGAGTCATTTGCATCATCTTCTGGTAGAGCCCACATGATAGAAGGTGCATCGAGGGAGTCTTGATGAGTTTATGTAGAATCCCTACAGGGTGGAAACAGGCCCTTTGGCCCAACAAGTCCACACTGACCCTCTGAACAGTAACCAACCCAGACCCATTCCCCTTACCTTATATTTACCCCTGACTAATGCATCTAACCTACACATGCCTGAACACAATGGGTAATTTAGCATAGCCAGTTCACCTAACCTGCTCATTTTTTGGACTATGGGAAGAAACCGGAGCACCCAGAGAAAACCCATGTAGACACGGGCAAACTCCACACAGAGTCACCAGAGGCTAGAATTGAATCCGGGTCTCTGGCACTGAGGGGCAACAGTGTTAACCACTGAGCCAACTTGCAGATAATGTAATCTATCTTGTCAATGTTACACCAAAAGAGAAAATGCTGGAAAATCTCAGCAGATCTGGCAGCATCTGTAAAGAGAAAAGAGCTGACGTTGCGAGTCTAACTGACCTTGTGTCAAAGCTGAGGTCAGTTAGACTCGAAACATCCGTTCTTTTCTCTCCTTACAGATACTGCCAGACCTGCTGAGATTTTCCAGCATTTTCTCTTTTGGTTTCAGATTCCAGCATCTGCAGTAATTTGCTTTTATTTTGTCAACATTACACATTGCTGATTTTGTGCACTGGGAGAGGGATTGAATATTTAAGGTGCTGAATGGACATGGTATTGAGCATCTTGGCTTTTGTTGGGGTTGTATCCACCCAGGCACACGAAGAGCTTCCCATCACACCTCTGACATGTGTCTGTGGAATAGTGGACTAGCTTGGGGAAGACAGGAAAATGCTTGTTTCTGCAGAATTAATAGGTGATCTGCTCTTATAGTCATGGTATTTATATAGCTTGTTTCATAAAGTTTTTGGTCAGGATATTGATGGTGGTGGATTCAGCAGTGGAAATGCAATGCTCATTAAATGAAGATGGCTTGGTTGTCTCTTGTTGGAGATGATCACTGACAGCAACTTGAGTCATGAGAATGTTAACTGCCATTATCAGTGGTAGCCATGAGGTGGAGGTGCCGGTGTTGTACTGGCGTGGACAAGGTCAGATGTCACACGACACCAGGTTAGTCCAACATGTTTATTTGAAATCACAAGCTTTCAGAATACTGTTTCTTTGTCTAACCTTGCCATTGTAAGTCCAGTGGTATTAATAGCTAGAGGCACAAAATGACACTGAAGGGCTTGCAATCATGCCAAGAGAGCAGAAGCAGCGGAGGAACAGAGGAATTGTAGTTTCCATGGATACAAATCATTAAAATCTAACGAATGGGTAGAAAAAGCAATGCTAACAGAATGATTGCATTTATCTCAAAAAGGTTGGAATACCAAGGGAGAATGTAATTCTACAAGTCTTTTTCATACTCTAATTTGGAACACTGAATTCAGTTTTAGATACTGTATTTCAGGAAGATACATAGATCAACCAGAATGATACTATGGCATGAGGATTAAAGCAGACAGATGGGTAAATTAAAACTGGTTATGCTACTTTTAAGTTTATAAAATGGTAGGTACGTTTAAAATGATTGAAGGATTTTACATAAAAAGTAGACAAATTCATTCCTTCAGTGGAAGCTCCAGAAGCCTGGAACATAATCTTGGAATTAGAACTAAGCCATTTAGATGTAAAATCAGGAGGCAGTATTTCCACACAACTCAGTTTTGGAAATTTGAAACCCTTGCCAAAAGTCTAAAGGCGGGTGGAACAACTCAAACAACTTATAAAAGACAAAGATTGATTGATATTTGGAAGCTAAGAATATCAAGCTATATCAGACCATTTAGTTCAGCTGGCTAGGTGGAATGTAGATTGGAATTATGCTAACTGATTTAAATCAAATGGGTTTGATTCTCCATCTAATTGGGATAGACTTGGGGACTGTCTCCTCACTGAGTCTGAGAATGTAATGGCACATAGCGAAAAGGTCAAAGGCAAGTTGAATGCCCTACTCCTCTTCCAATAGTCCTCATGAAACCACTGCTTTCCAAAGCAGCTAAAGGAGATCGCATGATCAATATTGTGAGGGAAAATGACAGCTTTCAAGAGGGAATGCCACTGAGTGAATGAGATCTAAAGATCTACCCAGAAATTGAGCAAACGTCTTGATTGCTGAAAACAGCGCAATTTCTTTTCAGCACTAAGTTCTTGCTTCCAACCTCAATTCATTAATTCCCCAAGACAATGTTTCATATTTGCACATGGTCTCTCTCCACTCACCTGTGATGTTTTGGTGTCTCTCTCTCTTATTCTGTCTTTCACTAACTTTATTAGTGATGTAATGTTGTAAAATTCTGCTTCCTCCAGCACACCTGAAAAGGGACAAACTACCATCAACTACATTCACTCTATAATATCACACAGATTAAACAGCATTCCTTTCAACCATGAAATCAATGATTTGCAAGTCTTTATTTGTTCCTAGAATGTGACAGCATTTGTTATCCAATTCTTCCTTTAAGAAGGTAGTGCTGAGCCACTTTCTTGGTGTAGGTACATCCAGTTCTGTAGAAAAGAATTTTAAGAGTTTCCTCCACCATGACTGAAGGAGTGACTATATAGTTCTTAGTCATGATGGTGGGCATGTTGAAGGGGAACAAACTGTTGATGTTTGCAAGCATATGTTGTCTTTGTTCTTTTGAGTGTTAGAGATGTTGGGTTTTGGTGGAGCAGAACAGCCTTGATGAGTTGCTGCACCGTATCATGCAGACAGTATACATGCCAGTGACAGAGTGCTTAAAATGGTGGATGGGTGCCAATAAAACTGGTTGCTTTAGTTTAGATTTTGTTGAGCCTCTTAATTGTTGTTGGAGTTGGACTCATCCAGTCAAGTGGAGGCTACTCAATCACATTCCAGACCTGTGCCTTGTAGTTAATGGAAAAACTTTGGACAGTTAGGGAGTGAGTTAGTTACTGCAGAATTCCAAGCCTGCTCTGCAGCCTGTATTATTATTACTGCCGGACCAGTTAAGTTTCTGGTCACTAATGCCCCTCTCAGGAAGATGATGGTAGGGGATTCAACAATGGTAAAGCTACTGAATGTCAAGGGGAGACAGTCATTGCCTTGCATTTGGCTGACATAAAAATCACATGCTGCTTACCAATTTAAATCTGAATGTTGTCCATAACCTGATGGATGCAAGCAGACATAGTACCTGAGAAGTCTCAAATGTTACTAAACAATATGTAATCATCAACTATAATTCCCACATCTGACCTTAGATGGAAGGAAAGTCACTGGTGAAACAGCTGAATATGGTTAAGCCTGGGACACTACTTTAAGAATTCCTCATAGTATGGTCTTGGAGTTGAAATGATTAGCCCCGAACAAGCACAGACATTTGTATTTGTGCAGGTATTACTTTGACCATGGAAAGTTTCCCCACTTGATTCCCATCAATTTCAATTTTTCCAGGGGTCTTTGATGCCATTCCATTTAAATGCTGCCTTGGGGTGTCAAGGACAGATACTCTCAACTTTGAAGTTCAGCTCATTCATCCAAATTTGGACCAAGTCTGCAACAAAATCTGTGATGGGGTCTGGATGGGTTCCACACTGTAGGGATTTTATTTATCTATAATCCAAGGATGCAATAAATATAAACAAAAATTAAATAGATCTTGCCTTCCTCTGCTAAATCTTTATTAATAACCAGTTTCCCATGTCGCAGGTAATTAAGCACGGGTCCAAAGTAGGTAGGGTCTCGGTCAATTAGATAGGCACCAGTCTCATCCTGCAATGTCAAATACAATAGTCTGATTAGAAAGCAAGAAATCACATTTGCAAATACTTACAAACATTAATTTGCTGAACCTAACCAATTTTTGTCTTAATGGGTTTCACCAATTTTCCATATATTTTCAAACAGATCACAACCACATAATGGTTTACTAATATAGGCTCTATTTATTGAAAAGGCTGAGATACACGGATATCCTTGCCTAACACAAATTTAAGTTTTATGGGGTGGTTGGGAATGTGGAATTAAAAAAAAACAGATTAGCCATGATCTCATTGAATGGTAAAGTAGACTTGAGGGACTGAATGTTTTACGTCTACTCTTATTTTGTACAGAATATACGTATGCTTGTACGTCGAATGCTGGTAGGATGCTATAAACCCACCGCCTATTAGATTTAAAACTTACGAGGCAGAATATTCACTATGGGCTTTAGCACCAATAAAATTGAGTGGGGGTGGGATGGGGGAGGGAGGGTTTGCTGGTGGTGGTCAGCTGCCCTCAGTTATGGGATGGGGATGGACAACTGTTATTAATGGGTATAACATAGAACATTACAGCACTGTAAATGCCCTTTGGCCCTTGATGTCACGCAGATCTGTGAAACCAATCTGAAGCTCATCTAACCTACACTATTCCATTATCATCCAATGACAATTTAAATTGTCTATAAAATATCTATCACCCCTCAATTTACAGCTATGTCCCCTCATGCTCTCCATCACCATCCAAGGAAAAAGGCTCTCACTATCTACTCTATCTAGCCTTCTGATTATATGTCTCAATTAAGTCACCTCTCAATTTGCTTTAAAAACAGCCTTAAAGTCCCTCAGCCTTTCCTCATAAGAACTCCCTTCCTTACCAGGCATCATTCTAGTAAATCTCCTCTGAACCCTTTCCAACACTTCCACATCTTTCCTATAACACGGTGAGCCCAACTGCATACAATTCCCCAAATGCGGCCACGCCAGAGTTTTGCACAGCTGCAACATGACCTCGTGGCTCCAAAACTCAATCCCTTTACCAATAAAAGCTAACACACCCTATGCCTTCTTAAAAACACTATCAACCTGGGTGGCAACTTTCAGGGATCTATGCAGGCACACTTATGATTCTTCAGGCCCATTACTGAGAGTAGGTGCCATGAGGAGGCCTGTATCCCTGAGCAATGGGATACTATTTTGGAGGGGAAACCCAATAGTAGGGCAGCCTGTGGCTAGTTAAGCCACACAAGCGGACCCACTAACCTGTTTGGACAGCAGCCCTCTCTTCCTATCAAGAGTTGGTGGTATGGTTCCTTGAAGCCTTTAAGCACCTAAAGACCCAATTAAATTTCCAAGTTGCTGTTCATCATTAGGCTCAACTGATGACGTGGCACTTATGGGTCGATAACTTTGCCACCACCCTTCTACTCCACTTACAGGAAAGTGGCCCTGAGCAGGACAGTCAGGGAATTGGTGTGCTGGCAGCAATATGAAATTCCATTTTGAGCTCTATCAGGGTTTACAAGTTAATCTCCTGGAGCCAGCATTACACTGAGTGCAAACAATCTCCCATAGCAGTAATCTAACAGTTATAGCAATGTAATTTCTAAATGCCAGATCAACTGTGTTAGTAATACTTATGCCCTATAAGTTGAAGGATGTGGGCTCAGGCTCCATTCTAGAATTACTGTTCAGTGCAGTGTTGAGGAAATTGAGCAATGCCAGAGGTGCTCTTTCTTGGACACATTATTAAATTGTGGGTCCCCTTTGCCCTCAGGTGCACGTTAAAATAACCCTATAATAGAATTAGCAGGAAAACAGGACACAGTCTCCTGGTTCTTTGGCCAATATTTACTCGAAATGTCCAAGCCATATATTTAATTGCAGCAATTGAACATTCCACTATAAGAACAATGACAACCACTTCAGTGCTAATTAATGGGCTATTGAATCCTTTGGGACATTCAACAAACATGAAAGGTATCACAAAGGCAAGTATCCTCCTACATCAAAGAACATCTCGAGCACTTTATAAGTGTTGATGGCTTTGAACATGAAAGTGGATAGGGAAATTGGGTAGGAAGAATAAATGAGATGTTGATAATGGTGAAGAATAAGATTGAAGACTTTATATCTATAAAGATCTATAAAGGCCAGCATCAAAAAATTAAAGCCCAACATTAAAATACATTTACACTGATTCTTTGTCCCAACAGCTGAAGTTCCACTGCTGTTGAGTTGTTCACAGTGGACTGCCCGACAGCGTGTTCAAAGCACATAAAAAAGCAAGTCCATCTAGAATTTATACACTAATTTTGAAGGGTCAATGGCCTCAAAACATTAACTCTCTCCACACAGATGCTGTCAGTTTCTTTAGCAATTTCTCTTATTTTGCTGAAAACATAAGTTTTGCAACTGAAATGTATTGTAGTGCTAAATATTGAAGATTAAAAGAAAGCTAAATCTTGCTCTGCGACCACATTCCAGACTTTACCTCAAGAGATTATAGACCGATATTCATGAATCTCATTTGGTCTTTGTATTGTTGAAAAACCCCAATATGACCACAGCTTGAGTACTTCAAAGTATTAAACTCCACACTATAGAAAGGATATCGATTTTTTTTAAGAATCTGCTTCAATATTTAAATGATGGCTGGTCTTCCTCAACTTCCTTACCCAATCACCATATGTTGATTTCCTTAGATAAGATTACATCGCTGTTTTGAAATACTGAACAATGAAGCCTTTGGAGGCCGGGTTCAGAAACCTGAGTGAAGATATTTCTTAACTCAGTCTTAAATGATTTACCCCTTTTGATTATGCCGTTACTTCTATACTTTCCAGTTAAGGGGGAAACACCTTTTGGGTATCTATCCTATAAATAATATTTGTTTCTATGACATTGGAGTTTAGAAAAATGAGAAGCAATCAGTATAGACCCAACCGCATCAAACTCTCATCCCAGGAATGTTTTTGTCAGCCACACCATATCTCAAGGTAACAACACCCTTCTTTAAGTAACTGAGACTAAAACTGCAGAGTACTGTAGATATAGCTTCAAACCTTTCTGTCGTTGCATCAAAAAGCCCTTATCCTTGTATTTCAATTTCATTATAATAAAGACAAACATACTAGTTGTTTTCCGACTTATTTACTGTTCATAAATGTTAACAATAACTTTGAAAATCCCCAAGGATGAACATTTAATAGTTTTAAACCATAAAAAAAATTGTTTTTCTCTTCTTCCAAAGACAATCCCACATTATTCTACATTCAGAGCTGCCATTTCTTGCCCACCCAATTAACCTGGATATAACTTCTTGCAGATTCTCTTGCCTTCTCAGTTACTTTACTGCTTAATTTTTCTGACAAAACAAAGCTAAGATCTGCCTTTCATCTAAATTATTATGCTAGGCTGTGAACAGCTGAGTAGCGATCCCTTCAGCATTCCACCATTAACTTGTATATTAAAATACAAATACTAAAAAAAAAGTTTTACATTCAATAGCCCCATAATGAGTCCGTCAGATTCCACAAAAGGTCACCATCAGGAAGGCTAGAGTTTAAATTATAACATAGGTCTTGCAGCCTTAGAGAAACTACATTCGGGCAAACAACAATGCACTGGAAGTGTGTGACACACTCACATAATCAATAAAATAAAAACATTAAAAGTTGCACAGGACATCTAAACATATATAAAAATACCCAAAAAGTAATTATAATAAGTTAAGTTTTATTTATGAAGCATGCCAAATCAGTGCAGCATAACTTCATCACTAAACTTCTTAAAGTAGTCTAAGAGGTTCTTGCCTAACGGCAATACATTTGTGAAATTATACCACAGCAGAATAGCTGACATTTCTGGTTGAAAAGCTGCAACCAAATCAATGATTAGAGTGGAATCTAAAGGGTTTGTTTTCACTTTTCTTTACCTTCCCCACTGCCCAAAAATTAGAAAGCACGTGCATGTGAACCACAACAGTTTCAGACTTTTGTTAGTTACAAATCCTAGGCCTATTCCTGAACATTCTTTCAGTTCCAGCTGACAAAGCTGTGCCATTTTTTTGAATATGATCCTTTGCTCATGGTCTTTTAATTTTCTTTTCCAAATTTGCATCTACTGTACATCCATAAAAAAAAGAATTTCTCATAACCTTTCATTATGAGTCAGATATCAGAAATGGACCAAACGGGAAACTAAAAACCAAGAAAAAAAGTAAGTACCTCAAGGAGACACAGGTAGAAATTTAGCAACAGAAATATTGCTTCAAGCAAACAACTGTGCATCCAAGTTTGAGCAACATTCTTCTTTTCCTCTTGAAGGTAGTATTTTATATTTAAAACCAAAATGCCAGTGCCCCAAATAAAGTTATTAAAGAATGCTAATTGCTATTTAATGGTAAAGTGTAACTGGCGAGAAAACAAAAATCAACATTCGAACACACAAATCTGGGGAAGACGCTCTGACCAATAAAGGAAAACATATCAAATGTCTTCATTATCATACCTACCTGCGACTCTCAAGAAATTTTAACCTGCACTCCAAGGTCTCTTTGTTCAGCAACACTCCCTGGGACCTTATCATTAAAGTCTTGCTCTGATTTGCCTTTCAAAATGCAGCACCTCACATTTATCTAAATTAACTCCATCTGCCACTCTTCAGTCCATTGGCCCATCTGATCAAGATCCCATTGTAATCCGAGGTAATCTTCTTCGCTGTCCACTATACATCCAATTTTGCTGTCATCTGCAAACTTTAACTATACCTCCTATGTTCACATCCAAATCATTTACATGAATTACAAATAGTGGTGGACCCTTGTGGCACAGTTCTGTATCCCAATAGCTAGTTCTCCTTGTATTCAATGAGATCTAACCTTGCTAACTAGTCTCCCATGGGGAACCTTGTCAATCACCTTACTGAAGTCCATATAGATCACGTCCACCCCAATCTGCCCTCAACCCTCTGTTATTTCTTCAAAAAAAACTCCATCAAGTTCATGAGACATTATTTCCCATGCACAAAGCCATGGTGACTATCCCTAATTAGTCCTTGCCTTTCTTGTTCCTCTGGATTCCCTCCAATAACATGCCCACCACCAACATTAGGCAAATCTGTCTATAGTTCCCTGGTTTTTCCTTACTACCTTTCTGAAATAGTGGTACCATGTTAGTCAACCTCCTGTCACTTGGCACCTCACCTGTGACTATTGATGATACAACTATCTCAGTAAGAGGCCCAGCAATCACTTCCCTGGCTTCTCAGAGAGTTCTGGGGTACACCTGATCAGGTCCAGGGGATTTATCCATTTTTATGCATTTCAAAACATCCAGCAGCACCTCCTCTGTAGTATGGACATTTTTCAAGATGTCACCACCTATTTCCCGACATTCTATGTCTTCCATGACCTTATCCACAATAAACACTGATGCAAAATACTTGTTTAGTATTTCATCCATCTCCTGTGGCTCCACAGATAGGCTGCCTTGCTGATCTTTGACTGGGAGAAAGTTAGGACTGCAGATGCTGGAGATCAGAGCTTAAAAATGTGTTGCTGGAAAAGCGCAGGTCAGGCAGCATCAATGGAACATGAGATTCGACGTTTCAGGCATAAACCCTTCTTCCTGAAGAAGGGCTTATGCCTGAAAAGTCAATTCTCTTGTTCCTTTGATGCTGCCTGACCTGCTGATCTTTGAGTGAACTTCCTGGGGTGAACTTCCCTGCACTTCCAATTCTCTTCCGAGTTACCCTATTGTCCTTAATGTATTTATAAAAACCCTTTGGATTGTCCTTAATTCTATTTTCCAAAGCTATGTCCCCTTGTTGCCCTCCTGATTTCCCTCTTAAAGTATAAAGGCAGTAGGAGTATACTTAAGGACTTTCTCGATCTCTCCTGTCTAAACCTGACATATGCTTTTTTCTTTTTCTAAACCAGTAGAGGTAAAGCAATGGGATTGATTGAAATGCGCTTAGGATGACTCAATTTTTAATTAATGAAGTGGAAGAGCTATACAGATTTAAATGGTTGAAACTCCAAGTACTCGTTTCACCTTTTGTTTCTTCATCATATCATTTCAAATAAATAAGGTCACTTGCTTCATAAGAAGGGAAAGCTGCTTTAGGAGATTTCAAGGTATTTATGAAACAGATAACATAGAAGGACAGCCCAGCAATCTGTTGTCAGCTTTATTGTTAATCAGAAGAATGAGAGAGAGAATCAAAAGCAGAAAATGCTGGAGACACATCATGTAAAATCAGCAAAGAAAAAGGAAATTGATTCAAATTTCAGACGAACAAGCTTTTGAATACCAAAATTGACAGGGAAAGAAAGCGATAGAGAAAGAAAAAGCCAAAGTGACATGGAAACAACTAAATATGGCCTAACCCCTACCAAACTAAATCTCCAATTGCCTTATAAATGTTTCAGCTTCATGAAATGGTATGTCACTGGCCAGAACTGGACACAAGAGAAACAAGCAATTCAAACAAAAGCCACAAAACTGATCTCAGTGCCTGAGGTCTCAGAGAAACTATCCAATTGTATCAATGCATTCTCAGCATTAGAGTTAGAGATGTACAGCATGGAAACAGATCCTTCGGTCCAACCTGTCCATGCCGACCAGATATCCCAACCCAATCTAGTCACACCTGCCACCACCTGGCCCATATCCCTCTAAAACCTTCCTATTCATATACCCATCCAAATGCCTCTTAAATGTTGCAATTGTACCAGCCTCCACCACATCCTCTGGCAGCTCATTCCATACACGTACCACCCCCTGCGTGAAAAAGTTGCCACTTCGGGTCTCTTTTATATTTTTCTGCTCTCACCCTAAACCTATGCTCTCTAGTTCTGGACTCCCCCAACCTAGGAAAAATACATTGTCTATTTATCTGATCCATGCCCCTCAATTTTGTAAACCTCTATAAGGTCAACCCTCAGCCTCCGACACTCCAGGGAAAACTGCCACAGCCTGTTCAGCCTCTCCCTATAGCTCAAATCCTCCAACCCTGGCAACATTCTTGTAAATCTTTTCTGAACCCTTTCAAGTTTCACAACATCTTTCTGATAGGAAGGAGACCAGAATTGCACGCAATATTCCAACAGTGGCCTAACCAATGTCCTGTACAGCCACAACATACCTCCCAAGTCCTGTACTCAATACTGACCAAGGAAACCATACCAAACGCCTTCTTCACTATCCTATCTAACTGCGACTCCACTTTCAAGGAGCTATGAACCTGCACTCCAAGGTCTCTTTGTTCAGCAACACTCCCTAGGACCTTACTGTTAAGTGTATAAGTCCTGCTAAGATTTACTTTCCCAAAATGCAGCACCTCGCATTTATCTGAAATAAACTCCATCTGCCACTTCTCAGCCCATTGGCCCATCTGGTCCAGATCCTGTTGTAATCTGAGGTAACCTTCTTCGTTGTCCACTACACCTCCAATTTTGGTGTCATCTGCAAACTTACTAACGGTACCTCTTATGCTCACATCCAAGTCATTTATGTAAAATGACAAAAAGTAGAGGACGCAGCACCGATCCTTGTGGCACTCCACTGGTCACAGGCCTCCAGTCTGAAAAACAACCCTCCATCATCACCCTCTGTCTTCTACCTTTGAGCCAGTTCTGTGTCCAAATGGCTAGTTCTCCCTGTACTTCATGAGATCTAACCTTTCTAATCAGTCTCCCATGGGGAACCTTGTTGAATGCCTTACAGATCAGTCCATACAGATCACATCTACTGCTCTGCCCTCATTAATCTTCTTTGTTACTTCTTCAAAAAAACTCAATCAAGTTTGTGAGACATGATTTCCCACGCAGAAAGCCATGTTGACTATCCCTAACCAAATGCCTTTCCAAATTAACTGCTTCAGACTGTGGGCGGACTCAAAACAACGAAAACATTCTATTGTTTGTGGTAGCACAGAGAAGAGTCACATGATTAGGTACTCTGAGGGATTTCAATACCACTGTACACACATCACAAATGTTAATATACAGATGCAGCAAGCAATTAAGGTTGACTGTACGTTATACTCCAATCCCTGTAATTAGGTTTACAGAAAGGATGTCTTGCAGAACTAAGTGGGGCTTTGCTGAGAGCATACATATATCACGCAGTGTGCTGAAGTTGGTTTTCTTAAGGAATTGTGTAACTTCAGAGGGAGTGTAACAAAGATTCATTCGACTTATCCCTGCATGGTCAGCAACAGTAACATTTTTATTCGGTAGCCCTTTTTGCCAGTTTTTATCTCTTCTCCTGAGTATTGGCTTTCGCTAAGCTGTGGTCCAACAATTGCTGACAGATAAATATCATCTCACTGGAATAATTCACACACAGAAGCCACATTTATGCCTGCTGGCAGACTATTCAATCATAGTGAGAACAGGAGGACATTATGACTATCAGTCTCACATTTATGCATGTTCACAATAGGAGTTATTAGTGGGTTTTTTTCACCTGGTTCAAAGTCCAAGGGAGCTTAGGTCATTTGCAATGATGGAGTTTGTACTTTGAATGACTGCACACAATCCTTATGTCACTTACTGGGGGAAGTGGGGGGGGGCATGGTGGCTCAGTGGTTAGCACTGCTGCCTCACAGTGTCAGGGACCCTGGTTCAATTCCCGCCTCAGGCAACTGTCTGCGTGGAGTTTGCACATTCTCCCAGTGTCTGCGTGGGTTTCCTCCGGGTGCTTCGGTTTCCTCCCACAGTCCAAAAGATGTGCAGGTTAGGTGAATTGGCCATGCTAAATTGCCCATAGTGTTAGGTGGATTAGTCAGGGGTAAATAGAGGGGGATGGTTTTCTCTTTGGAGGGTCGGTGTGGACTTGTTGGTCCGAAGGGCCTGTTTCCACACTGTGGGTAATCTGTAGGCTATCTAGAAACATGTAGGTATATTTCTGAACCAAACCATTCCTAGAATTGAGACAGCCTGAAAACCCCTCATGTCATAATAACACCCAGGTCTTCCTCCCCAAAAGACAAATTCCCAAAAGGTATCAAAGAAATTCAACAGAAATATTCAGGTCTGTCAACACCTTTAGAGAGGACACATAAGGTAAAGTTAAGGTGGTAACACATTTCAACTCTACTTCCTGGCTCAGCAGGGAAAGTTTAATGAAAATTACGATGTACTCCAGATACAACTGAGCAGAAACAGCGCCATGCGAGAATCATGTATACAGAGAATGTTTTTTTGTCTTGTACATTTTAGGGCATTAGAGGCAGGCTGAATCCATCTGGATGACTGTTAGTTATTGCAGAGGGACTAGTATCTTTCCAAATTATTTTTATCCCTTGGGCATCTTCAGTTTCTGGGGCAGTGATGTTTTGTTAATTGTGAAGGATATTGCAACATGCTTAACAGCTGAATGCGAGTTAATGACCTTTACAGACTACACACACAGATAGCTGCAAGGTGGGGGCTTAAAGGCAAGGTTACGTTTTTTAGTTAAGTATTACAAATAATGAGAAAGCCAAAAGGTAGGAGACAGTAGTTCATCCACGTAACTAATTCTCTTTCCAGGTGAGGAATAAACTGGACACAGGATTTCAATCTCCTCTGGTTAACAGTGATCAGAAGTTACAAAATTATTTTTTTAAAATCCCAACATTTGCAAGAATGGCAGCAACTCAGTATGCATCTTAACACAGTAGTTTTGTTTTTCAAATCAGTTATTATTTTGTTAATATGAAAAACACACCTATTAAGTCAGAATGCTGAGCAAAAAAATGAGGAGCAGTGTAAAAGAAAACTCTGCAGACTGAACTGGACCATTGCTGCAAATGCATGCAAGATACAACAGGTGTAAGTATAAAATTCACATCCTGTATCTGTGGTCAGTCACACGGAAACCAAGCTCAGCTCATTTACATCACACTTTCCATACAGTAAAACTTTCAACTGCTCAAAAGAATAAATGCATGGTTAGAAATAATCTTTATTTGAATATTAGCATTTTGTAGAAAATGACTAGACCGAACAAAATGCTATATTAAGTTATTCTATTATCAGGACTCCACGTTTTCAGGTTTTCTTTTGTAAAAATCAAAGCTGCAATTTTCCAGGCATTTGTCTGCATTTTGTTTTTGAAAACAGATTAAAATTGGGGGGGTAGGGAAATAAATAGGAAATAAAACCAGTTTAAACTGGAGGATTTCATTTTTCAAATAGTCCATCATCTATTCGATCTCCTGGTGAATGGGATATACACCCTTTAAAGAATGCTTCAAAGAATTAACTTTGTTATGTTCACCATATGTAGCAAAGGAAGCAGGTGATGGGTTTCAGCAAAACAAGATATATAGCCTCCACGGTAAAGAAACCTAGAGGAAAGGAAATTATCGCTGCAACCGTTTATCATGCCCTTGTAAAGTACTGTAGCATAGTGAGTTGCATCCTTAGGGAAAAAAAAATGATGGCTCAGACTCAGTTGGGTTGATTAATTATGCAACAAGAGAATTGCTGACTTTAACATCAATTATTAAGCACAAGTCTCAGCTGCTTCAGATATACAACCAGATATTATAGTTTTAAAAAATCATTCCTGAGCAATTGTTCAACAGCTCTTTTTCCAAAATGTCCGCACATCCACATTACCAAATTACATGCACTTGAGAAAATGGTAAACATCAACTGGTTGAATTTTGGGAATATGGGAAAATTGTGAATTATGCAAACAGTGTTTACTCCATCCGATAATACACTACACAGGTTTAATTCTAGCCTCTAGTCAGCAGAAGAAATTGCCACAGACTTCCAGCTGTAATATAACCAACATGAATAATGTAGAGCAACATTAAACCTGTCTAATGATGGGACTATCCACATTGCGAAATTCAACGTGCATTTAATGAACAGTGCATTGTACATCAGCAAGTGAGCAGTACATATTGAAGGAAAGCATTTTAGTTGATTCTTCACTCCTTAAAATGTTTATTATCTCAACTTATTTAAAATAGCACATTAGCTAATCATTAAAGCATCTGCTGCTGACGGAGCTAAATAGGATGAGTTTTGTTTGCTAAATACAAGTTCTTCTCCGAACTTCAGTTGTTTTTATATCCGTGTATACCAGTGGTTGCAGTACAAAGTATGTTAACAGGCATACAACTGTACGTGGGACTTATTTGATACTATTCCTTGAGAATAAAAGTTAGTGGTATGGATTCTGAGCATATAATAGATACAAACATTGAAACAGAGAGCATTGCTTGGAAACTGTAGCACATCACAAAGCTGCAGCTGTATTTCCGTTGATATTTTGATCAGTGTATTGCAAACTCATTCTTGTATAAATTCTACACTCACTGCACCATATGTTAACTCTTATAAACTGGGGTTAGCCAACAGGAAAATCCATTGACAGTTAAATCAAGATCATGTAGTAAAGCTGCTCTTGAAGTCCTTCATTCTAGAATTGGGAAATGACAGAACCAAAAGCTGAAGGTCTGGACAGTCTGGATATATTAGATGGTCTGCAGTAGAGCAGAAAGATCAAAAAGCAGCAAATCCACAACCCAAAAAGGATCATCGGAATGAATCCTGAGGACAGGAACAATTGGATTGTCTTCCCACAGTTTCCCTCAATCCATAACACCCATGCTTCTGGGTTCTGACTGCATGTGTATGCAGGAGGAGTAGTATATGGCAGTTAGAATTTTAACGAGTTAAAGTATATGTCAATGGCTCATAATGGTTTACCTCTAGCTAGAATCTCTATTTGCATAAATAGCCATTTTTGATAAGTAGGAAAACCATGCTGTTTTTGTCAAGTTGGGTCTGAAAGGCTGCGATCAACTGGGAGAAAGTGAAGACTGCAGATGCTGGAGACCAGAGTTAGAAAATGTGGTGCTGGAAAAACAGCAGGCCAGGCAGCATCCGAGGAGGAGAAACGTCAATTCTCCTGCTCCTCGGATGCTGCCTGGCCAACTGTGTTTTCCCAGCACATTTTTCAACTCTAAAAGGCTGCGACTTTTTATAATATTTATAAATTTTGATAACTGCTCTGAAAACAGTGGGGCTGGATTCCCTGTGTGCAACCCCACTGAGGCATAACCAAAGTTAGAAAGATGTGCTTAAAAAGGTCATGAGAGAAACATCAGAGGAACGGCTGCAAGAAGTGACAAGGGATGGGCTAGTGTTTTAGTGCGGTTTGAGCATCATTATAAATATTCTGAGTTAATTCTCTGAATAACTAAAATGCATACACTGCAGATTATAAATTCAAGATATCTTGTCCAGTGAGAGATCAACATCGGTAAGACAACATAAAATATACATTTTGGGTGAGGTATTAAACTGAGGCCCCATCTGTATCCTCAGGTTGTTGCAAACAATCTCATGGCATTATTTGAAGATCATGAAAAATCTCAAGTGTCCCAACAGATATACATCAACTACTAAGAACATTAATCTCAATGAGGTTTGTGGAACTTCAAACTGCGAGTACAGACTGGCTGCTGCATTTACCCACATTAAAACACAGACTACTATGTCCCTTGCTGAGGATGATTCTTTTTTGAAGATGAATGATTAGATAGAAGTGAGATGATATTATCGGTTGTGGGTTCACAAATGACTTAGGAGTCCTAAATTAGCATCGCTAGATCTCTGACAGTCAGGACATTGATTATGAGTGGTGCTAGCGGTAGATTGTTGGTTTGAGCTGCTGCTTCATCTTGAGCTCTTTTGCCATTCTCTCTTTGTAGCTACTCTTGTTGACTGATCTTGACAGAAGTTTTGAAAAATTGTCATTTTGATTCTAATTAGGCATCTGCTCCTGTTGCATTTTTTTTTGTAAATTTATTAGCAAATCTTTTAAACTTACAAACATGTAAAATTATTGAAAAATACAATCAATACAACAACTGTCTATTAACTACTAACCTACCCTATAATACAAACAAACCTTAACACTGGGTGTGTTCTATTAACATGAACGCACACTAACAGAGGCTTTGAGATTGACTTTGAAAGATTTCCTTTGCCAACACGTGAGCAGGGCATCTTAGTGATATAACACTTCACAATGCAACAAAGGTCTAGCTTCCCAAGGTAGCAAAAGCATTAAGTTTGTATTTCATTTTGTATCTATAATAAAACAAAATACTGCAGATGCTGAAGACCTGAAATACAATTGCCATCAACAAATTACTTAGTGTCCAGGATCTGGAGATTAGGTGGATTAGCCACAGAGTATAAATCCCATCAGAGATTATGGGGATAGGGTGGGATGGTCTTCGGAGGGGTTAAATGGCCTCTACCTGCACTGTAGAAATTCTATGAAAACAGAAATTGCTAGAGAAACTCAGCAGGTCTGGCAGCATTTGTGTAGAGAAAACAATTAATATTTTGAGTCTAATGACTTTTTCAAAACTTCAGATACTCATTAGAGTTCATTATCCAAAGAACAGCTTAATTTATATTCAACTTCAGCTTTTGTTTAGAAAATTGAAAAATGCTACATCTGCCCTGGTAGAGGAATCTTAATTGAAAAATTTTAGTTGTGCGCTCTCCGCCAAATTCTGGATTTATCTTCTGCTTAATTTAACTTCAATTATGTGGATAGACTGAAGAGGTTGGGACTAATCCTTCTTGGAGTGAAGGTGGCTGAGAGGCGATTTAAAAATGGCTCTCAAAATCACTAGATTTTAAACTATACCACCGATCCTTCACTGTTGGGTCAAAATCCCAAATTCCCTCCCTAACAATATGGAAGGTGTACCAATCCCTTGTAGATTACTGTAGTTCAAGGCAGCAGCTCACCTCAAGAGTAATTAGGGATGGGCTTAGCTGGCATTGACAACATCACATGGATTTATTTGACCTGGGGAGGAGAAAGAGGTGAACCTCCGAGAATGTGTATAGGGTATAAGCAAGTAGGGAAAGAGTTAAGTTTTGAGTTTTGTGAAACAAGAGGTTCAGCTGAGCATGTTGCAAATCAGTTAAGGTCTTGCAATTAACAATGGGATGCTGGAGGCAGAGGTAATGGGTTAACAAGGTGGAAAAGCATTCATTATGTAGAGCTATTTAGCAGTACTGGAAACATTTGTTACGCAAGGTCAGTTTAACAAAGTGAAAAGTATTCATTATGTGAAGCCAGTTAAGGTTAAGAGCATTCATTGTGTAACAGATGGCTTAATCTTTACTCCTGACACTCGCTGATTGTGACAGTCACCCAATCAATATGCATGTTGCCTTACCTAGATGCGCCTCCCTGTAAAATGACTTTGTAATTCATCAAGAAATTGCTATCCCAGAGAAGACCAAGAACCCACGTCTCTGTGCACATGGTTGATCATTCTCTCTCCAGCCAGGGTCCGGAATAATGATGGAGGAGGTAAAGCTATACTGTCTCTCTGAGCTTTTTGCTTTGACTGAGGGCACGAAATGGGAGGACAATACTGGCGTAGTCAGCAGGAGCCAAACAAATATAGTTATGATCTGACGGTGTCAGCGGTCACCTAGGACTTCGGTGTCTTGAGATGGACGGGTCCACAAGGTAAGATTTTAAACTTTGGTCCCTCCCGATATTCCCCTGTGCCGGAGACAGTCCCCTAACTCGATTGCTCTCAATGCTAAGGATTCCTTGAACGGTAATTAGTTCAGTCAAGTGAGACAGTTTCACAAGTGTGTTGACATGCAGGTGCTCGAGCCCTCCGCTTCTGAGTGAGGTTCGAGCCCCCCTGAGGAGTAAAGTGAGAAAGGGGTTAAAGTCTTCTAATGGCAAAGTTTGAGGCTCTGCGAGTCTTTGCTTTGGGGAAGACAGTGGCTTGGATTGCAGTGCCATGTGGTCTGCTGCAAAGGGCTTTCTCTTTTTCTAAGTGTAATTTCAGTGAGAGGATGCAAAAAGCACTAGAAACGCTGAAATTAAGGGTGTACTAATACTTAGGTTGAAAAAGGTTTGTTAAAATACTGGTTCATAAAATCCTTTTAAGTAACTGTTTTGCCTTATTTGAATCAGAACTCAATGTGTTTTGTGGGCTATGTAGTGGGGCAGATTTTGTTTTTACATTGAAATTGTACCACATTATGTTATTTTTAAAATCGTCAAACTTGTAACCTTAAAAGAAATTGATCGAGTGCCTTGAGCCCCTGATTTGTTTCAAATTCTATAGCGTCTGTTCATAAAGAGAGAGAGTTAGGTCAGTAGTCATGCTTTAAAATGTGTTGCTGGAAAAGCGCAGCAGGTCAGGCAGTATCAAAGGAGGAGAATTGACGTTTCGGGCATAAGCCCTTCTTCAGGAATGAGGAGGGTGTGCCAAGCAGGCGAAGATAAAAGATAGGGAGGAGAGACTTGGGGGAGGGGCGTTGGGAATGCGATAGGTGGAAGGAGGTTAAGGTGAGGGTGATAGGTTTCAGTAGTCATTCTTCAGCCATATGAGAGTATTATATTAAAATATCTTTGCTGCTGTGCTTTTAATGCAGAGTGTTCACAAAAAGAAGAGTGCATTTTTAGTCTGATGTTTTGTTAAGATTGGTTAGAGAATATCAGAACTTGAGGGTGAGCTGTTTCAGTTCTGTTAATCATTGTTAAGACTTCATTGGCCTTCTTCATATTGCAAATTCAAAGACTGTTGATCTCTACCAAAGTTGCCACTATAATTCTGACTGTTTTATTTGGGAAGTTTCATTTGGAGAACATATTTTAAAATATTCAGCATTTGTTTCCCACGAATATTTGAGATTTGAACCTGAACTGAAAAACTGCCTTTTCAATTGCTAAAGCACATATCAAGACTTTTGAAATGCTTTTCCGGACAGCTTTCACATTGATACTTGGCTAATTTGTTAAAAGAAAATAAATTCTGAATAACCTGAATGGAATCCCCTAAAGGTTTGAATTTAGGACCACTGGCTGTTTATAATTGACTGAATTGTTTAGGCAGTACAATTTAGAAGATTGACTGTTTTTATAATTGATTGAATTATTTAGGCAGTACAATTTAGAAGTTTATGAATTGTATAAAACTTGATAATGTCATAAATAGTGAACAGAGTAACAGACTTCAAGACAACTGAGAATGTTGAAATAGGCAGATACAATTTAGTGTAGTTAAATGTGTGACTGTCTTCATACTGATAACCAACTTGGCAAGGAAGGAATGAGAGAGGAAATGCAAAGATACTTTCACAAGTTAACATCTTCTCTAGAGTTTCTCCATTCACAGGTAAAGCATGCCTTCGGGCCACCACCCGCCTCTCCACAACCTGATCCAATGGATTCAATCAGCTCCTCAGTCATGAGCATGAAAAAGTGAAGAAACTAACAACAGTGAAGGGGAGGTCGGTTCGCTTTTTTTCCCCCAGTGGTCTTCCTGTGGACATTAAAACCACGTGTGCGTTAACTTGCCTTTCGATTATTTAAGGGATATGAAGGTTCACTGACTAAGCTATTATAACAGCCAGTTGGCTTTGTTACATTTTACAGCAGAAAGCAGCAAAGAATGCTGCATTCACATAATCTGCAGTTGTAGCTGCAGCACTGCACACTCAAAGCGTTGGTATCCTCCATCTGAAGCAACCCCGCAAGGATAGAATTCTCAGCTTTGTTAAGTATTTAACTGCCCTTATCCAAGAATTCAGATTTCTCTGTGGAGTCATGCAGAAGGATAGACTGGATTTTGTTTTCAGGTTGGATGTTACTGAAGGAAATTAGAGAACTGAACCTGTTTCCACTCAACTTAGGGAGGGGATGGAGCGGTCACTAATGGCCTAAGAGTAAACTACCATGTGGGAGGATTCTTCTAATTCTATTTACTGAAATGGACTAATAATTGTTGTTGTTATAATCATTGTATACTGTGTGTCAATAACTTGCTTAAATACTGATTGTCAGAGTCTTATGAAAGCTGGTAGTGCCATCTGCATGGTTATCATAAAACGATAAAAGGAGGGAATGAGAATGTGTATAGGGTATAAGCATGTAGGGAAAGAGTTAACTTTTGAGTTTTGTGAAACAAGAGGTTCAGCTGATCATGACTCAGATCTGATAAGAACTTGCAATTAACAATGGGATGTTGGAGGCAAGGGTAATGGGTTAACAAGGTGGAAAGCATTATGTAGAGTCACTTAACAATATTGGAAATATTCAGTATGTAAGGTCAGTTTAAAGTGAGAAGTATTCATTATGTGAAGCCAGTTAAGGTTAAAAACATTCATTGTGTAACAGCAGATGGCTTAATCTCTACTATTGACACTCACTGATTCTAACAGTCAAGTGAAAGTAAGGACTGCAGATGCTGGAGATCAGAGTCAAGACTAGAGTGGTGCTGGAAAAGCACTGCAGGTCAGGCAGCATCCGAGGAGCAGGAAAAAAAAATCGACGTTTCGGACAGAGGCCCTTCATCAGGACTGTAACAGTTACCCAGTCAATATGTATGTTCCATATCTGGATGCGCCACCTTGTAAAATTACTACATAATTCATCAAGAAACTGCTATTTCAAAGACCGAAAACTCATGTCTCTGTGCACATGGGCAATCGTTCTCTCTCCCTCTAGGGCTTGAAATAAAGATGCACGAGCTAAAACTATATTGTGTCTCTGAACGTTTTGCTTCAACTGATGGAGGAAATGGGACAGCAACTAGACATAGCAAGAATATACACAGTTAAAACATAAATTTTAGATGACATGAAGTACAACATCAATATTTAGCATTATGCATGATGCCATTCATTGAATCAGAGTTAAATAGCAACGTTTGCATCAAATGGATGAAAGATACTAAATTCTTGATACCAACATCAGATTCCAACTTCAGACCACCGCTTTTGCAAAAAGGCTTGAGAAATAAGATGAAATATTTGGGAACAACTGAATAATAATAATAATAGCTCAACTAGTAAAAGTTAAATAGTAACATTAACCAAGCTGAATTGCCTATGGAACACAAACCTTTATCCATGGGATAATCCAAGAACAGAATCATCTGGCCTGTTCAGTTTACATCATAGCTTGGATCTGATGGGTCTTTCCACAAAAGCTGTGTGAAGGTAGGAGATAATGATCCTGCAGAAGCTCTGATTTTCCATCTCTAACCCAGACTATCAATGTCAAATACAGAATTCCCATATGCTGCATCAGTTAAGATCAGCTAACGCAGACTGATGATAAAGCTGGAGTCTCAGATCCGTTGGGCTCAAGAATATGACACTTTCTTTACTTCCTTTTGCAAGGGTATCTACATGGTCACTAGAGGGGATGGGGAATGTGGATGCAGATAAACTGTTGGTCTTGATGATGCTGAATAATGCATATCATTGTCACTTGGCTAATCATTATTACTGATGTAATTGAATTGAATTTATTGTCACGTGTATCAAGGCACAGTGAAAAGCTTTGTCTTGTGAACAATACAGGCAGATCACAGTTAAATAGCATAGATAAGTAAATAATAGGTAAACAGCGGCAAAAACAAAAACACAGTTATAGGCGAATGATAAAAGTTTGAGAGCCCATTCAGTATTCTAACAACAGGGTAGAAACTGTTACGAAACTGGCTGGTGTGTGTTCAGGCTTCTGTACCTTCTCCCCAATGGTATAGGTTATAGAAAAACATTGCCAGGGTGGGAGAATGCTGGCGGCCTTTCCTTGACAGCGGGCCTGGTAGATGGATTCTATAGATGGGAGGTTGGCCTGTGTGATTGTCTGGGCCGGATTTCTCTGTAACGGTCTCCGATCTTGAATGGTGTAGTTGCCACACCAGGTAGTGATACATCCAGACAGAATGCTCTCGATGGCGCACCTATAAAAGCTGTCAAGGGTATTCGCCATCATGCCAAATTTCCTCAGCTGCCTGAGGAAGAGAGGACTTTGTTGGGCCTTTGTAACCAGTGCACCCACATGTTCTCCGACTGGTTTTATACCTCTTGCCACAAGTTGCTAATCTCCCAATAGTAGCTGCAGTCAATTTTTTTTAACCAAAATATTCAGCATTTAAATAGGAAATGGTTTCCTTAATAAACTGAAGATGAGAAACTTTCTGGTTATCAAATACTGCCCTTATCTTAATAGGAACAGAATCCCTACAGTGTGTAAGGATTCTGCCTATCAAACCCCACTGACACACCGAAGAGCATCCTACCCAGAATCAGTCACTCCCGAGGCCCACGTTTACTATGGCTAATCCACTAGCCCACACATCCCTGGACACATAGCAATGTAAAGCATGAACACAGTCCCTTCGGTCCACAACTTTTAGCATAGCCAATCTACCTAACCTGCAAACTTTGGACTGTGGCAGGATATCAGAGCACCCAGCAAAAACATGAAAATTTCACACAAACACCCAAGACTGGTAACAAACCTAGGCTCATGGCACTCTGATGCAGCAGTGCTAACGACTCAGCCACTGTGTCAATGATTGCCAATCTTTACAATGGATGCAGCATCTTTTACCACATTGTGTTCCTTTCATGCTGTACGGAGACAAGTTACTCAGACTTTACATTTTAATCTTTAAACAAAGTAATATTTTCACATCTGGATTCTACCTTTACTTGATCTGACAATTTTTTGACTTTGATTTTTTTCTACTTTGATGAAATCAAAAAGCAATGCATTATCTCCAACCTGAATTCATGCTTTCAGGGGAAAGTATGATGCCAGTAGAGCATGGCATCATGTCCACCTGATTCCTATATAATTCCTAATAGTATGTAGATAAAACCACTCACCTATGTTCAGCTTACAACAGAGCACCAGATAACTGCCAATGAGAGGTGACTACAATTTAAGGTGATGGGTGAAGAATCTTGCACAGCATTAAAGCTCATTAGCTTATGATCTCTAGTACAGAGAACTGAATCACGAGAAATGAAAGAAGAAATTTGGATGTTAGATATTTAAATAAACAAAGATGTGAATTAACATGAAAAAAAACCATACCAAACCAAACAGATACAGCATAGCATCGGTCAACTGTGTAAAATAAACTTTCAAATAGGATGGGGCACACTTTAATTAAGGAAATTATAGAACCGATATAAAAGCAAAGCATGCAAAATACGTAATGGATTGCCAGGTCAAGCAATGAAAACAAAATTTACAATCTATATCAACAACTAATTAGTAAAGTTAGATCACGTTGGATGCAAACTGGCTTTCTGGTAGGAGACATGGGGTGTTGGTGAAGGATTCTTTTTCAGACTGGAAGCCTGTGACCAGCGATTTTCCACAAGGTTCAGAACTGGGTTCACTTTTGTTTGTCATTTATATAAATGATTTGGATGAGAATATCGGAGGCATGGTTAGCAAGTTTGCAGATGTCACCAAAATTGGTGGTATAACAAACAGTGAAGATATTTATCGAAGATTACAAAAGTGGCTTGATCAATTGGGCCATTGGGCTGAGGAGTGGCAGATGGAGTTTAATGTGGATTAATGCGAAGTATGGCACTTTGGTAATACAAACAAGTATAGGACTTATACAATTAATGGTAGAGCCCTATGTAGTGTTTGGAGAACAGAGATCTAAGGGTTCAGGTACCTAACTCTTTGAAATTTGCGTCACCGATAGTGGTTAAGGCAGCAATGCTTGCCTTCAATGCTCACATCTTTGCGTATAGGAGCTGGGACGTCAGGTTAGGGCTGTCCAGGAAGTGGGTGAGGCCTCTAGTGGAATACTGTGTGCAGTTCTGATCACACTGTAAAGGGTTCAGAAAAGATTCACCAGAACGTTGCCAGGAATGGAAGATTTGAAATATAAAAACAGACTAGAAAGGCTTTTTTTTCAAAGGAAGGTAGGCGGTTGAAGGGTGACCTTACTGAGATTTATAAAATCATGAGGGGCATAGAACATAGAACATAGAACAATACAGCACAGAACAGGCCCTTCGGCCCACGATGTTGTGCCGAACTTCTAACCTAGATTAAGCACCCATCCATGTACCAATCCAAATGCCGCTTAAAGGTCGCCAATGATTCTGACTCTACCACTCCCACGGGCAGCGCATTCCATGCCCCCACCACTCTCTGGGTAAAGAACCCACCCCTGACATCTCCCCTATACCTTCCACCCTTCACCTTAAATTTATGTCCCCTTGTAACACTCTGTTGTACCCGGGGAAAAAGTTTCTGACTGTCTACACTATCTATTCCTCTGATCATCTTATAAACCTCTATCAAGTCACCCCTCATTCTTCGCCGTTCCAACGAGAAAAGGCCGAGAACTCTCAACCTATCCTCGTACGACCTACTCTCCATTCCAGGCAACATCCTGGTAAATCTTCTCTGCACCCTCTCCAAAACTTCCACATCTTTCCTAAAGTGAGGCGACCAGAACTGCACACAGTACTCCAACTGTGGCCTAACCAAAGTCCTGTACAGCTGCAACATCACTTCACGACTCTTGAATTCAATCCCTCTGCTAATGAACGATAATACTCCATAGGCCTTCTTACAAACTCTATCCACCTGACAGGCAACCTTCAAAGATCTATGTACATAGACCCCAAGATCCCTCTGTTCCTCCACCTGACTAAGAACCCTACCATTAACCCTGTATTCCGCATTCTTATTTGTTCTTCCAAAATGGACAACCTCACACTTGGCAGGGTTGAACTCCATCTGCCACTCCTCAGCCCAGCTCTGCATCATATCTAAGTCCCTTTGCAAATGACCCAATGCCCTCCTCACTGTCCACAACTCCACCTATCTTCGTATCATCTGCAAATTTACTGACCCACCCTTCGACTCCCTCATCTAAGTCATTAATAAAAATTACAAACAGCAGAGGACCCATAACTGATCCCTGCAGAACTCCACTTGTAACTGGGCTCCAGGCTGAATATTTACCATCTACCACCATTCTCTGCCTTCGACCGGTTAGCCAGTTTTCTATCCAATTGGCCAAATTTCCCTCTATCCCATGCCTCCTGACTTTCCGCATAAGCCTACCTTATCAAATGCCTTACTAAAATCCATGTACACTACATCCACTGCTCTACCCTCATCCACATGCTTGGTCACCTCCTCGAAGAATTCAATAAGACTTGTAAGGCAAGACCTACCCTTCACAAATCCGTGCTGGCTGTCCCTAATCAAGCAGTGTCTTTCCAGATACGCGTAAATCCTATCCCTCAGTACCCTTTCCATTACTTTGCCTACCACAGAAGTAAGACTAACTGGCCTGTAATTCCAGTAATACTGGCATAGGTAAGGTGAATGACAAGGGTATTTTCCCTAGGGTAGAGGGGTTCAAAATTAGGGGGTTTTTTTTAGGGAAGAGAAGATAGATTTAAAAAGCGCATGAGGAGCTAATTTTTATGAACAGAATGTGGTTTGTGTGTGGAATGAACTGCCAGAGGAAGTGGTGGGTGTCGGTACAGTTACAACATTTTAAAAAAACATTTGGATAAGTTCATGAATAGGAAAAATTGAGTGTTATGGCCAAGCGTAGGGAGGTGGGACTAGTATAGTTAGGGAATAGGATTGTCATGGAGGCCTGTGGCCAGTGGAGTGCCACAAGGATCAGTGCTGGGCCCTCTACTTTTTGTCATTTACATAAATGATTTGGATGCGAGCATAAGAGGTACAGTTAGTAGATTTGCAGATGACACCAAAATTGGAGGTGTAGTGGACATCGAAGAGGGTTACCTCAAATTACAACAGGATCTGGACCAGATGGGCCAATGGGCTGAGAAGTGGCAGATGGAATTTAATTCGGATAAATGTGAGGTGCTGCATTTTGGGAAAGCAAATCTTAGCAGGACTTATACACTTAATGGTAAGGTCCTAGGGAGTGTTGCTGAACAAAGAGACCTTGGAGTGCACGTACCACCCTCTGTGTGAAAAAGTTGCCCCTTAGGTCTCTTTTATATCTTTGTCCTCTCACCCTAAACCTATGCCCTCTAGTTCTGGACTCCCTGACCCCAGGAAAAAGACTTTGTCTTTTTGTCCTATCCATGCCCCTCAATTTTGTAAACCTCTATAAGGTCACCCCTCAGCCTCCGATGCTCCAGGGAAAACAGCCCCAGTCTGTTTCCCCTGTAGCTCAGATCCTCCAACCCTGGCAACATCCTTGTAAATCTTTTCTGAAACCTTTCAAGTTTCACAACATCTCTCCGATAGGAAGGAGACCAGAATTGCATGCAATATTCCAACAGTGGCCAGAGGATGTGGTAGAGGCTGGTACAATTGCAACATTTAAGAGGAATTTGGATGGGTATATGAATAGGAAGGATTTGGAGGGATATGGGCCAGGTGCTGGCAGGTGGGACGAGACTGGGTTGGGATATCTGGTCAGTATGGACGGGTTGGACCGAAGGGTCTGTTTCCATCTGTACATCTCTATGACTCTATGGTCAGACGGAAGGGCATGCTGTATGAATCTATGACTTAAATTGGGGGAAACAACAACATTCAAGTTTGCTATGACACAATATTCAGGAACAAGTCAGCTCTGAAGGAAATTAGTGGGGACAAGAACATGGTGGTAGAATATAATGTAGATTTAATATGAAATAAGCCACTTTCCTTTAGCTAACTGTGAGCAACTAAAATATTGGCACTCAGAGACATTTCGTAGTTCTTGCACATAAAGCACAAACTCAGCATGGAAGTACAGAAAGTAATTAGAAAAGCAAGTATTGCATCATTTTAATTGGTATATGATACAATGGAAAATAAATCTGGTGCAATTAGAAAGGAATGTTTTGAGACCTCAAATGGAGTAGTGCGTAGTTTTGGTCTCTTTACCTAAAGAGGATACATAAAGGCTCACAATATTGATTTCTTGAAAGAGAAGCATTTCTGATGAGATATTGAAGAGAATGGGCTCAAGTTCTCAGAAGTTAGAAGAATGAGATGCAATCTCAGTGATATGGACAAAATTCTGGAGAAGGCTTGACAGGGTGGATGGTGCAAAGCTATATCTTTTGTCATGCAAAATCTAGAAGATGAGGTGGCCAATTGTTTAGTACTGAAATACTACGAAATTTCAACACTCAAAGTTGGATACTTTTGTACTTCTTTTGAGTACTGCCTATGGCTGCTCAGTCATCAAGAATGAAACACGGATAATCAATGGTTTTTGTGATGAGAACAGGAAAATGAAGAAAAAGTAAATGTTTGTTGGCCTACTCCTGCTCCCATTTCTAATGTTCTTAAGAGGCCTTAGGGAAGAGTAGTACTACTACTGAACCAAATCCATCTGTCAGTTACCCTCTCACAGTACTCAATATGACAGTTAATCAAAGTCAACCTGATTTTTCTCTTCCTCGTGGCACTGAACAGGATTTTGCTGCATTGCCCTCCAATTTTGAGATCAGCTAACAATTCTGGACTTTCTCAGTTTGCATGGTTTGGTAGCAGCACATTAGGCTGTAAAGTTCTTCTGCTAAATTCTAGAGAATGAATGGTCCAATGTAACAAAAAAAAAAGCAAAACGTATAGGGACCAACAATCATTCATTAAGCAGGGATGGCACCTCAGATACCAAATATGTTTGAATTGTTCCAATACAGCGCAAAAATTGGAACCTAACCAAGGAAGCTGGCACTCACACCCTTTCTGCAGAAAGCAGGATCAATTTAATCTTCTTAATTCCATCTATCACTCTACTCTGAATCATCAGAAGAGTGATTGAAGGGGCTGTTGAGTGTTATCAAGCAGCATGTACTCAGCAAAAACCTACACATTGATGTGCAATTTGTGGCGTGCCAGAACAGTGCGGCTCCTTATTACATGAGCTCATTATAAACTAGATCCAAAAATAGACAAACAATCCAAATCGTCCTTGGTGTCATGACTGCAGTTCGCAGAATTCGGCATTAAGGAGCCCTTATAAAACTGAAGTCAATAAGAACTGGGGGAAGTTCCACTGGTTGGAATCATTCATAGCGCAATGATGGAGGGTGTTGAGTGCTAATCACTTCATACCCAGCACAGTTCTTTAAGAGTTCCGCATGACGGTGTACTGGACGTAATCAACTTCAGCTGCTTGAAAAAACAACTTTGATGATTACTGCTTTGAATTCCATTTGCAACCTCTCAAATAATTAAATGGTCCTTTTTATTCCTGGGTCCTCTATCCCAGGATGTGGACACCGCTGCCTTGGCCAGCATTTAGTGCCCATGCCTAATTGCACTGAGAACAGTTAAGAGTCAACCACATTAAGTGTCTGGGGTCACATGTAGGCCAGACCAGTCAAGATGGCAGTTTCCTTTCCTAAAGGGCATGAGTGAACCAAATTTCTTTTGAATTGAATTCAAATTCCATCATTTGCCATAGCGGGAATTGAACCTCGTCCAGAGCATTACCCTGGACATTAATAGTCTATCAATATCATCACTAGGTTTTCACCTTTATTTGCTCATGTGCAATAAGATCCAGACACTAAGGTTGGGCTGATAAATATGTGATATAGTGTGTCACAAATTCCAGGAAATGCTGTCCCAACAAATAACATTCAACTGAATTAACATTGAATTACTATTAACACACCAGGGCTTAGCATTGCGGACTAGTTACAAACACTTTTGTCTAAAAAGGCTGAGAATAGAAATCTGTACAGAGTATCCCACTTCCTTGTCCCACCATCTTTAAGCATGCCAGCAGCATGATGAAATAATCTCCCACTTGTCTGCAGCTCCAATAGCACATAAGTTTGACAATACCCAGAACAAAACAGCCCATTTGATTAGCACTGACCCACCACTTTAAGCATTCATTTCCTCCAGCAGAATATAGTATAGTGGCTGTAGTGCTTTCCATCTACAAGATTCCCTTCAGCAATTTGCCAAGGCTTTGTTTGCATTGTCCAAGTCCATAATCTCTACCACTAAAATGGACAAAAGACAGCAGATTCTTGGGAACCAAGTTATCCAATACATATATAATTTCAGCTTGGAAACATATGACTTCCTTCTTCAGTGTTGGGCCAAAGTTCTGTAACTCCCTCCCTGGAGCACCTTCACCACGGAATATGAATGTTCGTATCTAACTAAGTTTTGGTTTTGACTCCCAGGTTAGTTGATCAAAAGATCTGACGAATGTGATACAAATTACTGACCAAGAACTCTTTCAGGTTAAGGAAGCCAGACTGCTGGTACAATGAATATACTTGGTAAAAACAATAACTGCAGATGCTGGAAAGCAAATACTGGATTAGTGGTGCTGGAAGAGCACAGCAGTTCAGGCAGCATCCAAGGAGCAGTGAAATCGACGTTTCGGGCAAAAGCCCTTTTGCCCAAAACGTCGATTTCGCTGCTCCTTGGATGCTGCCTGAACTGCTGTGCTCTTCCAGCACCACTAATCCAATGAATATACTTGTTGCAACAAACCAGTGATCTGCACTTTTTAGCAGACCAAGCGTATCTGGATGCATCCACTTAGACAAATACCATAAAATAGAAATGAACTACAAGTTCTCTAATCTTTGTATGTGCCACATCTCAGATGAAATAGTCTATTTTCAGGAATTAACTAGATATGTACATTTTAAAAACACAATATCTACCTCGCTGATCATACTAATAACCTTTATTAAAAGCTGAGTGAAAACATTTACACACTGATACTCCCCAATACTACAAGTAACATTCATGAAAACAAATGGAGTCAGCGACAGGATTTAACTACGGAAGGTATCCAAAGTAAACTTTATTTGGATCTCACCCAGAATTCTCTCAAATGCACGCAACAGAAGTCACTAGTTAAATGGGGATGGTCATCAAAGCATCAATACTTGACACCACTGAGTGAGAAAAGAATGCCAAAACTAACACAGCAAGGCCATAAGAATAGCAAGAAACTTCAAAAGCAAAATCTATGACAAAGCAGCAAGATACAAATCAGCTAACTGATTACAAAGAGGAATTAAACTAAAAAATGCTAACACTTCTCTAAAAAAAGTCACAGAAAACAGGTCTTTCCTAAAATGTAAGCTATTTTATATGTAAAATTCAAAGCCTCATGTAGCCTGACTCCCAATTGTTGCCCAAAATGTTTCAGCAAGATTCTACTCAATGGCTAAAAAATTCCCACCACACTCCTAACCAGGCAAGTAGCAGCTTTTAACAGTCTTGGTTAATCCTCATTTCACTGGGCCATCAGGAATATTTCACAATGGCTTCCCAGATGCAAGAATATCCCAACTGCAAAACCAAAAGTTGTTAAAATCAGGTTAACGCTGTATATTGGATTTGCAGAACCTGAAATGTCTCAAGCTTACTATTAAGGTAAATGCACACAAATATACTTAGACACAGAATTGAATTAAGCACCACTTCACAATCCTCAAGCCTGAATAGTCATTCTAATATCAAAGACTTCACATCAACCAATATTCTTCAATATCCAATACTCTTTAGTCTTCAATTACTCCTACCAGTAATCCATCCTTGTTAACATACAGTCAATAACTCGAGAATCCCTCAGCAGATTCATTTCCATTCTCATCTTCCATCCATCAGCCTTCACATTTCCCAAATAAAATCCAATATTTATAACAAACATTTAGCACCAAACAACTGCAAATTGTTTCATCTACCAACCTACCCTTACAAAAGGTAATGCAAGACCTTTACATTCATCTCCTAAAGCACCATTAAGTACTGCAAAAACTGTGAGATGTATTTCCTTTAAATTAAGCACATCATGTTCACTACTCAGTAGAATCTCAGCTATGTTGGGAAACTTTCACACTGTCCACGGTCCTATTGTTTGTTTCCCAATTTTCAGTCACCCAGAGGCTAACAAAAGTTCCAGCTACAGCGTTTTATATTTCCATTTATACAGCCCCCAACTGGGCACTGACTTCAGCAATTTAGGACCTTAAACTCAGGGCTCTATTTGTTCTACAGTAGAAGACAACTCTGTCTGTGGGACACTGAGGTAGACAATCATAACAGAACACTGCTGGCAGAGAAATCCTGGTGTCCTCAATTTCAAATCTGAATCCATTCTCCCAGCCCAAACCTTTTAATAAGTGAGCATTTTGACATTTCAACCGAGCACTAAATTTACAGGTGTTCCATGCATAACTTTCAGCTTCTTCCTATTTGCCACTGCAATAACTATTTACACATTTTTATTTTCAAATGAAAATATTGTTATTTCTACTGCCCAAAGGAAAATCCACCTATTTCTTCATTTAAGCGCTGTACCAAAGTACATGGTCAATGTTATCTCATTTCTTCACTTCTCTCCTGCACTGCTTTGATTTTATTAAAATCCTGTTATGTCTTTCAGCTCTTTAGCTCTAATTAACGGCTGTAGCCTTTAAGTGGCCTATTTCTCTTCAGATGCTGTAACCTAACTACACTGGCGGATGTCTTTCACAGCTGAATAATACTCACAAAATACCCATTAACATGTAGCTGCATGTACCCATTACAGAGCTCAGTTACAACATTTCAAAAAAGGGTGGCAAACACTTATCTGACCAAATTGAATAACGATGTTCAGAGGTCATTCTTTACACATCATAAAAACAATACTTTGCATTTCAGAAATAAGAGTGTTAATTTGAAAACTGCATAGTCAAAATTATGCCTGCATATAATCTGAACAAATCATGTCAGAAGCTGGTTGGTTAATCACTGGGCTTCAAAGATGCATAATTATTTTGTCTACATTCTTCTGGATACTGTAGCCCTCAATTAAGCTTCACCCTGTCTTGCTAAAGTTCCAGACCTAGCTCTCCTTACGCTTAGCAGTGAAGGATTTCAGTTGGCAACCATCAAAATAAAAAGAAAAAGTAAGTTTTGAAAAATTATGAAATGATTTGAACTTTGATCCAAAATCTCCTACAATCAGGAAGGAATATTAATCAGAGGCTTGAACTAGTACCAGTTCTACACATTACTCACTTGCTTTGCCACAAGCTTCAAGTGTATTATTTCTACCACACGTTCAATTCACCAAATAGTTGGTAGTGATGAATCATATTCCAGAAGACAATTTTCACCATAGGGTAAGGAACCTTTAACAGAGCAATAAGTGCAACTCACTTATAACACTTCCCAGGACTTAAGTCAAATTATGTTGTCATCCCATTTTCCCATCCCAGTTGAAGCAAAACGCTTACATGGAGGAGCATCCAGATAAGGCAACATACATATTGATTTGGTGACCGTTACAATCAGTGAGCGTCAATAGCAAAGATTAAGCCATCTGGTGTTACACAATGAATGCTCTTAACCTTAACTAGCTTCACGTAATTAATACTTTTCACCTTGTTAAACTAACCGTATAATACTGAATGCTTCCAATACCGGCAAATGGCTCTACATAATGAATGCTTTTCCACCTTGTTAACCCATTGTTAACTGATCTGAGTCATGCTCGGCTGAACCTAGTTTCATACAACTCAAAAATTAACTCTTTCCCTACCTGCTCATACCTGATACACATGCTCAATGTCATGATCTGGAATTGAAGCTTTCCTTTTATATGGAAAGTCACATTTGACTTACTCTTTATGTGTGACAAAAGGATCAAAAATTGGTAATTGTTAAATAAAGATTGCAAGGACTTATAGTATTTCCTACATGGATTTCCAACTGTGCCGTAATAAGGAACCAGATGTCTAGGAAGTTAAACATGCTTGCAAGTTAATTTCAAGCCAGTGTAGTAGACAGATAGCTAGCTTATTGTATTCACAACTTACAGCTTCCTTATTCCAAGGCAGGAAACATTAGCGATACTCTGCAAATAGAAACAGAACACTTTGGCCTGATGAATCTTTGTCAGAATGTTTAATTAAATTCACTTGTGGGACACAGGTGTCACTGAATAGCCAGCATTTATCACCTGTCCATTTTTGGTATTGGTACGCTGCCTTCTGTAGGTTGATCCACAATGCCCTTAGGGAGGGATTTCGAGGATTGTGACCCATCAACACTGAAGGAACAGTGATATATTTCCAAGTCAGAATAGAAAGTGACTTGGAGGCTGGTGAGATGGTAGTGGTGGTGATCCCATGTCTGCTGTTCTAGTCATTCTACACGGAAGTGGTGATGGGTTTGGAAGATTGTAAGCATCTTTGGTGAATTTCTGACGTGCAGCTTGCAGATCCCATCATACTCCCGACTTGTGTCTTGGAGATAACGAACAGTTTTTGGTGAGTCAGGTTGAGAGTTACTCACCACAATATTCCTAGCCTCGCGATGGTAACACCATTGAATGTCATGGGGCAGTGGTTAGATTGTCTTTTGGTGGTTTGGTCATGCCATGCAAGTCCAGGCAATGTTACTCGACACTTTGCAGCTTAAGGCTGGACATTGTCCAGATCTGGCTGTATTTTAACATGGGCTGCTTCATTATCAGATGAATTGCGAATGGTGCTGACCATTTTTTAAAAATTCATTTGTGGGACTTAGGCATCGCTGGCAGACCAGCACTGATAGCCCATCTTTGTTTGCCCTCGAGAAGGTGATAGTGAGCTGCCTTCTTGAATCGCTGCAGTCCACTTGCTGTGGGTTGACCCACAATGGCGGGAGAGGGGGAATTTCAGGATTTTAACCCAACAACTGTAAAGTAACAGTGGTACATTTCCAAGTCAGGGTGGTGAGTGGTTTGGAGGTGAACGTGCAGGTGGTAGTGTTCCCAAGTTCCTGCTGCCCTTGTCCTTCAAGGTGGAAGTGGTTGTGGGGTTTGGAAGGTGCAGTCTCAGGATCTTTGGTGAATTTCTGCAGGGTATCTTTTAAATAGTGCACACTGCTGTTACTGAGCACTGGTGGTGGAGGGAATGAATGTTTGTAGGTATGGTGCCAATGAAGCAGGTTGCTTTGTTCTTTAGTGTTATTGGAGCTGCACTTATCCAGACAAGTGGGGAGGATTCCATCACACTCCTGACTTGTGTCATGGAGATGGGGGATAGACTTTGAGAGGTCACAAGGTGAGATACTAGCCACAGTATACCCGGAATCTGACCTGCTCTTGTAGCCACTGCGTTTATGTGTTGAGTCCAGTTGAGTTTCTGGTCAATGGTAACCACAAGGACATGGACAGTGGGAGATTCAGTGATGGCAATACCATTGAATGTCAAGGGGTGGTAGTTAGAGTGTCCCTTATTGGTGATGGCCATTGTCTGGCATTTGTGTGGCATGAATGTTACTTGCCACTTGTCAGCCCAAATCTGACAAGTTGGGCATGAACTGCTTCAGTATCTGAGGAATCACGAATGGTGCTGAACATTAATGATTGTACAATGGACATCCCCACATTTGACCTTCTGACAGAGGGAGGGTCATTGATGAAGCAGCTGAAGATTGTTGGGCCTAGGTCACAATCCTGAGGGACCCCTGCAGTGATGTCCTGGAGCTGAGATAACTGACTGTCCACAACTACAGCCACGTTCCTTTGTACCAGGTATGACACTAACCAGTGGAGAGCTTGCCCCCGTTACCCACTTATTCCAGTTTTGCCAGGGCTCCTTGATGACATACTCAATCAAATGCAGCCGTGATGTCAAGGGCTGTCACTATCATCTTATTTCTGGAATTCAGCTAATTTGTCCACATTTGAATCAAGGCTGCAATGAGATCAGGAACTGAGTGACCCTGGCAGAACCTGCACTGGGTGTCACTGAGCAGGTAAGTGCTGCTTGATAGCACTATTGATGACCCCTTCACTTTACTAATAATGGAGAGAAGACGGATTAGGTGATAATTGGCCGGATTGGATTTGTCCCGCTTTGTGTATAGGACATACCAGGGCAATTTTCCACATTGTCAGGTAAATGCCAGTGTTGTAACTGTACTGGAAGAGCTTGGCTAGGGGGTCGGCAAGTTCTGGAACACACGCCTTCAGTATTATTGCCAGAATGTTATCAGGGCTCATTGCCTTTGCAGTATCCATTGCCTCTAGACGTTTCTTGATATCACATGGAGTGAATCAAATTGGCTGGAGAATAATATCTGTGATGCTGGGGACCACTGAAGGAGCTAGAGATGGATCATCCACTCGATACTTCTGACTGAAAATTGCTGCAAATGCATCAGCCTTATCTGTTGCCCTGATATGCTGAGCTCCTCCATCTTTGAAGGTGGGGATATTTGTGGTACCTCCTCCTCCAGTGAGTTGTTTAATTGTCTACCACCATTCACATTGGATGTGGAAGGATGGCAGAGCTTAGATCTGATCCGTTGGTTATGAAATCGCTTAGGTTTGTCTATCACTTGCTGTTTATGCCGTTCAGCACACAAGTAATCCTGTTGTTTGGTGGCTTCACCAAGTTGACACCTCATTTTTAGGTATGCCTGATGCTGCTCTTGGCATGCCCTCCTCCACTTTCCATTGAACCAGGGATAATCCCCTAGCTTGTTGATAATGGTTAAGTGAGGGAGATGCAAGGCCATGAGGTTGCAGATTGTTGATAGCCCACAGTACCTCATGCATGCCCAGTCTTGAGCTGCTAGATTGGTTTGAAGTCTGTCCCACTTAGCATGGTGACAGTGGAGGCAGGACTTTATCTCCACAAGGACAGTGCAATGGTCACTCTTACCTATACTGTCATGGACTGATATTTCTGCAGCTAGCAGATTAGTTAAGATGAGGTCAGGTATGTTTTCTCCTCACCACCTGCTGCAGACTCAGTCTAGCAGTTATATCCTCTAGGACCCGACTAGCTCGATCAGTAATGCTGTTGCCTAGCCATTCTTGGTGGTGGACATTGAAATCCCCAACCACAGTACATTTTGCACCCCTACCACGTTCAGTGCTTGCTCCAAGTGTTGTTCAACATGGAGTACTGATTCATCAGCTGAAGGAGGACAATATGTGGTAACAAGTCACTTCCTTACCCATGTTTAACCTGAAGCCATGAGACTCCAAGGGGTCCTGAGTTGATGTCAAGGACTCGCAGGGAAACTCCTTCTGGACTGTATACCACAGTGCCGCCACTGGGTCTGCTGAGTCTGTCCTGCCAGTGGGACAGGACATATCTAAGGATGGTAATGATGGTGTGTGGGGTGTTATCTGTCAAGGTATGATTCCATAAGAATGACTACGTCAGACTGTTGCGTGACTAGTCGGAGACTGCTCTCCCAGTTTCGGCACTAGCCCCCAGATGTTGGTAAGGAGGACTCTGCAAGGTTAACAGGGTGGTTTATGCTGTTGTCTTTTCCGATTTCAAGGTCGATTCCAGGTAGTCTGTCAGGTTTCATTTCTTTGTCGTGGCTTTCTAGAAATTGATGCTTGCTAAGCCATTCAGAGGGCACTTGTGAGTCAACCACATTGCAGTGTCTGTGGATTCACATGTAGGCCAGACCAGGTAAAGATGGCAGATTTCCTTCTCTAAAGAACATTAGTGAACCAGACAGGTTTTTCTGACAATTGACAACACTCTCACGGCTATCAGTCAGCTCTTAATTGCAGATTTTTAAAAAATTGAATTCAAATTCTACATCTGCCATGTCTGGATTCAAACACAGGTCCACAGAACATTATTCTGGGTTTCTGGAATAATAGTCAAGCAGTAATACCACTAGGCCATCGCCTCCCCACACCTGAATTGATTACACTTCAAACATCCCTACTTCTGACCTTACGATGGAGGGAAGGTTATGATGAACTGAAGATAGTTGGGCCTATGGGACTACCCTGAGGAACTCCTGCAGAGATGTCCTGGAACTGAAATGATTGACCTCCAAAAACTACAACCATTTTACTGTGTGCCAGGTCTGACTCCAACCAATGGACAGTCTGTCCCAATACCTACTGATTACAGTTTTGCTAGGCCTCCTTGATGCCACACTGTCAAATGTAGCCTTAATTCAAGGGCTATCACTCTCACCTCAATCGCTGGAATTCAACTCTTTTGTCCATGTTTGAACCAAGAATGCAAGGAGGCTAGGAGGTGAGTGGCCCTGGCAGAACCCAAACAGGGCATCACTGAGCAGGTAATTGCTGACAGGTGCTGCTTGATAGCACTGTTGCTGATGCCTTCCATTACTTTATTGATCATCAAGAGTAGGTTGATCTGGCAGTTACTTGGCCAGGTTGGATGTGTCTGTCTTTTTGTGTACAGGACATACCTGGGCAATTTTCCACATTGTTGGGCAGATGCCAGTGTTGAAACTGCACTGAAATAGCTTGACCAAAAGAGTTGCAAGATCTGAAGCACAAGTGTTCAGGACTATTGTCAGAATGTTGTCAGGGTCAGAGCCTTTGCACTAGCTAGTGCCGCCAACTGTATCTTGACATCAAGTGGAGTAAATCAAATTGGCTGAAGATTGGTATCTGTGATGCTGGGGACCACTTAAGGAGGCTAAGATGGATCAGCATTTTTGGCTGAAAATGCAAATGCTTCAGTCTTACCTTTTGCACTGAAGCGCTGTGCTATTCCCTAACTGAGGATGTGGATACCAGTGGAGTCGCCTCCACCAAGTAAGTTGTTCAAATGTCCACAATTCACAACTGGTTGAAGCAGAACTTAGATGTGATCCATTTGTTGTGGGGTCACTTGCTGCTTATGCTGATTGAAATACAAATATGTTTGCTTGGTGTTGCTTCTGACATGTCGTCCTGCACTCTTCATTGAGCATTGGCTGATTCCCTGGCTGGATGGCAATGGCTGAGTGGGAATATGTTAGGCCATGGGGTTGCAGATTGTGCTGGCATATAGTTCTGCTGCTGCTGATAGCCCAGCGTGCTTCCTGGATGTCCAGTCTTGACCTGCTAGATCTGCACAACATTTGCCCTAATGTGGTCCACACAACATGACGGAGGGTATTCTCAATGTGACGGTGGGATTTCGTCTCCACAAGGACTGTGCGGTGGTCACTCTTTCTGATACTTTCATGCACAGGTGCATCTGCATTCAGCAGATTGGTTAGGATGAGGTCAAATATGTTTTTCCCTCTTGATGGTTCCCTCACCACTTGCTGCAGAACCAGTATTGCAGCAATATATTTTAGGACTTGACCAGCTTGATCAGTGGTGCTGCTGCCAAGACACTCTTGGTAGTGGACATTGAAATGCCCCAGAGTTCGTTCTGCACTCTTGCCACTCTCAGTACTGCCAAGTGCTGCTCAACATACGGGTATACTGGCTCTTCAGCAAAGTGAGGACAGTATGTGGTAATCAGCAGGTGGCTTCCTTGCCCACGTTTAACCTGAAGCCACAAGAGATCGAGTCAATGCGGAGAAACTCCTTCCTGACTGTATACCACTGTGCTACCGCCTCCGCTGGTGGGAAAGAATATATTCAACGATGATGCCATTGTCTGCAAAGTTTTCTGTGAAGCATGATTCTGTGTCTATGACTACGTCAGGCTGTTGCTTGATTAGCCTGAGAGACAGCTCTTCCAAATTTTGTCACCATGAGTTGGTAAGGAGGACTTTTGCAGGGTCAACAGTGCTGTTTCCACCATTGTCTTTACTGGTGCCTAGATTGATGCTAGGTGGTCCATCTGGTTTCTCTGTTTAGATTTCAACTTGATTGATACATCTGATTGGCTTGCCAGGTCATTTCAGAGGACAACTGAGAGTCAATCACATTTCTGTGGGTCTGCAGTCACATATAGGCCAGACTACCAGAGATTCCCTTTCCTGAAGGGCATTTGTGATTTAGATGGGTTTTTCCAACAGTCATGGTCACCAGATTTTTAATTCCGGATATTTCTTCTTGAATACCAATTCCACCAATTGCCATGGTGAAATTCAAACCCGGGTCCTACTACGTTTGCTAATAGTCTAGTGATAATTCTCCCTTAACAGGCAAAATATAAAGGAGAAACAACTTTAAGAACGAACAGAAGTGGAAAGAGAGAGGAAGAATGATGGTAAGATCTGCAAAAGGCAGAAATTACTTCAATGACCAAAAGGGCTGACAATGATGTCATACAAAGATTTATGGTGGAAATAAAAGAGAGAATTATGACATCAACTTGCTGTCAAAAAAGTAGTTATATAGTAGTTATGATCTCAAAGTACTGACATCAGTGCTGAATCCAAAGGCCGAAACATTAATGCTTTTCTCTCTCTCTGCAGATGCGGTCTTTCCCAAGTATTTCCAGCAGCCAAAACATTTTTCTTTTCCTAATCCAATCTGTTCTAAATGTTCGCCACAACAGAACTGATTTTTTTTTTTATAACTGACTTGTTCTATGTCTTGCTCTTAAACTACATCTTCCCAACCTTCCACAAAGTCTAAGAAAGTTTTTTTTTTGTAAATATGGTTGGTTTCTATTGCAACTTCTTCATCAGCAAAGAAAAAAAGGGATTGAGGAAGGAATTTGTGGACTCCACAGCTCACAGAGGGGCAGGATTTCCTGCTTGCTGCATGCATTCAAATTCAGATACCCATTTATAGTCCTATAGCACATGCTGCTTCATGTACTCTCCAGATTAAACAAACATTATTTTTAATCCTGTAAAAGAAAACCTGAGCAAGACAAACATGAAAGGGAATAAGATCTTGGGAAATACTGAGGATCAGAAGTACTACGGTATTCATGTCCAGAGGTCCCTTAAGATTGCAGGTAGATAAAGTGGATAAGAAGGCATGAGATAAACTTGCCTTTATTAGCTAAGGCAGAGAATTTAAGTGCAAGGAGGCTATGCTTAAACTGTACAAAATTGAGTTAGGTCACAGCAAGCGTATTGTGTGCAGTTCTGAAATCTACATTCTAGGAAAGATGTGATTGCACCAGAAAAGGTTCAAAGAGGATTTACCAAGATGTTACCTGTGTGTGGAGAGTTTTAGTTTTGAAGAGAGATTGGATAGAGTGACATTGATTCCCTGGGAGTAGGACAGAGTGTGGGGACATGATTGAAAGGCATTAAATTATAAAGGGGCACAGACAGTGTGGACAGGAAGCAAATTTGTTCCCCTTGGTGGAGAAATCAAGGTGGGTGGGGGAGGCACAGGTTTAAGGTGAAGGGAATCTGGAACTCACTGCCTCTAAGAGTGGTAGAAGCAGAAACCCTCATAACATTCAAGTAGCACTTAGATGTCTACCTGTGTTGCCAAGGCATGCAAGGCTCTGAGCCACTGCCATAAAATAGAATTAGAATAGTTAAATGGTTGTTTTTGACTGGCGCAGGCTCAACGGACAGAAGGGCCTTTTTTTCTCTACTGTAGTCCTCAATGACTACATCAAGAATGATTTCAGTGAAGCACTTGCATGAACTCTCAGAGACAAAAAAAAAAGTTATTTCCAAACTGAATTTTTCCTCTCATCCATAATGTTGCTCAAGAAAATGCATGGGTAGTGATCCTATAAGGACCAACTACAACACAGGCAGAAATTCTAAAAGACCGTTTACTGTTGATATAATATCCTTGGTCTCCTACATTCCAAAGGATCAACTCATCCAAAATGCAAACCTGGTTATAAGCGATGAAGTTTATTGTCCCTTTCTCCTTTTATTCTTATTGCGCATTGCAATTATACCCCTGCTTCAATGACTGGTAAATGACATTCATTGAACATTGTCAAACCACCTGAATTCTAGCTGGCCTGTATATGTTTTCCATTAAATAGATGCCTCCTGCAGTGTTGCAGCTTGGCTACTAATCAGAATGTATGAGCTTGGTAATGTCGCTTTAACAAAATAAATTAAACATGTGACTTCAAACATCACATTAAGTATGGAAACAAATAGACCAAGCAAACTTTAAACTTTTCAAATAAAGAAAATATTTGTTGCAAGCATTTAGTTTTAGGAATGAAACATCAATATGTTCTAAAACATACAACTGACTCACAATCAGATAGTTCACTCAGCAGATTGACATTAAGCATGTACAGGATGGCAGCAGAGTGGGCTTGTAACTCAAATACGATAAATTCTGTCTTAGTAATTCTCCAGTGCTTCATCATTTCTATCACTACACGGCAATGCTTTGTGCTCCTCCCCAAAATCATTGAGTTGCCATTTCATCTTTCGGACTTAGCTTTTGATTAGATTCCCTACAGTGTGGAAACAGGCCCTTCGGCTTAACCAGTCCACACCAACCCTCTGAAGAGTAACCCACCCAGACCCATTTCCCTCTGACTAATGCACCTAACACTATGGCCAACTCACCTGACCTGCACATCTTTGTGACTATGGGAGGAAACCAGAGCACCTGGAGAAAACCCACACAGACACTGGGAGAATGTGCAAACTCCATACAGACAGTCTCCCGAGGCTGGAATTGAACCTGGGACCATGGCACTGTGTGGCAGCAGTGCTAACCACTGTGCCACCTTTAGCTTAACTCTCTTGCTTCAGGTTTCCCATTTCCTTCTTAGCATTAAACAAAGGTGTTATCTGATACATTTCTTGTTTGGCATAGTGTTTAGAACACAAGTTCCAGTACAACAGGTAATACTAGCAATGAAATTTCAGTCAGGCGTCTTGATGAGTTATCACAAATTTACTTGCCTTGCATCAGCAAAAGATCTTTTGATGAAAGCACTTTTTGTTTTAAAACTTGCGGGAATTTCACTCTTCAGAAATCAAAATGGTGTTCATTGTGTAAGCACATGCAATATATCAACCATGCTGAAAAACTTGGCAGCCTCTCTGACATAAGGACAGCTACAAACATCAGTTGAAACTACAGCGCTTAACGGGATAGATGTATTGTCACTCGACAAATGAATGAAATTAAAGGTAAAATTTGGGTGGGTAAAATGCCATATTCTGTGGGCTTCTGTTCCCATCTGATTAGAGTTTTCAAATGGAAATCAAACTAATTAAACATAACAACACGAGGATGACTGAAACAGCTCAACGCATTGTGATGGTTATAAAACTTGATTTGAGAAGTCCACACAACTGAAGTGAATAATTAATGAGAATGTGTATTGGGTGTGAGCAGGTAGGGAAAGAGTTAAGGTTTGAGAAACAAGAGGTTCAGCTGAGTATGACTCAGATTAGATAACTTGCAGTTAACAATGGGGTTTCGGAGGCAATGGTAATGGGTTAACAAGGTGGAAAAGCATTCATTTTGTAGAGCCATTTAACAATATTGGACGCATTCAGTATATAAGGTCAGTTTAACAAGGTGAAAAGTATTTATGACATGAAGTCATTTAAGGTTAAGAGCATTCATTGTGTAACACCAGATGGCTTAATCTTTGCTATTGACACTCACCGATTGTAATGGTCATCCAATCAATATGTACTTTGCCTTATCTGGATGCTCCTCCCTGTAAATGACTATATAATTTATTAAGAAACTGTTCTAGAGAAGACCGAGAACTTATGTCTCTGTGCACATGGGTGATCGTTCTCTCTCCCTCCAGGGCCCGGAATAAAGATGGAGGCAAAACTATACTGTCTGAGCGTTTTGCTTCGACTGAGGCAGGAGTAAGATGACACTACTTATAAAATGTAGGTTAGATTGTTAAGGAAGTTACATATAGCTAATGATCACTAATTTCACCCTTAGTATTGCTAAAAATGAAGACATTTTGACGAAAGTTTTTGTCCCATGTGAGAACAATTTGTACGAATACTAATGCAAAGGGAAAGCAACATTTATACTATCTGAAAAGTGCGCTGATTTGGTTGGCAAGTGGACTCTGATTTGTAGATGCAACGCCATGAAGAATATGGATTAGGGTGGTGCGGGAAAAGCACAGGTCAGGCAGCATCCGAGGAGCAGGAAAATGTTTTGGGTAAAAGCCCTTCATCAGTTTTATGAAGAATATGGCAGTTAATAATGATTGACAGCTAATTGCCAGGTTGACTCTGATTGTTTGAGGCAATGGGTTGACCAATGAACCAGAATAAATGGCTGTCATCTACTTTATTAAGATTACCCAGTGTGGAAACAGGCCCTTCGGCCCAACAAGTCCACACCGACCCGCCGAAGCGCAACCCACCCAGACCCATTCCCCTACATTTACCCCTTCACCTAACACTAAGGGCAATTTAGCACGGCCAACTCACCTAACCTGCACATTTTTGGACTGTGGGAGGGAGCACCTGGAGGAAACCCACGTAGACACGGGGAGAACGTTCAAAATCCACAGTCAGTTGCCTGAGGCGGGTCTCTGACGCTGCGAGGCAGCAGTGCTAACCACTGTGCCACCCATTAGGTTGACTAATATTCCAGCTATATTTTACCTTTCGCATTACGGTTTCACTGGTCTCTCGAGATCATGGGTAAATGGACCCAGAAATTCAGCTTCTACAAGCTCGCGTCTACCTGCACTATTGGATGCAATACAACATAATTACTACCGACAGGGAGAAAAGCAGAGATGAGACTGAAAGATTGTCGATTGAAAGATTGTAAACATTGGTGTTTATGGAACATCGGTTCAAACATCTGTAACGATGGCTCATCTCAACTTCTCATCATTTAGCTGCTAATACAAATGCACCCCTAAAAAAATCTGTTTCATAGCATCTCAGGTTACAGAAGTTTATCAGGAGACAGCACAGACATCATTCCAGAGTGTGAAAGATTGGTCAGCAGACAAGTATTCAATGCACAATCCACAATAAAACAAAATCAATGGAAAAATAGCTTCAAGTGTAGCTGTGCTCAGGATTGATTTACAAGATACTGAGCACTGCAATCAACTATACCGCTCCTTTAACATGGTAAAATGACATGCTTCCAGACACACCAAAAATGCAGTCGTGAAATTCAACCAAATTCAGTTAAACGCAAATTACATTAAATATGTAAACTCAGAATAATTACCACTATTGCATGTGAAAGATATCAACTTATCATGGAGTACAGTACCAACATGGCCCTTGACTTGCATCTGAAAAGTGAGTAATAAATGGTCATTGCTGTCAGATATCAGAACTAAGTCCAGTCTTCCCAGTTCAGCTCATACCATCCTATACAGATGCTGCAGAATATTCTGCTGCAGCAAAGATAATTGCAACATCTCATTTGTTATCAGTAACTAAGTACAGTACAGGGCAGGGACTGAGCTCAGGATAGTCCTGGCTATATGGATATCTATTCTCTAGGGAAGTCATCATGCAAAATGAAATTGCTGACTTGAATGCATTTTTACAGATTATTACATTCAAGACAAACCTTCTTAGTCTGCATGCTAAAATAGCACAGGATTGTGACAGATTACAGAATCTCTCCAGCAGCGTGCTTGCTCAAGCCCCAAATCAAAACAAACTACAGTAAGTGGGCTGTACTGCAATACCAGCCAAGGCAATTCACCATATTCACTGAAATGAGTGATAAAAGTAATATCCAGCACAAACTCATGCACAACAGTAGAAAACTACACACAGTTAATATCTGGTGGGAGAAAGTGGGAATGTTTTATGAGAAATAAACTTTTGGTAAATTCTGGAGCATTTTAAACTAAATTTCTTTCAATTGTGTATTTTGTATGGCTTGTAGTCATGCTAGATACCTTAAAGTGCAAACTGATAACATCAAAAACTAAACAATTGATTAATGTTGTGGCTCGTCAAGAGAGAGGGTTCTCAATGTCTACAGACAATATTAATCCTGCAGGTACGCCCTTTCCTAAAAATTATTTTCCATCAATCACACACATTAAGAATTCCTACGTTCTGAATTAGAAATTGAATTCCCTTATTGACATGGAGTGATGGCTGATCTCACAAGTTGCAACGAATCGTTTGCACATACAACACAGTAACAATTGACAGGAATACAAAAACCGGTGCACATAAGCACAATCAAAATTTCTTCATTGTTGGTGGTGTTTTGGGATTTTAACAGCATTTATAAATCCCCAGATTACTGAAACACCCCTCATTTTAGGTGAAAGTTTAAGGAATGTCTTTTTTAAAATCAGTATATTCTATCTGGGACCAATCTCTGCCCAAAATTCAGGGTCTTCCTCACCCACCATCCCCATAGTCTCAGTCCATCCCTTTCTTCCCCAGTACCTTGTCAGAATCCAGGTCGGGGTCGGCTTGACACAGTCGATACAGGAATGACTTGGGGTCGCGGCAGAGAGTCTGGCGGGTGCTCAGGAACCGGGTGCCGCCGACATTCAGACGGACCCACTTAGCGGCAGTAGCCGCGCGCTCCAAACCAGAACATTTCCGGCACAGGGAACCGTTAAAGTTTTCCGAGAGCTCCGGCAACGAACCACTCACCGCCGCCATTGTCAGCGACCTCCCACCGCATTCTCCACCGCCCCCGTCGCCACACCTCCTGGCATGCACCGCATCGCGACCCCACCCTCCGCCACTCCTCCCGGCATGCACCGCATCACTACCGCCGCCACTCCTCCCGGCATGCACCGCATCACTACCGCCGCCACTCCTCCCGGCATGCACCGCATTGCCAGCCCCAACCTGCCTGGAGTTGGACGCCACACCTCCCGGCATGCACCGCATCCCCACTTCCCGGCATACATTGCTTCCACCCCTCACCGCCCAAGACCACTACACCTCCCGGCATGCACCGCATGTTGACCAGCACCTGATGAAGGAGCAGCGCTCTGAAAACTTGTGTTTCTAAATAAACCTATAGCCTGGTGTGTGATATTTAACTCGATCCCAGTAACCCTTTTTCAGAACATCCACTTCTAATTTTTGTTTCAGATGTCCAACACTACAGTTGTGTTTTATTAATATCTCTCCCAGTTTCATATTTCTGCTTATTCCTTCCATCGCCCCCATCATCAGCACATATACCACCTTTTCCTCACTACAATCAGTTCTGAATGGGTGCTAGACTTCAGACTCTTTCTGTCTCCACAGACATTACCAGACCTTTTGATTTTGTTTCACATGTTCAGTATCTGCGGATATTTATTTTATTTTAATGTGATAGTTCCGGAGTTGTCTTTGGATTCGAAACGATAACTCTTTCTCTCTCCACGGATACAATGAGACTGTACAATTACACTGTTTCTATTTATTAATGCTCTATGGTAAGTCTTTTAACACCATGTTACAGATATTTGAATGATATATTAATAATGCAAATTGCACAATGATAATATTTACACCAAGACTGCTTCTAACACAAACTATAATTACCTTTATCTATCACGAATCCATGATATTTACTAAAAACGTTCATGAACGTTAAAGGGATGCTTACGAATCACTATTACTGCAAAATGATAACTTTGACGAGCATGCTATAATTAATCTATTAAATTGGTTGTTGGTAACCACCTAATACTTCTAAAAGGTTTATTTTAAAATGTTAACATTCTCCTAACTGTTGGCTTGGATTTGTTAATTTTGCCAAGAGCTTTTCTTCTCATGCTTTCCAAAAAAAAAGCTTTATTTAGGGAAAACTACTCACAGGTTAGAAATTAGAATTGGAACAGGCCAAGTTGTTTCTATGATTCACATCGAAGGTAGTGTAATTTGTCATAAAGTATTTCTCAGGAGAGAATTTGTCATAAAGTATCTCAGGAGTTTGAGCAGCTTCATGGTTAAAATGCGCCATCTAATGGTAGCAAGATGAAAGATCAAAACAAATATTTCAGTAACCATTAAAGCAAATTTTTCCACCCCTCAAAATATGGCTCAGATACTCCAATGAGCAGAAAGAGCAGTGTATACTGGAGTTGCACACCAGGATCAAGTTGACTCCAAGAGAATTGCTCAGGAAATTGACAATACCAATAGGTAATTCCCTTGCTTGTAATAGTCATTAAGTTTGGAAGTAGACCAAATAATCTGTACCGATCATGTTCCCAAACTAAACTAGTCCCCATCTATCTGGATTTGGCCCATATTCCACCAAAACCTTCTCATTTGTAATCTATCCAAATGCCTTTTGAATGTTGTAACTGTATTTCATCCACCACTTCCTCTGGCAAATCACTGTTCTCCCCTCATGCCCTTTTTAAAACTTTCTTCTCACCTTAAAAGTATGCCTCCTAGTTTTGAACTTAACCACTCTAGGAAAGGACCTTTGCTATTCACTCTTATCTATGCCCTTCATGATTTTATAAACTTCTAAGGTCATCCTTTAACCTCCTATGTTCCAGTGAAAAAAGTCCCAGCCTATTCTTATAACTCAAACCTTCCGGACTTTGGTAGCGTAACAAATTCAGACAGACAATTTAGAGGGCTCCAACTCACCCAAGCTTGATAATTAAAAGATTAGCGGATTAAAAACCTACTTTAACGTCTGGATAACTACTAAACAGAACCCCCAAGACAGCACTGATCCCTAACTATAACCCCAACCCTGTTTCCCCTGATCTTGTCATCACATTCTAACCTGCCAGAATTGATAATCCCTAATAAAAACAGAAGTTGCTGAAAAATATCAGGTCTGGCAGCATTTGCCAGAAGTTCTGAAGAAGGGTTACTGGTCTCGAAACGTTAACTCTGATTTTTCTCCACAGATGCTGTCAGACCTGCTGAGATTTTCCAGCAATTTGTTTTTGTTTCACATTTCCAGTATCTGCAGTTCTTTTGGTTTTTGCCCAATAATCCCTTCCCACCCAGGGTTCAAATACACTCTACCACCTTCCATATCGCCAGACCAATGGTGTCACCTCAAGGCAAGGAGTCTGCACTGGCTTCACTTCAAGGTGTTGGAGGCTGAGAGTCTGCGCTGGTTTTACCATCCTTGGCAGGCATCAGCAATATCCGGGGTAAGTAGTAGTAAAAAAAAAGCAGAAAAATAAGAAACGAAATGGATGGAGCAGACAACCTCCGGTTTATAAGTCTTATTCTGATGCTATTTTTGATTGAAAAGATAAAACGCGAATGCCAGAGGAAATGGTGGATGCAGGTGCAGTTACAACATTTAAAAGATTTGGATTGGTACTTGAATAGAAAATATTTAAAGCGATATTGGGCAGACGCAGGCAAGTGGGACTAGTTTAGTTCAGGAAACTTGGTTGGCGTGAACGAGTTGGACCAAAGGGTCGGTTTCCGTGCTGATATGGCAGACTTAGATTTGGGGGTTGGTGGGGAAATAGGCATGGCAATTCAATTTGCATATGATGATGGGTAGGAAGCAGAATGCAGAAGAATCTGGATAGGTTGAGCGATTGGGGGAAAATGTCTGGAAGACAGAATATAATGTGGGAGAATGTAAAGTTGTTCACTTTGGCAGGAAGAATGGAAAGCAGTCATGAGTGCAGAGTATTAAATGGTAAATGATGTAAAAATCAGAGGTGCAAAGGGATTTAGGTATTTTAATGCACGAATATCAAAATGTTAGTACATAGGTATAGAATATTATCAAGAATAGGGTGAAAGGAATTGAACATACAAATAAGAATGTTATGCTTCAGTAAACAAGACACTCATGAGACGATCTCAAAATGTGTGCAGCTTTGGTCTCCTTGTTTAAGGAATGATACAACTGCACTGGAGACAGTTTACAAAGTTGACGTTGGAAAAGTCAATTTTCTTCTGAGGAAAGATTGGTCAGACCAGACTTTAGAAAAGCAAGGAGTGACTTGATTGAAGTGTACAAGATTCTGAATGGGCTTGACAAGATAGAAATTTCTTCCTGCGAATCCAGAACTTGGGGCCACTCTATTTGGAGCAGAGAATGAGGAGTAAATTTTTTCTTTCCGAGGTTTGAGACACTTTGGAATTCTCCGTTTTCATAGAATCCCTAGTGCGGAAGGAGACTATATCCCTTCATTTCCCAAGGCTAGTCCACCTAGTCTGCATATCCCTGGACACTTACATGTAATTTAGCATGGCTAATCCACCTAACCTGCACATCTTTTGACTGTGGAAGGAAACTGGAGCACCCGGAGGAAACCCACACAGACATGTGGAGAACGTGCAAACTCCACACGGTCAGTAAACCTGGATCCCTGGCACGTGAGGTAGCTCTGCTTGCTACTATGCAACCTTTAAGAATGTGGTGGAAGCAGAGAGTGTTAAATATTCAACGTAGAGGTAGGTAGATGGATTTTTTTTCAAGGTAGTGAAGCCAAAAGTTAATGCGGGTAGATAGGGATATGGAATTCAAAACACAAATTGATCAGCAACAATCTTGTTGAATACTAGGACAGGTTCAAGAAGCCATGTGATCTACTTCTGCTCCCATTTTATATAAAAATGAATAATCAAAAGTGTCTTACTTGGTCTAATTCTGTAAAAAGAGCTTTAATATAGTGGGAAGGATGGTACATATGAAAGTTGTAGAAAATTAAAGAGGAAAGGACAAGGCAGTAGTGCAAGGTAATGATATTGATAAAGACGAGAGTAAATAACATCATAGAGTCTGAATTAAAGGTTCTTCATCAGAATGCTCACAAAATTCTTAAGGTGGGAATGAATTGCTAGCACAAACTAATTATTACAACATTATTACAAAAAAATTATTACAACATTATATGACAATGACACAGCTGCAATGTTGACAATGCTGCAACTTGAATTTAAGGGCTTTTGACATTTATGAAGGACAGAAGAAAAACATGGTAGGTTAGCCCCAGCAATAACAAAAAAAAATCAAAACAAGAAATTATTTTGGTTTAGAAGATCAAGTAATAGAATCAGTTTTGATGGAGTTAGGACCTACCAAAGGAAATGGTCATTGGTGGGGATCACAGTCAGTCAAGTAGCATCCATGGAAAGAAAGAAAGCTAACGTTGAGTCTAGATGACTCTTCAGAGCTCTGATCCACTGTGATCTCCAGCATTTTTTGTTTTTAGTAGATTACAGCATCTACAGTGATTTGCTCCTCGTCATTAGGAGAAGTAGTACTATCATTACACAGTAGGACAGAGTATGTGTAAAGAAATAATCAGAGCTTCCAAGAAGGGTACTACAATAATCATTAAAGACTAGCTTTTGCGTTGATTGAAAACAATCAAATTGGCAAAGGAAACCTGAAGGATGCATTCATAACCCCACCCTGTGTGACAGAGTTTCTTAAATCTGTTCTAGAACTTAGTAATGACCAGGCTACCTTGGATCTCAATGTGTAATGAGTTAAGATTAACTACGGACACAAGTGTGAGAAATGTGGGTCCATAACTACTGCCTTAAAAGACACTAAGATGAAAAATTCAGTATGCCAATATGAACTGTGAAAATAGTTTAAAAGGTGAGACAGTGGAATTGCAATGACTGACCTTTAGGAGACACTTCATCATTCTCAAAGATGTTTTCCATTGTAGGAGAATTGCTCTACCAGAAGGATGCACCATCTATGAATAACAAATTAAGGATGGTAACAAATTGACAGAACAGGCATACAATGGTGTGGAGATTAGTGATTGTGTAAAAGATTGAGAAAGGATGTGCAATAGAATAAATAAGAAATTATAGCACTAGAAAGAAAAAGAATTAACAGTTTCCACAAACATACAAAAAGGGAGCTAAAGTGAGTATTGGTCCCATACACAGTGGGACAGGGGAGTTAATGGTGGGAAGTGAGGGAATGTTATAGGAATTGAATAAATATTTTGTATTCATTTTCAGAATGGAAGAGACAAAAAGCCTTCCAAGAATAGTTGAAAAATCATGATGCAAAAAGAGACAGGCACTTATCACTAAAACCATGAGAATACTGATGTGGCTCAAGTGTGACAAATTCCCTGGACCTGATGACCTGCATCCTAGAGTTTGAACAGAAATTGCTGCAGAGGTCATAATCTTCCAAAATTTCCTAGATTCTAGGAAGGTCCCAGTTGCTTGGAAAATTGCAAATATAACACTTCTGTCTAAGAAGTTTGGGGAGTGGGGGACACAGGCCAGGAAAATCTAGGTTAGTTAGTTTAACGTCTGTCATTGGAAAAATTCTAGAATCTAGTAGTACAGAGGTAGTAGCAAGATATTTAGAAAATCAGAATGAAATCAGGCGGTTAACATTGTTTTGAAAAAGGGAAATGGTATTTCACACTCGAGTCCTTAGAGGTGAATAAATGACAACCTTTGATGTAGTGTATTTAGATTTCCAAAAGCCATTTGATAAGGAAGGTTATTGTACCAGTAGTTCTATAACATGCATTTATTAAACCCAATTTGGTTTTAATATGATTTGTAAATTGTGGATTCCTTAAAACATGATTTCACCTCCAGCACAAGCTGAAGAACAAACGCAGCCACACGATCCTCTGTCTGCAAAATGCAAATTGTGTGTTCAGCTGAAATGCAATCAGCTCTGCAAGTCTTGAAACTTAGCTCACACTGAGAATTGTTGTCTACATTTAGAAGGAACTTTATTTCAAACTGGGGAGAGTCTTGAGGAGAACTGGACTTGAGAATTGGCATTATGTGGTCAGTTGGCATTTTCGGGTGAAGAGCTTCATGAACGATATGATGCTGTAAGTCAGTGATTTTAAAGTGTTAATTTACTGTATTATTTCATTAAAATATTATTTAAAGATTTACTTAGACTGTGCTATCATTTGTGTTAGGCTAACTACTATTCTTGTTTCAGTTTTTACAGATATTTTTGGTGGATCATCCCAACCCTTTGTCCCCAAAGGCCCCACTACGTATATTGTATGATTTTCTACAACATGGTGTTGCATGGGAACACAACTACTGCATCATAGAAGAACTACCTGTACAAACTGAAAATATATAATGTTGGAAGTGATATTAACATGAAGAGAGAATTGCAAGACCGACAGGAAACTGTGAACATAAATGGGTCATTTTCAGGTTGGTAAACTAACGAGTAGAGTTCTTCAGGGATCAGTGCTGAGGCCTCAACTCTTTATGACCTATATTAATGGCTTGGATGAAGAGACTACATGCAGAGGATATAAAAGGTCTGCATAAATATTCAAAAAGGTCTGCATAAATGATTCAAAAGTTTGGCACATGGAGTATAACGTGTAAAGGTGCAAGTTGCTCACTTGCAGAGTTGAAATAGTCACTTAAAGAGAATCTGCAAAACAAAGTGTTACAGAAGGATCTACATGAACCACATTTCATATGCAGGTACAGTAAGCAATTAAGAAAGCAAAATTACAAGGGAAATGGAATATACCCCTTATTAGAAAGTAAAAGGTTTTGCCAGAACTGTTCAGGGCATTGGTGAGACTATACCTTGGGTACTATGTACAAGAGCAGGGGTATTCGTGCATTGGGAGAAAGTGAGCTCTGCAGATGCTGAAGATCAGAGTCAAGAGTGTGATGCTGGAAAAGCACAGCAGGTCAGGCAGCATCCGAGGAACAGGAGAATCGACGTTTCGGGGAGGGAGGCAGTCCAGAGATGGTTTACTCAGTTAATTCCTGGGATGAAGAGATTGTTTTGAGGAAGGCTTTAGCAAATTGGGCTTAAACTTGGGAGTTCAGAAGACAGGTGACCTGATTTAAAAAACAAAATTCTGAGGGGGCTTGGGAGTAAATGCTGAAAGGACATTTCCACTCTTGGCACCATTTCAAAGCAAAGGGTACCCCATTTAAAATGCAGATGAGAAAAAAAATGTTCTCTGTGGTTTAACTCCGTTCTCTGTGGAATGACCTCCCGAAAGAGCTTTGGAGACTGAATCATTGAATATATTTAAAGCTGAACTAGATTTTTAAGTTATCAAGAATGTCAAGGGTAATGGCAATAGGAATGAAAGTGGAGTTCAGACCACATTTGGGCAACCATTATTTTAATGGCACAAGGGCAGAAAGGCCTACTTGTGTTCATATTCCTTACCTTCTTTCAGGTTTTATGGGGTTTAAAAAAAAGTGCAGACACTTTTCCCTATATTTCAAAAGTCTGATTACAATGCTACAACTACTCCAGCACTTCACATACAGTAAGATAACTGTTGGGCTACTTTAGTATTTTACGGAAGTGTAATGTCCCACAGTTATGCTTCAAGAAACCTTTAATTACGTAGAATTTGTATCCATTCCTTTTAAGTGTTGTCTCACATTGAGGTATGATTTCATAGATATTAGTGATATTCTTACACTTCACCCAAGTGGCCATTCTGCCCAAGAATGGCTGGGAAAAGTAGATTGCACGAAGTTAAAGGCAGCTTCTGTCTGACAAACATGTGTTGTGGTGTAACACAACTATGAGGAACAGAAAGCCAGTCATTTTTACCTTGTCTAATGTAGCCCTATTGCTTCCCCATTGAAACAGTACAAACAGTGGTGCTGAGAGAGATCCAGTATGCACATCAGGTAAGCTAACAGTTGAGCCATTCACAGTATTAAGAGCTACTTTAGTTCTGGGCAAGTTTGTGTATCAAATGACAAGTTGATGTGAAAAGCACAAAAAACCCAAGATCATCGATGTTTTGTAATGTCAATGCCAGAAGTACATTTATACAACATTCCATGAACCATCAAATTGCTTTACATCAATGTGATGTGTAATGAGACTCATGTGGAGAAGTAGGATCCAAGAATGAGCATTGCCACATGAAAGATAAATATTTTTGGTGATGTTCTTTGGGATAAAGCAGCAAAAGAGTGCCATATTATTTAGATATTCACTAGAAAGGGCTTCTTCTGTACTGGATTTCAGCAGTCAAACGCAGAAGCTCAAATCACAAACAATAGGTTTGTCCCACTAGCAACACTCTGACCGACTGGGATGCATGTTCAAATAACGAGGCAAGAGAAAGATTTGATGTTTTATACCTGCAACCCCTACATGCTTTAATTACAGAACTATTGAGCATTACGTGAAAGATCAAATCATTCCGCTCCATCTAAAGCACAAATATTCAGAAAATATTATACGTTCATTAAATTATGAAGAATATGATTCAAATCATTGACCAAATAGAAAATTTATATAATAAAAGCCTGGAAACAAAGTCAAAATATCATAGTTTACAATAGTTATTCATATTCAAAGGCTGAACATCACATACATACACAACATGGCCCCTGAACATGAATTAACTCCAGATGCAACTCATATATTAGAATTTAAATAACAGACTGAACTACACGCTAGCTTTAACCAGTAAGTGATTTGACGAATAAAACAAAAACAAAATAAAGTGTGTGGTTTAATATATTGCATTTCTTGCTTCAGACTGTCTTCACTTTACCCATTGCCCTTGTGTATCAGTGCCACTGGTCTCTAACCCAGACAGGATTTTGACACTATGTGACCAGCCGAATGATTACCATCCTGGACAAAATGTGCAAGCGGCAAGGATTTTTTTGGGAGGGAGAGAATTCCTTCCCCTGGATTGCTCACAACTAGGGTTTCTGAGAGCAATGATGAGTGATATCAGAGTACATGAGCTTAATGCTCTTTATCTGCAAGTCCTCTCTCCACATTTTAGACACTAATCCAAAATCTAGTTACTGCATTCATCACAACAATGAAATTTCAACTGTGCCAAACACATGTTTGCTGTTTTAATTTAAGGAGATACAGAATTAGAACTGCAGAAAATGTTACAATTCTACATGATAAGGTTGAAAATTTGGCAGACTGGAAAGGAACAGGAATGACAAATTTTATTAGACAATCTGTACTTGCTCGCTGAAAAAGCACTAGCTGTAAAGTGCCAAGATTGAAATATACTCACTTCTCATTGTTCTGTAGACATGCTAAGTGAATCAGATTTATACAAACATGAAATATCAAAAATGAAATCACAAAAAAAAGCACATTGTACACAAAAAAACATGCTCACTGAGCAGATTTGGAAAGGACTCCCAGATTAAGGCAGCAAGCCATGGATGCGGTCAGCAATTGTACAGTCATAAGCAAACAGCCAAATGGATGTTTTGAACATGAAATTCATGAAGTTCACCTCAATATGATGCCAAAATGTGTAATCAATTCCTCAATTTACAGTCTCACAAAAAGTATACATAGGGGAAGGAAACACTGCTGCTTCTGTTTGGCATTGGTTGATAACTATGCACCAGGTAACAATACAAGGTGCTTAACCCATAGTGCTTCAACACTATGGTTTTGGGAGACTGATGAGGTACTGGACTCCTGTTGCCCCTCTCCATTCATTTTCTCACCAAGTGTCATTACAGGGTTGATATGTATACACAGGCAACTTAAGACCTGCAAAAAGACCAACAGGTCCCCAGCATTACAAGTTCTATTTATAAGTGCAGTCAATGAGGCAGTTAATGCATCGCTATCAACTGGTCTCTTACAAGGTACTGAACCTACCCCATTTTACCAAACTGCAAAATCTGCATTACTGTCCTACCTACTTTGCTGCATTCTACCCTTTTGAAATCTTGTTACCTTCCACATGTACAATAACATGAGGAATAAAAGACCCGTACATTTTATACTCTCACAGTGAACATTGTTATCATCTGTAAAAAGCAAACTGTCGATAATTGATCTGTCAAAACAAACAGAGATCTTAGAGTGATTATGCTAACTCCTGTGGACCAGTGGCTGCACCTGCTGCTTCAAGCAGGTTTGAAAGCATGTTACCCTGATTAAAGCTTTTGTGGTTTATCAGGGACCTACCCAAATACACCATCTATAAAAATAAAACTCGGTTAGCTCCTGATCAGTCAATAATTGTAATGAATTGGGGCTCTTTGACTTGGGAGAAGATTTTGACAGCTTGGTACATTAGGTGTAGATACAGAGAACATGAGGCAATCCTGTAACATTATAGGCTGTAAATTCCTGAGGTTCCAACTAATCAGGTTTTAGAGGTCAGAGAAAGCTAGGTAAACAGAGGAAAATGACAAGATGATGGATTATGGTGATAGCTGGTTTCTATTCCAGCAGAAGCAACTCACAGCTGGACTCCAGCCCTCCATTTTAAGAAGTTACACTTTTGCTAGACAATCACTGGAAGACTGACTGAAGACCACTTTTTGTAGGTCAGCCAACTCCTGAATGAGTCAAGAGCTACAAAGTAGATTCTGCAGTGCTCAACCTGTTGAACACAAGCAGGTGATAGGTACACCACCAGGTGCAGAAGCAAAAACTCAGCAAGTCTTGGTAGCATCTGTGAAGAGAAAGCAGAGTTAATGTATCGAGTCCAGTGGGTCTACGTCAGAACGAACTGGAACCATTAACTCTGCTTTTTCTCCATGGATGTTTTCAGAGTTTGAGTCTCTCCAGTAAATTTTTTTTGGTTTCAGATCTTCAGCATCCACAATTCTTTCTTTTAGCCTAGATAGAGGAGGTTTGAAGTCACAGCTCACCATGAAAGCCAACAATTCCCCACCTGAGACCTCCAAAGATCAAGGGCCGTGCAGATGATAACGTATCAAAGAGGGAAAACAAAAACACAAAAAAATGTGTGAAGTTTCGCCACTTATATTTCAAAAATCTCATTTTATGTAAATCACCTTTGCTCTGAGTTAATGTCTGGCTTTGTGATGTGGTGGATAGCTTCTGTTGTAGACAGTACAATTCTGTTATAGTAAACATAATCACCAGGCAGTTTGGCGAAATCCTCCAACTTTGAAGGATTGCACTGCCCCAAGACATGTACACGATACCATCATTGCAGATTAGCTGAGTTACTTCGTCCTCTTCCCAAGGATATGCAATATGACAGAGTTTAGTTTGATGGACAACAGCCACTCTCTCAGCTCTTGCCTGGGTGGTCAGTCTCTGCGGATGAGCTGGTGTGCTAGCAGGTAATCCATGTTGGGTGGGGAGGAATGGGAGCCGCCATTCCCAAGAGTCCAAAAGGTTTGCTCACAGGGGTACACTGGATGACAAACAAGAGTAGGAAGATGGACTGTTTATCCCCAAGATACAAAGGCCAAGTTGATTTTTTTGATATTGATAAAGCCAGGTGTCTCTTGATTTGTGGCTCAGCTACTCACAGGTGAAGCATTGGGATAGCCCCAACCAGTAATGACTTTGTTGCTTTAAATGGATTTCTTCTCTCCTCTTGTGATTGCACAAAAATAGAAAGAATCCCAGAAGTGTCTCACTGCAGTTACACAAGTACCAGGTGTAATTCTAACCCTCCCCCTGCAAACACACACATATATATTTATTTATATATATATATTATACACACTGAAAATTTACAGAAGTTACACAACAGCTGACTGGGTACTTTCAAATCCAGTCAAGTGTACATGTGTGCAGCATTGAGCACAGTCAAGTACCTCAAAATCCTTGCTGCCTTCAACATCCTGTCCCTTTATACAGGGACCACTGGCTCAAGACAGATCCTGGGCATATGTTGTACTATGCTGTCACTGCAGTCACAGCAGAAACTAAAACGCTGCAACTTGCAAAGTGAACATCTGGTTGCACATGCCACTTCCAGATGTGTACAAGCCTGACTCCATGTCCGAAATCTAGCACGGAGCAAGTATAAAATTTTAGCGAGTGAGTATTGCACCATCACTGAAACACTTTTAGATACTTCAATCATTTTAAGGGAAGGGGAAGCAGCAAAATAACTTGCTGGTTTAAGCGTGCATTAATTCAGTGCTTTGCACAGTGTTGAACCCCAGCTTGTTCAGATCAACATCTTCAGCCAAGCGAAATGCACTGACTGCCCAAGACCAAAAATCCATTTCAATCTTTATGATTATGGACAACAACTTAACAGCAGCCTGCTATAGAAATGAATCAAAATGAGCAAACAATTATATAAAACAAGACATGTACAGAATTCTATCACAGCACATGGGGCTGCTTCAATAAGAACAGGTCAATTAATTACAAAACTTCATCTTCTGTTTCGAGTGTGTAGCTTGACCAACTATAACCAACTTTGAAAGATAGGGCTGTACAGTTCGATCAATACAATTTCACTCTGGTAAAGTAGGTCAGGCATAAATAAAGTATTTCCTTCTGTGTTTAAGTGTGTTTATATGCACATTGACTCCTCAGTACCACTATATACCCTTGGCATTCGTACAAATGAGAAAGCAATGCTGCAGGAGTCAGAGGCCAGAAGACAGCAAGAACAGAAGTGAAAATGTACACAGCTCTTGAATAATTTAAGTAAAACAAAAAATAAAAATGTAATATCACAAAGGTCAGGCCCCAGTGTAAATGAAGGGCTGCCTGAATTGGAATGGCGGTTGCGGGGTACACACACGATTGAGCTTTGCAATCTGCCTGTGATGCAGTTTATAAATGCATGAATTCCCTAAAAGCATCAATTATTCAGCAACCTGGAACGAGAGCAGACATTACACAAAGAGGCAAGGGGTCTCCTATCTGCAATATAACTGGCCTGCAGCACAAAGAGCAGGCAAAGCAACCCCTGCAATCCCATTTACATGGAAAGGAAGGAAGGAAGGAGAAATGGTTGGAGCAAGCCAGTCCCCGCCTCAACCTCCACATAAGGTTTTATGTGGACATCTATGGGCTTTTTTTAAATTTGGGAGGAAGTAGACAAAGTGAATGGAAAGAAGATAGAGAAAGGGGGGGGGGGGGGGGGGGAGAAGAGGGAAAGAGGTGAAAAGGAAAGAAATAGATGGGAAGGGATGGGTGGGGTGGCTTTTTATGCTGTGCTAAAGTTCTGACTGTGGAGCACCAGCAGCGTATGGGGAAGCTTCTCCATTCATGTCAGCTGTACTGTACTAAATGCCAGCATTCTGTTGGTTCTGGTACCGCCGTCGCCACACTTCCTGGATCTTTTTGCACCACTTGTGCGCATTTCCACTTGGATCCATTAAATAATATGTCCGATTTGGCTGTAGGACAAAACATTAAAGTAAGTGGCAGCATAATAACTCATCTACATCATGTTACAAAGGAACATTTTACTTGCACATTGTCTCTAATGGCGAGTGGTGGTGGGGGGTGATGAGGGGTGAGGAGGAATAAAGAGAACACTCAAAATATCAATGCTCATGTGTTCTAAAATGGCCTATTTGAACTCCAAGTACTCAGAGCCGTAATCAAAATGCTATATGTAGAAGCACTTCCAGAGCACTGGTACCATAATGTTCCACAGGGATAAAGGCTGATTCAAATTCATTCCACAGAGGACCCTGTTGTATTCTTGAGTCACCTGGAAGGTGACATGCTGCAAACCAAGACCAGTTTACAATGGCTTTTACATTGCCAAATGCTCCTCCTACTTGAGTGCTGGATTTCATTCAATGGGCCACATATGGTTATTCTTACTTTTATCAACCTGGGATATTTTTTGTACTGTATTACAGACGATGAATTAACTGTCGAAGTCAGGGTTCCCAAAACTGAGGGCTGTGACCTCACAAGCAACCGAGGTCATGATTTTCTCCTCCTCAGAGACAGTGAAGACTCTGGCAGGAGAGTCTTGATAATGTTTCCAAGTCCTGATGATGTCTGCATGCATGATTTTGTTTCTCTTGTTATGATTTGGAGGTCACAGACTAGGAAATCAAGTGAAGCCTCAGGACTGCCTCCATCATTTTATCTGCAAAACAAGTGTGGAAAAGCACCACCCCTGTCCCGATACATCATTACCTGCATACCCCACTAACTCTACACACCTCAAATCTCGCTCACCGTCAATCCTGCTTTTGACGTTATGCATCCTCAAAATTCAGTATCCATAATTGGCCCTCACTGTTTTTGAGTGAATAACATTGCATTTGACTGATATTGAGCAGAGATATCCTAGCCTAATTAAGAAGAGCTAGCAGCTTATCTACAATGAAAATTTCTTTGATTAGGTTAGTCTGATGTGTAAAACAAACTATGCTATGAACAGACTTACAGTATGAACAAAAAAGGTTTTGAAGTTCTTCGCTTCTGGACGCAGTTCCTGTGACCAGGGAATCTCCCCTTTCAGAACTTTGTTGACAGGATCCACGTAATAGAGGTGGGGGCCCTCGGTGAGAAGTAACTGTCGGCGTCGTGCAAATAGACCCTGTACAGTCAAAATCATTACCAATTACAGCAACAATCAATACAGAGCTAGTCTGGAACTGAGGATCAACATAGCTGCATGAGGATCATTGTTGCAAACAAAGGACACAAAACTCAAACATTCCTGGTCAGTGTCACATTTACTGTCAGAGATTTTACAGCTTTCAGCTCATTGTGTCCATGCCTGTCATCATTCATTTATCTATTCTAATCCCATTTTCAGTAGTTGGCCTTGGCCTTAGCCTTAGCCTTCTATTCCATGGCCATTCAAACGTTCATCTAAATACTTCTTAAAATGTCTTGATGACTCCGGCCTCTATGACCCTTTTACATAGCGAGTTCCAGATAAACCACCCTCTAAGTAAAATGAAATTCCTAAATCCCTCTTTTTCCATGACCTATGCAGCATCGTCTTACTTGGTAAAGACAGTGACAAAGGACTCATTAGTGCTTCAGCCATGCCCCGTCCCTTTTTAAATCCCCAAACTGCTTGACCCCTCTTTTTAAGCAATCTTTTCCAATTATATGCTATACTAGATTTTTGGGTTTGTTTATTGCTGAAGACAGACTTGCATGCTTTTAAAGTCTTTTGGTTTCACAGTTTAGCACAAATGTGAGAATGGCAAACTTCAAAAGGAGCAGTAATTTAGTTCTGCTGGAGGGAAAAGCATTGAGAAGCTGGCAAGTTGATGTCAGCCAGTCGAGGCACCTCAACAGAGAACGTCTCAGGGAACTAATGTCTGCCACGCTTTTAGTTAATTCAAAAAGAGACTATGCTTGGACAGGTTGCTTTTTTATTCCCTGCAGAGGGCAAGGTTGTGCACATAAATATACTTAGCTTCTTGTAACTAAGTGAGTTGTGTTGACAGTCTGACTGGTCATTTTAAAACGGATTGTGAGTCTACATTCTAAACACACAGGATTGTTCAAAGTATTGTCCAACTATGGAAACACATCTAACATTAAACATTATCTTCAGGGTTTTGCAAGCACAGGTGATTGAACAAACAGCTGAAGGGACATGCTACTTGGTATGAGTCACCAATTAATTAGAGTCACAGATGCACAGCATGGAAAGAGACTCTTCGGTCAAACTGGTCCATGCTGACCAGATATCCTAAATTAATCTAATCCCATTTGCCAGCACTTGGTCCATATCACTCTAAATCCTTCCTATTCATATACCCATCCAGATGCCTTTTAAATGTTTTAAATGTACCAGCCTCTACCACTTCCACTGGAAGCTCATTCCGTTCACATATGACCCTCTGAATGAAAAAGATGCCCTTTTAAATCTTTCCTCTCTCACCCTAAACCTATGCCCTCTGGTTTGTATAATTTATATACCTGCACATGACAATGAAATTCATTCATATTACTTAGTGATGCCAGATAAAACATCCTTTTGTCTTGTTAGCAGCATCTGTTCAGTGCAAAATGCCACTTGTGTAGCAACTTTCATTATGTCTTTGGATTCTCTTTTATGTTAGCTTTCAGTCTCTTCATATATACTCTCCTGGCTTCTTATTTCTTTTCTCACTTCCCTTCTGAACCTTATGTATTGAGCCTGGCTCTCATTTGCATTATCAATCTGACATTTATCTCAAATGCATTCATTTTTAAAATTAATTCAAAGGATGTGGGCTTCACTGGCCAGACCAGCATTCGTTGCCCATCCCTAGTTGCTCAGAAGGCAGCTGAAAGTCAACCACATTGCTGTGGGCCTGGAATCACATGTAGGGCAGACCAGGTAAGGATGGCAGTTTCCTTCCCTAAAGGACATTAATCAACCAGATGGGTTTTGCCTGAAAAATTGACAATGGTTTCATGGTCATCATTAGACAGATTTTTATTGAATTCAAATTCCACTATCTGCCATAGCAGGATTCCAACCCAGATCAGGTCTCCAGATTACTAATCTAGCAATAATACCATTAGGTCATCAACTCCATTATTCTGCTTCAATTTACCCATTCTTTGTAATTATGTAACTCTGAATTTGTTTGTCCTACTTTCTCCCTCATGAGAATATTCCTAATTGTACCAGAACATAGTTCTTTAAAAAAACCATTGCTGAATTACATTTTTTTAAAATGCAAATTTTTGTTTTCAATTTATTTGGGTCAAATTTGTTCTCACCTCATTTAAGTTTGCATTCCCACAATTAATGATTCTTGTTTGGGATCTCTCCTTATCCTTCTCCACAGCCAACTAAAATTTGTGAAAAAATAATCACCGTCCCCCATTCACACCCGATACACTTGGCCCCCCTTCATTACCAAAAATTAGACCTAGCAATTCCTCCTTTACTGTTGAAATGAAGCATACTGATGTTCAAAATTGTCCTAGAGACATTTGGTTCACTCTGCCCTTTGTACAATAGTTGGATGTTCAAAACCCTGTATTTGCAGATTCAAATTCAAGCCTGATTTCAGATTTTGGCCAGCAGAATGTGCTCAATGATTGCCAAGCAAAAAATAATACCTTACACTTTTGACTAATTGACTTAGAATGGAAGCACGCTTTAGGAATACTTCTCAGATCAGTCCAAACAAATTTGCCTAGTTATCCACACTCTCATTAGCATAATAATGAAATAGAAACATTTTTACCCATTGAAGCATAATGAATATTGACCATTTTGACATGATTGCAATGGCAAAAAAAAAGCAAAGGAAATCACAATAAGCAAGGTGCCTGAACAATGCAGTTACACCAACAGCACTACAGTGCATGGGTAGTGGTTTGGTAGTTCAAGTCAATTCAGAGCCTGGGAACTAGGTTGGTGTGCCAGTGTACACAATGTAACCCACCTAAAGAATGTTTCTCATTGGTCAAACATATTCTGTCAATGAAACCACTAGTATTTCCCCACTCTGCAGCAGTTTGCCTTCACTGATGAATTACCAATTAGCCTGCAGAGTTTTATGGAGTCAACTCACCTATCTCAAAGGCAAAATGGGATGAGCAACAAATACCAGTCATTCTGTGATGTTTAAATCCCATGAAAGAATACAGAATAAGTACTGCCTTCATCATTGTTGAATGACTTTGTATCCAGCATTATTAAGTATCTAGTCCTGCCCCTTCTTTGAGCCAGGTCTCTAGCAACATCACATTTTCACTTCGCAATTCCATCTGCAGCTTCAACTATTACCAGATTCCATAATCATACACATGCACAGTAACCCTAATTGAGGCTGTATTACATTCCCTCTTATTCTGATCCCACCTAATAATTTTACTCCAACCATAATGTGATAAAGAACAAATATCTGGAACCAGGGACAAGAGCCACTCAGCAACTGGCCAGATATCAATGAGTTTGTTAGATATCAATGAAAAATAAGCTTACCTTCCTCTTGTCAACTGGGCCCATCTTTAGGATCAAATTGTTTTCTACAAATTGGTGCCTGAAAGAGAAAGGCATTACTGGTAACATGCAGGTTTATGGAAGCAATACAGAACAGGTAAGCAGTTAACAATATTGTATCAGGGTATTCCAAACTTGTGTTGAGTGGAAAGAAACACTCACCTAGCACACCAGCCAATGCCCAATACCCCTTGTAAATACCAATACATCCTGGGGAAACCCTTTAAATACTAAAACTCCCTTTGGTTTGCAATCTCTTAAGTGTCAAATATCCAGTTGAGCACATTTATAACACTGCAAAGGAGTATTTTCTAATACAGGAGATTAACAATATTGGAGTAGGACAAGGGACTGCTGAGCTCACAAATATGATAATTTTTCTATCAAACATAATTAATAGCCATAACGCCAAATGACAATGAATCTGACATTGTGAGATGCTGGTGGTAGCAATGTGTACCATACAAATAAGGAGTTTGCAGAAAGACAGATAGGTTGAGTGAGCAAGCAAAGATCTGGCAGATGAAGTATATATATGAGGGAATGTGAAGTCATTACTTTGGAAGAAGACTGATAAAGCAAATTACTACAATGGAATTCTGAGGTACAGTGCATTTTGGATACTCCAGTGACAAAAATACAATAGGCAGTAAACAAGAAGGATAATGGGAAGCTATCCTTTATTACGACAAGATGTAGAACATAGAATATTACAGCTATGCTTCAGTTATACAAGGCATCATCAAGACATCTCAAATACTGCACGTAGTTGGTCTCCTTATTTAAGGAAAATTATAAATGTATTTGAGGTAGTTCAGAGGAGGTTAACTAGAGTACAACCTTGAACGAATGGGTTGTCCTTTGGGGGTCAGTTGGAAGGTTGGGCTTATTTAGGAGAGTGACAGTTGACTTTATTGAAGTATACAAGATCCTGAATGGTACTCTCGTGGTGGATTGAGAAAGGATGTTTCCTCTGAGGACATAGAAAGAATGTTTCCTCTATGTGCAAGTCCAGAACTAGGGGTTGCCCTTTTAGGGCAAAGATGAGATTTGTTTTTCTCTCAGAGGGCTGAGAGATTTTAAATACTCTGTTTCAGAATGAAGTGGCTTTCCCATGTGACTGCTGTCTTTTTTTTTAAAAGGAGATATAGGTTGTAGGTTTAGAAGTTGCATCGAAGGAAGCTTGGCAGGTTTCTGCTGTGCAACTTCACATGGTGCACATTGCTGCCACTGTGAGCTAGCAATGATGAAATTATTGTTCAAGATGGAGAATGGGGTGCCAAGGAGGTGCTTAGTCCTGAACAGTGCGAAGATTCTTAAGTTTGGAATTTACACTCATCCATGCAAACAGAGTGTATTCCATCACACTCCTGACTTGCGCCTCCTAGATAATGGACAGGGCTTTTATGCATCAGAAGTGGGTTACTCACCACAGAACTAGCATCCACTGTCCTGCTCCTGTAGCCATTGTATTTATATGGTTAGCCCAAATCATGTTTCAGGTCAATGATAAGCCCCAGGATCAGGATAGTCAGTGGTATTCAACAATGGTAATATTGTGGAGTCGTATGCTCTAATTGAAGATGGGTATTACCTGGCATAATATTACTTGCCACATAATGGGACAAGGCTGAATGTTGTTCAGTCTTTCTACATATAAATAGAGATTTTCCATATTCTCAGAAGTCAAAACGAGTATACCCATCAGCGAACATTCCCACTTATGACCTTAAGATGTAAGGAAGCTACTTGATGAAGCAGCTGAAGATGATAGGTCCAGCTCGTTACTGAGCTCTTGTGGCACAGTGGTAGTGCCCTGACCTCTAGGTCACAAAGCCTGGGTTCAAGTTCCACCAGATCCAGAGGTGTGCCATAACATCCTTGAATTTCTGCTGGCTTGTCTTCTAATCAATACTTAGTGCATAAGTTCCTCATTACTCATGGAAATGTCCTGGACTGAAATGATTGCTACCAGCATCAAGTTCTAAAGCACAAATGTTCAACACTATGGTCAGGATGTTGCCTGAGATCATAGCCTTCACTTTATACACAGCTTTCAACAAATTCTTAATGTGATGTAGAATGGAGTCGGCTGAAATCTGGCATCTGAGACAGTGGAGATACTGGGAGACCAATAAGATAGATCATTTAATCAGTGTACCTGGCTGAAGACATTTGATAATACTTTACACTCTTGTCTTTTGCACTGACTTTTTGGGCTGTATCAGTGAAGATGTGATACTTATGGAGCTTTCTTCTATGGGTGTTGACAAGGACATCAGGAAACTCTACCTTCCTGAGACAAGGACTCAAAGCAGTGTACCAGCTGGAGTTACAGAGTGATATAAGCATAAAAGGACATGGAGAACACATCGAACAAGAACATTGACGCAGATTACCAGGGATTTCTGTTGGCTTGTTTCTCAAGCAGCAACCGTTTATCCTCATCTGTAAACTGAAGATCCAGCTCAAATGAATTATCGTTGAGGTCATGAATGTACTGCTCGATGTTACTGCCTGACCTCTGGGGAGGGCTAGGCTCAGGCGTAGACAGCGAATGCGACGAGCTGGAGGAAGCTACCTGCATGCAACCAAACTGGCTGAGTAGATCATCATACTGCAGCCAGTCACCATGGGGTAGAGGAAAGAAAGAACAGAATCAGTTTAATAACTTGCATTTTAGTGTACTCTGATATCAAAGTGTTTAACAGAGAGGCAAAACACAAACGACATTTCAGAAGGTACGGAAGACAAAAAAAATTTTAAAAATCAAACAGAAGGGAAACAAGTTTAAAAGAGAAAATACACAAGAATAGTGTGTTAGAGAAGAAAGCTCTGGTAAGGGAGTCAATGCTGGTGCACATTCAAGAGACTGAAGGAGGAGGCCTGCTGTGATGCAAGTTCTATCAAATAGAAATTTCCTCCTCCCTACAACCATTTAAGACTACAAGATTTGATAGGGGACTTAGGAAGGTAGGAAAGTCACAAGGCAAACTGTGTTGGAAGAGGATTTTAGAAAGGGAATGGATATAACAATTGAAAACTCAGCTTCATTTATTGTTGAGAATACCACATACCAAATAAACAGAGGGGCTTTGCCCAAATTATGGCTGGAAGAGATGTCTCAGTCCAATTTGATGTTCATGCCCATTACACACAGACAAGAAGATCAGTGTATTCCAGTCTTGTGTGATGTTGCCCACATTCCAGATGCAAATTCCAGCAGTGATTGAAAACTCAGTTGATGTGAACAGTAAGATTCATTTAAATCATCTCAAAGATAAATTGACTGCTAAAGTACAAAATGACACACAACATAAAGAAAATGCTAAAGCAGTTTGGTGCAGGGGTCTGAGTACTTACATTGCCATAGCAATCTTCATCATCCTCAGACATTGCCGGGAGATATGCGGTGAGTTTTGGGGGGATCTGAAGGTGCAGATTTTCCCAAGCAACAGGTTCGAAGAATGAATGGGCTTTGAGGAGTCCATAGCCTCCCATCTCTTCACAGCCTAAGCGCTTGGTGTGTTCGAACACCTAAGATGTTGGAATAGGCAAAGTATTCTTGGTGTTAAAGGCAAATACCCAAATTATTCCAAGCACCAGTGTCCATTCTTCTACACTCTTCACCCACTAATTTAGTTGGTGTGTAATTAAGTCCTTTCACTTTTTCCATTAGGGTGAATCCACTAACCATGTCCTACAGACAGCTTGAGCACTCTGGTGGGCAAGGACAGCAGCATGCAAGGCAAGAAACCATAAAATCTCCCTTGTTCTTTGAATAGATCTAAAGAACATTTTACAACCAGCTGGAAAGGTAATCTGAAAAACAGCCTACCACAGCATACATTGAAGTGTTCATATCCCTGGACTAAGACTTGAACTCAAGACTGTCCATCTCAGGGAACTGTACTAATGAGAAAAACCATGAAGCAAAAGTCAAACTCAATCTACAGCACATCAAATTTTCAAATCAACAATGGTAGCGAGTTTTTGGCAAGCAGAGCCTGAACTCATGCAGTTGTTGGCACTTAGCTAACATTATACTATATTAGAGTCCAGTCAAAAATAAACAGATCAGACATAAATAATTAGGTTTATGGTCATCTACATGCATAACAAAGGTTAAATAATGCTGACAATGTTTTGCAATATAATCAACAGTAGGAACAAGGGAACTGCGTGCACAGATTTAAAATTATAACATTGGGCCTCGAATGGTCAAAAAGCAGAGGGTTATTTCAGAACCACAGGAAAAGTGCAGCACAGAAAGAAGCCATTCAACCCACTGTGTTTCCACCAGATGAAGCAACTAGCCGCCCATTTCCATCACGTGGTCTGTAGCTTTGCAGGTTAGTGCTTAAAAGGCAGATCCAGGTTTAGTTTCAAATGAATTGAGAGTTACCCAATTCCCAACACCCACCACCTGGTGAAAAAGTTGTTCCTCATATCTCATCTAATCCTTTTACCATCACCTGAAATCTGTGCACTGTGATAATTGAACTTGCCATTAGGGGAAAAACAGGAATTCCCTGTCCATTCTGTCCCAGCCCCTTATTACTTTGCACATTTCAATTAAGTCACCCATCAGCCTGCTTTGTTCGAAGGAAAGAAATCCTAGCCTATCCAGCTGACCATTAACCTTTATCTCAGCAACAGGAAACAATGTTAGATTCAAATTGTCACATTGCCTGAATCCCATTGACTTTGACTTTGCAAATCACTCTGCCACAAAGCATTTGGCCAACCACTCACACTCGTTTTGAAAAATGGGATAATGTTCTCAGACCTCCACTCCTACGGTACCTTACTTGTACTAAGTGAGGATTAGAAAAAGATCCTCAGATCTCTGCTTCTTCCTCCCGGACTTCTTTTAGCAGTCTGGGAGACAATTTATCCTACCCTGGTGATTTGTCCACCTTGAAAAAGTTCAGTCCCCCCCCCAGTACTTCCATTCTCATTACGCTTATTCTATCTAGTATTTAATTCTTCCTGTAACTCGAAGATCTGCATCATCCTTCTTCATGGAAACAAGGCAAATCATTCATTTAGAACCCTGGCCACAACGTTTGTATCCACACACAAGTTACTACATTCACCTCCAATACACCCATACCTTTTCCTCTCATCATCTTGCTCTAATGTACAAAAACATCTTTGGATTGTCCTTAATTTATTCAGCCACTTTTTGGGATCTCTCTTTCCTCTTCTTTTTATAACTTGTTTTTACTTTATATTTTCTGTACTCCTCGAAGGTTCCTAAACTGTTACTTTTTGAGACCGTGGGGCATCACGGTGGCTCAATGGTTAGCACTGCTGCCTCACAGTGCCAGGGACCTGCGTTCGATTCCAGCCTTGGGTGACTGTCTGTGTGGAGTTTGCACATTCTCCCAATGTCTGCGTGGGTTTCCTCTAGGTGCTCTGGTTTCCTCCCATAGTCCAAAGACGTGCAGGTCAGGTGAATTGGCCATGCTACATTGCCCATAGTGTTAGGTGCATTAGTCAGAGGGAAATGGGTCTGGGTGGGTTACTCTTCAAAGGGTTGGTGTGGACTTGTTGGACTGTAGAGAATCTAATCTAATCATAAACTCAATTTTTCCACTTTATCATACCCAAAATACTTCTGTATAACTCTGGTCTCTAGATTTTCCAGTACCCTTTTTCTTTGAGGGGATATGTGTACACTATGTAGAAAGTTGCTTTTGAACATCTCCCACTGATTTACCAAAAACTCTCTTTCAAACAGTTGTACCCAGTCTACTTTTGCCAAATCATCTTTCAGCTTTGTCAAGTTTGCCTTCGTACTTTTACACAAGTTGGTAAAAACAATGACTGCAGATGCTGGAAACCAGATTCTGGATTAGTGGTGCTGGAAGAGCACAGCAGTTCAGGCAGCATCCAAGTAGCTTCGGAATCGACGTTTCGGGCAAAAGCCCTTCATCAGGAATAAAGGCAGTGAGCCTTTTACACAAGTTATCTGTCCTCTTCCACAGTGGTGCTAAAAATAACTGGATTATGATCATTTTCTCCAAAATGATCACCTGCTGCGTTTTCATTCACCTGCTTAACTGCATTCCCAAGATAATGTAGAATTGGATACTTTCTTGTTGGGCTTGATACATGTTGACTGAAGTTCACTTGAATTTAGTTCAAGAAATTTGTATCATGTTTGCCTTTCACACTGTATTTCAACTATTGTTTTCCTATTGTTAATACATTCAAAGTTATCTACATATTTGCTCCTCTAAACTCTCCTACTATTTGAAGTCTATAGTATATAGCTGGCAATACAGCTTGCCCCTTTTGTTCCTGAGCTCAACACATTTGATAATTAATTTAGTATATCATCCCTCCTCATAGTTGCAAATGATTCTTTAGCCAATGATGCTATTTCCTACTTTTAAAAATTTCCTTTGCTATCTTGCCTGATAATTCTATAATCATGGATGATGAACTGCGATCTTTGCACCTCAAACTCAAATTTTTATTATAACAAAGGAATATGGAGGCAGAAGTCAATCTGTGCTCTGAGCTCATTGGCTTTATGAGCTATACTCTAGGTTTACATATATATTTTTTAACACTGCCAAATTTCTGCGCTGAACAATTTTTAAACCCCATTGACTAAATTTCAACCTACTATTCACCGCTCTGAATTTATCCACAAATTTCCATTGTCCTGCCAATGTAGCTTAAACCTTCCGCAACAGAACGAGCAAATTTCTCTGAAAGGATATTTATTCCACCCCTGTTCAGATGTAGACCACCCTGCCTGTACAGATGCCCAACTTCTTTCCAAATCTGATGCCCATCCTCCTATGCCAGCTTTCCAGACATGTTTTTACTTGCTCAGTTTTCATATTTCTATGTTTGTTACTGGGGGTAATCCTGAGACTACTGCTTTATAGATCCTGCCATGGAATCTCTGATATAGCTTCCTGATATCTCCTTTGAGGACCTCATTTCCATTCCTACTCATCTTGTTCGATTTCTTGGAATCCTGACAGTCACCCATTCCCTCTGACTGCATTCTTCTGATCTACACTGTAACTAGTTCCATAAACATGCTACCCACTTAGTCCTCTGCCTTATGGATGCACGACAGCAACTCCTGCTGCCACTCAAGTTCCAAAACCCAGAGTGCTCAAGTTTGTACAGCAAACATGTTCATCTTTCCCATGACTGTTTTTTTTTTACAAAAAGGCAAAAAGCACCTTGGTTTCAGAAAGGACTCCTTTAAAAAATAATTTCAAAGGGCTATTTGGAATTTTCAATCTCTCCACGAATCATATCATTACATAAATTTTGATTATATAGATTCCCAAGTATTCAACTGCTGGGAGAGAACATGATAACTGTTCAAAACACTGAACAGGGAGACTAAGCCAATTGTGTCCTTCAGGTTAAGGGGGTTGTGACACCATTACAAAAGCTGACTTTATCATCCTATCTTTCAACTGTATTTTTAATACTATTGAATTGTGATTTGTTATTCAAATGAGACGTTAGGAGTGTAAATTGTTGGAGTTGGTCAGAATTTGGTTGCTGCACTGGCTGAGGAAAAGGGACATTAAATGACTTACCAAAAGTTGCTGCACCAAATCTTTTGCTTTTGGAAAAAACTTTTCTGGGAATTCATATTCTAGCTTAATGATTTTCTGGAATATGAGATATTCATTGCTATAGAGAGAAAAAATAATCACAGAGATTAATAATCGTATCAAGCAGATATCTAGACACCTAAAATATTCACAAGGATAAGCAAATTTATCAAGTTATAAAGTTACTTAACTTTATAAGGTACTTAACGCCACTGAATAAAAACATTTAGTAAGCACCAGATTCAAAAAAGTTGTAAATATTGCTACCTGGAAACACATTTGTCTATTAAAATGTATAAGTTTGGTCAACAAAAACACAATGCCCTGGAAAAACAGAGTGGGTCTGGCAGCATCTGCTGAGAGAAAAACAGTCAACATTAAGTCCAGTGACCCTTGTCAAACATTGACTGTTTTTCTCTCAGCAGATGCTGCCAGGAATGGTGTTTCTTCAGCACTCCTAGTTTCAGATTTCTAGCATCCACAGTTGTGCTTATTTTATAAATTTGATCCTTGTTTTAAATTTAAGCCCATTCCAATCAATCAAGTTCAAACTTAGTGACAAGGCAGCTCACAGGTAGCCAAATTAATTTCATCATAGGACCATGGAAATATTTTTTAATGTGCATCAAGTTCCAACTGTAACTAAAGATGGGGAGGGGAAAAAACAAACAAAGAGAGGGCCAGTTATTGATGCAGTCCCATTTAATACACTAATTGTGCCACATCACTGTTTATTGGGAATGGCACATCATACACTGAGATAAGGAAGGAGGAAAAACTTCATGCCCAAAGCGAAAAGATTAAGTTTTCCAAAAAGTATATTACAGCACCTAAAAGTCTCACACTTAGCAGTTTTATTCAGAGTACCCTCAGTCAAGTTAATAGGAATGAATTTTCAAAAAATCAAACTTGAATGTTGAAACGTTTGAACGCAATAGATCAAATTGCCAGTATAGAAATAACATTGTAGAGCCGAGTTCCCTATTACATTATGCTATTCATCTCATAGGCTTGAGCACTTACCCAGCCCTAAATGGTGGCAATCCAGCTACCAGCTGGTATATAATACAGCCAAGAGCCCAGAGGTCAGAACTGCAGGGGTTAGAAAAATAAATGTCAATCCAGTAGCTGGTCTATTTACCCATCGTTTTACATTTTTACTTCAAGTAACAGGTGTAACAGTTGAAGAATGCTATTACGTGAATAAATTGAATGATTTGGACTCAAGTCCCAGTCAGAGTAGTGGGTTCATGTTTGTAATTCAATTTAAATAGTTATTTTTAAAAAACTTGTTCACAGGATGTGGATTTCACTGGCTACAGCAGCATTTATTGCTCATCCCTAACTGCTCAGAGGGCACTGGAGAGTCATAGATGTACAGTACGGAAACAGAACCTTCGGTCCAACTCGTCATGCCGACCAGATATCCCAACCCAATCCAGTCCCACCTGCCAATACCTGGCTCATATCCCTCCAAACCCTTCCTATTCATATACCCATCCAGATGCCTTTTTAATGTCACAATTGTACTAGCCTCCATGACTTCCTCTGGCAGTTCATTCCATACACGCACCACCCTCTGCGTGAAAAAGTTGCCCCTTAGGTCTCTTTTATATCTTTCCCCTCTCACCCTAAACCTATGCCCTCTAGTTCTGGACTCCCCCACCCCAGGGAAAAAACTTTGTCTATTTATCCTATCCATGCCCCTCATCATTTTATAAGCCTCTATAAGGTCACCCCTCAGCCTCCAATGCTCCAGGGAAAACAACGTCAGCCTATTCAACATCTCCTGATAGCACAAATCCTCCAGCCCTGGCAATATCCTTGCAAATCTTTTCTGAACCTTTTCAGGTTTCACAACAACTTTCCGATAAGATGGAGACCAGAATAGCACGCAATATTCAAACAGTGGCCTAACCAATATCCTGTACAGCTATAACATGTCCTCTCAACTCCTGTATTCAATACTCTGACCAATAAAGGAAAGCATACCAAACAGCTTCTTCACTATCCTATCTACCGGAGACTCCATTTTCAAGAAGCTATGAACCTGCACTCCAAGGTCTCTTTGTTCAGCAAAACTCCCTAGGACCTTACCATTAAGTGCATAAGTCCAGCTAAGATTTGCTTTCCCAAAATGTAGCACCTCACATTTAAACTCCATCTACTGATTCTCAGCCCATTGGCCCATCTCGTCAAGATCCCGTTGTTATCTGTGATAACGTTCTTCAGTGTCCACTACTCCTCCAATTTTGGTGTTATCTGCAAACTTACTAACAATACCTCTTATACTCACATCCAATTCATTCATATAAATAATCAAAAGGAGTGGACTCACCACTGATCCTTGTGGCACTTCACTGGTCACAGACCTCCAGTCTGAAAAACCCTCCACCACCATTCTGTCTTCTACCTCTGTAGCCAAATGGCTAATTCTCCCTTTATTCCACGAGACCTCACCTAGCTAACCAGTTTCCCTTGTCAAACGCCTTACTGAAGTCCATGTAGATCACATCTACCACTCTGCCCATATCAATCCTCTTTGTTACTTCTTCAAAACACTCATTCAAGTTTGAGAGACATGATTTGCCACACACAAAGCCAAGGTTGACTATCCCTAATCATCTTTGCCTTTCCAAATACATGTATATCCTGTCCCTCAGGATTCCCTCCAACAACATGCCCACCACCGATGTCAGGCTCACTGGTCTATAGTTCCCTGGCTTGTCCTTACCATCTTTCTTAAACAGTAGCACCACGTTAGCCAACCTCCAGTCTTCTGGCACCTTATCTGTGACTATTGATGATACAAATATCTCAGCAAAAGACCCAGCAATCACTTCTCTAGCTTTCCACAGAGTTCTAGGGTACACCTGATCAGGTCCTGGGGATTTATCAAATTTTATGCATGTCAAGACATCCATCACTTCCTCCTCTGTAATATGGACATTTTTCAAGATGTCACCACCTATTTCCCTACATGCTATATCTTCCATGTCATTTTCAACAGTAAATACTAATGCAAAATACTCGTTTAGTACCTCCCCCATCTCCTGTGGCTGCACACAAAGGTCGCCTTGCTAGTGTTTGAGGGGCCTTATTTTCTCGCTCGTTACCCTTTTGTCCTTAACGTATTTGCAAAAACCCTTTGGATTCTCCTGAACTCTATTTGCCAAAGCTATCAACTTTTTGCCCTCCTGATTTCTATTCTACTGCCTTTATACTCTTCTAAGGATTCACTAGATCTAACCTGTTCGTACTTAACATATGCTTCCTTCTTTTTCTTAATCAAACCTGCACTTTCTTTAGTCACCCAGCATTCCTTATACCTACCAGCCTTTCCTTTCACCCTAACATATACGTTCTCTGGACTCTCTCATTATCTCATTTCTGAAGGCTTCCCATTTTCCAGCTGTTCCTTTACCTGCAAACATCTGTCCCCAGTCAGCTTTTGAAAGTTCTTGCCTAATACCATCAAAATTGACCTTTCTCCAATTTAGAACTTCGACTTTTAAATCTGGTCTATCCTTTTCCAATACTATATTAAAACCAATAGAATTATGGTCGCTGGCCCCAAAGTGCTCCCCCACTGACACCTCAGTCACCTGCCCTGCCTTATTTCCCAAGAGTAGGTCAAGTTTTGCACCTTCTCTAGCAGACACATCCACATACTGAATCAGAAGATTTTACTGTTCATACAGTTAACAAATTCCTTTCTATCTAAACCCATAACACTATTGCAGTTCCAGTCTATGTTTGGAAAGTTAAAAAAAATCCTCTACCATAACCACCCTATTATTCTTACAGATAATCGAGATCTCCTTTGTTTATCAATTACCCTCTGACTATTAGGGTGTCTATAATACAACCAATAAGGTGATCATCCCTTTCTTATTTCTCAGTTCTACTCAAATAACGTCCCTGGATGTATTTCCAAGAATATCCTCGCTCAGTACAGCTGTAGTGCTACTCCTTATCAAAAATGCCACTCCCCCTCCTCTCTTGCCTCCCTTTCTATCCTTCCTGTAGCATTTGTATCCTGGAATGTTAAGCTGCCAGTCCTGTCCATCCCGGAGTCACGTTTCTGTAATTGCTATGATTTCCCAGTCCCATATTCCTAACCATGCCCTGAGTTCATCTGCCTTCCCTGTTAGGCCTCATACATTGAAATAAATGCAGTTTAATTTATTAGTCTGACCTTGTTCTCTGCTTTGTCCCTGCCTGCCCTGACTGTTTGACTTGCCTTTGTTCTCAACTGTACCAGCCTCAGATTGATCTCTTTCCTCACTATCTCCCAAGGTCCCACCCCACCACCTTACTAGTTTAAACCCTGTCTAGCAGTTCTAGCAAATTTCCCTGCTAGTATATTAGTCCCCTTCCAATTTAGGTGCAATCCATCGTTCTTGTACAGGTCACTTCTACCCCAAAACAGCTTGCAATGATCCAAAAATGTGAATCTTTCTCCCGCACATCATCTCCTCAGCCATGCATTCATCTGTACAATGATCTCCAGCTGGCCCCCCTCCCCCTTGAGAACATTCTGTACCCTCTCGGAGGCATTCTTGATCCTGGCACCAGGGAAGCAACACACCATTCTGATTTTTCGCTGCTGACCACAGAAATGTCTGTCTGCATCTCGGACTAGAGAGTCCCCTAACACGATCGATCTCTTGGAACCCGACATACCCCTCATTATATTAGAGCCAGTTTCAATACCAGAAACTTGGCTGTTCGTGCTACGTTCCCCTGAGAATCCATCACCCCCTACATTTTCCAAAACAGCATACTTGTTTGAAATGGGGATAGCCACAGAAGAATCCTGCACTAACTGCATATCCCTCTTCCCTTTCATGGAGTTAACCCATCTATGTGACTGTATCTGCGACTTTTCCCCCTTCCTATAACTGCCATCCATCACAACCCCTTGCTCTTGTAAATTCCTCATTGCCTCTGTCTCTCCAACCGATCCATTTGACCGGTTAGGATTCGCAACCAATGGCATTTATTGCAGATATAATCCTCAGTATCCTACAAACTCTCTCTAAACTCCCACATCTGACGAGAAGAGCATATCACTCTACTAAAGGCCATTTTTGCTTCTTTCAATCTGCAGACCCTATTGGGTCTGGAGTCACATGTAGGCCAGGTCAGGTAAGTGTGGCAATTTCCTTTCCTAAAAGGACATTACTGAATTTAGATGGGTTTTTCTGACAATTAACACAATGGTTTTGTGTTCATCAAGTACACCCTGAATTCCAGAATCTTTACGGAATTCAAATTCTTGCTGTGGCAGGATTTGCAACCAGGTCCACAGAACATGAGCTGAGTTTCTGGATTAATAGTTTAGTGATAATACCACTTGGCCATTGCATTGCCCCTTCTGATCCCACCAGCAAGAGTGCAAATCCACTGTTTTCTTTCAGAAAGGAAGTAGAGTGGGAAGTGTCCAGTCTTAGACACCCAGTGACAACAGTACACGTTCACAACAAATCACTGTCAGAAGGGAGGAACACAAATGCTCCCAATAGCAATAAAGTATTTAACCAATCTCTCCTATTACTGATTTGGGACCAGTTGTGGTGTTTCCAAAGCTGAGATGCTTGGTTGAAGGCCACATTCAAATAATACGCTATTAGGGTGCAATACCAAAAGGTAATCAGCAGCTGTAGAAAATGTATGATGTAATTATCACCGTAATCCAAGTGATGTAAGGGAAATTACTGCAAGATTCCAAGCTTATAGAGAAGAATCAGTGACAAGATAATCTATAACATTACCTTTTACAAGCTGACTTCTCTGTCAGAAGCTCTGGTGAAACATATTGCGCTGTTCCAACAAAAGAATTTGCTCGCGCTGCAATACCAAAACAAGACAATGTGAAACATGCTTACAGAGCAAACAGCACACTCGTTCACTGCATCCCGTACTCTTACCCCAGTGTTCTAAATTCAAATCGACAACAAATGAAATTAGACAGGCTTAAACAAAAGTAGGAGCACAAATATTACAAAGGCAGTTCCCATTGTCAAAATACCATAAGAGATTTGTACTCATGTTGCTCCTCGTCAATTCTCATAGGAACAGATTGACTTCAGAAATGTAGCAGCTTACGGAGTTAAGCACAGCACTGAAACTGTGCTGTAGCTCAGTGCAGAGTGCTAACACTGGGTACGTACTCCCCAGGACTTGTATGGTCATTCTTTTTTATTTGCATATGAATTTTCCACCCAAAAGGTTGATGGACAGGAAAGGGTTAATTCTGCACCTTGCGTACTATCTGAAGATAATACTTTTGCTGTTCCAAAATCTGTAATCCGTATGTGCATGTCCTCGCTCAGCAAGATATTCTCTGGTTTAAGGTCCCTGTAATAATTTAAAAACAGATTAAAGTACAAATAACCAATAGAATATTTACAGCAAAGGACGTTGTCATTTGGCCCATCATCTCTCTGAAACAATAATTTATCTATTGCTGCTTCGAGCCTTCCTTCCCATAGTTCTGCACATTTCCTTTCCAGATAATAGTCCAATTTCCTCTTGAATGACTTGACTTAACTTGCTTCCACTACTCCCCCTCAGGTAGTGATTTCAAAATCCTATCCACTCACTGCACGAGAAAGGTTTCAATGCTGCCATAGCTTCTTTTATCAATGTAGTGGAGGCATTGGCATAGGGGCAATGTCACTGGCCAGTAACTGAGAGGCTCAGGGTTCAAATCATGTAGCAATTTAAATTGAATTAATAAATAAATCTGGAATTAAAATCTAGCTATTTGAATTAAGTGTTGATTGTAATGAAAAATGATTTGGTTCACTGCCATTCAGGGAAGAAATCTGCCATCCTGGTTCACCTAGGTATGACTGCAGATGACTCAAATGCCACCTGAAATGGTATAGTAAACCACTCAGTTAAAATCTAAAAAGGGACAAAACTGGACAGATCATATCATCAAAGTGAGAATGGCACACTCCGTCCATTCAACCCTGCACTTTCTTTCTCACTAACATCTGGACATTTGCACTACTGGAAGAGCTATACCACAGCCTAGTTTAGCTACAGGCAAGTATATAGTTAGACCCAAAAATTATACTTTACAGATAAAACCTCAAGCATCACATCACTGGGGTACGTTCCATCAGCAGGATAGACCCACCACAAATAGCAGTATCTCTGACTAAGCAGTCAAAGAGGGAGTCCTCAACATTAAACCCCATGAAATCTCATGGCATCAGATCAAACATGGGCAAGGAATTCACCTACTGATTACCATGTCAACTTCTTCAGCTGATGAATCAGTATCCCTCAATGCTGAATACCAACTGGATGTACTGAGAATGGCAAGGACATAAAAAGGATTCTGGGTAGGAACTTCCAACAGCAGTTCAGTAGAACCACCATCAATAAAACTGAAGTCAACACAATGGAAGCTTGTTAGAATGTGAACGATAAGGTCCATAAAGTAAGAATGTACTTTAGCTGGGCTGCACAAATGTGAAAACTCTTTATTTCCTCATATTTTATCTAAGAAAATGCAGATTTAAATAAAAAATTTCCATAACAGCTGTTGGACAGGATCTGCAGTAGGTGGTAAAGGAAGTACCAAGAGGCAAAACCTTACCTACTGCGTAAGAAGCTGGCTGTGATAGTACTAACAGGAGCAGCGAACTGGAAACAAAGTGCAATTTTCACATTGAGTATACCTTCTAGTGTGCTGTGTGGCTATATCATTCTACTAAATGGGATAGATTTTGAACAGATCTAGCAACTCAAAACTCAGCAATAATGAGACATTGTGGGTCATTTGCAGCTGCAGTATTGTATGCAACCAAACTGTAACCTGGCATATCCTACACACTACCATTTCCATCAAGCCAGGGGATTAAGCCTGGTTAAAAGAAGGGTGTAGAAGTCAATATCAAGTTCAGCACCAGGTATACCTAGTCAAATTTTGGTGAAGCTACAACTCATAGCTCATAGCTAAATAGTGGAAGTAGAAAGGGATAAGGCTAAGTGATTTCACAACTCAGTTTATGACTGGGGCAAGGTATAAGATGTGAACCTTGCCTCAAAATATGCTTCTCTTTCTGGTCTCCTCAGTCTCGGTTAATTCTTGAGGTAATATGACTGGAAATGTTAGCAATTTAACAGATTTGAAACAAATGTAGATGCAGGAAAGGCAGCTTTATTATGGGAGAGGAAAGGAGGGAAGGGTGTGAGAAAGCGTGTGTACGAGACAAAAAAATTAGAAAGAAACAAAAAGTGAACTTCTGTGATAATGTAAAAGAGACATTAATGACAAAATAGATTTTTGATACAAGATAAAAGTTACAATGGGAAAATATGTAAAGAGAGCTTTATTGTTGTTAACAGCAGCAGCAGAATTATTATCAACACCTGCTTTCTCTTCAGTGCACTGTGTGAAGGGATTTAGCAGGCTGCCAGCTTTACCAAGCATCCAGTCATCCAACAGTTTAATTCGCTACCTACTACCAACATAGTGAAATATGCCTCAGATTCATACATTGTTCCAATGAACCTCAACAGAAGTTTGAGTAACAGCACTTTATCTTTCAATTAAGCACTTCGTAGTCTTCCAGACTCAATATCGAGTTCAACAGTTTCAGATTATAACCACTACCTATTCATGCAGTAGCTGCCCCTTCTGTTATCTACAGTTCATTTGGAACAAGTTTGTTTTATAATTGTTTCTTTACTATCATATTTTGCCTTGCACTACCATGACTTTCTCTCGTTAATTTCTACTGCCTTTCACTGCAAGAGAAAGATGATTTTTTCTTCTCTCCATCTTCTCCCAGCATGATTGCTTAAAGTATGTTCTGACACTTTGTTCAGTCTGACAAAGGTCACAGACCTCAGAGTCATAGAGATGTACAGCATGAAAACAGACCCTTCGGTCTAACCTGTCCATGCCGACCAGATATGTAACCCAATCTAGTCCCACCTGTCAGCACCTAGCCCATATCCCTCCAAACCCTTCCTATTCATATACCCATCTAAATGCCTTTTAAAATGTTGCAATTGTACCAGCCTCCTCCACTTCCTCTGGCAGCTCATTCCATACACGTACCACCCTCTGTGTGAAAACGTTGCCCCTCAGGTCTCTCTCATATCTTTCCCCTCTCACCCTAAACCTATGCCCTCTAGTTCTGGGCTCCCACACCCCAGGTAAAAGACTTTGTCTATTTATCCTATCCATGCCCCTCATGATTTTGTAAACCCCTATAAGGTCACCCCTCAGCCTCCACGCTCCAGGGAAACAGTCCCAGCCTGTAAAGCCTCTCCCTATAGCTCAAATCCTCCAACCCTGGCAACATCCTTTAAATCTTTTCTGAATCCTTTCAAATTTCACAACATCTTTCCGATAGGAAGGAGACCAGAATTGCACGCAATATTCTAACAGTGGCCTAACCAATGTCCTGTACAGCCGCAACATGACATCCCAACTCCTGTACTCAATACTCTGACCAATAAAAGAAAGCAAAATAAATGCCTTCTTCACTATCCAACTACCTGCGACTCCACTTTTAAGGAGCTATGCGCCTGTACTCCAAGGTCTCTCTGTTCAGCAACACTGCCTAGGACCTTACCATTAAGTGTATAAGACCTGAAAGGTTAAGACTCTCTCTCGCCACAGATGCTTCCTAACCTCAGTATTTCGAGGATATTCTGTTTTTGTTTGTTTTCCAGCATCTGCCAAATTTTGCAGGAACACCAGGAGTGGTATTTTCAGTGTGTTCTCTCACCATTCTAATAATGCTCACATAACACTCCTCTATCTTTTCAATTCCACGACATATTCTTGTGAAATCCAAAGCATAATTTCAAGTATATCATCATTTGGTCATCTTCTACCAGATTTACTTTCTCATGCCTGATGTATTAACGTGTTTCAACGTGTTGATGACATTCTTTACTACTTTCCTTATTACCTGTCACTCTATGTCTTCTCCTGGCTTTTCTCACCTTCCTCCCTGCAGTCATCAATTTTCTATTATATTACAAGCTCTGCATTTGTCACATGAATCAGATCCTTAGTTAAATTCCATTACTCACCCAAGAAGCTTCAAACTTTGTTAGTTGTCTTTACACTGTGACAATGTCTGGTGTGTACATTATCTATTTTCTCTTTGCATTCTGTCTTTAGTCTTTCATTGCAACTTATCTTGAGATATTCAAATTCTTTTTGCAGTCAAGTACCTTAATCTTTGACTTTATTCAGCTTGTATGCATGCACATTTTACAATCAGGGTTTGGAACCAGGTTTTCAGTTGAACTGATGCATCAGTATTGAGTGTGGGGTGCTGGAAAAGCACAGCAGGTCAGGCAGCATCTGAGGAGCAGGAGAATTGACGTTTCGGGTATAAGGTCTTCCTAATTATCATCAATCCTGATGAAGGTCTTATGTCTAAACGTCCATTCTCCTGCTCCTCAGATGCTGTCTGACTTGCTGTGCTTTTCCAGCATCATACTCTCATCTTTGATTTCCAGCATCTGCAATCCTCACTTCCTCCTTGATGCATCAATATACAGAGTTAGTGTGGTGGAACCCAGTTTACAGTGCCATTACAAATATGGAAGTGTAAATTGGGTGTTAGATGCTTTTGCTTGTTTTAGAGGTTGACAGTTGATGGCAAACGTCATTGTCTTCCACACTGATGCACCCTCGGGTAGGAATTGCCCAAAAGCGATTAGGCTCAAAGGCTCTCCTGGTCCAAAGTTACCTGTACTAGTTCTACTGCTGTTAACATAGCACAGACTGGCAAGTGGAACAGACTTTTGTGGTCTGAATAGTTTAATTGAAAGCCACCAGAAAACTTATTTTTGTACTAATATGAAAACAATATTAAAATTCCTCACCTGTGTATGATCCCAATCTCATGTAAGTATTCCAGTGCTGAAACAATTTCAGCAGAATAAAATCGTGTACAGTTCTCATCAAATGAGCCTTGCTTACGAATGTACTTAAGTAGCTCCCCATTTTTAGCATAACTAAGGCCAAAATCTGCATCGAAGTTAAGGAACAAATTGTATGCTAATATGCACAGACTGCAAAGTTGAAAAACATCTTGCAAAGTAATTTTTAAAAATAATTTCTTTGTGTCCTTGTAACTTATTTTATAGAATAATTTAAAATTTATACAACACAGTTCTGTTAAATTCAAGCAACAACTACATGGCTCCCTTGTATTTAATTTTAAACAATGATTGGGACACCACAAAACAAAAGGATACAGAGTTTTTCATCATCCTGAAAAGTGAAGTAGAGTTTTACAAAAAAGGGGTGATCCAGGCGAGACATGATATCCCTTTCTCGAGTAACGTACGGTACCTTATTCTCCTTAATAATATGACGTTTCTCCAGAATTTTAACTGCAAGACAAAGGAATTGCCTCACTGAAGCTGTACATGTTAATTGGAAAAAGATCAATCAAGTTTTCTACTTCTGCTGAAAATCAGCAGTACATAGCTTTTAAAAACAATAACTGTCAATAGTGCCTGTATACATGCCTTTAAGCTCAATTCAATCCAATCTTCTTTTATTATTCTGAAACACATTTTTCCACTGGAATCATAGGACAGGCATAAGGAAAGCCAAAGCAATTATTAGTACGTAGATCAAGAAGGCATCCGTCCAGCAATAACTGGTTGGTTCCTTGCCTAACAACATATGGGCCGGGTGCTGGCTGGTGGGACTAGACAGGGTTGGGATATCTGGTCGGCATGGACATGTTGGACCGAAGGGTCTGTTTCCATGCTGTACATCTCTATGACTCTATCTGCCAACTCCAGCTGGTCTGTTGCAATCAGAAATACGTATGGACTTAACTTCCTGTTCAATTTAGACCAATCAGGAACTACAACATATTAACACATGGCAGTCCTTTGCTTTGGCATCTTCCAACTAAATAAAATGGAACAAACAAGTTTCTGGTTATACTCCCTCTGTCTCACTGTGTTGACCCAAGGCTTTTCAACCTGTTCACATGTTTCTGGAAACATTGCTGTTAACTAATTGCTATGACTTGGGAACATGGCAGTCTTTCCCACTCTACCCTTAAATTGCTTCTGACCTCAGGGATGGGTGGATGTGTAGCACACGAGAAAGAACATAAGTATCAGATGTTTGTTGTGGCAAAGGTCTAGAAGTCAGCAGTGTAGCCAAATCCAATTTCCATCATCCTATGCCTCAGTGTAATCCCACAACATCGCCATCTAAATGTGTACAAGTCATTCTGCTAAAGTGTGCATTTTGCCAGTGTGAATTGGTTATAACGCGATAGATGAATTGTGGGCATTGTTTGGATAACACAAACTTCCCACTGAATGGGGATAGTGATTTTCTATTAGCAATCTTCTACAGCCCAATTTTCCATAGCGCAGTTTTCCACAGCCCGAAATCACACAGAAACACAACTGTTGCATTATAGCAAAACAATCTGAACAGGATTTGGGATTTATAGCCAACGTAAGTTGAAAAGCAGTTTTCCCAAGATGATTCCAATTGTGAGACACATGATGGGGTTGACAGCTCAAACCACCATAAAAATTTGTTACTTACTTGCATATTCTTTGCCAGTTGCTTGCTCACGTGCCAACACAACCTGCATTGAAACAAATAAAATAGTTATCACATACAGAAAAATTAGTGCAGAAAACACAGATTCAAGTACTCATTTACATGCTTCAATATCAACGGCAAGGTTCTTCTCAACAGTAAAGGCACTGTTTTACTCCTGCTTTTACGTTTTTAGTGTCAATCTGACACTGCTGACTTCCTTAATACTTTACTAAAGCTCTAATTTAAATTATGGCGTGTTTAAATCTGCCGAGTAGAACTTGAACCCACAACGATTTGACTCTGCAACAGTACTTGATCTGACATTTGTAGTACCAGTTAATGGCCCCAAAAGCTACGACCACTGCAAAACCTCAGCTGGTTCATTATTAATTCTGCATGGAAGGGGAACCATTACCCTGTGTCCAAGTCCATGTATTGCCGCAGTTCTATTCATTTCTACTCTGAACTAGGGATTGGCAGTAAAATATGGCTTGTCTGTGTTGCTCACATCCTAAGAATAAAATTAAATTGGAACTTAAATAGGGACACTTATTGAGTAATCTTAGGTAGGCACAACACCAAATAGGAAGCTTTAGTGTAATAGCCTAGCACAAGACCTGTAAACCCATTCTGATCTTGTGCCACGTAAGGAACGCAAGCATGCCAAAACATGTCCTACAGGATGGGAGAATGTTAGCATAGAGCATTATGAAGCCCACTCATCTCAACACAAACATAATTTGAAACAGTTTAATTTCTGCACACCTGCCATTGTAAGCACTGGTTCATAAATATTCAAATTAAAATATAATTTATATTATTCAATTAACAACTTTGCGGAACCTTTCACTCAATGTTGAAGGCAACACTCCCACCATCACTGGGCATATCTTCCCAATGCAGTACAGATACAGCAGAGATGGTGGCATTGTGATATATATATTTGGAAAAGAGATGCCCTGGGAATTCTCCAAATTGACTCCAGGCACCATGAGCATGGCATCATGTCAAACATGGATAAAAAAAATCTTGCTATAGCAACTATGCTTCCTCGCTGATAAATCAGTACGTCTCCACATTGAGCACCATTTGGCAGTACTGAGGGTGTCAAGGACACAGGGTGGGTGACCTCAATACACCGAGCTGTTACAGTCCTAAAGGCCAAAGCTACAAGATTGGCTCTATGACCACATGCCACAAGCCCAACAAGAGACAAAACACACTAGACTTCAACCTCACCAATTTACATCACACAAATGCATCTGTGTTTGACAGTATTGATTAGGGTGACCATCACATTGTTCTTGTGGAGACAATAAGGTTACCCTCCATCGTGTTGTGTGGCACTGTTACCTTGCTAAATACCTGAGACTTTGAATAGATCTATCAAATCAATACTTGGCCTATAGGAGGCACTGCACACCCCAGCAGAACTGTATTTCAACAACGTGCAACCTCTTAACCGTGGATACCTCCCCACTCAACCATTACCATCAAACAAGGGATCAATACTAGTTCAAAGAAGAGTTTCATAGTAATAGAAGCAGGAAGTGGCCATTCTTGAATAGATTTAATTAAACTGCCTCTACTGCTTCCTTGGGCAGAGAAATCCATAGATTCACTACTCTCTGGGAAAAGCAGTTCCTCCTCATCTCTGCCCTAAATCTACTCCCCCTAATTTTGAGGTCATGTCCCCTTGTCCTAGTCTCACCCACCAGCAGAAACAACTTGCCGACCTCTATCTTATCAATCCCTTTCATAATTTTAAATGTTCCTGTAAGATCTCCTCTGATTCTTCTAAATTCTACTGAGTACAGTCCCAGATGGCTCAACTTCTCCTCGTGGGATAACCTCCTCATCTCTGGGCAGAATACAGAAGGAATGCCAGAAATAGCACTAGGCAGACCTAAAAATGAAAGGTCAATTTTCTGATGCAACAAAACAGGACTATTTGTGATAACAAACAGTATGACAGGCCAAACAATCCACAACCAAAAAAATCAGATCTAGGATCTACAGTTCTGCCGCATCCAACTAGTGGACAACTAAACTCGTTATTGGAGGTGAAGGTGCTACAAATATTGCCATACAATTGATTTTGATTTTGGGGGGGGGGGGGGGGGGAGAAAGAGAGAGAAAGAGATGTGGAAGTCTGCTCTGCAGCACTGATGCTTCCTCGCTGATAAATGGCTTCCTCTGAAGGTTGCCCGCATTACAAATGCCAGTTTTCAAACAAGTCAATTTAATCCACGTGACATCAAGAACTGGTTTGAGAGGGTGGATACTGGAAGGGCTAGGAGGTGTGACAATATTCCAAGCATTTTAATCATAACGACCTGTGCTCCAGAACTTGCCAGGGCCCTACCCAGAACAACTACAGCACTGGTGTCTAACCAACAATGCAGAAAATTGCCCACTCGTGTATGCACAACATTCTGGACAAATCTAACCCAGCCAATTACTGCTCCATCAGTCTACTCTTGATCACCAGTAAAGTGATAGAAGGCCTGGCAGCTTAATGTTCCAGGATACAAATGCTACAGGAAGGAAAGGGTGGCATTTTTGATAAGGGATAGCATTACAGCTGTGCGGAGGGAGGATATTCCCGGAAATACATCCAGGGAAGTTATTTGGTTGGAACTGAGAAATAAGAAAGAGATGATCACCTTATTGGGATTGCATTATAGACCCCCCAATAGTCAGAGGGAAATTGAGAAACAAACTTGTAAGGAGATCTCAGCTATCTGAAGAATAATAAGGTGGTTATGGTAGGGGATTTTAACTTTCTAAACATTGACTGGGACTGCCATAGTGTTAAAGGTTTAGATAGAGAGGAATTTGTAAAGTGTGTACAAGAAAATTTTCTGATTCAGTATGTGGATGTACCTACTAGAGAAGGTGCAAAACTTGACCCAGTCTTGGGAAGTAAGGCAGGGCAGGTGACTGAGGTGTCAGTGGGGGAGCACTTTGGGGCCAGCAACCATAATTCCATTAGATTTAAAATGGAAAAGGAAAGACCAGATCTAGAAGTTGATATTCTAAATTGGAGATAAGCCAATTTTGACGGTAATAGGCAAGAACTATTGAAAGCTGATTGGGGGCAGATGTTCACAGGTAAAGGGACGGCTGGAAAATGGGAAGCCTTCAGAAATGAGATAATGAGAATCCAGAGAAAGTATATTCCTGTCAGGGTGAAAGGAAGGGCTGGTAAGTATAGGGAATGCTGGATGACTAAAGAAATTGAGGGTTTGATTAAGAAAAAGAAGGAAGCATATGCCAGGTATAGACAGGATAGATTGAGTGAATCCTTAGAAGGGTATAAAGGAAGTAGGAATGTACTTAAGAGGGAAATCAGGAGGACAGAAAGGGGATATGAAATAGCTTTGGATAATAGAGTTAAGGAGAATCCAAAAGATTTTTACAAATATATTCAGGACAAAAGGGTAACTATGGAGAGAATAGGGCCCCTTAAAGTTCAGCAAGGCAGCCTTTGAGTGGAGCCATGGAAAATGGGGGAGATACTAAACAAGTATTTTGCATCAGTATTTACTGTGGAAAAGGATATGGAAGATCTAGAATATAGGGAACTGGATGGTGACACCTTGCAAAATGTCCATATTACAGAGGAGGAAGTGCTGGATTGTCTTGAAACACAAAGGTGGATACATCCTCAGAACCTGATCAGGTGTACCCTAGAACTCTGTGGGAAGCTAGAGAAGTGATTGCTGGGCCTCTTGCTGAGATATTTGTATCATCAATAGTCACAGATGAGGTGCCGGAAGACTAACTGTGGCTAATGTGGTGCCACAGTTTAAGAAGGGTGGTAAGGGGTCACTGGTAAGTAGACCAGTGATCCTGTGGGCAAGTTGTTGGAGGGAATCCGGAGGAACAAGATGTACATGTATTTGGAAAGGCAAGGACTGATTAGGGATAGTCAACATGGCTTTGTGTGTGGGAAATCATGTCTCACAAACTTGATTTGAGTTTTTTGAAGAAACAAAGAAGATTGACGAGGGCAGAGCGGTAGATGTGATCTATATGGACTTCTGTAAGGCATTCGACAAGGTTCCCCATGGGAGACTGGTTAGCAAGGTTAGATCTCATGGAATACAGGGAGAACTAGCAATTTGGATACAGAACTGGCTCAAAGGTAGAAGACAGAGGGCAGTGTGGAAGGTTGTTTTTGAGGGTGGAGGGTTGTTTTTGAGACTGAAGGCCTGTGACCAGTGGAGTGCCACAAGGGTTGGTGCTGGGTCCTCTACTTTTTGTCATTTACATAAATGACTTGGATGTGAGCATAAGAGGTACACAGTTAGTAAGTTTGCAGATGACACCAAAATTGGAGGTGCAGTGGACAGCAAAGAAGGTTACCTCAGATTACAACCGTATCTCGACCAGATGGGCCAATGGGCTGAGAAGGAGCAGATGGAGTTTAATTCAGATAAAAGCGAGGTGCTGCATTTTGGGAAAGCAAATCTTAGCAGGTAAGGTCCTAGGGAGTGTTGCTGAACAGAGAGACCTTGGAGTGCAGGTTCATAGGTCTTTGAAAGTGGAGTCACAGGTAGATAGGATAGTGAAGCAGGCGTTTGGTATGCTTTCTTTTATTGGTCAGAGTATTGAGTACAGGAGTTGGGACTTCATGTTGCAGCTGAAAAGACATTAGTTAAGCCACTCTTAGAATATTGCATGCAATTCTGGTTTCCTTCCTATTGGAAAAATGTTGTGAAACTTGAAAGGGTATGTTGCCAGAGTTGGAGGATTTGAGCTATACGGAGAGGCTGAACAGGCAGGGGCTGTTTTGCCTAGAGCGTCGGAGGCTGAGGGGTGACCTTATAGATATTTACAATATCATGAGGGGCATGGATAGGATAAATAGACAAAGTCTTTTCCCTGGGGTGGGGGAGTCCAGAACTAGAGGGCATAGGTTTAGGGTGAGAGGGGAAAGATATGAGAGAGACCTAAGGGGCAAAGTTTTCCACACAGAGGGTGGTACATGTATGGAATGAGCTGCCAGAGCAAGTGGTGGAGGCTGGTACAATTGCAACATTTAAAAGGCATTTGAATGGGTATATGAATAGGAAGGGTTTGGAGGGATGTGGGCTGGGTACTGGCAGGTGGGACTACATTGAGTTAGGATATCTGGTCGGCATGGACAGTTGGACCGAAGGGTCTGTTTCCATGCTGTACATCTCTATGGCTCTATAAGTGTAACCTGCCAAGCAAAACATGCTTATTGATGCTTAGTTTGTATTCTGCCAGTGTTACTCAGCTCTTGACCTTGGTTCAAACATTGGCTAAACTCCAGAGGCAAATTAAGCGTGACTACCCTTGACCTCAAAGCTGCATTTGACAGAGGAAATATTGGAAAATTTAGTCAATTGACGTCACGGGAGAAAGACTCTTTGCTTGTTCAAGCCTGATACAAAGGAGATTGTTGTTGTCAGTGGTCAGCAGTCTTAGCTCCAGAGCATTTGTGCAGTAGTTCCTCAGGTGGTGTTCTGTGCCCAACCATGTTTGGCTGCTTCATCAATAACCTTTCCTCCACTATAAGATCAGAAGTTGAAAGCTTGTTGGTGATTGTACAAATGACCAGCGTCATTTACAAACCCTCAGATTCCAAAGGAGTCCACGTCCAAAGGCAACAAGACCCTGTCTATGAAACAAAAACAGAATCTGCAGCAAGAAATTCAGCATCTATGGAGAGAGAGCAGAGTTAGCATTTACAGTCTGATGACCCATCTTTAGAACAGTTCCAGTGAAGGATCTGATGGGTCATTAACATAAAATGTTAACTCTTTCTCAACACAGATGCAGCCTGATGTGTCAAATGTTCCCACATTTTCTATGTATATTTCAAATTTCGAGCATTAGTAGAACTTTGCTTTTATGTTTGTGTCCAGATACACTTTTCAGGTCTGACATTTGCAAAAGAAATTTAGTGGTCAGTTTTGAGCTAGAGAATAAGATGCCTTCTCTTTCAGATGAGGCATTAGACTAAGGCTTTGTCTGCCCTGTCAGGTGGATGGCAAAAAAAAAATCAGTGCTGCTTGTGGGAACTTTTTATGCTCAAATTGGTTTACAAGAATTCCTGCATCATAATAGTGACTGCACTTAAAATGGCTGTAATATGTTTTGCGATGTTTGACGGTTATGAATATTGTTATATCAATGCAAATTTCTCTTTTTGTCTCCTTCCTTCACTAGCCTGTGTCAATTTTTTTTAAAATCACACAATGTGAATTGTTACATCCCACAGCTCCCTCTATGGTTTACTATCTTGGGGTCCTGCAAAGGATGCCTTGGGGTTAAATAGCACAAAAAAATCTTTTCATCAAGAACATGCAGTTTAACGTAAGGCAAAAAAATTTTAAACCTAACATCGATTATGCTTTGCAAGTGAGACAGAGTTTACTGAAGTATTAGATAGAATTTTTAAATACTCATTCACAGGAAGTAGGCACCATTCGTTACGGCCTCATTTATTGCAGTTAAGTCAACTACATTGATGTGGATGTGGAGTCATATGAAGATGAGACCAGGTAAGGTTGTTGTTTCCCTAAAGGACATCAGTGAACCAGATGGATTTTTTATGACAATTGACAGTGGTCACATGTCATCATTAGGCCACCTCTTTATTACAGATTTGCTATGCAATTCAAATTTCACTATCTGCTATTGACTGGATTCAATCCCTTGATCCCAGAACAGTGGCCTCGAGCACTGGATTGTGACATTACCAGTATGCCTCAGTTTCCTCTTGCATTTGGAAAATGGTGCATGGTTTTAAACCCAAGTCTGTGGTATTCATTGTTAGGTCAGGAGATGTACAGAGTATCAGTGCTCATTAGGGTACATATCAATACTAGAAAATGTTCGTAATCCAGAAAGCTTTGCAGACGCATAGGTTAAACTTAGGTTTATTGGGAGTAAGTGTTTGCTGTGGAAAAAGGATTCTTGCATTGGTCAGTGAAACGTATCTGAAGCAAAATCATCAATGCAATAGAGTATACATTTCCTCTCTCCACAACTACAGCACAATTACAGAAATGCACAGGCATGTGAAGAATGACTGGAATTCATTGATGAAAAGAGCAAACCGAACTAAAATGTTGGAAGAAGGCATTAGTTTGAAAGTTACCAAGAAGCACCTGCAAAGAACTGCATGTAACTATGAACCATCATCAACTGTGGCTAGTCAGCCAACAGCACCTCAGCAAGGGTACCTCTCATGTGCCTGAGAGAAATGACCTTCTCCCAGCAACAGACACCACATGTTTGAAATTTCTTGAACCACCCCATATGCACTTCCTAAGAGCAGTAAACAAAAAAAACCTGAAAGGGAAAATAACCTCTGGAATTTCTAAAGTTCCTGAATTATGATATTAAACAATAATCCTGATCAGCTGCATTCAAAAGAACAAACCTGCTGTGAGAAAAGCAAAAGTTATTTAACTTATACACATGCTAGTTTTTTTTAAAAAGTACTAAAGCTAGAAGAACCTGCTCTTTTTTTTTACCATGGTAATAAATCAAAATAGCATAAACTATTTTAACATGCATTAACATAACTGTACAGCGGAAGATGTTTTTTCAGGTCTACCAAGGTTCACTTCAAGTTTTGGAATAACAGCAAGTATTTTTGATGGATTATACTCAATAAACAAAGCTCACAGTGTTGCCAGGGATTCTCATGCATTCAAAGAGAGATGCTAGCAACTTCCTTTGCTCAATACTCCAGCGTATCCATTCATGTATTACAAGGTTCTGTGGACTTCTATAAATTAGGGCCCCTCCTCAGAATCAGTTTCAAGTATTTAGCTCAAAACCTGGAAACTGATATCTACATAAAGAAAGTCCCAGAATATTTCCCGTGTAAATCTCATATCTACAGGATTCCCTCATGCACTTCAGAACTAAGATTATTTTTGAAATGTGTTAATTTATATAGGCAAACAGTGGGAGAATACAATAAGGTTCCAGCAATGGGATGGATTGATGTGTTAATTTGTTTCAGTGCTGTTAGTTGAGGTAGCAAGATTAGTCAGTGCTGTCAGATCTTCCTGATTTTTAAATAATGACACGGTATCTCCAACAGCTATCCAAACAAGGAGACAGGGTCTCAGTTTATCATGCAATGGGTAAAGAAAAAAGGCATTCATGTCAGGCCAGCACTCTCTCGAGCACTGTGCTGAATCTCAGTGTAGCCTTGGTTCTCAAGTCCTAGAGTGATATTTAAATTTTGACACAGGAAGCTAGTATTATGTGCTTTAGAGTGAACTGAGCTAAGTGGTTAGATAACACGTTTCATGCATCTCAATCACCAGTAACAGACGATCTAGGTTTATTCCCATCCATGTGAAGGTCCTTCTCCCATGTATTATCGGAGAGGGGTACAAATGGAAGACAAATCAGACAGATGGCATATGGTGGTGAAAAGAGACAGAAGATGGGGAAGGCAGAAGAGAGAACCGTGGAATAAAAGATAACCCTATATATAGCAAACATACACAACTTAAAAATGGCATTTACAGACAGATATTTAAAATTCGTACTGTTGAGAATGATCCCTCCCCGAGAATCTTGCCAAACTTGAAGTCTTCAGGCCGTTTTTTGCGTGGCTGTTGAGTGTGCCCTGCTGTCTGTTGCCGCTGGGACTGCGATGACGGTTGTTGCCGTTGTCCTGCGTGCTGTGGTAAAGGGCTTACCACTGGTCCAGTATCACCTGCACTACTGTCCATGGTGATACCAGAGATAGCAGGCCGTGTGCTGGAATCAGACTGATTCCTCACCATTGATGGAGATGGGCAGGAGCAAAGGACCACACTGGACTGAATGGGAACAGCATCATACTGCAAAATAAGACAACAAAGCAAAACAAACCATTAAAAAATTATACAAGTTCAAAAACAGAAGTCAAATCACAGAGTACAGGATCAAGACATCCATTGTGTGGCTCAAAGTACAACCCATGAGAAATTCATGAGTCATAGTTACCAAACACATTAAATCCTGCCCTTTGCTACAGATTATATTCAAACAATACAACGAAGTATTGCCAAACCCCCTAATTCTCCAGTACTCACTGGTAACTGGCCCCCTACTTAGAAATAATATTTATGTACTCAGATGAGAAAAATGGAACAAACACAATGGATAAAGGATGATTCTTCTGCTTAGGTTTGTAGCCAATGGGACTGCTAACAAAACAGTTGTTTTCCTGTATGGTTCTCCTCTTTTTCCCAGTCATGGAAGGCATAAGTTTCATAGAGTGAGATCTTGTTGACAGTCATTCCTTGTGTGAGGGCCAGTAATTCTCATTAGTCCAAGACTTTAGCACCATTCCTGACCATCTCTTAACCAGGCATCTACGTCTATACTTCTTATAACTGATCATTGAATAAAGTGATGCACAACAATACAAGAAACAGATGAGAGACTTGCACAAATGGTGGCCCCATCCTTTTGTGGTCTGACACTACATCTAATGTAATGTATCAATGTAATAATGTAAGTGTAATAATGCAGTATTAACTGCATTTACAAAGTATTTAGGGGATCCTCCTGAACTCATATGCATCTATTACCTGCTGAAGAGTACATTAAATATTTAGAATGAGTCATTGCTGCACCATAACTGTATAAATATTTTAATGTGCTAATTATGTATGCAGTGAACTCCCTTGGACAGAGAAGTTGCCTCAGCAAGCAGTCTAATTAGTTCAGTAAGTCCTCACTTAAAGTCAAGGCCACATTCCTGAAAATCATGATTTTAAGCGGAACATTGCTTTCTATGGAAGCAATGCCAAAACCATTAGGTTCTGTAAGTTGTCATAAAAAAAACAAATATTAAAGCAAATGTATTACTAAATTCCCACTGTGGAAAATGATATAACATTTAAAATTAAATAAATTCAAAAGAAAAACCTGACTTGATGTTTATAGCAATTCCTTTTTGCTGGCAATGCTCCTTCTCAAAACTTCTGCCACCTGATCCTCTTGGTCTCTGAAGATCCTCCTCTCTGCTCAGAGTCATCACCTTCCACCCATCTGCCAACATACACTCCTACCGTTTCATTCTCCCGGATGTACATTCCTCTACAAGATCCAGATTTCATCTGAAGCTGGAACTCCAGTGTTGTGGAAACATATCTCAGTGATTCAGAAGTTCTAGGTTTTCACAATCTGTGCTTTTAAAAAAAACATTCAAAGTTGCACCTGCCTTGCTGCTGTTCTCCCAAACTCTCACAATAAGGGTTCAGAAGAGTGAAGGGGCAAGTCTGAGCATTTTTTAAAAAGCAGACTGTAAAAGACCCAAAACCTCTCAACTCTCACTTCCACATCATTGAAGGTTCAGCTTGAACAGGAATAAAAGTCTGGGAGAAGGAAGTGATATGAGGATAGGGAAAAGAATAGGTAAGATTGCAACCTGAAGTCAGGAGTGAGGAAAGGCCACAACTATGCAGTTAAGGAGAAAAGACCACACTCTGGGTTTAGAAAATAGAATACATGCTGATCAAGTCACTTAGGAAATGACATTAAAATAAATCTCATCATGCTTAATTAGATAACATGCTTAATTATTTTATGTTAACGTCAGTTGACCAATGTTAAAAAAGGCAACATTAAATAAAGACAGTTTGATCTGCATCATTATTGATTTTCACAAAATTGACTTCTTTCAGCCACCAGGAGGAACTCCTGAGGTCTTTTTTTGAAAAGACGACAGTTGAATCAGTCTCAATTTGTGAATTTCTTTCCCATAAACAGCTGTGTAAGCACCTGATGGTTCAGTTTAGAATGAAATGCGCACCCAACCACGGCAAGTGGGATTGAATTATATTAAGCCTAAGGATCCAAAACTTCAATTATGACCAGAAAACTGCAAACGATGAATTCACATGTGCAAAAGAGCACAGCAGAGCAAGGACATTAAATATTCATTTACATTAATATCCTGTTCTGCATTGTTTCATATAGTATCAGATTAAAAGCCAAATTTTAAAAACTGCTCTGGACATTAAAAATTTTACAATTTTCAAGTGTTTCATCAATATGCTCAGTTGTTCTTTTAAAAAAAAGTTTTGTGGACTTTCTACTAAATAAAAATAACATCTGGTACTTTCCCAGTCAGTGTCTTCAGTTACCATTTTAGCCTTAGAAAATATACAAAAGCCACAAAACTTTGTAGGTTTCTTCCCAAGACTTACTGAAGTTGACAAGCCCAGCAAAATCAAGACAATTACTCATACCCCAGAATACTGATACTTAAAACACATTTTACGGTAATTTGCTAATTAGTCAGAAACAAAAATGCTCAAACAAAAAACAAGCATTACTACTCAGGGTTACAGAACGCACATTAATTACAACACTTCTAAGTGATCTTTCTCAGGAACACAAACAAAAGTAATTCAATACCTTATACCTGTTCCACACAAGATCACTGCCCAATTGTACTGCAACATCATTTAATTGCCTTTGTTCGCCTTATATAGAAGGCATTTTCTGATTTCACTACCAAATGGTATGAATAATTTTAAGATTATGCCCCCCTTGTCCATCAGAATTTAACATTCCAAGTGGTAATATTATTTTGCATGGTATTATATCCAGAGAAGCCATGCATTTTCTGAGAAACAATGTACAGAACTGAAGACTTTTCTAGATGGGGTCAGGTCAAGGCTCTGTTCCTTCATTAGGCAGTACCAGAAGTGATTTGAATATCTTGCCTGCCATGTACAGATTTTCCTTGTATTTATATAGTACTTCTTCACACTTAATATATTGACATAGCAGCTGATTGTTCATAATGCCCAATAAACAGCAATGGGATTGATGAACAGTTACTTTATCTGGTGACAAGAGAACTCCCTTACTTTTCATTTTTTGGCTTACTACCTTCCTTCACAACCTCCACCTTAAAATCTATGTCTTGATATCCCAAATGGTGTCTCAGTGCCACACCTCACCTGGCAAAATATCCATAATCTCAAATCTATAAACTGAAGCTTGCATTCTGATAGGCCTGCCTGATCAATTCAGATGTGTTGGATCACTTCCAATTCCCTCTTCACCAAAGCTATTCACAACCATATCTTAGGTGAGTGATCTAAAATTCTGGAATACAAAAACCTGACCTCAGTGTAAGAATCCACACCCATGCTCATTAATCACTTTAGTTTCTAGCCCTTTTGCATTAGGCTCAAAATTGTCTTAACTTCAAGTTTCTTTTTTTCTGCTGCTACAGCTCGATAGACCACATGCCAATATTTAAAAGTTGTATTTTTTACAGCACCTCACATAACTTCTCACTTCATAACCAAAACTCAGTTATTTATATAATATTGCTGTTTGTAAGGGTTTGTTGTGTGTAAATGGGTGGTGACATTTCTTACAACATTGATAATACTTCAAAACAAATGCTTAGAGTCATACAGTGTGGAAACAAGTCCCTTAATTAGCTGTGAAGTGCTCCAGAATATCCTGACATGAAGAAAGGCAATATATAAATCTAAATTGTTGCATGAGTCATGTAGAATTCTTTGACTTTATTACGGGTTCTTACTGTTAAGTTGAATTTAAATGTATGAAACAAGTTCAAAAACCACATCAGTCTGAAATGAGAGTGTGAGAGAGTGTGAGAGAGAAGCACAGTGTGTGAGAGAGAGGCACAGAGAGAGAGAGAGAGAGAGAGAGGCAGACAGAGAGAGAGAGAGAGAAAGAGAGAGAGAGAGAGAAAGAGAGAGAGAGAGAGAAAGAGAGAGAGGCAGACAGAGAGAGAGAGAAAAAACAGAAACCATTTCTTGTCTGCATATTAGTCTCACTGTTATACCCCATAACTTGCTGACAGAAATAAGGTCTTCTTGACTGACTCAGTGAAACCTCCACCCAACGCTATTTTTGTTAGCTTTTGATATTTTAAAAGTATGGGGTTTTCTCTTCCCATTCATTACAGTCACGTCTCAATGAAAATACATGCTACTGTTATAAAGTTGAAGCTTTGAAATCAAGCTCTCTTCAAATATTGTACAAATTTCAATATCTTGAAACTACCTTACTGAAATCAACAGAATGGAGGAAAGAGAATGGAGCTTGAAGAACATCTCATAGCTGGTAATCAGTCTGCTATAGTTTGAAAGAACCTATACTCCTGATAAAACATTTCTCAATGCAATCAATTATATAGTCAAGTGGTATAACACATGCCCCCAAAAATGAGGAATTTGGGTTGGAGTAATTAAGGGATCATTCACATTTTAATGCAAATTCCTCCCCCCCCCCCCCGCCCCCAACATTTCCCTCTTCAGTTCCATTATTGCTGGGCACCCACTGCTAAATGGTAACAACACAATTAATGCTACTTCATATCTTCTCTATGAGCCATTATAGTTTTACCAGGCTATCAAACGATGAAGATGGCCAGAGCAAAGGCCAATTTTGACCTCATCAAATATCTTAACATGCACACTTGTGCAGCAGTCACCAAAAATGAGGGGAAAGTTAGCTTATTCTCCCTTATCATCTAAACTGGAGCACTGCTATTGTGAGCCCAATTGATCAAAGAAAGCAGGCCAAGGATCAAACAGCCTTTTCTGACAGCAAGCATTGCAGCAATTCAGAGAATGCACAATCCCCTAATTAACTGAAGATAGGAAATTCTAGGTCTGGTTATAATAGAAGTGCAATATCTAATGAGACTTAAATGAAGTACCAATATTCAGAATGTACACTAAAAAACATTAACTGTAGTAACCATATTTAGTAACTCTTACTGACTGACAGAAAGTGAGGACTGCAGATGCTGGAGATCAGAGTCGCAAAGTGTGGCATTGGAAAAGCACAGCAGGTCAGGCAGCACCGAGGAGCAGGGGGAGAATAAAATCGACATTTCGGGCATAAGTCCTTCATCAGGAATGCACAAGTCAGCCCAATCCTGATGAAAGGCTTATGCCTGAAATGTCGGTTTTCCTGCTCCTCGGATGCCGATATCCAGTTATAGTCTGATGGCAAATAAAACATCATGGAATAAAAGTGGAATACGTGAACTCACAAATATGGAAGGCCATTCTCTCTTCACACCAATTTCTTTAGTGTTAGCACATTTACATGTGACTCCAGATCTACAGAAGTATGGTTGACTCTCAACTGCCCTCTGGGCAATTAGAGCTGGGCAATAAATGCCACATCCTCAATGATTAAAATAACCAAAAATCACAGCACCTGTCTTCCACAAATCCTGAAGAGGCTCTCAAATGAACAAAAGGTTTTGCTAAAGTAGGTAGGCTTTTGCTGTAATTTATCCATTCGTGGTTTTATCTTCTCAGAAAGTTGATTTCCATGGATCTCTCCCTCTCTCAATCCTGAACTGCCCTTAACATATTTAACACAAGTCTATCGCAACCAGTCCATTATGTCTGTCAACTACTTTTTCTTCTGCTTCTTTTAATATATAAATGTCTATAATAAGCTGATGTCTACCATCTGCTCTCATAATATAGCTGAAATGTTTACCTTTCTCTCTTTGATACTGTTCCTTTTTTCTAGCATTTTGTTTATTTTTATGTAATAAACATCGTATGCTTCCACATGTATGCGTACATCTCATTAATTGCTTGTTTGTCGTCTATGGCACTTAGGCAAAAACACACACAATCAAATGTAGAACCTCAGCATCCTTTTCTCAAGATGCAATTTCTTTAATGTGAACACATCCTTCATTTCAGCAAAACTGATGTTGGCTATCTCAATTTTTGATTTGATCCTATACTCTCTCAATCTATTACATTTACCCATGAAATGGGAACATTTTTGCTTATTCCAGAACTTTTTCACTTGCTTTAATTTTCCCTTCGAGGGTTAAGTCTCTTTTGGTCTTCTTCACATTCATTCTAAAGTATTGTCCACAGTCCTTGATTCTATTTTATTTACCAGATCTCCCAGTAACCCTTTTAACTCTGGAATTATTGCCTTGTCATCTCAAATTGCTGAATTTCAATCATCAATATTGTAATCTTGCAGATCTGTCTCTGAAGATAGCTATAGTGTCCAGGTTGGGACAGAGTACTCACTCAATGCACTCCTTTTTTGAGTGAAAAGCTGCCTGATAAGCCCTACCAAGTCTCATCACTCATTATTTATTAATATAGGTTCTGAACTACTCTTATTATTTGTCAATTTCTAGGCATTTTAGGCATTCCATTTTTGGTAGTAGATGCCATCAAATGCCTTTACGCTGTCTAAAAGGCATACAGGATTTTGCACTTCCAGATATCTTTAAACGACTTTCAAGTGAAAGATGCCCTCGCTTTCCCTTCTTTGGTCTACATCCTGACTACTGTCCACTTCTACTTGTGTGGACCAGCCATTTCTTTCCAAAGCAGTTGCCAAGATTATTTTCATCACATGCCTCATTATTCTTTACCCTCAACACTTTAGGCTTTTTGTTTTCTTTGGAAATTCAACAGACACTGACTACATAAAGTCCTCAAGAAAGAATCCTGATCTGTAAAATTTGTAGTAGAGGAATAGCATATTCAACATTAACATTCACAACTCTTAGGTATTCTGCTGGCCATTCAATTTACAGGTGTTTTTCTTGCTTTAACTTTTTTTCCCTCTGAATTGACTTCTGCCTCTATTACATCTGGACCTTCACTTCCCTCACAGGATATCAATTCAATTCAGTTTATCACCATACAGCTTGCTGATGTATTCCATCCATTGTTTCTCTACATTTTTTTTTGGCTGGGTAAAGCACAGCTGTGCATTTCCAGAAATTTACCTGTACTTCCACAATGTCATATACTGTATCCATTGCACCTGATATGGTCTCCTCTACATCGGGGAGACAGGACACCAACTTGCAGATCATTTCAGAGAATATCTCTGGCTTACCCACACCAACAAACCCCACTGCCCTGTCGCTGAACCCTAACTCCCCCTCCCACTCCACCATGGACATGCAGGTCCTGGGCCTCCTCCATCGCCAAATCCCAACGACCCACCGCCTCAAGGAAGAATGCCTCATCTTCCACCTTCGGATACTACAACCACACGGAATTAATGTGGATTCCACCAGTTTCCCTATTTCCCCTCCCCCATACCTTATGCCAGTCCCAACCTTCCAACTCAGCACGGACTGGTTGAACTGAAGGATCTGTTTCCGTGCTGTATGACTCAAGTGTTTCGCCTACAAAAATCAATGTTAAAGTCAGAGTAAGGTTCCAGAGAACAATTTTTGCCAGAAAAACCAATGTAAAATTTGAAATACCCTTATGCTTGAACAGCAGTGTGTATTCCTAGTTGAAGTAACTTATAAAACAAAAAAAAAGTGAAGACAACAGGTTTTTGCTAAAAGTCTTTATAGGAATTTTTAAAATTCATTCACAGGATGTGGATGTCACTGGCCAGGACAGTATTCATTGCCCATTCCTAATTTGCCAGAGGGCATTGAAAGTCAACCACATTGACAGAACTAAATTTACAGTAAAGGCACAGAACAGGTTCCCTAACTAATGTACCTGTATAGGCACAGTGCAGTACAGCAGAGAATTATTTTAAAAGACATAGCGGTTCTACTAGTATGGGTACAGACAGAAATTTTAAGAAAAATGTAAAATGAAGTTTATTTCAGTACCTGAGCAGAGAACGGTTTTATTCCTTAAAAGAACTCAAATTGGATAATAGGATTTCTTTTTCATGAACCATATTAACTTTTCCTAATTTTTTTTAAAAACAGCCCAGCTACGTTTAAGGATTAATTTAACTACTTCCCATGACAGATTTAAAGCTAACTGGCTTATAGTTTCATGCTTTTTACTTTTCTTCACCCCAAATGTAAATAGAGGGGTTATTTACATTTGTTACTTTCTATCTGATGAACTTCTTAAATCTAGGGAACTTTAGAAAATGATTATTAGTGCATCTATTACTTCATTAATCTTCACATTCAAGACCCTAAGATGGAGACTTCTCACACTGTAGTTCCATCAGTTTGCTTTGAACTGCTTTCCAGTGATTTGTAATTTCACTACACTCTATCCCTTCCACCTCCTGACGTAGAGATACTTTATTGTTACATTTTGGGTCACTAGCAGAAGAATTGTATTTTACCATAAGCTGCACCTTCTTGACCTAGCGTATTCAGCATATATCCCTCAAACTAGTGAGCCAGATTTGGTTCATTAAGAGTGGAGACGAGCATAACAAACCTAGTTAAAAATGAGGCACTGACCTAGTGAGAAAATAGAGAATGAACACATGCCAAACAGTGGAAGCAAAGTGCTTTGGACAGCTAAATGATCTACAATCAAACAGCTCAAAGTTCAGCAAGCCTGCCACATCCAGTTATGAAGGGTGTTATACTATGTAAAAAAATTAAACCAAGATTAACGACTTCTTTAGAGACATGTTAGTTTCACTGGTTAGCAAGTGTTCACTCTTCATATAGTGAAGCAATCCACATATACGTCAAGGAAGACATATATAATGTTAAGGCTTGTGCTAATAAAGGGTGAGTAATGTACAAGCCACAAACCTGTCAAGGAATAATCAACTCCAACAACACTCCAATGACTGATATTCAGGGACAATAAAATGGTCAAACACCTCACTATCAACACTGAGGAGTCACCACTGATTAGAAAATTGACTGAATCAGCCACACAGACAGACATGGGGGAGACAGGAAAGGCAAATGTGAATGAGAGGGACACACGCCAAACAGTAACAGATGATCTAAAATTGAGAGAAATTTTGAAATTAAACAGTTGAGAGCAATTCTAATTAATTTCAAAACGCTCTTGTCTTGCCTAGTGACATTAAGACTATATACAGCACGTCTAGACAGCCTGAAGTTCATTCACAAACAGATCCCACCAACTTGCTGGTTAGACTTTTTTTCCCTAAATCAACCTTTACAGAGCTGTTGTTACATACTACTGGTGTAGGTGGGATTTGAACCCAGGACTCCTGGTCCAGAGATAGTTACGCTACTATTGCTCCACAAGACAGCACATCTTTCTCAAGTTTCACCACCGACCATGGTGGGATTTGAACACTTTATAATATTTCTCTGGAGTTTGGGATTACTAGCCTAGTGGAGTTATCATGATGCCAATGCCTTTTTACCAACGTGGCTGACATCCTTGCTCCCATAACTCTACAGGTCTATTGTTGATCCCATTACATTCAGCAATGCACAAAGGCATTTTTAAAGAAGATGTGTAACTAGAATAGTGACTTTTCATATTTGCTGCTTTGTTATTGAGCAATTAAACATTCCAAAAACAAATCCATCCAGTTGAAACCTGCTGTATGTTTTGTAATCAATGAAACAACTTGATTGACTTGACTGAGCAATTTAAATAAATATGGGACAGGCAATGAGGTATGATCAGAATGAAGGGAAATTGAGGAACACCTTCATGTTTCTTCTGTTGATTAGTATTTCAAATTCTCCTGTGTCCTCTAAAAACTGGAAAAAGCTTTCTTGACAAATAACTGGCAGCTTTGCTCCGAATCTTTGGAATTTTCACAAGTTGCTTTGTATAATTATTAAATAAATTGTAATAATCTACAACAGCTTAGTTCTCCATCGCTAGACAGGAAATTACAAGTAGACAGCTTTATGTACGTACTTTTTGGATGCCCCTAGAATCCTGTATGGGGAGTCCTTGTTTTAAGGCTCCCTTTCTGTAATGGATTTTTCACTTAAAATAGTTTACGTACTCCTGACTTGTCTAAAGTACTATTTCCTTTTTTAACATCCCTTACGTCCTGGTCATGTTTTGCATCATTGCATCTTTCAAGTCATTGTGCCTCTTGCATCATGATGAAACTGCCATTAAGTCAGCGAGACCCTACTGTTTAAGTTAGTATCCTTGTGTCTGTGTGCTGCAGTCAAATATCAACTCACTTGTACAGATTAAAATGTTGGTTATAACTAACCACTGACAATCACCTTAAAAAAGAAAATAGTAGACCACAGCTACTCAAGGTCACCGATATTCAATAACACCTCAGCTGATCTTCTCAATTGCAATGTGGAAAATGCAATTCCAAAGACTTGACCTTGAACTTCTTCATCACAGTTCACAGCCCTAAAATGTAGAATTCCTAAATTTCAGGCTGTAAAATATCAATTTTGTTCAAATTGTACAATGCTAGTTTTATAATGAAATCCTGAGAATAACCTAAACAATATTTCACCATATTTACTGTAAAACTGGAAATCTTCTTACAGGATTAGATTAGATTACTTAGTGTGGAAACAGGCCCTTCGGTCCAACAAGTCCACACCGACCCTCCAAAGAACAACCCACCCAGATCCATTCCCCTCCATTTAGCCCTTCATCTAACACTATCGGCAATTTAGCATGGCCAATTCACCTAACCTGCACATTTTTGGACTGTGGGAGGAAACCCACGCAGACACGGGGAGAATGTGCAAACTCCACACAGACAGTTGCCTGAAACGGGAATTGAATCCGGGTCTCTAGCTGTGAGGCAGCAGTGCTAACCACTGTGCCACCGCGCCGCCCAGGATTGAACAGACTCAAACTTCAAAAATGACCACTCGCACGAGAAGAGTCAGAACTTAAAAGAAACTCTTTACATAAAAGATTGCAAGTGCACAGAATGATTTGTCACTGAGAGTAGATACAGTAAGGGTAAACGTATATTTTAAGAGGAATTTAAAGCTTTGGAATGAGGGACGACCCTTGAAGAAAGACAACAGGCTAGGCCTGTAGTCTCTGGATTTTAGAAGAGTCAGAGGTGATTTAATTGAAACATAAAAAGATCCTGTGGGGCTTCACTGATGGATATTGAAAGCGCGTTCCCTCTTGTGGGAGAATCTAGAACTAGGAGTAATAGTTTCAAAACAAGAGTGCCCATTTAAAACAGATAAGCATTTTTTTCTCCCAGATGGTCAAGTGCCTTTGGAATTCCCTTCCTCAAAATGCAGAACATTTAAATATTTTTAAGGCTGAAGTATATAGATTCTTGATTATAAATGAGATGAAAAATTATCAAGGTTATGCGTATTGTACAGTTGAGGTTAATATAAAATCAGCCACTGAATGACAGATTAGGGTCAAAGGGTAGAGGCCATTCTTGTTCCTTGTTTGTACGTAAGTTCAGAGGCAAAGAGTTAATGGAGCAGACAGTAAAATTAGTTTTCAATACTGTACCATAGTGATCAGACATGATTAGCCAAATGACCTTCTGAACTTCGAACCTCAATGGATCAATGTGAACTATTTTTAATCTGAATATTGGAGGAGGACTGAGTGGTGCAGTGGTATGGATATGGCACAATGTTTATGTAGGTGTCTTCAAGCAAATCAGGATAATGAAGAATATTCCTAGATGTTGGCCTAGTGAGACCAGCAGGTTTACAATGAAGTAACCAAACTTTCATACCTGACCCTTCCCAAGCTAGCAGTTGAGGGCAGAAAAAGGTCCTGGCTGTTATTTTTCAACACAGTTGAATGACTAATTAACACATTTTATATACAAGGAACAATATAGCACAGGAACAGGCCCTTCAACCTTCCAAGCCTATGTTGACACATTTTGCCCTTCCATACAAAACAGTCTTCACTTACAGGATCCATATACCTCTATTCCCTTCCTGTTCATGTATTTGTCCAGGTACTTCTTGAATGCTGCTATTGTATCTGCTTCCAACATCTCCTCTGTCAGCATATTCCAGGTACTGAGTGTATGAAAAACATACTTAAAACATCTTTTAAAAATTCCAGCCTCACCCCCCGCACATCTTGAATCTGTATCTATTAGTAATTGACCCCTCCATCCTGGGTAAAAGCATCATACTTTCCACTCTATCCATGCCATTCACAATCTTATAAACCTTTATCAGGTCACCTCTCAATTCCCCATAACAGGCAACATCCTGGTAAACCTTTTCTGTACCTTATCGAAGCATCCACATATTGCTGGTAGTATGGTGACCAAGACTATATGCAAAATTCCAGTGTGGCCTGGTTAAAGTTCTATAAAGTTGCAGCATAACCTGTCTATCCTTATACTCAATGCCCCTTTCAATGAAGGCAAGCATGCCATAGGCCTTTTTTCACTACCTTATCTACCTGCGCTGCCACCTTCAGTAATCTGTGGACCTGCACACTCAAGTCGCTCTCCATATCAATACTCCTAAGGGTTCTGCTATTCACTGTATAATTTCCACCTGCACTTGACCTTTCAAAAATGCATCACCTCACATTTGTTCAGATTAAACTCTAACTGTCATTTTTCTGCCCATGCCACCAACTGATCTAGAACCTGCTGTACCCTCTGACAATCCGCCTAACTATCCGTGACTCCACCAAACGTTGTATCGTTTGCAAGCTTACTAATTAGACCAGCCACACTTTCCTCCAAATCATTTATGTAGAACACGAACAGAAGTCCCAGCACTGATCCCTGTGGAATACCACTAGTCACAAACCTCCAATCTGAAAAGCATCCTTCCACCGCTACCCTCCATCTCCTATGATTAAACCAGTTCTGTATCCATCTTGCCAGCTCACCCCATTACCATGTAACTTCACATTTTGTACCAGTCTGCCATGAAGGACAACATCAACCACTTTTCCCTCAATCATCTTCATCATCTCCTCAAAAATTTTGAGCGAATTAGTGAGGCGTGACCACCCCACACTAAATCATGCTGTCTATCGCTAATAGGATCGTTTGCTTCTAAATGCGTATAGATCTTGTCCCTGAGAATTTTTTTCCAATAATTTCCCTACTACTGACTTCAGGCTCACAGGCTTGTAATTTCCTGGATTGTCCCTGTTACCCTTCTTAAACAAAGGGACAACACTGGTTATTCTCCAGTCCTCTGGGACCTTACCTGAGGATATAAAGATGTCTGACAGTGCTCCAGCAATTTGTTCTCTTGCCTCCATCAATATTCTAGGATAGATCCCATCAGGACCCACGGATTTATCTACCTTAATATTTTTTAAGATGTGCAATACCTTTTCCTTTTCAATATCAACTTGGCATAGAAATTTGACATTCCCTTCCCTGAGATCATCCTCCACCAATTCCTTCTCTTTGATGAATACTTACGCAAAATATTCATTTTGTACATTGGATAGGGTGGCATGGTGGCTGAGTGGTTAGCACTGCTGCCTCACAGGACCAGGGACCCAGGTTTGATTCCAACCTTGGGCGACTGTCTATGTGAAGTTTGCACATTCTCCACATGTCTGCATGGGTTTCCTACGGGTGCTCTCATTTCCTCCCACAGTCCAATGATGTGCAGGTTAGGTGATTGGCCATGGTAAATTGTCCATAGTGTTCAGGGATGTGTAGGTTAAGTGCATTAGTCGTGGGAAATGTAGAGTAATAGGGTAGGAGAATGGGTCTGGGTGGGATACTCTTCAGAGGGTCAGTGTGGACTTGGGCCGAATGGCCTGTTTCCACATAGTAGGGATTCTATGATCTTTGAAGTGGGGAGAAGAAAAGAGGGATGTACAGGTAGATGGAGATATTTCCAAAGCTTAGAGCTAAATCAGCTGAAGGCAGGGTCACCAATGAAAGAGCGATTGAAATCAGAGAATTTCAACAAATCAAAGGAACACAGATGTCTCAGAATTGCAAGACTGGAAGAAATTAAAAAGGTAGACAGGCAAATATATGGAAGGATTTGAAAACAAGAACAAGAATTTATTTTGAAAAGACATTGTGCAAATGGGAACAAATGTAGAACAGCAGGCACATTGGTGATAAGTGCACATGTATTGGTGCAAGTTAGGACATGAGGAGCTGAGTTTTGGATGGTCTTAAGTTACTAATGGTAGCATGTGGGAGGCTGGTCATTAAATTCTAGACCTATAATGCACATGCTTGATTAGAGCTAAATGTTTTTCTCTAACAGTGCCACTTAACAGCAAACTGGAAGTAAACAAGCTTCAACATCTTTGAACTCGATAGACAATACTTAGTGTGGAAATAAGTACAGTATTTATTTCATAACCAAGGAAGTCACGAGCTCTCAATCTTCCTGATGAGTCACAGTCTGAGTTCCAGTTCCTCCTTAAGTGTTTTATTTATACAGCAAAAGCGAAACAAAAAACATATTTGTAAGGAGTAATTTTTAAAAATATAGAAGACAATTCAAAACTCCTTTGTAGATCATGATACAAGGCCCCCTCAGCAGAAACAAATGTTTGTCATTGCAAAAATCTCAGAGCAGCAAAAAGTAGAAATATTTTGACCAAAACTTTTAAATATATTGAAGGTTAATTTCACGTGCTCTTTGATCACTTCCTTAACCATATAACTACTACACATTAAGAAAAAAATTCAATCTTTGATCTGAAGTGATCTGACTGAACTAGAATTGGCTTTGATACCTCCAAGCTCCTGCTCATTACCTTAACTATTCAAACCCAAAACTTTTTAACAATGTGCCAACTCAATGCTGAAGAACCACCACTGGAGGGCAAGCACCATCTGTGCAACCACAGCCAGAGGGAATGAACATCTTCAAAACTGTTTCTTTTCCAACATTGATTCTGCTTTACTTTAGTTGCTTAATTTGGTGATTTTTATATCACTTACATTGTTTGATTTTATTTTTGATTTTTGCTTAAGAAAAATTCTGTACTGCCATTTAACAATTAAAACAGTCCCATATGTCAAGTTTCTTTTAACAATTAAATTTTCACAAATTTTCCAAATTGGAGTTGCACAAAACCTAGGCCCTATAATGTTATTATAAAACTCTTTGTAAACAGACATTCAAAAACCCCATCTAATTGGAGAATAAACTCCTGTCAGGAACCTTGCATGAGAAAGCTCCCGATTAGAAATGCCCTTCCTGCAACACTAATAATGCCAGGTTCATAAATATATTGCACAAGTAAAACTCTGTTGCCACAGTAGTGTTGACATTAATTTATTCACATAACAGCTCCCATGCAAGTGTTCAAATGATACACCATCTTAAGCATGTGAATGTTATCTACACCTGTGAATTATGTGGTATGTAGTCCTTTAAAGCCACAAATCTGATCACCAAACAGAACTTCACAACACCACTAATTAATTCAAGTAATACACCAAGTAGAAAATGCTTTGAAATTTTAGGATTTAGATTAGAAGCACCTGGGAAATCACCAACCGCCTCTCCTTTTAAAGATTGCATATATCACTGTTATAAATCCAAAGCAATATGGACTAGATAGCATACATCACTATATAAAAGTATGTTTTGGTCTGAAATGTTAATTTCAGACCAAAACATACACACTTGTCGTCAAATTCAGTTGATTCAACAGCTGCATGTGCTCCCACCATTCAAAATGAATCTGCAAGTGTCTTGGTATACAGGACAAACTGCTCTCCAAGGACAAGGCACTGACGGAATTGCATTGTTGAGATCAACAGTACAAAAAAAATTGTTGCAATTTACTGAAAGACTGAAAAAGGTTGGGGAGACTGGGCTGTTCCAATTACATTTAATTCTGAATGGTCTTGACAATATGGATGTGGAAGGGATGTTTTCTCTTCTGGTTGAATTCAAAATGGTAAAACATACCTAGAAATTAGCAATATATTTTTAGGATAAGCAAAAAAGTCACCATTCCTGGCACCATCTCAGGTACCCAGGTCCAAAATCATGGGTACAAAAATGTCTGGGTTAGGTGAATTGGCCATGCTAAATTGCCTGTAGTGTTAGGTGAAGGGGTAAATGTTGGGGAATGGGTCTGGGTGGGTTGCACTTTGGTGGGTTGGTGTGGACTTGTTGGCCGAAGGGCCTGTTTCCACACAATAAGCAATCAAATCTAAAATTGAAAAAATAAAGAAATAAAGTTAGAAGTTCAACATTACAGTCCTTTTTTAGCCATAGGCATGCAGATGCTCCACGCTTGGCTTTACTTATGAGGGCTTGCACGCCCTGGGCATGCACTCATCTATGTTGCCAACTCCTCGCTGACTGCTAGAATCCCATCTGGGCTCACCAGCCACCTCACTGCCAACTGCGAGAGTTCATTATTTAAGGCGGAGATAGATAGATACCTTTGCTTAACAAGAATTTAAGGTTATCGGGCATAGATGGGAATGTAGAATTCAAAACACAAGCAGATCAGCCATGATCTTATTGACTAGCGGAACAGGTTTGTGGGCCTTTTTTTTTGCTTCAATGGCCTATTTTTGTTTCTAATTTGTATACTTGTGAAAATCTCAAATTCACACAACCAGCCTGTTTATGGGGTCTCACTTGCCAGAATAGACAAGCCATTATTAGGCCATCTTGCCCACGTCAACAAATGCGTCAAATTCCACAGTTTCAAGTTTCTATATCCCAACTCAGTATAAAAATCCCATTTTCCAACCACAGGAATGCCGAAGGACTAACATCATTCCCCGAGATGAAATGATAGATGAAGATACAGTAGATGGAGAATGCAGTGAATTTGATCAGAAAGTGTGTCAATGTATCATGTAGAAAACTACTGGACAAAATGAAGAGACATAGAATTAGGAGAGAAGCAAACTGAATTCAACATTGGTAGGAAAAGAGATAATCATCAAGGGAAATGTGTCAAAGATTGGAGTAGGTAGTGGGATCCCATAGGATTTCTGCTCAATGAAACACCTACTGGCTGAGAAAAGCAAAAAAAAAAGACATTTTCTTAGCTATCAATGTAGAAAGCAACCAAAACATCCCATTCATAACTAAAACTAAAAGAAACTTTAAACAGTTACTGCTAGAGAAAATAAAAAGTTAAGTAAACTAATGGGATTAAACGTTGGCAAGTGGCTACAGAAAAATAATAGATGCACTGGCTGTAATGTTCTTAAAAATTTCCAGATTCTGGAAAGGATCCAAGGGATTGAAATACCACAAATTTCATGCTTCGTCACAAATGGAGAGAAAGCAGGAAAGCTAACAACTGCCACTGGAAAATTAGCAATAGGGCATTTAGACAATCAGGATGTTGGTTAGGCCACATTTGGAATATTGCATGCAATTCTGGTCTCCTTTCTTAATGAAGGATGTTGTAAAACTTGGAAGGGTTCAGAAAAGATTTACAAGGATGTTGCCAAGGTTGGAGGATTTGATCTATAGGGAGAGGTTGAATAGGCTGGGGCTGTTTTCCCTTAGAGCGTTGGAGGCTGAGGGGTGACATTATAGGGGTTTACAAAATCACAAGGGGCATGGATAGGATAAATTGACAAAGTCTTTTCCCTGGGGTGAGGAGTCCAGAACTAGACGGCATAGGTTTAGGGTGAGAGGGGAAAGATATAAAAGAGACCTAAAGGGCAACTTTTTCACGCAGAGGGTGGAGCTTGTATGGAGTTTAGAATGAGAAGTGATCATATTGAAGCATGAGATTCTGACAGGACTTGGCACACTAGATCTGAGAGAATATTTTCTTTTTGGGGCAACCTATAACTGGAGGGCATAAATGGTCTCTCAATTTAAGATAGAAAGGAGGAGGAATTGGAGTCATAAATATTCAGAATGCTCTACCACAGACAGCTGTGAAATTAATGAATATAGGCATGAATTATAGATTTTTGAACAACAGCAGAGTTGAAGGTTATGGAGATCAGGCAGAAAAAGTGGAGTTGAAGCCAAGATAAGCTTAGCCACCATGTTGCTGAATGGCAGAACAGTTTGCAGATGCTTTACTACCTACTCCCACTCCTGTTTCTCACCTTTCTACACAGGCCAGATATACCACAGCCAAATAGAATGCAATTCCTCCAGTTCTGCATCAGCACAGACAACAGAACCACCAACATCTTGTCAAACAACTCCCTGCTACCTATTGCAACAGTGACACTTTATCCTATTTCCCACACCAGCAACCTTAGCACCATCTGTATGACACTTCAATTTACACTGCAAATGCATACCACTATAACAGGCTTGTCTACAGAACCTTTTAACCAATGGATGGAGAAGATTGTCAACCCATCAACATGGTCTGGATTTGAATTTCCTTTAGTTTTTGATCAGAGTCTTCAATGGTAATATCAAAGAACTGATAACACACATACAAAAATATCATATCAAGTATGAACACCAAACTTTCACCTTTACAGCCAGGGATGAATTGGAAGTTTGTCAAATAATGAAAGTTCCTTGCTATAGGAAGTTTACACATACAAAACACTAGCAACACACAACATAACTAAAACATTGGCCAAGTTTAGCTACTGGCAGTTTCAAAGTCTTTAACGGTGGGTCACAAATGTCAGAGCACAGCCTTAGCAACAGTTCGGCAGATCCAGTTAAGAAAAGGATAAGCGACCTTGAATCCAAGAAATTTTAACCCACAAGTTGCAATCTCCCTCTCAAAATTGTATTAGTGTGGTCAGTTGGCAATGTTGTTCATCAGGCAACCTCAGCTGGGGACTGAAGAAAGGCATGAGGATAGTTTTGGAGTCAGGTCTCAGTGCAAATAATGACAATTCCAGGACTGGGAAGGCCTTAACTTTGTACATGGGGAGCATAGCAATACAAACATGCAAAAAAAACCCCTTTATGTCTTCAGGACATTTGGCCTACACTGACCTTCTCATTTAAAGAACCGCCTATCCAAACCCAAATCCAAATGGGGAATCCTTACTCAAGGTTAAAATCAGAATTTATGTGGGTTCTGACAGCAAGATTTTAATCCATTATCAGGATAGCAGGTTATGGATGGAGGTGGGTTAGAATTCCAAAGCAAACGAATGTAACTAAATATTAGGAAGTCTGCAAGGCCATAAATATAATGGTATAAATTCATTTATAGGCATTAAAAACTATTTCTCAGCTTCAATCTGATAGACAGGACCATAATAGTTGCATATTAAAGAGATGGAAATATGCATAACCTCTAAAGCAGACTGATCGCAAATTTACTAGTTATGTAAACTGGTTTTCTCAAGACATGAAAATACCAAAAAAAAACCACCACTGGCCAGCTTTACCCTTATAGAAATACCAAAAATCAATTCCACTTCTCAGATCAAGGGCAGTTGCATGTGCACAATGAATGCTGGCCCAGCCAGTGATGCTTACATCCCAATAAAAAAAACAACTCTGGCCCACCCACAGTTTACAGCAAATTTAACACCACTTCCCTATTGTTAAATTAGAGCTAAAAGAATCAAAAGGGTATTGAGTAGGATGATCGGCCAGGTTTGGAGGGCCAAATGGCTTACACCTGTTCCTTTTTCTATGTTAGCACGTGTTAACTAACAAAAAAAAAGGAATAACTTAAGCACTGATGTGTGAAATTAATTGGCATAATTTACAACTCACTAGGCGCCCAGAAAATTACAACCAGGTTGCCACTGCTGTGTACAAACCTGCACGTCTTAAAGATGTAGCTCTCTTTACTGATAAGAATTCATAAAAGAAGTGCTATGGAGTACTATCAGTGGAGAAAATTTGCTCAAATCAAGGTAAACATTTTATTTTCAGTTTAGAAATTCAACTTAAAACCTAGAAAGTGATAACCATACTTAAAATAAGTTACATTAATAAGTTATGTTTTATTAAAATGAACAATCCATACAAATTCTGAATTATTAGCAAGTAATTGAGCTAGTAAAGAGTGGACAAAAAGGGGCAGTTCTCCATTCCTTGGCTGTGCAAGATTAGCTAACTCATACAATATGAAAATTAGGTTGTGATAAATGTGCAGGAATGCCAAAGACTAAGAAACATTGGCAGGTCTTACCCCTTTCTACTCTGTAATGTCTCAATGAACAGCAAATGCGGTTGTCCTGTCAAATAGATCAACATGATGGATGACCTCGCAAGGCACTCATGAAATTGTATGTTGCATAAATATAATGAATAGATGGTTGGGGGAGGGTACATGGTAAACAATATGACATTTATGTGACTAATATGTAAAATGCAAACATAAGACAGACAAACACTTCAAATGAAGCTTAAGCTAGTTAATACCAAGCTCAAAACAACAAAGCCCGGCTCCAATAAACAGTAGCAGCTAAGGTTCTAGCATACTTACGTTACCAAGCAGATTAGGCAGAGTGTGGTTTCCTGTAGTAGTAATACCTCTCAGAACTTTAAGAATGGAGAAGTGGGTTCATTCACATATTTCATCTTTACTGCAGCTATTTTAACCACAGGGACCTCCAGCTTGGGTCACATGTAAAACACTAGCTATACATTACTTCTTTCTGGCACTTTTAAAAATTAATTTTAAAAATGGCTTTGTAATAATTAGATTACACTTGCATTAGTAGATACACTGCAATCTTACTTGATACTCAAACTGAGTGCTTAAGCCAAATTAACTTGTCTGACCAAAAAGCTTCCTGTTGCCTGTGTTTCCTCCTCTGACTTTATTCACTTTCCTCTGCTTATACCATTGTTTAATTATTAAACGATTTTCAGCAAGTTGCTTTTAAAATTCTGACAAGTGAATGAGGAATAACCATTATCTTACAAACTAGTGCCTTTGCTCATCTCTAAACCGATTCCAGTACAGCCAAAAGTTCAAAACAACTTCTTTGATCTTTCCAAGTTACACAAAATATTCTCCAACCCATTCTTTCTCCTCCTTGTACCCTCAGTCTTGTCATTCAGACTTCAAAACAATGCTGCCCAATACACTCACCACATGTGGTGAATTGGCCACAAGTATATACTGAAGCAATAGTCTTCACCAGGTGAGAGATTTCAACCAGATGAACATTAGCCCATTTCACCGAGGATGTGATTTCAGACTGTGACACAGTCTATTGCCATGTAAGAAAAAAAAACAAGAAAATCTTGCAGGAAAAATACTGAACATTTAAAAACTGGGCCCTAGCTCTGTTTTAGGTTTGCAACAAAGAGCCCTCAATGAAGGAAGTGAAAGCGTGTGGAAATATTTTAGTTGCTGCACAACATGAAGTGGCTACTGTGACAAAATTGTTGCTGCCACAGTACAATACACACTGACCAGCTTTAATGGTATTCCACAATCCCAGTGCATCTCTAGGAGATTGCTTGCAAGATTTACCCCATCCCTTGCATACGTTACGTATCACATGACAAACATAGTGACCAGATTAACAAGATGCTAACATAAAATACTGCTCTAAACCACTCTTGTCCTGTGAAGCCACAGCAGTTTTACATTTCTCTTAAAATGTTCAGAACTTTAAAAATCTAAATTTAACAAACCTAAATACCCTATCCACACAAGCACATCACCATACATATGAGTGCTTGAAGATAGCACAGGATGCAAAAAGCAGGAAAACCAAAGATATGAGGAATTCTGGCCTCCACACACATCTCGGGGCATTTTGATAATGACATAAAAATAAAGTACCAAATGCTTCAAGATGCCAATATTACTTGTAAAAGCAAAAAAGTTGGGAACATACACAACATGGCTGAAGAAAATTTGTTAATGGGTGACAAAGAAAGAGACCTTTCTGAAGTTTAAAACTCTATTACTGAAAACAAACTGAATTTCAATCAATTGTTTTGAAATAACTGCAAGCACAAAGGAGAAAAGATGAACAATATATTGTATCAAATGGCTCATTGACAGTGCTAAAGGTGTGGAACAGATGTGCATTTGAAAATGGTTGGCAAATTAGAGGATTGAACATGAAAGATTTTCAGTGAAAGCAGTAAATCAAGACACAAGAGGTTATAGGTCAGCATTGTTTATAGTCTGCATGGATTATAACATTCAAAGTCAGAAACTGCTGGAAAATTGTGTTTCTGATTTCCACAGTTTTCATTTGTAACATTCAACTTTTTCATTGGATTTGGTGTGTTTGACAAGATGAAGAGGTGAACATTGAGAGGGCCTTAAAAGATAGGAGCTAATCAGTGAAAACAATTTTAACATACAGCTGTTACACTTAAATTAAAGCTTAGTTAACTGTATCAAGATGAAGGGGCCTATTCCAAAGATTTTTTTCCGAGCATTACCTACTGCCCTGAATGAGGGAGAGGATGTCTAGTACAAACAGGAAGAGAAAAGCAAATGCAATTTTAAAGTCCTCAAGCTGCAAAAGTAAATCGTGAGTCACTAGCTGTTTTCTTGCTTCCTTATTAGTAGGAAATTTGTACAATCCAAAGTTCTCGGCAAATGTTGGCTTTCCCAGTTGCTTAACCATGAGAAAAATCATTTGACAAATAAGACACAGGAAGAGAGATGGGAAAAAGAACAAGCCTTCCCAGATCTGTTTCAATGAAATTGAAATTTCAAAGCAGCCAGTTTAATGCACTCTCTGGATTTATTCAATCTTGGTTCAGGTCTTCATAGCTGCCATTTTAGATCAATATCATTTTAAAACACTTTAGTTCATCATGGTGGTGTTTGGCATTAAAATCAGATGAAAAGGTTGAATGTTACAATTGAAAATTCCAAATGTTACAATTCCAAAGAACTGCGGAAATCAGAAACAAAATTTCCCAGCAACTCCTGACCTTGAATTTTATAATCTATGTTGAACTTTATCATGACAACTTCCCACCTCTAACCTGGGATACAAACAGTATTGGTCCTGTCTGTTTGCAGTCAGTCTAAGTCAATACTAGATCAATATGAAAGAACACAAAAATTGAAGTGACAACACACACATTCTGCATTAACTGTCTTCATCCTAACATGGGTGACCAGCTCACTGAATGTGCCATTTTACCCAACACTTAATGTTGAAGTGTGTGTGTTTAGATGTCAACTGAACACCAAGTTATGATTTGCCCATCTCTTCCTATTCTCTAAGCTAAGCTGTTCAGTTTTGAAGATAGTTCATATGGTACCAAGAGGGTGCTGCAGCATATGAAGTCAAGCCCACAGGTTTTTAGCAGTGCAAGTGATAAAGCAGCAGAAAAACCTGATTTGTTCTGAAAAACAAATGAATGCAATTTTATGCCAAAGCACAATCCTATCTGCTCAGAACTGTCAAAAAGAGACCGAAGGAATTTTAAAAAGGGGTAAAAAAAATTGAATGCTTATCCCAGCCAACTCTTTCTTACCCAAGCTTAGAAAGTTGGTGCAGTGAAGACAAACAAGGCTTCCACTCTTGATGGGCACATGCATACCTAGGTAAACAGTAAATGGAAAAGGATCCATGCTCACCATTCATTGTACAATAGCTTACTGTGGCCACAGATACATGAGCAGGGAAATTTTATTGACTGTACCTCAAAAAACAGGTTCAGAATCCAGAGTGATGGGAATATAACAACACCTTAAGCAAAGCCAACTGTAAAACATTTTATAAAACAACATGAGGACACAGCTCATCATAACAATTTCACAACAGGACATCCTGCTTTCTCAAGTTTCAGATGAACTGATCTTTCACAGCATGACAATAACATTTTCAGTAGAAAACCTTTATTGATCGGCAAAATGTGACCAAACATAAATGTCTACCATTTCATAATTCTCTCGAATATGCATGTTTTGGGAAAGTAGCAAAGATTGTTATTTTATCATTAATAATTTAAAAGTATTCTGCATGAGTTTCAGAAAGTGAAGTCACCCCAGCCGCAGACCTTGCAGTTTAATATTTAAAAAGGTGCTGGATGTTATAAAGGCACTTGCACATAAAATTCATAAAAGCACTCAGGTAGTGAGCAAAACCAGCATACCTGATGCTAACATAACATGCAGTTGTGAACTTTTCTATAGACACTACACAAACTGAATAACTTTAGGTGCCCATTCAGTCTTTTGCAAATATGCACATTTTTCCATGGCAATTTGCTACCCTGCGTATAATTATCTTTAACGCAATTTCCATATGATCCTGCATAGTAAATACAATTGGTTCTGATATAATGTGATAGCTTGGTCCTTGTGCAGTCTTGTGTTATAAGAAAATTCTGCAGTAGCTGCACCATTTAAACTAACAGGGCCAGAATCATGTTATAGCCAGTGCAGGTAAGCTAAGTTCACATTCTGCAAATAATGGTCTAAATTTTTCAATCACATTAAAGCCCATTCGCGTTAAAGAAACACTTTATAGCAGAACCAATTCCCTGGGTCATATTCCCTGGGTCTAAAGGCAATGCCCGCTGCAGATCAAAAGCCCATGTGTCATGATCTCAGCTGATGTTACTAATTGATAAGTCAGATCCAATAACAAAATCTAATCAGATTTCATCATAGGTCATTAAAATCTTGCACATTCTAGACTCCCAAGTTACTGGTTTCATGTTTTCTCTGTGGTTGCGAACCCCCAGAGTATAAACATGCTTCTTTAATATTCAAGAAGTTTACAGTTATGGCTTTGGAAACAGTGACATAGTTTATTATTAAATCTCTTCAATGGAATAATGTGCACAATTCTGGTCTCCCGCCTATAGGAACGATGTTGTGAAACTTGAAAGGGTTCAGAAAGGATTTACAAGGATGATGCCAGGGTTGGAGGGTTTGAGCCATTGGGAGAGGCTGAATAGGCTGGGGCTGTTTTCCTGGCATATCGGAGGCTGAGGGGTGACCTTATAGGTGTTTATAAAATCATGAGGGACATGACTAGGGTAAATAGGGTAAATTTCCTTGGGTGGTGGAGTCCAGAACTAGAGGTCATAGGTTTAGGTAAAAAAATGTGAAAGTGACAGAAGGGGCAATATTTTCCACATAGAGGGCGGTGTGTGTACAGAATAAACTGCCAGAGGAAGTGGAGGAGGCTGTTACAATTACAACATTTAAAAGGCATCTGGATGGGTATATGAATAGGAAAGATTTAGATGGATATGGGGCAACTGTTAGCAAACAGGACTAGGTTAGTTTAGGATATCTGGTCGGCAAGGACGAGTTGGACCAAAGGGTCTGTTTCCATGCTGTATGACTCAATGACAAAGATAGACCAACACCGAGATGATTCCAAATTAAAATCCCAACTCAAAAAAAACACATACGCACCTAAAATCTCATTCTCATGTTAGTTTGCTCAAATGATTTCACTCGAGTCAAATGGTCAAGTTCACATCTCACCCCCCAGAATTTGAGCACAAAACACATTAAGTGTAATGTTGAGAGGGTGACGAGCGGTCTTAAAAATGGTACCAAGATGTTAGTAGAGTATTAGTTGAGCAATTACGATTAAGCATGAGGTGTATCATACTGCAAATATAAAATGCCTTTAATATAATGAAATATCCCAAGGAACTTAAGAGGAGTTATTAGCAAAGCAAACTATGACATCAACCATCTGAGGAAAATCAGCCTATATACCCAGTCCTGATTGCTTTTGATTCTAGAAGGTGCACATTTCTGGAATAATTTATCATTTAAGATATTGACTCCAAATCTCATCACTCTCAAAAAGAGGGCACAGGATACCGATCGAGTGTTTTCACAATATTAGAACAATGAAAACAGACTAATCAGCTATTATCTTCTAAGTACACTGGCAGCCAGTTTCCAGACAGGAAGACTGTACCTACATTATATACATGATCTAGTAATCCATTTTGGAGATGTAAGCTGATAGATTGAGTGTTGGCAAGGAACTGAGAGGACTCCCTGATTGAGTACCTTCAGATCTTTTACGTATATCTGAACAGACAAATTGAAGCTCTCTCCATCAACTTGTGAAAGAGAACACCCCTGACAGCTCCGCACCCTCTCAATGCTGCACTTAGTATGTTTTGTGCTCAAGTTCTGGGGGTGAGGTGTGAACTTGGCCATTTGACTCTAGTGAAATCATTTGAGCAAACTAATAGGAGAATGAGATTTTGATTTACTTTTTCCTCTCCCCAATTTGGGATATTCTGCTGCTGCCAACCTAACTTAATTTGGGCAGGATTGAGTGAAGTCAGCACCTCAGATATTAAATCACTTGCAAGACTCTGATTTGCTTTGTACCAATGACCTTGCTGCTTATAAGATGGATGAAAACAATGGAAATTTGCTTTTTCAGTTGCTCCTCACTAATGAAGATACGGTAGGTGAGATTGAAAGGAGTACAAATGAAACACTGCTTCATCTGGAACTTGTTTGGGGCCTGGACAGTGAGGAGGGAGGAGATCAATACACCGTGTGCGATTGGATGGGAAGGTACAACAGAGCCCTTAGTAACTTTCCATCTCAAGCTTTGCTCATCGAGAGCATGATCCTTGAACTGAGACCAGTCAGTAGTGTATTAAATTTAGATCTGAGGTGCTGACTTCACTCAATGCTGCCCAAATTAAGTTAGGTTGGCAACAGCAGAATATCCCAAATTGGGGAGAGGAAAAAATAAATCAAAATCTCATTCTCCTATTAGTTTGCTCAAATGATTTCACTAGAGTCAAATGGCCAAGTTCACACCTCACCCCCAGAACTTGAGCACAAAACATACTAAGTGCAGCATTGAGAGGGTGCGGAGCTGTCGGGGTGCTCTCTTTCACAAGTTGATGGAGAGAGCTTCAATTTGTCTGTTCAGATATACGTAAAAGATCTGAAGGTACTCAATCAGGGAGTCCTCTCAGTTCCTTGCCAACACTCAATCTATCAGCTTACATCTCCAAAATGGATTACTAGATCATGTATATAATGTAGGTACAGTCTTCCTGTCTGGAAACTGGCTGCCAGTGTACTTAGAAGATAATAGCTGATTAGTCTGTTTTCATTGTTCTGATATTGTGAAAACACTCGATCGGTATCCTGTGCCCTCTTTTTGAGAGTGATGAGATTTGGAGTCAATATCTTAAATGATAAATTATTCCAGAAATGTGCACCTTCTAGAATCAAAAGCAATCAGGACTGGGTACACAGGCTGATTTTCCTCAGATGGTTAATGTCATAGTTTGCTTTGCTAATAACTCCTCTTAAGTTCCTTGGGATATTTCATTATATTAAAGGCATTTTATATTTGCAGTATGATACACCTCATGCTTAATCGTAATTGCTCAACCAATACTCTACTAACATCTTGGTACCATTTTTAAGACCGCTCGTCATCCTCTCAACATTACACTTAGTGTGTTTTGTGCTCAAATTCTGGGGGGTGAGGTGTGAACTTGACCATTTGACTCGAGTGAAATCATTTGAGCAAACTAACATGAGAATGAGATTTTGATTTACTTTTTTCTCTCCCCAATTTGGGATGTTCTGCTTTGCCAACTTAACTTACTTTGGGCACCTCAGGTGTAAAATCATTTGCAAGACCATGAGAAATAGAAACAGGAATAGGCTGCTTGGCCACTTGAGTGTGCTCCACGATTCAACAGGATCATGGTTGATCCAACATTCTCACATCCACTTTCATATCTTCTGCTCATAACTCTCTATTCCCTGTCTGATCAAGAATCTATCTCAGCCTTAAACACATACATAGACTCTGCCTCCACAGCTCCCTGTACCAAGGAGCTCCAAAGCTACTCTACCCTCTGAGGGAAGATATTACTCCGTGTCAGTCTTAAATTGGCATTCCTTTATTCTGAGACTATACCCTCAGATCCTAGTCTCCCACGAGTGGTAACACCCTCTCAGCATTTACCCTGTTGAGCCCCTTAAGAATCCTATAATGTAAACAGTTGCGGTCCCAGCATCGATTCTTGTGGAACTCAGCAGGTTAGGTTACCAGCCTGAGGAAGAATCCTTACCTCATTTGCAGTTTCTTGCCCATTAGCTAATTTTCTGTGTCAGTATACTCCCCGCAAGACCATGGGCTCTTATCTAATGACTTAACCTTTTGGGAGCCACTTTATCCAACACCTACTGCAAGTCCAATGCAACACATTTACTGGTCCCTTGCTATTCAATTTGGTTGAAGTTTCCTTGTAAAACTCTAATTACATGATTTCCCTTTCATGAAGCCATGCTGACTTTGCTTGACTTGAGTTTTTGAAAAGATTTGTAGCTTGGGTTGTGGGCGAGGTGATGAAATGTCTGCAAAAAAAAAACACACCAACTCGGTGAATGAATCTATGACATAGATTATGATTGGATTATATTAGATTAGATTATTTATAGTGTGGAAACAGACCCTTCGGCCCAACAAGTCCACACCAATCCGCCAAAGCGTATACCACCCAGACCCATACTCCTACATTTACCCCTTCACCCAACACGACAGACAATTTAGCATGGTCAATTCACCTGCACATTTTTGGATTGTGGGAGGAAACCGGAGCACCCGGAGGAAACCCAGCAGACACGGGGAGAACGTGCAAACTCCACACAGAGTCGCCTGAGGCGGGAATTGAACCCGGGTCTCTGGCGCTGTGAGGCAGCAGTGCTAACCACTGTGCCACCCTGCCGCCCATTTTCCAAAAATTCAGTCATTACTTCCTTAATAACTTATTCCGACAATAGATATAGGGGTGTCACGCCGGAAATTTTCCATTAATGGAAAATTAATGAATCCATAGTCTTTGTGGCTATTTCTTTTGGGATCCTCAATGCAAGCCATCAGGGCCAGGGATATTATCTGACCTCAGCCCCACTAATTTGTCTCGTGCTTCTTCTAGAGAATTAATTGTGATCTGTGTAAATCTTCACTTTAGGCATCAAGAGAGAAATGGGGCAAAGAGGTGACAAGAAACACATGAGGAGATATGATGGCTCAGTGGTTAGCACTGCCACCCTACAGCACCAGGGACCCGGGTTCAATTCCACCTTGGGTGACTGTCTGTGTGGAGTTTGCATATTTTCCCCACGTCTCTGTGGGTTTCTGCTGGGTGCTCCAGTTTGCACCCATAGTCCAAAGATTTGCAGGTTAGGTGGACTGGCCATGCCAAATTACCCATAGTGTTCAGGGATGTGCAGGCTAGGTGGGTTAGCCATGGAAAATATAGGGTAGGGGGATAGGTCTAGGTGGGATGCTGTTCGGAGGGTCACTGTGGACCAGTTAGGCTGAATGTCCTGTTTCCACACTGTTGGGATTCTATGATTCTATTCTAGGACATACAGAGAGGTGCAAAAGTATAAAGGTCAGGCTGGGAGATTTTAATGCTCCTGACCAAATTGTTGTGTGAGTGAATTGTCCATTAACTCCCTCAGGATCCAAATACATTGGCTTCTGAAAAATATGAATATCAGTGACAGCATTGAATGACTGGCTGCTTAGACAATTTTATTTATTAGTACACTGGATTGAAGTGATTTTATAAATGTGAATCAGCTGTTTGGGAGAAAATTAATTGTCAAACATTGAAGATTGTTTTTACTGGGACCAGGGAGAAACCTTAGCTAAAGGGATTTGCTCCATGCTTCTTGGCAGTTGCTTAGGGAGTGTTATTGACACAAAAAAAATTGAAAAACAAAAAACATCTCTGACTCAACCAACCGTATATGGGCATTAGCTTGGAATAGATTCCACTCTGTATTTAGTCCACTGAGCACATTATTGTTTAAAATATTTGATTCTAAAGCCAACAGAAATTGGAATGATGACAAACTTCAGTTGAACTAGTAGACAGCAGATTGGTTGTCACCTGATGACAACCACCCGATGAAGGAGCAACACTCCAAAAGCCAGTGCTTCCAAATAAACCTATTGGACTATAACCTGGTGTTGTGTGATTTTTAACTTTGTTTACCCCAGTTCAACACCGGCATTTCCAAATCAAAAAGAAACTGAGTATCAATTTATGAGATTAAACGTAAAATAAGGTGTCAATCAACATGCTTGGATTTGTGCTGATGACTGCAATATAAGCAAAGTATGCATGGCCTTCAACTCACCAGAGTCCTGAAGTACACCAGAATTAGATGGTGACAAATGTGTATTCCATTTGAAAAAAATTTAATAGATTACGAGTTTACAGAACTGTGAAATGAAAACTAAATGACATTGAAATGCAAAACCATGCTTCTTCCAACTGCTTTGTTCTTAAGTAATTTCCATTTAATCTGGTGTTTTCTGTAGTCTAGGAATGACCATATTTCTGTTTAAGCACTGTTATACTTTAAAATGGTCATAAAGAAAAAATTAAAATGATTATATGAAAATGGTTGAATGTTCTCCTTTTATTATAGCCTCAGGATAAAAATATTCTAGATGTGATCATTGCTTTGCAATAATCTCCAACCTATATCTTCATGGCTGTGAAATCTGTGCCAGTTGGTTCAAAAGACAGTACTCTCACAGCTGGTCACAAATGGACAGAAAACCTGTCAAATTCACTAGGAGAGCCAACAGGAAGAGCAGGTGGAAAATTACATTAAAAAAAAATCTTGAACAACACAGCATTTCTCTTTTAGTAGCTGTTTTATTTGTAGTTTCTGTCAAGCTCCCCTGTGCCTTGTGCATTCTCAAAATTTAAACACAGAAAAGGAAAGGGCCATATCCGGATGTCCTTATCATTAGAAAAATACTTTGCCAATATCATCACAATAAGCTTGCATCATACAACTCAAACTCTTCTGTTTCCCCAAGCATGCGTACTGGTGGGTAATTGTAGCTTTCACTGACAACCTGCATTATTAAAGTACTTATAAGAGGGTAAAGTGTTTCACAGGAGAGCTTTCAAACAAACATTTCACAAACTATGAGGAAAAATGCCCAAAAACATGGTGACAAAAATAGGTTTTAAGTAGCATCACAAAAAAGGGTGAGTCATTTAGGAAAGGAACTCCAGCTTTAACAGCCTAGGCAACCGAAGAAACAACTAGGAATAGTAGACTCACATTAGGGATGTGCAAAATTGCACTGTCAGGCTGAGAGTCAATGACCAAACGGAGTGAGAGGTAAATACAACTTTGCGAATATTAGGATACATGCAGAGTTTGGCTGAGTGGCTACCAATTCCTGAATACATGCAGGAATGAATCCTCACCTGCCACATTGCACACATCCTCCATTTTACTGTCACAGTTTTTGTTCTTTCTCTGTTAGCTTCCCTTAAAAATCTCAACCATGCTCCTAACTGACACACCTCCACTATAAGTAATTTGCACTTACATTCTATACTCAACAAGGCTTTCTATTTCTGTAGCTTTGTCATCCCTCCTCTAAGCTCAGCTGTTACTTCTATTACAAATACAAAGTCTGGCGAAAAATGACGTGCTTCTCTGACAAAGGAATAATAGCACAGCAGTAAATGATGAAAGCACTCTTAAATTTAGTCCTCTTTGAATCAATATAGAATCTCTGAGGACAATGTCCTCTGATAATTAGTGGCATTTGAAAAGTTATCAGACTACAAAGTGTGACCAGTGGGAGGATAGGGAGGCTTCCACTAAAGCTGTACAATTGCCACCAAATATCAACACACACATCTTCACAGAACGTTGTTCAACAGTCAGGTTTGGAAACTTGATCCACTTTGCTCCTTGTGCTCCACTTTCAACACAGATACTGAGGAAACCAGGAACATTCAAATCAACCCCAGTCTGCTTTCCTTCCTTTCTCATCACCCACACTGAACAGGTTTATTAGAAAAATAGGTTAAATAAAAGCCAAAATTCCAGTTTCCTTAATTACTTGCTGCACCTGCATGTCAATTTTTTGCACATGGAACAGAAGAACATAGTAAGGTTAGATCACATGAGATCTCGGGAGAGCTAGCCAATTAGATACATAATTGGCTTGACAGTAGGAGACTGCGATGATAGAGTTATCTAAGAGTACAATGGGATCTTGAACAACTAGGCCAGTGGACTTAGGAATGGCAAATGAAGTTTAATTCAGATAAATGTGAGATGTTGCATTTTGGTAAGAGAAACCAAAACAGGATGTACACAGTTAATGATAGGGCTCAAAGAAGTGTTGAGAGAGAACTGGGAGTGCAGGTACACAGCTCCTTGAAAATGGTGTCAAAGGTAGACAGGTTGGTGAAGAAAGCTTTTGACACACATGCCTTCATTGATCACGACACTGAGTACAGGAGTTGGGACATCATATTATGGCTGTACAAGGCATTGGTAAGGCCACATTTGGAATACGGTGTACAATTCTGGTCACCTTGCTACAGGACAAAAAAGATTTACAAGGAATTTAGCATGATTAGACGGTTTGAGTTGTTAGGAGACACTGGATAAGCTGGGACTTTTTCCCCTGGAGCACAAGAGGTGAGGGCTGACCTTACAGAGAATTATAAAATTATGAGGGGAATAAATAAGGTGAAGGGCAAAAATCTTTTCCCCAGGATAAGGGAATCCAAAATTAGAAGGCATAAGTTTAAAGTGAGGGGAAAAAGAGTTCAAAGGGACCTGAGGGACAATGTTTTTCCACACAGAGGATGGTGCATATATGGAACAAGCTGTCAAAGGAAGTGGTAGAGGTAAATACAATTACAATATTGAAAAGACATTTGGACGGGGACATGGATAAGAAAGGTTTAGAGGGGTATGGGCCAAACAACGGCAAATGGGACTAGTTCAATTTAGGTAACTTGGTCGGCATGGAGGAGTTGAGCTGAAGGGCCTGTTTCTGTGCTGTATTATTCGGTGAAACTTAAGATCCAGAGTATAAAAGCTGGAGTTTCAGCTATTCACTGAGACTGTAAAAAGATCTGGTTGTAGCCACAACCAGAACATTGCAATCAGTCTGGGCCATCATATTCTAGAAACATGAAAGAATCCTTAACAGAATTACCATAATGATTCCAGGGATGAGAGATTTTAGCTATAAGACTACGTTGAAGAAACAGGATTTGTTCTCTTTGGAGCAAAGGTGATTGAAAATATATTTGATAGAAGTGTACAAGCTTATGACAGATTCAGATAAGGTAGACAAAGAAAAGCTGTTCTTACTGCTGATGGCACAAGAACTAGCAGCACAGATTCAAGGTTTTGGTCAAGAAGTGCAGTGGGACTAAGAAGAAAAACTTTCATGCAACCAGTGATAATGGCAGCACGCAGAGAACACAGCCTATAGAGATGGTGGAAGCAGAGATGATTTTAAAACATCTGTGTGCTAACAGGGGGAGGGACAGCGGGTAAATTTGTAAACATTACAAAATGCTTGTAAACAGGCAGTAAAATGTTAGGCTATTTATCCACACAGGCTATTACAGCTAACTGTGAGCTTAATTTCTTTCCATATGCCCTTCCCATAAATTATTCAATACTGATCTCAACTGGATATTCTTTGCCTTTCCACTTCCACTCCTTCCCCCATCATCCCCTTAATCTTATTGGGACTGAAGCAAATTGTGGTGCTATAGGTGTACATGAACTACATAGTGTTATGTCTGTCTGTATGCGTGCTATTTTAGTGATATAGATTATTGCCAAGCCTGCATTTGGCTCTTAGTTGGTTGCAGTAATAATGTTGATTAGTTTGTAGTGCAGTGGTGTGGAAAAATGTTGACTAATTTGTAAGCCTGATTTTAATAAACACAGTAGTCTTTAATATTCACCTTGTGACCAAACAAACCCTTTTGGAAGGAAATTTGCTGTCTAATGACAGCTTGCTATCCTGCCTGTTTATCTTTTTCTTTCAGCTTGTAACTTGTATCATCGAAATTGGACTTAATTTGGGAATTAAAGCATAGGGATCTGCTGTTTATTTATGTGTTCCTGAGTAGCATGTCAGTAACTTGTTAAAATGTTTTAGTGGCTCATTTGTGGATCAGTGGAGTATATAAACAGCTTTTTAAATAACTTCTTCTAAAGGAAAGGGTTTTTAAAAAGAAATCACCAGTTTGGTAGCTCTTCTGTGTTTCTGCAGCTGTCACAGATTTGAGTCCTGACAAAAAGCACCTGTCGTAATTGTTGGCTGACATGAATAAACACTTTACACAAGAGGAACTAAAAATAATTCAATTGGAACCTGAAATAACAAAATTTTGGAAAACACCAGGCCATTCAACTCCTAAAAAAAATGGGTCAATCACTGCTTTAGACTTGGCAACATCTATTTCAGACCTCCCTTTTCTTTTAGATGTTGATAGAATGTCTGTTCTAAGATCATCAAATGTGCTTTTTTACTTAATAATGTACTTTGCTGGAATTACATTCTGACAGTCAAAACCAACAACTTCTCATGAATCCTGCAGAACTACAACTAAGTGATACCTCCCTAGATACTTGATTCAATCACTCGATGCCCGTGACTTGTATTTAATCGAGTATCCCTTGACCTAAAATGAGATATCGTACTGGTTATGACATTGGGCAGCAATCCAGAGGTTAAGAGTTCAAATCTTAGCTGTGAAATTGAATACAATAAATCTGCAATTTGTGAACTGTTAGCTGTAAAATGACCTTGAGAGCTGTTAAACTGTGGGAAATCAAGAAATCATAGATTAACACAATTTAGGAGAAGTCCATTCAGTCCATCCTAATTGTATCAGCCCTATGTAACAGCTACAATTACTTTCACTTCCTGACATAACTCAAACTGGCTCATTGATATCATTACGAAAAGAACGTCCCCATTCTGGCTTCCATGGGACATCCAATATATGGTTAACTCAAAACGTCACACCTTCAGGGCTACTAGGGAGAGAGATTACATATCTTGTTCCAAAATGATTTAAATTTAGAAATATATATTCAAATATATATTACAGCTTAGTCAACATTCAAATATTAAAATGAGAACATACAAATTCACAAAGAACCAAACCTTACTGGTACATTGGCGGAATAAACAAACAAAACAGAGCTATCCTTGAACACAAGTGAGAGAGTAGAGCTTTACAAAAGTAAACCTGCTATGTTTTTGCACCCTAAGGGGAATTTTGTTTTTCTCTTTCCCCTGTTAGTTCTCCAGTATGCAACCGTTCAAGTGTTCTCTGGCTTATACTCAAACCACGATACTAGTGGCAATTCCCTGTCATCCCCAGGCTGTGGAACTTGGGTTGTTTTGACAATTTTAAACAGCCTTTTCACTACTGATTTGGGTAGCTCTCTTTCCTGTCAGCACCAAGGGGTAATTACAGCAGTACCACAACAGAGACAAACAACTGTGAGGAAAAAACAAGTCATGTGACCAGCTTCAGCCCATTTTCTTCTATCTCTTACTTCAAAATACTCAATCACACTGTTTAGGAACTATGCCAGGAAAAAAAAATTGTAATCAGCTAAAATATTTGGGTATATCTACCGTGCGCACATTATTTAACCCCAATCTCCAACAGGATTTGTAAAAATAAAAGCCTAATAACAGATTTTCCAGAGAAATTTATGCAATAAACCTTTGGACATATCAAAAAAAAAGGACTGGGTTTTGATCAATGATCCCCATAGTCCCATTTCTACCATGAGCCAGGACATGGATACAATCATAGCGAGAGGATTCAAGTACAGGAAGAAGGATGTTTTGCTGCAATTATACAAGGTATTGATGAAGAAACACCTGGAATATTGTGTACGGTTTTTGTTTCCTCTTCTAAGGATGGATATTCTTGCTGTACAACAAACACAGTGAAAGTTTATCAAATTGATTTCTGGAATGGCAAATTGACGTATGAGACAAGACTAAGTTGGTTTAGGATTGTATGCTCTGGCGTTTAGAAGAATGGAGAGGATCTCATAGTAACCTATAAAGTTCAAACAGGATTACACAGGTTGGGTGAAGGATGAATGTTCCCAATGATGGGTGGAGTCCAGAACCACGGATCATAGTTTGAGGATAAGGGGTAAACTCTTTAGAATTGAGACGAGGAGAAATTTCTTCACTCAGAGAATAGTCAGCCTATGGAATTTACTAAGGAAGTGGTTGAGGCCAAAACCTGTGTTTTCAAGAAGGAGAATCTATAGATCACATGGTTAAATGGATATGGTAGGAGGACAGGATTAAGGTATTGAGCTCAATATTCAGCCATGATCATACTGAATGGCAGGGTAGGCTCGAGGGGTTGAATGGTTTACTCTTGTTCCAATCTTCTATGTTTCGATCTACAAATAGTGGCATCTGTGGAATGTCCAATGCACCAACAGATTCCATGTGTGAAAGGAACAAAATTGTTGTTTGTGTTTAAATTAAAACGCCAAGCACTAATATGCCATCATTTAGCTGATCAGAAGATTGAAGTCTTGTGAGCTGAAAACTACAAGGTCCCTGATGTCTCTTTATAGATGTTGCCAGATCTGCTCAGCTTTTCTAGCAACTTCTGCTTTTATACCCGATCTGTAGCTCAGGTCTGAAATTCTTCTTCAGATACTTTATGCCATCTGCTATTTTCTCTACTTAATACCCTACATGTTGTGGTGGTGCAATCAGCACTGGCATCATTTTGTACCTCAACAAACAGTCATTCTTTCTTCTGTGCATGACTAAATTCACTTGGTCACACACATTTTCCCACAGAAAAGATGGATTCGGGAACTAAAGGAAGAACTAATTTTGACATTGTCTCATTAGCCTCAAGTTTTCAGAACAATCGCAATACACTACATAACACTTCTGCAAATTTATAAAGGTTGAAAATTGAATTAGGGATATATGATTTTGTATCATATATGTATTGTTAGCATGTATGATTTTGCGCCACACCATGCAGTTGGCTGACTACCTCAAGAGCTTGATATTGTTTATCACTGGCTTAAGAAAAAAAAATCACCAGTTTATCTACAGGCAACACAATCTCTAGAGTACAATCCTTTCTGCAAGTGCATAGACAGTCCACTTTTACATTATGCAATACAAAATAGACCTTTTGGATTGCTGTTGACTGTTCATTATAACTAAACATGTTTCAGAGAAGAAGCTGATCAGTAGAATATAACTGATCAGTTCCAAGTGAAAACAAAACTATGGCAAACAGGACTTGAAAAATAAAAGGGGCGTATTTTATCACTTATAAAGACCATTTCAGCTTAATTACTGAAAAATGAAGGTCACTATCAAAGATTCAAGTCAGTTTACGATTCACCGATTTCAGACATCTATTTTCTAAGACAAATAGCAACAAATTCTAGGACAGGCATTATTAAATGCAAAATCCCACTTTCATTCAGACAGAAAGCTATGAAAGATTAAACAGGTAGTAACCAATCCAAAGATGCATTTCCTCAGCCACAGTGAATGATAAATCATCAGTGATAAACAGTGCAAGACAGAACCATATCCATCAACCATCACTGTACACTAGCACCAGAACTTTTAATCAACATCTTGAACACTGATAAAAGTAAAGACCTGTAATATATTTGATTAGTGCTTTCAAAATTTAGTAGAGGACATTAGAATAAAATCTACACAAAACTATGTTTCACAGGGACATTGCCTGTAATGACACAGAATTCAATCATAACCACAGAAAGCAAGCCTTGTTGTTTTAGTCGGTGTAAGTTTTTTTCATTACGCATGATATAAAAGAACAGCAAATTATTTACACTACTTCAAAAGCAATGGCCTACTTCAATTAAGTCCTTCTGTAGTTGAATACTGTATCATTTAATAAATAATTTATTCTAAGAAGTCAAACTGATCTTACTTCCATCCCATTCCAGAAGAATATTCTTCAAAGTATGGTAGCCACAGAATGAATAGACATGTTGCACATAAGAACTAAAGACAACATTCAGAAACCAATCCAACTCATTATCTTGCATGCTTGTGTATAAACTTTAAGCATACAACTCTGTGCTGGTGCGCAGATATCCCATGTCTGCAAACACAAACACACGTTCATCATAGCCCCTGGCATGCATTAACGTCGGCACCCTGCAATTATGCACACATCCTCCCTCACGTTAAATGCTGTATATCATTCGCAAGAAGGTTGGAGATAGCGAGGACTGCAGATGCTGGAAAGTCGGAGTTGATAAAGTGTGGAGCTAGAGAAAACGCAACAGGTCATTCAGCATCAGAGAAGCAGAGGGATCGATATCTTAAGCCCTGATGAAACATCAGCTCCCCTACTCCTGCTGTGCTTTTTCTAACTCCACATTTTAGCAACCTCCCATTTGTAAGCACATATGCATGGCTTCATTAGCAATACATGTTGACATCGTCACCCCCAAGCATCCAGTCAGTCCCAACCTGCAAATATCCAATGCTCTCATCTCGACCTTCCCAACATAGGCACATACCACGTAACCATGTGAACATGCTTTTCCCCTCTCCCCCACTTCCACATGACATGCACTCTCTCCCCACCCCTCCACATGGACATCCATTCTCTATCTCCCAAAAATGGACCTGCACTCCAATCCACTTCCTCTCCTTTCCACAACTTACAACGTTCACCTAATTTGCCTTCCTAAATCAGATGAGCACACACACTCTTCTCCCCTTCCACACCACATACACTGACAAGCATGCAAATCGCTGCCCCAATACACATCACCTTGGAGATGCATATACATACATTTCAACCCTTCACAGATGTATGCACCTCGACCCCCAGACATACACACACAAATTCCCACTCACCCTCCAAAAGACAGGTGGGCCTGTGCACCCATACTCCCCGCTCTCAACCATCCTATACCCTCCACATCCTCGCTCTCAACTACCCCATTCCAGTCGCTGCCAATCGTCGCCCACACCAGATCCTTCCCATCCTCATTCTTCCCCCACCAGATCCCCCACAACGCTCACTCTTTTTCTCTTCACCTTCCTCTTCCAGCAACTCCGCATCCACACAGCCTGACAAGGTTATGGAATGGGATTAACGAACAAACCAAGGCCTTCCGTGCCCCTCCCAGGCAGCGGCAATGCCTGCGCCCGGACCTGCAACAGTGCCATTCCGTCTTGTGTTATGAGACAGGCCCCCTCCCCTGATATGGTGACAAGCGACAGTCTCTCCTCGCCCCCTTAGCTTGGTCCCTGGAGACGGGCCCGCTTCAAGGCCTGCCGTCTCGTAGATGTTCTCTGAAGGGAAGGGAGTATGTGTCAATTTCACGACTTCCCCAAACCGACCCATTAGGGCCTGCGTTTTCACCAGGCCAATACCTACCATTTGGCTGCTGGTTCTCGCCATGGACATGGACACGATCCCCACCCAGCCTTTCCCCGGCCTATGGCCTGTCCCAGGTACCGGGCCCCGGCGCTGATCACTGCCCCCGCTTGGCGGCTGCTACCTCCGCCATTTTCCCTCTCCTTACGTCATAGCACAACAATGCGCCTCGGCCCAATAGGAAGTCCCACCTCCTCGTTCTGATTTGACAGCACAGCGGAGCCCGGCTTCCCGCGGTGTAGAACCGCATCTCGATTGGCTAATGCAGTGACAATCAAGGTGTAAAATGACCTATCGTATTGACGAATCGCCCCAGGCGGTGAATTAAAATTGCGCATGTGCATGACAGGACATCTGATAAAGTGTTAACTGTTACTGTGGCAGGTAGAAAAGGCTTTGTAATTGTTGAGTGGCTTTTGCTGCCACTGAACATCTTAACAAAGCTATTTCCCTCCGTTGAACTAAAAGCAAAACACTATAGCTGTTGGAAGTCTGAAACAAAGAAAGAATGGTTGAGAAATTCAGCAGACCTGGCAGCATCTGTGTAAAGTGTTTAATATGTTTGATTTGTTATAGTCACGTATACTGAGGTACAGTGAAAAGTGTTGTCTTACGTGCTTTACAGGTGGATTGTACAATATAAGTGTATCAGGCTCACTGAACAGAGTTCAGGATACAATGTTACTGAAGGTGGAGGGAGAAATCAACATTTTAAAGAAGTCAGTTCAAAAATCTGATAAGTGGGGAAGAAGCTGTTCTTGAATCTGAATTTATGTGTATACAAACTCTTATATTTTATACAGGGGAGCATTACTGGGGTTGGAGGGTTCTTTGGGGTTGGTTGCTTTCCTGATGCAGTTGGAATAACGGATGAAGTCAGTGGATGGGATGGTGATGGACAGGGCTGTGTTCACAGCACTCTGTAATTTCTTTTGGATATGGAAGGAGCAGTTGCCATACTACACTGTGATGCATCCAGATAGGATGCTCTCTATGGTGTATCTGTAAAAAAAAGGCAAGAATCTTTAAGGACATGTTGAATTTCCTTAATCTCAATGATGTGTTTTCTTGAACATACTGTCAACAGGGTGGACCAGGGCAGATTGGTGATTGTCATTTCTAGGATCTTAACTCTGTCCACCATTTGATGCAGACAGGGGCATGTCGTCCACTCTGCTTCCTGAAGTCAATGATCAGCTCCTTCATTTTGCTGATGTGAATGGAAAGATTGTTGTCTTTACACCATGCCATTAAGCACTCTGTCTCCATTTCATTGTCTGAAAACCAGACTAAGATGGTGTTGTCAGCAAACTTTTCTGTGGAGTTGGTGCAGAATTTGGTCACACAGTTGTGTGCGTGTGTATAAGGACTATATTGGGGGCTGAGTATGCAGCCTTGCAGGGCATTGGTGTTGAGAATTATCATGATGTTGTCAGCTATCCTTATTGCGGTGTCTTGGTCAGGAAATTGAGAATCCAGTTATTGAGGGGGGAGCAGAGACTCCAGTCCCAAAGTTTGGAGACTAGATTGTTTGGAATTATGGTGTTGAAGGTTGAGCTGTAGTTAATAAGTAGAAGCCTGATGTAGGTAGCCTTGTTATCCAGAGTTTCCAAGGATGATTATAGGGCCAGGGAGATGGCATCAGCTATGGACCTGTTGTACTGGTAGGTGAGATACAAGGGATCAAGACAATCTGGAAGGCTGAAGTTGATGTGATCCATGACCAACCTCTAAAAGTGCTTCATAATTCTGGATGTCAGAATTACTGGGTGGTAGTCATGATTTTTCTTTGGTACTGGGATGATGGTGGTTTTCTTGAAATTTAGATTGTAATAAGGAGAGGTTGAAGATGTCTGGGAATACTCTCCCCTGCTGGCCTGCACAGGATCTGAGTGCATGGATGGGGATTCCATCCAGGCCAGTCGCTTTCTGTGGGTTCACCCTTAAGGCTGATCTAAAGTCTGCGGTGGTGACAGAGGGTACCGGTGCATTCGAGGCTGCTGGAACTGGTAATATCGGTTCATTGCCCTTCTGTTCAAAACAAGCTTAGAGTGCATTTGAGTTCATCAGTTAGGAATGTACTGTTGCCTACGATTCTGTTCAACTTTGCTTTGTAGACCATGGAAAGAATGTCTATGGAGAGAAAATAACTTTTGAGAACTTCAGTATTCGAGTTGTATCAGACGCTGAATGTTGACTTTTTCTCCCTCCACAGTTGCTGCTAGACCTGCTGAGTTTCTTCACCACTGTCTACATTTGTCTTTTGTTTTTGAAAATATATTCTCTGTTTATCTTGTAGGAAATAGAGCAGATAATTTATTTTAATGGATGAGTGATAAATATTGACGAGGAGATTCTCAAATCTTTGCTGTCCTTCAAAATAGTGCCATTATTTTCCATCTACATGAATGAACCAACAAGACTTTGATTTAATATTACATTGAAAAGACAGCATTATTGAGAGTGCAACATTTCCTAAGTACTTAATTGCCTCCATGTTTATGCTCAGATCTTCAAAATGAGCTACAGCTCACAACTCTGACTCAGAAGTGAGCGACATGCATTTGGAGCAAGAGTAGCCATTCAGTTCCTTCAGCCATTTTCCCCCAATTCACTAGGTAATGTTTGATCTAATTCTAACATCAAATTCCCACTTACCCCAGATAATCTTGCATCCCCTTGCTTCACAATAATCTACTTCTGTCTTGAAAATATTAATGCACTTTTGACCTGAAAATGTGGTGGCAGCAGATTCCCAAAGATTTAGGACCCTCTGAAAAGGCTTTTATCTCATCTTTGTTTAAAAACTAGGCATCATCCATTTAAAACAATGATACCTAGTTCTGGATTCTTCCATATGAGGAAATATCCTCTCCATATCTAACCTGTCAAGACTTTTCAAGATCTTAAATGTTTCAATCAAGTCACCTCTTACTCTTCTAAGCTCCACTGTATGTATGACTATCCTACCCAACCTTTCCTTGTAAGATAATCTTCCTTTCCAGGCATCAGTGTATTAAACTTTGTGAACAATCTCCAACACCCTTACATCCTTCATTAAGTAAAATGGCAAAAACTATGCACAATACACCAGATGTAGTCTCAGCAGTGACTTGTATAACTGAAACATGACCTCCAACTTTGTTATTTGTTATGAAAACAACAAATGCTAGAGATCACAGTAGGTCAGACAGCATCCATGAAAAGAGGACTAGCTAACGTTTCGAGTCTAGATGACTCCTCATCAGGACTAATTCTATTTGTTATATTAGCTTTGAAAATTACTTGCTGTACCTGCATGCTATCCTTTTTAAGATTCATACGCCAGGAGACCCAGATCCCTCTGCAATTTCTCACTACTTCTTTTATTCAATATGTTCTTTTATTCCTCCTGCCAAAATGAACAATTTTACATTTCACAGTATACTCTTTTTCCTCTATCTTTGTCCACTCATTTAACCTATCAATATCCTTTTAAGGCTGTTACAGCTTACTTCCCCACCTGTCTTTATCGTTAGCAAGTTTGGCAACCATACCAGCTGTCCCTTCATATAAGTCATTTATATAAGTTGTCAATAGTTGAGGTCCCATCACCAATCCCTGTTGCACACCATACTTTGGAGGTCAGCCAGGTAGACCTCATAGAATATGAATTCCCTGATTGGACCTGGTTAACTGTCCCAATCAGGGAACCCTGGCTGACAGATATAAACAAGAGTATCTGAGGTTTTGCTCAATCTGAGAGCTGGTTCTAAGGAAGTTGAAACAGTGTCAAATACTATGCATGTGTAAATAATGGGTGATGTGGTCTCTGGAGTTATTTCGCTCACTAGTCTTGCCAATCTGAAAAAGACTCATTTAAGAGTGGCAAGGTGATTCAATGGTTAGCACTGCTGCCTCAGTGCCAGAGACCCAGGTTCAATTACACCCTCTGCCGACTGACTATGGAGTTTGTACATTCTCCCAGTGTCTGCATTGGTTTCCTCCAGGTGCTCTGGCTTCCTCCCACAGTCCAGAGATGTGCAGGTTGGGTGGGTTGTCCAGGCTAAATTGTCCATAGTATTTAGGGATGTGCAGGATAGATTGATTAGCTATGGGAAACGTGGGGCTATGAGAATTAGGTTGGATGCTCTTTGAAGGGGCAGTGCAGACTTGATGGGCCAAATGGCCTCTTTCCGCAATGCAGGCATTCTCTATGATTCTGTATATTTACTCTCCTTCCTGTGAGCCAGCTGATCTTCTATTCATACCAACATACTATACCTGACACCATAAGATTTTATTTTCTGCAATAACCTTTGTAAAGTAAGAGTATTTACAAGTGCCAATAAGTCTTTGTGGTCACTTTAATAAAACAGTTACATTACATTCAGTTCTTGTTTACGCCAAATATTTAAGCCTTTCATTATCTCATTACCTAAAAATTGTTTAACCAAAAAATGTAATTTCCTTCACAACATTATTGGAACAGACATTTTGTAATTCATGCACCATAACATTCAGCTAGCTCTGTACCGCATAGCTTTGCAATTTCTCTCTATTTAAATAATATGCAACATTTCTATTCCTCAGCCAAAGTGAACAAGTTCTTCTACATTATACTGCATCTGCCATATTTTCAACCGATCATTTAACTTGTCCCTTATCACTTTGTAATCTTATGTCCTCTTTGCAACTTACTTCCCTACTCATCCTTGTGTAATCAATACATAACATGTTTAGCAACCATACATTCAGATCCTTCATTCAATTTATTGGTATAGATTCTAAACTGCTGAGTCCTCACCAGGTTCCTATGACATTCCATTTATAAGATCTTGCCAAACAAAAATGATCCATTTTTGCCAACTGTCTGTTAGCCTATTAGCCAACTCATCTTCTATCTATATTAATGTTGTCCTGTAATGTAATCCTCTTTTGTGTAAGCTTTGGGGAACAATATCAAATGCTTTCTGGAAATCCAATTCATAGAACACATCTACAGAATCCCCTATATCATGTTGCATTTTACTTCCTTAAATAACTGCAACAATTTCCCTTTCACAAAGCCATGTTGATTCTGCCTGATTGCATTGAAATCTTTGAAATATTTTGCTATAATCTACGTAGAAATAAATTCTACCATTTTCCCCTTTACAGAAATGAATCTCACTGGCCAGATGTTTCTGTATAGAAGAAGTGTATTCACTTTTTTTCCCAATCTGATGGGGCCTTTCCAGAGTCTAGCTAACATTGTAAAATTAATATAAAACATCCACTATCTCACTTCTTTCAAGACACTAGGATGAAGTCCAGGAGGACTTAGGGACTTACCAACTTTAAGTTCTAATAACTTTCTTATTACCCATTCTGTGGTGATTTCAATTGTATTAAGTTACAGGTGTTACTGAGATGATATTTGTATACCCTTTAGTAAAGATAAATGCAAAATATCTGTTCAATTCATCTGCCATTTTCTTATTTTCTGTTAGATGCTCTCCAAAAGACCAATGCCCACTCTTTCCCTTTTGAAATACCTGGAGAAACTCTTACCAATTTTGTTTTTATAGTTCTAGCTAGTTTTCTCTCATATTCTAATTTCTCCCAAGTTATTTTGTAAATTTACTGTTTTTATATTCTGTACAATCTTCTAAGTGGGTCACCAAATACCATGAAAACTTAAAAATTCATGATGGTTCTATACTTTCAAAAGGCCTGGTTTTGAAAACTCCCTTTAAAAGCCCACCGACTGCCTCAATGACTGCCATGCTACCATTACCCACAAGCTTGCAACTTTGAAGCTGTGCATTTTTTTAAAAAAAATTGTGGGAGTGGGCTTTGCCAGCATTTATTGATCATCCCTAAATATATTTGATTTGAGAGGCTTGCTCGGACATTCAGAGGGTAATTACGGATCAGTGTTATCAGATCATTGTGGATCTGGAGTCACTTTGTGGTGAGATTAAGTAAGGGTACAGAATTCCTTTCTTAAAGGGCACTAGCCAACAATAGAGGATGAACAATTGGTTATGGATACTGAGGCTAACTTTCTATCCCAGATTTATTAATTGACTCTAAACTCAGCTGCCATTTGAAACTTGTCTTCAGAACATTAGCCTGGGCCTCTGGATTACTAGTCCAATGGCATTACCATTATACTGCCATCTTCCCCTTTCAACAAACATGAAAATAAGGGCAAAAGCCCAACAAAAAACAGGGAAATGAATGCCAAGGTTCTCTACAAGAAAGGAAATAATTAAAAATAGTCTGATAACAGTGAGAGTGATTAGGGCTCTTTGAGATCGCAAGGACCCTGTCTCTGTACAGTGCTGCTTGTTGTCTTGGCTAAATTCGTATTTGTTAGTATATAATTGGCATTTGATCTGTCCATTACACAATAATACCAGATAGTTAACCGGAGTAGCCTGCTATAATAATAAAATTGTAAATAAGTTTCAGTATAATTACTGAGTCACACGCACCAGGAAAGTTGCATGTTTGATTCAGTCATGCAGAATCCCCAGGTTATCAGGCGGAAAAATCTATTGGCATTCTGGTGCCTGACTGTTCAGTGAAAACCCTCAACCTTTTCTGAAAACTAAGTATCAGTAAGCTGGGGAAGAATACAATCATGATTTCTAATCCAGTGACCTTTGATATCTATTATTGGCACAGGCTAATAAAGGAGACTTCTTTCTTTTTTTGGTAGAGGAAGGATAGGTAAAATGGCTGCAATGTTGACATACTACCAAGAGGTGTCACTGATACACTGAACACTGACTAAATAAGTGTATTTCTGTCAAAAATTTGCGATACCCACAGCTCTAAAAACAAATAGTGGATTTTCACAAGTACAGATACATTAAGGTGCCATTTATCAATGTCCTAACCTCCTGTTTCTGCATTTCTCCCCTGAACACTCACTGTTAATCTGGCTCTGGAGATGAGTGGCAAATGGCAGAAAACGCAACTGCTACTTGTAGGAGGTAAGTTCTCTTCGTGGTTTGTGATCAGCTTCACTTCTTTTTTATAGGGGGTTGTTTAGGGTTAAAGAGGACCCAAAGAGCACTCATTGTTAACTCTATTTCTCTCTCCACAGATACTGCTAGACTCACTGAGTTACTGCAGCACTTTGTTTTTATTTCAGATTGTCAGAATCTACAGTCGTTAGCTTTTGTTTTAAGGCTATCAGGGTTAATGCTAAGGTTAGGGTATTGTGATTATAGTTAGTGATTTAGGGTTAAGGTTATGATGTTGGTTTTGACCTTAGATTTAGGTTAGATTATTAACATTGACGTTAAGCTTACAGTTAGGTTTGCGTTTTGGAGTGTGTTTCATTTAATTTTTAAAGTGATTAGGTTATGGTTAGGTTCCTAGGGTTTTGGTGTTTGTTAGACTCCGAGTTGGGGCAAGAACAATGTTTAGGGTTAGGTTTAAACATATAGTTAAGAAAGGGAAGCAGCAGGTGAACTATATCCCTTAATTGCATTGTTCTTCTAGGTAATTTTTACAAAAAGCTATTGGAGTTGTTTGAAAAACAATGGAAATTTAAAATCAAAATATAAAAAGAAAACGTTAAAAGATTGTTATCACGGGCGTCAGAAATTAGACTGACAGCGGGTGGTTTCCTGAGGGTTTTCTGTAAGAAAAGTAGAAGTATTTTGAGGGTCCCAAGGGAGTGAGGGTTTTTTCAGTTTGCAAATGAGGACAGAGGGGATATTGGGGAAGATTGCCAGGGGTGGGGCAATCTATAACAAAGTCAGGGATGATGGGGATAATATGGTTTAATCTGGACGGGGATCAGAGTTGGGATTTTTCTTCTTCCCTTTTCGTTTGGATACATTTAAGTTCTGTCTCCTGTTCTGTGACTTGCAGGGAAATCAGTCCAGGTTAACTGAAATGCCTGTTAATAGTTTTATGTTCCTTGATTGTTCTAATCCTTCAGTCTCTCCAATTCCCATGTATAGTCGTAGCAAGGCATTTATACTCCAGCCACCTTGCAATTAAGGGCAATTCCTAATTAATTGTTATGCCTGCTGACGTTCTCTGGTTTCTGTTTATGTCAGACTGCCCTGACTAAGTTCTGTCTCTGTATGATGAATTGTATAATATCAGTTTACCGTCCTGGAGCTACTGATACAGTCATCTTATTTCCTCTCTGTCAATTTTCTCTCACATCTCACCCACAGTCAGTACCTAATCTGCAATGGTTAGTGGTGCTGGAAAAGCACAGCAGGTCAGGCAGCATCCGAGGAGCACGAAAATTGACATTTCGGGCAGGAGCCCGAAACGTTGATTTTCTTGCTTCTCGGATGCTGCCTGACCTGCAGTGCTTTTCCAGACCACTCTAATCTTGACTCTGATCTCCAGCATCTGCAGTCCTCACTTTTGCCTACATAATCTACAATAGCATGTCTTCCTTGTCCCCAAAGATCTATTGTCTGTTTCCTCCTACTCTTCAGGTACATATTGCTCCTCTGCCATATGGAATGAACAAAATGTTTGGAGAAATGTAGTTGTACTAAGTGTATTGACTGACTTGCTTCGTCAATTGATCTTTATCTCTGTGCAGCCCAATACACATCACATGAAACATGCTGTCAGATTGGTGCAGCTGAAAACGTGGATTTTCAGAGGTATAAAACATACAGTTTCTTAAAGAAATAGCAAAAAAGAACAAAAAAAAAGTCTGCAGCTTTGAATTCTGAATTAGTCAAAATGGTTGTGTATTTTCTACTTCCTGCAGTTGTGGAAATGAAATGTGATAAGATTCAGAATTGGAATTTCCACTGGCAGGGGCAGAACTAAGAAATAGCTACAGAATAGTTGTAGAATTAATTTAAAAAACTAAAACATTAACAGTTTCAACCCAGCTATCCATGCTAGCTGCTAAAAGCTGTTTTGCTGTCTGGATCATACTTTGAGGAACGAAGAAACCAGACAGGAGAGATTTTGCAGGCTTTGAAAGTATAGGTTGAACCCCATATTATTGTTACTTTATGATCGTATTTATTCAACAGAGCTCAATGAGAGAGGCTATTGACCACACTGATGCTGGTAGCTGAAACCCCTGTTTGGACAGCCTAAAAATGATGCAAGAGATAGGATCATCTTAGACATGAGGTCCTTCACCCACAATACATCTGCCATGAGAGGAAGAACTTGGTCTCAAGAAAGCTATTGATATATGTAGAAGCTCTGAAATTATCAATCATCTGCTATAATATGTTACTGGGAGAACAGAAAAGCCTTTGCATTATGCTGAGAGACATTCCACACTGAACATGAACAACATATGGAGCGGAGTGGGGAAACAAAGAAATATTTGAAGAACAGCACAGCAGAAAGACCAAGAATAGAGACATCATACAAAAAAAAAGGGAAGCATGTCCAGTGTATATGGTGGTGGGAGCGGGGAATGTATTGCTCTAAGTGCGAGAAACTGAATCATTTTGCATCCAAGTGCTCAGCTGGAAAGAAGCAAAACCATGAAGATGGCTGCTTGATTGATGTCAGGCGATGATTCTGGCAAATCACTTGAAGCCATTCAAAAGATTAGATGCACAAGGTATTAAAGGTAATAAATGGTTTGTGCTGGTCAGAACAATAAGTACAGAAGGAGAGCACCAAGTCAATGTGATGTGTCAGATAGAATACTGGCAATTCATGCAACATAGTGCTTTGCAGGTCTGTCCAACATCATTCAAGGTTGTAACTGAGAAATGAAACCCTCAAAAAGGTAAGTGTGAGGTTATATAATAGCTTGATATTCGTGCCAAGATGAGAAACCATGCTAAGGACCTAATGCAATGGGAAAAATGAAAAACTGGAATTCCAGATGGTAGATATTAAACAAAATTAATTCATCTCAGCTGAAGCCAATCTAAAGCTTGGACCAATAGCCCTAAATATGTCAGAAGCAATTTGCGGTGTTTTGCAGGTGATTAAGCCTTTGACTGCCAAACAGATCCTAAAAGATTAAAAAAGATGTTTTTACAAGTCTTTGATGTCTTCCCAAAGAATGTCTTGATTATAGATGAGTGTGAGAGACCAACTTAGCCAAAGAGAATTCCAGCTGCCCTTAAGACCAGCCTGAAAGATAACATAGACGATCTAGTAAAGGATCTGATAATTTAGAAAATTAAAGCTCCTACAGACTGGCTTAGCAATGAGATAACTGAAATAAAAGGCTCTGAAACTGACAGTATATATAAATCTGTAGAATCCGATAAAACTTTGAAGAGAGCTCTTTACCCCATGTTAACTATTGAAGAAATCTTGCCACAACTTGTTGAAGTAAAGCTCTTTACTCCCCTTGCTACAAAGGGTGATTACTGACACAAGATATTGTATTATGATTTGATTTACCAACTCACAAGTGCACTATGTTTACTATACCATGTTTGTAGTACTTTTTTTATATTCCAAGATAAACTAAAACGTCTCTTAGAACCCCATTACTACTTTGCACCTTTCAATTCTTACTGACCCCATGCTGCAAGCAGTGTTTAGACCTGTCTCTGTATCAAAGGCTACACCTGAAGAAGTGTTAATACTGTAGCCAACTCAGAACAATGCCAACCCACCATTGTGTCTCCATAACTCATTCAACACTATGGAAACATTATAATATATTAATCAGCCCTTAATAATCATCTCTTGGGACCTGAGTAGATTGGAGAACATCAAACCTTTGCTCTACTAGGATGTACCTTTTAAATCAACGAGAAATACCTATTAAATAGGGCTGCTATCCCCTTTAAGAAACTTATTGTCAAAACTACAGTTCCATGAAAATGCATGAGTGAAAGTAAGAATTGTTAAAACTGGCAATTATAAATGAAATCTCACAACCCAGCTGCAGAAGATTAGTTTAATATCCAAATACTTTTATTTAGTATATATAATTTCTCATCTATTTAAATCATATAGGTGTAATATTTCTACTACAATACTAACTTTAAAGACAAAAGGACCAACACCTCTTAATTATGCAAGCTCAGACTGGACATTATAATTCCATGAGCATTCAACAAGTGCTTGAACCACCTCCTGTTTCCCCAGGACAGATGTCACACAGATGTCAAACTTTTGTGTATTGCAAGTACAACTATGTAACACAGTGCTAAAATTTATATGTATGTAAGAACTGTGTATAAAAAGGCTCCTGTGAAAACTGTACTTTGGATTCCATTGCCACCTTGAACTGTGCTACTGTAGATGCTCAATAAAGAGACTATTTTTACCACGCACCGATCTCAGTCATTATTGAACACGATCCTACACTGACAAAAGAAACTGGATGAAAGCAGCAGTTTTCTAACAACATTTTTGGGTGCCATTTAGAAGTTACAGTTAGAGACTCATGCCATTTAAAATTTTTACTGCTCTGAAATAATATCAATGAGACAAGGACAAAAAAATTGTTTTTCTATGCATAGCAACTAGATATAGTGAATCTAAAATAACATATCGCAAAGAGAAAAGAATTATGGTGGAGACGGTAATGGAGAAATGGATAGGGACTTGACTGAGGATGCTGGCTGCCGTTGTCCCTGACAATGGGAAGGATTTTGCCAGTGACTACTTTCAGAATGTGTGTAAAAATAAATGTTAACATTGTGAACATGAGTACAACGGCAAAGTGCTGCTTTGGTTCTGTAGAATGTGAAAGAAATTACATGGTAATTGCTGAGATACTTCAAAAAACTCTAGTGACAAACCATCTGTCTTGGTTTGGCAGTCCAAGTAAAGAAATCATTACAAATGGTAGGGGTGTACAGACCATATAAATTGGTTTTTGGGAGGAATATAAAAAGAAACTGCTAATAAATGGTAATATCCTGGCTTAGGAAGGGACTACAGTTAACCCCACTTTTGTTTTGAGCATTCAAGCAGGGAGAAGGGCATTTATTAAGGATAACATTTCAGAGAAAAATAGCAAGCCTTACAGTATCATGCAGTAATCTGAAATATACTTTAATCCAGGGAACATGGTATAATGGAACAGAGTGGAAAGAAGTTGGGAAGGTAGTGAAGGAAACAGTATGTTTATACAGTGTGGTAAACAAAACTGTTAGAGATATTCTTCAAGTTTAATTGGCACTGCTTATGCACTTGCGACTAGAAAATGGAGGCACCATGAACTTTATATATATATATATATATATAAAATGTTGGACAGTTATAAGGACAAGACTATAGCAGGTGAATATAGACAAAACAAAGATTTGCCCCAGAGATCAACAACTGATAGTTGGTTTTAAATAACATATATGCCCCAGTGAATGGAATAATCTTCCCCCTTACAGGGAGAGCAGAGAAAGCCACAGGCAAGTATAATCATGGTTTAAAAATACAAGACAGGGGACAGGATTGGCAAAATGAAATAAAGATGTGGAACACTAGAAAATGCAGCATGAGTTCTGAAAAAGTGGACCTGGAAGTAAACCTAGCCCCAAGAAAACATGCAAACTTGCGCAAGGATTTTGCTCATAGGAGATCTTGTAGTCGTTCAGCGTGAGATAGGAGAGTAAGTAGAGGATGTGTTTTGTCCAGGATATTGACAATAGGACAGGCTAGGAATACCACGAGAAGTAAAATTTTCAATGGTTGAATGTTCAGTTGCTGCAAACAAGAACATAAATTGATGAAGTATGCCAAACAAAAGGAAAGAATTTGGTATGTACACCAGATAGTGGATACCCGGTTTTACTTACAGAAGAAATGCTGTCTGATAGCAAATGTGAGGAATAACGTCAGACCAGTGACTCAGGATTTTGAAAGAATCTTTGTGATCAGGATGTTTAGTGCAGATTTCCCTCTGGAGGGAAATAGTGGCCGGGAAGATCTTTGTTCTTTTAGCAACATTCTTCTGGGAACATAAGTTACTCAATTTTAATAAAAGGTGCATTTCTTGCAGAGTGAAAAATTTCAAAGGGAATTTTTTAACTAAATATTTTAATTGAAAAAATTTTAGGTTTTTTACAAAATTACAAAACCAGTACAAAATAGTGTGACAACTTTATAATATAATAGCAATAATAGAGAACAAACTAGTACTCTACTCCGCAGGCTACAAAAAAATACAAAAAAGCCCTATAAAAACTACAGTTCAATAAATAACCAAGGAGAAAGAAGAAAAATAAATAAAGATGAAATAAAATTAAACCAAGTTATAACAAGGTAATTTAAATGATATTCCATTAAATTACTGTGCACAGCGCAATCTCATCATAGCTTCCCACCACTGGGACCAATAGTAAGTAGACCTGGACTTGTTCGGGATTATTCCTCCCAGGGGCCCCCAAACCAATGGACACAGTCCTCATGGCTAAGCAAAGGCCCTGAATAACATAGCTGATACTTCTACATCAATATAATTCAAAAAGGGCCGCCATGTGCTATAAAACAATTACATTTTCTGGTGCACTATACTCATAAGGAAGTCAAGGGGTATGTGTTCCATGATTATCCTGCGTCAATTGTCCAACACCCAGCTCATTAGAATGTTCTTCCTCGTGCAAAAGGAAAGAATATTAGACAATTTCTTCCCATGCACATCCAGGGAGGGAAGATTTAGGATCCCCAAAAGGAGGGATATAGGATCCAAGCTAACCTCAGTTCTCAAAACCTTTACAAAGCACTCGCTATTTCATTCCAATGCCTGTGGATCTTGTGGCATGACCACAAGCAGTGAGTAAGAGTACCAACCTCCATTTTGCACTTGGGACACATTGAGGACACTCCTGCCTTGAATTTCACAAGCTGTTCTGGTGCCAGGTGAACCCTATGAAGTACCTTCAGTTGAATAGCCTGGGTCCTCTTACAATTCGAGATCTTCCTAACATTTTCCCAGATATCCTCCCACATCTCTAAGGAGATTTCCACCCCTAATTCTTGATTCCAGGTTTTATGTAGCCGTTCAATGTCCTTCGAAACATTACTACCTAACAAGTATGGAGGCTGCTAACCGAGAGGGCGCCTGTAGACCAGAGCACTCTCCTCTCCTTGTCTGACTTGTAGGGATTAACCATCAATGTAGTCATTTTTTGTATCAAGTCTCTAACCTGGAAGTAATGAAAGAAATCCTTCAAAGGGAATTTTTGAAACCACCTAAGGATGATTTAGATGGGTAGCAAGTTAAGCAAGTATATATTCATGGGTTGGATGATATAGCAAGTGTATGGTATTTCACTTTTAGTCCATTTTGCTGAAAGACTGTAGGACTTTTAGACAACTTCGGATCAACAGACTTACTTGGAAAGTACTACTTGCATCCTGATGAATAAAGTCAGGTCCTCACAGATGATGATTTTGCATCCTGGGAAGAAACTGAGCAGTTAAGAAGTTTCATTAGGCAATTAAACTGATTGTGCACTCAACCTAAACCTGATGTCAGTTACAATATATTGGAATCTAGAGCTTTGGTAGAACATACTACTATTGAGGAGGGCTCAGAGCAGATTAAAGAAATTCAGTTCAGAAGAATGTACATTCAATTTTCCAGCCTTGGGTGATCCAAAAGAATTGAAGCTAGTCCTTTGTCGTGATGTCTTGTATGCCATTTTCTGGATGGGTCTTTGAATGCAGCAGAGCTTTTCATTTCTTTTCATGAGAGAGAAAATAAATGTCCGTTGACCTGGGAAGCCAAAAAATGAAAGAAGTAGTAAGTAGTACCTTAGCTACTGAAACATTGTCACTACTACAAGCCAGATATAAGGATGTATTTATCCAATAATCTGAAGGAAATCATGTGCAAGGGGGAGTCTGAGATATGTTTGCCCATAGAGTGTTGTGGTTAATGGCTCACTTTGGAACTATATAGAGCGTGTTAACTGAGAAAATATTGCGTATTGACCTTGCGATCAAAGGAAATATTAGAAAGAAGGCATTTCCAAAAGAGAGCGACATCTGGTGGTTAGACAAACTTTAAAAGAAATAAAATCACTTTTTGAATTAATGTTACAAATTATCTTGTGTAGCAAATGAAAAGGGAATGTGGAAAGTTGGTTGATTGCATAGACAATGAAAAAATATAGGTAAAAACAATGACTGCAGATGCTGGAAACAGATTCTGGTAGTTTTGTCACTGAAAAAAGGTAAGATGTATAATATGGAAAAAACAAATTTTTGGTTACTTTTTAAAAATGTTATTCCTTGATTGTACATAGAGTCATAGAGATGTACAGCACGGAAACAGACCCTTCGGTCCAACCTGTCCATGCAGACCAGATAACCCAACCCAATCTAGTCCCACCTGCCAGCACCTGGACCATATCCCTCCAAACCCTTCCTATTCATATACCCATCCAAATGCCTCTTAAATGTTGCAATTGTACCAGCCTCCACCACTTCCTCTGGCAGCTCATTCCATACACGTACCACCCTCTGTGTGAAAAGGTTGCCCCTTAGGTCCCTTTTATATCTTTCCCCTCTCACCCTAAACCTATGCCCTCTAGTTCTGGACTCCCTGACCCCAGGGAAAAGACTTTGATTATTATCCTGTCCATGCCCCTCATAATTTTGTACACCTCTATAAGGTCACCCCTCAGCCTCTGATGCTGCAGGGAAAACAGCCCCAGCCTGTTCAGCCTCTTCCTATAGCTCAAATCCTTCAACCTTGGCAACATCCTTGTAAATCTTTTCTGAACACTTTCAAGTTTCACAACATCTTTCCGATAGGAAGAATACCAGAATTGCATGCAATATTCCAACAGTGGCCTAACCAATGTCCTGTACAGCCGCAACATGACCTCCCAACTCCTGGACTCAATACTCTGACCAATAAAGGAAAGCATACCAAATGCCTTCTTCATTATCCTATCTACCTATCTCCCTATCCTATGGGTGGTACAGTGGCACAGTGTCAAAGATCCTGGTTCAATTCCTGCCTCATGCGACTCTCTGTGTGGAGTTTACACATTCTCCCCATGTCTGCGTGGATTTCCTCCGGATGCTCCGGTTTCTTCCCACAGTCCAAAAATGTGCAGGTTAGGTGAATTGGCCATGTTAAATTGCCCGTAGTGTTAGGGGCAGGGGTAAATGTAAGGAAATGGGTCTGGGTGGGTTGCGCTTTGGCCGGTCGGTGTGAACTTGTTGGGCCGAAGGGCCTGTTGCCACACTGTGGAATCTAAATCTACCTGTGACTCCACTTTCGAGGAGCTATGAACCTGCGCTCCAAGGTCTCTTTGTTCAGCAACACTTTCTAGGACCTTACCATTAAGTGTATAAGTCCTGCTAAGATTTGCTTTCCCAAAATGCAGCACCTTGCATTTATCTGAATTAAACTCCATCTGCCACTTCTCAGCCATCTGGTTCAGATCCTATTGTGATCTGAGGTAACCCTCTTCGCTATCCACTACACCTCCAATTTTGGTGTCATCTGCAAACTTACTAACTGTATCTCTTATGCTCACATCCAAGTCATTTATGTAAATGACAAAAAGTAGAGGACCCAGCACTGATCCTTGTGGCACTCCACTGGTCACAGGCCTCCAGTCTGAAAAACAACCCTCCACCACCACCCTCTCTTTTCTACCTTTGAGCCAGTTCTGTATCCAAATGGCTAGTTCACCCTGTATTCCATGAGATCTAACCTTGCTAATCGGTCACCCATGGGGAACCTTATCGAATGCCTTACTGAAGTCCATATAGATTACATCTACTGCTCTGCCCTCATCAATCCCCTTTGTTACCTCTTCAAAAAACTCAATCAAGTTTGTGAGGCATGATTTCCCACACAGAAAGCCATATTGACTATTCCTAATCAGTCCTTGCCTTTCCAAATACATGTACATCCTGTCCCTCAGGATTCCCTCCAACAACTTGCCCACCACCGAGGTCAGGCTCACCGGTCTATAGTTCCCTGGCTTGTCTTTACCGCCCTTCTTAAACAGTAGCGCCACGTTTGCCAACCTCCAGTCTTCTGGCACCTCACCTGTGACTATCGATGATGCAAATATCTCGGCAAGAGGCCCAGCAATCACTTCTCTGGCTTCCCTCAGAGTTCTCGGGTACACCTGATCAGGTCCTGGGGATTTATCCACCTTTACTCATTTCAAGACATCCAGCACTTCCTCCTCTGTAATCTGGACAAATCTGAACATCTTCAAAAGTTTTTATTAAAAGTACTGAGGGAAATTTGTTACTATCACATGTTGTTATTCAGGTGACCAGGTTAATTGACTAATGAATTGACTGGGTAGCTGTAAAGGGGGTAGCATTGTCCTTGCTGGCTTTGCATGTACATTGATTAATTAGAAACATGGATGATTTAGTGGTGATGGGTAATCAATAAAAAGTACCATAGATGGTGGGGAATAAGAAACCGTTGTTGGGTGCAGTAATATTTTTGGATATAAAAAGAAAAAAAAGATAAAAGGGGAAACAGATGGGACATATATGGAAGGAGCTATATGACTGAATAGTGCATTGCTTTACTTCCTCCTCTAAATCCATTTTAATTTAGTTCCCTCCTTCTCTCTCTCACAAATCTTCCTTATTTTGATGTTCCAGTATCCCTGATGGTCAATGTTTGTAAATGTTTTGTTTAATTAGAGACTGTGGGTGATTTTGTGATTGGGGGGAGAAAAGCAGTTCAGAAGGTATATTAAACCTTTTCTGGATGAGGAGAAGCAAAGTGATTGCATCGTTAATGAACCTGATCTAGAAAGAAAGGTGCTTTGGTTTCTGTCTTACCGACTAACTTGGATCCAAAATGGCATGCAGTGCTTGTGCAGAGGCTAAAATTAGAACTGACTGGAGTTAATACAGTTTCATTAATGAATAATAATTTTTTTTATTGACCATTTATATTTGTTAATGTATTGATTGCAATGCGGTCAGCCAGCTGGACCTCATAGAGTATGAGTTCCCTGTTAATCTGGACCAATCAAAGAGCCCTGACTGACATATAAAAATGAATGTCAGAAATACTGAAACCCTGGTGCCTGACTCTGCAAGAGGCAGTACTATAGTCAAGAATTGTTCAGGTGTAAATAAAGGATGACTTGGTTACGGGATACCAGCCACAATTGGAGTTATTTCAGTTAACTTGAGTAATTTGTAAGTGGAAATAGTTTGTGCATTTTTTGTATTTTTATGAAAAGAGGAATGTTCAGAAAAATGCAGTTGTACTGATGTACTCTCTGGTCTGCTGTAGTCATTTGACTTCTTTTTCTGCAATATGTCCTTTGTGTCCAGTCAGTGTAACCCATAAACACACATCACTTGTAGTAACGACAGGTACCCAGCTTTACTTCTCCATTATTAAACCTTAATTCAGAATTGTTGCAGTGCTGCTGGTTGCTTCCATGATATTAAATCGCAGATGAAATAAAACTTTGATTCTAAACCAACAAATTCAAAATGATTGTGTTCACCTATTGTACCTGATTCGATCTCCTGGCCTTGATTCCCTAACTCATTGCTATCTCAAGCTAAAATCGAAAAGCATTCAACCTCAATTTCCTGTTTCACCTCCCAGAGTGGAGCTTTAAAACCCCTATTTTGGTTCATTGACAGATTTCGTTCCCTCTCCAGGCTATTGGCTATCACATTCATATTTTTGTCACTTCAAGATTCACTTTTTTTCAATTATAAAAGCAGAAAATTTCTTGAGAATCCTCAACAGGTTTGGCAGCGTCTGTAAAGAGAGCAGAGTTAGTGTTACAAAGCCTATAAGAGTGTAATTTGGAGCCAAAGTATTTTTCAATGCCTTTCGTACCAAGTTGTCAACCTCCAAATCATTTAGTTCTTTACCAGCCACATGCTTTGCTCTAAGAAGATCCTTTCTCCCCACTGTGATTGAATTCTATTCTATGATGCTGTAGCTTCCTCAATGTCTTTTGGCTCCTTGTTGCCTTTCTTGATCTTTACACTCTTTTCCGGAACTGAATAAAGTACATTACATGGAGCAAAGAATAAGGAGGAGATCTCATGCTAAATTAACTTCGGCCTTCACTGCCTGATCTTACAGTGCTAACAGCGTTTCCTATACTTGTTTCTGAATAAAATGAAATAGATACTTAATTCCTTTTACCACAGAAACAGTAACAAAGAAGAGGATTTTTTAAAAAAAAGTTAGAGATCTCCTGGCGCAGCCCTTTTAACCAGGCCTGTTCTTTGTCTGTTAGTTTGAGATGGCAGTTAATTGTTTTACAATGCCTCATAAAGGATTTGAGTTTGCAAATATTTGTAGCCATAAAGACATTCAGATAAGATCTTAAAGATATGGTGTAAACAGAAGAAGACTTGACACAGCAAAGAACTAGGTGAAGGGCCAAGGCCTATGCTGCCACATCAGCAGAGTTGGAAAAGATAGGCAGTGTTACAAATAAAAAAGAAATCATGATGCAACGTGAAGCTTGCTTTTGGAAAATAGAACTTACAGGGAAAAAGCAAACTTAACTCTGAAACCCTTATAGAATAAATTTATGAAGTAAATTTTGTGATTAAATTAATTTTTCTTTTTCTTTTTGAATATTCATACTGCAAATTGAGACAATGACTTGAGTCAAAACTAAATGATGTGGGATAAATATTATTCTTACTGTCATAGAATCATAGAGATGTACAGGATGGAAACAGACCCTTCAGTCCAACTCGTCCAGGCTGAACCAGATATCCCAACCTAATCTAGTCCCATCTGCCAGCACCTGGCCCATATCCCTCCAAATCCTTCCTATTCATATATCCATCCAAATGCCTTTTAAATATTGAGATTATACCCACCTCCACCACTTCCTCTGGCAGCTCATTACATACATGTACCACCCTCTGCATGAAAAGGTTCCTCCTTAGGTCTCTTTTATATCTTTCACCCTCTCACCCTAAGCCTGTGCCCTCTAGTTCTGGACTCCCCCACCCCATGGAACAGACTTTGTCTATATGTCCTATCCATGCCCTCCATGGTTTTATAAACCTCAAAAAAATCACTCCACAGCCTCCGACGCTCCAGGTAAAACAGCCCCAGCCTATTCAACCTCTCCCTACAGCTCAAATCCTCTAACCCTGGTAATATCTTTGTAAATCTTTTCTGAACACTTTCAAGTTTCACAACATCCTTCCGATAGGAAGGAGACCAGAATTGCACACAACATTCCAAAAGTGGCCTAACCAATGTCCTGCACAACTGCAACATGACCTCCCAACTCCTGTACTCAATACTCTGACCAATAAAGGAAAGGGTAGCAAAAATGTCTTCTTCACTATCCTATCTACCTGTGACTCCACTTTCAAGGAGTTATGAACCTGCACTCCAAGATCTCTTTGTTCAGCAACACTCTCCAGGACCTTACCATTAAGTGTATAAGTCCTGCTAAGATTTTCTTCTCAAACCACAATTTGAGTGACAACTTTGAGTGACAATTGTCTGTCAGTGTAACATTCTAGATAGGTCTCTTGAACACCCTGTGTTTGACTGAGGAAATATGTTGAGAAAAGTTTTGCACCTTAGTGCATTAACCATTATTCAGCTTCAGTTTAGCTATCAATGATATTAGTGGCCCCGCAACATAGTCTAGCAGATTACTCCAAGCACCTATGCTCTTTGACAGAGAACAATAAGTGTGGTGCTGGAAAAGCACAGCCAGTCAGGCAGCATCCGAGGAGCAGGAGAGTCAATGTTTCAAGCATAAACTCTTAATCAGGAGTGTGACACATTCCTAATGAAGAGCCTATACTCTCCTGCTCCTCAGATGCTGCCTGACTGGCTGTGCTTTTCCAGCACCACACTTTTTGACTCTGATCTCTAGCATCTGCAGTCCTCACTTCCTCCTCTTTGACAGAGAACAAAAGACTTGCATTTCTTCGATTTTCATGACTCTTGGGTGTCCCCAGGACTTTATAGTCAATTAACTACTTCTAAATATAGGGCTGAATGTTGATTTTTTCTAGCTGAGTGTTAGTTTTGTAGATTTCACAGAGCTTTACTCAATGACATCTATCAAGATTTCTCACTGCATCCTAGCAAACCTACCTACCTGGAGTCTATAGTACCTTTCTTGTTCAAATCTAGCTTCTTTCTACCACTCACTGCACTCAAAAGAAAATGTCACTGCTATGATATCCCAGAATAGACTGATATTCCTGGGTCTGGCACCATTTTTAAAAGTCTTGCTTGAGTTAGTCTGAAGCTGTCTTGTACATTTCTTGAAATTTTTCCCAGACACAACAAAGAAAGAAAGATTGGTGCCCTGCTTTATGGGAAAAGGGCTTAGAGGTGTTCATGGATGGAATGATGCAGAGGCAGGGTGTTGTCTTCCCTCTGTGCCAGCAGGGCAGACCAGTAACCGAAAGGATTGCTGAGGGCAGACTGATAGACGTTGTTTACTTGGACTTTAGTAAAGCCCTTGACAGGGTTCCCACATGGAAAACTAATTAGTAAAGTTAGATCACATGAGATTCAGGGTGAGCTTGCCAATTGGATATAAAATTGTCCTCGTGGTAGGAGGTAGAGGGTGGTGATGGCGGGTTGTTTTTCAGACTGGAGGCCTGTGACCAGTGGTGTTCATCAGGGATTGGTACTGAGTCCACTTTTGTTTGTCATTTATATAAATGGTGAGAATATAGGAGGCATGGTTAGTAAGTTTCCAGATGACACCAAAATTGGTGGTACAGTGGATAGTGTAGAAGGTTATTTAAGATTACGAAGAGTTCTTGATCAAATGGGTCAATGGGCTGAGGAGTGGCAGATGGAGTTTAATTTGGATAAATGTGAGGTGATGCATTTTGGTAATACAAACAAGACAGGACTTATACCATTAATGGTAAGGGCCTTGGGTAGTGTTGTAGAAGAGAAACCTAGGGGCTCAGTACATCCTGGTAGGCAGGATGGATAAAAAGGCATTTAGCATGCTTGCCTTCATCACTCAGACCTTTGAGTATAAGAGTTGGGACGTCAATTTTGAGGTTGTGCAGGACATTGGTTAAGCGTCTTCTGGAGTACTGGTCATTGTGTTATCAGAAGGATATTATTAAATTGGAGAGGGTTTAGAAAAGATTTACCAGGATGTTGACGGGAGTGGAGAGTTTGAGATATTAAAATAGACTGAAAAGACATGGACTTTTCCCTTGAGTGTGGTGTGCTCAAAATTAGGGGCATATATTTAAGGTGAGAAGAGAAAGATTTAAAAAGGTCATGAATGGCAACTACTTTACACAGCATGGTTTGTTTGTAGAATGAATTGCTCAGGGTACAATTGCAATGTTTAAAAAACGTTTGACTAAGTTCATGAATAGGAAAGAATATGGTGAAGTACAGGCAGGTGGGACTAGTTTAGTTTGGGAACAAGGTCAGCATGGACTGGTTGGACTGAAGGAGCTGTTTCTGTCTATGACTCTATGTCAGCCTGGTCTGAGATTGCTATCTGAGTCTGGGCAGTCTCAGCTGTCTGGAGGAATGCATAGCAATGTGTGATGAAGTTCAAATGAACATCTCCACTTCACCAGTGTGAGTGCCACCATCTTCTGTCAACACCTCTCATTCACACCATCTATGCTACTACGTACAAACTCCCTTGAAGGCTCATATCCTATCACTCTCACTATTGCCTGAAACATTATCACTCACTTGCTGTCACCCATAAAAACCCTGAAACCACCACCCTTGCATGCCCTCTGGGCTGCCTACTCATTCACGTGGGACACCTTCTAACAGCAAATGTAACAAGAATGTCATCTACTTTCATCTCTCCTTTATGTCACATTTCAGGAGGAAATGATAGAAATAATCAAGACATATGATATGCTGCCTGACATTTGGCTCCTAAACATTCATGAGGAGAGGATCCTGACTGACAGCCCTGAGTGTCTGACTGACCTTGTCCAAGCTTCTGGACTGGTAGTAGAGACTGCCCTTGTTTTTCAGTGCTGGGGCGCTGACTGAAAGCTGTCTCCCTTGAATTGACTGAGGACTACTGATAATCATGACAGGGTTTAGGCATCACAACCAGTTCTCAAACTGTCCTTGCCCAAGAAGAGATAGACATGTCCAGGTTCTGGAAGGAGGATATTGTTTCTTATTTCTTAAACTAAACAAAAGTACAGCAAAAGAACTGACATTATGTGTTGTGTCCTTAACGTTAACTTAGGGCAGATAAGGTTTTAAATCCTGAGACTGATGCTGTTTTCAAATGATATTTCTTAGGATAGAATGTACTGTAGCTAAGCAATACTAGAGGGGCAAAGATAAATAGAGGACACAAGGGGTCACAGTTCAGGACATCAAGGTCTCATATGCAACACTTATGAACATATGATAAGGAACAAGGGGTATGCCGTTCAGCCCTTTAAGCATGCTCCCCCCTTCAATAAGATCATGGTTGATCTGATTTTAACCTTAATTCTACATTCCTACATATCCCCTGATAATCAAGAAGCTATCTACCTCTGACTTAAACATATTTTAAAGGCTCTGCATCCACTGCCCTTTGAAAAAGGATTCTGAAGACTGTCAAAGAGAATTTTGTTGTCCTCATCTGTCTTAAGTGGGGACCCGCTTATTTTTAAATTATAGCTCCTAGTTCTTGATTATTCCACATTCACCTGGTCAACTCCCCTCAGGATGTTATAGGGTTCAATTAAGTAATTTCTGAATTTTCTGAACTCCAGGGTGTACTGGCCTAAGCTGGTGAGCCTTTCCGCATGAGGTAAACCACTTATTCCAGATCTAATGGACCTTCTCTGAAATGTTTCCAAAGCATTAATGCCTTTCCGTAAGTATGGTGACTAATAGTAATTCAGATGTTCCAGGCGCACACAGTACTCCAGATGCAGCCTCACCAATGCCCTGTATAACAGAAGCATAACCACCCTACTCTTGCACTCCGTTCCCCTCATACTAAAATGTAACACAAAATAAAATGTAACAGCTTTTCTGATTACTTGTTATATCAGTAATTCATGCACTAGCACACCCTGACCTATCTGCATCTCAGAACTCTGCAACCTCTCACCATTTAGATAACATACTTCTTTATTCTTTCTGCCTAAATGGACAATTTCACACTTTTCCACATTAAACTCTATTTACTAGATCTTTGCTCGATTACTTAACCATCAATAACGCTTTTTAGCTCAAGTCCTCTTCACAACTTGCTTCCATATTTATCTTTGTCTCACCACCAACACCAGGAGCTTTTATTTTCTGTAATAATCTATGATGTGAAACTTTATCAAATGCCTTCTGGAAATCTGCGTACATCCATTGGTACACAAAGTTGTGATTGCGATGAGAAAGACTGAGAAAGACAGCAGCAGCACAGTACTTGAGAATAATGTTTATTTCTAATGACAACAGTTTCCCTCAGTGACAGTCCACCCTGGTAGCCCATGAATTAGCCAGCCTGGATGTCCTGAGCAAAGTCAGCCTGATAAGCCACAACATTGACTATACATTGACATCTATTGGTCAGGTTGACCTCAAGTTGAAACTGCCTCCCTAAGAACACTGTGGGGCTTCCTACATCAAGTGATCTGCAGCAGTTGAAGATTTGGACACAGAACTGGCTCAAAGATAGAAGACAGAGCGTGATGTGGAGGGTTGTTTTTCAGACTGGAGGCCTATGACTAGTGGAGTGCCACAAGGATCAGTGCTGGATCCTTTACTTTTTGTCATTTACATAAATGATTTGGATGCAAGCATAAGAGGTACAGTTAGTAAGTTTGCTGATGACACCAAAATTGGAGGTGCAGTGGACAGTGAAGAGGGTTACCTCAGATTACAACAGGATCTTGATCAGATGGACCAATGGGCCGAGAAGTGGCAGATGGAGTTTAATTCAGATGAATACGAGGTGCTGCATTTTGGAAAAGCAAATCTTAGCAGGACTTATACACTTAATGGTAAGGCCCTAGAGAGTGTTGCTGAACAAAGAGACCTTGGAGTGCAGGTTCATAGCTCCTTGAAAGTGGAGTCGCAGGTAGATAAAGTAGTGAAGAAGGAGTTTGGTATGCTTTCTTTTATAGGTCAGAGTATTGAATGCAGGATTTGGGAGGTCATGTTGTGGCTGTACAGGACATTGGTTAGTCCACTGTTGGAATATTACATGCAATTCTGGTCTGCTTCCTATCGGAAACATGTTTTGAAACTTGAAAGGATTCAGAAAAAGATTTACAAGGATGTTGCCAGGGTTGGAGGATTTGACCTATGGCGAGAGGCTGAACAGGCTGGGGCTGTTTTCCCTGGAGTGTTGGAGGTTGAGGGGTGACGTTATAGGAGGTTTACAAAATTATGAGGGGCATAGATAGGATAAATAGTCAAAGTCTTTTCCCAGGGGTCGGGGAGTCCAGAACTAGAGGGCATAGGTTTAGGGTGAGAGGGGAAAGATATAAAAGAGACCTAAGGGGCAACTTTTTTAAGCAGAGGGTGGTACGTGTATGGAATGAGCTGCCAGAGGAAGTGGTGGAGGCTGGTACAATTGCAACATTTAAAAGGCATTTGGATGGGTATATGAATAGGAAGGGTTTGGAGGGATATGGTCCAGGTGCGGGCAGGTGGGACTAGATTGGGTTGGGATATCTGGTAGGCATGGACGGGTTGGACCGAAGGGTCTGTTTCCATGCTGTACATTTCTATGAATCTCGATGAAAGACAGTTCACCATCACTGTTAAGGTCAACTAGGGATTGTCAATAAATGTTGGTCTAGCCAGTGACCCCCAAATCACCTGAATGAAAATAAACATTTTAGATATGAAGGGAATCAAAGGATCAAGCTAATGTATAGGGAAGTGTCCAGGTGGAAGTTCAAAGGACCAAATGTCCTACTTCTGTTCATTTATGTTCTTATTGATGGGACCGATCACTGGTGCTTGAGCTTGTTACCCTGTTCCATGTAAGGCTTTGGGTATATGCCATAAGAATAGAGTGAGCATGACTGGACAAAAAAAAACCTTGCCTTGTATTTCAGTGTGGACCATCTACAATTTCCTCAACATTAATCTACATGGTTGAAAATCATGTACAATGTGCGCTTGATTTTCTAATATGGAATTAGAAATGATGGAGCATTGAGCTGATTGCTCCAATGTCAACTCTCTGAAATAACTACTAACTAGCTCAGTTTCCCTGTCATTTCCTTGTTGAGTCCAAAATGGTAGTCTTGGCTCTCTCTGCTTAACCTCATTCTCCATCCTCCTTTCTTTTATTCCACCAGGAGAGTGTAGTTGGGAATTTGTCCCTAATGTTTTTTGAAACTGAGTATTGCAGTTTGATCATTTTATCAATATGTTTGATGCTCACTGTGTACCTGTGCTGCCGCTCAACACTCGCATCTATTTGTCATGATTCTGCACTCTCCAAAAATTCTAGTAAGGAAAATGAATATTATTGTTCTGCAACATTCCTTAAAGTCACACAATCCTTTTCTGCCTTGAATACATGACTTAAGCAAAGTTATAAATCACACAACACTGTGATTTTTAACTTTGTACACCCCAGTCCAACACTGGCATCTCCAAATCATGACTTAAGCAGTAACACTTCAAAACTGATTAAACTTGCAAAGCTGAATGGAGCTCACAAAAAATGTCACCAATCAGCATTTCATGGATGACCTGATGCAAAACATCCCTTGGGTTGATCTCCCGTGAAGCTTATATGTAACATTCAAATTGTACATTAACATTTGTATGTGGGGCTGTTGTGGTGCACAGGTAATTTCCTTATCTGTCAGTTGGGAAAGCTGGGTTCAAATTCCACTGGCTTCGGAGTCGTACAATAACATTTCTAAAATATGTGCAACTGTAGCCACCGAGAGCAAGTTAAAGGGCTGTATTCAATGAAAGCAAATTGATACACACTGCTACACAGCATAGAGGAGATGGAATCCAACAGACATTGGGCTGAGCATAGGTAGAGCCCTATGCAGTGTGACTGCTTCCTGTTGGTGTTGGACTTGTTCCAGACTCATGGCTTAGCACTTACAAAGGGCTGTAATGTTAAATTTGTAACTTTATTTTTTCTACGTTATAGCTAACATTTAGGTTCCTTTGTACCTAAGATAACACTGAGCAGTGACTTTGTACACTTTTCATTGTACTCCTGTATCACTTTACTTGAGTACACTTGACAATAAAACCAAATTCTAATTCAAATTATCTAACTTTTAAAAATGTAAAATAATGGATCTGCAACTGTCTAGGCGGAAAGGAATTGGTTTTAGTAGGATCAAAAAATGTGCAACAATGTTATAGATATTTTCTAATCAACCTGTTCAGAGATGTTACTACACATCTGAAGCAGGTGGGACTTGAACCAGGTCTCCTGGCTCAGAGATAGGGACACTACCACTGAACTACAAGAAACCTCCCAAGGACATTCAACACAAATAAATCAATTTTATGTGGCTGTGTACAATTGAATGATTAAAAAAAGGTGTAAGATAAACAGAAGAATGTGCAAGATGTTCAATAATCAAAGACCCTTCGCATCCTGGTAATGATCTCCTACAACCTCTTCCATCAGGCAAAAGATACAGAATCCTGAACACATGCACCAGTAGATTCAAGGACAGCTTCCTGCCAGCTGTTATGAGACTACTGAATGGACTCTCTTGCCTCAAATAATGCTAACTTTGATTGATCTCTCTTGTATGCCCTGTGCAATGTTACCTTTATGTGTCCGTCTAAATCTTTTGGTCTGTACATCATTGCTTACAATGATCTGCCTGTTCTGCTCATAAACCAAGCTCTTCACTGTACTTCAGTACCACGTGACAATGAATGAATGAATCAATCAATATTGTTGCAGTAAGCAAGTTGCAGCTTATTATCCCAAGTAGCTGTGTGCTTAATTGAATTGAATATTTTCCTCCCCAGTTTTCAAAGTTTCTCCCAACTTCCTGTTTGTAGGAATTGTGCACAGCGAGAGTATGGGAAGAAGAGTCTGGACATGTAGACTGGCTAATGTACACTGTCTTTTGATCTTATAGTCACCAGTTCAGATACTGAAACTGCAAATTTTGTGGAATATTAAAAATAAGAGCTGTTATGCACTGCTCAGTCTTTTGATTCTGCTTTGCTGAATATAAAGCAACTAAGTCTTTGTTGTGCTGCTACCATGGCAAATAGTGTAACTGAACCAACGTGTTACACATTACTCCTATTGTGGTCTACTCAAGATTCTACATAATTCCAGTAAAGTTTGTTTGCTCTTACATTTTGAATCATTTATATGGAGGCAAATTTACTACTTTTTTTCCTAATTGTTTTCAATACTTGCATATTAACTTTTGGTGATTTACGTACAAGTACACTCACCCAAGTTTCTGGGACTACCAGCATTCCACAATCGCTTACCATTTCAATATATGTTCCATTTCGATTTATGGCTGCCAACATTAACTTAAGGTTTACATAGCACTTATAAAATAATAAAACTCTCCAATGTACTTCACAGGAGCAATATGGAACAAAATTTAACATCTTAAAACAAACAATTGGAAAAAGAAATAGATTTTGAAGACTGTATTAAATGGGGAATAGTAATGAAATATGGTACAGAGGTATGAGGAGGAAATAGAGTCTTTGAGATGTACAGCACGGAAAGAGACCCTGCGGTTCAATTTGTCCATGCTGATCAGATATCTTATATAAATCTAATTCCATTTGCCAATATTTGGCCCAATTCCCTCCATTCAAATACTCATCCAGATGCATTTTAAATGTTGTAGTTGTAACAGCCTCCACTACTTCCTCTGGCAGCTCGTTCCATGCACGCAGCACTCTCTGCCTGAAAAAGTTGCCCCTTCGGTCCCTTTTAAATCTTAAACCTATGCACTATAGTTTGGACTCCCCTACCACCTTAAACCTATGCACTATAGTTTGGACTCCCCTACCACTGGGAAAAGACCAAACCTATTTACTCGAAGGGCCAGATGGTGTACTCCTGTTCCTATTTCTGATGTTCTTATGTTTTTATGTATCCTATCTATGCCCCTCAAGATTTTATAAACCTCTATAAGATCACTCCTCAGCCTCCAATGCTCCAGAGAAAATAGCCCCAGCCTATTTAGCCTCTCCCTGTAACTCAAACCCTCCAACCCTGGCAACATCCTTATAAATCTTTTCTGAATCTTTTCAAGTTTTATAACATCTTTCCTAAAGCAGGGAGACTAGAATTGCATACAGTACTCCAAAAGTGGCCTAACCAATGTCCTGTACACCTGCAACATGATCTCCCAACTCCTCAACTCAATGCACTGACCAATAAAGGAAAGTATACTAAATTCCTTCTTCACTATCCTATCTACCTGCGACTCCATGTTCAAGGAACTATGAATCTGCACTCCAAAGTCTCTTTGTTCAGCAACATTCCTCAGGATCTTACTATTAAGTGTCTAAGTCCTAGCCTGATTTGCCTTTCCAAAATGCAGCACCTCACATTTATCTAAATTAAACGCCATTGACTACTCCTCAGCTCATTGGCCCATCTGATCAAGATTCTGTTGTACTCTGGGGTAACCTTTTTTGCTGTCCACTACACCTCCAATTTTGGTGTCATCTGCAAACTTACCAATCTTACCTCCTATCTTCACATCCAAATTATTTATATAAATGATGAAAAGCAGTGGACGCAGCACCAATCTTGTGGCACTCCAGTAGTCACGGGCCTCTAGTCTGAAAAGCAACCCTCCACCACCACCCTCTGTCTTGTACCTTCGAATCAATTCTGAGTTCAATTGGCTAGTTCTCCCTATGTTCCAAGTGATCTAACCTTGTTAATCAGTTTACCATGAGGAAGCTTGACAAATGTCTTACTGAAGTCCATATAGATCATGTCCACTGCTTTGCCCTCATCAGTCCTCTTTATTACTTCTACCTAGGCACTGGACTGTGCTGAATTCTCCTAAGTCAGTCCAGCGAATGGGCTATGATTATAGAATCCCTACAGTGTGGAAACTGACTATTTGGCCCATCTAGTCTGTTTCCCCCTAAAGAACATCTCACTCAGATCTTACCCTACCCTATAACCCTGCATTTCCCATGGCTACTCTACCTAACCTAGGCATCCCTGGACACTACGGGCAATATAGCATGGCCAATCTACCTCACCTGCACATCTTTGGATATAAATACTAGGTTGTTCATCGGGGGATGGACTGTGTATTGTTCAGGAAGAAGGGTTGGTCAAGTCTGAGGTTGGTGATCATAGTGACTAAAAAAACATGGGAATGAAAGCTGTAGAGGTGTGTGGGGATTAGACAATTTATTGTCACCCTACCCTCAAGAGGAGGAAAGTTTCCAATAAGAGCATGGAACTAACCTTAACAGTTATACAACGAGGCTGAACAGAAATGGGGAGACTGAAAGAGCTTCGGGAATGGAGGAATGATAGCATAAAAGTGAGTTTTTTGTTGAAGCGTGAGGGGAATTGTTAGTCTCAGCTGGAGACTGCAACTTACTTGTGAGAACTTAATGCTAAAACCCTGCAATTTATTTTCCCCCAAACTCAACTGTGCAATTAGGAGGCAAAATACAGTGCATGTCTGCCATACATGAAGTCAATTAAATGCAGTGTCAGGTGAGTAAGTTGCTGCTTTTCTCTTCAGGAATATGTCATTTGCATATGAGGCCCTTCTAAGGTCATATATTACTCATGCATGTACTGATACTGTAATAGTACCCATCTGTCATCAAGTTGTCGACCTTTTATTGAAAAGCCATTCTTTTGGCACCATGAACATTACAAATTATAGCTTCAAGAAATCATGATTGCCACATACTTTTCATCAATTGGCCCTGTGTCATATACTTTCGATCTTATTGAATGGTGGAGAAGACTTGATGTTCTAATTGGCTTACTTCTGCTCCAATTTCTTATAGTCTTATAGTCTACATAAAATAAGGTTTCGATGCCTGGACTACTCCATCGGTACCTTGCAATATAACCAGAAAGAACCTACTGATCATTAAGGTCTGCATGCCCTTCATAATTTGATCCAACAAAGTGGGCGATGTCCTGGATGTAGATAAAGTTGCAGATTGAGAGCTGCCCTCTGCAGTTGGGGATGAGGACCTTGACCTGGAGGGACATTCAAGAGGCCATGAAAGAGTTATGTACCATTGAGCTTGAGAAACCAAACAGAACCACACTGAAACCAGCTTCCAGGAAGGATGCGGTGTGTTAGGATTTCCTGTTGGTGGGTTACTTTCTGTTGTTTACAAAGCAATCAACCCCTGGTCAGTTTATGTTGACCTGTTAATTTCTGCATGTCTTGAACTTTTTGATTGATGAATACTGTAAATGTTTCTTTTTTGTTATGGTTGTATATATGGGATCTTCAGCTGATTCCACATGAAGAATCTGCATTTGTCGGGTCTTCTTTTCCTGCTTGGGAAACGGCGGCAGCTAATGAGACAGAGCAGTAACATGGCACAGTGCTGAGATTCGGTGGCTTTTGATGCTTTACTCGTTATGTGGAATCTGAATGTTGCACTCCCTTAAGATAGGCAGCAAATTGGAAGCAATCATGAGGCACCTCCTTTATACACTTCTATTATTGGTTGGCCTTCAACATTTGAGAGTATGCATAGGGTAGAAAATTGTGCTGAAATGCTTGAGCAACCTGTCGGACAGTTTTTCACCTAAGAAAGTATAGCTTTTTGGACCTTCTGTCAACAGAGGGAGCTATGAGGGAGAACGTAGATAGGTTCCACCTCCCTGTCTTGAATCGTAATGCACTGTCATACTCTAGAAATAACCGTGTTTAAACTGAATTCAAGTCCACAATCATCTCCTTTATGTGAGAGCTTTATTTCAGTTAGTCACACTCAATAAAATTCACACTCTGTATTGATTACTAGCTGTATTAATGCAAACAATTATCTCTTAACATATCCATCACTGTTTCATCATTCCATTAAAAGATAACACACACTCTTTGAAAGTTCTTAGGTAGAATGAAATGTTGCCTGCAGAGATGTGTGGAATCATCACTGATCAGGTGATGTAAGTATGGATGACCTCTGCAGGTCCTACGACAATTCCAGCACATTGCTTGTAGCCTCAGTGTTGTATACATAAAAATTCAATGCCAAGGCTACAGTTAGCAATGTGATGGTTCAATGATCCCTGGTGTCTTATATAATTATAATGATCTTATAGTTAAGGAGTCAGTTGATTGTGAGAGATGAGCAATGCTTCTCCATTACAACTTCTTTTATCCTTTGAATGTCTGAAGAGGATCCTCATATGTCAAATAAGTGTGATTTCACTAGGTAAAAACAATGACTGCAGATGCTGAAAATCAAATACTGGATTAGTGGTGCTGGAAGAGCACAGCAGTTCAGGCAGCATCCAACGAGCAGCGAAATCAACGTTTCGGGCAAAAGCCCTTCATTCCTGATGAAGGGCTTTTGCCCGAAACGTTGATTTCGCTGCTCGTTGGATGCTGCCTGAACTGCTGTGCTCTTCCAGCACCACTAATCCAGTATGTGATTTCACTAGGTCTGACAGCTACAAAGGGCATTAGCAGATATTTCAAAAGTGTCACTGAATATATATTTGCGTAAGTGCAGGCTTGTTTGCAATGAAATGTGCCTTCAGTACAGTTTTTCATCCTTTCTTTCCCACTATATTTATTTGCCGTTCTGATACCATAACTGGACTGAGGGAGCCCACTTTGTAATTTCCCAGTTTGTTTGGAAGACTTGGTTATTCATCTCTACAAAATGATACAACATCAGCAGTCACAAAGTGTCTAGACACTGAGCAGAGAGGAATGGAAAAACTGTACTAGAGAGTTGTAATCAATTTCATATATTATTAGAATGTAGAGAAGGAGTTTATTGAACTCCTGGAAGTCAGACAGGCATTCTTGGATAAGGTAAAGAGAGGGATGGAGCAGACTTAGAGTAAGGGCTGATAGATGTGGCAAAACCCTCATAGCTATCATTATGCTATAATTTTAGATACAGCTTTGCTGGCATGATATCTGTTGTATTTTTCCTCCACTTGAACTATCTGAGACATCTTGATAAATTACTTTCTACCAACCCTTTCTCTTGGCATTTGTCTAAATTTGTGTACCAAATGGGGAAGAATGCCACACAATGTCTCAGGCAGAAGTAGGGCTTAACATTGATAAACAGGTTTGTTACATGTTGATAAAGTTTGGCACTGGAAGAAGCACAGCGATTTAGGAGCAAGAGAATTGATGTTTTGGCTTAACCCTTCATCAGGATTGGAGAGGGGGAAGGAGGTTAAAAAATAAATAGGGGGAGGGCTGAGGCTGGGGAAAGGTACTTGGGATGGCAATAGGTGGGTGAAGGTAGGAGATGATTGTGATAAGTCAGTGGGAAGTGTGAAGTGGGAAGGTAGATGGACAGGTTATTCAGGTAGGTCAGGTCAAGAGGGTGGAGTCAAGTCAGGGTTGGATCTAGGATAGAGTGAGGAGGGGGCTGTGTGGAGATTTGGAAACTGGAGGCAGTGTGGTTGTAGGCTCCTGAGGTGGAAGATGAGATGTTCCTCCTTCAGTTTGAGGGTGGCTTTGTTTTGGCAGTGAAGGAGGTCCAGAATGGACATGTCATTGGGAGAATGGGAGGGGTAGTTAAAATGGATGGCCACAGGAAGGTGGGGTTGGTTGTTTGGTGGTTACAGACTAGAGGTATTCCCTGAACCATTCCACAAAATTTGCGCTCTGTCCCTCCAATGTAGAGGAGACCACATTGAGAGCAACGGATGCAATAAATGAGGTTCACGGATATGCAAGTACATAATAGAACATAGAACATTACAGCACAATACAGGCCCTTCGGCCCTTGATGTTGCGCCGACCTGTCATACCAATCTGAAGCCCATCTAACCTACACTAATCCATGTACATCCTTATGCTTGTTCAATGACAACTTAAATGTACTTAAAGTTGGCAAATCTACTACCGTTGCGGGCAAAGCATTCCATACCCTTCCTACTCTCTGAGTAAAGAAACTACCTCTGACATCTGTCCGATATCTATTACCCCTCAATTTAAAGCTATGCCCCCTCGTGCTCACCGTCACCATACTTGAAAAAAGGCTCTCCCTGTCCACCCTATCTAACCCTCTGATTATCTTATATGTCTCTATTAAGTTATCTCTCAACCTTCTTCTTTCTAACGAAAACAGCCTCAAGTCCCTCAGCCTTTCCTCATAAGATCTTTCCTCCATACCAGGCAACATCCTAGTAAATCTCCTCTGCACCCTTTCCAAAGCTTCCACATCCCTCTTATAATGCGGTGACCAGAACTGTACACAATACTTCAAGTGCGGCCGCACCAGAGTTTTGTACAGCTGGAGCATAACCTCATGGTTCTGGAACTCGATCCCTCTAGTAATAAAAGCTAAAACACTGTATGCCTTCTTACCAACCCTGTCAACCTGGGTGTCAACTTTCAAGGATCTGTGTACATGGACACCGAGATCTCTCTGCTCATTGACACTACTAAGAATCTTACCATTAGCCCAGTACTTTGCATTCCAGTTACTCCGACCAAAGTGAATCACCTCACACTTGTCTGCATTAAACTCCATTTGCCACCTTTCAGCCCAGCTCTGCAGCTTATCTAAATAATCTTCTGGGGTCTTGGATAGAGATGAAGGGGGAGGTGTGAGCACAGGCTTTGCACCTCTTATGGCATCAGGTGTGGAGAGGGATTGGTGAGGTGTGTGGACCTAATGAGGGGGTCATGGAGGGAATGCTCCCTACAGAATGCAGATAGGAGTGGGGAGGGAAATATATTTTTGATAGTGGGGTCTGACTGTGGGTGGTGAAAATGGCAAAGGATGGTACACTGGATTTGGAGATTAGTGGAGTGGAATGTGAGCACCAGAAGGATTCTATCCTTGTTCTGGTTGGGGGTGGGGTTCAAGGGCAGAGGTGTGGGAAAAGGAGGAGATAATATCTGAGATGCTGAGAGTCTTTAGTAAGACTTCAGGTAATACTGAAGAGTAAATATACATTACTGTTACTGAAACATTCTGGTACACATCTTAGAAAAGTCTAAACAACAATTGGTTAGCTCTTCCCAGGATCAGTCTTTTATAACCTGATGGGTGTAACTAATATTATGTCAGTTAACCCTCTGAAGTTCTAATTGCTTTATACATCAGGGACAGTTTAGTCAGCTAGTGCAGCCTCAACACTGCAGTTCAGCCACCCCATGATAAGTGGAATACATGAGTGCACAATAACATAGGGTTGAGTCCAAAGAAGCAGCTCACTACATGGAGACAGCAGCCATAGCACAATCCCTATCATCCCCAAGTCTGTATCAGACAGTTGGCTGAGTGTTCTATTTCAGCAGGCCATTCAACATGCATTCTTCTCCTGCCACGTTTAAATCTGTTAAGTAAACCAACAGTTCAGCTTTGTGAAATAAATGTCCTGAGGATACATCAAAGATCTTCACTGCATCTTCAACTGGGATCTCCTTTTGCCCTTTATTCAGCTGACTGTTGCTTTTCTTTGGTAGCTTATTCAAGAGCTAAGCATGGCACAAGCTGCTGATCATATCTGTCACTGCTGCGAGGACATCATGATGACTTTCAGAGCATCAATCATGAGTAGTGTGGACATCCATGAAAGCTTTTACAGTGGAAACAAGCTTCAGCTTGGGTATTGTTGTGGAGTATTTGACAGATAATGATCGTTTATTTTGTGCTCGCATACAGAGAATCTTTAACACAGGTGTCAAAGCCCCCTGTGCCAATTTGCAGAACTTCTTCAAGCTTTATACAGATTACAGCATGCAGATTACAATTCCTTATTCATTATCCATGTGTTCCATAATATCTTTGCTTCCCACAGTCTTAGTAGGCATTATCTGTTCCTCACCCTTTGACAGCTATTAGTTTGGATCCCTTGTTCATTATATCTAGCTTTGTTTATTACTAACTATATGGCTTAAGACTTAACCCTTGCTAATTTAACCCCTTCACATGTGCAATAACTAGAGCATGGGAGATTATTTGAATCCATCAATCTATCTTTATATTTGTTCCTCAATTCCACAGTTCCTCTCACCAGGTAGTAGAATCTAGACATTCAATGTTGTCTGCTAAGGCTTGATCCTATTGCTGGAGTGTATAGTATATCTTATCTGCTCGTTTGCCTTGGATGAGGGTGAGATATTTGATTACTGGTGGGATAGCATAGAATTGTTTGGGTGTTTCATCAGGCCATTTTCATGATTCTCACAGCTTGCCGCTATATATTTCAACTAGTTCTGCCTTTCCCACTCTTGCTGCCACCTGTGGCTGTAGGCACAAAATGGTTGGAGTTGGGGCATGAGTGACTGTTCCTATATTAAAACTGCTGCTGCCCTGTGATAATACAGTATCTCCCATCACTAGTGTATGTGACAGGTGTTGATTTTTTGATGCCCATGAGTTTCCATTAAATACACATCTTGCCTCTTTTGATATGTATATTGGATGAGTGTATACAGGACTTCTACAGGAAATCTTTGTAAACTTTTCATTATATTTCCCCTATCCATTACATATTATGGTATATTGTTATACACATATAATGATCCTTCTTAATTATTCCAGCACTCTCTAGCTTAAAAAATGTCTACATGGATGTTGACTTCTGGTATAACTGAGACTGCCAGAATAATGCCAATTAACATTTTATAATGTATGACACATTCCACATTGTACACATGTTAAACAGTTGAGCTGGCAGCTGGTATAGAAGTACCTCACCCTTATGAATTTTTCTCAGATCTTCTGTCATCTGCTTGAGTATCCATGATCTAATATCATTTCTGATCCCATAATTTGAGAGATTATCCTGCATCTTGATTGATTTATTAATGGACCAGACATGAATGGCCAGGACTGCGGCTGAGCTCTCAATTACCCATGTCAGGACTTGGTCCATACTGAGCTGTCTATCCTGGATCTTTGTCCCTTTTCCTAGATTTCTATAAGTTGAGAACTTACAGTCTAAACCTTTTGGTCTGTTGTCGCCAAATCAATTGAATTTATTACTGAGACTCTTTGTTTAATGCTATAGCAATATCTTTGACAGAACTGTATTTCAGCTGGTCCTTTCCCAGGACTGGGGTTACAGAAACTTTTCACCCTCCACCATTAAGTCAAGCTGCCTGTGCTTTTATTTGTTTGTCCAAAGCTGTATACAGTGCTTGGGTTTGATCCGAACACCACTCAAGGAAATAAATATCAGAGATGTTTTGAATATTCGTTCTAGCTTCACTTATTACTAACGATTTGACTGAAGCTTTGATCCTTACTAATTTAGCACTGTCCATTTGTATCAACCATGGTGATCTATCAGATTTCCTCTCAATGAAGCTTGCGGCTAGTTTTTGCTGTGTTATCGGAGTCAGACTTAAAAACATAGTTGTGTTTTGTGACAGGGGAATCCATGGAAATATTATAACTCTGCAAGGATCCCAAAAGCAAATAGGTTGAGAAACCCTGGTCCAGTGCATTATTGTTAAATAATAATCCAAACAAGGTCAACAACGTTTATTGTGTGATGTGCAGTATAATTAGAGCTTTATATCTAACCTGTAATGTCTCTGGTTTGGCAGTATTTGATGGAACAGTATAGAGTCAATTTTATTCTGGGACATCATCTGTTCTATAGATTTTGAAGCTACTTGGATGCTGCCTGAACTGCTGTGCTCTTCCGGCACCACTAATCCAGAATCTGGTTTCCAGCATCTGCAGTCATTGTTTTCACCTCTTTTACATCATCTGTTCTATACCCACCCTTCGACATGGATGAAATTGTAGCAAAAAATTATGTTTGTTTCAACATTGAATCTTTGCACTAAAGGTACAAAATTTACAAATTAGCACTTCATTCCAATAGTATAATTTTGCTATGCCCCCAATATAAAATAATTGTTAATAACCCACGGAAGAAACAAATGGCTGTATATATGTCAATGTCTTTATTTGTATGACAAGGCACAAATTAGCAGGCAACATATATTTTGAAAATATAATTCTTAATGTAGAAACTATACTTCAATAGGAAGCTCAGCTAAATATAGTAAAATGTAAATAAAATATCAGGAAAACCATCAATAATAATGGTCAATTTAACAGGTACACTTACTCCTAGGTAACGCTTATAAAATTGTCCCATGGGAACCATGTACATGGACTCCCGTTCAGAATAATTAGATTGGGTGCTCCTCCTTCATTGTTCACTGGAAACAGCATGTCAGACATTACAACTAAGTAGTGATGACATCAGCTACATAGGTGGGGCTGATTCACACCAGACTGAGTAAGTGACAGAAGTCTGGAGTCAGACTGTCTTTCCTGCAGTATGAGAGGTATTGGAGATTCGGCTTGGTAGGGTTTGCAAACAGTTTCTTTGGTGAAGTAGCTTAGCAGGTTTTGTTGGGGTGGCGGGGGGAGGTGTTGGTGGTGGGCAGGATGGCTTCTGTGTTGTGATCAGGTTTTGGAGTCAGGACCCATTGTTTACTTTCTGCTTAAGATATTGTTGGGGATCTGATTGATGAAACACAATGTCAATTTGCATATATAAATGTCAATCCCACTTTCAGACAGGCTTCTCAAGACCTTGAAAAGTCTCCACTTGAAAATCACAACAGACTGTAAATGGAACAGGAAATCTACCCACTCCCTTTTGACACATCTGTTTTTTGCCAAGTAGCAGGTGTGAAGGAGTGGGTGTGGGGTAAGTTCAAATTTCCACTCTGTTAATTCTGTTATTACCAGCACAACTAGAACGCCAACCTTATTGATATCCAGAATTTTTCAGTTCAGGAATCTCCGTGGAGAGTATAGTGGGTCACAATGTGTTTGGTCTCACATCCTGATAAAACCATTTAGTCCTGAGAGATGACACCACGCTCCCCCACCCCCCCAATCTAGTCATTCCTACCATTAGATTGTTAAGAAAGGGAATGCAACCCTTTTTACAGTCTTAAAGTAAACACCACTCAAATCCCAAACCCTCACCCTCACCCTGATAACAGGTGGGTATCATGTTAGTTGGCCTGATCTGATAGTGTATTCGGGGGACAGCATTCAATTTGCAATATATGGTCATCAGATGAACACTCTACACGTACAGAATTACATTGACACTGAAGTGAACTAATTTTAGAATGTAGTGAGTGCAGGCCAATGAGAGGATGAGTGGAAAAGAAGAGGCAGTAACAGAACTCAGAAATGCAAACAGAAAGTGCTGGAATTATCAGCAGGTCAGACAACACCCTGAGAGATAAAATCCTCCTGTCGTTCCTCCCATCAGATTGTTAAGAAATAGAGTGCAATACTCTTTATATTGGGGAGAAGAAAACAGAATTAAAGGGCAGGATTTTCATATTAGCGTTAATCATGTTAATCATGGTAGAGAAAACAAGAGCTGGGAACGTTCCTAGCTCACTCTACCCTCTCTGGCAGAAGGTGCCATGAAGGGTGCGATTTTTGATCCAGGGCAGGATGGAGGTTGGGCTGTATGAATATGTCAAAAGTGTGGTGTTGGAAAAGCACATCAGGTCAGGCAGCAGGCAGCATCTGAGGAGCAGGAGAGTCGATGTTTTGAGTATAAGCCCTTCATCAGGAATGGAAGGGTTTATGCTTGAAACATCAACTCTACTACTCCTTGGATGCTGCCTGACGTTTTATGCTTTTCCAGCACCACACTTTTGACTCTGATCTCCAGCATTTGCAGTCCTCACTTTCTCCTGCATGAATATTGTGCTGGTTTTAGTTGTGGTGCTTCTACAAGCAGTTCAGTGGCAGAGGATGCTGTGTGTCAAGACAGGCTGGTTAAAATGCCTATTTCAATTCTCTGGGACTGATCTCAATTATTTTGTTCATTATTCGCCCATTTAGGACTCACCTCATATCCCTTCATCTGCTTCCACACACTTCCTATGCCTTATGCCACCCCATGGCTCTGCCAATCTTCAATGGCAACTTATATCCTCTTTGCCAAATTATTGGTCTACCCCAATCCCCAATGGTCCCCCATACCCTCCGTGACAATTCATGGCATTCTCATGGTCATTTCTGCAATTTACTTTCTGTATAGAACCAATGAACCCCAAGTAAAAATGGCACATATGAAAAAGCTTTTAAAACCCTTCCATTCATAACTTGCTTTAAAAAAATCTGGTGTTAGTGTAATCCTATTAAGAATGCTAATCAAACAGATATTTAAAGTAACAATGGCAGAAATGATTTGATATTATATAAAAAATGTAACTTTTTCTCCATCTAGTTTGTCAATGCTATCAATCGAGCATTATTTTGCTTATATCCACTTTGTATCCAAATAATAAATGTCGAGGATCTCAACCAAGCGTACTTAATCAGGCTTGGTCCAGAATCCAGAACTCCATTTATTTATAGAAACACGTGCAATAAAAGTGCATTCATTGCTTGATTGGTGGCTTGTTTTTTAACTAAGACCCATTTTGTCATTGGCTTAATTTTTATTTAGACAAGATAAGGAGATGTCAAATATTTAAAAGTTTCTGCTATTGACATTTGGTTGTTGCAGAGGATATGAGAGGTGTTTGAGGTTGTAAACAGGGCATGGGCATGGGCTTTTAAATTATCCAGACTTTGATTCAGTATGGTTCTGAGCCCTTGAGAAGCTCGTCTGACTCGGTGACTCAGAAGGATAGGAAATGACAAATTCTACAATGAGCCAGCCAGGTAAAGAATACGGGGTACAGATTCACTGCCAGCCCCTTCTCCTGTGCTAGTGAAAATTGAGTGTAATGGGAATGGAGGCAGGAATCCCAGAATTGGTCCTGCCCGCCATTTTCAAAAGCCTAGGAGAAAGTGAGGACTGCAGATGCTGGAAACAGAGCTGAAAAATGTGTTGCTGGAAAAGCGCAGCAGGTCAGGCAGCTTCCTGAAGAAGGGCTTATGCCCGAATCATCGATTCTCCTGCTCTTTGGATGCTGCCTGACCTGCTGCGCTTTTCCAGCAACACATTTTTCAGCTCATTTTCAAAAGTCTGCATAGTTTCTGTGACTCTACAAAAAATCCTAATCAACATTTTAGGTTATTGATCTTTCACCAGAACTGGGCAAATTAGAGATGTAGTATGGTTTGAGCAAGATGTGGGTGTAGCAGGGACAAATGGAAGGTCTATGGCTGTGTGCAAGAAAGGAAAGAATAAGTGACAGACGAGTCAGAGCTATAATGTCAAAGTAAATGGTATGGAGCAAGAAAAGAAACAGAAATTACAGACTGATATTGTTGAACTCTACGTTGAATTATGAAGTGTATAATGTGCCCTAAGAGGTAAGGTACTGTCAAGCTTGAGGAACTGCACCTCATCATTTAATTAGGCGCTTTTCAACGTTTCAGATTCAGCATTGGTTCAATCTCATTATCCAGTGAGTACATTGACTTCAATAGAGTCACAGAATTGAAGCTGCTACTGCTGTGTTGATGTTGTACAAATGGAGGGCAATTTGTCACTGTCAATTGCCTCCAAACTCATAGGCACATCTCTTTTCTCTGCCTGGCATCCATCGCAGTTGAGTTGGAGGCCAATCTTAGTGGGCACCAGGCCATGACTGGTATCAGAGTGAGAGAGGGTGCAGTAGTCATCACTGTAGTTATATTCACCATTTGCATCCTGAGGCATCATGGACAACATGGTGGCATTAGCCAGGTCCTCAAACAGCAACCAGCTTTCAACCTGCTGACCCTCAGTAGGTACAATGGACTGGTTTCCACTTAAACCACAAATGCTATTACTATATTCCAGCACTGAGTTGGAATAAAATCTATTCCTTGGATCAATAAGACAGTTCTTTTTGACGTACATGGAATCTGCATCATTGTTGTGTTTGGGGCTGTTTGGATCAAGTGGTGATGTGTAGTGTATTGGGATTGGTTTTATGTAGGTAATATTAGAAACAGCTTCAATTCTGGGAGTTATGATTACTGTGTCAGCTTCATCTTCCAAGGACCTCTTCATCTTCGTTATCTCGTGGACTGAACTTCTGCGAGACCTTTTCTGAATAGTTGATTGGTCATTGCGAACCCATTCCTAAAAGACATAGTCATAATTACAATGAATTTCTCCACCTAAGTTGTGTTGCAATATTTTATGGGTCTTTTCTTCATTATTTACCTGTTATTGTAGCTATTAAGTAACAATAGATTGTTGATGTTAGGCTTTCCATCTGATGGGAAAATTGCTGTTTACTGTGCGATAAAGGTGTTCTTATTTTAGAATTGGCATTTTACAAACAAAGGAAGATAAGTTTTAGTTTTAGTTCTGTGAAGATAATTCTTTTAAAAAGAGGCCAGTATTCAGTTTGCAAAAGTGGTCTAAATATATCATTTCAAAGAAAATGTGTGATTAGTAGTGTCTAGTTAGAAAACTGTGGTGTTAATTGATGAAATGATTACACCGTGCAACACAACATATTAAAAACAAGTGAATGGGGGCACTGCTGTTTTAGTTTGAATTCAGTTTTGAAGAATCAAATTTCAATTTTGTGCTAGCAGGAGAACAATTTCATCTCAGCAGAAAAAGAAAGTTTTCAGTTCAAGACAGTAGTTTCATTCTAGCAACAGGGCAGTTTGCTAGGTCTATAGAGATTAAAATTGTGATAGGTTTTAGAAAACTTTTGTCAGTCAGAATTATGTGGAGGTTCAGGCCATTAGAATTGGAACAAAGCCTTAAAAATGTTTGAACAGTCCAAGAAGCAAAACTGGAGAGAGTCTGTTAAGTAAGAAATTAAATAATTAAGATAGGAGTGATATTTCTCTGGGTTTAAGTATCTGAGAGATACTGAGTTTCTGAGAGAGAGATCTGAGAGAAAAATGCCATCCCGTATTCCCAATTCCTCCGCCTCCGCAATATCTGCTCCCAGGAGGACCAGTTCCACCACAGAACACGCCAGATGGCCTCCTTCTTTAGAAACCGCAATTTCCCTTCCCACATGGTTAAAGGTGCCCTCCAACGCATCTCGTCCACATCCCGCACCTCCACCCTCAGACCCCACCCCTCCAACCGTAACAAGGACAGAACGCCCCTGGTGCTCACCTTCCACCCTACAAACCTTCACATAAACCAAATCATCCGCCGACATTTCTGCCACCTCCAAACAGACCCCACCACCAGGAATATATTTCCCTCCCCACCCCTTTCCGCCTTCCGCAAAGACCGTTCCCTCCGTGACTACCTGGTCAGGTCCACGCCCCCCTACAACCCACCCTCCCATCCTGGCACTTTCCCCTGCCACCGCAGGAACTGTAAAACCTGCGCCGACACTTCCTCCCTCACCTCTATCCAAGGCCCTAAAGGAGCCTTCCACATCCATCAAAGTTTTACTTGTACATCCACTAATATCATTTATTGTATCCGTTGCTCCCAATGCGATCTCCTCTTCATTGGGGAGACTGGGCGCCTCCTAGCAGAGCGCTTTAGGGAACATCTCCAGGACACCCACACCAATCAACCACACCACCCTGTGGCCCAACATTTCAACTCCCCCTCCCACTCTGCCGAGGACATGGAGGTCCTGGGCCTCCTTCACCGCCGCTCCCTCACCACCACACGCCTGGAGGAAGAACGCCTCATCTTCCGCCTCAGAACACTTCAACCCCAGGGCATCAATGTGGACTTCAACAGTTTCCTCATTTCCCCTTCCCCCACCTCACCCTAGTTCCAAACTTCCAGCTCAGCACTGTCCCCATGACTTGTCCGGACTTGTCCTACCTGCCTATCTCCTTTTCCACCTATCCACTCCACCCTCTCCTCCCTGACCTATCACCTTCATCCCCTCCCCCACTCACCCATTGTACTCTATGCTACTTTCTCCCCACCCCCACCCTCCTCTAGCTTATCTCTCCATGCTTCAGGCTCACAGCCTTTATTCCTGATGAAGGGCTTTTGCCCGAAACTTCGATTTCGAAGCTCCTTGGATGCTGCCTGAACTGCTGTGCTCTTCCAGCACCACTAATCCAGTCTCTGAGAGATATGTTGCAGGGAAACGGTTCATAGGAACATAGGAACAGGAGTAGACCTTTCAGCCTACTCCACCATTTAATGAGACTTTGACTGATGTGTGGCCTAACTTCATCAACCTGTCTTTGGCCCATATCCCTTATAACCTTTGCTTAATAGTTCAAAACTTTGTTTTATATGGGCAAAATATTGTGGATGCTGCAAATCTAAATCAAACAGAGAAAGTACTGGAGAAACTCAGTAAATCTGGCGGCATTTGCGGAGAGAAAGAGTTAACATTTTGAGTCAGTTCTTAAACCAGATTCGATACATTAATTCTGCTTCTCTCTCCACATGCTGCCAGACCTACTGAGTTTCCCCAGTATTCTGTGTTCATTTTAAACTTTGTTTGGCTGTCTATGTAAAGATTTTTCTAAACTGTCGTATAAACAGCTTTATTTTATTTTTCTGTTGTAGAATAAACTTACTTTTTTTGGTGAAAAGTATTTGCAGCCTCATTGAATATGTTTAGTGATGAACTATCACTGTCGTCTAGTGCAGAAGTTAAACTTATGACCTATCCAGCCAAATTTCACTTTAGAATCTGATTTATCCAGTATTATCATTAACTGAGATCGTACTCCTGTGTCCCATTACTGCCCTGCCCCCTGTAAAGATGGCGATCAGGATTTTTTTTGTTCATGTGAACTGATGAACAGCAGCATAATTATGTAGCACCAGGATACCAACACTCAGCTCTTCACTTTTAGTCGATAGGAGATTAACCACCTGTAGGAGTTTAACTTCTTTTACAGATCCTTGCCATTCTTACTATCCTAAATTTTAAAATCATCTTTGATCTTGAAGCTCTCAGTGGCTTCTTTTTTCCTTATCACTATTACTTCTTTCTCCCTGACACCTTCTCCAGTTCTGCCCTCTTGTGTACAGTCCACAAATGGCTGCATGTTTCGCTGTCCTAACCTTCACCACTGAAATTCCCTACTTAAAACTTTTCTGCTTCTTGGGCCTCTTTTAAAACCTACATGTGGAATCATATACAGAATTGGTATGGATTATGGCAATAAATCTGGACGAATCTTGTTAGAAGGCCTTTCTTAATGTCAGAAGCAACCCATTACATTTTCACCAGAATTTTGGGCATTGAGACAAGACTCATAGAGGAAACTTGAGATAGAACATAGAACAATACAATACAGGATTGTATTGGCCCATGATATTGTGCTGAACAATATCATGCATATTACAGGGATTATTTCTTGTTAACAGTCTCATTAATACTGATTTTCTGTTTCAACAGTGCTTCAGCCAGAGCCTGAATGCTCACTGTTCTGTCATATCAACTTGCTATTAAAAATCATTCTTACATCTATAGCATGTGTCAGCGGCCTGTGCGACACACACACTACATGATATTTGAAGCAAATGGCCATGTCCAATGTATGTGAGGGTAAGGGTGTTTTGCTACATAGGAGAAGGTGATGGCCCACTAAGTTATTAATATAGGAAGCTCAGCTAGTGTTCTGGGGACCAGGGTTCAAATCCTGCTACAGCAGATGGTGCAATTTGATTTCAATAATAAATATCTGGAATTAAGTATCTACAGATGACCATGAAACCTTTGTAGATTGTCAGAAAAATCCATCTGGCTCACTAATGTCCTTCAGGGAAGGAAATCTGCCTGTTCTAGCTTACATGTGACTCCAGACTAACAGAAGTGTGGTTGAGTCTCAGCTGCTCTCTGAATTAGCCTAGCAAGCCAATCAGTTGTATCAATCAATATGAAGCTCAGCACCGTCCTCATGACCTGTCCTACCTGCCAATCTTCCTTCCCACCAATCCACTCCACCCTCCCCTCTAACCTATCACCCTCATCCCCACCCCCATCCACCTATTGTACTCTTTGCTATCTTCCGCTACCCTCCTCTCAGACCTATCACCTCCATCCCCACCCCCATTCATCTATTGTACTCTTTGCTACCTTCTCCCCAGCCGCTCCCCCCCCCTCTCCATTTATCTCTCCACCCTGGAGGCTCCCTGCATCCATTCCGGATGAAGGGCTTTTGCCCAAACGTCGATTTTCCTGCTCCTTGGATGCTGCCTGACCTGCTGTGCTTTTCCAGCACCACTCTAATCTAGACTCTGGTTTCCAGCACCTGCAGTCCTCACTTTTCCCTCAATCAATATGAAGTCTCAACAAACAACTGAAACCAGACAGGCCACCTGGCTTTGACCCAGGCATTGAAAAAGACAATAGCAGAAACAGTCCTGTCGACACTGTAAAGTCCTCTTCACTAGCATATGGGGCCTAGTGCCAAAATTGGGAGAACTCTCTCACAGACGAGTTAAGCAACAGCCTGACTTTTTACACTAACAGAATTACAGCTTACAACGTCCAGGCACCAGTCCAAACTGGTTGCCACATAGTGGTATGCAGTTAGGGGGGAGTTGCCTTGGGAGTGCTCATCATTGACTCCAACAATGTTATAGCTTCAGGTTAAACTGAAGGATTCTGGTTCTAATATTCAGAAAGGAGCCCTGGAAGATGGAAGGCATATCAGGAGGAAACAATTTGGAGATAGTGACGATAACTTGGTTAGGTTTAGGGTAGTTATGGACAGGGATGAGGATGGGCCAAGAATAAAAGTTCTAAAGTGAGGAAAGGCTAATTTTACAATGAGAACATACAAATTAGCCCAAGTGGACTGGGAGCACTTAAAACTATGTCAGAACAGTGAGAGGCATTTGAGGAAAAAACAGCAAGAGTACATGGCAAATATATTCCCATAATGACAAAAGAGTGGGACCAAGACTGCAGAACCCTGAATGTCAAGGATAATGAAAATTAGGGTTAAGATAAAAAGAGAAACTCATGTGGATATTAAAGTTTCAATACCACAGGGTCCCTAGACGAAATTCAATAATGCAGTGGGAAACCTACAAAGGAAATTATGAAGCAAAGAGTATACATTAGAAAGCATTTGGATGTAAAATAAAAGAAATCTTCGAGGGTTTTTAAAATTACTTAATGATCAGGACCCTAACTAGCGACAGAGTACAGTCATGGAGATAATATGTGTCTGGACCTAGAAGATGTGGGCACGGTTCTCAATGAATACCTTACATCAGTCTTCACAATGGAAAAGGATGACACAGGAACAGAAATCAGGGTGGAGGACTGTGAAATGCTAGAAGAAATTAACACAGAAAGAGAAGAGGTGCCAGCAGCCTTAAAAGTGGATAAATCTGCAGGCCTGGATATGTTGTATCCCAGGATATTAAGGAAGCAAAGGAGGAGATATCAGGGGCCTAGGTAGTTCTTTTCTGGCCACAGATGAGGTACCAGAGGCCTGGAGGACTACTAACATTGCCCAATTTTTAACAAAAGAAGAAAGTGATAGGCCCAAAAACTACACGCCAGTCAGTCAAACCTTGGTGATGGGAAAGTTATTGGGAAAGAATTCAGAGGAACAAATACATCTGCACTCGGAGAGACATGGATTAATCAAGAATAGTCAGCTTGGTTTGTTAAGGGATGTTGTGTTTGACAAGTTGGATCACTTTTTTTGTAGAGGTAACCATGAGTGTCGGTGAGGGTAATACATCTGATTTGGTCTATATGGGCTTTAGCAAGGTGTTTGACAGGGTTTGTCATGGCAGACTCATCAAGAGTTTAAGAAACCATGGAAACTGAGGCAAAGTGGCACATTGGAACCAAAATTGGCTGGAAGCCAAGAATCTGAGTGTGATGATAGAGAGATATTTCTGTGTCTGGAAGTTGGTTTCCTGTGGGGTTCCAAAGGACTCAGTGTTGGGTCCCTTACTGTTTGTCGTGTACATATTCATGATTTAGACTTAAAACATCATGGGTTATGATCAAGAGTTTTCAGGTGACACGATAATTATCTAGCCCTAAACTGAAGGAGGATATCAATGATCTGTCTGCATGATTGCCTGTCTGTCATGGTCTCCCATTGGACAATGACAGGATGCTGATCTGCAGAGGGCTCTGAAGACAGAGCAGCAGGGACTTAGAGAGTTAGTTAATGAGATGTGGCTCTAGACAGATAAGCGGTCTGGCCTGTTGGTTTGATAGCGACTGGGGAAAAAAAGTGACTGGGGCTGCTTGTGCCGGGTAGTGTCAGCCATGCCCGCTATGTGCCATAAGCTGTGTGAATTTGGGATTGAAGTGCCATTACCTTGTTGGTAAAGAGCAATTCCATAATGCCAATTCTTGGCTAGGTGCTCAGCTGAGATTTAACAATGGTGTTGATGCCAGCAGTGATGGCCTATTCTGTGATATCCAGTGAGTGGCGAGCTCTTCTAGCTATGGTAAGTGGTCAAATCATGCTAGGATTGGACAAGAAGGGAGATAGTTAATGAGGAGAGTTTGGGACAATTGGGCAAGAAATTGCGCAAGGCCTCATAAATACAAACTGTCTGTGAAACTTGACAAAATTGAAGCAGACAAAATATAAGATTCAGCCCAACTTCTTTCACTTTAGCTTTGAATAAGGTCTTCTGCCCTAACACATTCCTTACAAAAGCCAGCGTCATATTCTTTCTTGATCATGGGGTGCAAGAGTCTCTGGTATGGTCCACATATTAATGCCCATCTACAATTGCCATTTTGAATCACTACGGAGCTATGCTGGAACACACACAGTGCTGTCAGGGAAGAAATTTCTGCATTTTGGTAAAGCCCTAGTTAAATGATTTGGAACGTTTAGCTATGTTAAAGAGGCTACATAATGAAGTTGTTTTTGTCGTTATTGTCCTTGCCTGTGTAAGCATGTGGGTTGCCTGACTCTTTCATGGTCTGTGATCCTGCATGTATAGGAAATACCAGGCAGTAATCAGAAATGGAAATCTGAGGTGATCCTGCTTTCCTTTTTGCAACTTGAGAAAATGCAGAGCCCTTTACCAATCCTCAAGCAGGCAGGTCCAGTGTGAACAGATGCCTGGAACTTCCACTCCCAGACAACACTACTCAATAAGCTATGGCATTTAGGAGAAAGTAATCTCAGGTATGAGCATAATTACATAGAGTATTACTGTATTTACCTTGAAGTTTCCATTGTGTTCACTGTAGAGTGGCTGGAAAAAGTTGCCTGGGTTTGGAATATGAATCCATACCTTATTCACAATACTTGAAATGGACAAAAAATTAAAACAGAAATTAATGCATTCAATTTACATCATTAGGATAAAAAAAATTGTATATTTATTGTTGGAAGATGCAGAAAAAAAATTCCTCTAAGAAACAGGCAAGTGAGAGAAAACATCAAGTCATCAAAACAGAAAGAGAGAATGAGAAACAATGTTGTGCACAAAGTGACTGGAATATGGGATCCTTTCCCACTGAGCATGATGGAAGTTGAGTCATTTGTTGAGAAAGTTAGAGAATAACTTTCAAAGGAAAAATAGCAAAGAGAAAGAGCAAGAAAGCAAGACAAGATGGTTGATATGAGGAGGTTAAGGCAGTGAGATTACTATTCCCCTTTATCACCTTTCAGTTGCTTGCAACAAGCTATATTTTAGAAGAAATATTTGAAATGTTGTGTGTTGTGATTTTCAGTTCTAAATGTGAAGGAAGCTTTCAGGTAAGTTTAAATCAAAAGGAAGAGTAGTGTATATTTCTTCAACACCTGGAACCATAATGAAACATCTGACTATCTCATCGACACAGAAATATATAGGCAAAGATGGATTCTAGAGGCAAAGTTTTACGCTATTGACAAAATAAAGTACAAGGAGTAAACCACTTGTTCAAATCTCATGTGTTTAAAAATATACATGTATGGATCAAGCCCACATAGATGTTGTTTTGTGGTTCTTTGGATGAATGAAAGTTGTAAACCTCTAAGTTCTTGATGAAGTTATGGCCAGGTTTCACTGGGATAGCTGGTTGCTGGCAGTGTTCTATGTGTCTTGCTGCAGGAAAGTCAAATCCTTTAATTTAAAAAAAACTGATCTATCCCTTTCAATTTCTGGAAGCAAAAGAATTTGACATCTGGTGTTGGTATTGGTCAAGTAATTTCTACAATGCTATATCTCCACTTGCTGTACAGCTGGTTTGATGTTAGAAGCCACTGCTGCACAACAGGATTTTAATGTTGGCCATTGGGGGGTGTACTATCATTGAATATATTTAGAACAGAGATAGAAAGATTTTTTATTCTCCCAAGGAATAAGAGATATGAGGAGAGGATGGTAAAGAGAAACTGAAACCTATGATCTGACATGATCATATTGAATGGCAGAGAAGGCTCAGTGAACCATATGCTCTGCTGCTCCTATTCCTGGTGTTCTTATGGGACCAAAGTAAAGAGCTGTCATGTGACAGAAGCTCTAAAACAAGCATGTAGTGCTGAATAGTCTCTGTTGTGCTGTGATTTGTGCATTTACAAACATACTGACCCTAATAGTCACTCAATGTGAGGAGTTGATATTGACTCCAAAAGCATGGAAAAACTGTCAGTGGTTCCAGTGACACTGGGATAGATTGTTATCAGTTATAGTGACACTGGGAAAAACTGTAACTGACTCTCGTGATAACAGGGAAGAACTGTTGCTTGCTCCAATGATATTGGGATGAACTGTTACCATTTACAATGAATACTGGGAAAAACTGCTACCAGTTAGATTACTTACAGTGTGGAAACAGGCCTTTCGGCCCAACAAGTCCACACCGACCCGCAACCCACCCAGACCCATTCCCCTACATTTACCCCTTCACCTAACACTATGGGCAATTTAGCATGGCCAATTCATCTAACCTGCACATTTTTTGGATTGTGGGAGGAAACCGGAGCAAACCCACGCAGACGCAGAGAGAATGTGCAAACTCCACACAGTCAGTCGCCTGAGGTGGGAATTGAACCCGGATCTCTGGCGCTGTGAGGCAACAGTGCTAACCACTGTGCCACCGTGCCGCCATAAGAACCGGGATAGACTTTCCAGCACCAATAGCATGAAGAGAGACAGTCACTAGCTCCATTGACGTTGGAATGGGCTATTTTGGGCTATTTCTGGCTACAGATAGCATTGGAATTGTCTATTATTAGCTGCAGTCAATGGATATGGGTCAAATTATATAGACTTACCGTATGTGAATTCTGAAGTACAGAAGTATGGAAATAATGATAGCCAATGAGATTGGAAGCAGCACAACAAACAACAAGCTGCTCTGTTTGGAAGGACTGTCCGTAGCTTTAAAAGGAAAAAAAACAGAAATAAAGTTTATTATTCGGGTAGGTCATGGGCCAGCTTCACAAGGTAGAATATTTTAAATTGGGCTTCGAGAGAAGTTGTGATGAGAAGTGAAATTGTGGATTTTCTTGAGACACTCTGTGAACGGGTAATCTGCCCCATATTTCATTTGTGACTTGGGCTGCTACTGTGATGGTTTTGAGAAATTTCAGATTTCCAAGAAACATTCATTAATTTCAGAACTCCACGTGTCAACATTCAAGTGTGGCCTGAAGCATCTAATAAAACGTCCTTAACATTGTCCCATCAAGTACCTTCAGGACAGAAGCATCAAAAAGTACATCGTGAAAAATTCTATCACTACCCATTCAATCTTCCAAAGGCAGGAATACTACGGGTTAGATAAAGAGTAAAACTATCCCTACATTATTCCGGCATGAATTAGATACAGAGTAAAGTTACCTCTGCATTGAATTTTGAAGGTTACCTAGGTATAGAAAGGAAGGTGTGGAATATGTTAAATACAAGGTAAAGTTCATACAAACATAGAAACCTAACCAGGAGCAGGCCAACTCGCCCCTCAAGCTTGCACTGCCTTTCAATAAGATTACAGCTGATCTGATTGTAACCTCAAATCCACATTCCCACCTATTGCCAAAAATCTTTCACTTCCTTGCTTAACAAAAATCTATCTACCTCTGCCCTAAAAATATACAAGGGATTTGCTTCCAACACTTTTCCAGGTAGAGAGTTCCAAAGACTCATGAGCCTTAGAAAAAAATTAATCTAATGTGTTTTTAAAAAGTGGAATCCCTGATTTTTTTTAAACAGTGATCATAGTTCAACATTCTCATATAAGAGAAAATGTCTTCTCCATATCTACCATGTCAAGTCAGCTTTAATGTGCCCCTCATTGATAAATTATGTGTTTTACAATATCATGACCTCATTTAATTTATTTAATTGCCTTATGCAGTCTTGATTACTTGTACCCCAGACTCAAAACCCAGGACCAAACTCCCATTACACAAACTCAACCTATTGCCTAGGATTTCGATGGTCAGTCAACGCACTTCAGGGCTACATGAGTTAACTATTTTTACTTCATATTATTGGAGCTTTCTTTTTTATTCACTCATTGACTTGAGCATTGATGGTCAGGCCAGTATTTACTTCCCAACCACTGCAGTTTATGGTATTGTTAATCATAATGTGTGGTTGGGGGAAATTCCAGGATTTTAATCAAGCGACAGTGAAGGAACAGTGATATATTTCCAAGGTGGGATGGTTTGTACCTTGAAGGGAACCTTGCAGGTGGTGGTATTCAGATTGTTGTGGACTAAGCCAGACAACTCAAAACATTCTCAAGCAGGCAGTCCAGACCATAACTTTGCAATTTGTTTCAGTAAGTGTACAGTGAAAATTACCTGGAGTAAGTTAGCTAGGTTTTAAAACAGACAAAAATTTATTCGCAAAATTACAGAATGGAACACAAAGAACAGAATAAAGAACACCTACAGAACTCGGTCTATCCAAACTAGACTTAATTATGATGTTCCAAATATGCACAACAGTCCCAATAAACAAACCCCTTAAACACGGAGCAAAAAATAAAACAAAGGCTTCTAGGTCAAAGTTAGAAGGACAGAAGGAGCGAGAGTCTAGCAGCCTGTTTCCATCCATCTCCACAGGTGAACTTCTCTAACTGAAATTCTGAACTGAATGGCTCAGCTGGACAGCTAGCCACGCCCCTTTGACTTATACAGGTTACTTTTAAAGACTTAAGCTTTGGACTAAAGTCTCATCTGTTTACGTATAAACCACAAGACTTTTCATCTCTGTACAAAACCCAGCCGATTTGGAGCCCAGCCTGTTTATGATCCCTCTGAAAAAAACCAAGGACACAGTATCCTTGATAAAATGAACAGCTTTTAGAAAAAAGGACCAGCTTTGTGACAAGATGCAGTTGCTGCCTTTGTCCTTCTCGGTGGAATAGGTACCAGGTTTGGAAAGTGCTGTTGATATAGTCTTGATGAGTTGCTGCATCATGTAGATGGTACACACTGTTGGCAATATGTTGGTGGTGAAGGGAGGGTGAATGTTTAAGATGGTTGATATAGCGTCAATCAAGTGAGGTACTTGGTCCTGTTCTGTGTTCCTTACTGTTGTTGGAGCTGCATTCATCCAAGCAATTGGAGAATCTTCAACTGTGCAGACTTCTATGTTTGCATATTTCTATCCACACAACATGCTGTATTCTGTTAAATGTTGATTCACCAACCCACTGAAAAGCTCTGACATATTTAAACAGATTTTCAGTGTGTAACTAAATGTATGCCTGCTCGAATTTGCTAATGCTGTATAAAAGAGGACATGACCTGTCCTCCCATTGATGATTCAGTGCTGTATAAAAGCTCTCTATAGGTATACTGCTCTACATTTTTGAAGAAACTGGCATTGGAAGGCCCCAGAAATGTAAATGTTGTAGGTTACAGAGAGACATAGATAAGCTGCAGAGCTGGGCGGTGAGGTGGCAAATGGAGATTAATGCGGAAAAGTGTGAGGTGATTCACTTTGGAAGGAGCAACAGGAATGCAGAGTACTAGGCTAATAGTAAGATTCTTGGTAGTGTAGATAAGCAGAGAGATCTCAGTGTCCAGGTTTGTAGATCCTTGAAAGTTGCCACCCAGTTTGGTAGGGTTGTTAAGAAGGCATGTGGTGTGTTAGCTTTTATTGGTAGAGGGATTGAGTTTTGGAACCATGAGATCATGCTGCAGTTGTACAAAACACTGGTACGGCAACATTTGAAGTTTTGGTCACCGCATTGTAGGAAGGATGTGGAAGCTTTGAAAAGGTTTCAGAGGAGATTGACTAGGATGTTGCCTGGTATGGAGAGAAGGTCTTATGAGGAACTTGAGGCTGTTTTCATTAGAGAGAAGAAGGTTGAGAGGTGACTTAATTAATCAGAGAGTTAGACAGGTGGGACAGTGAGAGCCTTTATCCTCAGATGGTGATGGCTAGCATGAGAGGACACAGGTTTAAATTGAGGGGTGATAGATATAGGACTAATGTCGGAGGTAGTTTCTTTACTCAGAGAGTAGTAGGGGGTGTAGAACGCTCTGCCTACAACAGTAGTAGACTTGTCAACTTTAAGGACATTTAAATGGTCATTAGATAGGCATATGGATGAGAATGGAATAGGGTAGGTTTGATGGGCTTCAGATTGGTTTCACAGGTCAGTGCAACATAGAAGGCTGAAGTGCTTGTACTGCGTTGTAATGTTCTAGGTTTTATAACATCTTCCTCTCAAGGTAATTAGAAAACATTCTCTATCAAAGGTACCTTTTCATGTGAAACATACTCATAGTAAAAAGAAAGATGACGATCCAGGGAAATCAGCAGCTGAAAGAGTGAAGACACAGAAGAAGACAGAGACTGTGTAATTTTGAAATTAAGTTAATGTACACTCATGGGATCTCCGCTATATTCATAGCAGAAGCGGTAATGCAAAGGCTAGAACAAACCAATCATCAAACCAAAAATCTGGGTTCGCTACGTAGATGACACCTTTGTCATCACAAGACGAAACAAGATAGAAGAGACATTTAACATCATCAACAACACCCTCACAGGCATAAAGTTCACCAAGGAGGAAGAAACCGACAACAAACTCGCATTCCTGGATGTCACAGTAGAAAGAAAGGACAAGGGAGAATTACAAACCTGCATATACAGAAAACCTACAAACACTGACCAAATACTCAACTACACCAGCAACCATTCCAACACACACAAACGAGGCTGTATCAGAACACTATTCCAATGAGCCACCACACACTGCAGCACAGACGAACTTCGAAAAACAGAGGAGAACCACCTATACGACATATTCAAGAAGAACGGATACTCAAAAAATACAGTGCGCAGATTCCTCAAGAACAAACTACGACAAGCAGACCAGACAACAGCCAGAAACCCTAACTACCTTACCATACATCAAAGAAGTTTCAGAAATGACAGCCAGACTACTGAGACCCCTCGCAATCCTAGTAGCACACAAACCCACCAACACTCTCACACAAAAACTAACAAACTTAAAAGACCCAGTACAACCCATGGACAAAACCAACGTCATCTACAAAATTCCATGCAAGGACTGCCACAAACACTACATAGGACAAACAGGAAGAAAATTAGCCACCAGGATACATGAACACCAGCTAGCCACAAAAAGACACGACCCTCTTTCCCTCGTAGCCCTACACACGGATGAAAAAAAACACCATTTCAACTGGGACAACACATCTATCCTGGGACAGGCTAAGCAAAGACATGCCAGAGAATTCCTAGAGGCCTGGCACTCCAACCACAATGCCATAAACAAACACATAGATCTAGATACCATCTATCAACCCCTCAGAAAACGAACAGGAATGACATCACCACAAACCCCAGGAACCCCATCCAAGAGAAAGATATAAATAGAAAGCAGGAGACAACAGCTTTGCTTCACTCGGAGGTCGCCACTGATGATGTTACCTAGCCAGGTAATGAAACGTCTGGATATCAAACCTACAGCTCAGCGAGCAAGCCTACACCCCACCCATAATTTTAATAAGTGTCTTATTGGAACAGCATATTATTTTTATCAAGTTGGAATCAAATAGCAAGTGGAAAAGAGAAGGAGGGCTTGGATTTGTGAAGTTTTTTTGTTGTTTAATGCTCTCTATTAGAGTTAGAAAAATAAATTGTTCTTCTTTTCTTTAAATAGTGAAATTTAGGAGTTCTCTGTCACTCATATTTTAATAGATAGCGAGGTGAGCTTTTCTACGTGTTTGGTTTAATTGACAAAGAGGTTTGACCACCACTTGTAACCATGGGAAAAGTCTGAAATTGTGCTTTTTTTTGGTTTGGAGTAGTATGTTTCTTCCATCAAAAATGTGTAAAGATTAGGTTCCACTTCTATCTTTCACCACCTGGCTATCTGTGATAGAAAAGAGAGAGTGAATTAAAATGACAGATAAACCAAGTAAAAGACAAAGAAGCAGAAAGCGAGAAATAGACATAGCTAAAGTGAGGGAGACAAATTCAGAAAGATTGAGGGATCAGTCAGATAGTATTCTAAACATAATTTCAGCAGCAGTATACTTGCCAGAGTTTATCTTCCATTTTATTTCTGAACTCCACTTGCTCCATCTGCCGTTATAACCTCTACTCCTTGAAGGTATACTGCGAACTCTTGCTTTATAATCTGTTACTGGTTTCAATTCTGACTCCTCAATAGCCAGATGCTGGATATCATTAACTATCTTTTTCACCTTCACATCCTGCTAAGGAGAAAAGAGTTTCATGTAGGATGTATGATGGAACATAGCATAACAAGATATTTCTAAACAGAAAATGTGGATATCATAAGTTATACTTTTTCAGAGCAGTGCTGGGAGGTTTATTCCATGTGAAAAATTTACAGAGGGTAAAATTGAATGTAAAGGTCAAACAAAGCTGTAAAGCATATTGACAAGGTGGGGAATGGTCTAATAAGTGGCAGGTGGATTTCTATATCTTTTAGTCTGAGGCAATAAATTTACACTGTAAAAAATAACTCAGTAATGATGTCCCTAGGATGTTGATGTTTTAACGTATATTTACCAGGATACTGCTTGGTATGAAGGGACACAAATAACTCTTGAAAATTGTTCCTGTTTGTGTTTTGCAAATTAAAGGGCAACATAGCAGAATTTTTAAAATTATGACATGGTGTTCCCACCTAACTGTAAAGAATGCAATAATAATTGTGTCCACTGTTTCACAGGCATCCCAAAGTGTACAAAATCCCAAATAGCCCATCAAAATGACCAGTTTGCCTGACTGACTGCTATTCAGGACTCAGTAACAGAAAAATAACTATTTACTGTAACATACTTCACTTTCCCAAACAGCAGAAAAAAGGATTCCTAAACTATGACTATGAAACTTTAACTATACCCCTTCAAAAACCCTGAATACATACACAGGATCAATCATGAAGATGGTCAAAAGACAAATGTTTTACCGTATGTACCTTGGGTGGTAAAAGAATATAGATCAAGTAAAAATTATTCAAATTCAAAAATCCACATCGCAAGGTGGAAATTTATTTTTATCACAGTCCTTTTAATCTTATCAATGATACATTGTTATCTGTAACATGACAGTCACTGTTGGATTCAATAGTTGATCAGGTGAACCTAGTTTTTTTTTGTTTTAGAATTTTTTTCTTTTAAACTTTCTCGGTTTTTCTGACCTTTCCACATGAGACAGCGAGAAAGAGAGAGATGAATAAATGCATGCTTTCTGTTTGCAGGGTCTGAAGGTCCTTTCTTTGCTACCCCAGCTTTAACATTCTGCAGCTCACTGAGAGGCAGAATTTCTTAACTCAAAAAACTCTTCAATGCTGCTTAATTCCAAATTTTCCCTCTTACTGCTTCCAAAAGCAATATTGTAGTGCACAGCGCAAAAACAATCACTTGATTTTGCAAATATCTCATGGTACTTGGGCGCAGTGGTTAGCACTGCTGCTTCACAGCGCCAGAGACCCAGGTTCAACTCCCACCCCAGGCAACTGTATGTGTGGAGTTTGCACATTCTCCCCGTGAATGCATGGGTTTCCTCTGGGTGCTCCAGTTTCCTTCCACAGTCCAAAAATGTGCAGGTTAGGTGAATTGGCCATGCTAAATTGCCCATAGTGTTAGGTGTAGGGGAATGGTTCTGGGTGGGTTTCTGTTCGGCGGGTCGGTGTGGACTTGTTGGGCCGAAGGGCCTGTTTCCACGCTGTAAGTAATCTAATCTAATCTAAACAAGTACTTCAGTTATTATGTCACAGTCTAATCTTCAGTTCAGTTTATAGTCTTTAAATTGAAAATATATGGTCTCTTATGTTTTCAGCGGTTGAGAGGGACCTGACTGAAGCATGCAAATCCTAAGCTCCAAAGTAAAGTGTTGAAGGGCTGAAGTGGTGTTTGAATTGGTCCAAAAGTAGCATGATAATGTGGTGATTTGTCAATAACAACTTTTGTCGATGAAAAGTCAAGGAGGGTGATGGCTATGCAGCATGGAGGGACATTGTGCTGAGGTCACAGTTGGATGATGACCAGGACATCCCAGATCTAACCCTCCAACTCGACACCACCCTCTTGAGTTATCCTACCTCTCCATCTTCCTTTCCATCTCTCTGCCCCAACCTCCCCTCTGATCTATCACCACCCCTCCAACCTGTGTCCACCTATCACCTTCCCAGCAACCTTCCCCCAGCCTCACCCCTACCCTCCTACTTATCTCTCAGTCCCCTTTATCCCCTACATTCCTGGTCCCAGATGCTGCCTCATCTACTGTGCTTTTCCAACGCCACACTATTCAACTCTGATCTCCATCATCTGCAGTCCTCACTTTCTCCATGATGACCAGGACATGCAATTGGAAGACTGCAGCCACCAGGTATCTGCTCTGACTAGTGTGTCAAAGTAATTTGCACTGTCTCGTTTCTCAGGGAAGGAGAGGAGAATTGGGAATGGCATATAACTGAGACAAGTTGGGGTATTGATGAGATACAAATACTTGGAAATAAGCTGATTGTGATGTTCTGAAGTTGTCAGTTAAAGAAAAATTCAAAATATTTTCTTGATGATGTTTAGATTCTGATTTTTTTCATTTTTGTCATATTCCCCCAACCTTTTCACCATTGTTTGCGCTATTCCAGGGGGAGGAAAACTTTACCCCAGGGTGACATCAAAAAGTAGAGCAGATGAAGAAAGACAATATAACCAGTTTCAGAAAGATGAACAACACTTAAAATATCAGGTAAATAAGCAGCAGATTCATGGATACAAAAATGCAGAATAACATAGTAGAAATTTCTATGAGCTGCCAGGGAAAGTGGTGGAGGCTGATACAATTGCAACAGTTAAGAGGCATTTGGATGGGTATATGAATAGAAAGGGTTTGGAGGGATATGGGCCGGATGCTGGCAGGTGGGACTAGATTGGGTTGGGATATCTGGTCGGCATGGACGGATTGGACCAAAGGGTCTGTTTCCATGCTGTACATCTCTATGACTATGACTCCATAAGTTCACTTGATATAAATACTCTAGTCAGGGCAGGGGATGACTTTTTTGTGCAAATCTTTCTCTTTTTCCCAACAATTATGTTGGATAATTTGTCATGTGTAATGAATGAGAATGTGGGATTTTATTTATAGAGATGTGAGCATCATTGACAAGGCTAAAATTTATTACCTCCTCTTAGCTGCAGATAACATGACAAAAGTGCTCCCGCAGTGTTTTTATTCAGGAAATTCTTGGATTTAGACCCAGCAACAATGAAGGAATAGTAATATATGTCCAAATTACATGAGTGTATCTTGAAGAGGAGTATGAAGGTAATAAAGTGCCATGTGTCTCATGTTTTGTCCTTTTAGGTGATGCACGTTGTGGGTTTGGGAGGGGCTGCTGAAAAAGTCTTGGCAGGTTGTTATAATGTATTCTGTTTACAGTTGAAATTGCTTTGAGTTGATGCTGGATGGAAGGGATGTTGAAATGTCTCGGGCTACAGGATAGAATCTCTGGGGTACTTTGTGGGATGGTAATTGGCACAGGGTTGAAGCCAGAGTCATTCACCTCTTTTGTTTCTCTGCTCCAAAATTCGACTTCATGCTCCAGACAGTTTTTCAAATACTGGCTTACATGGTTCTGCCATGTGATGATAACCTTCCGTGTTGTTGAATTAACTGTCACAGACAGTTGCTGAGGTGCTTTCAAATATACTACAAAATAAGAGTTATCCAAGAGTTACACAATGAGATATCACATTGTTATAAGAAGATGATAATATCCTGTTCAGAATGAAATGGAGAAAAATTAACTTGTATATTGTGGGAATAATTGATAACAGTTGAAACTCTTCCCCTTTCAGTCAGACACCTCCAGAGAGCACTTTACACTCAGAAGTGTGGTGTATCTCTAAAGCTATGATTCCCTTCAAATATACACCTACGGTTACATTATACCCCTATAAATACACAGTTATGGAGATAGTACTACTGTGCTATACACAATACCCTTTTGAGCACTTATTTACTCATATGGAGGGATTGCCATTTTAAATACACAATGTTTTGGAAGGAGTACCCTTTAAATATTTGCCATTATGGAAACAGTGCCCCTTTAATTACACAGTGTTATGGAGGGAGTATCTATTACAATACACACTTATGGACAAGTGCCCCTTTAAATACACATTTACAGTTTTGGAGGGAATGCCTCTTTAAATACACAATTAACACTTACTGTTCTGAGATGGTATGAATTCCTCAATGATGCAAGTTTGCGATGTGTTAGCTGGGCTGTTTGACTTAAGGGTGATTTTAAATTTATCGATACTCATGAACATCTGAAAGTGCATGATACAAGTGTAGTAGTGAACCCATCTCTCGTCCTCCATTGGCAGCATGGAATTTCTTGTGAAAGTACAATTATTCTCATGAGAAAAGCGGTTTGACACAACCCTGTTTGGAAATGGATTGATTAAAAAGTCCATTAATGCTTATAATAAGGCCTAGGCCATTTTCAGCCACCCATCCACTGACATCCATCACTGCCTCCACTGTGGAGCATTTTAGCTGAAGTGTGTGCTATCTATAGGATGCACTGCAGGAACTCACCAAGACATTTTAGACACATTACACAAACCTCTACCACTTAGCAGGACAAATTCTGCATGCATTGAGTAGGTCAACTGCTTTACGTCCTTCTAAGATTTGTTAATTTCCTCTGTGGCTGTGCCATTTGACCAGATGATTCACTTCAGTCTCCTACTCTTGTTCTCCAGTAATAGATAAAATTATAGTATTGGATGCAGGGTTGACTTCATGTACAACATGTGATCAGGTGCCATTAAATCCAATTACTGTACTGTTTTGGCCTGACTACTGGGAAATTGCAGAACCAATAAGACAACTAGGGATTGGATAGAGAATAAAGGTTCTCTACTTTGTCCCATGAAACGTTCCCAGGTCATGGTCAGCACAGGTTAGATACAGTGTAAAGCTTCCTCAATACTGTTCCATTCAATGTTCCCAGCATGTGTCCAGTACAAGTTTAATGCTCTGTCTGCACTGTAGCATCAAATACTCCCAGTGTTAGACAGAATGCATTAAGTACAGAATAAAACTCTCTTCTCAGATGTGTTTCAGGAAAGTGAGGAGGACCATACATTGGTTCCTGAAACATGGCACAGCAGCAGCAAAGAGGTTAATGGCTTGGGAGAAAACAAAATTGCAGAATGACTTCACAGTACAAAGAAGTACATAATACTTGAAGCTAGCATGTAACATTAAATCGTAAGGTAAGTTGACTTAAAATTGTGTGCCAGTGTTCTTCCATTCGAATGTATGTTGAGTTCTTGCTTTGCATCTCAATTTCTAAAATGGAAGAAATGCATCTGTGCCATTTCTGTGTTGACCCAGAGGTGATTAATCATATAGTGGCTAGTTAGCTCAGCTAGTGCATGACTAAGGACCTTCTCTACTGTATCAAAGGATTGGTCCTTGGATGTTATGTAGATAACATCAGCGCAGAAGAAACTTTCAGTTTGTGAATAGATGGGCTTGCCTTTGAATCAAATATTGAACAAGAAGGGCATGTGAACATTACCTCGAGCTAAGCCACCTTTCTGTCTGGATCAATAGTTTTGCTGGTCATTGGGGTCAACAAAACAAAATCTGTTGGCCACCAATTTACTTTATCAATCTGGTATGATTGCACAATGTTCAACATCATTTGCAATGTCTCAGATACTGAAACCATCTATGTCCAAGTTCAGTAAAACATGATAATATTCGGGCTTAAGCTGACAAGTGGCAAGTAATAATTGTGCAATAGAAATGCCAAGCAATTACTCTCTCCAACAAGGGAGAGTCTAACCATAGCCCCTGAAATTCAATGACATTGTCAATACTGAATCGCCCATTATCAACATCTAGGGGTCACCATTGCCTAGAAACTGAACTGGATAAGCCATATAAACACAGTAGCTGTAAGAGGAGGTCAGTGGTTAGGAACCCTGTAGCGAATATCTCACCTTCTGACTCCCCAAACCCTGGCTATACAATCTACAAGGCAGAAGTCTGGAGAATGATGGAATACTCCCCATTGCCTGGATTTCTAAAGCCCCAACAATACTAAAGAAGCTTGACACCTCCTTGTTGGCACCACATCCACAAACATCCACTTGGTCCACTACAGGAGCTGCAGTGTATACCAAGCACAATATGCACTGCAGACTTTTATCAAGGTTTCTTAGATGGGCCTGCCAAACACACAATCACTGCCATATCAAAGGATAAGTGCATCAGATATGGGAACATCGTCACTTGCAGATTCTTTTCCAAGCCATCCACCATCCTAACTTGGAAATATATTACTGTTCCTTCAAAGTTTCTGGGTCAAAATACTGCAGCTTCCTTTCTGGAATTTTCCTGGCCCTCTAAGTAAGACACACAACTTCTCCTCTTCTATGTTTGCACTTGAGAATGTGAATTGAAACAGCCTAAGCTCTTTTCACAATTACAGATTAATGCTATCTATATATTTGATTTGAACCCAGCTCTCCAAGGTGAAACTGGCTTATGACTAGCTATCAGTTTTAGGGGTAGTGAAACTAAATGCTATGGGATTGCACAAAAGCTGATTAGTCAGTGGAAAGTGCTTACCTAAAGACTTGCAGAGTGATGTGGCTGTTGTTGTTTCTCTCTTTCCATGTGCAATCCATTGTCTGTATATAGTCAACATAACAGCGCAGTGGACCTACATAACAAAAGATATTCCCAGTAAATACAAAAAAATATGTTTGGGTGATTAATACATTCAATATGCAAAGTCCAATGAAGAAAATATTTGTAATTAATCTACGTTCAATCAAAATTAATCTACCTTTAATTAATCTACCTTCAATCTAAGCTTTCTCTTGCTTAGCCCCAATCTGTGAAATGAATAGGTCACTTTAAAGTTTGCTTCAAAATTCAGTTGCAGACTGTATGGTGTAACACTCTGATTAACAGTATGTTGAAACTTCCTTTAGGCATTAAAGAGCCTTTAGTGGTATTTTTGGTTGTATAAGGTAATGGTTCTGAAAGGGTTAATGTTGGAGACTGGCATTAAGATCCACCAGAATTGATGATTTCATCAGGGCAGGGAAAGGAAGAAAATCATAGGATCTTGTAAGGGGAAAATCTATATCCACAAATTTGTCAATAGCTTTAGTATTTGATTGCTAAAATGCGATAAAATGCACTTGTTTTCTTTGACCATAAAAAAAATGATCCTTCGACCAAATCGTCAAAAGAGGATGGTGGCAGCACAACACCATGGGGATCAGTAGTAATGTCACCATACACATGGTATCGGAAGTGGGCTTCATTGCTTATTCTACAATATAACAACAGAGGATCCAGGAGTAGAGAATTTCAGTGGACTCAGGAGCAATATTGGATATTTAAAAACAGGACTAAATTTAACTTTTTTTGACTATGTACAAGTTGCATTGAGTTTGCTGGAATGATTCTTGCAGCAAGACAAGTGAATTTTCTCATTAAATCTTACCAAACTCACAGAACTAATTGCCATTCTTGCTCCTGCAGCATGTATCACGATTTCTGGCCCATCTTACTACATATTGTTCCCAGAGCAACTTACTGCTCAGTGGATAACCCAGAACTGGCCAACCTCCCTGAAGCTAACATCACCTTTAAAGGACTATTCAACATTGAGACAAGCACTGTCAGTCCAGAACTACACGGTACGGTTTGCAACATTTGCTCCAGATATTGCAAATTAAGAAAATCAACACCCTGCTTTTTGGGTAAAATCGATGGGCTCTGCTTAGACAGGGTAGTGCACAGGACCAACTAATGTCTATGGATTCAGGACATGGTCAGAAGGAAATTGCCTGGTCTTAGAAATCCAGAATACTAGAAGAAAATACCTATTGTATCATTTGCAGCTGTGTTTGATGAAGGGAATTCATGAGATAAAAGAATGCTAGATGATGTTAGGGGCATCTATCTAATTCAACAGGGAAGAGTTCCTCTGTAAAAGAAATTCAGGAGATTAAGGGGTCCTCCATGTATGGGATCCTGCATTAAACTCCACTCAATTTGATGACGTCATAGAACATTGGCAAGGAGAGGCAGAACAGCTCTGGATCTTGGTTATGTGAAGACCTATATCCACAGGACCCCAGTAGTTTTAGTAACCATATTCATCTCAGTCATGTAACTGATATCTAATTGCTGCCATGCGTGAAATAACGTCTTATGGAAGAAGATCGTTTTGTTCAAACTCACTAGTGCTTTTCTTGCTACCACTGTCAACCATGTAGGCCCTTAGACTCAGTCAAGGAAAGAGGATGGTGGCAACAAAACACCCCAATCACGAGCTGGTGGTGGTTAGCATCACAACAAAAATGACAAATACATTTGAACCTATTGGGAACAGTAATATGATGGATCAGAACAATTACTAGCGATAGATATCAATGGGAATGAAATCAAGTAGGTTCCACCTGAGGGCTAACACAGTGGCTCAGTGGTTAGCACTTCTTCCTCACAGTGTCAGGGACCTGGGTTCGATTCCTACCCAGGAATCTGTCTGTGTGGAGTTTGCATGTTCTCCCCGTATCTGCATGGGTTTTCTCTGGTTTCCTCCCACGATCACAAAGATATATAGGTTAGGTGAATTGGCAATGCTAAATTGCCCATAGTCAGGGGTGAGGGGAATGGGTCTGGGTGGGTTACTCTTCAGAGGGTCGGTGTGGACTTGTTGGGCCAAAGGGCCTGTTTCCATACTGCAGGTAATCTAATCTAATCAAAATTATCCACTTCATCTGTTTGGCACTCAAGTGATGAAGGTGAAAATAATCCCCTCTTTGTGTCTGTATGAGGTGATTGATTTAGGAATAAGCTCTTTGTACCCAAATATAATATGTTAATTTTCCTGGATTAATTAGTAAGGGTCTTGACACTATTTACATTCTGATTATTGTATTCTGAAACAGTGGGGAAAGAAGAAGAGATGGTTGTAGTACATAACTTTGGACACTTCTGGCCTCTCAGCAGTGGAAATATGAAATTGACATTGATATAGACATCCAAAGGAACTCAATGTCACTTGCATAACCTTGCTTCTCTGCTCTCTCACCATTTGACTGCTTCCTTCTGTCCAGTTTTGTGGATTATAGAGATGTCATCTATGCAAGGACAGACTGATTAGTTAATACTTAGACCGACAAATTGTTGGAACATCTGTGGGTCAACTGATGGATTGATCTATGAATGGCAAATGGATCAATCGATACAAATACATGGACAGGCTGATCAATTTAAATGTAGAGAAGCAGTAGATGAATAATTTTCAGGTCATTGTCAGTATGATTTTGATTTTGAGTGTATATCTGGCCCTTATACATGACTGAAGACTTCTGACTTACCTCAAATTTGGCCCCAAGATACTTTTTGAATGGTCCTGGTTCATTGTTCAGTTCATGTTGACTTAGCTGATTTTTGTGTTTGCAGAGGTGAATGATTTGCAGTGTTGGCAGAAATGGTGCGACATTAGGACTTATTGTTCAGGGAGGAAAATGATAGTTGCCATTCCTGTTCCCTACAGTGGCAGGATCAGACAGTCAGCATGGCTTTATAAAAGGGAAATCATGGTCAACAAATCTCCTGGAATTCTTTGAAGATGTATCGAGCAAAGTTGATGAGGGGTGACAGTGGATGTCGACTTTCAGAAGACTTTCAGCAAAGTTCCTCTTAAGAGATTATCTTATAAAATTAAAGCATATGGGAATGGATAGTGTATTGAGATGGACAGAAAACTAGTTGGAGGCAATGACTAGTGGGCTGGAACCCCAGGTGTTCACAATGTATATTATTGATTTAGATGAAAGACCTAAATAAAACATTTCCAAATTTGCAGATGATACAAAACTGGTGGAAGGATGAGCTGCAAAGGGAATATAGAATGCTATTTGAACAAACTGAGTGAGTGGGCAAATGCATGGCAGATGCAGTGTAATGTAGATAAATGTGAGGTTATCCACTTTGGTGGCAAAAACAGTAAGATGTTATTATTTAAACAGCTATAAATTGAGAGAAGGAAGTGAGCAATGAAATCTGGATTCCTTGTGCAACAGTTACTGAAGGTAAACATGCAGATGCAGCAGATGGTGAAGAAGACAAATGGTATGTTGGCCTTCATAATAAGAGGATTCAAGTAGAGGAGTAGAGATGTCTTTGGCAATTAGACTACACTTGGAATATTGTGGTGTTTTGGTCTCCTTATCTGAGGTAGGATGTTCTTGCTATAGAGGGAGTGCAGTGAAGGTTTGCCAGACAAATTCCTGCGATAGCAGGACTGACATATGAGGAGTGGTTGACTTGATTGAGATTATATTATCTGCAGTTCAGAAGAATGGGGAGGAATCTCTTTGAAACCTATAAATTATAACAAGACTGGATAGGTAGATGTAGGAAGGATGTACCCATTGGCAGGGGAATCCAGAACCAGGGAAGACAGTCTAAGGATACAGGGTAAGGTATTTAAGACTGAAATGAAGAAAAGTTTTTTCAGTCAGAGTGGCAATTCTGTGGGATTTGTTCTCATAGAAAGCAGTCGAAGCCAAAATATTGTATGATTTCAAGAAATAGTTGGATATAGCACTAGGGCTAAGGGGATCAAAGAGAATGGGGGAAAGCAGGAACAGTTTAGAGAGTTGGCTGGTCAACCGTGATCATAATGAATGGCAGAGCAGCCTTGATGGACAGAATGGTCTACTCCTGCTCATATTTTGCATGTTTCTATTTCCTGAATTATTGGGTCAGCTTTTCATATAAGTCAGGTCTAAATTTGGAGGTGTGTAGGTGTGCAAGTTCATGCTGGTGGCTAGTTCCGTGCTATCATCTCAACCCCAAGCCATTTTCAAAAGGGTGACTTCGTGTTGGATTGCTTGTCTGCTGCTTCCCAGTAAGCAGCCAATTTAGGGTGCTTATTGTCAACTAAAGACTACTATGGCCTCAGTTTTTTGCTGATTGAGATTTTCAGCTGGCAATGCAGGCCTGTGCTCCTCACTTTCCATTACACAGCGGCAGCTCTCATTTGGCTGGTAGGGCTGCTGATAGGTCAGTGTGAGAGAACCACCCATTTATCGTTAAGTGTTGGGAGCCTACCCTTTCATAGAGATTAGAGTCTTAGAGTCATAGAGATGTATAGCACGGAAACAGACCCTTCGGTCCAACTTGTCTATACCAACCAGATATCCTAACTTAATCTAGTCCCATTTGCCAGCATTTGGCCCATTTCCCTCCAAACCTTTCCTATTCATGTATGTATCCCGATACCTTTTAAATGCTGTAATTGTACCAGCCCCCACCACTTCCTCTGGCAGCTCATTCCATAGACGCACCACCCTCTGTGTGAAAAGTTGCCCCTTAGATCCCTTTTATATCTTTCCCTTCTCACCTTAAACCTATGCCCTCTAGTTCTGGACTTGCCCACCCCAGGGAAAAGACCTTGTTGATTTATCTTATCCATGTCCCTCATGATTTTATAAGCCTCAATAAGGTCACCCCTCAGACTCCGACACTCCAGGGAAAACAGCTATCCTTCATTGGATGGCAAACCTGATCCCTCCCCATTAACTTGGCAAAATTTCTGGTGATCATGTATGGAACTCATCACGTGGGGTTGGGTTCCAGTCTGAATCACTGCCCAGGATCTCAATCTGGCATTGAGAATCCATGCCATGGACTCCCCTGGAAAACTGATATCGGGCACTAAGAAGAGGGCTTAGCTGTGAACATATCACTAGCCAGCTACCATTTATAGCAGAGGTTCCAGAGGGTTGTCAGACTGAGAAACATAATTTGGCATAATTCAGTGGTTTCAGGGGAGATAGGGATCTAAGTCAAGAAATAAGGGGAGGAAACTAGGAAAGAAACAGATAAGTTGAGGATGGATTCTGATGACGACAAAACACTGAATACCTACATTGTTTCTGAGCTTTGGCAATAAAACACAGAAGTGGAAGAAGGATTAGCTTCATTCTGATGGTTGCCATGGCAAAAGCAAATCTACGGAATAAAATTTAAAAATATCAATAAGCATATGAGCCTACAGAGTAGAACAGCCCATAATTAGAACAACAGTTAGCAATATCACTTCGAAATTCCACAGATCAAGAGCTGGGAATGTCACATGGGTTCAAACATTACTGTACCTGCCCTGAGTGTCCTTGATGGAAACAACATAGAGGGTGCTCTACACTGTACTGAACACACAATGTATCTGCCCTAGGATTGTTTGATACTTCAGTGCAGAGGGATATTTGTTCTGTATTTAACCTGTACTGTAGCTGTGCCAGGAGTGTTTCATTGAACAATTTTGGGTGATGAAATCTGGTTTCTAATCCATACTGTACCTGCCTTGAGAATGTTTGACAGGACAATGTAGATGAAGTATTACTCTAACTTGTTCTGTATAGGGTTGGCCAGCGGGTGGAGGTCCTACGGTGGGTCAGGGTGGCGGGTTTGGGGGCGGGTGGGGCACGGAAGGGGGTGGCAGGTGGGTGGCGGTGTTGGATGGGGGTGGGACAGACAGGAGGGGTGGGGTGGGGCGGGTGGGGACAGACGGGGGCAGATGGGCTTGGCTTTGGGCGGGGGCGGAGGCGGACAGGGTGAGGGGCGGGTTGGGGCTGAAGGGAGGCACGAGCAAGGGTTGGGGTGGGGGCTCACGTGTGGTGTGCTGCTTCCTAGCCTCCTGAACAGGGAGCAGACTTCACAGAAAACTCCGAGCCCCAGTGAAAAATTAATTAACCAAATAATAATTAATTATCCAAACGAAATAGCGCCCGCCCATCTCGTTCAGATAATCGAAGTTCCACTGTATATGTTGTAAGCACTGTGGTATTTGTATTGACAAGGGATTAGAAAATGTTACCTTTAGTTGCAAATGTCTCCCACACCATAACCAGTTATGCAGAGCTTGAGTTTGATCTTATCTAGGAAGTGCCTGCATTTGAAACCAATGTGATAGTAATCAATAAGAATGCATGGAATGACTAAATCTGATTAATTATTATCAGCTATGAATCTCAGAACTGAGCTGAATGCTGTTGCTGCATATTGCAGCATACAGATCTATCTTTAGTCCATAGAGATTTTACTCTGTTTGTTCTGTCAAGGATTAATTCTGAATTCAAGCTTCTCACTGAGGCATGACAGGTAATAAATAAATTCAATGACCTTTTTAGTTCTCTTGGAATGTGATTCTAATTTAAAGCTGCAGTTTTTACAATATCTTTTCTACCAGTGACAGTTGAAAGTAGAAGATGAGGGCAGATTGGCTGCACTCTTTTGCAATGCTGATGGAAGATATTCTATCTGATTTAGAAACTGCAACCTGCTGTTCAAATCTTGATAATCAATTACATGTGAAGGGAGGAAATAGATCTAAATACAGACACCTAGCACTCTCCTCTTTCTCTCTACTCCTGCCAATATCCTGACAGAGTTGCATTATTATGTTTTAACACTTGTGCATGGACTTTGTCTTGTATTTTAAAGAAGGAGGCCTTCACCACTTCCGCTGGCAGCTCAGTCCATACACACACCACCTTCTGCTTGAAAAAGTTGCCTCTTAGATCCCTTTCAAATCTTTCCCCTCTCACCCTAAACCTATGCCCTCTAGTTCTCTACTCCCCCAACTAAGAGAAAAGAGCTTGTTTATTTACCCTATACATGCCCCTCATGATTTTATAAAGCTCCCTAAGGTATTCTGCTGGAGTTGTCTAAAATAGCAGAGAATGATCTTTTGAATATGGAGGCTGTTGGGGTGGAAAGTGAGGATAAGGGGGACCTGATCAAGCTGTTGAGAGTGATGGGAAGGGACAAGGTACTGTATGGCCTACGTATACCTAAATCATGTTATCTTATATGTGTGGACAGTACTCAGTGAGTAAAGGGAAGTGTTAGATTCCCACCTGGTATTTTATAGCTCATGTACAGTGCTCCACAGCCACGAACAAATCTCAGCTTCTGACATGCCAGAAAAACAGCCCCAGCACATTCAGCCTCTCCCTACAGCTCAAACCCTCCTACCCTAGCAATATTCTTGTAAATCTTTTCTGAACCCTTTCAAATTTCACAATATCCTTGCTATAGGAGGGAGACCAGAGTTCTTGGATATGTTCAAAGAAATCCTGACATCTTCAATATCATGCAATTTAAAAACTCAGGTTAACTCAAAAGATGTTTATTATACGAGGTTAAGTCATGCATATAAGAAATAAGGATTTGTGTTGGTTTTATATTCAGAGTTAATACAAGAGTGGTGTCCTTGATATTGAGATTGGAATAGACTTGTGTGATGGTGATGTATGTAACATGCACTTTTGCATGCATCTAGTCTGAAGCTATGCATAGAGAGAAGAAGCTCAAAATTCCTTTCTGCCACATGGCTGATAGAATCTCTCCTGCTCTTTCCACATCCTATTAGTGGGAGTTGGAGCAATTTACATGTTGTTAATTACCCTGATTGATCCATCTTGAAAGAATAAGCACTACTGCTGTTAGGTGGTAGTGGGGAAAAGTTAAAAAAAAACACCCTCCTTGACTATCAAGTCCTTGGATTTGATTTCAACTGAAGTCTTTTACTCTGAGACAGGGATGCTGCCCACTGTGCCACAAGACTGGCCATAGACATGTATTTACTATAAATTTACTGCTCATGCTCAGGGTTATCCATAATGTTCAAATATATATGTAAGCAAGTGGCAGATGGAAATTAATAAGAAGTGTGAGGTGATCATCACTGAATTGTTATGATGCAAAAGGAGGCTATTCAGTGCATTGTGCCTCTACTGGTTGTCCTATCATTTTGACCTACTGCCAGTCTCCTGCCATTTTTGTGTAACCCTGCACATGGGGTTTCTATTTAAACAATCATCCAATGCCCCTATGAATGTCTCAATTGACCTTGCCTCCATCAAACTTTTCAAGCAGTGCATTTCAAATTCTAACTACTCACCATGTGAGCAAGTTTCTTTCTCACTTAACATTGGCTTTTTAAAAAATAAAATGCTTTAAAACCAAACTCTCTAGTTGTCAATCCTTTTCTGAGTGGAAACAATGTTTCATCATGTTGAAAACTGCTATCAAATTTCCCCTCAGTCCTTTCCAAGGAAAATATGTCCAACATTTCCAATCTTTTCGCATAACTATCTCATCCCAAGAAACCTTCTGCTAAACATCTTCTGCACTCTCTGCAATGTAATCAGCTGCTTACTAAGATGTAGGCGGAAGTGGGTACCACAGATGCTAGAGATTAGAGTCAAGATTAGTGTGGTGCTGGAAAAGCACAGCAAGTCAGGCAGCATCCGAGGAGCAGGAAAATTGACATTTCAGGCCCTTCATCATTCCTGATTCCTGATCTCTGCTTACTAAGATGTGGCATTTTCCTAAATGAAAATACTTAATGATAAACGTCCAAACAGTACAGGGTATTAGAAGGTTTGTGTGCACAAATTTTTGAAAGTGGCCAGATATATTGAGAGAATAATTAGAAAAGATTTCACAAATACAGGTATTGAGTACAAAAACAGTGATGTTCTGTTGCACCTTTATAAAGCTCTTGTTAGGCAACAACTAGAGTATTCCGATCACCACATTATTGAAAGGATGCAAGAGACTCAGAGAGTGTGCAGAGAGTTTTTAGAATTCATTTTTGATCTTTGGCTGGGCTAGCATTTATTGCCCATCCCTAGCTTCCCTTGAGAATGTGGTGGTGAGCTGCCTTCTTAAACCATTGCTGTCTATGTGCAATAGGTAGCCCCATGTGACATCAAGGAGTAAGTTCCAGGATGTTGACCTAATAGCAATGAAGAATGGCGATATATTTCCAAGTTAAGATGGTCATTGGCTTACAGGGGAACTTGTAGGTGGTGGTGGAGTTCCTATGTATATGCTGCCCACAGCAGGTGGGTTCAAGAAGGCAGCTCATCATCATCTAATCAAGAGTGTGCTGCTGGAAAAGCACAGCATGTCAGGCAGCATCCGAGGAGCAGGAAAATCAATGTTTCAGACAAAAGCCCTTCATGAGGAATGAGGTTGGGAGCCTCAGGGATGGAGAGATAAATGGGAGGGGGCTGGAGCTGGAGTCAGGTAGCTGAGAGGGCGATAGGTGCGTGAAGGTGGGGGTGGAACAGATGGGTGGGAAGGGAGATGGACAGGTAGGACAGGTCATGAGGGTGGTGCTGAGCTGGAAGTTTGGAACTGGGACAAGGTGGGGGAGGGAAATGAGAAAACTGGTGAAATCCACATTGATGCCATGGGGAGGAGGGTCCCGAGGCGGAAGATGAGGCATTCTTCCTCCAGGCTTCAGGTGGTTAGGGAGTGGCAATGCAGGATGCCCATGTCCTGCATGTCCTCGGCTAAGTGGGAGGGGGAGTTGGAATGTTCAGCAACCAGGCGGTGGGGTTGGTTGGTTGGTGCTGATGTCCCAGAGATGTTTTCTGAAGTGTTTTGCAAGTAGGCGTCCTGTCTCCCCAATGTAGAGGAGACTGCATTAGGAGCAACGATTACAGTACGTGACATGTGTGGAAGTGCAGGTAAAACTCTGATGAATGTGGAAGGCTCCTTTGGGGCCTTGGACGGAGTTGAGGGGAGAGGTGTGGGCTCAGGTTTCACAATTCCTGTGGTAGCAGGGGAAGGTGCAGGGATGGGAGGGTGGGTTGTTGCGGGGGTATGTGGACTTGACCAGGTAGTCATGGAGGGAACGGTCTTTGCAGAAAGCGGATGGGGTGGGGAGGGAAATATATTTTCCTGGCATCAATATGGATTTCACCAGTTTCCTCATTTCCCCACCCCCACCTTACCCACTTCCAACCTTCCAGTTCAGCACCACCCTCATGACCTGTCCTACCTGTCCATCTTCCTTCCCATCTATCCGCTCCACCCTTCCCTCCAACCTATCACCATTACCCTACCTCCATCCACCTATCGCACTTTCAGCTGCCTTCTCCCCAGCACCACCCCGTCCCATTTATCTCTCCACCCCCGAGGCTCCCAGTCTCATTCCTGATGCAGGGCTTTTGCTCGAAATGTTGATTCTCCTGCTCCTCGGATGCTCTTGACTTGCTGTGCTTTTCCAGCGCCACACTCTTGACTCTAATCTCCAGCATCCGCAGTCCTCACTTCCACCTATCATCTTCTCAAGGGCAACTAGAGATGGGCAAGAAATGCCGGCCTAGCCAATGACGTCCACATCTCATGAATGAATTATTAAAGTGGTATGGCAATGGTTGGGATTGCAAAATTGATCATGGAATTAATTATAACAGTGAGGAACAATGATATCTTGGGAGGATCATCAAATGAAGGCCATATATGTTGAGGTTAGAAAACACAAATGCCAATAATGCTGTTGGGAGTGTGTTGTAGGCCACCCAAGCTATCAGGGAGAGATAATGGATCCATCAGGGAGACTGATCAAGACAACAAAGAGCAAAGTGGCACATTGGATCCAATACTGGCTGAGAGGCAGGAAATAGCAGTGATAATTGAGGGTTGTTTCTGTGACTGGAAAGCTTTCTACTGTCATTCTACAGAGCTTGGTACTGGTAAGAGGATTTCAATAGACTGGTCAGGTAGGAGAGCAATGGCAAATGGAATTTAACCCTGCAAATGTGTGAGGTAATACCTCAAGGAGGGCTAACAAAGCAAGAAATTACAATATAACTGGTAGGAACCTGGAAAGTACTGAAAATCACAAGGGTCTTGATGTATATATATCTACAAGCACCAAAAGTAAAATCCTTAAATTGCATCCAGAGAACCCTTTTAGCTCGCATATAAAGAGGCTAACAAGGGAGGGGTCAGTTCTCAACTTAATATTTGAAAATGGACCTGGGCAAGTTGCGTGAAGATAGCACAACAGGTAGATACAGTTGTTAAGGCGGAATTTGGGATACTTGCCCTGATTAGTCGAGGCATAGAATACAAAAACAGGGAGGTTATGCTGCATCTGTATAAAATGTTATTTAGGTCATACCTGAAATACTGTGGGAGTTCTTGTTTCCACATTATCGGAAGAACATGATTGCACTCGAGCAGGTGCAGAGGAGATTTACCAGGATGCTGCCTGGACTGGAGGGTCTGAACTATCAGGAAAGGTTGAGTTGTTTTTCTTGGAGCAGGAAAGGTTGAGAGGGGACTCATCTGAGGTGTTTAAGATCATGAGGGGCATGGATAGGGTAGCTAGGAAAGCATTTTTTCCACAAGTAGAGGGGTCAATAACCAGAAACTATAGATTTAAGGTAAAACATAGAACATTATAAAGGAGAGTTGAGAAGAAATGTTTTCACCCAAAGAGTGGTGAGATTCTGGAACTCACTACTTGAAAGGGTGGTTAATTCAACATTCTTGTAGTATTGAAAAAGTAGTATTTAGATATTCACTTTCATTGCCAATATCTTGGAGGCTATGGGCCAAGAGCTGACAAATAAGCTTAATGTAGTCAGATCTTTGTTGACTGGTGCAGATGTGATGAGCTGAATAGTTTCTTTTTTCTATTTTGCTATAAATATCTGAGTGTATGGCTACATCCATTTACAATCCCCTCACCATCCAACACTGGAGAGAAAGAATATCTATCCCTTTACACCCACTCTGAATAACTGCAAGTATACTGAAACGCTTTATTTACATCAGTGTTAGCCTACTCTGGCTTACTAAGTATAAATAAAGGGTTGGACAAATACAGATACAAGATATCCACAGATACAAGAACATCTGTGAAGAGAAAGAGTCAGAGTTCACATTTTCAGTTCAGCGAACCTTCAGAAAATAATAATTCAATTATTTCTGATATGCTTTGTGTTATTGTCTCCATGGACTGTGCTGCTCCCATGGACTCAAGTCTGCATTATTCTGCATTCCTGGATTCTAACTACCTTGGGGTCAGAGCTATAGGTGGCTGTACTGCTTGAGGCTGTTCTAAAAACTAGACCATTCCTTCTGAGTCGGCTGCGTTGCTGTTTGTAATTTATTGAAAAGTGATCATTAACTAACTCTCAGGAGATCCTGTAATCTCTGTTTATCTTGTGACATTGGTAAGAGCCCTCTGCAGTTTTTCTCTCTCTTCCACAGTTCATCTGCCTTAGAGTCTCAATAGAATATGACTGTTGAGATCAGAGTTACTTCATGTTTGTTAATATCAGCAAATTCATTTCCATTATATACAGTTTTTAATGTGAATGAACCCTCTCTGAAAACACAGATTTAGGCAAATCAGTGAAATATTTCTGATGGGGGTAGAATATCTCAGTCAATATCCTGGTCATTGAAGAGTAAGATCTCTTAACAAGCCTTTTTGGTTTCACACACTCACTAATGAAAGTGACCAACCACAGGAAAGGCCATAAATGAGAGAGAACTCTCAGATCCTGGATTACAAGAACAATGCAAACTTGAGCAGCTTAAGTGAAGACTCTCTGTTCATCATGAAATGAACAATTATCTGAAGAAAAAAGGTTATGTATTTAGACTCACAAGATTACACGACACATTCTAGAAAAAAAGACCCCTGTTAAATTCACCTTACGGTCACTTCACAAAATAAAAGCTAGTCTTCAAACATGAGCCTTGTTCTGACTCCTCACACACAAACCATTTTATCTCAGTATTACAGAATTATTATAGTGCAGAAGGAGGCCATTCTGTCCATTGTGTTTGCAAGGACTGTCTGAAAGATTGTCATGATTTAGTGCCATTTTCTCACGCTTTCACCACAACCCTGCAAATTATTTCTATTTAAATAAGCATTTAATGCTCTCTTTAAAGCCTCAGTTGAACATACTCCAACAACAATTTCAGAACTGAACCACTCGTTGTGTGATAACATTTTTTCTAACATTGCCTTTACTCATTTTGCAAATCATGACAAATTATACCCTCTTATTCTTGAGTGGGATCAGTTTCTCTGTCTGTTCTGTCCAGAACTGTCAGCATTTCTATACAGCCTCCCCTTAGCCTTCTCTTCGGGAAAACTGTACCGACTGGGATTCAGATTTTTAGATCATTGGGGTCTTTTCTGGGGCAGAGGTGTCCTGTTCAAGAGGGACGGGGTTGAATCTGAACTGGAGGGGAACAAATATCTTGGCGGCCAAGTTTGCTAGTGCTGCAGGGGAGGGTTTAAACTGGATTGACAGGCAGGTGGGATCCTTAACAGCAGGGAGGCAAGTGTGAGGCTGGAAGGAGATACAGTAATCAGAAATAGTAAAATGAAAAGAAAGATCAGGCTGGAAAATGACAGGGAGCAAGGAATGCCTTTTTTATTAAATTGCATCTATTTCAATGCAAGAGGGCTCACAGGTTAGGCCAATGAACTGAGGATGTGGATAGGTATGTGGGACTGGGATATTATAGCCATTACAGAAACATGGCTAAGGGAGGAACAGGGCTAGCAGCTTAATGTGCCAGTGTACAGGTGCTTTAGGCAGGGCAGTGGTGGTGGGAGGGGGGAGTTGCATTTTTGATTAAAGCGAATATCACAGTGGAAATCAGAGATGAAATAAGTGAAGAATCATCCAGTGAGGCTTTGTGGGTGGAGCTAAGAAATAAGGGGAGGTAACATTTTTGGAGTTGTACTATAGGCACCCGAATGGTCAATGGGAATTAGAGGAACAAATACGCAGGGAGACTGGGGAGACTTGCAGGAGCAATAGAGCTGTCATAGTAGGGGATTTAAATTTTCCTAACATTCAATGGGACTGCCATTGCGTTAAGGGCTTAGATGGGGTGGAATTTGTTAAGTACATTCAGGCAAATTTCCTCAAGCAGTATATCGAGGGTCCTACTCAGGAAGGGGTAAAACCCGACTTACTCTTGGGAAAAAGGGCAAGACAGGTGTTTGAGGTGACAGTAGGGGAGCAATTTGGGACCAGCGATCATAGTTCTATTAATTTTAAAATACTTATGGAGAGGACAAAACTGGTCCACATATTCAAGTTCTAAATTGGGGCAAGGTGAATTTTGATGGAATTAGACAGGAGCTTGCAGGGATTAATTGGAATAGTTTGTTTACAGGTAAAGGAACCTCCAGCAAGTGGGAGGCCTTTAAAAGTGAGATAGTTAGAGTTCAATGTCTACATATTTCTGTGAGGGTGAAAGGCAAAGTTGACAGTCATAGAGTCATAGAGATGTACAGCATGGAAACAGACCCTTTGGTCCAACCTGTCCATGCCGACCAGATATCCCAACCCAATCTAGTCCCACCTGCCAGCACCCGGCCCATATCCCTCTAAAACCTTCCTATTCATATACCCATCCAAATGCCTCTTAAATGTTGCAATTGTACCAGCATCCACCACATCCTCTGGCAGCTCATTCCATACACGTACCACCCTCTGTGTGAAAAAGTTGCCCTTTAGGTCTCTTTTATATCTTTCCCCTCTCACCCTAAACCTATGCCCTCTAGTTCTGGACTCCCTGACCCCAGGGAAAAGACTTTGCCTATTTATCCTATCCATGCCCCTCGTAATTTTGTAAACCTCTATAAGGTCACCCCTCAGCCTCCGACGCTCCAGGGAAAACAGCCCCAGCCTGTTCAGCATCTCCCTGTAGTTTAGATCCTCCAACCCTGGCAATATCCTTATAATTCTTTTCTGAATCCTTTCAAGTTTCACAACATCTTTCCGATAGGAAGGAGACCAGAATTGCATGCAATATTCCAACAGTGGCCTAACTAATGTCCTCTATAGCCACAACATGACCTCCCAACTCCTGTACTCAATACTCTGACCAATAAAGGAAAGTATACCAAACGCCTTCTTCCTATCCTATCTACCTGCGACTCCACTTTCAAGGAGCTATGAACCTGCACTCCAAGATTTCTTTGTTCAGCAACACTTTCTAGGACCATACCATTAAGTGTATAAGTCCTGCTAAGATTTGCTTTCCCAAAATGCAGCACCTTGCATTTATCTGAATTAAACTCCATCTGCCACTTCTCAGTCCATTGGCTCATCTGGTCCAGATGCTGTTGTAATCTGAGGTAACCCTCTTCGCTGTCCACTACACCTCCAATTTTGGTGTCATCTGCAAACTTACTAATTATACCTCTTATGCTTGCATCCAAATCATTTATGTAAATGACAAAAAGTAGAGGACCCAGCACCGATCCTTGTGGTACTCCACTGGTCACAGGCCTCCAGTCTGAAAAACAAACCTCCACTGCCACCCTCTGTCTTCTACCTTTGAGCCAGTATCCAAATGGCTAGTTCACCTTGTATTCCATGAGATCTAACCTTGCTCATCAGTCTCCCATGGGAAACCTTGTTGAACGCCTTACTGAAGTCCATATAGATCACAACTACTGCTCTGCCCTCATCAATCTCCTTTGTTACTTCTTCAAAAAAACTCAATCAAGTTTGTAAGACATGATTTTCCACATACAAAGCCATGTTGACTATCCTGAATCAGACCTTGCCTTTCCAAATACATGTACATTCTGTCCGTCAGGATTCCCTCTAACAACTTACCCACCACCGAGGTCAGGCTCACCAGTGTATAGTTCCCTGGCTTGTCTTTACCACCCTTCTTAAACAGTGGCACCATGTTTGCCAACCTCCAGTCTTCCGGCACCTCACCTGTGACTATCGATAATACAAATATTCTCAGCAAGAGGCCCAGCAATCACTTCTCTAGCTTCCCACAGAGTTCTCGGGTACACCCGATCAGGTCCTGGGGATTTATCCACTTTTAACCATTTCAAGACATCCAGCACTTCCTCCTCTGTAATCTGGACATTTTGCAAGATGTCACCATCTATTTCTCTACAGTCTATATCTTTGATATCCTTTTCCACAGTAAATACTGATGCAAAATATTCATTTAGTATCTCCCCCATTTTCTATGGCTCCACACAAAGGCCGCCTTGCTGATCTTTGAGGAGCCCTATTCTCTTCCATGTTACCCTTTTGTCCTTAATATATTTGTAAAAACCCTTTGGATTCTCCTTAATTCTATTTGACAAAGCTATCTCATGTCCCCGTTTTGCCCTCCTGATTTTCCTCTTAAGTATACTCCTACTTTCTTTCTACTCTTCTAAGGATTCACTCGATCTATCCTGTCTATACCTGACATATGCTTCCTTCTTTTTCTTAACCAAACCCTCAATTTCTTTAGTCATCCAGCATTCCCTATACCTACCAGTCTTCCCTTTCACCCTGACAGGAATATACTTTCTCTGGATTCTTATTATCTCATTTCTGAAGGCTTCCCATTTTTCAGCCGTCCCTTTACCTGCGAACATCTGCCTCCAATAGTTCTTGCCTAATACCATCAAAATTGGCCTTTCTCCAATTTTTTAGATTACTTTACTTTACTTTCTTACAGTGTGGAAACAGGCCCTTCGGCCCAACAAGTCCACACTGACCCGCCAAAGCGCACCCACCCAGACCCATTCCCCTACATTTACCCCTGCACCTAACACTACGGGAACTTAGCATGGCCAATTCACCTAACCTGCACATTTTTGGACTGTGGGAGGAAACCGGAGCACCCGGAGGAAACCCATACAGACACAGGGAGAATGTGCAAACTCCACCCAGTCAGTCGCCTGAGGCGGGAATTGAACCCGGGTCTCTGTTGCTGTGAGGCAGCAGTGCTAACCACTGTGCCACTGTGCTGCCCACAATTTAGCGCTTCAACTTTTAGATCTGGGCTATCCTTTTCCATCACTATTTTAATACGAATAGAATAATGATCGCTGGCCCCAAAGTGCTCCCCACTGACACCTCAGTCACCTGCCCTGCCTTATTTCCCAAGAGTAGGTCAAGTTTTGCATCTTCTCTAGTAGGTACATCCACATACTGAATCAGAAAATTGTCTTGGACACAGTTCTTCTCCATCTAAACCTTTAACACTATGGCAGTCCCAGTTGATGTTTGGAAAGTTAAAATCCCCTACCATAACTACCCTATTATTCTTACAGATAGCTGAGATCTCCTTACAAGTTTGTTTCTCAATTTCCCTCTGACTGTTGGGGGGTCTATAATACAATCCCAATAAGATGATCATCCCTTTCTTATTTCTCAGTTCCATCCAAATAACTTCCCTGGATGTATTTCCAGGAATATCCTCCCTCAGCACAGCTGTAATGCTATCCCTTATCAAAAGTGCCACTCCCCTCCTCTCTTGCCTCCCTTTCTATCCTTCCTATAGGAATAGAGAACACTGGGTGACAAGAGATATGGAGGCTTTAACCAAAAAAAAAGGAGGTTTGGCTCAGGTACAGGCAGCTGGGATCAGAGGAATCCCAGGAGGTATATAGGGGCTTACTGAAGAAGGAAATCAGGAGGGTGAATTAGGGGCATGAGATAGCCTTGGCTGAGAAAATCAGGGTGAAGCCAAAGAAGTTCTTTAAGTATATTAAAGAATGACTAGAGAGAGAATAGGACACCTCAAGGACCAAAGTGAACATGTATGCGTAGAACCGCAGGAGATGGGTGAGGTCCTCAATGAATATTTCCCCTCTGTATTTAGCATGGAGAAAGACATGAAGACTTGGGAACTTGAATAAGTTAGTGGTCATATCTTGGTGACAACCCATATCACAGTAGAGGTGGTGTTGGATGTAGGTGGGGGTTTCATGGTGAATGGTAGGGCCTCAGTGAGTGTAGTAGAACAGAGGTACCTTGGAGTTCAGGTTCGCGGTTCTCTAAAAATGAAGTCACAGGTAAACAGGGCAGTAAACAGGGATTTTGGCCTTCATTAGACAGGACAGAGTATAGAAGTTTGGAAGTTATGTTGCAATTGTACAGGACTTGGCGAGGCTGCACTTGGAGTATTGTGTTCAGTTTTGGTCACTTTGCTATAGGAAGAATGCTATTAAACTGGAAAGAGTGCAGAAGAAATTTAAAAGGATGCTGTCTTTTCCCCAGGCTAAGGGAGTCCAGAACTAGAGAGCATAAGTTTAAAGTGAGAGGGGAAAGATTTAAAAGGGACCTAAGGGGCAACTTTTTCCTGCAGGTGTGTGTATGGAATGAACTGTCAGAAGAAGGGGTGGACATGAGTACAATTACAAGGGTCTGAGTTTTAGGGAAAGATTGGACAAGTTAGGACTTTTCTCTAGAGCATAGGCGACTGAGCGGAGATCTTACAGAGGTGCATAAAATCATGAGAGACATGGATCAGGTGAATGACTCAGTCTTTCCCAGAGTTGGGGAATCAAGGACTAGAGGGCATCAGTTCAGGGTTAGAGGGGAAAGAATAAAAGGGAACCTGAGGATGGTACGCATATAGAATGAGCTGCCAGCAGAAGTGTTTGAGGCGGGTACATTAACAACATTTAAAGGCATTTGGACAAATACATGGATAGGAAAGGTTTAGAACAATATGGGCCAAATGAAGGGAAATGTGGTGAGAGTGGATGGATATTTTGGTTGGTATGGACCAGTTTGGGCCAAAGGGCCTGTCTCCTTGCTGTAGGACTGTATGACTCTATAACTTATCCAATCTATTTTCATAACTGAATCTAAACTCTGAAGCTATTCTCTTACATCTGCATTCTCTCCAAAGTGTTAACATCATTCCTGAAGTGTGGCATTCAGAACTGTACAAAACATTCGAATTGAGGTTTAACTGGTATATTGTATATGTACAGCATAACCTCCCTGTCATTGTACTCTATGTCCCTATTAAAGAAGATATACTACACTTTCTTATCTTCCACCTGTCCATTCAGCTTTATTGCACATGTATACCTAAGTCTGTGTGCTCTTGTCCTAACTTTAGAATATTACCTTTATTTTATGCTGTATTTCATGTTCTAACTCAATGTATATCACCTCAAAACTTCTTTACACTGGACTTCATCTGCCACCTAATTTACTAGTCCACCAACCTGTCAAAGTTCTATACAGCCTTCCTCATCACTTACAATGCTTTCTAGTTTTGGATCACTTACAAACTTTGAAATTGTCCCCTCCACTCAAAGACCTAGATCATCAATTAAAAACAAAATCAGTAAAGGCAAAAGATCTTAACATCAACCTTTGGGGAACTCGATTAAACCTTCCTCTAGCCTGCAAAATATCCATAAACAACTATACTTTGATTCCTTTCACTAAGCCAAGTTTGTATTCATGTTGCAACTCTCCCTATGATTCCCTGAATTACAACATGCTTCCAAGTCTCTTGTGTGGCATAATATTGAATGCCTTCTTTAAGTCAGTGTACACCATATTAACAGCATTACCTTAAGACCATACTGTGAAGGAGCAAAAGTAGGCCTTTCAGCCCCTCAAGTCTCCATCACTATTCAATTAGATCATAGCTGATCCAATAATCCTCAACTTCACATTTCCTCACATGCTTTGATTCCGTTACTGCTATTGGAAAGATGTTGTTAAACTTGAAATGGTTCAGGAAAGATTTACAAGGATGTCACCAGGATTGAAGGGTTTGAGCTCTGGAGAGTCGGCTAGGGCTTTTTTCCCTGCAGCAGCAGAGGCTGAGGAGTGATCTTATAGAGGTTTTTAAAATCATGAAGGGCACGGATAGGGTGAATAGTCAAGGTCTTTTCCCCAGGCTGGGGAGTCCAAAACTAGAGAGCATAGGTTTAAGGTGAGAGGGGAAAGATTTAAAAGGGACCTAAGGGGCAACTTTTTCATGCAGAGGGTGAAGCGTGTATGGAATGAACTGCCAGAAGAAGTGGTGGGCACTGGTACAATTACAACATTTAAAAAGTATCTGAATGGGTATATGAATAAGAATGGTTTAGAGTGATATGGGCCAAATGCTGGCAAATGGGACTAGATTAATTTAGGATATCTGGTTGGGATGGATGAGTTGGATTGAAGGGTCTGTTTCCATGTTGTACATCTCTATGACTTGATTGATTAATAATGTGTCTATGTCTACCTTGAATTGGCGCAGCCTCAACAGCTCTCTGTAGTAAAGGATTCCACAAGTTCATTACCCTCTGACTAAATTCCTTCTCATCTCTTTTATACAGGCAACTCCTACTTGGAGATTTTTCTCTCCAGTCCTAGATTCTCTCACAAGAGGAAACAACTGTTTTTAACCTCAGCGCACTCATCAACTCTGTTATATCTTTTAAAAACTGCGGCAAGTTAGTTTAAAATGATTTTCCCTCTAGAAATCCACACTGGCTGTCTCCAGTTAATTTACATTTGTCTATGTGACTATTAATTCTGCCCCATTGTTTTTAGAGGTTTCCTTACTATTAAAAGTTGAACTGACTAAGTTGGACTTATCCTTACAACCTGTTTGAACAATGACATAATGTTTGCAATTCTCCAGTCCTCTGCCCTTCAACCTCCTCCAAGTCCAGGGAAGACAAAATTGATAGTCAGTGCCTCTGCAATTTTCACTGAATTCCTGGTACATCTTGGCTGGTTCTGAACTGAATCTTTTCAACTCAAATAACTAGCAGCTTATCTAAACCCTCCTAGTGTTGGAGTTTCTTCCTTTGTCAACATGGCCTTGGTAGCATCTGCTTCCTTGATTAAGACATGTAAAGTATTCCTTTAGTACTTCAACCATTTCTCCTGCCTCTGTATGTTAAAATCTTTTTTGGTCCCTAATCAGTTCTATTCTTCCTTTTACCATTTATGTGCCTATAGAAGAGTTTTTGGAATCTCCTTTAGGTCAGCTATCAGATCTTATCCCTAATTCCTCATAGCAAAATGTTACCAAAGAGGTGGAAGAAATGAATGATTAAAGCATTCAGCTTGGTCTAAATTGTATTTTCTCCCTGAAACAAGAAAACCTTTTCTTGTTTATCTTAATATGTATCTCCTCCTTCATCCAGGAAGGTCTGGGTGTGTTTGCCCTATCTTTCTTTCAGGTGTACGCAGTATACCTTATTTGTACCTGAACCAGCCATTCTTTGAAGGTAGCCCATTGTTCAATTACAGTTTTCCAGTCAACCCTTTGCTGCAGCTTATTCAACTGGGCTCTATTCTTAGCCTATTGAAGATTACCTTTCCCCGGTTAATTAATCTTGCGGTGGATTATCCATTGCCCTTGTCCACCTTCACACGAATCCTCATGATACAATGATCAGTTTCTCCTATATGTTCTCCACTGCCACTTGGTCTACCTCATTCACATGAACCAGGTCTAGAAGTGCCTCCTTTCTTTTTGGACTTGATACATAACTGTTATAGCAAACTGTTGTATATATTCCACAATCTAGCCTCTCTCTGCTCCTAACATTACCACTATTCCAGTCTATATTTGAGTATCAATGTCCCCATTATAATTGCTTGCACCTGCAATTTGCTTACAGAATTGTTCCTCTGCATTCTTCCCAGTAGTTGATAGACCAGGCCAAACAATATGGTTCCATCCTTCTTGTTCTTTAGCTGTAGCCAAAGTGATTCTGTCCTTGAACCTTTCGAGACATCATCTTTCTCCAGTAATTCGATGCTGCCAGTGCAGGAGACTTCCCTCCTGCATATCAGTCACCTATTACCTACCTGCCTGTATTTCCTTAACCTGACTATCTCCCTGGAAGTGTTATCCCTGTAGCCTTCAGCCTCACAGATACATCAGCGACCCCAGTGAAACCCAGAGCTTTATTTTCCAGTGCCAGTGACAGTTCCTGAATGTGTTCATCCAGGTCACGTGAAGAGTTCATGTTTTGCCACATGCTACAGAATGGATTCTGCACATTGCCAAGCTGCATTAAGCTTATTTTTGTACTATTAAACAAACTAACGATTAAATATAAACAAAAACAAATAGTTCTGTGATGTCATTTTTATTTTCCTTTCCAAGCTCAGCCCTATTTTGCAACTTTTCAATTCCTGATCTTTTGGAGACTAACAAATGCTGAATAAAGGAAAACAAAAAGAACCTTGCTCACCAAGATTTCATTCTGTCTCGCTGACCTAAAGCTGTCTTATCGAGAGAACTGAACTTTAGATGTGCTTGCTATCTGGCATTATAAATCCAATTTTGGGAAGTTATTTGTAGTTTCTAATCAACCTGTTCAGAAATGTTTATGATACACCTCTGGAGCAGGTAAGACTTGAACACAGGCTCTCCTGGCTCAGAGATAGAGACATTACCACTGTGTCACAAGAGCTCTCAAGCAGTAAAATAATTTAATAAGCTGATTTCATTTCCTTGGCACATTTGCTCTAAGTTCCTCACATGCCTTTAATTGTTTTTAAATCAACCTGTTCAAGTAAGTTATGGCATGTCTTGAGAGAAGGTGGAACTTCAACCCAGATCCTTTTGGTCCAGAACTAGTGACACTACCAATACACCACAAGACCCCTCCTTGTGCCTTTATCCAGCAAGACTACACTTTAATTAGACCCCTCAATAACCAACACCCTTTTAGTAAATGAGGTTTTACTTTAACTGACCCCTTAAATAATCAGACCTTTTACTCAGATCCCCCTTTAATGTGATCCATTTTAAACAGTCCCTTCGTTCATCTGACAGCATTTTAATAAGCCCCTCCATGAACCAGATCCCTCTTTAATCAGACTTTTGACGGGTGAAGCATCTCAGATTATTTTATTATGATCCAAGCTGTAACCTTATTGTTCTCTGTATAATATATCAAGGCTGAAGTCTCTTGCAACAAATACAAATTTGTCTGCGAGTTGCACAATACATTGTCAGTTTTGTAAATATTAAGGGGTTCTTCTCTTCCTCCCTCAGGTTGAGAAAGTAGACACGCATCACACTCCACTAACACACCATGCACAGGACAAACACCCTTCATATCCCCTCAAGCAGAAGAGAAACCTTTCATATTCCACCACCCTTCATGCACAGACCATTCACCATATTACTCCCAGAGTAGATTCCTGTTGCACTCCAGTATATCCTCACCCATCATACAAGAATACTTCATACAATATCAGCCACAGAACTGACATCCCTCATACCCAATCACCTCCTTATTTGGGAAGCAAACATCCCTCTCACCATCTCAGCACACAGCTCATTGAACAGGCACCCCTCTCAGCCCATTGTCACTCAACTTACAAATCCCTCTCAACCCCTCAGCACATTACCTACAGGGCACAAGGTGATGCAATTCCCATAGCCTCCCACATTCCATTGATCCCCAATCATGAGAGTGCTGTGGGTAAACCTGAAACAAGCCTAGGTGCCTGTTTATATGGGGAGGTGGATGGACATCAAAGCAAAGGATAGGTTCTTACTCCTCTTGGAGGACAGGCTGCTGAGCTGGAGGCAGGAGATCAGATCATTGCCTGCAAAGGGAAGGTGTGGGAGAGGTAGGTGGAAACATTAAAAAGAGTAGGTAGAAATATTCCCTTTTCAATTCAATGTCTCTTGTTGTTGTCAGCGAATAGCACAGATTACAAAGAAACTAGGGGAATATCATTTTCTGAGAAACTATGACCAATACCAAACAGTGAACGTTTTGTCCATCACAATCTGTCGGACATACCTGCTGTCACTGGCTCCAGATTAAGACCTTCAGCCGACCCACAGATCTGACAAGCTCTGATGTTGCACCGTGGGATACTTTCTGTTGTAACTACGAATAGGTTTTACACACATTAAGCGAAAAACAACTGAGTTTTTGATAGTGAACTATCTGCCAAACTTCTTTCATATCTCACTACCACTGTATATCTGATAAAAAATTGAGAAACCAATGAACACTGGAAGGTGTGGCCAGCTCATCCAGATATGGCTAGTAATGAACTGCTTTCTCTCTTCACCTCTTCTTTCAGTTTCATTGTACTTTAATTTTTGAAGGTTTATCACTCTATTTCTGCATATTTTTATTTATTTACTCTTAATTTTTGCATCTGTCTCCCTCAACCATTTTTCTTACTTTTTTTACTTCTTCCTTTTTCCAATTGCTCTTTGTTCTCTACTTTTATTATCTCTCTCAATTTTCTTGCAACTTCCTTTTTTACTCCTTTCTTTTTGACTTCATATGTTTCTTGTTTTCCACACCCCTTTGTTTTCTTTCTTCCTCATTATTTTCTTACTTTGCTTTTTCTTCCTTCCTTTTCACAGGATGATTCTCCATCCCATCCTCTATGGTTTGAAGGAGAGCCGTGGATTTCTGGAAAAGATCACTGAACACTAGTTATGTATTTTTCCATGATACTGCTGGTTCTTTTGTTTACCAGGAACAAGAGGAAAACTGTGTGGTGAGAAATGCCCAATATCATTTTCCAGCATCAGAGGAGAATTTTTGGGTGTTGCTTTGTGCTCAGTCTCAAAAAGAACTGTCCCATCAGTCCCAATCCCCACTCTTTTTTCAAATGGTACATTGCTTCTAGATTGTTTCTTTAAAAGAGCACCTTTTGCCAATGCTTTCTTTATTCTCTCACATTTGAAAGAAAGATGGTTATAATTATTGAAGGTAATAAGCTAAGACCCAGGACATCATGATTGGAGTTCTTCAGGGTAGATTCCCAGGCCCAATCAACTGAGCTGTTTCACCAGCGACCTTCTTTCAGTCATAAGTCCAGGAGGTGAATGATTGCTGATGATTACAGCGTGTTTAATACCATTCACAATTCCTCAGATACTGAAGTATTCCTGTTCCATATGTAGCAGGAGCTGGATAACATTCAGACTTGGGCAGAAAATTACATTCATGGTGCACAAGTGCCATCTCAAACTAGAGAGAACCTAACCCTCTCCTCTTTACATTTAATGCCATTATCATCAATGAATCACTCACAATCAATGTCCTGGGGATTACTATTCACCAGAAACTGAATTGGAAGAGCCACAAATATACTGTGACAACAACAGAATTTTAGAGGCTGAAAATTTTTGAATAGAGTAAATTGCCTCCAGAATCCCCAAAACCAATCTACCATCAAGACACAAATTAGGCTTGTGATGAATACTCTCCACTTGACTGGAAGAGTGTGGCTCCATCAACACTCAAGAAATCCAACTCCATCCAAGACAAAGCAGCTCACTTCATCCACCAGTCTAAATGTTCACACTCTCCACAACCCAATGCATGCTGTGAAGAAGTGATATTATTTATAAAATGTGCAACAGCAATTCAGGAAAGATCCTTTGACAGCACCTTCAAATCCAGAACTTCTACCATCTGATAGGACACCGCTGCACACCTGGAAGATCCCTGTCCAATCTATGCATTATACTGACTTGGAACTATAATCGCAGTTCCTTCACTGCGTGCGGATATAAATGATAGAACTCCTTTTAACAGCATGTACAGCTTGTGGAATCCAAAGATTCAAAATTTTCCACCTTGTCAAATGCAACTTGGAATGGCCAACAAATGCTGACCTGGCCAATGACACCTTCATCCCATGAAAGGATAAAAATTAATATCCCTTTCTCTTTGAAAAGAAATTTTGGAAACTGCCTCCCCCACTGCTTGTGATCAGCCATTCCATATCTTACAAACCATCAGTACATATGAAAAAAAACTCCCCTAACCTCTTCCTTTGCTCTTCATGATGACCTTTATTTTGTGTTCTCTAGTTACTGACTCACCAGCTAATGGAAACAGTTTTTCCCTATTTACATCACTGTAGTTTCATATATTCTCAGCACCCTATCACATCTAATCTAAGTTCTCTGTTTGAATGAAGAGAGCCATTTTGTTTAATTTATCTTTAAAACTGAAGCCTGTCATTACTGGCATTACTTCAGTGAATCACCTTTGTACTTCATAACTTTGACAAAAGTTAGCTGCCCAAAATATTTTACCTTTGGTTTTAACCAGTGATATCTTTTTTTTGTATTTATAACATGTTGACTCCCAGATGGTTTTATTTAATAGTGCCAAATTCACACAATATGAACTTACGGATTTGTGGAGATGATCACTTTACTTTAAATGTGTGGGAAATAGACCCTTTACTCACTAAGAACAAACAAAGGTTAAGTGGCAATTTTTCCCCTGTAGGACACATGGAACTACACGAACACTGGAGCTAGCTTTGCTGTCTGGCGAAGACATTAAAATGGAAACAAAAATTAAAAAAGGTGTTCAATTTAAAAAAACTTTTCTTGTGGTTTAATGGCTTTTCTCATCTAAATGATTAAATAAATCTAGTTTACAATGCAATTTGCAGAATTTTTTTTAACTTTGGATTAGAATTCCAAAGAAAGTGTGAAAAAAATCCCATTCCAATTATATTTGGATAAGTGAAAAGCAGAACCTATTATGTCAGTGGTCAAATTGTCAGGAATCATTTGCGATGACAAAGAACTAATACATTGCTCACATGATCAAAACCAGGAGTGGGATTGAAATAACAGCGGAGGCCAGTATCCCACCCCTGTACAATACATGGACTCTGACCAGCTAGCTCAGAGCCAGTTTCTAGAATGAGGAGACTTTTTGAATCTCCTGTTTATATATTTCTTTTCCTTTTTTTTAATAACCCCAACACTACCGCCTCACAGCAGTAGTGCTTATTTTTCCCCAGCACCCATACGGTGTAGGACACAGTAAATGAACAAGTGCATAAAACTTTATTCATGTTCCACCACCAGGAAGAAAGGAAACACTCGAGTTGCCAGTGACAAGCAGTGCCCTTCTCAGTAAAGGGCAATACCGAGTCATCAAAAAGTGAAAGGGGAGGGCAAGGACTCAATCAAAATAGAGTCAGAGGGAGAACTAAAGCATTCCACACCCCATGGTGCCCACCTCTCCCTGAAAACCTCGAGGGTGTTCTCCAGGGACACCCGGGCACAGACGTAACCACGGAAGAGGGGCAGGCAATCAGCCATAATGACCCCATCCATGGCCCACTGCCTGGACCTGTTTATGGACATCCTGGCCAGGCCCAGGGACAGACCAATGAGGGCATCTTCTGAGCTGCCCTCACCCCTCCGCATTGGGTGTCTCCTGTTATTTTTTTAATTTTCTCAGTTCTCAGAATGTCAGGATGCCTGACAGTCCTGTTTAGTTGGGGTGTCATTGTGGCTCAGTGGTTAGCACTGCTACTTCACAGTGCCAGGAACCTGGGTTCACTTCCTGCCTTGGGTGACTATCTGTGTGGAGTTTGCCCATTCTCCCTGTGCGTGTGCTTCCTCTGGGTGCTCTGGTTTTCTCTCACCATTCAAAGATGTGTAGATCCGGTGAATTGGCAATGCTAAATTGCCCATAGGGTTAAGTGCATTAAGTCAGGGGTAAATATAGGGTAGGGGAATGCGTCTGGGTGGGTTACTCATTGGAGGACCAGTGTGGATTTTTTGGGCCAAATGGCCTGTTTCCATACCGTAGGGCATCTACTCTAATCTAATCTCTTTTTTTCCTCCCTCCACACTACCGCCTAACAGCGATGGTGCTTATTTTTGTGTGTGCAAGTGTAGGACACAGTGAAGAACAATAGGCTTATAAATCTTTATTTATATTCCACAGCGAGGAAGAAAGGAAACACCCGAGTTACCAGAGACAAGCAATGTCCTTCTCATCAAAGGGCAATGCTACGTGATCAAAGGTGAAGGGGAGGGCAGGGATTAAATCAAAATAGAGTTGGAGGGGGAAATAAAACACTCCACTTCCTGCGGTGTCCATCTCTCCCTGAACATCTCAAGCATGTTGGTGGACACCGTGTGCTCTTTCTTCAGGGGCATCCAGGCTCAAACATAACCGCGAAAGAGGGGCAGGCAATCGGCTCTAACACCCCCCCCCCCCTCCATGGCCGGCTGCCTGGACCTATTTATGGCCACTTTGGCCAGGTCCAGGAGCTGACCCACGAGGAGATCCTCTAACCTACCTTTCTCCCCTCTGCACCAAGTGTCTCCTGTTTATTTATTTATTTTCTTTTTAAAAAATTTTTCTTCCTTTTTTCTCTCTTTTTCCCCGCTGCCCCAACCCTACTGCCTAACAGTGGTAGTGCTTATTTTTCCCCAATGCCCATGTCATGTGTGTGCAGGTGTCGGACAGTGTGTAAATCTTTATTCAATTTCCACCACCAGGAAGAAAGAAAACACCCGAGTGGCCAGTGACAAGCAATGCTCTTTTCAACAAAGTGCAATGTTGCGTAATCAAACAGTGAAGGGGAGGGCAGGGGTTAAATCAAAATAGAGTTGGAGAGGAAATAATACACTGCACTCCCTGCGGTGCCCACCTCTCCCGGAACAGCTCAAGGGTGTTGGACACCACGTGCTCCTTCTCTAGAGACACCCAGGCTCTGACGTTACCGCAGAAGAGGGGCAGGCAATCAGCCCTAATGACCCCCTCCACGGCCTACTACCTGGACCTGTTTATGGCCAGTTTGGCCAGGCCCAGGAGCAGATCCATGAGGAGATCCTCAGACCTGCCCTTTCCTCCTCCACACCAGCTGTCTCCTTTTTATTTTTTTTAACTGCGGTCGTGCTTATTTTCCCCCAGCACCCATGTTGTGTGTGTGCAAGTGTGATACACAGTGAAAGACACACGGTGTACAAATCTTTATTCAATTTCCACCACTAGGAAAAAAAGGAACATCCAAGTGGCCAATGACAAGCAGTGTTCTTCACATCAAAGGGCAATGCTGTGTGATCAAACAGTGAAGGGGAGGGCAGGGATTAAATCCACATAGAATTGGATGGGGAAATAATGCACTCCGCTCCCTGTGGCGCCCACCTCGCCCTGAACAGCTCAAGGGTGTTGGACACCACGTAATCCTTCTCCAGAGACACCCGGGCTCTAACATAACTGCGGAAGAGGGGCAGGAAATAGGCCCTACTGACTCTGTCCATGACCTGCTGCCTGGACCTGTTTATGGCCAGTTTAGCCAGGCCCAGGAGCAGACCCATGAGGAGATCCTCTGACCTGCCCTTTCCTCCTCCACACCAGGTGTCTTCTTTTTATATGTGCCAGCCAGGGCTCCCTGGTTAACAATCGTAATCAAGGATCTCATTTACCTGGCCCTCACTTCAGTGATTTTCCATACTTTTTCTAAGTGTGGAAGCATGTGTGTTAGCCAGTGATTAATGAGCCACCACCACAGCCAAGACAACTCTCTCAATTGTCTATCAATCAGTTCATTAAGAGCTGGTAGGCAGATCAAGGGTGAGTATCTTACCCTCTCTCAGGTTTTAATTCTGGTGACAAGCTGCCAGCCATTCAATGGTTGTCAGCTTCTGGGTCCTAAAGTGGGCTGGTCAGGGCCTACTCCCCAGAGGATCTAAAGGCAAGAAGTTTCATCATTTTTAGCTCATTGTTGTGAAGTGGGAGTAATGGGGAGAAGTGTGTGTCAGGGAATCAGAGAAATGGGCAGGGGAGGAAACACCTATGACTTGACCATCTCCAGATTGGGGCAATTGGAGGCAACCCCCAGTCCAGTCGACAATTTGCATGGATTTCTTGTCCAGTGTATTGTCGCCTTTCTTGTTTGTTGGGATACAGGTGACTAGGAAGGTTGTGAATTGAGGCCCTAACATTGTTGTTGATTGACCACTTAAGGAACTGAGTTGCTGGTGAGCTGAGTTGGTGAGAAGGGGCTGTGTTTCTCTCCAGGCCCAATGCATCCTTCTCACCACAAAATAAGGAACCTTATTTTCCCCTTGCTGGAAAAGGTTCAAAAGGTGTCAAGAAGGGGAAGTAATGGAATAGTTGGTCCTGGACAGAAAATTGACTCCTTCCTGCTATGTCTTTCGCAACCTCCAGGAAGGGGAAAGTTGTTGGGTATTTAGCTGTTAGATCTGTACTTGGCTGTTTCTTTTAAGTAACTTACAGTCCATTCCCAAGTTAACCATGCTGCCTATTTTTGTGTAACATGTAAATGTTATTGTGTCTCTGAATCCAAACCTATCTCATTTATCTCCAGTGCAAAGAGTAATAATCCCAAAACTAATCCATTGACACTTCAATGTTTAAAACCCTCCATTCTGAGAAATGTCCTATTCTAGGATCCAAACTATTCTTTGTTGCATTCATTCTTACTGCCTATTCCCCATGCTGACCTTTATATTCGGGGACTTATTTTTATCAGCAAGCTTATGCCATCTTATCAAAAGATCTTTGAAAAACCGTATACATACCATTCACAGTAGTTCTTTCAGCTTAGAATTTAGCAGGCTTTATATTGCCAATATTTTTTCTGCCATTTGTAAACTTCCTTTCAGCTCTCCTCTTCATAGCCTCTCATCTTTCTTCTGTCTCAGGTTTATTTTTCCTATTCTTTCCCTGTTTTATGTTCTTTCCATTACTTTTCCTCTGGTTTTCTACCCACTTATCCTCCTTGTCCGCTCCTTTCGGGATATCTTTATCTATTTTTTATTGTAATCGTCTTATTCCTGCCATCTTTCTTTGTTCAACTTTTTTTCATTTTTCTTGGGTGAGCTCTATGATACTGCTCATGCCAACAGTAAAAGTGCTGAAAGTGAGTAAGTTCAATCCTGGCTCATTGGTGATACTTACATATTTTAATCAGTGGTAAGAAATGGAGAGAACATCTCCAGAACACTTGATGCTTGCTTATCTGAAGGTAAATTGTGTGGTTCCTTCTAAATTTACCTAAACCATTGAGAATGAAGAGCTGGTATTTCCCCAATAGCTGTAAGATCACAATGATTAATTCCCAGTGAGGAGGAGATACAAAACCCCCTTTGGGGCAGCAAGGAATGGAAATGGGCTGATCAGTTCTTAAAACTTGATGTGAATTCTTTGAGATCACAGAATCCTAACACCATTCATCCATTTTGGCCCCATATCCCTCTATTCCATAAGCTAAAAAAAAGTCTATTAATCAAAGATTGAAATTAAAAATCGCATAACACCAGGTTATATCCAACAGGTTTATTTGGAAACACTAGCTTTCAGAGTGCCGCTTCTTCATCAGGTGATGAAGGAGCAGCGCTCCGAGAGCTAGTGCTTCCAAATAAACCTGTTGGACTATAACCTGGTGTTGTGTGATTTTTAACTTAGTTCACCTTGTCCAAAACCGGCATCTCCAAGTCAAAGGTTTGAATTAGAAATTAAGTAAACAGCTACTACTTTTAATGGATTAGAGTTTCACGTTGTAGCACCCTTTGTGGGGAGAAGTGTTTTCCAACTTTCTTCCAAAATGACCTCGATATGATTTCAAACTTATGATTCATGGTCCTAGATTCCCTGACCAGGGGAGAGCAGTTTCTCCTTCGACACCAGGTTATAGACCAAGAGATTTATTTGGAAGTATAAGCTTTGGGAGGGTGGATCCTTTGGCAGCTAGCTACCTGACGAAGAAACAGTACTCTGAAAGCTTGCATTTCCAAATAAACCTCTTGGACTATAACCTGGTGTTGTGTGATTTTTAACTTTGTCCACCAGCACCTCGACATCATCCTTAACTCTTGCATCAGGTCCTTTCAAAATCCTAAAAAACTCATATTAAATAATGCCTCAACCCTTTATAGAAAAGAAAGACTTGCACTTCTATACTATGCCTGAGCATTTTACAGCCAACAGCATGTTGGTAATGACTATAAATGACTATTAGTTACATTGAAGGCAGACACCAGGCAGACTCCTTTGATCTTCCTTGAAATAGTGTCATGGGATATTTTGCATCTACCGGAGAGAATACACAAGGCCTTGATTTAACACCCTCCCCAAGAGATGACATCTTCAATTGTTCAGCAATCCAGCAGAATTCCTGATGAAACGCTTATGCCCGAAACGTCAATTCTCCTGCTCCTCAGATGCTGCCTAACCTGCTATGCTTTTCCAGCACCACACTCTCAACTCTGATCTCCAGCATCTGCAGTCCTCACTTCCTCTGGGAGACCTCAGTCTGACTGCTCTCGCTGTCACTCTGGGTGGCCTCCTTCATTGGGTTCACTTTTCCCGCATTTCCCGTAGGACATGATATCTGACCATCAAAGTCCCAATCCAGGCCTGCAGCTGCTGCCAAGCTCAGGACGGCAATGCCATCAAAATGATTTGTTAGTGATTCATTTGTGTCGACTCTTTCTGGAGTTTTGTTGTTCCGAGTCATTGTACTGGAATTTATCCATTTTTGATTCAAAATGGACAAGCTCACACTTGTCTACCTGAAATCCATCTGCTACTATCTGTCCTACATTTCATCAAGTCAATGAAGGGAGTACTGGGATTCTCTTGGGAGAAAAGGTGGTTAAGGCATACAGGATCAATCCCTCAGCTGGTTCAGAGACCTTTTCTTCCGAAGAACATTGAGATAGGTGTTACCTTGAAAGGCTTAGACTAATCAGGGATAGTCATCATGATTTTGTTGAGGGAATTTCATGCCTTACTTAACTTGCCTAACTTAGAGTCATAGAGTTATACAGCACAGAAACAGACCTTTTGGTCCAACTCATCCATGCCAACTGGATATCCTAAATAAATCTAGTCCCATTTGCCAACCCTTGGCCCATATCCTTCTAAATCTTTACTATTCATATACCCATCCAGATGCCTTTTAAATGTTATATTTGTACCAATATCCACCATTTCCTTTAGCACCTCATTCCATACACGCATCACCCCCTGTGTGAAAAGGTTTCCCCTTAGATCCCCTTAAATCTTTTCGCTCTCACCTTAAACCTATGCCCTATAGTTTTGGAATTCTCCCACACCAGGGAAAATCCTGGTCTATTTACCGTATCCATGCCCCTTATGATTTTATAAACCTGTAAAAGGTCACCCCTCAGCCTCCGAAGCTCCAGGGAAAATAGCCCTAGCCTTTTCAGCCTGTCCATATAGCTCAAGCCTACAAACCTGCAATATCCTTGTAAATCATTTTTTAAACCCTTTCAAGTTTCACATCATCCTTCCTATAGCAGAACTAGAGAACTATGGAGACCAGAACTCCAATATTCCAATAGTGGCCTAACTGATGTCCTGTACAGCCACAATATGATCTCCAAATTACTATACTCAATGCACTGACCAATAAAGGCATATGGACTTCAGTTAGATGTTCAACAAGATTCCTCATGGTCTCCTGGTTAGCAAGGTTAGATCATATCAAATAGAAGGAGAACTAGCTAATTAGATTCAGAACTGGCTCAAAGGTAGCAGACAGAGGCAGGTGGTGAAGGGTCACTTTTCAGACTGGAGGCCTGTGACAGTATTGTGCCACAAGGATCAGTGCTGGGTGCATTTTTTTTTTGTCATTTATATAAATGATTTGGGTGTGAACATAAGTAAGTTTGCAGATGACACCAAAATTATGGTTAGTAAGTTTGCAGATGACACCAAAATTGGAGGTGTCGTGTACAGCAAAGAAGGTTACTTCAGAGTACAACAGAATCTTGATCAGATGTGCCAATGAGCCTCAGAATGGCAGATGGGGTTCAATTTAGATAAATGTGAGTGCTGCATTTTGGAAAGGCAAATCAGGGCTGGACTTATACACTTTATGCTAATGTCCTGGGGAGTGTTGCTAAACAAAGACACCTTGGAGTGCAGGTTCATAGTTCCTTGAAAGTGGAGTCGCAGGTAGATAGGATAGTGAAGAAAGCGTTTGGTATGCTTTCCCTTATTGGTCAGTGCATTTAAGCATTGGAGTTTGAAGGTCATGTTAGGCAGTGCATGCTAGACCTGCCATCATTTCAGAGGTACAGCAGGTCAGGCAGCATGATTAGATTAGATCCCCTAGAGTATGGAAACAGGCCCTTCGGCCCAGTAAGTCCACACTGCCCCCTCCAAAGAGTAACCCACCCAGACCCATTACCCTATCCTCTATTTACTCTTGACTAATGCACCTAACACAATGGGCAATTTAGCTTGGCCAATTCACCTAACCTGCACATCTTTGGATTGTGGGAAGAAACTGGAGCAAACAGAGGAAACCGACAAAGACACAGGGAGAATGTGCAAACTCCACAAAGACAGTTGCCCGAGGTGAGAACTGAACCCGGATTCCTGGTACTGTGAGGCAGCAGTGCTAACCACTGAGCCACCATGCCGCCCCTGTGAAGGAGGATCAGAGTTAACGTTTCGGGTCCAGTGATTCGTGCTCTGAAATGTTAACTTTGATTTCTCTGCACAGATGCTGCCAGACTTGCTGAGCTTTACCAACAAATTCTGTCTTCGTTTCTGATTTACAGCATCCACAGTTCTTTTGGTTTTTACCATTTTAATGTGATTTGATTCAAAGCAAATCTATGAGTTCAAAACTTCGCATCAGCAGTATTATACTCAACTGCAAAATGTCTCTTAATTGCTTGGCATATGCCTCATTTGAGACCGTCAAGGATCGTGCAGGTCAACAGCTTGCAGAATCTGAAGTTATTCATCAGTACACTGACTGGTCTATGGTGGCCACCAAGGTCAATGCAGTCTCAGCCTTGGAAATTGCTATTCACTCACAAAAATATCAGTTGAACTTTACCCTTTGTTTCCTATGTCCTAATCCTATCACTAACTATTGATTTGAGTAATTTGCCCACAACTGAGGTCAGACAGATTTGCCTCTAAGTATTTGGATAACTATTTTATCTTCCCGATTCTCTTTTTGAATTGTGGTACAATGTCCACAGACCTTCAATCCTCTGGTGACTTACCTATATTTATTGAAAAATGATCCTCAGACTGTCTGCCATTCCCTTCCTGGGTTCCTTTAACAGCTTAGGGTGCAATTCATTGAGCCCTAGTTATCCACCTTTAAGGGGATCAGTCCCTTGAGTACTTCCCTTCTCATTATATTGATTTTCTATAACATTTTGTTTTGATTAGAAAGATGAGATCTCCTTCGTGAAGTCAGAGACACAATACTCATCTAGAACCCTGCCCACATTGCATCCACATGCCAGTTCCAATTAATCCTGTATTCCCCTTGTACTCCCCACTCAGGATATCTCATTACCTTTCCCTAATCTGCACTAACACTAACAGCAATGCCGGTTTTTTTCACCACACTCAGTCCTCCCTTTGTTTCATTTCAGGAGAAAACAATAGGGAGGAGCGAACCAAGCCGGGTATTGGAGTGCCTGGCAGTCATCTCTTCACCTCGTTTGAGGACGGAATGCTTACCAGGAGAGGTCTATGACTGCTCATGGTGAAACTGCCGACACCTCCATGCCTCAGCTACCAAATAAGATTCATTATAAAGCTCTGTGCTGCTCTCCTGTTACTATCCCTGTGAATCTATTCTTAGTATGCCCAAGTTTCTACCTGTACTTTGCAACTTAATTCCATCTTTTGTCTCTTGTGGACATGGGAGGCATCCGACAATCCCCACTATGAGCAGAGCAGCTTCTGTCTGGACATAAGCTCCTTCTCCATCTTGGGCAAAGAAGACACAGATCCTTCTTAGGATTCACCAGCAAGTCTCTGCCAGCACGAATACTGATATCTGGGTAATGTGACTAGATTGGAATCAGGAACATGTCACTGCCGCATCTTCATAGCTGGCCAAGGAAGAAATGCCCCAAGGGACTGACAGAGACCAGAATTCTGCCCATCCCTGGGCAGGAGAAGATCCCATGCTGTCAGCCATTACTAACTTCATAGAAATGCACAAACAGAACAGGATCAGCAGTCAAGTTTGTCGGAAACACTCGAGAAACTGGGTGCAAGTTGAGGAGCACCATCTTCACCATAAGGTAAGAGCCCATGGTGTTAGGAATAGTACAGTTGCATGTACAGAGGTTTGACTAATGAACAGAAGACAGAACATTGCAATAAATGGGGCATTTTCAGAATGGCAACTTGTAACTAGGGAACAGTATTGAAGCCACGATTATTTAGCATATATGTTAATTACCTTGATGATGGAAGTTAACGTACAAATGCCAATTTTGCAGATGGCGCAAATCTATGAAGGGGAGAAAGTGGCAGTGAGGTGAAAGTCACTGATCTATTAATCCAGTAACCCCAGGCTAATGTACTGTCAACACAAGCTTGAATCCCACCATGGCACACAGTAAAATCTAATTCACCTCCACTCTGCATGCCCCCACTTCGACATTTGGAAGGTCAGGCACCCCAGAAGTGTCAACATGCATCTAACAAGACCATTGATGTGTTCGGCTTATCCAGACCCCAAAAAACCCTGGGGGCTACCTGACCAAGCTTCCAGAGCTAGTCTCCACTTCAGAGCAAGCTCCCTCCACCTCAACTACAGAACAAGCTGACTCAGTGCAGTGCAGTGGGAGAGAGAGGAGAAAGAAATTGTACTGAGGCACATGGGAGACATGACTGACACTTGCGTAAGTAGTTTGTTTTGTGCAAAAATGCTTGTTCTTCAAACCATTCATGTCATGGTCTGTGTCTCTGCGTAAGGCCTAGATGATTCATCGTTCCCTATAGCATCACTCCTTGAGCAGTATTGAGTTAGCATGATAAAAGCAAATTACTGCGGATGCTGGAATCTGAAACCAAAAGAGAAAATGCTGGAAAATCTCAGCAGGTCTGGCAGCATCTGTCAAAGCTCTGACAAAGGGTCAGTTAGACTTGAAACATCAGCTCTTTTCTCTCCTTACAGATGCTGCCAGACCTGCTGAGATTTTCCAGCATTTTCTCTTTTGGTTACTGAGCCAGCATGGTTGGGGATCTACAATGAGTACTAATTACAGGGTAGAAATGCGTGTAAGTGTTATTGACTCACTCAGTTACCTTAGGTCACCCCACCCCTTCAACATTGTCGACTGTTCAGCTGGCTGTGCGTGCAGGAGTGTATAAATCATGTAATTTCCTAATAGTGTCAGTGCCAAGCAGATACAATACACAGAGAAGGTTAATGCTGCAGGATGGCCAGGGAGTAGAGACCTACCATGCATGAGTCACAAATGTATGTGTTTCCAGCCAATATTCTTTTGCACCCCCATTCCCTCACTTACCTCACCCATTACAAAGAAGTTCATGCCCATTCTCCTAACATTGTGCACTTTTCATTTGCTTCACAACTGAGATGATAGTGAATGGTCCTCTGTCACTTATTTCTGGCATCAATGTTAACATGCCGCTAAGTCACCTAACGTCATCATGTCCTTCCTAGATGTCTATACACGACCTCATAGGCTACACACCTCCCCAGGTCAACTCCCAAGCCATATACATGTATGTGATTACCAGGCTACCTGTCACCCACCTCCTTGAGTGAATTGACCTACCAGCACCGGCCCAGACCCCTGACTGGTGGTCACACATGACTGGTGCTCATTGAGCATGCTTGTTCCATAGTTTGACTGTGGGAAATTTTTAGGCATCTAAGATTCTTTTAAATTAGAAACACATGTTTTCTGAAGAAGCAATGATATGAGAAAATGGGTTTGATACTTCAAGATCAGAAAACTGTACATCAGTCACTAATGACCAATATATAACACCAAAACCAACGTTTGCTGATCCCTGAGTTAAGAGAATGGTGGGGTCTGACTTTGTGATAGAGGGCATCATGAGCATGGAGCACATTCTTTCCGCTGTTGAAGTGGTGGTCACCGCCATAGCAGCACTATCAGACTTAACCACGATGGAGTTCCACTACAGCAAAAATTGATGCCTTGATTATTTCAGTCATGCGGCGAAGTTCAAATAGAAACCACAGAGACTGAATTCAGGTAGAATGTTGGTATTGTGGATTTTAATCCCAGTGCTTGTTGGTAATGCAGGCTCTCTCAGTATTTAGGTAAAAACAAGGACTGCAGATGCTGGAAAACAGAGTCTAGATTAGAGTGGTGCTAGACTCTCTCTCAGCATTCAATTCCCCAGTAGATTAAAAGGATGCTATCTCATGGGAATGTGCAGTGGGAACCTGCTATTTTTTCCCTGATCAAGAGCACTTATGCTCCAACAACTGTCAATTAATCAGAGCTTTTGTCCTTACCTCTCAATTGTCAGCCTAAACTAAAGCAATCCATGTTGAGGTCCAATGCCATCCCTCTAGACCCAGGGCTGCCTCCTACTTATACTGCAGTGAGTAGAGTGCATGAGAGCATGAGAAATTTGAGCAGGACTAGATCACATAGTCCCTTGAATCTGCTCTCTCGTTCAATAGGATTATAATAATCTATTTATCCCAGCTTTAAACATATTCAATAGTTTAGCCAATACAGTACAGAAACCATGCTTTCTGGTCCTACATTCTACAATGAGAGGAAACATTAACTCAGTCTCAACTCTGTCAAACTTGGAAAAGTACTTATCTGCTTCAATAAGACCACCTTTCATTTTTCTGAACCCCAATAAGCATAGTTCAACATTCTTAACATATCCTCTTAAAGCAATCCTTTCAACCCAAGAATCATTCCAGTAAACCTTGTCTAGACTACATGCAATGCAAGTATACTCCTCCTTAAGTAAGGTGACTAAAACTTTAGGTGTAGTCTCATTAATGCCCTGTGCAACTTGCAGTAAATATTCCTTCTATACTTCATCTCCTTTATAGTAAATGCCAACATTCCATTTGCTACCTCAATTACTTGCTATATTTTCATGCTAACATTTTAAGTATGAGGGTCCCAAATCCTTCTGTGCCACAATTTTCTGTAGTCTGAGTACCAAAGTAGATAACCTCACATTTTCCCACATTATACTCCATATGCTAAATTTTTGTCCACTTACTTAACCGACATATATTGCTTTAGAAACTCGGTGTGTCCTGCTCATAACCTTTTTTCATAGCTAACATTGTGTCCTCAACAAATGTGATTAGATCACACTTGATCACTTCAACTAAGTCAGTAATACAAGTTTCAATTGGAAATAATCGAAGCTCCAGCACTGCTTCTTGCGCTGTCCACTAGATGATGTTTACTAACTTGAAAAAGACACATTAATCCTAATTCACTGCTTTCTGTTTCTATGCTAATTTAAGATCTTGTTCAGTAATCTCATATGTAGCACCCTATTCAACACATTTTGGGAAATTCAAATACCTATATCTACTGATTCTTATTTATCTATGTACTCACTAAAGAAATCTGCTAAAGTTGTATTGTCTTGTATTTGTAAATAGTAATAAATGAAATATTTCGCTTTCATAAACCATATTGTCTGTCCTTGTTTATAGTTTCTTTAAATAATTGGCTAGTATTTATTTATGTATTTTGCGATGACATGTATTAAGCTGAATGTCCTCTAGTTTCCTGTGTTCCTCCTTTCCTGATAGGTGCATTAAATATTTTGCTTTGTACTCCATTGGACCCTTTTCAGAACTTAGGTTATTTTGGAAGAAATAAACTCTATTACAATAAACTCATCCACTATGTCTGCAGCCACTTCTTGTGGCTGCAAGCTATCAGGTTCCTGGCACTCAGCGACCTTTAGACCCATGAGTTTTTGCACTACTTTTTCTGTAGTTGGAATAATTGATTTAAGATCTTCCATCCCCATTGTATTACTTATTAGGATGATTTTGCTGTCTTCTAACATGAAACAAATATGAAATCTATCTTAAATATCTTTCTTTTGCATGTTCTCGATCATTAATTTCCCAATCTCTTGTCTAAGCAACCAATGTTTACGTTAGCTCTCTTTTATATACCGATAGAAACTTGTATTGTCTGTTTTTATATTTCTTTCTGGTTCAGTCTCATAAACTATTTTATCTCTCTTTCCAAGCATCCAAATACCAAGTACTTTTCAGTATTAAGTTTCTCGTCTTGGTCACTTTCTAACCACTTAGCTGCGATAACTATCATTTAGACCATTTATTTCTGTTGGAACTACAGATAATGTGTGTTCAAATAAAGAACCTTTATTTAGTCTTTTTACTATATTTACATGTTTTTTCACTCTTATGATTGCACATTCTTTGCTGGGGTTACTATTACCGACATCACTACACAGCATGATAGCTTGCCTTGTTTAACATTTCAAATTTGCCCTCCTCATCCATACACTAAGTTTAAAAGGTATAGGAACAGGTGAGGGCTCTTCCACAATAGGCATTGGGGCATGTGTAAGGACAATTTTTGCTTTGTATTATGTGATGCTGGATGGAGTTGTTGAATCAAGGTTTTTGCTGTTACTGATCAAGAGGATTTTGTGATGGTAGGCCTGATATGGACATACCTTTCATAGAAGTCATAGAATCCCTTCAGTGTGGAAACAGGCTATTTGGCCCACTGAGTCCATACTGACCCTCCGAAGAGCATCATACTGAGACCCACCCCCCAAACCCTGTCCCCATTTTGTTTCAGGATGTTTATGATTTTCTCTGCAGTGTTATGTAACTCAATGGCTCTTTTTGTCAACCTTCTTACCTGCATATTATTAGGGAGTCATCTGCCATGTACATATGCATTAGTCTTTGTTGCTGAGAATCCACCTTCCATGCCTTAGTAAAGAACTAAACATGTTATACTGTTGAGAGATGTAGGATAAACGCATTATAGTTCTTGCCAGGATGGTGGGCATTCACCAAGATTGACATCTTAGTGTAGCCACGTACCAAGTACCTACTCAATAAGTGAGAATCCTTATGGATGCTGTCAGTTAATGGAAAGGCTTGCAGAGCCAGTTACATGCAGTTGATGTTGGGAAGTCCACTATCCTGGCAAAATCATGTGCCCTTTCATTTGTGTGTTCCTTCTGTAGCAAGAAGAGAATGAAGTCTTTCCTTTTTCTGTATTTCACTACCCTTCCTGTGATGCTTCTATAAATGGTAAACTATGTCACCTGCTCCTGGCTAAATAGATTCATTGGCACAGAATGTACCAGCAACAATCACCTTCACAGTCACAGAGAGTGCTGTCTTCACTCTGCTTTGAGAGTGCAGGCTAGCGGGATGGAGCTGGCCCAAAGTCATGATGACTTGTTTTGCAAAGTGTGGCCTCTTCAGGCACTGTTGCCAGCTTATGGCTAATTAGAAGAGGTATTCACACCAGATTCGATAAGGTTAAATCCCCCTATACAATGACTTCCTTCCCTTCCATCGTCACATTACTGCCCTTCTGTAAATCCTCTTTTCCATACATATAAAAAATGATGTACGAACAAAAGTAGGCCACTTGATCCTTAAAGCCTGTTCTGCCATTCAGAAAGATCATGGCTGATCTGATTTTAATCTTAACTCAACATTCCTGTATGCCTTGCTTATTTTGTAGATATGTACCTCAACATCCATGGAGGACACTAACTTTCCCTCAATGCCTGTATGTAGTGAAAATATGGAAATTAAACCAGAAATTCACAATAGTGCTTCTATGAACTTTGCTTTTGCAAAATAGGTCAAAAGCACCCTCGAATTTAACTGGTTGTTGGGTCTTACACTTCATTTCAGGAAGTTGCCACCAACATATTGCGCACATGGAAACTTCTGCTAGGTTTCTGCATCCACGGAATTGAACTTTTGCACAATAGAAGTTGTAAAGAGTACGAGAAAAATGTCAATTAAGTGCTTAGTTATGCTTTGTGGTCTTTTCTTGCATTTTGACTTGAAGTTATTTCAGCTGTTCTATCTTTGATCACCTCCATGTGTAAGATACCAAGTAACATGTACAGAATAATCCATCAGGTAATTGCCGATGAGCATCTGGAGAGTCACTGGATCTATGTATTGCATTTACAGAACTGCTTTGAAATGAGATGGGACATCACACTATTCAGACTTTGCCTTAGTTTAAACCTTTAGCAAATTTATTCAACAATTGCAAGCATGGACATTTTGTCGCACAACTCAGTGGATGATGCTTAGTGAAATATTGCAGCTTAAAGGGCTGTACTGGTGCTCAAGCTTTCAGAATAACCAAAATTTAATAATAAAAACCTTAATTTCAAAACCCGGAACACATCAGACATCAATTGTGCAGCAACAGGTCTCAAAATATTTAAGCTGCCTGCATGCCATCAGTCTTTACATTTCCCCACTATTCTCAAGTTTGAACACGGGAAAATTTAGCCTCATCTTGTGTTAAACATATGCACTAGATCAGAGGACTGAGTGGTGCAAAAACATTGCTGCTTGATTTGTTAATCAACCAGTTGAAGTTTGGTCTTCCAGATCCAAACAATTGAAAGGGCTCCTGCAGAGTGACTCACTCGGGAATCCTTCTCCACTCTAATACTTCTAGTGGGTTTAACTACACTTTGGTTCAACTCCAATTGGCTTTGTGTATTTAAAGAAGACATAGGATTTGTTTGAAGAAATTTATGAAGATACATAGTTCGAGATCCTGTTGTACTGTTTCTGGGAACTATCTAAGTATTAACTGAAATTCATTTCACAACATGAGTGTTGCAGAAGTGTGAGTTTTGTTTACATGATGTTCGAGATTTTGCAAGATTAAGCTAATTAGCGAAATTTTTTAAAAAATTAAGCAGGAAACTTATTCAAAATGAGTTAATATCTCATTTCTGGAAATAGTCGCATGTTTCTGAAATTAAGTTTTGATGACAGACTGCCATTCATGACATCTATATCCAGAAATAAGATATTGACTCATTTTGCTTTCAGTCGATTCTATGTGCAGTAAAAGTAGAATGACCACTTTTGGACAATACTAAACACTCCCACAAAGTGCTCTAACCTTTAGTGAAGCAAGAATGTCACCAGCACAAAACACTTGACACCATCATATCAAGTGTATTCCTCATTGAGCCATACCTGTCAGATGAGCTTAGAAACCAGCCAGCCCCAGTATCTGAGACTGTTGCAGTCCATACAGGTTTGATTCTGGAACAGTCTTTGCAGACTGGAGGATGACAAATGTAGCCCCACCCACACTCCAAAGGAATGTTATAACTCACTGGGGTAACGTGATAAAAACCAAGCCTTGTTACTCTAAAGTTATGATAAATGCAAAGGTTTCATGAAACTTCTTAATGATTTCATGAAATATACCAAAAATCTAATTTTGCATCTGATCAACTGCTTGTTAAAACACAAGCACTTTCTTGTGTTCAAGTGCAACCTCACCAATCAGGGACTTGTTGCTATTCTGATCTCTGCTGAACCCATGGCAAATAGTGCTTTATTTCCTGGATGAAATGACCTTAAAAAGTAAGATTATTTAAATGCACCAGTTAACGTCACTGTTTTTTCTCTCAAAGCTCCAAGTCCCTTATGCTTTCCTTTCTAAAGCCTGGTCCATTTTTCACTCATTTTCAATCCATAGTCCGAAAAATAAAAAATGTGGTCTCCTAAAGGAGGGAGGCAGAAAAATAGGAATTAAGACTGGTTAACCTAGCATTGGTAGTGAAGAAAGTACTGTAGTTTATTAAGGATGTGATATCAGGACACCAAGAAAGTACCAATGGGATTACAGGAAGTCCACATGGATTCATGAAATGGAAACCATGTTTTACAAACCTACTTGTGTTTTCTGAGGACCTGATGAGTAGTACAGGTAAAGTCACCATCATCTTACTAGAACATAGGGCTGCTCTCTTATTAGAGAAAGAAGACTGGTGGTGGTTTAATATGAAAATTGGGAAGGTGAATCGTTCATGATAACCTCAGCTGGTACAGGAATTCAACCCATGCTGTTGGTGTCACTTTGCATCGCAACTAGCTAAATGAACTATATTGACCCCCAGAATAAATAAGGGAGAAACAATGAATGTGGTGTATTTAGATTTGCAGAAAGTTTTGATAAAATTCCACATAAGAGGTTATTGTGCAAGGCAACGTTCAAGTTAAACAAGTAATGTTTAACTTGTTAGACCACAGCTGGAGTACTGTGTACAGTTGTGGGAGCCACACTATAGGAAAGATGTGAATGCATTCAAGAGAGTGCAGAAACCATTTACAAGAATGATTCCAGGAATGAAAAACTTCGGTTATGATGGTTGTTTGAAGAAGTTAGGACTGCTTTCCTTGGAGAAAAGACAGCTAAGAGGAAATGCGATGGAGGTTTTCAAAATCATTAACAGGCTGGATAGAGTAGATAGGAGGAAACTGTTTCCACACTTAATAAGAAAAAGGAGAAGGCACAGATTTGAAGTGATCCAAAAAGGCAAGGGAAATTAGAGATTTTTTTCACACAGTGAATAGTTAGTGTATGGAATGCTTGGCTTGGAAATGTGGTGGAGGCAATTTCAATTGAGCCATTCAAAAAAGCATTAGATGATTATTTGAATAGAAAAAAACGTACATGAATATGGGGAAATAGCAGATGATTGTTTGAAGAGCTGGTGTGAGCATGATGGGTTGAATGCCCTCTTTCTGCTCCTTAGCAATCCTGTAATCCCCTAACAAACTCCCCTTACATAAACACATACATGGTGAAATAGTTTATGGACAGAAGGGAAAATCTGGAAAGACAGTTACTTCGTCTTTGTCCCCAGATGTTGTTTTAGAGATGATCTTTATGACTGTTTCTATTGGCCAGGACTTTACTTCAGTGATCTTCTTCCGGTTGCTTCAACTTGTTGGTAAGGGGCATAAAGTGACTGGTTCACGCATAAAAAAAGTCTCTGACTTACCAATTAAAACTTACAGCTTCCAAGAACTATTGCAGGAAAGATAAAGTAGTTTTCATCAAGTTTATATTGAAATTCAATTGCATAAAATAGAGAGACTGCTGCTGAGCTAAGGAAGAACTGAACACTTCTCTCACTCCATCTGTAACTTGTTCCTAGCTCCAAGCTGTTCAGTTACCTGAGAACCAATCACACAGTTGTGAGCAGGTTAAAGAGTCTTTGTTATGGACGAATCAACAGTTTCTTGCAAGCAAAAGCCACATCTATCCACTGCTTTGTCCTGAAATCATTTGAAACTCAGACTCCAATCACGGCCTGTTCAGTTGTTTATGATATTTGCAAAGGTGTTTGGTTACTTGCTTTCAGCACTACAGACACACTTTCCATCGTTGGTTTTTAAAACATGCTTTATCTCATCTCAGCTCAGTTTCCAAAAGCATGAAATGAAAAGACGATGAGGAGGAAGGAAGTGAATGGGAGAGTGTTACGCCTTTTGTGATTGCATGGGAAGATGCCATGGGTGAGTAAGGAAGCATTATGAGTGATGGAGGAGTGGACTAGGGTGTGACAGTTGGAAATATGGCAGCAGCATGTTGACAATAGACAGTAGGAGAAGATGCTTTTGGTGATGGCATCTTGCTGGAGGTGACGGAAATGGTTAAGGATTATTCTTTGAATGCAGGAATTGGTGGAGAGGAATGTGATGACATGTTGTTCGGGGCAGAAGGCAGGGGAGAAGGTGATTCCTGATGAAGGACTTTTGCCCGAAACGTCGATTTCGCTGCTCGTTGGATGCTGCCTGAACTGCTGTGCTCTTCCAGCACCACTAATCCAGTATTTGGTTTTCAGCATCTGCAGTCATTGTTTTTACCAAGAAGATGAAGGCAGACATGTGGGAGAATGGTTGGACACAGTTGAGGAAATCTCTAACTTGAGGAGAAAAGAAGGATGTGAATTACAGTATCCACAATATTTTGCTTTCACTTGAGCTGTGCTTTCAATCTTATGAATTCCTCACAGTGCAAGATATTTGGGGGAAGGCAAAGGAGTCACAGCAGTCAATTATCATGATTTAATAGTTTAGCATCGGAGACAGCCACTTTGACTCTCCTATGAAAGAGTCAGTATATTAGATAAATGTGATTTTGGGTTGCTGAAGGGCTGAGAGCTGGTAGGAAGGTTGCCAGGAATGTTGGTTGCCAAATGTGTAGGATGCCAGACCACAAGGTTTGAAGGGGTCGGGTAAGTAATGAAGTGTTTAGGGTAGATTGGGGTGGGCAGGAGCTACAGGGTCCCGTCATGGGGCAGGGATGGGAAGTGAGGTGTCTTAGAGTCATGGAAGTGTTGTGTCCTGGGGGAGTGTGGGAGTGGTATTTTAGATCCTGGACGGACATAGTCAAAAGGGAGGGGGTCTGGCAGCAGGAGAGAGGATGGAGGGTTTGGTTGTAGAGACTTTGGTTTCTGAGGGGAGAGGAATAATTTCAAGTCTGGGATGGGGGTGGGGAGGTGATGGCAAGGGTGGGATGTGGATCCAGGTCCAGTGTTTGGAGAGTGTGGTGGGGGAAAGGGGTTTTGTGAGGGGAGAGTGGAAAAGGAGGTTTCAGGTGGCTAAAGGAGTGGATAGGAGTTGGGTTTGGCGATGGCGGGGAGGGTGTCACATCCCAACCAGAAATGAGAGTGTCCTGGGGTGGGGGAGGGGGAGGGGGTGTTGTTGGGTCCTGGGAGGGTAAAGGGGGTCTTGGATCCTGGGTCAAGGAGTGTATCAGTTCTAGTGGCAATTGACTTCAGATCCCAGGAATAGAGAACAATGTGTTGATCCCAGGCAGAGATTGGGGGTTGTCAAGTCTTGGGAGGGTGAGGGGTTGTCGAGTATAGGGCAGGATGGAGGAGGGGTGGTGGTGATACGTCAGGGGTCTGGTATTTGGAGGGTGTGTCGTAAGTTAAACAGTCAGTTTCATAGTTATTCCACTGCAGAAATGATTATCTGGCCATTGGAACATCTATGTAGAAGTGGACTTGGCCCACTGCTTCACATAGCTCCCATAATACTGCTCTTCCTGCTCTGAATTAACAGGACTATTACTGTCCAGCTCTTGCTTGTGTTCTGCGTTGATTATTCCAACCATATTTATGTTAGTCTTATATCCAGAATCTACGGCTGTCATAGAATCAGTGTCAGTCTCAGTGAAACCACTGTCAACAGTATCTAAATCCAGTGATATCTTCGGATAACCAAGGTCTGGTTCAAGTCTGCTACATGATGAGAGAGTATCAAGACTTCCATCACTCCAAGAACCACCTTCACCTATATTTCTGTCATTCCAAGAGTCATCTTCCCCATCATTCAAAGAAAAAGGTTCATTTTCTTGTCCCCAGTCAGTCATGTTGAGGCACTGAAGATCCAAAGTATCTTCACTTCTCCCTTCATGGGCGCAAGAATACTGTAACAGGGGCATCATGGTGTTTAGTGATGCATTGTCACAATGTTGAGATGTTTCTGATGTAACTGGGTGCAAGTGGTGGAATTGTTGGTTGCTGGTAGGATAATCCTGCTCATTTGAATTGTCTACAGTAGAATTACTATTACATTGGGTCAAGTAGGGTAGTCTGGTTGACTTGCATTTGTAACTGCATTGAGAACAACAAGGTGCAACCTCGTCAGTTACTGTGACAGTGTTGATAGATACCTGTCCATAGGATTTATCCTTCCATTGTTGGATGTTGTTCCCAAATTGGCCACGAGACTGCGATGAATGGCGGGGACTTGGGCCACATAAGGCCTGCCATGAGGAATGAATTTCAGACTGTTTGTCCCATGTTTTCAATCCCATTTTCAATGGTTTCTCAAGAGCAACAGGTTCAGTGTATACCTGAACACTGTCCCCCTTTTCCAGGACCATTACATTTTTCTCATTGACTTCATAAAATGCATCTTGACGTGGAGCATTAACCCAGCTCTGAAACAGTAATGAGAGACATAGTTAAAAGCAACGAAAGATGGAAAGTCTTGTTGATTTGTATTTTCAATATTTTTACATGAAAACTTTGAGATAATTTGGTTAGGGGATTATTGATATAGAGTGCACTATTTGGATCAATAAAATAACTGTCTACTATACAATGGGTTAAACTAGATTCTTAATAAAAAATCAACTGACATTGATTAACCAATATGATCTGTTCATTGATATCTCAAATTCAACAGAATTACATAACACAGAATGGCTCTCTTCACTTCCATGTTCTGCTGCATATGTGGGACAAAGGGAAAAAGTTAACATGACAGCAGTAACTACTATTGAAGGATATTGCAATCTTATCTGCCTTTCTAAACTATAGAAACCCAAATTAACAGTACTGTCATGATATAAATTAAAAATAGAACATGCATATCTGAAGCATGTTTTTTATGATTTAGATTTCCCTGGAAAATAGAAGGTATGACGATCAATGGTGGAGCAATTAAAAGTGGGCTGCTGAAGAGGCCAGAATTAGCAAAGCACAGATAACTCAGGATGTGATAGGAGGAGGAGATTTACAGGGTTCGTATGTGTGAGGCCATGGAGTGATTTGAAAGCAAGAAAATCTTAAAAATCAATGTGTTGCTTGCCTGGGAGTCAATGCAAGTCAGTAAGTACAGTTTGAAAGGGGAATAATGCCAGCTGTGAGTTAAGGCATGGATGACCTGAAATGTGTAGAAAGTGGGAGACTAAGCAGGAGTATGTAAGACTAGTTGAGTCTAGAAGTAACAAGGGCACGAGTGAAGATTCCAGCAGCAGTTGAATTGAAACTGGATGAAGTTGGGAGATGTGGAAATAGATGGTCTTAATGATGGAATGAATGAAGACAGAAACTTATCTCAGGATCAACTGCGACACAAGGTTGTGAACAGACTAGTTTAACCTCAACTGTTTCTCGAGAGAGGGATATAGGGTGGGTAATGAGGGAATGTGTATGGATAGTGTTGTGGTCAGAAAAGAATGTCTTCAGTCCCTTCTTTATTGGTGGAAATTTCTGCTTGCCCAGAACTGGATGTCAGATAAACAGATTGATAATTTAGCAACGGTGGAGGAATTGAGAGAGGTGGTGGTGAGATAAAGCTGGGCTTCATCAGTACAAATTTACCTTACAATGATGTTGCTGAGCGGCAGTATTGTCACATAGGAGGGGCCAAGTATAGATCCTTGATGGAAAGCCAGCAGTAAAAGTGCAGGAGTAGGAAGAGAAACCAATGCAGGCTTTTCCCCAGCTATGATTAGATAAGATTAGAATGACGTGACTGCTGTCCTATTCAGCTGGACAACAGTGGAGAGGTGTTGAAGATGGATGGACTAGTCATCTTTGTCAAAGACCGGTCAAGGAAAATGAGAGAAGGAAAGTTTATCTTTGTCACAGTCACTTGGGATATCTATTTCCAGCACCTCCAAGCTCAGGAGAGGATACCTAAGGAAGAGCTGTTTGGATACTGTGGCAGAAATAGAAACCTGATTAAGGATTCACAAGACTTATTTCCCAGGGGAGATTGAGTTGATGTAGAAAACTGATTGGATTGGAGAGATCACATGACATTTGGATCCATTGTTCTCAGAAAAAACAAAGCTGTCAAGCAAAGAGAAATACTGAATTTGACATTATCAATAATGTAGAGTAACAAGTAGAGAAAGAGACTACTGCTGAGGTAAAGATTATGAAAAGTAAAAATTCCTTTCCACCCTCAAAGAGTCCCAAACAGGTACAGCACAAGCCCTTTTAAAATTTTCTTGAAAATTATGTCTTAGCTTCAGTAAGCATAAGCAATAGGAACAGGAGTAGACTATCATTTATTCCTTTGATTGTGTTCCACCATTAAACAATATCATGGTTGATTTTGTTTCTCTATTCCAACTTCCTGCAGAATCCCAACACACTTCCCTTAGTATCTAACAATTCTGTAAAGCCTTTTATCTGAGCATGCTCAGCAACTGAGCATTGACAGCTTTAAGGAATAGAAAATTGTGAACATTTAGAAACTTTTGAGGAAATAAATTTCTCTTCACTGGTTCCCTGCTACGCACAACCTCAAGCAGAATTTTGTTTTCGTAAGCCCATGTCGATTCTGCTTAATCGTAATATGGGATTCTAATATTTCTAATAAAACATTCTAATAGTTTCTCTGACACTGATAACAGATTAACTAGGCTACAGTTCTCAGTTTTCTTTCTCATTCCATTCTTGGTTCAGACTTAAACTTACTGCTTTAGAATTTATTGGAAAATTTCTAAAACCTAGAGAATTCTGGTAAATCAAAACCACATCATCCATTAACTCTGTGGTCATCTGTTTTAAAGTCCAGATGCCAGGTGGGTATTATGCCAGGGAACAAGATGGGCGCCTGTCATGAGGAGTGTTAAGAGTATGTGGGGGTAGTTTGGGGTGGGTTGGTGCTCAGGTCTGGTGGGGAGAGATTGGATTTTATGTCTGGCAGTGGTGAAAAGGAGGGGAGAAGAGGTGATGGCAAGTCCCAGGAAGAGGTGGAGTGTCAAATAAAGTGAAAAGATTATCAGGTCTAGGTTTGTGTGGTGTAAGGGGTCTGGGAGAGGTGTAGTTGGGGATCTGTATGGTAAGTTGAGCTCAGTTAGCCAAGCAGAGCTTAACAGAGCTTTTTTCCCTATCTTACTGCACCTTCAGATTGCTCATACATAGTAGCTTCTTAGAAAACAGAGACAGTAACCTGGAAAGAGGAGCCCCTGGAATCTCCTTCTGAATTTAGATGCTGAAAGCAGTGGAGGGAGCGCTGGAGACAGGTGAGCCAGAGGAAGATGACCCACCACCAATACAGAGCACAGACTAAATTATAGCCTTTGATTTTATTAAAAATCAATTAAAGACTGGGAAATGTAGCTATTATGGTCAAATTTTACATCTGTTTATAATACTTCCATAAGAGCTGATTGTTTGGATCATTTTTGACCACCTTCTTGGCAGAATATCCTGTTATGGGCACATTATACATCTGCCTTTTGGACTGCTCTGATGTCTTGTAGCTTCTTAAAAGCTTTAAGGATTTATTTCGACTGAAGGAAATGTTCCATTGTCTTAAATACAGACTACATTTTCTGCTTCAACTTGGTCCACTATAGCCTGAGACAAGGTGTCAGCTATGGTCCGTGTTTTTCCTGGTATATACACTGCTGTGTAATCATAAAGTGTCAGCCTCTGTCTAAACCCCTAGATATATAAAGCCATTTTGACTGTCTCCTTCGAAACCGATTGTGTGACCACTGCTCTGTGGTTTGTCTCAATTTGAAATTTCAATCTCATCAGGTAGTCTGAGAATCGCAATTATTCCCACATTACCATCAGTATTGAAATCTGTTTTTCTTGTTAATGTTGTTTGATTTCAGTTAATGCTATGGAGGTGAAGTAGATCAATTTAATTTCTAACATTCCAACTGGTCCCAGAACTGTTGAGAATGTATCTGTGTCCACTGTCATGGAAATACTAGGATGACTATGTATCAGCACAAAGGGAAAACAATTATGCCTAGAAACGCTTCTTAAAGATTATGTATTTTGAAATTAATAATTCTACCCTGTTAACCATTCTCAGAAATCTCTGGGCACCATTTATACTCTTTGATTGTGGGAGTCACTTCTGACTCGTATTTTTTGAATTGGAGGTGCCAGTGTTGGACTGGAGTTTACAAAGTTAAAAGTCACACAATGCCAGGTTATAGTCCAACAGGTTTATTTTGAAGCATTAGCTTTCAGAGCGCTGCACCTTCATCAGGTGGTTGTGATGAAGGAGCAGTGCTTCAAAAGCTAGTGCTTCCAAATAAACCTGTTGGCTATAACCTGGTGGTGCGTGATTTTTAACTTTGTTTTTTGAAGTTTGTTCCTTTGTTTCCCAAGAATCTAACTCTCATTCTTACAAATTCACATGTCTCATTCAAGGTAGGACCTGCATTCTGTAATTCTTTTATAATTTCACAAACATTGTGGTTATATTCCTGTTTTATAGTGCCTTTTATAAATATGTAATTTATTTGACAAATACCTCCTTTATTCTCATCTAGAATGTGTGACATTGTCTGCTGATATATCACTGGAGCTGATCATATCCCAAAAGAAAGGCAATTAAAACACTACTTCTTAAAAGGTGAATGGTTCTAATGACATTGACCCATAGGGATATTTGCCAAAAACAATGAAGTTCGCATCTAAATTAGTGAAGAACACAGCATTGATAAATTTTGCCAGACTTTCATCTACTGAAGACATTAGATGAACTTCTCTTTGTATTGTCTCATTTAATTGTGTCAAATCTATACATAACCTGAGCTCCCCACTAGGCTTAGGAACTGTTACAATCCCTAAACGCCACTTATTTTGCTTTGTAACATATAATATTTTACACCTTTATGTAGCATTCTGTCAAGTGTTTCTTTAACTTTCTGCAGCAATGGATGTGTTCCCTTTGGGACAATAGCAATGTGATGTGATATTCCTTGTTGAGCATATCCGCACCCTGAGAAAGCTTGGGAATTCTCAACAGAATTCAGTCCCATTATTTTGCTGTCGGGCTTTGTCCACTCTTTTCAGAAGACTTAGTTGTCTCTCTGCATTCCTACTCAATAAATATTTTGGATCCTTGAACAGAGAGAGTACCATTGCTCTCTTGCCCCTTGTAACTAAGTGTTGTTGTGATCTGACCTTTTACAGTGTCCTTAGACTTTGTTTGTTAATTCTACGTAGTTAGATGTCTATTGTTGTGACCCATTGCAAATGGTTTGCCAAGATTGTAACACCTATGCCACTGTGTAGCTTAAACTCTGTTTTAAAGCCTTTGACTTGGAATGTGACTGATCAGATTATCACTATGGATTTAATCAAATCTGAGGCAGGAAAATGGTGGATACCGCTGTCAACCTTCCACCTGATTAAATGCAGCTCCTGCCACCAAATCTGGTGTGATAGAAGGCTCATGATTCTGCCTATGGACTGGGGGGAACACTATATATATAACTTCAGAGCTTGCAAATGATACAAGTGGGAAATGTAGTAAACAAGAAGGAGTTTAGTAACAGCTTCTAGGAAAATATAGATGCACGAGTAAAAAGGGCAGACACATAGCAAGGAGAGTGTCACGGTGGCACAGTGGTTTGCACTGCTGCCTCACAGCGCCAGAGACCTGGGTTCAATTCCCGCCTCAGGCAACTGACTGTGTGGAGTTTGCACATTCTCCCCATGTTTGCATGGGTTTCCTCTGGGTGCTCCGGTTTCCTCCCACAGTCCAAAAATGTGCAGGTCAGGTGAATTGGCCATGCTAAATTGCCCATAGTGTTAGCTTAGGGGTATGGGTGGGTTGCGCTTCAGCGGGTCAGTGTGGACTTGTTGGGCCGAAGGGCCTGTTTCCACACTGTAAGTAATCTAATCTAATAAAAAAGTGTAAAGTAATTTTGCTAAAAAAAATGAGGGCAAGAACATAGGAACAAGGCTTCTCGTCAACCAAACTCCAAATATCTTTGTTCATTAAAATAGAGATTGAATCTGGAAAAGAGACAAAGGGCAACAAAGATGGAGATCCACAGAGATCCAAAACAATAACAATTTCAGGACCAGGAATCTTTTGAGAGTGATGTGAAGAAACGCTTTTACAAATGTAACCTTTGCCACCCTTTCTCTGTAGCTCATTGTGGGCTCCAGAGATTACATGACCTAGGCCTGTATTCCCCACATTTTAAAAGGTTAAGGGCTGATTTGATGGAAATCTTTCAAGAGACATGGGGATTCAGTTATTGCAGATCAAAACTATTTTCACTGGTGGAGAGTCTAAGACTAGGGCAATACCTAAAAAATTAGAATCATATCTTTCAGGAGCGAAATTAGGACATTTAAGGGTAGTGATTAATTGATTACTCTCTTCTGTAACTGACAACTAATGCTAGATAAATTAGTAATTGTAAATTAGTATTGAAATGCTTTTGTCAACCAAGGTATTTAGGGATATAGTTCAAAGGCAGATTTATGAAGATAGGTCATAGATTAGCTGCATTCCCAAAGAAAAGTGGAATATTTTCAAGCAACTAAAATAATTAGTCTGATCTTTTTTTTAGTATCTGAAGCTGCTATCATATACAACTGAAGGGCTTTTCCCATCACCAAATCATCTGTGGCAATTTCCTACTATAACCGCCACCATTAAATCACTCATGTTTTATAATCAGTTAATTTACATGCAAAGCCCGTTCAGGGCAATGCAGACTTCCAAAGATAAGGGTCAAGATTAGAGTGGTGTTGGAAATGCACAGCAGGTCAGACAGCATCCGAGGAGCAGGAAAATCGATGTTTCGGGCAAGAGCACTTCAACAGGAAGGTCTCCTGCCTAAAACATCAAATTTCCTGCTCCTCAGATGCTGCCTGACCTGCTGTGCATTTCCAGCACCACTCTAATCTTGACTATAATCTCCAGCATCTGCAATCCTCACTTTCTCCTACCAAAGGTGAGGGACAGGTCAGGAGAGAGGAAGGGGGTTAAATCAAAGTGGACTTGGAAGGAAAGATAAAGCACTCTACCCCCTTTCTATTCTAAAACCAATTATCAATCAAATGTATTTTAAAAATCAAAGTAATTTGTGGAGGAACACTCCAAACCTGGTCAGAAGCAAAAAGACAGCAGTTTATCGCTGAGTACAGCTAGAGAGAGTGTGACTTTTGGAATTTGTACAGTAAGGGAATTCGATGAGTGAGGTGGTCAGTCTAAACAATAGGCAGATTATAAATTATAAAGATTAAGTAGCTATAAGAAGTAGCAAGTGAGTAGTTGATGAGAGAAGCAAACTTCAGATGCATAAGATAGTTATCCACTTATGGTAATTAGTTAGTGCATATTTTATCTGCTTCTTTCAAAGCTCCTGTAATTTATTAATAATTACAAGAAATGGACAGTGTAACGAGACACAGAGACCTCATGGCAAAGTCATTAATTGGTGAGTATCTATTGTAAGAGTTGGGTGTACAAGTAACTAGATTTATTTTCTACTTTAGAAAAAGTGTGTATATTGCTGGATTACAGAAAAATGTAAATCTTTTATGTCGTTGTTAACTGCCTACCTCATATGTACATGAGAGGTAGCTGATTGGTAAGGGTGAGTAATTCTACTTTCCTGTCTCAATTTTATAGTCCATTGGTAGATTAATGTATAACTGAGCAGGTCAGTTGAGTAGAAATTTAGCATGTGGGCAGTTGTGAGTGTTTCGTGTGGCCTAGGTGAACACATATAGGGAGTGTCACCATTTGCGGCAACCTGAGCTCCAGGTTTCAGAATCCAAGTCACTGTGGTACATTCAGATAGCCGACATAGACAGCACATTTAAGGAGCTGATCACACCTCAGGTTAGGAGCATGTCAGCTGAAAGGGAACGGGTGACCATCACAAAGTCCAGGAGTAATAGGCAGATAGCAGATGAAGTCCTGCCTTCATAATGAAGATACCCTCCATTGCGTTGTATGATATGCTCACTGTGGTAAATGAGCTAGAGTTTAAACAGATCTCTCACTCAAGACTGAACATCGATGAGATTCTGCAAACCATCAGCAGCAGCAAAACTGTATTCAACCATAATCTGTAACTGCATTTCCTTGCTCTACCATTACAACCAAGCCAGGGGAATCAACACTTTGATAATTAAAAATGCAGGAGTACCTGACAGGGACAGTAACACACATACCTGAAAGTGAGGTATCAACCTGGGGAAGATACAACACAGGACTACATGCATGCCAGGCAGGATAAGTAACTTGCAATAGACTTAAATAAGTGATTTTATACCAAAAGATTAGTTCTCAAGTCACCATAGTCCCAGTGGATTATAGGCTGCTCCCCCACTAAAAGAGATGACTGGTGGTGACTTAACCTATGCCTCAGGTGAAGGGCAAGGTTGAGAAGGTGGGATCTTCATGGTGACCTCAGCCAGTATATGAATTAGACCTGTGCTGATAGCATCACTCTGCATTATAAACCAACCATCCAGCCAACTGAGCTAACTAACTCCTTTAAATAGTAGCTTTATATGTCAATGGTTCATAATTGATGCCTGCAACTTGTTAATTACAGAGATCTTGTCTGTGTTTACTATTAACTTGGTTCTAAAAGACAAGTAAACGAAGGAATTCTACGTATTTTGATAAAATCCTTTTAATTTTATGATGAGCCCAGGAATAGCAGATGCTTGATTTCCAGTGTGCTATCCCAGTGAGCATGTTTTTTCATTGACTTGTGAGACATGGGGATCACACTTCACATGCTGTACATTGACCCACAATGCTCTAAGGGAGGTAATTCTAGGGTTTTAACTCAGTGACGGTGGCAGAACAGTAACATACTTGCAAGTCAGGATGGTGAGTCATTTGGAGGGAATTTGCAGGTAGTGGTGTTCCTATGTGTCTGTTGTCCTTGTCCTTCTAGATGAAAGTGGTTATAGGTTTGGAAGGTGCTGTCTTAAGGATTTTTGGTGAACTTCTGAAGTGCATTTTGTAAATAGTACATGCGTCTGCTACTGAGTGTTGGTGGGTGTAGGGAATGGATGCTTGTGGATGTAATGCTAATCAAGCAGGCTGCTTTGCCCTGGATGGTGTCAAGCTTCTTCAGTGTTATTGGAGCTGCACACATCCAGGTAAGTGGGGAGTATTCCATCACACCCATGACTTGTGCCTTGTAGATGGTGGGCAGGCTTTGGGGAGTCAGGCCATGAGCTACTTGCTGCAGTATTCCTAGCCTCTGACTTGTACTTGTAGCCAGTGTATTTGTATGGTGAGTACAGTTGAGTTTCTGATCAATGGTGATCCCAAGATGTTGATAGCAGGGGATTCAATGACTGTCTTTTATTGAAGATGGTCATTGCCCAGCATGTGTGTGACATGAATGTTATTTGCCACTTATCAGCCCAAGCCTGGATATTGTTCAAGTCTTGTTGTATTAGAACATTGACTGCTTCAGAATGACATCAAATCCATGGAGATGCATGTGCAGTATTCGTCCTCTCACTTAAAGAAGGATATATTTCTTTGTGTATTGGAGGTACACTAATGTAATTTTTGGGAAGGACAAACTGTTCTACATGGAGAGATTGAGGAGAATGGTCCTGTATTCTTGGGAATATAGAAGAATGATTTATGATCATATCTAAACATTAAGAATCCTGTAAGGGCAAGACAGGGTGGACGTCGACTGGATGTTTCCTGTGTTTGCAGATCGAGAACAAAAGACTGCAACTTCAGAAAAATGTGCAAACCTCTTAAACTGGGATAACATGGAATTTTTTTCATTTAGAAGGCAGTGAATCTTCAGAATTCTCTACTTCAAAGCACGATGGATACTCAGTCATTGAGAATGTACACAATAGAGATTACTAGATTTCTAGATACTAATGATGTCAAGGGACAGGAAAGGCAAGGAAGGGACATTGAGCTAGATATTCACCCATGATCTTGACCTGTTGGGCAGGCTCATTGGGCTGAAAGGCCAATGCTCCTACGCTCCTAACTTGGACCACCCTTTGAATTTAAAAGTGTTTACAAATCTCATTCTTGAAAAGACTGGATCCAATTATAGGTCAATGTCTTTCAGTCCTAGACTCCACAACCAATGGAACTATTTTTCTCTCTTTGCCCTATCAGATAACGTAAGTTTGGACTGTTTTCAACTTTTCACTATTTACAAAGTAGTGTGATATAACCTTCTTAGACTCCATGTGGTCTCAGTCTAAACCTGTCGGTCAAGACAGTACATTTGGATCGGCTCAGGCTTGGAGGGTCGGAGAGCCTGTTCCTGGGCTGTAAATTTTCTTTGTTCTTTGTTCTCTTCTTTGTAACTGACTATGATCTCAACTCGCTGTCTTCTATTGCAGAGGAGTTCGGTGGAAGATTTCTTAAAATTAATCAAAACACAAAGATCTATGGTGACAGAGGTAGGAAGTGGGATGAATTGAATAGCCATTTCAAAGAATTGACACAGGGATGATGAGCCAAACATACTCTGTCATTATCATTTTGTGATTCTCTGACAGTTAGGAATGGGTTGTTGAAAAAAAAATGAAAGCTGGTGTCTGACACAGTGGAGTGCTGATATGTTCACTCGGTTAGCAGCATCACCACAGTGATAAGAAGTCCTGCATAGCTAAGTCCTGTCTCTTCCTAATATGATCTGCTGATCTGCTTTGCTCTAAAGAGGAAACTGTTGTGGTCCCTCTCATTCTCTATGAAACTGTCGAGCTAGCTTCGAGGTTTTCTCACTTGCTCTTGCTCTTTTGACAACTCTGGTGCTGAATTATCACAGCATCTCAAAGGACCACCAAACAGGAAAAAACATGAACAACATTTCATGGTCTCTGTTCCAGAACTGACCAGTATGTACATGCTCACATGAATGTGAAGTGCAATGTTGTATAACTTTGCCTTTGCGTGAATTTGAGCCTTTCAATGTTCTTTTGCATATGCACATTCATCCAATTGACCCATACTCTGATCTTATCCATTTAGAAGTAGATGAGACATTCTGGCTTTGTCTATCTCAAAAATCTTATGCAGTTTTATTCATTTTTTAAAAAAAATTCTTCCTCTTTAACAAATAGGATTTTGCAAATGGTATAATTTATTGGCTACTTGCGGAGATGCTCACTATTCTAGTTGTAATCCAGACTTTAATTTTTGGTTGGTCACTTCAAGACAATTCTATTCTCATTCAGTGCTATTGTATGCCTTTTTCAGCAGGATTGAGGAAATGTACTCAGCACAGAGCTGCTAATCTGCCCCGTTCTGAATATTCAATACAGAAAAGACCACCTGGAGATTGTGTGCAGATTGTGATATTACTTTAAAGGGGATCTTTCCCAGACAGTAACATTGGTTTTATTGGTTAACTGAAAAAAGGAAGGCAAGTAGTACAACTTTGTAAAAGTCATGTTGTATCTACCAACATTGGTATTTTAGAGATGGAAACTGACACAGTTTTGTTGGATCAGAACTATGGAGCAAAATCAGGTGAACACAGGTGAGTCAGGGATCAACCATGATCTGAGAGCAGAATAGTTAAAGGAGTAAAATGGCCCACTCCTGATCCAATGTTCATGAGCTTGAAGTTAGGAATTTCGGAAGAATATTAAGGCCATAGAGACAGCACAGAAGAATTGGCCAGGATGATTCGAGGACTGAAAGACTTTGTTACGTGGAGAGATTAGAAAACTTCAATAGAAATGATGAGAGATTGGATTCAGGAGGTCAGTTATGAGGAGTTGTTAATAAATAAATCAAGAGAAGCTGTTCCTATTGATTAATGAATTGGTAAACCAGTGGACATAAGTTGAGGGTCAAGAACAAAGGGAGAGGGTCATTAGAACTTGGATCAGAAAAGCAGGAAACAGAATCTGTATCAGTTTTTAACAAGCAAGTGAACCAATATTTGGAAAATAAAATGCAATAGTAGAGGACAAGAGAATGGTTAATAGGATAGAACTCTTTAAAGGGGTAATGGGCTGAATTGTCTCGTTTCGGCTATAAAATTCTATAGTGAGACCTTTGAAGGAGATCCAAATTGTGACATTCAGTCATTTCAAAAATGGGTCTGAATGGGGAGAACTGATGTTTGAAAAGGGACCTAATGTAAAATTCTTCTTCTCTAACTCAAACTAGGAACAACGATGATGTTTTCAACTGACCCCCACCTATACTATGCCCTGTACCATCTCTGGCTGTCAGTTCTCTTCCTGAATTTGATCTGGAACATAAGTTCCCTTTAGCTGACCAAGGAGCTGATCCCTAAAGTTCAATTAGCGAAGAGAGAGTCATGGCATATGGACTGTTTATATTCAGAATGCTTATTACTTTGGCATATTCCTATATGCAACATGCTGTGAATCTTGTTGTGTTCACAATGTGTTATTATGTAGGTCAATCCAGAACTGAATATTGTTTCATGATGCAAGTTGTTTGAATGAAACGCCATTCTGAAAGGATGTGTTTTGTTTTCCTATGGGCTTCAGTACCCTGACATCAGGATCAAAGGGGCTGTTAAGTCCTTGAAATAATTCAGCGCAACCTTTTAGGATGATGACCTTACTGGGATTCATCAGGGAGAGGTGGTTACCTGTGTATACTCCTCCATTAACACTAGTCCAGTCAGAAGACAAGGAACCAACTGGGAGAGCTGAGACAGGTAGGTAGGTTAGTGAGAGAAGTTGAGAGTGACTCAGAGGGAGGAACTCTTGGAAACATAAATCTAAACTATGTTCAGAAGGACCAAAGAGCAGATGCCTCAGAGCAGAGTGGAAACTCCTCCATGTTAGCATTGGGATGTGAGGTTAGCTTGCTGCTGCTGGCAGTCCTTCTCTTTGTGTGGTCAGCCTCTGATGGCCCTTGACCCTGATGCAGGAGTACTGCTTTAGTTGCTGTGAGAAAGCGGATGAAGTATAGTGGTGAGTCACTGCTACTGGAAATATTCTGGCCCTTTAAATTGCTCCTAATATGAGCCTTGAAGATTAATTTGGCTGCACATCTCCATTCATTTGTTCACCCATTCACCTATAGGCCTTCTCCTAGGTGTCCTTCCCAGCTATGGGAATGCATTGCGGAGCACTGATAGATTTCTTCCTTTCTCACCACCACCCTGCACCTTGAGTCTGCTGGGAAAATTCCATCCATTAATCCAGTTTCTCTCTCCACAGATGCTTCTAGATCTGCTGTATAATTCCAATGTTTTCTGTTTTGATATCAAATAATTGACTTGATCGAGGGTGCAAAGTTAGCCAGGCCAACAGGAGAATCTCTTATGCACTGGAGTATCAATCTGGATTATAAACTGAAGCTTGAGTGCTGGGCTCAAACCTTTAGCTTTCATTGACACTGCTGTGCATTTATTGGTAATCAGCCCATTTAATGAAAAACTCAGCCAATGAAGGAAGCCAACTCAGTCAAAACTTTCTTTTAAACTTGGAACTCCAAAATGCAATGCCCACTAATAAACTATATTCTCTGGCCTGGATCTATATACCCAAGCTAGTTAGTAAATTACATGACACATTCTGGGGTCATTGCATGTATGTTAAAACTAATGGTATTAAAAGACTTCGCCATTGATAGGGTGGGATTGTTTATTCCATGTACTGAAAGACCTTCTCAATCTGATCCCTTCTTTTGCAAATTACCTTGAAGGCCAATTTTATACATATTTTCCCTGAACCTGCTGACTGTCATTGGTTTCAGATTCCCATCTCCCCGAAGATACCAATTTTTCCTTGGGTATGGGTCCCTTCCTCTCCTGAAACTGTAATGGGGTACAAATTTTCATTAGTCAAGAATGGAAAGGTTTTGGCCTATTGAGGTTCTGTATGGAGGACTTGTTGAGAAAAGGGTTTGCAGAATTTGAATTCTATGCATTGGAAATGACCGGGAAGAGTCCTGGTCCATTAGCTAAATGAGAAAGGTTTTACATCATTTGGATTTCAGATAGGTCAGGTACTTATACATTCATCTATTTAACGTACTGACTGCTGTCAGGTATCATAAACAGTTACTGTTGAAATACAGAGCCAGATGTGAGTCTTGATCAGTGTAACGTTGAAGGGGACAGGAAGTCTATCTCCTTAATCTTCAAGTATCTGAAAATGAATCAGTTTGATGCAGAACCTACTTCAGGCAGAGTTTCCTGTCACTGCAACAAATACCGGATGTTTTCATTCTCTTTGTCTTAATAAGGTCAACATTTGGCATCTGTGGGCATCAAATTTTTTTTGAACATTCCTTTTGTTCAAAAAAAATGTTTGGTGATGCTTTGGTCAGATACATTAGGGACATTTAAGGACTTTTGGATAGGCACATGGAAGATAGTACAATGAAGGGTATGTAGGTTAGTCTGATCTTAGAGGAAGATAGAAGGTTAGCAAAACAACAAAGGGCCGAAGGGCCTGTACTGTGCTGTACTTTTCTATGTTCTATGTTAACCAATAATCTATTAAGATTCAATGCAATGCAAGGAATTTTGTGTCGGCAATTGCTGCCCTGTAATAACTTATGGCAGGGGTTGGTTGGGACCTGGCATTGACATTGATGCAAAGCTATGGAGATACCTTGGGGTGGAAATTGTACGAGATTGCCCTGGAACAATAGGGAAGATAGGGTGTCCGGTGCGGGGGTGCACCATGTAAAATCTTTGGAAGTTGCAAAATTGTAAAAATGAGTTTTTCCCATTCTACTCTGTATCCAATCTGTTCTGTGTGTATCCTGCAAGTGTGTGTTGGGACAGGGAGACCCCTACTCTGTTCAGTCTTATGTATTGAGCAAAGGGCAATTTACTCTGTTCAATCTTATGTATTGCACCATGCTATTTAAAGCCTGTCCATTACCTACAAGTCAGGAGTGTGATGCAATGGATGAATGTAGTTTCACCAATATCTAAGACGCTTGATTTCATCAAGGATGAAGCAGCTCACTTGATTTACAACCCCTGTTTATCTCTACCATCTTTAACATTATTTCTCTCCACCATTGGTGTACAGCAGATGCAGTGTGTACCATCTACAAAGATAAACTGCAGCAATTCACCATGGCTCCTTTGTCAGTTTCTTCCATACCCATGACCCCTTTTTACTTATGAGGACAAATAGCAGACGTCTGTGAATACTGCCACCTGATAGTTTCCTTCAATCCATATTCCATTTCAACTTTGAACTATATCACCATTCCTTCACTGTTGCTGGGTCAAAAACTTGGGACTGCCTCCCTAACAGGTAGCTGCACCTACATCAGATGGACGGCAGCAGTTTAAGAAGGCAGTGCTGCTTCTCCTTCTCAAATGAATTGAAGGACAGCAGCTACTGGCACTGACATCTTTCAGAAAAATAAAAGAAACTTTTCCTGGGAGTATTGATTGGTCAGATTAGAAGGTGTTTTTTGTACTCTAGCAGTTATATTTTGGCAGCAGTCTTCAGCCTCTCTGTCTATCCTCTCATTCGATCAATTGCAAACAGTTCTCTAATTAACAGCATTCATTGTACTGTATGTCAGCAAATAAGTATCAGTGTGTGGTGAGAGAAGCAGCTGAATAGCAATGGCATAGTTGCAGAGCACCTATGCCATCTGGTGGTGAAACTGAATAGTGTAGGCAGCAGAAACATCACATTTAACTATAGGCCAGCCAGGCAGCTCATGAAGCACTTGTTCTTTGTTCAAACTCATACTTCTAATGTGAATGGAAATTCCTTAATGGATACTGAAATAACTCAATTGAATACTTAATTGGAGGAGAACCAATTTCAATGAAGTAAGTATAGATAAATTGGAATCACAGAATGTCAGGGGAAAATATAATGAGCAATGGAGGAAGTGAGGACAGCAGATGCTGGAGACCAGAGTTGAAAAGTGTGGTGCTGGAAAAGCGCAGCAAGCCAGGCAGCATCCAAGGAGCAGGAGAATTGACGTTTCGGGCATTCCTGAAGAAGGGCTTATGCCCGAAACGTCGATTCTCCTGCTCCTCGGATGCTGCCTGGCTTGCTGCGCTTTTCCAGCACCACACTTTTCAATAATGAGCAATGTGCTGCCTTTAAAGAGGAGATCTTCTGCGTACAGTTAACCTACATTCCCACAAAGAGGGAAATGTGAGACAAACAAAGCTGGCGGCATCAGGATGAAGAAAGGCATAGAGACTAGAGTGAAGCAGAGAAAAGATATGCACGACAGAGCCCAGGTTGAGAATACAAGATAGAACCAGATTAAATACAGAAAGTTCAAACGGAAAGTGAAAAAAATACCAGAAGCATAGAAATCTAGAGTATAAGACGAAACTGGCAGCCATTCCCAAGTCTTTAATGGGCACGCAAACAGTAAAAGTGTGGTAAAAGGAGTGGAACTAATTCTGGGGTTAGAGGACTGATGCATGGCAGCAGAGGGCATGGCTGAGATACTAAATGAGTAACTTGCATCTGTCCTTACCAAAGAAGCAGGCCCTCCCAAAGTAATTACAAAAGAAGAAGTAGTTGAGATGGTGGATAAAAATTAGGCTGGCTATATTTAAAGTAAAAGGAAAGAAATCACCATAGTCCTACCAGACCAAAGGGCTGCTCTCATTAAAGAGAGATGACTGGTGGTGGTTTAACCTGAGGGTCACCATATCTCAAGTCAGGGGAGAGGCTGAGAAGGTAACCTCAGCCAGTGAGGGAATTGAACCCACACATGTTGGCATCACTGCATTGCAAACCAACCATTCAGCCAATTATGCTAATCAAACAAACTCATTTATGCCATCACTGAACCCACCTATTTCTACTTCCTCAACATCGCCCAATGTGATACACCTCTGTTGTAGCCTATCTGCTACTAAAATGCTCATTCATGCTTTCATTAACTCTAGACTTGATTATTCCAATGCACTCCTGGTGTACTCTATCCTAAGTAAATTTCAGATCATTTTAAATGGTGTTGCCTATGTCCAAACTTGCAGCAAACTCCATTCATCGATCATCCCTGTGCATATCAACCAACCACTAACCAAAAAACTTCTTGATTTTAATACTCATTTTTTCTCCCCCAAAGACCTCCACAGTCTCACCCTTTCCTATCCCAAATCTTCTCCAGCATCTCTGAGATGTTTGTGCTCCTCTAATTCTAACCTATTAAGCATCCCAGATTTTAGTCAGTCTACCACTGTTGAACTCAATTGTCCAAAACCTTGTAAATTTCTTTCTATTCCTCATTACCTCATTTTGCTCCTTTAAGATTCTCCTTGAAATCTATTTAATTTAGCATTGTTTTGATCATGTGATTTTTAAACACTTGGCATCAATTATTTTATAATATTCCTTTTAAGCCCCTTTACCAAATTTTGTAATGTTAAGGGCACTATATAAATATAAATAATTGTTTTTGAAGTCACTAGTGTTAGATCAGATGCATCAGAGGCACAAAGTAGAGCTGAAAATTGAGGCAGTACTGGATTTTAATCCCCTTGAAGCCAAAGGTTTGGAGAAATGTACATGACTAAATAAAGGCTGTAAAAATGAGCCCAGCATCTCCATGCCAGTTTAACCTCCGTAATGGAAAAAATTTAGAAGTTATACTCTGGACAAAATCACTTGGGTAAAGGTGGATTTATTAAGGAAAGCTTGCTCATATTTGTTCAGTGAACTTTATTAGGTTTTTCGATGAGGTAACACTAAGAGTGATAAGGGTGCTGTGGCTAATGTGGTTTTATGAACCTCTAAAAGGTGTTTGATAAAGTGCCAAAAAAATGGGCTTACAAGCAATGTTGAACCTCATGAAATAAAAGGACAGTGACAGTATGGATATGAACTTGTCTGACTGACAGGAAACAGTAGTGAAGAACAGTTACTTTTCAGATTACAGTAGGTTTCTTTGGAGATTGATAATAGGACCACTGCTTTCCTTAATGTATAGTAAATATCTAGACTTGGATGTGCAATATCAAAAATGACAGATGACACAAAAGTATCATGAACTGTGGGGAGGATAATGATAGATTTCAAGAGGAGTTAGAGAGTTTGGTGGATTAGTGAACATGTAGCAAATTAAATTTAATGCAGAGAAGTGTGAAGTGTTATATTTTGACAGCAAGAATGAGGAGAGGAAATGTAAGAAATGGATACCATTTTAAAAGTGTTGCAGGAGCAGAGAGACCTATGGAATATGTGTGTAGAAAACTTGTGAGGGCAGGTTGAGAAAGAGGTTATTAAGGTAAATGGGATCCATGACCTTATAAATAGAGGCAAGAAAGTTAGAGTGAATCTTCAAAAACACATTGGTTCTGCTTCAGCGGAAGCATTGAATGCAATAATGGACACTGCATTTTAGGAAGGATGTAATGGCATTAGCGAGTTATAGAAAGGATTTGGGGTGGCATGGTGGCTCAGTGGTTAGCACTGCAGCCTCACAGCACCAGGGATCTGGGTTTGATTCCAGCCTTGGCCGACTGTCTGTGTGGAGTTTGCATATTCTCCTCATGTCTGTGTGGGTTTCCTCCCACAAGCCAAACATGTGCCAGTTCGGTGAATTGGCTATGATAATGCATTTGCCTAGAGGTGCGAGGGAGGAGTGAAGGACTTCTGGGAAGTTTTTAAGTGGGTGAGATAAGGATAAGGACAGCTGGGTTACTGTCAGGGGGGGGGGAAAGGGAACCAACGGTCAGAGCAGGGATCCCCTGTAGCTGTTCCCCTCAGCAATAAGTATACCGTTTTGGATATTGCTGGTGGGGATGGCCTACCAGGGGAAAGCCATAGTTGTTAGGTCTCTGGCACTGAGCCTGGCACTGTGGCTCAGAAGGGAAGGAGGGGAAATAGAAAAGCACTAGTGGTAGGGGACTCAATAGTTAGACGGATTGACAGGAGATTTTGTGATCAGGAACAGGATTCCCGGAAGGAATGTTGCCTCCCTGGTGCCAGGGTCTGGGATGTTGCTGATCGGGTTTACAATATTCTGAAGGGGGAGGGTGAGCAGCCAGAAATCGTGGTACATATTGGCATCAATGATATAGCCAGGAAAGGGATTGAGGCTCTGAAAAGTGACTACAGAGAGTTAGGTTGGAAGCTGAAGAGCAGGACAAGTAGAGTAGTGATCTCAGGTTTGCTACCGGTGCCACGAGATAGTGAGGTGAGGAACAGTCAGCGAATGCAGCTTAACATGTGGCTGCGATGCTGGTGCAGGAAGGGCGGGCTTCAGATACCTAGGCCATTGGGATAGCTTCTGGGGAAGGTGGGACCTGAACATGAAGGACAGGTTGCACCTAAACTGGAGGGGCACAAATGTCCTGGGTGGGAGATTTGCTTGTGTGATTCAGGAGGGTTTAAACTAGTTTGGCAGGGGGTTGGGAATCGGAGCCACATGTCTGAAAGGGGATCAGTTGCAGGCGAGACAGTGACAGGATATATTTAATCTATCAGGAATGTTTCTCACGCGATGAAACAAAGGGATCGGTTAAAGTGTGTCTCCTTTAATGCAAGGAATGTCCAAAATAAGAGTGACGAACTTAGAGCATGGATCAGTACTTGGGGCTGCGATGTTGTGGCCATAACGGAGACGTGGGTTTTACAGGGGCAGGAGCGGTTGCTTGATGTTCCAGAGTTTAGAATGTTTAAAATGACCAGGGAGGGTGGAAAAAGAGGAGGGATATAGCATTGCTAATCAGAGAGTGCAACACAGCTACAGAAACAAAGATTGTTGAGGAAGGTTTGTGGACAGAGTCAGTATGGATGGAAGTTAGGGACAGCAAGGGATCAGCCACCACACTGGGGGTTTTCTACAGACTACCTAATAGCAGTAGAGAGATTAAAGATCTCATAGGCGGGCAGATTCTGGAAAAAATGCAAAAGTAGCAGGGTTGTTGTTATGGGTGATTTCAACTTTCCCAATATCGATTGGAACCTCCTAAGTGCAGATGGTTTGGATGGAGCCATTTTTGTCAGGTGTGTTCAGGAGGGTTTCCTTACTCAGTATGTAGACAGACCGATGAGGGGAGAGGCCATTTTGGATTTGGTGCTCGGAAATGAGCCAGGACAGGTGTCAGATCTTGTGGTGGGTGAGCACTTTGGTGAAAGTGATCACAACTGCCTCACATTTAGCATAGCCTTGGAGAGTGAAAGGTGCAGTTACCAAGGGAAGATATTTAGTTGGGGAAAAGGAAATTATGATGCGATCAGACAGGAGTTGGGAAGTACAGATTGGGAGCAATTGTTCCACAGAAAGGGCATAGCAGACAGGTGGAGACTATTTAAGGAGCAGTTGTTGCGAGTGATGCACAAATTTGTTCCTCTGAGACAGGTAAGAAGGGGTAAGATTAAGGAGCCTTGGATGACGAGAACAGAGGAACTTCTCGTCAAAAGGAAGAAGGCAGCTTATGTAAGGTGGAGGAAGTAAGGATCTAGCACAGATTTAGAGGATTACAGGCTTGCTAGAAAGGAGCTCAGAAATGGACTGAGGAGAACCAGGAGGGGGCACAAAAAAGGCCAGGCAAGAAGGATTAAGGAGAACGCAAAGGCGTTTTACTCATACATGGGGAATAAGAGAATGATCAGGGAGAAGGTAGGGCCAATCAGGGATAGCGGACGGAACTTGTGCGTGGAGTCTGAGCAGATAGGGGAAGTCCTATATGAGTTTTTTGCTTTGGTTTTCACTAAGGAAAGGGAACTTGTTGTAAATGAAAACTTAGAGGAGCTGGGATACAGGCTTGATCAGATCAAGATTGATGAAGTTGATGTGCTAGAAATTTTGGAAAACATTAGGATTGATAAGTCCCCAGGGCCAGACCAGATTTTTCCTAGGCTGCTCCAGGAAGTGAGAAAGGAGGTTGCTCAGCCGCTGGCGAGGATCTTTGCCTCCTCACTCTCCACGGGAGTCGTACCGGAGGATTGGAAGGAGACGAATGATGTTCCACTTTTCAAGAAGGGTAATAGAGAAATTCTTGGCAATTACAGACCAGTCAATCTCACGTCTGTGGTCAGCAAAGTTCTAGAAAGAATTCTGAGGGATAGGATTTATGACTATTTGGCAAAGCATAGCATGGTTAAAGGCAGTCAGCATGGCTTTGTGAGGGGCAGACCATGCCTCACAAATCTTATTGAGTTCTTTGAGGAGGTGTCAAGACAGGTCAACAGTCTAGCAGTGGATGTGGTGTATATGGATTTCAGCAAGGCATTTGATAGGGTTCCCCATGGTAGGCTTGTTCATAAAGTCAGGAAGTATGGGATTCAGGGAGACTTGGCTCTCTGGATTCAGAATTGGCTGGCTGATAGAAGGCAGAGAGTGGTTGTAGATGAAAAGTTTTCAGCCTGGAGGTCAGTGTTGAGTGGGGTCCCACAGGGCTCTGTTCTTGGGCCTCTGCTCTGTGTAGTTTTTATAAATGACTTGGATGAGGAGGTTGAGGGGTGGGTTAGTAAATTTGCAGATGATACAAAGGTTGGAGGTGCCTTTGATAGTATCGAAGGCTACTGCAGGCTGCAGCGCGACATAGACAGGATGCAGAGCGGGGCTGAGAAATGGCAGATGGAGTTCAACCTGGATAAATGCGAAGTGATGCATTTTGGAAGGTCAAACTCGAATGCTGAATATAGATTAAAGACAGGATTCTTCGCAGTGTGGAGGAAAAGAGTATATAGATCCCTCAAAGTTGCCACCCAAGTGAGTAGGGTTGTTAAGAAAGTATATGGTATTTTGGCTTTCATTAATGGGGGTATTGAGTTTAAGAGCTGCGAGGTTTTACTGCAGCTCTACAAGTCCCTGGTGAGACCACACTTGGAATATTGTGTCCAGTTCTGGTCACCCTACTATAGGAAAGATGTGGAGGCTTTGGACAGGGTGAAAAGAAGGTTTATCAGGATGCTGCCTGGACTGGAGGGCTTGCCTTATGAAGAAAGGTTGAATAAGCTCAGACTTTTCCCTCTGGAGAGAAGGAGGAAGAGAGGAGACCTGATCGAGGTATACAAAATAATGAGAGGAATAGACAGAGTCAATAGTCAGAGACGTTTCCCCAGGGCAGGATTGACTGGTATGAGAAGTCATAGTTTGAAGATATTAGGAGGAAGGTATAAAGGAGACATCAGAGGTAGGTTCTTTTCTCAGAGAGTTGTGAATGCATGGAATGTGTTGCCAGCTGAGGTGGTGGAAGCGAAGTCTTTAGGGACATATAAGTGACTGCTGGACATGCACATGGATAGCAGTGAGTTGAGGGGTGCATAGGTTAAGTTATTATATTTTACATTAGGATTAAGTCTCGGCACAACATCGTGGGCCAAAGGGCCTGTTCTGTGCTGTACTTTTCTATGTTCTATGGTCTAAATTGCCCATAGTGCTCAGGGAAGTGTAGGTTAGGTGCATTAGTCCGGGGTAAATGTAAAGGAATGGGTTTGGGTGGGATACTCTTCGGAGGGACAGCATGGGCTTGCTAGGCCGAAGGGCCTGTTTCCACACTGTAGAGATTCTATTCTATTTGCAAGGATGTTTCCAGGGGTAAGATTACATGGATAATTTGGAGAAGCAGGAGAGAAAAGAAGGTTAGAACTGAGATTTGATAGATATATTAAAAGTCATAAGAGATTTAAATTGGGGAGTTGGAGAAACTATTCTCATTGGCAGAAAGCCTGTGAACTGGAGGTCACCGATGTAATCTGATTGTTTATATTGGCATGAGAACCAATGGCAACATGAGGAAAAGTTGTGTTTTAAATGAAGCGCAAGATGAGGTATGGTGCCACATTTGGGGAAATGAAGCCCTAGCCTGAAACATACAGGTACACCTGAAAAATAACCAACTGATGCTAGGTTGGACTGTTTTTCATTAGGCATTGGGTCATAAGCAGTTTCAGAGTCTGCTGTCAAAATTGGGAGGTGATCAGAAGAGCTGAGAAAGAAACCAGAACTGACTCTAAGGAAGTGTCACTCGATCTGAAATGTTAACTCTGATTTCTCTCCATGGATGCTGCCAGACCAGCTGAGTTTTTCCAGCAATTTCTGTTTTTATGTCTTATTTAAGGTGGTCTCTCCACATGTGGAGTCCATTTCAAGCCCAAATATCTCACAGAATCTCATAGAACCCCTACAGTGTGGAAACAGGCCCTTTCACCCAACAAGTCCACACTGACCCTCTGAACAGAATCCCACCCAAACCTATTCTCCTACCCTATAAGTCGACATTTACCCCTGAGTAATGCATCTAACCTGCTCATCCTTGCACACTCTGGGCAATTTAGCATGGCCAAGTAATTCCTAACCCTGTGTCTCTCTACACTATACTTAGGTGACAGTGTCACTGGCACTAATTCTCTTCTCTGTGTCAGAGCAAATTACTGCAGATGCTGGAAAATACTGAAAACAAAAAATGTTGGAGATCACAGTGGGTCAGGCAGCATCCATGGAGAGAGAGCAAACTAATGTTCCAAGTCTAGATGACTCGTCATCAGGGTTGGCGTGAAGTGTGGAGGGGGCAGCATTTCTGCTAATTGTCGGCTACGTAGAACAGTCCATCTTCCATAGTTACACTGGCACCACTCCCCCCTCTTCCTCCGCTACATTGATGACTGCATTGGCGCCACCTCGTGCTCCCGCGAGGGGGTTGAGCAGTTCATCAACTTCACCAACACATTCCACCATGACCTTAAATTCACCTGGACCATCTCTGACACCTCCCTCCCCTTCCTGGACCTCTCCATCTCCGTCAATGACGACCAACTTGGCACTGACACTTTTTACAAACCCACCGACCCCCACAGCTCCCTTCATTACACCTCTTCCCACCCTACCTCCTGCAAAAATGTTATCCCTTATTCCCAATTCCTCCGCCTCTGCCGTATCTACTCTGAGGAGGACCTGTTTCACCACAGAACAAACCAGATGGCCTCCTTCTTTAGAGACCGCAATTTCCCTTCCCACGTGGTTGAAGATGCCCTCCAATGCATCTCATCCACATCCTGGAGCTCCGCCCTCAAACCCCACCCCTCTAACTGTAACAAGGACAGAACCCACCTGGTCCTCACCTTCCACCCCACCAACCTTCGCATAAACCACATCATCCGCCAACATTTCTGCCACCTCCAAATGGACCCACCACCAGGGATGTATATCCCTCCCCACCCCTTTCCGCAAAGACTGTTCCCTCTGTGACTACCTGGTCAGGTCCGTGCCCCCCCCACCGTGCTCCTCCCCTCCTGGCACCTTCTGCCACCGCATGATTTGCAAAACCTGCGCCCACACCTCCTCCTTCACCTCCATCCAAGGTCCCAAAGGAGCCTTCCACATCCATCAATGTTTCACCTGCACATCCACCAATATAATTTATTGTATCCGTTGCTCCCGATGTGGTCTCCTCTACATTGGGGAGACCAGATGCCTCCTCGCAGAGCGCTTTAGGGAACATCTTCGGGACACCCGCACTAATCAACCCCATCACCCTGTTGCCTAACATTTTAACTCCCCCTCCCACTCTGCCGAGGACAAGCAAGTTCTGGGCCTCCTCCACCGCCACTCCCTCACCACCCAACGCCTGGAGAAAGAATGCCACATCGTCTGCCCCAGGGCATCAATGTGGACTACACCAGTTTCCTCATTTCCCCTCCCCCCACCTTACCCCAGTTCCAACCTTCCAGCTCAGTACCATCCTCATGACCTGTCCTACCTGCCAATCTTCCTTCCCACCTATCCACTCCACCCTCCTCTCTGACCTATCACCTTCATCCCCACCCCCATCCACCCATTGTACTCTTGGCTACTGTCTCCCCAGCCCCCACACCCTCCCATTTATCTCTCCACCCCAGAGGCTCGCTGTCTTCATTCCTGAAGGGTTTTGCCTGAAACATCAATTTTCCTGCTCCTCGGACGCTGCCTGACCTACTCTGCATTTCCAGCACCCCTCTAATCTAGACTCAGATTTCCAGCATCTGCAGTCCTCACTTTTGCCTAGCATCTATGCTATAGTCAGGGTGTGGGGCAGGTGGGGAGTACTGGGGGAGAAAGGATGTTGATGGTGCAGATTAAGTGATTGGAATGTGAGAATGGCAGAACAATGGTGTGTCCAACCTGGAGAGAACAGATAGTCCCACTGGAGTAGGTGGGGGGGGGGGGATTGTGGAAGAGGACATGGTGACAGGGAATACAACCAGTAAAGCTAAAAGAAAGGGAAGGAATTGGGATATGTCACTTTATACCACAGTTATATTTAAATGTTACTGCTATTTTAATTTGCAAAGAAAAATTCATTACCGTGAAATTTCCTCCATGATCCTTAAATAGTGGTTGAAAGAATGGAGCTGGATTGGGAGGCATCACCCACACTGTCTTCCACAGTCTGTAACAAAACAAGGTGAATTAGTGAGTGAGAGGGAGGTGGAGTCAGGCTCAAATACAACCACATTGCCAATGCAGCCATTGTTGATTTGTATATTGAAAACTGCATCCACCAGGCTGCCATACACATGGACCTATAGAAGAAACCTAAGGGTATTATGATTGTTTTAACAGTGCATGCCATTCTGAATTTGATGTTCAGGCAACGCCTGGAGAATGAACACCTCATCTTCCATCTTAGGATCCTGCAACCACACGGGATCAATGTGGATTTCACCAGTTTCCTCATTTCCCCTCCCCCCCACCTTATCCCAGTCAGAAGCCTCCAACTCAGCATTGCCCTCTTGATCTGTCCATCATCTTTCCCATCCATCCGCTCCACCATCCTCTTTTCCCTATCACCTTCTCCCCTAACCTCATTAACCTAAAGCACTCTCAGCTACCATCCCCCCTCTATTAATCTCTCAGCCCCCTAGGCCCACAAGTCTCATTCCTGATGAAGGGCTTATGCCCAAAAAGTTGATTCTCCTACTCCTTGGATGCTGCCTGATCTGGTGTGCTTTTCCAGCACCGGACTCTCGACTTTGATTTTCAGGTGTTGAGTGAATGCATGGAAGATCTGATAGCTCCATAAATGTCCGGCCTTTCCTCTTTATCTATTCAAAACTATCTAATCCATGGGGTCTCAGCACTGTCCCAGTGGCAGATATTTACATCAGTCATTTCTTCACTGAGGTTGTGGGTACTGAGAGTGATGTGGGAACCTGGGAACAGTTTCATTAGATGTTGCAACCAGGTCTCAGCATTCTCTAACCCTGATGTAATTGCTCTCCACAACTCTTTCACTCTTTGCTTGGTATACATTCAATTCTCAAGTACAGTGGAGAGAGGGTGGACTATCATGCATTTATCTAGAATTCAACACCAGTTGAGAAAACATAGGATCCAGAATTTATGCAAATAGGTAAGTGGACCCTATCCTTGGCGTCCCATGTAACATGCACAGCTACCTCAGTAATGCACCTCACTACTGTAATTATGCTCATGTTTAAAGTGAGGTTTGACCCTATAGCCTTGAGTCAGAGGTACCAAGTGCATAAGCTTTCATAGGGAGATATTGAATTTTTCAGCCTTCCATGTCCTCACTGGCTTTTTTCTAGAGCAATTAGAACTAATTTCATTGCCATGCCCTCTCCCCATTGTCAGTAAGTTGTTTGGCTGCAAAGAGGAAATTTCGAAGGGACATACACTGAGAACTGAAAAAGCTATGGCAGGTGGAATTCAATGTTGGGAAGTGTGAGGTAATCCGCTGAAATTTAGGAAGTTAAATTCAAACAGATTCTTAATAAGAAGAGAATAGAAACTGTGTCATAAAAAAGGTGTTTGATGTCCAGATATTTAAATTACAAAAGGCTTATGCATAAATACAGTCATCAAAAAATACTAAAAGCCTTTGTCACAAGTTTTGGAATTAAAAAAGGGACATTGTGATGCTTCAATTGTATAAAACCTTTGTTTGACGTAGCTGGAATATTGCATTCAGCTCTGAGCATGGCATCTCAGTAACGATATATTGATCTTGAAGGAGTGCAGCATACACTAATCAAAAAAAACCCACAAGGACAAGAGCAGCAGATACATGGAAACACCAGCACATACAAGATCTCATCAAAGCCACACACCATCCCACCTTGGAACGAGATCATTGGTCTTTACTGTCAAAATTCTTCCCAGCGCTGTGGGTATTCTTACATCCACAAGACCCAATCTTCTCAAGGCAGCAGGACACCACCACAAATTCTAAGGTAATTATGGATTGGTAGTAAATACTGACTGAAACAGTGATTCCTGCATCCCATAAATTAATTTAAAATTATAATTCAAGGATAGGAGTCAGTTGAAAGTGAGTGCCAGTACAATCCAAGAGAACGGCTGATAAATGGCCGGTTTGAAGTTGATGCCACAGCTGCATATATTTTTATTTTTAGAGACTGAGTGTACCCTGCTTGCATTTTTATATTTTTAGCTAAACTGACAAGCAGCTTCCTGAGGAAATGTGATTGAGTAAAAGCGAGAGAAGGCAGTCAAGGACACCAACAGAATGTCTCTGGCATAAAGATGGCTATGCAGTCTCTGTATATTTTTCCACATTATGGAATATATCCACAGTCTTCCTAAGACCCACACAACCTGGTTTTAGATCATTAGTTCCTCTAAACAGTGATTTTCATTCTGTTGATGTAACACGAGCCATGCACAACAGACTAAACCCAAAATCTACGTGATGTTAGTTCCTCTAAACTGCAGCAGAAGTCCGGGTCTAACAATGCCTTCAGTTCCCCAAGAATCAGCAAGAAACTAACTCTAGTTTCTGGTCCTAATCATTTCATTTGTCCCTGTTGGAATTTGTGCATCTTTCTTCAAAGATTTGAATGAGTTTTGTACTGGTATGACCTGTAAAGCTCCCATGGTAAAATATCCTGCCAACAGTGGCTGTTAGGATCACACATGGGGAGCAGAAGGGATTTAATTTGTTGGCACCTTTCACAATGGGAGGTGATGGGAAAGTGTTTAATCTACTGGAATTCTGGACAATATGAACAAAGAAGGGCTTAGTCAATTGGAGTTCTATACAACAGATGTGAATTGGTAGGCTATTGAGATCTGCTTAAAACTGTGGAGATTCTGGTTTGATTTGTTTATTGAGATTGAACATCATGATACCCTGACTGTTTTTCATTCTGTACAGTTTTGGAATACTATGTACAATTCTGGTCTCCTGTTAAACTTGAAAGGGTTCAGAAAAGATTTAAAAGGATGTTGCCAGAGTTGGAGGGTTTAAGCTACAGGAAGAGGCTGAATTGGCTGGTGCTATTTTCCCTGGAGTGTCAGGCTGAGGGGTGACCTAATAGAGGTTTATAAAATTATGAAGGGCGTGAATAGTGTAAATGAAGGGTGTGGGAGTCCTTGACCAGAGGGCATAGGTTTAATGTGAGAGGGGAAAGGTTCAAAAGGGACCTATAGGGCAACATTTTCATTCAGAGAGTAGTGTGTATAATGAATGAGCTGCCAGAGGAAGTGATGGAGGCTTGGTATATGAATCTGGGTATCTGGGTATATGAATAGGGAGGGTTTGGAGGGTTATGGGCCACATGCTGACAAATGGCACTAGATTTATTTAGGATATCTGGTTGGCACAGACAAGTTGGACCAAAGGGCCTGTTTCCATGCTGTACATCTCTACGACTCTGTGAATGAACAGACTTTTATTAGATAATGGATTAACAAATCTATGTGAAGTTGCCAATCCTGATGTGTACAAACATTCCAGTAGGCATAAACAATCATTGGATAGTGATCAGAACTGGGAATGTGTTAGACATTGTGGAGAATGAATTAACAAATTGTTTGAATGGAGCGATAGACTTCCCAATATATAAACGGAATGCTTGGAAGTGTCCTGAGAGGAAAGTATGGCATTGTGTTGTTCCATAAATTGCTGTTTTAAAAAAGTATATGACAGTAATGACATCAGTCATAAGTAACTTGGACTGTAACTTATGGGTTAGAGTAATAAAAATGGCAGACGTAGAGCTCTGAAAAAATACCAATTGATGAAGTCCATTTTAAAAAAGTTTTTTAAGAGTTACATCAGAAGGTCTTGGTTCAGGGAAATAGATTGGAGTAAACAATTACAACTGTTTTCACATGAATAGACTTTCTTTAAAAATTTGGGAATAGATACATTGTCATGCACCTTTTAATTTGACCAAAATATGCTGTTTCATGGAGCATGTCTTTCATTAATTCAATGGGCTGATTAGATAGAACTTGAGTTCATCATTCAAAGTCTGATCACGCACAACACAACAAAGTGGCTTGTAATCACACAAAAATATTGTTGTAAACTGTAGAGGGAAGGAAACTGACTGCTAAATGGTACTTTTATTTCTCATTCTAACTCAAGGATCCTGAGGCATAAGATCTGCTAACGCAGCACAAAAACCCCACAAGAATTAACCATTCCATGTCCGAGTCTGACTACGTAGTCAGAATGATGCTGTCCTGTTGGGGGAGAGGACATATCCCAGGGATGATAATGATGTAGCCTGGGACATTGTCTGTAAGTTATGTTTCTATGAGAATGATTGTCTCAGATTGTGCTTGACTCATCTGTGGGACAGCTAATTTCATACAATAAAATCATGACTAATATGATTGTAATCTCAAATCTGTATTCCAGATAATCTTTCAGTCCCCGTTTAACAAGAACCTATCTCTCATGGCATTAAAATTACTGAAAGACTCTGCTACCCTCAGTTTTTCAGGACAGTCTTCCAAAGACTCTTAGTTCTTACAGAAAATCGTTTATTCTCATCTTTCTCATCTCATCTATGTTTCTCATTTCTGGTTTAAATGGATGACCCCTGATTTTTAAAGAAGGACCCTGAGTTCTAAGTTATCCCATAACAGGAACAATCTTCGCCACATCTACTTGTGAAGACTTGTATGTTTCAATCAAGTCATCTCTTATTCTTAAAAGCCTAGACTGCCCCTACCTTTCCTCATATGGTATCCCTTCAATTCAAATATTTATCTAGTAAACCTCTCTGAAATGCCTCCAAAGCATATCCATCCTTCTGTAAATAAGCTGACCAATACCATGTACAGTACTCCAGATATAGTCTGCTCTAGTTTTGTAATTAATTCCCCTCATGATAAATGACAACATTCTAATAGCTTTACCAGTTTTTAATTAAGACAGGATTAGGTTTGACATTAGAACAAAACAAAGAACTACAGATGCAGGATATCTGAAACAAAAACAGAAATTGCAGGAAAAACTCAACAGGTCCAGCAGAATTCGTGGAGAGAAAACAGAGTTAATGTTGAACCACTTCTGAAGGAAGATCACTGGACTCAAAATTTTCACTCTGCTTTCTCTCTACAGCTGCTGTCAGACCTGTTGAGTTTCTCCAGCAATTTGTGTTCCGTTTGTCATTGTTGTTGCTAGTGTCGTGCTCAATGCTGGTGATCTGTCAGATTTTATTCCTTTTCATAGCTTTCATAGCTGTTTGGTACAACTGAGTGGCTTGCTAGACTATTTCAGATGGCAGTAAAGAGTCATCCATGTTACTCTAGATCTGAAGTCACATGTAGGCCAGAGCAGATAAGGATGGCAGATTAAAGAAGCATAGAGGATTTAGGAGAAACTACTGGAACTGGTGCATAAGGAAGAGTAGGAGAAAGTTTAGGAAAGAGCTGGCGAGAATTTAAGAGAAAGAAGGATTGAAGGGCACCAGAGAGCGAGGGTGCAAGAGAGAAAGAGAGCAAGAGCGCAGGCACGAGAAAGAGCAAGGGCGAGGGTGTGTTAGAGTGATGGCATAATGGAGTGTGAGGGCTTGAGAGGGAATGAGGGCATGAGAGAGAGACTGAGGGCATGAAAGACAGTGAGGGCATGAGAGTGTGAGGACATGAGAGAGCAAGAGAGAGCAAGGACGTGAGAGAACGTGTGTGCAAGGGTATGAGAGAGCGAGTTAATGGGAATGAGGGCATGAGAGAGCGTAAGTGTTGCTGAGTGTCCATTGTGTGATATTCACAAAAAATGAAGTAGCATAGGTTTCTTGGATGTACATCAAGAACGTACCATCATTCCAGTGTTGTCCCTAGTAAATAGGCTATGTGGATTGTAATAGAACAAGAGCACATGACGAGAGAAGGTACTGTCAATGGTCTTACCTTTGAGGTACATTAAACTTCAGCACTGCCACAAGAAGAACCATTGTAGGGATGAGGCCACAGATAATTGGAAGCCATTGTACCTGAAGAGGTGTCTTGCACTGTGCTAAAGAACACAATAAAAATCTAGATTATTATATTAATAGTGGCTTTTCCAAATTTTAAATCAAGTGTGTAGTTTTAGACGAGTTTTCTCTCTTGAAAGCTTGTACCCAGATCCAAGTCTACGCCAGCGTGACACTAGCTGTACATATATATTCTGATATATGGACAGGAGCAAAGCAGAAAAAGCAATGAATACTCAGCTGGTCTGGAAGTGCCTGTGAATAGACAACTAGAATTAACATTCCAAGTCAATAACTTTTCATCAGAACTTGGAAAGCTTTGGGATGTAACAGATTTTAGGCAAGATAGGGAGAGAGGCACAAACTGGCAGGTGATAAAGATGGAAGGCAGGAAAGACTGAATGACAGAATAAGTGATAGTGCAGAGCAAGAGGACACGATAATGTGTTTTTTAATTAATTCACGGTACTTGAGCATCATGGCGCGGCATGGTGGCTCAGTGGTTAGCACTGTTGCCTCACAGCTCCAGGATCCCAGGTTCAATTCCTGCCTCAGACAACTGCCTGTGTGGAGTTTGCACATTCTCCCTGTGTCTGCGTGGGTTTCCTCCAGGTGATCCGGTTTCCTCCCACAGTCCAAAGATGTGCAGGCCAGGTGAATTAGCCACGCTAAATTGCCCATAGTGTTAGGTGTCAGAGGGAAATGGGTCTGGGTGGGTTCCTCTTCGGAGGGTCGGTGTGGACTTGTTGGACCGAAGGGCCTGTTTCCACACTGTAAGGAATCTAATCTAATCATCGTTGGCTGGCCAGCATTTATTGCTCATCTCTACTCTTACCATAGAAAACATCCTATACGGATGCATCAAATGAACACAGTCCGCCGATTTCTCAGCAACAAACTCCAACAAGCAGACAAAACACGTCCAGAAACCCTAGCCTATGTCAAAGACATCTCAGAAATGACTGCCAGACCACTCAGACCCTTGGCATCATGGTAGCCCACAAACCCACCAACACTCTAAAACAGTACCTAATGAACTAGAAATACCCTATACAGACAAGAAGCAAAACTAATGTCATTTACAAAATACCTTGCAAAACTGTAACAAACACTACATTGGATAAACAGACAGAAAACTAGCCACCAGGATACATGAACACTAACTAGCCACAAAAAGACATGACCCACATACAGATGAGGAAGGACACCACTTCGACTGGGACAACACATCCAACCTAGGACAAGCCAAATGGAGATAGGTATAAGAATTTCTAGAAGCATGGCATTCCAACCGAAACTCTACCAACAAACACAATGATGTCACCAACCCAAGGAAACCTAAATACATAAATAGAAAGCAGGCTATGCCACCAGTGTGTCATCCAGGGGCTCACTGATGATATTACCTAGTCTGGTGATGAAACGTCTAAAAATGAATCTTCCAGCTCAGCGAGCAAACCTACATCCAGGATGCATTCAAAGTATGTTTTGGCAACTGCTGTTCCCAAGACTGCAAGAAACTACAGAGAGTCATGAACACAGTCCAGTCCATCATGCAAACCAGTGTGATCTATTAACTCCATCTATACTGCTCGCTGTCTCGAGAAAGCAGCAAACATAATCAAAACTCCGCCCACTCTGGAATCCTTTTCAATTGGCTAGAGGTTGTAAAGATTTGCATACATGTGTGAATATCTTCAAGAACAGCTTCGTTCCCACTATATTAGATTTCTGAATGGACCTCTCAAATTCTAAATTTAATGTTGATCTTGCTCTCTGTGCACCTTCTCTGCAGCTGTAACATTGTATTATTCGCTTTGTTCTACCACCCTAATGCACTTTATATTGTTTGATCTGAGTGCATTACATGCAAAACAAAACTCTTCACTGTACCTAAGTACATGTGACAATAATAAATCAAAAAGGTGGTGTTGAGCTGCCTTTTTGAACTGCTGCAGTCCACCTGTGCAAATATCTGCCACTACATATCTATTGACCTGTTTTTCAACTTAATTTGGCAATTCATTTTAGCCAGGTCTGCTCTAATGTCCTTATAATTGCCTTATTTAAGTTTTAAAAAAATAATGTTGGATCCACTACTCTCTCCCTCAAAGCAAATACAAACTGCTACCATGCAATGGTCACTGCTACATGGGGCACCTTCACTATCAAATCATTAATTGTTCCCATCTCATTGCACAATATCAGGTCTAGAAAAAGCTTGCTTCTAGTTGTTTCCAGACCTGCTGTTCTAAGAAATTATTCCAAAAATATTCTATGAACTCCTCTGGTCGGCTATTTCTCCCATTTAACTTTTCCATTCTATATGTGGATTAAAATCTGCCATGATCATTGCTTTGCTTTTTAACAAGCTACCACAAGATTAGATTACTTACAGTGTGGAAACAGGCCCTTCTGCCCAACAAGTCCACACTGCCCCGCCGAAGCGCAACCCACCCATACCCCTACATCTACCCCTTACCTAACACTACGGCCAATTCACCTGACCTGCACATCGTTGGAGCGTGGGAGGAAACCGGAGCACCCGGAGGAAACCCACGCAGACACGGGGAGAATGTGCAAACTCCACTCAGAGAGTCGCCTGAGGCAGGAATTGAACCCGGGTCTCTGGCGCCCATGAGGAAGCAGTGCTAACCACTGTGCCACCGTGCCGCCCACAATTTCTTCCTTTTAGCTCCACACTACATCCTTGTTTTCTGAACTTGGGTCATTTCTGTCAATTGTGCTAATACCATAATTAATGAACAGAGCCACCTCTCCACCTTTTCCTAGACACTTGTCTTTCTCAAAGGTCTTGTATCTTTAATATTGAGGGACAAATATATGTCATCCCGCAGCCATATTTCTATTATGGCTACGAGTTTGCACTTAATAATTTCTATTTATTAGTTTCCTTTTGAATGCTATGCATACATGTCCAGTCTTCAGTTTTATTATTTTGTAACCTCTAGCTTTATCTATTGATTTGCTCTGGGACTTGTATTCCCTATTCGTTCTTGTCATAGTTTGTTTCTCATTTTCCATATTTATGCCATCCTCTTTTACCTTGTCTTTACACCGTGATTTGCCACAGTCCTTTACTCTTGCCAGATTTGATCCTTTGCTCCAACTGTTTAGTTTAAAAGCTGCTGTACTTCCCTATTTACACAGATAACAAGAACCCCAGCCCCAGCACAATTCAGGTGAAGACTGTCCCAATGGTACAAATCCCAAATTCCCCAGTACCACATGAACTGGAACTCACTTCCCTCACACCAATCTTTCAGCCACATGTTTGTCTCTCTCACAAAAACAGAAATTTCTGGAAAAACGCAGCAAGTCTGGTACTATTTGTGGAAAGGAAGCAGAGTTAACATTTTGAGTCCAGTGACCCTTCTTCTCAACTGATGGTAGCTGGGAAAAGATTGGGTTTTTTTGATAAATACAACCTTTTCCTAGCTACCATTGGTTCTGAAGAAGGTTCACTGGACCTGAGATGTTAACTCTGCTTCCTCTGCACAGGGGTTACCAGACCTGCTGGATTATTCCAGCAATTTCTGTTCTTGTTTCTGAATTCCAGCATCCACAGTTCTTTCCGTTTTTTTGTCTCTAATTTGATTTGCCTGCACCAATTTGCCTTTTCCTCAAGTAATAATAATCCAAGATTAGATTCCCTATGGCGCGGAAACAGGCTCTTCGGCCCAACAAGTCCACACTGACCCTCCGAAGAGCAATCACCCAGACTCATTCACCTACTCCTTACTAATGTACCTGTCACTATGGGCAATTTTAGCATGACCAATTCACCTGACCTGCACATCTTTGGACTGTGGGAGGAAACTGGAGCACCTGGAGGAAACCCATGCAGGCACTGGGCGAATATGCAAACTCCACACAGACAGTTGCCTGAGGCTGGAATCGAACCTGGTTCCCTGGCACTGCGAGGCAGCAGTGCTAACCACTGAGCCACTATGATTATGACCTTTAAGATTCTGCTTTTTAATTTGATGCCTAGCTTATCATACTGACAACATAGAACCTCCTTCTTTGTCCTACCCATGCCATTGCCCAACTGACATGAGCAACAACTGGATCCTTTCCCTTCCACTACAAGCTTCTCGCAGTCCCGAACCCTGGTACCAGACTGACAACACAGCTATGCGGAGTCATACTCTTTGCTGCATAGAATGGTGTCAATCACTTTGCCTAGACTTTCCCTTACTATTACTACATTCCTTCTTAACTCCTTCCATTTCAATGGTTTCATATAACATGCTGCCAAGGGTAGTTAGCTTATCCACCTTGTAGTCCTCACTCTCATACAGACAAGTTGAAAGAACCTGAAACCTGTTAAATTATTGCAAAGGCTCCTGCACTCTTGTTTCTGGATACCCTCACCTGCTTTGCTCACAGTCACACCCTTCTGTAGCTGAACCCCACCCAACGCCAGTCAAAAAACCCTGTCCCAAGACTACTTCCTGGAACAAGGAATCAAGGAAATGTTCTCACTCTCTGCAAACATCACAGTGCCTGCAGTTCAACTTCCCACTCAGTAACTCAGGGCTAATGCTGCTTGATTTTACTGCAGACAGGTCTGTCCTGGCTAAAACTGGCATCCAGGAGTTCCCATATGTTGCTGTGATACATCATTTTCTTCCTTAAGTCTCCCTCTCACATTCGCAGACATCCATCCACTTTATGTCCTATTGTTGAGATTTCATTACTACCGCAAGATGGATTTCAGCCATAAGCAGAGTGGTGCAATACATTTGAGAGAAGAAAGAACGTAAAAGCACACACAAAAAAACTGTTGAGTTCCAAGAAGATGGAGGAGCATGCAGAGGCAGGTTAAAACCTAATCAAGGACTACAAGATACTTTCCTGACTGAATCATAACAGCAGGAAGTTTATATGGAAGATTAGTTTGTCTATACCTCAGAGTACTGTGTGTGGTTCTGAACACCACAGTACAGGAGAGATGTGAGGGTCCAAGAGATTTACAAAGGATGTTATTAAAATGCAAAATTTTAGCAAAGCTTGGTGGAAGATGCCTCTTGCATTCCACCGTGTCATAGATTTTTTTTTTGTCCTTTCCTCCCCTTCTCCCTTTCCCTGCATTGCTTATAACAATTGCTTTTCAGAAAATGCCCAATTCTGATGTCAGGGCATCAACCTAAAGATCAACTCTGTTTTTCTGTCAACAGATCTTGTCAGACTTGCTGAGAATTTCCAGCATTCTCTGTTTTTATTATGCTCTCTTACTTGGCCTGAGTAACCGTGAGAAAAACAACCAGCCCCTGCTCAGTATTTAAGCATCTGTAAATCTTGGCAGGCTTAGAACTGGAAGAAGGTGGTGATACGAGTGTTCCATTGACTATGATGGGCATTACAGCTGTCCAAAAGCAAGTAGAAAATCACTGCTTAGGTTTATACATGGATGATGCATGCTTGGATGTGGATTTGGCAATTGTGTCAGAATTTTCAGTAACTTCAGCACCAAGATGGAAATGGAGGATAGATCAAGGCTCCTGTACAAGGCTGTCATCAGTCAAGGAGGTCTAATTAACTTCTGCACTTATTGACATTCCTATAATGCACTGCTGACACTTAGAATGGACACTTGATGCTGGAGGAGCCAGCGAAACTGAAAACCAAAGCAATTGATAACTCTCAAGAGCAGAGGGGAATTGGGAGGGAGGGGAATAAGGTTAACATGTCCCAGTGAAAAGTGATTGATGTCTTGAGAGCTTATGTGGGTTGTATACAACAGGAACCAGAATTTTATCAGTCGTGACAGAAATAACTTCACATCACAGTATTAGTGATGCAGGTGAGCAGAGTGAGATCCCCACAATAGAAACCCTCCTCACGTTAACCATCACCCTGTCTCTTCTATTTCCTCCTCATCCACCTTTTCTTGAAGAGAAAAACCAGCACTACTTGGAAATGAACATATTGGACTTCCATTTTGAAGTTTATGCGATGCTTCATGTCTCATTCACTAGTTTTAATATTTTATTCCTTCTGGGCAACCTTTTTACTGTTCTCAATGTTCCTCTTCATCCCCTCTCTACTCTTCACATTCTCCTTCCAATATTCTCTGTTCTTCCCTGGATAGGTCCTCGCCTTGCTTACCAATCCAAATCCTTTCCTCTATGTTTTGCTAACATGTACTTCAGATCTGTGAGAACTTGGCGTTGTCCAATTCTACTCAGTTTTGGAATTGAGACCCTTTTAGCAAAGAAATCCATTGATTGACCCATAATTTTTGAATGGATCACTGACCTGTCTTCCACTTCACCTTAGGGCTCCAGTCACTCCAGGTCCCTGTATAATCAGAGTTTTCTGCAGGGCGAATGCGGATCTGTGCTGAATGCTCTGTGCTCGAATCTAACTCGGAGGCCACTAGTGCGAAAACTCTCTGGTTATTTCTGATATGCTTGACTTTCTGTTGCTGTAAATAAAAATCAATAATATCATTACTCTTTGAAAATGTAAACCCTTCGGTCTACTGAATCAGTGTTTCCAGCAGATAGATTGTGCTCACCAAACTCTTACTCTCATGATCTGGTCTCCATGGTACCAGTATTCAGCTGATTGAAATTCATTATGGAATAGGATTAGCTTGGGGCTTATTGGATATCATTCTCATCCGAGAGTCAAAAGTTTCTGTTTCAAATTATATTCCATCAAAATTTGAGCCAAACCAGCATTACAGTCTAGAGGGAAAACTGCACAGATGGGGAAATCACTGAAGAAATACTACACTGGTAAAGTAACAGTCCTAAGGGAGAGCTGTACTTAAAGGGTCAGCACTAAGGGAGTTCTGCAGTATAAAAGGGGTATCATTGAGAAAATCACAGTGGCAGAGGGTAGTTGAAGAACACTGCACAAGCAACAGGGAAGTACTGAAGGAACATTGCATTGTAGAAGGATCAACATTGAGGAAGTGTTACACTGTAGAAGAAGAAGTACTGAGGGAGTGATGAACAAATGAAAGAGCTTCAGTGGGAGAACATTGCACTATAGAAGGGACAAGAAGGAAGGAGTATTACAGTGTAGAAGTGGCAGTATTGAGGGAATGATGAACTAGTGGAAGAGCTGTACTGTAAAAGGTGCAGTAATAAACAAATGTTGCACTGGCAACAAACATCAATGACATTCAGGCTAGGTTTGAACTGAAAGCAAGGCAGTGAGGAGACTGCAACCACAGGAGGTTAGTCTACTATTCTTCAGCACTTGCTACATGATCCATGGCACTCAGGAACCATCATCTGACCATGAGAGGGAGAGCTGTTAGCAATCTGTCTGGAAAAATCTCCCATCCCAGCCAGCATTCCCTCTTTAAGTGGGGTATCTTCCTTCATCTGAATACAATTTTTAGTTTTAATGTTAATGGGCTGTCTCTTGTACTGAGACAGAAAACACAACAGAAATGGGAAAAGAATACATGAAAGATTTTTAGCCTTTTCCTCAATACTTGATATGGAAGGAACCTCAATTTGTGGGAAATGAGGTTTATCAGCAGAATGAGGAAGTTCATTAGGCAGTCACTAGAGGGCGCTGCGAGATGACATTGCATGAGGAATAAACCTGAGAACTGCAGGATAATAGAATATTCCAGGACACAATCCCATCTATATTTCACATGAATCACACAAACTAATCCCACCCCCACCCACACCCCATACACTGCAAAATCTCACCAGCTTTAACCCATTCTCCCACACACTGCCCTGATCCTTTAATATCTCACCCAATACAATCACACTCTCCTGTTCTCTTGTCCCTTTATTGTTTATCCAGTTCAAACAACAACCTAATTCTCTTCTTATGAAATTCCTGAAGTTTGTTCTAATCAGTCAGGGTTTCAGAATCCTATTTCCTGTGTTAAAGTGTTTTCTTAGCTTATTTTACATTACGATTTAACCTCTTAGAATTGTACCACTGACTAGAAGAAGCATTTTTTTTTGTTGGTTCATGAAATGCAAGTGCTGCTGACTCAGCCGGAACTTCTTCTATCCCTAAATGCCCTTGGGAATGATATTTAAGAGTCTCATTCTTCAATCCATGCAGTACAACTGGCGGAGCCACACACACAGTACTCTGTGGAAGGGACACTATGACTTTGACCGAGTAATGGTGAAGGAGAGATGATACAGTTCCAAGAAAGGATGTTTGTGTGATATGGAGAGGAACTTGCAGGTGATGATGTGCCCATGTATTTGCTGCCATTGTTCTCCCAGTTAGTATGTTTGGAAGAAGTTGTTGAAGAACTCTTGGCAAATTGCTACAGTACACCTTGTAAATGGTACCTTTGCGACTGTGCTTCAGTGATTGAGAGAGTGAATGTTTCACGTACTGGATTGGATGCCAGTCAACAGGTTTTTTTGTTCAAGGTGACCTGAAACTTCTTGAGCATTATCAGAGCTGTGATCATCCAGGCAAGTAGCGTGTATTTCATTCGGTTTGTGCCTATAGATGGTGGACAGCTCTAGGGAGGCAAGACATGATTATTCATGTCAGTGCTTCAGCTTTGTGTTTTGCATTGTCATCTGAGGTCCTCTATTGTTGAAGATGTTTGTGGAATCTCTATATTTAGTTGTCTATCACTATTTATAATGTAATATGACAGGACTGCTGAGCTTTGATCTGATGTATTCACGGTGGGATTGCTCAGTCCTGTCTAATGCATGATGCTTCTGCAGTTTATCATGCAAGTAGTCCTGTTTTTGTAGCTCCACCCAGTGTGCACTTCATTTTGAGGCATGGCTGGTGCTGCCCTGGTATGCTGTCCTCACATTCCTCACTCTTTACTCTATATCCTTCCCTTTATTCCATACATCCCTCACTAGTGAGAGTTAGTGAGTAGCTCAGTGAGAGTTAGTACCTAAAGAAAATTATTACAGTGCAGTTCAGTCTCTGTAGATCCTGCACAACTGAGAGCCAACTTGAGTGCAAGTTGTGCCCTAGCAATAGTCAGTATTTGTGGAACATGTACTCAGTGAGTGTAACTATATTCAAGTGAGAGTAAAGGTCTATGTGAATGTATCCTACTGATGGTCAATCCCTTTAGAACCTATTGCCCAATGAGAGTCAACATGTGTGATGCTGTAAACCAATAAGAATCTAGTGCCTCCAGCATCAATGAAGATTCTTAGCTCTGGTAAATCAAATTAGAAGAAAGTGCCTAGATATTCTTTTGTTTTTATTTAGGTTGGGGAAGAGTTTTGGGAGTCATGCCCACCACATCTTGAAAGAGCTCAGAGGCAGCTACAAGAGTTGCTGGATGCGGAAACATTTGTTTGGGGGAAAGGTGGATGTTGGTGATCTGGGTCTTTGTCCAGTTGTTAACAAAAACACTAAAGTACCTCCAACTTCCATTCCTGACAGCCTCTCAGCCACACCCCATTCATTGGCCATGCCCCTTAGATGCCAACCTGTGCCACCTCATGTTCTGCACTTACCCCTATGTTCCTGTATACGTTCCAAGTTATCTCAAGGCTCCTCTAATCCCCATAGTCGGTAATATCCTCTATCCTGACCTATGCCTCTGTACCCATCCATCATGGTCTGTACAGTCCCTGTAGTGCCATTCTATGCCAACCAAAATGCTACCATCCATTGCTTTCCCATGACAACTCATCCAATGTCCAACATGGGCAGACCTCAGAGACATGTTGGGATTGAATAATGTTTACTGCAGACTGTTCAATGGTTACCCTCAGGCTTCTGAATTTGATGAATGAAATAGCTAAAGCACTTTTTCTTTTAAGACTGCAGTTTTAAAAAAAATGAACAGCCAAGAGGTTTAAATGACTTGACAGTTTGGTAGGTTCAATGAAATTTAAAAACATTTTACGTACATTTATGTCTACTTTCAACAACCTTGAAAAGTATTTCACCACTCCCAAAGCAGATTTGAAGGGTCACCATACTTTTGTTTTTAGTTTTATTGTCACATGTACTCAAATGAGCATAGTGAAAAGTTTACAAGTCACCACGCATCTTAGGTACAAAGATACTCAGGTAGAGCTTCTTGGGATGCTAACTCATCGCAGATGCTGTCAGACCTGCTGATTTTCTCTAGCAATTTCTGGTTTAGTTCCTTTAAATCCATACTCCAGTGATAACCAGCGCTGCTTGAACTCATCTGCCACTGGAATCAGTGTCTCTAGAACCTTAATGAACGTTTTCAGTACAGTACAGAAGACAATAATGCACAAACAATTCTGTATGAGTACAGTGAGACGATTAGGCCATTTTCTTACCTCCCAGCTATCTTCTTTCCTCTTGTACCTCAACTCGTATTCAAAATCATCTAAGTAATCCATCTCATCATAGGCTATTTGCCAGGTGAAGTTGTACGATTCACATGGAGAGATATACGAAACATTCAGATTGAATGGTGGAAGAAGTTTTACTGTAGCGACAAAGATATGTTTGGCAAGTTTGAATAATGAAATACAAAATGGACACTACTTACAAATCAAAGTCCTTACTGGGTCAGGATTGTGGAGCAGACACTGTAACTGTAATTGAGGTTTTGTGAAGGCTGTATGTAGTCAAGTGTATTGACAAGATTGATGCTGATTATGCAAAATACTGGACATATACAATTTAAATCAGTAATGATGAAGACAAGTCACAGGAGTCACGGGAACATTTCTACCCAAAGGTTAACAGGGTTATAGAATTAGTTTCGGGAGTAAAGCCTTGAAGTGGAAAGAAATGGAATGAAGGTGCAGTAGGTTTGAAAGAGAGTGGATGATAAAGGAGTGCAGTGAAAATGGTGTTGGTGTGATCAATTGTGATAACTAGGGAAGTACATGATCTGTACTTGGGCAATTATCTTCCTGGTAAGCTGGCCCTATTTCTGTTTGCCTGAAACCTGTTCTAATTTACTACCTACTGAAAGAAAACAATAGTTATTGAATTAAAATAATTAATCTCCACAAGCATGTACAGGTAGTTTTACTTTGTACTTAAGCTGTGCAGGACCTGCTTAACTGTTTAATAAGGCAGTGCATGAGACAGCTTTACAGTAAATCCACACTGAAAGGAAGTTACTGAAAATCATGACTTGAAGCAGGTTGCTGTAAAAATTGGTCATGGTTAGATCAGCTGGCTAGCCAGCTGGTTTGAGATGCAGAGTGATGGCCACAAAATGTGTTCAATTCTGGACCAGCTGAGGTTATGATGAAGGATTCTCTTTCTCAACCTTTTTCCTTACCTGAGGCATTGTAATCCTCAGGTTAAACCACCACTGGCTAATCCTCTCTAATAAGAGAGAAGCCCTATGGTCTGGTAAGATTATGGCAACTTTAACTTCACCTATAAAAACCAATGTTAAAGTCAGAGTTAGAACTTTTCTTGACTGTAAAGCAACGCACAAGTTACGAACATATGAATAAGAAACAAAAATCGTAGAACCATTGAATACAGAAGTGGTCCTTCAGCCCATTCTGTCTGTACTGCTCAAAAATATAACACTACATACGCAACCTTTTTAAAGGTTGTGAGGTTACCCACCTCAGCTACCACCTCAGGCAGTGCATTCCAGATTCCTGCCACCCTCTGAAATTCCTGAAATCCCCTCTAAATCTTGCTGCATTTCCTTTTAAAATCATGCCTCCCCTGTTATTGACCCTTAAACAATTGTCCATTTTAAAATCTGTCAAAACCTCCAATACTCAAGTCTGCTCTGCCATTCAATGGCTGATCTGAGTTTAACCTCAACTCTACATTTCTCTGTATCGCTAATAATCTTTCATCCCCTTGATAATCAAGAATCTATTTATTTCTGCCTTAAAAATATTTAAAAGATTCTTCATCCACTGCCTTTTGAAGAAGGGAATTCCAAAGATTCTCAACCCTTGAAGAGAAAAATATCATTTCTTCACTTCTGTCTTACTTGGACCATGTCATTTTAAAAAACTATTACCCCTAGTTCTTGATTCTTCCTCAACTCCCACAAGCTGAACTATTCTATCATATGCATACAGCACTTTGTATTCCTAGGTGAAATGACTTGCAAAATACACATAAATAAAATAAATACAATGTAAACATAAAGATAAATTTAGCACACAGTACTTTCAGATTGGGAGAAAGTGAGGACTGCAGATGCTGGAGATCAGTGTTGAGACTATGATGCTGGAAAAGCACAGCCAGTCAGGTAGCATCTGAGGAGCAGGAGAATCGATGTTTCAGGCATAAATCCTTCATCAGTATTTTCAGATTGACCAGGCTCCATCTGAGGTAAGAAGGTGGTCCAGTATTGACAAATTGAGGACTACCTGCACTAACAGTTGGAACTCAGGATTTCTGTGAGTGTCAAGAGTGGGTCAGGCCAGCCACTGGGCGAAGACAATGGGGTTTAAAGGCAAAATGAAAAGGCCTTGGCTAGGAGGGAGACAAGGCCAGAGTGCCAGGGTGGAAGGGAAAGCCCAGAAGGGAGGCAAGGCCAAAAGGAAGTGTCACCAGTAGCCAGGGCAGCACCGGGAGGGATAGGGATTGAGGCAAGGGTGGAAGCCCAATGGGAAAAATCATGCAGATTTTGCTCACAGAAGAGCAAAACTGTGGCCAAAAAATGTTAAAGTGAAACTGCAACGTTATATTGATGTCTTTAAGCAAAACGACATTAAGTGAGTCAACATTAAGCAAGAATTTACTGTAATCTTTGTCTAAACTGTGCAATGCTTGCCTTGTGAGTGTTTGATAGATCTGACCAAAAGTGACGAAGTTATTATTCCCCACACTAACATTGTTCCCATGTCAATTCTTGTGATGACTAATTCACACCGTTGTGATTTCACACATAGTCATACAGCTGTACAGTGTGGAAACATACCCTTCAGTCCAACTCATCTATGTTGACCAGATATCCTAAATATCCTAAATAAATCTCATCGCATTTGCCAACATTTACCCCATATCCATCTATTCATATACCCATCCTGATGCCTTTTAAATGTCATAATTGTACCAGCCTCCACCACTTCCTCTGGCAGCTCATTCCATACATGTGCCACCATCTGCATGAAAACAGACACTTACTGTTTTGCGTTACATCAAAGTAAGGACATATTTCAATGTACTTTTCTTCTCCTCTGTGTTTTGCTTTTATGCTGATATTGTAATTATCCACTGTGATTCCATCTTTTTCATAGAGTTTACACTTGTACTCAGTCAGACCATTATCGCCATCAGAACAGGGAATCTGATCTAGATTACACGAAATCTCCTCATCCATCCTAGATTGGAAAATAGAAAGAAATAATACATGATTTATTGTGTGGTTTAGGAATGTTATAGTGAGCATGTGACTTAGCCCTGCAGATCATGAAGTTTTGGGTACAATCCATGTCAGTTGGAATCTCAAACAATAGAATGCTTTGGTTCTGGGACTGCATACTCCAGAACCTGGAAACAATCCCTAAGGATAACTGACCCTGTTCACGAACTAGTGTTCCCTGATGGAAAATATGGGGTCTTAGTGGGAGGACAATCTCATTTATGACCCTGTCACCTCTGACACCATTTACTATCTAAACACACACATAATGGATGACCAGTAAAGACAAGAACTTTAATTTAATAGTATTTTTCATGACCAGAGTGCTATATCACAAGCAAACACTTGATGTCATCACTTTTGTAATGCTGGACAAGTATCAACCCATGATATGCACAATATGACAGTATGAAAGTACACACAGCAAGATCTGACAAACAGTGGTGATCTGATCATCTGTTTTTGTGACATTGTTTGAGGAACAAATATTGACAATGTCACTGGGAGGTTTCTCCAGAATTAATTTGAATAGTGCAGTTGTTTTTTTAAAATAATTATTTTTGTTCTCTCTTAAACAATGGAGCATTAGAAAAATTGTGCTGGCTGATTATGAACTTGCTTTGAGCTCTGTGAACGGTCTTTTTGTGTCCATTGAGAACTAGCACAGAATTTTTCCAAAGGCAGGAATCCCCACCCCACAGCTGGAAAAATAATTGAGAACTGACCACACAAGCAGCTCCCTAGCAGTCAGTTACGTTTTTGTGAAGCATGAGTTGGCTTAATGTGGAGCCTCCATCTGTCCCCATCTCAGGACAAAGTCTCACTGGTCAACAACTCTCTAGTCCACGCCAAAAGAAACTTGGATTGTAACAAGTCCTACAGGACAAAGTGTCAGGACCCAGGGTGCAGGCTGCTTTAAGAGTTGGATGTCTGCCAAGGACCCCACATGACCAATTGCCAACTGCAGTACAGCAGAAATACGCTAGAGGGAGCAAAGATACATAATTATCTGTAACTGCAAATTGGAGTCTGAGCTGTGAAGTAAATCTGCACAACATCTGCAAGTAAATTGAATCCTTGTGACTTAATTTGCACTATTCACCAATAAACACAAGCAGTAGAAAAGATGTGGGGTGGTGATGGTCTTGTGGTATTAATCTAGAGACTCAGGTAATGTCCTGGGGACATGGGTTCAAATCCCGCCATGGCAGATGGTGGAATTTGCATTCACTCAAAATCTGGAATTAAGAATCAAATGACTATGAATTCATTGCTAATTGTTGGGTAAAAACCCATCAGGTTCACAAATGCTGTTTAGGGAAGGAAATTGCCATTCTGGCCCACTTGTGACTCCAGACCCACAACAATGTGATTAGATTAGATTACTTACAGTGTGGAAAAAGGCCTTTTGGCCCAACAAGGTAAAAACAATGACTGCAGATGCTGGAAACCAGATTCTGGATTAATGGTGCTGGAACAGCACAGCAGTTCAGGCAGCATCCGAGGAGTAGCGAAATCGACGTTTCGGGCAAAAGCCCTTCATCAGGAATAAAGGCTGATGAAGAGCTTTTGCCTGAAACGTCGATTTCACTGTTCCTTCGGCCCAACAAGTCCACACCGACCCACCACCCACCCATACATTTACCCCTTACCTAACACTACGGGTAATTTAGCATGGCCAATTCACCTGACCTGCACATTTTTGGACTGTGGGAGGAAACCGGAGCACCCGGAGGAAACCCACACAGACACAGGGAGAACGTGCAAACTCCACACAGTCGCCTGAGATGGGAATTGAACCCGGGTCTCTGGCACTGTGAGGCAGCAGTGCTAACCACTGTGCCACCGTGCCGCCCATGTGGTTGACTCTTAAATGCCTTCTACATTCCTGCTTACTTCTGATATCTTTTCACCCCTCCTTGCTTATCAAGAATCTATCTCTTCCTTTAAAAAAATTCTCAAATACTATGCTTCCACCACCTTTTCAGGATGACAGTTCCAAAGACATACAGCCCTCCATATCCTTAACACTTTCTAAAATGGGTAACCCATTTTTAAAAAAAAGTGGCCTTAGGTTCTAGATTTGTCCACAAGAGGATTCAGTTCTTAACCCTATCAAGACCCTGCATGATTTTACACCTTTCAATCAAGTCACCTCTTCCTCCCCTAAACTCCAGTGAATACAAAAAAGACTGTCCAACTTTCCACTTAATACAATCCACCCATTCCTTCGGCTCAGAAACCCTTTCTGAGTGTTGCTGAGAAAAGATGTTTTATTGAAACTTTTCATCTGGCATGCATCAGGATAATTTGCAAGAATGCCAATTAAATGCAAAGAACAATATTTGTACCGCAGGAAAGGAGAATGATGACAGATTGACCAGTAGACTCTGATTGATTGAGGTGTTGCCATGGAAAATGCCACAATTACTGTTTCTAGACCTTGTTTAAATTTTAAACTAGGCAGGGTTTTTGCTGTTTGGTCAGGGTATTGCCCTGAGAAATGAACCAGCAAATGTCATTTATTTTGTTGAGGTGAAATAGGCGCTGTGTGTGTGCACATCTTTGTCTGCAAGGGACAGATTTCTGTTAATAATAAATGTAGCTTCCAGTACAAGCAAGTGCATCACACTGTGAACCTATGAATCCTAAATTAGTTGATGGTATAATTCTTTGCACATTCAGGAGTATCCAGGAAGTGTTGTCCAATTTCAGAATCACTTCTAATGTTGGGAAATGTGGTAGTTGTTTTTCAAGAGTGAACTGCTTGTGTACCTTGCATGCTGTAAACAACCGAAGGGATTTTTTTTGGATACAATCCAGCAGTGTTTGGGATGTACAACCTACATACTCAGCATTAAAATTCATATCCCACATTACTCACGTGTGTGATAGGCAGAATGTCTTTTTGGCTTGATGGCAGTATTCTGTTAATAACTGTGTTCAAACCCTGCCATAGCAGATGGAGTAACTTGAATTCAATAAAAGGACAATCTGGAATTAAACCATTGTCGAATGTCGGAAAAACCTATCTGGTTCACCAATGTCCTTTACTGAAGGAAATTGCCATCCTTACCTGGTCTCGTCTACATGCAACTCTAGAACCACAGCAATATGATAGAATCTTAACTGCCCTCTGTGCAATTAAGGAATGGCTAGCGACACCCTCATCCCATGAATGATTAATACAATGTTCACAGGTATTTCTGTGGAGTTCCTCAACAGGGCCAGGAGGGTAGCCCTGGATGAGGGGAGTGGTTTGGGGCCTAAGTTTGAAAGGGTCACCATGGGGATAGACCTTAGAAAGTCAGAATTGAGGAAGGGGATCTACCTCTTTCCACCCAAGGCATTCAACAGGCTAACCTGCCATTCCTCCCCCACCACCCCAACCCCCCCCAACACTGTCTCTGACTTCCTTCCACTAACTGAAAGATTCGAGCTGTGAAGTCGTTGCCAAGTTGGAGTTGAGTAGCCGGATGCACATCTACAGAATTTTATGGGTTGCCCCCACTGTTGGACCAGCAGTGTGGACTGTAACATTCTGCTCCTTGAATGGGACTTTAATCCAAGGCCTTCTGGTTCAGAAGCAGGACTGCTATCAATGAACCACCTGGGCTCCTTTGTTTGTATGGTGCAAATGCTCACCTTTTCTGTCCACTGCAAACAGCCAACCTGTCTAATCCAAACAAGGTGTGTCACCACTTGACTACTGCCAGACTTACAGGGTTAATTGTCGGTTAGCTCGGCTGGCTAGATGACTGGTTTTCAACACAGAATAATGCCATCGTGGGCTCAATCTCCACACTGGCTAATGGAGGGTAATGTTGAAGGAGTCTCCTTCTCAACCTCTCCCCTTTCCTGAGCTGTAGTGACCATCAGGTTAAACCACTGTCAGTCATCTCTCTCTCTCTGTTGAGACAGCAACCCCATGGTCTGGAAGGCAGTGGCGACTTTATCAGCTCAAGTCTCATGGGACTTGGTTATAGTTTTTTTGAGTCTGAGGCACATGTGCTACCCACTGAATCACAGTTGATAGTAGAAAGCTGCAGTAAATTCTGCTGGAACTGTTTACTGACTGTATATTCAAATAGTAAGTGATAGTGATGGCAAAAAGCAAGATGTAAAGGGAAACTTTCTTTCTTTTGCAAGTTCAATAGTGTGAATATTTGAGTAAAGAAATAACTCGCAATACTCAAAGAAAACTGAGAGTAATATAATTAGCTTCAGCTAAGACATTTTTAAAAATGAACTGAGGAGACTGGAAATTCCCCAGGACCACAGAAGTTTTAAAAACTTCATTAGCAGTTTTGTATTTTTAAGCCTGAATATGTCAATGGAATGTTTAATGATGTCACTTTATTTGTACAATATTACATCTGGGCAAGTTTCTGTAAATTTTTTTTAAACTAGTGGTTCTCTAAGCAAGGTTTATAAATTGACTTGTACTAGATGGAGAAAGGTACTTGGGTGGAGTGTGACTGTGCTGCACGGTCCACACCACAATGACATTAACTCTGCAAAAGCAGTATTTCAAGCTCAGTTTGAGATCTCAAGGGAAACCGCAACATCAGAACTCATGCCTCTAAACAATTAGCCTGACTTCAAATATATTAACAGGATCAGTCTCTCTACCAGATTGCCAAAAATCTGCTTATCAACAGCTTGTGTGATCTTTTTTATCTGTGTCCACCTACACACTCATCTGTTGTCTCCCACTTTCTCTCGCTATCCATTGCTGCCCTTCAATTATTCTGTTGCTCTCTGTCCATTCATTCCTCCTTTCTGTTTGTCTCCATTTTTATCTGTCTATCCCCATCTTGATCCAACTGCTGCCTAGATATTCACATGTGTATTGGGTGTGCAGAATTCAGAGCTCCACAAACCTTAAAAATGTTTCCCTGAGTATTTAGTCCAAGGGATAGACTACATTAGAGTCAGGCAGTAATCTTGAATGTAGTGAGGAAGATGTCAGGTGCAGAGGGAGGCAGGGCAGAAGGCTTGATCAAAGCTCCAGTATTGAATCCAAAATTTGAAAAGAAAGAATAAAATATCAAAAGTCCCTCCATCTCTCACTATTCACACCCTCACACACTCCCCATGTCAATCCATGCCTACATATTCCACCATACATGCTGTACTAACCATCTATCATCCTTTGCCAGCCCATACTCCAGTTACCTTCCCCCCCACCCCCACCCACCACTTACAATCATTCATATCTTCCAAGCTAATCAACGGCCTGTACTTATCAACCTTTTGGCCATTTATAGCTCTTAGGTCAGCCTGGTTTCAAACCATTACAATCCAGGGAAAAACTCAACAGGTCTGGGAGCATCTGTGAAGAGAGAAACAGAGTTAACCTCTCAAGTCTGCAGATTCAGTTCTGAAGAAGAGTCATAGCTGACTTGAAATGTTAACTTGGTTTCTCTGCATTGATGCTGCCAGACCTGCTGGGTTTATCCAATATTCTCTGCGTTTTTGTTTAAACAGATTTCTCATATCCACTGTATTTTGCTTTGACTTATGAAAATTCATGATATCTATCCATCTACTATATCAATTTTCCCATTATTCACCAAGGGCAGATTCAATAAACCATGCAGAGATGAGATAAAAATAAAGATCTCATAAATAAAGCTCCAGTTGTCTATTGCAGACTTCACTATATTGAAAAAAACTCACACATGAAAGCACATTTCTTACATTTGCATTCCTTTGATAACAAAGCCATATAACAACAAACATTCAAATGTATAGTGCTCTTTAAAGCATCTATAAACACTTATATCATTCAATGTAACAATGTAGCAAGCACCCCAGCAATAATGGACAGTTATGAACTCAGTAATGCAGCTGTAATTTAATTATTGAACCCTTCAGGCTATGTTAACAAAGTGAGAAAACAAGCATTGTTTCAAAAGAAACACTTCAGACCTTTTTTGCTTTTACAAAGATCTGAGGGAGTTTCAAAAGCTTGACAGCTTCCTTTGACAGTACTTTTGAAAATTCTCTGACATTTTTGATTAAGTATTTTGACTTGTTTGTTGATAATTACAACGAGCTTTACAGTAAATGAGTTTATGTACTTTTTACATGCATTCACGTCTACTTTTAACAATTCCAAAAGGCACTTTACCTCCCCCAGAGGGAACATGACCTTTTCCACATTCAACCTGGGACCACATTCAAAATTCTATTTACTCTTTCCTTAAAGTTCTTAAATGACACCACTTAAAACAGTCTTTTGGTAAGCATTCCAAAGACTTACAAACCTCAGAGAAAATATTACCCTTTGTCTGTCTCAAATGAAGACCTCTTATTTTTGCACTTTGTTCCCTAGTTCTGTCATCAGCAGAACGAATCTTCTTTAAACTACTTCTAAATCATTTATATCCTTTGTTAAGCAAGATATTGACTCACTCATATGCTGCAGAATAGTATGAAAATATTCCTACATTTATCTTCCATTCCTTGAGCAATAATATTCCACTGGCTTTTCTAATCAAGCACTGTACTTGCATTCCAAACTTTTTTGATTCACGTAGCAGGATGTCCAGATCCCTGTGCACCTCAGGGTTCTACAATTTCTCTCCATTTAACTAATCTGCTGCTTTCCTATTCTTCTTGCCAAAGTGGACAAATTCACAGTTTTCCACATTCGTCACCATTTACCAAAGTTTTGCTGACTCACTTATCCTAGCTACATCCCTTTGTCCACATGCCTTATGCCCTGTTCACAACTTGCATTACTAACTATCTTTGTATCATCAACAGGTTTAGCGACTGTATATTTTTTCCTTCATCCGGGTAAAACTCGAGTTGAGGCATCTGATAATTTAAATGGCCAGCTGCTTCTGTGAAATGCAGGTAGATGAAATATGAACTGGCCTACCACATGAAAATGACAAGTAACATGCTCTAGGTGTAGGGGGACATTTGTACTTTCTGGGCTCATCTCTAATTTAGCCAAAATGGAGAGGGCCTCCTTCAGCTCTCTCTGTTGTGGTGAAAAATCTGGGCCTTGGCATCACTGCTTCCTGCTTTAGCTCAGTTACTCCCTTATCTTGTGGTCTAGGTGATGTCCTCAGCCCTTCACCTGGTGCCTTATTGCAATGGGTTTCAATTGATGTGCTGCTGCAGCTTAAAAAGGTGATAAGTGTCCTGCAAAATCTTTGAGAAGTAGCACTGCTTTACTTTAAGCATCAAGGCTGTATCCATGCTTCTGATCTCCTCTGGAGCCTCGTTGTCTATTACTGAAGGTAATATCTGCTGACCCTGTCGACAGCACTTGGAAACTTTCCAGAGCTTTGCATGCATAGACTTCCAAGATTGCACTAGCATGGAGATTTGACACCGTTCACGTACAGGAGAAGGAAAATCTGCTCAGTTATGCAGTCCGCTTGCACATATGTAGGGCCAAAGCATTAGGCATGCACAATGATGTTGGGCCATATCTTCGGGATGAGAAGAATTTGCACATGCACAATAAAGAGGTGTGCAGTTGAAATGGCTGATCTGACAAGCTGTCTGCTCACATTTCCTTGTTAGCACAATTTTACAATTAATATTTTTGGATTTTCTTTGAGTCGTGCTACGGATATAAGTGTTAGATTCTAACAAAATAAGACCCAATTCTTGCCATAAGACCCAATTCCCCTGCTAATTCAGTCAATGAAACATCTCAACCCAAAGATAAAACAGCATGGACTGTTCAGAGACAGTTTAATGAGAGCTAACTGGCAGAGATGAGGGCTGAGTATCAGAATTTACTGCTACACACTGAGGCACTTTAGTTATTGGGGTGGTGGGGCAGGGGGGATTCACAAACTCCGGTGAAAACTGAGAGTTTTCAACAATGCATGAACTGCTTTATGAAGAGTTACTGTCTGCTGATTACCGTTGGCAAATCTCAATGCCATTTGAGTGAGCCAAATTACTTAAAGATGCAGGGCAAAAATGAGACGATCTTGACCATCACAGATAAATTTCAAGATTTCAGGTCAGAACTGGGACTTTGGCAAGAGACAATGACAGGGGGTTCACTTGAGATGTTCCCAGTACCTTCAGCAGTGGCCAATGCAGCTTTCATGGTGCACACCCTCCTATTCAAAAACCGCAAAACATTGCAAGAGAAGTTCAATTTCTACTTACCCTCAACAAATATATAAGACTATGACTCAACACATGATTTGTTAGTACACGATCTACTGATTCATCACAAAAACTAATGGTAAAATAAAAAGAGGAATATGCACAGCTACAGATGGACCACACATTGAAGTTGAGGTTTGGAGAGGTGGCTTTGTATGTGTTTTGGCTGACTGTGGCACGTGATTATCTGATGATCCCTGACCATACTATTGCTGTACTCTTGCCATTTGCAAACACATATGTCTGCGAGGTAGTATTTTCAATATTGGCACATATGAGAAACAACATGAGAGAGTGCGGTGGAGCAAGATCTGCGGGTGGCCCTCTCACCAATCCTTCCCTGGATGTGAAAGCTCTACACACATCAGCCCAAGTTTCCCACTGACTCAGTAAATTGCAATTTACTCAAATTTGTGTTTTGCTGTGATCCATTGCTTGTGAATAGTTAGAAATAATTGAGTTGAGCAGGTTTTGAAAATGTGTCGGTGCTCACAGTTGAAGACAGTATGATTTTGCCAGTGGATTTTAAACATTAATGCTTTTGATCCTTCTTCAACTTGTTGCATGTACTATGTTGCAAACCTCTCTAGTTAGGCCATAACCAGAGTAAATGAAAAAAATGTGATGTTTATGAACAACCAATTCAGATGAAAAATATGGGTGCCCTATGGAATTGTTTGTATCATTGAAGTGTGCCCTGATATTGAAAAGGTTAGGAACTGCTGCCATATTGGACCGCTGATTATCAGATGCCCTATGGGTTGTTCAACTGGAGCCCTGTGAAGTTGGTTGCCCATCCCTTTATGCTGAATTGCACTGTGGCTGTACCCTGCTGTCCTATGGGACAATGCCCATAATCTGGTGGTATTCTGCATTATGTGTTAGCCTTCTACCCATATACAACACTGTGATACATGGCTTTTCCATGGGTTTCTTGCATTCTGCAACTGCACCTTTCTCCTGCTTTCCAGTACTTTGGGTCTGGATCTATTCCCTTGTTCCTTACCATGGTACCATGTGAGACTGGATCCTTTCTCTGGTGTCTTGCCATATGAGACTGGGACCTTTCACCAAGGGTTTTGGGCTTTCACCTGATGCCTGTGTGGGGTTGTTTCCATTCCTTGATAACCTGTGGAGCTGAGCCCTTCCCCTGTTGGCCTGCCCTAGAGGTAATTGCTGTTTCTTCTGGTACCAATTCTATTGGATTGAGTTATTGTCTGGTGTGTGTACTTTAACTGGTGTCCTGTATTACAGAACTGTGCTTCTCTGCTGATTCCCAGAAAACTGCTTCCTGGCATTCTGCCTTCAAGACTGGACTACATCACTGGTACCCCTACACAGGTGCTCTATCTGTGGATCTGGCCCTTCTCCTTGCTGTATTAGGTCACCTCTGAAATTATGGCATTCCTCAGCTGTCCTTTGAAACTGGGTGCACTGTGGGGCTGGGCCCTTTACCTGGAAGAATGGGTTTGACAGGATGAATGGTGGTACACAGTCTGTGTGTGTGCCTATTCAAAGATATTAAACTGACAATTAAACTTAACAAAAAGTTCAATCAGCAGCTAATGGCTCTGGGAGTCTATTGCTATGAAAAGGTCTGCTGCTGCCTGATTTCATCACAAGAATGAGTGCAGATGATTGATATATCAGTGTGCAAATTAATAGCTAGTAACGGGGCCCTCTTGTGGCACAGTGATAGCAGTCCTTATCCTGGATCAGGAAGCACAGGTTCAAACCCAACCTGCTCCAGAGGTGTGTAATAACATCTCTGAATAAATTAATTAGGAAAAATAGGTTAGATAAAAATAAAACTAGTGATGGGGCTATTGTGGCTCAATAATAATGCCATTACCTCTGAGCTAGGAGACATGGGTTCAAATCCCAACTGCTGCAGAGATGTGTGATAACAGTTTTGAAAGGCTGCTTAAGGGGGAAAAGTATCCAACAGCCAGTGATGCAAGAACAAATGCTGTAACAGCCAGCAGAGTAAAAGTATGTGAGGCAGCAATGAATTACAAAAGTGTAATTAACGTGACAGCAAGTGACCATAACAATAAGCAACACAAGTGTGCTCCACCTGACAGTGAGTGGTGTGTAAAAGAACGAGCGAATGGAAGTGAATGATGCAACAACAAGTGATATAATAAGGAATTATGTAATGGTGATGGAAGAGGGAGTGAGCTATCAGTATGTAATGTGTAAGATTTCTTTGCTGCTTAATTTATTATTTGTTCCACTACACCAAAGATGTGACTACTGTGAGAGGGAATAGTTCTATACTTACGATACTGCAGTAAGATGGTATGAAACTCGAGGCTCAAGTGGGACTGGAACTTTCCAGGTGCATGTTATGTGCTCCAAGTAGTCAGTGACACAGGTTAGACCACCACAACCTGTAGCTTGGAAGGAATAATTGGAAGAAGTTATTATTAGGGACTTAATTTCCATTCACCTCTGACTTTATTGACTCTTATTGGGATACAGATTCCCCCTTCCATTAATACCTCAGATGTTAAGGATCCATTGTTATTTGTAAGAGTCTGTTATACATATGATAGCTGCTGCATTTGCCAACATGACAGCACCCTCTGCAAAAAATAACTCATTGTGTTTGAGGGACCCAAGAAGATAAGGGGTTTATTTATGCAAATAAAATATTTCATACAAATTGACTTTTCTCTGTAACTGTCATAAGCAGCACATGAACCAATTGTTTAAATATCTTCTACAATTATGGGGCTTAAGTGCTGGCATCCATCTCCCACACTGAACAGTGCTCCCTCAAGCAGGAAACTTGGTCCTCAACCATGACTAACGTGTATTATTATCCTGTTAAGTTCATCATTCCCCTATTTGTATGAAAGATCATTTACTGGAAGCTCCTACAGTGTCAGGGTCATAACATTTTACAGCACAGAAAGAGGTCATTCACCCCATGTCTGTACTGAATCTCTGAAATACATATCCAATTATTCCCATTGATTTGTCTTTTCCCCAGTTAGCCCATTACACCTGTGATGGCTCTTTGAAAATGAATGCTTTAACAATATTTCCTCAATTTTTCATAACACGCCTGTTCAGATAACCTAGGATCCTTCATGCTTTAGAAAAACTGACTTATTACCTGTCCTAGGTAAAGACAAGGACTGCAGATGCTGGAAACCAGATTCTAGATTAGAGTGGTGCTGGAAAATCACACCAGTTCAGGCAGCATCCAAGGAGCAGGAAAATCGACGTTTCAGGCAAAGGCCCTTCATCAGGATTGCCTGTCCTCCCAATGTTATAAATTTATGTACCGGACCCCATCATTCTTTGCTTTTTTAGAGTTTTAGCATCTGATAAATCTTTCATCTTATTTACATTTCACACTGCATTAAATTTTATGTGCCTTCTATATTTCCTATCAAACATTTATCCCTCTACTAATGTTAATCAGATATGATCTGGTCCATTATCTCATTGCCAATATGGGAGTTTTGTGTGAAAATTGGTTGTTGTGATTGCCTGCAAAACAGTGATGAATACATTTCAAAAGTACCTAATTGGCTGTGAGGTGCTTTGGGATATGTTGAAAATTTCAATATTACTGTATAAGTGCAAAATATTTATTTCTTTATCTATCTCATCTTTAGTTAACCATATTCTTTATTCTTCTGCAACTGTTGGCTTCATTGAATACCCGCTATAGCCCAAGTCCAGATCATTTACTTATATTGAGATGAGCAATCATCCTAACATGGACCTTTGAGCAACACTGTTATTTATATCTTCCAATCTGAAAAACATTAATTACTATTATTTAATGTCCTCAAATTTACATCCTACCCTCATTGCTTAAATTCCTTCTATAATATTACACAACTTGTTTTTAACATGTGTCCAAGGTGATATATCAAACATCTTTCCCCATATAATTCCATCTCACAAACACACTCTTCATACCCCTCAACCATACCTGTTGATTTTCTTCTTATATCCCTTAACTCTGATGGCCACCTTATTTTCATAAGCACAATCTCATCCTCACCTTTCTGAAGAAATGAAGGGACAAATAATCTTTTGACCTAACTTGCTTCTCCAATAACCTATCATGATTGTTTTTCTGTTGCATTAAAATGTCCCCAGACTTTCTTAATTCAAACCCTGTAATGCAGTGAATAAATAAATGAAGTGATTTAGAGGCTGAAGTACAATTGATAGGTTAGTATTGCTTATATATAAAACAGCAAATATAAAGAATAAGCCATCAGCTGGAATCTAATTGAGGAATTTGGAAGTTTATATGTAGCAAACTGCCTAACCAGTTGTGAGTTAATGGTGGGAATATAATCAAGGAGTTCAGTAATTTCTCTATAGAATAATAGATACCCAGAAGTGAGTTACAGGCTGGAATATAATCAAATAGTTTGGGGACAGGATACAGAATTAAGTATTAAATGATATCCAAGAATGGGTTAAGGGTGAATAGAGGGGCTTGTGTGATTTTCACAGAGCAGCACATTCCCAGGAATGAAGTACAAACTGAATTATTTTGGAGAGGTTTGGGAGTTTGGGTAACAGATAACCAGGAATGAGTTCTTGACTGGAATAAGAGTGAATTGAAGTGTTTATGTATAGAGTAATTAATTCCCAAAGCTGAAAATGTGTTGCTGGAAAAGCGCAGCAGGTCAGGCAGCATCCAAGGAACAGAATCCTGTTCCTTGGATGCTGCCTGACCTGCTGCGCTTTTCCAGCAACACATTTTCAGCTCTGATCTCCAGCATCTGCAGTTCTCACTTTCTCCCCTCATTAATTCCCAAAGTGAATTAAAGTTGGCACTGTGACTGGGGTGGTGTTGGGCTTTACATTTACAATAATAACTAGATGGAATCCAGTTGAGTGGTTTGACAGGGGTTTGTGAAGGATAGTGTATCAGAATGAGGCTCACAGTACATTCTTAATAGGGAGTTGGATAAGCTGTGTGTAGGTGATAATAGAACTAATATGTGTGAATGGAACAGGCTAAGGTGAATGATGGTAAAACTGGTGTCTAAGAATGGGCACAGTATATTCTATTCAGAATATTAACCACTACTGTTTGTTTAAAACATGATTGCTGAGTATTATTGACTGAAGCGCATTAAACAGAGTAAAAATATGATTGTTTTAATTGGAGCACAAACACTGGTGTTTCAGCTTTGGGAATTAATTACTCTATACATAAACACTTCAATTCAATCTTTTTCCAGTCAAGAACTCATTCCTGGTTATCTGTCGCCCAAACTCCCAAACCTCTCCAAAATAATTCAGTTTGTACTTCATTCCTGGGAATGTGCTGCTCTGTGAAAATCACACAAGCCCCTCTATTCACCCTTAACCCATTCTTGGATCTCATTTAATACTTAATTCTGTATCCTGTCCCCAAACTATTTGATTATATTGTGTGATGAATATAATGCTGATGGTAGAGTTAATACATTTTGTTCTTGCAAAAACCATTGACCTAGTAGTAACAGAAGGCAAGATTCCAAAAATTGCAGTAGTTTGATTGTCAATTGTATATATTAAGGTTATGTGAATACAGGGGGTTATTCACTGGATATAAAGAGACAGTTCTGTCATTGAAATGAGTTGTAAGATTATGATCTATACATTTGTAATGTTTAACTTTCTGAATAAATCTAAAACTATGTAAGGATTGGCTTTAGGTCTCCTCCTTCAACTGTTGTCACATATTTAAGAATTGCATTCACAGTGCATTGATTTTATTTCCCTCAGAGGTTTAACATTAGTTACCACTCTATCCTCTCCCACCAATATATTTGTGGGCCTCCTAGAGCACTGCTCAGACTCCTATATGTTTCAGACATGAACAGCCCCATAATTGGGAAGATCCAATCACATTATTGCCATGAGCACTTCTCATGGACCCATTAAGATCTACCCACCAGTGACAGGATAGCACAAAGGAAATTCAATCCAAAATGATATTTGTCTAAACTTACTGCAGTGTGACCATTTACACAGGAGAAGGAAGGGGACTAAGGCCAGCAGGGTACTCCAGGGACAGCTCATTGTGGGGACTTCCTGTGGAGGAAAAGCACAACATTTAATACCAGGGTCATCTGCTTGTGAATTACAAATCAGTCACAACACCAAATCATCAGGCAATAATTAATGATCATAAAATGACACACACACAAACACACACAAGATGATTGTCAAGCAGCAATGAGGCAGCAGTACTTGGAGACTTGAAGAGAACATAAGATTTGCAAACAGGCATAATACTAGCAGAAGGATATGATTTTGAATGTGAGTTACATAGAATGGAGAGAGGTGAGGGTAAAGTTTATGAAGGATACAAGGCTGTGTACATTAACAGACTAATACAGTGATGTGTAATAGAGAGTGGGACAAGCTATTTGTGGAACTAGTATGGGTGAAATGAACAGGCTGTATGAATTTTGTAAAACTGATGTCTAACAGTGGGATGTGCTGAGTGTAATAATGCTGGAGGAGTTGGTACCTAAGAATGGGACAGTGTGTGTGTGGTTGACAGGGAGTTGATATCTGGGAATGAGATAGGTTGTATGTGTATATAATGGAAGTGGAACAAGCTGTGTGTGTTTGTAGTGAAGGAATTGGAACAAATGGATGGAACTCATGACTCTGGACATTTAGGTTTACTGACAATGTCTGCCAGCTCTAATAAGATTGTCTATCATTGACATAGCTACCTAAACACAGCATAATATAGAATTCATAGCTAAGTAATTACTATTCCTGATGAAGGGCTTTTGCCCGAAACGTCGATTTCGCTGCTTGTTGGATGCTGCCTGAACTGCTGTGCTCTTCCAGCACCACTAATCCAGTATTTGGTTTTCAGCATCTGCAGTCATTGTTTTTACCTAAGTAATTACTATTGCCGAGTTGTATGAGCATATCAGACAGTGTCTCTTTACTTAACTTACTTAAATCTGGAGTAAAGTATTTGAAAGCTTGGTCTAGAGTAGCAATGGGACTGGGGAGTTAGGTATGACAATGGTAGCTGTCAGGGGTATTGGGAGTTGAGCCAATCTTAGGTTTGATTTGGTTTCACCCTCTGTTCAGAAGGTTTTGCAGCTCATTTCGGTATTGCTGCTGTCTTTGAATTAAAAGCTTAGTGTTTAAATCTTAATCCAGGACTGGTTAGCCTTGATGTTTTAATAGGTTGATAGTCAGCCTATTAATCCTTCCAGAACTCCTCAATATTACCCAAACGGGGACAATATGTGTGACTATAGCAAATAAATAACTCCCCCAATTTATGGTAGTGGAAGAAGCTATCTGTGGCCTTTGCTATTTCTCCATCCTATGGACAATAATAGTCGAACAATGGTGTTGGGAACGATTCGGCGTGCAAATTGCTCACACATGAAATCTGCCAATTTAAGCAAATGGCAATCCGCTCTCCAATGTCGAACAGTGGGTTGCTGGAAAAGAACAGCTGGTCATCCGAGGAGCAGGAGAATCGGCGTTTCGAGCATAAACTCTTCATTAGGAATGAGGGGGCACCTAGTAATACAACCTCATCCTCTCACGGAGACTTTTCCAAAAAAAAACTCCCAGGCCGTCGGTGCACAAAGTGCACACCACTATAGCCAGAACAGTCACAGATGTTTGTTCCAGCACGGGCCTTTCGGCCCGTCATTAAACATCTATTCTAATTCCATTTTACTGCACTTGGCCCGCAACTGTGTAAGCTCTGGCGATTCTCGGTTTTATTTAAAGAAACCAAAGCAAATTAATCTCCTTCCCTGACCTCCAGTGCGATTCTATCTACTCTCCCAGTTTTCCCAGGACCCCACTGGGGCTCTGAACTGAACATTTGTGTACATTTATGACTCAAGTCGATTCGGCGGTAATGTGTCAGTTTGAAATTCTCTGGTCTGGCTCACTTTTAGAATCGCCGTCAGGAAATTCAACTTGGTGTCAGCACAACCTGCCCTTACTGAATTACCTATGGATCTTCTCCAATTTTGTTGGTGTCACTCACTCATCCTTCATTCGGGGAAATTAAAAAAAAATTCCAATCAGCTTTGTTGGTATCGGAAATTGAGACATTTTTTGTACAGAAAAATCTTTTGTAACATTGCTGATGAAAAGATGACAAGGCTCATGCAGAATGTTTACATTAGCAGTCTGTAATAACTCAGCTGGTCGGATCAAGGGAGTGAAAGCAGGGATTACGGAAGCTTTTGAAAGCAAAACCACTGCGATCTCTGGTCAGCAGCCTTGGTCTCTGCGGTGAGGGGCCGACTGGAAATACAGCCACATTCCAGTTCCTCGGAAACACTTACCAGATTCCGAATCCGTCGTCAGCGGCCAGTGAGTCAACAAAGGGTGCCTCACTTTCCAAGTCCGTTTTTGGGCGGCAGTTTGCAATTCCAGAGGCATCTGCACGGGTCGCTCGAAGCTCCAGTTGTGTGTTGCTGATGCTGAATGGCCATAATCTCCTTCGGCCAAGAGTGAGAGCAAGGGGACTGGTCAGGTGCCAGCATGAGCAGAGCAGAGCAGCTGAAGCCCTTGCCTTTACATTTCACACTGTACACTACAGTACGAACATGGAACATTGAACTCGTTCTTACAGATCATTGACGTCACCTGTCATTAGATTGATCAAAGGTCAGGATGTGGTTAAAGGTTTAAACATGAGAAGCGGAGTGTCACAGGCCAGCTCGTGTCATCATCATCTTCATTATGAGTGCAAGGCAATGGGCTGAAAGGGTTTGATTTTATATGCTGCGGCGCTTCAAAGGTTGTCACTGTTACATTTTAGCCTTTCAGTGAGAGTTTTACTGGAACCACACTTCCTTGATTCTATACTGAAAGAACAGGGGAGTGATCTGGCTAAAGCATTGATACCATTTCCATTTTTGTTAAATCTTTCAGAAGAAACTGCAAGGAGCCTCACCCAAGTTGAGCTGTTAGTGCCACTCTGGGGACCTGATAGGGTAGTCAAGCTGCGCACAGCATGATCCCACAAGCACTAGCAACCTGAAGAACGATTTTGTTTTTAGTGGGTATTAATTGAGGGAGGACGTCAATCTGAACAAGCCGTTGACACACAGCCTTAAAGAGGTGTCTTTATGAAGCCACCAACTGCACCTAACGACCCCTCCCCCACAAAGAAGCCTGTACTGTGAAGATGTTTAACCTTCTCCATGTTGTAACTGTGGTGCAGTGAGTTAAAACAAGAACTGTTGCACCTGGTGAAAACAAGAAGCAACGAAATAACTTGTTGCATTGGGCAATGAAGGATGATTCCAGTAATGTTTACAGTAATCTTTACAGTAATACTCAAAGCTCGATCCACGGCGGTGCTTCTTGAATCCAATGAGACCCGCCCCTCACTGAAGGCGCTGTCCGACAACTTGAATGTGAAAGACCCAGTCGGAACTTCACCCATTCCGCCTCCTTCCTCACTCATTCCCCCCTCCCCCCACCACCTTCCATCAGCATGTGCACCGCACAGTGCAATGGGACTCAGGAAAGTCCTTCCTGGTTAAATGATCTCAGTCCAGATGGCAAAAAGGGAGGAGGAGGAACTTTCACTGAATGTGTATCTCTGGCCCAGGGAAAATGGGAAAGAATCAAAATCCGTCCACCCGTTCCTAACTATTCACCCCCAACAGAAACTATGTTGGTTGGGGTGGTATAATGGTTGTGACTGTGACCAGTAATCCAGGGAATTTACATTCTCAAACCCGCCATGGCAGTTTGATTATATAGATTCAGTGATTACGAAGTTTCATAAAATAAACAGTGACTTAGTCCTGTCCTTTCGGCCTACGTAATGACGTTAGTCCTAAACCAATGTGGTCAATTCTTAACTGCCCTCATGTCATGTTCTAGCTAAGTCACTCACTTTGTGTTGGGGTAACGAGATTAACCAACAACCCACATCCAACAGTGAGGGTGAGGTGAAGGACTGAGGGTGGCTGTGCCTGAGGAAGAGGGCAGAGGGAGCAGCAGGAACACTGTTGGCCTTGTATACTGTTGTGCAGCTGGCCAACTTCGTTAGATACAGCTGCACTAATTCTGCACCGGCACACACATACACACACACTGCAGCTCTTTGCACAACTTCTCATTGAAGAACTGTAAGATGTTCAGCACCGATAGCTCGAGAACTCACTCGTCTTTGCAAAACCGCAGCAACATAAAAAATAAGCCCACACAAGTCCTAATTATAGTTTTAGAAAGTCAGATGGAAAGACACAATCAGAGCCAGTATTCTAGGGGATTGCAGGACGGGGGAAAGCCAATCAACGTGAGAACAAGTTAAAATGGCTTATCATCTATAAATGGAACAGACAAGACCATCTGGTAACGGCAGTGCAGCCGTTCATGTCACAAACACGGACTCCAACTGTTCCCCCATCGCCTCTTTCGAAACCCCCGCTCCATATTGACAAAGGATATCAAGTGGGCGTTTCTATCCTTGGACTCCCTGCATGGACAGTTTTGTTTAGTCAGAGCTGACCGTGGGTGATCGAGGGAAACCTTGACTCGTGGTTCCTCCGCCAGACATGATGGCTAGTTGCAGGACCAATGTCATTTTCCCCCATGAACAATAGGGAGGTTCAGGAAGTAAACTGGGTGGATCCCGGGGTAAAAACAGATGCTGGAAACCAGATTCTGGATGAGTGGTGCTGGAAGAGCACAGCAGTTCAGGCAGCATCCAAAGAGCAGCGAAATCGACGTTTCGGGCAAAAGTCCCGGCCTGTTCGTACTCTCCTTTGACAGTCTACACATGAATGCAGGAGGTTATGATCAATACATTCTTAGATAACACAAAAATGGGGCTGTAAATAGCCAGGAGGAAAGTCTTAGAATACAGGACAATGTGGATGGACTGGTCGGATAAGCTGAACCATGACAAATTGAATGTAACCTTGAAAAGTGTAGTGTGATGTATGTTTGGAGAAAGTAACAAGTTCAGGAAGTAGGTGATAAATGCTAAGAGGTAGGGAGGGTCAGGGGAATCTTGATGCGCATGTCTATCGACCCTTGAAGGCAAAGGACAGCTAAGCAAGGTGGTTAAGAAGCTTTCTGGAAACAGCTTTATGAATCAAGACATTGAATACACTTAGCAGGAGGTTATGATGGCGCTCTATAAAACATTATTAGGCCACTGTGTGCAGTTCTGGTTACGACACGTTTGGAAGGATATAATTGCACGACAGAGGGTTGCACCAGAGATTCACCAGGATACAAACAGAAACATGGAATCTAGGAGTAGGTTAGGGCTAGGCTATTCAGCCATTTGTGTCTGCTTCCTATTCATTTGGGCCATTGCTGATTATTTAATTCAACAGACTGTTCCTGCTTTTCCCCCAATATTGTTTTATCCCTTTCGTCCCAAGTGCTATATCCAACTCCTTCTTGAAATCATACAATGCTTTAGCCTCATATTTCAGAGGCTCAACACTCTCTGGGTAAGGAAATTTCTCTTCATCTCATAACTGGTTTATCCCTTAGCCTTAGACTTCAACTCTTGCTTCTGGACCTTGCTGTCATCAGGATCAGCCTTTCTGGATCTACCCTCTGTATGAGTTTTGGAATTTTATAGGCTTCTAAGGGATGTCCCCTCATTCTTCAGTACTCCGGGAAATATAATCCTAATTAGATTAAATTAGATTCCCTACAGTGTAGAAGCAGGCCCTTCAGCCCAACTGGTCCATACCAACCCTTCAAAGAGTAACCCACCCAGACCCATTACCCTCTGACTAATGCCCCTAACACTCTGGGCAATTTAACATGGCCAATTCATCTGACCTGCACACTTTTGGACTGTGGGAGGAAACCGGAGCACATGGAGGAAACCCACGCAGACACGGGGAGAATGTGCAAACTCCGCACAGACAGTCACCCGAGGCTGGAATCAAATCTGGGACCCTGGTGCTGTGAGGCAGCAGTGCTAACACTGAGCCATACATCAGTCCTGCCAACCCAGGAATTAGTCTGGTAAACATTGTCTGTATCCTCTCCATAGCAAGAACATTTTTTCTCAAATAAGGGAACCATAAATATACACAATATTCCAAGTGAGGCCTCACTGAAGCCCTGTATAATTGTAGCAAGACATCCCTGTTCCTGTGGAGAAAGTGAGTACTGCAGATGCTGGAGATCAGAGTCGAGAGTATGGTGCTGGAAAAGCACAGCAGGAAAGGCAACATCTGAGGAGCAGGAGAATCGGGCATAAGCCCTTCATCAGGAATGAGTTTTGTGGGCGGGGTGTGCTGAGAGATAAATGGGAGGGGAATGGGGCTGGGGGGAAGGTAGCTGGGAATGCAATAGGTAGATGAAGGTGGGGGAGAAGGTCATAGGTCAGAGAGAAGGGTGTAGGTGATAGATGGAAATGTGATGGACAGGTCAAGAGGGCAGTGCTGAGTTGGAGGCTGGGGACTGGGATGAGGGTGGGGGGAGGGGAAATGAGGAAACTGGTGAAATCCACATGAATCTGGTGTGGTCGCAGGGTCCCAATGCAGATTCTTCCTCCAGGTGTTGGGTGGTTAGGTTATGCTGAAGGAGGAGGCTCAGGACCTGCATGTCCTTGGTGAAGTGGGAGGGAGAGTTTAAGTGTTCAGTCAGGGGACAGCGGGGTTAGTTGGTGCAGGTGTCCCAGAGATGTTCTCTGAAATGATCTGCAAGTCGGCGTCCTGTCTCCTCGATGTAGAGGAGACAACATCGGGTGCAACGGATACAGGAGATGACATTTGTGGAAGTACAGGTGAGTTTCTGTCAGATATGAAAGGATCCTTTGGGGCCTTGGGCAGAGGTGACGGGGGAGGTGTGGGTGCACATTTTGCACTTGTTGTGGTGGCAGGGGAAGGTGCCAGGAGGGGGGATATGGCCTGGTGGGAAGTGAGTCTGCTTCAGGACTTGGCCCACCAGCCTACACCTGATGACATGATAAGCAAGATCATGCCTTAAAAGCTGTATCAACCTTGAAATCTGTCCAGTATCTAAGGCATAGTACATGGAGAAATGATAACTTTGAGCACAACAAAACTCACTGCCTCATCTTCAGTAGTGCTAGTGTTTCACAGACATCAACAGCTTGGGTCACTATTAAGCAAATGTTGAATGGCCAGTCACTTAAACATGTGGTTGCCAAGCAGATTAGAGCCTGAATGCTCTGAAATAAGTAGATCACTTTAAGATCTCTGCAAGTCTCCGACCATGTTTCATGGTTCAAGTCAGAAGTGTGATGGGATAGGTTTTGCTCACTAAAAGTAACAGCAACATTTTAAAATCATCTCTAACAGAGCATTTGCTTGTTTGATGTCCCGGCCACTATGGTTAATCTTCACTCTCTCCCTGACTGGTACACTATGGCTGTGATCTTTATGATCGACAGGATACAGAGCACCAACTCATCAAGTTCATCATACCTGGTTTCTAAAACTGAAAAAAAAACCATCCTTCAGTACATAAGATATTTGGGCAGGGGTAGGCCATCTGGCCCCTCAAGCCTACTCCATCATTCAATAAGATTATGGCTTTTCATGGACTCTATTTACCTGTCCACTCACCATAATGCTTAATTCCTTTACTGTTCAAATATCTATCTATCTTGGTCCTAAAAACATTCAATAAGATCGCCTCAACTGCTTCACTGGGCAGGGAATTCCACAGATTCACAACCCTTTGGGTGAAAACGTTCCTCTTCAACTCAATCCGAAATTTGCTCCACCTTATTTTGAGGCTATGGTCCCTAGTTTCACCCCTCAGTGGAAACAACGTCCCTGCTCCTATCTTATCTATTCCTTCATGATTTTATTTGTTTCTATAAAACTCCCCCCTCACTCTTCTCCAGTGAGAATTCTCAAATTCCAATGAGTATAGTCCTGGTCTACTCAATCGCTCCTCATAGGCTAACCCTGTTAACTCTGGAATCAATCTAGTGTACCTTCTATATTGTGTGTTCAGCAGGGGGGAAGGCAGTTTTAGTTTCATTTTGAGTTCTGAGTGGTAACAGGATGTTTTGGTTGTTTACGTGCATTTTAATTAAAATTTTTAAATCCTTGAGGTGAACAGTTCAGTGCATGAGAGAAAAAAAGGTATAAGTAAAATTAACCGTTGTTACCTAGTAACAGGAGTTCAGTAAAGCAGAACCATTCAGCACAAAGGGCAGTGCGGCAAAAAATGATTTCAGTTAGAGAGAAGGGGTCTGAAATAGCAAGAGTGCTGTGAGTAGTCGTTTCCCAAACATTTGGGGATGGTAAACATGTCCTGAGCTGCTTAGAAGAGAGAGAGAGAGAGCAGGATAGTTTATGGAAATGGAAATTAACTGAAGGTTGGTGTCATTCATTTGAACAGAGTGAAGGTGTTGTGCAAAATTGTCACCAAATCTCCATTTGGTCTTGCCAATATAAAGGAAATTGCATTGTGAGCAGCAAATCCTAGATTGAGTGAAGTACAAATAAATTGCAGCTTCACCTGGAAGGCCTTGAACAGTGACAAGGGAGGAGGTGAATGTTTTCATATTAAAGTTTCTGTCCTGGTTTGCTGCAATATTGCAACAAAGCACAACACAAGCTCTAGGAATAACAACACATTTTCTGTTTAGGCACTTTCCAGTTTCTCAGATTCAATATTGAAATCCACAACTGCACAGCCCAAGATGTCTACCATCTCTTTTACATTGATTCCCCCTACCTCCCCAACAGCTTGTCTTGTTTACTTTGCTCTCAGCCAGATGACCCATTTTCACCCTTCCACACCTAATTTATATTCATTTTACATCCCATTTTTCTTTCATCTCAATTAACAACCCCTTTGTCTTTTGCACTGAGCCTCCACACTATCTGTTCCCCTCACTCTTCTTCTGCCTCTGTCAAAAGTATAAAATCATCACTTTTCAACCCTGTTCAGTTCCGAAGAAGTCATTATCATGACTCAAACTATTAACTCTTCCTCTCTCGCCACAAATGCTACCAGGCTTGTTGAGTTTCTCCAGCTTTTTCTGTGTTTATTAACACTCGACTGCTTGTAGCAAGGCAGCTTAAAGTTACTTTCACTCTTTGTTTCACTTAAATAGGATCTAAATGACCTATTTCCAGTGTAAGCAAATTGCTAATATTATGACCATGTTGTAACAGGGTGAGGGAAATTTCACAGCAGATGGATGCTAAATTCCACCTTTCAGTCCAACCCCCCCTCTCTCTCTCTCTCTCTGATAGACCCTTTAATTGTCAACATTTTGTGACTTTTAGCAAAGTCACAGTTCCATCCCCAGTCTATATCACTTCAAATTTTTAAAGTTTTCATTTTCTCACATTCAATATTGATAACTGTTGTATGATCTCCCATTATTTTTCTGAGGGCGAAAGCGTATTTCGCACAATTGGGATAGCTCACACTACTTACCACTGCACCCTGCAGACTCACTTACATCTGAGTTCATCTGACACACTTCATCTGAAAGACTTGTGTCCCCGGAGCCAGGATTAGTGTTGGGATCCTTCAGGCAGAAGCTACTTGCAGTTTGACAATATTTATATTTTGGTTGTCAACACACATGAGGAAATCATGTGAAAGAAATAAAATAAATTCTTCCTTGGTTTCTTTGAAGTAAAACCTCTCACTTCTGCTTTGGTTGAGGCATTGGTGGAGACTCACAGAGTGAAACTGTGTTTTTTCCTCTTTTCAAATCCAAACATTTTAAAATTCTGTGTACACTTTAGCTGCTCTGACTTTAGTTGGAGGAACCTTGGATTCGTTTAGCCTCCTGAACACCTCTTTTACTGGTCCAGTAACTTCAAAACCCCACCATTTCTTTCCCACTTCCCTGAATGTGGTATGTTTCACATGTCAACTGCCAGATGTAGAGTCATTGAGTCATACAGTATGGAAACACATCCTTCAGTCCAATCAGTCCATGTTGACCGTAATCGCAAACTAAACTAGTCCCATCTGCCTGCACTTGGCCATATCCCTCCAAATCTTTCATGTGCATGAACTTATCCAAATGTTTTGTAACCGTACCTGCATCCATCACTTTCTCTGGCAGTTCATTCCAAACACGAACCACTCTCTGTGTAAAAAATTTGCCACTCATGTTCTTTTCATAACACTCTCCTCTCATAAAAAATATAAACATATTAAAAATATGCCCCTTGGTTTTGAACTCTCCCACCCTAGAGAAAAGACCTTTTTCATTCACCTTATCTTTGCCCCTCATGATTTATATATTTCCATAAGGTGACCTCTCAACCTGCTACACACCAGTGAAAAAAGTTTCAGTCTATTTTTATAATCAAACCCGCCATTCCTGGCAACATCCTGGTAAATCTTTTCTGAACCCTCTCCAGTTTAATAATATCCTTTCTATAACAGGGGGACCAGAACTGCACACAGTACTACAGAAGTGTCCTCACCAACATCCTGTGCAATCTCAGCATCATGTCCCAACTTCTATACTCAAAGGCCTGAGCATGCTGACTATCTTTATTCAAGCCTTGCTTCTCCAAATGTGTGTAAATCCTATCTATCAGAATCACCTCCAACAACGTACCAACCACCAATGTCAGACTCACAGGTCAATTATTCCCAGGCTTCTCCTTACAGCCTTTTTAAAACAATGGCACAACATTAGCCACCCTCAAGTCCTCTGGTATTTCACCCATGTTTACAGATGATGCAAATATTTCTTCAAGGGCCCCATAATTTCCCCCCTAACATCCCATAACATCCTGGGATAAACTTGATCAGGTCCTGGAGATTCATCTACCTTTAAATTTTCTAGCACTTCCTCTTTTGTAATGTGAACTATAACATTTATTTCCCTGAATCCTCTAGCTGCCATTTCATTCTCAACAGGAAAAGCTGACATGAAAAATCATGAAAATTCAACACAAAGACAACCTCATTGATCTTTAAGGGATCCTACTCTCTCTTTAGATGCTTTCTTCCTCTTCTTGTATTTGTAGAATCTTAATGGATTATCTTTAACCTTATCTACCAAGGCCATTTTATTTCTCTTCTTTGCCTTTCTGATTTCTATCTTAAGAATGCCCCATATTCTTTATAGTCTTCAAGAGATTCAGTTGATCTCTGTTGTCTATATCAAATATATGATTCATTTTTATTCTTGACTGGAACTTCAATATTTTTATTCACCCATTGTTCCCTAATCTTATCAGCTTTGTCTTTCACTCTAACAGGAACATAATGCTTCTGTACTCTCGTTATCACACTTTTGAAGGCCTCTACTCCAATCAACTTTTGAAAATTCTTGTTTCATACCCTTAAAATTATGACATCCATGGACAAACATTGGGCAAAGTTTTACTGTGTGACAGAAGTGTGAAGAGAGGGGGGTGTTGGACAATCTGTTCACTGATGTCTTCCTGACACTGACCAATTTTGCCCATTGCAAACAGCAAAATGGATCAGTGGCTGCCAAATCACCAGCAGGTTGGTAATAATATCCTCGAACAGCCAGTTGTCAGGAGGTTTATTGGCAAAATTGAAGTAATTGTAAATTGAGGGAAGCATTCCAGCGATTGGAGCTATAACTGTATAATGGAAGATGGTTAGAACTGTTGGAGACCAATCATCTCAGCTCCAGGATTTCACTGCTAGTCTTTCTCAGGGTAATGTCCATGCCCATACATCTTCACCTACTTTATCAATGCAACACAAGATGAGAAATGGGTGCCTTTGCTGATCATTGCATAATGTTAAACACCATTCACATTTCCTTACATACTAAAGCAATTTATGTCCATGTGTAGCAAGAATCAGATGCACAAATACCTTCTCCAATGGGAGAGAATATAAATATCTTCCCTTTGAGGATTTTACTATTGCTGAATGTCTCACCGTAAACAGGTGCTGCCTGAACTGCTGTGCTATTCCAGCACCACTAATCCAGAATCTCACTGTAAACATCCTGGGATTGCCACTGACCAGAAATTTAAAAGGACTTTCTTTTTATTTGGTTTGAGATGTGGTTGAAAATTTTGGGCCTCAAACAATGCAAGGGGAGGAGAAAAAGCAACAAACCTGAGAGATTCACAGCAGAGGAGGGGAGACAGTGACCAGACTTTAGGAATTCACGCAGGATGGAGTGGAGAGAGAGAGAGAGCACTCAGACTCTGGGGCCTCAAACAGTATGAGGAGGGGAGAAGGGTTATTTTTAAAATTTCTAAAATTCATTCTCTGGATATAGCTTCATTGGCTGGTCCAGCATTTACACTGAGTGGCTTAGCTACCCTTAGTACTTCCTCCAGTAGAGTTCAGCATGGAAGACTGCTGACTCATCAGCAGAAGGGGGATTATTGTGGGGAAGTGGTGCATGTCAATCAAGTGTTATCCACTATCTAATCTGTATTGGATCACCACTTGAAAATTCAAAGTGTGATATTGTAGGAAAACAGGTAAATGAAATTTATTAATAATTGTAAAAGAACACTAGAAAAGAACAGTGATATCACAACAAAGTTGCAAGTTGTTTCATTGGTGCATATCAACTACAATGGATTTATCTAGATTAATTCACAACTTTAAGAAAGGTGTATAAATAATTGGATTATAGAAAATGTAGCAGTTTTACATATGCACCTTGGATGTGCAGGCAAAATAGCTGATTGGTAAGTGAAGGTGAGTAATTCTACTTTCTCGTCTCTTGTTTGTAGTAAATAGTTCAAAAGGACGGAGAGAGGACATTCTTGAGGGTTTGTCCACTGAGTCCATGGGAGTAGCACTGAGAAGTAACGTTGATAGTATTGCACTATAGGCCCCTCAGTAGTCAGCAGGAGATTGAGGAGCAAACATGTCAGGAAATTGCAGATAGCTGCAAGAATAATATGGCCATAATAGTAGGGGATTTTAACTTTCCTAACATCAACTGTGACTGCAATAATGTTAAGAGCTTGGATGGAGTGACATTTGTTGAATGTGTTCAGGAAGAATGTTTCATGCAGTTTGGAGAAAAGGGGCAAAGCTTGACCTCCTCTTGGAAAACAAGGCAGGGCAAGTGACAGAAATGTTAGTGGGGGACCATAGAACATAGAACATAGAACAATACAGCACAGAACAGGCTCTTCGGCCCACGATGTTGTGCCGAACTTCTATCCTAGATTAAGCACCCATCCATGTACCTATCCAAATGCCGCTTAAAGGTCGCCAATGATTCTGACTCTACCACTCCCACGGGCAGCGCATTCCATGCCCCCACCACTCTCTGGGTAAAGAACCCACATCTCCCCGATACCTTCCACCCTTCACCTTAAATTTATGTCCTCTTGTAACACTCTGTTGTACCCGGGGAAAAAGTTTCTGACTGTCTACTCTATCTATTCCTCTGATCATCTTATAAACCTCGATCAAGTCACCCCTCATCCTTCGCCGTTCCAACGAGAAAAGGCCGAGAACTCTCAACCTATCCTCGTACGACCTATTCTCCATTCCAGGCAACATCCTGGTAAATCTTCTCTGCACCCTCTCCAAAGCTTCCACATCTTTCCTAAAGTGAGGCGACCAGAACTGCACACAGTACTCCAACTGTGGCCTAACCAAAGTCCTGTACAGCTACAACATCACTTCACGACTCTTGAATTCAATCCTTCTGCTAATGAACGATAATACACCATAGGCCTTCTTACAAACTCTATCCACCTGAGTGGCAACTTTTAAAGATCTATGTACATAGACCCCAAGATCGCTCTGTTCCTCCACCTGACTAAGAGCCCTACCATTAACCCTGTATTCCGCATTCTTATTTGTTCTTCCAAAATGGACAACCTCACACTTGGCAGGGTTGAACTCCATCTGCCACTCCTCAGCCCAGCTCTGCATCATATCTAAGTCCCTTTGCAAACGACAAATGCCCTCCTCACTGTCCACAACTCCACCTATCTTCGTATCATCTGCAAATTTACTGACCCACCCTTCGACTCCCTCATCTAAGTCATTAATAAAAATTACAAACAGCAGAGGACCCAGAACTGATCCCTGCGGAACTCCACTTGTAACTGGGCTCCAGGCTGAATATTTACCATCTACCACCACTCTCTGACTTCGACCGGTTAGCCAGTTTTCTATCCAATTGGCCAAATTTCCCTCTATCCCATGCCTCCTGACTTTCCGCATAAGCCTACCATGGGGAAACTTATCAAATGCCTTACTAAAATCCATGTACACTACATCCACTGCTCTACCCTCATCCACATGCTTGGTCACCTCCTCGAAGAATTCAATAAGACTTGTAAGGCAAGACCTACCCTTCACAAATCCGTGCTGGCTGTCCCTAATCAAGCAGTGTCTTTCCAGATACTCATAAATCCTATCCCTCAGTACCCTTTCCATTACTTTGCCTACCACAGAAGTAAGACCTGTAATTGCCGGGGTTATCCCTATTCCCTTTTTTGAACAGGGGCACAACATTCGCTACTCTCCAGTCCCCTGGTACCAACCCTGTTTCCAGTGAAGACGAGAAGATCATTGCCAACGGTACTGCAATTTCCTCTCTTGCTTCCCACATAATCCTAGGATATATCCCGTCAGGCCCGGGGGACTTGTCTTTCCTCAAGTTGTTCAAAATGTCCAACACATCTTCCTTCCTAACAAGTATCTCTTCTAGCTTAACAGTCCATTTCACACTCTTCTCTTCAACAATATGGTCCCTCTCGTTCGTAAATACTGAAGAGAAGTACTTGTTCAAGACCTCTCCTATCTCTTCCGACTCAATACACAGTCTCCCACTACTGTCCTTGATCGGACCTACCCTCGTTATCGTCATTAACCATAATTCTAGTAGTTTTAAAATAGCTCTGGAAAGGAATAAGTCTAGTCCATAAATTGAAATTATAAACTGGGGCAAGGCCAATCTTGATGGTCTTAGCCAGGAGCTTTGAAAAGTTGACTGGGGGAAGCTGTTTGCAGGCAAGGGGATGCCTGGTAAGTGGGAGGCTTTCAAAAGTTAATGCGTTAATGAGGGTTCGTGGCCAGCATGTTCCTATTAAAGTGTAAAGCTGGCAGGAGTAGGGAACCCTGGATGACTAGATTTATTGAAGCCCTGGTCAAGAAAAAGAAGGAGGCATATGATATCTATATGCAGCTGGGTTCAAGTGAATTCCTTGAGGAGTACACTTAAGAGAGAAATCAGGAAGGCTAAAAGGCTTTGGCAGATAAGTTAAAGGAGAATCCAAAGAATCTATAAGTACATGAAGGGCAAAAGAGTAATAAGGAGAGAGTAGGGTTTTTTAAAGATCAACAAGGTCGTCTATGTGAGGAATCACAAGAGATGGGTGAGATCCTAAATGAATATTTCTCATTGGCATTTACCATTCAGAAAGACATGGATACTAGGGAACTTGGGGAAATAAATAGTTATTTGGGAAGGCAATGGCTTAGTGGTATTGTCACTGGACTGTTAATCCAGAGACCCAGGTAATATTCTGGGGACTTGAGTTCAAATCCTGCTATGGCAGATGGTGGAATTAAGAGTCTAATGATGACATGAATCCATTGTCAATTGTTGGGTAAAACCATCTGGTTCACTAATGTCTCTTAGGGAAGGGAACTGCGATCCTTACCTGGTCTGGCCTACATGTGACTCCAGACCTATAGCAATGTGATTGACTCTTAAATGCCCTCTGGGCAATTCGGGATGGGTAATAAATGCTAACCAGTCAGTGATGCCCTCATCCCATGAATGAATGAAGTTATGTCTTGAAGAGAGTTCACATTACAGAAGAGGAGTTGCTGGAAGTCTTAAAATGCATTAAGGTAGATAGTTCCCCAGGACCTGATGAAATATATACAGGGATATTGTGTGAGGCTAGGGAGGAAATCGTGGGCTCCCAGTAGAGATATCTGTGTCATATACACGGGTGAAGTGCCCAAAGGTTGGAGGGTGGCTAATGTTGTGCCATTATTTAAGAAAGGCTGTAGGGAGATACCTGGGAACTGCAGACCAGTGAGTCTCATGTCTATAATGGGTAAATTGCTAGAGGGATTTCTGAGCGACAGGATCTACAGGTATTTGGAAAGGCAAGGACTTATTTGGGATAGTCAGCATGGATTTGTGCATGGGAAATCATGTCTATGAATTTAATTGAGTTTTTTAAAGGGATAACCAAGAAAATAGATGAGGGCAGTGCAGTAGTCATTGTTTACATGAACTTTATCAAAGCCTTTGACAAGGTACAGCATGGTAGTTTCTTGAATAAGGTTAAATTTCACAGGATCCGGGAAAAGCCAGCCAATTGGATATAAAATTGGCTTGATGGTAGAAGACTGAGGGTGGTGGTATAAAGGGTTATTTTTCAGACTGGAGGCCTGTGATCAGGGGTGTGTTACTGTGATGGCTGGATCAACTGTTATTTGTCATTTATATAAATAATTTGGATGAGAATTTAGGAGGTATAGTTAATAAGTTTTCAGATGATACCAAGGTTGGTGGTATCATGGACAGTGAAGAAGGTTACCTGGGAATACAGTGAGATCTTGATCAAGTGGACCAGTGGGCTAAGGAATGGCAGATGAAGTTTAATTTAGATAAATGTGAGGTGTTGCATTTTGATAGGTCAAACCAGGGCAGGACTTACAAAGTCAATGGTAGGGCCCTGGGAAGTGTAATAGAACACAGAGATCTAGGGGTGTGGGTTCATAACTCCTTAAAAGTGGAGTCACAGATAGACAGGACGGTGAAGAAGGCTTTCAGCATGCTAGCTTTCATTGACCACAGCATTGAGTATAGGAGTTGGGACATATTGTTGCAGCTGCACAAGACGTTGGTAAGGCCACATTTGGAGTACAGTGTGCAGTTCTGGTTGCCCTACTATAGAAAGGGTATTATTAAAATAGAAAACATACAGAAAGGATTTACTAGCATGCTACCAGGATTGGAAGGTTTGAGTTATAAGGAGAGGCTGGATAGGCTGAGTCTTTTGTCCCTGGAGCATAGGAGGTTGAGGGGTGACCTTATAAAGGTCTATAAAATCATGAGAAGCATAGATAAGGTAGATAGACAACAGCTTTTCCCCATGGTAGGGGAGCCTAAAACTAGAGGGCAGAGATTTAAGGTGAGAGAGGAGAGATACAAAAGGGTCCAGAGGGGCAATCTTTCACATAGAACTTGGAACATAGAATATAGGACAACACAGCGCAGAACAGGCCCTTCGGCCCTCAATGTTGCGCCGACCTGTGAACTATTTTTAGCTTGACCCTTACACTATCCCAAAATCAACCATGCGCTTATCTATGGATTGTTTAAATCTCCCTAATGTGGCTGAGTTGACTACATTAGCAGGTAGGGCATTCCACGCCCTTACCATTCTCTGCGTAAAAAAGGGGGGTGAGTGCCTGGAATGGGTTGCTGGAGATACTGGTAGACCCGAGTACAATTTCAATATTTAAATATATTTAAGAAACATTTGGACAGGTACATGGATTGAATGAGTATGGAGGGATGACCAAACACAGGCAATTGGGACTATATTAATTGTGAAAACTGGGTGAATGGACAAGTTGGGCCAAAGGGTCTGTTTCCATGCTGTAAACCTCTGAGAGTAAACTTGAGGCATAGTAAGGCAGCTTGGCTGGGTGCAATACCCATTCTACGGCTTTTGATGAGTTGTGGCTGCTTCACATGGCCTAGAGAAAAACACATACCAGCTGCAGAAACTTGAACTTCAGGTTTCGGAATTCGAGCAATGGCCTGAGTCATTGTGGTGCATCCACATAGCTGGCAACTGTTTAAGAAAGTGGTCACATCACAGGATTAGGAACATGCAGGCAGGGAGCAAATGGGTGACTGCCAGGCTAGCGAGGCAGGAGCCCTCTGAGTGCATCCCAGTCACTTATCGGTTTTCCATTTTGGATTGTGATAAGGGTTGATGGTTCCTCGGAAGAATGTAACCACAGCCAGATTAATGAGACCCTCAGCTATGGGTGGAAGGGGGCTGGGGAAGAGTAGAAGGGCAATAATATTAGGAGATCTGATAGTTAGGAGAACAGATTAGTACTGATTTGGTTGTAGATCTGACTGAGGCATGTTATGTTACTTTCCTGATGTAGCAGGTGGAAGTGGGCACTGCAGCTGCTGGAGATTAGAGTCAAGATTAGAGTGGTGCTGGAAAAGCACAGCAGGTCAGGCAGCTTCCGAGGAGCAGAAAAATCAACGTTTCGCGCAAATGCCCTTCATCAGAGATTCCTGTTGTGCTTTTCCAGCACTACTCAAATCTTGACTCTTTCCTGACGTCAATGTCAAGGATATCACCAAAGAGCTGCAGAATAGTCATTTAGGAGACAGTGAACAGTCAGAGTTTAAAGTCCACACTATTACAACATGGATAGAATGAGGGATGAGTTCCTAAAGGAAAAGTTCAGAGAGTTGGAAAGACATTGAAAAGCATGACCCCCTAATATAACTCCAAAGTGTTTCCATCACCACGTGCTCATGGATATAGAAATAAGAAGATTGAATGAATGAACAACTGACTGAAAAAATGATGTAGGAGGAAAGATTTAGATAGATGGGTCATTGGGACTGGTCCTGAAGTAAATAGGACCTATAAAAACAAGGCAAGTTATATTTTAGCGGGACTGGGACTAATAACAGGACCTGGTGAGAGAAATAGTGTTCATCCATCGTACATAAACATACACAGACACAGAAACACAAAACATATCCATGAACACACAGACACATGAAACAGACATGAACATACAGCTACACAGACACATTAAAATCTATAGGCTGGAGACCTGGACAGAGAAATGGCAGAAAGAGTGTAATCTGGACAAATGCAGGGTGTTGCATTTGGGAGATCTAATGCAGGAGGGAAATATATGGTGAATAGCAGAAACGTAGTAGCATCAACATACAGAGGAGTCTAGGCATACTGGTTCGCAATTTGCTGAAAGTGGCAACACAAGCAGATAAGGTGATCAAGAAAGCACGTGGTATACTGTACATGCCTTCATCAGTGGGGCACAGTATGAACATGGGCAAGTCATATTGCATCTGTATAGAACTTCAGTTAGGCTACATTTGGAATATTGTGTATAGTTCTGTTTGCTGCACTATTTGAAGGATGTGGAGGCTTTGGAGAGGATGCAGAGAGGGTTGACCAGGATGTTGCCCGGTTTGGAGGGTATTAGCTATGAGGAGAGATTGGACAAACTTGGTTTATTTCCACTTGAACGTTGAAGGATGAAGTTCAAGGTAAAAGGGGGTAAGTTTAAAGGAGATGTGAGAAGCAAGTTTTCTGGGTGGTAAATGTCTGGAATGCACTGCCAGAAGATGTGGTGGAGGCAGATACATTGGAAACGTTAAAGAGGTATCTTGGCAGATGTATGAATAGGCAGGAAACGGGGATACCGACCATCGAGGAAAAATGTCTTTAGAAAGGCTACAAGGCGTGTTCTGTGCTGCACTGTTTTTTATACACAGGAATACACACGGACAAAACACGAATCGTTACACAACAAGGACTCGGGTCAACGACTAGTCTGACTTTGAATTCACAAAGTAAAGCTTACTGAGTGCCCTCATCTGAAGTAAATGGGTTAGATCCATCTGCTCTGTGGACACACATTACAGCGCGCCTTTGTATTTGGGAAATATCGAATGTTTGTTGAAAGATTAATCGGGCTGGTGAATCAGCTCAGACCTTTCAGTGTTTTTTGTATATCTGTGCGTGGGCAACTGTTCAAACTGAGTCACACTCAGAGTCCCTGCCTCCGCGCTTCACACCCGCACTGACGCTGTTCAATGGCTACGCATCGCCTTCCCTCGGCACTGGAAGGGGGTTTCTTGCGGTGCAGAATACCAACCCGAGACGGTTAGGACACTGTTTCCGAAACTGCAACACAACCCAACTCTAAAACACGGAACAGAGTGGCGACACCAGAACTCCGGTATGCGCGTGTGCGAGCGCTTCCTTTGAACATAGAACATAGAACATAGAACAATAAAGCACAGAACAGGCCCTTCGGTCCACGATGTTGTGCCGAACTTCTATCCTAGATTAAGCACCCATCCATGTACCTATCCAAATGCCGCTTAAAGGTCGCCAATGATTCTGACTCTACCACTCCCACGGGCAGCACATTCCATGCCTCCACCACTCTCTGGGTAAAGAACCCACCCCTGACATCTCCCCTATACCTTCCACCCTTCACCTTAAATTTATGTCCCCTTGTAACACGCTGTTGTACCCGGGGAAAAAGTTTCTGACTGTCTACACTATCTATTCCTCTGATCATCTTATAAACCTCTATCAAGTCACCCCTCATCCTTCGCCGTTCCAACGAGAAAAGGCCGAGAACTCTCAACCTATCCTCGTACGACCTATTCTCCATTCCAGGCAACATCCTGGTAAATCTTCTCTGCACCCTCTCCAAAGCTTCCACATCTTTCCTAAAGTGAGACGACCAGAACTGCACACAGTACTCCAAATGTGGCCTAACCAAAGTCCTGTACAGCTGCAACATCACTTCACGACTCTTGAATTCAATCCCTCTGCTAATGAACGATAATACACCATAGGCCTTCTTACAAACTCTATCCACCTGAGTGGCAACTTTTAAAGATCTATGTACATAGACCCCAAGATCCCTCTGTTCCTCCACCTGACTAAGAACCCTACCATTAACCCTGTATTCCGCATTCTTATTTGTTCTTCCAAAATGGACAACCTCACACTTGGCAGGGTTGAACTCCATCTGCCACTCCTCAGCCCAGCTCTGCATCATATCTAAATCCCTTTGCAAACGACAAATGCCCTCCCCACTGTCCACAACTCCACCTATCTTCGTATCATCTGCAAATTTACTGACCCACCCTTCGACTCCCTCATCCAAGTCATTAATAAAAATTACAAACAGCAGAGGACCCAGAACTGATCCCTGCGGAACTCCACTTGTAACCGGGCTCCAGGCTGAATATTTACCATCTACCACTACTCTCTGACTTTGACCGGTTAGCCAGTTTTCTATCCAATTGGCCAAATTTCCCTCTATCCCATGCCTCCTGACTTTCCGCATAAGCCTACCATGGGGAACCTTATCAAATGCCTTACTAAAATCCATGTACACTACATCCACTGCTCTACCCTCATCCACATGCTTGGTCACCTCCTTGAAGAATTCAATAAGACTTGTAAGGCAAGACCTACCCTTCACAAATCCGTGCTTTTCTCGGCCTTTGGAAATACACTATACAATACGGGCAAAGTTACAACTCACACAACACCAGGTTATAGTCCAACAGGTTTAATTGGAAGCACTAGCTTTCCAAGCGCTGCTCCTTCATCGGGTGGTTCATCAGGTGACAACCACCTGGTGAAGGAGCAGCGCTCTGAAAGCTAGTGCTTCCAATTAAACTTGTTGGACTATAACTTGGTGTTTTGTAATTTGAAACTTTGTACACCCCAGTTCAACACTGGCATCTCCAAATCATTACAATACGGGCACAGTTGTGTTCCCTGAAATGGGTGCTGCCCCTTGGCTGAGTTATCTCAAAATCAAACTACCATTGTCCCTCCCCACACCAGGGCCTGCGCAAGGACATGCCGCAGGGCTGCGGATAACACTGGACTATTAATTAATGCAGTGGTCCAGACTGATCTTCCAAATCTAGGGGTGCGGGTCACAATCCATCATGGTAACTGAGGCAACTTGAATTCAATTAATTAAATCTGGAATTAAACATCATGTTTCAGTGACAGTGCCATGAAGTTATCATTTATAAAACACTTGCAATTCACTGACATCCTTTAGGAAAGGAAACCTGCAGTCATTCTCTGGAGATCAGCTCACTGCTTAAAAATGTGTCGCTGGAAAAGCGCAGCAGGTCAGGCAGCATCCAAGGAGCAGGAGAATCGACGTTTCGGGCATAAGCCCTTCTTCAGGAATGAGGAGGGTGTGCCAAGCAGCCTAAGATAAAAGATAGGGAGGAGGGACTTGAGGTGGAAGGAGGTTAAGGTGAGGGTGATAGGCCGGAGAGGGGGTGGGGGCGGAGAGGTCGGGAAGAAGATTGCAGGTCAAGAAGGCAGTGCTGATGACCTAGGGGGTGCAGTGAGAGAGGGACTCACTGAGATCTTTGTAGAGGTAGGAGGAGAGCTTCTTCAAGGAAGGCATCCTTGCAAGAGGATTCACAGTAGGTTAAGATCAACTAGGAGAAAGTGAGGACTGCAGATGCTGGCGATTCTCCTTCTCCTTTGATGCTCTGGCCTCCAGCATCTGCAGTCCTCACTTTCTCCTAGTTGATCTTAACCTACTGTGAATCCTCTTGCAAGGATGCCTTCCTTGAAGAAGCTCTCCTCCTACCTCTACAAAGATCTCAGTGAGTCCCTCTCTCACTGCACCCCCTAGGTCATCAGCACTGCCTTCTTGACCTGCAATCTTCTTCCCGACATCTCCGCCCCCACCCCCTCTCCGGCCTATCACCCTCACCTTAACCTCCTTCCACCTCAAGTCCCTCCTCCCTATCTTTTATCTTAGGCTGCTTGGCTAGGAGAATCAACTAGGAGAAAGTGAGGACTGCAGATGCTGGAGGCCAGAGCATCAAAGGAGAATGAGAATCACCAGCATCTGCAGTCCTCACTTTCTCCTAGTTGATTTTAACCTACTGCGAATTCTCTTGCAAGGATTCCCAAGTATTCCCAATGCTCCTTCCCCAAGTCCCTCCTCCCTACCTTTTATCTTAGCCTGTTTGGCACACCCTCCTCATTCCTGAAGAAGGGCTTTTGCCCAAAATGTCGATTCTCCTTCTCCTTTGATGTTGCCTGACCTGCTGCGCTTTTCCAGCAACACATTTTTAAGCTCTGATCTCCAGATCAGCTCACTCTCAAACTCAGCTCACTGAATCCGGTGCTCCCGATGTGACCTTCACAACACTAGTGAGACACAATGTAGACTAGGTGACCATCTTCGCCGGGCCCGAAACAGCCAGTTTGACTTCCCGGTCACCACCCATTTCAATTCCCCCTCTGACATGTCCATCCTTGGCTTCCTCCCTTGCCACAGAGAATCAGACTGCAAATTGGAGGGACAACACCTCATCTGCCTGGGCAGGCTACAGCCCAGAGAATTCAACAGTGAGGTCTCCAATTTCAAATAACCTCCACTTCCCTTCCCTGACCCCCTTTCCAGCCCTGTCTCCTCCCTTCCCTTCCATTCCACTAACTAACAGTTCCTTCTAGCTACCAATCGGATTCATCCCTGCCATTGGCCAACAAGGTTGTATCCACCATCTGTGTTCACCTATCACTATCTCATCCTTCTGCTATTTTCCCCAATCCACACCCTCTCTCTCTCTTGATCTGTAGCTCCCTCACCCCTACATCTAGTCCCGAAGAAGGTTTATATCTAAAACATTGACTTCTCCACTTACTGATACTGCCTGGCTAGCTGTGTTCTTCCAGCCTCCTGTTTGTCTACACTCTGGGGTCAGCTCACTCTCTCTAGAGGTCAGTTTACTTTCTGGAGGTCAGCTCTTTTGTCCATGTTTAGACCAAGACTGTAGTGATGTCTAAAGCCAAATGATCGTGGCGGAACAAAAATTGAGAATCAGGGAGCAAATTTTTCCTGGAGTTACTGTTTAATATCTTCCATCACTCAAACTTTAGATGGGGCAGTACTTGGCCAGATCAATTTTTGGATGGAATATCTGGATGATTTTTCACATTGCTGAGTAGATGTCAGTGTTGTAATTGTACAGCAGCAACATGTCTAGAGGCCTGTCTGGTTCTGGAGCCCAAGTCTTGAGTATCACTTCTTGAGTATCAGTAGACTTTTGAAAGGGCCCATGGCATTTGCTGTGTTCAGTGCCTTCCACCACTTCTTGATATTGTGTGCTGTGAATCAAGTTGGCTGAAAGCTGGCATCTGTAATGTTGGGGAATTCAGGGAATACTCAGGAACATCTGGCTGAAAGTGGTTATAAATGCTTAAGCTTGGCTTTTGCACCGATGTGCATTATTGAGCATGGGGATGTTTGTGGAACTGCCTCCATCAATTAGTTGCTTAAACTTACCACTAGTATTCACAGCTGATTGCGGCAAGACTGCAAACCATAGATCTGATTTGTTGGTTGTGAGATCACTTAGCTCTGCCTATAGCATGCTGCTTCTGCTATTTTGCACGCACATCGACCTGTGTTGCAGGCTTGCCAGATTGGCACCTCATATGCTTGGTGCTAGTTCTGGTAAGTTTTCCTATAAACTCCTCAACAAACTAGCATTGATCCCCAAGTTTGACAATAATGGTAGTGTGAGGGATATGTCTGGTCATAAGGTTACAAATTGTGGTTGAATACATTTCTACAGCTGCTGATAGCTAATAACCCCTTGTGCACATTCAGCTTTGAACTGATAGACCTATTTTGAATCTATCCCTATGTATAAACAAGTGGCTAGATTACACAACACAATGGTATGTGATTTCAGTGTGAAGCTGGGACCCTGCTTCCATGTACGTTGTAGGATGGTCACTCCAAGCAGTACTATATTATATAAATGCCTCTTTGATAGGTAGATTGCTGAGGATCAGTCAAGTTGTTTTTTACCCAATTGCTGATCCTCTCACTGCCTGCCAGTTGCTCAGTCTGGCCATTATGCCCTTCAACTCAGTTAGCTTGGCCATGGTGTTATCAAAGTGCAGCAGGTCAGGTAGCATCCAAGGAGCAGGAGAATCGACGTTTCAGGCATAAGCCCTTCCTCAGGAATGAGGAGGGTGTGCCAAGCAGGCTAAGACAAAAGATAGGGAGGAGGGACTTGGGGGAGGGGTGTTGGGAATGCGATAGGTGGAAGGAGGTTAAGGTGAGGGTGATAGGCCAGAGTGGGGGTGGGGGCGGAGAGGTTGGGAAGAAGATTGCAGGTCAAGAAGGCAGTGCTGATGACCTAGGGGGTGCAGTGAGAGAGGGACTCACTGAGATCTTTGTAGAGGTAGGAGGAGAGCTTCTTCAAGGAAGGCATCCTTGCAAGAGGATTCACAGTAGGTTAAGATCAACTAGGAGAAAGTGAGGACTGCAGATGCTGGAGGCCAGAGCATCAAAGGAGAAGGAGAATCGCCAGCATCTGCAGTCCTCACTTTCTCCTAGTTGATTTTAACCTACTGCGAATTCTCTTGCAAGGATTCCCAAGCATTCCCAATGCTCCTTCCTCAAGTCCCTTCTCCCTACCTTTTATCTTAGCCTGCTTGGCACACCCTCCTCATTCCTGAAGAAGGGCTTTTGCCCGAAATGTCAATTCTCCTTCTCCTTTGATGTTGCCTGACCTGCTGCGCTCTTCCAGCAACACATTTTTAAGCTCTGATCTCCAGATCAGCTCACTCTCAAACTCAGCTCACTGAATCCGGTGCTCCCGATGTGATCTTCTCAACACCAGTGAGACACAATGAAGACTAGGTGACCATCTTCGCCGGGCCCGAAACAGCCAGTTTGACTTCCCGGTCACCACCCATTTCAATTCCCCCTCTGACATGTCCATCCTTGGCTTCCTCCCTTGCCACAGAGAATTAGACTGCAAATTGGAGGAACAACACTCTTCTGCCTGGGCAGGCTACAGCCCAGAGAATTCAACAGTGAGGTCTCCAATTTCAAATAACCTCCACTTCCCTTCCCTGACCCCCTTTCCAGCCCTGTCTCCTCCCTTCCCTTCCATTCCACTAACTAACAGTTCCTTCTAGCTACCAATCGGATTCATCCCTGCCATTGGCCAACAAGGTTGTATCCACCATCTGTGTTCACCTATCACTATCTCATCCTTCTGCTATTTTCCCCAATCCACACCCTCTCTCTCTCTTGATCTGTAGCTCCCTCACCCCTACATCTAGTCCCGAAGAAGGTTTATATCTAAAACATTGACTTCTCCACTTACTGATACTGCCTGGCTAGCTGTGTTCTTCCAGCCTCCTGTTTGTCTACTCTCTGGGGTCAGCTCACTCTCTCTAGAGGTCAGTTTACTTTCTGGAGGTCAGCTCTTTTGTCCATGTTTAGACCAAGACTGTAGTGATGTCTAAAGCCAAATGATCATGGCGGAACAAAAATTGAGAATCAGGGAGCAAATTTTTCCTGGAGTTACTGTTTAATATCTTCCATCACTCAAACTTTAGATGGGGCAGTACTTGGCCAGATCAATTTTTGGATGGAATATCTGGATGATTTTTCACATTGCTGAGTAGATGTCAGTGTTGTAATTGTACAGCAGCAACATGTCTAGAGGCCTGTCTGGTTCTGGAGCCCAAGTCTTGAGTATCACTTCTTGAGTATCAGTAGACTTTTGAAAGGGCCCATGGCATTTGCTGTGTTCAGTGCCTTCCACCACTTCTTGATATTGTGTGCTGTGAATCAAGTTGGCTGAAAGCTGGCATCTGTAATGTTGGGGAATTCAGGGAATACTCAGGAACATCTGGCTGAAAGTGGTTATAAATGCTTAAGCTTGGCTTTTGCACTGATGTGCATTATTGAGCATGGGGATGTTTGTGGAACTGCCTCCATCAATTAGTTGCTTAAACTTACCACTAGTATTCACAGCTGATTGCGGCAAGACTGCAAACCATAGATCTGATTTGTTGGTTGTGAGATCACTTAGCTCTGCCTATAGCATGCTGCTTCTGCTATTTTGCACGCACATCGACCTGTGTTGCAGGCTTGCCAGATTGGCACCTCATATGCTTGGTGCTAGTTCTGGTAAGTTTTCCTATAAACTCCTCAACAAACTAGCATTGATCCCCAAGTTTGACAATAATGGTAGTGTGAGGGATATGTCTGGTCATAAGGTTACAAATTGTGGTTGAATACAATTCTACAGCTGCTGATAGCTAATAACCCCTTGTGCACATTCAGCTTTGAACTGATAGACCTATTTTGAATCTATCCCTATGTATAAGCAAGTGGCTAGATTACACAACACAATGGTATGTGATTTCAGTGTGAAGCTGGGACCCTGCTTCCATGTACGTTGTAGGATGGTCACTCCAAGCAGTACTATATTATATAAATGCCTCTCTGATAGGTAGATTGCTGAGGATCAGTCAAGTTGTTTTTTTACCCAATTGCTGATCCTCTCACTGCCTGCCAGTTGCTCAGTCTGGCCATTATGCCCTTCAACTCAGTTAGCTTGGCCATGGTGTTATCAAAGTGCAGCAGGTCAGGTAGCATCCAAGGAGCAGGAGAATCGACGTTTCGGGCATGAGCCCTTCTTCAGGAAGGGCTCCTGCCCGAAACCTCGATTTTCCTGCTCCTTGGATGCTGCCTGACCTGCTGCATGTTTCCAGCAACACATTTTCTCCTCTGATCTCCAGCATCTGCAGTCCTCACTTTCTCCATGGTATCAAGCCAGTGCTGGTACTGAACACTGAAATCCCCCAAACAGAGACCATCTCTGTCCTTGACCCTCTCAATATTTCTTCCAAATGGTGTTCAACATGGCTGAGGGCTGATTCATCAGCTAGAAGAGTGGTATATGGTTTTCGTTTCTTTGCATTTAATTTGATGTCATTAAACTTCATGAGATCTGGAGTTAATGTTGAGGAATCGCAAACAGAAACAGAAATTGCTGGAAAAGCTCAGCAAATCTAGCAGCATCTGTGGAGAGAAATCAGAGTTAATGCTTCAGGTCGAGTGACCCTTTCTTAGCTCTGAATGAAGGGTCATTTGACTTGAAACGTTAACTCTGATTTTTCTCCATAGATGCTACCAGACCTGCTTAGCTTTTCCAGCAATTTCTGTTTTTGTTTCCAACTTATGTCATCCACAGTTCTTTTGGTTTTCATTGAGGAATCTCAAAGCCATTTCCAACCAACTGTATCCACTGCACCACCACCTCTGTTGAGTCAGTGCTGATGGTGAGATGGCACATAACCATGGATGGTGATGAAGAAGCCTGATATGGTATGAAGAAAGATTGTTTAGACTGGGTTTGTTTTCACTGGAATGCAGGAGATTGAGGGGCGCCCTAATAGAAGTTTATAAGATTCTCTGAATGGCATGGATAAAATGGAAAGCATGAGTCTTTTTCCCAGGGTGAAGGGGTCAATTACTAGGGGACACAGGTTTAAGGTGCAAGGGGGGATGTTTAAAGGAGATGTGTGAGACTTGTTTTTCACACAAAGGGTAGTGAGTGTCTGGAAAGTGCTGCCAGAGGAAGTGGTGCAAGTAGCAGCATTCAAGATACACCTGGATGAATACATGAATTGGAAGGGAATAGAGGGATATGGATCCTGTAAGTGAAGACAGTTCTAGTGTGGGAGGAAAACAATGTGTTGACGGAGGGCTTGGAGGGCTGAAGGGCCTGTTCCTGTACTATATTGTTCTTTGTTCCTTGGGTTTGAGACTGCAACCAGAGCAGTTGGGATCTTCTCTAAATGGTGGACCAGACTTGTTCAGCTGAATGCCTGACTCCTATTCCTAAGTTCAATGATCCAATGCTCAGCTTGTTACCTCAGCCACTGATAATCTCTTCTTTTTGACTTTACATTTAAACTAAGCTTTCTTTCAAGAATCCTTCTTGTTGTAGTTCATATGTATCATTTGACCATGTAAAAGAAGCCAGATTTTGACTTTCTACGTGACTGACCAAAGAATGGTTGCTTAGTAATCTGTGGGGTAGTCCAGTAACCAAATGAGTTTACTTCCTATCGGTAAAACAGTCAAACTACATTCAATGAACCTGGTGATCCGTGAGATGGCACCAGAAGCAATGAAATTGATCGCTGTTGGATTGGTGTTAAAACCCACTCAGTTCATTAGTGTCCTTGAGGAGAGGAAAGCTGCCAGTTTTATGTAGTCTGGTCTGCCTGTCCTTGTACATGATTGACACTTATTGCCTTTAGGCACACCAAGTATGGACAATATATTTTGCTTTACAAGTGTTACCCACAGTGGAACAATTTTTTTCAAAGTCATTTATTTCACGACGCTTGATGCAGTGTTGTGAAACTTGTTTAGTTCCTCATTTACACTCAGATCCAACAAGTTGAGGGAGAGTAAGATTTGAAGTATTGAAGCAAAATAACACTGGTAATTTCACCAATACAGAATTACAACGTTTACTTTTTCTTTTAACATAAAACTTTTACATTGCACTGAAACCAGTTCAACGGGTGAATAGAGGAAAACTAAAAAAGATTGGAATAGAATGATACGAAGCCAAGCTAGTGCTAAAAACAATCCCTAAATCTCATGTAGCAGTGGCCCTTTCACCCATACAAAACCAGCGAAGAAAACAGTACGTTTTCCTTCAGACGAGTATTCTAGAAACAATGTGTAAATATTTATGCAGAGAATAGTTCTGTCTAAACCTGCTTGGGATTACTGAGAAACATTTGTGGTTTTCTACATCTGGTAATTGTCCAACTATAAACCAAACACACACAGAAGTGGACATCATGAGACTTACAGAAATAGTCAGGCCAGTTATGTCCTCCACAAACCCATAATGAAGAGTGATGGAAAAAATCACCAAATTCGAATAGTTTATCTCTTTGAGTGGAACCAACTGAGGCAGTCAGCAGGTGGCTCACATTAACGGTAACAGCACAGGGTTCAACTAATGTTGTGGCTGAGACAGATTCAGGGCTTGCCTCTTCACTGTACACAATAAAACATCATGGCATGTCATGTGGTTAGGCAAATAGTCATCAAACAGTCTTCCTTTGAATAGAGAACTCAAGAGAGCAGAAGTAGAATTAGTTGGTGATGGCGTTCCCTTGCATTTGCAGCCTTTGTCCTTTTTGTTAGTAGTGATTACAAAGAGGGGAGTTAAGGTGACCTGATCTTGGGGAGTTGCTGCAATCCGTTCTGTGGATTGTAAACTCTGAAACTGTGGTGTGTCAGTGTGGGAGGGCAATACAGATTAGGCTGAATCTTATTTTTTATGGCTAATTGTCTGTTGTGTCAAGTTTTGTAGAGGGTTTAACGCTGCAAGGCCCAGTGAGATTTCTCACCATATCTTGTCAGACCCACCTCATTAACTACCAAACCCAACCCTCGAATTCAATTCTAGCCCCATCTGACCACATACTAATCCCAGAACAACTCAGCGAGTATCTGTCGAAAGAACAGCATCCCTGGTATCCGTTCCTCATTTAAAAGGTTGCTGTGCACCAGGACAAGCACTGGCATTCCAAAGCTGTTGTGCTCAGTGAGGAACATTCATTCAGAAGATGTCTAAGAAGGGGAAGATAGCAATATAATTCTCTGACAGTGACGCGTGTGGGAAATCATGTCTCACAAACCTGATTGAGTTTTTTGAAGAAGTAACAAAGAAGATTGATGAGGGCAGAGTGGTAGATGTGATTTATATGGACTTCAGTAAGGTGTTCAACAAGGTTTCCCATGGGAGAGTGGTTAGCAAGGTTAGATCTCATGGAATAAAGGGAGAACTAGCCATGTGGCTACAGAACTGGCTCAAAGGTGACAGAGGGTGGTGGTGGAGGGTTGTTTTTCAGACTGGAGGCCTGTGACCAGTGGAGTGCAGCAAGGATCAGTGCTGGGTCCTCTACTTTTTGTCATTTACATAAATGATTTGGCTACAATCGTAAGAGGTACAGTTAGTAAGTTTGCAGATGACACCAAAATTGGAGGTGTAGTGTACAGCGAAGAAGGTTACCTCAGATTTCAACAGGATCTTGATCTGATGGGCCAATGGGCCGAGAAGTGGCAGATGGAGTTTAATTCAGATAAATGTGTGGTGCTGCATTTTGAGAAAGCAAATCTTAGCAGGACTTATACACTTAATGGTAAGGTCCTAAAGAGTGTTGCTGAACAAAGAGACCTTGGAGTGCAGGTTCTAGCTCCTTGAAAGTGGACTCGCAGGTAGATAGGATAGTGAAGAAGGTAGGCTTTCTTTTATTGGTCAGAGTATTGAGTTCAGGAGTTGGGACGTCATGTTGCGGCTGTAGAGGACATTGGATAGGCCACTGTTGAAATATTGTGTGCAATTCTGATCTCCTTCCTATCGGAAAGATGTTGTGAAAATTGAAAGGGTTCAGAAAAGATTTACAAGGATGTTGCCAGGGTTGGAGGATTTGAGCTATGGGGAGAGGCTGAACAGGCTGGGGCTGTTTTCCCTGGAGCGTCGGAGGCTGAGGGGTGACCTTCTAGAGGTTTACAAAATTATGAGGGGCAGGAATAGGATAAATAGGCAAAGTTTTTTTCTCTGGAGTGGGGGACTCCAGAACTAGAGGGTGTAGGTTTAGGGTGAGAGGGGAAAGATATAAAAGGGACCAAAGGGGCAACTTTTTCACACAGAGGGTGGTACGTGTATGGAATGAGCTGTCAGAGGATGTGGTGGAGGCTGGTACAGTTGCAACATTTAAAAGGCATTTGGATGGGTATATGAATAGGAAGGGTTTGGAGGGATATGGGCTGGGTGCTGGCAGGTGGAACTAGATTGGGTTGGGATATCTGGTCAGCATGGATGGGTTGGACCGAAGGGTCTGTTTCCATGCTGTACATCTCTATGACTCTATGACCTGGAGGTTCTGGTTGAGGTGAATACATAGGAAGGCCGCCCCCTTTCTGGCAGAGGACTGACAGAGGAGCCCATGATACTAGATTTGGGCAGCCACCTGGATCAGTGCAGTCTCCACAGAGAAGAGGAAGGGGCTGCGGTGTCACAAGAAGGTGATGGACCTTCTGCACTCTCCCAAGGTAAGTGCCATACTCTTCTCTCTGCTACCACTCACTCACTCTGTTCCTGCACCCACCTCTCACTGAGCCACATGCTCTGCAACTCTCACTAACACTCACAATATCTTCGTTCATTCACTGTCAGTCGAGCCTTTTCACCCCAGCATCCCTCACCACTAACCCTGCACTGCCTACTCAGTCACTCAGAACCTCACTCCAACAGCAATAGCATTACCAGCTATAACACCCACTTCCAGCTTACTCAATCCTTTCCTTTTGCTCATTCAAGAAGAAGCCATCCCACAATAGGGCTGACAGGGTCCAGACACATGCAAGGTTGCCAACATCAGTATCCTCACCCTCTTTGAGGAGAGACTGCTGTCCCTCACAGGACAAGACCAGAATCACTCCTTTAGGGATGCCAAGACACCCAGGTCCCATTAACTGACATAGCACTGTTCTTCATTCCATTGCAACTCTCAAAGTGACCCTGCTGTCAGTGTGATTCATTGCACACCATCTATAGCCATTAGTCTCGTTGCCTCCTCTCCCTGTGTCGTGCAGGTACCAGTGGAATGCCCACACTCTTGGTGGCCCTGCCAGAAACCACCTCCTCCACCACTGAGGTCAGGAATACTGAGGTTACGCTGCCTCCTGCATCCCCACCCAATCAGATACTGGCACCGCGGTGAGAATGTCAGGCTGGAACAATTTAGGAGCACCTCACTATGACGGCTTCTCAGGTGGCTAATGTCCCAGGCCGGTGGCACTCAGAAAACTGCAGGAGACAAGGCACCTGCTCAGCCCTGACAGAAGAGGATCCTGGTGTATTGCCAATGTGTTCACATCAACAGGGCAAACAGGAGCAGCAGATAGGATGTGGGATACAATGGCCCTCCTTGCCCAGAGGTTGCAGGAGTGCAGCTACACTACACAACTTTGCAATCACCTGGCTATCTCCATGGACAGGCTGGCAGCTCCAGTACCTTTAGGTCTGCTGGAGAGGACCATCCACCTGCACTCCATTACTCTAGCCACTCCCGGTGTCCTTCCACACCAGGAATCAAGGTGGTGGCCTGAGATACCCAGCCAGACGAAGAGCGACACACAGCCCCCTCAAAAGTCTCCTCTCAGGCTACTTGAAAGATGGCTGGGTCCTGCACCTCCACATTTCCTCCACCCCTTCTGAACCTTGCAAGCTGAAACCAAGAGGGTCCACTTGCCTCTGGAAGAAGAACCTCAGTATGTCAAACCTGTCCAGGCACTAATGCCTCCAGGGTCGCTAACCAAACCTTCAGGCCCAATGAGCTTCTAGCCTCAGGCAGGCTCCCTCTAACCCAGCTGCAGAACCTGGGGCAACATTGAAACCTAATGAGAGGGAAAGGAAGAAAAAAAAACCTTTTGAGGATGTTTTATGGCACAGGTGACAGTATGTTATACATAAAGTTTCATATTTGTATAAGTTTGATTGGGTTTGTACTGCATCTGTTTTTTGTTTTTGTGTAGCTTTGTGTGCCAGCATGATGCCTAACTTCATGTCCATGCAGGATAAAGCATGGATCGATGTTTGTGTTGAGATCCTGCTCAAGCATGTGGAAACAAGGCATATACAAGGCATGGTTCTACTGACACCATTGTCTCTCATGTTCAAACATCCTTATTATTTCCCTGAACTTTGTGTCCAAAAGTGGGGTTGTGTGAATAAAGTTGTCAGCTATGTCAGGATCATGGAAATGCAGACAAAGAGCCAATTTCTGAGGATCACCAGGGATTAGGGACCCTGTAGGTCTGTATCTAGTCCAATGCTGTATCTGTGAGTAATGTTCATACAATGCCAACAATGTGGAAACATGCCCTGCGGCCCAACAAGTCCACACCAACCTTCCGAAGAGTAAATCCACCTAAACACAATCCCCTACCTTATTATCCTGTATTTACCCCTGACTAATACACCTATCTTACACATTCCTGAACACAATGGGCAATTTAGCATGGCCAATCCACCTAACCTTCTCAAATGTGAATTGTGGGAGGAAACCGGAGCATCCAGATGAAACTCACACAGACCCGGAGAGAATGTGCAAACTCCACACAAACAGTTGCCCAAGGCTGGAATCAAACTTGGGTCCCTGGTGCTATGAGGCAGCAGTGCTAATCACTGAGCTACCACCATGCCATGGTTGTTATCCCTAAAGGGCTTCACATCCATAGGTCTTGCAGCGCCTTCCCTCACAGTTCAAGTCACTGACTCTGTCCTCTCTGGCTGTACCTGCAGCCATTTGCTTCCCCCCTTGTGTACTTTCAATTTCCAACACAATGAAAACTGATAGTGAACGACCTTCAGATAGTTGAATCTAGCTTCTGCATTGGTGACGCCCTAAACATTCAGATCCCTTTCTCGATAACCTCCAATCCCTGTCACGTGAGGTGATTATACCAAATGTCACCCCCATTCACCCTCTGGAGTTAAAGTCCTCCTGACTATACAGGAATCCCACCTCCTGCATTACACTGTAGCACTCATGCTTTTCCATATCCCCTCTGAACAAATACAGTGCCCCCCCCCCCCCCAAACTCACACACACACTTCATAACTGGGAGAAAGTGAGGACTGCAGATGCTGGAGATCAGAGTCAAAAGTGTGCCGCTGGAAAAGAACAGGGGTCAGGCAACACCCAAGGAGCAAGAGAGTCGATATTTCAAGCATAAGCTCTTCATTCCTGATGAAGGGCTTAGGCTTGAACCGTCGACTGTCCTGCTCCTCGGATGCTGCTTGACTGGCTGTGCTTTTCCAGTGCCAGACTTTCTGACTGCACTTCATAGCTGCCAACCCGACAGGCTACAGCTCCCAATCACTATGAGTAGTATTACTGTCACATGTACTCACGTGAGTACAGTGAAAAACAAGTTACCACTTATGGCCCCATCATAGGTACAAGGTACCCTGGTACAGATTCTTAAACATAAATTCTTAGGAAAAATTAGAAAAATAAAGTAATAAAAAGTCCTGCATTACAGACCTTTGTGTCATTTTTGTACAAAGTCACAGGAATAAATTGGCTCAGGGATGGACAGGATGGCAGCTTAATGTTCCAGGATACAAATGAGACAGAAAGGACAGAAAGGGAGGCAAGAGAGGAGGGGGAGTGGCATTTTTTTAGATTAGATTAGATTAGATTAGATTAGATTAGATTACTTACAGTGTGGAAATAGGCCCTTCGGCCCAACAAGTCCACACCGCCCCGCCGAAGCGCAACCCACCCATACCCCTACGTCTATCCCTTACCTACACTACGGGCTACGTTTTGATAAGGGGTAGCACTACAGCTGTACTGAGGGAGGATATTCTTGGAAATACATCCAGGGACGTTATTTGGGTAGAACTGAGAAATAAGAAAGGGATGATCACCTTATTGGTTGTATTATAGACACCCTAGTAGTCAGAGGGTAATTGAGAAACAAATTTGTAAGGAGATCTCAGTTACCTGTAAGAAGAATAGGGTGGTTATGGTCGGGGATTTTAAACTTCCAAACATAGACTGGGACTGCCATAAGGGTTTAGATGGAAAGGAATTTGTTAAGTGTGTACAAGACAATTTTCTGATTCGGTGTGTGGATGCACCTACTAGAGAAGGTTCTTGCTAATATCATCAAAATTGGCCTTTCTCCAATTTAAAACTTCACCTTTTAGATCTGGTCTATCCTTTTCCATCACTACTTTAAAACTAATAGAATTATGGTCACTCACCCCAAAGTGCTCCCCCACTGATACTTCAGTCACTTGCCCTGCCTTATTTTCCAAGAGTAGGTCAAGTATCCGTGGGGGAGCATTTTGGGGTGAGTGACCATAATTCTATTAGTTTTAAAGTAGTGATGGAAAAGGATAGACCAGATCTAAAAGTTGAAGTTCTAAATTGGAGAAAGGCCAATTTTGATGATATTAGCAAGAACATTCAAAAACTGATTGGGGGAAGATGTTTGCAGGTAAAGGGACGGCTGGAAAATGGGAAGCCTTCAGAAATGGGATAACGAGAGTCCAGAGAAAGTATATTCCTGTCAGGGTGAAAGGAAAGGCTGGTAGGTGTAGGGAATGCTGGATGACTAAAGAAATTGCGGTTTTGGTTAAAAAAAAGAAGGAAGCGTATGCTAGGTATAGACAGGATAGATCGAGTGATTCCTTAGAAGAGTATAAAGGCAGGAGGAGTACTTAAAAGGGAAATCAGGAGGGCAAAAAGGGGACATGAGATAGCTTTGGAAAATAGAGTTATGGAGAATCCAAAGGGTTTTTACAAATACATCAAGGACAAGAGGGTAACTAGGGAGAGAATAGGGTCCCTCAAAGATCAGCAAGGCGGCCTTTGTGTGGAACCACAGAAGATGGGGGTGGTACTGAACAAGTATTTTACATCTGTATTTACTGTGGAAAATGACATGAAAGACGTAGAATGTGCGAAAATGGATGGTGACATCTTGAACAATATCCATATCACAGAAGAGGAAGTGCTGGATATCTTGAAACACATAAAAGTGGATAAATCCCCAGGACCTGATCAGGTGCACCCTAGAATTCTGTGGAAAGCTACGGAAGTGATTGCTGGGCCTCTTGCTTAGATATTTGTATCATTGATAGTCACAGGTGAGGTGCTGGAAGACTGGAGGGTGGCTAACGTGGTGCCACTGTTTAAGAAGGGTGATAAAGACAAGCCAGGGAACTATAGACCAGTGAGCCTGATGTCGGTGGTGAGCAAATCATTGGAGGGAATCCTGAGGGACAGGATGTACATGTATTTGGAAAGGCAAGGACAGATTAAGAACAGTCAACATGGCTTTGTGTGTGAGAAATCGTGTCTTTTGAAAAGGTAACAAAGAGGATTGATAAGGGCAGAGCAGTAGATGTGATCTATATGGACTTCAGTAAGGCTTTCAACAAGGTTCCCCATGGGAGACTGGTTAGCAAGGTTAGATCTCATGGAATACAGGGAGAACTAGCCATTTGGATACAGAACTGGCTCAAACGTAGAAGACAGAGGGTGGTGTTGGAGGATTATTTTTTAGACTGGAGGCCTGTGACCAGTGGAGTGCAGCAAGGATCGGTGTTGGGTCCTCTACTTTTCATCATTTATATAAAGGATTTGGATGTGAGAATAAGAGGTATAGTTAGTAAGTTACCAAAATTGGAGGTGTAGTGGCGGGCGAAGAAGGTTATCTTAGATTATGATGGGATCTTGATCTGATGGGCCATTAGACTGAGAAGTGGCAGATGGAGTTTAATTTAGATAAATGTGAGGTGCTGCATTTTGGGACAGCAAATCTTAGCAGGACTTATACACTTAATGGTAAGGTCCTAGGGAGTGTTACTGAATAAAGAGACCTTGGAGTGCAGGTTCATAGTTCCTTGAACGTGGAGTCACAGGTAGATAGGATAGTGAAGTAGGTATTTGGTATGCTTTCCTTTATTGGCCAGAGTATTGAGTACAAGAGTTGGGAGGTCGTGTTGTGGCTGTACAGGACATTGGTTAGGCCACTGTTGGAAGACTGCATTCAGTTCTCATCTCCCTGCTATCAGAAGGATGTTGTGAAACTTGAAAGGGTTCAGAAAAGATTTACAAGGATGTTGCCAGGATTAGAGGATTTGAGCTTTAGGGAGAGGCTGAATACGCTGAGGCTGTTTTCCCTGGAGCATTGGGTGCTAAGGAGTCACCTTATAGAAGTTTACAAAATCATGAGGGGCATGGATAGGATGAATAGACAAAGTCTTTTCCCTGGTGTGGGGGAGTCCTGAACTAGAGGGCATAGGTTTAGGGTGAGAGGGGAAAGATATAAAAGACCAAAGGAGCAACTTTATCATGCAGAGGGTGGTACGTGTGTGGAGTGAGCTGCCAGAGGAAATGGTGGATGCTGGTACAATTGCAACATTTAAAAGGCATCTGGATGGGTATGTGAATAGGAAAGGTTTGGAGGGATATGGGCTGGGTACTGGCAGGTGGGATTTGATTAGGTTAGGATAACTGGTCAGCACGGACAAGTCGGACCGAATGGTCTGTTTCCATGCTGTACATCTCTATGACTCTATAATAAGAGAAATAAAGAAATAAAAAGTTCAGAATAGGCTCCTTTGTCTCCCTCCTGAAGCAGTAGCCCCACCTTATCATCGCCAGCCCTCTTTCCCCTTAGTTTCTGTGGAGTGACCTGATGGACTGACCGTGTCCCACCTCCTTGAGCGAACTAACTAGTCAGCCCTGAGTGAAAAGTTCCCAGACCCCCAAATGATGCCTATACATCTCCTGAGCTCTATAAAACCTACCCCACTGCCTCCCCACCAACCACACCCCCGCAACCCCCTCCACTACCACCACCACGCAACTGGTCAGTAGGGACCTACAGGACTGACCATGACCCATACTTGTTTGATAGCACACAGAGGCACACAGACTGTGGCAATTCCCCTGGAAGCATTTAGGGATTTGACTGATTGAACCAAGATCCCTGACTGATGGATGCCTTTGTGAACTTTGGTGATGACTACTCCCCTAAGAACATGAGACATGGCTGCTTGCTTGCTGCACATGCAGTGTGTTTGCACATAAGCTGATGTCTGGAGAAAGTGAGGACTGCAGATGCTGGAGATCAGAGTCGAAAAGTGTGGCACTGAAAAAGCACAGCAGGTCAGGTAGCATCTGAGAAGCAGAAGAGTTGATGTTTTGGGCATAAGCCCTTTTTCAGAAATTCCTTGGATGCTGCCTGACCTGCTGAGCTTTTCCAGCACCACACTTTTCAACATAAGCTGATGGCTCATGGTGCAGGAGTGAGTTTGACATAGCATAGTGCCATGCAGTGAGATGTGCCCCCGCTAACCGCTTCCCCTAACTCCCAACTGATTAGCAAGATGCCTGGATGTTTAACTGTCCTATCTAGTAAAGCAGGGCAAGGTATGGACACTGAGAGCATGCAGGTAGGCATTAAGGCCGCCAGTGTGTGGAATCGCAGAAGATAGGGGATGTACTAAATGAGTATTTTGCATCTGTGTTTATTATGGGGAAGGATATGGAAGTTAGAGAACTTGGGGAAATAAATAGCGACACTTTGAAAAGTGTCCATATTACAGAGGTACTGGTGCTGGGTGGCTTAAAATGCTTGAAGGTAGATAAATCCACAGGACCTGATTGTATAATTGTGGGAAGTTAGGGAAGTTATTGCTGAGTCCCTTGCTAAGATATTTGTATCATTGATCACCACGGATGAGGTGCTGGAAGACTGGAGGTTGGCTAATGTGCTACCACTATTTAAGAAAGCTGGCAAGAAATCCCAGGAAACCATAGAGTGGTGAGCCTGACATCGGTATTGGACAAGTTTTTGGAGGGGATCCTGAGGGACAGGATTTATATGCATTTGGAAAGGCAAGGACTGATCAAGGATAGTCACCATGGTATTGTGTGTCAGAAATCTGTCAGACTAACTTAATTGAGTTTTTTGAAGAAGTATCAAAAAGGATTGATGAAGCAGACTGGTTGATGTGATCTATATGGGCTTCAGTAAGGCATTTGACAAGGTTTCCCATGGGAGACGGGTTAGCAAGGTCAGATATCGTGGATTACAAAGAGAACTAGCCATTTAAATACAGAACTGGCTCGTAGGTAGAAGACAGAGGGTGGTGGTGGAGGGTTGCTTTTCAGACTGGAGGCCTGTGACCAGCGATGTGCCACAAGGATCGGTGCTGGGTCCACTGCTTTTCATCATTTATATAAATGATTTGGATGTGAGCATAAGAGGTATGGTTAGTAAGTTTGCAGATGACACTGAAATTGGAGGTGTATTGGACAGCAAAGGAGGTTACCTCAGATTACAAGGGACCTTGAACAGGTGGGCCAATGGGCTGAGGAGTGGCAAATGGAATTTAATTTAGAAAAGTGTGTGGTGCTGCATTTTTGAAAGGCAAATCAGGGCAGGACTTTTACACTTAATGATCAGGTCCTGGGGAGTGTTGCCGAACAAAGAGACCTTGAAGTGCAGGTCACAGTTTCTTGAAAGTGGAGTCACAGGTAGACAGGATAGTGTAGAAGGCATTTGGTATGCTTGCCTTTATTGTTCAGTGCATTGAGTATAGGAGTTGGGAGGTCATGTTGTAGCTGTAGGACATTGGTTATACCACTTTTGGAATACTGCATTCAATTCTGGTCTCCCTGCTATCAGAAGGATGTTGTGAAACTTCAAAGTGTTCAGAAAAGATTTACAAGGATATTGCCAAAGTTGGAGGGTTTAAGCTGTAGGGAGAGACTGAATAGGCTGGGGCTATTTTCCCTGGAGCATCAGAGGCTGAGGGGTGACCTTATAACAGTTTGTAAAATCATGAGGGGCATGGAGAGGGTGAATAGCCAATGTCTTTCCTCCAGGGTAGTGGAGGGTGGTATAATTGCAGCATTTAAAAGGCATCTGGATAGGTATATGAATAGGAAGGGTTTAAAGGAATATGAGCCAAATGCTGGCAAATAGGACTAGATTAATTCAGGATACAGTAAGGACTGCAGATGCTGGAAGTCAGAGTCGATAAAATGTGGAGCTGCAAAGGCACAGCAGGTCAGGCAGCATCGGAGGAGCAGTGTTTTTATAAATGACCTGGATGAGGGTGTAGAAGGATGGGTTAGTAAATTTTCGGATGACACTAAGTTCAGTAGAGTTGTGGATAGTGCAGAATGATGTTGCAGGTTACAGAACTGCAGAGCTGGGAGGTGGCAAATGGAGTTTAATGTGGAAAAGTGTAAGGTGATTCACTTTGGAAGGAGTAACAGGAATACAGAGTACTGGACCAATGGTAAGATCTTTGGTAGTGTAGATGAGCAGAGAGATCTTGGTGTCCATCTGCATAGATCCCTGAAAGTTTCCACTTAGGTTGATTTACGGTTGTTAAAAGGGGGTATGGTGTGTTAGCTTTTATTGGTAGAGGGATTAAAGTTTGGAGCCAAGAGGTCATGTTTCAGCTGTACAAAACTTTGGTGTGGCCGCACTTGGAGTATAGCATATAGTTCTGGTTGCCGCATTATAGGAAGGATGAGGAAACATTGGAAAGGGTGCAGAGGAGATTGACCAGGATGTTGCCTGGTATGGAGGGAAGGTCTTATGAGGAAAGGCTGAGGCTGTTTTTGTTAAAAAGAAGATAAAGAGGTGATTTAATAGAGGCATACAGGATGATCAGAGGATTAGATAGGGTAGACAGTGAGAGCCTTTTTCCTTGGATGATGATGGCTGGCATGAGGAGACATAACTTTAAATTGAGAAATGATATATATAGGACAGATTTTTTTACTCAGAGAGTAGTAAGGGTGTGGAATGACCTGCCTGCAACAGTAGTGGATTCGCCAACATTAAGGGCATTTAAATGGTCATTGGATAAACATATAGATGATAAAGGAATAGTGTGGGTTACATGGGCTTTGGTTTGGTTTCACAGTTTGGTGCAACATCAACAGCCAAAGTGCCTGTACTGCACTGTAATGTTCTATGTTCTATGAAAGTCGATGTTTCATGTCAGGACCCTTCATCAGGATAATTTAGGATATCTGATTGGCATGGATGAGTTGGACATAAAGGGTCTGTTCTGTTTTGTACAGCTCAATGACTCTATGACTGTAAGTGACCACGAACTAAGAGAGTAAGCAAGCAGCCCAGTGCTGCAGCCTGAGGTGGGTCTGTTTCAACAGGTTTTTAATGCTAATTGCCAGTATGCCTTGCAATGCATATCTCTCTCACACACACACACACACGCACACACGCACACACACACAGACACACACACACACAATGAGGTTTACAACATTGCACACATGTCAGGGGCAGGTTGGTTTTTATATTCCATTCTCTCTTCAAACCTGCTGTTGGGGAATATAAAATCCAGTCCATTTTGAGTTTTTGTCTTTGAGTGTAATAATTCTTTGTGTGTGTGTGTGTGTGTGTGTGTGTGTGTATGTATTTCAGAGTCAGTCAGTCTTAGGACAGTACATTACCCCAATATTTCTCCAGTGCAGACAATGATCTCCTCTTATCAATAATAAAACATTCACTTTGAAACTCATTTCTTTTGTGTAGATGAAGAAATCATTTTAAATAAATTGATGCTGGGAAGTGATACAAACAGCCAATTTATGTCTAGGCAGAAGTTCTTGGGAACTTGGAGTTCCCCCGTGAGCTGAACTCGTACGCTGAGTGCAGTAAACAGGGGATAGATAGGTACACACCAAACTGGCCATACCTCCATTGTCTAACAGCTGAATTGTCGGGATAAAAGTTTTGTCACCACTTTATAATATCTGCATTGCCAACTTTAAAAATATTTTAAAAGTTTTGAGTTGCGTTGGTAGTTACAGGGAGAGAATTTTCTTTATGAATACTATAGTTTGTAGGAGGAATAGAGAAGAGGGAGGCACAGTTGTAAGGTCACAGGAAAAAATGAGTTAAATAGAGACAGAGTCATGAGTCAATTCCAACCCAGTCAGGATACAGTGAGGGGAGCATGTGTAGGAACGAGGGACGAGACGTATAGAAGAGTTGTGGCCACATAAGTAATGTAGAAAAAGACAATTGCTGCAACAGTGCCTGAGAAACAGTAGACTGTATGCAACTGCAGACAGTGAGACAAATGTATTTGTGTAGTTGTTAAACAATTGGCTGTGGTATAATTGTGCTTTCCACAGTCTAAGTAATGCATTCGGTTGATGACCGGTTTGTGTTATAATGCAGCACGCAGTTATCAAGCCATACAGAAGCAGGGGATTTCCAGTTGCACCAGGCAAGCAATTTCAAATCCTGGGGACCGTGTGGTGCTAGATAATTAAACCCCAGATCTTGCTCTGCGTAAAAAAGAGAACCATTTTTTGGATGATTCTTGGAACAGGTCAAGGAAAATCCCCATTCAATAGAAGCTGTACCAGCAGAGGAAGTGCTGACCCTATCAAAATGAAGCCAGTTAATTTTAATATTGATGATGAGTGTATTTTGCTGGAGAGATAGGTGTTTGGGAAGAAAATGAGAAATTTGACATCTGAAAGGTTTATCTAAAATACACCAGAATGTGCACTGGAAGTCTTTTATTAATTGCTCCTCAAGTTTAAAACTCCTCTTAGCTTGCTTTTATGCTGAGGAAATTTATACTGAGCACCAAGAGCCTAGACTTGTGTGTGAGGGTTAATTGCCTTCCAGGGTCTCCATCCTAGCCATCAGTACCCCATTGTTCTTCCCAGACTCAATGATATTCTCAGAGTAAAGCTTAGGGCAAGTAAAAACGTAAATGATTCTCCACTCCCTTTTAACAGCTCCACAACAAACTTCACCTTGGTTTGAGTCAGCTGGGGCATTGTAAGGTTGAGTATCTGTTGAAATCACTTTGTCTGCATGCATTTATCGTTCAATCTGTGTTTGACTGTAGATGTCTCATTCTCTCTCATTCTCTGAATGACTGTCTCTTTGTCCCTGTGTTTCTCCTAATGACTTCCTTAATAGGTTGATTCAGATATGACTGTATGCCTCCAAAATGTATTATTCTTTCCATGTGGGTGTGCATCTGACCCTCACCTGCTGGGTTGTATTTGCATTTTGCTGAGAGAGTAACTCTAATGGCTGTGACAGCTTTTGCACCCAGCTTCTTTCCTATGCTAAGTGACAGGGCACACTGTGGAATGCAGACATTCACTCACAGAATGAGGGCTTCTCTGGCTCGGTCAGCATTTATTGCTCATCCCTAATTGCTCAGAGAGCAGGTATGAGCCAACCACGTTGCTGTGGGTCTGGAGTCACATGTAGGCCAGACCAAGTAAGGATGGCAAATTTCCTCCTGAAAGGACATTAGTGAACCAGATGCAGTTTTCATTACACTTTTAATTCCATATTCTTTATTGAAAATTGTTTATTGAGTCTCCAGAGTACGCTGAAGCTACCTCTACACTGTCCTATCAAATATTTTCTCAAACAAACCATAGACCTTGTAATTCTTTTGCTTTTAATCAGAGTGCAATGATTTCAGGGGTGATGCCTATGGTGATTAAAGATCTTGACTTTGAAACCGAAGGAAATAAAAATGTGGGGGTTCAAAACAAGCTGCCAACACACTGCTGCCTATTTTACACTATTGCAAAAACCAAAACATCTTAATATAAATCCTCAATTTCTACTCCTTAATTTGACCATGAGTTGAATGATCTAAACATGAGTTGCTATCTTGCTTTGGAAAATTTGTAATGAAGTATATGAACAATTTGGTGATCTTTGCTTCATTTAGCTTACTGGTTACATAACAACAAAGTGTTTTTTGGAAATTTGGGGAATTTTAGGTGATGAACAGAAATAGAGGAGTGATTCCCCCTTGTGGTGGAATAGAAATCTTTATCATTGCCTTTAGTCTGTATATAGTATGACTATGGTCCTGGCAGTATGTGAAATGGCAGTACAGAGACATGATGTACACACTTTTCATAATAGTATGGGGATCACAGCATTACAGATAAATATACTCAAATTTATTAAGTATTTGATAACTATTATGGATTATAAATTTTCATGCACTTAGCAGCATTTACATGTTTTAAACCAGTTAACATATGAACTGGGAAAAGATCAACTGATCACACTTCATTGAACTCCAAAGGCTTGGTGCCCACAATAATGAACATGATTTAATCGAGGTGAGTCAAGGCAGATTTGTTAAGGGAAGGTTGTGTCTCTAGTAATTGTAACCAGGTGGATCTTGTTGACTACAAGGTCCTTGAATGGGATTGTTCACATGGGCCAATCAAGAATGCCAGGCTGATCAATACCAAAGAGGTGATTGGCTGCATTCGAGCCCGGATGTCCCTGGAGAAGGAACATGTGGTGTCTACCAACACCCTCGAGCTGTTCAGGTAGAGGTGAACACCGCAGGGAGTGGAGTGTTTTATTTTGATTTAACCCCTGCTCTCCCCTTCACTGTTTGATCACACAGCATTGCCTTTTGATGTGAAGGGCACTGCTTATCACTGGCCACTTGGGTGTTTCTTTTCTTCCTGGTGGTGGAAATTGAATAAAGATTTGTGCACCTTGAGTCTTTCACTGTGTCTCACACCTGCACACACACACCATGGGTGTGGGGGAAAAAATAAGCACTACCGCAGTTAGGCGGTAGTGTGGGGGGAAAGAATGAAGAAATTTTTAAAAATACAAACAGGTGATTTTTTTTTCTTATATCTCCTCCCCACACTACTGCCAAATAGCAGTCGTGCTTATTTCTCCCCAGTATCCATTATGTCTGCATGTCGGTGTAGGACACAGTGAAGAAATATTAAATGCAGAAAGCTTTATTTGTAAACCACTGCCAGGAAGAAGAAGGAAAAAAAACCCAAAAAATATAAAGAGGGGATTTAGAATCTCCTCAGTTCATGGGACTGATTCTGAGGTGGCTAACCACAAGTAAATAAAGGGTGACTTGGTGATGTGATACCAACTTCTGTGCAGTTATTTCAGTGTCTAATGAACCTTTTTGAAGATGTAAAAGAAGAAAAAGAATAGCTACAGAGAGAATAGGACTCCTCAAGTACAAAAGTGGACATGTATGTGTAGGACCACAGGAGATGGGCGAGGTCCTCAATAAATATTTCTCCTCTGTGTTTACCATGGAGAAAGACATGAAGAGGGGAACTTGGGGAAGTTAGTGGTCACGTGTTAGGGCCAGTAGAGGAGGTGTTGGATGTATTAGAATGTATGAAGGTGGATAAATCTCCTGGACCTGACCAAATATGTCCAAGTGGCTAGAGAAGGAATTGCAGGGGCCCTGGCTGATATTTTTGTATCATCATTAGCCACGGCTGAGGTCCCTGAAGACTGGAGGGCAGCGAATGTTGTGCCCTTATTCAAGAAGGGCTGCAAAGAGAAACCTAGGGACTATAGACCTGTAAGCCTAACATCTGTGGTAGATAAGAGATAAATTATACATGCATTTTGAAAGGTAGGGTTTGATTAGAAATAGGAGAAAGTGAGTACTGCAGATACTGGAGATCAGAGCTGAAAAATGTGTTGCTGGAAAAGCTGAAGAAGGGCTTATGCCCGAAACGTTGATTCTCCTGCTCCTTGGATGCTGCCTGACCTGCTGCGCTTTTCCAGCAACACATTTTTCAGCTTTGATTAGAAATAGCATGGCTTTGTGAATGAGAGAACATGCCTCACAAGCTTATTAGAATTCTTTGATGAAGTGACCAGGAAGGTTAACGAGGGCCGGGCAGTAGACATAGTCTGTATGGATTTCAGTAAAGCCTTTGATAAGGTTCCACATTGTAGGCTGCTCTGGAAGATTAGAGTGCAAGGAATCCAGGGGGAGCTGGCAAATTGAATACACAATTGGCTTGGTGGTAGGAAGCAGAGGGTAATAGTGGAAGGATGCTTGTTGGACTGGAGACCTGTCACTAGTGGAGTCGGTGCTGGGCCCATTCCTTTTTGTTGTCTACATTAATTATTTGGATGAGAGTGTCCAAGGCATGATTAATAAGTTTGCAGTTGACACTAAAATAAGAGGTATCGTGGATAGTGAGGAAGGTTGTCAGAAATTGCAGCTGGATCTTGGTCAGCTGGGGAAGTGGGCCACGAAATGGCAAATGGAGTTTAATATAGACAAGTGGAGTTTAATATAGACCTTGCGTTTATAAAGTCAAATCAAGTTAGGAGTTTTGTGGTGAATTGTACGGCCTTAAGGAGTGCAGTGGAACAGACGGACCTTGGAATGCAGGTTCACAGTTCTCTGAAAGTGGAGTCACAGGTAAACAGGGCAGTGAAGAAGACTTTTAACATACTGGCCTTCATCAGTCAGGGCGCTGAGTATAAAAGTTGGGAAGTTATGTTGCAACTGTACAGGATGTTGGTGATGCTGCATTTGGAGTATTTTGGAAGGATGTTTTTAAACTGGAAAGAATGCAGAAGAAATTTACAAGGATGTTGCCTGGACTCAGTGGTGTGAATTATAGGGAGAAGTTGGACAAGTTAGAACTTCCTTCTTGACAGTGTAGGAGACTGAGGGGTGACCTTATAGAGGTGTATAAGATCATGAGAGGCATGGACAGGGTGAATGCACTCAGTCTTTTCCCAGGGTTGGGGATTCAAGGATTAGAGGGCATCAGTTTAAGGTTAGAGGGGAAAGAATAAAAGGGATCCTGACGGGCAAGTTTTTTTACACAGAGGGCATATGCAATGAGCTGCCAGTGGAAGTGGTTGAAGCGGATGCATTAACAACATTTAAAAGACATTTGGACAAATACATGGATAGGAAAGGTTTGGAAGTATATTGGCCAAGTGCAGGGAAATGGACATTTTGGTCAGCATGGATCAGTTTAGGCCATAGGGCCTACCTCTGTGCTGTAGGACTCTATGATGCTTAGATTAGATTACTTACAGTGTGGAAACAGGCCCTTCGGCCCAACAAGTCCACACCGCCCCGCCGAAGCGCAACCCACCCATACCCTTACATCTACCCCTTACCTAACACTACAGGCAATTTAGCATGGCCAATTCACCTGACCTGCACATCTTTGGAGTGTGGGAGGAAACCCACGCAGACACGGGGAGAACGTGCAAACTCCACACAGAGAGTCGCCTGAGGCGGGAATTGAACCCGGATCTCTGGCGCTGTGAGGCAGCAGTGCTAACCACTGTGCCACCGTGCCGCCCACAATGCTATGACTGTATGACTCTAAGCAAGGAAAGTTAATGAAGGTAGTGTGTTTGATTCTGTTATGATTGCAGCTGATATTATTACTGGATAAATCAGATCATAAAATTTGACGGTAGATCATATTTTGTTTCGAAAAAGCAAACGATGAACTGCAGATGCTGGAAATCAGAAATGAAAATAGAAATTGTTGGAGAACCTCAGCAGGTCTGGCAGCATCTGTGGAGAGGAAGCAGAGTTAACATTTCGGGTCCAGTGACCCTTCTTCAGAATTATTTTGTTTTGATCAGGTTTAAACGAGATGGTATCTCACTGAGACAGAACCATCCAATGTTGCAATTATTGTGTTAAAAAGGCATAAGTTTATTCAACAAGCAATGAGATAAAATAGAACAAACCAATCTATTCATTTATCACATAAATTCAAAGAGCTTTAAATGCATGTCGTAAGTATAAATCTATTAATCCTAAAACACTCCATTACTTGATTGAAAAGAACCCAAAAAAACTTATAAAAGAACTGTTATACAGTACCAGAGTCACTTTCTTTAGAAGCTAGCCTTGAAATTCTCCACCATAGGGAGTTATTTAGACCATAAGACCGTGAGACATAGGAGTAGAAATTAGGCCATTCACCTTATGATTTTATAAACCTCTGTAAGGTCACCTCTCAACCTCCTATGCTGTAGTGAAAGAAGTCCCGGCCTATCCAGCGTCTCCTTATAACTCAAGCCCATCATTCCTGGAAACAACCTGGTAAGTCTCTTCTGAACCCTCTCCAGCTTAACATTATCCTTCCTGTAATAGGGCAATCAGAGCTGGACACAGTACTCCAGAAGATGCCTCACCAATGCCCTGTACAACCTCAACATGATGTCGCAACGTCTATTCTTAAAGGTTAGAGCAATGAAGGCAAGTGTGCCCTTTCTATATGTGATGCAAACTTCAAAGAATTATGTACCTGAACCCCTAGGTCTCTCTGTTCTACAACAAGGCCCTACCAAAATGCAGCACCTTGCATTTATCCATTGGGTCAATGGGCTGAGGACTGGCAGGTGGAGTTTAATTTGGACAAGTACATGAAAGGGAAAGGTTTGGAGGGATATGTGGGCAAGTGGGACGAGTTTGGGAACATGGTCAGCATGGACTAGTTAGACCAAACGGTCTGTTTCCATTATATAAATCAGACAGTTTACATCAGACAGTCTACATGGATTTTATTGATACTTTAGACAAGGTCCCACATGATAGACTGACCAGAAATTTTGTGTTCATGAAGCTGGGTAAAAGTAGCAAGTTGGATCTAAAATTGACTGAATGGTAGGAAGTAAAGATTGATGGACAGAATGAGAAATCGAAGAGAGAGAAGTATCGGCACAGCAGTTGTTTAGACCATAAGACCGTGAGACAGGAGTAGAAATTAGGCCATTCAGCCCATTGAGTTTGCTCTGCCATTCAATCATGGCTGATAGGTTTCTCAGCCCCATTCTCCTGTTTTCTCCCTGTAACCCTTGATCCCTTTGATACTCAACAGCCCCTCTCTCTCTATCTCTCTCTCTGTCATAAATATACTCAATGACCTGGCCTCCACAGCCTTTTGTGGTAATGATTCCATAGATTCACCACTCTCTGGCTGAAGAAGTTTCTCCTTACCTCTGTTCCAAAAGGTCTTCCTTTTACTCTAAGGCTGTGCCCTTGGGTCCTAATCTTTCCTACCAATGGAAACATCTTCCCAACATCCACTCTGTCCAGGCCAATCAGTATTCTGTATGTTTCAATTAGATCCCTCCTCGTCCTTCTAAATTCCATCAAGTATAGACCCAGAGTCCTCAAACATTTTGTCATATGTTAAGCTTTTCATTCTTGGGACCATTCTCGTGAATCTCCTCTGAACACACTCCAAGGCCAGTACATCCTTCCTGAGATATGGGGCCCAAAACTGCACACAATACTTCAAATATGGTCTGATCAGAGCATTATAGAGCTTAAGAAGTATATCCCTGCTTTTATTTTCAAACCCTCTCAAAATAAATGCCATCATCGTATTTGCCTTCCTAACTACTGACTCAACCTGCAAGCTTACCTGGAGAGAATCCTGGACTAGAACTCCCAAGTCTGTTTGCACTTCAGATTTCTGAATTTTCACCCTATTTAGATATAATTCATGCCTCTATTCTTCCTAGCAAACTGCATGACCGTCCCACGTTGTACTCTATCTGCCACTTTTTTGCCCACTCTCCTAACCTGTCTAAATCCTTCTGCAGCCTCCCCGCCTCCTCAATGCTACCTGTCCCTCTACCTATCTTTGTCTCATCTGCAAACCTAGCCAGAAAATCCTCAGTTCCTTCATCTGGATCAGAAACATATAAAGTGAGAAGTTGTGATCCCAACACTGAGCATTGTGGAACACCACTTGTCACCAGCTGCTATCCTGAGAAGGGTCCTTTTATCCCCACTCTTTGTTTTCTGCCAGACAGCCAAGCTTCTGTCCATGCTAGCACCTTGCCTCTGACATCATGGATCTTTATCTACTCAGTTGCTTCCTGGACAGCACCATGTCAAAGGTCTTCTTGAAGTCCAGGAAGATAACATCCATTGGCTCTCCTCGGTCTAATCTGCTTGCTACTTCCTCAAAGAATTCTAGCAGCTTTGTCAGGTATGAGCTCCCCTTGATGAAATCATGCTGACTTTGCCCTATTTTACCATATACTCCCAAGTATTCAATAGACTCCAAAATATTACATACGACTGAGCTTAGGCTAATCGGTCTTAGATTAGATTCCCTACAGTTTGGAAGCAGGCCCTTCGGCTCAACAATGTCACACTGCTCCTCCAAAGAGTAAGCCACCCAGATCCATTTCCCTCTGACTTATGCAACTAACACTGTGGGCAATTTAGCATGGCCAATTTACCTGACCTGTACATCTTTGGACTATGGAGGAAACTTGAGCACCTGGAGGAAACCCATGCAGACACGGGGAGAATGTGCAAACTCCATCCTGACATTCACCTGAGGCTGGAATCGAACCTGGGTCCCTTGTGCTGTGAGGCAGCAGTGCTAACCACCAAGCCACTGTGCCACCCTACAATCTATAATTTTCTATCTTTTGCCATTCTCCCTCTTTAAACTGGGGTATCATGGTAGTGATTTTTAGTCCTCTGGGACCCTTCCTAATTCTAGTGATTCCTGAAAGATCACCACTAACGCCTCCACTATCTCTTCAGCTATCTCCCTTGGAACTCTGGAGTGTAGTCCATCTGGTCCAGGAGATTTATCCACCTTCAGGTTATTTGGTTTTTTCAGCACTTTCTTCTTGGTGCCAGCTAACAGATTCAGCTCTGTCCCCTCACTTCCTTGAATTTTTGGGATATTACTTGTGTCTTCCACCCAAGACTGACGCAAAGTAATTATTCAGTTTCCCAGCCATTTCCTTGTTCCCCACTACAATCTCTCCAGCATCATTTTCCAGCAGCCCAATGTCTGCTTTTGCCCCTCTTTTGCCCTTTATGTATCTAAAGAAACTTTACAGTCTTCCTTTATATTACTGGCTAGCTTACTCTTAAATTTAATCTTTTCCCTCCTTATTTCTTTCTTCATTGCCATCTGTTGATCTTTGTAAGCTTCCCAATGTCCTTTCTCTTTTGCTTTTATGCTATCCCTGACTTATCTATCAGCAATGGTTGCCTCATCCTCTCTGTACCAAGCTTCTTTCCCCTCAGGATGAATCTCTGCTGTGTCTCCTGAATTACTCCCAGAAAGTCCTACCATTGGTGGTCCATTGTCTTTCCTGCTAGGCTCCTCTCCCAGTCAATTCTACCCAGCTCCTCCCTCATGTCTCTGTAGTTGCCTTTATTTAGCTGTAATACTATTACCTCTGATTCTATCTTCTCCATCTCAAATTGCATAGAAAATTCAATCATTTTATGATCACTGCCTCATTGCACAACACTAAATCCAGTATTGCCTGTTCACTAGTGGTCTCCCCACAGACTCCAAAAAGCCATCTTTAGGCATTCCATAAATTCCTTTTCTTGCAATCTGATTTTCCCAGTCCACTGCGTATTGAAATCCCCCATGATCACTGTAACTTTGCCTTTGCTACATATCTTTTCTATCTCCTAGTGTATCTTGCGCCCCAGGGACTGATGACTGTTTGGAAGCCTGTACATAACTCCAACTATGGCTTTGTTTCCCTTTGCTCCTCAATTCTACCCACACAGATTCTACACCATCTGACCCTACTTTGTTTCTTACTATTGATTTAGTTTCATTTCTTATTAATAAGACAACCCCATCCTCTCTGCCCACCTATTTGGGTGATTTTACAACAAAAGAGTTGCAGTCTCACTGCAAGGCTGGGATTATTATTTACTCTTCCAACAGTACTTTGATTTAGCTCCCTCCCTTGTTTCCCCACATTAATGGAGTTTTGTTATTGTCACAGTGCCATGGGTGGGCTGTGTTTGCAATTTCAGTGTCTTTGTTAATTTGATGGTGGGTTAGTAAATCAAAGAGGAGCTGTGTTCAATGTTTGTAATGGTTATTTGTAAATTTGGTGTTTATTATACAATGGAGCTGGTTTCTTTCCCAGTAGGGAGCTGGCTTCTGGACAGGAAGGGATTCAGAATGGAAAGGTTGAAGCTGGTTCTTTGTGCTAAACTACAAATTTATGACAAAACACTTGTAATCTCTGAGTCTTTTGCTGCCCAATTCAATGTGCAGATATCAGACTGTTAAACATGGTCATGGAGGTTTAACCATGATCTCTTCAGATGACAAAAAAGCAGAAGGAACTTCCTGTTTGACCAGTATTTTAGCTCACAGTTTGTTTTTAAGATTAAATGGCTGAGTCATCCAGCAGGATTACAAATTATGATTCCTCGCCCATGTTTTGTAATTGGGACATACAAACAAAGGACGAATGAGGGGGAGATGTGGACTTGGCTCATTTCTCTAACCAAGAAGAAACAAAGTTTGGTTTCAGCTTTACCTTTACCAGGAAACAGTAAGATTAGAAATAAAATATTTTGGAACAGAATGTTACAAACTTGGATAATAAAGAGGGATTGTAGATTCTAAAATGAAACAAAGAACTGCAGATGCTGGAAATCTGAAACAAAAAGAGAAATTGCTGTAGAAACTCAGCAGTTCTGAAGCATCTGTGAAGGGAGAGCAAACTTTAAACTTCAGGCCCAGTGACTTCTTCAGAACTGATGGTAGCTAGGAAAATGTAGTAAAAATGCTAAAGACAGGAGTTGGGGTAAAGGAGTAAGTGATAGGTGGTGACAAAGCCCAGAGGGAGAGTAACACAGTTAGGTAGACAAAGGAGTAGATCATGGTAAACCAGGGAGAAAGAGGTGCTGCTAACAGGGATCATTATTAGGTGAAAATGAGTTGGTTGTGCTGTAAGCAGTTGAGAGTGTGGTGCTGGAAAAGCACAGCAGGTCAGGCAGCATCTGAGAAGCAGGAGAATCGACGTTTCGGACAAAAGCCCAAAAGCCTCACTTTTGCCCTGTGCATAAGCAGCCCATGTGATGACAGGGCCTGTGGTGTGGAGGTGGTAAAGGACATGGAAGGGGGTCTTCAGGCTCTAAAATTATTGAACTCGACATTGAGTCCTGAAAGTTGTAAGGTCCCCAAGCAGAAGTTGACATGCTGTTTCAGCATATGCTGAACTTTGCTGGAGCTCTGCAACAGGCCCAAGATGGAAATGTTCGCTGGGGAGCATGGTGGTGTGTTGAAGTAGAAGGCAATCAGAAGCTTGGAGTCATTTTTACAGATGCAATGTAGGATTTCCACAAAGCGGTCACCCAGTCTGCATTTTGTTTCTGTGTTTTGTCAATGTGGAGGAGACCACATTGTGAGCAGTGAATACAGTAATCCTGATTGAGTGAAGTGCAGGTAAATCATTGCTTCTACTTCTCCTGGAAGGTGTATGTCTGGGGCCTTGGATTGTGAGGAAGGAGGAAGAGGTAAATGGGCAGGTTTTGCACTTTCTGGGATTTCAGGGAGGGTGCTGTGGCAAGGATTTGAGCATGAAGGAGGAGTGAACCAGAGTGTCTCAAAGGGCACAATCCATGCAAAATGCTGACAAGGGAGGAATGGGGAATATGTGTGGTAGTGGCATCCCATTGGAGAAGATGGAAATGGTCATTCATGATCCTTCAGATGCAGATGCTTGTGGGGTGGGAGGTGGGGACCTGGGTTATGCAATTTGTGTTGTGGGACGGAAGCGGAGGGGTGAAAATACATTTGGACATGGAGAATGATAAAACATTTGTACTCAGTAAAGTGATTTGCAATTTGCGGGATCAGGGCATTATTGCATTCTGTTGAGGGAAATGGTCGAAGAAGTATTATTGGCTGTTGCAGATAGGAGTCTGATTAAAAGAGGATTATATGGAAACTGCTGAATACTCCTCTAAATAATTAAAGCTGCTTTTAATGGATGCTGGTGACATGGATAAAGAATATGAACCCCTTGTTGTAGAGTCATGATGTTCTACACCATGGAAGCAGGCCCTTTGGTCCAACTTGTCCATGCCACCCATTTGCCAGTGTTTGGTCCATCTACCTCCATTCCAATCCCAGCAATGTTCCTGTCCAAATGTTTTTTAAATAACAAAATTTTACTTGCCTGCACTACTACCTCTAGCAGGCTGTTCCAGACACTCACCACCTTCTGTGTGAAAAAACGGCCTCTCTGGATCCTTTTGTATCTCTCCTCCCTCACCTTAAACCTATGATTTTTAGTTTTAGACTCCCCTACCATAGGGAAAAGCTGTTAGGCAAAAGTGAGGAATCCAGATGCTGGAAACCAGGGTCTAGATTAGAGTGGTGCTGGAAAAGCACAGCAGTTCAGGCAGCATCCGAGGTGCAGGAAAATCAACGTTTTGGGCAAAAGCCCTTCATCAGGAATCGAGGCAGGGAGCGTCCAGGGGGGAGAGATAAAAGGGGGAGGGCGGGGCTTGGGAGAAGGTAGCAAAGAGTACAATAGGTGAATGGGGGTGGGGATGGAGGTGATAGGTCAGAGAGGAGGGTGGGGGAAGATAGCAAAGACTATAATGGGTGGATGGAGGTGGGGATGAAGGTGATAGGTCAGAGAGGAGGGTGGAGCGGGTAGGTGGGAAGGGAGATTGGCAGGTAGGACAGGTCATGAGGGCGGTGCTGAGCTGGAAGTTAGGAACTGGGGTGAGGTGGGGGAAGGGGAAATGAGGAAACTGGTGAAGTCTACACCAATGCCCTGGGGTTGAAGTGTTCTGAGGCGGAAGATGAGGCGTTCTTCCTCCAGGCATCGGGTGGTGAGAGACCGGTGATGGAGGAGGCCCAGGACCTGCATGTCCTCGGCAGAGTGGGAGGGGGAATTGAACTGTTGGGCCACGGGATGGTGGGGTTGATTGGTGCGGGTGTCCTGGAGATGTTCCCTAAAGCACTCTGTGAGGAGGCATCCGGTCTCCCCAATGTAGAGGAGTCTGCAATGGGAGCAATGGATACAATAAATGACATTGGTGAATGTGCTATGAATCTATGACCCAATGTAAATTGTAATGAGCATTTAAAAGTCAACCACATTGCTGTGGGACTGGAATTACATATAGGCCAGACCAGGTAAGGGTGGGGGTTTCCTTCTTTAAAGGACATTAGTGAACCAAATGGGTTTTTCTTCTAACAATCAACTATGGTTTTGTGGTCACCATTAGGCTCTTAATTCCAGATTATTTTTCAATTGATTTCAAATTCCACTATCTATCATGGCAGGATTTGAACCAGAGTACCCAGAACATTACCTGGGTCTCTGGGTTGATAGTCAAAGAATAATATTACTAGGCCATTGCCTCCTCTTTTTGCCATCATTGCAATTTATGTATCCCTCAGTTATAGCATCATAGATTTCCAGCATGGAAAAAGGCCCTTCCACCCATTGTTCTTTCCATCCCCATGTGTCCTTCATGTAGCTGGGAAGGCTATCTTGACAAAGTCCCCTGACTCTGTAGGCAGAACACCACAGTACTCTTACAGTTGTCATGTCTGATATGGATTTTGATACAGCAGGGTATTTTTCTTGATGTGGTAATGCTTCTGTAACATAAAAAACTAGGTGTGTATATTGTGACAATGAAGCATCCAGCAGATGTTTATTACAGCTAGCCAATATGTAAAGGAATATTACATATTCAAGCAACATCAGTGTCTAGGCTAATACTAAACTATTAGATTACAACCAAGGAAAATGCTCCAAGTAATGCATCATGCTTCAAGTGAGCCAAATTAAATGGGAGTCAGAGGTTTTATACCTTTAAGTTACATGCTGTGATGCAGCAATGATGCAATGAGCATGATTATTAAAAGCATACTGACATACCGACTATAACACAACAATGACCACCTGGCCTGTCCATCACATGGATGGTCTGTCAATAGATTGCTTGTGAAGGCCTCTTTTTAATTTGTATGTTTCAAGTCAAAGTAGAGCAGAAACCAGATTTTGTTTAAAGTTTAAAGATTAGTTTATTAAAATAAATTATGATTGAAGGTTCCTCATAGATAAAGAAATAAAGCAATGGAAAATAAATTGCAGATACTAAGTTTCAAACAGTTACAAATAAGATACTATTAAGGCCAGTAGCTTGAATTTCTTGTTGCTGAAGTGAAGAGGTTAACATTACAAATTAGAACAAGCAGAACTGTTGGTTTCAATAATTCAATTGGTGGTATTTTCTGGTACAGGTATGTTTCTCATAACAGCAGATTTTGGGGGAGAGAGAGAGAGAAGTTTCCTCATTCTTCAATAGTTTGTGGTTTTGAGGCTTTCTGGTTGACTTCCCTGTCCTGACTTGGATTTCTGTAAATCCTTTAGCTTTGTTCACTCTTTTTGGTCAGAACTGCTTCCTCTGAAAGATGTTTACCTCAGGGCCTTCTTCTCAAAGTCCTAAACCCTAAGAAAGTGATGCAGATTTGGCCTACAAAAATGTCTCATTCAAACTGATGAGTAACCCTTTCAAATGTGAAGAGTTGATTTTTCCACAGTTGGGACCGGACTCATGTATTGCTTTTTAGCAGAAGCAAGCAGGATTGCAAATGATATAGTTATTAATTTAAATGGTTTCCATTTTGATATCAGTTTGTGCAGGAATCACTGTTTTGCATCTCAGAAAGAACAATGTTACTCTGACTGAGGTGCATTGTAATTGTCTCCTTTTCGTGATTGAAGACTCAGACATGGCTCAATAGGCTTTGAAATGTTGCACTGTAATAGACATGACCTGCTGTGGCCTTCACCTTGAAGAAACTTTAAAACTTAATTTCCAACTTATAAATCTTTTAAAGCTGAAATGTTCTTTTAACATGCTTTCCTTGGATGGCAGGTCTATAATACAAGTCAGATGTGTCGTCACAGCCTTCCATTGACCATTATATGTATACACTATATTATTATTTGTTGTATGATTAGGTGGTGTGTATGATAAACAGAAGTGCACAACATTGTAGCAGCAGTAATAGAGATGTGTGAAGGTTTAACAGATATGTACAAGCCTCAATATTTTCACATGCAATAGTGGAATAATGCGAAAGTTTAGGGGGAGGTGGTGACATAGTGGTAATGTCACTAATGTCCAGAAGCCCAGGCTATAGTATAAGGGAGACAGGTTTGAATGGTGAAATTTGAATTCAATAAAAGCTAAATCGAATAGGAACCATATTAATTGTCATAAACATCCATCTGGTTCACTGATGCTCTTTCGGGAAGGAAATCTGCCTGGTTTAGCCTACACGTGACTCCATTCCCACAGAAATCTGGTCGACTCTAGCCAGCAAGCACCAAGTCCAAGTTAGATTGTTGAAAACTGGGCAAACGTGACAGTTTAAATCTATCTATTGCTAAGACTTGTGCAGAAACACCTACCATATAACCATCTCTAGAGGACTGACCGTGGTGGCAAAGCTCTACAGACAGAACAATCCATTGGTGCTGCAGGCCTTATCTTCAGGAGGTTGGATGAGGATGATAAGCACTTTGGACTAGGCTAAAAAAGATTCCATCCAGTGACAGCTCCCAAATGGTCCTGACAGTTTGTAGAAGACTGTGGGACCTCAATTATTCAAATGATTTATTAACAACTTGCAAAACGGCATTGAAAATCAAATATCCAAATTTACTGATGACACTTCAAAGGCATTGTAGATGATAGCATAAAATTACAAAGAGATGTGGACAGAATAGGTAGGTGGGCAAAACTGTGGTAGATAGATTTCAATGTAAGTAAGTATGAGATTATCCACTGAAAAATACTGGATTCCTAAGGGGCTTGACTGGGTGAATGATGAGAGGATGTTTCCCCTCATGGGAGTGTCTATGACCAGAGGTCACAGTCTCAGAATAAAGGGGGTGGCAATTTAAAACTGAGATAAGGAGGAATTTCTTCCCTCAGAGAAGTGAAAGTCTTTGGAACTCTTTGCCACAGAGAGCGGCACAGTGGCACAGTGGTTAGTACTGCTGCCTTACAGCGCCAGAGACCCGGGTTCAATTCCCGCCTTAGGTGACTAACTGTGTTACGTTTGCACGTTCTCCATGTGTCTGCGTGGGTTTTCTCCGGGTGCTCCGGTTTCCGTCCACAGATGTGCAGGTCAGGTGAATTGGCCATGCTAAAATTGCCCGTAGGGGTGGGTTGCGGGTCGGTGTGGACCTGTTGGGTTGAAGGGCCTGTTTCCACGCTGTAAGAGAGCTAAGGGGATAGACACTTTGTGTATATTTATGGCTGAGAATGGATAGATTCTTCTTAAGTAGGGGAATCAAGGAATTGCATGGAAAAGACAGGAATATGGACATGAGCAATGACAGATCAGCCATGATTCTATTGAATGGTGGAACAGGCTTGAGGGGCTGAACAGCCTCCTGCTGTCCCTATTTCTTATGGTCTCATCTATCTCCACAGGAGCATTCCAAGGAGACAACTTGGGCCATCCAAAGTTTACAGCATTAAACAAACCTCGGGTTAAAATAAAGTAGGGTCTATTTCTACATTAAAAAGGGATAGTTTGCAACATATTTATACACATTTGTGTCTCAGAAGGAAGGAAAAGAATAAGGAGAGAAGTTACAAATTACAGATTGCTTAAAATAAAAAATATTGCAATCAGTCCAAGTGAATTTGAGTTCAGTAAGTCAATGTCCACTGGAGGTTTGTTCAGTTGGTTGTGCACAGAAGTCCCTTTTGCAGGAGAGCAGATGAGGTCAAATGCTGCTGAAGGTACTGTTATAAGCTATGAATTGGTTTACTTTGCAGCTGAAATACAGGTTTCTTTCCATACATCATAATTTAAAGAATTTGAATTCAAAGGCAGGCATAAGCTTGGACTTGTGGACTCTGTTCTATTCTGCTCTTATGAGCAGACTAATTTAAGAAGTCAAATCTCTATAATTAAAGGGATTTTTAAAAAATCAGTAATTTCAGTCATCTTACTGATGGTTCTTCTGACTTAGCCACTGAGCTAAGAAGGTGTCATTTGATGTCCTGCCCAAAACATATTGTGTTTTGTACAGATAACCATGGAGTCATTAGTACTAAGTCAAGTAATGATGGTTTCTTATGGCCTCCTGTTTACAGAAGTCCAAGGTAGACATCTCATCTATCGTTCCTTTGTTTTAGGATGTCTACCCATTGCAAGGAGTCTCACATTCCAGGAAGTGATTCACTTGTTTTTATTCTGTAATCCTCCCCCCACATTCCTGATGAAGGCCTTATGCCCGAAACGTCGATTCTCTTATTCTTCGGTGTGCTGACCTAGTGTGCTTTTCCAGTGCCACACTTTTCAACATTTTTAAAAGCAGTCAACTTGATCATTTTGCGCTCATTAGCAGCCATTTTAAAATCCAGCAAAAGTCCATTCAAAAGAAAATAATTTGAACAAGATGTTTTTTCTAAAAAAAAACCTCTCCTTTCCTACCCTCTGGGCATTCTATATGTATAGTTATATCCTCAAAGAAAGCACCACATTATTGTTTCATCAGTCCTTGTTGTATGATTGTCTCAAAGTAAGTCTAGATGGTTCTTCTGAATCATAGACTGACAATGATTTGATCAGACAAAGAAAAATTATTACACGGTCAAGAGAAAATGGAAATCACTGGAACAAACATTTGCTTCTCTGCAATTCGGCAGAAAGTCAGAATAAACACTTCACAAAGTGAGGATATGGGTTCTTTGTGGAAGTGTGAAAGATCTTTAATGAGCTGTTGTCATGAGAGGCTTACCCATAACAGAATCAGAAATCACACAACACCTGAAGTCACCTGATGAAGGAGCAATGCTCTGAAAGCTTGTGATTTCAAATAAACCTGTTCGACTATAACCTGGTTTTGTGTGACTTCTGACTTTGTCCAACACCGACACCTCCATATCATGGCTATCATAACAGAATAACCTTAAGGGGGAAAAGATGTCAACTGTAAGCATCGGATCTAATACCCCTGAAGCACCACTAGAAGTGCATGTTCAAGTCCTGAAAGTGAAGTTAAGGACGGTGCCACACATAACACTCAAATGAAGATCATTGTCAATCTATACCCATGAATTAAGATAAAAGTTATTTTTTCTTCTTTATTCTTTCACGGAAGGTGGGCTTTTCTGGCAATGCCATCATTTGTTGTTCATCCTATTTGCCCATGAATTGGTTAGCTAGACTATTTCAAAGTGTGCTTAACAGTCAACCATGCTGCCAAGCGTTGCTCTACACGTAGACCAGATTGGGTAAGTATGACATATTTTCTTTTGTTAAGTGAATCAGATGGATTTTTACAACAATTAGCAATAGTTTCATGATTTACCAGGTCAGGTCAAATCAGCAGAATAATTGTTAATACATACTTTTCAAATTATGTACATATCTTATAATTTGTGTTTTCTAATTTAAAGAAAAAACACTTATTGCATTTAGAACATATATTTCAATATACCAACTAACATACCATTGAAAATGTAAATGGTGTGGTACACTTCATTACATTAAGTGAAGTAAGATAACATTAAAAAGTAATCACAGCAGTGTTGATCAGCATATTTGTGTATGAACAGCTCTCCTGGAATTCTATTACTCTTCAATAAAGGACCCTTCATTGGATTACTAATCATTATAATAATGTTTGGACGTGTATATTAAGAGCAAATAACACACCAATATTCAGCACTTTTTCCTTTCTCATTGAGCTAGATGTACAGCACTAATCAAGACATTTTCCTGTACATATTTGAGGAACTCTTCACATCACCTTGCCTTTAACTCTATTCCCTAATCTTCTTGTTTTTATTAGTGTATTTTCTGCAAAGTATGTATTGTCCTGTGTTGTATTTGCCTTTTTGAAACTTTGAGATATTTGATGAATAAAGTAAAAAGAATTGAAGCATGCTACTATTACTGCTATACTTTGTCCGTAGATGTGTGTCTTTATCTTTCTCAAGATTTAGAAGTGTTCAGTAAAGCCCAACTATTCATCCTTTCAACCCTCGAGTATGTTGTCCCTTTGTATAACTGTGACATTATCATTAACATATGCATGCTTGGTTAGGGGATGGATTGACTCCACTCCCTGTATCTTATCTTTTGCTTGCACATTTAGTAACGACAGTTTCATATAGGGTGTCAACTCATTCAGAGCCAGCTCAGAGTCCTCTGGGACCACAATGTATTTCATCTGGGTCTTTTCCAATGTATTTCCTGGATAGACTGACTCTGCTTGACCAACATCCCCCTGGTTCATTGTGCCCAAGACTGGCTCCTGTTTCAGGCAGCAGTCCTGTGAGGTCATGAGATGTGGGTTGAAGTCAGACTCCGTTGTGCTGGACATCCTGTGAATTGAGACTGGATGCCACCACTGTGTCTGTGCATTCAAATGCAAGGCTGAAGACTGGAGGCTTTCAGGGAACATCGGGAAGGGGTCTATTGGGAAGTGAGTCCCAGCATCCAGTGTGAAATCACATGATGTGTTGTGAACTTTATCCCATTCGCAATCTGGCATCATGTTGTTGCTTGACTTGAATGTAAGTTTATCAGAAGACAGATAGTCAGATGACTCAATTTCACCAGACTCCAGTTGGGTCTCTGAGTTCTGTTTCTCTCCAGTTTGTGTTACTTTGGTCCAGGGTGCAGAGACACAATTGCTGAAAGATTTATAACCAACTTCATCAGAAGATCCAGTTGCCATACTGTCAGCATCTGGGCAAACTGAGTAGGTACTTAGTTTGAGTGGGGAGTCTCTGTCTTCATTTACAGTGAAGGGGTGGTACTTGTCTTCTTCTTGGTCTTTCGTGACACTTTTGAACAAGGAGTAATCCGGACCTTCGGAGGTAGAAAAAGGCAAATCCTCAAAGGGCAACGAGAAAGAGGTCAAGGGGCTTTTCAGGACTGGGAAATTGAAACCTGGAAAATGAGGGAAGGGGAATTTTTCATTGGAATCAGAGACCTCCATCAAGGGTTGAAAGACTGGGATGTTCATGGTGCAAAGCTTGACATCAACACTTTCAATCCTGTTCTTCTCTCCAAAACTAGATCAAGGAAAAAACAAAGATGTAAAATTTCTAACACAAAAGTGTATTTTGACATTAAACTATTTGATTAATTTCCTAGATTATGAGATATAGTTCTCTCCCTTACCTGGCAGGTACAGGAATGATTGTATAACTCCAAGCTCTCCAAACCTTTCCAACTAGGTATAGGAATTGAACTGCTCACTAATCCAGCACCTCACTGAATCAACATCTGTACTTCTCCTAATTTGACAAATCACTTTGCCAAAGTTATTGTTGAAGCCTTTTTAAAAATTCTTTCATGGGATATGGATGTCACTGCAAGGCTATCAACTATTGTCCATTTCTAATTGCCCCCAACAAAGTGACGAGCTATCTGCTGTGGATATTCCACATGATATTAGTAAGAGACTTCCAGGAATTTGAGTCAGTGCCACTGAAGTGATGATACATGACTTGCAATGGAAATTGCAGGGCATGATGTTCCTATATCTCAGCCAATTCTACAAGGTGGAGATCACAGGTTTAGATTAGATTAGATTATATTCCCTCCACTATCGAAACAGGCCCTTCGGCCTAACAAGTCCACGCCATCCCTCCAAAGAGTAACCCAACCAGACCCATTCCCCTAACTAATACAACTAACACTATGGGTAATTTAGCATGGCCAATTCACCTAATCTGCACATCTTTGGATTGTGGGAGGAAACCGGAGCACCCAGAGGAAACCCACACAGACATGGGGAGAATGTGCAAACTCCACACAGACAGTCGCCCAAGGGAGAAATGAACACATGTCTCTGGCTCTGAGGCAACAATGCTAACTACTGAGCTACCGTGCCGCCCCTTTGCTGTTGATGGACCCTTGGTGAGTAGTTACAGAACATTTGCATATAGAAGCATACTGGGTGTTGCTGTGCATCAGTGGTGGAGAGAATGAATTTGTAGATAAGTGGATGGTATGTCAATCGAGCATTGCCCTGGATGCTATTGAGCATTTGAGTGTTATTGTTGAGACTAAACTCTTTCAAATAAAGGAGAAAGTTCCATTACACTCCTGACTTGTGCATTGCAGATGGTGAACAGACTTTGGGGAGACAGGAAATTAGTTACTCATGAAAGGATTCGTAGCCTTTGACCCAATATTTATTTAAGCTATGGTACTTATATGGCTCATGTAGTTGAGTTTTTGGTCAATGGTAATCCCCAGCGTGTTGATAAATGAGGAACTCAGCTACAGCACTGACTATCAAGGGGCTGTGGCTATGTTTACTGTTGTTGGAGGAGACCATTGCTTGTTCCTTGCATGGTATGAATGTACCTTGCTACTTTTCAGCCTAAGTTTGGGTTTAGCACAAGTCTTGCAGCACGTGGACACACAATGCTTCAGTATGCGAGGAGCTGCAAATTTATTTATTTTTATTCATTAATGGAATTTGGGTATTGCAGGCTGGCCAGCATTTATTGCCCATCCCTAGTTTCCAATGAGAAGATGGAACTAAGCTGCTTTCATGAACTGCTGGAGTTCATTTGCTATTAGTAGACCCATAATACCATTACAAAGTTCTAGCATTCTGACCCAGGCACAGTGAAGGATTGGTGATATATTTCCAGAGTAGAATGGTGAGTGGCTTGGAGGGGAACTTGCAGTTGGTGGTGTTCCAATGTATTTGCTGCCCTTGTCCTTCTAAATGTTTGTGGTTCTGAACTTTGTTCAATCTTCAGCCAACAACCAAACTTCTGACCATATGATGCAAGAAAGGTATTGATGAAGTAGATGAAGATGGTTGGGTGTAGGACATTCCTGTGAGGAACTCTTGCAATGATGTCATGTGATCAAGGGGAGTAATCTCTAACAACCACAAAATTTTTATTTGTGCTAGGTATGACTCCAACTAGTGGAGAATCTTTGCCCTGTTGGAGTAAAGACCTCTTCCAGGTTGCGTTGGTAAGGTGCTCCAAATAAAGATCAATTTATGCTGCTGAACACAGGACTCAGACTTCTCTTTAAAATCTCTCTCCAACAATCCAATTCACATTGACTTCACTTTTGCCAAGACTGCTTGATACGAGCAAAGAACAAGAATGGGCCATTCAGCCCTTTGAGCCTGCTCCACCATTCAAGCTGATATGATTTCAACCTCAACTTTACGTTCCTACATATCCCCAAGAAGTTTTCCTCCCCTTGGTATCAGAATCTACCTACTTCTGTGTATTGATTGTAATGAGGTCAGCCAGCTGGACTGCATAACACTTCAGATCCCTGATTGGACCAGATTAACTGCCCAATCAGGGAGTCCTGACTGAGAGATAACAAGAGGAGTGTTGGGAGGCAATGGCCTAGTGGTATTATCATTGGACTGTTGATCCAGAGACCCATGTTCGAATCCTGCCTCAGCAGGTGCTGAATTTTGAATTCAATAAATAACTTGAGCTAAGGGCATAATGGTGACCGTGAATCAGGAAAAGTCCATTTGGATCACTAATGTCTTTTAAAAGCAGGGAGTGGAGTGTATTATTTACCCCTCCAATTCTATTTTGATTGAACCCCTTCCCTCCCCTTCACTGTTTGATCATGCAGCATTGCCCTTTGATGTGAAGGGCACTGCTTGTCACTGGCTACTTGGCTGTTTCTTTTCTTCCTGGTGGTGGAAACTGAATAAAGATTTGTACACCTTGTGTCTTTCACTGTGTCCCACACGTGCACACACACAACATGGGTGCGGGGGAAAAATAAGCACTACCGCAGTTAGGTGGTAGTGTGGGGGTGTAAAAGAAGGAAAAGACAAAAAGAAAAAAAACCAAGAGTGTCAGACATCCTGCTCACTCAGCGAGCTGGCTCTGAGGGAACTGGATCAGTGCCAAAGACTTTCTGCGACTTGGTGACAGAATGCCAGTCTCTGTGGAGTTATTTCAGTGGCAACAAGACTAAAGCATGCTCCTGAAGAAATTTGCTGGTAACAGTTGTCTTTGAGTTGGGGTGAGCATTTCTGGCATCATGCTGTTATTTGGGAAGCTTGACTCATTCAATCTGGCCATTGAGGAATGGTCTCAGTATGTGGAAAGGACGCATTACTTTTTCTGGGCAAATGGCATTGGGGCAGATGAAAAGCAGTTAGCAATTCTCATTGTGGACCCACAGATTTTTCAGTTATTAGGAGGCCAACATTCTCTGAAGTACCAAATACTAAAGCTTAAATTCATGTATAGTGCCATCAGGTTCAAGAACAGCTTGAATGGACCTGTCAAATTTCAAATATAATGTTGATCTTGCTTTTCTCTTTCCAGCTGTAACTTTCTATTCCTTGCTGTGTTCCATCAACCTATGATCTTTGTACGTTATGATCTGCCTATACTGTACACAAAATGAAAAACTTTCACTGTACCTAAGTATATGTGACAATAATAAATCAAATCAAAAAAACCTTTCAAGAGTTGACAGACTTAGTTAAGGAATATTATGACCTCAAGACTCCTCTAATGCTGAGATGCCATTGGTTTTACTTGGAAATCCAAAATCCATATTGGGATTTTTGACTAGATTAAGAGGACTGGCAGACACGTGTGACTTTAGTTTAATCCTTAATCAGATGCTGTGAAACCGTTTGGTATGTGGAATTAATGATGTAACCATGCAAAAGTGCTGACAAGTTGAAGCCCAACTGGACTTCAAACTGGCACTACAATTGTTTTTATCATTGGAAAATAGAGCAAGTGGAGCGTATGAGTTGCAGGGAATTCTGATCGAAGTGGATATCATTGCCAGTCCAACTGAGCTTTGGGAACACCACTTGAGTGAAGACACTTGCATAGCCTCACTCCAGACATATCCTGAACAGAGGGACTCTATCAGCCAACAGCAACATAAAATCCCAAAACAAAACCAAGCCTTAGCCAAATGATTAAAAGTTTCTTCAGGATCCAGGCCAGTAAGCCATTGTAGTTGCTGCTGGTATGCGGTCTTGAGACAGCAAAACAGTCCCACTAGACCTAAATTTGAGTAAGGGAACTTATAAGCCAGTATCAAGGGAATGTCCACCCTGGAAAATGTGTGGTTTGGAACAGTTATATTGCTTAGCAACATCCAAATCAGAATTAATCAAAATAAACGTCTGGTTAAATGGTCATCCAGTTCTAATCGAGGTTGATACTGGCATGGCAATTCCAGTGATTGCAGACCAGTCTTTAACAAAATTCACTCATGACTCTAACCCTTAGGTTTGCACAAGATCCCGGTTAGACTGTGAACCTATACTGGGGAATCTTTACAGATTAAGGGTATATCTTCAATTCTGGTCCCTTATGAGAAGCAGTTACCACTCATTGTCGTAAAAGGGCCAGGCACAAGTTTGATGGGGTGAAATTGGTTGAGAAAGATTCACCGAGATTGGTTCAACATTTGTCAATTAGGAAATGGTTGTCTGAGTGAAGTCCTAATTAAATACCTGGATGTTCTCCAGGAAGGTCTGGGGACTATCAAAAGAACGGAAACCACTTTGCATGTTGACCAAGCATTTCCACAATTCTGCAAGGCCCACTCAGTGCCATTTTCCCTATTGTCAGAAGTAGAGACAGACATCAGAAGGTTGGAAGATGAAGGAATCGTCAAACCAGTCCAGTTTGTGGAATGGACAGCACTTATTTGTCTGAACTTGTTCGACTAGTTCATCTGTTTTGTTTTGAATGCTATCTGCATTCAAATACTGCGGCTTAGATTTTATTCTTTTATTAATTTTTTAACCTCTGGTCTGCTGATTTGTTCTTATATTCCCTGTAAGCTTTGAGTGCTTATCTTAAGCTTAAAAAAGATCTCCCTAAGAAGAGAAAGGATATGAGGGGTAACGTTTTTAAAGAGTGGGTTGCATGTGAAATGGTCTGCCAGAGGAAGTGGTAGATGCAGGTACGGTTACAACGTTTGGATAAGTCAATGAATAGGAAAGGTTTGGATATGGGCCAAACGCAGGCAAACAAGACTAGTTTAGTTTGGAATGGTCGTTGTGGACTAGTTGGACCAAAGGATCTATTCCCATACTGTATGATTCTATGACTATTTGCATTCGGTTGTGATTGTTTATCATTTCTCACATTAATTCCTTCCTCTGTTGCATTTTCCCTACTCTTTGTTTCATCACAACTTCCCAAATTTGGGCCCTTCTCCCATATCAGTCTTTCAGCCACGCATTTCTCTCTCTAATCTTGTTTACCCTATGCCAGTTTGCACATGGTTCAGGAAGTAATTAAGAGATTATTACCTTAAAGGTACCACTTCTTGATTGGGCACCTCACTCCTTATACTGATGATACAGAACAACTTCCCTGTTCTACCTACGTCATTGCTGTCCATATTTGATCCTGACAACTGGATCCTCCTCCTCCCCCCCCCCCCCCCCCCCCCCACTGCAACGGCTTCTCCAGCACAGAGAAGATATCCTGAACCCTGGCACTGGGCAGAAATGTAGCTATCTGGACTCACAATGCCTCTTGCTGAGATAATTGTATCATTGATAGCCATGGATGAGGCGCTGGAAGACTGGAGGGTTGCTAATATGATGCCATTATTTAAGACAGGTGGTAAGAAAAAGCCAGGGAACTATAGACCAGTGAGCTTGATGTCAATGGTGAATAAACTGTAGGAGAGGATTCTGAGGGACAGGACTTACATGCATTTGGAAGGCAAGGACTGATTAGGGACTGTCAACATGGTTTTGTGTGTGGGAAATCATGTTTCATGTAACTTGATTGAGTTTTTTGAAGAAGTGACGAAGAAGATTGGTGAAAGCAGAGCAGTGGATGTTGTCTATATGGACTTCAGTAAGAAGTTTTGCCATCTATTCCAATTGTGTGATGATATCAAGGGATGTTACTTCCACTTTCACACTCAGTTGTTTTCTCAATGTTGGACCAAGAATGTAATCTGATCAGGAAAAAGCAGTCCTTGCTAAACACAAGCCCTGCATCAATGAGCAGATTACTGCTGTGTAGGCACAACTTAATACCACTATCAACGTATCCTTCCATCACTTTACTGATGATTGGCAGAAGACTGATGGGTAGATAATTGACCAGATTAGATTCCTTCTGTATTTCTGTGAAATGGCCATAACAATGCACTTTCCACATTGTTTGGTAGATGCCAGTGTTGAAGCTGTATTAGAACAGCTTGGTTAGGGGTGTGGCTAGTTCTAGAGCATAAGTCTTCAGTAAAACTGATGGAATGTTGTCAAGGTCTATAGCCTTTGCATTGCTTGTGCTATCAGCCATTCCTTGATATCATGAGAACTGAATCAAATTGGCTGTAATGTTGGGAACCTCAGGAAGAGTCCAAAGTGGATTATTCACCAGCACGTCTGGCTGAAGATGGTTGCAATTGTTTCAGCCTTGACTCTTGCACAAGTCTGCCAGGTACTGTCTTCATTGAGGACGAGGATGTTTGTGGAGTCTTCTCCTCCTGCAAATTGTTTCATTTGCCCACCATCATTCACAGAATATGTGGCAAGATTTCAGAGCTCTAAGCTCATCCTTTACTTATGGAAATGTTTAGCTCTGCAGATTGTAATTTGTTTCCACCATTTGGCAAACAAATAGTCTTGTTCTATAGCTTTATTAGGTTGATCCCTCCTTCTTAAGTATGCTAATGATACTCCTGGCACACCCTCCATTGAACCTGTATTTGATCATAATGATAAAGTGAGGGATATGCTGGGGCATGAGGTTACAGATTATGGCTGGTTATACATACTGAGTGTTTGCACCTAACATGATTTATTTCAATTAGAGTGCTTCAGTCTAGAAAGGAAGGAATTATTCATCCTTAGTTGGATTGAACCCAAAGGTGAAAGGACAAAAAGGTGAAAGAACTAGACCAATTTGCGATTAGAGCTGAAGGTCTAAACTTTTTATGGGTTGTTCTCATTTGCTGACAAACAGATTGATTCATATCTACAGAACCTGCCAAATGCAGGACCTCTACCAGAAAGACAAGAGCAGAACGTGTATTGGGAAGACCACTATTCTCAGGCCCACCTGCATGTCACACTCCATTTTGACTTGGAACTATATTGCCTATTGCCTTCATTTACTATCATGGGTCAAAATACTGGAATTTCTTCCCTAACGACGTTATATGTGTACCTACAGTTCATGGACTGCAGCAGTTCAAGAAGGCTGTTCACTATCTCACTACCACCTTCTGAAGGGCGACCAGGTATGGGCAATACATGCTGGCCTGGCTGTAGCATACACATTACAGGAATGAAGATGAAAGAATAGCACATGAGAGATGTAAAGCTCTAACCTTCAGCTCTGTTCTTCCCCCACAGCTCCTGAACAAAGTTTTAGCAGAAAACATTTGCATGCAGACAATGTCTCTATATTTATCGAGGAACTGTTATGCAAAGCTTATGATGCTTGTGTACACTCAGTGTCATAGTCAAATAATATCCACAAGATTAGGTGATAGCTATCCAAAAATAGATGCACCCCACAGACTGAAGTCTAATGAAATGGAAATAAGACCTCAGCTTCTAATTGTTACTTTTTCACAAACTGAGGATAAAGAACAAAGAACAAAGACAATTACAGCACAGGAACAGGCCCTTCAGCCCTCCAAGCCAGTGTTGATCCAGATCCTTTGACTAAACATGCTGCCTATTTTCTAAAGATCTGTATCTCTTTGCTCCCTGCGCATTCATGTATCTGTCTAGGTACATCTTAAATGACGCTATTGTTCCCGCCTCTGCCACCTCCGCTGGCAACGCATTCCAGGTCCCCACCACACTCTGTGTAAAGAGCTTTCCACACATATCTCCCCTAAACCTCTCTTACTTTGAACTCATGATCCCTAGTAATTAAGTTCTGCAGTCAGGGAATAAGCTGTAGACCTCAATCAGGTCCCCCCTCCACCTTCGTCTTTCTAATGAAACTAATCCTAATCTATTCAACCTCTCTTCATAGCTTGAGCCCTCCATACCAGGCAACATCCTGGTGAACCTCCTCTGCACCTTCTCCAAAGCATCCACATTCTTCTGGCAATGTGCTGACCAGAACTGTACACAGTATTCCAAATGGGGCTGAACCAAAGTCCTATACAACTATAACATGACCTGCCAACTCCTGTACTCAATACCTATCTGATGAAAGAAAGCATGCCGTATGTCTTCTTGACCATTTTACTGACCTGCATTGCCACCTTCAATGGACCTGAAAACCCAGATCTCTCTGTACATCAATTTTCCCCAGGACTTTTCCATTTACTGTATAGTTCACTCTTGAATTGCATCTTCCAAAATGCATCACGTCGCATTTGCCTGAATTGAAGTCCCTCTGCCATTTCTCTGCCCATCTCTCCAATCTATTTATACTCTGTTGTATTCTCAGATAGTTCCCTTCTCTATATGTTACACCACCAATCTTAGTGTTATCTGCAAATTTCTTAATCAGGCAACTGATGCCTTCCTCCAAGTCATTTATATATATCACAAACAGCAGAGTTCCCAGCACGGATCCCTGTGGAACACCACTGGTCAAAGTCTCCATTTTGAGAAACTCTCTTCCACTATTACTCTCTGTCTCCTGTTGCCCAGCCAGTTCTCTATCCATCTAGCTAGAACACCCTGCACCCCATGAAACTTCACCTTCTCCATCAGCCTGCCATGGGGAACCTTGTGAAATGCCTTACTAAAGTCCATGTATATGACATCTACAAGTCTTCCCTCATCAATCAACTTTGTCACCTCTTCAAAGAGTTCTATTAGGTTTATAAGACACGACATTCCCCTAACAAAACCATGCTGCCCATTACTGATAAGCCCATTTTCTCCTAAATGGAAATAAATCCTATCCCACAGTATCTTCTCCAGTAGTTTCCCAACCACTGACACCAGGCTCACTGATCTGTAATTACCTGGTGTATCCCTGCTGCCCTTCTTGAACAAGGGGACAACATTAGCAATTCTCCAGTCCTCCGGGACTTCACCTTGTTCAAGGATGCTGCAAAGATATCTGTTAAAGCCCCAGCTATTTCCTCTCTCACTTCCCTCAGCAACCTGGGGTAGATCACATCTGGACCTGGGGACTTGTCCACCTTAATGCCTTTTAGAAGACGTAAAGCTTCCTCCCTCTTTATGCTGACTTGACCTAGAGTACTCAAAGATCTATCCCTAACCTCAACATCCGTCACGTCCCTCTCCTCAGTGAATACCAATGCAAAGTACTCGTTAGGAATCTCACCCATTTGCTCTGACTCCATGCATACCTTTCCTCCTTTGTCCTTGAGTGGGCCAACCCTTTCTCTAGTTACCCTTTGCTCCTTCTATATGAAAAAAAGCTTTGGGATTTTCCTTAACCCTATTTGCTAAAGATATCTCATGACCCCTTTTAGCCCTCTTAATTCCGCACTTCAGATTGGTCCTACATTCCCGATATTCTTCCAAAGCTTTGTCTGTCTTCAGTTGCCTAGACCTTATGTATGCATCCTTTTTTCCTCTTAGCCAGTCTCCCAATTTCACCTGTCATCCATGGTTCCTTAACCTTGCCATTTCGATCCCTCATTTTCACAGGAACATATCTCTCCTGAACTCTAATCAACCTCTCTTTAAAAGCCTCCCACATATCAAATGTGAATTTACCTTCAAACAGCTGCTCCCAATCTACATTCCCCAGCTCCTGCTGAATGTTGGTATCATTGGCCTTCCCCCAATTTAGCACTCTTCCTTTAGGACCACTCTCAACTTTGTCCAAAGGTATTCTAAAACTCATGGAATTGTGATCACTATTCCCAAAGTAATCCCCTATTGAAACATTAACCACCTGGCCAGGCTCATTTCCCAACATAAGGTCCAGTATGACCCCTTCCCAAGTTGGTCTATATACATACTCCTCTAGAAAACCCTTCTGGATACTCCTTACAAATTCTGCTCCATCTCGACCTCTAACACTGAGTGAATCCCAGTCAATGTTAGGAAAATTAAGATCTCCTATCACTGCCACCCTGCTGCTCCTACATCCTTCCATGATCTGTTTACATGTTTGCACCTCTACCTCATGTTCACTGTTGGGAGGCCTGTAGTACAGCCCCAACACTGTTACCGCACCCTTCCTATTTCTGAACTCTGCCCGTATTGCCTCACTACTCAAGTCTTCCATAATGCCCTCCTTCAGCACAGCTGTGATATCCTCTCTGACCAGGAGTGCAACTCCTCCACCCCTCTTAGCTCCCACTCTTTCCCGCCTGAAACATCGATATCCTGGGACATTAGTTGCCAATTATGCCCTTCCCTCAACCAAGTGTCAGTAATAGCAATAACATCATGCTCCCAGGTACTGGTCCAAGCCCTAAGTTCATTCGCCTTACCTACTATACTTCCTGCATTAAAACAAATACACCCTAGACCACTATCCCTTTGAATTCATCATCAGCTCCCTGCCTCCTCTTCCCCTTAGTCACGCTGACTTTACTATCTAGTTCCTTATGGGCTTTAGTTACTGCTTCCTTTCTGTCTTCTAACCTCATTTGGTACCCAACCCCTGCCACGTTAGTTTAAACCCTCCCCAACAGTGTTAGCGAAAGCACCCCCGAAGGACATCTTTAAGTGCTTTATCACTGGTGAGGTAGTTCTGAAAATGTTATCATTGTTTTAATGTAGGAGACACAGTAGCAGATGGCTAGATCTTACAAACAGGTAAAGTCATCATAGTCTTACCAAACTATATATATAGAGAGAGAGATGATTGCTGCTGGTTTAACCTAATGGTCACCGTACCTCCATCAAGGGGAGAGGCTAATAGAATCATGGACTCCCTGCTGCGCAGATAGAGGCCATTCAGCACATCATGTCTGCCCCAACTCTCTGAAGAGCATCCCACCCAGACTGCACTCTATCCCCATATTTACCATGACTAAGCCACCTAACCTGCTTATCTTTGGACTGTGGAAGGAAACTGGAGCACCTGGTGGAAACCCATGCAGACATGGGGAGAAACTCCACACAGGCAGTCACCCAATGCTGGAATCAAACCTGGTTCCCTGGTAGTCTGAGGCAGTAGTGCTAACCACCCAAGGACATTCCTTCATGGTCACCTCAGCCAATGCAAGAATTGAACTCATGACGTTGCATCCCTTTGCCGTGCAAACCAGCCATTCAGCCAACTGGGCTAACTGCCCAGCTGTTTGACAATGACCAGGTACTCTGTTTTAGTGATGTTGCTCAAGGGACAAATATTTGACTAGGACTGTAGGAGAACTCTGTGGCTCTTGTATGATAACATGGATTCCTTTGCATCCCTCATGAAAGAGCAGACATGTCCTCGGTTTGTCAGTTCAGCAAAAAAAAAGCATCTCCAATAGTGCATACTTCCCAAATACTGCTAAGTATTATCAGTCCAGATTATATAGTCAAATCTGCAACATGGGTTGTTACCCTATAGCTTTCTAACTCAGGGCTGAGTGTTACCATTGAAAGACAGCTGACACCAACAACAAGGGAAAAATAAGTTTGTAAAGAGTACGAGGGAAGGCTAAGTAAATCAGTGATCTTGATGTTAAGAGTCTGTGGATTGAACTTCGAAGAAATGATTGAAAGAGGAGAAGGCATTTGTAATTCTGAGATTCAGAATAAAATTAATTTAAACAGCAGGTAACGTGATGAATCTTGATTTCAATGCAGGGAAAAAGGATAGTGTGTCAAACAGGAAAACTTACACCCAAAAAAAATGCTCTAAAGAGGATTTCAGAGGGATGCTATCAATAGCAAGATCAATAAGAATGACGGTGATGGCAAGTGTGAAATTAGAAGTGCCAAACAGATCACTAACTGGACAAGCCTTTAATGCTTCCTGGGATAATCCAACTCAAAGCCATTTTGATGAGTTAAGTGATGTACATCAGATACCAATTTATAAGAATCTTCATGTGATTCTATTAAGGTAATTTGAATAGATTGCAAACTCAACAGCAGTTTGATTAATCACATAAAGCTAACCCTACTCACCATGGGAGTTCATTGGTGCACGAAACCTTCTCCACTTTGCAGTCATCAAGCATGTTATCGCTGAAAACATGTCCATTCTTCAGTTTTAGAAAAGAAAATCTGTTTAATCTCAAAGATTGCAATAATTGGAGAAGATACAAATTCAAACTATACTGCATTTATCTCTTATCATTTAACAGCAAATACATTATTTTGTTATTAATCTCATTATTTCGTTATTAAATTATGGCCGAGAGTACACAGAATGTTCCTCTCATTGATTCTAAGCTCTAAAGAGCTGTTCTTTAATTCTTCCTCACTAATGCATTCAAAGTAATGTTAGTGAAGGAAGGGTTGGAGGTGTTGTATGTATAGTGATTGTGTGTCTAATGAGAAGAACTGGCATTTCATAGTAAGAAAACGTAAATATATTATTTTAATACCTGCAACATGTCAAAGTTTTCTTTAGATAGAGCACTCTTTTGAGGTCTGGGAATATTCTCCCACCAATTCTTCTTTACACTGTGGAAAACAGAAAAGACATTTATCAGGAAATCTCTGTGCAACAGCCACGATCTCATACTTCATTGCACAGTGCATAGTTTGTCTCATCCAGTACCCACAGACAAAACCGAATGTCATAATGATGTCCAACATGAAAGGACATGGAGAATGAGGATGAACCAATGATATCCTGCCCTTTAGCACTTCTTGGTACCCATGGCTGAAGTGGCATTAGTGAAAGCCAATTTGCATAACAGTGAACTGAAATCAACACTTACAAACTAATGCTTTAAACATTTCCACACAGATAAAGCAATTTCCGTTGGGGATAGTGAGCACAAGGATTGGGAGGCAAACTGATTTGTCCACATTTGCCAAGCAATCCATCAGGGCTAATGGTAATTTCCCCTGACTTAGATCAGTTCATGGAGAAAGTGAGTACTGCAGATACTGGAGATCAGAATCAAAATGTGTTGTGCTGGAAAAGCACAGCCAGTCAGGCAGCATCCGAGGAGCATCCGAGGAGCAGAAGAGTCGACATTTCAAGCCTAAGCTCTTCATAAGGAATGTGACGAAGAGCTTATGCTCGAAACATTGACTGTCTTGCACATTGGATGCTGCCTGACCTGCTGTGTTTTTCCAGCACTGCACTTTTTGACTTAGATCAGTTTGTGCTGTAGTCAGAATCTGCCAGATCCAGTGGACATTGTGAAGGACTAATCTATCTTATATCTGCTGTGGGGTGGTTGAAAGGACAGTGTAGAGGGTTACTCTGTATCTAATGTTTGACGTCGCTGTTCTATGATTGTTTGACAGGGGCGGTGTAGAGCAAGATTTACTCTGTATTTAACCCCATCATGTGTCTGCATGGGAGTCTTTCATGGGACAATATGGAGAGAATTTTATTCTGGATCTAAGCCCTTCTATAGTTGCTCTGGGAGTGTTTGTTGGGACCGTGTAGAGACAACATTATTTTGTATACTTAGTTTGAAAAAGGTGGACTTACAATTTGAAACCGAAGAAGCAGATAGCCGCAGGTAGAAGGACGATGATACACACGAAGACAATTAATGCAGTTGAAATTAAGTCAGAGGAATCTGAATGGTAAAGAAAATAACTAAAATGTAGTCAAAAAATTCACTGTGAAGGATTTGGTTCTGAAAAATACTGAGAAAATGAAAATAAAACCGACTTGTAACCTGGCTTTCTCACACCACCTAACTCCACTGCTGTACAAAAGAGAGTCTTGTTCTTTCTTATTTGCCTTGACAAGTCAGGAAATGCATTATCTCGACTGTTTTCAAGGAATTGATAGCAGTTATTGGAAATTGTTTAACATTTTCCTCTGTGACTCACAGCCTGCATTTTCAAACAGGTTTGCGCAGGTCTGAAAATTTCTCCGATTACAACTGAAAACATTATTCCTTGATAATGCCCTGGAACAAGAAGGTGGTGCTGCTGACGTTGTTGTGTACCCCCATGGGATTGGAGTAGCATGTTTGTGCTGCTGAGGTGTGCTAATCCCTTACTGTCCCTTTCACAACCTTCTGCTCAACTTGTTCTGAAATGTCAAAACATGCCCAGGATATGCTGTGCTCTTCATTTGCAGGTGGATTTGTGATCCTGTCAAAATTGACCTCTGATTCCACCTTGAAGGAAAATTTTGCAATTTACTAGGAAAAGGATAACTTGGCAAGTTTAATCCTGTTGGTGGCTGAGGCCTGCACAAATTTCTCAAACTGATATACATCCGCCAACGAGTCAACAGTTCAAGTGCTAAGCTATTTCCTGCACCATGAGACAGAGAGGGGAAAAAATCAGTCATGATACCTGCTCCTGAGTTTGAATCAGTGAATGGAACTTTCTGCAAAATACTATATCTTAAAAGAAGATGAATATGGGTTTCTGTGTAGCCTTAGAGGCAGAATATATGAGGGTTAATCGATATCCCTTTTAGCAGAAACAGAGAATGGGCACAAATGGACAGAAAGTAAAATCTGTATATCTTATTTTTACCACTTACCATAAGGCCACTCATACTCAGAGCTCCAGTCACTCCATGCCCCATTATATCCTGCTATTGGTTTGGAGCGAACCTTCATACGGTAGGTGTATCCAGGATCCAACACCGATTGGACGGCCAGCATTTTCTGATTTGTTACATTAATCATCTATATCAAATCCAAGAATAGCAAAAACTAAGTAAAACTCAAACTTCCTACACGGTTCAAAGTAAGGCCTATTTTATCCTCAACTTCAGCATGTCAATCCAATTACACTAATTACCTTTCTTTCCCCTTTCATAGAGTCATAGAGATATACAGCACGGAAACAGACCCTTCAGTTCAACCTGTCCATACCGACCAGATATCCCAACCCAATCTAGTCCCATCTGCCCGCACATGTCCTAACTTCCCCAGGATCTCAACCCAGTGAAGTTCCTCGCCTCCCTCAATCTTCCTTACCTTATACAATCAAAATTATAACATTACAATCCAATTTAGACTTCCAAACTTGGAGCTCCAAACCACCGCTCATAAATTTACCTTTGGACAGTGAATTTCCTAGTCATCACATCAGTCTATGTTAATTTCACCAAGATGCAGTAACAAATGGGAGGACACTTGAGGAAATTCACTGTGCATCTTTCTTTTAAGGGTGATGCTATGGTTCACTTATGCTGGTCTACTCCTGCTCCTATTTTGTATGTTCAACCCTATTGCTGGCCCAGAGCAAAGGGAAAAAAAGGACACAGATATATTTGGATTACTTCTACTCTAGATATTCCAGAATAGGAGCCTTCTGTTATGAAACAGTGAGACCAGTTCAGGAATCTTTACAACCAGCAGGAGGAAAGATCATCATTCAACCCATGATCCCTTTAGCAACAGTAACACTGTGCTCTTCAATTTAACTTTGATAATTACCATGAAAGGGTAAATATGCAAGATAGGTGTGGGGCTAGGATGACAGTGAGTGGGGACAGATGGTGGAGGACCATGTGGGTAAGTGGATAGGGTGCAAAGTGAGTGAGGAGGTAGGAATAGGATATTAAGTTGGGTCCAGGTTGCTGTTGAAATGGCTATCTCGCCATCAGAATGTCTGGACCATTGTCTATCATAGCATTGTAATTTGTAAATGGTTGCTATTATGCAATAAACTGTATCTTGCTTAAGACAAGGTGTCTTCTTATTAAACTACAAAGTGGTTTACTTTTACCATACTAGATCAAGCAGGCAATATACCTGCCAATTCCTGCCAGGAAAGAGGATAGTGGCAGCAAATCTACCAAATAGTTCCATGTCATGATGAACAGTGGTGAGAATTCATCTTACAACAGGGTTTTTAAAAATGTGGGCATCATTAGCATTTATTGGCCATTTCTTGTTGCCCTCAGGAAGGAGGTGGTGAGTTGTCTTCTAGAACCACTGCAATCCATTTGATGTAGGAAAATTGCCAATGCCATTAAGGAGGGTGTTCCAGGATTTAAACTGAGCGAAACCAAGGAATAACAACGTATTTCAAAGTCAGGATGGTGAGTGGCTTGGAGGGGAGCTTGCAAGAGGTAGTGTTTCCATGTATTTGCTGCTCTTATCCTTCTAGCCAGTAGTGACTATGGGTTTAGAATGTGCTGTCTCAGGACCCTTGCATTTTGTCAGTGGTACATATTGCTGCTACTGAGCATCACTGATGGGGAAAGTAAATGTTTATTGTGGGGTGCCAATCAAGCAGGCTGCTTTGTCTTGGATTGTATCAAATTTCTTGAGTGCCATTGGAGATGCACATAATCAAAACAAATTCCATCACATTCCTGACTTGTTCCTTGTAAAGCATGGATAGGCTTTGAAGAGTCAGGTGGTGATTTACTCACTGCAAAATTCTTCACCTTTGTAACCACAGTCTTTTCAGGCTAGTCTACTTCAGTTTCTAGTCAACCATAACCCCCAGAATGTTAATAGTGTGGCATTCATTGTCAAGAGATGATGGTTTTGTTGAAGATGGTCATTGCCTGGCACTTGTGTGGCATGAATTTACTTGCCATTTTTCAGCCCAAGCCTGAATATTGTCTAGGCCTTGTTGCATTTGGACACGGACTGCTTCAGTATCTAAGGAGTCATGAATGATGCTGAACATTGTGCAATCATCAGTGAATATCTCCACTTCTGACTCTATTATGGACAGAAGTTCCTGGATGCAGCAGCTGAAGATACTTGGGGCTAGCACATTCCCCTGAGAAACCCTACATAGATATCCTAGAACTGAGATGAATGACGTCTAACAATCATAACCATCTTTGTTTGTGTCAGATATGACTCTAATCAGTGCAGAGTTTGCCCCACTTCCCAGTTTTGCCAGGGATTCTTGATACCACACTCAGTCAAATGTGACCTAATGATGTCAAAGGCAATCGCTTTTATCTTATCTTTGATTAAGGTGCTCACCGGGATACATTCCACTAACAATTACATGTTTCATTTCAGATAGTTGTCAGAAAGTATACCCTCCTCCCTCGATCACAGAATTACTCTTTTAACCTTTTCAACTGTTGACATTTTACACTTCATTTGAGTTTCAAAAAATAAAAAGCAGCAGGGAAGGCATCTGTCCTTTGGGATTTTTTATGGGTTCAAAACTCTCCTTATTGATATCAGTAGTTTGTGTGGGCACACAGATTGAATAACAATCCTCCCTATAACCCATTTACTCCATGCTGGCTATATCACATTTCAGTTATATCCTACAACTTTGGAGGTCTTAATCCCTAAAGATAACCATGGGCTCAGATGGAAAGTAGAGTTAACTTTGACGGAACAGAATACCTGCAATGGCAGGATATCCATGGAAATTCACCTCCAATACTCAAAACTTTCAAAGGATTGACTAACGACCAATACAACCTCAATTATTAAAAATACAAAATCATAACTGGAGCCGATACAAAGGGTTGAATATAAATCTTACAAGATAGATTGGCTGCCTTATCTATATTTCACTGATTGTGAAAGATAGACTACTGCTTGGAACAAGATGAGCTAAAAAATTATTTTTAATAGCATACACCATGAAACTGAAATTCAGCTGCTAATTAGAGTTATAGAGCCAAAGAGATATACAGCACAAAAACAGACACTTCCGACCAACTCGTCCATGCTAATCAGACACCCTAACCTAATCGACTCCCTTGTGCCAGCACTTGGCCCAGACCCTCTAAATTATTCATATACCTACCCAGATGCCTTTTAAATGTTAAAAGTCCTCGAACTCTGTGGGAAGCTAGGGAAGTGATTGCTGCACCCCTTGCTGAGATATTTGGGTCATTGATAGTCACAGGTGAGGTGCTGGAAGACTGGATGTTGGTTAACGTTGTGCCACTTTTTAAGAAGGGTGGTAAGGACAAGCCAGGGAACTATAGACCAGTGAGCCTGATGTCGATGGTGGGCAAGTTGTTGGAGGGGATCCTGAGAGACAGGGTATACATGTATTTAGAAAGCCAAGGACTGATTAGGGAGAGTCAACATGGCTTTGTGCGTGGGAAATCAAGTCTCACAAACTTGATTGAGTTTTTTTGAAGACATAACAAAGAGGATTGATGAGGGCAGAGCGGTGGACAAGATCTATATGGACTTCAGTAAGGCGTTCAACAAGGTTCCCCATGGGAGACTGGTGAGCAAGGTTAGATCTCATGGAATACAGGGGGAACTCACCATTTGGATACAGAACTGGCTCAAAGGTAGAAGACCGAGGGTGGTGGTGGAGGGTTGTTTTTCAGACTGGAGGCCTGTGACCAGTGGAGTGCCACAAGGATCGGTGTTGGGTCACTACTTTTTGTCATTTATATAAATGATTTGGATGTGAGCAAAAGAGGTATAGTGAGTAAGTTTGCAGATGACACCAAAATTGGAGGTGTAGTGGACAGCGCAGGAGGTTACGTCAGATTACAACGGGATCTTGATTAGATGGGCCAATGGGCTGAGAAGTGGCAGATGAAGTTAATTTAGACAAATGCGAGGTGCTGCATTTTGGGGAAAGCAAATCTTAGCAGGACTTATACAAGTAATGGTAAGGTTCTAGGGAGTGTTGCTGAACAAAACGACTTTGGAGTGTAGGTTCATAGCTCCTTGAAAGTGGAGTCGCAAGTATAGGATAATGAAGGCAGGGTTTGGTATGCTTACCTTTACTGGTCAGAGTACTGAGTACAGGAGTTGGGAGGTCATGTTGCGGCTGTACAGGAAGTTAGTTAGGCTGCTTTTGGAACATTGCATGCAATTCTGGTCTCCTTCCTATTGGAAGGATGTTGTGAAACTTGAAAGAGTTCAGAAAAGATTTACGAAGATGTTCCCAGGGTTGGAGGGTTTGAGCTATAGGGAGAGGTTGAATAGGCTGGTGTTGTTTCCCCTGGAGCGTCAGAGGCTAAGGGGTGACCTTATAGAGGTTTATCAAATCATGAGAAGCATGGATAGGATAACTGGACAAGGTCAATCCTGGGGTGGGGGAGTCCAGAACTTGAGAACATAGGTTTAGGGTGAAAGGGGATAGATATAAAAGAGACCTAAGTGGCAACTTTTTCACGCGGATGGTGGTGAGTGTATGGAATGAGCTGCCAGAGCAACTGGTGGAGGCTGGTACAATTGCAACATTTAAAATGTCTCTGGATGGGTATATGAATAGGAAGGGTTTGGAGGGATATGGGCCGGGCGTTGGCACGTGGGACTAGGTTGGGTTGGAATATCTGGTTGGCATGGACGTAGGGTCAGTTTCCATGTTGTACATCTCTATGAGTCTATGACCAGGTTATAGTCCAACAGGTTTATTTGGAAGTACTAGCTTTCAGAGTGCTGCTTCCTTCATCAGATACCTGTTGAAGGAGCAGCACTCCATAAGCTAGTGCTTCCAAATAAATCAGTTCGACTATAACCTGGTGTTGTGTGATTTTTAATATTGTCCACCCCAATCCAACACCGACACCGTGATATCACGGCCTTTAAAATATTGTGATTGTACTAGTCTCCATCACTTTCTCTGGCCACTCATTCTATTCATGCACCACTCTCTGTGTGAAAAAGTTGCTCCTTAAGACCTTTTAAATCTTTCTCCTCTCATCAAGCCTATGCCCTCTAGTTTTGGACTCCCCCATCCTGGGGAAAAGACCTTGTGTATTTACCCTGTGCATGACCCTCATGATTTTATTAACCTCTGTAAGGTCAATCCTCAGCCTTTGATACTCGAGGGAAAATAGCCAAGTTTATTCAGCCTCTCCCTGTAGCTCAAATGCTCCAACCCTGGCAACACCTTTGCAAATCTTTTCTGAGCCTTTCAAGTTTCCTTCCTATAGGGAGACCTGAATTGCACCTAATATTTCAATAGTGGCCTAATCAATGTCCTGCACAGCTGCAACATGACCTCCCAACTCCTATATTCAATGCATTACACATGAAGCTTTCAATTTAGCAAGGGTTTAAAACAAGCAAATTGTCTGTCAATTTTGTTCTGTTCTCGTAGAAGATTTGTAAAATGCTCAGAGGAGGGGCAATACCTTAATATTGAGCTCAAAGCTCTTCAATTATATGAAAGACTGAGAAACTGGTTGAAATGTAAGCATTTAAGAAATTTGATTATGATGATCAGTGAACAAAGTTAAAACATTTCAAAAAAAGGTAGGTCTAAATTTGGGATGCATACCTTCCAGTTTCCTCCTGTCTTCATGTAAGCGATTTGATACTCCAGATTCTTTTCGATAAATGTGTTGTTGTAATCATCATCCCAGACTAGGAAATGCTCTTTGTTTGCTGAAATGTTTATCATGAGGTTGTGTGGAGCCAATGGCTTTACTGGAAGAAATGATTCTGTAGTTTAGGAAATGCCATACAAGAAAATCATTGAAAGAGAAAATATCATTTATCCAACAATCTGTCTGCAACAAGCACTGGTTCTACCCGTAAACTCTGAGGAACTTTGTTTTTATTTAATTCATGGGATTATGGCTGGACCTGCATTTATTGCTCGCCTCTAATGCGTGATTAAGATTCATCCACATACCTGGGAGCCTGGAGTCACATGTAGGCCATACCAGGTAAGGACAGCAGTTTCCTTGACTAGAGGACATTAGTGAACCAGATGGGTTTTTCTCCTCACAATGGCTTTGTGACTCTCAATTCCAGACTTCTATTGATTTCAAATTTCACCATCTGCAATTTTTGAACCCTGTGTCTCTGGATTAATAGTCTAGTGATAATACCAAGGCTGTCACCTCCCCTCATTTCAAAGGTAAAGTCACCGTAGACTTACCAGATCACAGGCCTGCTCTCTCATTACAGAGGGATAGCTGGTGGTCACTGCACTTTAGGCAAAGGGAAAGGTTGAGAAGGAGAGTCCTTCATGATAGTGTGGGAATTTAAACTAAGGACTCTATTCATAATTCCGGTCTTCTCATATAATGAGAGGACTCTTGTCTACCCGCTCAACCCCACAGATCCTAAAACCTGATATCTCAGCAGTGCTTAGTCCTCTGGATTTGGAATGGAAAGTCAGCTAAGGTGGCTGTATTTGTTTAGTTTTCACTGACCGCCTCATGGCAGTTTAAATTATATTTGATCATCAAGTGAAGATAACAGTTCTGAAGCATCTCCTCATACTAAATCGATGAGGTGACATATTGGAAGATGCCCAGAACTGCACCCCACTAAAGGAAGCAATACCTTGAGCAGAACAAACATGGAAGGAGACAGAAATGGGGAGAAACAAATGGAGTAACAAATCTCACCAATAGAACAGATATTTACACATCAAACATTTGTTTAAAGCTATTGCCAAGAAACAGTGGCCCAGAAATCCACTTACTGGTTTGTGATGGCGTAATGAGTTTGGAGAGAACCACATTTCCTTTGAAAAGGATCTCAATTTCATAATCAGCAGCAAATACCAAAGTCGGCTTCGTGATACTGCATTGGCAGATTGATCCTGGGAGTGTTTTAATATCTGTTATCCTGAAAAACATAATAAGAGAGGCACTGACTTGAATTCTTCAACTGGTTTTGATTCCAGATCTTACTAATGCTAGGTTCTGAGAATTGGACCTACTTCCAATCATGTATCATTATGTTAATTCTTTAGTGCTTTGAACATGCTATTGGTGACTGATTTGTGGGAGAGACTTATAGGATGTGGATATTATATTCAATGTGAGAGGTCTTAAATATTCCTCAGTAATGTGCACTGTGTAAGTTGTTATTAAAGCTTCAACATCTAGTCTATTCCCTCATTTATTGGTGGTACCATCCTTCCATATTGGATTCCTTTCATGTTATTTTTGCTTGTCAATTGTTGCTGCCCGGTCTCTTTTCATTTTCATGAAAATAACAAAGTTTAATAATGTGCAAATAAAAATACCATTACTTACTTATTTAGTTTTGATGAAATATACAACAACTTGTACTGTAGACTGTAATCAGTTGAACAGTTTGTGTTCTGGCCTACATTCCAGGTGCAGGTAATTTCCTTGAGATAGTCACTGTAACACTCAAGAACCTTCGGTTGACCATCATCACTGGCTATAAAGTGGTAACATGAGTCAGTCACACATTATACCCATTTGGTTTCAAAAGTTAAAAATCAAAAAGAATGCTAACTTATATTAAATGATGTGACAGGGTGGGTGTGAAACAAAGGCCAAAACTAACTGGAGTATCACATTTTGTCAACAAGTGAAGGCACAGTAGGAGTTGGCTTTAGTTTACAGATCTTTCTGTCATGATTCTTACTTAGCAGGTGCACTATTCAGTCCATTCAGCAATACATTAGCTGATCCTTCTCAGAACAAATGTTTAGGCTGCTGTTTTTAAATGTACTTTGATATGAAGTCAACTGGAGCAGAGTTAGGGTTGAGGGAGTGAGCCAGAGAATGGGAATGGACTGGTGGGATCTTGAAGGGAATGTGAATGAGTAGGAGATTTGTATTAGCCTGGGTGGCTTATATGGAGGATAACATCACTATGGACTTGATGGGCTGAAAGACCTATTTCGCTATGAGATTGTGCCACAGATTAGTGATTGTTAGTCACTATCTAATTACACCTGTTAGAAAATGCCTGCATAGGTGGTTGTGTTGCCTCCATTGGTGCAATACCCTGATAACACTCACCATCATTGGATACTTGATTGAGGTATACAAAAAATAAATTGTACCAAAGCAAAGAGTCAATAAATTTAGTGTGAAGTGGCAGGAAGTTGCAACCTCCACTTCACAAAACCAGAAAACTGAGGCAATTGGGAAATTCAATAGATCTGATACTGTGGGATTAAAGGAGTTAAAGAAAGTAAAATCAGAGATAGGGTGATGAATCTTGGTGCAAAGCAGTGAGGATATACTAAATTAGAGAAATGCAGGTAGGAAATTCTCTGTTGAATGGAACCTTGCATGACGTATCAAAAGCACAAAATAGTTCTCTTGCTTTTTGACGCAAGCTAATAGATCTTGAGCCCCATGTTATGGGTTATTGTTATCTCTCAGATCTCCTTGCTTATTGGGATTGGAGGAATGTTCCAATATATGCGAGCTCCATACATTATAGAAAATTAGAATTTTGGTCTTACCATTGTTTGCTCAAAGGGAGTAATTTGGGAGTTATGCCACCTGTTCCCTGTACATCCTACCTAGCTTCACAAGGTAAACTGGAAAGGAGACCTTGGCCATAGTGTACACTGCTACATTTGCTCACTTGGAATTTGGTGTTGGGTGCTTGAGAATAGAAGGGCAGGGCTATGCAGGAAATGAAAATGTTTGATTCTTATTGGTGTACAATGGCCCTTATAAGGAAACTACATTTGTGAAAGGTGCTTCATAAACTGTTTTGGGGCAGAGAAAAGTAATGGTTTACTTCATTATGGTGGTCTGTTGTAATTGACTTGATTTGATTTGATTTATTGTAGTCACATGTAGCTAAGTACAGTGAAAAGTTTTGTTTTGTGAGCAGTACAGGTAGATTATAGCAAACAAGGACATACAGGTCATAAAGTGCTTAGATAGAGTGAGGCATACAAGGTTACAGCCGCATAGGAAGTGCACAAAGCAAGATCAACAATATTTGAACGTAGAGAAGTCCATTCAGAAATCTAATAACAGCCTGGAAGAAGCTGTTCTTGAACCTGTTGTTGCGTATTTTCTGCCTGATGGAAGAGAGCATTACCGTGATGGGAAGGGTGATGTTTGATGATGTTAGCAGCCTTTTTGTGACAATGAGAAATATAAATGGAGTCCATGGATGGGCTTCTGTGATGGTCTGGGCTTTATATACAACTTTCAATTGCTTCTTACAGTGCTGGGCAGAGCAGTTGATATACCAGGCCATTATGCACTCAGATGGAATGTCTTCTATGGTGTATCTGTAAAAGTTAGTGATGGTTCTTATGGACATGCCAAATTTCCTAGGCAACCTGAAGAAGAAGAGGCATTGTTGTGCCTTCTTGACCATTGCATCTTCATGGGAGGTCCAAGACAGATTGTTGGTTATTGTCACTCCTAGGAACTTGACACTGTTGACTCTCTCCTTTGATGTAGGTATGGGTGTATGTGCAGCTAAACTGGTCTGCACCTCACCATTGTGTTGAAAGGCATGTAACGTATCAATATTATTTCTGAAATTGTTTCAAAAAGATAGGCAGGTGGAATTTGGTTACTGCTGTGATACTTTTTAAGTAGGTCAGCAAGCCATCATAGAAAGCATGCCACTGTAGATCCCTGTGGTGTTAATGTTTATACTTTTGAGTTTCTGACAGACAATGTAACACGGCAAAACCATTAGTCTTGTGTTAAGTTCAATTCAGAAGAATCGGGGATTGAGTTCAGAAACAAGTTTTTGAGTTCAGTTGATACAACACCACATTTGAATTCAGAAGCAAGTTTAGTTTTTCTCCTAGTAGTAGTTTTTCAGTTCAGTTCAAGCAAAGCCAGTCACCCAAGTAGAGAATATAGTTCAAGGAGCTTCCAGGAGAGTTTGTATAGAAAGCTGCAAATTATTTAAACTGAGAAAGATTAGGCTCTCAGGTTTGTGAAGAGTTCATGCCAGCAGACTTCGAAACGACTTACCAAGATGTCCCCACAGACCTTGGGAAGGAACTGAAAGAATCAGATAAGTAGAAACCTAAAGAGTTGAGATAGTGATATAATTTCTCTGGACTTCAATCTCTGTAATGGATGTTATTAGGAAACAGGTTGAAACTTTGCTGTTTGTGTTAAGATCTTCCTAACTGTAGTATGGAGCTATATATATGGCTTGATATGCTTGTTTTCTTTTATTTCTGTAATAAATATATGGTTTCTAATTAGACAACAATTAAAACCTTGTATGAAGATGTTTCAATGATTAACCCCCACATTACATAACAAAAGAAAATAACAGATAATCTATCAGGTCAGGTTTCATTCTGTGACTGATTTGACCAGTAGTACCATCAGTTGGGATCATAACACTATATGATAGGCCACCATCCTCTTCATGGGAGAAGATCTATGGGGCCTACTTGATCTAGAGTGGTACAGGAAAACCATTTACTGTTCTAACTTGAAGATGTCTTATAATGAACAATAAGCAGTTTAGTGCATGTTAGCCACTAGGCATGGGTTACATTGATGTATCAGACATTGTTACATGGACCTTAGAATCAGGTGTTTGGTCACATTCCTTCAAGATCTCATTTGTACTGCTGACAAGTCCATATAACATCATAACCGAGGGTGCTGCTTACGGCACTCCTCAGTATTAATCCTTGCAGATTCAAATTCAAGGTCCGATACAAAAAAAGTATTGATATGTTTATTTATTGTACTGATCAATCATTAAAAGTTTTGTCAAACACTAGGTACTCTTAAGTCATGCAGGCACTTTAGTGATTTTTTTTAATATGTGTTACCAATCATATGGTATATAAATACAGTCACTCACCTGGACAAAGCTGAAAGCCAAATATAAACAGACACCATATTGCTGAAACAAAGCTCATTTTGCAGCCACTCCTGATCTCCCACCTAACTTGGAATGAAAATAACTTGGGCGATTTTCAGGTAACCAATCATTCTGTAAAGAAGAGTTCATTGTGTAAATGACCGGCCACTCTCATAAGAATGCAGACAATACCTGTTTATAAGTTACACCACAATAGAATACACCACAATATGCTCTGAGGATGCGAATCCAAATTTCACCATTACGGATGATGGAATCTGACTCCAATACAAAATTAGCATTAAATGTCTCTTGGTGATCATGAAACCATGATTGATTGTCATAAAAACCCATCTGGTTCACTAAGGTCCTTTGTGTAGAAAACTGTTGTAATTACATGGTGTGGCCTACATGTGACTCCAGAGCCATATCAATATGGTTGGCTCTTAACTGCCCTCTGAAATTGCTGAGCAAGCCATTTAGTTGAACCAATCACTAAATTGGAAAAACAGACCATCTGGCATCAATTAGGGCATCAAAAACAATAATGATAAATGCATCCCTGCAACAGCATCCTCACAGTTGAGGATGAGTTTCAAATTATACCTTACAAGCAATGTCCTAGATAACACCTTCACAGTCCCTGGGTATGCCCTGTCCCAGCAGAGAACAGACCCAGCAGAAGTGACAACATAGTGGTATAGTCAGGAGGGAACTGCCCTAGGAGTACGCAATATTGGCTCTGGAATACATGGTATCAAGTCAAACATGGTCAAGGAAACCTCCTGCTGATTACCATGTAACATGCACATTCTGTAAACCCAGCTGATGAATAAGTACTCCTCCAGATTGAATATGACTTTGAGAAAGCACTGAGGGTGGCAAGGGCACAGAATGTGTTCTGGATAGGGGACTTCAATGTCCATCGCTAAGAGTGATTCAGTAGCACCATGACTGACTGAGCCTATTGGGTCTTAAAAGACTTTGCTGCAAGCCTGGATCTGCAGCAGGTGGTACAGAAACCGAAAAAAAGGGAAAATCACACTTGGCCTTATCCTCACCAATATGTCTGTCTTTTTGTGGAGACAAAATCCCACTTTCACACTGACAATACCTTCCGTCATGTTGTGTGGCACTATCACCATGTTAAATGGGATACATTTTGAACAAGACTTGGCTTCTATGCTGGCCATCAGCAGCACCAGGATTATATTCCAATATAACTGTAATCTCATGGCTAGCATATCGTCAACTCTACCATTAAAGACACCTAAGAGGCAACTTTTTCACTCAGAGGGTGGTACGTGTATGGAATGAAATGCCAGAGGAAGTGGTGGAGGTTGGTACAATTGCAACATTTAAAAGGCATTTGGATGGGTATATGAACAGGAAGGGTTTGGAGGGATTTAGGCCGGGTGCTGGTAGGTGGGACAAGGTTGGGTTGGGATATCTGGTCAGCATGGACGGATTGGACCGAAGGGTCTGTTTCTGTGCTGTACATGCCTATGATGCCATGACTCTTAAGTCAAGGGATCAACCCTGGTTCAATGAAGAGCACAGGAGAATAATGCCAGGAGCAGCACCAGGCAAACCTAAAAATAAGGTCTCAATCTGGTGAAGCTACAAAACAGCACTTCTTACATGCCAAACAGCATAAGCAGAGAGAAAGTGAGGTCTACAGATGCTGGAGATCAGAGCTGAAAAATGTGTTGCTGGAAAAGCGCAGCAGGTCAGGCAGCATCCAAGGAGCAGGAGAATTGACGTTTCGGGCATAAGCCCTTCTTCAGGATTTCCTGTAGAAGGGCTTATGCCCGAAATGTCGATTCTCCTGCTCCTTGGATGCTCCCTGACCTGCTGCACTTTTCCAGCAACACATTCTTCAGCAAACAGCATAAGCAGCAAGTGATAGGCATCGCTAAGCAATTCCACAACCAGTGAATCAGATTGGTTGTGGAACCAGTGGACCGAAGGCTCTGCAGTCCAGTAACATGGTGGTGGACTCTGGGAGTCTGAGTAAAATTGGAGTTAATCTGAATCAGGAGGAAAACTTTCTGCTGAAGTCATATCTGACACAAAGGAAGATAGTTGACGTTGTTAGAGTTAGTTATCTCAGCTCTAGGACTTCTCTGAAAGAGTTACTCAGTGTAGTATCCTAGGTCCAAACATTTTCAACTGTTTCGTCAATGACCTTCTTCCGTCATAAGGTCAGAAGTGGGGATGTCCACTGGTGTTTGCACAATGCTCAGCACCATCCACCATTCCCAGATCCTGAAGCATATCCAAATGCAGCAAAACCTGGACAATATCCAGGTAACATTCATGCCACACAAGTATCAGGCAATGACCATCTACAACAAATGAGAATCTAACCATTGCCCCTTCATGTTCAGTGGCATAACCATCAAAGAATCCCCCACTATCAACATCTTGGAGGCTACCATTGACTAGAAATTTAACTGGGCTCGCCATATAAATACAGCGGCTACAAAAGCAGGTCACAGGCTAGGAATCCTCCTTACTCTAAAAAGCCTGTTCACCAACTGCAAAGCACAAGTCAGGAATGTGATGGAGTATTCCCTAAATTGACTGAATGAGTGTATTTCTAACAAAAGTTAGAAGCTTGACACAATTCAGGACAAAGCAGCCTATTTGATTAACACAACATCCATAAACATTTCCTCCCTCCAGAACCGATGCTCAGGAGCTGCAGTGCAGAACCTCACCAAGGCTCCCGTGACATCACCTTCTGAACCTATGACCATATTATCTAGAAGGACAAAGGCAACAGATAGAATCATATTGTAGAGAGGAGGCCCTTCAGCTCATCATGTCTATACCACCAAAAGCTATGCTAAATCTACACTAATCTAACTTTCTGGCACTTGGCCCATAATCTTGAATGTTATGACATTTCAAGGGCACATCTGACGACTTTTAAAGTTTCTAAGCTTATCTGCCTCACCTACCCTCCCAAAAAGATCCCTACCAAACTTTGGTGAAAAAAGAATTCTTCAACTCCCCTCTAAACTTTCATCTTAAATGTGTGCACCCTTGTTATTGACCCTTCAACTAAGGGTAACAGCTGCTTTCCATCCACCCTCTCCTTGCCCCTTATAATCTTACATACTTGTTTCAAATCCCCCTTAAACCTTTGCTGCTGCAAAGAAAACAACCCAAGTTTATCCAGCCTCCCTTCACAGCTAAACTGCTTCACACTGAGCAACATTCTGGTGACTCTCCTCTGTGCCCCTTCCAGTGCGATCATATCCTTCCAATAGTGTGGTGATCAGAACTGCACGTTGCACTCCCGTGAACTAAAGTTCTGTTCGGCTCCCACACAACCTTATAATCTTATAATCTATGCCTCACCTGATAAAGGCAAATGTCCTATATGTCTTCTTAACTACTTTATCAACTGATCCTGCTGTTTAGGGATTTGTGAACAAACACCCCAAGATTTCTCTGTTCCTCTGAACTTCCTGGTTCCTACCATTCATTGAATACTCCCTTCTCTTGTTAATTCTTTCAAAGTTCCTCACCTCAAACTTATCAGGCTTAAATTCTATCTGACCAATCCATTTATATTCTCCTGTAACCAAAGACCTTCCTGACTGTCAACCACCCAGTCAATCTTCATGTCAGCTGCAAACTTACTTATCATCAATCACACATTCTCATCTACATCATTCATATATATCATGAACAATTAGGGACCTAACAATTAGGTCCTATGGTTACCACTGGATACTGGCCTCCAGGCACACAAACAGCAGCTCGGTTAGCTGATTTGACTGGTTGGCTTGTTTGTGATGCTTACAGCGTGGGTACAATCTCTGCACCAGGTGAAATTACCATGAAGGGCTCTCCTTCTTAACCTCACCACTCACCTGAGGCATGGTGACTCTCAGATTAATCCACCACCAGATGTCTCTCTCTATCAAATGAGAAAGCAACCCAATGTTTGGTAAGGTCTTACATTCAACCACTACCCTCTCCTGTTAATAAGCCAGTTTTGACCCAATTTGCCAAGTTAACCTTGATCCCATGTGATAGTACCTTCATAATCAAAACTTCGCTGACATTCTTATAAAATCCACAAACTGCACTACCCTCAGCTGCCTACTTGCTCAGTTCCTTCAAAAACTCACCAGATTTGTTAGGTATGACCTCCCTCTGATAAAGTTTTGCTGACTATCACTGGTCAAACCTTGCCTCCCTAAATGGAGATTAATTCTCCCTTCAGAACTTTCTCCAATAGTTTCCCTACCACTATGTGAAACTCACTGGTCTACAATTCTCTTGTTTATCTCACAACCATTCTTGAAAAATGGAACCAAATTTGCTGTCCTCCCATCCTCGGGCATGTGCCCTGTGGCCAGACAGGAATAAAAGGTTAGGGTCAGGGAACCTGTTATACCCTCTCTCATCTCTCACAGCAGCCTTGAATACAACTCATCCAGACCGGGAATGTATCCACTTCAAGCCCACCAAAAACCTCCAATACCATCTTCTCTTGCCCCCATTTCAACCTGCTCAACATCCTCACAGTCCTTCTTCTTGAATGCAGCACCTAAATCCAATTTCTCCCAACTGAAGAGAGACGTGAAATACTCATTTAACACTCTACCAATGCATGGGAGCAACACTTCATGCATTTCCCTTTCAAGCCACTTGGCATCCTGACTTGGAAATATTTCATCATTTCTTCAGTGTCACTGAATTGAAATCCTAGAACTCTCTCTCTAATGGCAGTGTGGATGTGCCTACACCAAATAGATTGCAGTGGTTCAAGAAGGCAACTCACCACCACCTTCAAGGGTAACTAAGGATGGGCAATAATTACTGGCCCAAACATTCATACCCACATCCCATGAATAAATTTTTTAAAATGTATCTGGAGAGAGACCAGAGATTCAAATTGAGGTGCTTGATTACGGTGGACGAGATCTATATGGACTTCAGTAAGGCATTTGACAGGGTTCCCCATGGGAGACAGGTTATCAAGATTAGATCTCACGGAATACAGGAAGAACTAGCCATTTGGATACAGAAATGGCTCAAAGGTAGAAGACAGAGGGTGGTGGTGGCGGGTTGTTTTTCAGACTAGAGGCCTGTGACCAGTGGTGTGCCACAAGGATCGGTGCTAGGTCCACTACTTTTTATCATTTTATATAAATGATTTGGATGTGAGCATAAGGGGTAAAGGTAATAAGTTTGCAGATGACACCAAAATTGGGGTTGTAGTGGACAACAAAGAAGGTTACCTCAGATTACAACAGGATCTTGATCAGATGAGCCAATGGGCTGAGAAGTGGCAGATGGAGTTTAATTTAGATAAATGTGAAGAGCTGCATTTTGGGAAAGCAAATTTTATACACTTAACAGTAAGGTCCTAGGGAGTGTTGCTGAACAAAGAGACCTTGGAGTGCAGGTTCATAGTTCCTTGAAAGTGGAGTCGCAGGTGGATAGGATAGTGAAGAAGGCGTTTGGTATGCTTTCCTTTATTGGTTAGAGTATTGAGTACAGGAGTTGGGAGGTCATGTTGCGGCTGTACAGGACATTGGTTAGGCCACTTTTGGAATATTGTATGCAATTTTGGTCTCCTTCCTATCGGAGGGATGTTGTGAAACTTGAAAGGGTTCAGAAAAGATTTACAAGGAGGTTGCCAGAGTTGGAGGATTTGAGCTCTCGGGAGAGGTTGAATAGGCTGGGGCTGTTTTCGGAGGCTGAGGGGTGACCTTATAGAGGTTTATAAGATCATGAGGGGCATGGATAGAATAAATAGACAAAGTCTCTTCCCTGGATTGGGGGAGTCCAGAACTAGAGGGGACAGGTTTAGGGTGAGAGGGGAAAGATATAAAAGAGACCTAAGGGGCAACTTTTCACACAGAAGGTGGTACATGTATTGAATGATCTGCCAGAGGAAGTGGTGGAGGCTAGTACGATTACAACATTTAAAAGACATCTGGATGGGTATACGAATAGCAAGGGTTTGGAGGGGTATGGGCCAGGTGCTTGCAGGTGGGACTAGATTAAGTTGGGATATCTGGTTGGCATGGACGGGTTGGACTGAAATGTTTGTTTCTGTGCTGTACATTTCTATGACTTTATATTCACAGGCTTTTATGCAAGTACGAAAGGCACTACTGGAATAATATTATATGGCCCTTCAAGCCTTCAAGTCTTCTTTTATTGAATAAGATCACAGCTGATATTCAATCATAATTCTATTCTTTTGATTCCCTTGAGATATGAAGAATGCAAAATGCATTCATCAGTTCATTTAGCTGGAGCTAATAGGCTGAATTATTGCCTCTAATAAATGTAAGTAAGGACCAAAGGAAGATCCTTCAATCCCCTCTTCATAGCCATCTGAGGACTGGTGGAGATAAAGAGTCAGTGAGAATGTACCAACAACTAGATCTCTCTGTGTCATTTCTGATTGACATTGATCTCATTGGGGGAACCCAACAAATTCCCCATTGTGCCACTAGGAGGAGATCAAGACTCTTGAGAATCTTCAGCTGAAACATCTGTTTCAATGTGGGTCTTTAATTGGCAACTCATTCACAGGGTTAACTGTTGATTTCTTTCTCTTTCATTCATAAATGTTTATGTTCCAGAGGCAGGCATCTATTGCTCATCCGTAATGCCATGGAGAGGGTGATGTTGGGCCATCTTCCCAAAGTGCAGCAGTGCACAGGACAAGGTGCACCCACAGTGCTGTTAGGAATGAAACACCAGTGACAATGAAGTGAACCTAACATTTTTCCTTGTTAGATAGTGTAGGACTTGGATAACTACAAATCAGAACATCACCCATTACTCACTTCGCCCCAACTTTTGAAATTCCTGAAACAAAAACACAAATTGCTGGATAAACTCAGTAGGTCTGCCAGCATCTGTGGAGAGTGAAACAGATTTAATATTTTTGGTTCAGATACCGTTCTTCAGAACACTCTTTTTCCAGCAATTTGTGTTTTGGTTTCAGATTTCCAGCATCCAAAGTTCCCTGTTTCTGATATGGCTAGTTATAGTTTGTAGCATGTCTTTAGTATCCATGTCACCTGATTTTCTGACTTTGGGAAGTTTCACAGCCTACTCTGTATTTTTCCAACCCACAGAATGGCCGTGTCCTGGCAGAAGCACAGCAGGTATGCTAAGTCCCCAGAGCCTGGTTATTACTCACTGATAAGAGTACATATTATCCTGCATACAAAGAACAGAGCACACTATCAGGAACCAATCCCAATATGTATGAAGCACAGGGAACAGTCTCTAATGACTGGAGTACAGGGAACAGTCCATAATGACTTGAGTACAGGAAACAGCCCACCTTGACCTGCGTACAAGGAGCAGTCTGAAGACTGGAGAACAGGGAACTGTCCATAATGACCAGAATACAGAGAACATTCTGTGCTGACCCAATAAAAGGGACCAGTTTCTAATGACTGGAAGGATCAGTGCTGCGTCCTCTACTTTTTGTCATTTACATAAATGATTTGGATGCGAGCATAAGAGGTACAGTTAGTAAGTTTGCAGATGACACCAAAATTGAAGGTGTAGTGGACAGTGAAGAGGGTTATATCAGATTACAACAAGATCTGGACCAGATGGGCCAATAGGCTGAGAAGTGGCAGATGGAGTTTAATTCAGATAAATGCGAGGTGCTGCATTTTGGGAAAGCAAATCTTAGCAGGACTTATACACTTAATGATAAAGTCCGAGGGAGTGTTGCTGAACAAAGAGACCTTGGAGTGCAGGTTCATAGCTCTTTGAAACTGGAGTCGCAGGTAGATAGGATAGTGAAGAAGGCGTTTGGTTTGAATATTTAAGAGGCATTTGGATGGGTATATGAATAGGAAGGGTTTTGAGGGATATGGGCCGGGTGCTGGCAGGTGGGACTAGATTGGGTTGGGACATCTGGTTGGCATGGACGAGTTGGACTGAAGAGTCTGTTTCCATGCTGTACATCTCTGTAACTCTATGACTGGATTACAGGGAGCAGGCTCTTATGACCAGAGTACAGGGAATTGTATCTAATGACCAGAGAACACAGAACGATCTATAATTGCTGGTGTACAGGAAACAATTTCCTAATAATCAGTGTAGAGGGGACAGTCCATAATGACCAGAGTCCAGGGAACAGTCACAGAGTCATACAGCACAGAAACAAACCTTCAGTCTGACTAGTTCATGCCGATTGTAATTCCAGACTAAACTAGTTTCATTGGACTGCGCTTGGCTATTATCATTCCAAACCTTTCCTAGTCATGTACTTATCCAAGTGTCTTCTAAATGTTGCAACTGTACCTGCATTCACTACCTCCTCTGCAAGTTCATTCCACAAATGAACTACTCTCTTGCCTAAAAAAGTTGCCCCTCACGTCCTTTATAAATCTTTCTCCTCTCACCTTAAAAATGCCCCTTAGTCCTGAAAGCCCCACCATAGGGTAAAGAGACATGCCATTCACCTTATTTATATCCCTCACGATTTTAGAAACCTCTATCAGGTCACCCCTCAACCTTCAAGGCTCCAGTGAAAAATGTCCCAGCCTATACAGCCTTTCCCGATAACCTAAACCTTCCATTAGTGGGAACATCCTGGTAAATCTTTTCTGAACACTCTCCAGCTTGATAATATCCTTCCCATATCAAGGCAACCAGAACTGGAAATATGCCTCCAGAAAAAGGCCTCACTAGCAATAATGATGAAAATAGAGTGAACAAACCATAATGACCAGAATACAGGAAAAAGTCTATAATAACCCAATAGCAGAGACCATTGGATTGCAGGGAACAGTCCCTAATGACCATAGTACAGGGGAATACACCAAATTGAAAACAGTACAGGAAACAGTCTCTAATGATTATAGAATAGTAAACAGTCTCCAATGACCAGAATACAGGGAGCTGTCCATAATGATCACAGTCCAGGGAACGGTCGCAAGTGACCACAGTCCAAGAAATAGCCTCCAGTGACCACAGTCCAGCAAACAGTCCCTAATGGCCACAGTCCAGGGAACAGTCCGAGAGGATCACAGTCCAGGGAACAATCCCTAATGACCACAGTAAAGGGAAAAGTCCCTAATGACCACAGTCCAGGGAACAGTCCTGAATGATCACATTCCAGGGAACAGTCTCTAATGATCACAGTGCAGGGAACAGTCCCCAAGGACAAGAGTACATGGAACTGTCCCTAATGACCAGAGTACAGGGAACAGTCCCTAATGATCACAGTGCAGGAAACAGTTTCTAATGACCACAGTCCAGGGAAGAGTCCCTAATGACCACAGTGCAGGGAACAATCCTTAATGACTACAGTACAGGGAACAGCCCCTAATGATCAGAGTCCAGGGAACAGGCCCTAATGTTCACAGTGCAGGGAACAGTCCCCAATGACCACAGTGCAGGGAACAGTCCGTAATGACCAGAATACAAGGAACAGTCCCTAATGATCACAGTGCAGGGAACAATCCCGAATGACCACAGTGCAGAGAACAGTCCCTAATGACCACAGTGCGGGGAACAATCCCTAATGACCATAGTGCAGAGAACAGTCCCTAATGATCACAGTGCAGGGAACAGTCCCGAATAATCACAGTGCAGGAAACAGTCCCTAATGACCACAGTGCAAGGAACAGTCCCTAATGACCAGAGTACAGGGAACAGTTCCTAATGAGGTAAAAACAATGACTGCAGATGCTGGAAACCAGATTCTGGATTAGTGGTGCTGGAAGAGCACAGCAGTTCAAGCAGCATCCGAGGAGGTTCGAAATCGACGTTTCGGGCAAAAGCCCTTCATCAGGAATAAAGGCAGTGAGCCTGAAACATGGAGAGATAAGCTAGAGGAGGGTGGGGGTGGGGAGAGAGTAACATAGAGTACAATGGGTGAGTGGGGGAGGGGATGAAGGTGATAGGTCATGGGGGAGAGGGTGGAGTGGATAGGTGGAAAAGGAGATAGGCAGGTAGGACAAGTCCGGACAAGTCATGGGGACAGTACTGAGCTGGAAGTTTAGAACTAGGGTGAGGTGGGGGAAGGGGTAATGAGGAAACTGTTGAAGTCCACATTGATGCCCTGGGGGTGAAGTGTTCTGAGGCAGAAGATGAGGCGTTCTTCCTCCAGGCATCTGGTGGTGAGGGAGCGGCGGTGAAGGAGGCCCAGGACCTCCATGTCCTCGGCAGAGTGGGAGGGGGAGTTGAAATGTTGGGCCAGGGGGCGGTGTGGTTGGTGCGGGTGTCCCGGAGATGTTCCCTAAAGCGCTCTGCTAGGAGGCGCCCAGTCTCCCCAATGTAGAGGAGACCACATCGGGAACAATGGATACAATAAATGATATTAGTGGATGTGCAAGTAAAACTTTGATGGATGTGGATGGCCTTTAGGGCCTTGGATAGAGGTAAGGGAGGAAGTGTGGGCGTAGGTTTTACAGTTCCTGCAGTGGCAGGGGAAAGTGCCAGGATGGGAGGGTGGGTTGTAGGGGGGGCGTGGAACTGACCAGGTAGTCACGGAGGGAACGGTCTTTGCGGAAGGCGGAAAGGGGTGGGGAGGGAAATATATACCTGGTGGTGGGGTGTGTTTGGAGGTGGTGGAAATGTCGGTGGATTATTTGGTTTATGCGAAGGTTGGTAGGGTGGAAGGTGAGCACCAGGGGGCGTTCTGTCCTTGTTACGGTTGGAGGGGTGGGGTCTGAGGACGGAGGTGCGGGATGTAGACGAGATGCATTGGAGGGCATCTTTAACCATGTGGGAAGGGAAATTGCAGTCTCTAAAGAAGGAGGGCATCTGGTATGTTCTGTGGTGGAACTGGTCCTCCTGGGAGCAGATCCGGCGGAGGCGGAGGAATTGGGAATACAGGATGGCATTTTTGCAAGAGGTAGGGTGGGAAGAGGTGTAATCCAGGTAGCTGTGGGAGTCGGTGGGTTGGTAAAAAATTTCAGTGTCAAGTCAGTCGTCATTAATGGAGATGGAGAGGTCCAGGAAGGGGAGGGAGGTGTCAGAGATGGTCCAGGTAAATTTAAGGTCAGGGTGGAATGTGTTGGTGAAGTTGATGAATTGCTCAACCTCCTCGCGGGAGCATGAGGTGGCGCCAATGCAGTCATTAATGTAGCAGAGGAAGAGGTGGGGAATGGTGCCGGTGTAATTACGGAAGATCAACTGCTCTATGTAGCCGACAAAGAGGCAGGCATAGCTGGGGCCCATACGTGTGCCCATGGCTACCCTTTTGGTCTGGAGGAAGTGGGAGGATTCAAAGGAGAAATTGTTAAGGGTGAGGACGAGTTCGGAGAAACGAATGAGATTGTCGGTGGAAGGGTACAGTTGGGGACGTCTGGAGAGGAAAGAACGGAGGACTTGGAGGCCCTGGTCATGGTGGATGGAGGTGTAGAGGGATTTGATATCCATGGTGAAGATGAGGCGTTGGGGGCCAGGGAAACGGAAGTCTTGGAGGACAGTTCCTCATGACCAGAGTGCAGGAAACAGTCCTTAATGATCACAGTGCAGGGAACAGTCCCTAATGATCACAGTGCAGGGAGCAGTCCCTAATGACCACAGTGCAGGGAACAGTCCCTAATGACCAAAGTACATGGAACAGTCCCTAATGATCACAGTCCACGGAAGAGTCCCTGAGGATCACAGTCCAGGAAACACAGTCTTTCATGAACAGAGTACAGGAAACACAGTCTCTAATGATCACGGTAAAGGGAACAGTCCCTAATGATCACAGTGCAGGGAACAGTCTCTAATGACCACAGTGCAGGGAACAGTACTAATGACCAGAGTACAGAGAACAGTCATTAATGATCACAGTGCAGGGAACAGTCCCTAATGTTCACAGTGCAGGGAACAATACCTAATGATCACAGTGCAGGAAACAGTTTCTAATGACCACAGTCCAGGGAACAGTCCCTAATGACTAGAGCACATGGAACAGTCCCTAAAGATCACAATACAGGGAAGAGACTTGAATGACCACAGTATCGGCAACAATCTGTAATGATCACAGTACTGTAAAGGGAACAGTCTCTAATGATCACAGTATTGGAAACACTCACAGATGCTGCCTGACCTGCTGTGCTTTTCCAGCACTACACTCTCAACTCACTAATGACCAGAATACAGGGAACAGTCCCCAATAACCACAATACAGGGAACAGTGCCTAAAGATCACAGTACAGGGAACAGTTGCTAATGGCCACAGTCCAGGGAAGAATCACTGAGGATCACAGTCCAGGAAACACACAGTCTCTAATGAAGACAGTACAGGAAACACAGTCTCTCATGAACACAGTACAGGAAACACAGTCTCTAATGATCACAGTAAAGGGAACAGTCCCTAACGAACAGAGTAAAAGGTATAGTCCCTAATGGCCACACTGCAGGGAAGATTCCCTAATGATCACAGTGCAGGGAACAGTCGCTAATTATCACAGTGCAGGGAACAGTCCCTAATGATCACAGTGCAGGGAACAATCCCTCAAGACCACAGTCCAGGGAACAATCCCTAATGACCACAGTGCAGGGAACAAGTCTTTAATGATCACAGTGCAGGAAACAGTCCCTAATGACCAAAGTGCAGGGAACAGTCCCTAATGACCAGAGTACAGGGAACAATTCCTAATGACCAGAGGGCAGGGAACAGTTCCTAATGTCCAGATTACAGGGAATAGTCCCTAATGATGACAGTGCAGGGAACAGTTCCTAATGACCAAAGTGCAGGGAACAGTCCCTAATGACTAGAGCACAGGGAACAGTCCCTAAAGATCACAATACAGGGAAGAGACTCTAATGACCACAGTACAGGCAACAATCTATAATGATCACAGTACTGCAAAGGGAACAGTCTCTAATGATCACAGTATTGGGAACACTCCCAGATGCTACCTGACCTGCTGTGCTTTTCCAGCATGACACTCTCAACTCTGCAATGACCAGAATACAGGGAACAATTCCAAATAACCACAATACAGGGAACAGTGCCTAAAGATCACAGTACAGGAAACAGTTGCTAATGACCACAGTCCAAGGAAGAGTCCCTGAGGATCACAGTCCAGGAAACACACAGACTTTAATGACCACAGTCCAGGGAACAGTCATTAATGGTCACAGTCCAGGGAATAGTCCCTAATGTCCACAGTCCAGGGAAGAGTCCCTGAGGATCACAGTCCAGGAAACACACAGTCTCTAATGAACACAGTACAGGAAACACAGTCTCTCATGAACAAAGTACAGGAAACACAGTCTCTAATGATCACAGTGCAGGGAACAGTATCTAATGAACACAGACCAGGGAACAGTCCCTAATGACCACAGTAAAGGGAACAGTCCCGAATGATCACAGTACAGGGAACAGTCCCTAATGTTCACAGTGCAGGGAACAGCCCCTAATGATCACAGTGCAGGGAACAGTCCCCAATGACCACAGTGCAGGGAACAGTCCCTAATGACCAAAGTACATGGAACAGTCCCTAATGATCACAGTGTAGGGAACATTCCCGAGTGACCACAGTGCAGGGAACAGTCCCCAATGACCACAGTGCAGGGAACAGTCCCTAACGACCAGATTACAGGGAACAGTCCCTAATGACCAGAGTACAGGGAACAGTCCCTAATGACCACAGTGCAGAGAGCAGTCCCTAATGACCACAGTCCAGGGATCATTCCCTAATGACCACAGTGCAGGGAACATTACCTAATGATCACAGTGCAGGGAACAGTCCTTAATGATCACAGTGCAGGGAACAGTCCTTAATGACCAGAATGCAGGGATCAGTCCTTAATGATCACAGTGCAGGGAACAATCCCTCAAGACCACAGTCCAGGGAACAGTCCTTAATGATCACAGTGCAGGGAACAGTCCTTAATGACTAGAGCACAGGGAACAGTCCGTAAAGATCACAATACAGGGAAGAGACTCGAATAACCACAGTACGGGCAACAATCTGTAATGATTACAGTACTGTAAAAGGAACAGTCTCTAATGATCACACTATTGGGAACACTCTTAGATGCTGTGCTTTTCCAGCACTACATACTCAACTCTCGAATGACCAGAATACAGAGAACAGTCCACAATAACCACAATACAGGGAACAGTGCCTAAAGATCACAGTACAAGGAATAGTTGCTAATGACCACAGTCCAGGGGAGAGTCCCTGAGAATCATAGTCCAGGAAACACACAGTCTCTAATGACCACAGTCCAGGGAACAGTCATTAATGGTCACAGTCCAGGGAACAGTCCCTAATGACCAGAGTCCAGGGAAAAGTCCCTGAGGTTCACAGTCCAGGAAACACACAGTCTCTAATGAACACAATACAGGAAACTCATTCTCTAATGATCACAGTAAAGGGAACAGCCCCTAATGACCACAATCCAGGGAACATTCCCTAATGATCACAATCCAGGGAACATTCCCTAATGACCACAATCCAGGGAACATTCCCTAATGATCACAGTGCAGCGAACAGCCCCTAATGACCACCGTGCAGGGAACAATACCTAATAATCACAGTCCAGGGAACAGTCCCTAATGTTCACAGTCCAGGGAACAGTCCCTAATGACCACAGTCCAGGGAAGAGTCCCTGAGGATCAGTCCAGGAAACACACAGTCCCTAATGATCACAATAAAGGGAACACAGTGTCTAATGACCACAGTCCAGGGAACATTCCCTAATGATCACAGTGCCAGGAACAGTCCCTAATGATCATAGTGCAGGGAACAGCAACTAATGACCACAGTAAAAGGAACAGTCCCTAATGATCACAGTGCAGGAAACAGTCCCTAATGACCAGAGTACAGGGAACAGTTCCTAATGACCAGAGTGCAGGGAACAGTCCCTAATGACCACAGTGCAGGGAACAGTCCCTAATGACCACAGTCCAGGGAACATTCCCTAATGAACACAGCACGGGGAACAGTCCCTAATGACCACGGTGCAGGGAACTATACCTAATGATCACAGTAAAGGGAACAGTCCCTAATGACCAGAGTACATGGAACAGACGCTAATGTCCAGATTACAGGAAACATGCCTATTGATCACAGTGCAGGGAACAGTCCCTAATGACTAGAGCATAGGGACCAGTCCGTAAAGATCACAATACAGGGAAGAGACTCGAATAACCACAGTACAGGCAACAATCTGTAATGATTACAGTGCTGTAAAGGGAACAGTCTCTAATGATCACAGTATTGGGAACACTCCTAGAGGCTGCCTGACCTGCTGTGCTTTTCCAGCACTACACTCTCAACTCTTTAATGACAAGAATACAGGGAACAGTCCCCAATAACCATAATACAGGGAACAGTGCCTAAAGATCACAGTACAGTGAGCTGTTGCTAATGATCACAGCCCAGGGAACAGTCCCTAATGACCACAGTCCAGGGAACAGTCATTAATGGTCACAGTCCAGGGAACAGTCCCTAATGACCACATTCCAGGGAAGACTCCCTGAGGATCAGTCCAGGAAACACACAGTCCCTAATGATCACAGTAAAGGGAACACAGCGGCTAATAATCACAGTAAAGGGAACAGTCCCTAATGACCACAGTACAGGGAACATTCCCTAATGACCAGAATACAGGAAACAGTCCCTAATGACCACAGTCTAAGAATCAGTCCTTAATGGCCACAGTCCAGGGAACAGTCCCTAATGAACACAGTACAGGAAACACAGTCTCTCATGAACACAGTACAGGAAACACAGTCCCTAATGATCACAGTGCAGGGAACAGTATCGAATGACCACAATCCAGGGAACAGTCCCCAGTGACCACAGTAAAGGGAACAGTCCCGAATGATCACAGTCCAGGGAACATTCCCTCATGATCACAGTGCAGGGAACAGCCCCTAATGACCACCGTGCCGGGAACAATACCTAATGATCACAGTCCAGGGAACAGTTATTAATGGTCACAGTCTAGGGAACAGTCCCTAATGACCACAGTCCAGGGAAGTGTCCCTGAGGATCAGTCCAGGAAACACACAATCCCTCATGATCACAGTAAAGGGAACACAGCGTCTAATGATCACAGTAAAGGGAACTGTTCCTAATGACCACAGTCCAAGGAACATTCCCTAATGACCAGAATACAGGGAACAGTCCCTAATGACCACAGTCTAAGGATCAGTCCTTAATGGCCACAGTCCAGGGAACAGTCCCTAATGACCACAGTCCAGGGAACATTCCTTAATGATCACAGTGCAGGGAACAGTCCCTAATGACCAGAGTACATGGAACAGTCCCTAATGTCCAGATTACATGGAACAGTCCCTAATGATCACAGTGCAGGGAAGAGTCCCTAATGATCACAGTGCAGGGAACAGTCCCTAATGACTAGAGCATAGGGAACAGTCCGTAAAGATCACAATACAGGGAAGAGACTCGAATGACCACAGTACGGGCAACAATCTGTAATGATTACAGTGCTGTAAAGGGAACAGTCTCTAATGATCACAGCATTGGGAACACTCCTAGAGGCTGCCTGACCTGCTGTGCTTTTCCAGCACTACACTCTCAACTCTCTAATGACCAGAATACAGGGAACAGTCCCCAATAGCCACAATACAGGGAACAGTGCCTAAAGATCACAGTACAGGGAACAGTTGCTAATGACCACAGTCCAGGGAACAGTCCCTGAGGATCACAGTCCAGGAAACACACAGTCCCTAATGTCCACAGTCCAGGGAAGAGTCCCTGAGGTTCACAGTCCAGGAAACACACAGTCTCTCATGAACACAGTACAGGAAACACAGTCTCTCATGAACACAGTATAGGAAACACAGTCTATAATGATCACAGTAAAGGGAACAGTCCCTAATGTCCACAGTCCAGGGAACATTCCCTAATGACCACAGTGCAGGGAACAGTCCCTGATGATCACAGTCCAGAGAACAGTCCCTAATGACCACAGTGCAGGGAACAGTCCCTAATGACCACATACCTAACATACCCTTTCACATACCTAAAACAGCTCTTACTGTCCTCCTTTATACTTTTGGCCAGTTTACCTTTGTACCTCATTTTTTCTCTGCGTATTTCCTTATTAGTAATCCTCTGTTGTTCTTTAAAAGCTTCCCAATCCTCTGTTTTCCCACTCATCTTTGCTTTGTTGTACTTTTTCTCTTTTGACTTTATGTTTCTTAACTTCCCTCGTCAGCCATGGCCACCCATGCCTCCTCATAGGATCTTTCTTCCTTTTTGGAATGAACTGATCCTGCGTCTTCTGCATTATACCCAGAAATATCTGCCATTGTTCCTCCACTGTCATCCCTGCTAAGCTATTGCACCGTTGAACTTTGGCCAGCTCCACCCTCATAGCTCCATAGTTCCTTTTATTCAACTGAAATATTGTCACTACTGATTGTACCCTCTCCCACTCAAATTGCAGATTGAAGCTTATTGTATTATGGTCACTACTTCCCAATGGCTCCTTCACTTCGAGGTCCCTGATCAATTCTGGTTCGTTGCACAATACCAGATCCAGAATTGCCTTCTCCCTGGTAGACTCCAACACCAGCTGTTCTAAGAATCCATCTCTGAAGCACTCCACAAAGTCTCTTTCTTGAGGTTCAAAACCATCCTGATTCTCCCAGTCTACCTGCATGTAGTAACATCTTTGCAACAGGCCAATTTTAGCTCCTTATTCAACTTACACCCTACATCCATACTACTGTTTGGGGGCCTGTAGATAACTCCCAAGAGGGTCTTTCTACCCTTAGAATTTTTCAGCTCTATCCACACTGACTCTATATCCCCTGACTCTAGGTCCCCCCGCACAAAGGACTGAATATCCTCCCTTACCAACAAGGCCACCCCACCCCCTCTGCCCGTCAGTCTGTCCTTACGATAGCACGTATAGCCTTGAATATTCATTTCCCAGGCCCTGTCCACTTGAAGCCACGTCTCTGTTATCCCCAAAATATTGTATCTGCCAAATTCCAAACGAGCCTCAAGCTCATCCATCTTATTTCTAATACTTCGTGCATTCATATATAGTATTTTTAATTTGTTACTGCCCTCACCCTTTCTATCAACCCCTATTTCACTCAACCTGAGGGCATTATTCCTTTTTTGAGTTTTCTGCTTCATTGATACGTTGTCTTTCTTGACTTCCCTTGTTCTAACTTTCCCTTCAATTTCCTTCTTAAACTTCCAGTTTTTCCCCTCCCCCCGCTATTTAGTTTAAACGCAGCTGTGTTGCAGTAGCAAACCTGCCTGCCAGAATGCTGGTCCCCAATCTATTAAGGTGCAAACTGTCTATTTTGTATAATTTATGCTTACCACAAAACATACCCCAGTGGTCCAAGAATTTAAATCCTTGCTTCCTGCACCAGTTCCCCAGCCTCACATTCAAATCCATTATCTCCCTCTTCCTGGCCTCTCCAGCCCGAGGAACTGGAACCACGCTGGACGTCCTGCTTTTCAGCCTTCTTCCTAGTTCTCTGAAGTCCTGCTGTAGTATGTTCCTCCTCTTCTTCCCGACATCATTTGTGCCGACATGTACCACCACCTCTGGCTCTTCACATTCCCCCTTGAGGATTTCCTGCACTCTGTCCGAGATGTCCTTAATCCTGGCACCAGGAAGGCAACACACCATCCTTAAATCCCACCTGTTGCCACAGAAACCCCATTCAGTACCTCTCACTATGGAGTTCCCTATCACTATGGCTCTGTGTGATGTCTGACTCCTCGGCTCTGCCTCCACGCCAACGTTTGATTGACAGACCTGACCGCCTCGCGGACTGGCATTGTCATCTGTCTCTGTTTCCAAAAGATTCAACTTGTTCCTGACAGGTACCTCCCCCGTGGTCTCTTGCACCTGTCTCCTCTCTGCCTTCCTCATCGTCTTCTCTCTTCAGCTCTGGTCGGTGTAATAACCTCGCTGAAGGTCTTGTCCAGAAAGATCTCGTTCTCTCAGATGAGCCTAAGGTTCCCAAGTTCTTTCTTCAGTGCTGCAATATGCTCTGTCAGTGGCTGAACATGCACACACTGTCCACAGATATATGAGCCAGATACACCAGAGTTGTTGACCTCCCATATCATGCACGTAGCACACTGAACCAGCTGGTCAGTCATGTCTTCATGCTCTTCAACTGTGGTGTAATCACTTCACTCAACCTCCTTGTCGATGACTCCTGAGCTAAAGACTCTCTCTTCTCTCAACAGGAACTTCCCTGGACTCTCTTTTTGAGGCACGTCTTGGAACTTTAAAGTCAATGACCACTATGCAGGGGCCAGTATCTAATGGACACAGTCCAGGGAACAGTCCCTAATAACCACAGTGCAGGGAACAGTCCCTAATGGCCACAGTCCAAGGAACAGTCCCTAATGATCACAGGGCAGGGAACAGTCCCTAATGACCACAGTGCAAGGAACAGTACCTAATGATCACAATACAGCGAACAGTCCCTAATGGTCACAGTGCAGGGAACAGTCCCTAATGATCACAGTGCAGGGAACAGTCCCTAATGATCACAGTCCAGTGAACTGTCCTGAATGACGACAGTGCAGGGAACAGTTACTAATGACTAGAGTACAGGGAACAGTCCCTAAAGATCACAGTCCAGGGAAGAGACTCTAATGACTACAGCACAGGGAACAATCTGTAATGATCACAGTACTGTAAAGGGAACAGTCTCTAATGATCACAGTATTGGGAACACTCCCAGATGCCACCTAACCTGCTGTGCTTTTCCAGCACTACACTCTCAACTCTCTAATGACCAGAATACAGGGAACAGTCCCCAATAACCACAATACAGGGAACAGTGCCTAAAAATCACAGTACAGGGAAGAATTGCTAATGACCACAGTCCAGGGAAGAGTCCCTGAGGATCACAGTCCAGGAAACACACAGTCTCTAATGAAGACAGTGTAGGAAACACAGTCTCTAATGATCACCGTAAAGGGAACAGTCCCTAATGACCAGAGTACAGGGAACAGTCCCTAATGATCACAGTGCAGGAAACATTCCCTAATGACCACAGTAAAGGGTACAGTCCCTAATGACCACAGTCCAGAGAACAATCCCAAATGACCAGAGTCCAGGGAACAATCCCTAATGATCTCAGTCCAGGGAACAGTCCCTAATGGAATCTGCAGTCATTGTTTTTACCTTGTTGATTTTAACCCTGCTGCGAATCCTCTTGCAAGGAACTTGCCATGAAGAAGTTTCCCTCCTCTCTCTACAAGAATCTCAGGGAGTCCCTCTCCCACTGCAACTACTCTATGCTACTCTCTCCCCACCCCCACCCTCCTCTAGCTTATCTCTCCATGCTTCAGGCTCACTGCCTTTATTCCTGATGAAGGGCTTTTGCCCGAAACGTCGATTTCGCTGCTCGTTGGATGCTGCCTGAACTGCTGTGCTCTCCAGCACCACTAATCCAGTATTTGGTTTTCAGCATCTGCAGTCATTGTTTTTACCTAATGGCCACAGTCCAGGGAACAGTCCCTAATGATTACAGTGCAGGGAACAGTCCCTAATGATTACAGTGCAGGGAACAGTCCCTAATGACCACAGTGCAGGGAACAGTCTCTAATGACCAGAGTACAGGGAACAGTCCCTAATGATCACAGTGCAGGGAACAGTCCCTAATGACCAGAGTGCAGGGAACAGTCCCTAATGATCACAGTGCAGGAACAGTCATTAATGGTCACAGTCAAGTGAACAGTCCCTAATGACCACATTACAGGGAAAAGTCACTAATGACTAGAGCATAGTGAACAGTCCCTAAAGATCACAGTACAGGGAAGAGATTCTAATGACCACAGTACAGGCAACAATCTGTAATGATCACAGTACTGCAAAGGGAACAGTCTCTAATGTTCACAGTAATGGGATCACTCCCAGATGCTGCCTGAGCTGCTGTGCTTTTCGAGCACTACACTCTCAACTCTCTAATGACCAGAATACAGGGAACAGTCCCCAATAGCCACTGTACAGGGAACAGTCTCTAATGACCACAGTGCAGGGAACAGTCCATAATGATCACAGTGCAGGGAACAGGAATAAATGATCACAGTGCAGGGAACAGTCCCTAATGACCAGAGTACATAGAACAGTCCCTAATTACCATAGTGCAGGGAACAGTCCCTCATGACCACAGTGCAGGGAACAATCGCTAATGATCACAGTGCAGGGAACAGTCCCTAATGTCCAGAGTACAGGGAACAGTTCCTAATGATCACAGTCCAGGGAACAGTCATTAATGGTCACAGTCCAGGGAACAGTCCCTAATGACCACTGTCCAGGGAAGAGTCCCTGAGGATCACAGTCCAGGAAACACACAGGAAACACTTTGATATGGGTGGCACAGTGGTTAGCACTGTTGCCTCACAACTCCAGAGACCTGGGTTCAATTCCCGCCTCAGACAACTGTCTGTGTGGAGTTTGCACATTCTCCCTGTGTCAGCGTGGGTTTCCTCCGGGTGCTCTGGTTTCCTTCCATAGTCCAAAAATGTGCAGGTTAGGTGAATTGGCCATGCTAAATTGTCCGTAGTGATAGGTGAAGGGGTGAAATGTAGGGGAATGTGTCTAGGTGGGTTGCGCTTCAGCGGGTCGGTGTGGACTTGTTGGGCTGAAGGGCCTGTTTCCACACTGTAAGTAATCTAAGATAATCTCTAATGAACACAATCCAGGAAACACAGTCTCTAATGATCACAGTAAAGGGAACAGTCCCTAATAAGCACAGTGCAGTGAACAGTACCTAATGGCCAGAGTACAGGGAACATTCCCTAATGATCACAGTCCAAGGAACAGTATCAAATGACCAGAGTACTTGGAACAGTCCCTAAAGATCATAGTGCAGGGAACAGTCCCTAATGATTGCAGTGCAGGGAATAGCCCCTAATGACTAGAGTACAGGGAACAGTCCCTAAAGATCACAGTCCAGGGAAGAGACTCTAATGACTACAGTACAGGGAACAATCTGTAATGATCACAGTACTGCAAAGAAAACAGTCTCTAATGATCACAGTATTGGGAACACTCCCAGATGCCACCTGACCTGCTATGCTTTTCCAGCACTACACTCTCAACTCTCTAATGACCAGAATACAGGGAAAAGTCCCCAATAACCACAATACAGGGAACAGTGCCTAAAGATCACAGTTCTGGGAACAGTTGCTAATGACCACAGTCCAGGGAAGAGTCCCTGAGGATCACAGTCCAGGAAACACACTGTCTCTAATGAAGACAGTACAGGAAACACAGTCCCTAATGATCATAGTAAAGGGAACAGTCCCTAATGACCAGAGTACAGGGAACAGTCCCTAATGACCACAGTGTAGAGAACAGTCACTAATAATCACAGTGCAGGGAACAGTCCCTAATGATCACAGTACAGGGAACACTCCCTAATGACCCCAGTCCAGGGAACAGTCATTAATGGTCACAGTCCAGGGAACAGTCATTAATGGTCACAGTCCAGGGAACAGTCCCTAATGACCACTGTCCAGGAAACACACAGTCTCTAATGAACACAGTCCAGGAAACACCCAGGAAACACTTTAATCTGGATGGCACGGTGGCACAGTGGTTAGCACTGTTGCCTCACAACTCCAGAGACCTGGGTTCAATTCCCACCTCAGACAACTGACTGTGTGGAGTTTGCATATTCTCCCCGTGTCTGCGTGGGGTTCCTCCAGGTGCTCCGGTTTCCTTCCACAGTCCAAAAGTGTGCAGGTTAGGTAATTGGCCATGCTAAATTGTCCGTAGTGTTAGGTGAAGGGGTGTAATGTAGGGAAAAAGGGCTAGGTGGGTTGCGCTTTGACGGGTCGGTGTGGACTTGTTGGGCTGAAGGGCCTGTTTCCACACTGTAAGTTATCGAAGGTAATCTCTAATGAACACAGTCCAGGAAACACAGTCTCTAATGATCACAGTGCAGGGAACAGTACCTAATGACCACAGTCCACGGAACATTCGCTAATGATCACAGTCCAGGGAACAGTATCTAATGACCAGAGTACTTGGAACAGTCCCTAATGATCGCAGTGCAGGCAACAGTCCCTAATGACCACAGTGCGGGGAACAATCCCTAATGACTAGTGCACAGGGAACAGTAAGGTAAAAACAATGACTGCAGATGCTGAAAACCAAATACTGGATTAGTGGTGCTGGAAGAGGGGCTTTTCCTGATGAAGGGCTTTTGCCCGAAACGTCGATTTCGCTGCTCGTTGGATGCTGCCTGAACTGCTGTGCTCTTCCAGCACCACTAATCCAGCACAGGGAACAGTCCCTAAAGATCACAGTCCAGGGAAGAGACTCTAATGACTACAGTACAGGCAACAATATGTAATGATCACAGTACTGTAAAGGGAACAATCTCTAATGATCACAGTATTGGGAACATTCCCAGATGCTGCCTGACCTGTTGTGTTTTTCCAGCACTACACTCTAAACTCTCTAATGACCAGAATACAGGGAACAGTCCCCAACAACCACAATACAGGGAACAGTGCCTAAAGATCACAGTACAGGGAACAGTTGCTAATGACCAGAGTACATGGAACAGTCCCTAATGTCCAGATTACAGGGAACAGTCCCTAATGACCACAGTAATGGAAATAATCCCTAATGATCACAGTGCAGGGAACTGTGCCTAATGATCACAGTAAAGGGAACAGTATCTAACGGCCACAGTCCAGGGAACAGTCCCAAATGATCACAGTGCAGGGAACAGTCCCTAATGGCCACAGTCCAGGGAACAGTCCCAAATGATCACAGTAAAGGGAATGGTCCCTAATGATCACAGTGCAGGGAACAGTCTCTAATGATCTCAGTCCAGAGAACAGTCCCTAATGATCACAGTGCTGGGAATAGTCCCTGATGACCAGAATACATGGAACAGTCCCTAATGACCAGAGTACAGGGAACAGTCCCCAATGATTGCAGTGCAGGGAACAGTCCCTAATGACCAGAGTACAGGGAACAGTCGCTAATGACCACAGGGCAGGAAACAGTCCTGAATGATCACAGTGCAGGGAACAGTCCCTAATGATCACAGTGCAGGGAACAGTCCCTAATGACCACAGTGCAGGGAACAGTCCCTAATGATCACAGTGCAGGGAACAGTCCCTAATGACTACAGTGCAGGGAACAGTCCCTAATGACCACAGTGCAGGTAACAGTCCCAAATGATCACAGTGCAGGGAACAGTCCCTAATGATCACAGTGCAGGGAACAGTCCCTAATGACCACATGTGCAGGGAACAGTCCCTAATGATCACAGTGCAGGGAACAGTCCCTAATGACCACAATGCAGGTAACAGTCCCTAATGATCACAGTGCAGGGAACAGTCCCTAATGACCACAGTGCAGGGAACAGTCCCTAATGATCACAGTGCAGGGAACAGTCCCCAATGACCACAGTGCAGGTAACAGTCCCTAATGATCACAGTGCAGGGAACATTCCCTAATGACCACGGTGCAGGGAACAGTCCCTAATGACCACAGTCCAGTGAACAGTCATTAATGGTCACAGTCCAGGGAACATTCCCTAATGACCACCGTCCAGGAAACAGTCCCTGAGGATCACAGACCAGGAAACACACAGTCTCTAATGAACACAGTCCAGGAAACACCCAGGAAACACTTTGCTCTGTGTGGCACGGTGGCACAGTGGTTAGCACTGTTGCCTCACAACTCCAGAGACCTGGGTTCAATTCCCACCTCAGACAACTGACTGTGTGGAGTTTGCATATTCTCCCCGTGTCTGCGTGGGTTTCCTCCAGGTGCTCCGGTTTCCTTCCACAGTCCAAAAGTGTGCAGGTTAGGTAATTGGCCATGCTAAATTGTCCGTAGTGTTAGGTGAAGGGGTAAAATGTCGGGGAATGGGTCTAGGTGGGTTGCGCTTCGACGGGTCGGTGTGGACCTGTTGGGCTGAAGGGCCTGTTTCCACACTGTAAGTAATCTAAGGTAATCTCTAATGAACACAATCCAGGAAACACAGTCTCTAACGAACACAATCCAGGAAACACAGTCTCTAACGAACTCAATACAGGAAACACAGTCTCTAATGATCGCAGTGCAGGGAACAGTCCCTAATGACCACAGTGCGGGGAACAGTCCCTAATGATCGCAGTGCAGGGAACAGTCCCTAATGACCACAGTGCGGGGAACAGTCCCTAATGACTAGTGCACAGGGAACAGTCCCTAAAGATCACAGTCCAGGGAAGAGACTCTAATGACTACAGTACAGGGAACAATCTGTAATGATCACAGTACTGTAAAGGGAACAGTCTCTAATGATCACAGTATTGGGAACACTCCCAGATGCTACCTGACCTGCTGTGCTTTTCCAGCACTACACTCTCAACTCTCTAATGACCAGAATACAGGGAACAGTCCCCAATAACCACAATACAGGGAACAGTGCCTAAAAATCACAGTACAGGGAAGAATTGCTAATGACCACAGTCCAGGGAAGAGTCCCTGAGGATCACAGTCCAGGAAACACACAGTCTCTAATGGCCAGAGTCCAGGGAACAGTCATTAATGGTCACAGTCCAGGGAACAGTCCCTAATGTCCACAGTCCAGGGAAGAGTCCCTGAGGATCACAGTCCAGGAAACACAGTCTCTTATGAACACAGTCTCTCATGAACACAGTGCAGGAAACACTGTCTCTCATGAATACAGAACAGGAAACACAGTCTCTCATGAACACAGTACAAGAAACAGTGCCTAATAACTACAGTACAGGGAACAGTTCCTATTGACCAGAATACAGGGAAGAGTTTCTAATGACCAGAACTAGCGCGCATAGGTTTCAGGTGGGAGGGGAAAGATATAAACAGAACCGAAGGGGCAACATTTTCACACAGAGGGTGGTGCGTGCATGGAACGAGCTGCCAGAGGAAGTGGTGGAGGCTGTTACAATTGCGATATTTAAAAGGCATCTGGATGGGTATATGAATGGCTTTGGAGGGATATGTGCTAAGTGCTGGCAAATGGGGCTAGATTAGGTTGGGATATCTGGTCCGCATGGATGAGTTGGACTGAAGGGTCTGTTTCTGTGCTTTACATCTCTATGACTAGGCTACAAGGAACAGTCTTTAATGACCAGAATACAGGGAACAGCCCCTAAATGACAAGAGTACATGGAACAGTCCCTAGTAACCAAAATTTAGGGATCAGTCCATAGTGAGCCAATTATAAGGAAAAGTCCCTAATGACCAGAATACAGAATTGAGCCAAAATGAGCTTAGTTCCAGGGAACTGTCCATAACAACCAGAGTAGTGGGATGAGTCCATAATAACCTTATTAGAGGGACCATCCCTAATGACTGGAGTGCAGGGAACAGTCCATAATGACCCAAGTACAGGGACACTCTCTGATGACCACAGTTCATAGAACAGTCTTTAATGTCCAATTACAGGGGACAGTCCCTAATCACCCAATTACAGGGTATAGTCCATAATGACCAATTACAGGGGACAGTCTCTAATAGCCAGATGACAGGGACAGTCTGTAATGGTCAGAATACAGGGGACAGTCTATTGTGACAAGATTACAGAGAATAGTCCATAATGACCAGAATACACATAACAGTCCATAATAACCAGAGTTCTGGCAACAGTACATAAGAACCAGAGTAAAATGAACATCCCATAAGAACTAGAGTTCAAGGAACTGCCCGGAGTAACCAGAGTTCTGGTGATCATCCAGAATAAACAGAGTTCTAGGAACAGCCCATAAGAACTCGTGTCCAGGGAACAGTCTGTAATAATCAGAGTTCTGGGAACAATCCATAACAGATTTCTGGGAACAGTCTATAGGAACTAGAGTACAGGGAACAGCCCATAATAACCATAGCATCTGAAACAGAACATATTAATTTGAGTATTATGAACAATCAATAATAACCAGAGTACCCGAGAAACCCCCATATTGGTACATGGAACAGTTCTTAATGACTGGAGTACCTGAAAATGTTTAATTATCTTGAAAAGCCTACATAGGGTCCAGAATACAGGGTACTGTGCTTAATGACCAGACATAGGCAACTGTCTTTAATTATCATTGTACATTACAGAGGACAGTTCATAGTGACCTGAATACAGACAACAGCCCATAATGACCAGAGTGCAGGGCAATAGCCACGGAACAGAGCAAAATAATGGAAGAACCACAAACTGAATAAAAGTTCAGAATTCACAACTGGTCTGTTGGTTTTGAGCTATAACTGGTATATGTGATCATGGAATTCCCTGTAATCAGAAAGGAAGTCATCAGGATTGTTGCTGGGGTTGGATAGCAATAAGCTGAAAATGTGTTGCTGGAAAAGCGCAGCAGGTCAGGCAGCATCCAAGGAGCAGGAGAATCGACGTTTCGGGCATCAGCCCTTCATCAGGAAGCTGCCTGACCTGCTGCGCTTTTCCAGCAACACATTTTCAGCTCTGATCTCCAGCATCTGCAGTCCTCACTTTCTCCTTGGATAGCAATAAAACCTGCTTCAAGTTTCTTCAGTCCAGCAAAGGAATATCAGCGAATTCTTATTCCTCATCCAACCCGCACCTCCCACCCTCTCGTTTTAGGAGATCTTTTAATATCCACGCAAACAGCCTTTCTTTAATCTCCATTTCTAAAGTCGGCACTCGCAGACTGTGACACACATTCAGTACTGCCACCCCGTCAATGCAGAATTCCCTCCGTGACCCTCTGACATTATAGCCCTCCCTCAATACTGACCCTCAGACAGTGTAGCCCTCTTCCACTACTGTTCATTCAATAATAAACACTTTCTCAGCATCCTCCAGCAAGTTGTGCCTCTCCAAGTGCAGCATTCCTTTAATGCAGTCCTTCCCATAGTGTAGCATATCCGTAATGTCGTCCCTCCAGTCTGTGAAGAAGTCGGTGTTGGACTGGGGTGGAGCAGAGTTCCGAAAGCTAGTGCTTCCAAATGAATCTGTTGGGCTGTAACCTGGTATTGTGTGGTTTTTAACTTTGTCCCTCCAGTAGTTTAAGGTTCCCTCTCACCGTACTGCACTCATTCTTTTTTTGTATCGATTTCACGTCACTTGAGGCCACAATCTTCTGATAACAGATATTATTCACACAACTGAATTGTGTTTGGGAGAAAGTGGATTTCACAAATGTAACGAGAGCCCGAAAAGTGCAAATCTGTTATCGAACTAGAAAATGGACAGGACGCTCCTGAATGAAGAACAAAGGGTTAAATTTAGACTTGTTCTGCCTTCGCGCAGAACTTATTAATCTTTTGCGACTCTAATACTAAGATCCATTATTTTGGCCCTTTCCCATCTGTTTAAAATTTCAGAATAGGTGAAGGGTAAAACGGAATCAAACACTGTTTCCTTCAATAACTTTCAGCAAACCCCTCCCACAACACTCACAATTAGACTTTGAAACCAGAGGTACAATACCTAAGGGAATCTTTGGATCCTTCAGTCTCCAGGTATGTCTGTACGCAGTCTGTTCTCGTTCGAGGAAGTTTAAACATTTATAAAAAAAGTTCCAGTTGAACAGGCGAGATTTGCATACTGACTTCCTCCAGCAGTGGCTTTATCCTGTTCCAAGCTCGTCCTGACGACTGACTCATTATTCTCTCTGCCTGCCAAGTAATTTAATACCCTGAATTGTTCTTCTTTGTGAAACTGCCTGACAGTCTGTTAGTTAGATTTGGAACAGTTCAGTTTAGACTAGGAGGGCACCAGTCCACAGACAAGAAATGGGGGTAGTTCCCCAGAGTCTGTGGGTGGGTTTCGAAATTCACTCCTGTTCTGACAGTTCAGTGACTAATTTTCTGATTGCGTAAATACAGCAAACATTGACAGGAATCTGGAGCTGCATGCTATATCTAACTATTACCATAAGGCAGCTGATTCACTGCACAGCAAGATTTTCTGGTTTAACTGAGTTGTTAAAAATAGTTTAAAAGAATCATTCCTAAGATGGTTGTGAGTTTTGTTTAGTCGTAACATTAGGAATGTGAGGCAAGATGGAAGGGTTACCCTAACTGAGTGGGAGGCCAAAATTCTGTTTCCCAATAGCTAGTTGACAGCAAGGAATTACGTTCTGGGAAATGAAAACAGCGTTTGCTGAAGAAACTCAGCGACACGAGCAACATCTGTGGGGACAGAAACAGAGTTCAATTCAATTACAGTATTCGTCAGAATTGAAGAGTTTGGAAACGAATCATTTTTATACGGTTGACAAAGGGGGAGGCGGAGTGAGTAAACCAGATAGTGGGAGAGCAATCGACAAAGAGAATGCTAATGGTGGTCCCAGTAAACACATCTTCCCCTTCTCAGCCAACGTCAGCATTCTGCAGGCAACACCCCTGATCTACTTCTCCTTAACTTCTAAGACATTGCCAACCTCGTGGCACCTTACCGTGTAGCCACAGAAGGTATAATACTTCCCCTTTAATTTCCTCCCACCTTACTGTCCAAGGTCCCTGAATCACTTTACAGGTGAAGTACTTCTTTCAATCTAGTCTACTGCATTTTCTACTCAAAATGCGGTTTCCTTTTTAATAATGAGACCAAACGCAGACCTGGTGATGACTTTGCAGAACACCTCTGCTCTGTCTGTAGGAATGCCCCGTCTTTCCAGTTGCTTACCAATATCAGCTTGCTCCCATGAGCACATGCCATTCTTAGGCCCGTTGTGTTGTTTCAATGAAGTCCAATGCAAACTCGGGGAAGAGCATCCCTGTTTCAGTTTAGGCAAGTAATAGCCTCACAAGTCAACAGTGCTTTCAACAACTTCAGAATCTGAACACTGTTTCTAATTTTGACAACACCCCTCACCCGCCCCTCTTGTTTATATGTAGTTAAAAATTACACAACACCAGGTTACAGTTCAACAGGTTTAATTGGAAGCACTAGCTTTCCGAGCGCTGCTCCTTCAACAGGTGGTTGTGGAGTACAAGATCGTAATACGCAGAACTTATAGCAAAAGTTTACAGTGTAATGTAACTGAAATTATATATTAAAAAAGACCTGGATTGTTTGTTAAGTCTCTCATATTTTAGAAGGACTATGTTGGTTTCAGTTCTTTCATATGTAAATCGCAGAACATTTAAAAGTTACTTTCTCAAGCTCACACGTTAAATACATGACACCAATTGTTAAAAGTTAAAAATCACACAACACCAGGCTATAGTCAAACAGATTTAACTGGAAGCACTAGTTTTCAGAACGCTGCTCCTTCATCAAGTGGTTGTGTGATTTTTAACTTTGTACACCCCAGTCCAACATCAGCATCTCCAAATCATGACCAATTGTCAAAGTTCACTTAAGAATGTAACTTTTAAATGTTGTCCGATTTACATATGAAAGAACTGAAATCAACATGTTCATTCTAAAAGATGAGAGACTTAACAAACAATATATAATTTTTTAATATATAATTTCAGTTACATCACACTGTAAACTTTTGCTATAAATTCTGTGTCTTACGATCTGATACTCCACAACCACCTGATGAAGGAGCAACGCTCTGAAAGCTCGTGTTTCCAAATAAACCTGTTGGATTATAACCTGGTGTTGGATGATTTTTAACTTTGTACACCCCAGTCTAACATTGGCATCTCTAAATCTTGTTTATATATTGTTGGCTTTGCACTCAGCAGAGCAGATGAAACTTTATTTTCTACTATTCGAACCTATCATTAGCACTGATTTTACTTCTCAGTTGCTCCTTTGTTATCTTTAGCACTCATTTGTCAATTGCTCTGGGCACTCTCAAGATCTATTCCACTTGCTGCTCCTTCCCCTTTAACAATAGCAGTAAAACCATAATTTTCCAGCCCTTTTCATTTCCAAAGAAGAATAATTTCGGACCTGAAATATGAAGGTTGTTTCTCTGTCCACAGATGCATCAAAACCTGCTGAGTTTCTCCAGCATTTTCTGTTTTTATTTCAAATTTTTAGCATTCACAGATGTTTTATTTATTCTTTGGAACATTTACAGCTGAGTTAATCTTCAGAATGAGAAATACTAGGAAGACCTTTTGTGTATTTTTGTGGTCATGCATACTCAGTAAAAGGCATTCTCACCAGAATGTAGTTCCCCTTTTCAATTAATTTTCTGCAAGTGAATGATGTATAACTTTAGAGAGGATCAGGTGGAAGTAGTTGGAGCATGTGGTAGGGAAGGTGATGAGGAAGAGATGGAGTCTAGGGCAGGGGCTTGGAGGTCTAGGTCAAGTAAAGAAAGGTGTCTTGGGCAGAGAGGAAATGGAGGCTCTGGAATGGGTTGGGGAGGGGTTTTCCAGGCAGGGATGCTGTATGACAGATGGTCTCAAAAGGCAGGGTGGGTACTATCAATGTCAGAAACCTGGGGTTGAATTGATCATCCTGGATAGTGGAGGGAACAATGATAGAATAGGGAGCAAGATGCAGTAAGGTGGCAGGAGGTCCAGGGTTGTGTTCAAATAGCAGATAGTCTTACTGTGGAAGGGGCATGTTTGAAATAAAGGAAACAGATGACAGGGTAAAGGGGTGGGCGTGGAATCCAAAGGTACTAGAGAGGAGAGAAATGCTTTCATTCAGTGTCTCACGAGTAATGTCAGGAGGTTTATGGGCTATGGTTGGTGGTGGTGGTGGGGGGGGGGGGGGGGGGGTGGTGTGGGAGGGTGTAGAATAGAACATTACAGATAAAGCAATATGTATTATTGTTGTACTTTCCATGAAGCTACTGCGAAAATGCAAACTCCGAAATAGGAATAGCTCATTTTTGGGTGGTGGAGTTAAAGGTGAGCACAGTTAGCCAACCAACTGGTCATCCTAATAATACATTAGTTAGATGAGAACCATGGTCCAGATGTGTTCTCTTCTCAATGGTTGTTCTTCAAACACAGTAGCATTGTTAAGGTTTTGAGTCCAGTGACCCTGATGAAAGGTTACTGGACTCAAAACATTAACTGTTTTCTCTCTATAGATGGTGTGTTTACTCCAGCACTCTCTGTTTTTGTTTCAGGTTTCCAGTACGGTATCTGCAGTATTTTGTGTTTATATTACATTAGCATTGTTATCTGACCCATGGGTCTCCTTCAGCGAGATCCTGAAAACATTGGGTGAAGGAGGCGAATGTGCACTAAAGGGAAACTTCTGCTAACTAAGGCATGGGAAAAGAGAGGGAGGGAATGAGTTTGCATCATGAATAATCAAGCATGGGAAGCATGGGAAGTCTGAGTTAAACTGCATTTAATTCAATGCAAGAGGCCTGAGAGGTAAGGCAAATGAACTTGGGCATAATAGGAATGGGATATTATAGAAGCATGGTTGAGGGACAGGACTGGCAACTCAATGTTCCAGGGTACAGATGCTACAGGGGGAAGCAAGAGAGGAAGAGGAGTTGTGGGTTTGATTAGGGAGAACATCACGGCATTACTGAGGGAGGATATTCTTGAGGGTTTGTCTACTGAGTCTATATGGTAGCCATGATGTGGATGAGTCGGTGTTGGATTGGGTGGACAAAGTTAAAAATCACACAATACCAGGTTATAGTCCTACAGGTTTATTTGGAAACACTAGCTTTCTGAGCTAGTTTTCAGTAGCTGTCCTGATGAAAGAGCAGCAATCCAAAAGCTGGTGCTTCCAAATAAACCTGTTGGACTATAACCTGGAGTCGGGTGATTTTTAACTGAGTCTATATGGATAGAACTGAGAAATAAAAAGGGGGAGATAACTCTGATGGCATTGTACCATAGGACCCCAATAGTCAGTGGGAGATTGAGGAGCAAATATGTAAGGCGATTGCAGATAGCTGCAAGAATAATACAATTGTAATAGTAGGGGATTTTATCTTTCCTAACATTGACTAGGACTGCCATAGTGTTAAGGGCTTGGATGCAGAGAAATTTGTTGAGTGTGTTCAGGAAGCATTTGTCATGCAGTATGTAGATGGCTGTACTAGACAAGGCGAGAACTGTGGTTAGTAAGTTTGTGGATGACACCAAGTCTGGTGGTATAGTGGACAGTGGGGAAGGTTATCTGGGAATACAGTGAAATCTTGATCAACTGTGCCAGTGGGCTGAGGAATGGCAGATGGAGTTTAATTTAGATAAATACAAGGTGTATTTTAGTAGACCAAACCAGGGCAGGACTTACACAGTCAATCGTAAGACCCTGGAGAGTGTTACAGAACACAGAGATCTAGGGTAAAGGTTCTAGCTCCTTGAAAGTGGAGTCACAGGTAGGCGGGGTGGTGAAGAAAGCTTTTAGTAAGTTTGCTTTCATCAGTCAGGGCAATGAAAATAGGAGTTGTTAATAAGTTGTTATTAAGGCCACATTTGGAGTACTGCATACAGTTCTGCTTATCGTACTACAGAAAGGGATATTATAAAATGAGAAAGAGTGCAGAAAAGATTTATTAGGATGCTACTAGGACTTGAAGGTTTGAGCTATAAGGAGAGGCTGGGTAGGATAGAACTTTTTTTCCTGCTGCATAGGAGACTGAGGGGTAACATTTTTGAGGTCTATAAGATCATGGCAGGCACAGATAAGGTTGATAGCCAACAGCTTTTCCCATGTAGGGGAGTCTAAAACTAGAAGGCATAGGTTTAAGGTGAGAAGGAATAGATACAAAAGGATCCAGAGAGGCAGTTTTTTCACCACTGAGTGTGGTGAGTGTCTGGAACGGATAGCCAGAGGTACTGGTGGAGGCAAGTACAATTTTATCATTTAAGAAACATCTGGACAGGTACATGAATAGAATAGGTATGGAGGGACATGAACCAAACACAGGACTAGATTAATTGTAAAAACTGGGCGGCACAGACAAGTTGGGTCGAAGGGCCTGTTTTCACGCTGTAAACCTCTATGACTGTATAGAAATCAAAACAATGGACAACAGCAAAAAATGCATTGACAGCTATGAACGAGGTGTTTGTTAGTTGTGGCTCAGTGATTGGGTACTGTCAGTCAAGATGTGATGGGTTCACTCACACTCAAGAGACCTCAGCACATAACTAAGGTTGATACTTCATTACAGTGCGGATGGGACATTGCAGTGATGGAGGTGCTGTGTTTCAGATGATACTCTGTATACAAGAAGCTTGTTGTGTGTAAATTGGCTGTCAGGTTTCCAACATTATAACAATGACTAATTTCAAAAGTGCATCATTAGCTAGAAGGAACTTTTGATGTTGTGAAAAGTACTGTAGGAATGCAATTCTTTATTTTTAATTTACATCAGTAGAATTTTTTTAAATTGATTTCTGCATACATTACATGATTTATTTAGATAAAGATGGGGTGAACATTAAATTGGTCGGTGGTGAAACTCCACATCAATGGATTGGAGAGAATTGGTGAAGAGTAAGATTAATTTTAAATAATGACTTGGCTTAATTAAAGTCTCTTTCAGTTATATTTTAAATATATAACAGAAAAGTTATATTAGATTAATGAGCTGATAAACAAAAGCTACATCAAAGTAACACAGCAGACTAATGGAGAAACAGACCAATGGCAATAGGAGCCATTTCAATGCAGAGATTTAAAAGGTGCAGAACCTTTCCATAGTTAAAAAAAACTTGTCACTATGTCCAGGCATTGGCTGTGAGTGCCATCAACTTCGCATGCAATTCTACACATACACACAAAAACCTTTTGGGACATTTTGGAGGGACTCAAAAAAGGAAGTCTTGCATCTATTACCTGGCTTTCCACAAGGCCAGAAATTCCCAAAATGTTTTTCAGCCAATGATGAACTTTGGAAATTTAGTCAAACTGAAAAAAACTGTGGATGCTGGAGATCAGTTCCGTGGAATGGTCACTTGACCTGAAACATTTGCTCTGATTTTTCTCCACAGATGCTGCGAGACCTGCTGAGATTTTCCAGCAAATTCCATTTTGAAATTTAGTCATTGATATTATGTGAGAAATTTAATCCAAAGATTTGATTGACATTGTCTTTTTCTTGACATAGTGCTTAAGCTTTCCCAAGTTTGGTCTCCAGATCCAGCACTGTACCTGCAGAAGCTCACATCCTTCAGCTGTTGGCTCTGCTTCTGATAGTCATTCAAAGTAGGCAGGTCTGCCAGGTACTGCATTGTATTCTGCGTTCAGCAGAATCAACAAACAAAAAACATTGTGAAGTCTGCCATCTGTGAAGTGTGTTTATGAGCCTGTGAAAGAGAGACTACTCAGCACATCTCTTGCAAATTATATATCTGCCAGATAAATATATATAGGATAAACAGGCATTAGGATTGTTCCACATAGAACCTTTGTAGAACTGCATTATCTAGTAAAATTTGAAGGTTTATCAGTAAACCGAGGATCACGAGTAGAGAATATGGAGTTTTGACAAATCTCAAAGAGGTCTGAATGAGTGCTGCACTGTCAAGAGATGGCTCCCTCAAGCAGATGTGACAAATCCCATGGCAATATTTCAAAGAACAGCAGGGGAGTTATCTTGATGTCCTCATAAACATCCCTCAAAATACATCATATAAAAACATAAGGAATAGGAGAAGAAAAAGAATATGCTGGCTCATCAAGACTGCTCTGTCGTTTAATATGATCATGGCAGTTCTTCGGCTTCTCCATCTTCTGTCTACTCCCTTCATTCTCAGAAAGACCAAAAATCCAAACCTTAAATAAATCCAATTATGGCACACATAAGTGATGTGTGTTTAATGGCTGCCATAGACTGGCTACTAATGCACTTATGGCAGAATCTACAGAGGGATATAGGCAAGTCAAGTCAACGGGTATAAACTTGGCAGGTGGATTATGACGTGGGAAAACGTGAGTTATGCACTTTAGAGACAAGAATAGAAGAGTGAATATTAACTTAAATGGGGAAAGACTTAAGAAAACTGCAGCACATAGCAATTTGGTGACCTTTTGCATAAATCACAAGTTGTGAGCATTCCTCATTGGGAGTACTGCTCTGGATAGCAGGTAATAGGAAAGGCAAATGGAGCATTGGGTTTTATTTCAAAATAAATGAGTATAAAAATATAGAAGGCTTTTTAAAACTATATAGAGAACTAGTTAGACCACAGATAAAGTGAGGACTCCAGATACTGGAGATCAGAGTAGAGAGTGTAGTGCTGGAAAAGCACAGCAGGTCAGGCAGCATCCGAGGAGCAGGTGAATCAACATTTCAGGCATAAGCCTGATGCATCAGGAAAGTCCTTCATCAGCCCTAACTTTTGACTCATTAGACCACACCTGAAATACAGTGAAGATTTTGTTTCCTTATTGAAAGGAGGATGTGCTGGCATTATAGGCAGTATAGAGAAGGTTCACTAAGTTAATACAGGGTATGGAAGGATTTCAACTGAGGAGAGATTAAGTACGTTGGACCAGTATGCATTAGAGTTTAGAAAAAGACAGTAGACTTTAATGAAACATAAGCCAAGGCATATAACATTATGGGGCAAGTGCTGGAAAATTAGATTAAAGTACTTAGATGCCTGTTTTTGATTGGTGTAGACTCAATGGGTCAAAGGGCCTTTTTCTGTACTGTAAACGTTTATATATAGGATTCTTAAGAGGCTTGACAAGCTAGATGCAGAGAGGTTCTTTCACCCTATGCAAGAGTCTCAAACCAGTGTTTGTAATTTTAGAGTAAGGGGTTGCCCATTTAAGACAGAAACGAGGAGGATTTTTTTCTCTGAGGATACTGAGTCTGTGGAATTCTTTACCATAGAAGGTTATTTGAAGTTGGGTCATTAAATGTATTCAAGGCTCTGATCGACAGCTTTTTAATCTGGAAGGGGATCAAGGGTTATGCGATAAGGCAGGAAATGAAATTGCCATGATCTCATTGAATGGCAGAGCAGACTCAGTGGGCTGATTGGCCTACTTCTGCTATAGAACATAGAACATAGAACAATATAGCACAGAACAGGCCCTTCGGCCCACGATGTTGTGCCGAACTTCTAACCTAGATTAAGCACCCATCCATGTACCTATCCAAATGCCGCTTAAAGGTCGCCAATGATTCTGACTCTACCACTCCCACGGGCAGCGCATTCCATGCCCCCACCACTCTCTGGGTAAAGAAAAGAATCCTATGTCTTATGATTACTCTCTTCTTTACCAGCTCTCTTATCTTGTCTTTTATGGCTGGATTTGAGGAAAGATAGGACTCCTCTTCACAAATTATGAATTAGTTAGAGCTTATTTTGTGGAGGTTTTCACCTCTATCTTATCCATTTGGCTTTTGCTGGAATTTTCAGCTAGTTTTTCTCTTTCTGATGTCACGTTACTCACTCCCCATTGGACAGCCTTTATCACCAGGCCCAAATGGGGAGTAGCAGCAATAGGAAGGAACCCCTGCAAGTTTGGTCCTACATGGCATCAGAAGCCATTAGTTAGGGTGAAATCCATCAAGTCTTCCTCAGAAAGACCAAACCACCCAGTGAGAATTCAAACACATGGCCTGAGCATGATTGCCAGACAATGGAAGCAAGCCCAAATACTGTCATCGACTTCAAGGTGATATTCACCAACAAAGACATCTGAGACAAATAAAGATGTCTTTCTGATTTTTTAAGATCTGTTCAGCAGTAAATAACTTAGTGCCTTCTGAAACACTGAAAATCTTTCATCATATTTAGCTTTACCAGTCCAAGGTTTCAACTTGCATCAGTTGAGATGAGTGGATTTTACTTTAATGTCCAGTATTTGGAACTCCAGATCCTCACTTTCCCATTGCATTGGGCTTTCAACTTTATAGTGTCCTCTTGGCATGAAATTCATTCCGTTATGTGACCTCTACCTTACTTCAAGGAGGTCAGTTTTGGATCACCATTTTGAGCAACATTGCACAAGTCTGTGAGGTTCATGATGCTGCATGATGTGCAGGTGTCTCCTGTTCACGTTCCCTTGATACTTTTCTTTTGCAGTCATCAGTCTAACAACCATAAACCATTTATCACTTTTAGACCTGATAATACTAACCTTGTTCTAGAGTAATTCAATAGAATCTTTGGCTGATAACAGTCCAGCAGCCATCTGTATATGCTTGTTCTGATACTTTCTAGCTAAATACTTGCACGCAAAATGATTCAGCTACACGCAGTTACACACTAGACATGCTTCTTTTGCTTTTCCGGCCTTGATTTTCCTGCTACCTCTTCTGTACAAGTTTCTTCCCTTCTTCAAATATATTGTTTTCATTTGGCCTGGAATGTCTCTCAGTATAAGGCTAAGACTTTGTGTGTCTCCCATTACTCTGGTCTAGCTCATGATTGACGACTTTAGAGCTTCTGTTTTCTTGAGAGCAATTTTCTCCTTTCTCAGCAAATGTGCTGTCACTGCAGGACCTCTCATGCCTAAAGCAACCCTATCTCTGATAAGATCATCTTCCAGTTATCCAAACTAAATGGATTTAGCTAAACATATCAATGCAGTCACATACTGATTAAGTCTCCCTCTCTCTTTGAGCTCTGATGCCAAACACATGTCGTTCATAATTAACAATATGATAGGTTCAAAATGTACATTGAAAGCCTTCAAAATCTTGCAGTTTAACATTTCTGGTCCTCAGAGAGGTCTAAGCTGCAATGCAGCTTGTAGCTCTCTTTCTCCAGAACTGTAGGGTTACTACACTTATTTTCTCAGATTTTTAAAAACTATTTCATAGGCTTTTCACTAAGAGTTGGAAAAAAAAATCAATGCTAGGGAAAATGTTAGGGCCCCTTCCACGCCTGAGGGTGGAATTCCAGCAGGGTTCCTGTCACTGTGGGGCAGCAGTGTTAACCACTGAGCCACGATGCCATCCTTAAAATCCTGGAATTCCCTCTCTAAGGGCATTTTGGATCTACCTACAGCACATGGACTGCAGTTGTTCTAGTAGGTGGCTCACCATCACATTCTCAAGGGGGTTACTAGGGACACACATAAGATCTTAGCCAGCCAGTGATGCTCACATCCCATTAGTGAATTAAGAAATTGTTTTGCTGCAATTGTACAGAGAGAGTGATAGAGAGAGTGTGCATGGGTCAAGGCCCAACAGAGACACAAGGAAGACAAACAGTTAGCATTTACATTGTACCCAGCCCAGGATTCCCAAAGACTAAATGGGGTTTGAATTATAAGGAAGGGCTGACTAGGTTGGAGCATCAGAGGCTGATTGATGTCCTTGTAGAGATTTATAAAATCATGAGGGGTAGAGATATGGTGAATAGCCAAGGTCTTTTCCCAGGGTAAGGAGTCCAAAACTAGGGGGCGTAGGTTTAAGGTGAGGGGGAAAGATTTAAAAGGATCTATGTGAGCTTTTTCACAGAGGGCGGTACAAGTATGCAATAAGCTGCCAGAGGAAGTGGTAGAGGCGGGTACAATTACAATATTCAAAAGACATTTGGACAGGCACATGGATAGAAAAGGTTTAGAGAGATATGGACCAAATGCAGGCAGTTGGGACTAGATCAGTTTGGGAAACCTAGTCGGCCTGGATGAATTGGGCCAAATGGTCTGTTTCTATGTTGTCTGACTCTATGATTCTCTGACCTATTTGCATTTCCACAGCATTGTGGCATGGAAAACGTACTGCTATTTTGACACCCAGAAATTCAAAGTTGCAGACTACTGCAGTTTTTAACTTCTTTCTTGCTGTTTCTTTCACACATTTTCAGCTGCAACATTCCTAACTCCATGTTTCAAACGATTTGTGCCTAATGGCTTACAAAGACATTTACTGCAGAAGTGGAGGTCATGTGATTATGGCAAGCAAGCCAGTGCAGTGAAAATACAATTGCATTTCTCTAAACATACAAATCGGTTTGTGATAGAGAATACCAAAGAATCACAATCCTTTGAGCCAAGAAATTTCTTACAACTCAGTCCTAGACTATCAGCCCTTATATGAAACTATGGTGTCTTGTTCAGATTCCCCAGTCATGGGAAACAACATCTTAATATCTACTCTATCAAGCAACTTCAAAATTGTGAATGTTTCAATGAGATTACCTATCATTGCTCCAAACACTGGAGAATATAAATGTAATTTACTGAGCCTCTTACCATAGGACAACCTTCTCACCCTCAGGACTAATTTAGTGAACATTTGCTGTACTGCCTTCAATGCAAGTACATTTTTTTCTTAAAGGAGGAATTACTTCACCCAAAGGATTGTGAATCTGTGGAATTCACTACCTCAGAGTGTCGTGTACACAGAGACACTGAACAAACCTAAGGAAGAGATAGACAGATTTCTAACTAGTCATGGATTGAAGGTTTATGGAGAGTGGGTAGGAAAATGGAGTTGAAGTGAGATGGGATGAGATCAGGCATGATTGCATAAATGACAGGGCAGCCTCAAGGGGCTGGATTGCCTGCTCCCAGTTCTAATTGTCTTAAAAATGGATGCCAGAATTGCACACAATGCAATGAGACTGGGTGTGTTCTCACCAAAGCTCTGTAGCAAGTCTTCTTTATTTTTGTATTCAAATCCCTTTACACCAAAAGGCATCATATCATTTTTTTAATTGCTTGCTTTGACTTATGATAGCTTTTTGTGTTCCTTCTTTGGCTAAGTCTCTCTGACTGTAAGCACTTACAAGTTCCACACTTTTCAAAAGAAAACTGCTTCTCTATTCTTATAAGAGGGAATCCTGAGGGACAGGATGTATATATATTTGGAAAGGCAAAGACTGATTAGGGATAGTCAACATGGCTTTGTGCATGGGAAATCATGTCTCACAAACTTGATTGAGTTTTTTTGAAGAAGTAACAAAGAAGATTGATGAGGGCAAAGCAGTAGATGTGATCTATATGGACTTCAGTAAGGCGTTCGACAAGGTTCCCCATGGGAGACTGATTAGCAAGGTTAGATCTCATGGAATACAGGGAGAATTAGCCATTTGGATACAAAACTGGCTCAAAGGTAGAAGACAGAGGGTGGTGGTGGAGGGTTGTTTTTCAGACTGGAGGTCTGGGACCAGTGGAGTGCCACAAGGATCGGTGCTGGGTCCTCTGCTTTTCATCATTTACATAAATGATTTGGATGCGAGCATATGAGGTACAGTTAGTAAGTTTGCAGCTGACACCAAAATTGGAGGTGTAGTGGACAGCGAAGAGGGTTACCTCAGATTACAACAGGATCTGGACCAAATGGGTCAATGGGCTGAGAAGTGGCAGATGGAGTTTAATTCAGATAAATGCGAGGTGCTGCATTTTGGGAAAGCAAATCTTAGCAGGACTTTTACACTTAATGGTAAGGTCCTAGGGAGTGCTGCTGAACAAAGAGACCTTGGAGTGCAGGTTCATAGTTCCTTGAAAGTGGAGTCGCAGGTAGATAAGATAGTGAAGAAGGCGTTTAGTATACTTTCCTTTATTGGTCAGAGTATTGGGTACAGGAGTTGGGAGGTCATGTTGCGGTTGTACAGGACATTGGTTAGGCCACCGTTGAAATATTGCGTGCAATTCTGGTCTCCTTCCTATCGGAAAGATGTTGTGAAACTTGAAAGGGTTCAGAAAGGATTTACAAGGATGCTGCCAGGGTTGGAGGATTTAAGCTATAGGAAGAGGCTGAACAGGCTGGGGCTGTTTTCCCTGGAGCGTTGGAGGCTAAGGGGTGACCTTATAGATAGGATAAATAGACAAAGTCTTTTCCCTGGGGTCGGGGAGTCCAGAACTAGAGGGCATAGGTTTAGGGTGAGAGGGGAAAGATATAAAAGAGACCTAAGGGGCAACATTTTCACGCAGAGGGTGGTACATGTATGGAATGAACTGCCAGAGGATGTGGTGGAGGCTGGTACAATTGCAACATTTAAGAGGCATTTGGATGGGTATATGAATAGGAAGGGTTTGGAGGGATATGGGCCGGGTGCTGGCAGGTAGGACTAGATTGGGTTGGGATATCTGGTCAGCATGGACGGGTTGGACCGAAGGGTCTGTTTCCATGCTGTACATCTCTATGACTCTATGCCTCTATAACCAAATTGAATAATCTCACCACTAGATTATACTCCATGTTGCCCATTCACTTGTCTTTGTGTCCTCCTCACAGATTGCATTCCCACTAGGTTTTGTAACATCATAAACTTGAATACATTACTCACTGTCTCTTAGACTAAATTTCTAATATAGATCATAAAAAGCAGAAGTCTCTGATGATCCTTGTGGCACTCTACTAGCCACAGCTTGCAAATTAAAAAGGTCCCATTTATCCCTACTGTCTTTCCTCTCCATTAACCAACCTTATATCCATGCTAATATGTCACCACCAACTCCAAGGATTCTTACTTTTGCATTAAACTTTTATTTGACACCTTACCAAATATCTTTTGGAAATCTAAGAATACTGCTTTTACTGGTTTCCTGTATCCTCAAAATCTCGACGAAATTTGTTGAACAGAACTTCCCTTTTGTAAAGCTGGGATGACTTGTTTGAATCATACTATGCTTTTTTCTAAGATTATAAGACGTAATAATGATGATTTTTTAGTACTTTCCCAATGACTGATGTTAGGTTAACATAAAAACAAATGATCTCATCATTAATACATTGTTGCTTGTGACTTCTTGGTGTATGCAAACTTGCTGCCACATTTCCTACATTATAATAATGACAACACTTACAAAAGCTCTTGGTTTTAAAACCTGTGGTTGTGAAGGGTCTATATAAATACAAATCTTAACTTAGTGATGCGGAGGTTTCTGTGGGAGCACTTCAGTTCATATCTGAGAGTAAAGATTCCAGTCTTTTTATCAAAATCAATTAATTAAGAATATAGTGGATTCTATAAAGGTTAGATTTTCTGTGTCAGATTTCTATCTAGGTTTTGAAGATGAAACTTTTTCTCAATATTCTTTCCAAGCCTAATGGTGTCTGTAAACAAGAAGAGTTTAGATGCTGCCCACTGCTCATTGTAAACTGGTGCACATACACTGCCATAACCCAATCACCACACCCGGACAATTTTCTACTTCCAAGCTGCAAGCCCTGATTCTAAAAGGTCAGAGTCAAATCAGTCCCCTCACCCCAGCATCGACCGTGCCCCGTGTCCCACCACCACCAAAACCAGGGTTAATAATAATTTAACCATGACTGAATAGACTGTCACTCAAAATTATAGCTACTCACCTTTTTCAGGCTTTGTTTCCTTCTAATGGCCTCCCAGTCTACATATGGTTTGTGTGTATGTGTTGTGTACACGTATCTGTTAAGAAGAACGAAGGTTAGGAGGAAATGGAACCTTGGCGCAGTAGTTAATTATTTACTCTTGAAAACCAGCTGAATGTAACTACAGATAAGGCTTTACTTTCAGTTCTTGGATAATCAAAGTGCAAAACAAGTAACAGCAAATATAAGGCCTTAAAGGGACAATGCCTTACTGAAACACTTTTATAATAGTTTATATTTATATTGTGCCTTTAATGTTATAAAACATACTAAAGTACCCAATATAAAACAAATATTATTACAAATGTTATGAACAAAATATAACACGAAGGAAATTTTGGGCAGATGAATAAAACTTATGCCAAGAGATAGACTTAAAGCATATCTTAAAGGAGGAAACAGAGGTAGAAATATCTATTGTTTAATTGTTCTATCTTTGATTATGCGACTCCAGTAAATGATCTATGTTCCCTGTGTTTGATTGCTTAATTGGTCTTGACTCAGAGCTAGAGCAAACAAATAAAGAGCTAGAAGCTAGAGCTGGGGTAAGTATTAGTGCCGATAAAAGTGTGATGTAGAATGTGGTAAACTAGCTAGGCGTGTTTTAGAATAGACATGTCTGGAGGTAATGAGTGTATGAATGAGGTTTTCAGCAGAAGAACTGAGGCAAGGGAAGATAAAAACTGTGCTATAGAAAGTGAAAATATGTGGTCTTGATGATGGTGCCGATACGTGGTTGAAGGCTCATCCTGGAGTCAAACAGGTTACAAAAAACCTGATTCTTTTTATAAAGCTTTATTGTAAATAATTCATCGAGTAGGGGTGGCAAAAAGATGAAAAAGTTAGAACCTGGAAATTATTTTTGAAGCAGTCTCCTTTAAAAGTGCTATCAATAAGTGGATTTTGGAGCCAAAGCAGGAATATTTTAGGGATTTAGACTAATGCTGGGATATTCATTAGTCTTGCATTCATCTAACTGAAACCTGAAGGAGATACAATATTAGATTGTCAACGTCATCAAATGAAAAACCTTGCAAAAGTGCCGGAAGGACACAACAATTAAAATTTAAATCATAAAAAAAATCTTAAATCACCATGTTATTTTGGTCTCTTTCACCTCAGCCATGTGCCCTTTCCAATCAGTGAAGTAAATCTAATGAATCATCCTCACAAATTCTTTGGCATGGAGTACAACTGATTTTGAAAGATTTCAATTCATTTATTTGGCTTCTGTGTTTCCCTTTATATACTATTATGATCTAAGCTGATGGCAATATTGGACAACTCAGGTCCCCGAATGAAACCCAGATTGGTAGATTATTTATTCTTAACTTTCCAATATCCTTTTAACAGGTCAGTTTTGATTATGAGTGGATATACATTTTTTTTCTAGTATGGAATCAGATGGGCAGCCCGGTGGTTCAATGGTTAGCACTGCGGGAACCGGGTTGATTCCAGCCTTGGGCGACTGTCTGTGTGGAGTTTGCACATTCCCCCTGTGTCTCCATGGGTTTCCTCCCACAATCCAAAGATGTGCAGATTAGGTGAATTGACCATGTTAAATTGCCCATAGTGTTCAGGGATGTGTAGGTAATGTGCATCAGTCAGGGGTAAATATAGGATAATAGGGAAAGGGAATGGATCTTTATAGGGTCGCTATGGACTTGTTGGGAAGAAGGGCCTGTTTCCACACTGCAGGGATTCTATAGGTTCTATGAGATGGGAACATTCCTTAATATGAAGACTGTGCAATAAACACTGCATTGTCTTTATTACCCACTTGGTTTCAACACCATTAGGACAGGTGGGCTCCAGCTGCTATGACTTAGTTCAATAATGTAAACTTTTGTCATGAGCTTAACCATACAGTCATAGTGTCATTGAGATATACACCATGGAAACAGATCCTTCAGTCCAACTGACTAGATATCCTAAACTAATCTAGACCAATTTGCCAGCACTTGGCCCATCTCTGAAACTTGAAACATAGGCTGCAGGCATAGGACAAAACTTTTTGAGTTTGTGTAATGTAAGCTACAGCAAGATTAGTCAAGGATTGAACAGAACTCTAGTGAGGCCCATCTCGACATCGGAAGAATCATGGTGAGTTTGTCACTCGGTGGTGGTGAGTTATCAATCAAGGAGGATTGTTGCTTGCTAAATGCTTTGTTAATGATACAGCTTGCCTCATTAATATTCAGTTATCTTACTAAAGACATGCCTTTATTGGTCAGTGCATTGAGTTGGAATGTCATATTGCAGATATACAGGACATTGTTTAGGCCACTTTTGGAATACTGTGTTCAATTCTGGGCTCCGCAATATGAAAGATGTTGTTAAACTTGAAAGGGTACAGAAAACATTTATGAGGACATTGCTGAGATTGGAGGTTTGAGCTATGGGGAGAGTCTGAATAGGCTGGGGCTAATTTCCCTGGAGTGTTGGAGGTTGAGGAATGGTCTTATAAAGGTTTATAAAATCATGCGGAGCATTGATAGGGTGAACAGTCAAGGACTTTTCTCAGGGTAGGCAAATCTAAAACTAGAGAGTATAGGTTTAAGGGGACAGGAGAAAGATTTAAAAGGGACCTAAGGGGCAACTTTTTCACACAGAGGATGGTGCGTGTATGACTGAGCAGCCAGAGGAAGTGGTGGACACTGGTACAATTACATTTAAAAGGCATCTTGATGGGTGCATGAATAGGAAGGGTTCAGAGGGGTATGGGCCAGATGCTGGCAAATGGGAGTGGATTAATTTAGGATAGCTGGTTGGCATGGATGAGTTGGATCTAAGGGTCTGTTTCCATGCTGTACAACTGTATGACTCTATAACAAGCTGGATATTGATCTTAAACCTATGCCCTGTAGTTTTGGACTCCACCACCCCTTGGAAAAGACCTTGGTTATTCATCCCCCTCATAATTTTATAAACCTCCACAACATCACCCCTCAGCCTGATGCTCCGGGGGAAATTGCCCCAACCTATTCATCCTCTCTCTACAGCTTAAACCCTCCAACCCTCGCAAGATCCTTGCAAATCTTTTCTGAACACTTTCAAATTTCACAACATCCTTCCTAAATGAGGGAGACCAGAACTGAATGCGGTATTCCAGAAATGGCCTAACACTTATGGTCTTTTCTTTTGAGGCTGATCCCCTTTTATTTAAGCTGCATTCAAACAGTGTAATGAAAACTGGTGGGAAACGGAGGTGTTTATGCTAATAATAGAAGTGGGCTTAGGTAGTGGGACTGAATTGGATTGCTGGAGATAGTGCCCAGAGGAAAGAAAAGCAAAGTGACTTCTAATTGTAAATACAGACAGAAGTGATGCTGAATGAGCGCTAACAGGATGTGTCAATAGTCTAAAATGGGTTAGCTGTCATGGGAGTAGAAAAGTGTGGCACTGGAAAAGCACAGTAAGTCAGGCAGCATCCGAGGAACAAGAGAATCGACGTTTCGGGCATAAGCCCTTAATAAGGAATGTGTACTGGGAACCCTTACAGAATAGGACCTGAGGTTGGGTAACACACATGGAGGAAGATTTACACTCTCTGATTCCATGTTAACTGCAAGGTATTTTGGTGGAAGACATGGTATAGTTCCTCCAGTTTACTTTGAACTTCCCTATAGCACTGATGCAGGCCTGAGACAGAAATGCTGATGTGAGAATAGTGGAGTGTCCAAATGGCAGGCAACCAGAAACTATGGGTTACTTTTACAGACCGACTACTCCTCCGCTCCCCCAACCTCACTTACCATCAGCTTAAATACAAATATTTCCTAGTGGCTTTTAGTTCTGACAAAAGGTCACTGGATTCCAAACATGAAGTGTTTCTCTCTCCGCAGGTGTTGCCAGACCTGCAGGGTTTCTCTAAAACTTGCTGGTTTTTTTATGATTTCCAGAATCCCGCAGCCCCTTGTTTTACTTTACAAAGAAAAATAACTGAACTCTATTTTAGATCTGGGGGGAAAAAAATCACATTCTGTTTCTAACCAGTAATATTTCACCAGTCTCTGCTATTTCCACTGAACTCACATTCTGGTTACCAAATGTTTTAACCATCCCGATTAAACTTTTTAATCCTCTTTTTGGAAAGGGGGTTTGAAGGCTTGCTCCAAAAAGATTTTGCATTTGGCATTAAACACTGAATTTAAAAATAAAAATGTCTAGCAGCAGTTTTCAAGAGAACAGCGTAAGCATGTCAGATGGATGAAGACACTTCACCAAATACAAATTATACATGTGGCTCGGTCTGCTTTAATGCACATAATGTGGAGGTGCCGGTGTTGGATTGGGATGGATAAAGTCAGAAATCACACAACACCAGATTATAGTGCAACAGGTTTAATTGAAAGTACAAATTTTCAGAGCACTGCTCTTCCTTAGGTATGATTTGGAGATGCCAGTGTTGGACTGGGACGCACAAAGTTAAAAATCACACAACACCAAGTTATAGTTCAATAGGTTTAATTGGAAGCACTAGCTTTCAAAGCGCCGCTCCTTCATCAGGTGGTTATGGAGGGCACAATTGTCAGACACAGAATTTATAGCAAAAGTTTACAGTGTGATGTAACTTAAATTATACATTGAATAATACCTTGTTTGTTTGTTGAGGCTTTCATCTGTTAGAATACTATGATAGTTTCACTTCTTTCATGTGTAAATCACAATTTTTTTTTAAAAAGTTGCATTCTCCAGTTATCTGTAACAATAGGTAATAGCTGGACAATATGTTGAAGGTGTTAGCTCCCTGTGTTCTCTGTCTTTGCCATAATGTTTAGACTGATTGTAAACTAAAAAGTGAGATAACAGAGTTTTACATTAATCATGCAATTTTTGAGCAAAGTAGAATGTAACTGTGCAAATCCAAATTCACCCCACAAACGTATATGTATATGTGTGCATGTGGGTCTTTATGTGTGTCTGGGCTGGGGGGTTGTGAGTGAGAGAGAGTGGATATGTGTGTGCATGTGAGTGTAGAGTATCTTAAATCCGTGACGGGGGTGTGTGTGTGTGTGTGTGTGTGTGCTGGGTGGGGGCTGAGAGTGTCTGTGAGACAGAGTGTATGTGTATGCGCGTGAGTGTGGAGTGATCCAAGTCTCTGAGAGGGTGAGTGTGGGAGTGTGTGTGTCTGTAAGGGTGTGTGTGGGAGTATCTGCATACGTGTCTGTGTCTGTATAGGAATGTCTGTGGGTGAACCTAAGGTTTTGTGATTTACACATGAAAGAAGTGAAACTGCCATAACATTCTAACAGATGAAAGCCTCAACAAACAATTAAGGTATTATTCAATGTATAATTTCAGTTGCATCACACTGTAAACATTTGCAATAAATTCTGTGTCTGACAATTGTGCCCTCCATAACCACCTGATGAAGGAGCGACGCTCCGAAAGCTAGTGCTTCCAATTTAACCTGTTGGACTATAATCTGGTGTTGGGTGATTTTTAAATTAATGCACATTAAAATATTTTATGAATAAAGTATATTTTTGAAATAAAAAGAATTGAACGATCTGGAAGAAGTGTCACCGAACCCGAAACGTTAACTTTGATTTCTCTTCACAGATACTGTCAGACCTGCTCATCAACCACAGCGTCCGCGCTCCTCTCGCTTGTCAGAATGTTCTGGAACTCGAACCCACAATGCACCGCGTAGGGACGGCCGCTAGGGATTGTGGGAAGCTGTGACAACGGACTGGTGAGCAGTGTCCCGGATTGGGGGAGGGGGGTGAAAACAGACCGTTTTAAATTAAATGGGCGGCGGCCGCCGCGTAACAGGTAGACGGCGTGGAAGTAGAGTCAGGGACCGATGGGGAGAATTAGAGTGTTTAGGGAGGGGTAAAGAGACAGGAGAGTCAGAGAAAAAGATGAGGGCGTTAGATTTGGAGAGGAGAGAGAGAGAGAGATGCGGGAAAGTGAGAATGAGGGAGGGGTAACGGGTAAAAGACAAGGAGGAAGGGTTCGGGTAACGGAGGAGGGGCACGGATAAAGGGGAAGGTGGAGGAGGAGGCGGGGTTCGGATAAAGCAGGAAAGGGGAGGAGGGGTATGAGGAAAGGGGAAGGGTTTGGGGCATGGGGGGGGATGGCACTAGTGGTGGGAGGGACATGGGGGAAGGGCATGGTGGAGAGGGTGAGGTGCACAGTGGCGGGGGTGAGGAGCATGGGTGGAGGGGAGTGGCAAGGCAAAGGAGAGGGAGGGGCACAGATAAGAGTGGAGGGGGAAGGGCATGGGTAAGGTATTGAGGTGGGGTCAGAATTGGAGGTGGTGAGGGGGAGGTGGACTTCGTGGGTGGGCAGGGGGAGGTGGAGGTAGTGAGGGAAGTGGGATGGGGGAAGTAGTGAGGGGGCAGAGGGGCAGGTAGGATGGGAGGGGTAAGGAAATGCAGGAGGGGAGGGGAAGGCAATGGGGGGTGGAATGAGAGGTATCGAGGGGGAATAGGGATGGGAGGGGTAAGGTCATGCAGGAGGGGATTGGCAAGGTGGGGGAGGGTAGGGCAGGGTTTGGAGAGGTGGTGGGGGAGGGTGGTGTGGGCATGGTGTGGGAGGTGTTGAGGGAGGCTGGCACAGGGAGGTGGTAAGGGAGGGTGGTGCAGTGGTGGGTGAGGTGGTGAGGGAAGGGGGCCGCAGGAGTTGGCGAGCATTGGGGGATGGTGAAAGAGGATTGGGTTGTGGTAGGTTAAAGGGAGAAGGATGGGCAAAGGGTGAGGGGAAGGGAGTAGGAGGGGCCAAGGGGACAAGAAGGAGGGCGCAAGGGAGAAGAAGGGGGGAGAGAAGGAGTGGGAAGGGAGAAGGATCGGTAAAGAGCATGGGGAAAAGGGGAAGGGGAAGAGTGAGTGAGCTAGTAGGTGGTGAGGAACAGAGAGTGTGGCTGTGGGGAAAGAGAAAGAAGTGAAAGGATTAATCAAGGAGAGTTAGAGATGGGAGAATGAAAGGGAATGCAGTAGGGGGTATGGAGCAGGGAGACAGGTGACAGAGGGAAGAGATAAGGGAAGGGGGGGAAGTGAGGAATAGTCAAGGACAGTCAGTGGGGGTGGATATGAAGGGTAAGGGAGGACAGGGAGTAGTGGTGGCAAGGATGGCAAAAAATGTGGGAAGAGGAGTAATGGGATGAGGAGGGGGGTTGGAGTTGGGGAGGCACAGCAGATGGATGATAGTGTAGATTTGAAGGGCTGTGGACAAGGAGGTGGAAGTTGGTAGCGAGAGACTGCAGTGGAGTGATGGATAAAAGTGTTGGCAAAAGTGGGATTGGGAGAATAGAATTGGGTTATGATGAGGGTGGCAACGGTTGGTGGTGGAGAATGGGGTAAGGCACCCTTGAGGAATGGGATGCAATTCATCCAAGGAGGGTGATGGAAGTACCTAAAATACTTAACTGCCCCATGGCAGCAATTAAATAATAACCAAATTGTTTGATTTGAATGTGACTGTCATACAAAATACCTTGAGGCCAAAGTTCTCTGTTTAGCCTGATTTTATTTTTCCAGGAGAGTGTAGTGTTGTAATGGCAGCAGCACTAAATGAAAGCCACCGACGATTCCTGCAGACTATGATGTCTCAAGGAATTCTAGAAGTTTCGATGGTGAGAAAATTACACAAACACTGCTGCGAAACACACAAAGGTCAGCTAACTGTTAATGTGCATTTATTTTCTGTGATCTTTCTCAGAAAAAGATCGTTTTAAAACCTGATGTTGCTCAACTTTCTGGTTTATACAAGAGAAACATGAGCTTTCATTTATTTAGCATTTGTCACATCTCAAAACATTTGAACATCACTTAGAATGAGTTACTTGCAAGTTTAGTCACTTGTTATGTAGCAAATGTGCAAAGCACTTACCTCACTAACAACAGGCTGAATGCTAGTAATCTGCTTTTGGTGGAACGTCGATTCTCGTGCTCCATGGATGCTGCCTTAATTGTTGTGCTTTTCCAGCACCACACTCTTGACTCTGATCTCCAGCATCTGCAGTCCTCACTTTCTCCTTTGGTGGTACTAATAGATCTTTCAATCTCTTGTTTGTGGCTAACCTGGCATGTGAAATAGAGTTGTTTAATTGGAGAAACTCAGCAAGTCTGGCAGTATCTATGGAACAAAATAGTGTTAATGTTTTGTGCCTGGTATGAATCATCTTCAGAATTGAAAATTTCATCGTCACGACCCTCCCCACAACATTTTCCCCAATCCTCCTGCTTTATAGCATCCTCCATCCCTTTTCCCCTTAGTTCTAAAGAAGAGACTCAATGTTACTCCATTCCACTTCACAGATGTTGTCAGAACTGTGAAGTATCACCACCTTTCTCTATATGTCGCAGAATCTGCAGTAGTTTGCTTTTATTGTTATTTAACAGCTTACCTAGTCTGCTCACATACTGCCCATAATGAAAGTGGTTTCAATAATGTCAATTCAGGTAATTGTAGGTGCGAACTGCACCAGTCGTCAATTTACAAATTTAGATAAGAAACCAATAACTTTAGATTTTGATTTTTTAAAAAATAATTGAGTGGTTATGGGCTAAAAATATGTACATGTTTTACTGAAGTAAATTGGTTGAGGAAGGTTTGTGTGGGAAAATGTCTTTTGCTGTTGTGAGATATAAATATTTCCACAGTGCTACCTGTCATCCATTCACCCTCACCTTACATTCCTCTACATACCTTTACTTTGACTACATTGGGGTTTCCATTGATTTTACTCTCTTTCAGTGCAACAGCTCAATTCACTTCCTTGAATTTGATCAGATTGTTGTTGTCAAACCACATGTGACTAAGTTGTGAGATCAATCCTTGTGTAACTGGAACTATAGAAAAATGACAAAATGACTTCTTCACAGCCCATCTGTTATAACGTAACATTTTCTTATATAAATAATATTTATTATTGAAATCCTTTGTTCAATTCAGTTTAAAAATTTATTTCTGTTTGCTCTTTCCTGAGAAACAATTAGCAATTGTGTGATCGGATTTAAGGGTTTGGAATCTACCTCTAACTGAAATGACCATTCTCTTTGAGTGCTGGTAGATAACCGCTGTTAGGCAGTATTACTTTTGTTACACATGCTGTGCTCACTCTTGGTATATGTTCCTGTTTGTACTACAGTGTCCAGCATTGATCCCTGGATATTAGGAACGAGAATCCCTGTTGATTGATTTTGAAAACTTCTTTTTCTAATCTTGAAACATGGAGGCTGTTTGTAGCACCCAGTCTGGGACCAATGTAGGAACTACTGAGGCTATCAAAGACTTGGATTAAATTGTATCTTAATAGTTACATTACTCCCTGTAATACTGAATGTTTGAACTTTGAGATGTAACCTGTCAGGACGTTCACTGACATCACTCCCACAGCTGGGATGTACCTAGAATTCAGTTCCTCCTACTACTGTTAAGGTTTTTTTTATGTGAGCACATGATTTCCCATTGACCCCGTCATCTGATTTATTTTTAATTTTGAAGCTAAGTTGATGAGAGTTTGATCACTAAACTTTATTGCAAGAATATATGGTATCACTGTTAACATAAATGTAAAACCCATTGCTAAATCACCCATTTCAATGTGCCTTTGTGCAGCTTTATTACTTTGAAGGAATAAATTTGTCAACTTTAGTTTCATCTGCATTATCTGGAAAGTAGATTATTCGTGTACCTGCATGCTATAGGAAATCCCCATTCCTACAATTATTGTTGGGCTTTTGCAGCATGGTATATTGACCACAGTCATTTACTGATGTGTTTGCTTTCTGAAATCTAGTGATACAAAATTTTATAGGAATAGGGTGTTATACCATTTAGGGAACAATATAATCTTGTTAGCTCTGGGAGCAGGGGAACAGGGTAATAGAATCTGAACCCATGGAAGAAAAATTTAATACAGGTGACTGGTACGTTGTTGGTTGCCACTAATATATGAGAAGGAGAGAGTGAATGCATTCTGACACTGAACTCATTGCTGTATCTGCCTCCGTGTGTAGCAGATTATGTAATACATAATCAGCAGATTATGTATACACTTTAATTGTGCATTGCTATATCTTTCCTCACTGTTACTGCGATACCATGGCTCTGCATTTTGATTACTGAAATGCCAATTACAGGCTTTCTGTCAGAGGGCAAAGTTCTTGCAGATTTTCTGGCATTGAGTACACAGCAGAGAGAAGACCAGGGCTGAACTCAGTCGGCACATCGTTTACGTTTTGTAAGGTGTAATAAGCCAGTTAAAGGTTAATAGTATTTGAACAGTTATTTATGTATTCTTTGAAAGACTGAAATGTAAAACTGCTACCTAAGATTCTAGTTTTTGGTAAGGCGAACTTCACTGAGATGAACAGATCGTCCACAGTAAACTGGACAAATCTGTTAAATGGGTAAGATGACAGAAGATCAATAGGAAGTGTTCAGAAAATAATTTGACGAAATACAGAATCACAAGAGGCAAGAAAGTCAAATCCTACTGGTTAAAAAAGACAGCTGTGGATGACTGAAGATTAAGAAGCTAAGAGTAAAACATATGAGACTTGAATCAAAAACCTGGCAAATGAGACAGATACAAATAAAGGAAAAAGATTACAAAACTAAAATGAAGAGCGACAGGGAGTATAAAAAGAAAGTTGAAAGGATATCAAAATCAAAAACCAGCTTTACAATTACATTAGGGAAAAAGTATAGTCAGGAACAATATAAACACCTTAGACCGATTAAATGTTACCGATGAAAATAAGTGAATACTGAGTATACTGATTAATTTGCATTTTAACATATTTAAAATAGAGAGTGAGGCCAGTGTGCTCAAGAAAATTAATATTGAATCAGGTAATCACTAGAAATTATGTAAACAAAATAAGTGAAGAAAATAATGGCACAAAAGAATGATAATCCCCAGGTACGGATGATTTTTATCCTGAGATTTTTAAGGATTTGAATGAGAAGGTACCCTCCATATTTTCCAAGGTATTCTGGTACTGTTCCTTTAGGTTGAGAAATTATTCATTTAGTTTAGCTGGGTACAGCATCTGTTGGAAAATTATTACAGTCTATAATTTAAGGTTAGGAGAACTGAAACCTTAAATTTTAAGCTGATCAGAGTCACAATGAATTGATGAAGGGATAATTTACCGTGTTTGATGAATCTGATTAAAGTTTTTTGATGAGGTAATCGTAGTATGGCAGGTCTGACCCACAGCAATCTCCTGTAAGGACACTGATCCTGAATGTATCAAGCCTGAGCAGGGATAAAAGAACAAAGAAAGTTATAGCACAGGAACAGGCCTTTCAGCCCTCCAAACCTGTGCTGATCCAGATCCTCTATCTAAACCTGTCGCCTATTTTCCATGGATCTGTATCCCTCTGCTCCTTGCCTATTCATGTATCTGTTTAAATACATCTTAAATGATGCTATTGTGCCCACCTCCTCCACCTCTGGCGATACGTTCCAGGCATCCACCAACCTGTGCATAAAGAACTTTCCATGCATATCTCCCTTGAACTTTTCCCCTTTCACTTTGAACTCGTGACCCCTAGTAATTGAGTCCCACACTCTAGGATAAAGCTTTTTGCTATCTACCATCTCGATACCTCTCACGATTTTGTAGACCTCAATCGGGTCCCTCTCAACCTCTGTCTTCGTAATGAAAATAATCCTAAACTACTCAACCTCTCTTCATAGCTAGTGCCCATCATTCCAGGCAACATCCTGGTGAACTCCTCTGCACCCTCTCCAAGGCATCAACATCTTTTTTGTAATGTGGCAACCAGAAGTGTATGCAGTATTCCAAATGTGGCCGAACCAAAGTCCACTATAAATGTAACATGAGCTGCCAAGTCTTGCACTCAAGAGCCTGTCTGATGAAGGGAAGCATGTCATATGCCTTCTTGATTGCAGGTCGATAAAGCATTGCCACCTTCAGGGTACAATGGACCTGAACACCCAGATATCTCCGTACATCAATTTTCCTCAGGGTTTTTCCATTTACCGTAGAGTTTGCTTCAGAATTGGATCTTCCAAAGTGCATCACCCCTCATTTGCCCAGATTGAACTCCATCTGCCATTTCTCTGCCCAACTCTCCAATCTATCTATATTCTGCTGCATTCTCTGACAGTCCCCTTCACTATCTGCTACTCCACCAATCTTAGTGCCACCTCCTCCTCCTCTTTCCTCCCCCCCCCCCACCTTTATTTGTAATACAAATAAAGTGCTGGAGCAGGTCTGGCAGAATCTTTGAAGAGTCATTGGATTTGAAACATTAACTCTGTTTCTCTCCACTGAGTTACTAGCTAACCATAGAATTCCATAAACATTCTTTTGGCACTAAACTTTTGGAAAGGTAGTGGTTTGGAGGGAATGCATGTAGAGTGGCAATGATCTTTTGCACTTGAGCGAGTTAGGGGGAATGGATAAGATTGCTGGTCACTATTTCTGCTTGTTAGTGAATATTGTTGGCAATTACTCATTTAAGAGTATGATTGTTCACCTAGAAAATTCTGTCACTGCTCAGGGGTTCTTGGGTGAGTCTAGGCCTAAGTAACAGAACTAAAAATTGGAGCCTCACCTTTCAAGAGTGAAATAACGGAGCATGCCAAGGATGGTAGAAAATTGCAGCTCTCCTTTGCAAGCAACAATTGGTGCTCGATCATCATTAAATATATTGCTGAGGTGATACACGTGTTAACTGAAAGTATCAAATAATGTAGAGAACAAGGGGCAATGAGATCAACAATGATCTCACTGAATGATGGAATAGGCTGAAGGTGCTAAATAGCCTACTTCTGTTTCTATGATCAGTGTCTCAGTGGCAAGAAGAATGTGTGTGGGGGAAACACGCAAGAGGATTGAGACCTTGCTTCATCTACTACACCAGAAATAGTTGCTCACTTCTGCTAACATAGGTTTAAAAAAAAACGAGTCTTTTCCCTTCAGGGTTGGGACCTGGTTGAGCCCAGTCACGTTGCATTTTGTGGTTTATTAAAAGAATGTCTGTGAGGTTCTGTGTTGTAAAGTACAAGAGCAATTTTAGTGCATAACCTGTCTCCCACCCCGTAACATTCCATGATGACTTTCCATCTCTAGGGTCTAACTCGAAACCACATAACAAAGCACTGAATACTAAATAAAATGAAGCTCCTAAATATAGTGAGTATTGCAGGTTCATAATGAAGGTATCTGTCAGTTTGTCAGCCTCCAGATCAGGTTCTTAAAGCTAATTGCAACTGCTTTTCTCCTTGTTTACATTATCTCTGCAGTTTTCCCCAACAGGACATGTGAGAGTGCTTTGAAACTCAAAACTAAATTGCAAAGTATTTATTAAACTGGCAAGATGGTGGAGAACATATTTCAGTTCAGTTGATCCGTCTGTTTCGGCTGAACTTTGTCAGTCACATTCATCCGAGACACTTGGGCAGTAACCTGGTGAACGGCCCAGCTGCCCATTGTAGAATCAACAAGGTAAACACTGGGGATGTAATATAATGGACTGCTTTATTCCCCAAGCAATTAGAGTGATATGTCCTGTGTTGTGTAGGAAATGAGCAGAACAATGTTAAGGTAAGAATTTGAAATCAGCTTAATATAAATTTTAAAAGCATGTTTGCTGGTATGCTCTTCTGTACTGTTCATTGAACCAGCGTTTATCTCCTAGCCTGTGCCAGGCTGTGAATTTACATATTATGGCCTACAGTGCCTCATGGTTATTTAGTTTTGAGTTGCTGGCTCTGTTCAAAGTGTGATTCATTTAGCATGGTATTAGTGTCAAACAATATGATGGAGGCTATCCTAAGTCTGAAGGTGGGACCCACCACACCGTCCTTGTGTGACACTCTGACCAATATTATCGTGAACATACAATTCATTTATGTAGATAGGTGCGAAGACCTCCAATACGTTTTTCCTCTTGTTGATTCCCTCACCCCTCACAATAGACTCGAGCAACCATGTCATTTAAGACTTGACCAACTCTGCCAGTAGTGATACTGCTGCTGATGCTTTCTTGGTGATGGATATTAAGGACCCCTACCAACAATACATTCTGTGCCTTTGTCACCTTCAGTGGGTGATTATCAGATGTTTTCCTGGCTCATGTTTGACCTGATGCCTTGAGGCTTCATTGTGTCAAATGGATGTGGAGGACTGCTAGGGTCACTGCTTTCTGACTCTACTACTCTGCCACCACCTCTTGGTGGGGTGGGGGTCACAAAAGGGAAAAACCTACTTCTCTTGGTTGAAATATTTTTGAACCAGGAGGTTTCTGTACCTCAATTCCTGATTTACCTTGTAGACCATGGATCCAGTTTAATTTCAATCCTAACTGAGGCCCTGTTTGGAAGAACTTGTATTGGACATTGGTTGTTAGCAAGAATTCCAGTGGACCATAACTGTTCACCAAATTCTGTCCTTTGTTTTTTAGACTGTTGGTCATTAAGAATGTTTCCTCTTGCCCTATTAAAAATGCCATCACTGCAGAGTTTTTGGTCAGTCGTAATGGAAATAGAAAATGTAGCAGCATCCGAGGAGAGAAAACCAGTCATGGTTATGAAGAAGTCTAAACTTTATGTTAACAGATGCTCCCATACCTGCCATGTTTCTACAGTGTTTTTGCATTTCAGATTTTTAGCAGGTGTGGTATTTTGCTTTTATCTTTCTTCTGTCTTTTGTCTCTCCTGTTATGGAATGAAAATGAGATATAGTTCAAAGTCCAGTTATAACTTGGATGTTAACTAGTCTTGCAACTTGTTTTAAGGAGTGTTTTATTTTCTAATAAATGGATTAGTCTGCCTTCATCAAAAAAGTCTGCTGAAAGTCTTTTATCCTTTATAGTAGTACAAAAGGGAAATAACTGGCCATTTTGCTGTTGACTAAAATATTTATACAATCAGCTCTGATAGAACGTGATAGTTACATTCTTGAGTGATCTTGCACTATAAGAAAATAGTGTGATAGCAGCACCATCTAAACCAACGGGACTGGAATTGTGTTATAGCCAACACAGGTAAGGAAAGTTTGCATTCTACAAATAACCGTATAAATGCTTCCACGTTAAAGCCAATTTGCATTGAAGAAACACTCATTACAGCAGGGTTGACTGTACTGGCTGATAATGGTATGATGCAGAGTACTGCGGCTTGATTATCAGCGTATTCCTCCCATCACAGCTGTTAACAGTTGTCACATTTTCTATGTTGAAATATTACAAATATGATAACACTTCAAGAAGTATTTCATCAGCAGTGAAGGGCTTTGTGAAAGATGCTACAAAAATGCACATTTTTCCCACTCCAGCTACAGCCCTTTACCTAGACGCTTCTCAATAAAGTAAAAATTAGAAGCTGAGATCTCCATTCCATTTCAGGGGATTTCAGTCTGTGTGACGTATTTATTTTTGGGTAGATCATCTTCACTGTGCTTGAATATAGCACCGGCATCATAAGCTTTGCATAACAGTTATAGAGTCATAGAAATGTGTAGCATGGAAACAAACCCTTCAGTCCAACTTGTCCATGCTGACCAGATATTCTAAATTAATCTAGTCCCATTTGCCAGTATTTTGCCCATTCATATACCCATCCAGATGTCTTTTAAATGCAGTAATTGGACCAACCTCCACCACTTCCTCTGGCAGCCCATTCCTTACACTGACCACCCTCTGCGTGAAAATATTGCCTCTTAGGTCCCTGTTAAACTTTTCCCTTGTCACCTTAAACCTATGCCTTCTAAATCTGGACTCCCTCACTCTATGGAGAATACTTTCTCTATTTACCTTATCCATGCACCTCATGATTTTATAAACCTCCATAAGGTTCCCCCCCCCAGCTTCTGCTCCAGGAAAAGCAGCTCCAGACTATTCAACTTCTCCCTGTAGGTCAAATCCTCCAACCCTGGCAACATCCTTGTAAATCTTTTCTGAGCCCTTTCAAGTTTCACAATATTCTTCTGATAGGAGGGAGACCAATATTCCAAAAGTGGCCTGACCAATGTCATGTACAGTCGCAACATGACCTCCCAACTCCTATACTTGATGCTCTGACCAATAAAGGTAAACATACCAAAAACCTCCTTCACTATCCTATCTACCTGTGACTTAAAGAACTATGAACCTGCACTCCAAGGTCTCCTTATTCAGCAACACTCCCATTTACCATTAACTGTATATGCCCTACCCTGATTGGCCTTTTCAAAATGCAGCACCTCATTTATCTAAATTAAACTCCGTCTGCCACTCCTCAGCCTGTTGGCCCATCTGATCAAGATCCCATTGTACTCAGGGGTAACCTTCACTGTCCACTACACCTCCAATTTTGGTGTCATATGCAAACTTACTAACCATACTCTTACGTTCTCATCCAAATAATTTATATAAATGAAGAAAAGCAACGGAGTATTTACTAACACTTTGCATATTAAAACCCACTCAAGGTTTGGGGGAGGAGCAGAGTTGGAGGTTGAATTTGATTCTTCATAATGCCAGTTTAACTTGGTCCTGGGTTCGTTGCCAAGAAAAGAGAAGTTTTTCAAATTTGTTACAGTATTTCGTGGAAATATTGAGAAACTTTTCCATAACGTAGTCAGGCAGGAAGTTAATCATAATTTATAGCAGTCTCTTTGGCAATTTTTGCTGCTTTTGCAAGTGCCAATTCATTATTAGTGTGAATCCCACTTGTTTTACACTTTTGTTTTATTTCCTGTGGCACCTACCAAAGTGGCATTAGTTACTTGAGTACTGCCAACGAATGTTCCCCATAACGGTTGAGTGAAATTTCTTAAGTGCGTAATCACGTCAATAACTCTTTTGTAATTTAAAGTGATGTGATATCACAACCTTTACAGGATTTGAGACTTTGGCTTGCTGTGGAGTTTTGGGCAGCTTGATGACTCAGTGGTTAGCACTGTTCCCTCACAGCAACAGCTGTTTGGATGACTGTCTGTCTGTGTGGAGTTTGTACATTGTCCCCATGTTTTTGTGGGTTTCCTCTGGGTGCTCCTGCAAAGGCCAATCGGGGCAGGGATATACAGTTAATGGTAAATGGGAGTGTTGCTGAATAAGGAGACCTTGGAGTGCAGGTTCTTTCCACGTTTCAAAGGTGTACCGATTTGGTGGATTGGCCATGGATTGCTTATAGTCTCCAGGGATATGCAGCATAGATGGATTAGCCATGGGAAATGCAGGGTTACAGGGATAGGATAGGGGAATGGGTCTGGGTGGGATGCTCTTTGGAGGGGCATTGTGGACTTGATGGGTCTAATGGCCTGCATCCACACTGAAGGAATTCTGTGGTTCTATGAATATTATTGTCAGGCCATTTGTAATTTATCAGGGAAAGAGTGCTCCTGGATTCGATCGGATACTCAACTGCAGATGTTGGTACAATATAAACATGATTGTAATGAGATTTAATAACCCAGACTGATTGGCTGTCTGGGCTTCTACCAAACCCCTACTTTTGAGATAAAGCTGTTTTTTCTTTCTGGAGATGAAGCCAATGTAATTGTTTGAAATGCACATCTATAAAGAAGTGAAAAAAGAATCTTTTTAAAAATTGTCTGGTATTGTTAGTAGATGTGGCATTTATTGCCTGTCCTAATTGTCTCGTAAGAGTGATGGAATGTCTTTAAGTGGCTGCGGTCTGCACTTGTAGTGGTTTATGACAACTGAATACCGTGGAATACCATCTTTGGGAGAACAGTTGAAGATTGTGTTGGTGTGGCATTGGAGCTGTACATTTCCATTGATGGGAGACCTATACTTGGCCAGTGGTGGAAATGTATTTTGTAATGTCATTCGCGGCATCAGGAAGTTCTAGTTTGCTTTCCACCAGTGAGAATGTTTTGAAGTGCAGTAGGAAACACAGCAAGCAGCAATGCAATAGTAATTAGATGATTTATTTTTTATGCTGTTGGTTTTATTTTTGTTTATGGCTTATGGACATCGCACACAAGAATAATTCAGATTCATCTTGAGAAGTTGTCTTGAACGTCCACATAATTGAAGTCCTCTTCAATCCACGTCGTTGATAGAGCAACAATAAAGGGACGGTGACAGTCTCAAATTGACAATGTGTGTCTTTGGGACAACTTAAATGTTCTCATTCTCTGCCGATATTCTTCAAGATGATCGAGGTCACAGGTTTGATAGATTCTTTAAAGAGCCCTTCAGTTTTTCTGCAGTGCATCTGGTAGATGATCTTTTATTTGAGTTACCCAGTGAGATTTTGGGGTCCTTCAGTTATCACTTCAGAGATAACACCTAGGCTGGATTGGAGTTTGAATTTACCCATGTACTAACCCACTAGGAGAAGGTGAAGACTGCAGATGCTGGAGATCAGAGTCAAAAAGTGTGATGCTGGAAAAGCACAGTCAGACAAGCAGCATTCAAGAAGCTGCTGACATTCCTGATGAAGAGCTAATGCTCGAAATGTCGACTTTTGGGCGGCACGGTGGCTCAGTGGTTAGCACTGTTGCCTCACAGCACCAGGGACCCAGGTTTGATTCCAGCCTCGGGTGACTGTATAGAGTTTGCACATACTACCCGTGTCTGCGTGGGTTCCTCTGGGTGCTCCGGTTTCCTCCCACAGTCCAAAGATGTGCAGGCTAGGTGAATTGGCCATGCTAAATTACCCACAGTGTGAGATGCGTTAGTTAGAGGGGAACGGGTCTGGGTGCTACTCTTCGGAGGGTTGGTGTGGACTGGTTGGGCCGAAGGGCCTGTTTTCACACTGTAGGGAATCTAATCTAATCTTTCCTGTTCCTCTGATGCTGCCTGACCAGCTCTGCTTTTCCAGTACCACACTTTTTGACCCATGCACTAACCCATCTATTTTTGAAAACTCATTTGTGGGATGTGGGCATTGCTGGCTGACCAGCATTTATTGCCTGTCTCTAACTGCCCTTGTGAAGGTGGTAGTGAATTGACTTCTTGAACTATTGCAATCCATATGCTGTAGGTTGACCCAGATGAGATCCATGTTCTGAGCACTCAAGAAACAAGTTACTATGCCATTGCTGACATGTCATTTGAGTTCAGTGTTCCACCTTCCTCCCAAAGCCTCACTAATAACAGCTAGGTTTAAATCACTGCAACCAAGGCTTGGATAAGATCCTGTAAAATATCAGGAAAATATAGCTGCTGTCGGAAATCTGGACTTAGTCTGTATGGTCTGGGAGATGATGGTTTGGTGATGGGGGGTGGGGTCATGGTTGAGGGGGCGGTAGGAAGAGGTGTCCTCGAGTTGGCGTCTGCCTTTAGTGGTGTAGAGGTCAGTGCGCCAGACTACCACTGCGCCCCCTTTATCTGCTGGTTTGATGGTGAGGTCGGGATTGGAGGGCTGCACGTTGAGGGTGAGAGGTTGGAGTGGGGGAGGGGGGTAGACAGGTTGAGGTGGTTAATGTCCTGGCGGCAGTTGGAAATGAAGAGGTCGAAGGCAGGTAATATGCCTCCCAGACCATACAGAACCTCATCACCTCAGGAAATCTCCCACCCACAGCTTCCAACCTCATAGTCCGGGAACTCCGCACTGCCCGGTTCTACCTCATTCCCAAGATCCACAAGCCTGGCCACCCTGGCCGACCCATTGTCTCAGCCTGCTCCTGCTCCACTGAACTCATTTCTACCTACCTCGGCACTGTCCTATCTCCTCTAGTCCAGGAACTCCCCACATACGTTCGAGACACCGTCCATGCCCTCCACCTCCTCCAAGACTTCCGTTTCTCCAGCCCCCAATGCCTCATCTTCACCATGGATATCCAAACACTCTACACCTCCATCCGCCATGAGCAAGGCCTTCAAGCCCTCCTTTTCTTCCTCTCCCGACATCCGTAACAGCACCCTTTCACCGACACTCTCATTCGTTTGGCCGAACTGGTCCTCACCCTTAACAATTTCTCCTTTGAATCCTCCCACTTCCTCCAGACCAAAGGGGTAGCCATGGGCACATGTATGGGCCCCAGCTATGCCTGTCTCTTTGGCTACGTAGAACAGTCCATCTTCCGTAATTACACCGGCACCACTCCCTACCTCTTCCTCCGATACATTGATGACTGCATTGGCGCCACCTCATGCTCCTGCGAGGAGGTTGAGCAATTCATCAACTTCGCCAACACATTCCACCCTAACCTTAAATTTACCTGGACCATCTCTGACACCTCCCTCCCCTTCCTGGATCTCTCCATCTCCATTAATGATGACCGACTTGACACCGACATTTTTTACAAACCCACCAACTCCCACAGCTACCTGGATTATACCTCTTCTCACCCTACCTCCTGCAAAAATATCACCCCATATTCCCAATTCCTCCACCTCCGCCGTATCTGCTCCCAGGAGGACCAGTTCCACCACAGAACACACCGGATGGCCTCCTTCTTTAGAGACCGCAATTTCCCTTCCCACGTGGTTAAAGATGCCCTCCAATGCATCTCGTTCACATCCTGCACCTCTGCCCTCAGACCCCACCCCTCCAACCATAACAAGGACAGAACACCCCTGGTGCTCACCTTCCACCCTACCAACCTTCGCATAAACCAAATCATCCGCTGACATTTCCGCCACCTCCAAACGGACCGTACCTCCAGGGATATATTTCCCTTTCCACGCCTTTCTGCCTTCGCAAAGACGGTTTCCTCCGTGACTACCTGGTTATGTCCACACCCCCCAACAACCCACTCTCCTGTCCTGGCACCTTCCCCTGCCACTGCAGGAATTGCAAAACCTGCAGCCACACCATCTCCCTCACCTCCTAAAGGAGCCTTCCACATCCATCAAAGTTTTATCTGCATATTCACCACTATCACTTACTGCATCTGTTGTTCCCGATACGGTCTCCTCTGCATTGGGGAGACAGGACGCCTCCTAGCAGAGTGCTTAAGGGAACATTTCTGAGACACCTGCACCAATCAACCACACCACCCTGTCGCCCAACATTTCAATTCCCCCTCCCACTCTGCTGAGGACATGGAGGTCCTGGGCCTCCTTCACTGCCACTCCCTCACCGCCAGACGCCTGGAGGAAGAACGCCTCATCTTCCGCATCGGAACACTTCAACCCCAGGTCATCAATGTGGACTTCAACAGTCTCCTCATTTCCCCTTTCCGCCATCTCTCCCCAGCTCCAAACTTCCAGCTCAGCACTGTCACCATGACTTGTCCTACCTGCCTATCTTCTTTTCCACATATCCACTCCACCCTCCTCCCTCACCTATCACCTTCATCCCCTCTCCCACTCACCTATTGTATTCTGCTACTTTCTCCCCACCTCCACCTCCACCTCTCACTTATCTCTCCACTCTTCAGGCTCCCTGCCTGTATTCCTGATGAAGGGCTTTTGCCCGAAACGTTGATTTTTACTGCTTCTCGGATGCTGCCTGAACTGCTGTGTTATCCAGCACCACACTAATCTAGACTCTGGTTTCCAGCATCTGCAGTCATTGTTTTTACCTAACATCTTCAGTGAACCTCATGTGAAGCAATGCTGAAAATTCCTGTTTTCTGTTTATATGTTTGGGTTTCTTTGGGTTGGTGATGTTAGTTCCTGTGGTGAAGTCACTTCCTGTTCCTTTTTTCAGGGGGTGGTAGATGGGGTCTAACTTGATGTGTTTGTTGATAGAGTTCTGGTTGGAATACCATGCTTCTAGGAATTCTTGTGCGTGTCTTTGTTTGGCTTGTCCTAGGATGGATGTATTGTCCCAGTCGATGTGGTGTCCTTCCTCATCCGTATGTGATGATACTAGTGTTTGCTTTCTGTAATATATTCCATGACCTGCATCACTGCTTCCAATATAGAGTTATTTAGGAATGAATTTAGGTTTGGAAACAGTTGTAGAAATTTCTTGCTGTTACTATACACCTTCCTGTTTCTCTGAAAGATTGTTTTGAATGGAACAAAACATAAAGTTTTTTCTGTTAAAGTGCTCCATCTTTGGACCCAATTTCAATGGCAGATCATAACTTTTGTCCAAAACATTTACCCTGCAGTTTCCAAAGACTCGGCCTTCGACCTTGAGTAATGCGCTTTTCAAGCAGCCTCCCAATGACCGGAGGCAGTGGCAATGTGCTAGAAATATACTGAATTCTTCTTATAAAGTAGGGGACTTCTCAAAACTCTGGTTACTTGGCATGGAGGTAGAGAGACATTGTAAGAACATTCTTTGGAAGTGAATTCTCTTCTGTCAAATGCATATCAGTGTTCTGTAACAATTATTAATTCTCCTCAATCTCCAGTGCATTACAAACATGACCAGTTGGATGAGTTTATCAAAAATATCAACACCCATCTACAGCCTCTCTTCATGGAGATCAGGAAGGGGATGAGTGAGGATGATGGACAACAGTATTATGCTCTGGTGAGAGAGAAATGTAATGTCTTTGTGGTTTTCGCTATGGTTGTTAGGGGGAAGTTCAGGCAGTTACCTTGTGATGAAATAACCACATGCCCAGTACATACCGTGAGAAAAAAAAACTAATTTCATAAATGCAATGAGCGTTCTATAAAATCAAAGTCTGTGAACTAATCCAGAAATGCACTGACATCTTTAGATCTTTCTATCACATTTTAAAGGAGAGGAACTGAGAGGAGCAAGGACATTCAGCCACACACACGTTTTATTACTTTCTACTTTCTAGTACTGAGTTCCTGAATTTCCCTGTAGGTGCTGTATAAATTTTGCATTTCTTTTTCCTGTAGAATGAGTTCCGTGTTGGTCAGCGCTGTTTCTCTACCAAATTCAATCTCAGATTTTATGGTCTTTATCTTGGTATTTTTGTGTCTTCACCCCTTTGTCAGTATGTGGGTATAAGTACCACTGGCAGCAACAGACAACTATTACAGGTATCCTTGGGGGTGGGGGAGTCATATCTCTTTACATATAGCATCTTCAGTCTTTATTCAGGACTCCAATTGTCTTGGATGTGCTTTCTTTTTTTTTTACAATTGAGCCCTGCATACCCTGTGTCATTGATTAGAACAAGAACAAAGAAAATTTACAGCCCAGGAACAGGCCCTTCAAGCCTGAGCCAATCCAAATGTACTGTCTAAACCTGTCGGTCAATTCCTAAGCATTTGTATCCCTCTGCTCCCCACCTACTCATGCATCTGTCCAGATGCATCTTAAATGAATCTACTGTGCCTGCCTCTACCACCTCTGCTGGCAACGCGTTCCAAACGCCCGCCACCCTCTGTGTGAAGTACTTGCCGCGTGTATCCCCCTTAAACTTTCCACCTCTCACTTTGCAAGCATGACCTCTAGTTATTGAATCCTTCACCCTGGGAAAAAGCTTGACTCTATTCACCCTGTCTATACCTTTCATGATTTTGTAAACCTCAATCAGGTCCCCCCTCAACCTCCTTTTTTCTAGTGAAAATAAACCTAACCTACTCAACCTGTCTTCACAGCTAGCACCTTCCATACCAGACAATATCCTTGTAAACCTTCTTTGCACCCTCTCCAAAGCGTCCACATCCTTTTGGTAATGTGGCGACCAGAACTGTACACAATATGCTAAATGCGGCCGAACCAATGCCTTGCACAATTTTAACATGACTTGCCAGCTCTTATACCCAATACCCTGTCCAATGAAGGCAATGCCTTCTTGACACTTTAACCACTTGTGCAGCAACCTTTAGGGTACAATGGACCTGCACTCCCAGATCTCTGCCTATCAACTTTTCCCAAGGCTCTTCGCTCTATTGTATAATTCGCTCTAGAATTAGACTTGCCTAAATGCATCACCTCACATTTGTCTGGATTGAAAGCCATCTGCCACTTTTCTGCCCAACTCTCCAGTCTATCTATATCCTCCTATATTCTCTGACAGTCTCTTATGCTTTCTGCTACTCCGCCAATCTTTGTGTCATCTGCAAACTTGCTGATCATACCAACAGTGCCCTTTTCTAGATCATTTATGTATATTACAAACAACAGTGGCCCCAATACTGACCCCTGTGGAACACCACTGGTCACCTTTCTCCATTTCGAGAAACTCCCTTCAACTACTACTCTCTGTCTCCTGTTGCTCAACCAGTTCTTTATCCACCTAGCTAGAACACCCTGCACACCATGCAACTTCACTTTCTCCATTAATCTACAATGGGGAACCTTATCAAACGCCTTACTAAAGTCCATGTATATGACATCAACAGCCCTTCCTTCATCTAACAACTTGGTCACTCATTTGATTAAACTGGGTTGTTTTGGAAGAAAGAGGGTTGAAATCGAAGGAAACTCAGCCTCTGCTAACTAGTTAGAGAACAATATTGGAAGCACCTGTGGAAATATCTCTGGTCACGAATTCCCTAATTTTGTTATGGTGAGGGGCAAGAATCTGGAGAATCCACTTGTTTTGAAAATGGATGTTTTGTATTAACACAAAATAGGTGCTCTATGCACCTGCGCTTGTAATGTGCTATTAATCTCCCTTTCGCACTATGTCCAGATTAACCTCGCAGAGACAGAGATCACCAGGATGGCATTTGATTACACAGAAACTGAGTTGGAACTGTTCAAGAAAACTGTGAGTTTGACAGTCTTTTTAACGCCTTAGATTACAAATGCAGAATTTGTCTTTTGAAATTTTACAGTCCTGGGTGAAATTTTCTTGTACAACCTATTTAATGTTAATTAAAATTTATGACTGTAAAAGTAATAATGTGTTGGTAATTAAGACCACTACTCCCAAGTCTCGCCATTAATATTAATTTTCAATTTGTCATCAAAATTGACAATTGTTTCCCTTTTGTATTGCTATCCAGAAGAAAATGAACTTTCACGTGACAACTTGAAATAGTGCATAATAAAACATTTTATCATAAAACTTATTTTTTTCCACTTGGTTTCAAAATTTGATTAACATCCAGTTATAATTCAGAATTGGATAAGTAAACACTTATTAGGGTTTACAAGATAATCCACATAGAGATGTGGAAATTTTCAGGTTCTCGAGTATTTCAAACAAGATAAGGGCAGAGGTCGTCTTGCAATTATCTGCTGCTTTGAAGTTTTTTGTTCATCTGGTCAGACTTCCTTGGTTTATGTAACCTAGTCCAAGTGCAGAAAAGGTTGTTAGGCAATCATCAACACAGGGAAACTGAACCCTGCCCTAATAGTCTCTTCCAAAATCACACTTTGCCACCTCCTAATTCCCTAAAAGTTTTGCTTGACCGTTTTCCAAAGTAATTTGACTTTTAGTAATGAGATCATGGCCCACATTAAACTGATCTTATTTATAAAAAACTGCATGAATTTCATTTGAACCCTTGGTAACAACCCTTTTTAATCCAGAAAGTGTCCAAACGGTTCAATATTTTTCATGCCGTCTATCAATATTGATGTTTTCCCAACAGACTGAGCATCTTTAAATCCAGAGTAGATTTCTCAATCATTTGATTTGTGGTGAATTATAGAAGAAACAATGTTGTGAAACTCAGTTGCTTCAGAACTAAAAAATGGCTGGCACAGAACAATGTTTTGTTCTGGATATTTGATCTTTTCAGATCTTCCCACTTGGATACCTTGCACTGTTGCAGCAGTTTGTGTGCAAATTACTCGAACTCTGAACATGAGCCACAATTTCTGCTGTAACTGGCAAAAAACCACCTATCTTGGACAAAATAAATGGAACCAATCAATTAGTGTGTTGTGGATATTTTAACAGCATCTAAGAAAATATAAATGTACCTTGCATTTTTGTTTATTGAAAATTTTCATAAACCAGGATTGACTATATTTTTGCAAGTACAGTAGAACCCCTGAATCTGTGAATTCTGTTTCTGCGGTTTTTCCGTGGCCTTAAAATATTACATGGAACATTCCAGAAATAATTTTGGGGGCTGAAGAGGAGATAAGTTTCCCATTTAAATGATAGAGTTTCCTACTGTGCGGTTTTGGGGATCCACGGTAGGTCTTGGACCATATCCATGGATACAGGGGGCGGGGGTGGGGGGGGGGAAGGAAACACCTGTAATGTGTTGATAATGTGCCATAGTGCTGGCTATTCAGAATCATACTTCTCTTAAGCCAGGAATTTAAATCAACTCCTTTAATTAACTTGGTGCATGTTGATCAACTCGTCACTGCACCTGAGTGACCTCTCTGTCCGCACTGCTGATGTGGCATTTCACATTCCTGCTTGCTTCGGTTGATGGGAGAAGAATGTGTGTGTCTGAGTCCTTGACACGCTTGGTTCCTTTCGAAGTCAGATTGATGGGGTGTTACACATCTGATTTCTGTACCTGCATGTTGGATGTGGGGGTAGTAAAGGACTGAAAATGACTAGGAGAAAACCCCATCAGAACTTGCCAGTTGATGATTAGTTACATTTAGCTGATTGATTGGAAGTAGTTTCACGTCACTCAAAGTTGTACTTAAAACCTTTTGTTTTCAGATGGACTTAGTTTTGGAGTCAGAAAATGGTATGGTCTCTTCTACAGACATTCTAAATCTGGCTGATCAACTACAACCCAAAAAAATGAAGAAGAAAGAAGTGGAACAAGTGCTGCAACGATTTGTGCAGGAAAAGTGGCTTTGTGAGGCAGGTGACATTGAAAACTCTGCCATCTAATCAAAGTTAAGTCTTGCATGGAGGGATTTTTTTCTGTGCTAAATAATCTGGTGAGTTAACTGTTTGCTTTTTCCTCATTAGAATGATGGTGAGTACATTCTGAGCACTCGCTGCATTATGGAACTGGAACAATACATTCGCAATATGTATCAGGACCTAGTGAAGGAGTGCAACATCTGTCACAACATTACTATTCAGGTATTGTTGTCTCCCTTACTCATGTTCTAGCAGAAATGGTGATTGTGGGTGAGGAAGAGGTGGAGAAGTGTTCCATGCTGATGCTTTGTCCTTGCTCTTGAGGTAGACGGGGTGAATCAGAATTTTCATTCTGCTCGAATCTGTTCCCCGTTTGTACCAATTTAATTTAGGATAGCTTTTGGAGAGGGTAGTTGTACAACAGTAACCAAAAAAGCAGCAATTCTCAAACATTCAATTGTTACCTGAACTGCTGCTCTGCGGCAGTAGGGGCAACTCCAGAGAAAAGGTTGGTGGGATAGCCTTGGACCTTTTGGATTGATGCTGCTGAACAGCAGCTGGTGGTCCAATATTCTGTCAGTTATCAAACATTTATAGTAGTGAAAGCTGTGTACACCCAGGATATCTGTGCACTAATTTGGTGCAGACAAACATAACATTCTGGTTCTTCTTGAGTTAGTTGTGTTTGAGCTGGAAGTTTCACACTTAAACTGCATTTCTGCTCATTTGCCAGTTGTGCAAGTTTCTTGTTCTAGGTTGGCAACTGTGATTCATGTGTATCAGCAGCTAGACCAAATGAGGTAACAACAATGAAAGAAGTGAAAGTGGTGCTTTGTAAAAGAGGCTAATTAATGTGGAACATAAACAGAAAATTCTGGAGAAACTCTAATCTGGCAACATCTGTGAGGAAATGGGTATTATCTTTCTGACTCTAATATAACCCTTTTAAAATTCCATATTAATAAAGCAACATATATTAATTTGAAAGTCTTTTAAACCACTTGTATGTGCTTGCTGGTTTCAGCCAAGTTGTTCATTTTCCCTGATGACAGAACACTTAGTGAACTCTTTCCCCCAGACCAAACATTGCATAGAAAGCACTGGAGAAACTCAATGTCTGTCTGGCAGTATCTCTGGATAGAGAGACTGTTACATTTTGAAGCTAATGTGACCTTTCTTCAAAGAACTGGTGTTACTAAGTCTTCTGTGATTAGGGAAAATGGAGAACTTGGCTGAAATCTACTTGAGCTGAAAATGTGTTGCTGGAAAAGCGCAGCAGGTCAGGCAGCATCCAAGGAGGAGAATCGACGTTTTGGGCGTGAGCCCTTCTTCAGGAATGAAATCTACTTGAGTATTTTTAATATTATTATGAAGAGATTTAAAATGCTTCCAAATCTACATACATCTGTTGCTCTATAAAAACAAAATTTCAATGGTAAACTGAATAGTACTGTTGTCTTTGTTTTGTGTGGTTTTTTTGCTGATGTTTGGATTCAGATTAACATTAATGAGTTAAAATGGGTCATATTAGAAAACTGTTTAAGAAACACTCATCCTTTCTATTGTGGGCTTTCATTCTGTGTTTCTACCACCTGTTGGATTACATTTACTCTTAAATTATGTTTTGCTTCCAGGGGCAAACATGTGAGGTCTGTGGAGCCAAAATTCATTTTCCCTGTGCTGCAAAATACTTCCGAGGTCGGGATGACCCTTGCTGTCCAAACTGTAGGAGGTTCTGGCCTCATGAAATCCCAGGTAATAAGTGTTTAAACAACATCTTTTTTTATATATGATTTACTTCATCCTGATAATGGCCCACATCTAATCTATTCATACTCACAATATAGTTAGTTTGATGCTGCCTCTTGCTTCAACCTTTACAGATGTTTGGAAACAGAAATTAATGAGTGGGATGATATTTACAAAAAGCAGATATTAAATTTATGCTAAATTGCCTACAGTGTTCAGGGATGTGTAAGTTGGGTGCATTAGTCGGGGTAAATGTAGAGTAATGGGGAATGGGTCTGGGTGGGTTACTCTTCAGAGGATCGATTGGGCTGAAGGGCCTGCTTCCACACTAGGGATTCTAAGATTTTAAAATTCGGCAGGGTACAGAATCATATAATCATTGGAACTCAACAAACTGAAAGCTGTAGTTTGTTCAAGCAATGGATTTGTATTATTAATAGAACCACCTGTTTCTGTTCTACATTGGGTTACTGTCTGGAATCCGGGGCAAACTTAATGCAATTCTAGTCTTTTGCTGGCAGCACTTTAAAATGGTTAATTTATTGTAAACATGGTTAAAATTCTTTCAAGCCAGTAACTGAGAGTACTTCTAAGAATTACTTCTCCTATTGACCCCTAACAATAAGCCGTGGAGTTTGTGTTGACTTGTACCACAGTGATTGAAACATTGATCAGTTGTCTCTTTGGCATCCCTCGTTTCACTAAACCGTTGGGCCAAACTTCAAGTTTCTGCTGCCTTATATTATTTCTTTTAGTGTTTTTACTTGTCAGTACTCATGCTGTACTTGAACTATTGACACCCACAAACCCTTTTCTCTCCACTGTCTCTTTTGGTCTCCTTCATAGCTGGTTGTTAACAGTTGTGTCTCCAGTTTTCTTCCATTAGCATCATAGTATTAAAGAAAAATGACACTGCTGTTCCATCTCCAATTTCCCTTTCAAGTCCTTGAGCATGTGGTTGCCTACTAAACCATATGCAGTTTTCCCTTGAGCTTGATGTTTTAGTCCCTCCACTGCAATTACTCTATTTCCACCATGCCATAGTATTGAAACAGCTCTTATCAATTTAGATATGAATCCTGTGTGATTGTAACAGAAATTAGCTTTACCATCTTGTTCTAGTCTGCGACCTTGGCAGAGGAATTACAACTCTTACACTTTCTAACTTCTTTTAGAAAGTGTATATACGATTCTCAGGGCTGCTCACTTAACTTTTGGCTTTTCTCTTCACCTAGATGTCAGCAGGTCTGAACAATCCATGCCACCTCCATCCTCCACACCAAAGATGCGACGCTGATATCAGGAATGAGACACTAAGAGACTTAAAGAAGCGAAGTGAAATGTCATGTCTGTGGGAAGTGTGGTATGGGAGTTCTAAGACGATTGTGTTATGAGATGAAGTATACTTTATAAATTGGTGTAAAAGATGACACTACTGGTATTTTTCAAGCTTGTACTTATTGCTGCACAGCCACCGATTTAGACCACTTGCATAGAGAGTATACTCTAAACTTCAGCTTGAGATTAAAATCACTATTGTGGTCCATCTTAGAGTGATCAGTTCAGTAGAATATTAAGTTGAAATCATGTTTCCATCAAGGATACTATGCAATGGAAAAAGGAATAATTATTTGTTCAAAGTAAAGTAATTACATTTAAACCAGTGTTTTATCCTCATCCTACTGAGATGATACTTTGAGCAACCCAAAGTGCTAATACTAATAAATATGAGAACAATTCTAATTAACTTGCAACTGGAATTTGGGTTACTTAGAACTAAAGCTTACAAACACAGAACAGTGTGATCAAGATGCAGTGACCTTGATCAATGTTTTCAAGGTACTTAAGATGTTAAACAGAATCCTAACTAATAAGGATGGGGAAAAGAGGTGGGAGATTTCGGGTAATAAGCTCAACATTTCCCTTGCTGCTTTTGAATTTGAGAACCAGAATGGTTAAGGGAAGTATAGTAAGGAAACAAAGGGGATTAGGGTTTTGTGGTTTGGAACTATGACCCAGCAATACTAATGTGGGAGATAAAATCCTGTAACTTGCTCTCTTCACAGTACTGTGGGTATGCTTAGCAGTTCATGGGGGAAGCTTATGTCCAAGGGTAACTAGGTTTGGGCAATAAATACTGGCCTTGTCAGTGATACTCTCATCCCATGAATTTAAAAAAAAAAGTGGGCACCTAAATTGATTTGACAGACAAAAAGACAAAATAATATTAAACCAACAATTTGCAACTTTCTTCATAGAAGACAAATTTTGGGCAAAATAAATGTCTAGGCAGAATGAGAACATAAAAAGTAAGCATATTAGAAAACAATACTAACTGTATTTTATTCACCTGGACCAAATATTCTGCACTTAAACCTTTGGCCTCACATATTCAATGTATTTGATTTAATCTTCTCCACAATTCCTCATACTATTACAGATTACAAAATAGCAAACATAATACAGCTATATGAGAGAGAAAACATGAAATAAGAGGCCTGTTAGCCTAATGATGGATTCGAGCATTTTGCTGCTATTAGGCATGTGGTAACAGGGAACTTAATCTTTATTTTTTTAAGTAAGATCAACACATTCATAAAGGATAAATAATGACAAATCTGTTATGAGCTTTGAGGCTGGTTGGCTGAATGGGCAAGAACATGATGGGTAGAATGCAGTGAAGTGTGAAGTTATGCACTTTGGTAGGAAAAATAAGAAAGCAGTGTTTTATTTTTGAATAATGAGCAAATACAAACATTTCCCAGTCTAAGGGACCTGGGTGTCCTTGTACATGAATCATAAAGTTAATGTAGTTACAGTAAGCAATTAAAAAGATAAATGGCATGTCAAATATTGTTAAAGTCTGGGACTATAAAAGCAGGTCTTACCAAAATTAAACATGCAGTACTTGAGGATGTTTATGGAATATAGAGTGTAATTTTGGATCATCTAACCACTGCCCCATGTCATTTGACAGTATTACCAACACTGAATCTCACACTATCAATATCCTGGGGGTTACCAGTGATCAGAAACTGAAGTGAACTTGCCATGTGAATACAGTAGCTACAAGAGCAGGTCAGAGGCTAGGAATATTACAGAAAGTAATTCATCACCTATTCCTGGGTCTTCACCAATCTTTCTCTCTCCACATACCTGGAAGAATTTTTACCTTTGTTTTTTATGTTCCCTGCAAGCTTACTCTCGTACTCTATTTTCCTTTTCTTAAATTATTCTCTTTGTCCTCCAAAATTTGGAGTACTGCACAGAGTTCTGTTTGCCCTGCTATGGGGAGGATGTTATTAAACTGGAAAGGGTGCATAAAAGATTTACAGGGATGCTACCAAGTATTGAATGAGGAGAGGCTGGATAGGCTGGGACCTCTTTCCCTAGAGCATTTAAGACTGAGGGTTGACCTTATAGACACTTATAAAATTATGAGGGGCATAAGTAAGGACTTTTCCCTAGGGTAGGGCAGTCCAAAACTAGAGGGCATAGGTTTAAGGTGAGAGGGGAAGGTTTGAAAGAGACCCAAGGGGCAACTTTTTCACAGAGGGGTGTTGCATGTATGGAATAAGTTGCCTGAGAAAGTGGTGTAAGTTGGTACAATTACAACATTTAAGACATTTGGACAGGTACATGGATAGGAAAAGTTTAGAGGGTACGGGCCAAATGGGACTAGTTCAGTTTAAGAATTCTGGTCAGCATGGACGATTTGGGCCATGTGTGCTGTGTGTCTCTGACAATAGTTGTATTGTTTCTTTTCTATTTTACTTTTGCAGCAGACAGGAATGGACAATTGCTGCAGTTCACCTGTTGCTTTTTGAATATTTGCCATTCTAATGTCAACCCTAATGGCAGGACTATTGAGCTTAGTTCTGATCCATTGGTTGCAGGGTGATTTAGCTTGGCCTATCCCGGGTTTATGCTCTTTGGCATGCAAATAATTTTGTTTGGAAGCTTCACAGGTTATCACCTCATTTGTAGGTATGATGTGCCTGGTGTAAGTCCTAGTATGCTGTCCTGCACACTCTCATAAAGGCCCTGGCTTGAAGGTAATGGTTGAATGGGGGATATGCTAGGCCATGAGTTTGCAAATTGTGGAGGAGTACAATTCTGCTGTTGATGGTCCACAGTGCCTCATGGATGCCCAACCTTTAATACCTGCTCGTTTTAAGCATGCAGTTGAGATAGATTAGCTATAATCATTCCCATTGTTATGTAATGTTAAGCTTTAGAAATTAATAGTTTATAGCTTGTGTGCAGAATGAGCAAACTAATGAAGGGAAAGAAAACTGCAGGCTTTTGGGTGCCAGGAAGGAATAGCCCCTTCAGAATGCTCAAAGGGGAGGGCAGGGTAACGTGTTTGGTGGTGTTATCAGAATGGAGCCGAAAAAAAAAATGGTATTGTATAGGAGATAGCTGGGGTAGAAGGTGAGTGTGAAGAGAACTCTATTATAGTTGTAGGAAAGAGTTTATTAGGGGAGGAAATGAAAGAAGTGTGAAATGAAAATGGGTTGAAGGAAAAGGATCGAACCAGGCCAGGTATTAGAACTAGAGGTAAGTGAGCACTTTGGGGACAGTGACCACAATTCGGTGATTTTTACTCTAGTGATGGAGAGGGATAAGTGTGTACTACAGGGCAAGAGTTATAGCTGGGGGCAGGGAAATTATGATGCGTTGAGGCATGACTTAGGATGTGTGGATTGGAAAAGTAGATTCCAAGGCAAGAGCGTAATTGATATGTGGAACTTGTTCAAGGAGCAACTATTGAGTGTCCTTGATAAGTACGTACCTATCAGGCAGGGAGGAAAGGGTCGTGTGAGGGAGCCGTGGTTTAATAAGGAGTTGGAATCCCTTGTTAAATGGAAGAGGGCGGCCTTTGTAAAGATGAGGCGTGAAGGTTCAATAGGGGCGATTGAGAGTTATAAGGTAGCCCGGAAGGACCTGAAGAGAGAGCTAAGAGCAGCAAGGAGGGGACATGAAAGGTCCTTAGTTGATAGGATTAGGGAAAACCCTAAGGCTTTCTATAGGTATGTTAGGAATAAAAGAATGACTAGGGAAGGAATAGGTCCAATCAAGGATAGTAATGGGAAGTTGTGTGTGGAGGCTGAAGAGATTGGGGAGGCACTGAATGAATACTTTTCGTCAGTATTCACTCAGGAACAGGACATTGTTGTCGATGTGAATATTGAGGCACGAATAAGTAGAATGGATGGCTTTGAGATATGTAGAGAAGAGGTGTTGGAAATTCTGGCAAGGGTGAAAATAGATAAGTCCCCTGGGCCTGATGGCATTTATCCTAGGATTCTCTGGGAAGCAAGGGAGGAGATTGCAGAGCCATTGGCCTTGATTTTTGTGTCCTCTTTGTCGACAGGAGTAGTGCCAGAGGACTGGAGGCTAGCAAACGTGGTTCCCTTGTTCAAGAAGGGGAGTAGGGATAATCCTAATAACTATAGGCCAGTGAGTCTCACTTCTGTTGTGGGCAAAGTCTTAGAGAGAATTGTAAGGGATAGGATTTATGCACATCTGGATAAGAATGATGTGATCAAGGATAGTCAGCATGGTTTTGTGAAGGGCAGGTCGTGCCTCACAAACCTTATTGAATTCTTTGAGAAGGTGACTAAGGAGGTAGATGAGGGGAAAGCGGTAGATGTGGTATATATGGATTTTAGTAAGGCGTTTGATAAGGTCCCCCATGGTAGGCTACTGCAGAAAATACAGAGATATGGCATTGAGGGTGAGTTGGAGGTTTGGATTAGGAATTGGCTCTCTGGAAGAAGACAGAGGGTAGTAGTTGATGGCAAAGGTTCATCTTGGAGTGCCGTCACTAGCGGTGTTCCGCAAGGATCTGTTTTGGGACCATTGCTGTTTGTCATTTTTATAAATGACCTGGAGGAAGGGTTAGAAGGTTGGGTGAGCAAGTTTGCGGATGATACGAAAGTCGGAGGAGTTGTAGACAGTGAGGAAGGATATGGCAGGTTACAGCGGGATATAGTTAAGCTGCAGAGCTGGGCAGAAAGGTGGCAAATGGAGTTCAATGTAGCTAAGTGTGAGGTGATTCACTTTGGTAAGAGTAACAAAAAGATGGGGTACTGGGCTAATGGTCGGATACTTGGTAGTGTGGATGAGCAGAGGGATCTTGGTGTCCATGTACACAGATCTTTGAAAGTTGCCACCCAGATAAATAGTGTGGTGAAGAAGGCATATGGCGTACTGGCTTTTATTGGTAGAGGAATTGAGTTCCGGAGTCCTGAGGTCAAGTTGCAGTTGTATAAGACTCTGGTGCGGCCGCATCTGGAGTATTGTGTGCAGTTTTGGTCGCCCCATACTATAGGAAGGACGTGGACGCACTGGAACGGGTGCAGAGGAGGGTTACCAGGATGTTGCCTGGTATGGTAGGAAGATCGTATGAGGAAAGGCTGAGGCACTTGGGGTTGTTTTCATTGGAGAAAAGAAGGTTTAGGGGGTGACTTGATAGAGGTGTACAAGATGATTAGGGGTTTATATAGGGTTGACCGTGAGAATCTTTTTCCACGTATGGAGTCAGCTATTACAAGGGGGCATAGCTTTAAATTAAGGGGGGGTAGATATAGGACTGATGTTAGGGGTAGGTTCTTCACTCAGCGAGTCGTAAGTTCATGGAATGCCCTGCCAGTAGCAGTAGTGGACTCTCCCTCTTTATGGGTATTTAAGCGGGCATTGGATAGGTATATGGAGGATAGTGGGTTAGTGTAGGTTAGGTGGGCTTTGATCGGCGCAACATCGAGGGCCGAAGGGCCTGTACTGCGCTGTATTCTTCTATGTTCTATGATCACATATCAGAAGCACTGCTGTGGAAAATTGTATCATCAGTCCATAGGCAACAAAGACAGAAAAACTTTAGAATGAAATTAAGTCCTGACAGTCCGAATTTAAACAGACACAAACTAGAATTTGGAACCTGTTAGAATTTTTTTTGGTTAAAAACAATGACTACAGATGCTGGAAACCAGATTCTGGATTAGTGGTGCTGGAAGAGCACAGCAGTTCAGGCAGCATCCGAGGAGCAGTAAAATTGACGTTTCGGGCATAAGCCCTTCAATCAGGAATTTTTTTTGTTCTCAGTCTGGCCTACTCACTGATCTGTGAGTAAGAATAAAATCAATTACAGAGTGTAATGGTAATGAAGGCAGATAACTATTGATGAAGTACATATACTGGTGACTGTTTTAACACTCCTGGCCTTCTTACTAAAAAACAAGATCTCTGTGCTATTAGTACCCTTGCATCATAACTCTCAGAAGATTTCTGATTAAACATTGCTTAATTGTCATAGGAAGTTGAGTCAGAGATTAAGCTGAGAGTCTGGAGCTTACTGAGTGCATGAACACTACCTGAAATAGGACTGAAACACAACCAGAAAGTGATTGGGGCCAAATGTTTCTCATACACGTATTGATATATATCACTTATCAGTAAATCACGCCCACACTGAGTGTTGTGGAGGCAATGAGAATTGTAGCAAAAAAGACGACAAGTAATTCTGAGCAGAATATTGGAGTTGAATTTCAGGACCCAGCACATGTCCACGGTTTCATCTATAGCAGCATTCTGAAACCTCACAAACAACCACTAACGGGAGCCTGGGGAGTTCGTACTGGGAGATTATTCAACCATGGGGAGAAACATAGTTTAGCCAGATCCTGTCTTCACCCAACATTCTCAAACACAATGTTTTTCAGGACAGCAATTGGGTAGACAGGAACCTTGGTTACTTTGAGACAGTGAGGTCTGCAGATGCTTGGAGATCAGAATTGAGATGTGTTGCTGGAAAAGCACAGCAGGTCAGGCAGCATCTGAGGAGCAGGAAAATCGATGTTTCAGGCTGGAGCCCTTCATCAGGAATGAGGCTGGGAGACTGGAGGAAGAATGCCTTCTCTTCCGCCATGGAACCCTTCAACCCTAGGGCATCAATGTGGACTTCACCAGTTTGCTCATTCCTTTCCTTCCCTCCCCCCACCCCCCCCCCCCCCCCCCCCTATCTTACCCCAGTTCTAATCTTCCAGCTCAGCATCACCCTCATGCCCTGCCCACCTGTCAGTCTTCCTTCCCCCCTATCTGCTCCACTCTCCTCTCCGACCTGTCACCTTTACCTCCACTTTTAGCCAACTGCACTTTTAGCCAACATCTCCCCAGCCCCACCCCCTCTCATTTAATCTCTCCACCCTCGAGGCTCCCAGCCTCATTCCTGATGAAGGGCTCCGACCCGAAAAGTCGATTTTCCTGCTCCTCCAATGCTGCTTGACCAGCTATGCTTTTCCAGCAACACACTCTCAAATCTGAGTTACATTAACAATACCATAAAATAATTCAATAAGATCTGCTCCCACTTATTTTCTCAATCTACTATCAGTTAAGCAGAGAACTGAATACTAGAGATCACTCTTCCAAGGAAAAAACACAGGCCTCAGACTTTATGCAGCGTCTCTAACAGCATTATAATGCACACACTTGGCACCAGGTGTCAGTACAGCATTGTTTTCGATTTAATTCTTCTTCACTACAGATAACAGGCAAACTTCAGTGATAAAGCAAAGATCGTATTTGGTGAAATACACAAAGGATGAGCTTCAAGCTCTATTACCAGTTACTGTCCAGAAACAGTTAAGTGAACTATGATAACCCAAGTTTCTGTTTCCAAAATAATGAGAAGGAACATGTATTGAGCACACTGCATGTCTCAGAAATGTCTTAAAATCTTTCACAAGTGATGGATTACTTTGTACCAGTCGATGTTATTCTGTGGGGAATTAAAGTGGTCCATTAGCACTGAGCAAAATACTAACGAACAGCAGGGAGACAAATTACCCAATTAATCTGCTGGTTAAGGGAAGGACTTGGAGAGAACACTGATCATTGAACAGTGCCAGGGATCTTTTATATTTACTGAGCAGGGAAATTATTAAACTCTTCAGCCAAAGGATGTTCTAGCCAGTGCTAATGCTGTTTAAACTGTGGCCAAAGTTGGAGCAGGAAGAATGGCAAATCATTAAAGGAGACCACTGTGTGGGTTCTCTCGCTGGGAACTCTTCAGCATGTGGTGCTGATGTTACAAATGAAGCACCTCTTTGGACTGTATCGTCTCCAAGTTTTAGATATTTTCACTGGAGGTTTTCTGCATTTAAAGAATTTCTCCTCTCCCAGTGAGAATACATTGCCCTTACACCTAATTAAGAGAACATTTTACAGCATCCTGCATACACAAGATTCTTTAGCAGTTGCTTGGTGGTGTAACCAAAGAAATGTTTGTTGCCAGTTCTGGAAAAATCTCTGATCTATCACTGCACACTCAGAAGAAATCATATAAACCACATTCAGCTGTGATCTGGTCCTGATGATGAGATGTGGCTTAATCTGAGGGGAAGATCAGCAGCTACACTGAGAAATTCACTTTCTGATCAATTGCAGATTAATGCTCAAAGTTTGTATATGATGTCAGACCATCTCTTATTTTTCTCTTGCTTTCTCTCTCGTTCCCTTTCTATTCATCTCACTATCGCTTTCTCAATCAGTCTGCATCTCTCTTTCATTTCTCTTATTCTTTTCCAGCCTCATTCCCCCTCTGTTTTTTCCTTTCTGGTTCTCTCCTCTCCAGGTTGGCTGTAGAAATTCTCTTCTGCCACATTTAGGTCCAGGAGTGAGAAATTTCCCACAACTCAATGGCTCACATTTCATCTTACGTGGAATGGAAGGGTCAGGACCACCAGAAGCTGACAGAGAAGCTGATGTCCAGTGACCTCACATAATGCCAGTACTTCATTGGGATAAACAGGACCTCTCCTGGCCTCAGTACGCATTCCTGGAAATCAGCAAATTTAAACTCTGGAAAATTGACCAAATCTGGGTTCTCCACATCCACCTGAAAATAACAAAAATGTTCATTAACTGAAGTTGGGATCAGTTTATCAGCCCAATCAGAAAGACAACGTGTACAGAGTTAGCTAGGACTGACAGATTAACACGGTCCTCTCATCCATTCAGTTGCCTCAATCCCTGTCTTCAACCCTATATCCACATCCCACTGCATAACTACCCATCTAGGTAACTTAGGGTTCTTAGTCAGGTGGAGGAACAGAGGGATCTTAGGGTCTATGTACATAGATCTTTGAAAGTTGCCACTCAGGTGGATAGAGTTTGTAAGAAGGCCTATGGAGTATTATCGTTCATTAGCAGAGGGATTGAATTCAAGAGTCGTGAAGTGATGTTGCAGCTGTACAGGACTTTGGTTAGGCCACAGTTGGAGTACTGTGTGCAGTTCTGGTCGCCTCACTTTAGGAAAGATGTGGAAGCTTTGGAGAGGGTGCAGAGAAGATTTACCAGGATGTTGCCTGGAATGGAGAATAGGTCATACGAGGATAGGTTGAGAGTTCTCGGCCTTTTCTCGTTGGAACGGCGAAGGATGTGGGTGACTTGATAGAGGTTTATAAGATGATCAGAGGAATAGATAGAGTAGACAGTCAGAAACTTTTTCCCCGGGTACAACAGAGTGTTACAAGGGGACATAAATTTAAGGTGAAGGGTGGAAGGTATAGGGGAGATGTCAGGGGTGGGTTCTTTACACAGAGAGTGGTGGGGGCATGGAATGTGCTGCCCGTGGGAGTGGTAGAATCAGAATCATTGGCGACCTTTAAGCGGCATTTGGATAGGTACATGGATGGGTGCTTAATCTAGGTTGGAAGTTCGGCACAACATCGTGGGCCGAAGGGCCTGTTCTGTGCTGTATTGTTCTATGTTCTATCTCAAGCTGTGCCAGACTTTATACATCTTCTGCCCTACATTCCCTGAACTAAACTTCTGATCATATATCTGCCTCATAACTAAGGCTATATTAATCCCAATGACATGACCCCTCTCCGCCCACTTCTGTAGGAACCCAATCCAGTACTTTAGCTTCTCCCAAACTCAAAGCTGCTTTCTTACCTGACTGGTGTTGTGCAATAGTTGGGTTGAATGAGGATACAGTCTTCCAGTCTCTGCTGGGGAATACAGGCGGATATATTTCCGACCCACCACCTGCCAGAGACAGAATGGTTTAGCATTTTCACACAGATAGAAGGAACCTTATCGTAGACTGTTTACCTGCTATTAGTGATGTCAGCAGTGCCTCTCGGGCCTAACACAATTGGTCATTCTTTCTTTGCGAATTCAGACAATTAGTGAGTGTGCGCATACAGACTCGTGCACACAGACTCAAATATACGCTCACAGAAGGGAAAGTTTTACAAGATCTCCTACTAGAAAACTAACATTTTCTGCTTGGCTGGAATGTAGTTCAAACTGAATCATTCCTTACAAATTAACATCTAATCCTTCTAATAGTCTGTAAGTGACAAGACCTCCTGATTAGGTACATCAACAGAATGCGAACAACCATTCAACATCCCACCACTTGATTAACATTTGGTTGCACTGTAGAAGTCACAACATAGTTTCCATGATGATATTGGGTTCTCATCTACTGTGAAAAGCAGCCACCAACTAGAGCAAGTCTGTTGGCCAGAAAATCATCTGATTCAAACTGAAGTTGCAAAAATTTAAATGGCACAGACTATATGACAAGTTTATGCTGACAAACTCCCCACCTTCTTCACATTTCACTTCCATCTAGAACATGCAGACTTTTAAACTCCTAAAATAGCATCAGCAATCAATATTTCACTATACAGGCATTGGTAATCTTGGTTCTTTTTTAGTCCAGTCATTTTATTAAATACTCCTGGGGTTTTGCTTGCACTTTGCAGCCAGCATGGCTTGTTGTTGGTGGTGTATGAAAACTACCCTAGTTATTGCAGCTTAATCGGATTTGTCCCCTCAATGTTGTTGTTTAATTCAAAAGTTAAAGGAAAATTCTGTGGATGCCAGAATTTTGTAATAAAACCTGAAAATGTGAGAGAAATTCAACAGGTCTGGTAGCATCCATGGACAGAGAAACAGAGTTAAATGTTTCAAGTCCAATATAACTATTCTTCAGAAGTGATGAAGTTGTTATCGACAAACTTCAGCTTTTCTCCAATTCGTTTTAACTTTGGTCCTGCTCTCAGTGATGGATTTTGGCTGTTCCTTGGATCTGACCACAATTTAGCCATTACCCGAGACAATTCACCCTAATCTGGTTCTTTCTTACTACAATGTTGCCTTGTATTTACAATATATATTGATTTTGTTTCTGCACTAACCTGTGTTAGGAAGTTTTGTTGTGGATCTTGGTGTAGGGGGGAAATTGTTCCTATTGGCCCAAACCAGGCATTTATGGTGATCTCATCTTCATCACCATCTCCTAGACAACAGTAATCTGGTATGTCGATGTCCTGTCGTAACTCTGGGATCTACAGAAAAGATAAAACTAATTTAACCAGCTCATCATGTAAAAAGTCAACTCTATCTGCATTTACACAAACAGTGGATGCTTTGGCAAGATGCTACTGGCAGTTATGGAATAGTTTGTGCAGAGAAAGAGCTTCACCTGTTCAAATAGTTGATGCTGTGCTAGATATCCAATGGGCTCCTGCTCCACCTATAGGAAGAATCAGGAAGTCGGTGATTGCATGTTACACATTGGTGACTGGGCAAGTAACATAGCATGGACCACATACTCCATCAGCTCCATACATACTCAGTGGTCAATAATAAACACATCAAGATCTCCAGCTAAATTGCAAGTTAGAATCACTCAGTTAGCTACAGTTCCAGAACAGACTTGCTGCCATTATGCAAGGCTGGATTTATTTGATAATAAAATCATCCAGCATTCACAGTAAAGTGTTCTCCACAGACAGCAAGGTATCATGGAGCAGAGGGCAGCTGAGCAGTGCAGATTAAGATAAAATGTGAATGATGTTAGCAGAACCAAGGCGATGGATGGTGGGATGGAGTTTAGGAAGCTTTAAGGAGAGTGTGCAACCAAAAGGGTGAGAATTCTCGAGATCAGGATATAATGGTGAGTACTCAATGAATGACAATAAGAAGCAGATCTAAGATGGATGACTGCAAGGAATTAAAGAAAAATAGGGTGACCCTTGAAATAACAAAGGCATGGAAGGGAACAGGTATCATGTGTAGGTATAGAAAATGAGTTCCTTGGAAGCATGAGTGTCTTGAGTTAACACACTTAAGCTTTTCCATGGACAACTTGTTTTCAAAATCTATAAATTCTGTACCATTATTCCTCATCTTCAAAAACATTGATATGCAATTAAAATTATATTGCAGATAGTATGGATATATTAGCCAGCTTTCAAAATTATTTATCTCTAGGAACACAATGGCTTTAAACAACAATTGATATCAAGAAACTAACCTGGTCCAAAACATACTTCTCAATGAATTCATTCACAGTCATCAGAGTCTGGGACCATTGCTCATCGGTGTAACGAGAACCCAGTTCTACTGGCACAGTGCGATAGCCTGCAATGTCACGGATGTACTCCACACTGTGAAGAACAGTCAGTCAATTTCTCTATGAAACCCAGGACATCTGGGCCTGATTACAAGTAACAACATATTGGAGGACTTCAATCCTGAGAATGCCAGGATCTGGATCCCAGGGCACTTACACAATTGGTTAAATATGTACTGAAGTTTTCTCAATGCAGTTTGACATTTCTACCAGCAGAAAACTGTTGATTCTATCTAGAATGATGGTAGAACCAATAAATCTCTGAGTGAAAGACAGAGATGCTACACCACCAATACTCCCCCCTAATGGGTACTACTTTTCCATCAGCCTATTTTGGAATTATTTGTTGAGGTAAAAATATCAGCGCTTAATCCTGTACAGTACCTAGTCTCTCCCCATAGTCTGTGTTCTGATAAAGCACAAGCAAATGTCTCACTGCAATGCTGCTTTGCTTGGATTTGTAAGGACTTGCATATTGTTAACAGAAGGAAAATGACTGGTCTGTCGTTACCATGATGCATGGTATCACTACGCTGTAAGGTTACTGCAGATAGGATAATTAGTGCTCATTAATCAGACATCCACCCAAAAGGCTTGCAAAGGTGTACTGCAGCTCCAGAAAAATGTCCTTTACAACAGAACAATAGTACATAATTAGTACTGTATTGTTGCAGTTATATGGCATTTTACTGTTTTTATTTAATATGGAAGATGGAGGTTACTGACAGTTTATCCAATTTTTAAAAATGCTGGAGATTCTCAATGCCTATACGTACCTCCATTTACAATCCCTCACAGCAGGCCAGTGATCAACAATTCCCTCCAGTATGACAGGTTTCTGTGGAATGAGATAGTGTGTTCTAAAATATTCCAGTGAAGGGCAGTGGACTCTTGGAACAGCCATTTCAGTTCTCATCTCTTGTACCAGAGGAAGAGAAACACTTAGCTTCTGGAATCACAAATCAATTACATTTTTAAAAAGTCAGAACCGGTCAATGATTTGTGTTAATCCCATGTTTAGTTTCTGATGAATTTCATCTAATTTATGAGGAAATACATTTCCCAACCAACTGGCTAAGTCTGAGCTCTCCATTCTCTCGTCTTTTATTCTGAAATGAATACAGGACTTGCTGGTTGAATAAAGTATAATGTCCATCAGATTCACCCATCCTAGTCACTGAGTTATGCAAAAACAATGGAGTTATTGACCAAGCAAAGCTTGATCAATTAGTCTAATGCAGGTTCAGATAGAAGGTGAGAAAAATACTCAGTGGCTGTTTCACACCATAGAGCTTTGGAAATCATTGATCCAAAATCACCTGCATCATCCAAACCCAGGATATTCACCACCCTCCTCTTTTCTAGTTAATTATCCCCACAAGATCCAGATGCTCGCCTGCTGCAGATCCAAGTAAAACAGACTGTGTTTGCAATGTTTGGGCAGAGGAGTGTGGAAGAGGCGCTGGGTTGGATTTAGGATCCAGTCTTGTCCGAAGAAACAGAGTGGTAGAGAGTTGTTTATTGGACTGGAGGCCTGGGACCAGTGGTGTCGCAAGGATCAGTGCTAGATCCACTGCTTTTTGAAACTTATAAAAAATAATCTGGATGTGAATACAGGAGGAACTGTTAATAAGTTAGATGACACCAAAATTGGTGGTGTAACGGACAGTGAAGAAGGTTACCTCAGAGTACAACAGAACCTTAATCAAGGAGTAGCAGATGGAGTTTAATTTAGACAAATGCGAAGTTTGCATTTTGGTCAGGCAAATCAGAGCATGACTTATACACCTAATGGTAGGGTCCTGTGGAGTATTGCTGAACAATGAGAACTAGGAGTGCAGGCTCATAGTTACTTGAAAGTGGAGGCACAGGTAGACAGGATAGTGAAGTAGGCATTTGGGTAAGCTTGGTTAATGCACTGAGTATAAGAGTTGGGATGTCATGTGGCTGTACAGGACACTGGAGAGGCCACTTCTGGAATATAGCATTCGATTCTAGTCTTCCTGTTAGAGGAAAGTTGTTGTTCTATAGAGTCATAGAGTCACACAGCACAAACATATGCACTTCTGCTCAATTCATTCATGCCGACCAGAATTCCTAAACTGATCTAGTCCCATTTGCCTGCATTTGACCCATATCCTTATAAACCCTTCCCATCCATGTACCTGTCCAAATACCTTTCCAATATTGTAACTGTACTCGCCTCTACCACTTTGTCTGGCAGCTCATTTTATAAATGCACTACCCTGTGTGTGAAAAAGTTGCCTCTCAGGTCCCTATCAAAACCTTCCCCTCTCAGCTTAAACCTATGCCCTCTAGTTTTGAACTCCCTTATCCTGGACAAATGACCTTGGCTATTCACCTTATCTAAGCTCATGATTTTATAAACCTCTAAGATCACCCCTCAGCCTCCTACATTCCAGGGGAAAAAAAGACCCAACCTGTCCAGCCTCTCCTTATAATTCAAATCCTCCAATCTTGCTAACATCTTTGTAAATCTTTTTTGCACCCTTTCCAGTTTAATAAAGCAAACTAAATTAATTCTTAGGTCTGGGATTGTTAATAACAAAGTCACTGTGCAATTTTACATTTCCATTTACAGTACCTTCTCTCATCCCTTTATAGTCAATTAGCATTGCATTATAGGCAATAGTGTCATATTTGTGTTGTGAAACTATTTCAACCTCATTTCCATTCTGATTTATCACACACAGCCATTTTCTTTCCCATTCTTCTGTTGTTATTCCAATGTGCCAACCATTCCAGTCCCCATCATTAGGATTTACATGGAAAAATATCTTACTGAATTTACTTGTTCTCTCAATTCTTAATATAATAATATAAATATAGAGAAAAGTAGCTGCATAGTAATATAAAACAGTACCTTTCTGCTTGATTCCTGATGGGATGCAGCATCTTCTAAAGGCCTTTTCCCAAGAGTATATCTCTGAAGAACTCCGACCAGTCTGTTGAGAATGTTGTCCAGTATGATTGCCCCCATCAACAAACCCATGTCACAAGTTTTTATTGCCTCACTAACTGTTCCTTCATCCTTGCACAAACAAACAGCTTTAAAAAGACAGCCATGAGAATATACCCTCCTCCACTCCTTATCCACGTCCCTCCAAGTTCCAATATTAAGCTTCTCCCAAGAGAAATCCACAATAGTCTGACTGAGCTGCAGGCACTTGTCTATGTCCTGGCCTTCGTATAGTAATTCCACTGTTTTTCTTAATAAGAATATGAGGCTCATATCCACTGTACTGTTGAACTCCAAGTTGAAGTCTTCCAATCTTGATGGCAAAACTGCCATTACCTCTTCCCAAATACAACTCATGGGTTTCACTTCATGTGCAAATTACAATTCAGTAAGAAGACAGGCTACTTGGCAGTTGATGGCAGCACATTTCAAAGGTTAAAACAACAAAGTAATTATCTAATTGCTAAGAATCTGGTACTTGTACAATTTTTTCCCTCTACATTCAGTAATTACGATGAACTCAGCGTTTGTAGACTTGTCTTGGTCTTCACTGGCTCACCAGATTTCCACTGTGGAGATGATCCTAGATAAACCAACACAAATTGAAATGACTGTTCTAATAAAATTGACTTCAATTAAACCCAGGTTATGAGACTACAGAGCAATTTTCCACAAGGTTATCAACAAAACTGGAATTGCATTGCCTCTCCCAAAACTGTGTATTTTTAATTTCTCTCCTCAAGCCATTTTTATCAATGTATCAAAACCAAGTCTCTGATAACGTATCCATATGGTCATCCCTCACAGTGGCTTGTTAAAGCATTTTCTCATTCAATTGAAGCATTTTTGATGCATTCTCATTAATTATTGATACACAAGGATTAATTGTTGATAGCCATTCATGTGTTGTAAAGAGCCTTCTTTGAATAGTCAATGCAACTCAACTGACATTGCAAAGCTGCAATCTCCCTGAGGGGCTTACTAACCTGTTCCTGTTTGGAGGAGAAACTATAGTCTAAATAGAAACATAACCCCCTTTCTACCTCTTTCCTTCTTAAATGGTCTTTCTGCTAGCTCTTTTTGTTCAGGGTTACAGCCAAATCCCCACTCCTCCAGCCACCACACACTCTCTGCACCACCCTGCTGAGGTGGGCAACCGCATTGCAAGTTAAGAGTAGTGGCACATTGATTTGTCTCTAATGGATAGAGATTGACCTGCAAGCTGTGACCTACTGGTGACAGCAATAATATTGCTGACATGCCAATCTGTACTAATTCAGTTGATGGACATTCAAGACTAATTTGATTACATTATATAGATCAGCCTATTAGAAGGGCATGTGCTTGAACCATCTCCTGCACTGTGAATGAATGAAGATGTTTTTAAAAGGATGCATTGTACAGCAGAGTTCCCATCTCATCCACTGTCCACTTTTAGTGCTCACAATTAGAAACGCTGAACAAGAAAGGGCAATTAACAACTGAAAAAAAATCTAGCAATCTGGTAGATGCACCAATTTGCAAGTGACTGGGCTACACAGAAGTCATTTCCCAGGTATACAACTCAGTGCATGCTATTAGCTACTTGCAGGCAGATCAATGGGAGGAATGCTGTGGACCACATATTTTAGGTTAGACGGACAAATTAAGCTCAGGTAAGGGCTTCCCTTACTGATGCTCATTAGCTTTCACTTTCTGTATGAAATTGGTGAGAAGGGCAGGAAAAGAAAAATTTGCATTTATACAACACCATTCTCAATTGTACAGTGTCCCAAAGCATTTCAAGATAACCAAGTACTTTCAAGGGTCATCACTGGTGCTACATAGGATATGCAGCAGCTAACTTTACATACAACAAGCTCCTATAAAGACCAATCTGATAACCAGATATTCTGCCTTTTAGTGGAACTAGTGCAATGGAAACTTTTACACCCACCCAAAGTGGATATGTGGCCATGGCTTAGCATCGAAAAAACAGGGATAAACAATCCCACGAGTAACACATCAGATGAACCCTCTGCCGTCCTGCCACATCCAATCATGAATGGTGACAGTCATCAACTAGGAGAAAGTGAGGGCTGCAGATGCTGGAGTACCAGAGTTGAAAAACGTGGTGCTGGAAAAACACAGCAGGCCAGGCAGCATCTGAGGAGCAGGAGAGTTGATGTTTCGGGCATAAGCCCTTCTTCAGGAATGAATCTGAGGGTTGGGACTGAGATAAGGTGGAGGGGGGGGAAGGGAAATGAGGAGAGCTTCTTCAAGGTACGCATCCTTGCAAGAGGATTCGCAGTAGATTAGTCACCAACTAACCTGAAAAGGAGCCTCCACAAAAAAAACTACATTCTCAATGATGGGGATGCACAGCAATCATTGTGAATGACAAGTTCAAGCAATTGCCAACAATATGAAGAGTTGAATGGACGAACCCTTTAGGACTCTTGTGGTCCCCCAGCTTAAAAATGCCAACTTTCAGTAAATTCAATATATTTTATGTATATCAAGAATTGGCTGAAGGCATATGGAAGAGAAATGAGTCATGAAACATACAGGTAACAAAAGGCATGCACTCCAGAACTACCAATAGTTCCAGCCAAGATGTTCCAATAAAGCTACAACATAGACATCTACCTGACAATGTGGAAAACTGCCCAGAAGTTGTGTGTCCATGAAATTAAAGTAGGGCAAATTAATCCTGGCCAATTCCTGCAACCTCAGTTTACTCTCAATCATCAGCAAAATTATGGTAAGCATTGTCAGCAGGTGTTATTAAGCGATGCTTCCACAACAACACTGTTGACCAGTGTTCACTTTATATTTTATCATAAACAATCAGTTCTAGACCTTATATAGTGTCCTGAATTCCAGTTGTGAAGTGAGAGTGACTGACTTTGAAATGAATGCAGCAACTGACCGAGTGTGGAATCATGAAGTCTCAACAAAATCGCAGTCTCCACTTGCCTGAGTCATGCTAAGCAGACATGAACAGGGTTTGGCTCTTGGAGGCCAAACACCTCACCCCTACAATATTGCTGCAGAGTAGATATTTTCTAAACAACCTGTTCAGAAATGTTATTACACACCTTTGGAGTAAATGGGACTTGAAACTAGGCTTCTTGACTAAGAGGAAGAGATGCTACCAGAGTGCCACAAGAAGGCTTTTGCTGCAGGGTAGCTATTTTCCTAATCAATCTGTTCAAGCCAGGCCTCCTGGTTCAGAGGCAGGGACACTACAACTGCTATAAGAACTCTTTTGCTGCAGAGTACTCAACTAGGACCAATTATCTCCAGCTCCTTTAACAATGACTTTCACTTCAACAGAAGGTCAGAAGTGGGGATGTTCGCTGATGACTGAACAAAGTTTAGTACCATCTGCATTTCTTCAGATATGATAGCAATCTCTTTCTGCATACAGCAAGACCTTGACAACATTCAGTTCTGGGGTTCTAAGTGACAATTAACACTCGTGACACATAAATCACAAGGACCATCTCCTTCAAATAAAAGAGGATCGAATTAACACCCCTTAATATTCAACACCATTGCCATCAGTGAAACCCTCGATCATCAACATCCAGTGGGTCACTTTTGACAGAAACTTAATTGGTCCAGCCATAAAATACTGTGGCTACAAGAACAGGCCAAAAGCTGAAACTTCTGTGGCATTTAAATCATTCCCAAAGCCTGTTCACCATCTACAAAGCACAAATGATTAAATAGTTTTCACTTGCCTTGATGAGGACAAATCGGCCCATTTGATCAGCACTTCATCCACCCACCATCAGTACAAAGTGACAGCAGTGTGTACCATCCACAAGATGCAACTCAGCAACTTACTAAGGGTCCTTCAACTGCATGGCACGGTAGTTCAGTGGTTAGCACTGCTGCCTCACAGTGCCAGAGACCGGGTTCAATTCCCAGCTCGGACAACTGTCTGTGTGGAGTTTGCACATTTTCCTCGTGTCTGCGTGGGTTTCCTTGGGGTGCTCTGGTTTCCTCCCACATTCCAAAGATGTGCAGGTCAGGTGAATTGGCCATGCTAAATTGCCAGTAGTGTTAGGTGCATTAGTCAGGGGTAAATGTAGGGGAATGTGTCTGGATGGGTTGCTCTTCGGAGGGTTGGTGTGGACTTGTTGGGCTGAAGGGCCTGTTTCCACACTGTAGGGAATCTAATCTAATCTTCCAAACCTATGACATCCATCAGTTTATGAGAACATTAGCAGCTGGAAATATGGAATACTATTACCTTTCAAGTCATCCTCCAAGTCACACACCATCTTGACTTGGAACTATATTGTTATTCCTTCAATGTAACTAGGTCAAACATTCAGGAACTCCTCCGGAGTAGCACTCTAGGTGAACCTACACAATGTGAACTGCAGTGGTTCAAGAAGCTACCTCATCATTACCTTAAGGACAATAACAGATAGACAATATCACTTCCATGAATGATGAAAAGAAACTTATAAAAGGTAGCAACTCTGAGATTGCAACATTTCCTCAGTATTATGCTGGAGCATCAGTTTTGATTTTTGTGCTCAGCAATGTTTAGAAAAGAGCAAGACATCATCTTAAATAAAAACAGAAATTGCTGGAGAAACTCAGCAGACCTGGCAGCATCTGTGGACAGAAAACAGACTTAACATTTGAGGTCCAGTCTTCAGAACATCATTTTAAATTTTGACTTCAACAACCAGAGCATCTCGTGCAAGAAGTAGAGGGGCTTCCCATTTATAAAGTGATATGGGGAGTGTGCTCCATAACAACGCCTGCTTCCATGTTTCCAGTGACAATAAACCATTAAAAACAAGTAACGTAACAAGTAACAGTAACAGATGAATCAGTTCCCTTTGTAGCAATTACGATTATGAACCAATTCAGCAAATTCCTTCTATTATCCAACATATTATCTAACTACACACGTCATAAAACTTGCTTCTGAAAAGTTAATGGAATGATTACAAGGGTAATAATGTGCGGCTAGGGAAAAAGTCCTCTCTGCACAGCTCACTTAGGAGACACTGAACCAGTATCAGCAAGTTGTCTAATTAGAGTACGGATGTTTGAAAGTTAGTTAGGGTCTGCCTCAACTCAGAACAACAAAATGCAAATGCCAAAAACTCAGCCTAGTCCCACAGTCATACTGGAAGCAAAAGCACAGCTGATGTGGAAAGTGGAGAAAAAGACTTAGATTTACATAGTGCCTTTCAAGATCTCAGAACATTCTAAAGTGCTTTACAGCTTATGTAGTGCTTTTGAACGGTAGTGACTATTTTAATTTAGTAAATACTGCAGTGAATTTGCATGCAGAACCCCCCAATAACTACAATGTGAATTATAATCAGATAATTTGTTTTGTGATATTGCTCAAGGGACAAACATTGGCTCGGACAATAGGATAACTTCACAGCTGCTGTCTGAAACAATTCCATGTTTATGTACACCTGAGGGGGAAAATGAGTTTAACATCTCAACAAAATAACAGCACTTCTGACAGTGCAACTCTTTATCAGCATTGTATTGGAGAGTCAGGCTAAATAGTTGTGCTCACGAACCAAACTTCTGATTAAGATTTGAAAGTGTTAAACTACTGAACCACGGTTGATAGAAATCTCACTGGTCTCTATGAAGTTGCTCTTTCAAGGCTAGGGTTAAGGAACAAAGATGGGTCAGGTGAAAATGAGAATTACTTTGTATAATGGTCACGTTAAACCTAACTCATGGCTTTCAAGCCACCATACAGCTGTTGAAAACTAGCATGTAACCAAACCCTAATTAATACAAAGTTACCAAATAAATAACAAAACTGTGCTATCAAGTGAACTGGGAACTTCTGATATATATTCCTTTTCGTGAGTGGATTCTTAATCTCTACATTTGTCTGTCTACCTTGCATGACACTTTCAATTGCAATGTAGTATAAACAGATGTTCTTATCCATATGTTCCTGGTTTATTCTAATAGGTTTGACCTTCTCTTCATTTCAGGGCTTCATTTATTCTGCAACTTGCAACATGCTCAAGTTTGCAATTGTTTAATCAAACAACACTTTGTTAAAATTAAAGATTCAGAATGTCAAAAAAGAGAAAAATGCTTAAAGACATACTGAATAAATGAGCGATATGTTACATTTGTCAGAGATTGCGCCTGTTGCCTCCACTTTGAATTCCTGACGTTGCTCTTGCTCAGAGCTGCTAGGGTCAGCATGCCAAAAAGGCCAGGGTTAAGCCGTTTTGTGAAAACCAAAGCACTTGCCATCTGGTGAACAGCAGTGCACTTCCCCTTTCAGGACCGTATTCTATTTTTTTTGCTTTCCTGCTACACTTAATGAAGGAACTGTGTGACATTAAGGGTGCCTGATATCTTTGTAATGCAGTTTCTTAAAAGTTGCGAGCATGAACAGCAAATGAGCTCTGGCGACGCATCAAAGATGCACTCAGTTTTGTCTTCACTAACATCCACATGAGGGGCTCTTGTGGTGCAGTAGGAATGTTCCTACCTCAGAGGCAGAGGATCTGGGTTCAAATCTCACCTCTTAAAATGGTATGTAATAACATTCCCAAACAGGTTAAAAAATCCACATAAATACACTTTTAAGCAGGACTTTTACAAGTGTTCTAAAGAAACAAACTTTGCTGATTTTCCTCTCTGCTTGGTTGTATCAAACTGCTATGTGTAGGTCTAATACAAATAAAAACCAAGAGGGACTACCACCAACCAAGGCAAAACAATGGCTGAACCAATTCAGTCAATCTTGAAAGCTCTTCTCACTAACATGGTTGTCCCATAGGTTGCTAAAGCAACAAAATTGTTCCTTTCAACCAGTGTCCCAATTCAGTATGTCCAACTCTTACCAATTTTTATACATGCATTACTGAAAGCATCCTGTCTGGATGCCTCACAGCTTGGTATGGCAATGGCTCTGCCCAAGACTGCAAGAAATTACAGAAAGTTGTGAACGTAGCCTGGTCCATTATGAAAACCAGTTTTCCTTCAATTGACCTCATTTACACTTCCCGCTGCCTTGGGAACGCAGCCAGCATAATCAAAGACCACCTCCCAGCCCGATTATATTCTCTTCCACCTTCTTCGGGTGGACAGGAGATACAAACATTTGAAAACACATACCAACAAATTTAAGAAGAGCTTCTTCCCTGCTGTTATCAGATTTATGAACTGACTTCTTATATTAGAGTTGATCTTTCTCTGCATCTTCCCTGTAACTGTAACATTATATTCTGCATTCTGTTCTATTTCCTTGAACTACTTAGGTATGATTTGTTTGGTTAGCACACAAACAATACTTTTTACTGTATTTCAGTGCATGTGACAATAACAAATCAAATCAAACGCCAGCCTGGACTCATTCTGGTCTTCAGCATAACAGAACAACACAGGTGGTGGCAAGAGTGCTTTGCAGTAACTCTGGGAGTCTGCAACATTGACTCAGGACTCCATTGAGTCTCATGGTGTTAAGCTGAACATGGGCAACCTTTTGGTCACCATATATCACCCTTCTTTAGCTGATGAATCACAGTACTCCTCCACACTGAACACTACTTCGAAAAAATACTGAAGGTTGCAAGAGGAAAAGTTATAATCCGGATATATGACTTCAATGGCTATTACAAAAAAAACCTTGGTAGCACAACTACTGACTGAGCTAGTTGAGACCTGAAGGACCCATGTACCAGACTGGACACGTGGCAGGTAATGAAATAACTAATACAAGGATAAAATCAATGTGATACTGTCCACATTAATCTAATCCATCGTAGATGCATCTATCCATAACAACTTGTGTATAGTCACCACAACAGGGCCCAGATGGAGAATGCCTTCTTCACACTGTGGATACCTCATGGCACTAGCACCATGTACAATGGGATAAATTCAGGATAGATCTAACAGCAAGATAGTTTTAAAAGCTATAAAACTGCTGGATATCAATATGTAGAGAGATTTTGGGTGCATTTATACCTGTGACACAAAGTTAGTATGCAGGGAAGCGGTATGGTAGTTCTTATTACAAGCTGATTGGAGTCCAATTGTGATAATTATATTTGGCTTTGGGAAGAGTGTCAGGAGTACTGAGCATTGTTTTGGTCTCTACATCCAAGGAAGGATGTATTTGCACTGAAGGCAATACAGTGAAAGTTAACTACATGCGATCCTCAGATAATGTTCTGTATAAGAGGATAAGTAAATTGTGCCTGTCAAGTACTCCAGAGTTTAGGAGAATGAGAGATGATTATATTGAATCAGATTCTGAGAGCTGACAAGGGTAAATGGTGAAAATCTATTTCTCCCAGTGGAGAGCCTAAAATTAGGGGGCTCAAGCTCAAGATAAGGAACTAAACGTTAAAGATTGAGATGATGAGAAATTTCTCAATCAAAGGGTTGTGAATCTGAGAAATTGTTATGGATATTCCTCTGTTTCACATAGTTACAGTCAAAATAGACTTATGTTTGAAATTTCTAGCAATCAAGGACTTTGGAAAGGCCTGAAAGTGGAGTTAGGGCACAATATCAGCAATGATTGTATGACACAGTCGAGCATTCTTGTGGGGCTAAATGGTCTACTCCAGCTTGTACTTATATTCAGTGCAAAACTGGCTACTTCTGACATTGTTTCAGAAGTCACAGATTTGTTTTCACCAAAATCCATAAACTGAAGGCCCAGCACATCCCTCAAACTACTATTATCAAACTCAGGGATCAATCGGGATTTAAGTGCAGGGCAGCATGCTAACAGAGGCATCTGGTAACTCTAAAAAGGACTGGCAAACCTTGTGGAGCTACAACCTAAGCTACACACATGCTGCAAATGCAGAAACAGCATACATTTGACAGAGCTATGTGAAACAGCAATCAGATTAGATCAAAACTCTGCATTTCTGCCGCGTCCAGTTGTAGAAGGGGTGTACAATTAAACAACTAATTGGAAGGAGGAGATTGCATATTCATTTCCTATTGTCAAAAATGGCAGAGGCCAGGAGTTGAATGAAAACTACAAGATTGAAGCATTTACAACTACCATTAGCTAAAAGTGCCAATTAGATGATCCATTTTGGACTGCTCTTCAGCTCCACAATCTTCAGCTCACTCCGCATTATAGCGACAAACAGTGAACATATCGGATATAGCTGAAATGAGAGGCTCCAACAATATTTAGCTATAGTGGTGAAGACTTGTGCTTCAGAACTAGGTTACTACACAAGCTGGTGAAAGTGAGGACTGCAGGTGCTGGAGATTTGAGTTGAGAGTGTGGTACTGGAAAAGCACAGCAGGTTAGACAGCATCCGAGGAGCAGGAAAATCGACGGTTCGGGCAAAAGTCCTTCATCAGGAATAGACATAGTTCTGTTCTAGTATAGTAACAACTTTGGCATGTATTCAACAAAGTAGAAATTGCCAAGATATGTCCTGCATGGAAGAAATAGACATATCCAATTTGGCCCCATCAGTGTGTTCTCAATCCACTGTGTTATCAAGCAGTATGACTAGTAAATGTTAACTGTTTGCCTGGTTTTGTCTGGGGCAAACTCAGAATTTCCATTAATCCTCATCTTCAACAACAAGGACCTTCCAGGAGGGATTACTCAGCATCAATGGAGAGTAAGAACCTAGCTAACTATCTCCACCAGCCCACAAACACTGAAGCTAAAAGACCTCACATTCCACCACAGTGCCACCCAGCTGAGATCAAACAAATCAAAGACTAAACAGAGAACCTTCTAGCCTACATGGCTCAGTTTCATCCTGCTTTAAAACTCTTCTATTGCTTTATAGGAATAACTCCACACCATCCCAGTGGGATAAATGAAAATTAGACTGACAGCAACAAATAACCCATTTTTGAAATCTCCTTATGCCCAAGATATATAATTGAAAAGTTACTTAGGGCAACATGGTTAGCATTGCTTCCTCACAGGGCTACAGACCCAGGTTTGATTCCACCTTAGGCAACTGTCTGTCTGAAGTTTGCATGTTCTCCCCGAGTGTGGGTAATTCAGTTTCCTTCCATAGTCCAAAGATGTGCAGGTTAGGTTGGATTTGCCATGCCAAAAAAATTGCCCTGTAGTGTCCAGGGATGCACAGGTTAAGTGAGTTAGTCATGGTAAAAACTCCAGGTGGGGTTGTGGGTATAGGATGGAGGGGTGGGTCTCAGTGGGATGCAGTTGGAGGGTCAGTGCATACTTGATGGGTTAACTGCACTGGAGATTCTATGTCTCTATCCAGAGACATGGTACTCTGAATGGATTCTCTATAAATGAGCTTAAGGAAGTACTGGGCAATCACACTGATTCGGCAATTGATAGTTTAGACCTAAATACAATGGTGTTGTTTTAAAAAAAAATTGAGACAATTTTTCTAATCCATCACAAATCAAAATGTGCACTGGGACAGTAACACTGTCAGTTTGATTCATTTGGGAACGCAGTCATATGGAAGCAGGTAGCAGGTAAAAACCCAATCCAGGGAATACTACACAGGTCAAGCTGGGTAGGGAAAACCCTGGATAAGTTTTCTTCCTTAAGGACAGCAGTGAACAAGTTGCATGAGATCTTTAAGGCCCAACAAACAGGGCTTCAGTTTTAATGAATTGCCTAAAGGACTGTAGCATCTCTGACAATGTATGAGTACTAGATTACTTGCACGTTTTGTTGAGAGAATCAATCATCAAAGCACCCTGACTCAAAAATGATAATGTTATCAATCATGTCAAACTGAAATTAGAGGCTGGTTACTTGAGAATAATCCTCACTCAACACCCACGTGTAAACAGAAGGGTCAATGCATAACGTGAAGCTTGAACCACTGCCACCAATTTTTTAACATCCCAAGGATTTTTAAATAGGTTTCCACTTCCTCTCTCTATCCTTTGAATCCAATATTGCTGCCATCAACCTATAAAAACAGAATTCTATTACAAAGGTTCTCTTTACAGAAGCATAATATTCATAAATTAATAAAGTATGGGATATAAAACAGCAAAAAACTATTCCCTGTCTCTTTTCACACAATTTTCATTTCCCACTTTAAATAAATCTGTGCACATTTTAAAAGTGCGTAATTTTAAAAAATCTTATTAAAAGCTGCAGCAGACGTGCATATTGAAAGAATCTGGAAATAAGATTTAAGTATGCGTTTTTCTGAGATGAATTGATTTTTTAAGTGACAGCATCTGTTTGTTTATATTTCATTTGCAGCTAATTCATCCCTGGGTAGCTGTTTCTGGCTGTTCGGTGAATATTAACCAGCTGTCACAATTAGGCACAGCAAATCTAATTAGCTCATGCGTAAAGGAGTTTCTGGACATTGTTTAGAAGTAATAAATTTTTTAAAATACGGCTGCCCATTTGTACCTTCTAAAACTGTGATAAATGAACTCTATATTGTTTAAGGAGATGGAGATGAATTGAACAACATGCTGTAATCTGAAGTTTGCTGAGGGCTCCTGGCTTTCACTGCCAACCAAAGATCAGTGCGAGAGCCAGTTAGTACACGTCATCCAGTGCACCAGTTCAACAGAATCAATCTCTTCTGTCACTTTTCCCCATCTTCTCACAAGGGCAGATCCTAGCTGGGATAGAAGTCCATGAGCAGCACTTCGCAACATTATCATGCATTAGTACATAAAGTGACACAGGGGCTAGTCAACCACAGAAAGCATCACAAATGAACTTTTATTCCACATGATATTTTCCTTCAGTGTTTTGGGGCATTGAGGATTACTGTGATACTGATTGCTTTGTTGCTTGACTCAGTGTGCTTTCTGCTTTATGTTAGGAATACATATCCATACTGTAAGTAACCACATTTTTAAAAACATTTTTGAACTATGGACTGTAAATGGGAAAAATGGATGCTGCTTTAAAACGTGAATACAAAGAGCGTTTGCAACTTTGGAAAGCAAATGAAGCTAACTAATGCATCTGCAACAATATTACTTTTGGGGACAGATATTTTTAACCAACTCATTCAGAAATGTGAAGACATCTCTGGTGCAGGTAGGATTGGAAGCTAGATCTTTTGGCCTACCACTGTGCTACAGGAGTCCTTAAAGAAATAAAGTACAAGCACAGCCCACTACGTTATGATACATCTTAGGAGCAGGTAGGATTTGAAGCTGGGCCTTCTGGGTTGGAGGTAGGGACAATACCACTGTACAATAATAACCCACTTTCAGGGGCACACTTCTCAAATAGAGCAGCACCACATGTTTACATGCCCAGAGACACTGTCTTTTATTTTTGGCTTTTCAACTGGCACCAGTTGTTTTCGGCTCAGGGGACCCCAACACAGGTACAGTTGTCTAAGCGGTCTTGTTGCAGTTTAACACAGACTCTGTAAGGGGAATGAGAGAAAGAAGCAAGGAAACCTCCTAAGCCAGCTGCATCAACCCTTTTCTCCCACCTGTTCCCACATAGGTGCTTTCTCTAATTTTTTGGAAATACTGTTTGGAAATGCTGAATGAAATCCAAAGACAAGCAGAAAGACTGATTATCCAATCAAGCAACCAATGAGCTGAAGACTGATCACCACTGTGTAAATAACATTGAGTATCATCAAAGATTGTTAAAGGATTGTGGGGCCAAGCCATTTAGATTTCTGATTTTGGATTGGTATGTTCCTTTGACTAGGTAAAAACAATGACTGCAGATGCTGGAAAACCAGATTCTGGATTAGTGGTGCTAGAAGAGCACAGCAGTTCAACTGCTGTGATGTTCCTTTGACTATTTTATCCCTCTCAATATTTGTGTTTGCCTGTTTTTCCTCCAGTCTGGCCTGAAATTTAAAAGGATTAAAATTTAAGCTGATTAAATTAAAATTGTTGTCCTTTTACTGTTCTTGTTAAAATTAAGAGTGAATATAGGAGGAATGGTTAGTAAGTTTGGAGATGACACCAAAATGTGGTGTAATGGACAGTGAAGATGACTATCTCCGAGTACAACAGAACCTTGATTCGATTTGGCCAATGGAATAAGAAGTGATAAATGGAGTTTAACTTTGATAAATGTGAAGTATTGCATTTTGAGAAGGCAAACCAGGGCAGGACTTACACAGTGAATGATAGGCCCTGGGGAGTGCTGTCAAATAAAGAGAACTCAGTGTAGGTGCATAGTTCCTTGAAACAGGAGCCACAGGTAGACAGGGTGATGAAGGCGGCATTTAGTACACTTGCCTTCACTGATCACAACACGAAGTATAGGAGTTGGAATGTCATGTTGTAGCTGTACAGGACATTGGTGATGCCACTTTTAGAATACTGTATACAATTCTGGTCATCCTTCTATAGAAATTGTTTTGTTAAACTTGAGAGGGTGCAGAAAATATTTACAAGGATGTTGCCATGAGTGGAGGGTTTGAGCCATAAGGAGAGGGTGAAGAGCCTTTTTTCCCCTGGAATGTCGGAGGCTGAGAGGTGACTTTATAGAGGTTTATAAAATCTTGTGGAGCATGGATACAGTGAACAGCCAAGGTCTTTTTCCTGGGTTGAGGGAGTCCAAAACTAGACGGCACAGATTTAAAGTGAGAGGGCAACAACTTAAGAAGTACCTGGAGAGTAAGCTTTTCATGTAGAGGGTGGTGTGTGTATAGAACAAGCGATTGAGGAAGTGATGGAGGCAAGTACAATTACAACATTTAAAAGGCATCTGGATGGGTATAGGAATATGAAGCTTTTAGAGGGATATGGACCAAATGCTGGCAAGTAGGACAAGGTCAGATTGGGATACTTGGTCAGCGTGGATGAATTGAACCGAAGGGTCTGTTTCTGTGCTGTATGACTATGATTTTAAGTAGAGCTTTTTTTAAAAAAACGGAACTAACCTGGTTAGTTTGCCTTTATCCTGGGCAGCAGTAAGAACTGGGATTTGTGGTAGTTTCATTAAATCTTAATATTTGGTGTGATGCTGGGTGTAATAGTATATTACCCCAGTGGATCATGACAAAGTTTGGGGGGGTCATGGCTGTGATGTTTGAGATCAAGGATAATGCAAGATTGTGTGTGGAGTTAAAGTAAGTAGTACTGTAAAGGGTAAAATGACAAACAGTTTTTTTCATTAAGAACAGAGTCCTTGTCTAGCAAAGAAACACCTCAACATGAAAAAATTTGGCCAGGCACACACCACATGCACAGTCTTCCTGATCTTTTAATTTATTTTTACATACAAGAACATTAAGAAATACAATGGCATTACAAGCTGCTAAAGCCTTTTAGAAGATGGCCCTGGTGTGCATATCAGAAATCACAAAAGCTAAATTAATTGAATTGGCAAGCAAATTAGAAGTGGAATTGCCTGTAGAGCTAAGAAGGCAGAGATAAACTGAAGTATTAGTATGGCATTTGGGCTTGGTAGAAAGCAAACGTATTCCAAGAAGGGTGACATCAAAATCAGTTAATATTAGTATTACAGTGAAAGCAACTCAAGCATGAGGAAAAATGAAAGCATCTTGAAATAGAAAAAGAAATTAAAAACTAGGAGACGGAATTTCAAAGAGCATTAGATTTGAAAGGATGGAGATGAAAAGACTTGAGAGCTTGAACAGAAAGACAGAGAATAAGCATTTGAGGAGACAGATGGGAAATAACAGTTCACGATGATGTGGTTTGAAAAAGCAAAATGCCGATGCAGACTTTGATGAGGAAAATTCTCTCCATATTCAAAATCCAGTAAAAACACGTTTAAGTTTGTACAGGGCCTCCCAAAATTTGAGGAAATAGATGAGGACACATTCTGTTAGTTGAGAAATAGTGAGACAAATTATTTTACTGATGGAAAACTGGACATTATTGCATCTATTTGGAAATTCCTTCTTCAAAAGGCAGTGGATGTAGCATCTTCAAATTTTTAGGCACAAATAGATAGATTCTTGATTACCAAGAAGATAAAAGATTAATCGAGGACATATGCAAAAATGTATAGTTGAGGTTAAAATTAGGTCAGTCATTATCTTATTGAATGGCACAGCAGGATCAAAGGGCTGAGTGGTCTTTTTTCCCCTATGTTTGTAACATGAAAAGTAAACTGACAAGTAGACTACACAACAGGCTTCACTGTCAGAGGAGGTTTCTTTGGACTATGACTGGATAAAACAGGCAATTCTGGGCACACAAGTTAGTTCCTGAAGCGTACAGACAAATGTTTTGGAACTTAAGGAAAGAGTCTAGGCAAATCTACTTTGAAAGGGTTAAACAAAGTAATTTTGATTGGGGAGTACAGGTATTGAGAGTAAATACCAGGTATAGGGCTTTCAGATCGTTCTTAGAAGACTTCCAAAACTTGCTACTTTTTCGAACAAAAAACCATATTGTAACTGCTAGACACACAGTTGTGAACTGATCCACAAAACTAAATCTTTGTTTGTCAACCTAATAAAATTGAGAAAGATAGAAAGTGGAAAAAAAAACTATCCAGGGTAGAGAACGGAGAGCTGAGAATGGAAAAGGTCTCCTCCTCAGATCAGAAAGGAAGATGTTGAGTGGAGGTAGGTAGAAATCAAAAGCTTTTGTACATCTCTATGATTTTATGGAGTGTTTCCATTGTGACAAAGTGGAACTTTTTTTTGTTGAGAATGCCCATAGGGTTCTATGAATTGTTGGGGCTTGCAAAAAACAAACCTGAAAAAGGAATACAATAGGAAAACACCATGGATCATACTGTGGCTTTAACTATAACCAGGAAACCAGAGGTAAAAAACAGAGTATAGATGAGGTGAGTAGGGTTGATGAAAGATATAAAGGGATTTTGTTGAACTGGAAAATACTTACATTAAAGGGATGCAGAAGCTACTGGAATTGTATTGCTTTCCCTCCAAAGTGTGAAATTAAAGCTAAATCCTACCTCAAACACACAAAGTAAAATTAGAACATCAGTTCCCTTGAATGGAACAGTTGTAGTGGGTGCTGTTAAAAATTTGGATGGTTAATTTACTCATGGAATCATTTGGTTGCAATAAATGTTTTAGCTTCATCCTTAACCACGGAAAGTCCAAATGAGGTTAAACAGACAGAATAGTTACAGGTACTTTTCAGTCATGTGTGATGACCAGAACAATTGATGAATAAGTCATCATCAGAAGTCAAATTCATCGAAAAAACAGAAGTTAGAATAGCTGAATTATGTGAATTACGTGAATAGGTGAATTATGCCTTTGTTAATTGAGACTCAGGAGGTAGATGCAGACTTAAGGTAGAGGCTGAGGCTGAAATGGTTTCAGACATCATCACAGATTTGCAGATGAGAAATGGATAGCTGATCATTAGATGGTGATACAGTTCTATAAAATTTGTGATGTGTCAGGTAATAGAGAAACCTCAAAAGAAAATCAAACAGGTACCTTTAATATACCAGACAGGATTTGGAAGAACTGGTTGTTGGTTTGCTCACTCAGCTGGTGGGTTTATTTTCAGACATTTTGTCACCATGCTAGGTAGCATCAGTGAGCCTCCGGTGAAGCATTGGTGTTCTGTCTGGTTGCTATTTATGGGTCTTGGTTTGTTAAGGTGGGTGATATAATTTCTAGTTCTGTTTCTGAGATGTTGGTAAATGGGGTCCAAATCTATGTTTGTCAATGCAGTTCCAGTTTGAATAGCAGGCCTCTAGAAATTCCAGTGTGCGTCTTTGTTTGGCCTGTCTCAGGATGGATGCATTGTCCCATCGGAATGGTATGCCTCGTTGTGTGTGTGTGGGTACCACTGATACTTGGTCATGTCTTTTGGTGGCTGGTTGGTGCTCATGTATCCTGCTGGCTAGTTTCCTGCTAGTTTGTCCAGTGTAATGTTTGCTGCAGTCCTTGCAGGGTACTTTGTTTATTACATTCGTTCTGCTGCCTGGGGGTCCAGGTCATCAGTAGTTGTTTTAGTGTAGTAGTAGATTCACGGGCTACCATAATGCCTAGGGCCAAAGTAGTCTTGTGGTCATCTCTGAAATGTCTTTGACTCCTGCTTCGGTCTTCCTGCTTCGGTCTGTTGTGCATAAATCAGTAGACTATGCTCATCAGGTAACTGTTGCTCCCTGGCTTCTTATGGTTCCAGAGTGTTGCAGTGTGTTGTGGCTTGTTTGAACAGTGCCCTGATGCAGCTGTGTTTGTAGGGGTTGGGATGGTTGCTTTTGCAGTTGAACATCTGGTCAGTGTATGGGGCTCTCCTGTAAATGCTGGTCTATAGTTCTCCGTTGGCTTTTCATTCCACCATGATGTCCAAGAAAGGAAGTCGGTTATTGTTCTCTTCTTCTTTGGTGAACTTTACACCGAAAAGGATGTTGTTAATGTTTGTGTATTTCTTCTAGTTTGTCGTGTTTCATGACGATAAAGGTGTCATCCACATAGCGGACCCAAAGCTTAGGCTGGATCGTGGGAAGGGCAGTTCGGTCTAGCCCCTGCATACTGCTTCTACTACAAGACCTGATATTGATGATCTTATAGGTGTCAGAATGATTTGTTTGTATATTTTGTCGTTGAATGTGAAGTGGACTGTGAGGCACAGATCCAGTAGTTTGAGGATGCTTTCCTTGCTGATGGAGTTGGCCCTGTCAGGTGTTTGTATCCCTGGTTTATCTAGCAGTGAGACCACTTTTTCTTTGGCTAGGGTGATGTTTATTGATGTGATGCCATGTTGAAGGAAACCATGACCTCGTCGTCCTCTAGGTGTCATTGATGATGTGGTTAAGGAATTCCTGGGTGGAGTGGATGGAGTGGGTTGAGTCTTCTACCAGGGTGTTTTAGTTTTTGTCGCAGTTCCTTGGCTAGCCTGTATGTCAGTGTGCTGTGAGGTGAGACCTTGGGTCTGAGGAGGGGGCTCCTTGTTTGTGAACTTTTGGAAATCCGTAGAAACTATCACTGGTATCCATACACACAAAGAGGGACATCAGTTCAACTGGGACAATCCATCTATCCTGGGACAGGCCAAACAAAGACACGGGCGGGAATTCCTAGAGGCCTGGCATTCAAACCAGAACTTCATTAGCAAACATATAGATTTGGACCCCATTTACCAACTTCTCAGAAACAGAACCGGAACTGATATCACTCACCACAACAGAGAGACAGATAAATAGTGAGCGGGACAGAACACCAACGCTTCATCAAAGGCTCACTGATGATGTTACCCAGTGTGGTGATGAAACATCTGAAAACAAACCTATCAGCTCAGTGAGCAAACCAATAACTTGATTCACAATCTGAACTACAAATCTTCTCCAAGACCTTTTTAAAGAACTTTTCAGTCAGGTGTCAGTAGATTGTGTTGGCATTAGCCAGAATGAAATCAGGAGACAAGTATAATTATGGATAGGACAAACAAACAGATTTCCAGAGACTATCCCTTTAAGAACAACTGCAGCATATACCAACTAGCCACAAACAACACAACCAGCTATCCTTAGTAGCCACACACGCAGATGACAAGCAACATGAGTTCGGCTGGGACAACACTACTATTATAGGACAAGTCAAACAGAGGACAGCATTAGAGCCCTTTCATTACCTGGTTGAATGATTCAGCTCTGCTAACAATGTGTACTAATTATAATTTTTTATAATTGAAAAGTATACATATGGAAAGTTTACATAGAGCTCAATTTACAATACAGGGAATTCCTAAAGGCATGGCACTCATCCACAGATTCTATCAACAAATACATCGACCTGAACCCAATATACCGACCACTGCAGCAGACAGCTGGAACTGACAACCAGAAGCGGCAGAGACAAACCACTATAAATGCCAGAGAAAACATCACAGAAGTGCTTCACAGGAGGCTCCCAAGCACTGAGGATGTCACCTAGGCAGGGGATGAAACGTCTGCAACACAAATTCCCAGCTCGGCGAAAAGAACCACAACAATGGTTCAGTAACCTACAGCAGATTCACCAATACCATCAGGTTGAAACCTTGATTGTGGTGCTCTGAAAATAGTGATTCTGCCCAAAATGAAGCAAAACAAGGAAATGCAGGCACATTCTGTGCAATTAAATGAACACAATATCATTGAATATCAGTTAACAGTTTCCACAGTAGCATCATGTCCAGGTATCTCATACTGTGCTCTGGAAATAGCAATGTTGCCCAGCGAGGGGGAGACGAAGCTATACAGATGGTTCTTGCATAATTAGAAGAATGCAAAATGGTTATAGAATCCAATGTAGATCTGTCATAAAATAGTCAGGAGATATCAATATTTACCAAGGTATTTGATGTAGGTTTTGAAGTGAAGGAATTCCCTAGTGATGCTGATGAAGAGGAGCAGGGCCTACATTCAGATACAGGAAGTAGGAAATGCACTGAATTTGAAGTACAGAAAAATCAAATGTTCAATTAGAATCAATTTATTTTCTGCTTCAAGCGAAGAAATTGATACAATATTGTATGTTTTAACCCCAGATTAATGTTATTTTATTTGGAGTAGGAATCTGAGTTCACAGTACTAACTCTTTCTGAAAAATAACTTTTATGTTGAGAAAATTGTAGAGTCCAGAGTTAAATGAATTATTGGAAAGTTAAAAGCTTTTTGTGCATTTCTGAACATATCTGTGTCTTACACATAAAATATGTGAAAACAGGACCACAGCAGATACATTATCCAGAATGTGAAAGTGATGGGTTAAGTTAAGAATTTATGAGAAAGATGACAAGAACTTTATTAAGTATTGTATTTAGGTTTATTCCAACTTCCTGGATACAAAAAAGTAATTCCCCTCTGCCTCTGATGTCAACTGTTCTTTAACGCCCATGTTAACTCACTGAATGGATGTGAGAAGAACTCCATTTTAATCCCCCATCCTCAGCATCTCCTATCCATCTCTAAAACAATAACCATCTCCAAAAGGTAGGAGAAGGAATGGAAGTGACCACTTTTCTGGATTTTGAACTGTTCTGGCAGTTTTATTTCTGTCTTGAAATTGCTGAACAAAATATAGCAGTAATATTGTTGGATTAAAGAACATACTAAATTAAGATTAGTGAATTTGCAGATGGTCTTTAGAGTTTCAATTTCATCTCCAGATGGAGGTGAGAAAGCACAAGGCAGGGGAGTGAAGCGGCTGGAGGAACATGTGGATAATGGAAAAAAATTAAATATGGTGTAGAGAGAAAATAGAGATGCTAGCGCCAACCTTCAAATTTCTTTGGAATCTCCAGTAATTAAAACACATTTTTATGAACAACCAGAAGAAAAAACTGTATTGTAAGTTGAGCTCTGTGTAAACTTTCCATATGTATACTTTTCAATTATAAAAGTTATAATTAGTACATATTGTTAGCAGAGCTGAATCATTCAACCAGGTAATGAAAGGGCTCTAATGCAACGAGGGGTACGTCAGGTTCCAAGACATCAATTGTGTTAGGCGTTTCTGTGGCCAGCAGTGAAAAATCAGAATGGTGTGTTGCTTCCCTGGTGCCAGGATCAAGGACGTCTCAGAGAGGGTACAGAATGTTCTCACGGGGGAGAGGGGCCAGCAGGAGGTCATTGTCCAAATTGAAACCAACGACATAGGAAGGGAAAAGGTCGCGATTCTGAAGGGAGATTACAGAGAGATTAGATTAGATTAGATTACTTAGATTAGATTACTTACAGTGTGGAAACAGGCCCTTCGGCCCAACAAGTCCACACCGCCCCGTCGAAGTGCAACCCACCCATACCCCTACATTTACCCCTTACCTAACACTACGGACAATTTAGCATGGCCAATTCACCTGACCTGCACATCTTTGGACTGTGGGAGGAAACCGGAGCACCCGGAGGAAACCCACGCAGACACGGGGAGAATGTGCAAACTCCACACAGTCAGTCGCCTGAGGCGGGAATTGAACCCAGGTCTCTGCCGCTGTGAGGCAGCAGTGCTAACCACTGTGTTAGGCAGAAATTTAAAAAGGTCCTCGAGAGTAGTAATATCTGGATTACTCCTGGTGCTATGAGCTAGTGAGGGCTAGAATAGGAGGATAGAGCAGATGAATACATGGCTGAGGGGCTGGTGTATGGAAGAAGGATTCACATTTTTGGATCATTGGAATCTCTTTTGGGGTAGAAGTGACCTGCACAAGAAGGACGCATTGCACCTAAAATGGAAGGGGACTAATTTACTGGCAGGGAAACTTGCTAGAGCTGCTCGGGAGGATTTAAACTAGTAAGGTGGGGGGAGAGGGAACCCAAGAATATAGTGAGAAAAGAGATCAATCTGAGACGGGTACAGTTGAGAACAGAAGCGAGTCAAACAGTCAGGGCACGTAGGGACAAGGTAGGACTAATAAATTAAACTGCATTTATTTCAATGCAAGGAGCCCAATAGGGAAGGCAGATGAACTCAGGTCATGGTTAGGAACATGGGACTGGGATATCATAGCAATTACAGAAACATGGCTCAGGGATGGGCAGGACTGGCAGCTTAATGTTCCAGGATACAAATGCTACAGGAAGGATAGAAAGGGAGGCAAGAGAGGAGGGGGAGTGGCATTTTTGATAAGGGATAGCATTACAGCTGTGCTGAGGGAGGATATTCCCGGAAATACATCCAGGGAAGTTATTTGGGTGGAACTGAGAAATAAGAAAGGGATGATCACCTTATTGGGATTGTATTATAGACCCCCTAATAGTCAGAGGGAAATTGAAAAACAAACTTGTAAGAAGATCTCAGCTATCTGGAAAAATAATAGGGTGGTTATGTAGGGACTTTTAACTTTCCAAACATAGACTGGGACTGCCATAGTGCTAAGGGTTTAGATGGAGAGGAATTTGTTAATTGTGTACAGGACAATTTTCTGATTCAGTATGTGGATGTACCTCATAGCGAAGGTGCAAAACTTGACCTACTCTTGGGAAATAAGGCAGGGCAGGTGACTGAGGTGTCAGTGCGGGAGCACTTTGGGGCCAGTGACCATAATTCTATTAGATTTAAAATTCTATTAGATTCTATTAGATGGAAAAGGTGAAGTTCTAAATTGGAGAAAGGCCAATTTTGACGGTACTAGGCAAGAACTTTTGGGGGCAGATGTTCGCAGGTAAAGGGATGGCTGGAAAATGTGAAGCCTTCAGGAATGAGATATAGAGAATCCAGAGAAAGTATATTCCTGTTAGGGTGAAAGGGAAGGCTGGTAGGTACAGGTAATGCTGGATGATTAAAGAAAGTGATAGTTTGGTTAAGAAAAAGAAGGAAGCATATGTAAGGTATAGACAGGATAGATCGAGTGAATCCTTAGAAGAGTAAAAAGGAAGTAGGAGTATACATAAGAGGGAAATCATGAGGACAAAAAGGGGACATACATGAGATAGCTTTGGCAAATAAAATTAAGGAGAATCCAAAGGATTTTTACAAATACACAAGGACAAAAGGGTAACTAGGAAGAGAATAGAGCCCCTCAGAGATCATATTAGAGTGGTGTTGGAAAAGCACAGCAGGTCAGGCAGCACCCAAGGAGCAGGAAAATCGACGTTTCGGGCAAAAGCCCTTCATCTATTCCTGATGAAGGGCTTTTGCCTGAAACGACGATTTACCTGCTCCTCAGATGCTGCCTGACCTGCTGTGCTTTTCCAGCACCATTCTAATCTCGACTCCGGTTTCCAGCATCTGCAGTCCTAGATTTATCCCTCAAAGGTCAGCAAGGCAGCCTTTGTGTGGAGCCGCAGAAAATGGGGGAAATACTAAGTGAGTATTTTGCATCAGTATTTACTGTGGAAAAGGATATGGAAGATATAGACTGTAGGGAAAGAGATGGTGACATCTTACAAAATGTCCATATTACAGAGGAGGTAGTGCTGGATGTCTTGAAACGGTTAACGGTGGATAAATGCCCAGGACCTGATCAGGTGTACCCGAGAACTCTGTGGGAAGCTAGAGAAGTGATTGTTGGGCCTCTTGCTGAGAATATTTGTATCATCGATAGTCACAGGTGAGGTGCCGGAAGACTGGAGGTTGGCTAATGTGGTGTCACTGTTTAAGAAAGGTGGTAAGGACAAGCCAGGGAACTATAGACCAGTGAGCCTGACGTCGGTGGTGGGCAAGTTATTGGAGGGAATCCTGAGGGACAGGATGTACATGTATTTGGAAATGCAAGGGCTGATTAGGGATAGTCAACATGGCTTTGTGTGTGGGAAATCACGTCTCACAAATTTGATTGAGTTTTTTGAGGAAGTAACAGAGGATTGATGAGGGCAGAGCGGTAGTTGTGACCTATGTGGACTTCAGTAAGGCATTCAACAAGGTTCCCCATGGGAGACTAAGGTTAGATCTCATGGAATACAGGGAGAACTAGCCATTTGGATACAGAATTGGTAGAAGACAGAGGGTGGTGGTGGAGGGTTGTTTTTCCAGACTGGAGGCCTGTGACCAGTGGAGTGCCACAAGGGTCAGTGCTGGGTCTTCTACTTTTTTGTCATTTACATAAATGATTTGGATGAGAGCATAAGAGATACAGTTAGTAAATTTGCAGATGACACCAAAATTGGAGGTGTAGTGGACAGCAAAGAGGGTTACCTCAGATTACAACAGGATCTGGACCAGATGGGCCAATGGACTGAGAAGTGACAGATAGAGTTTAATTCAGATAAATGCGAGGTGCTGCATTTTGGGAAAGCAAATCTTAGCAGGACTTATACACTTATTGGTAAGGTCCTAGGGAGTGTTGCTGAACAAAGAGACCTTGGAGTGCAGGTTCATAGCTCCTTGAAAGTAGAGTTGCAGGTAGATAGGATAGTGAATCAGGCATTTGGTATGCTTTCCTTTTTTGGTCAGAGTATTGAGTACAGGTGGTGGGAGATCATGTTGCGGCTGTACAGGACATTGGTTAGGTCACTGTTGGAATATTGCGTGCAATTCTGGTCTCCTTCCTATTGGAAAGATGTTGTGAAATTTGAAAGGGTTCAGAAAAGATTTACAAGGATGCTGCCAGGGTTGGAGGACTTGAGTTATAAGGAGAGGCTGAACAGGCTGGGGCTGTTTTCCCTGGAGTGTCGGAGGCTGAGGGGGTGACCTTATAGAGGTTTACAAAATTATGAGGGGCATGGATAGGGTAAATAGACAAAGTCTTTTCCTTGGGGTCGGGGAGTCCAGAACTAGAGGGCATAGGTTTAGGGTGAGAGGGGAAAGATATAAAAGAGACCTGAGGGGCAACGTTTTCACACAGAGAGTGGTACATGTATGGAATGAGCTACTAGAGGAAGTGCTGGTGGCTGGTACAATTGCAACATTTAAGAGGCATTTGGATGGTATATGAACAGGAAGGGTTTGGAGGGATATGGGCTGGGTGCTGGCAGGTGGGACTAGATTGGGTTGGGATATCTGGTCGGTATGGACGAGTTGGACCAAAGGGTCTGTTTCCATGCTGTACATCTCTATGACTCTATGAAAGAATGTGTTGTCAGATTGCTGGAGGCGGTGCACTCTGAGAACATGTGAAGCAACCAATGATATGCATGAGGGCATAGCTTCACGGGATTTGCTACCTGTGAATGGTGAGGCATGAACAATGGCATAGTGCAAAGATGGTTGTTTATTACAGAACCAATTTATCTTGTTTCGGGAGGCAATCTAGAATACAAGTTCCCAGAACCTTGCTAGTCCCAGGGTGCGCATAGTGAGCAAGGCTGATTCTGCATGTGTTCAGAGGCAGCTGAAAAAAGATCCAGATGGTCTGAGTGAAGTAACCAGAAGAAACTAAGAATCACAAAGGTAACAGGAATCAGGAGGGATGAAGAAATTTCCTGAGAGACTGGATAAAAAACAACTGCAAGATGATCACTGGGAGAGCAATTGAGGAAGAGTCTCCAGGCAGTGAATTAATGCTGTGTGCAGGTTCTAAGCAAGCAGAGCTGCAAGAAGCTCTTGGAGAAGTGAGGTCAATGCTTGAGAGTCAGAGCACTATCTGGAAGACAGGATTGAACAACCAGGACATGAGCAAGTGTTCGGGCATTCCTGATTGCAGTGAGGGAATTAAGAAGAAGAAGTTTCTAGAGAATATGGAAATTCTTTTGGAGGAAAAGCCAGGTGTTAAGAAGAATTTTATGACTGACGTCTGGGTTGCTAACAAAACAGTTTGACTGTTGCTTGATTTCCAAACCCGTGGAATTGTATGGCTTTATTCTATTGAGGATTTGGGATTTTGAAACTTAAATTTACTTTAAATAACCGAATGAGATCATGAACCAATCTGGGCTTCTGATTCGTGGGCGGCACGGTGGCACAGTGGTTAGCACTGCTGCCTCACAGCGCCAGAGACCCGGGTTCAATTCCCGCCTCAGGCGACACTGTGTGGAGTTTGCACATTCTCCCCGTGTCTGCGTGGGTTTCCTCCGGGTGCTCCGGTTTCCTCCCACACTCCAAAGATGTGCAGGTCAGGTGAATTGGCCATGCTAAATTGCCCGTAGTGTTAGGTAAGGGGTAGATGAAGGGGTATGGGTGGGTTGCGCTTCGGTGGGGCGGTGTGGACTTGTTGGGCCGAAGGGCCTGTTTCCACACTGTAAGTAATCTAATCTAATAATGATTCAAGACCACATGTTGGACAACCAATGTTAGGACCATAACTTTTTTTTGATGTACATCAATGGCCAGAATATTTTGCAAACCAAAGTATACTTGAAAATCAATAGGTTAAGCAGAGGCAGGAACTTAAACTGCTCACAATCATTTTGGAAAAATTACTGGAAAAATTATTAGATCTAAAGGCTGACAAGTGCATGAGTCTGATGCCCTCCAAACTAAGGTTTAAAACAAGTGGCTACAGAGATAATGGATGCCTTGCTTGTATCTTACAAAATTTCCTGGAATCCCAGAAACTCCCAGTAGATTAAGAAAAAAATGTAACACTTCTTTTTAGGAATGGATGGAGACAAAGTAAAAAGCTTCAGGCCACTTAGCCCAATGTTTCCTAATGAGGAAAATGTTAGAATCCATTACTAAGGAGATGATAGCAAGACGTTAAAAAAAGAACAATCAGGCAGAGCCAACACCATTTCTATGAAAGGGAAATTGCATTTAACTATTATAAGTAGTTAAGGAAGAAACAAACAGAATAGATTAGGGGAACCTGTAGATGCGGTGTACTTAGATTTCCAGAAGACACTTGATAAGGTGCCACAAAGATTACTACACAAAATAAGATCTTGTGGTTTTGTAACATGTTAGCACGACTAGAGAATTACTGAACTAACAGTAGGAGTCACTTTCAGGTTGTCAATCTATAGGGTTCAGTGTTGGGGTTTCAAATGCTCACAACCTATTCTATGTCTTGGATGAAGAGACCGATTGAATGGCAAGTAAAATTGATGATACGAAGAAGGTATCAAAATAATAAATCAAAAAGATTTAAAGAATCTACAAAGACATAGATAGATTAAATGGAGTACATTGTAGGAAAATATGAAAGTGTTACTTTGGGAGGAAGAATAGAAATGCCTGTCCCAGTTATTGGAGTTAGTAGCACCCACATACTGGCAAAAAAGATGAGAATGAACACAAGTTCAACTGGCCCAGAAATCCACAATGTAATGGCTTGATTTAGTCTCCAACCTCTGCAATTGTGTGTCCTACTTCTAAGAAAAGGAAGCACATGGTGAGGACAGTGCAGGTGAGAAAGAACCTGCACAGTTACTGCCTTTACTGTTTGAATTCGTGTATCGCTGAACATTGGAGTGCATCTGGGAAAATTAGCAAACAGTGAAATTCACAACTAATCTTGGAGGAACTGTTGGGTGAACTTCACAGCACAGAATCAGACAAGTTAATTGTTGTTTTAAGTCTGTCCAAGAGAAAGGCTGCAGTGGTGAGTATAGTGGATTCTTTCTTGATTATATGTTTTTGGAGATAAGTCTCTTGATTAAACTTAAAATATAAGCCATAGCCATTAATTTAACCTGGGGCAGTGTTTGCAGAGGAATAAGACAGTGTTATTTTCGGGTTTGTAGATTGTGAAGGAGCAAAAATGGCCTCTGCAGTGATATGTACTTCTTGTCAGAAGTGGGAGTTTAAAGAGAGTTTAAGGGTTACTGCGGATTATATCTGCCATAAATGCTGTTGGATGCAAATCTTATCAGATCGAGTGGATCGGTTGGACAGACAGATAGAAGCGATGAGGAATTTGCAACAGCAACAATGTGTGATGGATGGCAGTTATAGGAAGGGGGTAAAAGTCTCAGATACAGTCACATAGAAGGGTAAGAGAGGTAGGCAGCTAGTGCAGGAGTCTTTTGTGGATATACCCATTTCAAACATGTATGCTGTTTTGGAAAATGTAGGGGGTGATGGATTCTCAGGGGAATGTAACACGAACAGCCAAGTTTCTGGTATTGAGACTGGCTCTAATGCAACGAGGGGTACGTCAGCTTCCAAGAGATCAATTGTATTAGGGGATTCTGTAGTCAGAGGTACAGACAGACGTTTCTGTGGCCAGCAGAGAAAAAGCAGAATGGTGTGTTGTTTCCCTGGTGTCAGGATCAAGGATGTTTCAGAGAGGGTGCAGAATGTTCTCACGGGAGAGAGGGGCCAGCAGGAGGTCATTATCCACATTGGAACCAACGACATTGGAAGGAAAAAGGTTGAGACTCTGAAGGGAGATTACAGAGAGTTAGGCAGAAATTTAAAGAGGAGGTCCTCAAGGGTAGTAATATCTGGATTACTCCCAGTGCTACAAGCCAGTGAGGGCAGGAATAGGAGGATAGAGCAGATGAATGCATGACTGAGGAGCTGGTGTACGGGAGAAGAATTATCATTGGAATCTCTTTTGGGGTAGAAGTGACCTGTACAAGAAGGATGGATTGCACCTAAAATGGAAGGGGACTAATATACTGGCAGGAAAATTTGCTAGAACTGGTTGGGAGGATTTAAACTAGTAAGGTGGGGGGGTGGGACCCAGGGAGATAGTGAGGAAAGAGATCGACCGGAGACTGGTACAGCTGAGAACAGAAGTGAGTCAAACAGTCAGGGCAGGCAGGGACAAGGTAGGACTAATAAATTAAACTGCATTTATTTCAATGCAAGGGGCCTAACAGGGAAGGCAGATGAACTCAGGGCATGGTTAGGAACGTGGGACTGGGATATCATAGCAATTACAGAAACACGACTCAGGGATGGGCAGGATTGGCAGCTTAATGTTCCAGGATACAAATGCTACAGGAAGGATAGAAAGGGAGACAAGAGAGGAGGGGGAGTGACATTTTTGATAAGGGATAGCATTACAGCTGTGCTGAGAGAGGATATTCCCAGAAATACATCCAGGGAAGTTATTTGGGTGGAACTGAGAAATAAGAAAGGGATGATCACCTTATTGGGATTGTATTATAGACCCCCCTAATAGTCAGAGGGAAATTGAGAAACAAACTTGTAAGTAGATCTCAGCTATCTGTAAGAATAATAGGGTAGTTATGGCAGGGGATTTTAATTTTCCAATCATCGACTGGGACTGCCATAGTGTTAAAGGTTTAGATGGAGAGGAATTTCTTAAGTGTTTTGAAGACAATTTTCTGATTCAGTATGTGGATGTACCTCATAGCGAAGGTGCAAAACTTGACCTACTCTTGGGAAATAAGGCAGGACAGGTGACTGAGGTGTCAGTGGGGAAGCACTTTGGGGCCAGCGACCATAATTCTATTCGTTTTAAAATAGTGATGGAAAAGGATAGACCAGATCTAAAAGGTGAAGTTCTAAATTGGAGAAAGGCCAATTTTGACCGTATTAGGCAAGAACTTTCAAAAGCTGATTGGAGGCAGATGTTCGCAGGTAAAGGGACGGCTGGAAAATGTGAAGCCTTCAGGAATGAGATAACAAGAATCCAGAGAAAGTATATTCCTATCTGGGTGAAAGGGAATGCTGGATGACTAAAGAAATTGAGAGTTTGGTTAAGAAAAAGAAGGAAGCATATGACAGGTATAGACAGGATAGATCGAGTGAATCCTTAGAAGAGTAGAAAGGAAGTAGGAGTATACTTAAGAGGGAAATCAGGAGGGCAAAATGGGGACATGAGATAGCTTTGGCAAATAGAATTAAGGAGAATCCAAAGGGTTTTTACAAATATATTAAGGACAAAAGGGTAATTAGGGAGAGAATAGGGCCCCTCAAAGATCAGCTAGGCGACCTTTGTGTGGAGCTAGAGAAAATGGGAGAGATACTAAATGAATTTTTGCATCAGTATTTACTGTGGAAAAGGATACGGAAGATATAGACTGTAGGGAAATAGATGGTGACATCTTGCATTCCCGCTCCTCCGCCCTTGAGCCCCGCCACTCCAACCGCCACCAGGACAGAACCCCACTGGTCCTCACCTACCACCCCACCAACCTCCATATACAGCGTATCATCCGCCGTCATTTCCACCACCTCCAAACGGACCCCACCACCAGGGATATATTTCCCTCCCCTCCCCATCAAGGTTCCGAAAAGACCACTCCCTCCGTGACTCCCTCGTCAGGCCCACACCCCCCACCAACCCAACCTCCACTCCTGGCACCTTCCCCTGCAACCACAAGAAATGCAAAACTTGCGCCCACTCCTCCCCCCTTACTTCCCTCCAAGGCCCCAAGGGATCCTTCCATATCCGCCACAGATTCACCTGCACCTCCACACACATCATTTATTGCATCTGCTGCACCCGATGTGGCCTCCTCTATATTGGGGAGACAGGCCGCCTACTTGCGGAACATTTCAGAGAACACCTCTGGGACACCCGGACCAACCAACCCAATCACCCCGTAGCTCAACACTACAACTCCCCCCCCCACTCCACCAAGGACATGCAGGTCCTTGGACTCCTCCATCGCCAGACCATAGCAACACGACGGTTGGAGAAAGAGCGCCTCATCTTCCGCCTAGGAACCCTCCAACCACAAGGGATGAACTCAGATTTCTCCAGTTTCCTCATTTCCCCTCCCCCCACCTTGTCTCAGTCAAATCCCTTGAACTCAGCACCGCCTTCCTAACCTGCAATCTTCTTCCTGACCTCTCCGCCCCCATCCCACTCCAGCCTATCACCCTCACCTTGACCTCCTTCCACCTATCGCATTTCCAATGCCCCTCCCCCAAGTCCCTCCTCCCTACCTTTTATCTCAGCCTGTTGGACACACTTTCCTCATTCCTGAAGAAGGGCTTATGCCTGAAACGTCGATTCTCCTGTTCCTTGGATGCTGCCTGACCTGCTGCGCTTTTCCAGCAACACATTTTCACATCTTGCAAAATGTCCAAATTACAGAGGAGGTAGTGCTGGATATCTTGAAACGGTTAAAGGCGGATAAATCCCAGGACCTGATCAGGTGTACCCGAGAACTCTATGGGAAGCTAGAGAAGTGATTGCTGGGCCTCTTGCCAAGATACTTGTATCATTGACAGTCACAGGTGAGGTGCTGGAAGACTGGAGGTTGGCAAATGTGGTGCCACTGTTTAAGAAGGGCGGTAAAGACAAGCCAGGGAACTATAGACCAGTGAGCCTGACCTTGGTGGTGGGCAAGTTGTTGGAGGAAATCCTGAGGGACAGGATGTACCTGTACTTGGAAAGGCAAGGACTGATTCGGGATAGTCAACATGGCTTTGTGCGTGGGAAATCATGTCTCACAAACTTGATTGAGTTTTTTTTGAAGAAGTAACAAAGAATTGACGAGGGCAGAGCGGTAGATGTGATCTATGTGGACTTCAGTAAGGCGTTTGACAAGGTTCCCCATGGGAGACTGATTAGAAAGGTTAGATCTCATGGAATACAGGGAGAATTAGCCATTTGCATACAGAACTGGCTCAAAGGTAGAAGACAAGAGGGTGGTGGTGGAGGGTTGTTTTTCAGACTGGAGGCTTGAGACCAGTGGAGTGCCACAAGGATCGGTGCTGGGCCCTCTACTTTTTGTCATTTACACAAATTATGTGGATGCGAGCATGAGGGGTACAGTTAGTAAGTTTGCAGATGACACCAAAATTGGAGGTGTAGTGGACAGCTAAGAGGGTTACCTCAGATTACAACAGGATCTGGACCAGATGGGCCAATGGGCTGAGAAGTGGCAGATGGAATTTAATTCTGATAAATGCGAGGTGCTGCATTTTGGGAAAGCAAATCTTAGCAGGACTTATACACTTAATGGTAAGGTCCTAGGGAGTGTTGCTGAACAAAGATCTTGGAATCCGGGTTCATAGCTCCATGAAAGTGAAGTTGCAGGTAGATAGGATAGTGAAGGAGGTGTTTGGTATGCTTTCCTTTATTGGTCAGAGTATTGAGTACAGGAGTTGGCAAGTCATCAGGACATTGGTTAGGCCACTGTTGGACTATTGCCTGTAATTCTGGTCTCCTTCCTATCAGAAAGATGTTGTGAAACTTGAAAGGGTACAGAAAAGATTTACAAGGAGGTTGCCAGGGTTGGAGGATCTGAGTGACAGGGAGAGGCTGAACAGGTTGGGGCTGTATTCCCTGGAGCATTGTAGGCTGAGGGGTGACCTTATAGAGGTTTACAAAATTGAGGGGCATGGATAGGATAAATAGACAAAGTCTTTTCCATGGGGTGGGGGAGTCCAGAACTGGAGGGCATAGGTTTAGGGTGAGAGGGGAAAGATATAAAAGAGACCTAAGGGGCAACTTTTTCATGCAGAGGGTGGTAAGTGTATGGAATGAGCTGCCAGAGGATGTGGTGGAGGCTGGTACAACTGTAACATTTAAGAGGCATTTGGATAGGTATATGAATAGGAAGGGTTTGGAGGGATATGGGCTGGGTGCTGGCAGGTGGGACGAGATTGGGTTGGGATTTCTGATCGGCATGAACGGGTTGGACTGAAGGGTCTGTTTCCATGCTGTACATCTCTATGAACTGAGTCTCTCTCCTTACCTAGCAAAATACCAATGGTGGCAGGAAGTAGGTACTTAAGTGGTAATTATTTGGTACCACACTTTCAGAAGAATGTGACAGCATTGGAGAAGGTGCAAAGGGAGTCAATCTGCTCAGTAACATTGATAGATTGGAGAAACTTCAGAGAAAAATCAGTGCAGGTGTTCAAAATCAACAGGATGGGGTTAGACATACTATTTGGGGGTAACTACTCCCATTGGTTCAAGTCAAAAGCCAGAGAACACAAATTTAAGAGTAGTGGCAAAAGGAGCAATGGTGAAATTTTTTGTACAGCAAGTGGTTAGGATCTGGGTGTTATGCATATCAATTAAGTTTTTAAAAGGGAATTAGATAATTACTTGATTTAAAAAAAAGGTCCTGATTATGAGAAAAGGCTGAAGCAGTGGAACTTTTACCGGAGAAGAAGAGCCAGTACGACATGAGTGACTGAATCACCTTCTACAATGGCATAACTATTCCATTTTGAGTCACTAAAGGCAGTTGCAGGGGTGGGGTGGTATATGACTAGGATAGCATGTCATGTCCAGCTGCTAGGTGTGCATTTAGGCCAGTGATCAATGGCAGTAGCATGGAGTGGGACACAACAGTCATAATATGACAACAACAAGAATCAGTGCAACACAGCACTGTGAGGGTGGTTGTGTTGGATGGGGAACAGCGATGTGAAAAAATCCATCAGGATTGTCCAACCAGAATTGAAAACTTTGCAGACTTCAGGGGAAGTGGGCAAAGCAAAGTTTGGGAGAGAAATTACAATTTAACACTTTTTTTGACATTTCTGTACCACCACAGAATAGTTACCACATTTAAAGTTGTTTACTTTAAAAGGTTAAAAATTATGTTCACACACATCTGTACACGAATATGCAGAATGACACATTAATCACCACTGTATTACAGTCTATGTGTTAACACCATTAGGCTATAACACATGGTGTGATCTGAGAAATATATCCAATGAAGCACCAGTCTGAATCTAAAGCTGGGAACTACAAGACTTAACAAAGCATATAACATGAAACATCCATGTTTCTAACGTTATTGAAGATAACTCTAAATAATAATGAAACCACTCTGACTGTATTGCCGCGCCCCCCACCTCTCCACCCCTTACCTGCCTACATCAGTGACACCATTTTGTCCACCCCTTTCGACCCCCCGACTCCCACTCCCGAGCCAAACCACAAACCGAACGCAGAATCTGATGACGTTACCTATCCCTGTGCACAAGTTCCATCACCGTCACGGCTCGGTACGCAGGAACTCGTGACGCGGCACTTCAGTGGGTGAGGGGGTGTGCGCATGTGTGTGTATCCGAGTCCAAGGATCAGACCGAGGCGGTGTGAGAGGGACGGAATGGAATAGATTCCGGATTAGTGGTGCTGGAAGAGCACAGCAGTTCAGGCAGCATCCCAGTAGCTTCGAAATCGACGTTTCGGGCAAAAGCCCTTTTCCTGATGAAGGGCTTTTGCCTGAAACGTCGATTTCGAAGCTCCTCGGATGCTGCCTGAACTGCTGTGCTCTTCCAGCACCACTAATCCGGAATCTGGTTTCCAGCATCTGCAGTCATTGTTTTTACCGGAATGGAATAGAGCCTGCACGGAGCATAATTAAATACACGAGTTTTTTTTATAAGAAAAAACATTAAATGCTAAAAGTATTAGCAAAAGAAATGAGTTGTTTTTGGAGAATTAAGTCGTTAGCTTCCGAAAGCTAATGCTTCCAAATAAACCTGTTGGAGTATGACCTGGTTTTTGTGTGATTTTTAACTTTGTCCACCCCAGCCCAACACCGGCACCTCCAAATCATTTAAATAGACACTCATAATACAAACTTTAGCCACCTCTATCAAGAACACTTGTCAGTTTCACTACAAACCTCCTACAACACAAAGAAGGTGGATCTGAACCATAGGAACATAAGAACCAGATTAGACAATTCAGCTCCTTGAGACTATTCAGACTTTCAATGAGATCATGGCTGATCTGTGATCTAATTTCATACAGCTGCCTTTGGCCCATATCCATATCTCTATGCCTGATGGAGGGCTTTTGCTCGAAACGTCGATTTTCCTGCTCGGATGCTGCCTGACCTGCTGTGCTTTACCAGTATCACTCTAATCTAGACCCTGGTTTCCAGCATCTGTAGTCCTTGTTTTTACCATATCCTTTAATACCTTTGCTTACCAGAGGTACATCTATTTTATATTTAAAGTTAACAACTGATCGAGCATCAACTGCCACTTGTGGAAAACAGTTCAAATCCTCTACCACCCTTAATGTGTGGAAGCACTTTCTAATATCTGTCCTGAATGGTCTTGCCCTAATTCTCCAGACTATGCTCCCTAGTTCTAGACTCCTCATCCAATGGAAATAGTTTATTTTGCCTTTCTTGTTAATATCTTGAAGACTTCAATCAGATCACCCCTTAAACTTCTAGTGAAAACAGGCCTAATTTGTAAAATCTCTTCTCATTACTTAACCCCTGAAGTCCGGGGAATTATTCATGCAAACCTACACTGTACTTCCTCCAGAGATATTATATCCTTCCTAAGGGGTGTTGCCCAAATCTGCAATGAGCTTGGACTGCCTCTATCTCCACTTCTGGCATGTGTTGACCCAGGAGACATAGCAAGCTCATCGCCATTCCCTCCCCAAATGAAATTCCTGAACGCTGTCAGCAAAGGCAATGTTACAGCAAATGCCAATCCCAGGTTCTGATCTCCATGATGAAAATGTGGCCCTATATATACATCATTAACCAATGAAGGGTGAAGAGCTTGGAGGGTACTTGCAGATGGTGGTTTCCCATGTATCTGATACTCTTGTCCTAGATGAAAATGGTCGTGGGTTTGAAAGATGCTGTCTAAGGATCTTTGATGAATTTCTACAGTGCATCTTGTAGATAGTACACACCACTGCTATTAAGTGTCGGTGGTGGAGGGAGTGGATATTTATGGATGTGATATCAATCAAACAGACTGCTTTGTCCTGGATGTTGCCAAACTTCCTGAATATGTTGGTGCTGCAGATATCCAGGCAAATGGAGACTGTGCCTTATAGATGGTAGACAGGATTTGGGGAGTCAGGAAGTGAGTTACTCACCACAGTATGCGTAGCCACTGATCTACTCTTGCAACTACTGTATTTCTAGGCCAAGACCAGTTGAGTTTCTGGACAATGGTAACCCCAGGATGTTGATAGTGGAGCATACAGTGTTGGAAACATCGTTGAATGTCAGGGACAGCGGTTAGATTGTCTCTTAGTGGAGATGATTATTGTCTGGTATTTGTGTACTGCGAATATCACATCATCTTCCCCCTGCTTGTCTAGCTTCTACACCTTACCTGGGGCTTGCCTGTTAATTTTAAAACAGAACCATGGTTTCTTGTAAATGTTCAGAAATGTTTTTTGCACTTTCAGAATTGCATCCTGTGTCATTCATAATACAGCATTGCTTCCACAGAGAGCAGTTCTTCAAACCATGTCTGACATCTTAAAAATCCTAGCTGTATGGCTCCAGCAATCACTCCCAGTGCCTATAATGCAACTTGTGGAAATCCTGACTATCCCTTTTCCTGTGCTGGTAAAAATGGACAGAGCCGAAAATATGGGAGAACTTCTAGATCCCAATCCTGGCCACCATTGTATTTTCCCTCCTGATTGAGGGCGGCATGGTGGCTCAGTGGTTAGCACGGCAGTTTCACAGCACCAGAGACTCAGGTTCAATTCCAGGCTCGAGTGACTGTCTGTGTGGCGTTTGAACATTCTCCCTGGGTCTGCATTGGTTTCCTCTAGGTCCTCCGGTTTCCTCCCACAATCCAAAGATGTGCAGGTCAGGTGAATTGGTCATGCTAAATTGCCCATAGTGTTCAAGGATATGTAGGCTAGGTGTGTTAGTCAGGGATATAGGTAGGGGAATGGGTCTGTGTGGGTTACTCTTTGGAGGGTTGGTGTGGACCTGTTGGGCTGAAGGACCTTCCATTCAGTAAGGATTCTAAAAAAAATTCTAAGATTGTGTTCCCTTCCAAATAGATTAATGGAAATGTAGCCCAAGGGCTTGAAACTGATCTAGCAATCCATTATTCTAGGATCATAACAGAATGCAAATTCCTTTCTTTAATTGTACTTAGAGAAAAATCAACTGGGAGAAAGTGAGGACTGCAGATGCTGGAGATCAGAGCTGAAAAATGTGTTGCTGATAAAGCGCAACAGGTCAGGCAGCATCCAAGGAGCAGGAGAATCGACATTTCGGGGTTCCTGAAGAATGTCTCTACCATGTTCGAATGACCTCCCTGCCTGTTTCCTGTAAGTAATCTAATCTAAAAAGGCCGAGAGGTCGAGTTGACTCCACTATTTCTTGAGATCAAGAAATCTGTCCTAACCTAGGCTGACCTGTGCCCAAGGGGCTAAAGGTGCTTCCTCATACCAATCTTGTTTCAAGTTAGGGCCATAGTAAATTTCTGTACCTTCTAGGTCTCGACCAGCAATGTATTTGGAATCTCACAGGTTGCCACTTACTGCTGTATCAGGAGGTCATCAACAACCTTTTCAAGAGGGTTTATGACTTCATGAAATATCAGTTGGATGGAAACAGCACGCTGAGCAGTTCATAGGCTTTGCAGGCCTGGCTGATTTCTTGTGAATGCAGAGTATGATTGACTACACACAGTGCCACTGGCAAGACACCCTCTGAAAACAGAACTGCATTTAACAAAAAGAAGTGTTTCTATTTCTTAAACACACACATCATGTGCGAGCTTTGAATACAGATTCTTCAGGAGTATGCCAGGTAGGACCCATGATGCCATGGCACACTCAAGTACACACCTGTTTAGTAGCCGCAGTTATGGCCCGATACCTGGCCTCTGACCCCATTGAGGTGCTCCTGTGTTGATGCTGAGTAATACCAGTCAAAGCTCCAGATAGGCTACCATACTTAGGCTTATTGAAAATGCATTTCCATTGTCTGAATCAGACACAAAGTGGAGGACTGCAGATGCTGGAGGTCAGAATCAAAAGGTTGGGGCTGGAAAAGTACAGCAGGTCAGGCAGCATCCAAGGAGTAGGAGAATCAACATTTCGGGCATAAGCCCTTCATTGGGAATGTAAGTCAAGAGGGCCCTTCAATTTAACTTAGAGAGGGTGTGCTGCGCCCTGCAAAATCTAGTTGTGTAAAGAAGAGAACAGCTAATGCCTAACAAGGAACAGGCAGCACAGGCCTTACTGGATGATGGTGATGAAGCAGAGGAGATACAGAAGGGGAACATGAACATCTTTCTGCTACAGATGCCTGAGTAGTTGAGGTATAAAAAATGCAATGTAAGTGAGAGAAAACCTTATCCTCACATATGCAAAGAAGATCAGCTGGGCAAATGTCATTCATATCCAAACTCTCCATTAACTCTGTTTGAAAATGTGCTTAATTCTGTTGGCTGGTCTTATAAACTGACACTAGATAAGAAAAGTCTTGGATTAGGTTGACTTCTTACCTCTGAGGCAGAATGTCATGGATGAAGTATCACTCAAAAAATAGATAAACTTATTACTTTTCATGAACACAGGCGATCTCAAGATGCCTTACAGCCAGAGTGCTGGCTGTTTGGTCTGGATATAGTCACTTACACCCAGCATATTTCTGAATTGAAGTGAAACAATTAATGACAGCAAACTGATTGACGCCAGACAGGCAATCACAATGGGAAGGGCAGAGGCCCTTCTATGGCTTCCTTGGGAATAAGTTAATAAACCAACACTGATCATGCACCCAGGACAGGATTGTTCATGAGCTCTTTATGTAAACCACTGAAAATGTCCCACAGAGGGAGTGCTAAAAGTTAAGCCTTGGCAGGAGATAACCTGAAAAGCAAGTAGAATCATCTCAGTCAAAGATCATTGTCAAAATGACTGACAGTCATTTCAGATTGACAACTTGATGGGTAACTATATGATTCAATTGAAATTGTTTTGTTTAACGTTCTTAGTAGAGGCATAGGATTTATGTGAAATTGTATCAATCATAATTCCTGGTCTCTGAGCTTAAGGAAGAGGTAAAATTACCTACAGCTTAGTGCAGAGCTGAATCATGCCTGTGCTCCAATTGCCATCTGGTACATTTGATTTAACAGCTGCCTGTTTCCACAAATAGGACTGTCACTTTCAGTTATCAGACCACCCAGGGTCCACATCATTCCTTCTGAGTGCTGAATTATCCAGAAAAGGCAAGAGCTTACTGATGGCTAGAGGGTGAAATTTTAACAGGTCAGTTTTACCTATGATGGGTAAAAGAGGGAATATTTTGTATTTGGAAGGTACCCATCAGTACGGCAGCATGCCGCAAAGTGCTTTATAACTAATAAAAAGCACAAAATCTCCCCCAACAATGCATACAAACACTCTCTGACCTATTCCCTCTATCCCTGACTCCTTCACACTCTTTCCCTATCTCTCTCACTCTCTCATTATCCATTAAACTCTTACTCCCTGACTATATCTCTCTCACCACAACTCCCCAATCCCTTATTATATGTGCTCCCTCATTCTTATAGAACATAGAACATAGAACATAGAACAATACAGCACAGAACAGGCCCTTCGGCCCACGATGTTGTGCCGAACTTCTATCCTAGATTAAGCACCCATCCATGTACCTATCCAAATGCCGCTTAAAGGTCGCCAATGAATCTGACTCTACCACTCCCACGGGCAGCGCATTCCATGCCCCCACCACTCTCTGGGTAAAGAACCCACCCCTGACATCTCCCCTATACCTTCCACCCTTCACCTTAAATTTATGTCCCCTTGTAACACTCTGTTGTACCCGGGGAAAAAGTTTCTGACTGTCTACTCTATCTATTCCTCTGATCATCTTATAAACCTCTATCAAGTCACCCCTCATCCTTCGCCGTTCCAACGAGAAAAGGCCGAGAACTCTCAACCTATCCTCGTACGACCTACTCTCCATTCCAGGCAACATCCTGGTAAATCTTCTCTGCACCCTCTCCAAAGCTTCCACATCTTTCCTAAAGTGAGGCGACCAGAACTGCACACAGTACTCCAAATGTGGCCTAACCAAAGTCCTGTACAGCTGCAACATCACTTCACGACTCTTGAATTCAATCCCTCTGCTAATGAACGATAATACTCCATAGGCCTTCTTACAAACTCTATCCACCTGAGTGGCAACCTTCAAAGATCTATGTACATAGACCCCAAGATCCCTCTGTTCCTCCACCTGACCAAGAACCCTACCATTAACCCTGTATTCCGCATTCTTATTTGTTCTTCCAAAATGGACAACCTCACACTTGACAGGGTTGAACTCCATCTGCCACTCCTCAGCCCAGCTCTGCATCATATCTAAGTCCCTCTGCAGCCGACAACAGCCCTCCTCACTGTCCACAACTCCACCTATCTTTGTATCATCTGCAAATTTACTGACCCACCCTTCGACTCCCTCATCTAAGTCATTAATAAAAATTACAAACAGCAGAGGACCCAGAACTGATCCCTGCGGAACTCCACTTGTAACTGGACTCCATGCTGAATATTTACCATCTACCACCACTCTCTGACTTCGACCGGTTAGCCAGTTTTCTATCCAATTGGCCAAATTTCCCTCTATCCCATGCCTCCTGACTTTCCGCATAAGCCTACCATGGGGAACCTTATCAAATGCCTTACTAAAATCCATGTACACTACATCCACTGCTCTACCCTCATCCACATGCTTGGTCACCTCCTCGAAGAATTCAATAAGACTTGTAAGGCAAGACCTACCCTTCACAAATCCGTGCTGGCTTTCCCTAATCAAGCAGTGTCTTTCCAGATACTCGTAAATCCTATCCCTCAGTACCCTTTCCATTACTTTGCCTACCACAGAAGTAAGACTAACTGGCCTGTAATTCCCGGGGTTATCCCTATTCCCTTTTTTGAACAGGGGCACAACATTCGCTACTCTCCAGTCCCCTGGTACCACCCCCGTTGCCAGTGAAGACGAGAAGATCATTGCCAACGGTACTGCAATTTCCTCTCTTGCTTCCCACATAATCCTAGGATATATCCCGTCAGGCCCGGGGGACTTGTCTATCCTCAAGTTGTTCAAAATGTCCAACACATCTTCCTTCCTAACAGGTATCTCTTCTAGCTTATCAGTCCGTTTCACACTCTCCTCTTCAACAATACGGTCCCTCTCGTTCGTAAATACTGAAGAGAAGTACTTGTTCAAGACCTCTCCTATCTCTTCCGACTCAATACACAGTCTCCCACCACTGTCCTTGATCGGACCTACCCTCGTTCTCGTCATTCTCAGGTTTCTCACATACGCATAGAATGCCTTGGGGTTATCCTTGATCCTATCCGCCAGGGATTTTTCATGCCCTCTCTTAGCTCTCCTAATCCCTTTCTTCAGGTCCCTTCTGGCTATCCTGTATCCCTCCACTGCTCTGTCTGAACCTTGTTTCCTCAACCTTATGTAAGCCTCCTTCTTCCTCTTTACTAGACATTCAACCTCCCTCGTCAACCAAGGCTCCCTCACACGACCATTTCTTTCCTGCCTGATCGGTACATACATATCAAGGACACGTCGTATCTGCTCCTTGAAAAAGTTCCACATTTCCACCACATCCTTCCCTGACAGCCTATGCTCCCAACGTATGCTCCTCAAATCCTGTCTTACAGCATCGTAATTTCCCTTCCCCCAATTGTAAAAACTTCCTTGTTGTGCGCACCTATCTCTCTCCATAACCATCTCCCCTTACAAACTCTATCCACCTGAGTGGCAACCTTCAAAGATCTATGTACATAGACCCCAAGATCCCTCTGTTCCTCCACCTGACCAAGAACCCTACCATTAACCCTGTATTCCGCATTCTTATTTGTTCTTCCAAAATGGACAACCTCACACTTGGCAGGGTTGAACTCCATCTGCCACTCCTCAGCCCAGCTCTGCATCATATCTAAGTCCCTCTGCAGCCGACAACAGCCCTCCTCACTGTCCACAACTCCACCTATCTTTGTATCATCTGCAAATTTACTGACCCACCCTTCGACTCCCTCATCTAAGTCATTAATAAAAATTACAAACTCATTCACTCATTCACTCTTCACCTGACTTGCACTTCAACTCTGACTTCCTCTGAACTTCCTTTCTCTTACTCTGTCTCCCTACCTTCCTACTCACTAATCCTATCTCTTCCCTCGCCAGCAAGTCATCTATTGGACAAGTTTACTCCAGAGTGAGGCTTTAAATAACAACCATCTGATTTTGAGGGGAAAATAGTCACTACTGAACTGAAGTTATCACCCTGGTCAGCAATAAAAATTAGAATACGCACCTTTAAGATCTTCGTCTCTCATGTGAGCTTCTAATTATAAATCAATCCAGAGTGTTACAGCTAGGATTTAATCCAGTTTGCCTGCAGCTTATGGCTAAAAAGACCAGGGAAATTTGATTGACAGTTGGGTGATTGCCTTGTACCCGTAAGTACTACCAGCTTTATGAAAGAGCTGGAATTCCAGGTCCTAGCAGTTGGGTAATGATTAAAGCATGAAGTGCAACATTGAGCTGCGTCTATCAATCATTTATTTGCAAGTCAAGTTGAATGTCTTATCTTCTTTCCTGGCTGTGTCCAATTAACTGATTCCAGCTGAACTAATGTTGGATAGGGGCACTTTAACTAGCCTCAAGATTTTTGTACTAGGAGGCAACATGATTAACAGGTAGGTCTGTCTGTCGACCTCTCCTCACACCCACCACCACCACCATCCACTGACCATAACCCTCTGGGAAGTCCATTCCACTTGTAGAAATCAGTAAGTGTCAGGGGTGCTGGTTCTTTGCCCCCTCTCCCCAAGTACATATTGACCGATGCTAATGTAACAAGCACAGCACAGGTCAAGGATGGAATTTGGGACTGGCAGCCAGTTACCTCACCAATGTGGTTCAGTTGCTCACTGAATGAACTCACTGAGTTCTCAGATAGTTGATACTTTCAATAGCGATAAGGAAATTGACAGGACATTTCCCACCTGATTAAAGATGAAGTCACCATTGTCCCAGGGAGTGGCTGTCTCATTAGAGAAAGACAGCTAGTGGTGCCTCACCTCAGGGAAGGGTTGAGAAAACAGGATCTTCATGGTAACCTCAGCCAGTGCAGGAATTGAATGCATACGCTTGGCGTCACTCTGTACTGCAAACCAGCTGTCCAGAAAACTGAGCTAACTGACCCCCCTATCCTCCAGATAAACAGAACAGAGAGGTCAGCTTTCAGCCAGACTTCGAGATGCTCTCCCACCTGCTGCACTTCAGTTGTAGACCTCTTTGAGACTGAACAGAAAGGGATTTTTTTAAAATTATAACTTTGAAAAGTTTGGAGTGAGACTGCCTCCATCTTGGGAGTGCCATTTTTTTCTCAGTTACCTGAAAAGGCAACACACTGTATCTGACAGCTGATCCATCTGCCTTCATGAAATGCATCTGAAAATGTTCTACGGAAGAATTATAAGTTAAATCTACTGCAACCAGTGCAGAGGCCCAAAATCTGGGCCTGATTCTTCAGTACAGCATGGAGACAGACTCTGGTTGGATAAAGTGATGCTGGGAGATGGCAAGATGGTGGAATCTAATGGGTGATTTCAATTCACATGGAAGTTCAGTCAAACTAATTAGCACCAATGCTGCTAAGGAAGAATTCCGAGAGTGTGTGTAAGATGGGTTTCTGGAGCATAACATCAAGACACCAACTAGGAATTGGGCTATTTTAAATATAGTATCATGCAATCAGAAAGGACTAACTAATATTAATCATCTTAATATCTAGGATTTATTTGGAAAAAAGTGACAATAACATGATGGAGTTTTAAAATATGTTTGAAAGTAACATAGTTCATTATGAAATTAGGGTTCTAAATCTAAACAAAAGAAAATATGAAGGTTTGAGAGTCAAGTTGGCTATGGTGGATTGGGAAAATGCAATGACAAATTTGACAGTAGTCAAGCAATGGCTAGTGTTTAAAGAAGTGTGATAGCAAATATACATTCAACAAACTCTAGTAAGAAACAGTAGTTAACAGAAGTTAAATATTGCACTAGAGAAGGACATGGCTTGTAAAGTTTTCAGGAAAAGTGGTAAGCCCATAGATTAGAATCCGGAAAAGGGGGACCATAAAACTGTGAATGGGCAAAGAGAACATAAATGCAAGATAATGAGAAATATAATTCCATACTGTAAAGGGTTCTTCAGATATATGAAATAAAAAACAAATTTGGGTCCATTGCAGGCAGAAATGGGAATTTAAAATGAGGAATATGAAAATATCAGAGAAATTAAATAATTACTGTGCTCATGGCTGAAGCTATAGAAAATTTCATAGTAATACTGATTAAGAAAAGCACTTGTGAACAGGACTAATTGAAAGAAACTTGTTAAAATGCAAAAGAAAATTGGATTGAAAGTTGACAAAATCCCTGGATCAGATGAGCAAAATCCCAGAAGGATATTGAAGAAAATGGCTATAGAGATTGTGGATGGATTGGTGACTATTTTCCAAAATTCTATGGATTCTAGGAAAGTTCCTGCAGATTGGAAAGTTGCAAATGTAACCCCATTTGAAGAGAGAAAATGAGGAACTATAGACTTACGATCGGGAAAAAAGTTAGAATCTACTATATTAGATGTGAAACTGAAAACTTAGAGAATAATAATATGATTGGGTGGATTCAATGTGGATTTATAAAGGGTAATCATGTTTGACAAACCTGTTGGAATTTTATGAGAATGATATTTTAGCTTAGTCAAAGGATGTGGTGGTTTTGAATTTTCAGAAGGCTTTAAATAGGACTCTACACAGGATAGTAAACAAAATCAGAACACACAAGACGAGGTTAATATATATCATGTTCATGATAATAGTCTTATAATCAATTGCTCATCAGTGATGCATTATTTTATTTGAAACAGTAAAAGATGAGACAAGCGATGAAGCTGACCTAACAGCAAATCGATGGATCTCTTGAATGTACAACTTGTAGTCTTTGAGCAGACTAATTGCCTGGCAGAATTGCAACATTGAATACATACAGCACATGGACCCCTTAAAGATGGGCTCTCTTAAAATGCAAGCTACACATAGAAATCCCCCTCATTTCCGAAGGAAAGTGTAACTATTTAAATTAACAAGTGAGTCTCTATGACAATCGGGTAATTTGGAGATACATCCAGATCTCATAAGATTATTTTGTTTGGAGGCTCCTGTTTATATTGTTGAGTTTTTCTTTCATGGACTCCAGTTGTTGTCCCAAAATTTGCTTATCCTGGCACACCACAACCAAGCTTTGCTTCAGATCAGCCAGTTGTTCTTCCATCTGTTTTGAATGGGGCAAATTTCCTTGACATTTCCTGTTTTGTTCCTTAAGAGCTTCCAGCTCATTTAGAAGCTTTTGTTTTTACAGTTTGGATTATTCATTTTCTATCAAAATTTTAACTTCCTGTTGCATATTTTTTCCCTTCATAATGTGGTCTAATAACTATAGTATCTTCAATGTTTCTTTCTTCTTGTTTTCTTTGAAGTCTGGAATATTTACTGCTTCAATGGTTGTTAAGTTGTCTGATTGTTCTGCTTGAGTTCTTTCATCATTGACATTTAGAGTCATAGAGAGGTACAGCATGGAAACAGGCCCTTCGATCCAACTCGACCATGCTGACCAGATATCGTAACCCAATCTAGTCCCATTTGCCAGCACTTGGCCCATATCCATGTCAACCCTCCCTACTCATATATCCACCCAGATGCCTTTTAAATGCTGTAATTGTACCAGCCTCCATCACTTCCTCTGGCAGCTCATTTCATACATGTAGCACCCTCTGTGAGAAAAAGGCACCCCTTAGGTCCCTTTTATATCTTTTCCCTCTCACGCTAAATCCATGCCCTCTAGTTCTGGACTTCCCTATCCCAGGGAAAAGACCTGGTGTATTAATCCTATCAATACCCCTCATCATTTTATAACCCTCTATAAGGTCACCTTTCACTCTGACACTCCAGGGAAAACAGTCCCAGCCTAATCAGCCTCTCCCTATACGTCAAATCCTCCAACCCTGGCAACATTCTGTAAATCTTTTCTGAATCCTTTCAAGTTTCACAACATCCTTCCGATAGGAAGGAGACCAGAATTGCACGCAAAATACCAACAGCGGCCTAACCAGCGTCCTGTACTGCTGCATATCTGGTCGGCATGGACAGGTTGGACCGAAGGGTCTGTTTCCATGCTGTACATCTCTATCACTCTATGACTCCCAGTCTTATACTCAAATGCTCTGACCAATAAAGAAAAGCATATCAAACACCTTCTTCACTATCCTATCTACCTGCGTCTCTACTTTCAAGGAACTATGAACCTGCGTTTAGATTAGATTACTTACAGTGTGGAAACAGGCCCTTCGGCCCAACAAGTCCACACCGCCCCGCCGAAGCGCAACCCACCCATTCCCCTACATTTACTCCTTACCTAACACTACAGGCAATTTAGCGTGGCCAATTTACCTGACCTGCACATTTTTGGACTGTGGGAGGAAACCCACGCAGACACGGGGAGAACGTGCAAACTCCACAAAGTCAGTCGCCTGAGGCGGGAATTGAACCCGGGTCTCTGGCGCTGTGAGGCAGCAGTGCTAACCACTGTGCCACTGTGCCGCCCACTAATCTAATCTGCGTTCCAAGGTCTCTTTGTTCAGCAACACTCCCCAGGACCTTACCATTAAGTGTATAAGTCCCGCTCTGATTTGCCTTTCCAAAATGCAGCACCTCACATTTATCTAAATCAAACTCCATCTGCCACTTCTCAGCCCATTGGCCCATCTGTTCAAGATCCTGTAGTAATCTAAGGTAACCTTCTTTGCCGTCCACTACACCTCAACTTTGGTGTCACCTGCAAACTTTCTAACTATACCTCCTATGTTCACATCCAAATGATGATATAAATGATGAAAAGTAGTGGACCCAGCACCAATCATTGTGGCACTCCAATGGTCACAGGTCTGATTTCTGAAAAGACTACTTTCTGAGTGTTTTTTGCATCTCCTTGTTGTGTGCACTGTGCATCTTCTCCTGTTTTGCAGGTCTGCCATTTTCTCTGGCATTGCTTTGAACTTAAGCCCATGTTTCTGTGGCAGCTCCTGCTGATTCTGATCTGTTTTATGTACCTGCTATTTCAGATCTTCCTGTGTACCAGCAAATTTTTCATGAGATTGATCTTGCTTCCTTTCTTTCTACTTCAGTTCTGCATTTGTCTTTGTGAGCTGAGCAGAGGTATCCCCTAAAGTTATCAATACCTCAGAGGTTGCACTTACCTTGAGCTAGCAGTGAAACCTTTCTCTACTGAATTTTCATTTTCCTCTCCATGACAGAAAGTTAAGATTTTAGCTCCAACTAATTCAGTAGAAAGTGAAATATTCCACTTTTCCTTCATGTTTGGTTCTGCAAGCTTCAGTTTCTTGAACATTGTGCTGCAGCTTCTATTGTGTTTCTGACATTAAACTGATTCCAATGAATTGTGACTGGCATTAGGTTATGGCATGCTGATAGATATGTAAATGCTGGTACAGCAGTGTCTGTAATGTAGAACATCTGCAACCTACAAGCGGATAGAAATTGGTAAACTATTGTAGTTTGGAAGTTTAATATTCATAGATTTCATCATTGCTTCCCATATGTGTTGGTTTTTTAGAATTTGCAGGAATAAAGTATCGGTACTTACCTTGGTTAATAACAATTAGCTACTACAGTGTGGAAGCAGACCATTCGAGTCTGCACCACACCTCAGAAGAGCATTCCTTTCCCTCCCCCTCCCAGACCCATCCTCCTACCCTATTCCTATAACTGTGCATTCCTATGGCTAATCCACCTAGTCTGCACATCCTTGGACACTATGGACTATTTAGCATGGCCAATCCACCTCGCCTGCACATCTGTGGACTGTGGGAGGAAACCGGAGCACCCAGAGGAAACCCACCCAGACATGGGGAGAATATGTAAACTCCACACAGACAGTCGCCCAAGGCTGGCATTGAACCTGGTTCCCTGGCCCTGTGAGACAGCAGTGCTAACCACTGAGCCATCGGGCCACCAAAGTTTTTGAGTACAGCCAATTTGAATTTTTGAAAACGCCTTGGACATTGATGTTTTCCATGGGATTGCCAATATGAAATATGTGTTCACAACTCTTTGTCTTGCATCCATTGGTAAACCTTTGTGCTGAATGCCAGTGGGCGAAAGTGAGGACTGCAGACGCTGGAGATCAGAGTCAAGATTAGAGTGGTGCTGGAAAAGCACAGCAGGTTAGGCAGTATCCAAGGAGCAGGAAATTCAACATTTCAGGCAAAAACCGTTCATCAGGAATGAAAGTGCTTTTGCCTCAAAACGTCAATTTTCCTGCTCCTCGTATGCTGCCTGACCTGCTGTGCTTTTTCAGCACCACTCTAACCCTGCTGAATACCAGTGTTGAAGCCACTCCAACGAGTACAGATAACCATTGACCAGCTAATAGTAGCCAATACACTATCATAACCATGGATCCTAAGAGCAGACACCACTAGTGGCAGGCCAAGCAGATCATGCTGAGGAACAAGACTGTGACCAAGTTCCCAAGCAGCTTCCAATTGGTAGATGACAAAGTTTAGCAGGGATACATCCTGCACAAATGCAGTGACTTTCCTGTTTGAAGGAACCATCAAATGGGTGAATAATTAAGCCTCTCACCTCCACTTAAATGTTAAAATTTATTATGTTAAAATGCTACATATAAAGAGTGCTTTAATGGTTTTCTTAAAGCAAGTATTCACTTACATCAAGGAGATGGTTTTGCCTCCCTTGTCACTTTGGGCTCTGTCTATCCTTGTTTGGAGCATGGGGGAGAAACAACAGAGGAGTGGAGTGCAACTGGACCAAAGTATAGGAGTTAAAGTTTCAGACAGTAGAATGGAGAGTCTAAGGAAGAAATCTTTTGGAATGCATTCAAAAAGAGAATACAGGAAGTTAAGCTCAGCCCACGGTGCAATTATCACTATCGACTATTGGTATTGCTAGAGAAAGTCCTGTGAGTAATTAGACCCTTCTGATCATCACTCTCAGTCTGTATACCATCTGAAGTAAAGGGGATTTTTGTGCTGTACAAAGATGTAACTTCAGCAGACCTTTTTATAATTGCAGTAAAGCAGTAGAATTAGGGGCAGGAAAGCCTCATAGATCAGATCTAACCATTTCCCCTGGGGAAAGGTTATGCATAAAAGAGGAAAGAGAGCAATAATGTCACAATCAAAGAACTTTCATTTCTTGCAATGAATGACATTTCAGAACAGCACTCATTTCACAATTATTCATTTCCCGACAGTTCACAGGTTATTTATTTATTGATTCCATTTGATCTAAAAATAATACATTAGCCCTAAAAATGTACCTTAACTGCCTTGGATATATTGGTGGAATAGGTAAAGGGAGTATTACTCTGTATCTAACTTATGCCACATTTGTTCTGTGAGTTTTTGGTGGGAGAGTGAACTTTGCAGTGTCTAACCTGTGCTGTACTCCCCTGCAGGATTTGTCATGCTGACTTGCATGTATAGCTTTTAAACAGGCCCCTCACAGAGAAGGCAAAAGCAGCAACCTTTAGCTACCTCATTTTGCAAATCTGCAGATATTTCTACTTCTGTGGTTTTAGAATAGCTCAGTACAAATGTGCTGAGTTGTGCAGGAAATATGTCTGTGATCATGTAGACCAATGCCACAGTGACACAGGCCAGGCTGTCTGACCAGCATAGAGAACAGGATCACTAAGTGATTAAAATCCCTTTCCTTTCCCCTAAAGTTACAAATAGGGCAGAGCTTACCTGGTTCTTATCCCCATCACCCAATGACCTTCCTGGGGGTGTGACCTTCCTGGATGTGTGTGTGTGTGTGGCCAAACCAGCGAAAGTGAGGACTGCAGATGCTGGAGATTAGAGTCAAGACTTGAGTGGTGCTGGAAAAGCACAGCAGGTCAGGCAGCATCTGAGGAGCAGGAAAATCAACGTTTCGGGCAGGAGCCCTTCATCAGGAATTTATTTCAGCTTATTTAGTCAGCATTATATCATGGGACTGAATAGGCATCACCATGCGTTGTCTAGGCTCAGCAATAAGGTGAGATGAAGATTGAACTCAACACAGATATTCAGGAGAGGAGGGAGAAAAACGAAGATAAATAAATCCCAGCACTTCTATATTGTGTGCCTAAAATGTAGGCATATGCCTTAGCCCTCAGCACATTGTGGCAGATCTATCCTATACACTTTGAGTAAACCTTTGTTGGCTGAAAAATACTTTGAGACAACAGGTCACCATGAAAGGCACAATAAAAGCAAACTTATAAAAGTAAGCCTGTCGTTCTTTCTTTCCCAATTTTTCTTTTGTAGTTGTGCAGTTTTGTCAATGGTAAAGTCGTTAATCAGTGGTTAATATAAAATTGCACTGTGCTGCAATTCGTAAATCTTTATTTCAAGACTAAAGAATTTAATTTGTTTGTAATTTTCTCATTGGATGAGTGTATTACAGTGTTTAAGTGCCATGTAATAGCATAGAAATGAACAGGATTGTACAAAAATAAAGAAAATCTATTTTTCTCAGCATTTACATAAGGAGGCTGAAGAGATGCATGCTAAAAATACATAAAATATAGCCTTTCTGCTGTGTTGTGGAATGGATTCTAAACTAGACAGGCTGTACCTTTAAGGTAGTTGCAAGACATTGACATGTGACATTTTGGTATAAAGGTACTTGTCTCACCTTTAGTGCAGCAGTTAGTTGAGAGTGTATAATGTGCAGTAACTTCAATAAGCATAAAATGCACACATGATGTGTGTACATTTGTGATATATTAGCCTTGTAAATACTTAGTGTTGGAAGTAAATTTCAAGATATCTTACACAATAGAACCTCACTATCTGTGATATACATCACATGGGCTAACATATAGTAAACTACAAACAGCATTGTGACCCCTGTAAGCGGGTACTAAAAGCTAGGTAAAAACAATGACTGCAGATGCTGAAAACCAAATACTGGATTAGTGGTGCTGGAAGAGCACAGCAGTTCAGGCAGCATCCAACGAGCAGCGAAATCGACGTTTCGGGCAAAAGCCCTAGTCATGACTGTTAGCTAGTAGCAGTAAGTGGAAATGAAAGACTGAAAATATGACAGTATTGTGGCAGTTGACAAAGTCTTTTTCCCAGTGTCATTTTTCAATCTATCTGAGTTCAGAACTGAAGCTACAACTACAACCAAAACTAAATTGCCAAAACTAAAAGCTACAAGCCTATGTTGAAACACAGGGAGGACTCTATATCTCTCTGTATTAAAGAAGAAACAAAAAATGACAGCCACAGAATGCTGCTGCTCCAATTTAATAAAAATGGTCCTGAAAGTATAGGTTGAAAAGATTCCTAGAAGAAAATATGGTTTAAAAACAGTGCAAAAACAAAAACAAACCTCACGCAATGTTCACTCCTTCTTGGAATGAACACCACCTACAGGCAAAAACCTGCAACTACAAGTAATTTTAAATGAACCACAACATGCAATTTAAAAAAAAAAGACAAAACCAATAAAAACACGGAAGAACACTACACTGTTGTGCAGATCCTTACATTAGAATATTAAGAGCAAAAAAAAGAAAGCAAATGATAATCATGGATTAGCATCCATTGACATTTGATTAGAACTTGAGTTATTTAAAGAAAATATCAATTTTACTTTATGGACCAGCAGATAACTACCCGAAGAACAAGAGGCAGTCAAACTTCTTCCTTTGGATTCTGAAGGATTAGGAAGAACAAAATCCTCTAGGATTTCTGATGATGACCACAAATATCCTGACACAATTTTTCAGATTTTAGAAAATCAATTTTAAGTTTGAGTTGATTTCAGGATATACTATACAGGCTTGAATTCATTGTCAGACTGACAATAGCCAGGTGAAGCAATTGACTGATTTGTAGTGCTGTGGTGATGTAAAGATACAGAATGTGATTTCACTGAATCAAACTCTGCTAAAAAGGCTGATGGAACTGATTATTGCCTCTGCATCTATTGAATTTTTCTAAAAGGCCCTTCTTGAAAAAGCTGAAAAATATACCATCATTGATGCTGTATTATATGAAGGATTTGTGATATTTCTCAGCAATTGAAGCAATTGCTGAGAAATTGCTGAGCAGGCCAGCAGCATCTGTTAGTGCTTGACACTGCAACAATTGCAACCATTAACAGGTTCAATACAACAACCAAACATTGCATGAGGTGTGGCCTGTCTCACACACCAAGACAATGTTCAGCATTTCATGTCAAATGCATGCTACATTTCACAAGAGGAATTTGGGCTAAAACAAGTACGAAGTCCAAACACTCAGAGAAACCAAAGTAAACATAATACTCCACAGCAGCACGTGAAGAAGTGTCAACCAAGGAACAATGCCAAAGAACCTTTAATGTTCCATCATTGGCAAGCAAACATGTTAAAAAAAGTCCAGGAGGTAATCGCAATGTTCCAGCTTGCAGCCCCAAGTCACACAGTACATGTGGTAAACTTGACAAACCACATAGACACTTTCAGAAAATCTGAAGCCTTTATTTCCATCTAAATGATATGTCCAAAAGGAATTGACAATATGTATATTGTGCAAAAATCAACACTGATCCAACTGCACATATCATCCCCCTGTTCATTTTCCGTAAGATATACTTAGGAAATTGTACAATGTGGTGCAGTCCCCAGATAAGCTAACTGTTCACAATTGGTTTGACATTCCATGCATTGGTAGCATCGATCTTAAATGCCAGTTTGAATCCTTGGGATGGCCATCCCAAACCTTTTACATTTTTGAAGTATTTAGACTTCAGATCACTGGATTTTCAGCTTATATGAGTCTACTATTACTATGCTCCACAACATAGCAATTCTCTCATTGCTACACCAATGATTCCAAATTGACTTGTATATCTCAGTCAGAGCTGAGCAGATTCAGCAAACTGCATCAGACAGTGACCAGCTGCAACAGTTCAAGAAGATCATCATCAATGATGACCAGAGTGCATCTAGGAAGTCCTCAAACTAATAGCTTCCTTCTGATGAACTAGGACTCTGCAAGAACGTAATTTTAAATACATGCAATTCTGCAAACTCTATGTCAAGACACGTCAGACCATATACACAGAGGTTACATGGGTGCAGAAAAAACTAAGCCATTGATGCTTGAATCTACATGTTAATGCAGCATTGATAAGGATATTAATCATTGGTCACATGACGTAAAGCGCAAATGGCACCATTTTCCAATCTCACATGACACTGCTTCCATTGAGACAGATTTAGAGTGCCAACATTACTTTTATAAATCCTTGGGACATGAATATCATTGGTAAAGACAACATTTATTTCCCATGCAATTTGATCTTACATCCTTCCAAGATGAGCTGCAGAGGAGTTGTAGTGTCTGGATGATCAAGGGTTCTTGCTCTCCACACCCACCCCTAAGCATTCTGCTTTCCATGCCATGTCAATTGATCTATGATTTTTCCACTCCCCCATTGGGAGGGTGTGTGGAGTTTGCATATTCTCCCCGTGTCTGCGTGGGTTTCCTCTGGGTGTTCCAGTTTCCTCCCACAATCTAAACATGTGCAGGTTAGGTGAACTGGCTATGCTAAATTGCCCAGAGGTTAAGTGAATTATTCAGGGGTAAATGTAGAGTAATGGAGAATGGGTTTGGGTGGGTTACTCTTCAGAAGATCAGTGTGGACTTGTTGGGCCAAACAGCCAGTTTCCACACTGTAGGGATTCTAATTCTAATTCCATCAATACTCCCTCTCAGCCTATGATTCCCCTCCTGACCAGAAATTCTCCTGAACTGCAAGACTCCCCTCAACTCCAGTGAGCAGTCAGCCTACCTGCTGTACTCCCTGATCCACAATATCCTGAGCCACTGAATACTGAACAGTAATGTTCCTGACTCGTGATACCTGACCCCTAACACCCCATCGATGAAAGCCCAACCATGATCCCCTCAACCTGTGTTACCCTGACTTCTAATGTCCCATACACAATATCTCTGATCCATGATAGCCACAGCTCAGTGACAGCCCCAGCTAGTAATATCTTCTGACTCACTATACCACTAATCTGCAATATTCCCAAACCATGCTATCCCTGACCCTTGATATCTACCAACCTGTGATAAATGCTAATTTGCAATCTCCTTCATAGATACATTGAGTGAGTGGACAAAGGTCTGGCAGATGGAATACAATGCTAGGTGAACTGGCTATGCTAAGTCATACATTTTGATAGGAGTAACAGCAACCTTTGATACCCCTCATCCATGATCTTACTGACGTACGACAACCATCCCCCAACCCTGAGCCTGTGATCTCCTGCCAACCTACTATCTCCCCTTCCCTCTCTCCCCAACGCATCAAGGTTTTTATGAATTTTTGCATTCTCAACCTTCATTTGCAACTTGGTATGGAATTTCCCGCAGAGAGGGAGTAGGACTAATTGAGGTAGGCTGTTCCCATGTTAGGTATATACAGCAAGTCTATAGAACAAGTAGTCTCCGGCATTTGTTCACAGATAAGGAACTTATTTAGCACTTAGTCGGCTATTTTCTTCTTTTACAACACCTTGGTCATGCTTCACTTGGAATACTGTATCCAGCTTGAGTCACCTTGCACTCTGGGTGATATTGAACCTTGACTCGCTGGACTCTGGGACAGTCCCAGCAGATTGGAAAATAACAAATGTGACACCACTGTTTAAAAGAGGGAAGTAGACAAAAGATGGAAAATTATAGACCAGTGAGCTTAACCTCTATAGTGGGGAAGATGATTGAGTCTATTATCAAGGAAGAAATAGCAGGGCATCTCAACAGAAAATTGTCCCATTGTACAGACACAGCATGGGTTCATGAAGGGCATGTCATGCTTCACAAATCTTTTGGAATTCTATGAAGACATTTCAAGTAAGGTGGACAATAAGGACCCAGTGGATGTGGTGTACCTAGATTTCCAATGACCTTTGACAAGGTGCCACACATAAGGCTGCTGCATAAGATAAGGATACGTGGTGTTAAGGACAGAGTATGAGTGTGGATAGAGGATTGGTTGACTGACAGGAAGCAAAAACTGGAGATAAACGAGTGCTTTTCTGGCTGGCAATCAGTGACTAGTGGTGTGCCTCAGGGATCGGTGTTTGGATCACAGATGCTGCCAGAATTGCTGAGCTTTCCAACAACTTCACTTTTTGTTTCTTATTTACAGCATCTGTAGTTCTTTTGATTTTTATCTCATCGGTATTGTCCAATATTAATCAGTGCCAGGATAATTTCCTGGACCAATTTCCAATTACTTACAGAAGTTTGAGAGCAATTTGGAGATATTTTTCCTTCTATTGGCTCTTATTTGAGTTTTGCTTCAGGTGAGTTGAGGGGAATGTATAGACAAGTATCATAAAATGTGTAGGATAGGCTGGAAGGACTAGCAAGTCTTTTTCTGTCCATTATAGTTCTATGTTCGGAGGGCATGAGTCTGTTGCCAATTCCTCCATCATCCTCTAGTCAGAAACAGGATTGGCTCAGAGACCGAGGTCCCTCTAAATTGGTCCTTCCTGGTGGCTCTGGAAAAGAAGCAGGTGGGATGCAGCTGGAAATCCTGGACTCCAAAAACTAATTCCCGATGGTTCTTCATGGACTTTCCCAGATCACCAGATGACTAAGATAATTCTTCAAAATAGAAGTCTTGGTCTCTGCTTCTATCTCCTGTGCTTTGTACCCAAAGAGCAAATGTTGCTTGATGTAATAGTCCAGTGTGAGTATTTTATGTGGTGCTCATATTGTCCATGCTATTCAATTATATGGGTGATAATGGAATAGTGTACGTTGGATGGCCTTCAGATTAGCTTCACAGATCGGAGCAACATTGAGGGTCAAAGGGCCCGTACTGCACTGTAATGTTCTATGTTCTATGTTCTAACTGGGGATATTTACACAGTGAGAGGGTCACAAAATTATTTATACCCGATTAGAGAGTGAGTCAAACTGATGGAGAATAAAAAGCAAACAAAGGGGAAAGAGAGAAGCAGATGCAAGCAGAGTAATAGAGAATGAGAGGGGGGTAGATAAGCCAGACATTAATAAAGAAAGAAGGAGAGGTACATGAGGGAGAATGCAGAGTCAAGAGTGTGGTGCTGGAAAAGCACAGCAAGTCAGGCAGCATTCGAGGAGCAGGAGAATCTACGTTTTGGGCAAAAGCCCTTTATTAGGAAGATCAAGCTTTTGTTCGAAACGTCGAATCTCCTGCTCCTTGGATGCAGCCTGACTGGCTGTGCTTTTCCAGCCCCACACTCTCAACTCCGATCACCAGCACTCGCAGTCATCATTTTCGTCATGAGTGAGAATGTATACTGCACTCTATCAGGGGCAGCAAGTGAGGATGGGATCGACCTCATCTCTGATACTCCCATATCTGAATAACCCACCATCAGAGATGAAGGCTGGCCATAATCTGGGGTGATGAAGGGTTGCTGCTGTGCACAGTGTTTCCAGAACAGCACTAACAGGTAATGCTGCACCAATGCATCTGCCATCCTTTCCCTTCTGGTACAGGCCACTGTAAAGGTGGCTCTGCTGAAGTGACCTCGGTGAGCTATTGCAGTGCATTTCAGAGATCGCAAACACTGTAGTCACAGTGAAGAGTGAGAATTGAGTTATCTGTTGGGTGGGAGTTCATGTCAGTCAAGCCTGAGCTCTGAGGGATCTGTCATTTCCTGTGGATCCTCTCAATGTATGAAATGCCTAGTATCACACAACAAGCTGTCTGTCAGCCTCTTCTTGAAGCAGGTCAATGAGAGATTTCCTCTGCTTCGGTCAATTTCTGTTGTTTGTTGTGTTGTGTCTGAAATATCAGAAGATTTCCACAAAACAGAAATTAACATTTTAAATTCTCACTGGCCTTCAAATTTAAATGAGGGTTTCACACTGCAAGAAGAACATAAAGCAAGAAAATCTCTTCCATCACAGCGTCAGGCACGGAAGTAAGCAAATAAATCATGCTGAATTGATTCAAGCAGTGTCGGAAATGCAGAAATATCAAAAGTATTATGTCTGACAAATCCCTGGGCGAGTACTAGGTAATGGAACTGAAGATGTAATGCAGCTATTACTGGTTAAAGACTGGGTGAAATACTCAACTTCCCTTTCATCTGCCCTATCAACAAAACCATGGTCATCATTTTCTCAACCTCTGCCATTAATAAACAGTTCACGTACACTCAGTGGTTGCACACTGGCATGGTCACGCTTCATATCACAATGAAATATACTTGAAAGCAGAAATGCAGCAAGGGAACACACAGTCCATCCTACAACACTTCCTCTTTCCTTCAGTCTGCTAAATAGAGAGATTCATTTGTAAATGGATCCAAAGGCTAGATCTCGACTGTCCCTTTCAGACTGTGGCTGTGTTGGTAAAAAGTACTCCTGCTATTTTCAGGCTTGGACATGGAGTTTAGTCTCTTAATGAAAGAATCTTGTGTCCTTGTTAGAGATTATGTCCTCAGTTTTATCTTCTGCGAGAAGAGCACAAAAGAAGCTTACTTGGCCAGTTGAGCCTGTAGCAGCTTCCTCTACACTGTCCCATCAAACAGTCCCAGGGCAAATACAACATGGATTAGAGAAAGAACATAGAACATAGAAGAATACAGCGCAGTACAGGCCCTTTGGCCCTCGATGTTGCACCGATCCAAGCCCACCTAACCTACACTAGCCCACTATCCTCCATATGCCTATCCAATGCCCGTTTAAATAAAGAGGGAGAGTCCACCACTGCTACTGGCAGGGCATTTCATGAACTCACGACTCGCTGAGTAAAGAACCTACCCCTAACATCTGTCCTATACCTACCACCCCTTAATTTAAAGCTATGCCCCCTTGTAATAGCTGACTCCATACGTGGAAAAAGATTCTCACGGTCAACCCTATCTAAACCCCTAATCATCTTGTACACCTCTATCAAGTCATCTCCTAAACCTTCTTTTGTCCAATGAAAACAACCCCAAGTGCCTCAGCCTTTCCTCATACGATCTTCCTACCATACCAAGCAACATCCTGGTAACCCTCCTCTGCACCCGTTCCAGTGCGTCCACATCCTTCCTATAGTATGGGGCGACCAAAACTGCACACAATACTCCAGATGCGGCCGCACCAGAGTCTTATACAACTGCAACTTGACCTCAGGATGCCGGAACTCAATTCCTCTACCAATAAAAGCCAGTACGCCATATGCCTTCTTCACCACACTATTTATCTGGGTGGCAACTTTCAAAGATCTGTGTACATGGACACCAAGATCCCTCTGCTCATCCACACTACCAAGTATCCGACCATTAGCCCAGTACCCCATCTTTTTGTTACTCTTACCAAAGTGAATCACCTCACACTTAGCTACATTGAACTCCATTTGCAACCTTTCTGCCCAGCTCTGCAGCTTATCTATATTCCGCTGTAACCTGCCACATCCTTCCTCACTGTCTACAACTCGTCCGACTTTTGTATCATCCGCAAACTTGCTCACCCAACCTTCTAAACCCTCCTCCAGGTCATTTATAAAAATGACAAACAGCAATGGTCCCAAAACAGATCCTTGCGGAACACCGCTAGTGACGGCACTCCAAGATGAACCTTTGCCATCAACTACTACCCTCTGTCTTCTTCCAGCCAGCCAATTCCTAATCCAAACCTCCAACTCACCCTCAATGCCATACCTCCGTATTTTTTGCAGTAGCCTACCATGGGGAACCTTATCAAACGCCTTACTAAAATCCATATACACCACATCTACCGCTTTCCCCTCATCCACCTCCTTAGTCACCTTCTCAAAGAATTCAATAAGGTTTGTGAGGCATGACCCGCCCTTCACAAAACCATGCTGACTATCCTTGATCACATTATTCCTATCCAGATATTCATAAATCCTATCCCTTACAATTCTCTCTAAGACTTTGCCCACAACAGAAGTGAGACTCACCAGCCTATAGTTACTAGGGTTATCCCTACTCCCTTTCTTGAACAAGGGAACCACGTTTGCTAGCCTCCAGCCTTCTGGCACTACTCCTGTAGACAACGAGGACATAAAAATCAAGGCCAATGGCTCTGCAATCTCCTCCCTTGCTTCCCAGAGAATCCTAGGATAAATGCCATCAGGCCCAGACTTATCTATTTTCACCCTTTCCAGAATTTCCAACACCTCTTCCCTACATACCTCAAAGCCATCCCATTCTACTTAATTATGACTCAGTATTCACATCGGCAACAATGTCCTGTTCCTGAGTGAATACTGACGAAAAGTATTCATTCAGTGTCTCCCCAATCTCTTCAGCCTCCACACGCAACTTCCCACTACTATCCTTGACTGGACCTATTCCTACCCGAGTCATTCTTTTATTCCTGACATACCTATAGAAAGCCTTAGGATTTTCCCTAATCCTACCAACTAAGGACCTTTCATGTCCCTTCCTTGCTGCTCTTAGCTCTCTCTTCAGGTCCTTCCTGGCTACCTTATAACTCTCAATCGCCCCATTTGAACCTTCACGCCTCATCTTTACATAGGCCACCCTCTTCCCTTTAACAAGGGATTCCAATTCCTTATTAAACCATGGCTCCCTCACACGACCCTTTCCTCCCTGCCTGACAGGTACATACTTATCAAGGGCACTCAATAGTTGCTCCTTGAACAAGTTCCACATATCAATTGCGGCCTTGCCTTGAAGCCTACTTTTCCAAGCCACGCATCCTAAGTCATGCCTCACTGCATCATAATTTCCCTGTCCCCAGCTATAACTCTTGCCCTGTAATGCACACTTATACCTCTCCATCACTAAAGTAAAAGTCACCGAATTGTGATCACTGTCCCCAAAGTGCTCACCTACCTCTAATTCTAACACCTGGCCTGGTTTGTTACCCAGAACCAAATCCAGTATGGCCTCACCTCTTGTTGGCCTATCTATATATTGTGTCTGGAAACCCTCCTGCACACATTGGACAAACACCAGCCCATCTAACGAACTTGAGCTATAGCTTTCCCAATCAATATCAGGAAAGTTAAAGTCCCCCATAACAACCACCCTATTACTTTCACTCTTCTCCTGAATCATCCTCGCAATCCTTTCTTCTACGATTCTAGGACTATTAGGAGGCCTGTAAAAGACTCCTAACAGGGTGACCTCACCTCTCCTATTCCTAACCTCAGCCCAAACTACCTCAGATGGCGAGTCTTCATCCATCGTCCTTTCCACTGCTGTAATACTACCTTTGACAAGCAATGCCACACCTCCCTCTCTTTTACCCCCACTTCTGACCCTACTAAAACATTTAAACCCTGGAACCTGCAACAGCCAATCCTGTCCCTGCTCTACCCATGTCTCCGTAATAGCCACAACATCGAAGTCCCAGGTACCAACCCACGCTGTTTGCTCCATCTTTTTCTGTTTCTCTCTCTGCAGATCCTGCTAGACCTGCTGAGTTTCTCCACCACTTTCTCATCATTTCAGATTTCCTCAGATGCGGTATTTTGCTTTTATTTGAATGTTAACTTCATGCTGCCCCATTAAACATTTCCAAGGCAGGGACAGCATGTGTTAGATACAGAGTAAAGCTCCTTCTACACTGGCTCATAAAACACTCCCAGCACAGTCATTGCATGGTTTAAGGTGGAATTATCCAATCTTTTCATGTGGGAAGCCACATTTGAACTTCCCTCTCTCTGGGATAGAGGTTGGGGTTTGGTGAGCAAATTTCAGAAAGTTAGGGTTTGGCAAAACAGTAAATATTATATTTTAAAAATTCCAAAGCAATAAACTGATAATTTGAACAAAATTAATAATCAATAAATTGCACCATTTAAAATGTTTCATGTAGAAAAGCAAATGCATAAACCCTTTTTTTTTAAACTTAAAATACAGTGCTAAAGGGGAACAGGTTAATTCCTGAATCCTGACCTGCACAATGATTGGGTTTAAACCAGGTTGGATTTAACTACTTCTGACCTCGTATTCACCTCTGGTGGAGCAAATTCTGAGCTGCCCTTGGTGAAATTCATATGGAAGTGAGAATCAATGAGTTTCTGTTCAGCCTGAATGTTCCTCTTCTTGCAGCTGTCTTGTGGAAAGGGTTTAGCTGTTAGACAAGAGGAAGTATTAGTGTATGTCTGGCTTACTCAATCTCAGGGCTCACACCGTGTCGTGGTCTCTCCCACAAGCACAAGAACAAACTCCTAAACCCTCTCTTCAAATGTCACAAGTGCACATACGTGCACACCCTCATACCCCCTCACTTCCTTCCTCCTGCCCACACACGGAATGTACACTCTCTAATCCCATCTTTTATGTGCTCCCACACACGTGTACATTTTCTCTCACTCACTCACTTCCACACATCCATGCATACACTCAATCAGCTCCTCACACACTTGCACCAGCTGCTCGTGCAGTTTCGGCCCCTTACACGCCCTCAATCCTCCTTTATGCATTTTCACTCCTCCCACACAGTCTCACCTCCCCTCATGGATTCACGCTCATCCCCTTCCCTCACACACACTCCCTCCATCACACACACACATACTGTCACTCATATAAATGCCCTCCAATTCACCCTGTCACTCCCAACTCCCCCCCCCCCTTTAACTCCCTCGCTCTCACACATGTGCATGTGGGCTCAGGGAACCTACTCTGTCACTTTTACTGCAGTCTTTTAGGGGGCTATGGCTTGTGTATAAAGTATAGAGTCTCATCTTTCCCGAACCTGTTGGCCACATCTTCTCCTACCTACTCAGAGCCTCCCCTTACCCAGCCAACGAGAATCCTGAATCTAGCACCCCCCTGCCGCCTAGCAGACTCGTTGTCACTCCTGGCAACCAGGCCTCAGGCTGAATAAACTTTCACACAGCTTGCGGCTCTGCCCATCAGGGGCAATTTCCCTTCCACGTTTGCTGCTGTCAGATCTATCAGCAGTCACTGCAGGAGAGAAATGGCCTCTGATTAGTGGAGAATATCCTTGCAAGATCTTTACTTCAAACACTGGTATTCCAAAGGTGAAAGTGAGGACTGCAGATGCTGGAGATCAGAGTCAAGATTAGAGTGGTGCTGGAACAGCATAGCAGGTCAGGCAGCATCCGAGGAGCAGGAAAATCGATGTTTTGGGCAAAGCCCTTCATATCATTCCTGATGAAGCGCTTTTGCCTGAAACGTCGATTTTCCTGCTCCTCGGATACTGTGCTTTTCCAGCACCACTCTAGTCTTGACACTGGCATGCCAAAGTCTGGTCTGCAGGAATGCCTGTCTGATAAGCCTGTTTTATTTTATTTGTTGCATTTATGGCCCATGAGATAATATATTGATGTGGGTCTGGAGTTATATGTAAACCAGCTCAGGTAAGGGCAGTAGATTTCTTCCCAGATGGGTTTTTATGACAATTGACAATGATTGCCATTGCTCTAGCATTTTATAAATTCCACATGTTTTTGAACTTAAAGTTTGCCATCCGCCATGGTGAGGTTCAAACCCATGTCCTAAAACAATTAGCCTAGGGTTCTGGATTACTAGTCCTATGATAGTACCACCATCTCCATTTGTGAATTAGTGGGATTTTAATTTCTGGATGGAGAATCTTAAGTCACACAATGACTTCTCATTGGAAATATCTCACAACAACCAGGAGGTGGCAACAATAACACATACAACCAGGAACGCAGCAATCTGTCTCCAACCGTTTAAGCATAAAGTCACTATTCAAATTTTAGTGCAATATAGGGTCTCCCCCCAGAAAATTTAGAATAAATAGTTTATTTTTAGTACGCTCTAAATACAAAACCAAGTCTATATTATTATTCATTTTGTTTTCTACTCACCAAGTCTCAATGTAATATCTGTGACGACGCATTATCTAACAGTGCCTTGAATGCTGGGTTATAGTTTGAAGCTGTTAGTTACATACAGTCCATCAAATGGATATCAATGAGGTTGACGTGATACTTGGACTTAATTATCTTCAACAAAGATATGTGAAGTCAAAGTAAACTTTTACTTTAAAATAAAATCATAGAGTCATACAGCACAGAAGCAGACCCTTCGGTCCAACTCATTCATGGTGACCAGGTTTCCCAAACTAAACTAGTCCCCTATTTGCCTGTGTGTGGCCGATATCTCTCTAAACCTTTCCCATTTATGTACATGTCTAAATGTCTTTTAAATGTCATAACTCTACCTGCATCCTCTCTTTCTCTGGTAGTTCATTCCATATATTTTGTGTGTAAAGTATCCCTCAGGTCCCTTTTAAATCTTTCTCATCTTAGCTTAAAATTAGGTCTTCTAGTTTTGAATTCCCCCACCCTAGAGAAAAAAAAACCTTTGCTATTCACCCTATCTATACCCCTCATGATTTTATAAACCTCTACAAGGTGACCCCTCAACCTCTTGCGCATCAGTAGAAAAATGTCCTAGCTTATCCGGGTTCTCTTTAATTCGGACCTTCTATCCTTGTAAATCTTTTCTGCACCATCTTGAATTTAATAATATCCTTCCTTTAGCAGGGTGACCACGACTGTATTATTTCTTCTTTGCTCTTCATGCTGTTGAAAAAAAGAGTCATTTTGCTTCTTTAATTACTTCACCATCTGTGAATGATACTTTGCGTTTTGCCAAAGGATAGCAAATGCGAAATGATGTATCAGTGCAGGCCTTACCTGTTGTTGCTAGTTAAGGAAAAAATGAGTTTTCAAAACTGCCTTCAGCTCAGCACCTTTCTTAATCTGAAGGATGCTGTTCAATGGAAAGCCATCCTTCCATTTAATGTGCAATATTGTGTGGAGTTGTTCCAAATGTTTTGCTTTTACTTATTATTGCACTTCACTCACAAATAAGACAAACACTCTTACCTTTTACAGTTGTGAACAGAAATTCATTCCCCATTCTACCTGGAAATTGTACATTTTTGCTTTATTTTTAAATGGCCCAGGTTCATCACTCCATCATTATTCTTCACCTTGTAGATTATAACCTTACTCTGTTGCTGGTCACACTGCAGCTCAGCCTCTGGAACATCCAGAATAATGCTAGCTGCTTTCAAACGTGGAGGTACAGGAGGTTACATCTGTGGTTATGACGTGTTTCTGGATCCTCCGATCGGCTTACATTGCTCAGATATTGGATGTGGGGCACAGCAACATACCTTCTAGCTTTTCTTCATCCTCTTAGACGTATTAGATAAGTAGCTGAAGAAAGAAAACTGCAGGCCTACAGAAAAGGGGCTGAGGAGAAGGACTAACTGAGCTGCAGAGCAAAAGCTGTGTGGACTTGTATGGATATGATGGGCTGAATGGTCTTGTATGTGTCTAGTACAGGTTACATACTGGCTCCACAAAACAGTTCCTAGAACATTTCTTCTTCATTTATTGGAATTGCAACCACAAAGCTTACTTTGCTCTGCAATGATAGTCCGTCTGGACCAAACTGAAATACTCTGCCACAAGCTGGTAAAAGCGCAACTTCCAGAAATGGATACCATTCAGGGGCATGGTGATTGATGTGTGCATGACAAAGGAACAGAGTGGGCAATGAGATCAACTATCAGAGACTCTGCAATTAAACAGTTGGTTGCGGTCCATGCATTGGAGACCATGGCTTTATAGTATTACACTTCATAATAATCATCACTGCTTATTTGAATATAGGCTGAAGCAGTTCCTATCCACCAACATGTTCCCCTACCTGGCTTCAATTGTTCTCACTTTGAACAATTTCTCCTTTAACTGTCACTTTAACATGCAACTTTATCCAAGTAAAGGATGTAGTTATGGATACTCACACGGGTTCTAATTATGCCTGCCTCTTTCTGGCATATGTAGAATATTCCTTGTTCTAATCTCTGATACATTGATAATGGAATCAGTGCTGCTTCCTGCTTTCTTCCAGAAATGGAAAAGTTAGTCAACTTTGCTTCCAATTTACATCCTTCTCTCACCTCCAGCTTCTATCTCAGATTCTTCTCTTGCTTGAACTCTCTGCTTTCAATTCTGGGGATAGGCTGTCCACCAATATCCACTAGAAACCTACCAACTCCCACAGTAACTTTGATTACACATCCTCATAAGGACATCTTCCATTCTCCCAGTTTCTCCATCTCCATCTTATCTGTTCTGATCATGCTACCTTCCATAGGGTGCATCTGACATGTCTTCTTTTGTTCTCAACCGAGGACTCACCCACCCTTCTCTGCTTCTTTTCCATTAGAGCCTGTGTCCTATCCCTTTCCTGCACATCTTACTCACACTTCCTCCTCCCTCACAGATGAATGAAATGGTTAATTTTCTCTTCACTTTCCACCACTTTCAAAGATGATCCTCCTCTATTTCTGCCACCTCCAGCAAGATGTCACCACCAAACATATATTCCCATCCCCTCCACTGTCAGCATTCCACAGTGACTGTACCCTCCATGACACACTGGTCCACTCCTCCATCACTCCCAACATCGCATCATGACATCATTTTGATTATACCACAAAGCCCCCCTATGCTCTACCTGACCCCCCCCCCCCCCCCACCCCGCACCCCAACACTCTCCTGTGTCTTGTTTGCAGAGTTTTGCTGTCAGAACAATTTACCTGATTTATTTTAGTAAGGCCTACCATTCACATCTACACTTCATCTATATCTTCTCCCTACTAACATTAACATTCCCTTTACCTTTTTCTCAGATATAACTTTACCATCTGTTCCACCTGCTCTTCCCTGTTTCTTATTGCTGTGGTATAGAACCTACCATCTTTCCCATATCTTTCAGTTTTAAAGAAGTGTCATATTGGACATCAAACATTAACTTTGTTTCTCTCTCCACAGATGCTGCCAGACCTGCTGACTTTCCCCAGCATTTCCTGTTTTTCCTCTAATACTTAACTGTGCACTTTTTCTGCTCAATGGAGAAAGGGGGAGAGGAACAGAGGCAGAAGGAGAAAAGGAATGGGAGGAGAGCAAATGAGAGACAGCAGAAGAGATAGGGGTAGAGGGTGAAAACAAGAAAGAAGACAGCAAGGGAATGAAATGGACAGCAAGAAAAAAATTAAGAGAGCAAGGAGAGGGGAAAGAGAAGGAGAAAAAGCAATAGAAAAAGAGATTAGGAAAAGAAAAGCAAAGGTGAAAAGGGCAAAAGAGAAATGGCCATCGCAAAGACAAGGGAGAATGGCAGCAGAGGGTAAAGGGTAAAGGAATATGAAGGAGAGATCAGTGAAAGACTGAAAAGAATTGTGACTGTTAGGAAAAAGCGAAAGTGCGAGGGGATGTGAAAGTGTTAAAAAATGTGAAAAGGACACAGAATGTTAAACTTAGATCTATCCCAAAGTACTGTAGACTTTTATTCCCACTATCCTGGTCCACCGTATTTACTCTGGATAGCAATAACCAAGGCAGTTTTAACAATGGAATCTAACCAGTTTTCCTTATTAAAGAAAAGCACACTACAAGAAATACTGCAAGCAGTCCTGCCCATTCAAAGCTTACAAGTCTATTTACATGGACTTGTCCAAGATCAGACCAAAAGAGGTGATCAGTCTGCTCCATTCAACCTCCAGCCATTAAGCAGATGACCTTGTCCTGACCTCCTCCTGACCTAGCTAACTGTGCTCTGAAGCAATCTTTCTTTACACTCTTTCCCCATACAGACAAACTGCATTCAAATTTTTACACTATCCATTCTCCAGCAAATGATCAGTTTGATCATTGGCAAACATTACAATTGTGTCATCTACCATGATGAGTATAATTAATTACTCATTAAAACTTGCTTGTGAATCCAGCTTATCTCTTTGACTTAATAAACTTTGACCTCAGCTTTCGTTTGCTCACAATGTTGCCATCTTTATATTATTGAAATCAACCGTATGATGTTTACATAGATAATTTTATGATAATCACAAATTATTAGCTGATAAATAATCCATATGATCATATTTATTTTATGGTTCTAAGCAAAACTTCAACTTTTTCAGAGTTACTGTGACAGTTCAGTTCATTACTGCTAAGTTATAACACCTAACACAAACACACATGCTCCTTCAGCCAAACACAGACACACATTAAAACCCATGACCTTTTTGATCATAGGCTATCACCAGGCTTCATATGTTTTCTTATTGATCTTTCAGTTTAATTTAACATCATCTTAGCTAACCCAGCAAATTTTAGGTTAATATCTACAGTACCTTCATCATGACTCAAATTGATTTAATTCAGTATAAATGACAATAAAGCTGCAATCTGAATCATATTGACACTGGATATTATGCAGACTAACACATTTTAGACTTTCTTGATTCAGTCATATGGCCAAACCCTTAACATTAATCTAACTTATTATAATGCTTACAGTTCCATCTTGACAAAAAAAACCCTGCCTTCCTTTGTATGAAATTTCAGAAGGATTCTTTTGTCAAAACTCAAATGCTGAACAGCTAGTCACACTCTGGGAAATAGCTTTGGTGACTCATCAAATGGAGTGAGTTACTAGAGGACACAGGGAGCAATTGTTGGCCATCAGAATGTGGAAGGCAGAGGAAAGCAAATGGAAGGTCTTGAAGATTTCCCTGATATGGTGCCCCACCCACAAAACTAAGCATGAGCTTTGTGAGTCAATTATCAAGAATTGAAGCAAAGTGAAGTCTGAAAGACATGGGCTGAAACATTCAATCTTTTGGTGCAATGTTAATTTTGTAGAGTTTCACAGAGAGTTTCTGTTCTGAGGCCTATCAAGATTTCTCACACCATCAGCCAAACTTGCCTCATTAATTTCTTATCTTGCCTTATGCTGACTCTCTTAACTGATGCCTGTGCCATTCTACCATTGTAGCTTGAAGAACTCACCACTCAACAGGTATCCCAGAACACACTAGAATCTCTGACATCAGTAGTATGTTTAATACCAGTTCAGAATTGGCATTGTGGAGTTCACTGACAATGTAATGGCACAGCAGCCCCAAACTCATGCTGCTCATGACACAAGGTACTGTCTAACCACTAGACCATACAGCTTACATGCACTTTAGGACATCCCACTCTGCTACCTTTTCAAAGACACTGCTACTCCGTCCCCAGTGGCCAACATCTTATCATTGTCCAATGGACAGCATCTACTGAAACTGGAACTGGGTGTCCATCAAGTTCTGTCTGCTTGATGCAGCTAAGCTCTGTCATACACAAAGAGACCTTTCTCCTTCTCAATGTAATTGAGCTCGTCTTCTTTCTCAAAAGATGATGTTTTTCTGTTCACCCAGTTCTTCAGCAACTAGCACATTGCCTCATCGCCTGACCCAACTGTGCACTTGTGCAGAATACAGCACGCTAGGATGATGTGGCACATTCTGTGTGGAGTATGTTGCAGGCCCCCACCCCTCCAGACCAGTCCTAGCACACCTTCAGCACCCTATTGTCTGCTCCACCAAATTCTACTGCCTGGGCTGCAGTAGCACTGACCTCTTTGTGAAAAAATGAAGGTAACCAATATGATCTTATACTGATGGCATTAGTCACTGTCCTGATGCATTGTGGTTAGATGAATTGGAAATCCCATGCAGGTTACCCCTCATCCTCTGATGCCTAGAGTTTCCAAACAGCTCACATCTTCACAGCCACGAGAAGGAGATGGCCCTTCCACTCCTGCAGGCCTCAGCTCCTGATCCACCAGCTGTCACAATTCTGTTAGTGTCCCAAGACATAGGTCAACGCTGTGCTTCACTGACTTCAAGAAAGACTCTGACCCTCCTGGGGCCCCAATGCATCCACAGGAGCCAAGCAGTTGCAACCTCTCACTGAGCTGGATGCTCCTCAGCCTTGTCTTGCTGCTGTTCCTGGGCTTCCTGTCAAATCCTGCTCTTCCTGTATCTGTTTTCACCTTCTCAGCAAGGTAGGTACTGCACCCATCTATATCCCTGGCTCCTGCTGGTAAGGACCACTGTTGGGAATACAAGGAAGAGAACAGTTTGAAGAAGGGTCAGTGCCAGCACATCCTGCAAATAATGACCGCGCACACTCCTCCCTACCACGAGACATCCTGCACATTAACAACAAAATCCATGTATGGAGTTCTTGTGGATCATTGGAATAGCCCCTAGCTGGTGGAGGAACTTCAGACACTCACACTGTCTGAATTTCACGTGTTTAATGATTTACAGAATCATACAGTACAGAAGAGGCCCTTTGGCCATCAGGTCTTCAGCAATAAAAATACCCTAAATCTACATTAATGCCACTTTCCAGCACTAATCCCATAGCCTGAAGGTTATGATGCTTCAAGTGGACATCCAAGTACTTTTTAAAGGTTGTAAGGTTGTGCATTCCAGATTTCCACCACCTTCTGGATGGAAAGGTTTCCCTCAAGTCACCTCTAAACCTCCTGACTTTAACTTTAAAGGTTTTAGCACCCCCCCCCACATCCCACCTTTATTGACCCTTCAAATAAGGGGAACAGCTGCTTTCTATCCACTCTGCCCATGACACTCATAATCTTATACACCTCTATCAGGACCCCCTCAACCTTCTCTGTTCCAAAGAAAACAATCCAAGCTTATCCAAAGCCCTTCAAAGCTGAAACATTCAAACCCAGGCTACACACTGGGAAATTTCCTCTGCATCCCCTAGTGCAATCACATTCTTCCTCTAGTGCAGTGACCAGAATTACACACTGTATCCAGCTGTGGCCCAACCAAAGTCCTGTATAGCTCCAACATAACCTCTTCGCAACTATAATCTATGCCTTGACTGATAAAGGCAAGTATCCCATATGTCTTCTTAACTACCCTATTAACCTACCAGCTGCCTTCAGGAATCTGTGGAAAAGCTCAGAGAATTCAGCATTTATTTTTAAAGTAGAGATTTGGTGTCATTTTTACTTAATTTACTTTCAACGTAATTGAGCTTGACCCAACACTGAGATACGCTTACTAAGTATGGACCTTCAGATCTGAGCAATGCTAACAGCAGAGGGCAGCTGACTGAGGGGTCAGTGGGGGAGCACTTTGGGGCCAGTGACTGTATTGCTATTAGTTTTAAAATACTGACAGAAAAGAATAGACTGGATCCAAAAGTTAAACTTCTAAATTGGAGGAAGGCCAATTTTGACGGGATTAGGCAAGAACTTTCAAAAATTGATTGGGGCAGATGTTTGCAGGTAAAGGGACGGCTGGAGAATGGGAAGAATTTAAAAATGAAGTAACGGGAGTCCGGAGGCAGTATGTTCCTGTTAGGGTGAAAGGCAAGGCTGGTAGGTATAGGGAATGCTGGATGATGAGAGAAATTGAGGTTTTGGTCAAGGATAAGAAGGAAGCATATGTCAGGTGTAGACAGCAGAGATCAAATGAATCCCCAAAGAGTATAAAGGAGAGAGACCTGTTGCTTTTCTTTATATTACCAATAAGTAACACAAATTGAGTGGTGTTTACTTGAAAAGCTCAAACAGGTTTGTTATCAGCTTAGATTACAACTAACAGTTCCACAGAATACTTACAGGGAACATCCTGTTTCTTGTTGGACTCTACACAGCAGTTTGTCCTGTGGCTTACACCTGGGTCCTTGACCCCTGTGATCTCATGGGTAATTGTGGCCCTATGGCTAACAGGTAAAGCTCAACAAGAATGATGGGAAATTATGCTAATTTTACCATAAACACCAGATCAACTTGCTGTGAAAGGAAGAACTAAACGTCCTTTCAGACTGCTGAAAAAGGCAAATGCTCACGGTAGAATGTTATTTGGTTGCAAAAGGTACAAAAGAAGACTGATAAAGTACTATAAACACAGATGTCTCCTGCATATATGACTCTTGGACAAATGAGGTCTAAGCTATGAGGGTTTTGTACAAAGAAGCAGGACATCAACAACCTGAATGACTGTAAAAACACATAAAAGGCACACCGAAGACATCACCAATGACAACTCAAGACCAACCGTCATGAAGAGGAGACACTAAGTTCAGAACTCAGAGAAGACTGCAACTTGTCAGAATTAACCTGGCTAGTTCATCGCCCATATGTAGGATCTAGATAATGTGTTGATCATGTGTTTAATAACAACTGAAGAGTTAACAATAAAGAGGAAATTAGATTATATTCTAATTTGGCTGCCTGTCCTTTATCTGTTACAAAATTCGAGATCCTCATGGAACAGGGGTCAAACAGCTCATTAGTATATTACTCTTAAAGCAAAACCACACATTTTTTTCCAAGGTTGAATTATATACACTAAGAGTAAAAACATGTATACATTAGCGACTCTAATAACACAGAAAAATGTGTTGCCTATGATCAAACCACAGCTCAGGGATATCAAACACAGGGATACCAACATACTCACTCCTCTTTGATGGGAATTGGCTCCACCACTGAGCCTTGGCACTTTAATTTTCAGGACAGGGGGCTGCAAGGTCTGGCCAAGGGTACTGTACAATTGTGGAGGGTTGGGTAGGATGTGAAAGGAGGCAGATTCCAAAGCATGGCTGAGAAGGTGTAATGAAGGAGGGGTGTTACCCAAGGTCAGTCGCAGTAGGGAAGATAACCATGTTCAGGGTCAGCAAGATAAATGACATGATCTGTGAAGGAGGGGACTGCAGCACACTGAGGGTTTTTAAAGGGGGGCAACATTCCCCTAAAACATCTGGGCAAAGTCCTGTAGAATTCATACTCCCCTACACCATTGACCATCTCTGAACATGGCATAATTGGACAACTCTTTGGCAGCTACAGCTTTGTACACAAAGTGATCCAAACATTGGGAATCGTCATCCAAGAGGGCCAAAACCCCCAGCTGGACACAAAGTCATGTGTACAGACTGCTCCCCTGATTGTAGCTGATGTTGTCAGCACAACCCTAAATCAGCGAAGCCTCTTGTTTGGCTGCTGCTGGATACTGCAACAATATGTTGAGCACCGACATAGACAGGCTGACAAAAAGGTGCATGCAAGTTAGTCAACAACATTTATATACAAAATGTGAAAAACAAGATAACCTTCTTCACCCTTGCCACAACAATGCCCTTAATGCCTTTTGTTCTTTATCTCCCTTTTTAAAAAATATTCATTCTTTAACCCCTTTTTAAAAAATATTCATTCACAGGATGAGGGCATCACTAACTGGACCAGTATTTATTGCCCATCCCAACTTGCTGAGAGGCCAGTTAAGAGTCAACTCCATTGCTGTGGGTCTGGAGTTACATGTAGGACAGACTAAGTAGAGATGTCAGTATCCTTCCCGAAAGAACATTCGTTCACCAGATAGATTTTTCCTGCCAGTCAATAACAGTTATCATTATTAGACTCTTAATTCCAGATTTGTTCTTGAATTTAAATTCCTCCAATGTGGGATTCAAACTTGGGTCCCCAGAACCTTATCTGGGTCTCTGAATGAATAACCTGGCAATCTTGCCACTAGGCCATCACCTCCCCCCCACCCCGTACCTAAGTGTATTCTCTGGTCCTACAGCTGGGGTGGAGGGAGCATGTACCGATGTAGAGGACATTGCCCCTGAACCAAGGTGGGTAATTCTGGGGCACTTGGGCACAGATGGGCAAGACAGGATGATAGACTTGTTGTCAAAGTAAAATTGACTGTCCATCCCCAATTGCCCAGAGGCCAGTTAAGAGTCAATCACATTGCTGTGAGTCTGGAGCCACATATGGGTTTGACCAGAATTGAATTCAAATTCCCCCAAATGCTATGGTGGGGCTCAACCCCAGGTCCCCAGAATATCAACTGCGTCTCTGGACTAACAGTCCAGCGGTAATACCACTCGGCCATCTTCTCCCTGGGGTGGGGGAACTGAGATTACAATGAGTGGCTTGGCTGTTAGTGCTGGTGCATGGGGTGAGTTGTAGAGAAGGACTGAGGAAGCAGCACAGCGGTTATGCAGGATTAATGGTGTGAGAGGCTGAGCATGGAGAATAGTGAGGAAAAATGTTATAGACAATAAAGAGAGTAGTGGGCCATGAGCCTTTTTGGAGATTGTCTACAGTGGCACAGAGAGTGTATGTGAGGTGGCAGAGAGATGAGGGTGGTACATACCCTGGTAGAGCTTTGCAGCACTGCAGGCCTTTCCTCTGCATCGTGGAGATGGTATTAACCCAGGCAGTGATCTCAGCCCAGACTGGTGAGGTCAGGTAGCAGGGTTTTTTTCTGGCAGTCTTCTGGGAAAAGGATGGCTCTCTCCAACCCCACACTGTTCACTATGCCCTCCAGGTCTCTGTCAGTGAGAATCGTCCTACCATCTTCCCTTTTTCTGATCTTTTCTGGAAATGTCCTTTGGAATGCCAGGGCTTTGGTGCAATGTGGCATTTTTAAGATAGTGCAGATACAAGGGATGCCAGTCCTTGGGCAGATATCCCACTCAATGGTGTGTTTCTGTGGGTAGGTTGTGTGTATAGGATGAGAATCTGACATGAGGGACACGAAGTGGCGATGTAGGCAATTGATGCAGCAGATTTGGTAAGATACAACAAGACGATTCACTTGTCCTCAAGGGGACAAACTCTCCAAGAAACTCAACGCAACTCAGACTTAGCAAAAAAGAAATGATTCATCACTTTCAGTCTGTATGATGTCTAAGCAGTTTGAAAACCCTTCCAGATCTTGTGATAGTATAACCCTTTGGGGATTAACACCTGACACATGTTCTTTACCTGTAGGTGTGCTGAAATCTTGCATGTTGTGCGCATGTTGATTGTATTCCATTATCCATGCTTGATTTTATGTAAAAACAAAAATGCTGGGGAATTTCTGCCGGTCTCGCAGCATTGGTGGAGGTTTAAAAACAGAGTTCATGTCTTCAGTCCAAAAGACTCATTAACATAACTTTACTGGATCTACATTCACTGCATGGTTTGAATACTTATGTGAGTTACCATGCTCCTTTGGTCGTATGTATGACTCTAGACCTTTGTCCTATGTGCACTTACATGGCAGACATTCACCATCGTTACTCTCCTGTGTTTTTCTAGAAGTTATTTTATATCTCTCAAAATCTGCACAGGTGATGGTTTCACAGGGTTGTTCAAACTTGCCTTCTAAATGAAGCTGTTGATGATTAGCCCATACCCAGATGTGTTACTCTTAGCTGTAGCCCAGCAATATGAAAATCTTGTTTTGTTGTCCTGCACTTAATGATAAGTTCTTTGACAATGCAATTCATTCCTCAAGACAGTTGGATCTGGGATAATGTGGTAAAGCTGTCATATGGTTTATGCTTCATTTGGCACAAATATGTGAGAGGTCTCCATGTATATTGTGCCCTATTGTCAGATACGAGTCTTTCAGCTATACTGAACAGACTGTATATAGTCCTCATTGTGTCAATCACTGATGTGGTTGAAGAGTTTTTTAACTGTTTGGCAATGGAAATTTAGAAATGTAGTTGGTGACTAAAAGAAAATTGATGCCTCAGCCAGTGAATAAATCCATCGTAATTTTGGACAAAAGAACTGACAGATGCTTGTGAGATTTTTTTGCCATGGTTAGTGACTCTGACATGCCTCACACATCCTCACTGACTTCTCTCTGTCACTGTTGATTACTGGCCAAGACATAGCATCCTGTGCCAGGTGTGCTGTTCATTCTATGCCTACATCCCTAAGGTAGTTGTGACAATATGTCCTGGCAAAGAGATTTGAATACAAGCACTTGTTTCCCTTCTTGAGATACTTAATTCATCTCTGTCCAGCCAAAAACATCTGAGAGTGTCTGGCACCTCTTGCACCTGGTCAGCCCATTTTTTGATGATAACTTTCCACAGTACCTTCAATTGTGGATCATTATCTGTTTCTTCCTGAAGTAGGTTGCATTGGTGCTGACAAAATTTAATCAAAATGACCTTGAGCACATCTTCCACCTCGATGTGCATACTTGAATAAAAACAAAGTTCAGTGGATGCTGGAAATCTGAAACTGCTGGAGAATCTCAACAGGTGTGGCAGAACCTGTAGCAAGAAGAACATTTGACAAAGGGTGATTGGCCTCAAAACGATAACTGTTTTTCTCTCTACAAGTGCTGCCAGACTTGCTAAGCTTCTCCAGTGCTTTCTGTTTTTAGTTCCGTCGAGTTGTATGTCTGGCTCAGTATGCTCAATGTAACCATTTTAGTATCAATTTTGTTGCAGACGTCAAAATCTTATCTCTGTACATTTGCTAGGAGAGGTTGTAGACTAGGTTGTGCACTTGGCAGCGGTTTGTGTCAAATTATTTCCAATGGTTTGTGATTAGTTTTCACAGTGAATTGTTCCCTGAACAGGTGCATATGAAATGAAGCTGGAAAAGCACAGCAGGTCAGACAGCATCTGAGGAGCAGAAAAGTCAATATGTCGGCCTAAAACGTTGACATCTATTGACTCTGACCTCCAGCATCTGCAGTTCTCACTGTCTCTAGGTATGTATGAAATCTTTGATATCGAACACTAAGAGAACATCTTTCATGTTCTGTGTTGGAATTCTTAGATTGTGCTTACAGTAGACCTTTGGATCCGAAAACAATCTCTTTAGCATCTTTGCATAGTGCACACACCTAACATTTTCTGAAATGCACTGACTTTCATGTTCGTCTTCCAACTTTGGTGATTGTACTGTAGGATATAAATTTCTGCTGACAGCACTTGGCTGAATGATTGGAACACATGCGGATAATCTTCCTACCTTACAAAAGGCAAATTTTACATATGCAAAACATGCACATCCAGAGACATTTTTTGCAATTCTGTCCATATACTGCTGGAAGAGATCCTAACTGACACATAGACATAAGGGTGGTCTCTGGAAGCAATATCTTCCAAATGGTGTTCTTAAAATGGCAATTTACTGAGCTTTATTTACCAAATAAACCAACCAATATAAATGCTTGACATCCTTCTTGGAAAGTAATTTAGTTCCTGCGAATTTCAGATTCAATTTTTCTCATGGTTTTGACATCTTGAGTCCAGATTCCACATCATCTCACTTACTTTGAAGCTTCTTTTGCATGTAGACACTACATTTTCTGAAAGAGTAAATTGACAGAATTGCAACTTCTCTGAGGTGTAATACTGCTTCACCTTTGAAGTTTCCAATCATTTGAAATCTATTTCTGTCTGATTTCTTTGATTGGATTAACTCAATGTGAGTATTCTTGCTTTCTTCTGCTACAACTGGTATCTTGGTGACCTTGTGAATGGTAATAATATTGGGATCTACGCATGCTGTAGTCCTGCTATTGCTTGTCTGTTTGTGTCCACCAGGCAAACTTGTGGTTTCCATGCAGAATTGCTATAGCTGCATTTCATCGTCGATATACCAATGCAAAGGATTGGTTTGATTTGATTTTAATATTGTCACATGTACTGAGATACAGTGAAAACTATTGTTTTGCATGCTATCCAGACAAATAATACCTTACATGTACATCAGGGTAATAGAACCGAATGCAGAATATAGTGTTACAGCTGCAGAGAAGGTGCAGAGTAAGATCAATATATGAGAGGTTTGTTCAAAAGTCTGACAATCGTGGGGAGGAAGCTGTACTTGAATCTGTTGGTATGTGCTTTCAAACTTTGTACTTCTCCCTGATGGAAGAGGGTGGAAAAGATTATAACGGGGTTGGGAGGGGTCTTTGACTATGATGGATGCTTTTTCAAGGCAGTGTGAAGTATAGATAGAGTCAATGGAAGGAAAGTTGGTTTTTGTGATGAACTGGGCTGCGTTCACAACTCTCTGTAATTTTGTACAGTCTTGGGCACAGCAATTGTTATATCAAGCTGTGATGCATCAGGATAGGATACTTTCTGTGTTGCATCTATAAAATTTGGTAAGAATCATTGTGAACAACGGAATTTCCTTAGCCTTCTGGAGAAGTAGAGGCATTGTTGTGCTTTTTTAACATGTCGAGCATTGACATGGATGGACCAGGACAGATTGTTGGCAATCTTTAATCCTAGAAATTTGAAGCTCTTGACCATTTTCACTTCAGCATCCTTGATACAGTCAGGGGCATGTCTGCCACTTCACTTCCAAAGGTAGATGACCAGCTCCTTCGTTATGCTGACATTTATACAGAGATTGTTGTTTTTATGTCATGCCACTAAGCTCTCTATCTCTTCCCTCTACTCTATCTCATTATTGCATCAGATCGAATCTATTATGGTGGTGTCATCAGCCAACTTGTAAATGGTATTAGAGCAGAATTGGGCCACCCAGTTGTGAGTGCACAAGGAGTATAGTAAATGGCTGAGTATGCAGCTTTGTGGGTCACTGATATTGAGGATTATCATAAAGGAGGTATTGTTGCCTATCCTTACTGATTGTGGTCTGTGAGTAAGGAAATTGTGGGTCCAGTTACAGAGGGGGAAACAGAGTCCTAAGTCTCAGAGTTTGGAGATGAGTTTGGTTGGAATTATGGTGTTGAAGGCGCAGCAAAAGTCAATAAGTAGGAACCTGATGTAAGTGCCCTTGCTTCCAGATGTTCCAGGAATGGATGTAGGGTGAAGTGTCTGCTGTGGACGTTTTGCATCACGTAGATGAATTTATGAGGATCAGGGTAGTCTGGGAGGCTGGAGTCGATGTTTGCCATCATTCACGTCTCAAAGCACTTCACAGTGATGGCTGTCAGAGCCACCAAGCGGTTGTCATTAAGGCATACTGCCTGATTTTTCTTTGGCACTGGGATAATAGTTGTCTTGAAACAAGTAGGAACCTCAGATGGGAGTAAGGAAAAGTTAAAGATGTCTGCAAATACTCCTGTCGGCTGGTCAGTGCATGATGTGAGTGTACAGCTGGGGATTCCATCCGGGCCAGTTGATTTCCATGGGTTCACTCTCAAGAAGGAAATCTGCTGTCTGTGGCAGTGATTGTGGGTACTGGTGTACCTGAGGCTGTCAGGGCAGATGATATCATTTCATTGACCTTCTGTTCAAAATGAGCATAGAATATGTTGAGCTCATCAGAGAGTGATGCCCTGATGCCAGTGATTCTATACAACTTTGCTTTGTAGCTCATTATGCCATTAGCCTTTCTGATCAATGCGTGTTCACGTGGTGAGTCTAGGACCCTTGCTTCATCTGGTATTGTCTTTTGGCTTCTCTGATGGCTTTGTGAAGGTCATATTTAGATGACATTTATAGGTCAAGGTCACTTGACTTAAACACCTGAGACCTTTACTTCAGTAGGGAGTGGATCTCTTGGTTCATCCATGGGTTCCGGTTACTTGGATGAACACCTTTGGCACATAGTCCTCTTCATCACTTATTGAAGAAGGCTGTGATGGTAGTGATATACTCATTTAAGTTAGCTGCTAGGTTCTTGAAGATGATGTTCTGTTATAGGCAGTTAATGTTCCTGTAAAAGGTTGTATCATTGACTTCAAGTGATCCAGGTATATTTCATTCAGGATTTTATTTTGATAGGCTTAAAGCAATAATCGGCTCTATTAACCACCTAGGCATCTGAAAAATGACAATCATTGCCCCTGTCATGGCACCTAATGACAAACTGATCAATTGATTCTTGTGGCTGCTGGTTGTAAGATATCAGATCTAGATGATGATTTCTATGAGCTTAATAGTTATCTTTACTTTCACTGCCTGCTTATCTAGTTCTCCAAGAGCTAAATATAAAAATGACTGCTTCCATCTTTGTTTAAGAAGCTTAAATTGACATCTGTGGCATTCCAATTCATGTGTTTGAATCCAACCATGGTGGATGGTGACATCTGACTTTAATAAAATTTGGAATTAAAAAAGCTAGTCTAATGACAACCATCAAACCATTGTCAATTATTATACAGGCCCATATGGTTCATTATCATCCTTTAGGGAAAGAAATCTGCCATATTTACCATGTCTGGCTTTCATGGGACTCCAGATTAACAGAACTATGGTTGACTTTTAGTTTCCCTATTTAAATGGCCTCACAAGCCACTCAGTTTGTGGGCCATTAGGGATAGGCAACAAATGCTGGCCTTACCCTGTGAGACCCACGTTCCATGGAAACACCCCTAGATCTTTCAATTCCAGTATCTTAAATCTTTTGGGGATGTGAGTTCTTCTGTTGTGCCTTCCAAAATACTTTCATTAACCTTAATTTCTAAATAAGCTTTAGGAATTTGCTCATAATAACAAACAAAGCGAATATCCACTAATTAGTTTTAGCTATTTCAATTATTCTATGTCATGATCAAATCTCTTTGTTGCGATATCAAAAATCCAATGCTTGCTTTAGCTTTAAACTACTATAACACAAGTTGATTTGTTAAAGAGGAAATGGGAATGCAATCTCTGTATCAATATTGTGGCAGGTTCCTGCTGAATAGCACCCTTCACCTTCAATTGACTTCCATGGTAAACTGCACAAGTGTAAAGATATCTTACTGTAATTATGCCAGACTTTGGTGAGACCACACTTGGGTGATATTTGTCTCTCTACTTGAGGAATGATCTACCAAAGGTTCACTAGATTTATTATTGGTTTCAAGGTTGATAAGTGCTTGTGGAAATTGAGCTTATATTCTTTAGAGTTTAGAATAATGAGACGTGATCTCACATTACATTCTGAAAAAGCTGTCAGGGTGGATGTTGCTAAGCTAGTGTCCCTGGCTATCGAGTCTGAAAGGAGAGAGTGGAACTAAGGGTGTAGACTCTGGGTTAGGGATTGACTGTTTAGGACTGAGATGAGGAAAAATTTCTTTATATAGAGGACTATGAATCTTTAGAATTCTCTACCGAGAAGGAAACTCAGTCATTGACTGTACTTTAGGCTGAGATAGATAAGTAATATGTAGATCAGGCTTTAAAGTGGAGTTGAGGTGGAAGATCCAGTAATATGTTATTGAATAGTGGGAGCAAGTTAACAGGACTGTAAGAATTTTTCCATACTTCCCAGACTCTATGCTCACCCATAGACTGCAATAATTCAAGAAGAAGGCCTATTGTCACCTTACCAAGGGCAACTTGGGATGTGCAATGAATCCTATCCTTTGGAAGCTGAATCATAATACTATTGACAAAGCTAATAAAAGGCAAAATTGTTTCATTCTGGTCACTTCCATAACCATAAAGATTTCATATACATTTCAAAACTGGTGAGCACATTCAATCATTTTACCACACAAACATTTAAATCTTGGGAAAAAAAAATGGTCAGGTCTGATCTATATTCAATTCATGTCCTCATTGGACAAAATAGATGATGGTTCATCCTGTAGCATTGGGTCTTCTTCCGTTACCAACGATGTGCCTATTTAACAACAGGAGTAGAGCGTATTGCTAATGATCATTTAATTAATGTTGTTTTTCATTATTAATACAACAGGTAGGGTAAACAAAGGAGTGTCATTCTAATTTGACTAGCAGATTTTGTAATTTACAAAGCCTTGTCTCCATAGTCCTCTCACTCAGTAATCACTGATTGCAATCTGGAGAGTGAGTGGAGTTTTGTCTGGGTGAGACAGAGGGATTCATCTCTCTTTAGAGAAGGGACACTTGCAACTGTCAAATAATAGTTGAGATTCACTGCCTTTTGTGACTTTCTTTTTTAAAGAAGTATGGTAGATTTCTGTCCTGCTGCTAGGTGTAACACAGGAATTGTGAATTGCTTGTCTAATTTGGAAAGCTATGTGAAGACATCTTAGGATGTCTCAAACGTTGAGCTGCTTTAGAGTGCTGTTATGTACATTGTGAGCATTAGTAACCTTGGTGAGTTGGAGACCAAGTACAACCTACAGTAGCGGCTCCATTGATCAGTGATGGAGAAAAATAAGATTGACAGAACAGCTGTCATTTATACTACTTTCTGGTATTTATGTGCAGCATATTGGCAAGGCTGACATACATCATCAATCCCAATATGTCTTTGTGAAGATTATGGTGAGCTGACATCTAAAACCACTGACGCCTACCTAATAAAAGTACACCACTGTGTTGCTAGGTAAGGTGTTCCAGGATTTTGACCCAGAGAATCAACAGTATTTATGAAACAAAAGCAAAATACTGTGCAAGTTAGAATCTGAGCAATATTTCTACATGAAGATAATATGTTACTGGGAGAGAAACCTGTAACAGTTTGGTGTTCTCACATATTTGTTGCTCTTGCCTTTCTAGATGATAAAGTTCACATGGTTGAAAGATTCTATTGATGAACTCTTGCCAGGGTAGAGGGAGTGAAGTTTTGAAAATGGTAGATTGGATGCCAAACAGATTGGCTGCTATGTCTTGAATGGCATTGAGTTTATAGAGTCATAGAGTCATAAAGATGTACAGCATGGAAACAGACCCTTCGGTCCAACCCATCCACGCCAACCATATATCCCAACCCAATCTAGTCCCACCTTCCAGTACCTGGCCCATATCCCTGCAAATCCTTCCTATTCATATATCCATCCAAATGTCTTTTAAATGTTGCAATTGTACCAGCCTCCACCACTTCCTCTGGCAGCTCATTCCATACGCGTACCACCCTCTGTGTGAAAACGTTGCCTCTTAGGTCTCATTTATATCTTTTCCCTCTCACCCTAAACCTATGCCCTCTAGTTCTGGATGCCCCGACCCCAGGGAAAAGACTTTGCCTATTTACCCTATCCATGCCACTCACAATTTTGTAAACCTCTATAAGGTCATCCCTTAACCTCCAACGCTCCAGGGAAAAATGCCCCAGCCTGTTCAGCCTCTCCCTATAGCTCAAATCCTCCAACCCTGGCAACATCCTTGTAAATCTTTTCTGAACTCTTTCAAGTTTCACAACATCTTTCTGATATGAAGGAGACCAGAATTACAGGCAATATTCCAACAGTGGCCTAACCAATGTCCTGTACAGCCGCAACATGACCTCCCAACTCCTGTACTCAATACTCTGACCAATAAAGGAAAGCATACCAAATGCCTTCTTCACTATCCTATCTACCTGCGACTCCACTTTCAAGGAGCTATGAACCTGCACTCCAAGGTCTCATTGTTCAGCAACACTCCCTAGGACTTTACCATTAAGTGTATAAGTCCTGCTAAGATTTGCTTTCCCAAAATGCAGCACCTCAGATTTATCTAAATTAAACTCCATCTGCCACTTCTCAGCCTATTGGCCCAGCTGATTAAGATCCTGTTGTACTCTGAGGTAACCTTCTTCGCTGTCCACTACACCTCCAATTTTGGTGTCATCTGCAAACTTACTAACTGTACCTCTTATGCTCGCATCCATAACATTTATATAAATGACAAAAAGTAGAGAACCCAGCACCGATCCTTGTGGCACTCCACGGGTCACAGGCTTCCAGTCTGAAATAAAAACTTCACCACCACCCTCTGTATCTAAGTGGCTAGTTCTCCCTTTATTCCGTGAGATCTAACTTTGCTAACCACTCTCCCATGGGGAACCTTGTCGAACGCCTTACTGAAGTCCATATATATCACATCTACCGCTCTGCCCTCATCAATTCTCTTTGTTACTTCTTCAAAAAAATTCAATCAAGTTTGTGAGTTTCTTGAGTGTTATTCCAGTTCCTCTCAATCAGGCACCTGTCTCTTATAGATTTCTCTTATAGAACACTTTAGGCAGGAAGTGCATGAATTATTCACTGCAGAATTCCCACATTCTCCTGAGATCATAGATTCCCTCCAGCCATTAGGCCCAACCTGACCCTCTAAAGAGTAACCCACAAAGACCCATTCCCCTACATTTGCCCCAACAAACACACCTAATCTAAACATCTGTGAACTCTATGGGCAATGTAGTATGGCCAACTCACCTAACCTGCGCATCTTTAGACTGTGGGAGGAAACCGGAACACCCGGAGGAAACGATGGGCAGAATGTGCAAACTCCACACAGACGGTCACCCGAGGCTGGAGTCCAACCTGGGTCCCTGAGGCAGCAGTGCTAACCAGCGAGCCACCGTGCCCCTGCTTTCAGATCTGCTTTCATAAGCTACAGTGGAAGTTTGTTATAACACTGATGTTAGGATACAAAAAATAGAACTGTATAGTAGCTGGATTGCATTATAGCTGGATTGTGTTAACAGAAAATTCTTATTTTCTTTCATTGTTTATCAAGCAACATGAAAATTTAAATAAAGATTTAAGGGAACTATAAGACTCCTGTGCAATAAACAAATTTGCAACAAACTGTTTTGACCAAACTCCATCGTGACCAAACTCCATCGTGTTTATATGGCTTGTCCACTTAACTTTTGGGTCAGGTTGTTGATATTGGTGGATTCAGCAATGGTAATGCTGGTGAATGTCAAAGGGAGGTAATTATGTATACTCTTGATGCAGACAGTCAATGCCAGACACTTGTGTGACATATGATGTTCCTTGCCACTTATCACTCCAAACTGGAATGCTATTCAGGACTTGCTGCATGAGTAGCATGAACTGCTTCATTGTAAGCAGTTGTAAATAGAATTAAACACGGCACAGTTATCAGTAAACTTCCCCACATCCCCATTTCTGAGCTTATGATGAACTGAAAGTCATTAGTGAAGCAACTGGAGATGGTTGAACATAAGACATTACCCTGAATAACCGCTCTTGTTGTAAAGTGGTAGTGTCCCAAACCCTGATCCAGAGGTCTGAATTCAAGTCCCACCTGCTTCAGAGGTATGTCGCAACATGTCTGAGCATTTTGGTTAAAATTAAAGCCTTACTTACTGGCTTTTGTGGTGCAGTGGTGGTGTCCCTACCTGTGAGCCAGGAGGCCCAAGTTCAAGTCTCACCTACTCCAGAGATGCTTAATAGCAGCTTTGAACTGGTTGAGTAGAAAATATCTAGCCCGATAACTCCTTAACCAATGTACTGGGGCTGAGATGACTGGGCTTCAACAATTACTGGCACTTTCTTTTCCTTCAACCAATTTGTTGCCTTCCTGATCTTAATGCCTTTGGATGAATGGGTCTAGTTCAGTTGGGAGGGAGTATTTTTTAATTCATTAATAGGATGGGTGTCACTGGCTAAGCTAGAATTTATTGCCTACCTGTAATTTCCCAGAGTGCAATTAAGAGTCAATCATATTGCTGTAGATCTGGAGCCACATATAGGCCAGACCAGGGAAGGATGACGGATTTCCTTTCCTAAAACACATTACAGTTATAGAGTGGTACAGCACAGAAACAGATCCTTCGGTCCACCCTGACAATGCTGATCAGACATCCTAAATTAATCCAGTTCCATTTGCTAGCATTTAGCCCATATCCATCTAAACCTTTCCTATTCAGAAGCCCTTCCAAATGCCTTTAAAATGCTGCAATTATATCAGTCTCCACCACTTCCTCTGGCAGCTCACAAGTCCCTTTTAAATCTTTCCCCTCTCACCTTAAACCTACACCCTCTTGTTTAAGACCTGCCTACCCTGGGAAAAAGATGTTGGCCATTCACCCTATCTATGCCCTCATGATTTGAGAAACCTCTATATGTTCACCATGAAGTGTATCAGACAAGTTTTTAAAATGGGAATTTTTCAGTGGTTACACAGTTGCCATTACATCAGCTTTTTATCCCAGATTTTTAATAAATGGTGTAATTTAAACTCTTGTTGCCCAGAACATGAGATGAATGTTCTCGATTACAAGGAGAAAATGAGGTCTGCAGATGCTGGAGATCAGAGTTGAGAGTGTGATGCTTGAGAAGCAGGTCAAGCAGCATCTGAGGAGCAGGAGAATCGACGTTTCAGGCCAGAGCCTTTCATCAGGAATGTTTCAGCATCACATTCTCATTCTCGGTAACAAGTCCAGTAACAATACCACCACCTGCCCTCAGTTCAGCGGACCAAAGAGAAATTGCTGTGAATTTGGTCATTTGATAGAATCATAAAGTCATAAGGCACGAAGACAGGCCTTTTGACCCAAACTGGTCAACGCCGACCAAAGTGTCCATCCATGCTAACAGCATTTCCCCGCACTTGGCCAATAGCCTTCTCATCCTTTCCTATCCACGTATTTGTCCAAATGCCATTTAAATTCACCCGCCTCAACCATTTCTACTGGCAGCTCATTCCATACGCATACCACCCTCTGTGTAAAAAGATGACCCTTAGGTTCCCTTTTATTCTTTCCCCTCTACCCTTAAACTGATGCCCTCTATTCCTTGATTCCCCAACCCTCTATCCATGCCTCTCATGATCTTCTACATCTCTATAAGGTCTCTCTTCAGTCTCCTATACTCTAATCAAAAAAATTCTAGCTTGTCCAATCTCTCCCTATAACTCAAGACCATTGAGTCCAGGCAACAACCTTGTAAATTTCTTATGCACTCTTTCCAGTTTAATAACATCCTTCCTCTAGCAAGGCAACCAAAACTGAACACAATGCTCCAAGCGCAGACTCAGCAAAGTCCCGTATAACCGCAACATAATCTCCCAACCTCAATACTCAATGCCCTGACACTGGCCTGTCTACTTGTGACTCCACTTTCAGAGAACTGTGAAGCTGAACTCCAAGATCTCCCTGTTCCACTGCACTCCTTAAGGCCCTACCATTCACCTCGAAACTCCTACCTTGACTTGACTTTCCAAAATGCAAGACCTCACACTTATATATATCTTAAACACCATTCTCCATTTCTCGGCTCACTTCCCCAGCTGATCAAGGTCCTGCTGCAATTTCTGATAACCTTCCTCACTGTCCATGATACCATTTATTATAGTGTCATCAGCAAACTTACCCATCATGCCTTGTAAATTTCATCCAAATCATTGACATAGATAACAAACAGTGATGGGCCCAGATCCGAATCTAGTCATTACAGGTCTCCAGTCTGAAAAGCATTCTTCCACTATTACCCTCTGCTTCCTACTATCAAGCCAACTTTGTATCCAATTTGCCAGCTTGCCATGGATCCCATGAAACCTAACCTTCCAGAACAGCCAACCATGTGGAACCTCATCAAGGACCTTACTGAAATCCATATAGCTTACGTCTACTGCTCCGCCATTGTCAACCTTCCTGGTCACTTCATCAAAGAATTCTAACAAATTTGTGAGGCATGATCTCCCACTCACACAGCCATACTGACTACTCCTAATCAAATCCTGTCTTTCTATCCCTCAAAATGCTCACCACAGATGTTAAGCTTACTGGTCTACAGTTCCCAGGCTTTTCTTTGCAGCCCTTCTTGAATAATGGCACAACATTCGCTACTCTCCAGTCTTCTGAGACCTCATCCGTGGCTAACAATGATGCAAAAATATCAGCCAGGGCCCCCGCATTTTCTTCTCTCGCCTCTTGCAGTGTTCTTAGATTGATCTGGTCAGGACAGATTTTTCAACGTTCATACATTCTAATATATCCAACACCTCCTCTACTGTGATATGGGTTGCCCCCAATATATCACCACTAACTTCCCCAAGTTCTTAAGTCTTCATGTCTTTCTCCATGGTAAACACAGAGGAGAAATATTCATTGAGAACCTCGCTCATCTCCTGCAGTTCTACACATACATGTTCACTTTGGCCTTTGAGAGGCTCTATTCTCTCTCTAGTTATTCCTTTTCCTTTAATATACTTAAAGTATCTCTTTGGATTCACCCTAATCTTCTTAGCCACAACTATCTCGTGTCCCCTTTTTGCCCTCCTGATTTCCATCTTCAGTAAACTCCTGAATCCCCCAAATGCCTCCAGGGTTTCCACTGATCCCAGTTGCCTGCACCTGAGCCATGCCTCCTTCTGTTTTCTGGGTAAAGTCTCAATATCTCTTGTCATCTTGATGATCATGAAATATTTTTTAAATTAGTAAGGGTTAATCTCTTTTATAAATCCTGGTATTGCTTGCTTGCAATTAGCATTTAGCTTACGTTTAGTGTTTTATGTTTCAATTTTCTTTAAGGCTTGGTCCAGGCTAATCATGCACTCTGCTGGAGAGAAGGTAAGCTTAGCTAATTAAATTACGGGCTTAATTCGGTTCTGTAACTGCCAGATAGTTGATTCATCTGAATATCAGTGGCAGAAATAAAAGAAGTTAAGCACAGTTGGCATGGAACAGGAGTGAAATGACTGTGTTTGATGAGTAAGGGAATTCAATGAGGAGGAAGGAAGGTGCTCTTTTCATTATTTTTTCCATTTTTGTCAGCTTCTCGGAGATAAGAAGTTAGAAAGTGGCACACAAGAGGTCTGATTCTGAACAAACATCAAAGGATGAGATGAAAGCTGTAAAATGGTGAAAAATATCTTGCTATGGAGTGTCTTCAAGTAGCTGAAAATTAGGAAAATGTATTCTTTTTAAAAGAAGTAGCTACTTAGGTTTAAGCAAGAAACACAGGTTGGCTAAATATAGAGTCATAGAGTCATAGAGATGTACAGCATGGAAACAGACCCTTCAGTCCGACCCATCCATGCCGACCAGATATCCCAACCCAATCTAGTCCCACCTGTCAGCATCCAGCACATATCCCTCCAAACCCTTCCTATTCATATACCAATCCAAATGCCTCTTAAATGTTGTAAATGCCTCTTAAATGTCTCCACTACTTCCTCTGGCAGCTCATTCCATACACACACCACCCTTTGTGTGAAAACATTGCCCCTTAGGTCCCTTTTATATCTTTCCCGCTCACCCTAAACCTATGCCCTCTAGTTCGGGACTCCCCGACCTCAGGGAAAAGACTTTGTCTATTTATCCTATCCATGCCCCTCATGATTTTATAAACCTCTACAAGGTCACCAGGCCCAGTCTGTTCAGCCTCTCCCTATAGCTCAAGTCCTCCAACCCTGGCAACATCCTTGTAAATCTTTTCTGAAACCTTTCGAGTTTCACAACATGCTTCCGATATAAAGGAGACCAGAATTGCTCGCAATATTCCAACAGTGGCCTAACCAATGTCCTGTACAGCGGCAACATGACCTCCCAACTCCTGTACTCAGTACTCTGACCAATAAAGGAAAGCATACCAAACGCTTTCTTCACTATCCTATCTACCTGCGTCTCCACTTTCAGGGAGCTATGAACCTGCACTCCAAGGTCTCTTTGTTCAGCATACTCCCCAGAACCTATCACTAAGTGTATGTATCCTGCTCTGATTTGCTTTTCAAAATGCAGCACCTCGCATTTATCTCAATTAAACTCCATCTGTCACTCCTTAGCCCATTTGCCCATTGTGATCAAGATCCCGTTGAACTTTGATGTAACCTTCTTTGCTCCCCACTGCACCTCCAATTTTGGTGTCAACTGCAAACTTACTAACTATACTTCCATGTTCACATCCAAATCATTTATATAAATGATGTAAAGTAGTGGACCCAGCACCAATCCTTGTGGCACACCACTGGTCACAGGCTTCCAGTCTGAAAAGTAACCCTTCACCGCCACCTCTACCTTTGAGCCAGTTCTGTATCCCTGTATTCCATGAGATCTAATCTTGCTAACCAGTCTCCCATGAGGAGTTGTGTCAAATGCCTTACTGAAATCTGTATAGATCACATCAACCGCCCTGCCTCATCAAGCCTCTTTGTTATTTCTTCAAAAAACTCAATCATGTTCATGAGACATGATTTCCCATGCACAAACCATTTCTGGTAAATAATCACAGGGAATCTCTTCTATTCCTAAAGTTTAAAATTGTTCAGTGATTGGTGGTAGGATAAATGAAGTATTTGAAAAAAGAAAACAAATAATTGAATAAATTATTTAAATAGTTAATTTAAAAGTATATATTAAGGGTGGCAGGTGATGTGTAACAGCAGCAGTTTGTGGGAGCTCCTGGATTCCATTTTTATCCAGGGCATGTAGGTCAGCAGAAAATGTTTGCAGTTGAAGCAGCTTTGACACAGAGTTTGTGAACTGAAGCTGAACTACAGACACTGAGATTTCACAATTACCTGGATATTTTGTCCCAAGAAGCAGTCAATCCCCTGAAGATTGGGTTTTCTGATTTGGTCAGTCATCACAGAATGGAGGGTGTGACTGCAAGCGAGGCAGATATTAGAAACCGGAAGGAAAGTGTATTGGAGCATCAATCTTGTCCAACAGGTTTGATGTTCATTCAGCTTGATAGTGAGGGCTGCAGGGTGTGTGAGCTACTCGACCGTTGCACCACGGCACACAAAGCTGTGTGAATCGGCAAAGCATTAACAGAATGTCTTGATAGTAGGGTAGTTGAATGAGTGGGTGAAATACTGATCAATGCAGCAAAAAGTCTGAGTTCCTTACCTTGTGTGAGGTGTTGGGACTTCTGCTGAGGGCTAAATGGGAAATTGGAGTGGGAGGCAGAGAATCTAATTGTCACGACCCATTTAAGTACCAATGACATAGGTGGGACTGGGAAAAATGTTAAGTAAAATCAAAATACTGCAGATGCTGGAAATCTGATACAGAAACAGAAAATGGGGAAATTCAGCAGGTTTGGTAGCATCTGTTAAGAGAGAAACAGAGTTAGTGCTTCGAGTTCAGAAACGTTTTAGTTTAGAACTGAAAGGGATTTGAAAATGGGGAGGTCTATACTTTTGACAGATGAAGGAAGAGCCTGGGAAACAAATACCTGTGGAGGTCCATTGCAAAGACAAGGGGTTGTTAATTGTGATGAAAGAGAAAAAAAGATGTAAGATGAGCGTAAATTAGGATGTGACAGGGAGAAAATGGGTCCTATCCACATAAAGCAAACTAAACAAGATACAACAAGGCAAGGCCATGGGGATGGATGGGTGAAGGGGGAGAACGCAAGAAAATTGGCAGACAGACATCATGTGGTCAGGTTCTGATAGTGTAGATTTCAATATTGAGTGCTAGACTCTGTCAAGTGCCTAATGGAATGTAAGGTGTTGCTCTTCCAGTTCATGTTATGCTTTGTTGGAATATTGCAGCAGGCCCAGGACAGAAAATAAAAAGTTTTGCAAAGGTCTTCTGAGGATCTAGACATGAAATTGAAAAGCAGAGCCCCAAGGGTGGTAATCTGTAGATTGTTACCTGAACCATGTGCCCATTGGCAGAAACCACAGAAATTAGTGGAATGAATATGAGACTTTAAGACTGGTGGAGAAGAGGGTTCTGATGCAGGGTGCACTATCATCAGTACCAGGGAAACAAGGGCTGTACCGTTTATTTGGTCTGCACCTGAACTGAGCTGGGATCACTGTTCTGGAAAATCATCAAAGTAGGGAAGTAGAGAGGACTGTACATAATACTTTTGAAGTGGAAACTGAAGAAAACTATGGATGCTGTAAATCAGAAACAAAAACAAAACTTGCTGAAAAAGCTCAGCAGGTCTGACAGCAGCTGTGAAGAGAAATCAGAGTTAACCTTTTGGGTCCAGTGACACTTCCTCAGTTCCAGTTCCTCAGGAAGGGTCACCAGACCTGAAACATTAACTCTGATTTCTCTACACGGATGCTGTCAGACCTGCTGAGCTTTTCCAGTAACTTCTGTTTTTGTTTATGCTTTTGAAATAGTTTATTAGAATAGCATTTTCTGGAGCTAATCAGAAAGGACGTGATCCTAGACTTGGTATCATGTAATGTGACAGGATTGAAATAGCAGTGACCACAACTGGAGCAGGGCGGGAATCAGGCTCTGGGGCCTGTAAGTGGTCTGGGAAGCTATAGTCAGGAGTGTGTGAGGTAAAAATGGGGTCTGTTAATTAGTTACACAGGAGTTAGACTATGTGTCTGATGGTCTAACATTCTTTGAGTAACCTTACTTACTTCATCAGAATCCTTTGATTTAAATGGAAACTTTTGAAGTGTTCCAGGTGTAGAGGAATTATCCAGTGGAATTTTCAATTTTCCAGACAATTCCTTTGGAGTCTGCTATGGCAGGGATTCTGCAGGGTTCTCATTTAGATCTCCCACCCATCCTGGAATAACCACTGTCTGACCATCAGAAAACCCAAGCCAGTGTGAGATTAAGATTGAACTAATTTTATCTTTAATTGATATTAAACAAATCTAGAGCGTTGAAACCAGTTTACAATAGGAAACAATCAACACAAAGCAAACAAAGCCAGAGTATTTTGAGAGGAGGGAGAGACCATAGTCTGAATTTATATCTTCAAACTCTGTCGAGCTTGTGATGAAAGGCGTGCCAGGAACTGTGGAAAGGGTAGTTGTATTAAGTGAAGAAGAAATGGTTAGGAGACAACACTCTGGGGTTTTAGCAACCTGCAAGTTATAGTGATCAAAGATGAAGGTGAAAGGTTTTACAACTGAGAGACTTTAGGGAAGAACAAATGATAAGTCTGAAAGAGAACTATTTGATGTTATGATTATCAACTATAATAGTCAACTTCCCAAGCAGTTATACTTGGGGATTGCATCAGAGGAAGAAGGAAAGATCAGGAGATATTTGAACCAAGGTACCCGAATACAACCCAAACGTTTTGTCTCTTTATTTGTGCACAACTAATGTATAATAAGTTTACATTGGGAGATTTGTTCCACATGTAGGCAAAAGAAATCAAATGAGAAAGATCAATAGAAGTCTGCTCAAAAGCATGATTTCTAATGTTACATATAGAACTTATATGTGACCACCTCCCTAAATGTGCTATCCATATAGTCTTCTGCTTCATGGATGCACAATAATAAGAGAACCAGCCACTGAAGCTACAAAATGTAGAGTTCAAGTGTGTGCAACTGGTCATAGGCTTATAAAGGCCTACAAACAGAATTGCAATCTCCTGGGAATTCTCTCAGACCATGAACATGATGGGAAAAAGGCAGCAGTTTAGCTGAGAGATGTGTATTATGTTTTTACCTTTAAAAAACATCATAACAGAGGTTAAAAGTCAGTTCAACCCTGTTAGTGGATGAAGATGGACTAGTGACCTGAGGTTTTCATATGTACTAGCCTGAGTTTGAGTGCTAATGTGCTTTCAAGATTACATCAAAGAACAGCTCACTCGGTCACCCCTCTTGCAGTTAAAGGACTCTTCCTGTGAGTTCTAGAAGCTAACTAGGCAGCAAAAGAATTTCAATTAAACGTGAAAAGTCAAAAATCTTAAAATCAACTGCTGAACCATCAATGTTCCACTAGCCACTCTTCATGAACAACCCAGAGACTGAACTGTATATATTGTAACATTGTTTTGATCTCATTTCACTTTCCTGATCTTGTGTAGGTGGGTTGCATTATTATTGCTTCCTACGTTGAGTAATTAATAGACTTACTCTTTTCTTAATGTTTAAACCTTACTAAATAGGTTCATTTTAAAACAAATTCATTTTGTGTGGACAAGGGTATCTACAAGGGAGAGGATCATTTGTAAATTAACCTTGTTGCAACCATTGGAAGGGGCAGGTGAATAAAGAAGGGGATCCACTTTATCCCTCCTCATATGGAAACTTAACAGTTTGGTGTGTTTAATGTGGAGCTGTAATAACTTGGGGCACCTCGCCTGGGGTCTGGTCATGACAGTTGGCAAATGTTGTTCAAATGCTGGTCATCACCCAGTTATGTTGGTCATTTTGGCCCTGCCCAATACGGTTTAAAGGACAGTCAGCCCCTTTCCCTCTTTATTATCCAGAGGACAGAAGACCAACTGTGACATCCATTCTGCAACCCCAGCTAAGATCGAGTAACCCACCTACAAGCTGGGGAAGGAATCTGGCACCTACTAGATTGGTATAGACTGGTGTTGCACATGTTGACCAGAACATCAGGAAGTTGATCACTGTGTTCGAATATTGTGAATTCTGTTTGAACTTCTTGGACAAATTTGAAATGCTGCTGCATGATTAGCATCTGTTTTTACTGAAGGAGAAATAGTTAAACAGGATGGCAAAAACAGATCTCAGCTCTCTGCAGATATAACTGAAGACTAGCAGCAGCTGATGCCAAAAGCCAAATATACATCTGTCAGGCAGAAGGAGCTGGCTAATATTTTTCCCTCGCTCTCTAAATTAACAGGAACAAACTTCTTTGCGTCTGAGGCATATCTGAGGCTTTTCTAATGCACTGTGTGTATTATCAAAGTGCGATCAATAATTGGAGTTCAAGCGTGGCGTATAGTCTGTTCTCCAGACAGCTTATTTCATGGATCAGAGGGAGCGCACACAACCATGGCCTGTTCGGCAGTTGAAGGAATTAATCAATTCTTATGCTTTAAGAAAAAAAAAAGTCCAAGACCTAATCTTGACTGGCCTGGCTCTCTCTTGCTTGATTATGACTCAGGCTGATAAGGCTTGATCCATATGTACAGTTACCTGCCTTACTGTACTGGGACATGAACAGAATAATGTGCAGCCAATAAGTATCTGCTGATATCAGCAGGTTACCTTGTTGAATGTAGATAGAAATTCTCTGGCTTTCTGTATTCCATTTAATATTAGTATTGAGCTCTCTGTTTACTTGCCTACAAAAGTCTTGAACTTGTTAATGCTCCATTGCATTTTTTTGTCACACAGATTGTCTACCAGATGCCACATTTCAAGGGATTTTCAATCCAGGGTGGAGAACCCGACTGCAGGATCATTACCATGACCCATCCCTGTGCTATAACTGTTTAAAAATGGGAGCACATTCTCCTAGGATAGATTGCAGGCATGACTGAGCTTGTTGCTGCTTTTGAGAATAGAGGGGGCAGGAAATCAGATAGCCAGCACTGTAATGGCACAGACAAGCAGTGAAACAGTTAATGACAAGGTAGCAGACCTACACTGAGAAAACAACCACCTTTTCCCAAAAATTTTTGTTCAGCGGAAACATGACTTAATGGCTGCTTAAATCACACCACAGCTGCACACTAATACACACCAGCCTGTTCAGCTTTGCCAAACTGCATTTTGAAATTGCTTTCTAGCACTTCCTAGCCATTAACAAGTTCCTGAAGGAGATTAAAAGGTCACTACTTGAAGATAAGCAGGTTCTGAGTTCTCCTTCACCCTCATTTTGAAAGTGGCTCTCTAAATATACTGGTATGTCCTGGCAGAGCAATTTTGAAAGCTTGCTTCCCAACTTTGTCCCCATGAGCAATTGAAAGTCAAGCATCAGATGTCAGAACAGATGAATGCTCTCGTTATAAAGGTCACAATGTGTTTCAAAAGAATTTGCCTCTGATATACCTCTTAATAGGCTTATTTGTATTGAACATAGAACATTGAACAGTACAGCACAGGAACAGGCCCTTTCGCCCACCAGATTTGCACCGACCATGTTGCCATTCTAAATGAATCCCATCTGCGTACACATGACCTGAATCCCTCTATTCCTTGCCTGACTAAGTGTTTGTCTAAATGCTTCTGAAATGTTGCTACCGTACCTGCTTCTATCACCTACCCAGTAGCATATTCCAGACACTAACCAGCTTCTGGTAAAATGTTTGTCTTGTACATCTCCTTTAAACTTTCTCCCTCACACTTTCAAACTCTGTCCCTGTGGTCCTTGTTGCCTTTACAGAATAGGTCAAGTGACAGAAAAATGGACTAAACAATGAAATAAGGGATTGATTTCTGTTTGTAATGCCTATGCTTTCAGCTAAGACTGCATAACGAGGCTTGGCTGAGCTAAGACACCTATTAGAGGTGCCTTTGGGCCCCAAGGAAAACCTTGTTTAATTATCAACTCTGGCCTTCTGAACTCTTCGATAAATTACACAATATTTAGTTGCACAAGAAGAAGGTGCCTCAAGTGTTTTCAGTTTCTGCTTTGGATACTTCAAGATTCTAGATTATGACCATATTTGCTTATCTGTAGGTGGCTGGAGGAGACAGTTGTTTTTGAACAAAGTGGAAAATGATCCATTAAAGGGTTTTCTTTGACATTTTGTGTTGTCACTATGGGCTGCATTGATTCTATGCAGTGGGTGAATTATGGGAAGATGGTGATATTTTTGTATTATTTTGAGAGAAAAAAAAAGCGGGAATGCTGCTTACCTGGGCCATTATGAATAGGCAATTAGTGCTGGACTACTCAGTGATGCTGACATCCCATGAAAAAAAGTGAAAAATAAACGGACATTGACGTGCAGTAGCTTGGCACTGAAGAGCAAAGTGGTCACGTGGTATAGGTGGAGCTGCATGTCTTGGCATGGGAGCATAAGGAGGATGTTTTGAACTTGCTTTTCAAAACTTCCTTCCTGCAGACTATGGCTAATAGCACTTCTGAGGTGCCATCAAAACCCTTTAGAGAGCTGGCCCAATTTGATTATTGCAGATGACTAAGGTGGTCTCTTGACCTGAACCAGCCTCACTCTTAAAAGGTCTTTGTGAGAGTCAGAATCACTTGGAATGGTGTTTGGAATCATGAAAGTAGGTTCCAGCTGCCATTTTCATCTATATTCCATGAAAATCAAAGCCATTGTGTCAAATCCTTGACACCATTGGTTAAGAAGGATGTCTAGGCCTTAGATGGGATGCAGAAGCCACTTATTAGAATGGATAGAAAGATTGCAGAAGCTGGAATTATTCTCCTTGGGTCATAGAAAGTTAAGGGAGGTTTCAAACAAGATGTTCAAAATTCTGAGTCTTCATAACAACTTAATTAAGGAAAAACTCTTTCCAGTGGCAGGAAAATGATAATCAGAGGATACAGATGAACAGCAATTGGCAAAGAAATCAGAGATGAAGAGATTTGAAAAGCAGCTACTTGTTATAATCTGATACGTGTTACCTGAAAGGCAGTAGATATTTGTTTGAAAAGGAAAAAAAAATAGAATTATGGAGAAAAAGCAGCGAAGTGTGGCTCTGTGGATAACTCTTTAAAATAAACATGATGGGTCTAATGGCCTACTTCTGTGCTGTATCTTTCTATGACACTACAAATATATTCAATGTGATGTTTAACTTTTCTAAACAACAGTGCATTCCGACATCAATCATGTTACATCAATCGCCGCAATTTGATTCGATGTGAAGTGAATATTTCTTTAAAGTTTACAATTTCTGACAAGTTTTAATGGGGTAAAGCATCATATTTTATTTTAAAAGAGAAAGTTTAATTAGACATGGCATTAAAAACCTATTCTTATTTAAACGCCTCAAGGGAGAAATCTTAAATGGGTGCTGGGAGTGTGATTACTAATTAAATATCACACTGAGCAGATTAGCGTTGAATATTACTTCTGGTTTGAAAAAAATGCAATTTGTATTTCTCATCCAATGAAACCCCTCTACTTGTTGCTCAACTTCAAATGTTCTAATCCTGGAACCAAGACGTATTGCATGATGTTATTCTCTACCACAATCATTAGTGGGACCATGAGCTGGGTTGAGGTGTATTGATGGTGGATGGGCCTTGCATAGCCAAGGGGAAGGCTGTGCACCCTATTTCCACAGCAACAAAACTGATCACAATTGAAACAGTGGCGGGAATGGGCTGATGTAGGGGAACAAGCCCATTGGTCAATCAGGCATATTATTGAACCTCTTGAGTTTCATTATTCCTGCTCCCACTGGGATTTAGCACTGTTTTAGAGATTCTCCTGAACTCTCATTGGTTTCTGTTCCTCCTGAAGGCCATCCAGAAAACCCGATCAGATTGCAGGGGAAGTTCCCCTTTTAAAAATATTTGGTGCTCAACTAAGGGACAGAGCATTAGGGAGAGTGGTGATCTCTGACAGCTATCATCTTGCTTTTCCATCCAACTCTCCCTCTCACCCTTGCGTGCTAGCTCATCCTTGTGATCCCTGCCATCTCACAGTCACTCAACCATGTCCTGGATTTCTTTTCTCTGCTGGTTCATTACCAGCAGAAACATTGTTCCTGCTGGTAATAGCATGTAACATGTGTGGCTGGCAGTTCTTGGCAGATGAGATTTCTGCTGCTGAGATTTTCTTTTCTAGATAAGGCCTGATGCTGTATTTAATTGCTTTACTTTACTTAATTCAGTCAGACTTCCCCCTCCTACATGATGTTAGTCCTCCATTCATTCACCAATCTATGCGCAGAAACCATGCCAGGAGAAATAAATCCAGCCCCATACCCCATTGATTCTCTACTTGCCTTTCCTTCATTTTAAAAAACTGCACAATTCACAAAGCTTATAAATAAATGTTAGCTTGTGCAGCAAATGGTTGGTTTTCAGACACTAATGATAAGGTGAAGTTGGACAGTGCTGTGAGAGCTTGACTCTGTATTTAACCCCTAGCTGTAAGAGCCTTGAGTGCTTAATGGAGTTTTCACTAAGTAGCTAATTTGCACTGGCTCAGACGTAGTAGTCCTTATTGTTGACATTTAGTACAATAAAGCATTCCATACCTTGATCAAAATATTTAAGAGGTAATATTTTGACAAAAAATGCAAAGTGCTGATCCAACGGCAAGTACTAATAGGTTTCCTGTACAAATCCACTATCATAGGCCTTCAGTAAAAATAGATAAAGAGGCCACCTCATTGTTGTAAACCTCTCAGTCTTCCTTATAGTAGCTCTCCCACTTTGGATATAGAAGCTGTTCAAAAATCATAGACATTTGCAGCGTGTCAATAGTACCTGTACTAGCTGCAAAAAAAGTCATCCAGCCTATTCGCACTTTTTCGCTGCAGTTCTATTGCCTTGTATGCTAGAGTATTTCAATTGCTTTTTTTCAGACTTTTGAAACATTATGAGGGTTTCTGTCCCTCTCATGGGTTCAGGTATTGAGGAACAGATCCACACTGCACGCTGGGTAAATGTATTTGCGATCTTCCCCTCAAATCCCCATTAATTCTTATTTTCTCACTCTAAATCTATATCCCCGCGTATGATAATCATGCCTTCCTAGTCATGCTATCCAGACTCTCAATAATAATAATAAGGATGATGATAATAATAATGATAATAATAATAATGACCCCGAATGACACTTCAATCTGTTAACATCCTGGGGCTACAGCTAACCAAAAACTGAACTGAACCAACCATATAAATACTGTGGCTATAAGAGCAGGTCAGGGACTAGGGATTCTATTGTAAGTAACTCATCTCCTATCTCTCCACTGACTCTTAGTCTGCTGGAGACTCATCTCCCATTGCCTGACTAAGTGCAAAATAATAATCAAGAGTCTTTCCACCATCTAGGACTGCCTGATTTGCAACACATCCACCACCTTCAACATGTATTGCCTTTACCACTCATGCACGGAGGCAACATGGCATAGTTTCTACAAAATGCACTGCAGCAGCTCACCCAGAGTCCTTCAACAGCACCTTCCAAACTGTAGCTTGTACCACCTAAAAGGATCGACAGCAGCAGCTGCATGGGAATATTACTATGTATTGGTCTCTGAGTGGCTCAGTTACAGCAGAATCATAAAATTCCTATAGTGCACAAAGAGGCCACTAAGCCCACTGAGTCAGTTACCAACCCTCTGAAGATCATCCCACCTTGACTTTAGGCTGTGGGAGAAAACCGGAGCACCTGGCAGATACAGGGTGAATGTACAAACTCGACACAGGCGTCACCTAAGGTTGGAATTGAACCCAATCCCTGGCACTGTGAGGCAGTGGTGTTAATCGAACAACTTGAGGAAATTCATAACAGGAGGACAATTACCTTCTGTGTAGTATTGTGGCACTGATTTGACTCTGATGCCAAGGATGAAACTCAGAGGGTGAAATGCTGCCCATTGCATCCATAGAATCTCCTTCAACACCTATTGTGCAATTCTCCTTCGTAAATTTAAACCCCTCTGCCACTTCAAGTCTAGAGGCAATGTTCTACATTAGCCCTGATATTTTTTCTCTCTTAGCAGGGTCCTGACTTTGATACTTCCTCCTTATAAAGGTTTCTTTTGGGTCTCATTTTTCAAAAACAAGGGACAAATTCAAGCACACACAGTCACTACAAATTTCAAATAATTAAATAAATGACAGGATGATTGGTGGTAGAACATATAGATGTATGGGTTTTTTATTCATTACTCTCAGTTGTTAGCATCATAGGACCTGCAATGGAGCACTTCATCATTGCATTGCCGCATGTTGGATTCCTACACATATACAAGCAGCTCAACCCTTCTCGTCAGTGACCATCTGCAGAAAAAGGGTACGCATGACTCTAACATACCAAGAAAAAAGACTGAGAGAAAAATAGCTAGAAAACACCTGTGTGTTGGAAGAAAGAGGTCAAATGTGACAGAAAAACAGGGTTAGAAAGAGAATGGATAAGAAAACATGAGAAAGATTCAGAGTGAGAGTGAGAAGTAAATGAAAAACGGTGTGTGACAAAGAGAGAGAGACGGACAGAAAGTGGGACCTTCCAGGCCCTCCTGAAGTATGTAGAAAGACAGGAGCGATAACCTAATTGGGCTGGAAACCAAAACTTGGATTATTATTTGTGGGTTAAAGTCATGGTATTAGAAGGAATTTTCAGGCAGGTCTTCCCTCTTGACTATCGTGATCAGGAAGCTGTTTTGTATTTAATAGCATTCATCGATATTCATGAACAGCCCAGCCAGCTGGAATTATGCAATTTTCTTGATGAAAAATGAGAAAACAGTATCTTCACAAACCCAACCATATAAAATGAGCTTTGTACCTGATGGGGTAGACTTCTTCCTGAAAACTCCAGTTAAGTATTCACTGTTTCGTGAGATTTCTTCAGTAACTGGGTCCTTCATGATGAATCTTACAAGGCATTTCTTTGTTCATAAGCGTTTGGTGCAGTCTATCTGGTCATTTTCAGATGAAGAACTTTGTCTTGCAAAGCACTACTACTGTCTGAGTGTTATCATGTAAGGAATCTATCCTGTCAGGGGTAACTAACTTCCCAAGTCAGGCAGCCAGATTGGCTCAAAGCAGAAAACCTGACCAGACAGGCAGGAGAGACTAAACATAAGAGAGGGGAAATAGAAAAGAGGTGGATAAAGGTGGGAAGATAGGTAAGTATGGGTAGGGAGAGGGGTCCAGAGAAGTGCAGGCAGCAACTGGGAAGCTAACAGGAGAGAAATAATGTTAGAGGCAAGGGAGGCATGGACGGGTGGGAGTCTCATATTAAGAGTTGAACGAAAGGAACTGAATGGGATAATTAAATTTGTTGTTGAGGGTGAAGGAGCAAGTGAATTGGATAAGGGGCAGTGCCAAGATAAGGCTGGGCACAGGAGCTGGATGGGTGTGGGCTCAGAAGGAAGATCATGAAGAAAAATGGTGAACGGGGCCACAGTTACAGGGAGGGAGGTGGAAGCATGGCAGAGGGGAGGCCAGAGGAAAGGTGTAGGCCATCTATAGTTATGCGGAGGTGGGGGGGGGGTTGATGAAGAGTAAATGTTAGAGGGGGGAAGATTGAAGGTGAAGACATCGAAGGAAAACATTACATGCTCAATCATTGTATTCAGTTGTGTCAATATTGAATTCCTCAGAGAGAATGTGCAGTGGAAATGGAAGGGGCCTGAGCTCCATTTGCATGAGTTTCTATACAACTCACATCCAAACGGACATGAAGTGAAACAGAAAACAAAAGGACAGATCATGTGACCACTCAGTTAAGACTCAATTCTAAAATGAAGCACTCTCAGTACCATAATGACCACAATGCTCTTGCTTCTCCTTCCAAGAACCATTGAAGTGATACAGCACAGAAGGGGGCCATTCACATCACTGAAATTCCAGTCAGGTCATATGATGCATTGAATTCTGAGCTGAAGGACAACTCACACTCAGTAAGTTTAGAAGTGGCTTTGGTTCCATGTGTGAAGCTGTGCAGGAACCTTAATTAGCCAGGAATCTGAATTTGAATGGAGCCTTTATACATGTTATTGTTTAGCATTGCCACAACAAAGACATATAAAGATGAGCAAGAGTCGGAGTGAGCTCTGTGCCATATGCATGGACAATCAAGACTACAGATTCCTTGCATGTGGCTGATTGAGGAAGAGGACAAGTCGTCATAGCCATGAAGAATGGCCTTGCCCTGTCTAGATAGCTGCATTAACAGTCTGATACGGGCCCTAATTTGGGTGCCAACAACACATTCTCCAAAGGAAACCAAACATGTCTTTCCTCCTCAACACCAAAATCAGAAATTGCTTGAAAAGCTCAGCAGGGCTGGCAGCATCTGTGGAGAGAAATAGGAGCTATCGTTTCGGGACCAGTGATCCTTCATCAGAACTGACAGTAGCTAGGAAAATGTTGGTATGTATGCAGAATAGGGTGGGTAGGGAGTAAGGAGTAAATGATAGGCGGAGATAGAGCCCAAGGAGAGAGAAGGACAGTTGGACAGACAAAGGAGCGGGTAATAATTAGCCTAGGAAAATAAATAACTACAAATGGGGACTACAGTGGGTTCTGTGTAATAGTAGACCATGTGATAACAAGGCCTGCTATGTGGGGATTGGGGTAAGGACATCGGAGAAGGTGCAGCGAGCCCTAAAGTTGTTGAAATCGATATTGTGTCCAGAAGGCTGTAGAGTTCCCTAGTGGAAAATGAAGTGCTGTTCTTTGAACTTGCACTGAGCTTTGCTGGAGCACTGCAGCAAATTTGAGACAAAGAGGTTGGCCAGGGAACACAATGGTGTGTTGAAATGGCAGGCAATTGGAAGCTCAGGGTCTTTTTTGAGGCCAATCTCTTGCCATCACTTTCCTCCTACTTGTTGACAGATCCACACCGAAGTAGAAATGTTTGTGAAACCCAACAGCTGTACTGGCTTTTTATACCTGAGCGGGAGGAGGAGAAGATGAAGGAATGCTCAGCATCAACAGCTCCCAAGACCTGAGCTTGAGACTCAGACACCTCCAGCTGTGAATTGATAAGCAGCGTCTATTGAAGAGAACCAGGGTCTTCAGCATTGTTGAGCAGTTTACAGAGAAAGGGTGTACTGAAGGGATAACTGCTACTAAACATCAATGCTGCAGGAGTCTTTGCACAAGTTGGGACACCATCATCTACATTTTGTAGGAAAATCTACAGCTGCACAGCTTAGGAGATGCTGTGCCTGCGGCACTGATGGTCACAATGCCACTTCCTCTCCACACTCTTTAACTGGGGATATGTACAGCATCTCCCAATCAGGCACACACGAGTGCATCCATGTGTTCACTGATGCCCTGCTCAGGAAAGCAATAAAGATTGTACAGTTCATCATGGATGTCAGGAGCCAAGCTCCCTGAACCATCAGATTTGCATCCATCACTGGGTCCCTCAGATCCAAAGGGTCATTGACTTTACACGTGTGGTGCTCAGAACCTCCCAGCCCTGACCGGCCAGATTCCTGACAGGAAGGGATTTCACTCCCTCAATATTTAGTTTGTTGTGACCACATGCAACAATTTCTGCAAGTAAGTACCCATTATCCAGGGAGCTGTCACAATATTTATGCTCTACACAACTCCCAGATGCTGGAAATGTTTGCTCCACCCATTATTCCTGGGGCTGATTTGTGGGTGGGGAGGGGTAACCCCAGAGGAGGTGGTTAATGACCCCATTGAAAACCCACAGATTCATGCTGAACAGTAGTATAAAGCGTTTATTGGTCATCCTTAGTAGCCTTTAAGGTGGCAATGCTGAGTTTCTTCTTTGAGTTAGGTACACACACACCCAATACTGAGAGAAATGGTGTTCCAGGATCTTAACCAAGGGCCAATGAAGGAATGACAACATGGTTCTAATTCAAAAGATGTCTCTGTGGCTTGGAGGAGAAGTTGCAGGTGGTAGCAAATCCGTGTATCTACTGCCCTTGTTTTTCTAAATGGTAATGGTCATGGTTTTGGATGGTACTGTCAAAGGAGCCTGAATGAGTTCCTGCAATGCATCTTGTGGACGGTCTACACTGCTGTCTGTGTGTCAGTGGTGGAGAGGGTGAATGTTGAAGACAGTGGGTAAGTATCAAGCAGACTGCTGTGTCCTGGAAGGTTTTAAGCTTCTTGATTGTTGTTGGAGCTGGCCCCATCCATGTAAGTGAAGGGTATCCCATTACATTCCTGATGTGTGCTTTGTAGTTGGTAATCACGCACAGGGCAGACAAGGTGTGAGGTACTTTCCACAGAACTCTGAGCTCCTGGCTTGCTCTTGTAGCCACAGTATCTATATGGCTAGTCCAGTTCAGTTTTTGGCCAATGCTAACCACCAGAATGCAATAGGGGATTCAGAAATAGTGAAGCCAATGAACATCAAGTGGTGATAGTTAGATTTTGTCTTGTTGGAGATGGTTGTTACCTGGTAATTATGTATTGTAAATGTTACTTGCCATTTATCAGGTCAAGCCTATAAGTTGACCAGGTCTTGTTGGGAGTAGCAGAGTAGAGATTTTCTCAATTGATGGCTATTCATATCCCATCTCCCTTTTGGACAAGTACAGTCCCTTTGCTCACTTGTCAGCTCCATGACCTATTTGTTAAAGGGGTCAGTAGCCTTATATCAGGCAACTTCTGGATTAGTGGTGCTGGAAGAGCACAGCAGTTCAGGTAGCATCCAAGTAGCTTCGAAATCGATGTTTCGGGCAAAAGCCCTTGCAACCCCCAGCTGACCTCATCAATAACCCCATTTGGATTACTCAAACTTATTGTGATGTTCTTCTCTTGCAGACAATAGAAAAGCATTGACTAATATTAGCACAAGAACATGAACACTTCCCTTGAATGTGCAGCTACAGATTCAATCCCCAAAACTGTGAATCTTTCTGTGTGTTACTACGAGGAAGGATGTGATTTGGGGCATGACTGATGCTTTTGCTTGATCAAAGAGTTACTGTAGCTGAAGAAAAACCCAGTCATTATATGATTTGTGTGACCAGGATAGCTCTGACTTCTGTTTTGAGACTGAACCCAGCTTTTGTGGTTGTGTATTTGTCCCATCCAATCCTTTGCAGAAACCACATCAGATGTGCAAGTTCTCCCACCTGAGATGAAAGGTCAATGGCCTGATGTGTATTCAATGTCCTTTTGTGTATTTACTGTAACTCTGGCACATATGTGAGGCCCACTATCACTAAGATGCAAGAAGTACAACATTAGTAGCTGTAATAAAGTGATACACATTCAATAAACAAGGCATCTGATAGATATGCCCGTCACCCAATCTACTGTGTGACAGTCCCCTGCAGTGACAACCTCGTAATGCTTAATGCCTTTTTGAGTTTGACTTGGCATTGAGTAGACAATTAACACACACACTGGCAGAGCGCAGCATATCATTCAGCCTCTGGTGGCCCTGCAGCCAGGCTCTCTTGTACCACCCAAGGTACTGACATCCGTAGCTAACTTGATCCATGTTGGCTTTATCAGTCGGGATGGTCTCCTATTGCCATCCATCAGAAAAAAAATCCCTTTCTTCCTGGATGGTCTGCAATAGAATCTCTAGTGAGATGTTACTGAAATGTGGGGGCACCTTCTCTCTTGGCAGTAGAGTTACCCAAATTCACCAGCACTATACTGGGGCTTAAAGGGCTCAACTGCATGGAATAATTGCATAGGGTCAGTTTGTATTCCCTTGCATTTTGAAGGTTGAGTGGTACCATAATTAAGTGTTTAAAAATGATAAGATAATTCAATAGAGCAGATTTCCTGTAAATGAATCCAGAACGAGTGGCATAACCTTAAAATTAAATTGTTCAGGAGTGAAAGCAGGAAGCAATTTATTCCAGGAGTAGCGATGAATGTATTATATTATTGTCACAAAAAATCTGTGGATGTTGAAGTTTTGAAGACTGAGATGGATAACAAACTTTTGTTGAACAAGTATATCAAAGAATATGGAGAAAATGTTGATGATTAAGTTGACCCAGATCATTCATGATTTGATTTAAAGGTGCACAGGTTTGAGGGGCTGAATGGCCTCCTCCCCTTCCTTCATTAACCGCTATTACGTTTTTGAAAAGGGAAGGCTCATACAATTTTAGAGGATTCAAATCAAATTTGATTCGAAAATTTAATGGTGCTGAAGCAGTTTGACTGCAATACGACAATTTACCTTTTAATTGCATGTCACAAGAATAATTAGATGAATTAATGTAGGCTGGCTTGAGCACACATTATCTTCAATTGCCACATTAGGATAAGGGTTTAATTGAATGTGTCACTGCTGCTCCATCCAATGGCTGACGAAAGCACTTTTCTGGTGGAGCTGTATTAAATGTTGACGCTCTCTGAGTTCCTGAACTATCTGAATGTGTTGTTCCATAAAGGGAACCATTATAGAGGGATTCCTTCTTCATCAGAGCTTCTAATGCTGGCATTTACTCTCTCAAAATCACCACAAATCCCTCTGACAGTTTCAACACAAAACAACTTTGAAATCCCATCCAGAAAGAGATGGTGGATCCTGTCAGACAATTCCTTCAGCAGACTGTCAATGTCAATTGTCAGAATGCTCTACCACTCAAACTTTCAGAGGAGTATGAAGACTTGGCATGGCTGGTGGTGAGAGAGCTTTCCCCTTTAGATTCTTCCTGCTAAACTAGAATCTCACAGTGTCTATAGCAGCCCTGGTGGAAAGACAACATTTCCCAACTCCTCCTGGAGTGGATCTTTAAGAAATAGTTCTGGCAATATATTCAGAGGATTTTTAAAATCAAGATTCATCCTGAAGAACTCTATAAAATGGGACTTGGTGCTCGAAGAGTTCTTCAGGATGAAGAACTGAGAGGCACACTGAGATAAGGATAAACTGCTGCTGGAGGAGCATCAACTGAGAAAAGATGATCTGTGTGTGATCTGTTCAAAACTTGCTGGTCTTGCTGTATAAGGTGCTATCAATGACTTGGTATTGCAAACTGGCTCAGTCCAGGGCTCAGGACTATGTGCTGAACAAAGTGCACTACCTTTTGGGGAAGCTGACACAATAGGTAAAGATCACTGGCTAATGTCTTCCTGCCAGGTACACCAAGAGAGTGGGACCTTTGTTCAACGTCTCAGAATGCTTGAACAAAAGAATGTATGAAATGAAATATAATTGTATAATATAAATATAACCTGTAATGGCAAGTGAGACAATTTATACACTATTGAAAGGAACTTGTCGTATAGGAGAGTTAATACCTGAACAGGTTAATTGATATAATGAGATAAGTTCCACTTATCAACGTATTCCTAGGAGGAACTAACCAGTTGTTGTTCAATTGTCTTTACGTTGCTTCTTAGAATGTTTCAATAATAGTAATGTGTACTGACTCTTAAATACAATCTGAGGCCTTATCAAGGTCTCTCAGGCATCTGACATGTAATGTAAGTTCCAAGACAAAGCCTATTTTCTGTCAAAGACTTCATGTAGGCATCCCTTCCCAATTACTGTCATGAATGTAGACTGACACCAATCAGAGGAACTGGGGACAATGAATCTACCCAAGGCATTCCAGATGTTTTTAGGGAACGTGATAACAGCATTTGGCAAAATTGATATGTATTGCACATCATTTAATGTTAAATTTGAATTGTTACAGAAGGTATTTTTACAAATGTAATGATAAAATACACTTTTGCAAAAAAAATTCCCTCAAAATGATCCTAATTGGTGCACTTTTACTCAGTAGGTAATTCTCTCAAGTCTGAGTTGCAAACTCAGGTCAACACTGCAGTGCAGGAGTGAAGGAGTGCTGCACTATTGCAAGTGCTATCTTTCATAAAATGCTCAACTAATGAAGTTAGAGTTAGATTTATTGTCATGTGTATTCAAGTTACAAAAGAACAGGAGTACAGTGAAAAGTGCACAATGCCGTCAGCACACCGCGCTATCTTCACTGTAAAGTACCTAGGTATAAACCTTAAGTGCAAAAAATGAAGCAAATAAAAAAAAGTTACACGACGTGACAGAAATATATTGTATAAGCATAAGTTAGGAAAATAAGAAACAAAACTAAAAAGATAGAGATTACAGTTTTTCTCTAAGGGCTTCTATGTGGTTTGTATGTGCGCCACTGATTCCCAACCAATAGCCACCTTTGTACTGGGACTGCTGGCCACTGCTCCCACTCTGCGACAGACTCCAGACTATCCCCGCTCTGCTCCACACTGTCCCCGTTCTCCTCCAGATTGTTCCCGTCCTGCTCCAGACTGACCCTCGCCCTGCTCCAAACTGTCCCCGCCCTGCTCCAGACTGTCCCCGCCCTGCTCCAGACTGACCCCCACCCTGCTCCAGACTGCCCCACTCTGCTCCAGATGTCCCTCGCCCTACTACAGACTGTCTCTGCTCTGCTTCAGACTGTCCTGGGCCCTGCTCCAGACTGTCCCCCTCCCTGCTACAGACTGTCCCCCGCCCAGCTCCAGACTGTCCCCAGCCCAACCCCAAACTGTCCCCTGCCCAGCCCCAAACTGTCCCGGGCCCTGCTCCAGACTGTCCCCTGCCCTGCTCCAGACTGTCCCCTGCCCTGCTCCAGACTGCGCCCGCCCTGCTCCAGTCTGACGATTGACCTGACCCCTGACCCTTGCCCTGCTCCAGACTGCTCCCTGCCCTGCTCCAGACTGACCCTCGCCCTGCTCCAAACTGTACCCGCCCTGCTCCAGACTGACCCCTGCCCTGCTCCAGACTGACCGCTGCCCTGCTCCGCTCCAGACTGTTCCCACTCTGCTCCAGACTGTCCCTCGCCCTGCTACAAACTGTCCCTGTTCTGCTTCAGACTGCCCCTGGCCCTGCTCCAGACTGTCCCCCGCCCAGCTCCAGACTGTCCCTGCTCTGCTCCAGACTGTCCCTGCCCTGCTCCAGACTAACCCCGCCCTGCTCCAGACTGTCCCCCTCTCTGGTCCAGACTGACACCTGCCTTGCTCCAGACTGTCCCCGCTCTGCTCCAGGCTGTCCCCCGCCCTGCTCCAGACTGTACCCCGCCCTGCTCCACACTGACCCTGCTCTGCTCTGCTCCAGACTGTCCCCCGCACTGCTCCAGACTGACCCCCGTCCTGCTCCAGACTGTCCCCTGCTCTGCTCCAGACTGACCCTGCCATACTCCAGACTGACCCACGTGCTGCTCCAGATTGACCCCTGCCCTGCTCCAGACTGTTCCCCTGCCCAGCTCTAGACTGTCCCTGCTCTGCTCCAGACTGACCCCCGGCCTGCTCCAGACTGTCCCCGCTCTGCTCCAGACTGTCCACGCTCTGCTCCAGACTGACCACCGCCCTGCTCCAGTCTGACGACTGACCCGACCTCTGACCCTTGCCCTGCTCCAGACTGCTCCCTGCCCTGCTCCAGACTGACTCCCTGCCCTGCTCCAGACTGACCCCTGCCCTGCTCCAGACTGCCCCCGCTCTGCTCCAGACTGTCCCTCGCCCTGCTACAGACTGTCCCTGATCTGCATCAGACTGTCCCGGGCCCTGCTCCAGACTGTCCCCCGCCCTGCTCCAGACTGCGCCCGCCCTGCTCCAGACTGACCCCCGCCCTGCTCCAGACTGTCCCCCTCTCAGGTCCAGACTGACACCTGCCCTGCTCTAGACTGTCCCCTGCCCTGCTCCAGACTGACCCCCGTCCTGCTCCAGACTATCCCCTGCCCTGCTACAAACTGTCCCTGCTCTGCTTCAGACTGACCCCCACCCTGCTCCAGACTTCCCCCGCACTGCTCCAGACTGTCCCACTGCACTGCTCCAGACTGACCCTCCGCCCTGCTCCAGACGGTCCCCCTGCCCTGCTCCAGACTGACCCCTGCCCTGCTCCAGACTGTCCCCGCTCTGCTCCAGGCTGTCCCCGCCATGCTCCAGACTGACCCTTGTTCTGCCCCAGACTGCATCCTCCCCACTCCAGACTGTCCCCCTCCCCTGCTCCAGACTGTTCCCCTCCCCTGCTCCAGACTGAGCCCCGCCCTGCTCCAGACTGTCCCCCGCCCTGCTCCAGACTGTCCCTGCTCTGCTCCAGACTGTCCCCTGCCCTGCTTCAGACTGGCCCCCTGCCCTGCTCCAGACTGGCCCCCGCTCTGCTCCAGACTTTCCATGTCCTGCTCCAGTCTGTCCCTGTTCTGCTCCAGACTGTCCACCCAGTCTGCTCCAGACTGTCCCCGCCCTGCTTCAGATTGACCCCCGCCCTGCTCCAGACTGTCCCCGCTCTGCTCCAGACTGACTCCCACTCTGCTCCAAACTGTCTCCGCCATGCTCCTGACTGACCCACATCCCGCTCCAGACTGTCCCCCTCCCCTGCCCCAGACTGTTCCCCTGCCCAGCTCCAGACTGACTCACTGCCCTGCTCCAGAATGTCCCCCACCCTGCTCCAGACTGTCCCCCACCCTGCTCCAGACTGACCCACATCCTGCTCCAGACTGCACCCCCCCGCTCCAGACTGTCCCCCACCCTGCTCCAGACTGTCCCCCACCCTGCTCCTGACTGACCCACATCCTGCTCCAGACTGACCCCTGTCCTGCTCCAGAATGTCCCCCACCCTGCTCCAGACTGTCCCCCACCCTGCTCCAGACTGACCCTCCATCCTGCTCCAGACTGCCCCCTGCCCTGCTCCAGACTGAGCCCCGCCCTGCTGCAAACTGTCCCCTGCCCTCCTCTAGACTGCCCCCGCCCTGCTCCAGACTGTTCCCCCGCTCTGCTCCAGACTGTCCCCCAGCCATGCTCCAGACCGCTCTTCTCCAGGCTTTCCCCGCCATGCTCCAGACTGACCCAGATCCTGCTCCAGACTGACCCCTGGTCTGCCCCAAACTGCAACCTCCCCACTCCAGACTGTCCCCCTCCCCTGCTCCAGACTGTTCCCTGCCCTGCTCCAGACTGAGCCCCTCCCTGCTCCAGACTGTTCCCCCGCCCAGCTCCAGACTGACCCACTGCCCTGCTCCAGAATGTCCCCGCTCTATTCCAGACTGAACCCCGGCCTGCACCAGACTGTCCCTGCCCTGCTCCAGACTGACCCCTGACCCCTGCCCTGCTCCAGACTATCCCTGTCCTGCCCCAGACTGTCCCCGCTCTGCTCCAGACTGTCCCCCTGCCCTGCTCCAGACTGACCCCGCCCTGCTCCAGACTATCCATGCCCTGCTCCAGACTGACCCCCGCCCTGCTCCACACTGTCCCCCGCCCTGCTCCAGACAGTCCCCCGCCCTGCTCCAGACAGTCCCCCGCCCTGCTGCAGACTGACCCCCACTTTGGTCCAGACTGCCCCGCCGTTCCTGACTGTCCCCCACCCTGCTCCAGACTGTTTCCCCACCCTGCTTCAGACTGACCCCGGCTCTGCTCCAGACTGTCCCCCACCCAGCTCCAGACTATCCCTGCCCTGCTCCAGACTGACCCCGCCCTGCTCCAGACTATCCCTGCCCTGCTCCAGACTGACTCCCGCCCTGCTCCAGACTGTCTCCCGGCCTGCTCCAGACTGTCCTCGCCCTGCTCCAGACTGTCCCCGCCCTGCTCCAGGCTTTCCCCGCCATGCTCCAGACTGACCCAGATCCTGCTCCAGACTGGCCCCTGTTCTGCCCCAGACTGCAACCTCCCTGCTCCAGACTGTCCCCCTCCCGTGCTCCAGACTGTCCCCTGCCCTGCTCCAGACTGAGCCCCTCCCTGCTCCAGACTGTTCCCCCGCCCAGCTCCAGACTGACCCACTGCCCTGCTCCAGAATGTCCCCGCTCTATGCCAGACTGACCCCCGGCCTGCACCAGACTGCCACTGCCCTGCTCCAGACTGACCCCTGACCCCTGCCCTGCTCCAGACTGCACCCTGCCCTGCTCCACACTGACCCCATTCTGCTCCAGACTGCTCCCTGCCCTGCTCCAGACTGGCCCATGCTCTGCTCCAGACTGTCCCTGCCCTGCTCCTGACTGTCCCTGTCCTGCTCCAGACTGTCCCCGCTCTGCTCCAGACTGTCCCCCTGCCCTGCTCCAGACTGGCACCTGCCCTGCTCCAGACTGACCCCGCCCTGCTCCAGACTATCCCTGCCCTGCTCCAGACAGTCCCCCGCCCTGCTCCAGACAGTCCCCCGCCCTGCTCCAGACTGTCCCTCACCCTGCTCCAGACTGTACCCCGCCCTGATCCAGACTGTCCCCGCTCTGCTCCAGACTGTCCCTTCCCTGCTCCAGACCACCCCGCCCTGCTCCAGACTGGCCCCTGCCCTGCTCCAGACTGTCCCCGCCCTGCTCCAGACTGTCCCCCGCCCTGCTCCAGACTGACCTCCACCCTGCTTCAGACTGTCCCTTCCCTGCTCCAGACCACCCCGCCCTGCTCCACACTGTCCCCCACCCTGCTCCAGACTGACCCCCACATTGCTCCAGACTGACCCCGCCGTTCCTGACTGTCCCCCGCCCTGCTCCAGACTGTCCCCCGCCATGCTCCAGACAGTCCCCCGCCCTGCTCCAGACAGTCCCCCGCCCTGCTCCAGACTATCCCTGCCCTGCTCCAGACTGACCACCGCCCTGCTCCACACTGTCCCCTACCCTGCTCCAGACTGACCCCCACATTGCTCCAGACTGACCCCGCCGTTCCTGACTGTCCCCCGCCCTGCTCCAGACTGTCCCCCGCCCTGCTCCAGACTGACCCCGCCGTTCCTGACTGTCCCCCGCCCTCCTCCAGACTGTCTCCCGGCCAGCTCCAGACTGTCACCCGCTCTGCTCCAGACTGACCCCGCCCTGCTCCAGACTATCCCTGCCCTGCTCCAGACTGACTCCCTCCCTGCTCCAGACTGACTCCCTCCCTGCTCCAGACTGTTCCCCCGCCCTGCTCCAGACTGTCTCCCGGCCAGCTCCAGACAGTCCCCCGCCCTGCTCCAGACTGTCCCCGCTCTGCTCCAGGCTTTCCCCGCATTGCTCCAGACTGACCCAGATCCTGCTCCAGACTGGCCCCTGTTCTGCCCCAGACTGCAACCTCCCCGCTCCAGACTGTCCCCCTCCCCTGCTCCAGACTGTCCCCTGCCCTGCTCCAGACTGAGCCCCTCCCTGCTCCAGACTGTTCCCCCGCCCAGCTCCAGCCTGACCCACTGCCCTGCTCCAGACTATCCCCGCTCTGCTCCAGACTGTCCCCCTGCCCTGCACCACACTGACCCCCGCCCTGCTCCACACTGTCTCCGCCCTGCTCCAGACTGTCCCCGCTCTGCTCCAGGCTTTCCCCGCATTGCTCCAGACTGACCCAGATCCTGCTCCAGACTGGCCCATGCTCTGATCCAGACTGGCCCTGCCCTGCTCCAGACTGTCCCCTGCCCTGCTCCAGACTATCCCCGCTCTGCTCCAGACTGTCCCCCTGCCCTGCACCACACTGACCCCCGCCCTGCTCCAGACTATCTCCGCCCTGCTCCTGACTGACCTCCACCCTGCTTCAGACTGTCCTCGCTCTGCTGCAGACTGACCCCCACATTGCTCCAGACTGACCCCGCCGTTCCTGATTGTCCCCCGCCCTGCTCCAGACTGTCCCCCGCAATGCTCCAGACAGTCCCCCGCCCTGCTCCAGACTGTCCCCCGCCCTGCTCCAGACAGTCCCCCGCCCTGCTCCAGACAGTCCCCCGCCATGCTCCAGACAGTCCCCCGCCCTGCTCCAGACAGTCCCCCGCCCTGATCCAGACTGTCCCCGCCCTGCTCCAGACTGTCCCTGCCCTGCTCCAGACTGTCCCCGCTCTGCTCCAGACTGTCCCTTCCCTGCTCCAGACCACCCCGCCCTGCTCCAGACTGGCCCCTGCCCTGCTCCAGACTGTCCCCTCCCTGCTCCAGACTGTCCCCCGCCCTGCTCCAGACTGTCCCCCGCCCTGCTCCAGACTGACCCCGCCCTGCTCCAGACTGTCCCTGCCCTGCTCCAGACTGTCCCTGCCCTGCTCCAGACTATCCCCGCTCTGCTCCAGACCGTCCTCGCTCTGCTCCAGACTGACCCCCGCCCTGCTCCAGACCGTCACCGCTCTGCTCCAGACTGACCACTGCCCTGTTCCAGACTGTCCCCGCTCTGCTCCAGACTGACCCCCGCCATGCTCCAGACTGTCCCCCGCCATGCTCCAGACTGTCTCCGCCATGCTCCTGACTGACCCACTTCCTGCTCCAGACTGACTCATGTCGTGCTCAAGACTGTCCATGCCCTGCTCAAGTCTGTCCCTGTTCTACTCCAGACTGTCCCCCCGGTCTGCTCCAGACTGCTCACTGCCCTGCTCCAGACTGTCCCCGCACTGCTCCAGACAGACCCCCGCCATGCTCCAGACTGTCTCCGCCATGCTCCTGACTGACCCACTTCCTGCTCCAGACTGACTCCTGTCCTGCTCCAGACTGACCCATGTCCTGCTCAAGACTGACCCACGTCCTGCTCCAGACTGTCCATGCCCTGCTCAAGTCTGTCCCTGTTCTGCACCAGACTGTCCCCCCGGTCTACTCCAGACTGTCCCCCCGGTCTGCTCCAGACTGTCCCCCACCCTGCTCCAGACTGTCCCCCACCCTGCTCCAGACTGACCCTCCATCCTGCTCCAGACGCCCCACGCCCTGCTCCAGACTGAGCCCCGCCCTGCTGCAAACTGTCCCCTGCCCTGCTTCAGACTGTTCACACGCCCTGCTCCAGACTGACCCAGATTCTGCTCCAGGCTTTCCCTCCCCTGCTCCAGACTGACCCAGATTCTGCCCCAGACTGACCCCCTCCCCTGCTCCAGACTGTCCCCTGCTCTGCTCCAGACTGACCCCCGGCCTGCACCAGACTGTCCCTGCCCTGCTCCAGACTGACCCCTGCCCTGCTCCAGACTGCACCCTGCCCTGCTCCACACTGACCCCACTTTGCTCCAGACTGCTCCCTGCCCTGCTCCAGACTGGCCCATGCTCTGATCCAGACTGGTCCTGCCCTGCTCCAGATTGTCCCCTGCCCTGCTCCAGACTATCCCCGCTCTGCTCCAGACTGTCCCCCTGCCCTGCTCCAGACTGGCCCCTGCCCTGCTCCAGACAGTCCCCCGCCCTGCTCCAGACTGACCCCCACATTGGTCCAGACTGACCCCGCCGTTCCTGACTGTCCCCCACCCTGCTCCAGACTGTTCCCCCACCCTGCTCCAGACTGTCCCCCACCCTGCTCCACACTGTCCCCCACCCTGCTCCAGACTGACCCCCACATTGCTCCAGACTGACCCCATCGTTCCTGACTGTCCCTCACCCAGCTCCAGACTATCCCCCTGCTCTGCTCCAGACTGTCCATGCCCTGCTCAAGTCTGTCCCTGTTCTGCTCCAGACTGTCCCCCCGGTCTGCTCCAGACTGCTCACTGCCCTGCCCCAGACGGTTCCCGCTCTGCTCCAGACTGACCTCCGTCCTGCTCCAGACTGACCCCCGCCCTGCTCCAGACTGTCCCCTGCCCTGCTCCAGACTGTTCCCCGCCCTGCTTCAGACTGGCCCCCGCTCTGCTCCAGATTGTCCCCACCCTGCTCCAGACTGACCCCTGCCCTGCTCCAGTCTGTGCCTCACCCTGCTCCAGACTGTCCCTGCCCTGCTCCAGACTGTCCATGTCCTGCTCCAGTCTGTCCCTGTTCTGCTCCAGACTGTCCCCCGCTCTGCTCCAGACTGTCCAGGCCCTGCGCCAGTCTGTACCTGTTCTGCTCCAGACTGTCCCCCCGGTCTGCTCCAGACCGTCCCCGCCCTGCTTCAGACTGACCGCCGCCCTGCTCCAGACTGTCCCCGCTCTGCTCCAGACTGTCTCCGCCATGCTCCTGACTGACCAACTTCCTGCTCCAGATTGACTCCTGTCCTGCTCCAGACTGTCTATGCCCTGCTCAAGTCTGTCCCTGTTCTGCCCCAGACTGCAACCTCCCCGCTCCAGACTGTCCCCCTCCCCTGCTCCCGACTCTCCCCTGCCCTGCTCCAGACTGAGTCCCTCCCTGCTCCAGACTGTTCCCCCGCCCAGCTCCAGCCTGGCCCACTGCCCTGTTCCAGAACGTACCCGCTCTATTCCAGACTGACCCCCGGCCTGCACCAGACTGTCCCTGCCCTGCTCCAGACTGACCCCTGACCCCTGACCCCTGCCCTGCTCCAGATTGCACCCTGCCCTGCTCCACACTGACCCCACTCTGCTCCAGACTGCTCCCTGCCCTGCTCCAGACTGGCCCATGCTCTGATCCAGACTGGTCCTGCCCTGCTCCAGATTGTCCCCTGCCCTGCTCCTGACTGTCCCCGCTCTGCTCCAGACTGTCCCCCTGCCCTGCTCCAGACTGACCCCCGCCCTGCTCCAGACTGTCCCCCGCCCTGCTCCTGACTGACCTCCACCCTGCTTCAGACTGTCCTCGCTCTGCTGCAGACTGATCCCCGCCCTGCTTCATACTGTCCCCCACCCTGCTCCAGACTGACCCCCACATTGCTCCAGACTGACCCCGCTGTTCCTGACTGTCTCCCGCCCTGCTCCAGACTGTCTCCTTGCCCTACTCCAGACAGTCCCCCACCCTGCTTCAGGCTGACCCCCACCCTGCTCCAGACTGTCCCCCACCCTGCTCCAGACTGTCCCCCACCCTGCTCCAGACTGTCCCCCACCCTGCTCCAGACTGTCCCTCGCCATGCTCCAGACTGTCCCTCGCCATGCTCCAGACTGTCCCTCGCCATGCTCCAGACTGTCCCCCGCCCTGCTTCAGACTGTACCCCGCCCTGCTTCAGACTGTCCCCTGTCCTGCTCTGGACTGTCCTCCGCCCTGCTCCGGACTGACCCCCGCCCTGCTCCAGACTGACCCCGCCCTGCTCCAGACTGTCCACCTGCCCTGCTCCAGACTGTCCACCCGCCCTGCTCCAGACAGCTCCCCGCCCTGCTCCAGACTGACCCCCGCCCTGCTCCAGACTGACCCCCGCCCTGCTCCAGACTGACCCCCGCCCTGCTCCAGACTGTCCCCCGTCCTGCTTCAGACTGTCCCCCGCCCTGCTCCAGACAGTCCCCCACCCTGCTCCAGACTGTCACCCTGCCCTGCTCCAGACAGTCCCCTGCCCTGCTCCAGACAGTCCTCCGCCCTGCACCAGACAGTCCCCCGCCCTGCTCCAGACAGACCCTGCTCGGCTCCAGACTGACCCCCGCAATGCTCCAGACTAACCGCACCGTTCCTGACTGTCCCCGCCCTGCTCCAGACTGACCCCTACCCTGCTCCAGACTGTCCCGTTGCCCTGCGCCAGACTGTCCCCTTGCCCTGCTCCACACTGACCCCACTTTGCTCCAGACTGCTCCCTGCCCTGCTCCAGACTGGCCCATGCTCTGATCCAGACTGGTCCTGCCCTGCTCCAGATTGTCCCCTGCCCTGCTCCAGACTATCCCCACTCTGCTCCAGACTGTCCCTGCTCTGCTCCAGACTGTCCCCTTGCCCTGCTCCAGACTATCCCCACTCTGCTCAAGTCTGTCCCTGTTCTGCTCCAGACTGTCCCCCCGGTCTGCTCCAGACTGCTCCCTGCCCTGCTCCAGACTGACCCCTGACCCCTGACCCCTGCCCTGCTCCAGATTGCACCCTGCCCTGCTCCACACTGACCCCACTCTGCTCCAGACTGCTCCCTGCCCTGCTCCAGACTGTCCCCCTGCTCTGCTCCAGACTGTCCATGCCCTGCTCAAGTCTGTCCCTGTTCTGCTCCAGACTGTCCCCCCGGTCTGCTCCAGACTGCTCACTGCCCTGCCCCAGACGGTTCCCGCTCTGCTCCAGACTGACCTCCGTCCTGCTCCAGACTGACCCTCGCCCTGCTCCAGACTGTCCCCTGCCCTGCTCCAGACTGTTCCCCGCCCTGCTTCAGACTGGCCCCCGCTCTGCTCCAGATTGTCCCCACCCTGCTCCAAACTGACCCCTGCCCTGCTCCAGTCTGTGCCTCACCCTGCTCCAGACTGTCCCTGCCCTGCTCCAGACTATCCCCGCTCTGCTCCAGACTGTCCATGTCCTGCTCCAGTCTGTCCCTGTTCTGCTCCAGACTGTCCCCCGCTCTGCTCCAGACTGTCCAGGCCCTGCGCCAGTCTGTACCTGTTCTGCTCCAGACTGTCCCCCCGGTCTGCTCCAGACCGTCCCCGCCCTGCTTCAGACTGACCGCCGCCCTGCTCCAGACTGTCCCCGCTCTGCTCCAGACTGTCCCCGCTCTGCTCCAAACTGTCTCCGCCATGCTCCTGACTGACCAACTTCCTGCTCCAGATTGACTCCTGTCCTGCTCCAGACTGACCCATGTCCTGCTCAAGACTGACCCACGTCCTGCTCCAGACTGTCTATGCCCTGCTCAAGTCTGTCCCTGTTCTGCCCCAGACTGTCCCCCTCCCCTGCTCCCGACTCTCCCCTGCCCTGCTCCAGACTGAGTCCCTCCCTGCTCCAGACTGTTCCCCCGCCCAGCTCCAGCCTGACCCACTGCCCTGTTCCAGAACGTACCCGCTCTATTCCAGACTGACCCCCGGCCTGCACCAGACTGTCCCTGCCCTGCTCCAGACTGACCCCTGACCCCTGACCCCTGCCCTGCTCCAGACTGCACCCTGCCCTGCTCCACACTGACCCCACTTTGCTCCAGACTGCTCCCTGCCCTGCTCCAGACTGGCCCATGCTCTGATCCAGACTGGTCCTGCCCTGCTCCAGATTGTCCCCTGCCCTGCTCCTGACTGTCCCCGCTCTGCTCCAGACTGTCCCCCTGCCCTGCTCCAGACTGACTCCGCCCTGCTCCAGACTATCCCTGCCCTGCTCCAGACTGACCCCCGCCCTGCTCCAGACTGTCCCCCGCCCTGCTCCTGACTGACCTCCACCCTGCTTCAGACTGTCCTCGCTCTGCTGCAGACTGATCCCCGCCCTGCTTCACACTGTCCCCCACCCTGCTCCAGACTGACCTCCACATTGCTCCAGACTGACCCCGCTGTTCCTGACTGTCTCCCGCCCTGCTCCAGACTGTCTCCTTGCCCTACTCCAGACAGTCCCCCACCCTGCTTCAGGCTGACCCCCACCCTGCTCCAGACTGTCCCCCACCCTGCTCCAGACTGTCCCTCGCCATGCTCCAGACTGTCCCTCGCCATGCTCCAGACTGTCCCTCGCCATGCTCCAGACTGTCCCCCGCCCTGCTTCAGACTGTACCCCGCCCTGCTTCAGACTGTCCCCTGTCCTGCTCTGGACTGTCCTCCGCCCTGCTCCGGACTGACCCCCGCCCTGCTCCAGACTGACCCCGCCCTGCTCCAGACTGTCCACCTGCCCTGCTCCAGACTGTCCACCCGCCCTGCTCCAGACAGCTCCCCGCCCTGCTCCAGACTGACCCCCGCCCTGCTCCAGACTGACCCCCGCCCTGCTCCAGACTGTCCCCCGTCCTGCTTCAGACTGTCCCCCGCCCTGCTCCAGACTGACCCCCGCCCTGCTCCAGACTGTCACCCTGCCCTGCTCCAGACTGACCCCCGCCCTGCTCCAGACTGTCCACCCGCCCTGCTCCAGACAGCTCCCCGCCCTGCTCCAGACTGACCCCCGCCCTGCTCCAGACTGACCCCCGCCCTGCTCCAGACTGTCCCCCGTCCTGCTTCAGACTGTCCCCCGCCCTGCTCCAGACAGTCCCCCACCCTGCTCCAGACTGTCACCCTGCCCTGCTGCAGACAGTCCCCTGCCCTGCTCCAGACAGTCCCCCGCCCTGCTCCAGACAGACCCTGCTCGGCTCCAGACTGACCCCCGCACTGCTCCAGACTAACCGCACCGTTCCTGACTGTCCCCGCCCTGCTCCAGACTGACCCCTACCCTGCTCCAGACTGTCCCGTTGCCCTGCTCAAGACTGTCCCCTTGCCCTGCTCCAGACTGACCCCACACTGCTGCAGACTGTCACCTTGCCCTGCTCCAGACTGTCCCCTTCCCCTGCTGCAGACTGACCCCCGCCTTGCTCAAGACTGTCCCCGCCCTGCTCCAGACTGTCACCTTGCCCTGCTCCAGACTGTCCCCTTCCCCTGCTGCAGACTGACCCCCGCCTTGCTCAAGACTGTCCCCGCCCTGCTCCAGACTGACTCTGCTCTGCTCCAGTCTGTGCCTCACCCTGCTCCAGACTGTCCCTGCCCTGCTCCAGACTATCCCCGCTCTGCTCCAGACTGTCCATGTCCTGCTCCAGACTGTCCCCCGCTCTGCTCCAGACTGTCCATGCCCTGCGCCAGTCTGTCCCTGTTCTGCTCCAGACCGTCCCCGCCCTGCTTCAGACTGACCCCCGCCCTGCTCCAGACTGTCCCCGCACTGCTCCAGACAGACCCCCGCCATGCTCCAGACTGTCTCCGCCATGCTCCTGACTGACCCACTTCCTGCTCCAGACTGACTCCTGTCCTGCTCCAGACTGACCCATGTCCTGCTCAAGACTGACCCACGTCCTGCTCCAGACTGTCCATGCCCTGCTCAAGTCTGTCCCTGTTCTGCACCAGACTGTCCCCCCGGTCTACTCCAGACTGTCCCCCACCCTGCTCCAGACTGTCCCCCACCCTGCTCCAGACTGACCCTCCATCCTGCTCCAGACTGCCCCCTGCCCTGCTCCAGACGGGCCACGCCCTGCTCCAGACTGAGCCCCGCCCTGCTGCAAACTGTCCCCTGCCCTGCTCCAGACTGTTCCCACGCCCTGCTCCAGACTGTTCCCACGCCCTGCTCCAGACTGTCCCCGCTCTGCTCCAGGCTTTCCCTGCCATGCTCCAGACTGACCCAGATCCTGCTCCAGACTGACCCCTGGTCTGCCCCAGACTGCAACCTCCCCGCTCCAGACTGTCCCCCTCCCCTGCTCCCGACTGTCCCCTGCCCTGCTCCAGACTGAGCCCCTCCCTGCTCCAGACTGTTCCCCCGCCCAGCTCCAGCCTGGCCCACTGCCCTGTTCCAGAACGTACCCGCTCTATTCCAGACTGACCCCCGGCCTGCACCAGACTGTCCCTGCCCTGCTCCAGACTGACCCCTGACCCCTGACCCCTGCCCTGCTCCAGACTGCACCCTGCCCTGCTCCACACTGACCCCACTCTGCTCCAGACTGCTCCCTGCCCTGCTCCAGACTGGCACATGCTCTGATCCAGACTGGTCCTGCCCTGCTCCAGATTGTCCCCTGCCCTGCTCCAGACTATCCCCGCTCTGCTCCAGACTGTCCCTGCCCTGCTCCTGAATGTCCCTGCCCTGCTCCTGACTGTCCCCGCTCTGCTCCAGACTGTCCCCGCTCTGCTCCAGACTGTCCCCCTGCCCTGCTCCAGACTGACTCCGCCCTGCTCCAGACTATCCCTGCCCTGCTCCAGACTGACCCCCGCCCTGCTTCAGACTGACCCCCACCCTGCTCCAGACTGTCCCCCGCCCTGCTTCAGACTGTACCCTGCTCTGCTCCAGACTGTCTATGCCCTGCTCAAGTCTGTCCCTGTTCTGCTCCAGACTGTCCCCCCGGTCTGCTCCAGACTGACCCACTTCCTGCTCCAGACTGACCCCTGTCCTGCTCCATACTGACCCATGTCCTGCTCCAGACTGCACCCCCCCGCTCCAGACTGTCCCCCTCCCCGCTCCAGACTGACCCTCCATGCTGCACCAGACTGCCCCCTGCCCTGCTCCAGAGTGTCCCCAAACTGCTCCAGACGGCCCACGCACTGCTCCAGACTGTTCCCCCGCCCTGCTCCAGACTGTCCCCACTCTGCTCCAGGCTTTCCCCGCCATGCACCAGACTGACCTAGATCCTGCTCCAGACTGACCCCTGTTCTGCCCCAGACTGCAACCTCCCCGCTCCAGACTGTCCCCCTCCCCTGCTCCAGACTGTCCCCCTCCCCTGCTCCAGACTGACCCCCGCCCTGCTCCACACTGTCCCCCGCCCTGCTCCAGACTGACCCCCACATTGCTCCAGACTGACCCCGCCGTTCCTGACTGTCCCCCGCCCTGCTTCAGACTGACCCCCGCCCTGCTCCAGACTGTCCCTCACCCAGCTCCAGACAGTCACCCGCCCTGCTCCAGACTGACCCCCACATTGCTCCAGACTGACCCCGCCGTTCCTGACTGTCCCCCACCCTGCTTCAGACTGACCCCCGCCCTGCTCCAGACTGACCCCCGCCCTGCTCCAAACTGTCTCCGCCATGCTCCAGACTGTCCACCGCCCTGCTCCAGACTGCCCCCGCCCAGCTCCAGACTGACCCACTGCCCTGCTCCAGACTGTCCCCCGGTCAGCTCCAGGCTGTCCCCGCCATGCTCCAGACTGACCTAGGTCCTGCTCCAGACTGACCCCTGTTCTGCCCCAGACTGCAACCTCCCCGCTCCAGACTGTCCCCCTCCCCTGCTCCAGACTGTCCCACTGCCCTGCTCCAGAATGTCCCCACTCTATTGCAGACTGACCCCGGCCTGCACCAGACTGTCCCCGCCCTGCTCCAGACTGACCCCTGACCCCTGACCCCTGCCCTGCTCCAGACTGCACCCTGCCCTGCTCCACACTGACCCCACTCTGCTCCAGACTGCTCCCTGCCCTGCTCCAGACTGGCCCACGCCCTGCTCCAGACTATCCCTGCACTGCTCCAGACTGACCCCTGCCCTGCTCCAGACTGTCCCCCGCCCTGCTCCAGACTTTCCCCCGCCCTGCTCCAGACTGACCCCCACATTGCTCCAGACTGACCCCACCGTTCCTGACTGTCCCCCGCCCTGCTCCAGACTGACCCCTACCCTGCTCCAGACTGTCCCCCGTTCTGCTCCAGACTGTCCCCTGCCCCACTCCAGACTGACCTCCGCCCCGCTCCAGACAGTCCCCCGCCCTGCTCCAGACAGTCCCCTGCCCTGCTCCAGACTGACCCCCACATTGCTCCAGACTGGCCCCGCCGTTCCTGACTGTCCCCCGCCCTGCTCCAGACTGTCCCTCGCCATGCTCCAGACTGACCCCCGCCCTGCTTCAGACTGTACCCCGCCCTGCTTCAGACTGTCCCCTGTCCTGCTCTGGACTGTCCTCCGCCCTGCTCCGGACTGACCCCCGCCCTGCTCCAGACTGACCCCGCCCTGCTCTAGACTGTCCACCTGCCCTGCTCCAAACTGTCCACCCGCCCTGCTCCAGACTGTCCACCCGCCCTGCTTCAGACTGTACCCTGCTCTGCTCCAGACTGACCCCCGCCCTGCTCCAGACTGTCCCTGTTCTGCTCCAGACTGTCCCCCCGGTCTGCTCCAGGCTGACCCACTTCCTGCTCCAGACTGACCCCTGTCCTGCTCCAGACTGCACCCCCCCGCTCCAGACTGTCCCCCTCCCCGCTCCAGACTGACCCTCCATGCTGCACCAGACTGCCCCCTGCCCTGCTCCAGAGTATCCCCAAACTGCTCCAGACGGCCCACGCCCTGCTCCAGACTGTTCCCCCGCCCTGCTCCAGACTGTCCCCGCTCTGCTCCAGGCTTTCCCCACCATGCACCAGACTGACCTAGGTCCTGCTCCAGACTGACCCCTGTTCTGCCCCAGACTGCAACCTCCCCGCTCCAGACTGTCCCCCTCCCCTGCTCCAGACTGAGCCCCTCCCTGCTCCAGACTGTCCCCCTGCCCTGCTCCAGACTGGCCCCTGCCCTGCTCCAGACTGACCCCGCCCTGCTCCAGACTATCCCTGCCCTGCTCCAGACTGACCCCCGCCCTGCTCCACACTGTCCCCCACCCTGCTCCAGACTGACCCCCACATTGCTCCAGACTGACCCCGCCGTTCCTGACTGTCCCCCGCCCTGCTCCAGACTGACCCCTATCCTGCTCCAGACTGTCCCCCGCCCTGCTCCAGACTGTCCTCCGTTCCGCTCCAGACTGACCCCCGGCCTGCTCCACACTATCCCCCGCCCTGCTCCAGACAGTCCCCCGCCGTGCTCCAGACTGACCCCCACATTGTTCCAGACTGACCCCGACGTTCCTGACTGTCCCCCGCCCTGCTCCACAATGTCCCCCACCCTGCTCCAGAATGTCCCCCGCCCTGCTTCAGACTGTCCTCTGCCCTGCTCCAAATTTTCCCCGCCCTGCTCCAGAGTGACCTCCGTCCTGCTTCAGACTTTCCCCGCCCTGCTCCAGACTGTCCCCCGCCCTGCTCCAGACTGTCCCCTACCCTGCTCCAGACTGTCCCCTGCCCTGCTCCAGACTGACCAGCGCCCTGCTCCAGACTGACCCTCGCCCTACTCCAGACTGACCCCCGCCCTGCTCCACACTGTCCCCCGCCCTGCTCCAGACTGACCCCCACATTGCTCCAGACTGACCCCGCCGTTCCTGACTGTCCCCCGCCCTGCTTCAGACTGACCCGCGCCCTGCTCCAGACTGTCCCTCACCCAGCTCCAGACAGTCCCCCGCCCTGCTCCAGACTGACCCCCACATTGCTCCAGACTGACCCCGTCGTTCCTGACTGTCCCCCGCCCTGCTCCAGACTGTCCCCCACCCTGCTTCAGACTGACCCCCACCCTGCTCCAGACTGTCCCTCACCCAGCTCCAGACTATCCCCCCGCCCTGCTTCAGACTGGCCCCCTGCCCTGCTCAAGTCTGTCCCTGTTCTGCTCCATAGTGTCCCCCCCCGGTCTGCTCCAGACTGCTCACTGCCCTGCCCCAGACTGTTCCCGCTCTGCTCCAGACTGACCCCCGCCCTGCTCCAAACTGTCTCCGCCATGCTCCAGACTGACCCATGTCCTGCTCTAGACTGTCCCCCGCCCTGCTCCAGACTGCCCCCGCCCATCTCCAGACTGACCCACTGCCCTGCTCCAGACTGTCACCCGGTCAGCTCCAGGCTGTCCCCGCCATGCTCCAGACTGACCCAGGTCCTGCTCCAGACTGACCCCTGTTCTGCCCCAGACTGCAACCTCCCCGCTCCAGACTGTCCCCCTCCCCTGCTCCAGACTGTCCCCTGCCCTGCTCCAGACTGAGCCCCGCTCTGCTCCAGACTGTTCCCCAGCCCAGCTCCAGACTGACCCACTGCCCTGCTCCAGAATGTCCCCACCCTGCTCCAGACTGACCCCTGACTCCTGACCCCTGCCCTGCTCCAGACTGCACCCTGCCCTGCTCCACACTGACCCCACTCTGCTCCAGACTGCTCCCTGCCCTGCTCCAGACTGGCCCACACCCTGCTCCAGACTGACCCCTGCCCTGCTCCAGACTGACCCCTGACCCTGACCCCTGCCCTGCTCCAGACTGCACCCTGCCCTGCTCCACACTGACCCCACTCTGCTCCAGACTGCACCCTGCCCTGCTCCACACTGACCCCACTCTGCTCCAGACTGCACCCTGCCCTGCTCCACACTGACCCCACTCTGCTCCAGACTGCTCCCTGCCCTGCTCCAGACTGGCCCATGCCCTGCACCAGACTGTCCCCTGCCCCGCTCCAGACTGACCCCTACCCTGCTCCAGACTGTCCACTACCCTGCACCAGACTGTCCCCCGTTCTGCTCCAGACTGTCCCCTGCCCCGCTCCAGACTGACCTCCGCCCTGCTCCAGACAGTCCCCCGCCCTGCTCCAGATAGTCCCCTGCCCTGCTCCAGACTGACCCCCACATTGCTCCAGACTGGCCCCGCCGTTCGTAACTGTCCCCCGCCCTGCTCCAGACTGTCCCTCGCCATGCTCCAGACTGACCCCCGCCCTGCCTCAGACTGTCCACCTGCCCTGCTCCAGACTGTCCACCCGCCCTGCTCCAGACAGCTCCCCGCCCTGCTCCAGACTGACCCCCGCCCTGCTCCAGACTGACCCCACCATTCCTGAATGTTCCCCGCCCTGCTCCAGACTGCCCCTGCACTGCTCCAGACTGTCCCCACCCTGCTCCAGACTGACCCCTGACCCCTGCCCTGCTCCAGACTGCACCCTGCCCTGCTCCACACTGACCCCACTCTGCTCCAGACTGCTCCCTGCCCTGCTCCAGACTGGCCCACGCCCTGCTCCAGACTATCCCTGCCCTGCTCCAGACTGACCCCTACCCTGCTCCAGACTGTCCCCCGCCCTGCTCCAGACTGACCCCCACATTGCTCCAGACTGACCCCGCCGTTCCTGACTGTCCCCCGCCCTGCTCCAGACTGTACCCTGCCCTGCTTCAGACTGACCCCTACCCTGCACCAGACTGTCCCCCATTCTGCTCCAGACTGTCCCCTGCCCCGCTCCAGACTGACCCCCGCCCTGCTCCAGACAGTCCCCTGCCCTGCTCCAGACTGACCCCCACATTGCTCCAGACTGGCCCCGCCGTTCCTGACTGTCCCCTGCCCTGCTCCAGACTGTCCCTCGCCATGCTCCAGACTGACCCCCGCCCTGCTTCAGACTGTACCCCGCCCTGCTCCAGACTGTCCACCTGCCCTGCTCCAGACTGTCCACCCGCCCTGCTCCAGACAGCTCCCCGCCCTGCTCCAGACTGACCCCCGCCCTGCTCCAGACTGACCCCCGCCCTGCTCCAGACTGTCCCCCGTCCTGCTTCAGACAGCTCCCCGCCCTGCTCCAGACTGACCCCCGCCCTGCTCCAAACTGTCCCCCGCCCTGCTTCAGACTGTCCCCCGCCCTGCTCCAGACTGACCCCTGCCCTGCTCCAGACTGTCACCCTGCCCTGCTCCAGACTGTCACCCTGCCCTGCTCCAGACTGACCCCCGCCCTGCTCCAGACTGACCCCCGCCCTGCTCCAGACTGACCCCCGTCCTGCTGCACACTGTTGCCCGCTCTGCTCCAGACTGTCCCCGCTCTGCTCCGGACTGTACCCCGCCCTGCACCAGACTTTACCCCGCCCTGGTCTAGACAGTCCCCCGCCCTGCTCCAGACAGACCCCGCTCGGCTCCAGACTGACCTCTGCACTGCTCCAGACTGACCCCACCATTCCTGAATGTTCCCCGCCCTGCTCCAGACTGCCCCTGCACTGCTCCATACTGTCCCCCGCCCTGCTCCAGACTGTCCCACGTCCTGCTCTAGACGGACTCCGCCCTGCTCCAGACTGACCCCTACCCTGCTCTGGACTGTCCCCCGCCCTGCTCCAGACTGACCCCCGCCCTGCTCCAGACTGTCCCCGCTCTGCTCCAGGCTCTCTCCCTTACCCTGTTCCAGACTCTCCCTCCAGACTGACCCCCGCCTTGCTCCAGACTGACCCCCGCCCTGCTCCAGACTGTCCCCCGGCCTGCTCCAGACTGTCCCCGCCCTGCTGCACACTGATCCCCGCCCTGCTCCAGACTGTCTCCCGCCCTGCTCCAGACTGACCCTGCTCTGCTCCAGACTTATCCCGCCCTGCGCCAGACTGTCCCCTTGCCCTGCTCCAGACTGACCCCCGCCCTGCTCCAGACTGACCCCGCCCTGCTCCAGACTGTCCACCTGCCCTGCTCCAGACTGTCCACCCGCCCTGCTCCAGACAGCTCCCCGCCCTGCTCCAGACAGCTCCCCGCCCTGCTCCGGACTGACCCCCGCCCTGCTCCAGACTGTCCCCCGTCCTGCTTCAGACTGTCCCCCGCCCTGCTTCAGACTGACTTCCGCCCTGCTTCAGACTGTCCCCCGCCCTGCTCCAGACTGACCCCCGCCCTGCTCCAGACTATCCCTGCCCTGCTCCAGACTGACCCCTACCCTGCTCCAGACTGTCCCCCGCCCTGCTCCAGACTGACCCCCACATTGCTCCAGACTGACCCCGCCGTTCCTGACTGTCCCCCGCCCTGCTCCAGACTGTACCCTGCCCTGCTTCAGACTGACCCCTACCCTGCACCAGACTGTCCCCCATTCTGCTCCAGACTGTCCCCTGCCCCGCTCCAGACTGACCCCCGCCCTGCTCCAGACAGTCCCCTGCCCTGCTCCAGACTGACCCCCACATTGCTCCAGACTGGCCCCGCCGTTCCTGACTGTCCCCTGCCCTGCTCCAGACTGTCCCTCGCCATGCTCCAGACTGACCCCCGCCCTGCTTCAGACTGTACCCCGCCCTGCTCTGGACTGTTCTCCGCCCTGCTCCGGACTGACCCCCGCCCTGCTCCAGACTGACCCCGCCCTGCTCCAGACTGTCCACCTGCCCTGCTCCAGACTGTCCACCCGCCCTGCTCCAGACAGCTCCCCGCCCTGCTCCAGACTGACCCCCGCCCTGCTCCAGACTGACCCCCGCCCTGCTCCAGACTGTCCCCCGTCCTGCTTCAGACAGCTCCCCGCCCTGCTCCAGACTGACCCCCGCCCTGCTCCAAACTGTCCCCCGCCCTGCTTCAGACTGTCCCCCGCCCTGCTCCAGACTGACCCCTGCCCTGCTCCAGACTGTCACCCTGCCCTGCTCCAGACTGTCACCCTGCCCTGCTCCAGACTGACCCCCGCCCTGCTCCAGACTGACCCCCGCCCTGCTCCAGACTGACCCCCGTCCTGCTGCACACTGTTGCCCGCTCTGCTCCAGACTGTCCCCGCTCTGCTCCGGACTGTACCCCGCCCTGCACCAGACTTTACCCCGCCCTGGTCTAGACAGTCCCCCGCCCTGCTCCAGACAGACCCCGCTCGGCTCCAGACTGACCTCTGCACTGCTCCAGACTGACCCCACCATTCCTGAATGTTCCCCGCCCTGCTCCAGACTGCCCCTGCACTGCTCCATACTGTCCCCCGCCCTGCTCCAGACTGTCCCACGTCCTGCTCTAGACGGACTCCGCCCTGCTCCAGACTGACCCCTACCCTGCTCTGGACTGTCCCCCGCCCTGCTCCAGACTGACCCCCGCCCTGGTCCAGACTGTCCCCGCTCTGCTCCAGGCTCTCTCCCCTACCCTGTTCCAGACTCTCCCTCCAGACTGACCCCCGCCTTGCTCCAGACTGACCCCCGCCCTGCTCCAGACTGTCCCCCGGCCTGCTCCAGACTGTCCCCGCCCTGCTGCACACTGATCCCCGCCCTGCTCCAGACTGTCTCCCGCCCTGCTCCAGACTGACCCTGCTCTGCTCCAGACTTATCCCGCCCTGCGCCAGACTGTCCCCTTGCCCTGCTCCAGACTGACCCCCGCCCTGCTCCAGACTGACCCCGCCCTGCTCCAGACTGTCCACCTGCCCTGCTCCAGACTGTCCACCCGCCCTGCTCCAGACAGCTCCCCGCCCTGCTCCAGACAGCTCCCCGCCCTGCTCCGGACTGACCCCCGCCCTGCTCCAGACTGTCCCCCGTCCTGCTTCAGACTGTCCCCCGCCCTGCTTCAGACTGACTTCCGCCCTGCTTCAGACTGTCCCCCGCCCTGCTCCAGACTGACCCCCGCCCTGCTCCAGACTGACCCCCACCCTGCTCCAGACTGACCCCTGTCCTGCTCCAGACTGTCCCCCGCCCTGCTCCAGACTGACCTCCACCCTGCTCCAGACTGTCCCCGCCCTGCTCCAGACCACCCCCCCCCGCCGGCTCCAGACCACCCCCGCCCTGCTCCGGACTGACCCATGCCCTGCTCCAGACTGACCCCCGCCCTGGTCCAGACTGTCCCCGCTCTACTCCAGGCTCTCTCCCCTACCCTGTTCCAGACTCTCCCTCCCTTCCACTCCAGTCTGTCCCCTGCCCTGCTCCAGACTGTCCTCCTGCCCTGCTCCAGACTGTCCCCTGCCCTGCTCAAGATAGACCCCCGCCCTGCTCTAGACTGTCCCCCGCTCTGCTCCAGACTGACCTCCGCGCTGCTCCAGACTGTCCCTGCCCTGCTCAAGACTGCCTCCACCCTGCTCCACACTATCCCTGCTCTGCTCCACACTGTCCCCATTCTGCTCCAGACTGTCCCCCGCCCTGCTCCAGACTGACCCCGCCCTGCTCCACACTGTCCCCATTCTGCTCCAGACTGTCCCCCGCCCTTCTCCAGACTGACCCCCGCCCTTCTCCAGACTGACCCCCGCCCTGCTCTAGACTGTCCCCACCCTGCTCCAGACTGACACACGCTCCAGACTGTCACTGCCCTGCTCCAAACTGTCCCCCCACCCTGCTCCAGACTGACCCCTGCCCTGCTCCAGACTGACCCCTGTCCCGATCCAGACTGTCCCCCACCTTGCTCCAGACTGACCCCACCCTTCCAGACTGTCCCCCGCCCTGCTCCAGACTGTCCCCGCTCTGCTCCAGACTGTCCCCCGCTCTGCTCCAGACTGACCCCGCTCGGCTCCAGACTGACCCCCACCCTGCTCCAGACTGTCTCCCTGCCCTGCTCCAGACAGTCCCCCACCCTGCTCCAGACTGTCCCCCGCTCTGCTCCAGACCACCCCCGCCCTGCTCCTGACTGTCCCCCACCCTGCTCCAGACTGTCCCCCCTGCCAGGCTCTAGACTGACCCCCACCCTGTTCCAGACTGACGCCTGCCCTGCTCCAGACAGTCCCCTGCCCTGCTCCAGACTGACCCCGCTCGGCTCCAGACTGACCCCCGCCCTGCTCCAGACTGTCTCCCTGCCCTGCTCCAGCCTGTCTCCCTGCCCTGCTCCAGACAGTCCCCCACCCTGCTCCAGAGTGACCTCGCTCTGATCCAGACTGTCCCCCGCCCTGCTCCAGACTGTCCTTCCTGCCCTGCTCCACACTGTCCCCATTCTGCTCCAGACTGTCCCCCGCCCTTCTGCAGACTGTCCTCCACCCTGCTCCAGACTGTCCCCCGCCCTGCTCCAGACTGACCCCCGCCCTGCTCTAGACTGTCACCGCCCTGCTCCAGACTGACTCCCGCCCTGCTCCAGACTGTCTCCCTGCCCTGCTCCAGACAGTCCCCCACCCTGCTCCAGACTGACCTCGCTCTGCTCCAGACTGACCCCTGCACTGTTCCAGACTGTCCCCCACCCTGCTCCAGACTGTCCTTCCTGCCCTGCTTCAGAATGACCTTTGCCCTGCTCCAGACTGACACCCGCCGTGCTCCAGACTATCCCCCATTCTGCTCCAGATTGTCCCCTTCCCTGCTCCAGACTGTCCCCCGCCCTGCTCTAGACTGACACCCACCCTGCTCCATACTTGCCCCCGCCCTGCTCTAGACTGACCCCCGCCCTGCTCCTGACTGTCCCCCACCCTGCTCCAGACTGACCCGCTCTGCTCCAGACTGTCCTCGCCCTGCTCCAGACTGTCCCACCTCTCCTGCTCTAGACTGACCCCCGCCCTGCTCCAGACTGACCCCCGCCCTGCTCCAGACTGACCCCCGCCCTGCTCCAGACTATCCCCCGCCCTGCTCCAGACTGTCCCTGCCCTGCTCCAGACTGTCCCCCCTGCCCTGCTCCAGACTGCCCCTGCCCTACTCCAGACAGTCCCCCACCCTGCTCCAGCCTGTCCCCCGCCCTGCTCCAGACTGTCCCTCGCTCTGCTGCAGACTGATCCCCGCCCTGCTCCAGACTGACCCCACCCTGCTCCAGACTGTCCCCTTTCTGCTCCAGACTGTCCCCTGCCCTTCTCCAGACTAACCCCCTCCCTGCTCCAGACTGTCTCCCTGCCCTGCTCCAGACTGACCTCGCTCTGCTCCAGACTGTCCTTTCTACCCTGCTTCAGAATGACCTCTGCCCTGCTCCAGACTGGCCCCGCTCTGCTCCAGACTGACACACCGCTCTGCTCCAGACTGACCCCGCCCTGCTCCAGATTGACCCTAGGCCTGCTCCAGACTGACCCCCGCCCTGATCCAGGCTGTCACTGCCCTGCTCCAGACTGTCCCCCGCCCTGCTCCACACTGTCCCCCACCCTGCTCCAGACTTACCCCCGCCCTGCTCTAGACTGTCCCCTGCCCTGCTCCAGACTGTCCCCCACCCTGCTCCACACTGTCCCCCGCCCTGCTCCAGACTTACCCCCGCCCTGCTCTAGACTGTCCCCTACCCCGCTCCAGACTGACTGCCGCCCTGCTCAAGACTGTCCCCTGCCCTGCTCCAGACTGACCCCTGCCCTGCTCCAGACTGGCCCCGCACTGCTCCAGACTGGCCCCGCCCTGCTCCAGACTGACCCCCCGCCCTGCTCCAGACTGACATCCGCCCTGCTCCAGACTGACCCCTGCCCTGCTCCAGACTGACCCCGCCCTGCTCCAGACTGGCCCCGCCCTGCTCCAGACTGACCCCCCGCCCTGCTCCAGACTGACATCCGCCCTGCTCCAGACTGACACTCGCCCTGCTCCAGACTGACACTCGCCCTGCTCCAGACTGACTCCCGCCCTGCTCCAGACTGTCTCCCTGCCCTGCTCCAGACAGTCCCCCACCCTGCTCCAGACTGACCTCGCTCTGCTCCAGACTGACCCCTGCACTGTTCCAGACTGTCCCCCACCCTGCTCCAGACTGTCCTTCCTGCCCTGCTTCAGAATGACCTTTGCCCTGCTCCAGACTGACCCCCGCCCTGCTCCAGACTGACACCCGCCCTGCTCCAGACTATCCCCCATTCTGCTCCAGATTGTCCCCTTCCCTGCTCCAGACTGTCCCCCGCCCTGCTCTAGACTGACACCCACCCTGCTCCATACTTGCCCCCGCCCTGCTCTAGACTGACCCCCGCCCTGCTCCTGACTGTCCCCCACCCTGCTCCAGACTGACCCGCTCTGCTCCAGACTGTCCTCGCCCTGCTCCAGACTGTCCCACCTCTCCTGCTCTAGACTGTCCCCCACCCTGCTCCAGACTGACCCGCTCTGCTCCAGACTGTCCTCGCCCTGCTCCAGACTGTCCCACCTCTCCTGCTCTAGACTGACCCCCGCCCTGCTCCAGACTGACCCCCGCCCTGCTCCAGACTGACCCCCGCCCTGCTCCAGACTATCCCCCGCCCTGCTCCATACTGTCCCTGCCCTGCTCCAGACTGTCCCCCCTGCCCTGCTCCAGACTGCCCCTGCCCTACTCCAGACAGTCCCCCACCCTGCTCCAGCCTGTCCCCCGCCCTGCTCCAGACTGTCCCTCGCTCTGCTGCAGACTGATCCCCGCCCTGCTCCAGACTGACCCCACCCTGCTCCAGACTGTCCCCTTTCTGCTCCAGACTGTCCCCTGCCCTTCTCCAGACTAACCCCCTCCCTGCTCCAGACTGTCTCCCTGCCCTGCTCCAGACTGACCTCGCTCTGCTCCAGACTGTCCTTTCTACCCTGCTTCAGAATGACCTCTGCCCTGCTCCAGACTGGCCCCGCTCTGCTCCAGACTGACACACCGCTCTGCTCCAGACTGACCCCGCCCTGCTCCAGATTGACCCTAGGCCTGCTCCAGACTGACCCCTGCCCTGATCCAGGCTGTCACTGCCCTGCTCCAGACTGTCCCCCGCCCTGCTCCACACTGTCCCCCACCCTGCTCCAGACTTACCCCCGCCCTGCTCTAGACTGTCCCCTGCCCCGCTCCAGACTGACTGCCGCCCTGCTCCACACTGTCCCCCACCCTGCTCCAGACTTACCCCCGCCCTGCTCTAGACTGTCCCCTACCCCGCTCCAGACTGACTGCCGCCCTGCTCAAGACTGTCCCCTGCCCTGCTCCAGACTGACCCCTGCCCTGCTCCAGACTGGCCCCGCACTGCTCCAGACTGGCCCCACCCTGCTCCAGACTGACCCCCCGCCCTGCTCCAGACTGACATCCGCCCTGCTCCAGACTGACCCCTGCCCTGCTCCAGACTGGCCCCGCCCTGCTCCAGACTGGCCCCGCCCTGCTCCAGACTGACCCCCCGCCCTGCTCCAGACTGACACCCGCCCTGCTCCAGACTGACCCCTCGCCCTGCTCCCTGCTCCAGATTGACCCCCGCCCTGCTCCAGACTGACCCCTGCCCTGCTCCAGATTGACCCCGCCCTGCCCCAGACTGTCCCCCGCCCTCGCTCCAGACTATCCTCTGCCATGCTCCAGACTGACCCCCGCCCTGCTCCAGACTGTACCCCCCGCCCTGCTCCAGACTATCCCCCGTTCCGCTCCATACTGTCCTCCGCCCTGCTCCAGACTGACCCGCCCTGCTCCATACTGTCCCCCCCGCCCTGCTCTAGACTGACCCCACCCTGTTCCAGACTGTCCCCCACCCTACTCCAGACTGTCCCCGCTCTCCTCCAGGCTGTCCCCTGCCCTGCTCCAGACTGACCCCCTTTCTGCTCCAGACTGCTCCCGCCCTGCACCATTCTGTCCCTGCCCTACTCCGGACTGTCACCGCTCTGCTCCAGACAATTCCCTGCCCTGCTCCAGACTGACTCCTGCCCTGCTCCAGACTGTCCACTCTGCCCTACTCCAGACTGACCCTGCCCTGATCCAGACTGCCATCCTCACACTGGGCTGCTGCCCCCCCTCACCCTGACCCCACTGCTGGCCACTGACAGCCTCTCCCCCACTACTCCGGGTCATTGGCTGCAGATCACCCCCTCCCCCACTCTGGGTCACTGGCTGCTGTTCCCCCACCCTGCTCTGGGTCACTGGCTGCTGTTCCCCCACCCTGCTCTGGGTCACTGGTCCCTGTTTCCACTCCCCAACCCTCCCACCCCACCCCCCCCACTCCGGGTCACTGGTCCCGCTCCCCCGGCCCTGGGCCACTGGCTGGCCCCCACTCTGTTCTGGGTCCCTGGCAAAAGAACAAAAACCAGAAAAGGTAAATGAGAGAGAAAAGAAAGTGAAAAAGAAAAAAATGGAATGGATGGAGTGGATGAGCTCTGGTCGGAGCATGCTACTCCACTGCCAACTCTGTCTGTCTGCCCTCTGAGGTGATCATTTAGATGATCATGGGAGTTCTCCCCAGTATTCTGGCCAATATGTGTCAGTGATAGGGGTGAATAGACCATTCCCACATTGCTACTTGTTGGACCTTGCTGTGTGTGAATCGACTGCCATGTTTCCTATGCTACAACAGTGACCATACTTCAGAAAGTAATGAATTAGCTATAATATACTTTGGGAGTGCTGGGGTCATGAAAGCTGTTGTAACAACGCAAGTTCTTTTTTCCTTTAAGAGTCCTGATGGACAAGTCTAGGTGAAGCTGAATTAATTTTATTTAAATAAGGTTCTAATTTAATTTTAATTCTTACATGGGTTCAATTTGTAATGGAAAAGTTTGCTTTTAGCCTTGCAATATTCATTTTCTTCAAACTATTTTAAGAATGGACATCCTTATCAAAGAAATAGTAATGCAGAGAAGGGACAATCTAATGAGTTTGCAAAGCTTCATCACTCCTGGGGAAGATACTCTGTATTAACCCATGATGTAAAAGCTCCTTCTATAATGTGCTTGGAAACATTGCCATGCAGGTATAGCATGAGTTGGATATGAAATAAATGTCCCTCTACCCTGCTCCATCAAGTGCTCCCAGGTCAACTCCAACATAGTTGGATCCAGAGTAAAGCTCCTTCTACAATGTTTCATTAATCAACCTTTTTATGAATCAATCAGGAGCTAGCTTAATTGGAACTGCATCCAAACTAGGACAGCTTTGCAGTGCTCCAAGAGGCATGGAAGATTGGAGAGTGACGCACAGAGATTGAGAGATACTGTCTAACTGACCATCTAGTAAAACCTCGTGACAATGTCAATATGTTCTGCAAGCCAGCAGCACAGGAATTCACACACATAAAATGACACGGAACTGGATTTTCATGGAGGGGATAACAAGGTTGAGTCAAAAAATTTCCCAAACTGGCAGTCCCAACACTTGTAAAAAGGTCCTTGCCTACCATACTTTCACTGTCCTGGAGAAATGGGAGCAGGATGGAATCTAACCTGCTACATTAATGGAGGTGTGTAAATGGCAAGGCCTGCTAGAATGCTCAACTACAGAGTGACAATAGCCATGAACTCAGCCCCAGCACACTCAATGTGTGCTGGATATCCACACAGACCCCACTCTCTCAATATAGCCATTGGTGCTTAGCATTAAAGGAAAGACAAGAATTAGACAAAATTGCTCTCAGCCCCACTCCAGGTACTCCCTCCATTGGAAGGAGGAACCTAAACATAGGACCCTCAGAAGGTTTCTCTTAGGTGGCTCAAGAAATGTCAGGCCCCTCTGCCTGTGCTTCCAGAGCCTGCAAAAGTTCAAGCTGAAGAGGGTGAGCCTATATCTGGATAGGACACTCTAGCATGTCCAGGCCCTGATGCAACCAGCTAACTCTTCTGGGCCAATAGAGCAGACCCCGTCTACCTCAGCTGCAGAAGTTAGAAACCTACTGAGGGCCCACAGGTGCTATGGGATACATAGTTTGTAAATAACCGTGCATCTTTGTACATATATCATGCACTCTTCAAATGCTTCCTCTCCTGTCATTTTCTGTGTCAGAACTGGTTAAGTCACACTCATAGGATAGATGAGCAGCTTCTTTAGACTTTCAAAGGATGAAAGAAATATAATGGCCAAATATTGCTCAACACTTACAACTAATTGGCTTCCTGACTGCAGATAATCCCAGATATCAAGGATCCCTGAATTATAATCTTGATGATAGCAACCAAGGTGATGAACTGTCATGTGGACATTGTGGCCAACTGCATTGTGTAGGGAATGTGCTGGGACCTGACCTGGCTAATCTTCTACACTTACACCCGCCTTGTAAATGAAAGGACGGAATCAGTGATGATTCCATGTATCTCTGTAGAGAAAGGTTCATGCTATGTCTCAGATTTTGAATATTGCCAATCAATGCTGGGAGATATGTAATGGACACGTTACATGCCCACTCTCCTCTTTAGCACATTGTTTTGCTAAAAAACGCTGCAAGAAATTTTGCCTCTTACAGTTTCAATGCTGTTCCAAATGATGCTCAATTATTTCAGGGCAATGTTTCTCATCTATGCACATTTTGAACCTTAAAGAGTTATTGATGATGGAAACATCAAAAGAAAATCCTTCAGGATTCAACCTGCTGGCTATCATGAGAGACTTCACTGCATAGCACCAGTTATGATGTGCTGACTAAAGCCTTAAGAGTTACCTCATCTTAGTGTCATTTGATGTTTGTACACTGTTTCATTGACTGCTGTGTTTCCCCTGATGACCAGTAAGACCTGTCATGTAGATACTTGAAAGACAGAATACCTGAAGACATCAAGTGTACAATCTGAATGATCAGGAATCATTTATTGAACAACAGAAAAGGCCAAAGACTGCAAAAAAAAAACAAGGCTTTCATATCTGTTTTATTGAGCAGGGGCCTGATTAACAATAGAATCTTCAACAAATAAACAAAGTCCAAACCCAGCTTGTTTCATTCTGAGAGGAAGTTTCAATGGGGTTCTCAATGGCTTTTCATGCTTGGTGATCATGGTTCCAAGTGTGAAAAACTTGGAGTGGGCATAATTCTGAAAATATATCCAGGACAGCTTTCAAAGCTAACACATAGGAAGTCCTATAGGAGAGGGCTGGGCGTAAGTTTAGGGAATAAAGCTGGACATGTGGTAGATGTGTCAGTAGAGAAACTTGTCAGCGATAGTGACCATAATTCAGTAAAACTGAAGGTAGTTTCGGAAAAGAACAAAGGTGAATAGCAAGTAAAGATTCTGAACTGAGTTAAGGCAGATTTTAATATGAGAAGCAGGATCTGGCCAAAGTGGACTGGGACCAGCTCCTTGTAGGAACATCTACATCAGTTTGTGGGCATCCTTCAAAAAGGAAATAGTGAGAGTTATTATTCCCATAAGGTGAAATGTGCAATCGTCAAGTCCAGATGTTCCTGGATGTCAAAGAATGTGTAAGATTAGATAAGGAAATAAAGTGAAGTTTATAACAGATACCAGGGACTCAAACCAGCAGGAGACCTACTTAAAGAGAAACTAGGATAGTGAAAAGGGACTATTAAAAACATGTGGTGGATAAAATAAAGAAAATCCAAAGGCAGTTGAAGAATAAGAGGGACGAGAAGATAGACTGTGAGAACATGCTTAGATTAGATTCCCTACAGTGCGGAAACAGGCCCTTCAGCCCAAGTCCACACCAACCCTCCGAAGAGTAACCCACTCAGACCCATTCCCCTACTAATGCACCTAATACTATGGGCAATTTAGCATGGCCAATTCACCTGACATGCATATCTTTTGGACTGCGGGAGGAAACCAGAGCATCCGGAGGAAATTCACACAGACACGGGGAGAATGTGCAAACTCCACGCAGACAGTTGCCCGAGGCTGGAATCAAACCCAGGTCCCAGGCGAGGCAGCAGTGCTAACCACTGAGCCACCATGCCGCCAGAAGATATAGCTGCAGAATGAGGCCATGTGGCCCGTCAGGTCTGCTTTGCCATTTGATCCATGGCCGATATGTTTCTCAACCTTCTCTCCAGTCTTCTTGCGGTAACATTTGATCCACTTACAAATCAAAAACCCTATCTATTTCCGTCTTAAATACACTCAACAACTTGGCCTCCACAGTCTTCTGAAGCAATGAGTTCCACAGATTCACCATCCTCTAACTAAGGAAATTCAATCTCATCGCAGGTCATCCCTTCACTTCAGGTCTGTGCCCTTGGGTCCTGGTCTCTCTTACAATAGAAAATCTTCTCCACGTCCACTCTATCCAGTCTCTCAATACTCTGTAAGTTTCAACAAGATTCTCCCCTCAGTCTTCCAAACCCCACTGAGCACAGATCTCAACCATTTCTCATGTGACAAGCCCTTCACAGACACCCTCCAATGCCAGCACATCCTTCCTTGGATATTGGGCCCAAACTGATTGCAATATTCCAAATGCGGTCTGATCAGAGCCTTACACAGCCTCAGCAGTACATCTCTGCTCTTGCAGTTAAGCCCTCTTGAAATGAATGCTAACATCACATTGCTTTCCTCATTGCCAACTGGGCCTGCATTTTACCTTAAAAGTATCCTGAATGAGGATTTGTAAGTCCTTTCGTGCTTCAGTTGTCAGAAGCTTTTCCCTGTTTAGGAAATAATAGAGCCCAATGTTTGAGTTATCAGCAACTTGAAGGAATACTTTTTGGAGAAGACAACTATAAAATTTTGTAAGACTGATGTATAATGGATTGTACTTGAATCAATTCAGTTATTTGAGCATGTACTCATGCCTTTTGACAAACCCATGATTCATAATTTCTTGACTTTAAATCTCTGGAATAGTTATCTTCAAAAGTCCATTTTGAGAAAGCACATCCTTTAAGTTGTTCTGGTAAATACCTTCAGAGTCATCGAGTCATAGAGATGTACAGCCTGGAAACAGACCCTTCGGTCCAACTAATCCATGCCGACCAGATATCCTAAATTAATCTAGTCCCATTTGCCAGCACTTGGTCCATACCCCTCTAATACGCTTCCTATCCATATACCCATCCAGATGCCTTTTAAATGTTGTAATTGTACCAACCCCGACCACTTCCTCTGGCAGCTCATTCCATTCAAGAACCACTCTCTGTGTGAAAATGTTGCCCCCACAGGTCCCTTTAAAACTTTTTCCCTCTCACCTTAAACCTATACCCTCTAGTTCTGCCCCTCATGATTTTGTAAACCTCTATAAGGTCACCCCTCAGCCTCCAATACTCCAGGGAAAACAGCCCCAGCCTATTCAGACTCACCCTATGGCTCAAACCCTCCAACCCTGGCAACATCCCTGTAAATCTTTTCTGAACCTTTTCAAGTTTCACAACATCCTTTCTGTAGGGGGGAAGACCAAAATTGCAAACAATATTCCAAAAGTGACCTAACCAATGTCCTGTACAGCTGCAACGTGAACTCCCCACTCCTATATTCCTTGAGAAGGTGATCTTGAGAGGTGGCAGTCCATGAGCTGTAGGCCCACCCACAATGTTGTTGGGTAAGTTGTTCCAGGATGTTGACACAACAACACTGAAGGAATGGTGATATATTTCCAAGTCACTTTGTGAAAGCTAAGTCTTTGAGTACGTTTAAGGTAGAGATTGATGGATTTCTGATTACCAATATATTACGGGAATGGGCATTGAAATGCTCAAATTAGCCACAATCATATTGAATGGTGAGGCAGGCTCAATGGGTTGAATGGCTTTCTCCTGCTCCTATGTTCCTATTCTAAAAGGTGCCATTTAAAGTTGAAGAGAAAAATTTGCAAAGCATCTTCTTGATGGCAAGTTTCTGATTTTTTTTTCATTCTCGCTGAATTTTCTGTACTTCCTTCCCATTGCTCATGACACGCCAGGGAAGGGGAGATTATATCGTATGGTCTATGTTCCTAAATCACAGATAGCATATGGGAGAATGGCAATAAAAATAAAAACCTTAAAATCATTGTCAGTTTTACTGATGAACTGCTCAGCATTTAACATCCACCAATGACTTTATTCTGTATTTTAGCTTCCATGTTAATCCATTTATCATAAGGGAGTTATCTAGCAGTGTTGAGAAGGATGTCATAAAAGCATGGTAAGCATTAGCCTGCAGATCAATCCCATTGCCTTTTCTCACCAGTAAATCAGTACCAATAAAAACTGTTCAGACTTACCGCTTCTTAGCTTTCAGAGTGAAGAGACAATTACTATGAGAATTCATTATAGGAGTTTCCAGGGTTTTGCATGCTCTGTCATATCCCAGATTTATTGGTTCAAACTCCTTCACTATGGTCCCATAGATCTGGAAGATATATATATTCATAACAAAGGCTGGTATGAGTATGTTTGACACCAGAGTTTGCTACAACAACTATTTCACTGTGCAGCTTAATGGCAGCGGCTGAACTGGGAGAAATGAACCCTCGAATGTCATAATTTTGGCCAGATTTTATAGTACTACTAAAGGATTCAGGCAGTCAAGTTGAGTAACTATCAAGAAAGGCAAGGGAATACTTGATCAGACATACTTAGAAACAAGGACTTTGCCACTGGTTTCTCAGAATCATACTGTGTAGAGGAAGGCCATTTTGGGCTTGTGTCTATGTCTATTTTTTAAAATGAGTTGGCACTTTGAAAGGCAAAAACATTTGGAATAAAAAGTACTGGAAATACTCAGCAGGTCTGGCAGCATCTGTAAAGATGGAAACAACATTAGCATTTCAGATTGATGTTGAACTTGACTATGGAAAGATTAATATGTGCAGGTGCAGCAGAAGATTGAGCATTATTCTCCCAGCCTCCAGCTGCAACATATCTTTTCTATATGCAGATTTCAGACAGATCCCAACCTTGGAGATGGATAGCTAGTGAGTATGAGATGCTCCTGGATTTAATTTTCTCAGAGGTCACAAATATTCAGACATAGTTGCAAGGTAAATCACATGAAGTTGCATTTGTGAACAGCTAATCAATACAGCAGCAACTTGCTTCATCGAGGAGACCAGGTTTGAATCACAAGACCTGACTGTATCAACTAGTTCATTTCTGTCACTGACAGTCTGCATTTTATTTTATTTATTCATTCATGGGTTGTGCACATCACTGGCAAAGGCAGCGTTTATTGCCTATGCATATACTTTCCGGTAAGAAAGTGGTGGTGAGCCATTTTCTTGAACTGCCGCAGTCTGTGGTTTTTACTGATCATTTTAAGATGTTGTGCTTTTCTGCATCTGAGTTGACTCTAATTTGCTCAAGTTCATTCAACTGAAGTAAGTATAATAGTGAAAATTTATACTTTGCAGACTAAAGTGCATACTATCTTTTGTCACTTTTCTTGAACATGTGTCTGTGGTGTCCCTGTGAGTGCGCACTCTTACAACTACATTCATGAACATTTATCCTCTTTTTAAACTTACGACAAAACCTGTCCTTTATCTTTTAATAAACATTACAGCACACAGGGTGTTAAAAATACCTTTTCTTTAAAAACCTCTTTGTCTTTGGTTAGTGAAGGGGTGAAATAGAAGATAAGGACTCAATCTATCCATCAGAGTGTATAGTGAATGTGAAAGTTCTAGTAAAGGTTATTGAAGGTAGGTCCATAGATCTATACTGAGTCCATTTAAAATGATAACTAGACTCTGGACTGGTTATGGTAGGGCAGCATAGCTGCCTCACTACCAGGGATTCGAGTCTGATTCCAGCCTTGGGCGACTCTCTGTGTGGAGTTTGCACATTTTCCTCACATCTGTGGGGGATTCCTCCGGGTGCTCTGGCTTCCTCCCACAGTCCAAAAATATGCAGGTTAGATGGATTGGCCATTATAAATTGCCATAGTGTCCAGAGATGTGTAGGCTAGGTGGATTAGCCATGAGAATGCAGAATTATTGGGTAGGATGTTGAGTTTGGATGAATTGCTCTTCAGAGGGTTGGTGTGAACTCGATGAGCTGAATGGCCTGGTCCCATGCTGTAGGGTTTATGATTGTGATTATCTGCAGTAGATTTGCTTTTGGGGATAATGTACTGGCTTTTCTGATACTCTTAGAGAAGCCAAATAAAATCAGGAATGGAAAAGCTGCAGGAGGAAGTCTCTGGATTATTTCCTAGCTGCATAGTGACCCAGTCCATGGTTAAATGTGCTTCTCAAGAGAGAGATGAGCGAGGACTTTGTGTAGATGACCCAGAGATCTGGCTAACTGAGAATGTTTGGGGGAATTTAAATGAGGAGTAGGAGGTGTTCAACAGATCCTCCTTGATTGAGGCTCAACAAACAAATTCAAATTTAGGAATAAACACGCACAGACCCAAAAATAGAAGGGGTTCCTCAATGCTATTACTTAATAAATGGGAAGACTTACTCAATGATCTGCTGAGAAGTGGGACAGAGGTTAACAAAATATAGCTCTTTCTGCATATTATAAAGCAATCTTAAAGATTTCCCACAAATTCCAATGGCTGGGTATGGGGTATCTGAGAAACCCAGACTCAGATACACCAGCATCTTTACTGGCCTCACTTCTACAAAGATGTGGTTCAAGTTTGTAGGATCTACCATACCTGTCAGATTGTTGGAAAAAAGTAACCTACACACAAGCCTGCCCCACAAATCTCTGAACCTAATTCCGATGAAGATTTCGGCAGAGTTCTGATAAGTGAACACTTGCCCAAAACTAGGGTGGATTGTCAGTACCTCCAAACCATCACTCCTTAGAAAAGTCACAACAAAATCCCTGGTGTGTCTTTCCAACAAATATGGACACCTGAAGAGTTCCAATCGGCTCACATTTTATCTCCTGTGTAATTCAGAAGGTTATGTACAGCTTCAGCATTGAACAATTAAAATCCTCAGCATACCACCCAATATAATCATATCCTGGGCATACTATGATCAGAGCATACTACTGTGATTAGTCCGACCACTGGACAAGAGTTTACATACTCTGCTATTTGTAACTAGAGATTTGCCCAAAGAATTGATGGGCTTCAGCCCACCAGTACGAATCTATGGGAACGAGATATAAGACTCCTTTAAGTATGCTTGAGTTTGCATGGCCATTCAGTAGTATCATGGCTGATCTGATTGTAAACTCAAATCCACATTCCTGCCTTCTGGATAATCTTTCATCTTGTTTCTTAACAAGAATCTATCTACATCTGCCTTAAAAATTATTCAATGACTCTGTGTCCTCCAGCTTTTCAGGGTGAGATTTCTAAAAACCCTTTGGGAGAAAAGAAATTGATCACAGAAGATTTGCTGGATCAGTGGGAGAAAACGTCATTGTTGAATTATGTGCCTTGCCTTCTGTGTGCAAATCAGTAAAGCATGTGCTGTGGTTATAAAGAAACACTGCAACACCTCTCAGCCAAGACAGGCAGAGAGGCATTCTGAAGTTTGAACAGGTTTTGTGGTTTGTACTGCATTGGGCAAAAAGGTCAATGCAGCCAATTACCTGATTCAACATCCCCAACTCAAGAAAGAAACAAGGCTGTGCCACATAAACATGTTTAAAAGATATATATAAACAAGAACAAGACAAACCACTGTGTTAATACAATGTGGTAAGGGTCAATGAAGGAACAAAGTATGGGATAAAAGAGCTAGAGGGACAAGGTGACCCAGGAAAATCCCTGATTGAATTCCTTACTGTGAAGCTAGCTAACACAGAAGTACTTGGGAGGTTAGACACCACACTTGATATAAATGTCAAGCAGGAGAAAGACATAACTACAATGACAGTTCCAGGAAGTATGAAAGAACAAGCAAGATTACACTTCCTTGGCTCTTGGCCCTTCAAGTTGTAGACATAGAGGGAGATCTCACCTATAAAATAGAACGCACACTGGCTGAGTCCAAAAATAAACTGGCTTAAGCCTGAGAGGAAATATTAGAAAATGATGTAAATGCACATAGCCAAAGAGACTGCAGTTCTATCATATTAATTCCCAAGTCAGATGATTCCCAAAGATGCTTCATTGGGAATCGTACTGCCACCTGTCCCCTATCCATATGATGCTTCTCAGATACATGGTGAAACCATCAACTTACACAGAACAGACTTGGTCACTTTCAGTGAGTTGTTTGGAGGGAATGGAGAATTTGTTTCAGAAAATATCAGTTCCTTTAGCAAAATAGCAGGAAATTAAAGTGGGAAAAGGAAGATGGAGAGAGATAAGCAAGTGTGCCAGTACATGATTGCCAGGGATGGGAGGTTTGAATTATAAAGATAAGCTGGATAGGCTGCAATGGTTTTCACTGGAGCATAAGAGGGTGAGAGGTGACCTTTACAGAGGTTTATAAAATCATGAGGGGCATAGAAAAGGTGAATAGCAAGGAGGTTTTCCCTAGGGTGCGGGAGTGCAAAACTATGAGGTAATATTTTAAGGTGAGAGGAACAAGATTTAAAAAGAACATGAGGGGGCAACTTTTTTTACACAGAGATCGTTCATGTGTGGAATGAACTGCCAGGGGTAATGATGGATGTAGGTACAGTTACAATATTTAAAAGACATTTGGATAAATACACGAATAGGAAAGGTTGGGGGGGATATGGAGAAATGCAGGCAAGTGGGACTAGTTTGGTTTGGGAACATGTCTGGCATGGACCAGTTGGATTGAAGGGCTTGTTTCTATGCTGTATGGTTCTATAGGATCATGTGGTAATTCAGGCAACTGCATTCACCTTTTAATCTAATTTAATGTGTAGATTTTGCAGAGTTGAGTGCTAGGTCTCTATGGCAGGGATGTGGCATTTGTTACTCTTTTCATTGATTCAGAGGTACACACTAGCCTAGAAAAGCCAAGGATTAGTATCTGTAGTAAAAAGAGGGTGATTTTACTTGAGCACTGAACTGAACTTTTCCTCTGAGTGATGGATGTTCAATAATTCCAAAGCCTTTTCATCAGAGAGGTGACATTCAAAGTCACTGTTTAGAATCTGGAAATACTGATGTAAATGTAGGAGCCTGGATATTAACAGGAGTAAGTTGCATGGGCAGGGTTCAGGCCTGGAGATGGTGTCTCTTCATACATAGTTTTAACTTCATAGCAATGTTCTTTTGCTACTTACAGGTTGTCCATCTGGTGTTTAGTCTGATGTAAGGACTTATCTTTCAGTTGAATGGGGACCAAGCCAAAGCAGGTTGGCAAGGAGCAGGTAGGTCCAATCCATGATCCCGAAGGTGTGAGTGGGTGACCAGTCTCAGGGGAACCCCAATCCTGGACCTGAGGAGCTTTGTTTTGAGGAATGATCTAGTGGTAGAACCTTAGCCTCAGGGGTACCACTTCTGTTTGTCCTGACCCACTAAAGAAATATTGTCAGGATTGATGAAGTTGATTCTTACCTCACTGGAGCTGCTGATATTTCTGAATCTCTCCCTTATTAAACCTTTAAAACAGATTAAATCATTTAAAAATCTAAATTGCCATTATTGAGCTAACCTATTGCAAGTGGGTTGTATCTATTGCAAATGGTTGCAACTTACTGCAAGTGGATTTGTATCGATTGCCTTGCCCTTGTTAAATCTAGAAGTGGGTGAGTTGAGGTCACGTTTGACATTTAAAAAAAAGATAGTCTCTGTTCCAAGCTCAATCCAGTCTTTTGGTGTTAAAATCCAGCTCAATGTTACAGAGCAGTCATTGTACTGGGTTTGAATGTAGCTGTGTGGAAGTGAACGGGTTAAAATTGGTCCAACTGCATCAGCAAGTCCAACAGAAAGAAAAAGGGCACTTTGCTCCTGATCAGTCCTTCTGGCAGCTAAGGTGTTACAGACTGACCACTATTACTCCATGAAGTCATCACTCAGCCCACCTCCTCTGATGTATTCTGTTTTAAACACAGGCGACTCTCACACATCATTCTCCCTCAGTCTGCCACTGAGGCAAGATGATAATTTAAAATAAAATCAATACCTTCCTGGGAAGTGGATTGGGTTTCTTACTGGCAGCTCAGGAGTAATAACCGAATGTTCAAATTGGATTAAAAAAAAGGGGTAGGTTTTGGATTATCAATTCCAAACAGGCAGAATTCAAATTGACTGAATCTGTCAGTCCAGCACTGAGAGAACAGGGACCAGACCTGGGTGAAGGCTAATCCTCACAGAATGCTGTCTTTTCATTCTGCAGATGTTTTGGAATCGCTTGATTACATACAGCCAGAAGGTCTTGGTACTGCTCAGTGCCGGGTCAGATAACACTCTCTTTCATTCTGTCCGCCCCCAATAAAACAATAGAAGGCTGTACTTGTTGCAGCTGTTCTCGAGTGAAGTGAACTCCTTGTTGAATTCAGTTTCATTCACAGCAATCCCAAACCAAAAACAAAGAGGTAGATCGATGGTTCTCCTGTAAATTGACTGTTTGTGATGAGGTGCAATTTGTAAACAATTAAACATAGTGCCCACTAATTTTTATTAACCATTCTAGCTACTCAATTCAAGGAGTTAATTTTAGTGTTTAGCATCTCAGTAGAAGGGCAAATCTGTCATCTGTCATAGCATGGTGAAAATCAAGGCCCTCAATGCCAGGAATCATCACAAAATTTAAAGTTTTGAAAAAAAATATGCAATATGATTTTCAGAGCCATGTTGATAGAAAAGACGAACCAGGCTTCTGTACTGAACAAAAAATTGAAATAACTCTACAGATGCTGGTATCCAGTCACCAAGTCACCCTTCATTTACAAAAGAACACCCACTGACTATAGTACTGCTTCATACAGAGTCACACACCAGATTAACACACTGCCCTTTTACATCAGCCAGGGCTCCCTGATTGGACCAGATTAACAACCCCAATTAAGGAACTCATATTCTATGAGGTCCAGCGAGCTGACCTCATTACAATCACTGCAGAAAAAAACTATTTATTATAGGGAATTAGATTCTAACTATAGGTAAATAATTAAACTAAATTAAGTGAACTCTACAAATTAAAATTCTAAACCACTTATAAATTCTCCGGTATACATACAGGCAGGGAAACAAATCGGAAAAGCTATAGGAAAACCTGTGGGCAGAGGGAAAAGTGGTTGAACAATTCCATTGTCTTTGTTCATGCGATCTGTTCTTGACCTCCCCTTTTCTGAATGCTTCTACTGGTTTGCAGGAGGCACAATGTGGCTGGTTCACTTATGAGAAGTCTTTGACTTATCTAACTTAAAGTCACAAATGGCAGCATCCACTGAAGCAAAGGTCTGAAGCAAACTGGTTTTCTTCAGGTTTAAAGTTGCTTAGTGAAAATAATTGGAAGAGAGAGACAGTTTCTGGCTACTGCAGACTTGTTGATTTCTCTTCTGGTCTGATAAGCCTCTCTCTTGTCTTGCTCACAGCCCAAATTGTTCAGCTATCTGACAACCACATCGTTGTGGGCAGATAGAGGACCTTTGTCATTGATAACTGGTCCTGAGTCCATTAACCAAACTGCTTCACACTGCTTCCCTTGACTTCCAGCTGGATATTGCTGGAACCCACAGCCTCACAGATTCTTTGCAATATGTGTCAAATTTGTTACTTTCAAAACAGGTAGCCTCCTTTGCAAATCCTTAGTTTTAAAACAATTCATTCTCATTTCAGTCCATGGGTTAGAAAAAGTGCAAAAAGTAAAAAGACACAGTCTTTACACTGCAGATTCCCTCAGTACTGTCCCTTTAGAACTGCAGCACACCTTACTGTTGCCCTCTAACTGTACAGTGTTGCTTCAGTGCTAACTCTGTCAGTGTAGCACACCCATAGTACTGACCCTCCAATGCTGCAATATTGATCTTCTAGTAGTGTAGTACTCTCTCAGCACTGCCCCCTGAAAGTGAGCAGTTATTCAATACTGATCATTAAGCAGTGCAGCACTCCCTCATTACTGGGAGCCTTAAATATGGGCAAACGTTTGCAATTGATGCTTGAACTGTGTAGTTAGAAATGCTACAAACTAAAGCAGAACTCACATCTATAAAATTTCAAACATGGGTACACAACAACTAAACAGGATTCTCTATTCACTTGACAGCAACATATTTTCCTTGGTTTACAATCACAAACTCCCAACTATAGAATTTAAAGTCCAATATTCATTTGGTGATCTGAGTTACTGTTTGGGAAACTGGTCTCTATTTAAAGAGAGAAGGCAGGGCTCATTTATGAAGAAATGACTGAAATGGAAATTGACAAGAAAAAGAGTCTGGCTGTAATAAAGAGAGAATTTAAGAAACGATAAAAGAAATAATGAATGCTTTATACATTTGACGTTTTTATTAGCTTTTATCAGTGTTTGTGAAATGACATTAGTTTCTCATTACCTCACTTCCCTCTGGCTTCACGCCATTTGAATATCAATTTTAGAAACAAAATTAATAATGTCACCTATATGTTAATAAAGAAGAGAAGAATTCCTAAAGCAAATCGGAAAACGATTACCCATAAAACTCTAGCCTGGAAATCAAATAGTCTTTGTGGTTATTTTTCCTTTTTTTTCCTGCTACAATCCACTACCCCTATGTTCCTTTAATACAGTGCTTGAAACCTAAACTCTTTAACCAAGCATTTGGTCATTTATCAAAATATTTATTTCAAGGTTCATGGCTCTGAGTCAATTTCTGTCTGATTATGAACTTGTGAAAGTACTTTGGAATATTTTACTACATTAAAGGCACTATACAAATGTAATTTGTTGTATTGATTTTCAGTTGACAATTATTAGAGTAATTCCAACTCATAAGCTTTACACATGTCACAAGTGTGAGAATGCAGGCAAAACTTAATGAGGATGACTCAAGATACCAGGGAAAAATGGGGTGACACATCTCTTGACATAAGCAGCATGATGGTCAGGTGCCGCCCACCTGTGTGTAATGCGCCATAAGTCCAGCTCAGTCCACCCACTTTACTCCACGTGGGGATCTGAAGACTGCCCTGGTTTGTATCATTCAATTGTTTCCTAACATAGCTCTGCGTTTTATATTCCACTGATCCCTCTGAAAGTTTACTTCATGCGTTGATCCCTTCCTCTGAAGAAGAATTGCCTGATTATCAGTGATAAAATTTCATTTCATAAGTTTGAACCTTTGCCTCCTCCTGCAGTTCATAGAAAGTTATGTTCCAGATGAACCTTTTTCTATACTGAAAGCAATCTAACATCCCTCTGCAAGTTCATTTCTCATAAATTTTCCTTCCAAGCTGAAAAACCCAAATCTCTTCAGGTTTTTAAAAAATAATCTGAACCTTGATCCTGAAATCAGCATTGTAACATCTTTCTGCTCTGCCTCTGGCTCTTGAACCTTTTCCCTTTGTGTTCCAGTGACAAGAACTCAACCCCGTATTTAAGGTATGGTCTGACTAGAAATGGCATGTAAAATGTCAAAATAATCACTCAGTTAGGCAGCATCTGAAGAAAAACAGAGTTAATGATTCAGATCAGTGAAAACTTCCACAGAACTGGAAATTCTTACAGATTTAACAGGTTTTAAGCAAGTTCAGAGGCAGGGAAAAGCGGGGGCTGGCGAGGAAAAAATGTGAGAGCTGGTGACATTACATTGGAGGTTGGGGATGTAAAAGGATGATCTGTTGTATGAGGAGATGAATGGGGTTCGAGGTGAATATATGAAAACTTTACTGCAGCTCTGAAGTACTTCTGTTACATGCAGAGTGGTTGCTAGAAATTGAGGAAAAAATCTCAGCATTTCTTGCTCTCTCCTGGTCACCCCCCAATCCATTGTTGAAGTCAAGACTTTTAACAAGTTTCTAGGCAGTTCAGTGACTCACTCCACTTTTACACCAATGACTTCTAAAAGCCATGCACTGCAGGAGGAAACAGGTGCGGGAGCTGAAGGGCAGGAAATGAGATCAGCGTGGTTGAGGAGCCCATCAACCTCAGTGAAGTTTTTTAAGGTGCAGCCGCTGAAACAGTTTGATCATACCTGGCTCTAATTTTCACTTAACTGCCTTGCTGATGTAGTTCAACATCATTCTTATTTTGTTGAATGCTGCTGTTTATTGATTCCATGTGACAAATGTCTTATATGTTAAACTGGGAGAGTGAGAGACTCCATAGTGGCCAGCAAAAAAAAAATTATTGATGATTGAGGTTGAACTGCAATTGTTGGGAAGAGAGGGTGGTTCAAGGGGGGGAAGGGAAGCGGGAGAGCTAAGAGGTTAATAACTGTGGAAGAGAAGCCAGGAAAAGGGGTCGAAGAGTGGGGGGAGAAAGCTAGACTAATAAGAATCTGACTGCTGTTCAGAGCCATAAACTTTGTGCATCTGATTTAGAGAAGCTCATAGGATTACAGGTAAGGCATTACATCAGTTCATCAAGTATATTGCAACCTTGGAAAAATTAACATTACTACAACTGGGGCAGTGGAATGGGACAATTTGGATTGCTCTTTGAAATATCACAGTCACAATGGACAGAGTGGTCTCTACCTTGCTGTATGATTTATACATTGGATGACCACAGTCAGTGCCAGCCAGCTGTGAGCAACAGTTATAATGAGATACTATTGTGCTTCATAACTGCACAATAACTTTAATTAAAAAGTCTGCCCAGAAAAGTGACATAACTGATGAGCTGTTAGAGACTGTAGGATTAATGCAATAGAAAATAGATTCAGACCAAGTGTTCGCAGATACACAGTAAGACAACAGAGAGCAGGAAGTGTGAGGGACATGGATTGATGGATCGATTTAGGATGAAATCAGGGAGTGATTGAGAGCAACCAGTTGAGACACCATGACCTACATATGCAGGGATGTTCATCCTGTCTTTGGCCCCACCTGCTAGGCCTTGAATCAGTGAGGCTGTGCATTCTCCTCTGACTTGGTACTGTGTGCAGTTCCCTTCTGTGTACAGGTGATGATTGAATGCTCATGATCCCATGAACAGATGCAATAAACATTTTGCAGACGTGCAGTGAGATTATTAGAGAGTAAGGAGAGAGATTCGTATTCTCTAATATTGTCAGTTCCCAGTCAGTTGCTGAAGTGTATGCTTAAATTAAGTTTCCAGGTAGTTGGCTACATACAACAGACTCACATCAATCGGCATTAAAATACCATACATCATAAGAGGAACTGGTGCAAAGTCTGTGAAGGGCATAGCTTGATCAACTGACCAGCTGTTTTCTAAATATCATCCTCTGTACTGCACGCAACTAATTGGAAAACAGTTTGCCTGACCTGTCAGAATTGACCAACCATATTAGCGTGTGTTTGAAGAAGGGTGTTAGTTCAGCCTATGAACAGCAGATGGGGGTCGGTTATTATTTTATACTGGGATTCTCAGAATCACATCAAAGATAGGTACGGTTCACAGTTACCTTGTTTAAAGGGATAAACTTAATCTTCCTAAAGCAACATTTTAAATCATTTCTTTCCTGCAGCTCTGAGAAGAAAATAGAATAGTTGAGTTTCAATTCTGCTGTGTAATGTGGAAGACGCTTTCTTCCTATAATCCCTTTTTGGAAAAACTGCTATTCTCGCAGTTTGTGTCCTGTAGGGTTTTTTAAAACAGAGGCTGGACACAATATCGCTCAACTCATTACTTAGTCCAGACAAAAGGCAAGTCAAATATAGAAGAATGAAATATTGGCTGTTCGCTCAAGAAGGCTGGAGTACTTGGGGAAGGCAACAATTAAACCTGGGTCAGATCTTGGCTGGTGCAATATGCTCAGTTCTGGGCATCTTAGAATGGGCCGACTGGTCTTGGTAGGAGGGAAACATACAGACATACTGGAATTATACTTGAGTTTAAAAGGTTAAATTATTTCTTTCAGCCAGTCAATCATTCAAATATGAAAATCAATCCCAGAGGTTGTTGGAAAATAGGAGAAAGTGAGGACTGCAGATGCTGGAGATCAGAGCTGAAAAATGTGTTGCTGGAAAAGCGCAGCAGGTCAGGCAGCATCCAAGGAACAGGAGAATCGACGTTTCGGGCATAAACCCTTCTTCAGGAATCCAGGAATTTTTCCAACAACTGAAAAATAGTCTCGTGACATGAATATTAAATTAAGATAAAGTATTGAGGATTGCCTTCTCTCCTGGAGCACTAGGTGGCACAGGAGGTTACAACATTGTCTCTAGTAAATTCAAGCTGACCAAACTGAATCTGAACTAATGTTGAAAAATATGTCTGGAACATATATTTCAACCATTATAGACTCCACCAAACTTGCATCACTATCAATTTCAATGGAAGTGGAAATTGAATGGGTTTGTTCCATAATGGGAGGAGATTGTGACACCCATCTTCTAAGATTGATCAAGGTAAACATTACCTTCTTATCCTTCTCTATTTCTTTGCAGTATTTGGCACAGTTAACCACATCATCCTTCACCACGCCCTCTCCATGTTGATGGATTGGGGCAATCTCACTTGTCCTGTTCTTGTTTCACTAACTGTAACCAGCAAATCATTTCCAATGGTGTCTGTTCCTGATTCTGCACAGTTAGCTTGGATGTCCTCCAGAGATCTATCCCTGGATGCCTCAAATTTCTTACCAACATGCTGCCCCTCAGCAATATAATCTGAAATCACAGCATGACTTTTCACACCACGCTAGCAACTCCAAACTCTGCTTCATCACCATGTCTTCCCACTCCTCTAATGTTGCTCAGTTATCAAACAGCTAATCCACCATCCAGAACTGATGAACACAACTTTCCTTCAATTAACTTGTGTGCAATCAGAAACAATTGTCTTTGGTCCTCATTCTAAACTCTGTTCCATGTTGACACAATTCCTTTCTCTTACCAACAGCCTGAGGCTGAAGAGGAAAACTTTCAGTTTTGGTGGCTCATGTGACCCTGAGCTGAGCTGCTAACCACATCTCACAGCATCACTAAACTGCCTCCTGGTATGTTCACCTCCGTAACATCACATTACTCAGCCCCCAGCTTAGCTCTTTGTAATTCACTCTTGGGGTGGAGGTGTCACTGGCTGTGTCAGCATTTATTGCCTGGCCCCAACTGCCCTTGACAAGATAGCAGTGAGCTATCTACTTGCTTGTTTGCAGTCCATTTGTTGTAGGTAGAGCATCTTAACCCAGAGACACTGAAGGAACAGTGATATATTTTCAAGCCAGGATGGTGAGTGGTTTGGGGCTGGCGGGGAGGGGATTGGGGTATGCAAATGGTGGTGTTCCTATGTATTTGGTGCTTTTGTCATTCTAGATGATAGTGGTTGTGCATTTGGAAGGTGCTGTCTAAGGAACTTTGGTGAATTTGGGCTGCTCAAAATCTCATTCATCCCTTTTATTGCTCCCAACCTGACTCTTCCTCTATACGGCTGCTCACATTCACATTTTACTGAGTCCTGCAAGCTTAAGGTAATCCAAAAATCTGCTGATTGTATCCTTACTCGAATTAAGTCCTGCTAAGCTATCAGCCTTGCGCGCACTGACCCACATGGGATTCTGGTCAAGTAATGTCTCAATTTTGCTTTCAAGTCCTTCTATGGCCTCACTCCTACCAAGCCTGTAATCACTTCCTGTCCCACAACCATCCAACAATTGACAGTCAAATTGTTCTGGCCTCTTGAGCATCCACAATATTAATTGCTGCACAAATGGTGGCTGCGCCTTCAGTTGCCCCTGTCCGAAGCTCTCAAATTCCCTCTCTAAACCTCCTCTCCTCTCTACTGCCCTTTTCACCTTTAAGATGCATTTAAAACCTGTGTTTTTGATAAGACTTCCATCTGCTTTAATATGAGACTTAGTAAAACGTTATAGAAGCCTGAATGATATGGGCTATGGGAGAATATATGGTGGAATAATGTGAGAAGACCCGTCTTGACAATTCACTGCATTGTTTAACTGCATTCCAGGCATTGAGATGAGATTCTTCGTAAGCAGCAGCAAGTTGCCCATTTCAAACCCTAATGACCTTCCTGCCAACCCTCCAGTCCACTGATAGAATGCTTCCAAAGTACAAACCTGCATTGCAGCACTCAGTGGTGAAAGGCTCTGTATAGGAGCACATTCCCAGCTAACAGATTGGACCAGGCTGCATTTGTGCTTCTGGATTCCATGCCTTATCTTGCAATGCTGTGCCTGTTGGCGTGATGGTGCTTCAGCCAGAACCCAAAGGCTATCAGTATTTCCATACTGATGTGAGTTTTGGTGATCCTGGTACGGTGAGTTGCAGGTACAGTCCACATACAGTCCAGGGGCTTGGCCATGATTATTTGTCGACTGAGGCCGAGCACGGTCAGGGGATTTGTCTGATTACAATCTGCAGCTGGGCTGTGGGGCACTGAGGAGAATCATATCTCATCAGTCAAGGGGCTTCAAAGACAGTGGTCAAGGAGCTGGTCAGGGTCAGTGAGAGACCATTCCCTCTCAACAGCCGTGAAGGACAGCTACTTTGAACATCTTTGCGACTGGCTGCTTTCAGACAGTGATGGGTGACCTAAGTGAGATCTCTTAGTCAGGGTCCCACAAATGCATCAGGATCATGACCGATGCCATCTGCGCAAGCTCAGACTGGTTCATTTTAATCCCCCAGTGATGGGGTCAGTTTTGCAGCCCAGGCTGTGGGATTTGGGAACTTATGTGGTACTGAGAGGGCTTTATCACAGCCACGGCAAATTCATCAACAGCAAAGGCTTACATTCCATTAATATGCAAGCGATTAGCGATCACCATTTTCACTTCCTGGAATGTGTGTATCTGCTACCTTGGCAGCATTGACCACAATCCTACGTACTGGAGTATTTGGTATCTCCGGTGCATGCTTGTAGGGAGAATACAGGAGCCTTATGAGGCTAAGGCTGTAGTGGAGCAGGCAATGGAGAGGGGCCTGCCACTATAACCCAGGCAGAATGTGCCGCATCATCCTGGTGTGCTTTGCTCTGCACAATGGGAAGAGGCAATGAGACAATGTAATAAAGGAGAACAAGAGTAGTCTTCCAATGAGGAGGATAAGGACATTGAGCAAAAGGAAAATGATGACAGAGCTGGTCTGTGTTGGGTGTTATAAGGCAGACAGGACCTGATTGTCATTGCTATTCCAGTTGATGACAGCTGGGTACTATGAACTGTAAATGGTTTTCGGTCATCGTATCAGCATTTGGTTTCACTGTGGGGGCGAACTGCAGCCTCCGTTTGTTTGTTTGTTCAATGTTTCTGTCAATAAATAAAAGCTAATGTTTGGACTGGTCAGATTGCTTTCCTGTCTGTAATGGTCTCCTACAGAATAATGACAAGCTGCAGGTCCACAATGGAGATAGATAAGCAGTAAGTTGAAGATGGCAAGTAGACAGGATGTAGGTATGGACTAATAAATCATGTGGTTAAATTGTGGCCAGTTTGAGAGAATGAGGTTGGAAGGTGGTGACGTAGTGTCAGTCATGCTGGCTATGTACAGTGAGCAATGTGGCTTTGTGGTTGCTGGGCCACATTGGGTTTTCAGTGAAGGATAGTACTAGATTACCAACACTTGTCTGGGTGTACAGTAATCTCTCAAAGATGGCATGGGTGTGCCAGGAGTGTTTGACTTCCTGTGGATTTCTGGTGATTAGTGAGTTCCTCCAGAAACGGCAAGTAGTAGAATGGGGCCAGAATTGGGCAAGAGGATGGGCTATGTAGTTAATGAGGCAGGTTTCGTATGATGCGCTGAGAGATCTCACGAGGTCTTGAGGATTAAAATTCTCTGTGAAACTGAACAAAAATGAGGCTAAAAATTAAGATTCAGCCCTTGTTGTCAAATTTTGCTTTTTAACACCCCTACAAAGAGCCTTGGAATGTTTTATTGTATTAAAAGCTCTGTGTAAGCTCTAGTTGTTTTTTCCCTTGGCAAACCTAGAAATCAATCAGCAGATTTTTCTCTATAGTATAAATTGTTGTGACTGTGTGAAATTTGGCATCACTGCATTTGTCCTGATGAGTGAAAGATAGAAAGGGCTGGCAACATCTCTCTCTTGTCGGCAATATTCAAGTTTTGCACTAGTTTTGTTGTTGGAAGCAGAACGACAGATCAGCCTGAGTATGCATGAAGTTCAAATTACTTGAAATAGCCCTCTTCTACTTATTACAACATTCTGTCTGCATCCCTTCCCACCTCAAGCTGTGTGGTAGCAGTGTACTTTACAAACCAATTTTGAAGATTGATCTTAAACAGCTCCCCAATCAATGATCCCCGCAATTGAGCAGTGTAGTCGGAGTCCCAGCGTAGTCACTGGGATTTGGTCCCCCACCGTCACTAACAAAACAGACACACTGAAATCCAAGGCAATTGGGAGAACAGGACTGGTTTTAAATCAGCAAAATCATCAAATGTTCACAAGTGTGCAGTAACACGGTATTAAAGTGAGGGAATTCATTACTTCCTCAATGTACTTTTGCTGCTGATTGCACAAGCTTCCCATTGTTAATTTGAGGGTAGCTGCTTCCTCAGGGAATGAAAAATAAGGACTTTGATTTATACAATGTCTTTGAAAACTTCAGTGCTCTATGTCTAATGAAGTACCTTTTAAGTGAAGTCACTGATGTAATGAAAGAACAAATTTGCACACAGCAAGCTCTCGCAAAACAGCAATAAGGGAAATGATTATATAATCTGTATTAGGTGTTGGGTAAGGGATAAATATTGGGCAGATGGCAGCAAACAGTGCCTTCCCACAAATAAATGTCCACATTATGCACAAAGCAGATGCATATTCCTGGTGTTCAGTGTTGCTAAGAGCACTGGAGGAAAGATTTAAAACGTTAATGGCCTGTCAACCAACTGCAACCCAATGTGCAGTGATTGACAATGTTGTGTTATTATGTGCGTGCATCTTTAAGGGAGAGTGTTATGATCTACTGTCAATCATTACCCATCCCTCAACGGGAAATTATATATTAGTCACATGACTTGTTGGATAATCTTTTATCTCTGTTTTTTGCAGCAATTTGAGAATTGCATCTTGTTGCGTAGTTTACTTGATTTGAACAAGGCATGTTTCCATCATATTCATTGTCTCTGCTGGCTTGATAACCCTCAGAGTTTGAAGAACTGATATTTTGTGGTGAATCGAGAAGATTTCACACTGTGCTGTCGCATTATGTTCATCGAGAGGAATGCTCACAACAGCATGTCTCCAATGTGCGTCTGCTTCCCTTGCTTGTATGTCATATCCAGGTAACATCTCTGTGACTAGAGAAATGTTTTTATGGTGATACTTTGGAGTCTGATGCAATTGAACTCTGTCATGCACAAGGAGAGCTTCTTCTTCTCCAACGTTCGCATCCTCCTCCTCTGAAGACTCTCTTCATTTCTCCACATCCAGTACATTGCCTCATTATTCTGATTGTGCAGTACACCTCTGCAGGGACCATTCCCTCTGTGACACTCTGGTCCAAATCCTCCATCATTTCTAATACTTCCTCACCCCTTATCGACACCTTGCCAAGCAATCACAGAAAGCGTAACACTCCCCCATTCACCTCCTCCTTCCTTATTGTCCAAAGCCCCAAATAAACCTGTCAGGTGAAGCAGAGTTTTACTTGTATCTTTTTTCAATCCAGTCCACTGCACTCACTGCTCACAATGCTGTCTCCTTTACGTTGGCGAGATCAAATGCAGACTGAGTGATTTCCATAAGGAACAACTTGACTGTGTCCACAGGAACAATCCCGATCTTCCAGTTGCTTGCCATTTCCATGTTAACATTTCCATTCTGCGCCTGCTACTGTGTTCCAACAAAGCTCAATGTAAGCTAGAAGAATAACACTTCATTTTCAGCTTAAGCAGTTTATAGCCTCTTAAGACTCAATATTGAGATCTACACCTTTCGAGCATGACCTCTGTCATCCATGTTTGTTTGCATCTTCTAAGCCCTCCAGTCATATCTTGCTTGTGTCTTTTTGACTTTGCTTTCAGCAGGATGGACCAATTTTCTCCTTTTCACATTTAGTAACACTTATTTCATCTGCTTTACCACCATTATCACTCCCTTTGTCTTTTGCCCTGGGCACCCTCACAATCTATTCCACTCCCTTCCTCTCACCCTCGTCATCAGCACTCTTTTCCAGCCTCTTTCAGTTCCAAAGAAGTCACACTAGAATCAAAACACAAACTCTGTTTCTCTCTTCACAGATGCTGCTAGACGCTGAGTTTCTCCAGCACTTTCTGTTTTCATTTCAGGAATTGCTTTCAGCCCTGATCATCTCAGAAAGGTCTCTGGAAGAGTTTTGGGCCATAGTAACAATTCATCTGCTGTATGAGATAGTTTGGGGCCTACACTCCATCAATTTAGGTAGGATTTCGGATCTCGGTAGCAGATAGCTCCTTGTTCTGCCTGGTCTGTCACAGAAAATGTTCTCTTCCTACAGAGTTAAAAATCACACAACACCAGGTTATAGTCCAACAGGTTTAATTGGAAGCACACTAGCTTTCGGAGGGCCATTCCTTCATCAGGTGGTTGTGACCTGTTGGACTATAACCTGGTGTTGTGTGATTTTTAACTTTGTACACTCCAGTCCAACACCGGCTTCTCCAAATCTATTTCTACAGGGTTGTATTGATTCAGTCCCCAATCTCAGTAATGACATCCAGTATCTGTTCTGTTCAACTTTATCTTTTTTTTTGTGAAGTCAAGTCCTTTCAGGATCAAAGTCCAACACCACTCTTGTTTCTTGATCAAATAAATCATTGCATTTGCCACTGATTCAGTTTGATCACTGATCTTTGTGATGGGAAACAATTCTTCAGCTTCTGACTCTCAGCAATCACCAGGGAATTAATGGCTCTTTGAAGCTGCCATCTCCCACACAAATTGAAATGGCAATCAAGGTGAAATTTAATGCCCCTCAAAAGAAAGAAATGAGCCTTGAAAGATTTCTTGATTTGATATAACTTCATTGCTGCATTGAAACATTTCAGCTCTATTCAGTAGACCAGGTTACAGACTCCAGTATCGTTAGATCAGAACAGAATAATCCATGCTCTGGTGACTCAATAATATTAACTTAATGTAATATTTATATTAGATCTACAGTTAAGTTTAAATATTGAATGATTTTGCATTAGGATTTAAAGCAAAATCAAAGATTTTGATTCAACACACATTGGGCTTCAAAATTATACAAGGTCACTTCATTGGCAGAGACAGCCAGAGTGGAACTCTGATTTGCTCTTGCAATAGCCTCTAGACTTCTACAAAAGATTAAAAGGATAGTGGCATTTGTAGGTATCTCTAGTCTAATGGATCTCAAGTCCATTGTTGGCCCGTAACTTCACTAGTTAACCAATAGTATTCCACATCTGCATTTCGTGGAGACTTTGAGGCCCTTTAAAATGAGCAATAGAACCCAGAATCAAAAGTTTCCAATTCTAACAGATCCAATTTTTGCCAGTAAGAATGTGTACTTACTCAGGAGAGAAACCAGAACTTAGCAGGCCATGTGAATTCAGTGCTGATTGTTGGTTAAAGCCATTGCTGCAGTACAACGTGGGAGCAATTCATTTTTGATGTAGATGTATAAGCTCAGGAAGGATGGGCTAGGCCTGTAGAACTGTTGGGTATGAAGTTATTTAAAACCCAAGCCCATTAAAAATGAGAAGAAAAATTGTCCAAGTGACAGATTTAAAGCTAAATTTAGTCTAGAATTTATAATAGCTGTTTGTTGACATTACCTTAAGGTTATGCTTGGTTGGTCTCAATAACTTAACAATTTTCCCAGGAGGTCCTAAATTCACAGTCTAAATGTCAGCTGAAAGGGCTTATGTAAGTGTTAGTTGTTTTTGATGTAGGGTTATAAATAATGATCTGTTTAATCTATTGAATTAAATAATGAGGAAAGTTGTGGTTACTTAATGAGAAAAGGCAAGGCATTAGAGCAGGGTAATAGTAACCAGAGTGAGGTTGGAAGGTATACAAATGTGTAAACTTAAGAGCGTACTAGGAAATTGGACCAGAGCTCACTAGAATGGTTTAAAAATAAGGCTGAATTAAAGTCTCTGTATCTGATTATACACAGAACTAGAAATAAGTATGTATGACTTTCTAGTCGTTTTAGACATGTGCCTACAAAGTAACCAAGGCTGCGACTTTAAAGAGTATTGAAAGTTTGGAAGGACAGGAAGTTAGAACATGTAGTGAAATAGCTCTGTCAATTAAAGACAACAGTCCAGTGTTGAAATGTGATCTTTGTTAAGGAGATCAAGTTGTGGAAAAATAAGAAATAAAAGAGTTAAGAAGTCATTTGTTGAGAGGCGTATAAGCCCCACTAACAGTGGTCATGTTGTAAGAAAAAATAAAGTGGGCTTATAAGAAAAATACTGCAACCATTATAGTTGAGTTTAACCTTTTTAAATATTGGACAAATCAGATTGTCAAAAATAGCCTGGAAAACATATTCACAGAATGTATTTTAGACAGTTTCTTAGAGTAGTACATTCTAATGCTAACCAGGTAGCAGGTTACTTTAGATCTGTCAATGTGCATGAGACAGAATAACTTTATAACCTCTCAGTGAAGGAACCTCTAAAGCAACAGTGATCATAAAGTGATAGAATTTCACGTCAGTCTTAAGGGTAAAAGGTTAAGGCTATCGTTATAAACTTTAATAAAGGCCATTACAAGGGTATGATGAAAACATTGGCTGAAGTGGACTAGGAAAATAGGCTAAAAGGCAGGACAGCAGAGTAGAAGTGGCAGATATTTAAGAAGACATGTCAGATCTCTCTGCAGATATTTATTTGATTAAGAAAGAAAGAAACCCCTTAGAGAAGGATACATCCGTGGCTATCTATAGAAGTTAAGGATTATATCAATTGGAAGAGAAAGTTTGCAATACTACAAAACAAAAGGAAGGTCAGAACCTTAGACAGATTTTGGAAAACAGCAAAAAATGATGAATGAAAAGTAGTGAGAGAGAAATTAGAGTATCAGAGAAAGCACACTCAAAATATAAAAGACAACAAAAATTCTACAAATATTTAAAAAAGAAAATAATGATAGAAGTCAGCATTTGCCCCTTAGAGTATTGGATTGGGGAATTAATAATGGGAACAAAAGATATAGTGGAAGAATTGAACAGGTACTTTGAATATATCATTGTAGAAGACACAGAAAACAATCCTGGAATAATTGTAAGTCAAGAGTTAAAAAAAAGGAGCTTAAAACACTCACAATTATAAGGGAAAATATACTGAGAAAACTACTAGAACCAAAGATTGACAGGTCCCCTAAACTTGATGGCTTTCATTCTAGGGTCTTTAATTAGAGATAGAAAATGCTTTTATTGTGATTTTCCAAACTTTTCATGACTCTGGAGAGGTTGCAGTGGATTGGAAATTGTTAATGTAAGACATCTATTCAAGGAAGAATAGAGAAAGAAAGTAGGAGACTCCAGGCAAGTGAGCCTGATGCTGGTCAATGGGGAATTATAGGAATCAATTATTAAAGAGGTGATCATTACAATGTCATAATCAGGCAGATTCAACATGGTTTTGTCAAACTGAAATCACATTTGACTAATTTATTGGCATTACTTGAGGAAGTAACATGCATAAAAGGGAACCTGTAGGTGCGATAATCATGGATTTCTAAAAGACATTAAATAAAATGCCACAGAAAATTTTATCTTACAAGGTAAAAGCTCATGGTGTAGGGGTAACGTATTTGAATTGTTACAGGATTGACTAACCAACAGGAAATAAGCATATAAATGGGTCATCTTCAGAAGGCAAACCATAATTAGTGAAATACCACAGGAACCAGTGTCACAACCTCGATTATTTAAAATCCATATCAATGACTTGGATGGAGGGATCGAAGGTATGATGACTAAATTTGCTAATACACAAAGATAGGTAGGAAAGTGAGTTGTCAGGGGGACCGAAAGAGTCTATCAAAGGGATTAGATAAGTTAAGTAAGTGGGTAAACAAAATGGTAGCTGGAGTATAATGTGGAAAAATGTGAACTTATGCATGTTGGCAGAAAGAATAGAAAAACAGTACCTTATTTGAATGGAAAAAGACTGCAGAACAATAGAGAGAGAGATCTGGGTTTCCTGGTACATGAACCACAAAAAAGCAGGTGAAGCAAGTGATAAGCAAGGTAAATTGAATGTTGGGTTTACTGTAAGAGGAATCAAGTATAAAAGTTGGGAACTGTTGACACAGATCTACAAGGCCTTACTTAGACAGTATCTGGAGTAATGTGTACAGTTATGTTTCCTTACTTAAGAAAGGGTAGAAGCTATTCAGACAAGGTTGGCTTGATTGACTTCTGGGATGAAGACGTTATTTTATGAGGAAAGGTTAAGTGGGTTTAACATATACTATTGAAGTTTTGAAGTATGAGGTGATCCTGTGAAATGTACAAGAGCCAACAAAGAGAAAGCTGAGAGGATATTTCCCTTTGTAGGGGAGTCTAGAACTAGGGGGCACAGTTTTACACTGAGATGAGAAGATTATTTTTCTCTCAGTGGTTTACTATTCAGTGGAATTCTCTTTTCTAGACAACTGTAGAAATTAGGTGATTGAATATATTCATTGTTGACTTAGATTATTGAAAAAACAAGCAAGTCAAGGGATATGAAAATGGACACGAAAGTAAAATCAAGGCCTTTTTCAAACAGACATGATATTTTTGTATGGCAAAACAGAATCAAGGATTATAATACCCTACTTTTGTTCCTAATTATTGTGTTCTGTTTGTTTTTAAGAAGCGAATGAGAGAATTTAAAATTTTTGAATGGTTATGAAGGGAGTGCTTAATTTTGGCATAATAAAGACTTCAATAAATATACAGAACATTATTTTGTTTTAAACTCAAGGTTTTAAACTCATAATAGGGGAAAGTGAGGACCGCAGATGCTGGAGATCAGAGTCAAAAGGTGTGGTGCTGGAAAAGCACAGTCGCTCAATCAGCATCCAAGGAATTCCTGATGAAGAGCTCATGCTCAAAACATCAACTCTCCTGCTCCTTGGATGCTGCCTGACTGGCTGTGCTTTTCCAGCACCACACTTTTTGACCATGGTCAATAATAGGTGAGTTAACATGGAGAGTTGACAGGGCAAGGAAAGGTGAATGGTGTCTTTCCTAGCCTTGAGATAATAAAGCACTTTTTTATCAATAGTAACTCTTACAATGCAGCAGCCAACTTGTCTATAGCAAGCTCCCACACAAAAAAAATTAGATAATGTCCAGAAAATCTGCTTATGCGATGGTGATTGAGGCAATTTAATATTGGCCGGGACACAGGGGGTAACTCTCTTGCTTCTCTTTGAATAGTATCAGGTTTTTATGCTTATCTGAAAGGGCAGGCTGAGCATTCAGTTGAACATTTCATCTGAAAGACAGAATCCCCAACAATATAGCGCTCCCCCCAATATGACCCTAAAGCAGCAAATTGTATTATATGTTCAATGGTGGAAGTAAATAGGGGCCTGAGCAACTACCCAAGAAGTGATGCTGCAAAGCATCGAGGCCCTACACACAGCAATCACATGATCATTGAAAAATAAGCATTTATGAAGAAAATAATATACTTACATAACTGTGTCAGTGTGACTCCCACATTCCCTCAGTATAATTTCCTTTTCCTCTCCTTCCGACTGTTCCAGACTGAGTTACACTGTTCCATAAATGCTGGAGAGGGAGCCAGCTCTGTTGAGGAGACCATTGGCTCCGGAGGTCTGGGTGACCCTGGGGAGGTACTTTGGTTTGGCAGACCTGATATGCTCACAGCCTTCTCAAAATGATCCTTCTCAGGCAGAATTTCTAAGGATCAGAGGAGGGAAGGCAGGTACGGGTGGAGGACCCACCAACCCACAGTGTCCTGAATGAAAACCACCAAGCGGGTCTGTGTGTGGCTTTTCTCCATCTGGATGCACCCTGGCTCAGTTCTGTCCCCTAAGGAAGATGGAGCACTGACCTGGAGTGGGGTCTTCTGTCCCACTCTCACCCTGCTTTGAGTTCTCTGGAAGGATGGAGTGCAGGTGCATCCCCTGAGAGTGCTGAGCCTGTCTCTCCAGGGTAGTGGCCGACGTTGTCCATGAATGTATTCAGATGGTTGTAGGACTGGCTGCATCACTCCACCTTCTCAGCTGAAAGTCAGTGTATCATATATGCCTATCTGCTGCTGAACCAGCTCCCTTTGCACGTCTATGAAGCCCCTGATTGACGAGACCAGTGTCCTCTCCTACCAGGGATTGAGCAGGTATTAGTTTGCCAGCTCTTCTCTGAGTAGCAGTGGTCTGGGGCATTTCTCTCATCCATCTGTACAACAGCCAGTGTGAGGTCCTCAGCACCCTCAGATCCCCTGCTCCTTTCGCCAAACAACTCCACTCGCATTTCACCACTGAAGCTGTTGGAAGGCAGATGCTTCCTCTGGGGCAGAAACTCTACCATTTGCTGACACACTTGCCCAATGTGTCCATTGGGGAGGCAGGCAATTCCCTGCAGATGTACGTGAGATGCATACTGCATCTGTAAGACACAAGAGGCAGAAATGCCGTGGCCACTGGTTGCAAGTGCCAGATGCATGATGTTAAACACCTGGTTAATGTCAATGTCTCAACGCAACAACATGTTGCTGGGTCATTAATATCTCAGTGTCCCCCAGGAATCATCCCAGTCTTCGATGGCGAGGGTGAGGCTCCTTTCCTGGTAGAGGGTGAGGACTTGAATATCGGGACCTCCCCCCACCCATACAGCTTCATTCACTCTGATATGAATTGTCTTCTTCTGTGATGATATAAAATGGGCAAACGAGAAAGGTGCAAGTGGACAACATGGATGTTAGCACTGATAAATGTGGGCGAATGGTGTGGAGGCAATTCAAGGGACTGAGGAGGCAGCATGGAGGATTTGTGGTGTTGGAGAATGGGTGGGCGGTGGTTAACAAGACTGAGTGAAGAAAGATGGTGCATATAACAGAGGAGTGTTAGAGCATGAAACTTAACGCGAAGTGGCAGAGACAGAGTCTGTGTGATGTAGCATGGAGCAGAGTCTGGCATTTACCCTGGCCAATCAGAAAAGGTCATTGACCTTCTTTCAGCACTGCAGCTTGGCCCTCCCCATTGCCTTGAGATGGCAATAACCCAGGTGGTGATCTATGACCAGGTTGGCACTGCTTCCTCTGATGGTCCTTGGGGAAGAGAATAGCCCTCCTCTGCTCCATCCCATTAACCAAGGTCTCCTGTCAGAGCAATGCGGTGCCAACTTCCCTCATCTCAGCCATCTCTCCTCAGTCTGCAATAACAAGCAGGGCAGCTTTCAAAGATGCAAGGCAGGCTAGTCTTAGGGTGGAAATTTGGTGAGTGGCAAATTTTTCCAAGGAATTGTGCATGATGCAGAAATTGGACATAAAGACAGGAATGGCAAGTAACACAGCGAATCTGGTAACTACAGTGAGGTAACTCAGACAACCTCCTGGCAATAGTCACTGCATCAAATTCAATGTGGCTTACATTTAGCCAAAAAAACATAAGATTCAAACACAAAAATTTGGCATAAACTTAAACTTGAAATTATTGACCCTTGCCAATTTTTATAGGTGCGCCATTGAGAGCATTCTGTCTGGATGTATCACTACCTAGTATGACAACTGTACCATTCAAGATCGGAGATGGTTACAGAGAGTGATGAACTCGGACAATCACAAAGACCAACCTCCCATCTTTCGAACCCATCTACCAGGCCTGCTGTCAAGAAAAGACCGCCAGCATTCTCAAAGATCCATCCCACCCTGGCAATGTTTTTCTACAATCTCTATCATCGTGGAGAAGGTACAGAAGCCTGAACACATGCGCCAGCCAGTTTTGAAACAGTTTCTGTTGTTCGAACACTGAATGGACTCTCAAACTCTTAGCATTCACCTGTACCTGTGTTTTGGTTTTTGCCCCTGTTTACCTATTATTCACTTATCTATGCTATGTAACTCTGTGATCTGCCTGTATTGCTCGCAAGACAAAGCTTTTCACTGTGCCTCGGTACACGTGACAATAATTTCAATTCAATTCAATTTAATTCAATGGTCTCAGACCCACGGCCCCTGATTCATCAACTGGGACCAGTTGACTAGAGACAGAACTAAAGGAGTTAGCTGGAAAATGCAGTTCAAGGTCACAGCATAACATCAGAACTCTGCTCCACAGTCCTATTCTGTGAGGAAAGACACAGGAATTGTGTTATCCTAATTAAAACGCTTGGGTTGATTTTGTTTTCTCATTCATTAAGTAAACATATACTAGAGATATTGTACAATTCGTAAAATGCCACACTCACGATTGATGGGACTGTGTGAGTGAAATTCACACAAAATAGATCAGCCTCAAAGGGATTGTTTCCTACAGGATTGCAAAGGAATTATCATTAATTAACTGACAAGAACACCAGTCAGAGATGAATGCATGGTAATCAGAATTTTAGTGCAGTGATTAGAGGATTTTGCATAATTGTTAATTGCGTAGTCAATAGTTAAGTATCCAGCAACACTTTAGTGAGGGTGAAAGGCTATTAGGAGGTTAATTGGAGAACACAAAGTTAAATGTGAATATAGGACAAATAGATTCATAGTATCAAATCAACATTTTTATAGCTATATTACTCCATTTTGAAATGATTATGAGAAATATGCATTTTAGAGTCGCATAGAGGATTAGTGCTGCTTCTCAGAATGGGCTCATCTGCAAATAATTGGGTAGAATGTTCTTATTTTGAAGTATGCTAAGTGGAGACTAACATGCCAACTGACTGTCAGGAAAACCTGTCATGCTTCAGTCAGCTCATTCAGGGTTAACAGGCAACCCTGGGTGACTTTCAGTCAGAGGCCTGCAGCTTCTGGGCCTTAAAAGTCCATCAGCCAAGACCTGCTCCTTGGGGGATCCAATGGTGGGAAGCTACGTATGGGGTTCCTGATTAATGAATGCCCCACAAATGAACACTCATCGTAACGAATGCGATCCCATATAGGAGTGTCATTTTAAACCACCAACATGTGAACATTGCCTCTACTTACAAATATGGATGTTTTATGTTGTCCTGCATTATGCTCCAGTTTGCATGCAAATCAATCTGCAAATAGACTCCAGAACAGAACCCTTTTGCAACCTGGGAATAGCCTGCACTTTTAATACTTTTCTTGGGGGATTGGGGTTGCAGAGAGAGAGAGGATCAAGAGTACCAGAGGCAAGATCAAATGAGGACTATTTAGAAGCTACCTCCTCACCCCATTCTATGCCTCTGGATTGGGAGTCCTAATCCATCCAGCAGGTAGGTTATCAAAGTTGCACTGTTAGGAAAAGGCCACCTTTCTCGCCCTGCTGGGGAGGCAGATGATGGAGGAGGTGGTGGATTGAGGCCCTTATACAGTCATTAATTGACTACAATGGGCCTTAACTGGTGGCAGGTTGAAAAGATCAGCCCCCACAGATCTTATTGCACAGAACGTGGGTTCTTGTGGCTCTGATTCAGGAGACCTGGATTGAAGTTGTAACTGCTCCAGAGGTGTGTAATGAACAGGTTGGTTAGAAAGCATAATTTACCCAGAACATAATGAGTGAAGTGGTAAGATGAGGGTGAGGTTCTGTCTGGGGCAACCATGTCCAATTATTTCCCCTTTGCACCACCTCCACAAAGAGGAATATCATGCCATACTTTGTGTACTCTCTTTATTTATGAATAAAAGTTTTCCTGGGCCTCACCCAAATTATAGCCAGAGGGTTAGGTCTTTTGGTTGACGGGAGATCTGCCAGCTGTGCCCCATTACTGCAGCATGTTGACTGGTCATGGGTGATAACTTTGCCATAAATATTTCAACTGTTCTGTCATGGGGCTGGGGCCAGCTAATCCTTGCCATCTCACCATATTGGATAGACTAGATAGGCAACAACATCACTCCCAATGGTAGGAATTAACTTGCAAAAATCCTTTTCAAATTCCTTTGAATTGTAATGAAAGTCAATCTTTCACCAACAGAATCCAAAACCCTTTGTTGGACTGGGAAGGATTCAGAACACTGCTGGTAGGGAAAAATGTAAATTGTTTTTGAAAGAGCAGGTGTGAGAGTTTTCTGAAAATAGAAAACGCAGAAGCTAGAAACTCCTTCCAACAGGAGATTTGAGTTTTTATGTTTTATTTTATTCCGTTCCCCTTCAGCATTCTGTTCACACCACAGGGAAAAGTCACCATGGACTGTGTTTCTGGAATGGAGACAAAACATCCAAACCCTTCCCAGCAGCAGCAATAGTGTTCAAACTTCAAGTGAGCTGGACCACACACCCTATCCTAAAAAAATACAGAAAATGCTAGGGGTACTTAAGAGTCCATTCAGGCAGCATCTGTGGAAACAAAAACTGCTTCTTTTCCAGGACACAGGAACAGGTGTTAGCCATTTTCCAATTTCCAACATATTCATTTATTCTATCATTAATTATAGGTTGTAGTAACTTCCTAGCAATAGGCACTAAGTGACTGGTGTATAATTTCTTGGTTTCTCTCTCACACCTTTCTTAAATAGCAGCGTGCCAATTTACCAACTTAAAGGAATAGTTCTCAACTGAACTTGGGAAATTTTTTTGAATCCTTTGCAGTCTTTTTACCTAGTTCACAGTGGGCAGTCTCTGTTTAATTGAGACAGCTTTATTTAAAGTTAGAACCTTAGAGCTGATTTTCATCATGGAGGTGGGAAGGTCAAATAGACCATGAAGTCTCCTGACTTTGCAGAGCCCTCTCCATGGAAACAACCCCTATGGGCAACCTGAGTGGTTAGGGGCATGCTCAAGATGGGCCTTCTGATTCCAGAGACAGTTAGGAGCTGGTAGTAGAGGTGGCCGAATGCCAAGGTGGGATGATTAGAAGGGTCATGAGGTCACATGGCGGTGCCATGTGGATTATGAGGACAGATAGGAAGTGGATGTGGGTAAGGGTTAGAGGGCCAAACCATGTTTTATAAAACCAAAGTCCGAGAGAGAAGAGATTCCAGAACTCCCACCCTCTTGACATTCAATAGCATTACTATTACCGTCCATTTATAGTCAACATCCTGGGGCTTACCTTTGACTAGAAACTAAAGTGGACCAGCCCCTAAATATCGTTGCTACAAGTGATATGAAAAGACTGAGGACTCTGCAGTGAGTAACTCACTTCCTGACTCCGCAAAACCTGTCCAAGTGTGATGGATTACACCCCACTAGCCTGGACGAGTATAGTTTCAGGAACACTCAGGAAGTTTGATACGATTCAGGATAAAGCAGCTCACTTGATCAGCAACCTATCTATTAGCTTGAAAAAACATTCGCTCCCTCTGCCACAATGACAGAACTGTGAACTATAGATAAAATACACAGCGGCAACTTCTTAGCTCCATTTGACAGCACCTTTCAAAGCTGTGATTTTTGCCACCTAGAAGGGAAATGGCAGCAGATGTGTGGTAACACTGTCACCTGCAAGTTCCCCTCTGAACACACATTATTCTGACTTAGAAATAAATCACCGTTCCTTTACTGTTGCTGTATTTAAAAAAAAACTGCTACTCCTTTCTGTACAGCACTCTGGTTCTACCCACACTCGATGGACTGTCGTTGATCAAGATGTGGTTCACCACCATCTTTTCAAAGGCAATTTGGGACAGACAACAAATACTAGACTTATTGGCAGCATTCCATGCCATCATTGTTTCTTTGACAAGGACCTCATGTGTGTGGCAGTGACTGTGGAAGCAGAGGTCAATGCTGTGATCCATGTGACACGTTGATTGTCACATGTGGAATGTTAGAGCAGCTGCACATGTGCAACCATGCAGCTTTGAGGGAACATTGCCTGTTGGTGCAGTTCAATTCCAAGGATAGAAGAAAAACCTCAAGTCTGAAAGAGAGCCAGTTTATTTTCCCTCATTAGTTGCCCTAAACTGTGGTTTATAACCAATATGTGCAAGACTCTTTGGTGTGACCCAGGTGCCCTGTGCCTCATGAAAGTAAGCTGAAAGTAGATGGAGAAGGAGCAGCAAGTCCTGAGAAGTCAAAAGGTCATCTCAGTGAATTCTGAGGACTGCCTTTCCTCTGCTTATTGCATCCAATCTTTTTTGTGTCTGTGTCTAACTGTATGCGTGTGTAGGGGATATTTTAAAAAGGTGGAGGGTTTGAGATTGAATTAGTAAAGTTACAGTGTGATGGTTCATAATTGATTAACTTTAGTGAGAATCTATTTGTAACAAAGCTATTCCATGCTTTCTGTAAATCTGGATCTAAAAGACTTTGGGATAAAATAAATTGGGGAATTTTGTATACTTTTTGAAATAAAAGCTTTAACTTTTGAGACAATTCTGGAAATAACTGGTCTTGATTTCCAGCAAGCTCCCTCAGTGAGGCAGAATGCACCTCATCCTTTCCCTTACCTCTTGCAGTGACCAGTGACATCAGTGTGGTTTCCCACTTGAAGAGACTTGTGCCACAAGGCACCATCTCAACCTCCATCTCTGAGGAAGAAACCACAGGTTTCTCAGCAGAAGCACTGGGCTCGGCTGCCTCCTGAACCTTCACCAGCTCAGATACTGACACCTTGGCCATGGGCAGGAGAGGACCCTTGGGGCTGGCCATTAGGAATTTCAATCAAATGCACAGGCACAGAATCAGCAGACAGCATTGTTGAGGACACTGGCAAACTGACCTGAAGGGTGGAGGAGTCAACCAATATGATCTGTACCTGGCTGCCTCATGGAGAGGTTGGCAGGTGCCATGGATAGCCAGATTCTAATCCTCCATGTTTATTGTATATGCACATAATATTCTGCATTAGATCACTCTAACCATAGTGCTTAGCTCTAATGGCAAGGTGATGGGGGAATGAATAACTTTGACCACCCCAAGTGCCCCTTCCTCAAGGAGATAGGGTAGTATGCACCCGGCTGGACGGGTAAACATGTACAGATCCAAGGAGGGTGAACCTGAAACTTGGCAAAACATGCTCAGGATGTCTAAACCCTCTAACCATAAGTGTCTCAGGGGTCACCTGCTCAAAACTCCAAGGTCAACTGGTTCCATTAATGGGCAGATTCCATGCATCTCAGCTGCAGATTCTGGCATGTTACCAAGACAGGGTGGGAGGAAGAGGAAAAAGACACCTTTCTGAGGCCGCATAAGTGGCAAGGGTGACATATCATTATAAACACATTATCATATTTGTAAACATATCTTCATTTTCCGATCCTGTACTGTAGGATGCTGAAGCCACTGTTCCATCTGATGCACATCTTCAGCTTCCTAATCAGTGCAACGCTGCTGCTCTGGCGAATCTTCACCATCCACCTCACGGCCTTGATGCATCCTCCATTTATTTGAAGCAGTGATTCCAAGGATCAAGCAGCACCCTCTTTCTGAACGTTATTGGCATGAAGCTCCAGATGGGGCCTACATGTAAACTTGAGGTGGGTCTAGGTAGGCCCAGTGAGAGGAAGTGTTGCATTGCAGAAAGGCTGAACATCATGACATGGTGTTCTGACCACCACATCTGGACAGAGTATGGTGACACTACTCCTATCTCATCTGCACAACATTCCAAACAACACAAGCAACTGTGACTGCGCTGTACATTTGCTGAAACATGAAGGCTCCTATGGTAGGGGATAGATCTGCAACCACTGGAGGTTGATCTGGCCCTAGACATCCAGTTGCATGTCACAGAATCACCAAAGTATTACCGTGCTAAAGCCCATCGAATCTGAACTGCTTCTCCAAATGAGCATAATGACTTTGTACCATTCTCCTGTCTTTTCCCAACATTCTGCACATGATTTAAATAGAAACAATCATCTAATACCCTCCTGGGCGCCTCATTTGAACATGTCTTCATCACACTTCCAGGCAGTAAATCTCCAGACTTGAAGAACTCATTCTGTGAAAATGTTTTCATCTACTCCATCCAGCTCCCTTGTGATTTTGAAAACTTGTATCTCATCTCCTCTTAGCCTTCTCTCAAATGAAAACAGTCCCAACCTCTTCAAGTTATCCTCATAACTGAAGTTTCTAATTCCTGGAGTCATCCGTGTAAATCTCTTCTGCACTCTATCTGACGCATTCACATCTTTCTATGTTGTGGCATCCAGAACTATACACAATCTTCCAGCTGTTATCTAAGTAGTGGCTTATACATGCTCAGCATTATCTCCCTGCTCTTATACTCTATGCCCCATTAATAAAGTCTCAGATACTATACGCTTTATTAATTGTTCTGTCCATCTGTCCTGCCCCCCCACCTTCCATGATCTGTGCACATATTCACCCCAGGTCCCTTTGGTCTGGCACCTCCTTTAGAATTGTATCCATTATTTTTTATTTTCTGTCCATGGTTTTCCTCCCAAAATGTATCATCTCACATTTCTGTGTATGGAACTTTGCCACCTATCTGCCTACACTACCACATTTTCTGCATCCCTTTGATGTTCTACATTGTCTTCCTTACAGTTTACAATGCTTCCACATTTGTATCATCCATAAATGTGAAAACAGTGTCTTGCACACCAAGATTCAGACTGTTAACATCTCTCAGGAAAAGCAATGGTCCTGATACTGATACTTGGGGAACTCCACAACAAACATTCCTCTGAAAAATATTGATTGACCATTACTCTTTGTTTCCTATCTCTCAGCCAGTTTCAGTTATAAGAAGCATAAATGGATGAGTCCACATTATTCTATTCAGCAGCCCTTAGTGCAGCACCCAAAAGACAAACATAGCTTCTGTACCTGCATCTATTGGGGTTGGCTCCAATGGACCTCTGTGTGCAATGCCAGAAACAAAGCAGCTCCTTGGCCATGTGATCATTTAGCAGTCACAATGCACAAACAAATAACATTTGAATAACATCAGCTAAACATTGGAATGTGGAGACTCAATAAGTCAGTGGGATGTCTCCACATAGATGTTGCACATTGTTGCCCTGATTCAGACATATGTTGCTCAAGCCGTTTTGTGAATGTATCATTATAGATGGTACATGTAGCAGCGATAATGGGGAATTTTATCCCCACTTCCAATCCCAATTCCCACAGCACAATGCATATAGGATAATGGTGGGGATGTTTCATAGGCCAAGATGTGAAGTGAGCAGACCTGGAAGGCAACTGGGATAAATCTCAGAGCTCAAGACATTGCCTGTGCTTCAAAGCAATTAGTAGGATTGATTTATATTGATGAATGATGTGGTTAAGATTGCTTGTGGCCAGGATTTTTAGTCAATACAGGATTTCAACACCTAAGATCCACATATAACATTTTGTAATAACAAATGTCTCTCTCCTGTACCGTGGTGGTTTAATGCTATCACCCTTTGGAGACATCTCCATTGTAGAAAAGAAATACTTTGCTCTCAAAGGGTGTGGTGGCAGTCATTTTCATTTCCAATGTACATTTATGGTTTGGATGAGGATGGAAAGCCCCCACGGGCATTGTTTCACAGAGTGAGTCACTGGCTCATCTTCTCATTCGAACTGATCTTACCCCCAAACCAAAAGTTTCTCTCAGCCTTGCCCATCCTGCCAGCCCCTTCAGCTTAAATCTTCCCACATTCCCACCCAACCCATTTATTTCTTGTTCATATCCCCATTTTACCCCTTGAGGCCCAGACATCTCATGACATGCCAGATATAGTCATGCATTGTAGCCCGTGAAGTCCAGGATGGTGCTAATCATCAATGACCATACCTTCCCATCCCACAGGGTCCTTTGATCTCCAATCTTCTACCCTTATATGTTGAGTTGCCACCCTCACTTCAGCATGATTGCTCCCCCCAGTGTCCCTACCACAACAGTGGCTGCTGCTAATCCCCTGGACTTTCAGTGAACAGATCCCCTGGACTGATTATGGCCCACTGTCAATGGACTTGGAAAGACAACTCCCACTGCTAAGTGAACAGGCTTCTGACTGATCGCTGTGAAGCTCCATAACTGACATACAACTAATCCCTGGTCTAGTTGAAGTGGACCTGCAGACTAAATGTGGCCAACTCCCCAGACTATAAAGATACAGACTTCTGACCCTGGATGCCCCAAGCAGCTAACTGACCGAGACTGAGAGTGGTGTCCTGTGCTGGGAGCCCCTGACTGAAAGCAATCCCTGTAAACTTGATTTATTGAGACAACTCCTTTTAGACTTTAAGACATTGCGTTGTGTTTGCCAGGTAAGCTGCTGGCACATGACGCTGATGCTGGATTGATGCAGAATAGTGCTGTTCAGCAACATGTCCACCCTCTTGACTGATCAGTGCTGATGACCGGGACAAATTGGCTGGTTTTCTGTCTGTGCTAAAAGAAAGCAAGGTAGATGGATTGTCAGCCTGTAAATTTTGAATAAGGAGACAAAGGGTAAAATGGGAAGGCAATGCATGGCAGAAACGCTATGAGCGTCTAAGTCGGCACAAAATAAGTGAATGCTAAGAGATCGAGTGAGGAGTCCTGAGATGCAACTTGTTCCAATCCATGAGCTGGGTGTCTGTCCTTGCACTAGGAGAAAGTGAGGACTGCAGATGCTGGAGACCAGAGTTGAAAAATGTGGTGCTGGAAAAACACAGTAGGCCAGGCAGCATCCGAGGAGCAAGAGAATCGACGTTTCGGGCCTGGCACACCAGCCTCATTCCTGAAGAAGGGCTTATGCCCAAAACATTGTTTTTCCTGTTCCTCGGATGCTGCCTGGCCTGCTGTGTTTTTCCAGCACCACATTTTTCAAGTCTGTCCTTGCACACCAAGTGTCCTGGCATTGCAATGAAAGGTGCTGGTGTACTCCATAGTGCAGTATTGCAGCACCAGACTGTATATTAAGAGGGTTGGAGATGTGCTGCGAGGATCTGATAAGGCTGGCGCTTGTCTGATATGAGCCTCCATAGATGGGGAATTGCAAATGGTTGCTCTCTGTGCACCATGTCCTGAGATGTTGATATCTATTCAATATGAATGCCTGGAGGAATAAGCGGTGAGCTGGAGCTGCCAACTGATGTTGAAAATTATGGTCTTCTAGTTTCTCTTTCCGATCATATGATGACAGAAAACTGCATATAATGAGGTGAGATGAGAACTGATGAAGTATTAATGCATGCATATAAGCCTTTTACCCCTCAGCATTGAGTTCTTACCTCGCTATTCAAGCCTTGGTTGGAAGATCTGTCTTTTTACTCAATGTTGAGAATCCCATTTTTCTAATCTCATTACATTATTCCAGACTTGCCATTGCTCAAGTCAGAGTCTAGGAAAGTTTAGCCCAGTCTTTCTATAATAAGACTCTAACTCTGACCCATGTTTTCAAAAATGCAAGTGGAACAGCATAATTTATCTTCAGCTGTTTCATTTGAAGAGGGAAATTATCAACATTATCCTGTGGTAGGAAGTTAGATGTGGTTTGAAGCAATGACATCAGCTGTGAATGATGTAGTGGCATTTCAAACACAATTGAGTCATTACCTCCAAGTCTGGCAAAAGAAAGGTTTGCCAAACATTTTTATATGAAGGTAGGAAGTGAATTAATGTCACTAAATGTAGTCAGAAATTCAGTGACATTATGCTATCTGTCGGGGCCAGTATGGTGATAATAAGTTGGCGTGTTCACCAACTCTCTCAGGATAATACTGTTGATGATGTTATCTGCAATGATTAAACTCATTAAAAATGTCATTCAATCCAAAAACTGGGAGCAGAGTTATAGAATCATTTGCTACGGTTTTTGTAACAATCTTGAGGGTGAGACCACTCTGTAAAGGGTGTCCCTAATGGAGAGTCTCCTCTTTCATAAGGGTCCTCGACAGCAACACTTCTGAATTCAACTGTCAAAAAATAGCAATCCCTTAGATTTTGGAATGAGGCTCAAAAATACAACGTTCTGACGCGGATGTGTGAATGCTACAGCTGAGGCAAGCTAAAATTGTATACTGACATTTTACTTTGCATCAAGTGCACCTGCATACTGCACCTGACCTGGGCGCACTTGACATTGAATATAAATTGCCATTTGATCACCAGTAAATATCACGTTATATAACTCTTTACAACTGATCTGGGAGAGCTTATTGCCCCAAGCAAACGTTGACTAACCTGAATGCCTTCGTAGCTCCAACTTTATTGCATCAATCATTGTGAGCAGTTCTCAGGTGATTAAAAATAAAACATATTTTCAATCCAATACAGGAAAGTACATCAGAATTGATGTTTGCATCCAGACTTTTTTCATTGTAAACAAACATGAAGTTGGCCCTCCACAAACCAATTCAATTAAAACAAGACAGCAACAATTTAGTAATCAGCAATACAGTATTGGCTGAAGTATCAATTAACTTACTTTACTTATGTATTCGCAACAATCTTCAGCCAGAAGTGCTGAGTGGATGATTTATCATTGCTGCTACACAGGCCACAGCATCACAGATGTCAATGTTTAGTTAATTCAATTGATTTCACATGTTACCAATAAAGGCTGGTGGCATTTTCAGGGAAAGGTGTGCACCACAGGGAGTGGAGTGTATTATCTCCCCCTCCAATTCTATTTTGACTTAATCCCTGCCCTCCCCTTCTCTGTGTGATCACGGAACGTTGCCCTTTGTTGAGAAGGTCATTGCTTGTCACTGGCCACTCGGGTGTTTCCTTTCTTCCTGGTGATGGAAGTTGAATAAAGATTTGTACACCTGTTGTCTTTCACTATGTCCTACACCTGCATACACACAAAGTGGGTGCTGGGGAAAATATAAGCACTACTGCAGTTAGGTGGCAATGTGGGGTGGGGGTGGGTTTAAAATAAATAAATAAAGGCTGGTGACACTGGATATTGCAAGGATTAAGGGCTCTGACAACATTTGAATAAGTACCAAACGTTTAAACTCCAGAACCTGCTGAATCTCTTGCCAAGGTATTCCGGTACTTCTTCAACAGTGGTCTCTCCCCAAATATGAGGTGAATTGCCAGGCATGTCCCATACACAAAAGGCAGGACTAATCAAACACAGCCAATTACTGCCCAATCAGTCTACTCTTGATAATCAGTAAATGGTGCAAGGTGTCATCAATAGTTCAATCAACCAGCATTTGTTCAGCAATAACATGTTCACTGATGTTCAGTTTGGATTCTTTCAGGGCCACTCAGCTCCTGACCCCATTATACTGTTGGTTTAAACATGGACAAAAGAGCTAAATTCCAGAGGCAAGATGAAAGGAACTGCCCCTGATATCAAGGTTGAGAGTGTGGTGCTGGAAAAGCACAGCAGGTCAGGCAGCATCCAAGGAACAGGAGAATCGACGTTTCGGGCATAAGCCCTTCATCAGGATATCAAGGCTGCATTTCACTGAATGTGACATCAAGGAGCCCTAGCAAAAATTAGAGTCAATGGGAATGAGAGCGAAAACTCTTTGCTGGCTAGAAATCATACCTAATACAAAGTAAGATTATCGTGTGGCTGGAGATATGTCATAGATCCAGAATGTCATTACAGGAGTACCTCAAGGTAGTGTCTGAGGCCCAACCATCTTCAGCTGCTTCATCAATGACCATCTCTAAATGATAAGATCAAAAGTGAGTATGTTCACTGAGGATTGCACAGAAATGTTCATTTGTGACTTCTCATACGCTGAAGCAGTCCATATTCAAATGCAATAAGACAGAGACAATATTCAGGTTTGGTGAATAGCAAGTAATGTTCAAGCCATACAAGTGCCAAGCAGTGACTATCCACAACAAGAGAGAATTTAACTCTCAGCTTTGTCATTCAATGGCCTTAGCATTACTGAATACCCCACTATCAACATGTTGTAGGTTACATTAGTTAGAAATTGAGCTAGACTGGCCATATAAATACTGTGGCTGCAAGAACTGGTCAGAAGCTAGGAATTCTATATTAAGTAACTCAACTCATGACTCTCCAAAGTCTGTCCACCATAAGTCAGGAGTGTAATGGAATACTTTCCAATTGCCTGGATGAGTTCAACTCTAATGATACTTAAAAAGCTTGACACCATCAAGGACAAAACAGCCCGTTCGATTGACACCATGTCAATAAATATTTACTCTCTCCACCCCTGATACTCAGTAACAACAGTGTGTACCATCTACAAAGTACACTGCAGAAGTTCACCAAGTCTCCTTAGTATATTTCAAACCTATGACCACTTCCATTTAGAAGAACAAAAGCAGCAGGTACATGGAAAGGCCAGGGCTGAAAATGTGTTGCTGGAAAAGCGCAGCAGGTCAGGCTGAAGAAGGGCTCATGCCCGAAACACCGATTCTCCTGCCCCTTGGATGCTGCCTGACCTGCTGCGCTTTTCCAGCAACACATTTTCAGCTCTGATCTCCAGCATCTGCAGTCCTCGCTTTCTCATGGAAATGCTAGGACCTGCATGTTCCCCATCAAGTCACTCACCATCCTGACTTGGACATATATTGCTGTTCCTTTAGGGTCACTGGGTCAAAATCTCACACCCAAACTGAATTATGGTTCTACCTAAAACAAATAATGGGTAGCAGTGGGTAGGAGTTGAAAAGTGTGGTGCTGGAAAAACACAGCAGGCCAGGCAGCATCCGAGGAGCAGGAGAATCGATGTTTCGGGCATAAGCCCTTCTTCAGGAGTCTCCTGCTCCTCGGATGCTGCCTGGCCTGTTGTGTTTTTCCAGCACCACATTTTTCAACTCTGGTACTCCAGCATCTGCAGTCCTCACTTTCTCCTAGCAGTGGGTAGGATGCTATTGAGAGTGTTGGTGTGGACTCAATGGGTGAAATGGCCTGTACCAAACTGTGGGATTCTATGATTCTATGAAATGGACTGCAGTAGTTCAAGAAGGCCACTCACCACTACCTCTTGTCAAGGGCATCCAGACATGGGCAATAAATGCCAGCCAGTTGGTGATGCATCCACACTATGAATAGATTTTTAGATTTAGATTAGATTACTTACAGTGTGGAAACAGGCCCTTCGGCCCAACAAGTCCACACCGCCCCGCCGAAGCACAACCCACCCATACCCCTATATCTACCCCTTACCTAACACTACGGGCAATTTAGCATGGCCAATTCACCTGACCTGCACATCTTTGGACTGTGGGAGGAAACCGGAGCACCCGGAGGAAACCCACGCAGACACGGGGAGGATGTGCAAACTCCACACAGTCAGTCACCCGAGGCAGGAATTGAACCCGGGTCTCTGGCGCTGTGAGGCAGCAGTGCTAACCACTGTGCCACCGTGCCGCCTTTTACATTTTAAAAATTAGTTTCAGACCATTGCACATTAAAGGATTAATAGTAAATTCTTGTTTCATAGAATAATAGCTGTTTCAATGCACAGGATAGCTTTGAAGTGTCATACCAGAAAACATAGCCTCGTTTTTTGTTCTGTAAAGTGCTTGTAGAAAAAAATACACAACTTTTAACTAGTTCCCTTTAACAGCGTATAATCGTTGGAAGGTTAATATCACAGACAATCTGTACAGGAGTGATTGATGTCCTCTTGTCCCCTCTGCTGTGCATTGGCTCCAAATCAATGGACCAATGGTGATCTTTCTTGGTTTCTCATTCTCAAGTCTTATTTTCATGTTACTGTCTGCAGGTATTTATTGTTTATTATTTAGGAAAGAAACTTCCTCTGTCCTCCCAGGATAGGTGCAGCATGAGATAGAAACAGGGTAAAGAGCCATTTACATTTACTTGGCAAATACTTCCAAGGCATAATATACCAGGATCTGATAAAGGTTAAAGCCCCCTCTGTACAATACACCACAGGTTGCATAGAGTAAACCTCCCTCCTGATATGCCTGTGTAGTGTTCTATATGTTCACATGTAACTTATAACATCGGGAACTGGGTTTGTATTGAGTCATATTTATTAGCAACTAAATATGTTCACCAAATTGACATCTCAGACTTGCACATACAGCCTGGGCTATATGTTTACTTAAATTACTGTTCTGTTGCAGAAACTGTCAGTCGGCTGGCTGGTTTCTTACTTAACTACTGACTGACTGGACAGGGAGTATGATAAAGACCTTTTTACATTCATTTATGGCATATGTTCATTGCTAGCTGGATCTGCATTTAACGCCTGTTCCTAGTTACCTCTGAGAAGGTGATGGTGAGCTACCTTCTTGAATCGCTGCAGTGCATGGGCTGTAGGTGGACCATTAGTGTCTTTAGGAAGTGAGTTCCAGGAATTTTACCCAACGACACTGAAGGAACAGTTATTTATTTCCAAGTCAAGATGGCGAGTGGCTTGGAGAGTATTTGTAGGTGGCAGTGTTCCCATGACGTTCCTTTTATAGTCGAGTGTCACATGGCATGACTTCACCTTGCTGTCTTAAGGGATAATGCTTTTCTGAGATCTGTGCAATAATGTAAAATGTTCCATTAAACACTCCCAGTGATCATACAACACAGGTTAGGTACAGAGTAAATGTCTCTTTACAATATTGCAGCAACACTCTGAGGCCAGGTCCTGCAGTGGGTTTGAAGACCACGTTAATGTCAAATTCTACTGAGATGAGGTGGAGCAGAATTAGATCAAGCTTGTTTACTCTAAATACAGATTTCTGGTGACCTTAAGGGTGAGTGAGTGTTAGAGTGGACTGATTAGAAGGTCCATCTTAGTTTCTGGTGCAGTTGTTTAGGTGCTGTTACGTTGTCTAACACTTACTGCACCACTAGCCCATGATTTCACATACCGCCTCTGTGTTAAACTGTGTCCTGATTCACCCTCATGCCCCATTATTTCCCATGCCACCTTGGGGCCTCTACCTAATACTCCCATGACCCCTTATACCACAACCCACCCATGATAAGTCTATAACCTCTCATCCAGTATCCACGGACAGTTCTCAGGCACCACTTAGAAATTTAAAAAATATTATAATCTCATAAAGCTGTCACAAATACATACCTGAGGTTGAAAAAAACTCCCATTCAAAGCTTTTAAATCTCTTTAAATGGTGCTGTAACACAGCCAAGTATTCACGATTACAGAATAATAGACTTTGGGAAATGTAAATAACAATTGAATGACTAGACAGTAATTTTTTTTTTCTAACCTACACCAGATGGCTTGTTAATGAAATCAGCCTAGCGGAAGTATTTTAAAAAAATTTCACTGACATGTATTCATGTTTAAAGAATGTGGGCTTTAAAATTCTTCAGATTATGGCACAAAAACACACCTTATTTGTTCTTTGGAAACATTTATATCTAATCCATCAATTCATGGCTCCCACAATAACCAAAACAGGGTCTACTTGAATTCAACACTGAATTCATATGGCTTTGCAAATTTTGTGTTTAATGCCTGTATGGCTGTCTACTACTGGCAAAAATTGTATCCATTGGAATAGAGACTGGACTTCCACACATAGGTTCCACCTGATACTTTTGAAGGTCCACCATACCTGCTCAATTCTGCAAAATTCCACCCCACCAAATTATATTGCTATCATTTCTTAGTACAGACACATCATGAAGCACTTTGCAGGGTGGCTGACAATAGATGCCCTGAGCAGTTACCAGGAAACACAAATTACACTGCCTGCTTATTTAACACCAGTAGCATCTGCTCTGGATAATTACTTGATCTTTTCCCAAAGCCCCAAAGAGCTCAATACTGTTGAGAAACTATTCTTTTAATCTAGCCATAACACTACACATATATTATGGAAAGAATGACAAGGATCCAAGAGTACACAACCTTTAAAATGTTTGGAGGGACCTTCAGTAATATATGTAACATAGTGCATACAGCCCCCCAAATTCACCTCCCCTTGCACCCTTTAATGTATTTCCGATTATTTGTGACCTAATGTTTATGTCATTCTCCCTCTGCTGAGTTTGTCACTTTCTGCCAACTTCCAAATATCGAATATGCATTTGATTTCTCTTTTCCGAGAATGAGGATAGGTCAGTAGGAAGATGGATGTAGGTAGTAGGAAGGGAAGGTGATGACCTAGTGGTGTTATCGCTAGACTATCAATCTGGAGACCTAGGTAATGTTCTGGATTTGCATCCCAGCATGGAAGATGGTGGAATTTGAATTCAGTAAAAATCTGGAATTTAAAAAAAAAGTAATAATTACCATGGATCCATTGTTGATTGTCAGGAAAACCCTCCTGGTTAACTAATGTCCTTTAGGAAAGGAAACTGCCATCCTCACCTGCTCTGGCCTACATATGACTCCAGACTCACAGCAATGTGGTTGACTCTCAACTGCACTTAGGGATGGACAATCAATGCTGGTGTAGATAGGGATGCCCAAATCCTGTGAATGAATTTAAAAAATGAACTATGTTGTGTAAGGAGTTCGTACTTGAAAGTGTTAACTAACAACAAGAGATAAGTTCGAGCCTTCAGCACTTAGAGGACTGTTCCTGGGAGGAGTGAACTGCTTTGAGCTCAATTCCTGTTAACTGCTAAGTCTATCTAGTTCTTAATGGTCCTCCAGTGACTGTGCCACTCACTGTTGCTGCTTCTAACAGCATCCTTCTGGGTAAAGTTGTGTACAATTGATAATAGATAATTCATCTTGTATAGAAATACAAGGAAATCAGAATGATACTGTCTGCAAAGAGAAGGAACTTAATTCTCTTGTTGGGAAGACCAGGAAAAAAGGGCACAGGGATTCATGATTTAGTGGGCTTATCTATGATAATTGGCGATACTGCAAGGACAATGGTACCATGGCTACATGGATGCTACAGATTAATGAGCATTCGACATACCATTCTGTGCAGTTGTTATGTCGAATGCTCATTAATCTGTAGCATCCGTAATGCTTTTCTTCTTGTGATAATCTTCAAGTCTCCAAAATACACCTGTGAATGACTGCTCTGGGAGAAGGACTGCAGTCTCAATAAAAGCTCACTACTCATTGCTGCCATGCCACCACACAAGGTCAAAGGACCTTGATCCCTATGGAGCCAGCAGCAACATCATTGGTCTTCTAAAGGAAAAGATTTGCTGCTTTAGATCAGCTGGCTGCTGGGGTGGGGGAGCTGAATTTCTGAGTGCACACCTTAATGCTTGGCCATGTTTGAGTGAGTTCTTCAGCCTTACAAGTCTGAGGACCCAGTCCCTCTTGGCTACCTTGGGAAGAGGAAAGAAGAGAAGGTGCAATAGCAGAAGGTGGAAGGGAGGAGACCACATCCACATCCTGGATGGAGTGAGAAGGACTGCAGTGCAAGATTTTGCTTCATGAAAGTGAACTTCTTATTTCCAATGGATCCACCAATATCTAAAGCGATGGCCTTCATAAAATTCCCTGAACCATACCTTTAAAAAAAAGTTCAACAGCAAACGTATTCACTCAATAATCTTTTCCAGCAACCTGCAAATCATATGAAAAAAAACATATGCAGATGCCTTTGCTTGCTCCACTGCACCTACACATTGCTAACTGTGTACCACGAGTACGGTTGGTGAAAAGCTGACCACTTTAAGTGGGGGACACTGCAGATGGTTTCCCAAGGCATCCTTGAGCTGCTCAGAGCCTTGAGGGCCTGCCTTCAGACGGTAGTTTAGTAAGGCATTCGACAATGGCAGACTGGCCAAAGGAGTAAAAGCCCATGGCAGACAGAGAAACTTGTCAACTTGGATCCAAAGTTGGCCTAATACCAGAAAACAAATGATAATGATCAATGCTGTCCTTGTGAATGGAAAGCTCTTTCAAGTGCTGTTCCATAGGCTCAGTGTTGACGCTCCTGCTCTTTGTTTTATATATTAAGGATTCGGACTTGAATATTAGGCGGGGGGCACTGGGAAATTTGCAGACGACACAAAATTGGCCTTTAAGAGGATAGCACAGAGGATAGTTGTAAGCTCCAAATGATATAGATGAGTTGGGGGAGTGTGTAGGAAAGTGGCAGATGGAGTTCGACTCTGATAAGTGTGAGGCAATGCATTTAGTGATGTTCAACAATTAAAGGGAATACACAATAAATGAGAATAAACTGAGAGGGTAACTGAAGTGAGAGAGCATGGGGTGCAAGTACACAGCTCCCTAAAGGTAGCTGTACTGGTAGGTTAGGCTGCAAAGAAGCCAGATGGAGAGCTCTTTTTGATTGTCAGAGGTAAAGAATACAAAAGTAGGGATATAATGATAAAACTGCATAAGACACTGGTGAGGCCATAACTAGAGAATTGTGTGCACTTCTGGTCACCACATCACAGGAAGGACATAATTGCTCTGGAGAGAGTTCAGAGAAGATTCATTAAATGTTGCCAGGGCTGGGGAACTGTGGCTACGAGGAGAGATTAGAGAGGTCAGGGTTGTTATCTTTGGAACAGGGAAGGCTGAGGGGTGACATGGTTGAGGTGTACAAAATTGTGAGGGCTGGAGATAGGGTAGACAGGAAGAACCTGTTTCCCTTGGCAGAGAGTTCACAAAGCAGGTGTTAGAGATTCAAGTGAAGTGGTAGAAGGATCAGAGAGAATGTGAGAAAAACCTTTTTTATGCAGAGATTGGTGAGTGCCAGGAATTCACTGTCTGAGTTGGGGTGGTGAGGCAGGGACCCTACACCCTTTTTAAAAATACCTGGATCTGTACCTTAGGTGCTGTAACCTGCAGGGCTATGGGCCGTACGTAGGAAGATGGGATTAGAAAAAAACATCTGGATGTCTTTGGGTCAGCCTGGACTCGATAGGCCAAGTGACCCCCTTCTGTGCTGTGTTATTTTGTATGGTTCTATTGCTCTATTTACTATTTAATAATGTGTGGGTAGTAACACCTCAGCAAGGGTATTAATGTTTGGGCTGGCTGACAGGAAATATCAATGATGTTGATCTAGGTCTGAGTTTTGAGACTGAAGTGGAAAGAGAAGTGGCCAATTAAGTAGCCATGCCAGGATTACTAGGCAATTAAGATCTGCAGCTGAAGCCCAAGGCTGTTGGTCCAGGCAGTAACTAGAAGGAGGAAACATCTCAAAGGCCCATCGCCCTCAAACAGGGAGGAAGGATAAATGTGGTTGGGGAATGCTGAAGCCAGGCTGGTGGGGCTGGGGTTACTGTAGGCTACTTGATGCAGCCATTGCTCCAAGAGGCCTCTCCATGGGCTTTGCAGCACCCAAAGAAAAACATCTGGCATTTCAGAGCTCATTGAGAAGTGGAGACGTTCCACTGAGTGACCTCTCCATCTCACCACAAGTACAAAAGGCCCTCAAGGGTTGGGAAGCACTGTTCATTAAATTGGCAGCCCACCTGACAACAATCCTGTAACCAGCAAAAATGGCATAGCGTTGGGAAGATGATGAGTATCCCTTGACATCTTGCTTTTGTCATATTGTCAGCTTCCTGCCTCTTGGTTCATTTCTAAAGATTTGATAGAATTTCCAGGAGCTAATTGCCATTGGTGGGAACACGAATGCTGTTGTCCTGAGAGAATACAACTGGTTCCTGCACCTTGGTGCCACTGATAGATTCTAATCAATTCTCAGAGTTGCTTTGTAGTATTGAACTTAAACATTGCTAAAAAGTGACAAGAAGTCAAAGTTTTTTTTAATGTCACATACATCAAGACTAAATTGCAAGAAACAGGCCTGAAGAAAGGGAGGCTGGCTGTATAAGGTGAGCATACATTGCAGCACTAAGATATCAGGAGGCCTTCACCATTGCTGCACTGACAGCAGGCACTTTGTCACGGGTTACACTGCTGTATTACTTCTGAGGTTTCCATCACTTCCATAGCAGAAAGGTGAGCTTCAGTCTCTTGTAACAAGTTGCAATTGAATTTCTTTGTGCTCTTTTTTCAGTGACTGGAGCCTACTTGGCAGGACAGTCTGGACACCAGCTGCAACTCATTGTACGTTCTCATCAGCAGTTTTCTATAGTTCATCCAACATGTCTTCATCTGAGTCTCTTGCAACAGAATTAATTACAACATTGTCCTTTGGAAAATTCATACACAAACTAACTTCTTCTTCTGCACCAACAACACCCACTCATGCCTGGCGACTCACAGCCACCATCTTGCCTCTATGCTGGCAGACTCTGATTTGTCCAATACTTCTATCAGTGGGAATCAGAACAAGGCCGATCCATTGCTGGCAGAACAGGAACAGTACACACAACTCCAGGATGAAGCTTCCTGTCCATATTAACTGAACAATATTCCTTACTGACCAGGGTCATATTTTTTGATGACACCAGTGTGCTTACTACATTTTTAAAAATTGTACCTGGCTGTCCATCAATACCACTATCTATCTAACAGAGATTAGCATATACAGATACTGATAAATAGCCAAGTATAGATGGATCAATATATTTAGAGAGATAGCCAAGACAGATTGGTCACATTAGAGAAGGGAATCAATGGGTGAACACTTCGTCATCAGAACTGAAAGTTAAACAATGACCAAGATAGATAGACAGAGAGAAACATCTAATGAATATAGAGTAGGTATTTAAGTTCAAAGTAAGTTAGATGATCAAATATAGATTTAATATTAAAAAATGATAACATTAATACAGATACAAATGAATAGATAAACATCATTGTATAATAATGGAATATATGCAGTTGTGTGATATATATGAAAATCTAATATACAATGTTGCAGTATGCAGTATTGATACAGTGTATATCTTATTCTACATATGCTGTGATTTAGTAGATATAATGATGTAGTATAAAGAATGATATATAGAGCACTGTAGTGTATAAAGTGATGTAGTATGTGTTTAAAGCAGTGGTCAATATAATGGTGATGTCCACCTTTCACCAAAGGAAATTATAACATGTGAAATGGTCAAATGCTCCCTTGGAATGTATATGGAATATTCCACTAGGAGCCAGCATGGACTTGAAGGGCCGATAGGCCTCCTCTGTGCCATAAATGACACCATATCTCCATGAATTTGATCAGGAGAGTGATGTTCTGTGATTACAGATGCTGTTTACTGGGTGAGGGAGGTGCTGTTAATCAATTTAAATTAGGATCTGACAGTTACCAATCCATGTTTCGAGCATTGAACACTGACCATTTTAATTCCATTTCAGAATGACAATTTAAAATTGTGAACATCCAGTGAAGCACCTTCTCAATGATGTTTTATTTTCTAACTCATTAACAGCCATTAACTCACTCAGGCCCCTTCAAAAGCATTACAAGCTCATGACCTCTTACCATACAGAAGGATAAGGGCTGCAAATGAATCAAGTTCCCCTCCTATAATGAGCTGAGACTATGTTGCTGTTCCTTCGCTGTTGCTGGGTGCCTTTCTGAACAGCCCTGTGGGTGGGCTATCGCTGCCACCCCTTCAAGGACAGTTAGTGATGGTCTACAAGCGACACCCACATCCTGTGAACGAACAAAAAGAAGTCCTATCTATCATTCCTGATGAAGGGCTTTTACCTGAAACATCGATTTTCCTGCTCCTGAGATGCGGCCTGACTTGTTCTGTTTTTCCAGCACTACTCTAATCTCCAGCATCTGCAATACTCACTTTCACCCAAAAGGAAGTTCTATGTTAATAATTGGGAGAATTTCTCTTTTGTGATTTACTTTGCATTTACTTTTAAACATCAGATGTATGACAATTTGAAATTTGTTATTGCTTGTATAAATTTCTCCAATTACTGCTTCCTTCTTCCACATCTATTCCCCTCTTTTCACTTTTCCTCTTCCTCACCAGCCATTACAAAACAACATTGAGTGATCTTTACTCTGGATCAAACGTGTACTGCACCTGCTCTGGGAGAGTTTGATTGCACAATGCAGAGGCAACTTAATTCTGTTTCTAACCTTTGCTCCAGCTACCCTGGGCCTGGCTGGTGCAGAGGCCTTGGAATAGAAAGACTTACAGTCCATTGACAATTTTATTGCATTTCAAGTGAATGTTCACAACTATTTTTTGCAAACAGCTGGGCCAAGCTTAATCTGAACTAATTTGCAACAGGCAAAACCCCAGCAGTACAAGCAAACCTACAGGTCAGAAGCAAAAGAGACTATATGAATATATGGGCAGCACAGCCCCCCTCAGAATTTGAATTCTATGTACTGTGTGTTGCCAGCAACCTTTGACAATGGAAGATGGAGCAGAGCAAAATCCAATTAATTCACACACAGGAATCAGTGGGTGGTTTTTTTGTAAAGATCATCTTTCAGAGGGAGTAAGATGGAGAGAGATATTCATTTTTGCTTTTGAAGCTTACCATGAATGCTCTGCTGAACCTGTCGAGAGGTTTAGCATCAGTGCACTCTTCGTTTGGAGGACGCATGGATGTGAATTCTAATAAAACATTCCAACTCACTATGACTTGTTTGGCTGATCAATTTTCCTAGCTGTTTCTCAATGAAGGCATTAACCCACTTGTGATATGTAGTGCCAATCAGAAAACAGAATATCTAACAGGCTCTTTCAATGGGCACAATGGCATGCAGGAGACTGCTCTCAGTGACCAGTGCAAGTGGCTTTATGTGAGCATGACAATTAACTCCACTTAATTCACACTGAGCAAAGGGAACTCAATTTGAGTCCAATTTATCTGGTTAAAGCCTAGATACTAAACAAAGACTGGGTGAAAACCTCTAGCCATTATTTATATGAATATATGAATTAGGTGTCATTACTTGGTGTCTTGAGCCTGAGCTGCCATTCAATATGATCATGGCTGGTTTAACTACTCTACAGTCCCGTGCATGGCCAACATCCTCTCATCCCAATGCTTATCAAGAATCTATCTATCTCTGCCTTAAAAATATTCATATGTTCTGCTTCCATAGTCTTTTGTGGAAGAAAGTTTTAAAGACTCAAACCTCTGCTATATAAAATAATCTCTATCTTGTCTTAAAAAGATAGCACATGGTTCGAGATTCTTCTGAAAAGGAAACATCCTTTAGTAACCACTGTATCAAGACCCAACATGATCTTATGTATCAGTCAAGTTGTGTCTTCTCTAAATTCCAGCAGATACAAGGCTAACCTAACCAATGTCCTGTACAGTCGCAACATGACCATTGGCTGTTCTGTCAAACGTTTACTTATAAGTCAACCCAACTATTGCTGATACTAATGTAGTCTTCTATGAGCAGTCTCCAATGCATTTACAATCTTCCTTGAATATGAGAACCAATACTGTACACAATATTGTATAACTTAAGCATAATTTCCCTACTTTCTTTAGATTAGATTACTTACAGTGTAGTCCACGCCGCCCCGTTGATGCGCAACCCACCCATACCCCTACATTTACCCCTTACCTAACACTACGGGCAATTTAGCATGGCCAATTCACCTAACCTGCACATCTTTGGACTGTGGGAGGAAACTGGAGCACCCGGAGGAATCCCACACAGACACGGGGAGAACGTGCAAACTCCACACAGTCAGTCGCCTGAGGCGGGAATTGAACCCAGTTCTCTGGCGCTGTAAGGCAGCAGTGCTAACCACTGTGCCACCGTGCCACCCAGTTCTCTGGCACTGTAAGGCAGCAGTGCTAACCAATAAGTAACATTCTATTAGCTTTCATAATTACTTGTACTTGCATACTAACCTTTTGCAATTCATTCACTAGGACACCCAGATCTTTTTGCATTTCAGCACATCCCTTAGATAAAATGTTGCTTTTTAATTTTGTTCCTGCCAAAATGGACAACTTCTCATTATATTCCATTTGTTACAAGTTTGCTCACTGATTTAACCTATGTATCTATAAGCCCTTGCAGTCACTTTTTGCTCTCTTTAGAACTTACTTTCCTACCTATCTTTGTGTCAGCAGCAAATTTAACAACCACACCTTTGGCCTCTTCACCCAAGTCATTTATATAAATTGTACAGGTTGAGATGCCAGCACTGATCCTCGTGCTAGATCACTTGTTATATCTTGCCACACAAAAAGTTTCTATCTATGCCAGTTGCCCTCCACACGATGAACTTTTAGTTTCTGCAATAACCTTTGATGTGGCATTTTATCAAAGGGCCCCTCGAAGTCCATATATAAGATATTCACCCAGTAAATTTTTTAACCAACTCCAGGAAATTGACTCAATGGTGTTTTCCTTGTTACAAACCTATGCTAATTGTGCCTCAATTCCTAGATTTTTCTCAGTGCTCTGCCATAATATCTTTAATAATAGCTTCTAAAAGCTTCCCTATGACAGATGTTAAGCTAACCGCCTTAAGGTTCCTGCTGTCTGTTTGCCCCCTTTTTTGAATTAAGGAATTACATTCGCTATTTTTCAATCTCAAGGACCCTTTTGGCAAATCAAGTGAATTTCAGATAATTCAAACCAATGCATCAACTGTCTCACTCGCAGCTTTGTTTTAGGCCTGAGGATGAAGTCCATCACAGCCAGGGGCTTTATCAGCCTGCAGCTCCAACAATGTTCTCAGTACCACTTCGAAGCAAAATACTGTGGCTGATGGGAATCTGAAATCGAAACAGAAAACACTGGAGAAATCAGCAGTTCTGATATCATTTGTATCTGAATGCATGTAGCATTTGAAACAGAACAGGTGAAGACAGTACGTATAAAAATATATAAGTAAATTCTGATGGCCATTACAGAGAACTTACTGCAGAAGGGTGGGAACCTGAAAGGAATGTGATATTTAGGAAGGACAGGAAGCTGGGAAAAGGTGGAGGGATCATTTATAAGAGACATAAAGAGAGTTAACATTTTGAGTCCAGTGCATTAACTGTTTCTCTCTTCACAGATGCTACCAGACCTGTTGAGTTTCTCCAGAATTTTCTATTTTTATTTCACATTTGGTGCCTCTTCGAGATGAACTGCTTATCTAAGTGACTCTTACCCATCTGATTTCTCCAATCTCTCTGTAGATTAAGATCCCTAGATGACTATTGCCATACCTTTCTGATAATCTCCCAATATTTCTTTCTTTATTTTCTATCCTACCATGTGGTTACTGTTAGGGGCGTTTCCACCACTTAGAGTCATAGAGTCATAGAGAGGTACAGCATGGAAACAGACCCTTCGGTCCAACCTGTCCATGCCGACCAGATATCCCAACCCAATCTAGTCCCACCTGCCAGCACTCGACCCATATCCCCCCAAACCTTTCCTATTCATATACCCATCCAAATGCCTTTTAAATGTTGCAATTGTACCAGCCTCCACCGCTTCCACCACAGCCTGCAGCTCATTCCATACATACCACCTTCTGTGTGAAAACGTTGCCCCTTAGATCTCTTTTATATCTTTCCCCTCTCACCCTAAACCTATGCCCTCTAGTTCTGGACTCCCCATCCCAGGGAAAAGACTTTGCCTGTTTACCCTATCCATACCCCTCATAATTTTGTAAACCTCTGTAAGGTCGCCCCTCAGCCTCCGACGCTCCAGGGAAAACAGCCCCAGCCTGTTCATGCACAATTAACTTTGGTCTTTATCATTTTATATTTCTACCCAAACTGCCTCTACATTCTGGTCTCCTGAACTTAAGTCATCTTTCTGTATTGTGCTAGTTATATCTTAATGGACAGAACCATCCCTCCACCTTTTCTCAGCTTCCTGTCTCCCTAAATGTTACATTTCCTTCAGGTTCTCATCCTTCTGCAGTAAGTTCCCTGTAATGGCCATCAGATTGTACATATATATATTTATATATATTGTGTTCATCTGTTCTGTTTCAAATGCTAAATGCATTCAGATACAGAGTCTCTGTTATTCTCTTTTATACCTTTCTCTCATGCCATGTTTCTACTCTTTGATTTACACAATTTGAGTCATTGAATGCAACATTTAGTTTTAAACTAAATAGCCTCTGACCTGCTCTTGTAGCCATTGTATTTATAGGGCTAATCCAGTTTAGTTTTTGGTCAATGGTAACTAGAAAGTTATCAATAGTGGGGGTTTCAACAAAGGTAATGCTATTAACTATCGAAGGGCAATGATTAGATTCCCTCTTCTTTGAGATAGTAATTACTTGACACTTGTGCAGTACAAATGTTTTTTTTAAATAAGATTCCCTACAGAGTGGAAACAGGCCCTTCGGCCCAACCAGTCCACACCGACCGTCCAAAGAGTAACCCACCCAGACCCATTTCTCTCTGGCTAATGCACATAACACTATGGGCAATTTAGCGTGGCCAATTCACCTAACCTGCACATCCTTGGACTGTGGGAGGAAACCAGACCACCCGGAGGAAACCCATGCAGACACAGGGAGAATGTGCAAACTCTACACAGACAGTTGCCCGAGGCTGGAATCAAACCTGGGACCCTGGTGCTGTGAAACAGCAGTGCTAACCACTGAGCCACCTTGTCGCCCAAATTGGGACTTGTTAGCCCTAACCTGGATATTTTCGAGGCTTTGTTACAGTTAGACAGAGACTGCTTCAGTTTCTGAGGAGTCATGAATGGTGCTAAACATGGTGCAATCATTGATAAACATCTCCATGTTAGCAATTCAAAATGGGCTTATAGTGAATCAGCAGTCACCTTAGTATTGAGCTGGTTTTCTTTTACTTTCCTTTGACTTGAAAAACATAGCAACGGTTTTTTTAAGTTTGACATCAACTGAGGCTGGAAACAAAGTTTTCAAATGGAGTTTAGACTAACATTCTGTGAACTTCAGTGGAGAGATCAAAAGCTGTGAAAACCCAGCTCTATCTTGTACTACTGGCACCCTCTCTGGGCTATTCCTTTGAATTTTAAGAAACAATTCCTGCTGGAGACAAGAGAATGGTTTTTCTTCTTGGAGAAACTAAGCTGAAACTGCTTCAGAGCAAATGAGACAGAGAAAGGAATTCCATTCAGCAGTGAGATATAAAGGCCTCCAATAGTAGCCCTGAGACAATGAAAGGGGTTGGCAATGGCAATTAATGACAGCTCCACCACAAAGTACTCTGATAGGAAGTTGAAGGATCTTACCCAACTAGCCAAGGCATGAGGACTGTTGTTGTCCAATGGTAGTGTCCCTACCTTTGAGCCAGAAGACATGGGTTCAAGTTTTACCCGCTCCAGAACTGCATAATAATGTATCTGAACAGATTGATTAGAAAATATCTCAGAGAAGCCAACAACAGTTCTTCCAGTAGCACTTACCTCCTCTTTACAACGTCTCAGAATTCTAGTTTTGTCATGGACCCCTTTTATACCGAAGGGGTGACAGAAGCATTTTTGTCTTCATATAGGAGTGTGGCTTCACTCACATTACCTGCAATTAGTTGTTAAAGACTGCCCATTTCACACATCTCACACTGCTGTGACCAGCAGGTCCGTGTCAATGAAACCTGATGAGTATTTCTTGTTTTAGTCAATAGAAGGATTGGTGACACTGAGACTTCAGAGAGAAACATCGTCTGATCAGCAATGTTTTGATGATGGGACCGTATTATCTTTAAACACTGAGTGCAGTTCAAACAGTTCAAATGAGTAAATATTCCATGCTCTTCAATGAGTCAATATTGACATAAGTTAACGGTTGGCAAAGATTGCATCAGTAGTCTGCAACTGTAATGGTATTGAATGTCTGAAGGTCTGAGAGAGAGAAGAGGAATGTTGATTAGAAAATTTTTTTGAGATATGGGGCGGGAAGGAAGAAATAGAAATATAAAGATAGGAAGAGACGAGCTTTGGTTTTTCACTTGTACTTTATTTCACTTAATTACTGGTTGACTGGCATGGCATACCCTGATACTTATCCAGATGCAGACTCCTAAGGGATCTGAGGCATGGCATACTCACCCCTGTGAACTGGAGAACACTGTTGCTGCACTTGTGGCAGAGTTTACCTATTACTGTACCTCCTTCATCTCTGTCCAGGCTTGTTTACTGGGTGAGCATGGTGATCTTCGATCCCAGGAAAAGAAGGTCTTACAGTTTGACTGTGTAGCCTGGAGGAGAATATGCAATGAGCTGTCACTAATAGAGCCACCGAAGCTCCTCCTTCGACCAAGCTAACAAGCATCTCTTTCCACAGATCTTGATGATCCTGTCCCACTGATTTCTGTAACTGCTGGATGGATATCCTGGTGGGGAGGGTGTGAGGCAGGTGGTCAGAACCTCTGGACATGCAAGTCTGTAGTAGCTGTGGATGTTGATGGAAATTAAGGCCTGCATGTTTTCTTATGGTGGTGGATTTTTAAAGATGGCATCATCACACGATTGACCATCAGCTGACAATGTGGCCACCATTTCAAACCCTGCCTTTGGCCAGTGAATGATCAGTAACCCCACCTGCAACAAATTCTGGCAGGACCAAGGATAGGAGCAGAAAGGTCATCGTCATCCACCTCCATTCCTTGCCAATACCAACATCACATCATTCCCCTCCACCAGTAAGGTGGGTCACAATGAATATTTGCAATTCCCTTCAGGTTCATAATGTGGTTAGAACACCAAAGATACTCCTGACCATCTATCTGGGACTGCTGAGGCCAATGATGCTGGATGTCAGGCCCACACTGAACCCTAGGTTGATGACGCATCTTGGAAGATGTCATTAAGGCAGCAGGTGTTGGAAGTTCTCTGTAAAATATGTGAAACACGTAGCAGAATTTAAGCGAGTATTTGCACCATTGCTTGAATAGTGGCAATGCATGCTGCCATCTCCTTTTCTTCCCAATGTGCGGCCTCTTCCATCAAGACATTGTTAATTTTCAAGGAAAGCCAGCATCCAGCAGACCAGTCAGTGCCAAAGATACCAGCAGATGAGCATCCCATTGCTTTGCCCATCAGCACTATCCAACAGCGGCAAGGTGAGAGTGAGATGAAGTCTGTGGACTTTCCACAAGATCCTCATTGTTTTAGTTCCTTTGCAAGTACAAGACTGGGGGATCATCTGAGGGCATTCTTGCTGTGGGTAGTGTCTCCTTGGCACCTCTGTAAGTGATAATGGTATCTCAAGTAATGTCAGTGATGGAGGAGGCTCATGTGCTTCTGCAGTACACATTCTGCATGCTTGGGTCTGTCAGGTCTCACGGCCACCAAGATCAGCCCAGTCCTCCACTTCAGCTACTAGTATAGGGGAGCACCACATGACAGCTCTTGAAAAAGAAGAAAGAAAACAGACGAGGGGACTTTAAAAATTTGTTTTGGGATGTGAGCATTGCTAACTGGGCCAGCTTTCATTGTCTGTCCCTAATTGCCACTTGGATTGATGGCCTTTCTAGTGCAATTTCAATGGGAAGTTAAGAGTCAACCCATTGCTGTGGGTCTGGAGTCACATGTAGACCAGACCTGGCAAGGATGATAAATTCCTTCCCTAAAGAACATTACTGAATCAAATGGGTTTTTATGACAATTGACAACTAGGCCACTACTAGGCTAGCTTTAAATCCCAGATTCTCATTAATTCAAATTTTACCAATTGCCATAATGGGATTTGAAACCATGCCCTCCCCAACATTAGCCTGGGGTTCCAGATTACCAGCTTGGACCTCATGCGTAAATAGACTATTGTCTGATTATGTTGGAGTAGCAAAGCATGATTTGTCTTCTCAATATTTCTGTCTATTGTGGGAGACCCTGTGGGAGGGTAGGGGTACCATGGTTTACTCCATGGGCTTTTTGGGAGGGACAATGGCAATTAGCATTGTCTGCTTTTAGATAATCCACAAGCATCAGGTGGCACTAGTCAAGGAAACCAGGGCTTTCAGCCAAGGTGCAGAGCAACAGTGTAAGTTGAATGCGACCTTTATTTGGTCAGATGGTGTGTTGCATAAAGTAAAGCTCCCTTGTGTTTATTTCATGCACCCTCATAACATTTCTGATTTCCGCAGCTGGTCAGCAGCCTCCTCATGTGAGGATACCTCATCCTCTGCTGTCGCCTCAAGGACCACAACCTGCTCCATCACATCTAGCGTCAGTTTGTGTAAGGTGCAATGGACCACCATTATCTGGGTGACTGTTGCTGAGACGCACTATTGGTATGTTCCAAGTACCTGAATTTCATTTTGAGGAGTCTGTTAATCTGCCTGATGTTAGCACCAGTCACTTCATAGCTCACATTGTAGTCTCTATCCTTGCATTATGCCCTGATATCACAGGTTTCCCTTTTGTCTGGAATTCATCCTTGAAGGCACACATGGCAGATGAAAAGTTGTGTCCCTGAAACTCCAACATCTATATGCATCATGCACTGATCTGCACGATTGTTGTGATGGTGATCACAGATGAATTGCATATTGATAGAGTGATGTCTCTTTCGATTAATGAAGGCCTTGGCTTGCCTGTAGGAACCTGAAGGACCACATGTGTATAGACAAAGACGACTTGCCCTTGGGGAGTCAAGCAGTGGCATCGACTCTTTCAGCCCAACCATCTGTATTAGTCCAGTAATGTATTTACTGGCTAACTCTCATGAAGACTGCGACAGTCATCACCTTAATCCAATGATGTATGGCTGATTGGAAAATGCCATACAAATCTCCAGCAAACCTCTGGAATGAACCAGATGCATAAAAGTTAAAGGCCACAGTGACTCACCCTGCACAAACTTGGTTCCCTCTTTAATTCCTAATTTCACCCAAAAGTTATCTTATACATTCCAAGATCTTGGAGGTTTTTATCAGTTCTTCTGGGATGAAACCAGCATGCCACCCTCCAGAACCCAGTTGGATTTCACCTCAGTATTCCAATTGTTCTCGAAGGTACAATATTTCATGGAGATTGCTCCATTAGCTATTACCAAAGGAATCGCCAGATTTTCTTCAAAACCTCATGATAAAGGACATCTCAACTCAAGCTTGAGCCTCACTATTTTCATGTGAATTGGTTTTAAAATCAGGAACATTGTAGTTCTCAATGCCTCTGTGCTCCTGCTCCTTTCCCTGGCTTTGGACAGGTATTAACTATTTCCTCCCAGTCTGTTCTCAGCTAACTACCTTTTACAATCGCCTGCTGTAGATTTTTTCCTTTTCTGCTTTTTATGTCCAGGATGTACCTGGGCAGATTGCCACATTATCAGGTAGATGCCAACATTGTAGTCATATTGGAACAGCTTGGCTAGGGTCGCGACTAGTTCTGGAGCACAGGTTTCCGGACTATTACTGGAATGTTGGCAGGATCCATAAACTTTGCAGTATCCAGTGTCTCCAGCTGTTTTTTGATAGTATGTGAACAGAATCAAATTAGATAAAGGTTGGTATCTGTGATGCTAAGGATCTCAGGATGGAGTAGAGATGAATAATTTATTCAGTTTTTTCTGGCTAAATAATGTTATAAATGCCTAAGACCTTCATTTTGCACTGATGAAGGGGGCTCTGCCCTCACTTTGGGGGTGTTCCTGCACACTTCATTGAACCGGGATTGCTTTCCTGGCATAATGGTAGTTGCGGAGAGGGATACGTGCTTGGCCATGAAGTTACAGTTTGTAGTTGGAATACAGTATTGTTGTTGATGGCCCCCTGCATCTCATGAATAGCAAATTTAAGTTGCTAGATCTGTTTGAAATTTATTCTAATTAGTACAGTGGTAGTGCTACACAGTTTGACGAAAGGTATTCTCAATGTGAAGACTGGAATTTGACCTCACAAGAACTGTGCAGTGATCACTCATATCAATACTGTCATGGATTGATGCATCGGAGATATGTAAAACTGGTTCTGATGAAGCTAAGTGGCTATTCCCTCTTGTTGGCATCCTCATCACCTGCTGCAGACCCAGTCTACCAGAGTTGTCCTTTCGGACTTAACCAGCCTGGTCATGAGTGCCATGTTGTAGTCCAAACCTAGTTATTGTCCAGGTCTTGCTTCATTTGAACATGTACTGCTTCAGTATCTGAGGAGTCACGAATGGTGCTGGACATTGTGCTTTCATGAGCAATCATCTCCACGTCTGACTGTATAATGGAGGGAAGGTCTTTGATGAAGCAGCTGGAGATGGTTGGACCTTGGATCCAATCTTAATGAACTCTTGCAGGGATGTCTTGGAGTTGAGGTGACTTATTTCCAACAACCAAAGCCATCTTCCATTCAGTATGCATCCAGTCAGTAGGCAGCTTTCTCCCTGATTGCCACTGACTCCAGTTTTGCTGGAACTGCTTGATGCCAAGGGCTGTCACCCTCACCTCACTTCTGGAATTCAGTTCTTTTCCAAGTTTGGACCATTGACATCAGGAGTTGAGTGGCCCTGGAGGAAGCCAAACCAGGCATTGCTAAGCAGATGTTGCTTCGTAAGACTGTAGTCAACAGTGTCGTATGACTAGGGCTGTGACACATTCTGGAGCATCACTCTTCACCATTGTTGCTGGAGTATTGTCAGGGCCCACATCCATTTCAGTATCTAATGCCTCCAACCATTTTCTTTGTTATTTCTAGCCTTCACTTGACTCAGCATTGCGGGAGCTCTCCCCATTTTTAGTATACTATCTGAGGAGGATTTTGCAGAGTTGCAGAGTTTCCGGTATCAGGTGGTCCATTGGGTTTAATTCCTTTTAGATTTTTCTTTCATGCCTTGCATTTCCAAAGGACATTAATGGGGTTTTATGCCAATTGGCAATGGTGTCATAGACATCACATGGACGGCATGGTGATTCAGTGATTAGCACTGCTGCCTCACAGCACCAGGGACCCAGGTTTGATTCCAGCCTCAGGCAACTGTCTGAGTGGAGTTTGCACATTCTCCCCGTGTCTGTCCGGGTATCCTCCGGGTGCTCCGGTTTCTTCCCACAGTCCAAAGATGTGCAGGTTAGGTGAATTGGCCATTCTATAATTGTTCATAGTGTTAGGTGCATTAGTCAGAGGGAAATGGATCTGGATAGGTTACCCTTTGGAGGGTCGGTGTGGACTTGTTGGGCCAAAGGGCCTGTTTCCACACTGTAGGGAATCTAATCATTACCAGTTTTATTTATTGAACTTAAATTCCACCAGCTGCTACAATGAGATTTGAATCCTTTTTCCCCGAACATTAGTCTGGGCCTCTGGATTGCTAGTCCAATGATATTTCCACTGTGCCACCACCTTCCCAGTGTTCAGATTAGGAATTATTTATACTGTATGAGCTCCAAACTATGTGAGGAATACTGAAGCTTTAGAAAGGATACACCACTCCAGCTGACACTAGATGACTCACCAATGACTAGGAAAGGATCAAATATTTCCCCAATTCGAATATTGCACTGCCATATCTGATGGTAGACTCACCAGATTAGTCCTTTCTCATTCTGCACTCCAGTAACTTAATTGGACATTCAGAAAAGTGGAAATTTAAGTTATATCTTTAATTGAACCTTCAGGAGGCCAAATGAAATCTGAATAAGTGAAGGATCTTTCTTTGTCAGATACAATGATGCAGCGGGTTCCTTTGATACCGACAGCATACATATGCTTTAAGTTACAAAGCACTGGGACTAAATTCCAATTTCACATCTTGCAGGCTTCAAGACTTTCTATAAACTGATTAGCGCTTCACAAATTAGTAGCTGAGTCATCAGGCTGAAAAATCCTTGCCGTTGGGCTTTTAAGTCTAATTTGTACATTATTACGAGGACAAGTTTTAACCTTTACATTGCTGAACTGACAAACTTCCAGTTACACACTGAGTAATCCAAATCCTGAATATACTGTAACTCTGTTGATTCATACTATGAGTAATCCTTACCTTGAATTAACAATGGTTCTGCGTGGTTGCACACTAAATAAAACTTACACCTTATTCACAGTAAAATTACATTGAGTTATCCTTCTGAATGAACAGTAATTCTGTGCAATAGATGGTGAGTTATCCTTACCCTGAATAAACAATTCTCTGTACAGTTTTATTTTGACTAACCCTTACTCTACCAAGTATACACTGACTGTAGTTACTCAGTGAGTAACTCATACCTATTGTATAACTCGATAGAAAGGTTGTACATTGCAATCAAATGCTTACTCAGTCTATTGCTGACATTTCCTGGCACCTGTATGTGAGTATAACAAAACCAAGCATTAGCACAGGTGGTTTAGGTTGAGTCAGAATAATTGTCATTTACAACATAGAAAGGCACCATACAGCCCATTGAATCTATACAGGATGGTTTGTACACGTAGGAACGTAACTCAATGGCAGCACATCATAAGGAGATAATCCAACAAAGTACTTCAGACAACATCATAATCTCTAAAATTAAATCTCTAAGAATTCTTTGACTGAATGTCCATTGTTCTCTGGAGGTTTCAATTACCTGAGCTAGGGATAACTCTGTTGCTTTTCTTTAAAGAAGGACAAAATGTGTATGCACTGGAATGTGAATTGAAATCAGGACCATGTCATTCTGTGGTTGTGTTGCTTGCTGAGTCCTGGCTGATTTAGGAAACATAGTGCATAGAAATAGTGTTTGCCAATTGAGAGTGCAAAAGAAATACATAAGATTATGGTTGGAATTGTCTCTGTTGCTCAATGAGCTTTTGCAGTATTCATCAGAGATTTTTTACTTTCATGGGATGTGATTGTCACTTGCTTAACCAGCATCCACTGCTGTAAAGGCATTCAGTTTCTGGTCAATGGGTAACACCTGGTATGTGAATGGTGAAGGATTCAGCAATAGTAATTGTGTTGAATGTTAAGAGGAGACAGATAATGGAAACACACCCTTCGGTCCAACTCATCCATGCTGACCATGTTCCAAAATTAAACTAGTCCCATTTGCCTGTGTTTGGCCCATATCCCTGCAAACTTTTCCTATTTTCATACTAATCCAAATGTCTTTTAAATATTGTAACTGTACCTGCATCCCCCACTTCTTCTGGCAATTCGTTCCACAAACAAACCACTTTGTGTAAAAAAAGTTGCCCCTTCATGTCCTTTTCAAATCTTTCTCCTCTCACTTTAAAAATATGCCTCCTAGTTTTGAACTCCTCCACTCTATGGCAAGGACCATTGCTATTCACCTTATCTATGTCTCTCATGATTTTATAATCCTCTATAAGGCTACCTCTCAACCTCCTATGTTCCTGTAAAGGAATTCACAGACTATCTTTATAACTCAAAGCTTTCATTCCTGGCAACATTCTGGTAAATCTTTTCTGAACCTTCTCCAATTTAACGATATCCTTCCTATTGTAACCGGAACTGTGCACAGTACTCCAGAAAAGGCCTCACCGACGTCCTGTACCACCTCACCATAACATCCTAACTCAAAGGTCTGAGCAATGAAGGCAATCATGCTAAATGCCTACTTAACCACCCTGTCAACATGTGATGCAAATTTCAAAGAATATTCAAATTTCAAAAAATTCTGAACCCCGAGATCTGTCTGTTCTACCTTGGGACCTATCTTCTGTCTTGGGACCTTCCAACCACATGGCATCAAGGTTGATTTCACCAGTTTCCTCATCTTCCCTCCCTCCACCTCACCCCAGATCCAACCCTCCAACTCAGCACTCCCCTCTTGAACTGTCCTACCTGTCCATCTTCCTTCCCACCTATCTGCTCTGACCTATCATCATCCCAGCATCCTTCCCCCCAGCCCTCCCCCCATTTACCTCTCAATCCAATTCCCCCACTCCAACATTCCTGATGAAGAGCTCATGCTCGAAACGTCGATTCTCCTGCTCCTCGGATGCTGCCTGACCTGCTCTGCTTTTCCAGCGCTACACTTTTCAACTCTTATCTCCAGCATTTGCAATCCTCACTTTCTCCTAACACCACCGAGGGCTCCACCATTAACTGAATAAGTCCTGCCCTTGTTTGTTTTACCAAAATGCAATACCCTGCATTTATCCAATGAAACTTCTTAGCCCATTGGTCCAATTGATCAAGATCTCTTTGTAATCCTAGATAACCGTCTTTACTGTTGACTATGCCAAAATTTGGTGTTGTCCACAAACTTGCTAACTATGCCTCCTAAATTCTGATTCAAATTATTTATATAAATGATAAACAAAAGTGAACCCAGCACCGATCCCTGCGGGATACCACTGGTCACAGGCCTCAAGTCTGAAAAACAACCCTCCACTACCACCCTATGTCTTCTACCATCAAGCTAATTTTGTATCCAATTGGCAAACTCTCCCTGAATCAAATGTGATCTAACTTTACTAATTAGTCTACCATGTGAAATCTTGTCAAAGGCTTTACTAAAGTCCATGTAAACAACATTTACTGTCTGCCATCATCAATCATTTTGGCTGTGTCCTCAAAAACCTCAATCAGGTTTGTGAGACACAATTTCCCATGCACAAAGCCATGCTGACTATCCTTAATCAGTCCTTGTCTCTCCAAAGGCATGGAAATCCTATCTTTCAGAATCACCTGCAACAACTTACCCACCACTGATGTCAGACTCACAGGCCTATGGTTCCCAGGTTTCTTCTTCCAACTTTTCTTAAAGAATGGCACAAAATTAGCCATCCTCCAGTCCTTCAGCACTTCACCCATGGTATTGCATGATGTAAATACTTCTGTGAGGGACCAGGCAATTTCTTCCCTAATTTCCCACAATGTCCAGGGATACACTTGATCAGGTCCTGACGATTAATCCACCTTTATGTTTTCTGATATCTCTTCTGTAATGTCAACTGTTTTCAAAACATCATTTCCCCATTAATCTCCATTTCTTTCTCCACAGTAAAACATGACATGAAATATTCCTTTAGCATCTCTTCCATCTTCTGAGGTTCAACACATAGCTGACCTCGTTAATCTTTAAGGGGCCTATTCTCTTCCCCATTGCTCATAATGTTCTTGCATAATCTCTCTGGATTTTCCTTAAACTTATCTAACAAGGCTATCTCATGTCCCCTTTTTGTTTTCCTGGTTTACCTCTTAAGAATTCCCCTAGCCCCTTTATACTCTTCAAGAGATTCATTTGATCCCAGTTGTCTTTATCTCATGTATGACTCTTCATATTCTTGACTGGAACCTCCATATCTTTATTCATCAATTATTCCCTACTCTTCCCAGCCTTATCCTTCACCAGTCAGATTCTCCTTTGTTGGAGATTGTCTTTGCCTGATGTGTGTGATATTAATGTCAATTGCCACTTATAAGCATAAGCCTAAATGTTGCCCAGGATTTGCTGCTGCATGGACTACTTAAGTATCTGAGAGGTTGTGGATGATGCTTAACATTATGCAATCATCAATGAATATCCCCACCTCTGGTCTGATAACTGACAGAAGATCATTGATGATGCTGCTGAAGATTGAAATCAGCCCTAAGCTATTACCCTGCGGAAATCTGCAGAGATGTCCTGGGGCTGAGATGATCAATTTCTAACAATCAAAACCATATTCCTTTGTCCTAAGTATGACTCCAATCTGTGGAAAGTTTTCTCCTGATTCTGACTGACTTCAATTTTGCTGTGGTTCATTGATGTTCCACTGTCAAATGCTGCCTTGATATCAAGGGCATTGTGTGATAGGTTCCAGTGTTTGTCACTCTACTAGAACAGGTTTGGCATATTCACAGCTTATCCTTGAGCACAAGTCTTCAGTACTATTGGTGTGTTGCTGTCTTCGGTGAATCCAGTGCCTTCCATCAAGTTTTTGTGTCATGTTGCTTGAGTACAATTTGCCATTTGTGATGACGATGTGATGATAAAGATGTGGCTAGGACAGATCACTACTCAACATTTCTGATTGAAGATGATTGCAAATGGGTCAGGCTTCTCTCTTGCAGAGATGTGCTGGGTTTGAGGATGGGCATATTTGTGAAACATCCTCCTTCAGTTAGTTCAGTTGTCCATCAGCACTCATGAATTGATTTTACAGTTCTGCCAGACTTTGGACTAGTCTGTAGGCCATGGGATAACTTTGCTCTGTCTATGGCAGGCTGCTTCCACAGTTTTGCATGCGTCAGGATCTGCTTGGTGTCATAGTTTCACTAGATTGGCACTTCAGGCTTAGGTTTAATTTGATTTGATTTATTATGGCCTTGGTGCTTCTCCTGGTCCATTCTCCTGCACTCTGCATTGAACAAGGTTTGATTTCCTGGGGTGGTGGTGATGGTAGAATGAGGAATATGCTGGACCATTAAGATTGTGTTTGAATACAGTTCTGCTGTTGCTGAGGTCCTGCAGTACTTCATGAAAATTCAGTTTTGAGCTGTGAGCTCCATTCTAAATTTATCCCATTTAGTACAGTGGTATTGTATGTAACATAATGGATGATCTTGTAACTGAGAGTACAACACTTCATCTCTACAAAAACGGTAAAGTGATCAGTGCTAACAATATATCATGCACAGATGCACCTTTAATAGGGAGACTAATGAGGGTGAGATCATGTGAGTTTTTCCTGCTTGTTGGTTCTCTCATCAGAGAGTGCAGGCCCAACCTGGCAGATGTATCCTTAGGACTTGACTAGCTCAGTCAATGATATTGCTGACCCACTCTCAGTGAATGACATTGAATTGCCCCACCCAGATTTCATTCTGTACCCTTGCAACCCTCAGTCCTTCGTCTAAATGGTGTCCAACTTGATGTGCTGATATGTTAGTGAAGTGATTCATCAGCATAGATTGTAATCAACAGGAGGTTTCCTTGCTCACATTTGAAGAGATGCCATTAGACATCATGAGGTTCAAAAGCAGTGTTGAGGATTTTGGGCACCAGTTGACTATATACCATTATGCCATTACCTCTGCTGGGTCCTTCCTGCCTATGGGGCAGAAGATACTCAGGATTGGTGATGGAGGTGTCTGAGATGTTGGGGATGTGATATATGTTCTTCAGTATCAGCAACAGAATAGATCTTTAAGAGTGGAATAGTCCAAAATGGCAGCCAGACTTTGGAAATATAGTGATGAAAGCTTTCAAACAGGGTCCCATTTGATCATGGGAGAATTAAATGTGAATATATGCATAAGGAGTACTGTCAACTTGCACAGTATCTGTCAAGGTATAGGAACAGATAACTACCCAGCAAGTTGAGTGAGAGTTGACATGTGTGAATTGGTTTGAATAGATAGCCACTTACTTGTGAAGTAAAGTGTTAAAAAAAACAAGATTTCTGATTGAAGTTGATTTAGAATAACTCATTTCTGGATAAGAAGGTAAATTTAAAAAGGCCCCCACCATCAAAATATCTGCTGATCATCACTGACCAGAAAATCAAGTGGACTGTCACATGACTACGGGGCCATGTGGTTTACCTCCTGACCCTTAAAGGTTTCTTCACCGCCTACATGCACAATCAAGAGTGTGCTAGAATAGTCTCTATCAACATTCCTACTAAGCTATGCGACTGCACAGATATGCAGCAACCTGGAAGGTGTAGGCCTTTTGTTATATGATAAATGTTGTAAGTGCACGGCCACACAGTGACAACAATAGAAAAACGACAGGGACCACAAACTCAGGAGAACAGACACACATAATAAATAAGGTTTTCAACATTCTTCACTTTTTTGGGATGGCTGAAACTGTGAGAACATCTAAGATACTTGCATGGCTGGATTGGTGTTACTGTTACTGGGTTTCAGTTCACTCCCTCACGTCACGGTGCACTGTGGCTGAAATGTTTCTGATCTACAGTTTGCATTGCAGCAACTCACCAACGTCACTTCAACATAACTTCCCTTCCGGTGACCTCCACATTGAGAAGGATAAAGGAATATAGCAGGTACAAAGGAACACCATCACCTGTTAATTCCCCTCAAGTCAGGTACCATTCTGAGTTAGACATGTATAATCTTTCTTCATTGTTTCTGTGTCAGCACTTTGGCATTTCATCTGAGATCACCTCACCACACACACACACTGCAGCAGATCGAGAAGGCAGCTCACCAGCTCCACCTCCAGGCAACTAAAAAAGTGCATTAAATGTCAGCCTTGCCAGGGATATCCAACAAAGAATGAACCAAATCTCATGGTGGAACTAAACCTTGCTGAAACAGGTGGCTAGTATATTATTTCATGAATCAGTTCTTTTGATCTTAACATAAAGAGGAGAACAGCAGACCAGCACCAATATAATGGTAATTGTGTTTTCAACGGGACTTTGAATTGAACTTTTGTTAAAATTCAATGTACAGGGAGTAAGTTAATCCTATAACCGCTTAGTTCCATATTCCAAAGTGATTCAACGTGATATTCCTCACTGATGATAATGATTATTCTTTATTTATTATGGGAAATTTTGATATCTGCTGATGTTTGAAAACTCGTCTCCATGTGATCACTCACAGATCACACCAGTCGATGCAGCATGTTCATGGAAGGCCTCTGCCAATTCTACCCACAAAATTAAAAATCACACAACACTAGGTTATAGTCCAACAGGTTTATTTGGAAGCACTAGCTTTCGGATCATTAATATGGAAGTCCCAGAATGAACCAAAACTTGCAACCCATTCTAAAAGATGAAAGACTTAACAACAATCCTCATTTGTTCTGCATATAATTTCAGTTGCATGACACTGTAATGTTTTGCTAAAAAAATCTGTGTTTTATGGATACTTCTCCCTTCCCCTCATCCTCATGGGATTCCTTTTTAAACCTTCTTTTCACAGAAAAAGTTATGAATCTGATTCATTGTCTGGTATCTATTTGAATGATCCAATAACAAACAACGTCAAATGTCATCTGTCCACCCAGGCAACCCAAATCTGCCCATCCTCAAACCCAGCACATCTCTGCAAGAGACACGGATGAAGCATTTACAATCATCTTCAACCAGAAGTGATGAGGTGATGCATTTTGGTCAAATCTTTAAGTCCTCATCAGCACAGAAGGTAAACTTCAGTAATTTGGATTCAAACAACATGGTATCAAAAAAACCCTTTGGTTTCTTACACCTTGAATTAGCGTTCAAACACATTACAGGGATAATATCTGGTCAAATCTATTTTTTCTAAACAACTAGTTCAGAGATGTTATCACGCACTTCAGGAGCAGGTGGGACTTGTACCTGGCCTCAAGGTCCAAGAGTAGGGACACTACTATTGCGCTGCAAGAGGCCCCTAAAATAGCCTGCCGCTTGATTGTGTGGCAGACCACAAGTGCAGAGGGGTGACATGAGCAGCCACTATCTGGTCAAAAGTATCTTTGGTGAGAATCTATTGTCTCACTCTAACATTCTGAGCTTGAGGTACGTTTTACACAATATGCTCATATTCCTCATGATTTCTGCTGAACTGGTTTTGACTTCTGACCACTTAGCTTATTTTCCAACTTTCAGGCTAATAAGATAGTTTGTCAGTAAAGGCTGACTTTGTCACCTGTCAACCACCCCTCCCCCAGAGAGCAATCACACACAGGAATAAAGTTGAACAATAGAATTAAGCAGTGAAGTCAGTGAACTGTTAATTAGCAAGAACATCAAAGTAAGATTTTTCGAGGATTCTGGTGTTTTGATGCCGATCAGATGAATTCGGGAGTAACAATAGCAAGGTACAAAGGTAATACAGTTAAGGAATACATTTTAAGGAGGCAGAATAGAAAGTTCTGGACTTTATTTGTGAAAGTTGCCTTGTTTCTTAACAGGGCTTTAGTCTCTTTCAAGGTCCTCAGCACCATCTTCAGGAGGGTGTAACCTTTACACAAGACAAAGTGTAAGGGATCTGGACTGAACTAAGAAAGTTCTGGAAAGATTGAAGATAAACTCTGCAAACTATATCTACACAGAGAATAAAACAGTAGAAATGTGTCATTCAATTCTAAAGTCCCTCTTGACCCAGTGCTAAGCAGGGATAAAAGAACAATTGGGAATTGAATCATCCAAGTGTTAAAATGCTTTCCTGTCACTGTTTCTTTGACCTTTTAGTTAACCAGGACTAAGTGTGGTTTTTAAATGGTGTTAGTCTATGATACAATGTTTGACATTTCTACAATGGAGATGACAAGCTGAGAGTTATAATTTCTCATGTACTCTTCTATACCTTTACATGCGCATAAACATGCAAAGGCAAATGCTTATGGACATTGTCGCAAATATACACATACAAGCACATATTTGTATGTACAGACTCACATCTATCTATGCAGACACACACATTAACACAAAAACATGTATACACAAAGATAAATATGCACATCTACAAGGAGACCTAAATTTTTCACACAGAGGGTGGTACGTGTTTGGAATGAGCTGCCAGAGGAGATGGTGGAGGCTGGTACAATTACAACATTTAAGAGGCATTTGGATGGGTATATGAATAGGAAAGGTTTAGAGGGATATGGGCCGGGTGCTGGCAGGTGGGGCTAGATTGGGTTGGGATATCTGGTTGGCATGGACGGGTTGGACCGAAGGGTCTGTTTCCATGCTGTACATCTCTATGAGTCTATGACAAACACCCATACATAAAAATATGCACATAGATATATTTTTTAATATATATTTATACACAAATTATTACATAAATCCATGCCAAAACACATAGTATAACATTATCTTAATATTTAGATCTTTCCTAAACCTATCATGGCAGAATGCAATCGTTCTTATTACCACAACACACATAATTGAGTATTTTGTGATAAAAAAATCATTTCAATATCATCGAGTGAGCAGGTCTGGCCCATCACTATGGAAACAACTGTTCAGTTTTGGTCTCTCAGCCTCTCTGATATTAAATAGAATGCATAGACTAACCAGAAAAAAAACTATAACTACCCAGTGCAGAAAGGCTACAGCAAAGTCTCCTAGGGTTCCTGACAAGGGCCTTTGAACTCTTATTAAGAATTCAGTGCAGCTTTCTCTGACGTGACCCTGCATTAAGTAAGAAACTATTCTGTCTGATGGTTTCTGGGGTCTGTACATGGAGTGTAATGAGCTTGCAACACTCTGACTGCTTTTGGGAATAACCCTCATACTTTTGTCCAAAGTTACTGTAAACTCTGCCGTGAGCAAGACAGCTAATAACACAGGATGTCTTAACACAATTTCCATTTGCACCACGTACCAAGTTCTTCTCCCAGTATCTCCTGCTATAGTATTATACCTCTTAGATTATGCCATGGTTTCAGATGAGGCAAAAAGAGCAAGGGCTGCTATTTCAATTAAATTCAACTGCTAATCTTCAATCCGTTCGGATTTTAACACCACAGATGATGGGATAGTCTCATATCTCGTCTTTTCCTCTATATTCTATAACTTTCAGTACTTCAAGGAATGCCTATGGATTACTTCGATTGAAAGCCAAGGGGAACATGAAAGCCTCTAGGAATCCTACCAGGAGACTGCAGCATGCAATTATTATTCTAAGATTTCATATTCTTTACAGTATCTCTGCATGAAGCAGAGAGATGTTTGGTGCAGTAATTAACAATTTATTTACACTTCTTTCAAAGAGTTGCTTTAATTTTAAGTCATTTTTCTCCTTTTCTACTTTCCTTATTATCCTCTCATGATGCTACATAATGATTAGAGCATTTGAGACACTGTTCACATTTCTCCCCAGACAATGATCTTCAATCCCTCCTTCATCCATGTCTGTCTGCTTAAATGTTCATCTGCCTGTCTGTCGCAAACATGTGAACTCACTCGGTCTGTTTCTTGTCATTTATTTATGTCTGTGTGTCTCTCGGTCTCACCGTAATCTCCATTTCTAACTCTTTACCCATTTCTCTCTATGACTCTGTTTTATTGGTTTCTCTCTCTTTCTGTCCATGTCTTTGTTCCTCTATCTCCACTTCTCATTCTTTGTGTACCTTTTTCTCTATCGTACCTTCATTTATTTCTCTTGCTCTAGTTCTTTATCTTTCAAACATATCTCTCTGCCTTACTGTGTCCCAATCTGTCCCTGTCCATGGGAGGGAAATAGTATAACCCTAAAAATGCATGTGGAGCTGTGGTGCTAGACTAACCTGTACTGGTCATTGCAAGACAGGCAATGAATTAAATTGGTGCTGCTTTAATTGTTGCTACTCAGTTGATATCACCTGTATTACTCATAGCATTATACATATTGGCAAATTCCACCATTTTGCAAGTGGCTGATGCTACCAATGGCTTTCTGTACGTTTTATATATCAGCTGCATTGCATTGCAGTCAATAGCAGGGGGGATTCTTTGAAACTTGAATCTATGCTGTGACTCTTTGGGGAATGGCTGAACCAGTAAGAAAACACACACAAAGTCTTTCTAACAATGTACAGGAGATCTTGATGCAATACCTGGAAAGAAACAACAATTTCCCGCACAGAGGAACAGGATTCCTTCCTGTCAGATGCTCAGGAGGCAGTGGGAACAAGTAGTGTCGAAAATTAATTACTTGAGTATAGTTCCAAGAATATGGATGCAGTTTAACAACCATGGGCTGTCACTGAGGGTGAATTCAATCTTCAATTGCCATTTCACTACTGGTCTCATCCACTGTTCATTTCACTACACCTCCATCAACCATCTACCAATAAACGTTATCAATCAGTTCTCAACGCTTTGATTCATATGTGCTACTGCAATAGCACTATTGTAAACTTTGCATCCACAACTCTCATACACTGGAAACTATTCAACATTGACAGCTACAACATTGCCCTACTTTGCGACAGTTGACACATTTCAATCACAACCTCTGTCTCATACATTGCTCCTCACTGAAATTATGTGTTATGTCTCAGTCAGTGTATCAATATGATTTTAGGAGGTACAGTATATAAGCATTATTTTGCGAGACTATTGCATGATACCATCACTGTATTATGGCAAGTAACCTTGTTGTAGAAAGGCTCAGACTCCGTCTTAACTCGGGCCATCTGAAGCATAGCACATTGATGGAAACATGCTACTCTTTATAACCAAATTGCTTAATATTAGCCCAGTCTCTGAAGCGCCTGTAAATTTGTACTTATCATTGAGTAGGAACAAACATCTGCTGGCTCTTTTATTACAATGTTATCCACGTCTTGCTTTTTTTGGGGAGATAATTGAAGCATTGCTGCATCAGGTAAAGATATACTCCCCGAGGCAAAACCTACATCATGCTTAACTGTCCATAAAAAGAGTCTGAAATCTCAATGTGAGATACTTCCAAATTAAATTGAGGAACAAATACCCATCAGCTATGGACATCAAAGAATTCAGTCAACCAGCGGCATCAGCCACTGTGAGTATAGATCTGAAGATAGATATTGAATAAAGAGATGATAGATTTTAATCAGTAAGCAATTAGCTCTGTCTTTTGTAAGTGAGAAGAAATTTCTAACAGTGCCTTAGCTAAGAATGCAGGCAAGCCTGAATGTTATAATACAGTTAAAAACTAAATGTCTTGATCCCTGTAATTCTTTTTAAGAAGAATTATCTGGGTTCCAATTTTAAGAGAAATCATAGAGAAATGCTTCTCACTGTATAGATACAAAACTGTCCTGAAAGAAAAAAACAAACAAAATTTTAAAAAGTTTTCTATATTAACTAGGCTTACCTGTGTGCAAAGGTTGGTTGAATCTGCCAGTTTCTTTCTCCAAATCAGTACGAAAGTAGGAGTATACACAGTGATATCATAATTCCCTATCCGCCATGACCATCATCTAGTGGCCGAACCTTGCTACTACAAGTCTACCCTTCCTGAAACAATTCCGGAAAATAAAGCAGAACTGAAGCAGGAAAGGGAAAATTGAAAGGAGAGGGAAATAAAACCAGTGATAGAAATAATAAACACTGCATTGCTCTCGACTTCTTCAAAAAAAGTCAAATACCTTTGACAAGAGACAGAAGGCAAGTACTTAATTATAGATTGGGCAGTCAATAACACCCATTGCTGAACTGCAACTGTGTGAATGAGGCATTCTGTTTTATTACATTCACCAAATAATAAATAATCTCAAGAAGACGACTCTGAAAATTTTGCTTGCCAAGGGAAAAGCAATGCTTTGCAGGAAGAAAGATCCAATGAAGAGCTGAAAAATACACAAATCTCAGCTCAAGGTAAGAATTAACTGCAGGATTAATAGATCCTGTCTCACGTCACACATGAGCAATTCCAAAGATTCATTAACCAGTTTCTCAGCAGATGCTACTGCAACGGGTATGCATGTGAGTTTTCAAAACAAATTAACCTATTTTTCCAACCAACCTGTTCAGAGGTGAGTCTTGCACCCAGGTCTCTCAGTCCAAGGGTAGGGACACTACCACAAGCAGACTCCTCAAAGAAGGGCTTTTAAAGAGACTCATTAAATTAGTCATCATCTCTATACCAATAAAAGCTGTTACAAAGCATCTTTGGGGCAAAAGAAAGAGCCGTACCATTGATGCGGTACTTGAGAATGGACAAAAGTATGAAGCTATTGTGACAAGCCAACAATAATTGCATGCATTAGCTGCAGCCAACACTATTGCTACAGTCAGCTCAGCACATCAAACCAAGAAAACACCGTAAAAGGTGTGGTTTCTTGCACCAAACCAAATACTGTCCAGTTGTTCTTTATCCTTGTAAAGCACGTGGTAGGAAGAAGGGCCACTGGCCACATATACGATCCAAAAGCTAAGCCACACCCCAGAACAAAACACAAGAGAACAACTAGACAATACAACATCGCAACACTGGCAGCAAGGGAAATGTGTTCAGAAATTGTACAAAACAAACATGTCAGTGAGGTTCACAGTTAACTAAGTAACGGACAAATTTCAGAAGATGGTCTAACATTTCATATTTTAAACCTCATTCACCACATTGACAGTAGAAAATGATCTGAGGTTTTTACAACTCTTATTAATATATGTCTTGAAAAGATACGAAGGCACACATCTAAAACTAAAATCCACATGGGAGCTAGTTCCAACATATGACTGCATCCAGAAAGATATGTACCTCTGCAAGTGGTGGTCCATGGTACAGCCTTCAAGATACCATGTCATAGTGTATAACAGATCACCAATTCCAGTGGTTGGCAGAATCACACTGCAGTGGCAATACACAAGCTAATCTGGGCTTCCCAAAATCTTCTACTGAGTAGACACCAACAGACCAGCTGCAATAGAACATCTCCATCAGGTATTTGCAGTTGTCTTTCAAGCAGAGGTTGTGCTGGAGAAAATGAAGTCGAAGACATTCTCAAAATTCATCGGTTCAACCTTGGCCAAAGCAACTGTGAACAAATGCAATCAGTAACTGTTGAAGACAAGCAACTGCAGAAGTTGCAAAAGACCATGGTTTGAATGGCCTGACAGTATTAAGGAAGTGCCTGAGATGACTTGGTCAATTTGGCTGTACAGAGACACACTTGGCTTTTCACAATGAGTCTTTTTCAAGAACAAATGAGCAATAAGTATCAAAAGTATTCTACCTGGAGCTCATATCTATGTTATGTAACAGTCATACGCATATTGAAAGCACAAGGTACCTAGCATCTGAGTCTGTATACTGGCCAGGGATGAATCAGGATATCTAACAACTCATGAATGCACATGAGGCATGCTAAACAGCAGCGGAGACAGCTGCCACATCCACCACTTCCAATCAATGGTTAAAGGTAGCAACAGACATAATCACAGGGAACAGGGAGGATCCCATCCTTACAACAGACTACTTCTCCAAGTTGTCTATATTTTAATGACTTAGCAATACGAGTGCAATCATATGTAACACAATCAGCACTACTTTCAACTTACTTAATGACCTGGCACAATCTGACAATGGACAAGCAATTGCTGTTCATTGTCAAACCATTTGAAGATAATAGAATTCTTGAAGTCCAAAGATTAATCCACCCAGACCCATTCCCCTACCCTATTACTTTACATTTCCCCTGACTAAGGCACCTAATCCACAACTTAGCATGGCCTATTCACCTAACTTGCACATCTTTGTGACTGTGGGAAGAAACCGGATCCCCCGGAGGAAACCCGTATCACGTTGTCAGCCCACTATCCATACTCAAACAGCCTAGCTGACCGGTGGTTATTTGGTACCAGACCACTCATCATTAAATGTCGAGCGACAAAACCCGAGTTTCACATTGCATTGCTGCATTTTTATGCAACATCAGTGGAGAAGGATCTACCATCTTCAGTACAATTTCTGCTTGAAAGGCAACTGCGAATGACCTTGCCCAGAAACCAATTGTCTAACCATTCTGAGACACAGGACCTTCTTCATCTAAGACAGTGTAGAATGAAAGAGATACACAACTAGTGAGCACATAGAGAACTACCACAGTGGTGTATTAGGCGTTGGAAATACAAATACTTGGACACTCATTTCAAAAACAATTTTCAAAAATACATAATCAGCCCAGATCATACAAAGTACCTGCAAAAAAATACAGATGTTAGATAAAAACAGAAGCCTGCCTCACAATAATACTCCACATGCCTACAGTAAATAACAATGCTCCAACATGGAAAACAGCTATTTGGTTTGGGTAATGGAGGGTGCAGAATAGAATCGCTAAGTGACATGCAAACAATGCTGTTTGCACTAGTAGTGATTGTGGACACTAGAGAGCAGTAGATATAGGGAACAATGGAGATAGAATGTGGTCCCATCCACTCCCTCCTCCTTCAGCAGTTTTGTGAGCAACAATACTTAATGAACTTAATTAAACATCAAATGAAAATTATCTCTGATCAGTTAATTTATTCTAAACATTACTACAAGATGCCTTCATGATTTCAAGTAATTTAAGAGCTTTTCTGACTGAAAGCTCAGATGTTGTTTCTTTATTCCTGCTGCATAAGCAGAACCCAGGGTAATACACATGAGCAGAGTGTGTCAGCTCTGAAAGTAATGAGGCTGCAGTGGTTGAAGTGGCAGTGGTTAAACCATATAAACATTCAACAAGAGGTCTAAATTTGATGTTGTGCACCTTTTATGCACCCCTTTCCCTACTGTGTGGTCGTTAATCTGTTGGATGAGCTGATGCTTTTCTGAGCAGCAACTAACTGCATCACATCGTGGTGGGTGTGCACTATTTTCTATATGATTTATATGTGACCAACTATAAGTAAGATGGAGTAACTCGTTAAGTCAATTCTGCATTTCAGCACACAGGTGGAGAGACTAATTAAAACCTCTTCTTTTTTGTGAAGCTCAGTTAAGCAGGGATGCTCTCCCAGATTCAGTAATCCTGCTCCACATTCCCAGAAATCAGGACCATGGTGGTTGCAGCATGTTGCATAACTGCCAGTATGTGTCTGTTGGCCAAATGAGATGCTGTCCTGGAAACACTAAAGGTTATTGTTCACTGAACAATTCCCTGATCTGTGCTTGGCACAAGGGTGCCCCAATGCCTTAAGTAATGTGTTGGAACCCAATCCAGAACTTAAACAGACTGGAACTACATTATTTTAAATAAACAAATACCTAATTCTGTGAACATGTCTCTGCATCCATAGCAGGAATGCCAAGTAACTAAAGCAAGCCACTCGCTGACCCAGTCATACTTACTAAATCTACCTTCTGGCTAATGTCACAGACCCCTCTGTCACCAACTGTGATTTTAGGAATTCCTCCCTCGGCATTGATTCCAAATCCTATGAAGCCTCATGGCATCAGATTAAAGATCCTCCTGTATTCCAGATTTCGGACTGACAGAGTGGCGTAACTTTACTAACAGCCGTTCCCATGGACTAACAGTTCACATGAAAACAAACAGCCACTTCCATTCCCACCAATATGTGTCTCAGAATGGCTAGACAATTGGTTTCTGGGCATCACTGTCTTCATGTTTGAGAGTAGACTGATACGGAAATTCATCAGTATGGATTTGTCCTGCATGTTGTCAATAGGACTCAACGTGGGCAACTTTCAACATTGCTGAGTAGATGTCAGTATTGTAACTGCTTTAGGAAGGGTGTCCCTCCCAGTTGCACTGAGGGTTAGGGGCAGAGTGAGCACTGTGCAACACATGCAGTATATTGTAAAATTCCAGAATCACACTGACTCAGAAACATAGAATGAGGTAAATGCAGATCCAAGTATGTTTTAAATGCAGCAATGTGCTACTCTTCCTGCAAAGGATTAAAACAGCTACCAGTGGAGAGATCCTGTTTGAAAGGGAGCAGTAGGAATAAACTATCATTGTTATTTTCTTTCCCCAAAGCAGCAGCTAATATTCCCGGTTCTAGTTGCACCAGAGACTTATCAATGACAACAGCGACAGTGCCTTCCTGTAATGCTGTGGTGCTAGTAGATAATCATTTGTTCACAGCACGTTGACACTGTCTGTTGTGAACATATTTGTGAATGTGACCACCATGGTAAACAAAAATAAAGCACATGCTCTATCAAGTTCAGTCTCACTCTGGGATCTGATTTGTTCAGTTTTACGATAAGATTGTGACAAGAGACCTGAAGGTCATATCTATCAGACTGGACCTGCGTCGGGTAGTGAGAGAACTTGGCTGTAGGAAATCCTATTTGGCCTCATCCTTGCCAATCTGTGTGTTGTAGATGTATCTGTTCATGAAATAACATCATGGACAGCCCTTGTGGAGACGAAGTTTTCTCTTTGCAATGAGGGCACACGCCATTATATAGTTTATAGACACATTATAGACATACTGCATAGATTGGTAACCTAGAGGCCCTGGCCTAGGGATATGGGAATTGAACTCCTACCATAGCAGATGGTGAAACTTGAACTAACTTAATAAATTAGGAATTAAAGGCTAGTCTCAATAATAATGACCATGAAATCATTCCCAAACTGCTGTAAAAACCCGTTTAATTCACTAATGTCCACTAGCGAAGGACATCGGTCATTCGTTCCTGGACTTGTTTACATGTGACTCCATACATGTTGTTAACTCTTTTGTGCCTTTGAAAAGGCTGAGCACTCCGTTTTTTCAAACTGCTCCAGAAAAATAAGTAAGAAATGGAAACGAATCAGCATCGATTTAGATGCAAACACAGTCAAACACAGCCCTGATGACCCTGCAAAACCCTCCTTTCTACTCTCTGGAGGTTTACACTAAAATTGACAGAGCTGTCTCACAGCCTCGTCAAGCAACAGTCTGACAGTTGTACTTACTAAATCATACCTTGCAGTTAATGTGCCAGATCCTACAATCGTCATTTTGGGGTACGTCCTGGCCCATTAGCAGGACAAACCCAACAGTGATGGCAGCATAGTGTTATACAGGAAGAAATTGCCCTGTGAATCTTCAATTTTGACTCCAGACCCCAAGAAGTCTGTTAACAGCACGTCAAACATGGGCAAGGAGACTCCTGTTGATTACCACCTACCAAGCGCCCTCCTTCCACCCAAGTGGATGAATCAATACTCCTCCATGTTTAATGCCACATGGAAGAGCCATTGAGGGTGGAAAAGACAGAGTATATTCTGGGTGGTGGACGTCAATGTCTATCACCAAAAGAGGTTTGGTAACACCACTATTGACCAGATTAGCTGTATCCTAACGGGCATTGCTGGTGGACTGAGTGTGTTACAGGGAATGAAGGAACCAATAAGATGGAAAAAAAACATAACCTCACCCTCACCTTGTTGCAAATGCATCTGACAATGACAGTATGGTGGAGATAAAGTCTCATTTTTACATTAAGGATTCCATCATGTTGTGACACTACCATGAAGAGATTGATTAATTTTTAGATATTAAACGTATCAAGTATTATGGAAAGAAAGGGGCGATATGGTATTGAGATAGAGTATTCCCTCATGAACTAGGGATGAATCCTGGATCAATGAATGGCACAGGAAGCCACGCAAGAAGCAGCACCAAGCATATCTAAAAATGAGGTATCAACCTGGTGAAGATATAACACCAGACTACTTCCATGTCAAACAGTTTTAGCAGTGACAGAGTTAGGTGATCCCACAATCAGAGGATCAGATCTCAGTTCTGCAGTCCTGCCACCTCCAGTTGTAAATGGTTTTAAATGTAAAATCTGTGGTGAACAATTAAATAACTAATGAGATAAGGAATGTGTACAATATGCCCATTTTTATGATGAAAGAGCACAGCACATCAATGTAAAAGATGAAGTAGAAGAATTTTCAAGTCAGGATTGCTGCAGTAGATGATCCATCTTAGTCTCATTCTAAAGTGCCCAGTCTTAGATATGCCAGTTTTCAAGAAATTTGACTCACTAAACATGATATCAAAAAATGGCCAATTGTCACAGATACTGTAATGGTTAATGGAACTAACATCATTTGGCAATTGTACTGAAGATTTGTGCTCCAGAACTAGCTAAACCCTTAGTAAAGCAGTTCCAGTATAGTTACAATACTGGCATCTACTCAGCAATATTGAAAATCACCCACGTAAGCCCTATCGACAACATGCAGGACAAATCCATACCGGTGAATTTCCATATCAGTCTACTCTCAAACATCAGGAAAGTGATGGATGGTTTGTTGATAGTGCTATCAACAGGCCTTTACTCAGCAATAACTTACTCACTGATCCACTGTTTGAGTTTCACTAGGGTCACTCAGCTCCTGACTTCATTTCAGCCGTGATCCAAGCATGGAACTTTCAGTAGTGAGGTGAGAGTGACTGCTCTAGACATCAAGGAGCCTTGACCATACTGGAGTAAATGGCAAACAGGGGGAAGGTATCCATTGGTTGGAGACAGAATAAGCATAAAGGAGCATGTTTGTGGATGTTGGAGGTCAATAATCTCAGCTCCATGACATCTCTGCCAGGTTATTCAGGGTAGTGTCTTAGATCCAACCATCTTCAGCTGCTTCATCATTGAACTTCTCTGTGAATTAAATTTAGGACTAAAGTGTTTGCAAGCAATTACACAATGTCAACAACTGCTGGTGACCCTCAGACACTGAAATAGTCATTTTCTTATTCAACAAAACTTGGACAAAGTCCAGGCTTGGACAGAGAAATGGCAAAAATACATGTGCCATACCCAAATGCCAGGTAATGACCATCTCCAACAGAAGTAATCTAACAATCACCTCTTGACATTCACATTCTTGACGTTATTGTCAGTATTCTCGGGTGGGGAATGGTCACCATTGACTAGAAACTGAAGAGGACCAAACATATAAATAATGTCACTACAATTGCAGGTCAGAGGCTGAGAATTCTGTGTGAGTAACTCAATTCTCATCTCCCCAGGTCCTGTCCAGATTCTGTAAGAGTTAGGCAGTGTGGTGTACAGTCCTGACCAGCATGACTGACTTCAGTGGCACCAATGCCAGTATTGAGGTGGAGGAGCCGGTGTTGGACATGGTGGACAAAGTTAAGAATCACACAACACCACGTTATAGTTCAACAGAAGCTCCAAAAGCTAGTGCTTCCAAATAAGCCTGTTGGACTATAATCTGGTGTTTTGTGAGATTTTTAACAATATTAGTATTGGCTCTTCCATTGAAAGCACTATTAACACTGTCAGCTTGGTCACTGGCTGTTCTTGAACAGTGGAAGGATCTGGGTCGCTCTCAGAAGTCCTTCCTTCTTTCCTCTGGGATTCTTTAACATTTTACATATAACACTCCTGACACAGCATGTCAGGAGTGTGGTAGAATGTTCACCATTATCCTTCCAAGGCAAATTAGGTTGGATAATAAATGCTGGGCTTGTTAGCCACACCATGAACAAATAACATACACACATTTCACAGCAGCAGAAAAATCAACCTTGAATTGAATTCCCATCTTCAATACCAGACTGGGTTTGCAGTCAGAGTTGAAATTTTCAAATGCCTTCAGCTGCATACCCCTCAAATCACACTCTGTTAGAGGGGTGCACTCATTGTACCTCTTCATAGTTGCTAGGTGTGAGAGGAGCATTGAATGTCACTGTTGAATGCATTGTTTACTAAAAGTAGTTAATCTTTGATCCAGTGCTGTTAATTAGATCCATCCAGTTCCTCTTGGGTTGCTAAGCAATGATTGTAATGGGATCCCCGGGGCAAGTAGCACTGGTAATCCGTGCGCTAACCCTTGATGTGCTGAAACTACCATGATTTATAGAACAGAGTACTTAGGAAAGAATGACACGATTAAATTGAGATGTGTAATTGGATCAGTCTGACACAGTGCAGGTTAGATAAATTGTTGCCTTGATAGTGTGGGCAATCATTCCACAGATCAGACCAACGGAGGTTCAATAATGAAGTGGGAAAGGGCAGGGTCAGGGCGGGGGTAGGAGGGGGAATGGGCAATCTTCCAGATGGTTGCTCATGCACTGAGAATTAAAGTTCATTTAAGGATCGAGGTTCAGTTTAGAGTTAAGTCTGAGTTTGGTTTAAAGTTAGGCTTAGAGTTAGGGTCTAGTTTGGGGCTACAATGAGGTTTAGTAGTTGATTTTGGTTTGGGGAAAGTACATTATAAGTTTAGGGTTAGGCTCAGAATAGCGTTCAGTTTCATGTTCAAGTTACAGCTTACAGGCAAAGTTCTGCTTCATGGTTAATGTTTAGATTGGGGGACAACACAGTGTAGGATACTAGTGCTCATTGCAACTGTTTTCCAGATTCTGAGAGAAAAACCGTCTAAATTTCCACCATTTTTACCCTGAAATCCCTTCATGGTACATGGAGGAGAATTTTGTAAGAGTTAGGCAGTCTGGTCTACAGTCCTGACTAGCACGACTGACTTCAGTGGCACCAATGCCAATATTGATGAGAAGGAGCTGGTGTTGGACTGGGGTGGACAAAGTTAAAAATCACACAACACCAGGTTATTGTTCAACAGGTTTATTTGAGAGCACTAGCTTTCGGAGATCCAAATAAGCCTGTTAGACTATAACCTGGTATATGATTTTTAACAATGTTAGTATTGGCTCTTCCATTGAGAGTATTATTAACACTGTCAGCTTGGTCACTGGTTGATCTATTCAGTTCTGCATGTAAACAGTGGAAGGGCCTGTGTCGCTCTCAGATTTCCTTCTTTCTTTTCCCCTGGGATTCTTTAACATCCCTCTCTCCTCCATCTAGCTCATTTACAGGAACACTGGATTTCATACTGAGAAATATCTTTATTGGTGAAATCTCACCAGGGATCTGTTTTATATCTGGAATGAGCTACAACCCAAGATGTTAGCATTGCTAGCAGATCCTGGGCAAGGTGTTATGATTCCAGTTGGAATACCTGAAATTCTCAGGCTCCTGATAAAGAAGGGATGAACTGATTCCCTTTCTTTGCTCACCTGCTCCTTTGGTTCATTGTAAAGGATCCTGTTTCTTGTTGGTACCTTTCTCCCAGACCAAATAAATTCATGTTTAAAAGGAGTCAATTTAACTAGACTTGCTTATGTTAATAAAAGAGTGACTTTATTTATTACTAAATGCTAAAAGAAATATTAATGCAACTCACGTTCATATACGTTAGGAATGGAGACGAAACAAAATGTTATGGAAAAGACATACAGATGAGTCTCTGAGTCATTTGTGAAGAGTAGTGAACATTGTGGCCATTGCAGTGGATGTTACTATTAATCAATTGCATAGTCAATTTTGAGATTCCTGGTTTTACAGGCTGTTTAAAATTCCTTTGCCCTGGCTCTTTCCAGCATTGGTAACTGGCAGAACTCGGAGCAGTGAGGTTCTAATTCTTTACCTGCAATGCAGGGATGACTAATAGATGATTGCTTGAATATTATGTTCACCGATTCTTGACCTCAGGCTATTACACATGATTACCTCAGCTCACTAGCAAATACAGCCTAGGCTCATTCTGACTTTTAACCCTATTCTAGTGTACTCGGGTAAGGGCACAACTCAAAGCATGCTCCAACTGCTGTCTTTATCTTCCAGCATGTTCACAGTCTGGGATACTCACAGGAGATTAACATTCAGTTTTAATGCATTTTCCTCCTTTGAGGCTTCTTTGACACCTGCAGATATGATATTCCAGAATGCCTCTCCAGATAGCCTGTGGATTTAAAACTTCAGTCACTTTGGCTTTATTGGTCCTCTTTTCAAAACACATGTTGGGATTTAAAGGTTTGCTATGTTTCAGTAATTCAGGGTTATGGTCTGTTTTATGACAATGGGTCAGGCCTGGCATTAACTTGGAAGACCTTTGCTGTGTTTAACACCCTCCATTACCTTCCATATGATACACACAATTATGTTTTGTATCACTGTGTGTAATATACCCATGTGCTACTTGTATGTGACACATTCCATTACCCTGAGTGTGACTCTGTGTCTAACACAGTCCATTACTTTGTTTGTGACACATTCTGTGAATTTGTGTGCTGTCATGTGTGTAACACTGCCTGTTTGATATCCTGTTCGTGCTCCTGTTCCTCACACTGAGTATATTTCAATACTTTGTGAATGACTCAGACTAATAAAGTCCCCTGTGACTCTCTGTAGCTCTCCATCTGTGACCAGTTTGGAGCAGAATAAAATTATATTGCACTTTGAATGTGAAAAGTTTAATTGAAGGTGACACCATGAAATCCATCTTTAATTAAAAACCCTTGTGTTCAAATATTAGGTGAGCAAAAATCTAGTAAATGTCACATTCTGCAGATTTGGGATAATACAGAAAGGAACTCCATCATTACTTCCAATCCCTGGAGTCACCCTCTCAGGGGCATTTCTTAAAGCAGTGTCTCTAACTTATCATTCTGTGATAGCTACAATCTCAAAAATCTAGGGTCTCATACTCCATGTTACCCTCGCCTGCACTCTAAGACTGATTTCTTGCATGGATGCAATCTACCACATCAAAACACTCCCCTCACCCCAGGGCTTAAACATTAGTTCACAACGCTCTCTTATCTCTCAGGCAGTTGTGCATCAAGAACCACTCCAAACAATCAGGCACAAAATTAAAGTTGACATTGCAGACCTGAGGGGCCATCACACTGTCAAAGATGTCATCCTAAAATTCAAACTTTAAACCAAGGCCGATTTGGCCCTCCTACGTGGACATAAATTATCCCACAGCAATTCTCAAAGAAGAGCAGGGAAGTTCTCCCTGGTGACCTGGTCAATATTTATCCCTCAACCAGTTACTGTCACATAGTTGCTGGTAAGAGCTTGCTGTGAGCAAATTGGCTACTGCATTTTCTAATTTACAAAAGACTTAAAGAAAAATTTAAAGAAAAAGACACTTTATTGGGTGGAAAGCATGTTGGCTGTCCAGAGACATGGATAGTTATGGATGTATAAGATCATTCTTCCTTTTAGCTTGGGATCTTCCTTTGTGCAATATCTCTATATGTTACATCAGTGAATGTGACTTGAAGAACGTGTGACACTGTAAGGTTTATCTGAGGGATGGGATAGGGTACAGTTTATTGGCGTGACTTCCTGGCCAACCATTTCTCATCTCTGTAAACCTAATTGTTTTAATAAGTGTCTTTCACTAATGCTATGAATCCTGGGGTAGCACTATTTCCTTGGCTGTTGCCATGTGAGAAAATACTTCAGAACCTCTTATTTGGAAAAAGATGAAACTGAGAAAGATAGAAAAGGTAAGAAAGACACAAAAGAAGGACAGCAAAAGTTAAAAATAGGAATAGATGGGTGATCATTCCCTCTGATCCACATGTTAGATACTCTGCATTGCTTTGAGCCAGTTTAGGTATTAGTTTGAGGTGATGCCTTAGGTAAATGACTGATGACTGAACATCTCACAGCTGGGATTTGTGAGAAGTTGAAACTTCTGTTGAGATAGTGTTTCCAGAAAGACATTTTCTGGAATGTTCCAGTATTATGCATTGCTATACAACCATGTAAACATATTGGATAACTGTCCAACTTTAATTTCTTAACTTATAGCGTTATTCAATAAATTTCATAGCCATAAACTTACTCTCCCTAGCTGTTTTTGTAACTCCGTGTGTAGAGATTTGAAATTCTCAGTTTACGTGAGATGCTTTTCTCTTTACAACTCATTACAACTGTTAATTTTAGTAGAAAGGATAATTGTGCTAGAGTTATCTATATCTATGTTTAAATAAGTTGTCCCTCCATTTATACAGAAAATATTGGAAAACCTAGCAAGGGAGGTTGAATCTATGGAGAGAAAAGTAGTGAATGGTGTTTTACCTCCCACAAGTCCTAGGCGATGGGGTTGGAGCCTGAGGACTGGGGAAATGCCTGGAAGCCAAGCAAAGAAGGCTTACTGTAGCTATCCCATCAACAAGACAGTTTCCCAGAAGTGAAATGCCAGCGGCCCAACAGCCCACTGAATGGGGCAGTCAAGCAATTGGTCCAATTAAGTGCAATGTTGTTGGGCGGCTGGTATCTTGCCGGTGGTGCAGTAGCCCCCCTGCTAATGGAAAGGCCACCAATTAACTGAGACAGCCCCTCCCTCAGCCTCCCAAGGAGGCCATCAGTTTGAGTCATCTTGGTGTGGAGAGCAGGTTGACAATGGGAATGATGCCTCCACAGCCCCAACACCTTCACTGGTTGGGTTTCCCTTTTGTGTTTTGGGACCTGCTGGTCTCATATACACATTGACTTAATGCGCAGCCTTCAAAGCTCTTTTCACTGGTTCTCTTGATGGCACTGTCACTGTTCCAGAGGAGCCAGGACTCTAATATGGTTTGCACAGTGGAAAGTTCATTTACCTTCCTCAATTAGCTGCCTCCTCCTTCTGCTGTCAGTGTCAGGAACTGTCCCAATTCCTGCCAAATACCAAAAGATCATCCCAACAATGGAAACATCACTGCTCCAGCAAAATTTCACAGTCAAAAAATTGGGGTAGTTCAGAAGAAGGCCATTGTAAATGCAATGATCCTCCAAATGAGTATTTCATTTCATGCTATTTTCCTGTTTTTCTCCACATAAACCTGCTTCATTGTTCAAATTTTCAAATAACAGATTAATTCCCTCTGCAATGTCTCAATTAAACTTGTCTACATCACACTCACAGACTATGACCATTTATTTTTTCTCCTAATGGTTTTGCTTCTTTAGCCAAATTCTTCAAACCTGAGGTCCGCTTATTGGTCCTTTCATGTGTGAAAACATTTCTTCCCCATCAGCTCTGGCCTGACCACACACCGCCCCCCCCCCCTCATAATTTTGAATATTTCTGTCAAATTCTGTCTCAGTCCTTTCTTCCTCAAGGAAAACAACCCTAATAGTTTCAATCTGTCTTCATAACTGGAGGTCATCATTCCTCAAACCATTTCACTTGAATCTTTTCTGTACTCTCCCCAGCGCCTTCACAACCTTCCTATAATGTGGTGCCCAGAACTGGACCTCCAACGGCTTATACTGGTTCAATTTTCCCAGGAAAGTGGAGCCCAAAACTAGAGCACATAGATTTAAGGTGAGAGGGGAAAGATTTAAAAAGGACCTAAGGGGTAACTTTTTCACACAGGGTGGTGCATGTATGAAATAAGCTGCCAGAGGACATGGTGGAGACTGGTATAATTACAACATTTAAAAAGCATCTGGATGGGAATATGAATAGGAATGGTTTAGAGGGTTATTGGCCAAATGCTGGCAAATCGGACAAGATTAATTTTGATATCTGACCAAAGGGTCTGTATCCGTGCTGTAATCTGTGACTGTATGACTATAAATAATAAAACATCGATTCAATATTTTACGTCAATGACCTCTCTCGTGGTTATATCCCTTTTCGGTATATGGGAAGCCATTGGAATATCATGCAATTGTCTTATTCCACTGTTTAATTGAATTAGCACACACCTCTCAGCCCCATTTCCTTTGCTCTAATTCCTTGCTCTATTTAAACCCCTTGTTCTTATTCCATTTCAAATCCATTATCTTTCTCTTTTTTCCACACTGCCTGCTTGCCCTGCCCTTACTCTTTACACTTGTAATCTCTCATAATCTCCATTAATTATCCAAATTAACCCTTTGTCACTTAAAGTGTTGGTATTATTTGACTCAAATCTCTCTTCTACCAAGTCACCAAATTCACCCACAATTTATAGATCACTCAGACATTAGCACTTCTTGCAATAAGTAACTATCGTGATTCAAAGATAAATGAAGGATTAGTTCACTGAGTTGGAAATCTGAGGTCCTGAAAGCTACACTTGTGCGTCAGCACAAATTCCGTTCAACTCATTATATAGATAAAAGGATGTGGACCAAAGACAAAGCAAAACAAATTGGTTTCCTGACAAAGAAAACCGGGGAAGATCACAAGAAGAATTGGACCTTGTTCTCAATATTAACATTTTAAATTCTCAACATTCGCATCATAAATCCAACCTTGAAAGTGAAATGATGTTAGTGTTGATCCATCTGTTATCAAACCCTCCTCTCCAAAATCAAATTATTCAAACAAAACTCATTTCAAATTTCCTGAGCTCACATTTTCAGTGACGATATAAGTTTAGTACTATATAATTATGATCTTGTTCTGTTTTGTTTTCAAAAGCTGCTCTTCAGCTCATCCCAACTGCACCTCCCTCGGTTCTATTCCCTTTAATAGGCCATTCACAATAAAAAGCTTGAGCCCTGCTTTTATCACCCTCGTTAATTTGCTGCTTGCTTCTGTCTGTTGGGTGTAATCTTAGGCAAACAGGTCCCCTTCGTAAAACTTGACACTTTCTTTATCATGCAAGACAGCTCATTAAAAGGAGAAAACTCTTTGAGCTGCTTTGATAATTCAAAGATTCACATATTTTTGCATAATTACCGCACTTAGAGATAGAGCAGAAAATGAACTCATTGTTTGCGAACAATTTTATAAGTTTCTCTAATCTTAATTACCCACTTCAAACCAGCTCTCTGTCTTTCTGATGAAGTGGATGGTGGTGGTGGTTGTAGGGGTTGGGGTGTCCAGACAATAATCATACAATCAGATGACCCCATTAACACTGAGGACAGGTTCAATGCAGGTTGGATATAGATTTAAATCCCCTCTAAAATATTTTTAATCACTTGTTCAGAGATATTATTACACACCCTTAATGCAGGTTGGCTCCAGACCTCAGTGCACCGAAAGGACATGGATTTTCGAATACCCCTCTATTATCTCCAATGGGCAGTCTGTGATTAATGAGCTTGGCATTTCAAAACTTTTGTCTGAAGTTAGAGGCTGCAATGTATTTGCTTGGAGTTGAGATACTGGCATCAGATCAGGCCATTAATCTAGATCCAAGTGGGACTCCCTGTTTCCCCAGACTCTCAAAGGCCCTGTTGTTACGTGGAGATTAATCTTCTGACAGAAAGGAGGCATTTCAGTTTCTTTGATAGGAGAAGTGCAACTCACTATGGACCAAAATTTTGAAAAAAATGAAGGGCTGAATTTTCCTGAGTCTCAAGTGAGGTGAACAATGGTGCATCAGTTGAGAAAATATAGTGTGAACAGAAAAATTAGATTCTTGATAAAAAGGTCTGGTTTTTCAACTTGTAGTTTTAACACCTTGATGCGAATCTCGCTAGTGGATGAAGAGTGGCCACTTTACATACATTAACATTTCATTATTACCTAATTTTGCCTCATTAATAACACAATTGGCTGTTTTCCTGGATAATGGAGAGAAAGTAGACCACGACAATCCCTGACATGAAAGTCTGAGTGGATACTTGGTAGCTGCAATCCATTGGTACCTTCTCTGTGTATCCTCATAGCCAGCATTATCCAGCCTCATCGCACACTCCATGGATTGCGAGTGCCTATGCTCTCTGATCACTGAGGTTGGCTTTGGTAAAGTACTGGCGTCTCCACATTACCATGACACATTTTTGACTCATTTTTATTACAATTCATCACTTCATTACTTAGGACCTCACTGATACCTCACATTGCAATGATTCATGCCTGGCCATTTTGTGTATAGGGACAGGAACCCATCTCTCATATATTGGGAGAGTGTTCATCTGAGGTTTCAATACTTGCTTTCTTAGCACTCACTCATTTTGTACCTTCTTAGATGCTCACATCTCTTCCTTGCACTGCATTTTAACACAGGCGAACAGCTGAGCAGCTTATCATTTTTGGCAACAATGAATGCAATATTGAGAGTGTAAGACCACGAACCGTTGTAAGAGATGAAGAGTTTGAGTGGCTGTGACATAGAAGGGAAGGAGATGGTGGTGTTTACCCTTGCAGAGTGTGTAGGTCATTAACTTTCTTCCTGCACTGCTGCACATTCCCCTGTATTGACCCACGTGGCTACTTCAGGCAAGACTGGCAGTGTTTGACGTGACTATGCAGCTGAGGCATATATTATAATGCCAGCGGAGTCAATGCCAGAAAGTTCTGGCACAGGCAAACATTTCACCGCTACTGAGTGCAAGCTGTGAGCTTAAGGTAACTACCCAAAATATGGGCTGAGGAATTTCAAGTGTGCCTCGTTTATAATGACTCCCTGATGAAGAGATTAAATTTTCCAAAGGCCTCCAATAGTGAAATGTCCATTTTCAAAGACGTTCCTAATATTCAGGCATCCTCTTTCAAAGAGGTCCTGATGACAAGCTGAATGCAGAATTGACAGTAGCAGTGCCCACTGAGGGACCTTTAATAGATTTTCCTCTTGATAGGGTTGAGGATTGTCTGCACTAGTCAGCCTGGGTAAATGGATCAGCTTCTATGTTGTATTTAACCCTGGACCAAATGGTAGGAGGCTAGAACTGACCCCACATCTTTAAAAAGGCAACACTGTAGCTGGAAGGCACAACCGAGATAGATTCCTATCATTAATATCGGGATATAAATCAGCACCTGGGCATAGAGGAGAGTCCAGAGAAGGGTCAGCACTGTGAAGGAGATCCTGTCCAGTTATATTAATGAAAAGAGAATCAATTGCATTCTTTTATTGATGTGCAACTCTCAATCCTAGCTCCTCATGACCTCCCACTGCTTAATTTATCTTATACAACTTGCTCAGGTAATGTTTACCAGCCAGATGATGCATTGCAAGGTTAAATATCTATCTTACTGATGGAAACCTGCTAGGTCAGTATCAGTATTGACCTCTTGTTGAGGTTATAATCAGTATGTTCAGAGCTAAGGGTGAGCTAATTGAGTCAAGCTGATAGGACAGGCAGAAACAGACTGATGCCTTAAAAGCAACAAGATTTTCTATCAGGAAAAGCCCTGGATTCAAATACAACCTACCCTAGAGCTGTGTAATAACATCTCTGGATAGGTTGAATAGAAAGTATCTATGAACAATTGTAATGAAGCGTCCAACAGCTGCTGGTGGTCATAGTGAAGCTCAACAAGGGAGCTTGTCTACCCTTGGACCCTCCCAGGAGGAAGAGGAGTTTCTGTCAGGCTGGGTAAGGAGCGGGAATCCTCGAGGGAGTCTGAGACAAAAGGTTCCTCAATTAAGACACACAGCTACAGATTTAATCCAATGTAAACATTTTCTCCCCCTGGTTTGAAAACTTCTCTGAATGTATGGTAGTGGAATAAGGAACATCAACTTCATAGTCTTCAGGCCATCTGCATGTTTAAATCTCTTATTACACAAGGCAATCAGGGGATGGTTTATGGGCCAACTTCCTCACTTCCTGCCATATTCTTCAAAACTTCAACCGGAAAAATATAAACACTACTTCTTACCTCATAAACATTCATGAATGCATGAATCGTATTGCCACACAATTAAAGGAACATTTATAACATAAGGATTTATAGATCAGTCAGTCCTTCACCTTCCTACACTCTTGGTTTGATTTTATTAGTTGAAGGCATGAGAGCATTGCTGGCTAGGGCAGTATTTATTGCTCATCCCCAATTGACCTGGAGAAGTTGGTGGTGTCTCACCTTGTTGACGCCTACAGCCCATGTGATGCAAGTCCACCCAAAGTGCTGTTAGAAAGGGAATTCCAGGACATTGAGCCAGTGTCAGGAATGCAACATTACTACAGTTCTAGGTCAGGATGGTGTGTGATCTGGAGAAGAATGTGCAGGTAATGGCCTTCCCAGGCACATGCTGCTCTTGTCCTTCTCGGTCGCTGTGGCTGACAGGTGCTGCCGATGGAGGCTTAGCAAATTTGTTCAATGCATCAAGCATATGGTGGACATTGGATCCACTGTACACTAGTGGTAGAGGGAGTAAAAGTTTCACGTGGTAGATGATGTGTTGATCAAGCATGCTGCTTCGTCCTCAGTGGGACTGAACTTCTTGAGTGACATCTAAGCAAGTGAAGAATACATGAACAGCCAGATTTGAGGAGTCTTAGACAGATGAGGACTGGATGATCCTTGCCAGTGCAAACTTAAATATTTGTAGTAGGTGTTGCAGCATTCATTGTCGAGCAGGATTGCATGTAAAGCTTTTCTATTAAGCGTCAGTCTCATGTGATCTGACATTATTGTGTGGTGCCAATGTTGCTTGTCACTTATCAGCTCATACCTAATGGAATCCAAATCTTGCTATTTTGAACACAGACTGCTTCAGTATCTGAGGACTCACCAATGTTGTTAATCATTGTGCAATCATAAAGTAAACAACCTACTTCTGACCTTATGATGGAGGGAAGGTTCTTGATGAAGCAGCTGAAGATGATTGGGCCTAGGATGCTATCCTGATGAACTCCTGTAGATTCAGGTATTTCTCTGACGTGGTTTCTTTTGTCAAACAGCATGACCAGTATGATATGGTCTGAGTGTTTCCCTATGTATTAGCCCAGGTAATATATATCATAAAAACTGATTACTTGTTGAGACAGATGTCTTGAAGTTTATTAGCACCATTAACTATTTACACTGTTACAAAATTCTCAAACTTACACAGTCTAGGTTCTACATTTACAGTAAAGTCATGTAATTGTATCATCAGTAATAATACTCAAGGCTGACTGACTGACTATAGTGTGCTTGAGACTGCTGAAGGGAAGGCAAGATCCTTTATACAGGAATGACATATGTCATGATGTCATCTAACTGCCTTGAAGGTCATTTGTCTTTCTGGCATCTAGGCAATAATAGTGTTCTCTACAACAGTTGAATAAGAAAGGCATCCAGTGCTTCCTCAGAAACTTGCTCAGTGGATATTTTCCCTTGCTGTTCTTTTAATTTCATAGAATCACCGAATCCCAACAGTGTGGAAGCAGGACATTTGCCCCATCAAGTCCACACAAACCCTTCGAAATACATCCCAGCCAGACCTGTCCCCCCAACATTTCCCATGGCTAATCTACTTAGCCTGCATTTCCTTGGGAACTATGGGTAATTTAGCATAGCCAATCTACCTAACTTGCACATCTTTGGACTGTGTTTACATTTGTTTACATTTTCACAGTCCTCCATCACAGTATCTTTATTTTCTTTTGTTACATCGTTTCTGTTGTGTGAATCCTTCACTGCTTGATAGTGCTGTATGACTGTAGATCATTGGGATTTGAGTTTTCTTTTAGGTAGTTAGATTTTTTCCAACTCTTGTTGAATTTTAATATTCTCAAATTTTATTTGATGCTCAGTATTAAGCTGTTCTATGATATTCTTCAATTCTAGGAGCTCTGTGGTTTAGCCCTCTGCTCTTTTGCTAAAAGTAAATTTGAGTTCTTCCAAAGAATGCTGACGAGATTCAATTGCAGACCACAGCTTATATTTTCATAGATAAATAACCTCAGAGTGTTCAATATTGGCTTGATTCAATTTAGATTGAAGAGTCTCAATCTTCTGTGAAAGCTTTTTCTCACTGGCAGCTTGTAGTTGTTGAGCTACTTGTTGCAGGGCTATTTCTGAGGTTTCATGTTTTTCTTCAAATGTTTTAAGTCCATTTTGATGTCCTTTGTTTTTCTGCTGTAAGCTTAACTCATCTCGAGTTGATCTCTGCTGACAGACATGAGGTACTGTCCACACTACCTGTAACACCCATGCTCAGACCTTTTTCATATGAAGGAGATTTTTAATCAGACTGTGATCATTGCTGCAGTCGCATGTCATTACTGGCTTCAGTGGAATGAGCAATCAAACGTCATCTCCATCATCTCCTTCAACAAAAGGCTCATTCTTCTCAAAAGAGTGGACAAAGTGGTAATTAAAATCATCATTTTCAGCCTTTTACACACATGAGGTTGGATCCCTCAAAACCAACACGCAGACCACACACTGATTGTATATCGATATCACAACCTTAGTGGGCGGCACGGTGGCACAGTGGTTAGCACTGCTGCCTCACAGCGCCAGAGACCCGGGTTCAATTCCCGCCTCAGGCGACTGACTGTGTGGAGTTTGCACATTCTCCCCGTGTCTGCGTGGGTTTCCTCCGGGTGCTCCGGTTTCCTCCCACAGTCCAAAGATGTGCAGGTCAGGTGAATTGGCCATCCTAAATTGTCCGTAGTGTAGGTAAGGGGTAGACGTAGGGGTATGGGTGGGTTGCGCTTCGGCGGGGCGGTGTGGACTTGTTGGGTCGAAGGGCCTGTTTCCACACTGTAGGTAATCTAATCTAATCTAAACCTCGTTCAGGGGAATCTTAGATGGATATCATACCTGTGAAAACTTACAAATGGTTATTAAATATTCACTAAGTGCTAATGCATGGCAGAGTGGGATCTCACTGGTCTCAGACTTCACTGAACCCTTCTTCCATCAGATGTTAGACCCATGTGATTTGATGTCGATAGTCAACACTGATAATGTAGTCCAGCAATTAGCATACAGCTATTAATCTCAAATACTCGCGTTTTACTTCTGACTTGTGTCTTCTAGATATTGGACAGGCTTTTGTAAATCAGGTGGTCAATTATTTGTGCAATATTCCCAATCTTGCCCTACCCTTGTAAATACTATTTTTTTAATGTCTGCTCCAGTTCAGTTTCTGGTGAATGGCAATCCCCAGGATATTGATAGTGACGGATTCAATTATGGTAGTTATGTTAAATATCGAAGGAAGATGATTAGAGTTTCTCTTATTGAACATGGTCATTACCTAACACTTGTGTGCTCCCCAAACCTGAATATCTAGGTCTTTTGAGAAAATTAACACTCAGAAAATCCTACTAATAGTTGTAGTGATTCATTTTTTGAAGATGGTTTTCTTTTTGTATTTTGCTGTGAATGAAATACAAAATGTGCTTTCCTAAAATACAAAGTCATTTCCTATCACAGCTTTGGCTGTTCCTCTCCTGAAGGTATTAAATTTCACTGGTGTCCACTTTCACAAGTATCAATGTTTTCCGTCTGTCTTTGTAAATGAACCTGTGGAGGATGAATATTAACAGGTTGGTAAACATTTGGAGTCTGCTGACAGTTAGGACCAATCCATTTTTCATCCACAATCACCTGTCAGTAGGGGATCACTGGGGGTTAACCATCAGGGTTGTACTAAACCATAGTAAAGTGGTACCTTCCCCAATGAATGTCCTTGTGGGGCAGTGGTAATATCCCTGCCTCTGGCCAGCAAGTCTGGGCTCAGGTCCCACCTGTCATGGAATTAAACCTAACACAGAGACTCTGGTGCAGTGGTAGCGCCCGACCTCTTGACTGAAATATCTAAGTTCAAGTTCTTCATCAGTTTGTGATGACCGTGGAAGTCTGTCATAACATGTTCCCCAATGCAACCATGGCAGACACTAAAAGGCTTAAAAGATATGAGGAAAAGTGGGAACATGCTATTGACCATAAATTAATGATGGAACAGGCTCAAAGGCAGAAATATCCCTGCTCCTATTTTCTCTGTTTCTACATTTCTAACTAGCCCAACGGGGAATACTTTGGGACCTGTGTGAGAGAGTGTGCAAAGTTTTGTGTATGTGTGTGTACAAATATGTATGTAATGCTATGAATGCTCATATGAGAGTGTGCAAGTGTAGATAAGGCCATGTAAGTGTGTAACTAAGGGTGTATATGGCCATATGTCTGATTGTGCATACTTTCCTGGGCACAGATGGATATATTCATTTCTGTAGCATCTAGTAAGTTAAGATGCTGTTCCTTCGCCCTCTGGCTCCAAGGCTTCATTCTTCTCAAGGCCCACATTTGTCAAGCTAATTAGAGTAGACTAAGTTGAGATGTCAGAATTAGAACTGTCCGAGGAGCAATCTGCCAACCTTAATTTTACTGAAAAACATTGACTTTTTAAATATCATTTGGGATCTATTGCAAATATACATTTGATGATTGTGGAAAGATATACACTTAAAATACTTCAATGTTCGTGAACCTCTATTTGCAATTTTATTATCTTTTATTAGAAAATTGCTTCTTAATTTATAATCTTGAATTCAATGGTTCAACAACCTGATAGGGAGTGAATGCGTTTTGTGTGTCATGGTGTAGATTTCAGGCTGTCGTAAAAACCCATCTGGTTCACTAATTTCTTTTCCGGTGTTGTGAATACATAGTTCTTAAAAAATAACTGTGCAAAAGAAACTGGGGAAAAAAATGAAAAGATTTTGATCATTTCTGGGTTTCAGAGGGCTTGCCATTGACTACGTGGAACTGAAAACTCAAAAGGTTAAAATATGTGGTGGTTCACATATTGTTTACAAAAGGTCAGATAATTTTGTGGAGAAAGGGTAATCCACTGTATTAAGAGAGACAAGATGTACTTGAAAGCTTTAATTTCTTGACAAGCTTGGTTTGGAAGAGATATAGCCTATTTGCTGAAGGTTGCTGAGCAACACCGTGTCAGGACTGGTTCCTGCCTTTTTCCCAGGAGCACCTGCGTTCCACTTGTCAGTGGAAGACCTCCAACAGCTTGCAGCAGAAAGATCTCCCTCTCCTCGAAAAATAAGACAAAACTCTAAAGTAGAGCCAGCTGCAAGGATCTATTAGGTGATATTTTAGTCAAGTAATTAAATAGTGAGATTTCTGAATGCACTCATCTCAACCCAAGAGTGATTAGAAGATCTCATTGATTTTGTGGATGGCAATATTTCAATCTCATTGACTTTTCAGGTTTGGACTCCATTCTATTCCTCCCAGCTATGTTTTGCTTGTACCTTGTTGATTTTGCTCTCAGCAGAGCAGATCCATTTTCTCACTTTCACATCTTTATTTACATCCATCTTACACCTCTATCGCTCCTTTACCACCATTATCACTCCTTTTGTCTTTTGGTCTGGGCAACCTTACAATCTGTTCCTCTCACTCTTCCTCTCCCTCTTTTGTCAGCATTAAAACACCAATTTCAAGCCCTTTCAGTTCTGACTAAGAGTCATGGTGGACTCAAAGTACTGTATTAACTGTTTCTCTCTCCACAGATGCTGCCAGACCTTTATTTGTGTGAATGTGTACATTTGGGTTTAAAGGGTACTATTTTATTTGCAAATAATATTTAAGGTGCCTGTCAGTTCTGCCACTTATTGTAAGAATGAGGTTGCTTGTGATATATTGGTTATTAACTCAAAAACAGCTATCACCTCAGGTAATTCTTCCATTCTGAATACTATCAAATTAACCAGTTTGGGTTGTAATTAAAACATTTACACTTTTGGCACAGTTTGTGGAGTTTCATGACCAGTGCACTCCCCTCAGAGTTATAACACTGGATAAAATGTCCAGACCTGACCCAGTCTGATCTCTGTGTGATGTGACTGATTCGTAATTGTCCTTTGAAATGCCACTGAGTTTTACCAACCAGAATGAGAATAAAATTTGAGGCATCTCCCGCAGAAAACTAGGCACCTGAAACAACATGAAGCAAACATAATTACTGACACTGCAACATCCTCCTTACTAAAACATGGAAAGTTGTGCTAAATTTGTGAAAAGGTCTCCCACAGCCTAGACAAGCAACAACCTGATACAATCAAACTCAGCAAATTGTACCTTACAGACAATGGCTATTCCTGGGCTTGACCTGTAACACAAGCAAAACATACCCACCAGAGGTGGCTACACAATGGTGTACAGTTTTGAGAGAGTTGTCAGGCCTCAAATATGACTGGAGATCCTGTGAACTACCACAGTATCAGGTCAGACATGAGCAATAAACCTCTTGCTGACCTCCTTCCCTTGGTCGATGAATTAGTATACCATGCTGAATGCCACTTGTAAGAAACACAGAGTAAAAAGGCACAGACAGTACTCTGGATGGGCACTTCAACGTCCATTACCAAGAGTAGTTCAACACAACCAGTACCAATCAAGATGTCCAGGTCCTGAAGAATGTCTTGCAGGTTAAGGGGTGACAGAACCAAGAATAGGAAAAGAAATCTACTTGACCTCAGCCTCACCAATCTAAATTTTTCTGATCCATCTGTCCAGGCATTACAGGAGTGAGTGACCATTACAGACTGTGGAGGTGAAGTCCCACCTTCACTCTGAGGATATTCATCATCATTCTGTGTGGCACAATTATTACATCAAAATAGAAGAGATCTAGTAACTCAGACTGAATATCCATGAAGCACAGAGTGATGTTCCTGTATGGCTACAATCCTGGCTACCTGAAAAAAAGAGAATATTGCCCAGATATGTCCTATTCACAAAAAAACAGAACAAATCCAATCCGAATTCTTACACCTTCTCTGACTGGTCTTCATCAAAATGTTGGTAGGTGTCATCAACAGTGCTGCCAAGTGTGCTTTCACAGAAATAATCCGATTACTGATGCTCAGTTCAAATTCTGCCAATGCCACCCAGCTCTGAACATGGGGGAAGAAACGATTAATTCAAGAGGCGAAATGAGAGCAATTGCCTTTGATATTAAGGCATCTTTTGACTCAGGATGGCATCAAGCAATCCAAGCAGATCTGAAGTCTGTCAGAATCAAGGGGAAACTCTCCATGATTGGAATCATACCAAACACCAAGCTTGGAGAACTCTCAACTCTAAGATATCACTAGGCATTACTCAGGGTAGTGCGCTCAGCCAAACTATTGTCAGGGATATCATTGGACTGGTAATCTAGAACTCCAAATTAATACCTAAAGACATTGGCATGAATTCCACCATGGCAGATAATGGAATTTGAATTTAATAAAAATCTGGAATAAAAAGAAACTAACCTAGTGCTGACCACGGAACTAATTGTTGGAAGAACCCATCTGGCTTACTAATGTGAAGGAAATCTGGTACTCATACTTGGTTTGGCTTATATGTGACTTCAAGTCCACTATAATGTAATTGACTCTTATTTGCCCTCTAGATAATTAGGAATGTCCAATAAATGCTGGTAATGCTCACATCCCATGAATGAATAAAAGAAATGGTCAGAAGTGGGGTACTTGTTGATGATTGCACAATATTCAACACTTGTCATAACTTCTTGGATGCTCACACTCTCCGTGCCCACATTCAACAATGTCAGGGTAACATTCAGGAATGGGTTGGTAAGTGGAAAGTAACATTCCTACCACCCAAGTGTCAGGTAATTGCCATCTCTAGTAAGGATGAATCAGACCGTCATCTCTTCATGTTCAATGAGACTATCATCACTTAATCATTTTCTATCAAAATTCTGGCATTACCATTGACAAGAAACATCACATAAATATTGTGGTTTACAAGAGAAGGTCAGAGACTGAATTCTGCACTGAGCAACTCACATCCTGACTCCCTAAACTTGTATACAGATCATAACTTATAAATCAATAGTTTTCGCTTGTCAGGTTGAGTGCAGCTCCAACAACACTTAAGAGGGGTGAATACTCAGAGGGAATGAACTCATCCAGGTCATAGCAGCCTGGTTGATTAGTACTCTATCCACCATTTTACATTTGCTGCTTCCACCACTGACCACAGTGCACTGCTATAACTCAGCAAGTCACATGACATTTATAATTGGAATTAACTCAGCATCCCTTAACTACCACTAGGTCAAAATCATAGAACTTCCTCCCTTATAGCTCTCTGCACCAAAGAAATGTAGAGATTCAAAAGGTGGCTCACCATGGCACAAAGACAATTAGGAATGGACAACAAATATTGCCCTTTTGAATGAGACTCACATATTAGAAACAAACTAAAAACGTATGTTACATTCTTTACATAAAGTGATTCGACTGATGATGGCTCTTTCATTTAATTCAAACAATACAATACACCTTTATACAAAATTAGTGAGCGTATTACGCTTACTCACATCAATAGGCCAACTTGCAACACTGAAAAACTTCATGTCCCTCTATAATTCTCATCTAAATATAGTCCAAATATTAACATTGACCATTAAATGCCTGACACAAAGGTACAGCATTTCTGCTATGCAAAGATACTTGCAGAGAGTGTGCTGTGGGAAATGGTTGGGCAGGCAACTTTTGATCTTCCTTCAAATTAATTTTTCCAGATGAATAATCATAGGGTGTAGGCCTATAATTTCCCAAGGGCGATACACACTGGCCCTTGCTGTGAATACCTTTACAATCGTTCCACACATGTTGGCCCCAGGGTAAGTCATACTGATTATCTGGATCCCATACTGATAATGGATATCCATAAAAAACATCAACATCTTCAGCACCAGGAAAAGATTTTTCCCTTAGGGGACAACTTCACCTGCTATCCTTGAAATGTAATGTTACTTTACGGCCCTGTCTGACTTTGTGGTTGTTTAGCTCGGCATGATCCCATAATACCTTTAGAAAAAGGATTCTGTGCTCCTGACAGCAGTAACTTGCAACTATAAGCAATTTTAATGTTGTACATCATACAAAGGTGCTTCACAGAAGAAAGACTGTCCCTAAGTGAAGGAAAGAGACAATGATACAGATGACCAAAAGCTTTGTCAAACTAGAATAAAGATGTAGAGATGGAAATATGCGCTAATGAAATTCATGAACTCAGGCTCCAAAATGCTTAAGACAAGCCTATCAACAGTGAAGCGAAGGGATTCAGGATACGCTTTTTCAAGGGTCATAGAATTTTCAAGGGGTTGTGAGCTTGATGCAGGTTACAGAGATGGAGAAGTGAGGGGGGGGGGATTAGAATAGAGGGAAAAGACATTCAAATTCTCTGTGTCAGTGCACCAGGGATTGACGGGGGTTACTGAGCACACATCACGGATTTGGCTTGAGCTCGAGTTCATGAAGGGTGGAAGGTGAGAACTCATTGGGGATAGGCAGATCTAGAAAGAACAAAAGTATTGTTGAGGGTTTTAGCAGCAGTTAGAGTAAGGCTGTGTGCTCCTGGTCAACATTCTTACCCAAATCAATGGCACCAAATACAGATTTGCTGGTCAGCATCTCCTTAATTTTGAAAAACCATTGCATGCAAGATGGTTGCTGTGCTTATACACTGCAGTGGACTGCAGCAGTTCAAGAAGGCAGCTCACTAACTCCTTCCCAAGGGCAACTAAGGATGGGCAATAAATGCCAATGATGTTCACATCCCAGAAATGAATAAAAAAAAATGAACAGTGACTACTTTCCTGAGTAACTTATTGTTTTCAAAATGTTTTAGGAAGTGGTCTTGAAAAGATAAAAGTCTATCAAAATAGGAGTTTTTGTTCCTCTCCCCTTGTTTGAAGGATTAGAATAAAAAATCTTAAGAACTAGGAACTAAAATAGACAGTTCAGTCTCTCAAGCCTGCTTTGCCATTTAATACAATAATGGCTGATCTCATCTCGGCCTCAACATCATTTCCTGCCTGCTCTCCATAACTCTTCAACCTGTTACTGATTAAAAATCTCCTCCCCAAATTTATCCAGTGTCCACTGCACTTTGGAGAAGTAAGTCCTATAGATTCACAATCCTTTGAGAGGGTCCTCACCTGTGCTAATTCTGCCATTCCTTAGCCTAAAACTGTGACCTGTCAATCTCGGTTGCCTCACAAGGGGAAGTATCTGCAGTATGTCTACTTTGTGAGCATTGTGTAGAGAACTGATTATGTTTATTGAGGGAGGCAAGATTATTGAAAGAGACAAGAGGGGAGATTGCTGGGGTTTTGACCATGATCTTTGTATCCTAGTTAGCCACTGGAGAAGTCCTGGGAAACTAGTGAGTCACCAATGTTGTTCTGTTCAAGAGGGGAAATAGGGATAATTCTGGAAACTACAGACAGGTGTGTGTGTGTCTACTGACAGATCAGTGATTGGGAAGCTATTGGAGAGAATTCTTAACGATAGGATTTGTCTGCATTTGGAAAAGTATGGCCTAATTAAGGACAGTCAACATGGCTTTGTGCATGGAAGGTCATGTATTACTAACTTGATTGAATTTTTCAAGGAGGTGACAAAATTGATTGATGAGGGTAGAGCAGTGGATGTTGTCCACATGGAATTTAGTAAGGTTTTCGACAAACTCCCTCATGGTAGGCTCATCAGAAGATTAAGATGCATGGGATCCATGGTGACTTGACCATGTGGATTATGAATTGGCTTGCCCATCGATGGCAGAGGGTAGTGGTGGCAGGGTGTTTTTCAGGCTGGAGGTCCATGACTAGTGGTGTTTCGCAGGGATGCATGCTGGAAGCTCTGCTGTTTGTGATGTATATAAAAATAACTTGGATGAAAATATAGTTGGGTGGGTTAGTAAGTTCGCAGATCAGGCCAATGGAGTTGTGGATAGTGTAGGAGGTTGTCAAAGGATACTGTGGGATGTATTTGCATTGCAGATATGGGCAGAGAAATGACAGATGGCATTTAATCTGGCTAAGTGTGAGGTCCTGCACTTTGGGAGATCAAATGTTAGAGAAATGTTTGTAATTAATGGCAGAACCCTGAATAGCATTGATGTACAGATAGATCTGGGGGTTCAGGTCCATAGCTCCCTGAAAGTGGCCATGCAAGTAGGCAGGGTGGTAAAGAGGGCATATGGCATGCCTGCCTTTATTGGTTTGGAAAATGAGTACAAGAGTCAGGATACCATGTGGCAGCTTTATAAGACCTTGGTTAGGTTAAACTTAGAGAATTGCATTCAGTTCCGGTTGCCATATTACAGAAAGGATATGGAGGATTTGGAGAGGGTGCAGAAGAGGTTGACCAGGAAGCTGCCTGGATTAGAGGGTATGATGAGAGAGGCTAGAAAAACTAGTGTTGTTTTCTCTGGAGTGGTGGAGGCTTGATAGAAATCTATAAAATAATGAGATGCATAGAGATGGTTGACGGTCAGAGTTGAAATGTCTGAAACCAGGGAACATGCACTTAAAGTGAGAGGGGAAAAGTTCAAAGGAGATGTGAGGGGCAAGATTTTTACACAGAGAGTGGTAGGGGTCTGGAGCGCGCTGTCAGGAATGGGAGTGGAGACAGATATGTTAGGGGCATTTAAGAGACATTTAGATAAACACATGAACATGCAAGGAATAAAGGGATGTGGACCAAGGGCAGGCAGAAGGAATTAGTCTTATGCTCGACACAACATCATGGACCAAAGCCCATTCCTGTGCTGTACTGTTCTGTGTTCTATGTTTATCCCAGATACCTACTGACTGTTTCTGTGTTTGAGAATGACCTAAGGATAGAAAGAAAGACTTGCATTCATAAGGTGCTTTTTCATGACTACCAGTTATTGCACAACACTTTATTGCCAATGAAATATTTTTTGAATTAGAATCACTGTTATATGTAAGAAATGTGTCAGCCAACCTGCACACAGAAAACTCCTTCAGGCAGCAATAATCTGTTTCTGGGATGTTAATGTGCAGATAGATATTGCCCAGGGCACTGAGGATAAAGTCCCCCCCTTCTCCAAAAGTGCATATCGACTGTTGGGCAGCACGGTGGCTCAGTGGTTCGAGGTGCTGCCTCACAGCGCCAGGGACCTGGGTTCGATTCCCACTTTGGGCGACTGTCTGTGTGGAGTTTGCACATCCTCCTCGTGTCTGTGTGGGTTTCCTCCGGGTGCTCTAGTTTCCTCCCACAATCCAAAGATGTGCAAGTCAGGTGAATTGGCCATGCTAAGTTGTCCATAGTGTTAGGTGCATTAGTCAGGGGTAAATATAGGTTAGGGGAATGGGTCTGGGTGGGTTACTCTTCAGAGGGTTGGTGTGGACTTGTTGGGCTATAGGGCCTGTTTTCACACTGTAGGGAATCTATCCTTATCTGAGAAGACAGAAGAGCTCTAAGTTTAATGTATCAGTACTGCATTTGAATGTCAGTCTAATTTTGTGTAAACTGTGTTGGGCTATGGGGGAAGTGAGCAATATGCTGAAATGCTGAATACTCTTATTACTGTTTGAGTTCAAACATAATATAGTCAACCAACTAGCAAGACACAGTTTACATCACAGTAGTTATATCTTTCATTTTGTTTTCGAGAAACTTACCCTAATTTAGCACAAATTCTCATGAATTTCTCTTCAAGGTGCCAAGTTGTTTGATGAGGATGTGGAAATCTCCTCTTTATGTTGAAATGATTTTTACTGAAATGAACTTGGGAAGTTTCTTCACGTTTTCCAATGGGTGCAAGCCCTAAGCAGAGAACTGCCTTCATTTGATAATTTAACTGAGACCAGGAGCCCGGGTATAGCATAATATCAAATTGTTGCAGCAGTGGTCATATGGGCGAGACTGGAGCTACACAAGGCTTGTGTCTTAGACAAAATGTAGGGAGCTGGCCTAATATTTAGCTATAAATATATTTTCTCCCTGACTGTGACACAGGTGCTAGTAGGTTAATTGTGATTGTTAAAATAGCACAGAAAGGAATTGACTTGGCAAACAAAATCCAGTCACAGGAATGAAAATATCAAAACCCAGTCAGAAAGGACATTGTTGTAATTGTTTTATCAACGCCCACAAGTTTATAAGTCGATGCAAGCCAGGGGCAAAATCAGAAATCATACTCTTACACCAGTCTTAAAGTCACACATTTAAAGTCAGTGGATTTGTCAGCAATGTGCATCAGACAGACAAAGTCACAAACTCATTACATTTTCATTCATTTTTGTGTTAAGCTCATTAAAGCCATAATGCAATGATAATCTGAGAACAAAACGAAAACTTTTCATGACTTCAGCAAGAAGACAGACAAATGCAGGTTTCTCAAGTAATCTGCTTTCCCAGGATTTTCAAACGCCCAACGGCATTTAATAAATATGGTAATATTCCGTCAGACACTAGTATTCATCTATAAATTTTCTTAGGATAAATTAGCTCTGCAGTTGTATCAATAAAATATTCCTCAAATGTAAAAAGGATTTTTTCTTCATGCAAATGAGACACAAGCTGAAGTGTGTTGACATGAATGTTAACACACACATAACAGAATACCCAAGTTATCTATACTGTAGGTATTGATGTCTGGCTAAATACTATTGTAGGGCACCATCAGCTCCGTGGAGCCTTACTCCAAATGCTCATAATTCACATTTTAGCCTAGACAGAAGGTGTTGATCAATTATTCAATGATTTGGAAATCAACGCCAGAAAAAAAGGGTAATTATTCAGTACTTTTCATAACCTCAGAAAACCCCGAATAATTTATCTATGCTATCATCTGTTCCAAGCCATTCCAGTAAAACTTGACTACTGGCATCTAAGTGGCAATGTGAAATATTGCTCAGGTATGCCCTGTCCAGAAAAAAGTAGGACCAATCCAACCCACCAGTTCCTGTGCTATCAGTGTACTCTCAATCATCAGCTAGGTGACGGAAGGTGTTGTTAACTGAATTATCAAGCAACAAGAGCTTGGTCCATATGTGGATCAAAGAGTTGAATTACAGAATGACAGCCTTTGACATCAAAATAGCATTTCACAAAATGTGACATCAAGGTGCCTTCACAAAACTGAAGCCAAAAGGAATCAGGAAAAGTTCTCCAATGGAGCAAAAAAAGAAGCAGGCTGTCATTGTTGGAGGTCATCAATGACAGAGTTCCTCAGAGTACTGTCTAGGCCAACTGTCGTTAGCTGCTCATTAAATGGCATTCTCTTCATCATAAAGTCAGAAATGGAATATTCACTGGTGACTGTACAATTTTTAGTAACATTCACAATTCCTCAGATACTGAAGTAACAGATTAGGTTACATTACAGCGTGGAAACAGGCCCTTTGGCCCAACAAGTCCACACCGACCCGCTGAAGCGCAACCCACCCATGCCCCTACATTTACCCCTTACCTAACACTATGGGCAATTTAGCCATATGCAGAAAGATTTGGACAGCATTCAGGCTTGGACTGATAAGTGGTAAGTAGCATTCATACCATATAATAGATAATTACTATCTCCAACAAGAGAGAATCAAATCATTGCGCTTTGATGTTCAATGGTATTACCATCACTGAATCCTCTTCATCATCCTAGAGGATACCATTGACCAACAGTGAAACTGGACAAACTACACAAATGCTGTTGGTACAAGAACAGGTCAGAGGCTGGGAAATCTGTGGCAATTAACTTACTTCCTGATTTCTCATATTCTGTCCACCATCCAAAAAGCACAAATCAAAGTTCAGGTAGAATATTCTTTATTTGCCTGAAAAGGTGCAGCTCTAGCAACATTCAGGATGGTCAACACCATTCAGAAGAAAGAAACCTGCTTTAATGGCAGTCCATCCAACACCTTCCATGTGCACTCTCTCCACTGTTGATGGAAACAGAACACACCACCTGCAGATGGGCATGGGCAACAAATGCTTCCCACAACCTGTAAGCCCCCCTCCAAGCTACACACCATGCTGACATTGCCACTCCTACACTGTTGCTGGGTGAAAATCCTGGAATCCCTTTTACAGCATTCAGAATCTATGGATAGCTCACTACCACCTTCTCAAGGACAATTAGGGATGGGGTAATAAATGTTGGCCCAGCTACTGGCGTGCACATCCCATGAAAGTATAGTGTTTAAAAGAAAATCCTTTTGTCATTTCAACATGCCCAGCCAACCCAATCTGTCCAATCTGAGTAATCGAACCTTTAAATCCTGTCAAAATTCTGCTGAATCTGTATTGCATCTCTCGGTCATAAATTTATCCTTCCTGAAGAGTAGTGTCTGGAACTGAACAAAAGGTAGTCCAAATGGTGAATTTTAGACCAGAAGTCCATAAGGAATAGGAACAGATTCAGCCCCTCAAGCCTGCTCTGTCATTCAAAAGAATCGTGAAATGTTCAACATTTCTCATATCCTCTTTTCTGCATTTTCCCCATAACCCTCAGTTCCCCTATTGATCAAAAATCTATTTATCTCAGCCTTAAATATACACAAAGTTTCTGACCTCATAGCTCTGAGCAGCAAGAAATTTGAAAGAGTCACAACCTTCAGAGAAGAAATTCCTCCTCATCTCTGTCTTAAATTGGCAGCCCTTTATTCTGAGACTATGCTCTCCGGTCGTACAACAGAAAACATCCTCTCACCATCTACCCTGTCAAACCCCTTTAGAATCCTGTATTGTCAATGAGACCATATCCCATTCTTCATAACTCTAGTGAATAGCATCTCCACCTTTGCTCGTAAGACAAACCCTCCATAACAGAGATCACCCTGGTAAACCTGTCTTGAACTGCCTCCAATGAAATGATATGTTTTCTTACATAAGGGGACAAATCCTCACAGTTTTCCAAATGTGGTATCACCAGCACCTTGTCCAGATGCAGTAAGACTTCCCTGTTTTTATATTCTAACCCCCTTGAATTAGGGTCTACGTTGCATTAGCCTTCTGATTACCTGCTGCACCAGGGCATTAACTTTCTGTTTTTAATGAATAAGTATTACTTCTTCCTCACTGCATTCCAATGCCTATGAGATAAGGATCTTGGGATGCAGGTTCATAGTTGCTTGAAAGTAGAGTTGTAGGTAGACAGGATAGTGAAGAAGGCATTTGGAACGCTTTCCCTTATTGGTCAGTGAAATGAGTTTAGGAGTTGGGAGGTTATGTTATGGCTGTACACGACATTGGTGAGGCCACTTTTGGAACACTGTGTCAATTCTGCTCTCCCTGCTTATCCTGTTTGCCTGTTTCTTTTTTACACCATGTCACATTTCTGAGGTTTTTAAAAATTATATTTTTGGGATTACAGCCTTAAACATACGGTAAATGAAGAGACATGCGTAGCTTGTTCTATAGTCTGCCTGGCAGAAAGCCAGATTAGATTTAAGAAACCCCCTGAAACCCACAGGAAGTTTTTTGGAGATGGTCAGTAGAAGTTAGCACAATGAGAGACCGGGGTACAGGAATCGTGGGAAGCCGGGAATGATTATAAGTATTTTCCAATCAACTTGTTCAGAGATGTGAGGACACACCTCTGCAGCAGGTGGGACTGGAACCCAGGCCGCCTGGCTCAGCGGTAGGAACACAACCACCATGCCACAAGAAAAATGAAATACTCCTCGTTGGGAAATTGAAGTACTGACTCCTGACTTTTGAAATGCCCTCAGTGACATCAAAGGAAAATGGGGAAGAGGCCAATGAATTAAGGATTTCGAAATTCCTATCTGCTTAAAAACAAAGTACAATGCCATATCACCCACACTTACCAGGAGATTAATGGCCTGAGCACCTTCCCAGTGCAAGACTAATGTGGTGATTTTTTATTTAAATGGGACATTTTAACATCTTACCATCCATTCAGAAACATGTTACTGTAGAGAGTGCTTATTCACTTCCTCATCAGGTTTATTTAACTGGCGTGACCACGTAGAAGTACATTGACTCCTCAGAGAGCCATTCATTGATAGATTTGATCATTGCAGATGTAACACCCCATCCATCAGCATCCATGCAAACATGATTGGTCCAAGTCTATAATATAATTATTTAAAATTAAATCATTTAATTGAAACGGTGCTTGATGATAAAGAAATTTTGAAGTAAAAGGGATAGATGGCACAATTTATTCAATGCCTTGCAAGTTACACAGATTCTCCAGTCCTTATTAAATGCAAACGTGCTATTCTCTATAATGAGAGACACTAAATAACTCTGCATTAAAGAGGAGCATGCTGTCAATGTCACAGCAAAGGAGTAGTCATAGTACTGGATAAAATAAAAATAGAAAAGAGATGCTGCTGTATGGTTCGCAGTCCTGAAAGTACTCAAAGACTCAAAGTCACCAGGTGTGAATGAAATTCACAGTATGTTGTTGTGGGTTACAAGATAAGAAATTGTAGAGGCTTTTTCCAAAATCTTTCAATTCTCCTTAGAAATGGGAAGATAGAGGATGAATGGTTAAATCCTTTCTTCAAAACAAAGTGGGAGAGGAATAAACCAGGAAATGATGAGTCAATCAATCTTGTTGTAAAATGATTCTGTAAGATGCTGCCTTAATGCCACATTAATATGCATTCAATCTGATTATATCAAGCAATCTTGGGTGGTCTTCGTCACGATCTCAATGAAGTCGGATGTGTCATCCATGGGTCTGGGTAGTCTTAATAATGATGCCTCACCAGCCATTGTAACCTGTGCCTATTGTTGCAGTGAAGTAAGCTACCTTTTGTTAAAACAAATGCATTTTCTTGTTAACATTCACTAGTAGTCTATACTATACCAGTATTAACCAAACAAGCCCTCAGAACTTGGATAGAAGGAATTATGGAGTTACAGTGGGAGTGTTCCTGCCTTTGAGCCAGGAGGTCTGGTTTCAGGGCCCTCCTGCTCCACAGGTGCATCATAGCATGTCTGAACAGGTTGTTTAAAAATATCTATTAGCACTGCTAATTATCACAGCATCTGGGACCTGGCTTTGACTCCAGCCTTGGACAACTGTCTGTGTGGTGTTTGCACATTCTCCCCATGTCTGTATGAGTTACCTCTGAGTGCTCTGGGTTCCTCCCACAGTCCAAAAATGGGTGGGTTAGCCATGTGAAATGCAGGGTTACAGGGATTGAATGAGATGCTCTTTCAAGGTTCGGATCAATCATTTGGATTTGATGGGCCAAATGGCCGGATTCCACACTGTAGGGATTTTGTGGGAGGTATTATGCAAATACGTTGGCACTAGGGTAATCTTGCTCTGGATGTAGGTTTGCTTGAGGAGCTAAAAGGTTCATTTCCAGATGTTTCATTACCTTACTAGGTAACATCTTCAGTGGACCTCATGCGAAGCAATACCGAAAATTCCTGCTTTCTATTTCTTTGAGTTGGTGATGTCATTTCCTGTGGTGATGTTATTTCCTTTGATGAAGTCACTTCCTAATCCTTTTCTCAGGGGGTGGTAGATGGAGTCTAACTCGATGTGTTTGTTGATAGAGTTCCGGTTGGAATGCCATGCTTCTAGGAATTCTCGTGCGTGTCTTTGTTTGGCTTGTCCTAGAATGGGTGTATTGTCCCAGTCGAAGTGGTGTCCTTCCTCATCCGTATGTGAGGATACGAGTGAGAGAGGGTCATGTCTTTTTGTGGCTAGTTGGTGTTCATGTATCCTGGTGGCTAGTTTTCTGCCTGTTTGTCCAATGTAGTGTTTGTTACAGTCCTTGCAAGATATTTCGTAAATGACGTTAGTTTTGCTCATTGTCTGTTTAGGGTCTTTCAAGTTCATTAGCTGCTGTTTTAGTGTGTTGGTGGATTTGTGGGCTACCATGATGCCAAGGGATCTGAGTAGTCTGGCAGTCATTTCCTAGATGTCTTTGATGTAGGGGAGAGTGGCTAGGGTTTCTGGATGTATTTTATCGTCTCAAAACTCGCTAACCTTTCACGGAGCTGCAGTTCACTGAGAGCATAAATAACAGACTTTGGGTGGAGTTCGCCCAGACTCTTGTGGAAGGTATACACAAACACAAAAAGTAGGTAGATTATTCCTTCTGTAGTATAAGATCAGAGTTTGGTATGTCAATGATTACCATGCATAGCAATATTTAGAATGAAAGTATAATAGTCTCACTTTGAAGTCTAAGTTTGAAGACAGTTCATGAGTTTGCTTTCTTCTCGATCAGTCTGTCTTGAACCCACACTCAAATGTGGTATCAAACCACATAATAAAAGAGAAAGGAAGATTGATGGCAGCACTCAACTCTAATCATTAACTGGTAATGATTGGTTCAGTAACACATATGACATGGTGATAAGAGATAGCAACATTCCTTTAATCTCTCATGGTGACAAGAAGGAAAACTTCCATTACACAAAGAAGAAAAACTTTTCAGAAAGCAAGTGAATTCACCACATTACAGACATTGGTGTTTAAAGAATAGCCAGTCAACGGCTCCGAGCAGTTGGACAGACGAGCAGTCAGCAAAATTCACGAAAGGATGTCAGAGCAAAAGCAGTACTCCAGGCTAAAACATTCACCTCAGAGCTAGTAGGAGGCACAAGAAAGACAACTTGGAGTAGTAAAGAGAGAAAAGAAATTGTTACATTTCACAGATACTGAGTCCTGAGAGAAGAAAGATCTGTACATCTCTATGACTCTATGTACGTGCAGTCTCAATTCAAGGTTCAACAGGGAACTAACTATTTCAGAGCTCAAAATCCCTGTAAGCAAGAAAAAAGAATCATATTAACAGTGTAAATGATAGAAGTAAAAAAACATTTATCATTCACAGCCAGAATTGCCACCATTGCAAGTGGATACCATGAGACATGGCTATAATAGCAAAGCCAGGGACCATCAAATTAATTAATAGCAAGGCCACAGCATCGAGAATGTCATGGAGAAAATTTACAATGATAAAAGGTACAATTTAAAAGATTGAGAAGACAAAGTCTGACACAAGATAGAAGAACTTCAAGAATGATAAGATTGGGAGATACATAATTTAAAACACAGATTTGATGGCAAGATTTATGAAGGTTCCACTCAAAGAAGTTTATTTCAAAAACCAGGGGAAGGCATTATGTATTAGGCTGTGAAAGGTGGGCAAAATGAAGAAGTGGGAAACCTCAATGTAGGCTGCAGAAGGCAGGAAGACCTCCAAAATGCACATAAAATATGGGAAACCATCATCTTGATTGCAAACAAAAGCAGTACAGTTATATAGTATTGCTATTTATTGCAGGGTTACAGGGATAGGGTAGAGTGAGGGTGGGGGGGAGGTTCTGGGTGGGGTGTTTTTCAGAGGGTTGATGTGGACTCAATGGACCAAATGGCCTGTTTCCACACCGTAGGAGTCCTATGATTCTGATTTAATTGAATTGAAAGCAGTAGAAGTAAAAAAACTACAGCATTGCCATGGAACAGCACTGAAGACTTTAAATGCTAGTGTTGCTAATAATAGAGTTTAAAAACTGATTAAATCTGAATATGAAACAGAATCAATTTATTGCAAGATTAAAGCCAAAGATCACAAACAGTATTGAGATACAAAGGAATTAAACAGCTTTAAAAGGAACAGGAACAATTAATCACATTAAGAACAAAATTGCAGCTAAAATAATGCTACATCAAACATTTAATTTCAAAGATGGCTCAAACAGAACGCAGGATTTAATATGTTGGCGAAAACAGTTCTTAAGATAACGAAATGCTTCAGAATTTAAAAAGTAAATCTTAAGCTGATTAAGTAAATATACTATCAAATTCAATGAGACTTACGGTTGGAGACATGATAAATCACAAACAAAGGCATAAATACCTTTGAATTAACTCTAGCTTTTGATAATTAAAGCATGAGGAAAAAGATGGAAGATTTTAACTATCGTGCTCTTTAGTGCATTTCTCATCTCAGTTTCAGATGTAAGTGCTTCAAGTGACAGTGTTCATTGCAATAACATATAATATTCCTTCCCTGTATAGTAACTCCTAGTCATATGCAGCATTAAACTAACAATTGCTAAACAAAGAGACCTTGGGGTGCAGGTTCAAAGTTCCTTGAAAGTAGAGTCACAAGTAGACAGGATAGTGAAGAAGGCATTTGATATGTTTCCCTTTATTGATCTGTGCAGTGATTATAGGAGTTGGGAGGTTATGTTGTGGCTGTACACGACATTGGTGAAGCCACTTTTGGAATACTGAGTCAGTTCTGGACTTCCTGCTATACAAAGGATGTTGTGAAGCTTGAAAGGGTTCTGAAAAGATTTACAAGGATGTTGCCAGGGTTGGAGGATTTGAGTTATAGGGAGAGGCTGAATCAGCTGGGACTGTTTTTCTTGGAGTGTTACAGGCTGACGGGTGACCTTATAGATGTTTATAAAATCATGAGGGGCATGGATATGGAGTGAATCGCCAAGATCTTTTCCCCAGGACAAAGGAGCTAAAATGAGGGAAAAGATTTAAAGTGAAAGGGAAAAGATTTAAAACGGACTTAAGGGGCAACTCTTTTACACCAACAATGGTGCATGTATGGAATGAGCTGCCAGAGGAACTGGTAGAGGCTGGTACAATAACAACATTTAAAAGGCACCTGGATGCGTACGTAAATAGGAAGTGTTTAGAGGGAAATGGGCCAAATGCTGGCAATGGGACTAGATTTAATTAGGAATATCTCGTCAACATGGACAATTTCGAATGGTCTGCAGCTGTGCTGTATATCTCTACAATTCTATGACTGTAATTCCACATTTAATTTCAGAATGAACATATCCAGTCTTTCCATAGCCAGTTAAAACGACAAAGAAAAGATCTGGAAAGTTCTTGAAGGGCAGCTCAAGACAAGAACTGACTTGAAGATAAACAAATTCCTGACAGATTGTTGTACAGACAACACCCCCCAGAGTCTATTGACCAGTTTGTTGGATGATGCTGCAAAGGTTATGTGTGTGGCTTTTCTGAAGACAAACTGTCAGAGAGACTCAGCGAGTTGGCCATCACCTCTATACCTATTTTTTTTCCTTTGGCAGTCCATCAGATGCAAGGATGGCTTGATCCCGGGACTCCAGGATGGGCGTGTTGTGGGGGAGTGGAAGAGTTCTGCGGTGGGTGAATGGTCTAATCCTGGAGCTGCAGCCTCTGCCATGGGGGAGGGGAGGGGGGCAGGATGGGGGGTGGGGGGGGAGCAGCTGGTGAGGAGGTGGATGGATGGGATGCTCTGGATTCTGCATGCTCTTTCTGCTACTTATGCTTTCCCTCCACATGCTCCATTTGTTGATGCTCAAAGTGGGAGGTGCCTTCACAGATGCTTCTTCTCCAGTTTGTTGCTTTCTGGGGAAAGCGATTCCCACGTGTCTCTGGGGTATAGTATTTGTTTCGGGGGTTCTTGTAGTATTTCCTCTGCCCTCCTCATGATCACTTGCTAGTGAGGTGCTGGGAGTTGAGCACTTGTTTAGGGAGTCTGGTGTCAGGCGTGTGGACAATGTGGCCCAGCCATCACAGCTCATCATACCTGACCAGTGCCTCGATACTGGGGATATCGGCCTGGGAGAGGATGTTTACCTAGGCACACCTATCCTGGCAGAGGATTTGCAAGGGTAATACAGAAGATAACTCTCTTGGGATCTATGACATCTGTTGTAAAGGGCCCATATTTCTGATACGGACAGGAAGGTGGGGTCCATGAGCCTGGTGCTGAGTTTGAGGTCTTGGACTTCAAACACTCTGTTCCTTAGGAATCTGAAGGCTGCACTGGCACATTGGAGTCGATGTTGGTCTACACCAAATAAAGCCATCAGTAAGATAATTTAAACATGAGAAAGGGCCATACCATTGATGCATTATTTGAGGATAGACACAAGCATTTAGTTATATGGGCTGGTTAAGTGCAATTACATGCTTTAGGTGCCGCCAATACTATTGCTATGGCCAGTAAAATGCACCAAATCAATAAAAATGGTCATATGTGGCTTATTGCACCTATCTAAAAGGTTTCCTTGATATCTGTAAAGTATATGGCACCATTGAGATGTTGGCCTCATATATGCAGGAAGTCTGTTTCAAAAAGCTAAGCCATACCCCAGAATAAAACACAGGAGAACCACTAGATAATGCAACATCACAACACCGACAACAAGGGAAATGTACAAAACACGTGTCAGTAAGGTTCACAGTTAACCAAGGCAAAAGCAAATTTCAGAAGATGACCAAGTTTTCCATATTTTCATCTTCACATGCCATCACAAGGAACTCAGGAGCATTCACGACTATGAGTAACATATGTTTTGAAAAGCTAGGATGACACACCAAAAGCTAAAATCATCATGAGAGCTAGCTCCAATATATTACCACCACACATCCTGAAAGACATATACCTTAGCAAGTGGTGCTCAATGGTACAGCCTACAAGAACATCTCAGTGTATAATGGATCATTAATTGGCTATACAATGACAGAATCTTTCACCATTAGGATACCACCAATCCAGTGGCAGGACAACCAGTATCTACTGATCTCAATATAGTCACAGTTAATTACATTGAAACTATACCTCGTTGGGTGTAGCAGAACATGTCTGGCACAATTGAATCAGTCAACTATCTCCAGCAATTGATTTTTGGAGGGAGATGCAAATCAAATACCAATATGATAATATTGAAAATGTTAAGCAATCCACAAAAAGAAGACATTCCTTCGAACTATAGGTCATTCTGCTATAAAACACATTTTATTAACATAAATTCGCTATAACACGATTGACGAATTGGGGACACTGTAAAGTGTAAAGTTTTAAAGCATGCATTGATTATAATGTGTTCCGGCCCCATGGTGCTACTTTTACACAATTTTCTTATAACACAGGATTGCATGAAAATGGAACGACCACGTTGTAGCAGAACTGACTACTTACTGATATTTTGACTACAAATTTGAGGATGGTTTTGAGCCTTTTCTTTAACCCTTTGGCCAGGGTCAGTGTGAACAGTTGCAATCAGGAACCATTAATGATGAGCAATGACAAAATTGCAAACCATGATTATCCAGGGGTAAAAGTATTAGAGAAGTACTTGAGAAGATTAGTTAGTTTTGGACATCCAGAAATGAATGTAACATATTACAACAAGTCATCATATTACGTCAATGGAAAACAGGTCAGAATTCCAAAAGCATTATGCTAACCAAGCTGTCATACTCATGTTATACCAGGACTGCACAAAATGGCTCGCATATGAACCTGTGTTCTGGCAAAGATGAATGAGGATAATCAATGTGAATATATGTGAGGCATGTCAAATGTAAAAACTCCAGCAATGGAGGGAGCTTCTATATCCATACTCAGTGGATGATCCATTCACTCTTTGTCCACAGATAGCAACAGACCTATTCATAGTGCACAGGGAAGATTAAATCCTCATGTGATGAAAGATATGATTTATCTGTGTGTTTATATGTAAAAGTATCATTTTGTTGAGTTTGATTTTCAAACTAATGGCAGATGAGTAATGGTTAATGTTTGTGAAGGTTGTTTAAATTAATTACTTCAGACTTTCCAGAATCATGATTTTAAAACCAATTTGTATGAGTAAACAAATGACTGCCAGGCCACCTGAAGTGTTAATGGAAATGAGTTGACACTGTACAAGTTTACAACAGGACAGAGTAAACATGAAGTCATTAGCTTTAGTAGAACTTAGGATGTGCACGCTTATTTTTGGATTCAGTTAAAAGTCAGATAAAGCTATCATCTCTTGTGGAAATGGAAATTGTTCATAACAGTTATAACAATTACCTCAGTCAAAGAGCTAAAGAACTAAGCTCTCAGTCGTGTGAGTATTCCTGAAAAAAATCATAGCTCACACGACTGGACTTGAGAAGAAGTAATTAAGTCAAACCCATATATTGGATAGGGAAAGAAAGTTTCTCTGGAATTTGATTAATTGTGAGGTGGTAGTAAACGCAAAGTGGATGGGATTTTGCCGCATGTTCCGAAATCTTTTGAACCATTTTATAATTAGAATCTTGCTTTATTTTATTTTTATTTCTATTATATAATAAACTCATGTTTTATCTTTAAAACCAAACCTTATGTCATTATTTTTCAGTGAAAGACCACTACACTAAATTAAGGAAAAGAAACCAAATATGATCTATCAGGCCATATTTCATTCTTTGAATTGACTTGTCCAGTAGCAGCATCAGCTGAGATCATAACACTTTTGAAAGATTACATCTTCAATTTTCCACTGCTTGACAACTTAGCAACACAATGAGCTGATATGGTGAGTGCTATTTTCAGATTATTCAGTATTTAGGTATGGGTAGTGTCTGACAGCAGAACACAGTAAACTCACAAACCATTTCAAGTTTTGTGTACTAAGTGGGAAATGCTCCATATCACATTTCACTATCCATGTTCAAAGAGTTTAGCAGAATATATGGTGTGTACTGTCAATCAATGAGCATTAAATGTCATGCAACAAAGCAACAAAGTTTTTGCTTTGTGTTATCAATGGAGAAGGGATTACCAGCCCATCACAATTTATGCTCAAATAGCAAGTGCAAACAACCATGACCAATATCTGATTGTTCAACCATTACGAGACACAGGATATCCTTCTTTAAAGATTAGGGGAAGAAATGAGATACACGAGTGAGCAGGTAGAGAATGACCAAACTTGTACACAGGGCAGAGGGTGCGAGTTAGAACAGCAAGTACATATGCTTGGATATCAGCAAGGCTTCTAAAATAATGCAGCCAGTCTAAATAATTTAAAGTTATGACTGATAATGGTGATATATTATGAAGGAACAGAAGCCAGCTCAGATAATATAGTGCACACCAAAAAAGCATGAAGAGAGTGAAGAAGAACACTCAGAGAATGATGGTGGCACAGTGATGTTGAGTAACATTAACCCGCAGCAAGACATTCACATTTTCAAACAAGAGCTGCAGAGATCAATGTGCATCTCTCCAGAAGGTATATGACCATTGGTGGGGGGGGAGGCGTGGGGAGCGGGGAGGTCGGTTAGCACAGGTGGCTGGATGTGATGCAGAGTGACACCAGCAATGTGGGTTTAATTCCTGCACTGACTGAGGTCACCTTTAAGGATCCCATCTTCTCAATCTCTCCTCTCATCCGAGGCATGGAGACCTTCAAGTTAAACTGCCATCAGTCATCTCTCTCTGACAAGAGAGCAGCCCTATGTCCTATGGGACTATAGTGACTTTACATATATATGATCACCCGAACAGGATGAGTTGTCACTATGATGCTTTAGAGGTTTGGAATTTGATATGCTATTCTTGTAAATTCAGTTTTACTTGTTTGTATAATCATCAAATTGACAATACATGCCAATGTTCAACCATGTCTACCTGGTAAGTTTAGGTTTTAATCTTTGCAAAAAAGGGCTGGTGATCTATGGTCAATATATCAGTATACCTTTATGAGACATCTTCTTGATGTCATCACAGTATTATAAGATGATATCTGACAGTATAGAGACCCCATTCTCTACCTTATCCAGGGTCACCTGAAGGATCACATGCCACTACAAACATGCTCCTCTTGTGACCAATAACTTCACATTAGCCCAAACACTATAGTAGCTGAAAAATATAATATTTGTACATATTAGTTAGTCAGAATAAACACCAATTGCATTCTTCAATACTACAATATTCATTTTGCCCAATTTCTTATGTTACATAAAGTAAGCATTGACACAACAGGTAAAATATTGTGCTGGAGACAAACACATGTCATAAAATAATTGCTTATTTATTACTAAAGATACTAGCTGAATTTTCTGTGATACTAAGTGAACTATACACAACCAACCTTATTTATAAATGTACACACTTACAAATACACACATACACACACACACACTTACAGAGTCTAATATTAATTCACTCCCTTTTTAAGTTTAAACTTTGTTGTGACCAGTTAAGGAGCAAGGAAAGGAATTAGTTCATAGTCAGTTGTACCAAGCTGTTCCAAATCTTGAAGCATTTTGATAGATTAAATAAGGAAAAACTGTTTCTGGTGATGGAATGACTCTAACTAGATAACAAAGTCTAAAGGCAATTGGCTAAAGAACAGCAGGCCAATGGGGAACATTTGTATGCATGGAGTCATTGTGAAGCGGAATTCGCTGCTTCAAAGGGTGTTGAAAGCAAGTTCAGTAATATATCAGAAAAGTGAACTGGGTAAACACTTCAAAAGTAAAGTATGGCTTGAGGAAAGTGTAAGGCAGTAGGACTGAAGAAAACAGCATGGTGAAAGAGCAAGCAATAAATGCTGTCCTGTTCTGTGACATTCCATAATACTACAAATATATACAGAAATGTTGCTGTATAATAGATATAAAAGCCACTATCATAGACAATAAGTCATAGACAGTCATTCTCTACAGAATAATGAACAGCAGCCCCTGTGTATAAGGCACACATATGCTATTATTCCCTATCATAACTACATGGCTGCTATTTCTACAAGTGTACAGAAGGATGTAATTTTCTAATTTGTACACATTGCCTGCTATTCTCTACAACATATATTGCAACTGCTACTTGCTAAAATATGGAGAAAAGCTGCCCATCTGCTATTCTCTATAATATACACAGAGGATGTGATTCTTCATAACAAACAGAGAGCCTGCAATTTTCCAAAACATGCAAATGATACACAAAGGTTGCATGTCTAAAATACAAACAAGGCTATTTTTCTCGACAATATATGTTGCAGCTGCTACTCTTCAAGACTTACACAGGGGTTGCTGTACCTTGTAGTATAATCAGGGGCTGTTAATCTCTGTAGCATGAACTAGACTTGCTTTTCTATATAATACACAGTGTCTATTATTTCCTATAGTATATCCAGGGGCTGTTAATCCCTAATATATCATAGTGTCTATCATTTCCAATTAACCTGTCATTCTTTATAGTGTATAAAGAGGCTGCTATACTCTATAAAATATACAGGGGCTACTAATATCTATAATAAATTGAGGGGATTTTATTCTGATAATATACAAAGGGAACTGCATTCTCAATACTGTACTTGGGGATGCTTTTTTTAGTAGTGTGCTATTAATCTCCACATTATAATTTAAGCAGCTGCTAATCCCTACTGTGTATACAGCCTTATCATATAGTATATATAGGAACAACTATTCTCCATAATTTAAAGGTTTCAAGTCTCTATATACAGCATCTGCTATTTATTATAATTAAAAAGGGATTTTTGTATGGATATAAAAGGATAAAAATCGCCATAATATATTCAGTGGGTGCTATGTTCTACAATATATATGGAGCTGGTATTGTAAAGAATGTTTTCTATGGTTGCTATTCTTTATAATATAAAATAGGGTAAAAATCTCTGATATTGGAAGTTCCCACTTCCTATAATCAAATGAAGCCACTGTTCTTTATAATATAGATATGGACTGCTATTCCCTGTGAAATGCACTGAGGTTGTTATTCACTTATAGAGACTAACAGCCTTCATGTATACTGAAATATATCCAGGGGCCATTATTCTGCACAATGCATACAGATTCTGTTGTTATTTTCCAACATATCCGTTTAAATGCAGCAACAGTAATGTTTTTAGAAATGATTGACTGAACTTACAACCATTTAATTTTTTTTGGTTCCAAGACAGAGGGATATCTGAATGCTACACACCTGCACAACCTTCCAGGATGCAGCCAATGAACAGCTGCCTTTGGGAGCTTCATTCCGTAAGGAAGGGCTTTGGACAGTCTGCATGAGTGTGAGGCTTAATCAGAGCACGTGAGGCATTTGGTGGTCACTCATTGGGAAAGACGGGTGCTGATGTTGGGAACTGCCCTAAGGAAATTACTAAAATTATTAAAAGTAACAGTGGCCACACCTACCTGGCGATTATCATGGAGTGTGAGCCTTTGTATGGTTTGCACAGCTGTAGTTTGCTCTTCTCTGTTGCTCTGGAAGTGAGGGGTATTTAGAAGAGACCTGAACAACATCCAGTCTAACACAGAGCAGATTCCAAACATGGGGTGGGGTGAGGAAAGGGCCTCACTCTAACGCAGTGAAAATCCTGCCTCAATCTGGAAAGTCGTCAAATAATTGGGTCCTTAAGGAATGTAACTAGTGCCCATTTCATTGGAATAGGTTACCATTTTGACTCTTTGCGTGTTCCTGGGAATTCACTCAGAGGTGGCAATACATCATGGAGCCACCCTTACATAACTTCTTCCTGTATTTTCCAGCTGTCTATTCTCCAAAGCATTCCACTGGGCCTGAAAAATTCAGTCCAATAATCAAAAACTCATTTTAAATGGAGTAAATTAATTATAGATTTATTAAAGGTCATGTTTGATTAATTTTGAGGTTTTTGATGAATAGATAGAGAATTGATGACAACAATGCTGTTGATACAGTACATAAGGAATTTTAAATCTATAAAAGTGCTATATAATAGGTTTGTCACCAAATTAGAGCCCATGGAATGAAATGGATATGTAGATGGCTGAGTGACAGGAAATGGTAGGTTCAGATTTGACTCAGTGACAATGAAAGAATGAATGTATATCTCCAAGTCAGGATACTGTATGGTCTGGAAGGGAACTTCCAGGTGATGGTATCCTCATGCACATGCTGTCTTTATCCCTGTACGTGGTCGAGGTCATGGATCTATAAACGTGTTGCTGAACTCATTGGTGAGTTGGTGCTGTGCAACTTGTAGATGGTACACATTGATGACTCAATGTCATCAATTGTGACTTAGGTGCCAATTGGAGAATATTCCATCACACCCCTGACTGGTGATTTATAAATGGTTGGAATGTTTTGGGGAGTCAAGTGGTGAATACGGAACTACCCGCCCCCGACTTACACTTATGGCAGCAGTATTTGTGCAGCTGGTCCAGTTAAGTTCCTGGGTTCTGACGGTAATCTGAATGTTAAGGGAATGTGGTTAGGTTCTCTGTCATTGTCTGAAACCTGCTTGGCTACTTGCCACTTATTAACACAAGCTGAGAATTCTCCAGATCATGTTGCATATGGGCACAGCCTTCATCATCTGAGTAGGTTTGAGTCGAATTAAACACAATGTAATTGTCAAACATATATCCCAGCTTTTGACTTTACAGTAATGGCTCAGTCAGTTTTGAAGCAGAAAAAGATGGTTTAACTTTCCACATTCCCCTGATGATCCAGTGCAGCAATATCCTGGGCTGAAATGGTTGGCCTCCAACAACAACAGCCAACTTCTTTATACTTGAAATAAAATAAGTGAAACATGTTTTTTTTCCGGAATCCCACTGACTTCAGCTTTTCAATGGCATACTCTTGATGCCACACTCAGTAAAAATGAAGCTTTATATCAATGGCAGTAATATTCACTTCAGCACTGAAATTCTGTTGAAATTTATATAATGGCCAAATATTCTCAATTATTTAGTTCAGAGAATTCCAAAATTCACAACACTCTAACTAAACAAAAATCTTGTCTCAGCCCTCAGTCTCGGCTCTGATCCATTATCTTAAGATGACAATCTTTAGTTGTAACTTTTCCAGCCAGGGGATTCATTGTCCTAACTGCCATGTAAGAATTTTACATGTTGCAATGATATTGCTTCCCATCCTTTAAATTCCAGAGAATGTAGGCCCATGCAGGAATCAATCTAGTGAAGCTTTGTTGCTTCCTATTGAGACAAATATATAGATTTTTAGGTATTGATTGAAACAAGAGATAATATTCAAAGTGTGATCCTACCAAAATCTTGAATATTTGCAGCAAGTCTTACTTGCACAAAAGGCTAACGTACCATTTGCCTTCCTAATTGCTTGCTGTACCTGCATGATAATTTTCTCTGATTCATGATATAAAATCGCTGCATACAAACATTTTTAAAAATCTCCCACATTGTTAAATATTCTCCTTTTGTTTTCTTTCCAAAGTGGTTAAGTTCACAGTTCCCTGCCTTATATCTGTCATCTTCTTGCTTTGGCACGCAACCGATCTATATCTGTCTGTATTTTACAGATTCATTGGCTGAATGTTTGATTACAATGGGCTGGAAGGAGAGAAGGGTGACAATATGGAGGTGGGTGCATTTTCAGTCTCCTTACAATGTACAATATTCTAACTACAACTTTGTTAGAATACTTCAAAGTGAAAATTACTCATTTATTCCTGATTGAAAACTGGTTAATAGGCAAAAGCAATGCAAGTTAATAAATTACATGTACAACATTCAGCTTTAATTTTGTCATAACCTCTTGTGTAGCAGTTCTTTGAATTATTTCTGAAAATCCAACTATACTACATTTGCAGATTCCCCTTTGTCAACCCTACATGCTAAAAATAGTCAATTTTCCTTTCACAAAACTATGTTGATTCTGTCTCATTACATGATTTTCTAAACATTCTGCTACACATCATAATAATCGATTTGGGTGTCTTCCATATTACTGATAATAAACCAACTGGTCCATAATTCCTTATTTTCTGTCTTCTTTCTTACTTAACTTTTTTATTCTCTTATTCACATGGGCATTGCTGACTGGCCAGCATTTATTGACTGTCCCAAGTTGCTCTTAAGGTGGTGATGAACTGTCTTCATGAACTGCTGCAGCCCAAGTACTGTAGATAGATCCTCAATGCCCTTACAGAGGGAATCATGAATTGTGTTGTCTACTTTCCAAACCATGAGGACCATTCTAGAATCTGGGGAACGTTAGAAGATTAAGACTGACGCATTCATGCACCATGTAGCCACCTCTGTTCAAACTTAAAATGTAGGTCATTAGGTTAAGGGGATTTGTTTTCTTTTAGTTCATAAAGTTGACCAGTAACTTTCTTTACTAATGTTAATTCCCTATTCTAATGAGACCTTTGAGTTCCCAATATTTCCAGTATGTTTTCTGTGAAGACAAAATGTTTATTTATGTCTCTGCCATTTCCTTATTCCCCATTATAACTTCTTCAGTCCCCATCCTTTTTGTTAATCTTTTCCTTTTTACTTACTTGTAGAAGCTCTTGTATTCTATACTTATATTCCTTGGTGGTTTACTCATTTTATATCCACCCTTCTAATCGATTCAATCCCAAATCTCTCTCATCAGCCAGACATGCACCAGTTGTTCCATGGTCTTGATATTCCTCAAGAGAAATTGTGCATTAAAAATGTGAAATTATTTATTTAAATCTTTCTTTGTTTAACGACCATACTTTTAAAATCTAATTTCCCAATTTATTTTGGCTAACTTGCACCTCACATCTAAGTAGTTAGTTTTAGTTAGATTCAAAGACCAAGTTTCAGATTAAGCCCATCACCCTCAAACTGGGTTTCAAATTCTATCATATGATTGCCCTTCCCCAGAGGATTCTTTACTGTATGATCATTAATTAAAACAATTTCATTAAACAATACAAGATCTAAATTATCTGTTCCCTTGCTGATTCCTTTACATGTTGCACTAGAAATGTGTCTCTAATGCATTCTATGCAATTGCCAATTGGATTTGCTCAGTCTACATGATTAGATTAGATGATTTACAGTGTGGAAATAGGCCCTTTGGACCAACGAGTCCACACCAACCCGCCGAAGCGCAACCCACCAAGGCCCATGCCCTTACATTTACCCCTTCACCTAACACTACAGGCAATTTAGCATGGCCAATTCATCTAACCTGCACATTTTTGGACTGTGGGAAGAAACTGGAGCATCCGGACGAAACCTACGCAGACACAGGGAGAATGTGCAAATTCCACACAGATAGTGGCCTGAAGTGGGAATTGAACCTGGGTCGCTGGCGCTGTGAGGCAGCAGTGCTAACTACTGTGCCACCGTGCCACCCATGAAGATTAAACTCCCCAATGATTATTGCATTATTCGTGTTATATGGTGTTCTAATTTGATTATTTATACTCTGTTGAACATTAACTTTTTTTCTCCAAAATTCAATCACAGGCTGCATGTGTTATTGGAAAAGGCAATATTTATCACTGAATTGCTCTTAGGAAGATGGTGGTAAGTCACCTCCTGAAGCATCTGCAGTCCACTTGGTGTAGATCATTTCATGGTGTCGTTAGGCAATGAGCTTCAGGAGTTAAACCCAACAAAGATAAAGGAACACAAAATACTTCTAAGTAAGAACAGTCTGTGATTTGGAGGGAAATTTAGACACTGTCATGTTCTCATTCACTTACTTCTAACTGTCAGAGTTAGGGATTTTCAAGATGCCACTGAAGAAGTCCTGGTGAGCCTTACAAAAGGTACACATTGCACCGTGTATCACGGTCACAGTGTACTGGTGGTGGACAGAGTCAGTGTTCTACCTAGTGCATGGAGTATCAAACAAGTGAGCTTCTTTGTTCTCAATGGTATTGAGCTTTTCAGTGTTGGGGCGCAGTGTATATAGAACCATAGGAAAGCTATAACATGAATTTATCCCATCATCTGCCACAGCTGAATATACTAATCACTCATTCTAATCCCAATTCCCAGCATTTAAGTTGTAGACTTGCAGGTTACATCACTTCAGGTGCAGATCCAGGTTTCTTTTAGATGATTTGAGGGTTTAAGCCTCCACCGTCAAAGTAGATGGTGAATTTCAAATACCCAACATGCTCAGAATGATAGCTTTGTCCTTATGACCCCTGTAATCCTTCCACCAATCATCTTCAACCTGGGTCCACTGATAATTGACCTCTGCAAGAGGAAACATTGTACAAAATAATGAGGGACTTGGATACAGATTAAGTCACCCCCTCAGCCTCCTTTGTTCTAAGAAAAAGACAATCCCTAAACCATTCAATTTTCAAAGCCTGACAATATAAATGTATATCTTCTCTGTCCTCTTTAATTATTTTAATTTTTATTTCCTGTCGTCTACCCATCTCAATAAAGTCCCATTTATTGTGTACTTCCTCCCTTTGCTTGCCCTTCCGAAATGCGTAATGTTGCACTTTCCCAATTAAATTCCATTGCCAATTTGCTCCACTCAATTAAACCATTAATATCTTCCTACAATTGACAGCTATCCTTTTCATTATCAATTACCCAGCTAATTTGTGTTGTTGCAAATTTCCTAATCACATTTAAGTCTAAATCATTTGTACCACAATCAGCAAGGGACTCATAACTGAGCCCAGTGGAACACCACTGGAAACCTCTTTCCATTCACAAGAATCATCTGTTGAACATTATCCTTTCTTTCCTGTAACTGAGCCAATTTTTGATCCAACTCGGCGCATTGCCTTATATCTTGACTTTAATTTTTTTTGAATGGTTGTCATGTGGGACCTTGTCAAATGCATTACTAAAGTTCACGTGGATCACCAATCCCTCCTCTACTGCCATCAATCCTCTTTGTTGCTTCCTCAGAACAGTCAAAAATGTTAGTAAGACATAAACTTTGCTTAATGCCATGCTGACTATTCCTGATTAATGGATGCCTCTCCAAGTAACAATTGATCATTTCTCTTAATATTGGTTCTAGTAATTTGCCCATGACCAAGGTCAGATTGACCACTGTATAATGTTTTGACCTATTCTTTGCAACCTTCTTCAATAATGGCACAACTCTTGCAGGATTTGTGGTGCAGTGGTAATGTCCCTACTTCTGGATGAGATGGTCTGGATCTGAGTCACATTTGTCCCAGAGATCATAATATGTCCAAACAGGTTGATTAAAATAACTATAGTTATTGTCAACTTTGACCTCATTTCCCAATCTCCAAATCACTTGAATCTGAAAGAGTCAGAAGTATATTGATCTTGGCCTTGAATATACACAATGATTATGCCTTTTAAAAAGAAGAGTTCCTGTGGTGCCATAGTAGTGTGCCTGTGTGCTGGATTAAAGTCTCACCTGCCCCATATATGTGTTATAAATAAATGAACAGGTTGGTTAAAGATAACAACAATGTTTGCACACCTCCACTTCTCTAGGACCTTGCCTGCATCAACTAGGGCTGGAAAATGATCAGAGCATCTGCTATTTCCTCGCTGGCTTCCTTTAACATTTGAGGATATAATTCATCCAACGCTGGTGGTTTGTCCAGCTCAAAGGAGATCAGTCTCTCCAATATTTCCCTTCATATTAGGATTGTTTTATGAACATTTCACACTCCTAGGTCTCCACAGCCCTTTGCAGCAATCAGTTCCCACCGATTCACCAGCCTCTGCCTGAAGACATTCCTCCTCATCTCAGTTCTAAAGGGTCACCCCTTCAGTAGGAGGCTCTTCCCTCAGGTCTTGTTCTCTCCTACTATTGGAAGCTATTCTCCACATCCACTCCATCCAAGACTCTCAGTATTCTCTATGTTTCAATTCCCACTAACCCTTCTAAACTTCATCAGGTACAGACCCGGAGTCCTCAACCATTCCTCATGTGATAAGCTCTTCATCCCCAAGATCATTCTTGTAAACCTTCTCTGGATCCCCTCTAATGCCAACACATCCTGCCTTAGATACGGGGTCCAAAACTGCTCACAATATTCCAAATGCAGTCTGTCCAAAGCCTTATACAGCTTCAGCATCCCTGCCCTTGTATTCTAGCCCTCATGAAATGAATGCTAACATTGCATTTGGCCTCCTAACTGCTAAATGAACCTGTGTGTTAATGTTAAGAAAATTCTGAACTAGGACTCCTAAGTCCCTTTGTACTTCAGATTTCAGAAAGCCTTTCTCCATTTAGAAAATACTATGTGTCTCTATTCTGCCTATCAAAGTGCACCCTTCCTATCAAAGAACATTCTCCCACATTATATTCCATCTGTGACTTATTTGCCCACTCTCCCAGCCTGTCCAAGCCCTTCTGCAGTTTCCCTGCCTCCTTAACACTATCCTTGTGTCATTTGCAAACTTAACAACGATGCCATCAGTTCCTTTGTCCAGATCGTTAATGTACAACATGAATAGTTGTCTGAACACTAACCCTGCTAGTCCCTGGCTGCCAGCCTGAGAAAGACCTCTTTAACCCCACCCTCTTCTTTTGCTCATCATGTAATCCTCTATCCATGCCAATATCTTGTTCTTAACACCATGAGCTCCTCTCTTATTGTGTGCCTTGTCAAAGGCCTTCTAGAAATCCAAATAGATCAAGTTCATTAGCTCTTCTTTGTCTAATAAGCTTGTTACCTCTTCAAAGAATTTCTAAAGATTTATCAGGTGTGACCTCCTCTTAACCAAGCCATGCTAACTCAGCTCAACTTTACCATACATTTCCAAGTACTCTGTAATCTCATCCCTAATAATGGCCCCTAAAATCTTACCAATGACTGAGGTCAGGCTAACCTGCCTATAGTTTCCTGTCTTCTGCCTTCCTCCCTGCTTAACCAAGGTGTTATATTAGCCATTTTCCAGTTTTCAGACTCTAGTAATTTATGAATGATCACCACCAATACTTCTACAATCTTCTCAACTATCTTCTTCAGAAACCTGGGTTGTAGTCCATCTGGTCTATCTACCTTCAAACCCCTTGATTTCCCCAGCACTTTCTTCTACCTTCTTTTTAGTGATGGTGGCTATACTCATCTCTGCTCCCTGACTCTCTTGATGTTGTGGTATGCCTCCATGAAGACTGATGCAAAGTACCTACTCAATTCACGGTAATTTCTTCATTCCCATTACTAATTCTCCAGCCTCATTTTTCAGCAGTCCAATGTCTATTCTTATCTCACTCTTATCTTATGCAAATCTAAAAAAACTCTTGCAACCTTCTTTTATATTTTGATTTGATTTGATTTATTACTAAGAGAAAGGCTTATGCCCGAAACATCGATTCTCCTGCTCCTTGGATGCTGCCTGACCTGCTGCGCTTTTCCAGCAACACATTTTTCAGCTTTGATTTATTACTGTCATGTGTACCAAGGCACAGTGAAAAACATTGTCTTGTTACAAGCTAGCTTATCCTATGGTTCATCTTCATTGCTTTTTCATTTATCTTCTGCGAGTCTCTAAAGGCTTCCCACTAATCTTGACTATATTGTATACTTTTTCTTTTGCTTTTACACTCTCCCTGACATTTCTTGTTGGCCATGGTTGTCTTGTCCTCCCCTTACAATGTTTCTTCTTCCTTGAGATGAATTTCTGCTGAACCTCCTGAAAAGCCCCAGAAACCCCTGGCATAGCTGCGCCAACACCTTCCCTGCTAGGCTGCCCTTCAAATTTACCCTGGCCAGCTCCCCCTGCATGTCTTTATAGTTACCTTTACTCAAACCTTTACCCTTACACCTGAATCAAATTTCTCCATCTCGTTCTGCAGGGTGAATTTTATCATGTGATACATACACATGGAGAGACGATGGCCGAGAGATATTATTGATACACTATTAATCCAAAAACTCAGCTGATGCTCTGGCAACCTAGGTTCGAACCCTGCCATGGCTGATGATGGCATTTGAATTCAACTTTAAAAAAATCTGGAACGAAAGAATTTATAAAACCGGTTATATCGAATCAATATTAGTTTATATTTTCATGGTGTTCCTAGTGTATTGTGTGGCAAACAACAATCATACAATGAACCTTTTGAGACACATTGTACAAACATTGTAGAAGTCAGTCACACTTAGATCGCAGTGTCAAATTAAAGTATGATATGTACACAGAAAAAAAGTAATACTGAATTGTAACAAGCAAATCTGTCTTCATTTAGCATATCGCCACCTTTATGGCTGTGATTGATTCGTGAACCAATGATGTCACACCCCCACCTTTTTTTAATCTCCTTCTCTATCCTGCTTGAAAACTCTATATTCAGGATCCTGCCTCTCTTTAAGCCAAGTTTCCATTACAATAACGGTATCTGTGCCTTCGCTAATCAGCCTTATTATGGAACTCATTGTGCTTACACATAAACCTTTTGATACTGCTGTTTTCTAGTGCTTTGCATTTTTAAGTTCTGCTTCCTCTCTCTTTCAGAGTCCCACTTATTACATTTCACCTTCCCATTCCCTACTGTGAATTTGTGCTCACAATCACATCTCTCTGCCAATGCAGTTGAAACACTCCCCAATAGCACTAACAAGTCCTCTGCAAGGATATTTACACCAGTCCTGTTCAGGTGTAGATCGTCTGACTTGTGCAAATTCCAAACTTGCCCAGGACCAATCCCAATCCCCATCTTCCTACATTAACTTTCCAGCTACATGATCAATCACTTAGTTCTTCTATTTCTAAGCTCATGAGCATGGGTCTGTGTAATCCTGACATGACTGCTTTAAAGGTCTTGCCTCTCAATCTCCTACCCAGATCCCTGAAATCTGCTTTCAGGATCTCAGTCCAATTCCTGTTCAAGTAATTAGTACCAACATAGATCACAACCTCTCCTGTTCACCCTTTCCCAGAAGATTATTTTGCAATCACTCAATAACATTCTTTGTCCAGGGACCAAGAAAGCTACATGCTGTCTTGTAATTGTGCAGGCACTACAGAAATGCACGTCTGACCCACCACCCCAATCAAACTGTGTAATTTGCTCTTCTTTTTCCCTGCTGTGTAGCTGATTTACCTATGGTGCTGCTACACTCTCCTGTGGAACATTAGCTTCACCAGAATCTAAAATTGAATACTGGTTAAAAGCACAATTAACTCAGGAGGCTCTTGCACTACCCATCTAGTTCTCTTAATTCCCTGGTGGTCACCTATTCTCTTGCTGCATGAACACTTCTAACTTTTGGCATGGCCACCTGCGTTAATATGGTATCCATGTTGTCCTCTGCCTTGTGGATGTATGATGTGGAGGTGCTGGTGTTGGACTGGAGAGAACAAAGTCAAAAATCACACGACACCAGGTTATGCTCCAACAGGTTTATTTGCGGTTTCAAAAAGCCCCAAACTCCGGTGTTGTGTGACTTTTGACTTTGTGGACGTTTGGTAGTGACTTGTGCTACTTCTCAAGATCGAAAGCCAGAGTTCAAGCTTTTGCAGCTGGTGACACACTTCTTGCAAGTGGGTCCATAATTTCACATACTATCGGAGGATGTACGCACCACTTAGCCAAGCTCAGCACTTTGAAAACTCTTTATTACCATTAGAATAGTAGGAAAACTTACTTGTACACACCAATCAGTTTCATTCCTGTTACAAGATCAAAGGCAGCTCCCAATGCAGACTCACCTGTCTGGTTGATTTCAATCTCTTAGACTACTCGCTTATTCATTAAAAAGAATTTAATGCATCAGTCAGAGTATATACAAGACATTGATTCGTTTTGAATACTAAGGAAATGAAGGCATCTAGGAATAGTGTGGGCAGCTGGAGTTAAAATATAGAATCAGCCATGGCTTTGTTGAATAGTAGAGCAAGCTGAAGGGCTAAGTGACTACCATAATGTCTCAGTTCTTTTGTCAGAGCTGCATGCACCAGGCAATTAAGCCTTAACTGCATTGTATGATGTCTGGAGTTATAGGTAGGTCAGATGATTACAGACATTTTAATCTTTTAAGTAACTTAATACTATGTTACTGCAGCCATGTAACTATTGGTATGAGTCAGAAAACTATTCCAACGTTTTCAGGCTTCTATAATTGTTTGCCCATACCCATTCCATATTGTCATGTTCTGGGTGAAGTTTCTTTTATATTACTTCCTTTAGCTTGTTCTGTATTCTGAGGATTATCTCACCAGCCTCTCCACTTTGCCTATCTTTGTTACAGGTCAAGCACGTTGGATTATTTAGTTTCAATTTTAGACACCATCCAACCATGTCCCAGTAAAAGTTACATGGTCATTCAGCCTGCTTATTATAGGATAGGAGCAGTATTCCATATTATTTCTCCCCATAACAATGCACTGCTGTGATAGGAACAGACTTGATTTCATAGAATAGTGTGTAAACAGGCCATTCAGTCCATCAAGTCCACACTGACCCTCTGAAGAGCATCCCACCCAGACTCACTCCTCTACCCCTGTATTTCCCACAGTTAATCCACCTAGCCTGCCCATCCCTGGATACTATGGGCAACTTAGCATGGCCAATCCACCTAACCTGCACATCTTTGGACTGTGGGAGAAAACTGGAGCACCAGGAGAATGTACAAACTCCATGCAGACAATTGTCTGAGGTTGAATTTGAACCTGGGTCTCTGCTGCTGTGAGGCAGCAGTGCTAACCACTGAACCACTGCGCCGCCCCAGTTTGACAGTGTCCTCATCAGCAGTGAATGTAACCTGGGCCTGTCGACAGCTGATGAGAGAACCTTATTTTCCCCATCTTTCCACTGCTCTTATTTTTTCATCCCAGAAAACCCTGGCTGACAACAATCCTTTTATTTTGACGAGCTGCAGTCTGGACAGCAGAGCACACATTACTCAGTGGAAAACATCTGAAGGAAGAAAGCAAGCAGGTGATTCCTCGTCAGGTTACTTCTTTCTGTACATGGAACTGAATACAGATGAGAAAGACAGATGATTTAAAAAGAAAAAGAGAAACATGCAGATGGAGCTTTATCCTGTGTCTAACTTACATTGTAATTGCCCTGGGAATGTTTAATGTGAAGTGTGAAGGAAGCTTTATTTTCTATCTAATCGGTGGTGTATCTGTCCTGACAGTGTTTGATCGGCCATTGTGAGCCCGGAGTTATTTGATGGGTCTTTAACAGACATGGGAGTGTCAGATGCAGATGAAATGGCCTATTGTTTCCAGTACTGAATGTGCTCCTGATAAACACAAACTTTCCCTTCTGAAGGAAACCTGACATGATTATAAGAAATTGGAATTAGAAAATGGAGCCAAAGAAGAAGCAAAAAGAACAAAACAGAAAGGGAAATAAAGCAACATTTCTTTTGGTATTGCTCTGTAGAAAACCTTCCAATTTCAGAAACTCACACTCAATCAAGCTCATAACTCCCAGGAGTTCGGTTCATTCTGACTGAGAGACTGTGACAAAAATCACTTGTGGCTGCTGTGCCCTCATCCTGCAATATCGACAAGGATCGCCTGTATTAAAATAAGATACAGCACCTTCAATAAAGCACTTTAATAGTATTATTCCCATTCTTAATAAGAACAGGTCTGCAATTTGTTTCGAAAAGATTTGCAACTTTCATTTTGGTTCTGTCACGATATGCTGCTCACAGAAGACCCTTGAGTAGGTAGACTTGTGTTTTGCCTGTTCTAATTATGTGTTATTCAGGACACATGGGTTATATCCTTTCCCCGAGGGAAATGTAGGAAACAGAGATTCACTTGAACGGCAATAATTGAAGAGCTCATTTCATTCTCATAAGGATATTCGAACCACAATCAATTTCAGATGTCATCTTAAATAATGGAGGTCATTGCGGTGATATCACCATCCTAGAAAACTGTGTTTACTGCGTTAAAATGGCATAAAGAAAGCAGGGGCGAAGGCCTCAGTTACAAGTTGAGCCTACATTAAAGGGAGTTGATTGACAGCAGAACTGGGGTAGCTACAGCCAATGATGCACCTGATTTGCTGGTTTCTCCTCCTCCTCTCTCTGTGGGATGTGTGATCCCCAGGATAAGAATCCAGCCTGCAGTTTAACACAAAAGAATTTGACAAATCTTTGACCTCAAATCCTGACATTGTTGATTGATAGTTTGTCAAGTTTGACTATCTGAAAAATGCATATTGATCATTTTCTTTGTGGGGAAAGGGGGCTGTTACTGACTTTACAGTTTCCAGTTGAACTCCTCCCTCCCCCCACCCCGGGTATTGCAATTGTATCTGTGTGAATGTGGACAGCGAGTCCAGGCTGACTGCTCGACCACAAAAGTCATCACAGTGTCAACATTGTGGGGAGACAGTCAGCAGTGGATAGTCTGTTCTCCCTCCCTAAAGGCTGGAGGTACTGAAGGCATTGTTTAGGCTCAGACCCTGGCAGCTTTAGGGGGAGGGTCAAACACAGGTGGTTGGTGTTTCTCACTGTTAGTGACACAGCTCTGATTCTGCTGGTCCTTTAAACATAGCTCTGCTCAGTTTGATCAAGCTGACATGTGGGCATTGGATCTGTTACAAATAATTGACTGCAAACTCATCGCCGCCATGTTAAAGTCTCAGTTGAAAGCCTGGCGTTTCGACGGATGAGAATTTGTTTCTCACATCTCAGGACTTTTCTTTTATTTCTAATATTTTATTTATACAATGAATGACGAGCATTAAGCAGTGTTTTTAGTGTGCAGTACTGGCTTTCCATTCAAATGTACGGTCAGGTGGTAAACCATAAAACTCAGACAGAGACACATTGCAATCATTTCACCGAATATTGCACAGACTTCAGCTACATTAAAGCAATTCTAGGATCTACAAATTATTTATGGAGATTTCATTAATTTCCATCCTTTCAGCATTTGTAAAGCTGTTCATTTCGTTGCTGCATGTAGAGTAAGGCTCCCATGGGATGCCGTTGGTGGGGGTGGGGGTCTGGTGAATTATTCCTGCTCCAGATCCTATTTAGTCTTTTACTGGAGCATTTTAAAGGTGGTATAGAAGCAAGAGTAGGCCCTTCAGTCCATCAAACATAACTCACTATTCATGATGGATCAAACACTTCAATACCTTCTACCCACCCTGCGGATAATTAGAAATCTCTCTGTGAATGTGGATTGGAAAGTAATAGAAGTCACCCCATTATCTAAGAAGGGAGATACCCTAACAATTTTGTGCGTAACACCTTTAAAAAACCTCCACCAAGATAGTCAACTTGGATTTCACATTCACAAATCCATGCCGACCACATCCCATTAGATCATTAGCAAACAGGTGTCCATTTATCCCATCCTTATAACAGATTCCAGCATTTCCCCTACTACTCATGTAAGGCTAACAAGTCAGTGGGTTCCCATTTTCTCTCTCCTGCTCCCTTTTTTAAAAATTTACACCCAGAAGTCTGACTCGAAAAGGATGGTGCTGGAAAAGGCGGGCCAGGCGGTATCTGAAGAGCAGGAGAGTCGGCATTTCGGGCGTAAGCCCTTCATCAGGAATGTGGAGGGGGAAGGGGGCTGAGAGCAGGGCTGGGGGGGAAGGTAGGTGGGAAGGTAATAGGTGGATGCAGGACACATGCACTAAACAACCCCAATGCCCTGTGGCCAACTACTTCAACTCCCCTTCCCACTCCCCCAAGCACATGCAAGTCCTGGGCCTCCTCCACCACCAAACCAAACCCATCCATCAACTGGAGGAAGAATGCCTCATCTTCCACCTTGGGACACTTCAACCACATGGCATCAACATCGACTTCAGTTCCCAAATCTCCCCTCCTCTCCACCTCATCCCAGATCCAAAGCTCCAACTCCGCACCACCCTCTTGAACTGTCTTACCTGTCCATCTTCCTTCTCACCTATCTGCTCCACTTTCCCCACTGACCTATCACAATTACCCCTCCACCACCACCTTCACCTACCTATCGTATTCCCACTTCCTTTCTCCCCAGCCCGACCCCTATTAATCTCCCACAAACTCCCTCACACATTCCTGATGAATGGCTTATGCTGGAAACATCAACGCTCCTGCTCCTTGGATGCTGCTTGACCTTCTGCGCTTTTCCAGCATCACACTTTTCAACTCTGACTCTCCAGCATCCAGTCCTCACTTCGCCCAGAAGTCGTTTCTAAAACAATTGAGCCACTTTCCCTGAAATCACTGCAACTTGTTTTGTTTGTGCAAACTACCAGTAATCACCCGTGCAGCAATAAAACATTTCAAGCAAAGCCTGCTAAGGGCAATATAAACCATCAGAAGTGGGGGGTGGAGGTGGGTAGGTAAAAGAGGGAAAATACTAAATCAAAATGGAGGCGGTGCAAATAACACTGTATTCCCATCTCCACACCCCCCAGCCAAGGTTGCCCACCTATCTCTAAAGGCATCAAGAGCATTGATGGACACTGTGTGCTTCATTCTTAAATAGTGGAGAGACATATGCTCCTTACATTTGCTACCACATTAATCATTCCAGAATCTATGGAATTTTGGAAGAAAATTACCAACATGTCAACTATCTTTAAAACCACCTCCTTCAACACTCTGAGAAATAGACCATCAGATACTTGGGATATATTAACTTTCAACCCCCATTAATTTCTTCAGTCCAATCTTCTCACTAATGGCATTTTCATTCAATTTCATTCTCCCTAGCCAGTTGGATCTCTAGTTCTGGGAGATTTCTGGTAGAACTTTTGTGAAAACTAAGTAATCATTAACTTCTCGGCCATTTCTCTATTCTCCATTATTAATTCTCCCTACCCTTATCAGTTTCTGGGTTCACATTTGTTGTATTCTAGAAACTTCCCTATGCTCAGAAATACTGCTTTTTCTGGCAAGTCACTTTCAATCTTGTAAAATCCTACGTGTCTTTCATAAGCTAGAGTTGAGTGGCCTTTTTTGGATTTTTGCACCTTGAATGAATATAGTTGCTGTAAGTTGTGTGATAGTTCTTTAAAGACTATCCATTGACTATTCAGACAGTTATCATTTTTCAGATGTACAGCCTGTAAGCCTGGGAATCAGACCGTTCATCCTTCTCGTACTTCCCATTGCTTTTCTAAGCAAGGAGCTGGGAAATTATGGCAACAGTAATCAACAATGTAAAGGAATAAAGAGAAAAATGTCATTGACACAGCTACAGAAATGCATATGTGATATTCTAGGGCTGACCACACAGCAAACAGAACACAACAATATCTTACTGAAGAATGCTGACATTAGGGTCCACTCATAAGTGAGATCGCTATCAGGACTCCATTTTTGTTCAAAGAAAGCTCAAAGTTGGAACCCGATTAAGCTTCTTGTTAAAATCCTGGACCCTTTTAAAATGGAAAAAAATTATTCATTTGGCAAGAATTTTGAGACTTCTCTCTGCTTCTACCTCTACACTCCTCTCTGCCTTTGTTTCTAATATGGAACTGCTCTGTTTCCTCTGTCATTTCTTCATCTGATAGACTTATAAAATCAAATCCTGCAGGCTTCTGTTTTCTGCTTCTGGTTGTCTTGTTTTCTGGCCTAATCTTTTTGAACATTGTGCGATGCTTTGCTTTTTGAACTGGATCCTTTTTTTAAAGCACTCACTGTACTCATGTTGAGAATACATATCGTAGAGCTATATAACTTGCCAAAAACACAATGAAGTTTTCCTTGAGAAGGCTTTAGGCTTCAGACTTTAAGGCTTAATTGAACCTTCAAGTGGGATGATTGATGGTTCAATTGAAGGTGATATAGCCACTGATAGAACTGTAATCAGTTAGAGGTAAAGAGTGAGGGGACGGCCCACTTGCTTTTAGAGCCGTCTGGCAATGAATTGCTCTGATTGGAGTATTGTAAAAGGAATACTTTCTGGGTGGATTTATCCAGTGACTTTCAGATCAAGCTAATAGGAGACCATTTGTACTGATTAAAAAAGAGCTCAGTCCTTATTGTGATTATAGAAGCTGCTAATTAAGTTGATTTAGATTGTGACTTCTTATAGTCACAGGATGACCAAGTACAAGAGAGAGGATGACTCCGGTTATGAATCTACACAGAGGCCATGTGGTACAAGTACTGTCTTACCCTTAGGAAACATTACACTGTTAATTGGGTAGCCAATTATAACAGATAGCCTGTTGGATTTCAGTTGATCAGAGGTGGCTGGTAGGAATTGAACACTTGGTCATTGCGCCATGAGGACTCAATGACAGATTAACATTGTACAGGATCAGTTGTGTCAGCAAAGAAATCAAAGCACTGTTAACATTGCTGGCCAGTAGCACTTACTCAACAAAGACCGGCTGGCTGACTTGCAGTGTGGGTTCTGTCAAGGCCACTCAGCTCTTGACCTCATTACAGTATTGGTCTGGCAAGGTCATTGGGGACATTTAAGAGACTGCTGGACATGCATATGGTCACAGAAATTTGAGGGTGCATTTGTGAGGATCAATGGTCGGCACAACATCGTGGACTGAACGGCCTGTTCTGTGCTGTACTGTTCTATGTTCTATGTTAACATCACCAAATGAGCTGGAAAACAATGGAGAGGTGAGAGTACTGCCCACGATATCAAAGCAGCATTTGATTTAGTACACCATCCCAAACCAAACTGGAATTAAAGGGAAAATAAGTTATTGATTGCAGCCACAGCTAGCACAAAGTAACATGATTAAGGTGGTAGATGGGGGTCAAAGTACTTTGGCAGACTCTCAGGGTAGTGTCCCAGGACAAAGCATTTTCAGTCATCCATGAAGTTCCCTCCAACATAAGGTCAGAAGTGGGATTGTTTGCTGATGATAGCATGATGTTCAACACCATTCACAACTCTTAAACAACAGCAGCTTATTGTCATATGCAGGAAGATCTGAACAATATCTAGACCTGTGCTGATAAGTTACAAATAACACTAGTGTCACACAAGTGCCAGAAAATGGCCATCTCAAAGGATAGAATCTTATTCTTGCCCCTTGACGTTCAATCATTACCATTGCTGAATTCCCCTGCTAACAACACCTGGGGGGGTTACCACTGATCAAAAACTGAACAGGACCTACCTGATAAATACTGTTTCTACAGCAGCAGGCCAGAGAATGGAGATTCTGCAGCACATAGCTCATCTCTTGCCTCCCCAAAGACCATCCACCATCAACGAGACACAATCAGGAGTGTGATAGACTACTCCCCTCTCAATTGTAATTGAGAAGCCTGACGCCATCAAGGACAAAGCAGACTATTTGCCATCAAATCCACACACATTCTCTCCCTCCACCACTGACACTCAGTAGCAGCAATGTGCATCATCTACAAAATGTATTGCAAAAACTCACCAAGCCTCCTCTGAGAACACCCTTGATCTCTGCCATCGAGAAGCAGAACAGCAGGTTACGATGTGAGAAGGTCAAGGTTGATAGGATGAACAAGCAAGGCCAATTTACTGAACAAGGCGGGACTGTAGAAAGTGTCTTGTGTAAGTCAGGAGGGAGAAATGATTAAAAAAAAGATTCTGAAGGACAGAATAGAATGTACAGCCAAAATTAGAGTTCCTTATACAAATGCACAGCATGTGATGAACAAATTAAATGAGCTGGATGCTCAAATTGGAAACTATGTTAGAGAAGCCATTATGGAGACTTGGTGCAGGATACTCAAACCGTGGAAGTAAACCAACCAGGTTGGGAGGGATCGAGAAGATGGCAGAGAGGTTAGCATTACTGATTGGAAGTAGAATCACTTCTATAGTGAGGGAGGGTGGAATGAGAGGAAAGCATCCAGTGGAGACCTTATGGGTGGAACTGAGGAACCTGAAAAGTAACTAAGATCACAATAGATGTCACATATAGACCACTCGGTAGCAGCTCGAACATAAGTATAAATGCTGAAATTAGGCAAATGTGAAACAAAGGTAGGTATCAATGGGAGACTTTAATCTTAATATAGACTAAGCACCTGCCAGAAAGGTTGTGAATTTCTAGGGTAGTTTCCTACAGCAATACGTCTTGGATGTTACAGGGCACAAAATATATTGGATCTAGTAATGAGAAATTAGCCTGATTTAATTAGTAACCCAAGTTGTTTGTGAGCATTTGTCAGATAGTGATCATAACATGATTGAGTTTCATGTAGCATTTGTAAAGTGAAGATTGGATACTAGAATTTTGGATTTAAGTAAAGCAGACTTTAATGGGATTAAGCAGGGATCATCCACAGTAAACTGGGAAGCTCTGCTAATTGGTAAAGCAACCGAGGAACATTGGAGGGTTTTCAAAGAAACATTTAATGCTATTCAGAAGCAAAATGAGAAGGAAATTCTCGATTTCACAAAGAAACCAGCCATGGATGTCAATGGAGATAAGGGACAGCAGGATAGAAAAGGGTGGCAGCATCCGAAGAGCAGGGGAGTCGACGTTTCAGTAAGGGACACCATAAAATTATAAGAAAGGGTTTATAGAAATGCAAAGAACAGTAGTGAACCCACAGAATGGGACAAATGTGAAGATAAACAAAGGGCCACAAAGTGGCTTAAAAGGGCTGCTAAAATTATGAAGAGAAACTTGCAAGGGACATAAAAGAAAAGAAGAGATTTTATAGTTATATAAAGGGAAAGTGGCTAATAAGTAAGCCCAGTGAAGGCTTACAGTGGGGATATTGTCAATGACCAAGGGGAAATGGCACACAAGCTGCACAATTATTTTGCTTCAGTATTCACAGCAGGAAAGGGGGACAGATTGCCAGAAGTCCCAATCAAATTAACAAAGGATCAGGGACAGTCTCTAAATAAAATTAGCTTGAGTAAACTATCAATAATGTGGTAATTAATAGAATTGAAGAGTGACAGATTCCCAGGACCTGATGGTTTCTATCCATGGGTGTTAACATAGAACATAGAACATAGAACAATACAGCACAGAACAGGCCCTTCGGCCCACGATGCTGTGCCGAACTTCTATCCTAGATTAAGTACCCATCCATGTACCTATCCAAATGCCGCTTAAAGGTCGCCAATGATTCTGACTCTACCACTCCCACAGGCAGCGCATTCCATGCCCCCACCACTCTCTGGGTAAAGAACCCACCCCTGACATCTCCCCTATACCTTCCACCCTTCACCTTAAATTTATGTCCCCTTGTAACACTCTGTTGTACCCAGGGGAAAAGTTTCTGACTGTCTACTCTATCTATTCCTCTGATCATCTTATAAACCTCTATCAAGTCACCCCTCATCCTTCGCCGTTCCAACGAGAAAAGGCCGAGAACTCTCAACCTATCCTCGTACGACCTATTCTCCATTCTAGGCAACATCCTGGTAAATCTTCTCTGCACCCTCTCCAAAGCTTCCACATCTTTCCTAAAGTGAGGCAACCAGAACTGCACACAGTACTCCAACTGTGGCCTATCCAAAGTCCTGTACAGCTGCAACATCACTTCACGACTCTTGAATTCAATCCCTCTGCTAATGAACGATAATACTCCATAGGCCTTCTTACAAACTCTATCCACCTGAGTGGCAACTTTCAAAGATCTATGTACATAGACCCCAAGATCCCTCTGTTCCTCCACCTGACTAAGAACCCTACCATTAACCCTGTATTCTGCATTCTTATTTGCTCTTCCAAAATGGACAACCTCACACTTGGCAGGGTTGAACTCCATCTGCCACTCCTCAGCCCAGCTCTGTATCATATCTAAGTCCTTTTGCAAACGACAAATGCCCTCCTCACTGTCCACAACTCCACCTATCTTCGTATCATCTGCGAATTTACTGACCCACCCTTCGACTCCCTCATCCAAGTCATTAATAAAAATTACAAACAGCAGAGGACCCAGAACTGATCCCTGCGGAACTCCACTTGTAACTGGGCTCCAGGCTGAATATTTACCATCTACCACCACTCTCTGACTTTGACCGGTGAGCCAGTTTTCTATCCAATTGGCCAAATTTCCCTCTATCCCATGCCTCCTGACGTTCCGCATAAGCCTACCATGGGGAACCTTATCAAATGCCTTACTAAAATCCATGTACACTACATCCACTGCTCTACCCTCATCCACATGCTTAGTCACGTCCTCGAAGAATTCAATAAGACTTGTAAGGCAAGACCTACCCTTCACAAATCCGTGTTGGCTGTCCCTAATCAAGCAGTGTCTTTCCAGATACTCATAAATCCTATCCCTCAGTACCCTTTCCATTACTTTGCCTATCACAGAAGTAAGACTAACTGGCCTGTAATTCCCGGGGTTATCCCTATTCCCTTTTTTGAACAGGGGCACAACATTCGCTATTCTCCAGTCCCCTGGTACCACCCCCGTTGACAGTGAAGACGAGAAGATCATTGCCAACGCTACTGCAATTTCCTCTCTTGCTTCCCACATAATCCTAGGATATATCCCGTCAGGCCCGGGGGACTTGTCTACCCTTAAGTTGTTCAAAATGTCCAACACATCTTCCTTCCTAACAAGTATCTCTTCTAGCTTCCCAGTCCGTTTCACACTCTCCTCTTCAACAATACGGTCCCTCTCGTTCGTAAATACTGAAGAGAAGTACTTGTTCAAGACCTCTCCTATTTCTTCCGACTCAATACACAATCTCCCACTACTGTCCTTGATCGGACCTACCCTCATTCTCGTCATTCTCAGGTTTCTCACATACGCATAAAATGTCTTGGTTATCCTTGATCCTATCCGCCAAGGATTTTTCATGCCCTCTCTTAGCTCTCCTAATCGCTTTCTTCAGGTCCCTTCTGGCTATCCTGTATCCCTCCACTGCTCTGTCTGAACCCTGTTTCCTCAACCTTATGTAAGCCTCCTTCTTCCTCTTTACTAGACATTCAACCTCCCTCGTCAACCAAGGCTCCCTCACACGACCATTTCTTTCCTGCCTGATCGGTACATACATATCAAGGACACGTCGTATCTGCTCCTTGAAAAAGTTCCACATTTCCACCACATCCTTCCCTGACAGCCTATGCTCCCAACTTATGCTCCTCAAATCCTGTCTTACAGCATCGTAATTTCCCTTCCCCCAATTGTAAAATCTACCTTGATGTGCGCACCTATCTCTCTCTATAACCAAGATGAAAGTCACAGAATTGTGGTCACCATCACCAAAATATTCACCCACTAACAAGCCCATCACTTGTCCCGGTTCATTACCGAGTACCAAATCCAATATGGCCTCCCCTCTGGTTGGACAATCTACATACTGAGTTAGAAAAGCTTCCTGGACACACTGCACAAACACCGCCACATCCAATCTACTTGATCTAAAGAGCTTCCAATCAATATTTGGGAAGTTGAAGTCACCCATGACTACGACCCTGTGGCTTCTGCACCTTTCCAAAATCTGTTTCCCAATCTGTTTCTCCACATCTCTGCTGCTATTGGGGGGCCTATAGTAAACACCCAACAAGGTGACTGCATCTTTCCTATTTCTGACTTCAGCCCATACTACCTCCAAAGGCAGATCCCCCTCAAACTTCCTTTCTGCAGCCGTTATACCATTTCTAATTAGCAATGCCATCCCCCTCCATTTTTACCACCCTCCCTAATCTTACTGAAACATCTGTAACCAGGAACCTCCAACAGCCATTCCTGTCCCTCATCTATCCACATTTCCGTGATGGCCACAACATCGTAGTCCCAGGTACCGATCCACGCCTTAAGTTCACCCACCTTATTTCTGATACTCCTTGCGTTGAAGTATACGCACTTGAGCCCATCTCTGTGTCCGCAAGTATTCCCTGTCAGTGCTACCTTCTCCGCAGCCTCCCTACAGTCTTGGACATCCTGACACACAGCTAGCTTACTTGTTGGACTACAAGTCCGGATCCCATCCCCCTGCCAAATTAGTTTAAACCACCCCGAAGAGTGCTAGCAAACCTACCCCCCGGGATAGAACATAGAACAATACAGCACAGAACAGGCCCTTCGGCCCACGATGTTGTGCCGAACTTCTATCCTAGATTAAGCACCCATCCATGTACCTATCCAAATGCCGCTTAAAGGTCGCCAATGAATCTGACTCTACCACTCCCACGGGCAGCGCATTCCATGCCCCCACCACTCTCTGGGTGAAGAACCCACCCCTGACATCTCCCCTATACCTTCCACCCTTCACCTTAAATTTATGTCCCCTTGTAACACTCTGTTGTACCCGTGGAAAAAGTTTCTGACTGTCTACTCTATCTATTCCTCTGATCATCTTATAAACCTCTATCAAGTCACCCCTCATCCTTCGCCGTTCCAACGAGAAAAGGCCGAGAACTCTCAACCTATCCTCGTATGACCTACTCTCCATTCCAGGCAACATCCTGGTAAATCTTCTCTGCACCCTCTCCAAAGCTTCCACATCTTTCCTAAAGTGAGGCGACCAGAACTGCACACAGTACTCCAAATGTGGCCTAACCAAAGTCCTGTACAGCTGCAACATCACCTCACGACTCTTGAATTCAATCCCTCTGCTAATGAACGATAATACTCCATAGGCCTTCTTACAAACTCTATCCACCTGAGTGGCAACCTTCAAAGATCTATGTACATAGACCCCAAGATCCCTCTGTTCCTCCACCTGACCAAGAACCCTACCATTAACCCTGTATTCCGCATTCTTATTTGTTCTTCCAAAATGGACAACTTCACACTTGGCAGGGTTGAACTCCATCTGCCACTCCTCAGCCCAGCTCTGCATCATATCTAAGTCCCTCTGCAGCCGACAACAGCCCTCCTCACTGTCCACAACTCCACCTATCTTTGTATCATCTGCAAATTTACTGACCCACCCTTCGACTCCCTCATCTAAGTCATTAATAAAAATTACAAACAGCAGAGGGCCCAGAACTGATCCCTGCGGAACTCCACTTGTAACTGGACTCCATGCTGAATATTTACCATCTACCACCACTCTCTGACTTCGACCGGTTAGCCAGTTTTCTATCCAATTGGCCAAATTTCCCTCTATCCCATGCCTCCTGACTTTCCGCATAAGCCTACCATGGGGAACCTTATCAAATGCCTTACTAAAATCCATGTACACTACATCCACTGCTCTACCCTCATCCACATGCTTGGTCACCTCCTCGAAGAATTCAATAAGACTTGTAAGGCAAGACCTACCCTTCACAAATCCGTGCTGGCTGTCCCTAATCAAGCAGTGCCGTTCCAGATACTCGTAAATCCTATCCCTCAGTACCCTTTCCATTACTTTGCCTACCACAGAAGTAAGACTAACTGGCCTGTAATTCCCGGGGTTATCCCTATTCCCTTTTTTGAACAGGGGCACAACATTCGCTACTCTCCAGTCCCCTGGTACCACCCCCGTTGCCAGTGAAGACGAGAAGATCATTGCCAACGGTACTGCAATTTCCTCTCTTGCTTCCCACATAATCCTAGGATATATCCCGTCAGGCCCGGGGGACTTGTCTATCCTCAAGTTGTTCAAAATGTCCAACACATCTTCCTTCCTAACAGATATCTCTCCTAGCTTATCAGTCCGTTTCACACTCTCCTCTTCAACAATACAGTCCCTCTCGTTCGTAAATACTGAAGAGAAGTACTTGTTCAAGACCTCTCCTATCTCTTCCGACTCAATACACAGTCTCCCACCACTGTCCTTGATCGGACCTACCCTCGTTCTCGTCATTCTCAGGTTTCTCACATACGCATAGAATGCCTTGGGGTTATCCTTGATCCTATCCGCCAGGGATTTTTCATGCCCTCTCTTAGCTCTCCTAATCCCTTTCTTCAGGTCCCTTCTGGCTATCCTGTATCCCTCCACTGCTCTGTCTGAACCTTGTTTCCTCAACCTTATGTAAGCCTCCTTCTTCCTCTTTACTAGACATTCAACCTCCCTCGTCAACCAAGGCTCCCTCACACGACCATTTCTTTCCTGCCTGATCGGTACATACATATCAAGGACACGTCGTATCTGCTCCTTGAAAAAGTCCCACATTTCCACCACATCCTTCCCTGACAGCCTATGCTCCCAACGTATGCTCCTCAAATCCTGTCTTACAGCATCGTAATTTCCCTTCCCCCAATTGTAAAAACTTCCTTGTTGTGTGCACCTATCCCTCTCCATAACCAAGGTGAAAGTGACAGAATTGTGGTCGCCATCACCAAAATGTTCACCCACTAACAAGCCCACCACTTGTCCCGGTTCGTTACCGAGTACCAAATCCAATATGGCCTCCCCTCTGGTTGGACAATCTACATACTGCGTTAGAAAAGCTTCCTGGACACACTGCACAAACACCGCCCCATCCAATCTACTTGATCTAAAGAGCTTCCAATCAATATTTGGGAAGTTGAAGTCGCCCATGACTACGACGATATTGGTGCCCTTCTGGTTCAGGTGCAACCCGTCCTGTTTGTACAGGTCCCACTTTCCCCAGAATGCAGTCCAATTGTCCAAATACCTGAAGCCCTCCCTCCTACACCATCCTTGCAGCCACGTGTTCAACTGCACTCTCTCCCTATTCTTTGCCTCACTGTCACGTGGCACCGGCAACAACCCAGAGATGACGACTCTGTCCGTCCTAGCTTTTAGCTTCCAGCCTAACTCCCTGAGCTCCTGAATGACCTCCCCACCCCGCTTCCTACCTCTGTTGTTGGTGCCAATGTGTACCACAACTTCTGGCTGCACACCCTCCCCCTTAAGGATTCTGAAGACACGGTCAGAGACATCTCGGACCCTAGCACCCGGGAGGCAACAAACCATCCGAGAGTCTCGCCCATGTCCACAGAACTGCCTGTCCGTCCCTCTAACTAGAGAGTCTCCTATAACTAGTGCTCTCCTCCTCTCCCCCTTTCCCTTCTGAGTCTCAGAGCCAGACCTCACGCCACAGACTCCTTCACTGCAGCTTACACCTGCAAGGCTGTCCCCCCCAACAGTTTCCAAAGCTGTATACTTATTATTTAGGGGAACGACCACAGGGGAACCCTGCACTGCCTGCTTCTTCCCCTTCCCACCTCTAACTGTTACCCAGCTACCTCTGTTCTCCGGCGTAACTATGTCCCTGTAGCTTCTATCAATCACCCTCTCAGCCTCTCGAATAATCCTCAGTTCATCCAACTCCAGTTCCAGTTCCCTAACTCGTTCGGTGAGGAGCAGGATCTGACTGCATTTCCTGCAGACGAAGTCGGCAGGAGTATCGGTGGTCACCCCTACCTCAAACATCCTGCAGGAGGAACATTCCACCGCGTGCGCTGCCATGACTGTACACTTTGTCTCCAAAACAAGAACACTGAGTCAATAACACTGAGTCGCTTACCTGTGGACTTTAAAGTTAGGTTAGAGAAGGCCCTACGAAGGGCCTGGGGTCTAGAACACACCCACTCAAATACTAATCACTTACCTTCCTGACCAGCTCTGTGCTCCAACCTCACTTCCGCCCAGCTCGCGCCGCTCTCTGCGGTGAAAAGTCTCCCGGGTTCGCTTTTACTCGGCCGCTGCTCCCACTCAAATGACCGTTGGTATAAAAGGGTGAGTATTTATACTCACTGTTCTCCTTCCCGGCTGCCCCTCTGCTTGCTGTCACTTCCTCTGCTGCTCCCGCTCTTTCTGTGAAGAGAGAGAGAGAAAAAAAAACACCGCTGCCCGCTACAGGTAAGTAATTTTAAAACAAACTGTCTTACCTTAGCTGAAGTCTCCCAGGTTCGCTTTTACTCGGCCGCTGCTCCCACTCAAAAAAGAGATAGGAGAACACATTGCCCATGTCCTGATCATAATCTTTCAGAAACAAAAATAGAATTGCCGGAAAAGCTCAGCAGGTCTGACAGCATCTGCAGAGAGAGATCAGAATGGTCTAAGGAAGGGTTGCTCAACCCGAAACATTAACACTGATTTCTCTCCACAGATGCTTAGACCTGCTGAGCTTTTCTAGCAATTTCTGTTTTTGTTTCCAACTTACTGCATCTGCAAGAGTTCTAGTGTTCATTCCTAATCTTTCAGAGTCCCCTGGATTCAGGAGTTGTACCTCTGGCTTGGAAATGTGCTCAAGCCACCCCATTCTTTAAGAAGAGTGACAAAGGGAAACCAGGGAATTCCAGATCAGTTAGCCTGACATCTGTGGTGGGCAAATTGTTGGACTCTATCATCAGGAATCAGGAACATAATCAGCTCCAAAAATTGCAGTTAATCAGGAGGTGTTAGCATGGAGTTGTGAAGGGTAGTGCATGCCTGAGAAACCTCAGAGATTTCTGAAGAGGTGTCAAAGTTGGTGGATAGAGGTAAGTCAAAGAATATTGTTTATTTGGACTTCCAGAAAGCTTTTGATAAAGTGCCACACAAGAGACTTGTTAGCTAAGATGGAAGCTCACAGATCTGAGGGAGTATTACTGACATGGATAGGAAATTGATTGACTCGCAGGAAACCGGGTTGGAGTAATGGATAACAACTGAAATTGACAGGATGTGACTAGTGGTGTCCCTCAGGGAACTCTGTTGGGGCCTCAAATATTCACAATATTCATTAACAACTTGGATAATGGAATAAAATGTCAAATATGCAAATTTGCTGATGATATAAACTTGGGCAGCATTGGACAGTGTTGACAACAGCATAAAATACAACAGATTATTGATAGATGAAGTAAATGGGCAAAGCTGTGGTGGGTGGATATTAATATAAGCAAGTATGAGGTAATCCATTTGATTTGAGTTATTTATTGTCATGTGTATCTTGTTACAAAATACAGTGAACAATGTTGTACAGTGTCATCACTCTCCAGCACCATCTTCAAACACAGAAAAATAATCCAAAACATAGAATATAAAGACAGGAAAATGAGGAAATAAGGAAAGTGTTCAACTTTACAGTCCTTCTTGTGAAGTGCTCCACCATGGGCCACAGGCCTAGTGGTCAGGCATGAATCCTCTTTACTCCCTGGAATGGAAGCTGCCACTCTTTGGTGCCATCTTGCCCTCGTCACTATGAGTCATCAATGGTTCTCCCCATATCAGATGCCACTGACACTGCTGGGTACTGAACCCGCTCAAACTCGCCTTCATGAATCTGCGCTGAAAGCAGATGGTGCTGGGAACTCAAACCTGTCTCCGCCGAAGCCACGGGTCCGTGCTGCTGGGCCCACTCGCCACTGCGAGGTACACAAATAAAATGGAAGTGAAAGAAAGAGAGTAAAAAAAGAAAAGAAACAAAAAGAAAAGTGGATGAGCCCTGGAAGCACAATTCCACCACCATCTTAACGAAAGTAAGATTTCAGAACAAAAGGGTATTTTTTTAGAAGGCACGGAGTTAAATATGTGGATGTCCAATGAGATTTGGGTGTTCAAGCACACAGCTCTTTAAGATGCCATATATAGGTTCAGCAAAATAGTCAAGGTAGTGAATGAAATGCTGGCCTTCATATCTAAAGGGCTAGATTGCAGGGATGCAGACGTTCTGCTGTAGTGAAATAAAACCCTAGTCAGACTCCCCCAGAGTACTGGGAGCAGATCTGGGCACCAGACTTTAGGAAGGATGTTTTGGTCCTAGAGGGAATTCATCACAGTTTTATCAGGATTTCGGGAGTTATGTAATGAGGAAAGATTAGACAAAGTCGGCCTTTATTCTCTGGAATTTCGATGGTTAAGGGGTGATCTAATTGAGGTTTTCAGAATATTAACAGAAAAAGACAGAGTAGATAAAGATGAACTATTTCCACTGGTTGAAGATTCGAGAATTAAGAATTAGGCCCAGGCTATTCAGGAGAGATGTGAGAAAGTACTTCTACACACATAGGTTTGGAAGTTTCTTCCTCCCACAGTGGTTAATGCTAGTTCAATTGTTAGATTTAAATCTAATGTAGATATTTTTATTAAGCAAGGGTATCAAGCAATATGGGCTTAAGGCAGGCAAATGGAGTTAGGCCACAGATCAACTGTGATCTTATTACATGGCATAGCAGGCTTGAAGGGCTGAGTGGCCTACTCCTGTTCCTATATTCCTACAAGGACAAGGGTAGCTGATACATGGGAAACTCACCACCAGCAAGGTCCCCGTCACGGCACTCACCATCCGGATCTGGAAATATAGTGTTGTCTCTTCCTGGACCTTTCTCTGTAATAACTCTGTGGGTTTACTTACAACTGAGGTTTGCAGTAGTTCATCAAAGCAATTCAGCACCACTTTCCTCAGGGCAATTAGGGATGAACAATAAGTGCTGGCTTAACACATGATGTCACATCCCATGAAATCTTTTAAAATTGTGTTTTGCTGCTCCAAATCAAAATATTAGACTATTGGTTCTCACTTCATAACCACAGCCTCCTGTCATCTGTCACCATAGGCTTTTCTATATATCTAGATTTCTGTAATGTACATACATAGGAGCTGATACATTAGCTATACAATGCCAAGCATCAAGGCCTATTGGCTATTCTGTAGCAGAAAGGAGTGAATCATTCTCTTTATACACTATGCTGTCCATGTACAGGCACTGACTCTGAGGCGTACATGAGCTTTTACAGTACGAGCTAAGAGTGAATTGTCACTATTTGACTGGGTACTGTACATATGTATTGAAACTGACACTCAAACACACAGTAGATGTACAGTACCAGATTGAAATGAACTATTCCCTTGCACTTGTATGCTAAACAAACACAAGAGCTAAGTGATCAGTCACAGTTGGGTGGCACAGCACCAGATCTGACTTGAATCATTTCCTTGGACTGGCTGTATGCCTTACATAGACACGGATTGACACTAAGACACATGCAGATTATAAAGTACCACACAGAATACAAATGAACTATACCTCACCAGACAGGACTGAAGCCTGACCTCTTACCTGCTCTGTACATGGACAGGAACTGACACAGACACAGTATCAGCCGGGACTGAATCATTCTCCTACACTGGGGTATGCAGACCAGGAATGTTGGCTGATGTTTCCTCTTCTTTCTAGCTCATTTTCATGGAATCAATGATAACAAGCACCAACTACATTGACTAGCAGCAGCACTGGCCAAAGACCTTTTGGTAAGTCTGGTTCAGAATCACTCCAGGGATGCCTTGCTATAGTCACTAGTCCTTCAGGAGGAGGAAGCAATACTTGAGCTAAATGTAACTGATCAAGGGCCACTACAGTGAAAATTACAGCTGGCAATTCATAGTAAACCTGCCACACAAAAAAATGTTAAATGAGTATATTATTTATGTAATCACATATGTTTTGAAATATTCATTTATCGTACCATTCCAACCACTGAAGTAAAATTGAGGTCAAGCTCTGCATTTTGATAAAGTCAATTCTCTTGTGCTTTCATTCTGTTGTCAATCTGTGGTTGATTGATTGTTAATAAAGACTTGTTTTCTCCTTTCCTGCTTAACTTGTCACTCTAATACCTGTGCAAGTTTACAAAATGACCTATTGCACCCAATCAAATAAATAGCATTCTTTTTCAGGCAAGACAAATGGGGGTGTGTGTAACACCAATTAAATGCTGTTGTCTAATCTAATATTTAGTTTAATTTTGTCTTTGCCTGTTCTGGGTTGTTAAAAACCAACTGACTGTCAGAAATCAAATTGGATTTGAACTTGATACAATTGTTGTAAGGGCCAGTTTCTTTGAAACACATTTCGGAAGAAGATAAAACCATTGCAGTTAAATATAAATTTATTTCGGAATTTCTTTGTGGAGGTGTTTCTCTGGCAGCTATTTTTCAATTTGGCAGAATAGTTTAGCAAGTTCCAATCCCATTTTGTGATATTATTCAGTCACCTGTTTCTTTCAAATTGGTAAGCCAGTCTGAACAGATCTCTGTGAGGACAGTGCAATGGTATACAAATTCAAAATTGGAATATTGCTCACATATCAGGAAACTGATGAGAGATATGTAAGTACAAAATGAGAAAAGTAGCAGAACAGGGGATTATGAAAGAAAAAAAGTGGAAAACTTACATCTGTATATTCATGAAAGGTTCCAATATGTTCCAAAAATGCTTTCTGGACAATTAAATTATAGTCGATGGTGTGATAGAGGAAAAATGACAACCAATTTGCACACAAGTAAGACTCTACAAAGAGGAACATAATAATGTCCAGGTATTCTTTGTTAAGAGATGAACATTGACAAGGACACCAGAAACAGAACTTCGGCACTTTTCAAAATAATGACGTAAGATCTTTTAAGTGCACTGAAAGGTCAAATGGCATCTTCACCAATGTGTCATTCCGACAGTATTGCAGTTTCATCCTAGATTTTGTGTGTCAGTGTTCTGGAGTGCAACTTAAATTTATGACCTTTTGACTTTAAAGCAAGCGGCTGAAAAATAGATGTGTGTGGGGTGGTGGGGGAAGGGGTATCTTCCCATGGCACAATCCACAGATGAAAGGGATTGGGCACAAAGATCAAGAGACGGTGACCTAAACTATGGGAATCCAAGGGACATAGGTTTCTAATGTCTGGAATTGTGGGCGTCATCGAAAGGTTAGTGAATGCTAATGCTTCAAGGAGAGTTACTGAGATAAGGACCTTGGAAATTGGAAGTAATAATGGAGGTTCCTTTCATTGAATCCCAAATCTCCAGAATGTGGCAGTTTCTAGACTTCTGCTCATGGAATTTGAGTCACAACTGGTCAGGGGAGGCTATTGGTCCATTGAATCTGTGCCAGCTCTGTGTACACGTCGCAATCGAGTCAGCCACATTCCCCAGTTCCTTCATTGTGGCTTTGCAAGTGTTATGACATGGAGGTAAACCTTTTCTGTTAATTAAACCAAACACCCAGATAAGCTCGCCTCACCTCATAATCTGTTAAAATGAGTGACAGAGAACTCGCAAGTTCTACTATTTAAAGAAAATAACATCACGTTATTTAACTTTAAAAGTGAACATTAAATAACAACTAGTTCCAACTCTAAGCCCCCATTTCTCTGAACTGCTTACTATCTGTCTCCAACTTTATAAAAATATGCTGTTTCAATAAGACATTTATTAAAATTACATCAACTCAATTTCAAAACCATACAGTCTCTGTCTCCTTCTGTGTCTTCACTCTTCCGGTTGCAGATCTCCTTGGGTCGTCTTCTTTCTTTATATGCCATAGTCATAAACTTACACATCTCTAACAAATCTCCTTTCCTCCAGGCAGCTCAATCCCAGATGTATAACAAGATAACCTTTAACTATAATCCCTTATCACTGCTGCCATTTGGTGGCATTGTATACAAAGGATGGCATCATCAAAGATGCTGCACTCTCAGTAATACCCCTCTGACCATTTGATTAGATTACTTACAATGTGGAAACAGGCCCTTTGGCCCAACAAGTCCACACTGACCCTCCGGACAGCAACCCACCCAGATGCATTCCCCTACATTTACCCCTTCACCTAACACTATGGCAATTTAGCATGGCCAATTCACCCAACCTACACATGTTTGGATTGTGGGAGGAAACCCACGCAGACACGGGGAGAATGTGCAAACTCCACACAGACAGTTGCCCAAGGTGGGAATTGAACCAGGGTCTCTGGCGCTCTGAGGCAGCAGTGCTAACCACTGTGCCACCCGTACCAACCATGCAACACTCCCTCAGTTCTGACCCCTAACAATACAGCACTCCCAAGTTATTGCTCCATCATCAGTACCACACTCACTCCGTGCAAATCCGAGGTGTCAACTTAGATTTTGTGCTCAAATCTTTAAACGAGGTTTGAAATCACAAGCATCTGACTTGGAGACAAGATTACTTGAGTCTTGACCAGGTTAACTAAGCACAAAAGATGTAACTTATTATTTTCTTTTAATACTGTGTTTATATATTTTTTTAATGCTCAAATTTTGTAACAACTTTATTGTGTTGCTGTTGTTCTGAACTTTTTATTTCACTGTTGAATATACTTACTTAGCAGGTGGAGCACAGTTCCATGTTGAATGCACAGTTATGTTTCAACTTTACAGGATAGAAAAAAAATCATTAGTCATGCCACAACTATCCATGTTCTGCAATAAACTCTGGAATCAGTTTTATATTCCTTATATGAATTTACGTAGTTATCTGAATAATGAAGATTATTCCCTGTGAGAAAGTGTATTCTCACGTGGAAACATGAGTTCTGAAACCAAACACGTCAAGTAAGAGAGAAAAGAATAATCTCCCCAGAACAAAATCTCCACCTTCAGGCAATTTGGTTTGTATGCTAACGTTTCATTGTCATACATTTATATAGCTCATTTGATTGGCTTCTGATCCGGTGAATTTGCTCCTCCTAAAATGTGCGTGGCTGTCAGGTGTCCACTTGATATTCAAATATTAAAATAATTCACATTCACATTTTACCTTTAGTGTGGTAAAACAACTGAAGGTACTTCATAGGAGCAGAATCAGTCGAAACATGACATTGAGTCACATGGTCAAACATTCACCTGATTAGCCTGGAGAATGATAAACTCCAGTGACAAATTGTAAGAGTGATAGTCCGAATACATTTTTTGTTCATTATCAGGATGCGGGTCTTGGAACAAAGGCTGGTATTTATTGCAGGCACTGATTATTCAGGAAGGTGGTGAGCAGCCATTCTCTCAGAACAACACAACTCATGTGGTGCTGGTAAAATCACAGTGCTGTTAGGAAAGAAGATCCAGGATTTTGATATAGAGATGATGTAAGTATGGTGATACATTTCCAAGTATGGACTGTGTGAGTCCTGGAAGGGAACTTCCAGGTGTTCCTATAATCTGCTGTCTTTGTTCTCCCAAACGCAGGTTTGAGAGGTGCTGCTGAAGTAGACTTAGTGAGTTGCCTTTGGGCATATTGGAGACAGTATGAACTGCCACAACATGACAGTGGTGGAGGGAGTAAATGTTTAACGTGATGGTTGGAATGGCAATTAAACAGACTGCTTTTTCCCTGGAGTATATGAGTTTTTGAATGTTCTTGGAGCTGTACTCATTGCAAGTGTGGGGTATTCAACCTATTTGTGCCTTGCAGATAGGGGGAAGGCATTGGGGAGTCTGGTGGTGAATCACTCACCATAGAATGCCAAGTCTTTTAACCAGAACTTATGTGGCAATGCTATAAAGTTTCTTTTCAATAGCGACTCCTAGGTTGTTGGTGGTAGGAGATTCAATTAAATTATTACATACCCTGGAGAATTGGTTGGAACCTTGCATGGACAGATGGCTGTTGTCTGGCACTTGTGTAGGGCAAATATTATCTGTCACCTATCAGCTCAATCTTGAATATTGTTCAGCAATTGTTGCATGTGCAAATGGATGCCTCATTAGTAAGGAATTATGAATGGAACTGAGCACTACACAATAATCAGCAAACATCTCTCTTCTAACCTTGTAATAGAGGGAAGGCCATCAATAAAGGAGCTGCAGCTAGGCCAAGGCTAGAGATCTCCTGTAGTGATATCCTGAGGCTGAGGTGACTGGTACACACAATAATCTCAGACATTTTCCTTCTTGCCAAGTATGCCTCCAGCCAATAGAAACTTTTGCCTGATTCCTGGTGACTTTAATTTTACTCAACACTTCAATGCCACATTCATTTAAATGCTACCTCACCCCTTTTTTTCATGTTTGGAGCACAGTTGTATGAAGATGTGGGGCTATATTTTCATGGTGAAACACAAATTAAGCAACAGTGAACAGGTGTAAGTGATATATGATAGTATCAATCAGTGACGTGTTCCATTACTTTGCTGATGATTCGAGTAGATTAAATGGTTAATGAGTAGATGAGATTTATCCTGCACTTTGTGGACAGATATAACTGGGCAATTTTCCATATTGCTGGACAGATGCTGATGTTGCAGCTGTACTAGAACAGCTTGACTAGGGAAGTACCTAGGTCTGCAGTACAACTCTTCAATACAGGGGGTCCTTGCTAATCATAAGAGATGGATTTCAGAAAATAAAGGGAAAGAACGAAAAACGACGATGTATTTCAAGTAAGAATTAATGAATTAATTTTTGACAACACACTGATAAAAGACATGAGAACACACCATCTGAATGAATATGGAAACTTGTTCCCTTATAAAACAGAAATGTATTTGTGAAATAGCAAACTGTAGAGTGAAAAATATTACACCCACTCCCTGTTGTCAGGACTCATAGCCAGTGCACTCACTCATTTATTGAAACTGAATTAGTTGAAGACTGGCATCTGTGATCTCGGGAGGGCATGCAGATTATACGCTCATCTCTTCTAGCTGAAGATAGTTGCATTCATATATGTCATAATTGTGGAAGGAGATGTTCTTGTTGGTTTTTAAAAACATATTCACCACCATTCAGCCCTGGGTATAATGGCTCTGCAGAACGTTTACCTCAGGCACTGATTGTGGGATTGTTCAGCTCTATCTGTAGCTTGCTGGTCCTTGTTTGCATGTAGCTTAGAGCTCTATTGTAACTTCATTACACTGGCATTTGGCTACTGTGTATCTGGTGTAACTTTACACGTGTTGTTTGACAGTCCTCTATAAACCAGCATTGGTCCTTTGGCTTTATGGTAGCAAAAGAGTGATAGATATGCTGGGCCATGAGGTTACAAGTTGTGATTGTTATTGAATAAAGAGGATGAGTGCAGCTCCAACAACCCTCAAGAATATTCTTTATCTTCATGGAATATTCTTTATTGAATACCATCCAGTCCACATGATTGACACCACAAACTTCCACTGTCCCCACCGCTAACACTTAGCAGCATGTGTACTCTCTACAAAGATTTTTGTAAATTCTTTGCAAATTCCCCTCTAAGGCACTCACCACGCTGACCTAGAAATATATTGTCATTCCCTCAGTGTCTTTGGACTAAACTCTATTAATGCCCTCTCAACAGCATTGTGGGTCTACCCATAGCACACCATTGCAACAGTTCACCACCGCTTTCTCAAGGGTAACAAGGGATGGGCAATAAATTCTTGCCTAGTCAGCAACGGCCAAATCCCATGATTGGAGAAAAAGCTGTGACCCTCAGATAGTCAGAGACTGGATGTGTGTTAGGGTCCATGAAAGCCTGATGTACTGGCCTCAGTGGGAAACTGCCCAGGAAGTTTCAGCTTCTGATGAGTGCTGACATCATTACAGGTTGTCAGCATATTTCTCACTTAGACACCGCTTTTTCATTCTTTTTGAAGTCTTCAGCTGATTTTGCTCTTGTGGATTTTTTTTTCTGTATGGTACCCCCTTGCTTTTAAAGAATGGAAGGGACTCCAGCACTGTTACCTTGATTTAAGTTGCCAGGCTCGGGGTTCTACTTTGTATCTTGGAGAGATGCTTATCCTGTCTCCCTTCTGGTCATTTGTGGCCTGTAGGGGTTTCCCCTTATCCATGAGTGACTGCTATTTGACTCCAGTTGATTCCAGCATGGTACAACATACATTTCCATACGTATATAAAAGGCTATTAAACTACTGTCCAATATCGCATTCACAATGTCTATTAAAATTCCAATTCTGAATCCTGTCAGAATCCAAGCTTTTTTGTCAAGCGATGAGTAGCTCACAAACTAAGAGTGGAGACATTTGCTATTATTTCCAGTCAGGGTATAGCAGGACAGGCATTACCCTTGATCTTGCATGCTCTTCCCCTGATCGCTGTGTGTGCATTCCTCATTGGTACAGGCTTTTCAATCTCTTCCTCACACTCTCTTGCACTCTGCTGAGATTACCATTATGTTACAATAATGGTGGAATTGTCTTGCCCAGAACATGCTGGAGGCTGATCATGATAGATTTTTGGTAGATGAAAGGTTATGAGGTGTAGATAGGACACTGCAGATGATACAACATGCAGACCAGGCATGATCTTATTGGGAGCTAAATAACTGATTCCTGCCCCTGAAGTCCTATTTTCCTGTGACTTGCTTATTATATTGTATGTCACGCTCAGAAAGGAGCAGAAAGACCTGATTAGCCTTTGTTTGCATGGATTCATAATATCAGTGATTAAAAGTAATCTATGTGTAATTTTATTTGATCGTTTTTCCAACGTTGTTTAATCAGAGTGCAGCTCTCTGTAAAAAAAAAGGCAGCACCGTGAGTGCGATCACAGGTTCTGGTAATAAAGGGAATTCATTCACAAATCAATGTTCTTAAACGCAATCACACAATCACTGGTAATTCCTGACTGTCGGTGACAATCAATCGGAACCCAAATTAAACATGCTCTGATCAGCCGCGGCACATAATTTGTTCTGCAGGGCAAGGGGGAAAAAAAATCTGACAGTTGGGAAAGATGGATTAACAACACTGAAGGTCATAAAGCCGTCATCGGACCGATAAATCAAAACAGATTGCTCAATTGCCAAGGGTCAATTTATCTGCCAGTAAAGCAGGTTCGATAACGGGGAGGTGACAGGCTAATTTCAGGCCCCAGGTTAATTACACCATAAATTGTGATCTTGTTCGAACATGTCTGGATTGCCGGTTGTGTTGTTATTAAGCGGACTATATCTTCAGAGTCAGCTCAACTCTGTTTTCATGTGAAGAACACAGCCTCCAGATGGAGGAAAAGAATCTACACACTGATGAAGGAGCAGCACGTTGAAAGCTAGTGCTTCCAATTAAACTTGTTGGACTATAACCTGGTGTTGTGTGATTTTTAACTTTCCAACACCGGCATCTGCAAATCATACACACTTCAGGGTTACCTTGCCTGAGTAACTAGTCTTGCTTGATACAGGAGCTTAGACAGAGTGTGTCGGTTTCCAGGCTACTCTACCGTGAAAGATCATTGACGTCAAATATTAACTCTCATTTCTCTCTACACATAAGCTGAGTACTCCTAGCATTTTCTATTTTCATTACAGCGCAGCTGGATAATAATATCTAGTCGCGGGTAACGAGTTGACATCAGAGATGGGGACTCCCGATGATTTGTCCCCCCCCCAATGAGTTTGATTGTCAGTGAGATGAGCTGACTCCAGGGCTGAGCTAAAAATCGGGGCGGTTCTTTCATCTGTTTCACGTATTTATCGGCCTTCCCCATAAATGGAATAACGCTGTTGTTCCCTTGGTAGTCAGTCCCATTGCACTCCGGATTGAACTTTCACCCAAATTCCAGTTTGGATTATGGTACCTGGTTTTCATAGGGTCATAGAGATGTACAGCATGGAAACAGGCTCTTCGGTCCAACCCCGTCTATGCCGGCAGATATCCCAACCCCCATCCAAACGCCTTTTAAATGTTGCAATTGTACCAGCCTCCACCACTTCCTCTGGCAGCTCATTCCATACACATACCACCCTCTGCGTGAAAAAGTTTCCCCTTAGGCCTCTTTTATATCTTTCCCCTCTCACCTTAAACCTATGCTCTCTAGTTCTAGATTCCCCCACCCCAGGGAAAATACTTCATTTATTTATCCTATCCATGACCCTCATAATTTTGGAAACATCTATAAGGTCACCCCTCAGCCTCTGATGCTCCAGGTAAAGCAAAACCCTAAGAATGAAAACACCTTCTCTATGATTTGTCTATCAAACCTCTTCATGTCTCAGTGATGGTTACTGTCTACCTCTTTCTGTGCTGTACCTCATTTTTCTCTCAGCCTTAAATACAATTACTTTTCATTACATTGTTAGAAATTTAAGTTCTATTTTCCCCAGTTATATCCAAATGTGGCTGAAATGAAATTCTGGGATTTACATATTAATGAACTGAAACCTGCAATCCATTCCAAAAGATGAAAGACTTAACAGCAATCTAGGTTTGTACAATATATCATTTCAATTGCATGACACTGTAAGCTTTTGCTATAAATTCTGTGTCTTATGGTCCTGCTCCACAACCACCTGATGAAGGAGCAGCACTCCGAAAGCTAGTGCTTCCAAATAAACCTGTTGGACTATAACCTGGTGTTGTGTGATTGTTAACTTTGTCCACCCCAGTCCAACACCAGCTCCTCCACATCAATGCTATTGAAGATTTCAGATTGTTCTGAGGTTGACAGACTTTTCCGTTTAAAGATCATGCTGTGATAGTGAATTTTGAGAAGATTTGTAGCTCAGGTTGAGGTTCTGGATATAGGTTTGCTCACTGAGCTGGAAGGTTCATTTTCAGACGTTTTGTCACCATACTAGGTAACATCTTCAGTGGGCCTCCGGATGAAGCACTGCTGATGTTTAATGCTTTCTATATATACGTTTGGGTTTCTTTGGGTTGGTGATGTCATTTCCTGTTCTTTTTCTCAGGGGGTGGTAACTGGGGTCCAAGTCAATGTGTTTGTTGATATTGTGAATTGTACAGTCACTGATTGTTGAGGATATGGGTTATTAAATGTACAATTGATGATCAGCGAAGATTACTTTTGTACAACCACGTGACTTTCCTGTTATTCAGGGGAAATGCCTGTCCTCTATACTCTGACTGGAAATAATAAGCAAATGTCTCCATTCTTAATTTGTGAGCAACTAATCGCTTGATAGAAAAGCGTGGATTCTGACAGGATTCAGAATTGGAATTTTAATACACGTTGTGAATGTGATATAGGACAGTAGTTTAATAGCCTTTTATATATGTATGGAAATCACCCTCAGGTCACAGTTTGTTAGCAACATCATAAACATAGAGGTAACTTGTCTTTGCTTCTCCTATCAGAACAGTAGATGAGTTATGTTGAAGCAATTTATATTTCCCAAAAAACAGTTGCTCACTGTGCTGTTTCTTCTGTTTCACTAACACACAGTGATAATGGCTAGTGTCTGTACAGTTAGTCATCACAAATAAAATTCAATTTTGGAATAAAGTAATAGTGATCGCATTAGCATGTAAAAACACCAGGCGGCTAAGATAAGTAAAGATTATTCAGCCCGTTGAATATTGAGAAATAGGACTAGCTGTAAGCTATTTGGTTCCTTGCTCCTGCTCTGCAGTAAGTTTGATTTTGGTTGATCTGACTGCATATTCTTAACTACGTTTTTACCTGTTCCTTGTAGCTCTTGATTCTTTGGTCAATCAAACATCTATCCACCTCTGTGCTGAACATATCGATTGCCTCATCTCCACTACTGTCTAGGGAAGAAAATTTAAAACACCAACAGCCCTTGGAGAAGGAATTTGTCTCCACCTCATCTTAAATGGGAGATTAATATTTTGCCATCCACTTCCAGATTGTTGTCTTATGGGGGGAGCATTCTTTTAGCATCTACCCTGTCAAGATCCTTCAGAATGTTATGTTTCAGTAAAATCACCTCCTATTCATCTAAATTTCAACGAATGTGGTTTGAACATTCCTCATAAGACAATCTCATCATTCTGGGAATCAACCTAGTGAACCTTCCCTGAACTGCTTTCATTGTAGGTACACCCCTCCTTACAGAAGGAAACAAAAACTGTGTAACAGTACTTGTATGGCCTCACTAATGCCTTGTAGACTGGGAGGAGATGGCATGGTATCTCAGTGATTAGCACTGCTGCCTCACAGCACCAGGACTGTCTGGAGTTTTCGAGGAGAAAGTGAGGACTGCAGATGCTGGAGATCAGAGCTGAAAATGTGTTACTGGAAAAGCGCAGCAGGTCAGGCAGCATCCAAGGAGCAGGAGAATCGACGTTTCGGGCATGAGCCCTTCTTCAGGAATGAGGAAAGTGTGTCCAGCAGGCTAAGATAAAAGGTAGGGAGGAGGAACTTGGGGGAGGGGCGTTGGAAATGCAATAGGTGGAAGGAGGTCAAAGTGAGGGTGATAGGCCGCAGAGGGGGTGGGGGCAGAGAGGTCAGGAAGAAGATTGCAGGTTAGGAAGGCGGTGCTGAATTCGAGGGATTTGACTGAGACAAGGTGGGGGGAGGGGAAATGAGGAAACTGGAGAACTCTGAGTTCATCCCTTGTGGTTGGAGGGTTCCTAGGCGGAAGGTGAGGCGCTCTTCCTCCAACCGTCGTGTTACTATGGTCTGGCGATGGAGGAGTCCAAGGACCTGCATGTCCTTGGTGGAGTGGGAGGGGGAGTTGAAGTGTTGAGCCACGGGGTGGTTGGGTTAGTTGGTCCGGGTGTCCCAGAGGTGTTCTCTGAAACGTTCCGCAAGTAGGTGGCCTGTCTCCCCAATATAGAGGAGGCCACATCGAGTGCAGCGGATGCAATAAATGATGGGAGGTGGTGCCAGTGCAGCTGCGGAAGATGGACTGTTCCACACTGTTCCGCAGCTACACTGGCACCACCCCCACCTTTTCCTCCGCTACATCAATGACTGTATCGGCGCTGCCTCGTGCTCCCACGAGGAGGTTGAACAGTTCATCCTCTTTGCCAACACCTTCCACCCCAACCTCAAATTCACCTGGACCATCTCAGACTCCTCCCTCCCCTTCCTAGACCTTTCCATTTCTATCTCGGGCGACCGAATCAACACGGACATTTACTGTAAACCGACCGACTCCCACAGCTACATAGACTACACCTCCTCCCATCCTGCCCCCTGTAAAAACGCCATCCCATATTTCCAATTCCTTCGTCTCCGTCGCATCTGCTCCCAGGAGGACCAGTTCCAATACCGTACAACCCAGATGGCCTCCTTCTTCAAAGACCGCAATTTCCGTCTAGACGTGATCGACAATGCACTCCACCGCATCTCCTCCACTTCCCGCTCCTCCGCCCTGGACCCCCGCCCCTCCAACCGCCACCAGGACAGAACCCCACTGGTCCTCACCTACCACCCCACCAACCTCCATATCATCCACCGTCATTTCCGCCACCTCCAAACGGACCCCACCACCAGGGATATATTTCCCTCCCCTCCCCTATCAGCTTTCCAAAAAGGCCACTCCCTCCGTGACTCCCTCGTCAGATCCACACCTCCCACCAACCCAACCTCCACTCCCGGCACCTTCCCCTGCAACCGCAAAAAATGCAAAACTTGCGTCCACACCCCCTCCCTTACTTCCCTCCAAGGCCCCAAGGGATCCTTCCATATCCACCAAAAATTCACCTGCACCTCCACACACATCATTTATTGCATCCGCTGCACCCGATGTGGCCTCCTCTATATTGGGGAGACAGGTCACCTACTTGCGGAACGTTTCAGAGAACACCTCTGGGACACCCGGACCAACCAACCCAACCACCCCGTGGCTCAACACTTCAACTCCCCCTCCCACTCCACCAAGGACATGCAGGTACTTGGACTCCTCCATCGCCAGACCATAGCAACAAGATGACTGGAGGAAGAGCGCCTCAACTTCCGCCTAGGAACCCTCCAACCACAAGGGATGAACTCAGATTTCTCCAGTTTCCTCATTTCCCCTCCCCCCACCTTGTCTCAGTCAAATCCCTTGAATTCAGCACCGCCTTCCTAACCTGCAATCTTCTTCCTGACCTCTCTGCCCCCACCCCCACTCCGGCCTATCACCCTCACCTTGACCTCCTTCCACCCACCGCCCCTCCCCCAAGTCCCTCCTTTTATCTTAGCCTGCTGGACACACTTTCCTCATTCCTGAAGAAGGGCTTATGCTCGAAACGTCGATTCTCCTGCTCCTTGGATGCTGCCCTGACCTGCTGCGCTTTTCCAGCAACACATTTTCAGCACTGTCTGGAGTTTGCACGTTTTCCCCATGTCTGTGTGGGTTTCCTCTGGGTGCTCTGGGTTCCTCCCACAGTCCAAAGATGTGCAAGTTAGGTGGCTCAGTCATACTAAATTGCTCCATGATGTCCAGGGATGTGCAGGATAGGTGGATTAGCCTAATGGTGGGAAATGCAGGGTATGGGGATGGAGTGGGTGTGGATGGGGCATGCAGTTTGGAGGGTTGGTGGGCTGAATGGCCTATTTCCACACTAAGGATTCTATGAAGACTTCTTACTTTGTAACTTTATCCCTGTTATAGGAAAGGGCTCACAAAACATTTACCTCCGAATAGTTTTGCTCTACTTGCATGCTACCTTTTTTGATTCATTTACCAGGACATCCAGATTCCTCTGTGCATGGCAAGATCCAGTGGCTTTCTCTATATATAAAAAAAAATTCATCTGGTGGTGAAATTATGGAATGAACCCAGGGGAGACATTAAATCAGTTTGAGATGTTTCCCTTTGATTTCCATTGATTTCAGTTTTGCTAGGGCTTCCCAGAGCCACATTTGGGTCAAACTGAAGCCTTGAAGTCAAGGGCTGTCACTCTCACCTTACCTCTGGAGTTCAGCTCTTTTGTCCATGTTTGAACCAAGGCTGTAAATGAGGTCAGGAGCTGAGTGGCCCTGGTAGAACCCAAACCAGCACTGAGCAGGTTATTGCTGAGCGTGTGTGACTTGATAGCACTGTTAATGACACCTTCCATCACTTTATTTATGATCAAGAGTACACTTATTACTAATTAGCTGGGATGGATTTGTCCTGCATTTGTGTACAGGACATAGATGGACAATTTTCCATGTTGTCGGGTAGACACTAGGATTGTAGCTTGGCTACAGGGACAATCCCTGGAGCCCAAGCCATCAACACTATTGCTGGACTGTTGTCAGAACCCTTACACTTTGCAGTGTCCAGTGCCTTTAACTGTTTCTTGATACCACATGGCATGAATCATATTGGCTAAAGGCAGGCATCTGTAATACTGGGATCTCAGTAGGAGGCTGAGGTGAATCATACATTTGGCATTTCTGGTTGAAGATTGTTGCAAATTCTTCAGCCTTATTTTTTACACTGATGTACTGGGCTTCCCTGTTATTGAGGTTGGGGATATTTGTGGAGCCACCTCCTGTAGTGAGTTGTTGAGTTGTCCACCATAATTCGTGATTAGATATGGCAGGACTGCAAAGTTTAGTTCTGATTGGTTTGTTATGGAGTCACTTGGCTCAGTCTATCTAATGCCGCTTCTGTGTTTTGGCACGCAGATGGTCCTGCTTTTTCTTGTAGCCTCACCAGGTTGACACCTCATTTTTAGTTATGCTTTGTACTGTTCTTGGCATGCAGTCCTGCACTCTCCATTGAACCAGAGTTGATCCCCTGACTGGATGGTAATGATAGAGTAGAAAATATGCTGGGCCATGAGGTTGCAGATTTTACTGGAGTACAATTTTGCTGCTGATAGCCCATAGCGTTTCATGAATGCTCAGTCTTGAGCTGCCAAATCTGTGAAAAGTCTTTCCCATTTATCACAGTGATGGTATCCTCAGTGTGAAGATGGGACTTTATCTCCACAAGGACTGGGTGGTGGCCACTCTTACTATTACTGCCATGCCGTTGCTGCAGGAGATTGGAAACGATGAGGTCAGGTATACGTTTCCCTCCTGTTGATTTCCTCACCAGCTGCTATAGACCCAGTCCAGCAGCAATATCAGCAGAGTTAATAATGATGGTGCCAAGCCCATCTTGGTGGTGACCATTGAAATCCCCCACCCAGAATGCATTCTGTGCCCTTGCCACCCTTAGTGCTTCTTCCAATGTAAGGTCAACGTGGAGGAGTACTGACATCAGCTGAAGGAGTTGGTACATGGTAATCTGTAGGAGGTTTCCTTACCCATGTTTGACCTGGAGCCGTGAGACTTCATGGAGTTCAGAGTCAACATTGAGGACTCCTAGGACAGCTCCTCCTGACTGCATACAATTGCCCCCTCTGCTGGGTCTATACTGCTGGCGAGACAGGACATAGCCAGGGATAGTGATGGTGGTGTCTGGGATATTATCTGTAAGGTATGGTTCCATGTGTATGACTGTCAGGATGTTGCTTGACTCTTTTGTGAGACAGCTCTCCTAATTTTGGCACTAGCCCCCAGGTGTTACTCAGGAGGGTTTTGCAGGGTCGCTGGGGCAATGCTTGCTATTGTTTTAGTTGATGACAAGCAGTCCATCCATTTTCATTCCTTTTTTCTTTTCTAGTGATTAATACAATTGAGTGTCATGCTTGGTCATTTCAGAGGAGAGTTAAGAGGCAACCACATTGCTGTGGGGGAATCGAAATGTGTGGCGCTGGAAAAGCATAGCTGGTCAGGCAGCATCCGAGGAGCAGGAGAGTTGACATTTTGGGCATTAGCCTTTCATCAGGTAGGTGGGTGGGGAAGGGGGCTGAGAGATAAATCGGAGGGTGGGGGTGGGGCTGGGAGGAGGGGAAGTGGGAAGGCGATAGATGGTGTGGGGTAATTGTGATAGGTCAGTGGGGAGGGTGGAGTGGATAGGTGGGAAGGAAGATGGACAGGTGAAGAGGGCGGTGCCGTGTTGGAGGGTTGGATCTGAGATGAGGTGGGAGGAGGAGAGATTTGGAAACTAGTGAAGTTGACGTTGATGCTGTGTGGTTGGAGGGTCCCAAGGTGGGAAATGAGGCGTTCTTTCTCCACTTGTCAGGTGGCTTGGATTTGGCAGTGGAGGAGATCCAAGTTTGGTGGTGGGCATGGACCTATGTGGGAGTCACAGAAGGAAAGATCTCTGTAGAGTGCTGATGGGGTGGTGAGGGAAATATATCTCTGGTGGTGGGGTCTGACTCTTGGTGGTGGAAATGGTGGAGGATAATGCACTGTATCTGGAGATTAATGGGGTGGAAGGTGAGGACCAGTGGGGTTCTATCTTTGTTTTGGCTGGAGTGGTGGTGTTCAAGGGTAGAGGTGTGGGAAGTGGAGGAGATGTGCTGGTGGGCATTGTTGATCACGTAGAAGGGGAAATTGTGGTCCTTGAAATATGCTTATGCCTGAAATGATGACTTTCCTGCTCCTTGGATGCTGCCTGACCTGTTGTGCTTTTCCAGCACCACTGACTCCGACCCTCCAGCATCTGCAGTCCTCACTTTCTCCACATTGCTGTGGATGTAGAGTCATGTATAGGCTAAAGCAGGGCAGCATGGTGGCACTGTGGTTAGCTCTGCTGCCTCACAGTGTCAAGGATCAAGGTTTGATTCTAGCCTCGGGTGATTGTCAGGATGTGTGGAGTTTGCACATTCTCCCTGTGTCTGCGTGGGTTTCCTCCGGGTACTCCGGTTTCCTCCCACAGTCCAAACAATGTGCAGGTTAGGTGGATTGGTTATCAGAAATGTGGGGTTGCAGGGTTAGGGTGAGTCTAGGTGGGATGCTCTTCGGAGGGTTAGTGTGGACTTGATGGGCTGAACGGCCTTCTTTCACTCTGTAGGGATTTTGTGAGCAGGTAAGGACTGGTGAAAGTGGAACTGTCTGCAGTGAACATGCTCTTTTATGAGTTAATTAAGTGTTAATGCATTTTCTGTTATTGTATGAAAAGGTGGATTTTGGAGAAATGTAATTGGACTTAATGTATTGGATGGCTTTTGGTACTCATGTGACCTTTCCTTCAGTCCATGTGCTTTAGTGTGTGGGCTGTGGTAGCTATTAAATCACATCACAGGAAACACAGGTGGTCCTTGTATCTGTCACTCTGAAATTAAGTTTCCTGTCTGCGCTCTAGTAGCTAATCCAGATTCGGGTGTGTGAGGTTGCAGAGGGCTCATTGTCTGTGTACAGTAGTGACTGTGGAAATGGCTAAGCCATCACTGGGCTTCTCATTTTTACTGTTACCCACCCATACAGTGTAATAATTGAGATACACTCAACTGTCAGACTCACAATGGACATAACTGAGGTACACATTGGTTGTAATGCCTGTCCAGCCTGCTCCTCAATGTGAGACAGTGCTTTAAAGATGATGCTGACAAGATTAAAAGAGGTACTTTCTCAGGAGTCACTGACAACTTTGTACAAAGCATTGATCCTGAAAACAACTGCAAAGCACCAACATTAGATCTTACTGATAATCTGTGCATAGTAAATAAGAATGTTACTGAAAATTAACTTCTCTCTCCTGCAAACTCTAATTATTTTCACTGGCTCATTAGCCAAGGACACTGCAATTGATATCAGCAGGGACTGAATACATCATCACCGGGATCAATACAGTGCCAGTAGGAAGATGTGAGGAAAGCAGAGAACTGCGAGCTCCCTGGCATCTGACCAAATACATGAAATGAAACACTTCTTTAAAATTCTTTCACAGAATATGTGCATTCCTTTATTGCCCACCCCTAATTTACTGCATGGTTCCTGGGAGGGAAGAAGAGGTACAAGCCTACAGTTACAAATCACTGAGATAACCCATGTAATCACTGAAAGATCACAGAGTTGGCAAAGCCAAAACACCAATCCCAAATTTAACTGACCTTGGTTAATTTGACAGTATGGTAAAGCAGCACCTCTGGTTAACGCTCACTGTAAAGGGAGAGAAATTTAAATTTTAAAAAATAATGTTTGTTCTACTTCCTGACATGACCCATTGGGGTAGTATGCTGGAAATCAAAACTTGCTATTTCTGGAGTCATCACAGAAGTCAAACATTTTAGAATAAGTATATGGAATTCCCAAAGTACCTGATTTTCAGACTCAGACTTCGAGAAAGCATAAACCAGGTCCTTGTGCTTTACAAAAATTACTATTTATAACAAGTAATAGACTGTAACTATAAGCAAGCTGCTATAAATAGTCGGCATATAACATGAAAAATAAAACCTCTAATCCCTTATAAACCCCAGTTGTATGCACACACAGACAGAGGAGTGGGCAGGGTAAAGAAAAGTTGAAAGAGAATTCAATGGTTCCTATTGCAGAGATGAATCTTATGCTTCTTATGCTGGTCAGCAAGCTGCTTTTTAGTTATCTTTCTCTGGATGATTCCACTGGTTTACAAGAGACACAAGGTCTAGATTAGAGTGGTGCTGGAAAAGCACAGCAGGTCAGACAGCATCTGGGGAGCAAATGCTCTTTTCCTAATGAAGGGCTTTTGCCTGAAATGTCGATTTTCCTCCTCTTCGGATGCTGCCTGACCTGCTGTGCTTTTCCAGCACCACTCTAAACTAGACCCCTGTTTCCAGCATCTGCCGTCCTCACTTTTGTCTAAGAGACACAAGGTGGCTCATTTACTTATAAATAATCTCTGAGTTATCAGTTAAAAGTCACAGCTTACAACAATTGCAAAAACAAAGATGAATTGGTTTCGTTAGGTTTAAAATAAGGTTTGACTGCAGAAAACAGAGAGACAGCTTCTGAGCTGATGAAGATTAAACCATTTTTCCCTATCTTGGTCCCAGCCCCACACTGCTTAGTTTCCTGAGAGCACATCAGTTGGTTGTTGGCAGGCAAAAGCTATTTGTCTTTGATAATTGGTCGCTAGTCCATAGACCAGTCAACTTTTGTGGTAAAAACAATGACTGCAGACGCTGAAAACCAAATACTGGATTAGTGGTGCTGGAAGAGCACAGCAGTTCAGGCAGCATCCAACGAGCAGCGAAATCAACGTTTCGGGCAAAAGCCCTTCATCAGGAATAAAGGCAGTGAGCCTGAAGCATGGAGAGATAAGCTAAAGGAGGGTGGGGGTGGGGAGAGAGGAGCATAGAGTACAATGGGTGAGTGGGGGAGGAGATGAAGGTGATAGGTCAAGGAGGAGAGGGTGGAATGGATAGGTGGAAAAGAAGATAGGCAGATTGGACAAGTCAAGGAGACAGTAACTGAGCTGGAAGTTTGAAACTAGGATGAGGTGGGGGAAGGGGAAATGAGGAAGCTGTTGAAGTCCACATTGATGCCCACTGGGGTTGAAGTGTTCCGAGGCGGAAGATGAGGCGTTCTTCCTCCAGGCGTCTGGTGGTGTGGGAGCGGCGGTGAAGGAGGCCCAGGACCTCCATGTCCTCGGCAGAGTGGGAGGGGGAGTTGAAATGTTGGGCCACGGGGCGGTTTGGTTGATTGGTGTGGGTGTCCCGGAGATGTTCCCTAAAGCGCTCTGCTAGGAGGCGCCCAGTCTCCCCAATGTAGAGGAGACCACATCGGGAGCAACGGATACAATAAATGATATTGGTGGATGTGCAGGTGAAACTTTGATGGATGTGGAAGGCTCCTTTAGGGCCTTGGATAGAGGTGAGGGAGGAGGTGTGGGCACAGGTTTTACAGTTCCTGCGGTGGCAGGGGAAAGTGCCAGAATGGGAGGGTGGGTCGTAGGGGGATGTGGACCTGACCAGGTAGTCACGGAGGGAACGGTCTTTGCGGAAGGCGGAAAGGGGTGGGGAGGGAAATATATCCCTGGTGGTGGGGTCTTTTTGGAGGTGGCGGAAATGTCGGTGGATGATTTGGTTGATGCGAAGGTTTGTAGGGTGGAAGGTGAGCACCAGGGGTGTTCTGTCCTTGTTACGGTTGGAGGGGTGGGGTCTGAGGGCGGAGGTGCGGGATGTAGACGAGATGCGTTGGAGGGCATCTTTAACCACGTGGGAAGGGAAATTGTGGTCTCTAAAGAAGGAGGCCATCTGGTGTGTCCTTTGGTGGAACTGGTCCTCCTGGGAGCAGATACGGCGGAGGCGGAGAAATTGGGAATATGGGATGGCATTTTTGCAAGAGATAGGGTGGGAAGAGGTGTAATCCAGGTAGCTATGGGAGTCAGTGGGTTTGTAAAAAAATGTCAGTGTCAAGTCGGTCGTCACTAATGGAGATGGAGAGGTCCAGGAAGGGGAGCGAGGTGTCAGAGATAGTCCAGGTAAATTTAAGGTCAGGGTGGAATGTGTTGGTGAAGTTGATGAGTTGCTCAACCTCCTCGCGGGAACATGAGGTGGCGCCAATGCAGTCATCAATGTAGCGGAGGAAGAGGTGGGGAGTGGTGCCGGTGTAATTACGGAAGATCAACTGTTCTACATAGCCAACAAAGAGACAGGCATAGCTGGGGCCCATACGTGTGCCCATGGCTACGCCTTTGGTGTGGAGGAAGTGGGAGGATTCAAAGGAGAAATTGTTAAGGGTGAGGACCAGTTCGGCCAAACGAATGAGAGTGTCAGTGGAAGGGTACTGTTGGGGACGTCTGGAGAGGAAAAAACAGAGGGCTTGGAGGCCCTGGTCATGGCGAATGGAGGTGTAGAGGGATTGGATATCCATGGTGAAGATAAGGCGTTGGGGGCCGGGGAAACGGAAGTCTTGGAGGAGGTGGAGGGTGTGGGTGGTGTCTCGAATGTATGTGGGGAGTTCCTGGACTAGGGGGGATAGGATAGAACTTCCAGCTCAGTTACTGTCTCCTTGACTTGTCCGACCTGCCTATCTTCTTTTCCACCTATCCACTCCACCCTCTCCTCCTTGACCTATCACCTTCATCTCCTCCCCCACTCACCCATTGTACTCTATGCTACTCTCTCCCCACCCCCACCCTCCTCTAGCTTATCTCTCCATGCTTCAGGCTCACTGCCTTTATTCCTGATGAAGGGTTTTTGCCCGAAACGTTGATTTTGCTGCTCGTTGGATGCTGCCTGAACTGCTGTGCTCTTCCAGCACCACTAATCCAGTCAACTTTTGTTCCTACCCAGCAGTATCCATACACCAAACTCCTCAGCTCCAAGTCATCTCCAACCACTGCAATCACTACTTGTTTACTGCAGGTTACAGGAGGGTTCCCACTTTATGAATGTCCAATCTACAAACACTATCCCACACGCGGTGCAAATTTAAAGATCCAGCATATAAGTGTTTCCTTATGAATGGCTATCTTACATTGTCCTGCATTGTGTTCTAACCTGTGTACAAATTAACTTGTGCATGGACTCCAGCATGGAACCCATTTACATGTCTCGTTGCCATGAAAGGCTGCCAACATCATCAAAGACCTCTTTCATCCTGGCAATGCTCTCATATAACCTCTCCTATCAAGCAGAAGATCTAGAAGCTTCAATATATACACCAACAGGTTCAAGAACAGCTTCTTCCTTGTAGTTACTAGACTGATGAATGGACTCTATAATTGCAAATGATTTGATCTTGCTTCATGCAACTCCTGTGCAGTGTAACCGGTATGCCTCACTTTGCCTCAGCACCCTATCATCTGTCTGCCCTTGCTCACAATGATCCTCCTGTTCAGCTTGCAAACAAACCTTTTCACTGTACTTAGGTACATGTGACTACAAATAAACCAAGCCAAATCAAAACCCATTCACAACACAAGACTGCCTGTACTTACTTTTGAAAACATGAAGAAAATCTTTAAAAGACTGGTTTTAAAAAGACATCTTCCTCATTTCAGTCCACAAAAATGCACAAAACTAAAAAGATCTTTGCATTCCGCTTCCTGAGGAGGCAACACATCACAGGGAGTGATGGTTCCAGGGGTGCTTCCCATTCTCTAGAAACAGACCTCTGTAACCACCCAATTTGTTGACCATTAATTACTGACAGGATATTAGACTGTGAACATATCACGGCCTACAACCTGATTTCCATCCATAGCCACTCTCCCTCAGAGGACACTGAACTATGACCACAGCCAATGTGCTCGCTTGACTTAGCCCCTTCCCACACGCCATTCCACAACTCTGAATAACATAATAATTTATGGAAATGTAGATCCAAGCAGCAGAAAAAGTATTTTATCCTGAGCAAGCCATTTGTTGATCAATCTTTGCATTTTCTCATCATATATTTCAATCTGTTCTCTTGCGTATAACAGTTCCTTGATTCCATGTACTTTGTCCTTCTTTATTGTTCATTTCTATTGACCTTCAAAAGGAAAAATCTAAATTCCTAAATTCCTCATTCCTATCTTGTGCCTGTTGGGATTTGAACCCTTTGCCGGATGAGTGAAGTTGTTTTATTCACTTCAACCTCAAATTAAAGTGGAGCACGATGGATCTCTCGTACAGAAGCAAGTTCCTGCTTCCCACTAATTTAAAGGAATATCAGATGAACTGTGCTGTAGGTGGATCAGTCCACCCTACTGATTTTCTGTGCTCCCACTGCATGATGGCTTACACCTGAATGCTTGCAATGAAAATCTAACAAAATAACTTGGACATGTTATCAATATCTTTGCCAGAATTTTGAAAACCCCTGTTTGATCTCTTCAAAGTTATCCTGCTACCAAAACAATCTAATCTCAAGCTCCTGAATCTTCCTTCCCAACCTTTGATTGGCAGTTGTTGTAAGTTAATCCGATTAATGAGTAGAATAATGGGACAGAAGGAGAAAAATGAAAATATTCTGTTGGGACATTTGTTTAAAAAAAGTACTTGGTTTGCTATTCAGCTTATATTCTAGAAATTTCACGATAAGATCCTCATAAAATCAAAATTCAGGCTAAAACTGAACAGGTGGTGACCCCAATACCAACCGTTAAATAAGGCCTTGAAAGATAGATCATTAAATTGACATCCAGGACATAAATTGGATTTAAAGCTCACACTTACCCACCATCTCTCAATGCCTTTCGTTCTCTTTTTAGGGGGGGATAATGAGACAACTCTGTCAGGATGATGAAACATTTTGTTTGCAGCTGCTGTTTGCCTGAGGATAATTGGTGTCAAGTTGCTGTCATCTTACAAAGCCCAGGCTGGGTGAAGACACATTGGTCAATTAGCAGTCCCTGATCTGTCAGAGCGTGCTTGGTGTTAGGGAATGAAGGATGGTCGGACTGTTGAAGAAAGCAAGGAGAGGAGGAGCCAGAAACATTATGCAAATTACTCAAGTCCAATGTCCCAGTGGAGACAGTCATCTGATCACATCTCCTTAAGCACCATGTCCACTCCTGGCCACTAACAGGTTCGAGTCCTGCGCTAATGTTCCAGATATTTTCTAATCAACTGATTTAGAGATGTTATGACAAACCTCTAGAGCAGGTGGAACTTGAACCCAAGCCTCCTGGCTTAAAGGTAGGGACTGTACCACTGGAGCAGAAGAGCCTGCCCATTCATTTACAAGAAGGCAGCTAAAGCCTATCATATGAAAACACTCAATGTGTTTTCATCTCTGAAAGGAGGTGACGGAGCGATGATCTTGTCGAGGGACTACTATCAAAAGAACAGGAAAGGTCTATCTGGCATATAATTTTAAATGAAACTGGTGGCAAGTTCAAACTTGGAAACAAAACCAATTCAGGGCAGCATTCAATTGTAGCACCTCCATTAACTAGTCCAGTGGGGAATTCAGGAGAAACTGTCTATGCAGAGTGAGGTGAGAATGTAGAACTTGCTATCACATCAGGCGGTTGACACAATCATCACTATTGCAGTTAGGGTGAAGCTGGATCATATACATAAATGGAAGGAAACAAAAAGTTATCCAGGATTTTGACTCACTGGTAAGGGAAGAAGACAATATATTTCCAAATCAAGATGGTATGTTCCAGTCAGTTCTTCTATGACGCAATGGTTACGTTCTTGCACAACCTGGCATTATAGAAATATTGTGATTTAGAAACAGTGCTTAAGTTGTTGGGAAACAGGTTGAAACTTTGTTTTGATATTTGTGTTAAGATCTTTCTAACTGTAGTTTGTATATAACTTTTATTTTTCCTTTTTTTGTTAATAATTGTTGATGTTCTGTTGTTAAAGGACATCAACAGCCCTGAATGTGAATGTTTCAATGATTAACCGCTACATTAACCAATTGCTATATTGAGTATATGATCGATTTTATTCTGGGATCTCACTTTGTCCAGTGTTATCATCAGCCAGGAACATAAAGTGAATTTTAATGCAATTATTAGTAAACATCTTCACTTCTGACCTTAAGATGGATGGAAAGTCATAGATACAGGAACTGAACAGGACTGGGCCTGGGCATTGACCTGGGGAACTGCTTACAGTGATGTCCTGCGGCTGAGATGATTAGTCTGCAACAATCATAACCATCTGCCTTTTGTATTAAGCTTTTCTCCAAACAGTGAGAAGATTTCCCTGATTTTCTAACTGACTTCACTTCTAAAAGGGTTCCCTGATGCCACATTTGCTGCCTTGCTGACAAAGACAGTCATACTTACCTCTCTTCTGGAATTCTTTTGTCCATATTTGAAGTAAGGCTGTAATGAGGTCTGAATATAAATGAAGATGACAAAATTCCAACTGTGAATCAGTGAGCAGGGTATTGTTGAATAAATACTGCTTGGTAACAATGTCAAAAACAAAAGGCTGATGGGGTGGTAATTGGCTGGATTGAAATATCCCTGCTTCTTTGCAGACAGGAAATACAATTTTTCTTACTGCTGCTGGTGTTGTATCTGTACTGGAACACCCTGGCAATATGAACATCTAGTTCAGGAGAACCCCTTCTCAGCACTATATCCAGAATGTGTTTGAAGCTCACAGCCTTTACTGTATCCAATGGGATGGTGACAATCTCAGGAGAGGTTTGGGTTGATCCTTCACATGACACTTCTGGCTGAAGATGGGTGGCAAATGCTCCAGTCTTGCTTCTGTAACTATATGTTGATGTCCTCCATCTTAGAGGATGGGTGTGTTGATGAAGCCACTTCCTCTTCCCATTAATTTCAACCGACCAACACCATTCATAACTGTATGCGGCAACACTGGAAAAGTTTGATCTGATCTGTAGGTTGTGAGACCTCAGTTTAAAGTGTATTGCTTGCACTGGTTAACATATATGTACTTTTGTTTTGTAACTTCACTAGATTGGCAACTCCATTTTTGATAAGATGGCAGCAAGCATAGTGTGTAACATTTGTGCAAGGTTGGCCCCTTGACTTGGTAATGGTAGAGTGAGGGATTTGCTGGACCATGAGTTTACTGATTGGAGTTGAATACAATTTTGTTGATGACCCACAACACCTTATGTCCAGTTATGAACTGCCAACATTATCCCATTGAGAATAATGGTAGTGTCACAGAACACAATGGAGGGATATCTCGTTATGAAGATGAGACTTGGTCACTCACACCACCCCTGTCATGGACAAGTACAACTGCAACAAACAGATCGGAGAGGAAGAAATAGAAGGCCTTTCCCTCATGTCGGTCTCTTAACATCTGTAACATGCCCTGATTAACACTTATATCCTTCAGGGCTCAGCCAACTTGGTCAGTGGTGATGGAGATACACATTGAGAGAGGCACTTCAGAACACATTATGTCTTTGCTGACTGCAACATCTCTTCCAGATATTGTTCAACAAGATGAGTACACAATCTCATTCATTGGTAGACATGTAGGTGATTGCATTTATTGTTCTCTCTTGCCTATGTAAGCCCTGATGCTGTGAAACTTCATGTGGTCCAGAGCCAATGCGAAGAACTCCCAGAGCCATTCCTTTCCAGCTGTGGTGCTTCCAGATGAGTCTGTGCTACCCAAGGGACATCCCCAGGGACATTGTTGGAGGACTCTGGATGGTGGATGAAAGATATTGCTCTGTGAATATAACTGTATTAGGTTTTGCTTAAAAAAAAAGCCGAGGGACAACTCTCTCAATGTAGACACAAGCCTGTAAATGTTGGTGAAGAAGAGTTTGCAGGGTATACCAGGCTGGGTATACCCAGGTGCTTTAAATGATACAGGCTAATTTCCCCCTTTTCATTCACATTGTTTCTTCCAATCATTTTATAAGGCTGGGTGGCCCTCGAGGCAATTTCAGAGGATAACACGGAGTCAACTGTATTGGTGTGGATCTGGAACCACAAAGAGGGCAGATTGGCAAAGGACAGCAGATTTCTTTCTCAAAGACCATCAGTGAATCAAATAGGCTTTTTTTAGCCAATTATCGAGGTTAGTGGTTACCAATCTTCTTTCCACACAACCCCACAGTTGCTTGGAGGTTTGATTCCAGTGCACACATGCACACGTTGATTTGTGGTTCTGGAAGCTGTTGCTATGCATGGAACTCAGAGGTCTGCTTAGTGGCAGGAGAAGTTAGAGAGAACATAGGGTGAGTTTTAAGTTGAAGTTCTAGATTTTGTATTTCATTAATTTAATTTATATTTGCAAGATATCATGGGAAAATTGGAACTCATATCACTGGACCATTAGTTCAGTTCTCTGAATTACTCATCAGTGAGATAGTCCCTGTTATACCCTACCTGAAGTTCCATGGAGCAAATACTAGAAATTCATCTTGATGCCTCATGTGTTTGGTGAGCATCTAATCAAATAACTCATTTGGCATTGGAAGAGGTTTTTATGGAATCCCTACAATGTAGAAGCAGGCCATTTTGCCTATCGAGTCCACACCAACCCTCTAATCTTACCCACTTCCCCTATCCTATTACATTGCATTTCTCATGGCCAATCCACCTAGCCTGCACATCCTTGGACACTATAGACAATTGAATGGCCAATCCACCTAGCCTGCACATCCCTGAACACTATAGACAATTTAGCATGGCCAATCCACCTACCCTGCACATCCCTGAACACAATAAACGATTTAGCATGGCCAATCCACCTAGCCTGCACATCTTTGGACATTATAGATAATTTAGCATGGCCAATTCACATCTCTGAACACTATAGATAATTTAGCATGGCCAATCCACCTAACCTGCACATCCCTGGACACTATAGATAATTGAAAGGCCAATCCACCTAACCTGCACATCTCTGGACACTATAGATAATTTAGCATGGCCAATTCACCTAGCCTGCACATCCTTGGACTCTGGGAGGAAACTGGAGCAGCCATGACACAGGGAGAATGTGCAAACTCCACACAGACAGTCATTTGAGACTGGAATCAAACCTGGGTCCCTGGTGCTGTGAGGTAGCAGTGTTAACCACTGAGCCACTATTCTTTTAGATCATGTGATATGCTTACAATGCCAACTAACTTTGTGTCATCAGCAAATTTGGACACACAGCTGTCTCACTCCTGAAATCATCCATAAGTCTGGTGAATAGTTGAGGACCAAATGGAGGGACCAATGCCACTAAACATATTTTTCTAATTACAGTGTTCATTTATTCTTTTTGTACTCCATCTCCTACAATTTAGCTAATTTCAGGTTAATAATTTCAATTCTGAAAATTGCAACTTTAATTAAATATCTCTTAATAGGGTCTTTATCAATTGCTTTCTGGAAGGCCACCTAAACAGCCTCCATGAGTGTTCCCCTAGCACTAAAGTCTACCACTTTAGTTAACTCTTCCAAAATTCCAGTCAGGTCTGTTAGACGTGACCTCTCCTTTATAAATCTATGCTGGCCCATTCTCTGATCATCGTTAAGCTATAATCCTTTGTTCTCTCCCTCAACTTCTTAAATGGTGGAACTGAATGTGCAACTTTCCAACCTAAAGCAAAAGTTCCTGAATTACAAATACTTTCCATGAATATAAGTCATGGCATCTGCAATGTTCTCACCAACACATTTCAAACAGCAGGAATGGAAATTGCCTGGTTCTTAGCATTGGTCATCCTTTTGTTCGCATTTCATTCATTCCTGTTATTTTGTTCACATTAACTTTTAGTGTCTGACCTGTATTCAATATTAGCTTCTTTGGGATATCTGACAAGTTAATCTTTTCCTTTATCATAAATACTGATGCAAAGTAATTCAGACTATCCATACTCTTCTTACTTCCATTGACAATGTCACCATGATCAGTTTTTATAGGGCTCACATTCCTTCTGACTACCGTTATCTGAATGTAAAAGGGCTTGTGATGATTTTGACATCCGTTTTAATACTCTTTTGTTGTAGCTTTTGGTATTTGTTTTTTCACCTTTATTAACTTTGCATCTTTCCCAATTGCCAGGATCTGTGATAGGTTTTGTATTTTTGTATGCATTTTCTTTTAGCTTTATCTATCTGACCTCTATAATTTTCCATGGTTAGTTTTCTGGCTAGTAGAGCTCTTCTCCCTTAGGACTACAAACTGATTCTGTATAGAACATAAGTGGAAGGTGTTAAAAAAAATTCAATTCTTTTACTCACTAACAGATTAATCCAGTTTACATTGGGCATTGTCTGTTTAAATCTAGAATCTTAAGTAGTGGTTGCACATTTCTATCTTCTTAACACTTTGTTGAATTCAATCATATTATGATTGCTATTGTATAAATATTCATGCACCATTAGGCTGTTAACCAAATCTGGCTCATTACTCATTATTAAATCTAATATTGCATTCCACCTTGTTATTTCAAAGACATATGGTGCAGAAAAGTCTTCTGCGTGCACTCATGAAATTCACTATCTTTTTGACATGCACTAGTCAGCTTATCTCATCTGTTTGAAAGTTAGATTTCACAATTGAATGATAGCACACAGTTCTACCTCAACATTGTCTCTTGACTCCTCCACTGTTACTAAATTATAAAACTGCTTATTTCAACATTCAGGACTGACAAAGCAGAAATTCCCTTTGATTAAATACATTTGGTTTATTTTTGGACACATCCCAATCTTTGTTCCGTAGCTACTAACTCTACCCCTATCTCTGGCAACATTCTGAGATTAAGCCAGTCTATTTGCAAATTTGGTGTCACATTCAATCTGGAATTAGACATTGCACTTTATATTCTATATGCCACACTAAGATTGTCTTTTTTCACCTTCATACTTTTACCTGATTTTGTCTGTGACTGAAATTCTCAGTTATGACTTCAGTCCTACTAGACTTGATTAATCTAATGCACTCCTGGTCTCCGACAGGTACCATGCAGAACTCCCAGAACCACCTTGAATCCTTTTCAGTTTCTTAATTATACCCGTAAAGTACAGATATTTTAATCAACCTGTTCAAAGATATCATTATACACCTCTGGAGCAAGTGGGACATGAACCTAGGCCTCCTGGCTCAGAGATAGGGGGACACTACCATTGTGCCATAAGCACTCTAGCCATTAAGTCTACATTGCCCACTTAGCTCTCCTTGTGTCCTGTTATCATTGAAGTGATAATATATTTTCTAATGAAGACTACCCCGCCCTTTCTAGAGTTTTGCTTAATTTCTTGTACATCTTATACACTGCTTTATTTAATTTCTAGTCTTGACTGTGTTCCAGGTACATCTTAGCAATGGTTACTATCTCATGCCTTTTAAGATGAATTTACCACTAGAATAATCTGAGCATTTCTGGAAAAAATGTTCATTTGGGTGAAATCGTTCCTGTGTTTCTATTCTAATGTCGTACTCATACATTAAAAAACAGAAAAATATATAACTTCTCCATGTATTTTAATTGTCCTTTCACCTATGCACATGGGGGGAGGGTTGGTGAGGCAGTGGTATATCATTGGACTAGTACTCTGTTAGTTCCAGTCCCACAGGGCAGATGGTGAAATGTATATTCAATAAAAGTCTAGAATTAAAATCTCATCCAATGGCAGCCATGTCAATTGTTAAGCCACTATCAGTTCTTTCAAAAACCTACCTGGTTCACAATTGTCCTTACCTGGTCTGGACTTCATGTGACTCTAGACCAACAGAAATGTGGTTGATTGGTAAATACCCCCTGGGCACTTAGGGATGAGCAATAAATGTTAGCCCAACAAGCATTGGACACACAATCCATGAACAAATGAAACTAATATTTCTTGAAATAATCCCACAGGGGACAATATCCTGCCCAGTCACCCTTTATTTACACATGGAGAGTCCTTCTCATTGATCCAGCTCCCTCAGAGCCAGCTCTCAGAGAACCGAACCTTTGACACTCCTATTTATTTTTAAATTTCTTTTCTCCCCAATACTATACAGCAGTAGTGCTTATTTTTTCCTCACAGCACCCCTGTTGTGTGTGTTGTACAGGGACTCAGTTAAAAACGTCATTTGTGCAAATAATTTTATTCAATATTTCCACCACCAGGAAAAACATCCATGTGGCTAGGGAACCAGTAACAAGCAAAGCCCAGGAGGGCAATGCCAATGTGAACACTCCTGTTTATTTATTTTCCTTCGTGCTTGACACTGGTCTGGCTCCCTCAGAGCCAGCTCTCAGAGTGAAGAAGATGTCTGACACTCCTGTTTATTTTATTTCATTTATTTTCTTTTCTCTTCTATCTCCCCCACACTACCGCCATTATTTCTCCCCAGCACCCATGTCGTGTATGTGCAGGTGTCGGATGCAGTGAAGAACAACAAGTGTGTAAATCTTTATTTTATTCCACCACCAGGAAGAAAGGAAACACCCGAGTGGCCAGTGACAAGCAGTGCCCTTCTTGATAAAGGGCAATGCTGTGTGATCAAACAGTGAAGGGGAGGGAACACTCCTGTTTATAGCTGTCAGCCAGGGCTCCCCGATAGGGCTGTTAATCTGGTCTAATCAGGGAACTCGTGTTCTATGAAGTCCATCTGGCTAATGTCTTACAATCACTACAACACTCCCCCTTTGATTCCAAGGACATAGGCCACTTCTTTCTCTGCAGTTTCTCTTGGTGTGTTTTAGCACTGGGTCAGATTCCCCAAACCCAGCCTCTGAGACAGGCACCACGTAAAATGCATAGTAGTTCGCCTCTCGCGCCTGCAATGTCTCAGAATAAATTCATTCTCCTCTTCAAGCGACAAAGGCGTTGAGGCGGCGACATCTAACGTGACCATCTCAGGTTCCGAGATACCTTAAACACTTGATGGAGAGGGCGAGCTCACAGGTTCTGGAACTGTTGTAAAGGCAGTCAAGGAGTTCCTGCACCGTTTGGGAGTTTCCAGCTTTCGTATGGTCCACTTGCTTGTTCAGGACTGTCGCACTGATCCAAACTTCATATGTCACTGGACCTGACCTCACATCAAACATGCCTCTTTTCCATGCAGGGCCATTCCTGTGGTTCCTACACCAAACTTTGTCTCCTGAAGTAAACTGTCATTCTCACTAAGCAGGTTCTTGTGTCCAGCATTGTGTTGCTGATGCCATTTCTCCCCCGCCATATCCCTCAGGTCCAGGAAGATCAGATATAACCTGCTGCAGAGTCTTCCCTCCATTAGCAACTCTGCTGGAGCTACCCCTGTCTTTGCTTGAAGAACCGGGACAGTTTGGTATCTAGTGAAACCATAGGTTGCTTATTTAAGCCTGCCTTCAAAGTTTGGACTGGTCTTTCTGCTAGACTATATGTTGTTGGATAGTATGGAGCTGTCCTTATATGACAAATACTATTCGACTTTAGGAAATACTCAAATTCCCTGCTGGGAAATGATGGCCTGTTACCTGTGACCAACACCTTCATGAGTCTGTGTATTGCAAAAGACATGCACAGTTTTTCTATAATCGTCTCTGTGTTTGATGATGAACTTTATGCACATCTACCACTTTGAGTGGGCATCCACAATGGCTAAGTACATTGATCCCATGAAAGGAGCTGCATTGTCGACATGTAACTGAGCTCAGGGTTTACCCAGTCATTCCCATGAATGTGGGGCAGCTGCTGGTGTTAAGGTTTGTCCATGTTGGTACTCTTGGCACTGCCCCACCATTGCTGCTATGTATGTATCCAATACTGGCCACCAGACATAACGCTTCACCAACATCTTCATTTTGGAAACCCCTGGATGACCCTGATTAGAGTGGTGCTGGAAAAGCACAGCAGACCAGGCAGCATCCGAGGAGCAGGCAAATTGATGTTCCAGGCAAAAGCCCTTCACCAGGAATGCCTGATGGAGTTCTGCCAGTTCTTGCTCGGGACAATCACTCTTGCTCCCCATAATAATATGCCGTCCTCTACTGTGATCTGGTCTCTCCAGGTCCAAAAAGATATCTACTCTGGTTGTGACAGCTCTTTTGGTTTCCCCCATCACCACCAGCTGTTGGAGTTTTACCAGGACTGGATCTTTCTGTATCCAAAATCAGATATTGTCAGCTGTGATTAGAAAGTAGTCCAGAATGTTTAAAACCATTACAGACTCTTCCGGGGCAGTAGCTCCAGTGGTGTATCTGTCAGCAGGAGGTGGTTCAGTGAATCTGCATTTGTTACTTGGCCTCCTGGACGGTGTGAAAAGTGAGGACTGCAAATGCTGGAGATCAGAGTTGAGAACGTAGTACTGGAAAAGCATAGCAGGTCAGGCAGCATCCGAGGAGCAGGAGAATTGATGTCTCGAGCATAGGCCTTTCATCATTCCTGATGAAGGGCTTATGTCCAAGACGTCGATTCTCCTGCTCCTTGGTTGCTGCCTGACCTGCTGTGCTTTTCCAGCACCATATTCTCGACTCCTGGACGGTGTTCCAGTTTGTGATTATGCACACTTATTGTTAGAGTGCAACACTAAATTCAGCCTGAAGCTGTGGGCAGCATTGCCTTGTCCCCTTTAAGTAAACTTAGCAGAGGTTTGTGGTCCATTACTATTACAAATTTACATCCATGAAGGTATTGGTGGAACCTCCTAACTCCAAATATGACTGCCAAACCTGCCATCTCTATCTGGGCATATCTAGGCTCTCCATTAGCCAAAGTCCTGGATGCAAACACTATTGGGTGTTCCTCACTGTTGGGCCACCCATGAGCTAACACTACCTTGATGCCGAATGGAGATGTATTACGTGTCAATACCAATCTCAACTGGGATCATAGTGTGCAGGATGAGAGCTGTTTCTCCACTTCCCTGCAAGTTTTGTCTTGGCTATGCATCCATTTCCAAGACTGACTCTTATTTTTAAAAGTGTTGATGCAAAGGTGCCAGGATAGAGGCCAGGACATGGAGGAACTTTCCGTAATAGTTCACCAGCCCAAGGAAAGCTCCGGTACAGATGTGGGAGCCAGGGCACATTGGATTGCCCTCACTTTATCTTCCAACAAGTGTAACCTGGTCTTGTCATCTCTGCAGCCCAAGTATGACACTTAGGGTGCCTGGAACACACATTTTACCTTTCTAAGCTGTGTGCCTGCCTGGGGAAACATCTAAGGACCATGTCCAAGTTCTCTAAGTGCTCCTTATTGGTCTTCGCTGTTATTAGTGCATCATCTAGAGAAAGGGTGACCTGGGGTAGACCTTGGAAATGTTCTTTATCATCCACTGAAAAATGGCATAGGCTGACGAGACCCCAAATGGCAATATCATATATTGGTACAAACCCTGATAGGTATTAGTTATAAGATACTTCTTGGAATCCTCATCTAACCGCAATTGTAAATACATATGGCTCGTGTCCAGCTTTGTGCAGGACAAGCCCTCAGCCAGCTGTGCCTATAAATCCTCAATGTGAGGGATTGGGTATTTATTCCAGCTGTGAGAAACAATTAACACTTGTTTAAAATCTCCACAAAGGCAAACCGACCTGTCAGGCTTCACAATCAGTAGGATCAGTGCTGCCTAGTCTCCAAACAGCACTGCTTTGATGTCTCCTTCATTTCCAGCCTCCTGATTTCTGCCCATAAGGCAAATGGCAGTAAGCAGGCCTTGCAGAATCGTGGAATTGCTTCCTGGTCAACACACAAGATGGCTTTGGCTCCTGTGATAGTCCCTCGTCCTTCTTGAAAAACCTCCGGGTATTTAATTAGCTCTTCACTAAGGCAGCCATTTTCTAATCGAGAAATGTTGAGCCAATCTAGGTAAATCTTTCTCAAACAATTTCACTCCATCAGGCTTGGGCCTGAACCTTTTACTACAATCAGTGGGAACTGAACCAACTGCTTCTCATAAAAGACTGGAATCAAAGTTGTACCCTTAATCTGTAAAGGTTTCCTGGTATAAGTTCTCAGTCCAGCTGAGGTTTTGTACACACTTAAGAGTTAGAGTCCAGAGCGAATTTTGTTAAAGACTGGTTCCACGATCACCGAAGTGGCCACGCTGGTATCGATCATGGATACCTAATTGAGGGCTGTCTTGTGATCATGTGTTAGCAACAAGAAAACTGCAGATGCTGAAATCCAAAGTAAACAAGCAGGACATTGGAAGAACACAGCAAGCTAGGCAGCATCAGGAGGTGGAGAAGTCAACGTTTTGGGTATAACCCTTCTTCAGGACTGGAGGTGGTTTAGGAAGAGATACAGATAAAGAGGTGGGGGGAGGGTTATGGATGGGTAGATGCTTAGAATGGTGAGGTAATGGTAGGTGAATACAGGTGGTTGGTATGACCTGGTTGGTCAATGGGAGGAATGAATGCGGTTGGTAGCTGAAAGGAAGGGGCAGTAGGAGGAATGGAAAGGAGGGGGAGGGGCTGGAAACTGAGTCGGTGAATGGAAAGGGAGGTTATTTGAAATTGGAGAACTCAGTGTTGATTACTCCAGGCTGTTGGCTGTCCAAGTGGAAGATAAGGTGTTGTTCCTCCAATCTGTGGTCTGATTCACTGTGGCAATGGAGGAGGCCAAAGATGGACATGTCAAAGAGGGAGTGGGTAGGGGAATTGAAATGGGTGGTGACCAGGAGGTCGGGCTGGCCCTTACGGGCCTGGCTGAGATGCTCGGTGAAACATTCCCTTAGTTTGTGTTTGTGATCATGTGTGGCTAACTCTCCCGTTGGTGAGTGGTAATGTCCCTCTCTTCCAGCCCTGCTGCAGAAAATCTCACTGCTAATTGAATATTTCAGCCTTAGAATCAGAAGAAGTGATTATGAAGCTTATGGGTTGCCATAAAAATTGAATTAATTCACTAATATTCTTCAGGGAAGGAAATCTGCCAACCGTTCCCTGTCTTGTCCATATGTGGCTCCACTTCTGTAACAATGTAGTAGATTTCTAACTGCCCTCTGAAGTGGCATAGCTAGGCCCCCAGTTATTATCAAACTATGCTAGGTCTCTGGTGGTGCAGTAGTAGTGTCCCTACCTCTGAGCCAGGAAGGCTGGTTTAAGTCCCATCTGCTCCAGAAGTCTGTAATAACATATCTGAACATGTTGATTAGAAAATATCTATCACACCACTGTTGGTGATGGTGATGGCTCTGCCATCTTGGGTAAACCAAGACAGAGATTAGAAGTTATTTGAGGCCAATATTGATCAACGTGCAACATTACAAAAACCTGAAACCAAATAAAAAAGTTGTTTAAATTAATTACAGGATAAAGAAAAAAAACTCAATAAAACCAACAATGATAAAAAAAACAAATTATTTCTGTATACGTCGTACCAAGCTTTGAAAGAGAATAATTCTGTCCAGCTGCGACTGAGGTAAGGTAATGATGGCAGTAAGTGACAGCGCATCAATGGGCAAATCAAATAGATATCACTGCAGAGTGAAACCATGGCTGACAGATCAGCAACACAAGGTAAATCCTTAATACCTGGCTTTAAACTGGATCTCCCTCCCAATGAGAACAATAATTAAAGACACTGACTGTCTGACTTGTAATGATAATCTGGCCCAGGTGGAAATGCAGTTTCTATATGCTCCAGCTCAAGCCTGGTTCTGCATAAAGTAGGAAGGGAAGGCTCACTGCATATTAATTCCCTATTGGTGGATTAGAAATCTTTTCCTGTGGATTTTGAGATCTTGGTGCTTTTCAGCTATACAATTCACCAATCATCTCTGGCCTTGGAGTACACCTCATGGGGACGGAGTGAGATAAAATATTTTTATGATCTTATGCGCAGCAATCAGGTAAAATGTATCCCACTGAGAGGTTGCACTTTGATAATATTAAACTGCTGGTATCAGCCGTTGCCGTTTTGTATAACTGCTTCCTTTTAGATCACTGTGTTCCATGAAATAATGCATGTACATTTGGAGACATTTTGACTGACATTAGGTCAATGAGTTCCTCCATTGGACTTTCTCAAGTCGAGGGCACATATTTTGAAAATTTATTAATACATTGTATTCCATTGATGGATTTCCATGCCTGCATCTCAATTGCTTGGCAACTGTATTGTGACTTCCTGTGTGTGAACGTCCTCCTGGGGTGCACCAATATCTACTGAAGCAGTGTGAAATCTCCATCCAACCACTGCTGAGTTTGCTACTGGCCCCATGTACCATTAAACCAATCACTGCTGAGTTTGCTACTGGCCCCATGTGCCATTAAACCAATCACTGCTGAGTTTGCTACTGGCCCCATGTACCATTAAACAAAAACAAACCTAAAAGTTTCCCACTTCACCACTCTGGTGACTTTGACTACAATTGCTGCGAGTGTTAAAGTTGGGCCCAGCACCACTGAGTCAACATTGCTATTACAAATAAAACTAATTCAACTGAAAATCTCTCAATTTTTAATTTTTGAAAAAGACTCAGTGGTTAGCACTGCTGCCTCACAGCGCCAGGGACCTGGGTTTGATTCCAGCCTTGGGCGACAGTCTGTGTGGAGTTTGTACATTTTCCTCCGTGTCTGCATGTGTTCCCTCCGGGTGCTCCAGTTTGCTCCCACAGTCCAAAGATGTGCAGGCTAGGTGAATCGGCCATGCTAAATTTCACATAGCGTTTAGGGATGTGTAGGTTAGGTGTATTCATTGGGGGAAATGTAGAGTAATAGGGTAGGGGAATAGGTCTGGGTTGGTTACTCTTCAGAGGGTCAGTGTGGGCTTAGGCCAAATGGCCTGGTTCCACACTGTAGGGATTCTATGTTCTATTCTATGTATTTCTTCCTGCCATCTGCTTCCTGACTCCAGGGGTTCAGCACAGGTCTGTTTGGGATTTGCTCGATCACATCATTCTGGATCAGTAATGATAAAATGCAGCCTGACCAGAACCCACTGGAAAAAGTCAAATCCATGCGGTGTTCTGGAAACAAGCAGAACCAGTCTCATGAGTGACAGCCCTTGCAGTGCAATGGCCTGCTGATGTTCACTCGAAGAGCCACAATGAGTGGAATAAAGTGTTCCAGGCTGGAGGCTGCGCCTGTTTATATCTAGGAAATGGTGCAGAGCTGTTGCTGCAGTGTAGAAACCGGAGGAAGGAATGGTAGGTACAGTTAAAGATCGTTGAGGAATGGAATAATATATTATGCTTAATAGATTCATTTTTACTCAGGACATACAAGTGGTTTCTTAGCAACAATTAAACTTCATTTGAGGAGCTAATGAGAAGAAATTAATTTCACCCAGGCAGCTCCAGTCAATGCAAATGCAAATACAATGTGTTAGTGTCAGCTGAGACACTAAAGAGAAGGGTGAGTGAGGGATAATGGGAGGCAGTAGCGATACACTTAATAACATAGGTTGCTGTGAGGAGGGGTTACTCAGGCATATTGCAAGAGAACCTCCTAAAGGGTTTTGAGTGTCCATTACTTCTATTACATAGACTGTGACAGATAATGACAGAACCAACACAAGGGAAAAGCCTACTTGACCCAGTACTCAATCTGCTTGTCACAGATACATTTGCCCACGACAACATTAATATGAGAGACAAAGTCTCACTTTCACACTGAGGATATGCTTCACCACATTGTGGCATTGTCATTGTACTAAAAGAGAGAGATTCAGAATAAATCCAGTAATTCAAAACTAGATATCCATGAGGCTCAGTGGGTCATCTCCAGCAGTGAAATGATACTCAACTTCAATCTGTAACCTCATGTGCTGGAAAATTAGCCAGGCAGCACTATGGATATGTAAACATAAGGTGCAAACCCAATGAAACTGCACAAAACTACATGCATGTTAAACATTAAAAGTAGGATGTGACAGAACCTTGCAAAGGAATCCCTCAATGAATGAATCAGATAAAAATTCTGCAATCCTAACTGCAGTCCACTTGAGAACTGTGGTGGATAATCAGATGATTAACAGGAACAGGAGGCTGAACAGGCATCCTCAGCTCAGCAATTGCATAGTCCAGCACATATCATTGCAGAAGACAAGGCTGCTATGATTGGAACCAACATCAGACTGGCCAAGTGGATGCTCCATCTCAATCTCCTATAGAAGTCTTTTGTATCTCCAGTGCCAGTCTTCAGCGAAATCAATTCACTACAGGTGACGTTAGCAAATAGCAGAAGGTCTCACACTATTGGTTATCGGCACTGACAACATCCCAGCTGCATGTCTAAAGACTGGTTCTCTGGAACTAGCTGTATGTGTAGCCAAGCTGTTCCATTAGAGCTTACAACAGTGGCATCAACTGGAGAATGCAGAAAAATGCCCAGGGATGGCCTGCCTGCAAAAAAACAGGAGCATTCATTTTGGCCAATTACTTCTTTCAGTCAGTAAAGAGATGAAAGGTATCATGGACCTAATAAGCGGCATTCAAACCAACTGTCTGCTTTTCTCAGCACCAATAACCAAGTGTAGCATCAAGGAGCTTCATAACATTCTCGATAATGGGATTTAAAGTGAAAGCTGTCCACTAGATGGCCTCATTCTAGCACAAAGGAAAATGTTGAGGTTTGTCGATGGATAAATCAGCCACAGGGCATTGCTGCAGGAGTTCCTCAGGGAAGAGTCCTCAGCCCAACCGTTGCTGCATCAATGGCTTTGCACCTGGGTTTTCTGATGATTACAAGTGTACCTGATTCATAACTTTTCAGATAATGTCCACGTACCAACAAAACCCAGACAACATTCAGGCTTGGGCTATTAAGTGGCAAGTTATACTTATGCAACACAAATGTTAATGAATGGCCATCTCCAAAAGAAAGACTCTATTATCACCCCACCACATTCAATGGTATTACCATCTTGGAATCAGCCAGCAACAATAACCTGGGGATCACCTTTGAGCAGAAATGGAACTGGACTAGCCAGAGAGAGAAAGCAGGGGCGCTTGCCCCTCGGCTGTTTCTGGGCTTGGTATCCTGCCCCCATTTAATCCTTCCCCTCACATCCTTCAGGCATCCAGATGATGAACTATAGTCACAACAGATTTAGCAAAATTTGAACTCTATGCCTCTATTCATAAAAGCCATGGGCAGAATCTTTCCATCCCCTGAGTAATTAGACCATGCCGGGAAAGTTAGTAAAATCAGTGAGATGTCCACTAAGGACTTACTTGTCATCGAGAATAAAAAAAAACATTTTCCAACCAAGTGTCGAATGGCCAGACAAGGTTCTCATTGGTGAGTGGCAAGCAGTCGTTTGGTAGGGTTATCACTGATTCTTACATAATCCCGCCTCGTCAATATGCAGTTCTCTCACCCAGTGGACAGAAACGTGATACCAAGAATTCCTGACATGACAGTCAGAGTGGATACCTGGTAACTCTAGCTTGCTCCTCGAGACACCCATCTCTGACAACAGGCACCAATATCTCATGGCTCACTCCATGGACAGTAACCAGTTTCACCGTCACCTCCATCCCACACATGGCCCTTCTTCAGCACCTTCCTGCAATTCAAGCTGCAATTTGAGTGCACCAGGACTGCTCATTGTAATGCTGACCAATTCATCTAGATATTTATTTTCTCCACATAAGTTGGTTTTGTTAATAGAAAAGCTTTTGCATTGAATGAAAAATATTTTCTAATTTTAAAATTGAAACTAACCACTCATGAATGCCCAGCATGGAGCACATAATAGGCGAGCAAATAGCTGCAGAAATTGGAAATCTGAAATATAAATAAAAGTGATGGAAATACTCAGCAGGTCCAGGAGCATCTGCAGAGAGAGAGAGACATCATCATGTTTTAGGTCTATGATCTGCAATAGTTCTCTTGAAAGCTCATAGTTTCTCTCTGCACAGACACCACCAGACACACAGAGCATTTCCAACAATTCCTGTTTCCATTGGAATCAGCTCTCCAAAAGGCACACAGACTTCATCTAAGCCTCTCGTTCACCTTCATGAAGTTCAACATTCACTATCTAAGATCGGGTTTGGCAGAACATCAAACCTGAATTTGAAAAAAAGTATTAAGAGATGAAAAAGACAAGTAACTTGCTGAGCAAAATCAGTCAAAACATATCAAAGCAATAAATTGGTAACTTAAAAAAAGGAGCTATTAATAAAATGGCCATTCAAAAAGTGCCAAGCAGTAAGGCTAACTAATCAAACTTTTTTTGTTGCCATTTTCTTTGAAAGAAACCCACAAACCTAGTTACCAGTGAAGGGGGTTGATAGAGAGAGTTGAATTTAAACAACAATATCTGATGTTCCGATGTTTGTCACTGGTGTGAACTCACTGTCTTGGAATTCATACAAATGTAGGGTTCGAAGAGAGTTGTACTTCAGCCTGGGTTCCAAACTATTTTCTGAGAAGCGATGAGGAGGAGTGAGATGTCTGTTTGTGTCCACACCAATCAGTCTCTATTGGTCCATACATCTGACTAACTCCCAGTTTGAGAGTTCTGTCCCTCCTTCTCACCTTCCAGAGGAGTGAACAGTGGGACCACAATTGCTGTGGCTCCCGTCAGTGTTTTTAGTAGCTGCAAAATCAGGAATATTAAACTGATTTCCTCTTGCCCTGATTACTGGAGTATGAATTTGGAGCAATGTGGAAGGAGGGAGGGAATGCACACACATGCCGCAGATTACACACCAGTCACTGATGGTGTCCACTTCCATAAAGGAAGTGGTTGAGTCATAGAGTCATAGAGATGTGTAGCATGGAAACAGACCCTTCGGTCCAACATGTCCATGCTGACCAGTTATCCCAACCCAATCTAGTCCCACCTGTCAGCACCTGGCCCATATCCCTCCAAACCCTTCCTATTCATATACCCATCCAAATGCCTCTTAAATGTTGCAATTGGACCAGCCTCCACCACTTCCTCTGGCAGCTCACTCCATACACATACCACCCTCTGTGTGAAAATGTTGCCCCTTAGCTGTCTTTTATATCTTTCCCCTCTCACCCTAAACCTATGCCCTCTAGGTTTGGACTCCCTGACCCCAGGGAAAATACTTTGTCTATTTATCCTATCCATGCCCCTCATAATTTTGTAAACCTCTATAAGGTCACCCCTCAGCCTCCAACACTCCAGGGAAAAAAGCCCCAGCATGTTCAGTCTCTCCCTATAGCTCCAATCCTCCAACCCTGGCAATATCCTTGTAAATCTTTTCTGAACCCTTTCACGTTTCACTACATCTTTCCGATAGGAAGGAGACCAGAATTGCACGCAATATTCCAACAGTGGCCTAATCAATATCCTCTACAGCCACAACATGACCTCCCAACTCCTGTACTCAATACTCTGAACAATAAAGGAAAACATACCAAATGCCTTCTTCACTATCCTATCTACCTGCTTTCAAATTTCAAGGAGCTATGAACCTGCACTCCAAGGTCTCTTTGTTCAGCAACGCTCCCTAGGACCTTACCATTAAGTGTATAAGTCCTGCTAAGATTTGCTTTCTCAAAATACAACACCTCACATTTATCTGAATTAAACTCCATCTGCCACTTCTCAGCCCATTGGTCCATCTGGTCAAGATCCTGCTGTAATCTGAGGTAACCTTCTTCGCTGTACACTACACCTCCAATTTTGGTGTCATTTGCAAACTTACTAACTGAATCTCTTATGCTCGCATCCAAATCATTTATGTAAATGACAAAAAGTAGAGGACCCAGCACCGATCCTTGTGGCACTCCACTTGTCACAGGCCTCCAGTCTGAAATACAACCCTCCTCCACCACCCTTTGTCTTCTACCTTTTAGCCAGTTCTGTATCCAAATGGCTAGTTCTCCCTGTATTCCATGAGATCTAACCTTGCTAACCAGTCTCCCATGGGGGACATTGTTGAACGCCTTACTGAAGTCCATATAGATAATATTGACCACTCCGCCCTCATCAATCCTCTTTGTTACTTCTTCAAAAAACTCAAGCAAGTTTGTGAGACGTGATTTCCCATGCACAAAGCCATGTTGACTATCCCTAATCAGTCCTTACCTTTCCAAATACATGTACATCCTGTCCCTCAGGATTTCCTCAAACAACTTGCCCACCACCAACATCAGGCTCACTGGCTTGTCCTTACCATCCTTCTTAAACAGTGGCACCACATTCGCCAACCTCCAGTCTTCCGGCACCTCACCTGGGACTATTGATGATACAAATTACTCAGCAAGAGGCCCAGCAATCACTTCTCTAGCTTCCCTCAGAGTTCTAGGGTACACCTGATCAGGTCCTGGGGGTTTATCCACCTTTATGCATTTCAAGACATCCAGCATTTCCTCCTCTGTAATTTGGATATTTTTCAAGGTGTCACTATCTATTTACCTACATTATATATCTTCCATGCCCTTTTCCACTGTAAATATTGATGCAAAGTACTCATTTAGTATCTCCCCATATTCTGTGGCTCCACTCAAAGGCAATCTTGCTGATCTTTGAGGGGCCCTATTCTCTCCCTAGTTACACTTTGGTCCTTAATGTATTTGTAAAAATCTTTGGATTCTCCTTAATTATATTTGCCAAAGCTATCTCATGTCCCCTTTTTGCCCTCCTGATTTCCTTCTTAAGTATAATCCTACTGCCTTTATACTCTTCTAAGGATTCACTCGATCTCTCCTGTCTATACCTTACATATACTTCCTTCTTTTTCTTAACCAAACCCTCAATTTCTTTAGTTATCCGGCATTCCCTATACCTACCAGCCTTCCCTTTCACCCTAACAGGAATATACTTTCTCTGGATTCTTGTTATCTCATTTCTGAAGGCTTCATATTTTCCAGCCGTCCCTTTACCTGCGAACATCTGCCTCCAATCAGCTTTCGAAAGTTCTTGCCTAATACTATCAAAATTGGCCTTTCTCAAATTTAGAACTTCTACTTTTAGATCTGATCTATCCTTTTCCATCATTATTTTAAATCTAATAGAATTATGGTCGCTGGTCCCAAAGTGGTCCCCTACTGACACCTCAGTCACCTGCCCTGCCTTATTTCCCAAGAGTAGATCAAGTGTTGCATCTTCTCCAGTAGGTACATCCGCATACTGAATCAGAAAATTTTCTTGTACACACTTAACAAATCTCTCTCCGTCTAAACCCTTAACACTATGGCAGTCCCAATCTATGTTTGGAAAGTTAGAATCCCCTGCCATAACTACCCTATTATTCTTAAAGATAGCTGAGATCTCCTTACAAGTTTGTTTCTCCATTTCCCTCTCACTATTGGGGGCTCTATAATACAATCCCAATAAGGTGATCGTCCCTTTCTTATTTCTCAGTTCCACCCAAATAACTTCCCTGGATGTATTTCCAGGAATATCCTCCCTCAGCAGAGCTGTAATGTTATCCAATATCAAAAACACCACTCCCCCTCCTCTCTTTCCTCCCTTTCTATCCTTCCTGTAGCATTTGTATCCTGGAACATTAAGCTGCCAATCCTGCCCATCCCTGAGCCGTGTTTCTCCAATTGCTATGGTATCCCAGTCCCATGTTCCTAACCATGCCCTGAGTTCATCTGCCTTCCCTGTTAGGTCCCTTGCATTGAAATAATTGCAGTTTAATTTATTAGTCCTGCCTTGCCCCTGTGTGCCCTGACTGTTTGACTCGCTTCTGTTCTCAACTGTACCAGTCTCTGATTGATCTCTTTCCTCACTATATCCCTGGGGCTCCCTGCCGCCCCCCCCCCCCCCCCCCCCCCGGGAGATTGTGCAAACTCCACACTGTTGCCCAAGGCTGGAATTGAACCGTGGACCTTGGTGCTGTGAGGCAGCATGGCTACTGTTGTTCAGAATAGCAGTAATTATTGGTTGAGTTTCCTGTTAGTCAGGGTGATCTGCATGTTAGATCGGCTGCTTTGGACACTGACAATCCAGATTAAACTTGGACTGGGCACAGACTCTCCCAAAGGTCTGGGACCCAATAAATAGCACCTTTTGCAACTCCCTCTCCCAGATGCTGGGATCAGCTGGAAAATACTGCGGCTCCAAGAGAGACCAAATGGAAGAGCTTCCAAAACCAGCTTCAACAATTTTCAAGCATGTCCACACTATCAAGGACCAAACCATCCAGGTGCTTTACTGGCACCTCATCCACCAGCTTAAACATTCACTCCCTCTACCATTACCACATGGTTACACAATGCTGCCATTATCTACTGAATGCACTTCAGAATGTCTTAGTTCTTCCAGCATACCATATTATAACATTAAAGGCTATGAGCCAAGTACCAAAGGGCATTAGTGAAGGTAGGTTGGCATACACTCGAATGGACGAAGGGCCCTATTGTGCGAATGACTCTATAACATGACCTTCACCACCCAGAAGATCAAGAGTACTTGATGCATGGAAGCACTACCATCTGCAAGATCCTGCTGAATACCGAAGCTGTCCTTATTTCAAACTTCACTTTCTGTCATGAAACTCCTGGAATTTCTTCATTGATATTATAGTGAGGGTACCCATGCTAAAGATTGCAGCAGTTGAGGAATGCAGCTCCACACTCTGTTCTTGATGCCAGTGGGAATGGGCAACAAATGCCAGTGTTGAACATATTTAAATAACAAGCACAGATGGCAGCTATCATCCGCCAAGTAGACCTCAGACAGAGCAATGAGATCTATGACTGGGAGAGGCTGCATAGTATGGGCCTTTTTTCCTTGGAGTGTCAAAGGCTGAGGTGTGAACTTCCAGAGGTTTATAAAATCATGAGGGCAGTAGATCAGGTGAATAGTCTTTCTCCCAGGATAGGGCTGTCCAAAACTAGAGGGCATAGGTTTAAGGTGAGAGGGGAAAGATTTAAAAGGGACCTAAGGGATAACTTTTTCACACAGAGGGTGGTGTGTCTATGGAACAAGCTACCAGAGGAAGTGGTGGAGGCTGGTGCAATTACACCATTTAAAATGAACAAATGAATGAATTTGCTTTATTGTCATATGTACTCAAATGAGGACAGTGAAAAGTGTGCAAGTCACTGCTTATGGCGCCATCTTAGGTACAAAGGTCAGTTACCATTCTTGGAAAAGTAGAGAAGTAAAAGAAGTCCAGCACTTCAGGTTTAGGAATAAATTATAAAATGGAGAAAACATGTACATAGAAACAGTCTTCTGACACAGTCCATGTTGACACCTCTCCTCTAATTTCCACAGGGCCTTGACCCGAAACGCACCTGGCTTCGCCTCAGGGCTCACGAGGCTGGGAGATTGCTCTCAAGACCTCAAGGCCAGACTGAGACCACGCCAGACTAACAGGCCACCACATACCACCCAAAGACCACCATGCTTGGCCAAAAGACTGCCACTGCCACATACCAGCAAAAGACCACCACGTACTACCCGAAGACCAACACGCTGGGCTGAGAGACCGCCACATACCACCCAAAGACCACCATGTCTGGCTGAAAGACTGCAATGTACCAGCCAACTACCATGTACCACTCAAACATCACCACGCTGGGCCAAGAGACGGCCACATACTGCCCAAAGACCACCATTTAGCACCCAAAGACCACCATGCCTGTCCAAAAGACTGCCACATACCAGCCAATGACCACCCCGTACCACCTAAAGACCATCATGCTGGGCCGAGACACTGTCACATATTGCCCAAAGACCACTATGCTGGGTTGAGAGACCACTAAATACTGCCCAAAGACCACCATACTGGGCTGAGAGACCACCACACTGGGCCGAGAGACTGTCACATATTGCCCAAAGACCACCATGCTCGGCCGAGAGACCACTAAATACTGCCCAAAGACCACCATGCTGGGCCGAGAGACTGTCACATACTGCCCAAAGACCACCATTCTGGGCTGAGAGACCACCATGCTGGGCCGAGAGACTGTCACATACTGCCCAAAGACCTCCATGCTGGGCTGAGAGACCACCACGCTGGGCCGAGAGACCACCAAGTACTGCCCAAAGACCACCATGCTGGGCCGAGAGACCACCACATACAGCCTGAAGATCACCATGCTGGGCTGAGAGACCGCCTCGATGGGTCTGTGCTGAGGCCAGGAGCTCCAAGACTAGTAATTCCGAAGTCGCAAGGTCAGAGGCCGGGAGTTCTGAGGCTGAGAAAAGCGATGACAGAAAAAGAAACTAAAGAACATAAAAAAAGAAAAAAGAACTGGAATGGATGGAGTGGACGAGCTCTGGCTGAAGTCTCCTTCTCTTCATTTGGATTATGAAGCTTACATAAGTAGGGAGGGTTTAGAAGGTAATGGGCTGAATGCTGGCAAATGGGACTAGATCAGTTTTGGAAATCTGGCTGAAGGGGGCGAGTTGGACCAAAGGGCCTGTTCCTGTGCTGTTCAATTCTATAAAATGTCTTCCAGTAATGTTATTTGAAGGGCCAGGATGCCAAAAGTTCTCCCTGCTGTCCACCAACAAGTGACAAGGGATCTATATTCTATACTTTAACCTTGGTATTTTAGTTGTGCAGAGTTATTTGTTGAAACATGTCAGCCCAGAGCAGCTGGTAGGTGAGTGATGGGCTGACACAGACACAGGAGGCAGCGTTGGTACGTGTTGGTGAAGCACCAAAGGGACAGTGGCTCACTACAAGCTCACAGTAGGAGAGAATGCTGCAATTTGACAATAATCATTTATTAAACACTAATATAGGGGAGGATATTCCCTGAGCTTGCATGCAGGCTGCAAATTAGAATTTGCTCAAATATGTCTCTGTAGCAATATATAAAATAATTACATTTTCCTGTAATGGAGGAGGCTGCATATTAAAATTTGCTGGAATTCATCTCACTGGAGCTGAGACACTTATTGTGCTTGTTCTTAATAGACATTTACAGGCACTGAGACTCCACTCAGGTACAACTTGTATTTTCTCGAACATCAATGAATATTCATCAAAGTAATTGGAGGATTAGCACTTTGAAAGCTTCTAGTTTAATTGGCAGGAAAAGGAATGTGACAGTCTCAGGCAGGGTCACTTTGCTCTTTATTTGCTGTTTGATTTTACTGACCTGAAGTCAAAAGAATTTTGTACTGAAGTGTTGGAAAAACCAAACCCCTTCAAAGAGCTGCAGGCATTATTTTCTGTTATTGGTCTCCTCCCATAAAGCCGGAGGGTTGTTCAAACCAACACAATAAATTATGAGCTGGAATTTTCTTGGAATCTCTGTGATGTCTATGTGGAGATTATAGCAGGTACTTAGGAAGCAAAATTGAGTGTTGTTGGCATTCAGCACAAGGGGGAGCAGGGCATAGGGGAAACCTTGCTACGAATGAACTGGGTATTAGTGTATTACCTGGAGTATGGTTTGTAGATTGGGTCACCAAACGTGAGAAGGATTACTCTCATTGGAAGCAAGTTAGAAGAGGTTCACTGGATTGCTTTCTTAGTGAAAAGGGCTATCTTATGAGGAAAGTCTGAGCTGTAGTTATTGAAGGTTAGAATAATGAACGGTGATGTTGATGAAATACCTAGAAGACAAACACAACATGGTGGAAAAACTCAAGATCTAGGTTTGCTGAGCTCTTTTCCAGCACTTTGTTATTTGATATCTCCAACATTTGCAGTATTTCATTTTTAGATAAGATTCAGAATGGCCATGATGGGATGGATTTTTATGGGACGTGCCCTCTCGTCTGGAATCCAAAGCAGTAGCACAGTTTAAAAAAGCAGATCTTCAAATTCATAGAGACAAGGAAAATGTCTTCTCTCTGAGAATCACCAGCTTGTGAAATTCTCTTGCACAGAGTGCAGTGGAAGCTAGTTCGTTGAATACATTCAAAGCTGAGGTAGACAGATATTAACTGAGGAATTTAGGGGTTATTATGGGATTGGCAGGCAAATGGAGTAAAAGCCACAATCTTAGGCTGTTGGCTCATTGCACATGGAGCAAACTTATAGGCCGAGTGGGGAACTACAGTGTCTGTTTCTTATGATAAAGACAAGATAGTGTGGCTGCTGGAGATGTGAAATAAAAACAGAAAGTGTTGGAGAAACTTAGAAGGTCTGGCAGCGTGAAGAGTAAAAAGATTTATGGTTTGAGTTCAGTATGAATCTTAGAATATTTTATTAGCTAAGATTTAGTTAACCTTGTTCTGGCAAGACCTGTGGAGAAAGAACCAGGGTCAATTAAATCTTAACCAACGAGTCTTCTAAGATTCATCATGGCTTTAAAACATTAACACACTTTCTCTCACCCCAGATGTTGCTAAACCTGCTGTGTTTCTCTGGAAACTGGATTTTCAGTTTTTATTTCCTATTTCTTATGATCTTGGTTTCTGGTTTCCTGGATCACCTTTCCTGCGTACTCAATAGTACAGGCTTTGGTGAAAAGTGTACAACACAGGTTCCAAGCTGCGAAGATGACCTTCAATTCCTGTGCAGCATTCTGCAAGGTCCTTTGAGCCTGACCTCTTCAACATCAGCCTGGGGATGGAACAGATAGAAGTAAGGATGTTGAACCCTTTCACTACCCTCTACCTCAGCAATATGTTTTATTACACTTGCAAAATATAAATGTCTTTGAGTGCAATAATTTCCTGAGAGCACCAAACCAGAGGGGAAGAGTGCACGTCCTCATCGATTCAGAGTTTGAGCCCTGCAGCCGAAGGAGGTGGAGGGCAGCATGGAGATGTCTATGCAGGTGAGGTCAAGAAGCTCCAAATAATGTCACTCTGCCATCTGGTCCGATTCTCAGAAACACCAAGAAGCAACTTCTATTCTGCTGGTGGGCAAAACAACAGAAATCGCTTTAAAAATCATTTGCCACCAGCACATTAGCTGGGTGATGATCTCTTTTTTCCACCTCAATTAGTTGATCCTGATTAACTGAGAATAATATTAACATCCAAGAAACTGAGCTGCTATGTATTGATGTGTGTAGCTAGGGGTGTGGTGAATCTTGGGAAAATTGGCTAAAGGCAAAAGCTTGGCAAAAATCATGGTTTTCATCATGAGGGGGTTTGAGTGTAGGAGCAGGGATGCCTGGCTGTGTTGGTAAGTGCACACCTGGATGATTGTGTACAGTTTTGATCCTCTTAGCTGAGGAAGGATGTTCTAGTCATTGTGGGAGAGTGATGAAAGTTTACCAAACTGATTAGTGGGATGACACGACTGATATATGAAGCGAAAGTTGGTTGGATTTTTTTATTGACTCAAGGGGCATGAACATTGTTGGCTGGGTCCAGCATTTATTGCCCATCCCTAATTGCCCTTGAGACGGTGGTGGTGAGCTACCTTCTTGAACTGCTGCAGACCACCTGCTGTAGGTTGACCCACAATGCCCTTAGGGAGGGAATTCTGTGATTTTGACCCAGCCAGAAAGAAATGGTCTATTACTACATCAGCATGGTGATTGTTTGGAGGGGTGTGTGCAGGTGGTGGTTTTCCTGTGTACCTGCTGCCCTGTTGCTTCTAAACAGAAGTGAACATTTCTGCAGTGTATCTTGTAGGTAGTTCACATTCCTGCTACTGAACATCAGTGATGGAAGGAGTGGATGCTTGTGGCTGTGTTGCCAATCAACTGGGCTGTTTTGTCCAGGACAGTGTCAAGCTTCTTGAGTGTTGTTGGAACTGCACCCATCCAGGCATGTGGGGAGTATTCCATCACATTCCTGTCTTTTGTCTTGTAGATGGTGGACAGGATTTGGGGGAGTCAGGAAGTGACTTACTCATTGCAGTATTCCTAGCCTCTGACCAGCAGGTGTAGCCACTGTGTTTATGTAATGAGTCCAGTTGCGTTTTTGGTCAATAGTAAACTTTAAGATGTTGATAGTGGGGGATTTAGTGACAGTAACATCATTAAATGTCAAAGGGCAATGGTTAGAATGTCTCTTATTGGAAATGTGCAAATGTTGCTTGCCACTTGCCAGCCCAAGCCTGGTTAGAGTCCAGCTCTTGTTGCAATTGAACATGGTCTACTTCACTTTCAGAGAAGTTGGAAATGTTCCAAAGATGTACAGCTTAGGTGAATTGGCCATGCTAAATTGTCCATAGTGTTCAGGGATGTATAGGTTAGCTGCATTACTCAGGGGAAATGTAGGGTAATGTGTCTGGATGTCTGGGTGGGATACTCTTTGAAGAGGCAGTGTGGACTTGTTGGGCCGAAAGGCCTGTTTCCACACACCAGAAATTCCAATTCTAATTCTAATTCAAATTGTGCTGAAGATTCTGCAAACATCGGCAAATATCCCCACCTCTGACCTTATGATGGGATAAAGGTCATTGATGAAACAGCTGAAAGTGGTTAGGCCGAGGACACTACCCTGAGGAACTTTTGCAGAGATATCCTGGAGCAGAGATGGCTGATCTCCAACAACCACAACCATCTTCCTGTGTGCCTGGTATACACCAAGCAGTGGAAAAGTTACCCCCTGATTCTCACTGATTCCAATTTTGCTGAGGCTCCTTGATGCCACACTAGGTTGAGTGCAGCCTTGATGTCAAGGGCTGTCACTCTCACGTCATCACTGGAATTCAGCTCTGCTGTCCATGCTTGAACCAAGGCTGTAATGAGGTCAGGAGCTGAGTGTCCCCTGCGGAACCCAAACTGGGCGTCACTGAGCAGGTTATTGCTGAGCAGATGCTGCTTGATAGCCCTGTTGATGATTAAGAGTAAACTAATGGCATGGTAATTGGCTGTGTTGGATTTGTCCTGTGTACAGGATAATGCTGTGCAATTTTCCACACTGTCGGGTAGATGCTTGTGTTGTAACTGTACTAGAAGAGTTTGGCTCAGGGTGCAGCAAGTTCTGAAGCAAGAGTTGTCAGTACTATTGCCAGAATATTGTCGGGGTCGACAGCCTTTAATGTATCCAGTTCCTCTCTTCATTGCTTGATATCACATGGATTGAATCGAATTGGTGCAAGACTTGTATTTGTATTGCTGGTGCATTGGAAGAGGCTGAGATGGATCATCCACTCAGCACTTCTGGCTAAGGATTGCTGTGAAAGCTTCAGCCTTACCTTTTGCAGTGATGGGGATATTTTTGGAGCCCCCCCATGCCGTGATTTGTTTCATTGTCCACCACCATTAACAACTGGACTGCAGAGCTTAGATCTGATCTGTTGGTTATAGGATGCTTAGCTGTGTCTGTCATTTGCTGCTTATACTGTTTGGCATGCAAGTCATTCTCTTTGCACCTTCACCAGGTTGACACAACATTTTCAGGTGTGCCCGAAGTTGCATGCCCTCCTACACTGTCCATTAAAATAGGTTTATGGTGATGGTTGAGAGGAGGACATGCTGGTCAATGAGATTGCAGATTGTGCTCTAGTACAGTTCTGTGACTGTTGATGACCAACAGTGCCTCATGGATGCCTAACATTGAGTTGGAGCTGGACTGTGGTGGACAAAGTTAAAAAAATCACACAACTATCTGCTGAAGGAGCAGCACTCCAAGAGCTAGTGTTATTAGACTATAACCTGGTGTTGTGTGATTTTTAATTTTAACCTTGAGTTGTTAGATCTGTTCAAAGTCCATATGATATAGTACAGTAATAGTGCCATTCAATATGATGGAGAGTATTATCATTGTGAAGGCAGGACTTGATCTACAGAAAGGACTGTGTGGTGGTCACTCGAACCGATGTTATCATGGAAAGATACGTTATGCAGGTAGCACATTGGTAAGGATGAGGTGAACTGTGTTTTTCCCTCATGTTGGTTTCCTCACTATCTGTTGTAGACTAGTCTAGCAGCTAGGTCCTTTAGTGCTGCTGCTGAGCTACTTTTGATGGTGGACACCCAGTGCATATTTAGGACTATATTCATTGAGGTGGGATTTCATTGAAATCTTTAAAATTGTAACAAGGTTAGACAGGGCAAATGCAGGAAGGATGTTCCTGATAATGGGGGAATCTAAAACCAGGGGTCATAGATTGAAGATATGAGGTAGGCTATTTAGGACTGAGATGAGGGAGATTTCTTTTCAGCCAGAGTGGTGAGCCTGTGGAATTCTCTGTCACTGAAACAGGTGGAGGTCAAGATGTTGAGTTTTTCAAGGAGGAGTTACATGTAGTTGTTAGGACTAAAGGGATAACAGCAGAAGGGGAGAAAGCAGGAACATGGTACCAAGTTGGATGACTAACCATGATCATATTGAAAAGTGAAGAGGGCTCAATGGTCCTACCCCTGCTCCCATTTTCTCTGTTTCCGTGTAAACAAATTTAACCGTTATTTATTCACCTTAAAAAAAAGACAGCATTCCATCTATCCAGAAACAGGAATCCAACTCGTGACTAGGAAATTCATGCCCTTAATCATGAAAAGTAAATTCTCTATCGTCGAAAATTCACTGTCAGAAAATTAGGAACTATTATATTAAAAAAATTAGGAATCGCAGAAAGAAAATCATCAGCATTAGGAAATGTACCAAATAAACAACTAGCAGAAGAGTATGATGTAAATATAAAGATAGAACTTGCATGTCTCTGATGTATGTCATAACCTAAAGCAGATGCTGGTTTGGAGGGATATGGGCCAGGAGCAGGCAGGAGGGACTAGTTTAGTTTGGGATTATGATCAGCGTGGGCTGGTTGGACCGAAGGGTCTGTTTCCGTGCTGTATGACTCTATGATGCTATTTACATGTCACGAGTTTCATTAATTATTAACCTAATATATCAAACATTTAATAAAACAAACCTTGTAAATCAATTTGAACCAATAAAGGTTATGATTGTAATAATTCTTAAAAATCAAAGTCTGCCAGGAACTTTATAAATCAAGTACATTAAAAAATATAAATTTGACAAATTTTCTAAATGAGAACATACATAAATTATTAATTTTAGAAATCAAGAACTTTATTTGTGTTCAACATTGTGACCATAAAATTTATACACATGAAATTTTAAAATCCTGGAATATTATATATGTGGAATTTGTAAATCTCAAGTGATCAACTTTACTATGAAATGAATCTGAGTTTTAAGTAAAGCCTTGGATAATGCACGCTGACATCAGCTAAAGAATTTCTGTCAAGATCCTATAGCATTAGAACTGTGAAGTAAAGAAAATATAAGGTAATACCCCCAGGATGGGCTCAGCAGAGGTTAGATGCCCACAGGACTCACTCCAAACTGTTTCATCACGTGCTTTCTGGACAGATACAACATGTGTTAGATAGAGAATAAAGCTCCCTCTACACTGTTCCATCAAATACTTGCAGTTCAGGATTACGCTGTGCTGGATACAATTGACGGAACCACTAATTGTGTCAGGGTAGTCAATGAACTGCAGAATTTGTATAACTCAATTAGCCCTCTTTTATTTTGTCAAGTTGACCAATTTAGTCAAGTTAGTTTATTGCAAAATAGTTGCAAATTATTCACGTAATAAAAGTATCAGCTAAAAATCCACAGGCACAAAGATTAAAAGTAAGTATGGATAAAGGATAGTAATAAAGTTGAAATTAAGACCTATGTCTATTATTGTTACAGACTTACTACTTTTATGAATATTCTCTATCTGAAGGGAAGGTATTGAAAACCTCAAGGCAGAATTTGGTATCAGCAGTGGCTTCTCTATTTTAAAGTTGTCTTTGCACATGGATAGAGCAGTTTCAGGGAAAGTATATAAGTCCCTACTCTACTGGTTCTGCTGGCACGACATTTGAAAAATGCTCGCAATCCTTTTCAGTCAAACAGGGCTTTCAAAGCACTTTTTCTCTGCAAATCCCAGTGTCCGACACATAAATGAGCTCTCAAATGCTGTGCACCTCTCTTTTGGCTGGCTCTGTCTACACAGTCTCTGAAACTCTCTACATACTCATTGGCACTTCCAGCTATTCTTAAAAAATTCAAACAACATGGCTGATATTAACTTGGATGAATAATTTTTCCATGAAGCCAAGTCAATTCTGGTTGAATTCCTTGCAGGTCCTTCCATTCTCCTGTTCAACATAACGGAAGCCTTTGAGTCGTTTGGATGTTTTGACAGGCAGTTCCTTGAATTATTTAGTGATCTAAAAAAACACCCTGAACTGTCTGCTTTTGTTTGCAGTAAATCAATAAATATCATGTCACTTCTGGGAGCTAACCTATGAAATTCTATGTTCACTTTATAGGACAGCCTATCCTCATTTGGAAAATTACACAGTCATGACAAAGTGAAACTCTCCACTATATTGGGCTTAATAATTACATTTCTTTTCTATCCCTATGCTAACCAACTTGTTCACCTTCTTCCCACTGTTCCAAAGACTTCCTGGTCAGGTACAGCACGCATTGGAAACAGGGTAAAGAGCTTGCGACATTGCCTCAAAACGCTCCTAATGTAAAGATATAGGAGTAAAGCTGATTCTACATTGTCCCAGTTACAATATTTTCTGAGTAATTTTCTTATTCCCCATAACATATTCAAGGTTTGAATTCAGTAAGTAGCCAATCTAGGGCCTGGGTTCACGTTGAATACTTATATTTGGTAGCTGGCCTAATTTCATTTCTAACTAGTTTCTTGCTGAAAGAGAAATGAGGAAAGAATAGAAAAGAGAGAAGAAAGAAGCAGATCTGGGAATGTGTGAATCAGTGAATTTACCCTCAATGTGGACAAGTGCAATCATAAAGGAAGTTAATCATGACTTGTCTGACTGTACAGAGTGAAAGAGAGTCTGTATGCGATCTGTTTTATTTTCCTCTTCTGGTTTTTATTATACACACACACACACACACTCACACTCACACTCACCACACAGCCACACACACTCAACTACATTGTATATGTTTTCAAGATCTCATAAACCATGGAGGGTAACTGCTCGTAAGATAGCCATGCTGTGGGGATGGAAAGATAGGTGTTGGATATGGGTCAGAAATGGTTAATACTGAGGAGTGTCATGAATACCATTCACTATGATTATGTCATGTGCAGATGTAGATCAGTATAAGGCCTTGAAGAACTGAGACAGTCATCCGGTCATCCTCAAACTCTCTGCGATAATAGCTATGATATCAATGTAACCTATAGCTGGTTACTATTGTGCAATAAACTGCAGCTTGTGAATTCCAAGAGACTCTACTAATTAGACCAGGGAGTGATGTTCCTCGACGACCACCAGATGAAGCAGGCCCTGTAGTTTCCTTAATTTACAGGATGATGGCAGCAGCCTTCAAATGAACGGCATCTTGTACAGTGTAGTGAGCTAGGTAAAAACAATGACTGCAGATGCTGGAAACCAGATTCTGGATTAGTGGTGCTGGAAGAGCACAGCAGTTCAGGCAGCGTCCGAGGAGCAGTAAAATCGACGTTTCAGGCAAAAGCCCTTCATCAGTGAGCTGGCATGTCCAGCCAACTGTGAGAGCAGATGTAAAGGCAGCACCTACTCTCCTTCCTGGAACAATAATCTGTCTGTGGAAAAGTGCCTGATTGCACAAACAGGTCAGAGATTTGACATTATAACATGGCATGGGAGAATACTAATCTGAAGCAAGATGATAATTCAGTGATAATTGAGGTAAATATTTTGCTCTGGACAGACTGACATTGGAAGAAATAGGCTGCTTTGTACTATGAGGGAAAACTCATCATTAGACGACACAAACTCAAACTCATAAACTAACAACACAATAATAATGAAACATTACATAATAATTTGGTGATAACTCACCCTTAGGACATTGATATTTGGATATCCCCAGATTGTAACAAATGCTTGAGAGACAAAGCTTGAACGATTGGAGAATTGCAATGAGCACAGCCACAGCAACGTTTCAGCATTGAGACGTAACCTGGAGATTGCAGCATCCCAGAATATTAGGGTTGCATCATTAGAGGGTTTTTTTTTGGGACCAAATTATTCAGTTCGAAAGAAAAAGTGCTAGGAGCTGTTGAGAGCAGAGTCTGAATTCTAACAAGGGCATAGCTTAGAGTGTTCTATAGAACAGTCGTTTAACTCAAGAGTAGAATTTATCTTTAAGAGTTGCAGCACCGAGCTGACAAGGAACAAGAAACATTTTACATGTTCTGTGAAATTTATTCTGGTCCTTGCACTAATTAATTGCCCTCTTATTCGACAGTTTTCTATCCTTATCTAGTGTCTCATTGTTATTTTTTCCAGATGTCTCCTGTTTTGCATACCGGTTATATTGGTACGTGAATTGACAGTACATCTCCTTTCCATTGAGCCAATGGTATCATTACAATTATACTGAATGCATATGGTTTAAGTGGATTACAAAGATAGAAATATGGGTTACAGGGATCTGAAGTTTTCTGATTGTTGGGGGAAGGCTCCACTTTTGCAGTGTGTGCCTGTCTAGTGTAAGCTAATCTTGTTACATTTGAGCTTGTCTCTTACACTTTACATCTCCCTTGTACAATTGCAATATGCATAAATGTTTGGCATAACAGCTTACTTATTTCAATAATGACTTAAAGATCATGCTTAAAACTTGTCAACATTTGATGCTGTGCTGGAGGAAGTGTGACAAAGGAAGCCGAGACAAGAGAATATGTAGCAAACATGTTACCAAGTAGAGAAGAGTGTCCATCTTCAGGGGCATGGGACCCATTGAGGAAATGGTTACCAAATAACAAAAGCATAGAAACTCAAAGTAAATGAATGCTTGCAAAGACTGATACTACAACATGGAGAAAGTGAGGACTGCAGATGCTAGAGTTCAGAGTCGAGAAGTGTGGCACTGGAAAAGCACAGCAGGTCAGGCAGCATCCGAGGAGCAGGAGAGTCGATGTTTTGGGCATTAGCTCTTCAGCAGCACATGGGCCTGTTATCAGCAGTGTCGATCAACACCACTCTTCTGCAATCGCACCAGTGCTCCATAACAGCAATTTGTTTTCAAAATAAATGTATCCACTTCTTCTTGCAAGGAAATTCTGTCTTGCCAGCCTGAACTCGGAAAAATCTTTAAAAGAAATTTGCAGGATACTGAATCTTTCATCTTCGGATCAGGGTTCAATCAAGGTGAAAGTCACTTCTGTCTGCTGGATGAAAGAAGCCTGGTGACACAGTTTTGGATATAACCTCAAAAATACCCTATGGTCATGTGACATCAAATGAAGACCTTATTTAGAGCTATGGGTGGTTGTGGTATTTTTATCTGTCCCACACCATTGTTTGATTAAGGGGTGAGACAACATTGAGGCTGAAGAACAGCACATGAGGTTTATTTCTTTGCAGGTCCTCACAAGGTGAATATGAATTTCACTCATAACTATTGAGTGTGATGAGTGATACCACTATTTATAGGATGTTGCTATGTGCAAATTGTGCTTTTTGCCTCCCAACCTGACAATGGTAACCACTTTCTGAAAGTAATTGCCTATAAGCAGCTTGAGGTTTCCTGAGGTCATGAAAGAACAATACTTATATGTTAGCTCATTCTTTAGTTCTAATGTTCCACTCGTGAATACATCCAGTGAAACTCAAAGTCTACCTGGTTGTGCTCGATGCTGACTTCAGGTGCTTGAAATGATGATCAAACTACCTTAAGATTGGCACGTGCAAAAGTTACAGCAAAAACAGCCTTAAAGTGAATATTTTGAAAATAAGTTTGAACAGGTCTAGACTCTGACCTCTAGGGTAATCTGCCTCAAATACAGGAATGGAAAATGGAAGGTGGTCATCAGCAAACAGCATGTAAGCCAACACTTTGAAGTTGAGATGTACTGATTAAATTATTATCATTGCTTTTGCCCAGAGGATAGGAGAGTTGCTTAAAACCAGAGGAGTAGAAGGTGAGGGTGATGACAGTATAGTTCAATACTGATCCAAGGAATTCATTAACTGTATTACCAAAAGTAGCCTGTTTGATGTAAATGTATCAGCTTGTGTGCTTTGTCTGTAATTACATAGAAACCTTCAAGATATCAATGGAACTTTAAATTGAGACACTTGAGACATGAAATAGAGCATTAACTCATCTTTCCAACTGCTGTTTAATGACAATTGATATTATGTTTGTTTTGAAGCAAATTCTGCTACTTGATTTCATAAATTAATTCTTGGGTTTGTCACAAACAGCAAAAAAAATTATGTATCCAGAAAACATTTAGTGACAATTTCTTTTCTCCTCATGTTTGTAACTTCATTTGTTTTTCTGCAATCTCATTTATACCTAACAGTGTGAAATTATTTAACTTTATCATTGTTGTTATTCTGGAAAAGTCAAAGGTCACAGAGATACGGGATAATATTTCCATGGAGAGATAGCAAGCTAACTTTTCAAATCTAGATGATTCTTCATTGGATTTGACCTGAGGTGCAGAGGAGGCAGCATTTATGCAATAGTTGGGGTGGGGGTGTGGGGGGTGTGAGGGTGATGGCAGGCAGGGGACTGGGTGGAGTGCTGGCGGAGAAAGGATGTTGGTAGTGCAGATTAAGTGATCGGAAAGTGAGATTGGCAAAATATTGATGTATCTAATTGCCAAACTGGAAAGAACAGTCCCACTGGGATTGGGGGAGGGGAGAGAGAACCTTGTGACAGAGAATGCAACAAATAAAGCTAAAAGAAGGGGAATGAATGGCAGTGTGTTCACAATCTGAAGGTGTTAAATTCAATATGAAGCCCAGAAGGTTGAAGATGAGATGTTGCTCCTCCAGAGTGCGCTGTGATTTGCTAGAGAACTGCAGCATGCCGAGGACAGACAAGTCGGTACGTGAGCAGGACACTGTGTTAAAATGACCGTCTGCAGAAAGATCAGAATCATAGCTGCGCACGGAGATTTGTTTTAAAAATCGCAATCTGTCTGCAACAGGATGCAAACAGTGGAATTGCCATTTATTGTCCATGCCTAGTCTCCCTGTGACAGAATGTCTTCCTAAGCCATTTCAGAGGCCAATTTAAAGTCAAATTAAAAGGCCAGAGATGGAGGCCCAAAGGGCACTAGTGTAGCCGTTTGGGTTTTTAATAACAATTCAACAACGTCATGATCATTTTTTGAGACCAGATTGTTGTTTTATACTATATTGAGATTTGGGTGGCTTACTTCATGCATCTTGACATTTAAATTCGAATTTCTCAACCAAAGAATTAAAGTTGAGGTAAAAAATCAGCTTTGACTGTCCATTATGTGGAATTCATCACTTCCTCAATTCTTTCCCTTCTCCTGTAATCTGTAGGCTCTTAAATGCTAGCTTGCACCAGTTGATTGCACTTTCCACCATTATTATTATTCCTAGCTTAAAGTGTCCTTCACTCAGAGCTTCAGTGCTTTACATGGGCTTCTAGACAATAACATAAAAAGACTGAGGGGAGAGATAATCCAAATGTACAAGTAACAGAAAGGATCAATGAGGTGGAAATACACAAGCAATTTAACTTGGAAAATGAGCACAAACTGAAGGACAGAAGTACATAAAATACACCATCTTTGAGCACCATTGCAGTCAGGGGAAACTTTCATTTATCTTGGACATTAACATAGAATAGAGGAAGGAGTTGATTCAGGGTCACCTGAATCTTTAAAAAGGCAGATTTTCTCTTTGGAAGAGGGATTGAGAGTTAGCAATGCAAGCTTTGGAGTAGAGAGTGTCAAGAGTTCTTTGTGCACAAGTATAATCAATGGTTACCTGCACAACTAGCAGTGCATCATTACAAGGAGACAGGTATAGTAATGAGGATCCTTCATTTAAAGAATTCTCACAGTTCTTTTTGTATGAGGTGTACAGCGCTACCTGCAGTGATATCTCTGAGCTGAAGATTAAGAAGTCTGGCATTGTATCCTGTGAGATGAATTATGAAATAATGGAATGTGTTGAGCATTGAAGAAGGCCATTCAGTCCTTAACAAATGTGCTAGCTCTCCATAAGTGGAACTCAGCTCATTTTATTCCACATCATTTCCCCATCACACTGCATCCAATCTCATCATTCAGGTAATAAGCTCTGTCTCTTTTAATGCCTCAATTAAATATGCCTCCACCATGCTCAAAGTGCATTCCAGATGTTAGCCTCTCCGTGTAAAACAAGAAGAATTTCTCACATTACCATTGGCTCCTCTGCAACATCACTCTCTGATGCTTTCACATTTTCTTAAAAACAATGTGGTGCCCAGTACCAGAAAATACTCTAGTTGACATCAAACCAGTGTTTTGTACAGATGTACCATAACCTTGTTGCTTCTGTACTTTTTTGCCCTGTTTATCAAGTCTATGTTTGAATATGCTTTATTAACTGTTTTCTGAACCTGTCACCTTGAATGGTTAGTGCATGGATATCTGAGATTTTTTGCACCTGTACTCTTTTTAGAATTGTATCCCTTAACTAATATGTCTCTCCTCGTTCTTACAGCCAAAAGTAATTACTTCACACTTCTCTGCATTAATTTCTATCTGCCTCCTGTCTGCCCATTCCACCACCAATCCATGATGCTGCTTTTGTACACAATAGTCTTGAATTTTCTAACTTACCTGTTTGTGACATTTTATCAATTTATTTTGACGACCATATATAACAGATAAACCAGCATTACCCTCAACCACCTTCTCTCTTTCCTCAGAAAAAACTCAAACAAGTTTATTAAACACTATTTGCTTTAGATCTGTGTAGAATTTCCTTATTTAATCTATATTTGTTGATTTTACCTTGAATTATGATTCTTTTGAATCTTTCCCATCACTCAGTTTAAGCTCAATTGCCTATGGTTGTATACTTACACCATATTTTTGAACAAGGGCATGACATTTGCAATTCTCCAGTCTTCCTCCCCTATTTGAGGTGGCATGATAGCACGGTGGTTAGCACTGTTGCTCCACAGCACCAGTGATCTGGGTTCAATTCCAGTCTTGGGTAACATGTTCTTCCCGAATCTGTGTGGGTTTCTTCCAGGTGCTCTGGTTTCCTCTCACAGTCTAAAGATGTGCAGGTTAGGTGGATTGGCCATGCTAAAATGGTGCATTGTGCCCAGGGATATGCAGGCTAGGTGGGTCAACCATGGTAAATGTAGGGCTACGGAGATAGGGTGGAATGCTCTTTGGGGAGGGTTGGTGCAGACTCAATGGACAGAATGGCTTCTTTCTGCACTGTAGAGGTTCCATGATTCTTGCTTCAAGGTAACTTGGAAGATACCAACCAATGTTTTTAGCAATTTCAACCCTAACTTGCTGATCCAGCTGATGTATTGATTCTTATCCAGTATCTCTACTTCAGTTATTTTTGCATTTTATCCAATGTACCATTACCTCCTATGACTTAGGAAGCACCTGACTTCTTGATGTTGTTGGATTCAAAGTAAGCATTTAATACATCACCCCTGCCCTCCGTCACTATATACAAATCTCATATTAGCTGTATAACCATCCCTCTCCTCCTTTAGCCGATCAAATTCCATACAACCAGGGAGTAGGTGTAGTCATTCAGGCCCTTGAGTCTGCTCTTCAGGCCAATAACATCATAGCTGTCCAGGTATAACCTCAAGTCTGCATTCTCCCTTCCACAATAACATTTCACTCATTGGTTAACAAGAATCTAACCTTTATCCACCTCCACCTTGAAAACATTCAAAGATTTTGCTTCCGTCACCTTTGTAAGAAGAGAGTTCCAAAGCCCTATGCACCTGAGAAATAATTCAGCTCAGCTCACCTGTTTTAAATAAGTAAACCCTTGTTTTTAAAACAGTGACACCTAGTTTTAGATCCCCATCCAAAAGAGGAAATATATTCTCCACATCCAACCAGAGAAAGTGGTTGGTACAATTACAATATTTAAAAAGGCATCTGGGTGAGTATATGAACAGGAAGGGTTTAAGAGGGATATGGGCTAAATGCTGGCAAATGGGACTAGATTAATGTAGGATATTTGGTTAGTTTGAACAGCTTGGACTGAAGGGTCTGTTTCCATGCTGTATATCTCTATGACTCAATGACTCTATAACCTGCAAGACCCATCAGGATTTTATATATTTCAATTAAGTTGTTTTTCATGGTTTTAAACTCCAGTGGTTACAGGCCTACCTGTTTAGTCTTTCTTTATAAGACAAATTCCACCCCTCCCTTCCTTTTCTCTGGTGTAAACTTTCTCTAAACCACCTCGAATGCATTTACATCCTTTCATCCAATGTGATGAACAATGTACTCATTCGCCCAGATATTGACTTACTAATGCCTCATATAACAGAAGCTTAATGTCCCTAATTTTGTATCCGATTCTCCTCACAATAAACGATAACATTCAGCTTGCATTCTTAATTGTTTACTGAACCTGCATGCTAGCCTTTTGCGATTCATGCATGAGGGCACCCAGATCATTTTGCATTGCAGAGTTCTTCAATGATTTTCCATTTAGGTAATATTGCTTCTTTTGTATTTTTCCTTCCAAAATGAACAATTTCACATGTTCCCACATGCTTTGCCAGGTCCTTACCCATTCACTTAACCTTTCTATATTTTTATAGCTTCCTCATTCCCCTTTACACCCTCCTTACCAGCTTCTCTGGGTCATCACCAAATTTGGCAACCATACCTTTTTCCATTTTCTTCAAGTCATTTACATAATTTGTAAATAGTTGAGGCCCCAGCACCAACTCCTGTGGCACACCTCACATTACATACTGCCAACCAGAAATGACCCATTTATGCCTCTTCTCTGCTTCCTTTCAGCCAGTTAATCTTCTATCCATATCAACATACTGCCTCTTCCACCAACAGCTTTTATTTTTTGCAAGACCTTTGAGACGATACCTTGTCAAATACCTTCAGAAAATCTTAATATGGGTATCTTTATCCATAGCGCACATTACTTCCTCAACAGAACATTGGAATGTTGGTATAGGAGCTGGAGCAGGTGGTTCAGCCCTTTAAGTCTGCCCCGTCATTTAACATGATCGTGGCTGATCTTATCCTGGTGGAGAAAGTGGGAGATGTGGCTGTGGTAGCGAGTCTGTTTGAGAACGTGGCTGAAGAGCTTCTGGGCAGAGGAGATGACCTGGGGTGTGCAGTGAGAGAGAGACTCACTAAAATCTTATCCTGGTCTCAATTCCACACTCCTGCCTGCTCCCCACAGTCCTTTATCCCGCTCATCCTTAGAAACATAGCAATTTCATTATTGAATCCGTCGACTTATTCTGCCTCCACTGCACTCTGAGACAGTGAGTTCCACAGATTCACAGTCTTCTCAGAGGAGTAGTTTCCCCTCAGTTTTGAACATACTGCCTCTCACTCTATAGCTACACCTTTATTTGGAGACTGTCCCACAAGGAGAAACATCTGTTAAACATCCATCTTATCAATCCCCTTCAGCATTTTATATACCTCAATCAGATCACCCCCACCCCTAACCTCATTCCAATTCTTCTGAACTCCACTGAGTACAATCCTAAGTTATTCAGCTGCTCCTTGTACAACAGCTCCTTCATCCTTGGAATCAACCTGGTGACCCTCCCCTAAACTGCTTTCAGAGCCATCATATCCTTCCTCAAGTAAGGAGACCAAAACTAGCTGCAGTATTCCAGATGTGGTCTGACCAATGTCTTATATAATTGTAACAACTCTTCTTTACTGTTAAAATCCAGTCCTTTTACAATAAATGCCAAGATTCCATTTGCCTTTCTTACTATATGCTGCACCTGTATACCCACTTTCAGCAATTCATGCACAAAGACGTCCAGATCCCTCTGCACTGACATACTTTGAATTTGCTTCCTATTTGAATAATAATTTGCCTTTTTGTTTTTCTGGCCAAAATGGACAACCTCACATTTATCCACATTAAACTCCATTTGCCAGATTTTGGTCCATTCTCCTAGCCTAATAATATCCATCTGTAAATTCTTTATCTCCTCATCACTGCTTCCTTTCCCATCTATTTTAGTATTGTCCAAGAACTTTGCTGTGTTACACTGTGATCCTGCATGCTTTTATATAGATTGTAGGTAGTTGAGGTCTGAGAACTGAACTTTGAGGCAACCACTAGTTAATGTTTGCCAACCAGAGAAGGACCCACTGCTTTCTGTCAGTCAGCCAAACCTTTATCCAAGCCAATATCCTTAAACCCTCTGGGATCTAACTTTCTGGATGAGTCTTTTGTGTGGCACATTATCAAATGCCTTTTGATAGGTTAGACATTATTTCCCCTTCTCAAACCCATGTTAACTCTATGAATTATCTTCGACCTGTCTGCACTGCTATAATATCTTCCATAATACTTATTAACATTTTCCCTATAATAGATGTTAAGCCAACTGGCCTATTATTTCCTGTTTTCTCTCTCCTTTTTTTGAATGAAGAAATTACATTTGCTATCAACTACCTCAACAGACACCTCCTTAGGATACCAGGATGAAGTCCATCATGACCTTGGCACTTGTTAGCCCGCAGTTCCAGCAACTTATTCAGTACTACTTCTTTAACCATTGTAACTTTGAGTTCCCTCTCCATTCCATTTCCTGGTTTATTGCTGCTTCTGGAATATCCTTTATAGTGAAGATTGATGCAAAGTACTTGTTAATTCATCTGCCATCTCATTATTTTCCACTATTAATGCCCTAGACTCACTTTCTCTCTGACCAGTATCCACTTTGTGAACTCTTTTCTTTAAATATTTATAGAAACTCTAAACGTCTGGCTAGCTTTCTCTCATATACTTTTTTCTGTTTATTAAATTTACTCTATGTCAATTCTTGCTTTTTTTGAAAAACATTCTGTCTGATACTCTGACATACAAGGGTCTGTACAATAATGTTGTTTCTTTAAGTTTGATGTCTTTTTTAACATTTCTAGTTAACCACAGCTGGTGAGTCAGTCTCACTGTATCAATTCTGTGTATTCTGTAATATCTTCTTAAGTGCCTGCCATTGCATCTAAATTGAACTATCCTTTAACCTAATTTGCTATTTCACTTCAGCTGGCTCTGCTTTGATGCCCTCATACTTTCCCTTATTAATAAAAAGTATTCTTGGACCCACTCCTTTCTTTGTTAAACTGAACCTGAAATTCAGCCTTGTTATTGTCACAGCTACTCAGGGACACCTTCATTATGAGATTATTAATTAATCTTAACTCATTGCATAATTCAAAGTCTAGTATAGCCTGCTCTCTAGCCAGCTCCAGAGCATACAGTTTTAAGAAACAATCCTGAAGACATTTTATAAAATTCTCTTCGAGGCCACTTTTGCCCATCAAACTTATCCAGTCTACATAGATTAAAATCTCCCATGATCGTTGCGGTGTCTTTCTGACAAGTTCCCATAATTTATTCCTTTATACATCACTCTACTATTCGATTACTGTTAGAGAGTCTGTACACTACTTACAGCCTTCATTATTGCTCACTCAAGTAAAAGCTGATTTCAGTTTCCTGAACTTGGGTCATCCTTCTCTATTGTGCTAATACCATCATTACCCCTCAGAGCAACCTGCCAACTTTCTTTACTTCCTGTCCTGCCTAAAGTTCCTGTATACTTCAGATTCAATTCTCACTCTAGTAATGGCTACCAGATCTTTATATTTCTATTTACATTCTCAGTTTATCTATTTTGCTTCAAACACCCCATGCAGAGTGTTTGGTTTTATCTTTTTATTCTTTTTGTACCATTTAGCCTTATCTATTGGGTTGATTTGGTTTGTACAATCTATCTCAGCATGTTACTGCCTGTTTATCATATATTTAAAAACTGGTCTTTTTGGCCTTAACAATATTCTTTAATTTACCACATTTTCTCAGTTTGACTCCTGAACCCCATTGGTGAGTTTAAACCCCTCTCAACATCCCTAGTTATGTGGCTCACAAGAACAATCATCAGTACAGGTCTTCCTTTCTCTAACCCTTGCCTCAGACCTCACAAATTAGATTCTAATTCTTCCAGACCAGGCTTCAAGCCACAGACTCTCTAACCTGATTTACCTTCTGCCAATTTTCATGTTGCTCAGACAAGAGTCTAAAGATTCTAATTTTAATTTAGCGCTTAGTGCCTCATACTGACCACACAGAACTCCTTTGGCCTGCCTTTGTTAGTTGTGGGCTGTAGGTTTGCTCGCTGAGCTGTAGGTTTGATATCCAGACATTTCATTACCTGGCTAGGTAACATCATCAGTGGCGATCTCCAAGTGAAACAAAGCTGTTGTCTCCTGCTTTCTATTTATATCTTTCTCCTGGATGGGGTTCCTGGGGTTTGTGGGGATGTCATTTCCTGTTCGTTTTCTGAGGGGTTGATAGATGGCATCTAGATCTATGTGTTTGTTTATGGCATTGTGGTTGGAGTGCCAGGCCTCTAGGAATTCTCTGGCATGTCTTTGCTTAGCCTGTCCCAGGATAGATATGTTGTCCCAGTCAAAATGGTGTTTTTTTTCATCTGTGTGTAGGGCTACGAGGGAGAGAGGGTCGTATCTTTTTGTGGCTAGCTGTAGATACCATCTATCAATCCCTCAGAAAACAAATAGGAAATGACATCACCACAAACCCCAGGAACCCCATACAGGACAAACATATAAATAGAAAGCAGGAGACAACAGCTTCGCTTCACTTAGAGGTCGCCACTGATGATGTTACCTAGCCAGGTAATGAGACATCTAGATACCAAACCTACAGCTCAGATGGGTTTTTCCAACAATCAACAATGGAATCCTGGTCATCATTAGACTCTTAATTCCAGATTTTTAGTGAATTCAACTTACACCATCTGCTGTGAGAAGGTTTGAGCCTGGGTCCCCAGAACATTATCCAGGTCTCTAGATTAATGGTCTACTGATAATATTACTAGGGCAGTGCCTCCTCTAATTCTGGTCACCCATCCATAAGAAGGATATTGTTAAACTTGACAGGGTTCAGAGAAGATTTACAAGAATGTTGCTGGGAGTGGTGGGTTTGAGTTATAGGGAGAGGCTGAATAGGCTGCAGCTTTGTCCTCTGGACCGTCTGTCACGGAAGGGTGACGTTTACAGGAGTTCATAAAATTATGAGATAGAGTGATTGGCCAAGGTGTTTTTCCTAGGGTGGGGGAGTCCGAATTTAGAGGGCATTGGTTTAAGGTGAGAAGGGAAAGAATTAAAAAAGACCTGAGGGGTAATGTTTTCATGTAGAGTGTGATGTGTGTATGGAATGAGCTGCCATTGCTAGTGGGGGAGGCTGGTACAATTTCCACATTGAAAAGGCATCTGGATGGATATATGAATAGGAAGGGTTCAGAAGAATATGGGCAAAATGCTGGCAAAGGGGATTAAGTTTGATTTGGGATATCTGATCGGTGCAAGCGAGTTAGACTGAAGGGTCTGATTCTGTTTTGTTTGATTTTATGACTCTATGTAAAAGTATGCATCTACCATCCACATTAAGTACTTGCCAGTGAAAGAAAACCTCCACAAACGTACTTATAACAGTTTAATGAATTAGATAGATCTTAATCTCAGAGCTAAGTGAGCTTTTCCCAGTTATTAATACTGCAAGGAACCAAGCAGAATGTCAGAGTGAAAAGGCTGCAAGATGCTAAACAGATGGCTGGACTGGGAAAGCCAGGTGGAGCTTCAAAGATACAGAATTATCAAGGCTCTATTGTAGACCACTATCCTCAAACAAGGATTGCAGTACAAGAGTTATAAAACGGCCTGAATATAACTTAAAGATGTATTTGCAGAATTAGTTGGATGTCGGAGTTAAAGATTTACATTAATTCTAAAAGAAAGAATGTTTGAATGCCTTAAAGGGGCAGGAACAAAGCCAATCACTTCTCCTGACGCATGAGGATCACATCAACATTACATAGAACATAGAACATAGAAGAATACAGCGCAGTACAGGCCCTTCAGCCCTCGATGTTGCGCCGATCAAAGCCCACCTAACCTACACTAACCCACTATCCTCCATATACCTATCCAATGCCCGCTTAAATACCCATAAAGAGGGAGAGTCCACTACTGCTACTGGCAGGGCATTCCATGAGCTTACGACTTGCTGAGTGAAGAACCTACCCCTAACATCAGTCCTATATCTACCCCCCCTTAATTTAAAGCTATGCCCCCTTGTAATAGCTGACTCCATACGTGGAAAAAGGTTCTCACTGTCAACCCTATCTAACCCCCTAATCATCTTGTACACCTCTATCAAGTCACCCCTAAACCCTCTTTTCTCCAATGAAAACAACCCCAAGTGCCTCAGCCTTTCCTCATAGGATCTTCCTACCATACCAGGCAACATCCTGGTAAACTTCCTCTGCACCCGTTCCAGTGCCTCCACATCCTTCCTATAGTATGGCGACCAAAACTGCACACAATATTCCAAATGCGGCCGCACCAGAGTCTTATACAACTGCAGCATGACCTCAGGACTCCGGAACTCAATTCCTCTACCAATAAAAGCCAGTACGCCATATGCCTTCTTCACTGCACTATTTACCTGGGTGGCAACTTTCAGAGATCTGTGTACATGGACACCAAGATCCCTCTGCTCTTCCACACTACCAAGTAGTCTACCATTAGCCCAGTAATCCATCTTTTTATTACTCTTACCAAAGTGAATCACCTCACACTTAGCTACATTGAACTCCATTTGCCACCTTTCTGCCCAGCTCTGCAGCTTCTCTATATCCCGCTGTAACCTGCCATATCCTTCCTCACTGTCTACAACTCCTCCGACTTTCGTATCATCCGCAAACTTGCTCACCCAACCTTCTAACCCTTCCTCCAGGTCATTTATAAAAATGACAAACAGCAATGGTCCCAAAACAGATCCTTGCGGAACACTGCTAGTGACGGCACTCCAAGATGAACCTTTGCCATCAACTACTACCCTCTGTCTTCTTCCAGCCAGCCAATTCCTAATCCAAACCTCCAACTCACCCTCAATGCCATATCTCTGTATTTTCTGCAGTAGCCTACCATGGGGGACCTTATCAAACGCCTTACTAAAATCCATATATACCACATCTACCGCTTTCCCCTCATCTACCTCCTTAGTCATCTTCTCAAAGAATTCAATAAGGTTTGTGAGGCACGACCTGCCCTTCACAAAACCATGCTGACTATCCTTGATCACATCATTCTTATCCAGATGTGCATAAATCCTATCCCTTACAATTCTCTCTAAGACTTTGCCCACAACAGAAGTGAGACTCACTGGCCTATAGTTACTAGGATTATCCCTACTCCCCTTCTTGAACAAGGGAACCACGTTTGCTAGCCTCCAGTCCTCTGGCACTACTCCTGTAGACAAAGAGGACACAAAAATCAAGGCCAATGGCTCTGCAATCTCCTCCCTTGCTTCCCAGAGAATCCTAGGATAAATGCCATCAGGCCCAGGGGACTTATCTATTTTCACCCTTGCCAGAATTTCCAACACCTCTTCTCTACATATCTCAAAGCCATCCATTCTACTTATTCGTGCCTCAGTATTCATATCGACAACAATGTCCTGTTCCTGAGTGAATACTGACGAAAAGTATTCATTCAGCGCCTCCCCAATCTCTTCAGCCTCCACACGCAACTTCCCATTACTATCCTTGATTGGACCTATTCCTTCCCTAGTCATTCTTTTATTCCTAACATACCTATAGAAAGCCTTAGGGTTTTCCCTAATCCTACCAACTAAGGACCTTTCATGTCCCCTCCTTGCTGCTCTTAGCTCTCTCTTCAGGTCCTTCCGGGCTACCTTATAACTCTCAATCGCCCCTATTGAACCTTCACGCCTCATCTTTACAAAGGCCGCCCTCTTCCATTTAACAAGGGATTCCAATTCCTTATTAAACCACGGCTCCCTCACACGACCCTTTCCTCCCTGCCTGATAGGTACGTACTTATCAAGGACACTCAATAGTTGCTCCTTGAACAAGTTCCACATATCAATTACGCTCTTGCCTTGGAATCTACTTTTCCAATCCACACATCCTAAGTCATGCCTCAATGCATCATAATTTCCCTGCCCCCAGCTATAACTCTTGCCCTGTAGTACACACTTATCCCTCTCCATCACTAGAGTAAAAATCACCGAATTGTGGTCACTGTCCCCAAAGTGCTCACCTACCTCTAGTTCTAATACCTGGCCTAGTTCGTTACCCAGAACCAAATCCAGTATGGCCTCACCTCTTGTTGGCAATTAAATCTATAAACTTGAACTTAAAACCTCTGCAAGAGAAAGCAACTGTACTAATACACAAAAAATGGCTAACTACTGTCTTGTGCCTTGAAAGAAAATAAAGTAATTAATGTCCCTTATCAACCTAATTAACCACCTGTAGTACCTTTTTGAAGTTTTCCTCAGTTTGAATAAAAATACAGAGGTTTCAGAGTCAATGCAGTTTATATTTAGTTGATAATTAGTCTCAGCATTGTCACACTGTCAACCAATTAGAGTGTCAAGAGGTACCAAAGGAACCCAAATGCCCAAAGGACAAGCCCTTAAAGGTGGCATTCTCCCCTTTTGCTCCAATGCTGATGGTTTTTATCCTACACTAAGTGCTAATAACCATAGTGAATTCATTTATAAGACCTTTTCAAGATGAATATCTATGTAGAAATTTGCAGAGTTGTGAAGGTCTTTGTTTGTGGACCCTGTAAATTAAACGTAATTGCACTCTGGGATCAAGCACAAGTTCTTTGTCTAATGAGGGATTTCTCCTTGAAAAGAGGCATTATCAAAACCTTTATCCCTTTTTAATTGGTGGTCTCAACAAGGAAAATGAGTGTTTATCATCATTCAGTGTAATGTTTTGTCCAATTATAGTACTGAAGACTGAAATGGAAATTTGCCATCCATATGCAGTAGATTTTTAAATAAAGAGTATTCCAAAAAGTTCAGTGTTATATTCAATAGGTCATAGCACTCAGACAGCCTCAACCTGCTTTGAAAATGCAATCTATTATCACTATGATACATGGATGTGCCAGGATCTCACCATTCTCCTGTTCCATCTGCTGTCAGTTTTCATTTTTCAATTGAGTTCTTCACGCATTTATGTACATTTTATGTTGTCCTCCATATGCAGTTCTCTATCATCACCACCACTTGTAACCTTTGTCTCACTGCCCTTTGTGGAGTTGTGAAGGTCTGAGTTATATCCTCATGGTACTGCAGGAAGACTCCTGTCTCCAATGGTATTTTAGGTCAAGGATGCTGACTATCACCTAACATTTGTGCACAAAAGAGCCTGTGCCTTCATTTTCGCAAAGGATCCCAGTCCTATACTGAAGCACTGGTCTGAAAAAAGTAATTCAAATGATCTTTTTGCCATACCTTTCACTATCTTGAAACTGTATAAGATTAGTTTGCAGGTGCCTGCTTTTCAGGTACCTACCTCTTTGACCTTTTCAGTCACCTTCCCTAATATTTCCTTCTGCACTTGATGGTCACAGTGGTGGGATTTTACTCCTGTTAACCTAGGGCATTGTGCTATGTAAAAGGTGTTACAGTAATGTTTCCAGTTATCTACAACCTGCTTATCTTCTTCAGTGGATCGTGATTTCTGCTGTTATGACTCTGCTGCATTTTCTCAGTGCTGCTGCTGGGGAGCACCACTTGTATCAGTGAGGTGTCCGATTCCAATAGCTTCAGACATTGCTCACAACATTGTCTATTACTTTGAGTATTCTCATAAAATCAGACTGAATTTATGCTCTACAGATGTACTACACACTTATCTCGTCTAATGCACTGGATTAGTGAGGCAGTCACTCTGTTGCTGAGCTGCATCATAAACACGCCCCTCCTTCCATTGAGCTCAAGAGCAATGTAAAAAGACTCATGTAGTTATGGATTAGTGGTGCTGGAAGAGCACAGCAGTTCAGGCAGCATCCAAGGAGCTTCGAAATCGACTTATTCCTGATGAAGGGCTTTTGCCCGAAATGTCGATTTCGAAGCTCCTTGGATGCTGCCTGAACTGCTGTGCTCTTCCAGCACCACTAATCCAGAATCTGGTTTCCAGCATCTGCAGTCATTGTTTTTACCTCACGTAGTTATGGTCTGGCATAGTCAAAGACAGACCCCCAAGAGTCAAATGCCCAGGACTGAACCTGTGCGGCCCCAACTGAATATATTGTGAATACTTCCATCATTTTACTCAATATTGAATCCAATTCCCATTTTAACTCTTATTGGAATAAAAATTTAATACGAGTTATTTACTATATATTATTGAAAGCTTGCTAAATAAAACATTGTTTTTCACCACTCTGCCTGAAGGCCCTTTTCTTCAGTGCTTTTAATCATTTACCATTTCTGCATGATAAAGAATGGAAGAGAAATGGGAATATTATCTGAGGCAGGGATAACTCACAGAAGCTTTAAAATTATGGCAGAAACCAAAATGCACACAGGCTGCTGTAGAATATACATCTAGAAGATGCAAAGGTTGTGGTGACATATTCAACTTTGCTTCCCCGTTTCACAACTGATTTTTGGAAGTCCTGAAGATATAACAGACATTGTGTAATCACAGCTTTTTATTCTTTGTCAGAGTAGAATGGCTTGCCGACAGTCAAAAGTTACTGTTGTGAATGTAGAAAAGTCAATGTTTATGTAGCAGAGTCATAGAGTCATACAGATGTACAGCATGGAAACAGACCCTTCGGTCCAACCCATCCATGACGACCAGATATCCCAACCCAATCTAGTCCCACCTGCCAACATCCGGCCAATATCACTCCAAACCCTTCCTATTCATATACCCATCCAGATGTCTTTTAAATGTTGCAATTGTACCAGCCTCCACCACATCCTCTGGCAGCTCATTCCATACACGTATCACCCTCTGCATGAAAAAGTTGCCCCTTAGGTCTCTTTTCTATCTTTCTTCTCTCACCCTCAACCTATTGCCCTATAATTCTGGACTCCCCCACTACTTTGTCTATTTATCCTATCCATGTCCCTCATGATTTTATAAACCTCTATAAGGTCACCCCTCAGCCTTCGACGCTGCAGAGAAAATAGCCCCAGCCTGTTCAGCCTCTCCCTATAGCTCAAATTCTCCAACCCTGGCAACATCCTTGTAAATCTTTTCTGAACACTTTCAAGTTTCACAAGAGAGGTTGGCAGTCTGTACCCTGTAAGGCGATATTTTGTGGTGTGGTGGTTAACTCTGTGTGAGCATTGTTTGATGCCATTCAGGCATTCCAAGTCAGGCATGGGTGACTTTACCCTGTTTGCTAAAGAACAAGACAGTGGCCTGTGAAGCTGCAGGATATGCTGGCCTTTGTTGTCCCTGGACCATCTTCTTGACCAGCTGAGGTTTCTATTTTTGTCACTTCTTGAAATGCCTTTCCAAACAGTCAGCCTCTAGAAGTCATGGCTATCAACAACTATCTCCCCATTGTCAGTGTTAATGTCCACCATCCTCATTTTTAAAACCTTTGCTTGGGAGTGCCCTTACAGTGGAAGTATGGACACCCAGGAGGTTGTGGGGCTCTGTGACTCAGTGGCCATTGCTGTCAACTAAAGGCATCCCTGCAGGAGTTTCACTGGGCAATATTTTAGGTCTAACCATCTTTAGCTTTTCCATCTATAAGCTTACTTCCATCATATGTTGGAAATCACCAAACACCAGGTTATAGTCCATCAGGTTTATTTGGAAGCACTGGCTTTCGGACCGCTGTTCCATCATTACAGCCACCTGATGAAGGAGCAGCTCTCCGAAAGCTAGTGCTTCCAAATAAAGCTGTTGGACTATAACCTGGTGTTGGGTGATTTCTAACCTTGTCCACCCCAGTCCAACACTGCCTTCTCCACATTATGGCTTCCGTCATATGGGTAGAGATGGGAATGCTTATGTTAATAGTCTCAGTTCTCAGTTGCATTTACAATTCTTCAATTGATAAACTAAAAATATTTATATGCAACACTATCTGGACAATTTTCAGGGTTTGATTACTAAATGACAGCACTATCTGGACAATTTTCAGGGTTTCGGTTACTAAATAACAACAGTTATGAAGTTCCTGTCAATGACTGTTTCCAGCAAAAGAGAATCCTTTATCCTCCTTCGTTATTCAAGAGCATTACCATAATTGAATTTCCCATCACTAACGTCCTGAGGTTTATCATTGACTGGAAATCCATAACAGGGCAACCCATATAAACACAGTCGTTAAAACAGCTATGAATTTTGTAGTGAGTGACTCACCTCCTGACTCTCCAAACCCTGCCCATCATCTACAATGAACAGGTCAGGTGCTTGGTTCAAGACTTTCCACTTGCCTAGATGAGTGCAACTCTAACAACACTCAAGAAACTTGACACCATCCAGGACAAAGTAGCCTGTTTGAATGATACTCCACCTACCTTTCCTCTCCATTACTGAAGCATAGTTGCAGCAGCCTGTAACGCGCTAAGCTTCATTCGAAAGCATCTCACAAACATGCCATCTCTATTACCTAGTAGGCAACGGCAGCAGATGCATGGAAACATCACCAGCTGCAGGTTCCACCCCTTCGTCACAACCATTCTGACACGGACGTACATTGCCATTTCTTCCCTATAACTGGGTCAAAAACCTGGAACCACTTTCATAACAGCCGTTGATTATACCTATACAAGCTGGTCTGCAGTGGTTCAACAACATTGCTCACCATCACCATTGCCAAGGTAATTATGGAAGAACAATGTATGATGGCCTTATTAGTTATGCTCACATTCCATGAGGGAGTGAAAGAACATTTGTTTCTCCTCCATAAGGAAACATTGACAGCATATGGTTCATTTTGACTCTGACTCATGGTTAGAAGTGCCTTCATAAAGATAAATAAGATCCTTAGTAGGGTAGAGCAAGTAAACCAGGAATAACCCTCAGAGATTCACTGGGGTAATAGGATAAGAAGGTATACAGTCAGAATATGAGGGACAGTTTTAAGATAAAAACAGGAATATTTCCTTACATTAGAGGATGAGCAACCTATTGATCCAATCTGAATTTGAAGGCCAGTTATAGAGTCATAAAGCCATAGAGATGTACAGCATGGAAACAGACCCTTTGGTCCAACCCGTCCATGTCGACCAGATATCCCAACCCAACCAAGTCCCACCTGCCAACACCCGGCCCATATCCCTCCAAACCCTTCCTATTCATATACCCATCCAAATGCCTCTTAAATGTTGCAATTGTACCAGCTTCCACCACATCCTCTGGCAGCTCATTCCATACATGTACCATCCTCTGCGTGAAAAAGTTGCCCCTTAGGTCTCTTTTATATCTTTCCCCTCTCACCCTAAACCTATGCCCTCTAGTTCTGGACTCCCCGACCACAGGGAAAAGACTTTGTCTATTTATACTGTCCATGCCCCTCATAATTTTGTAAACCTCTATAAGGTCATCCCTCAACCTCTGATGCTCCAGGGAAAACAGCCCCAGCCTGTTCAGCCTCTCCCTGTAGCTCAGATCCTCCAACCCTGGCAACATCCTTGTAAATCTTTTCCAAATCCTTTCAAGTTTCACAACATATTTCCGATAGGAAGGAGACCAGAAATGCATGCAATATTCCAACAGTGGCCTGACCAATGTCCTGTACAGTTGCAACATGACCTCCCAACTCCTATACTCAATACTCTGAACAATAAAGGAAAGCATACTGAACGCCTTCTTCACTATCCTATCTACGTGTGACTCCACTTTCACGGAGCTATGAACCTGCACTCCAAGGTCTATTTGTTCAGCAACACTCCCTAGGACCTTTCCATTAAGTGTATAAGTCCTGCTAAGATTTGTTTTCCCAAAATGCAGCACCTCACATTTATCTGAATTAAACTCCATCTACCAGTTCTCAGCCCATTGGCCCATCTGGTCAAGATCCTGTTGTAATCTGAGGTAACCCTCTTCACTCTCCACTACACCTGCAGTTTTGTTCTCATCTGCAAACTTACTAACTGTATCTCTTATGCTTGCATCCAAATCATTTATGTAAATGACAAAAAGTAGAGAGCTCCGATCCTTGTGGCACTCCACTGGTCACAGGCCTCCAGTCTGGTAAAACAACCCTCCAGCACCACCCTCTGTCTTCTATCTTTGAGCCAGTTCTGTAGCCAAATGGCTAGTTCGCCCTGTATTCCATGAGATCTAAGCTTGTTAATCAGTCTCCCATGGGGAACCTTGTCGAACACCTTACTGAAGTCCATATAGATCACATCTACTGCTTTGCCCTCATCAATCTTCTTTGTTACTTCTTCAAAAAACTCAATCAAGTTTGTGAGACATGATTTTGCACGCACAAAGCCATGTTGACTATCCCTAATCAATCCTTGCCTTACCAAATACTTTTACATCCTGTCCCTTAGGATTCCCTCCAACAACTTGACCACCATTGAGGTCAGGCTCACCAATCTATAGTTCCCTGGCTTGTCTTTACCACCCTTCTTAAACAGTGGCACCACGTTTGCCAACCTCCAGTCTTCCGGCACCTAACCTGTGACTATCGATGATAGAAATATCTCAGCAAGAGGCCCAGCAATCACTTCTCTAGCTTCCCACAGAGGTCTTGGGTACACCTGATCAGGTCCTGGGGATTTATCCACCTTTAACCGTCTCAAGACATCCAGTACTTCTTCCTCTGTAATATGGACATTTTGCAAGATGTCACCATCTATTTCCCTACAAACTCTATCTTCCATATCCTTTTCCACAGTAAATACTGATGCAAAATATTCATTTAGTATCTCCCCCATTTTCTGCGGCTCCACACAAAGGTCGCCTTGCTGATCTTTGAGGGGCCCTATTCTCTCCCTCGTTACCCTTTTGCCCTTACCATATTTGTAAAAACCCTTTGGATTCTCCTTAACTCTATTTGCCAAAGCTATCTCATGTCCCCATTTTTCCCTCCTGATTTCCCTCTTAAATATACTGCTACTTTCTTTATACTCTTCTAAGGAATCACTTGATCTCTCCTGACATATGCTTCCTTCTTTTTCTTAACCAAACCCTCAATTTCTTTAGTCATCCAGCATTCCCTATACCTACCAGCCTTCCCTTTCACCCTGACAGGAATATACTTTCTCTGGATTCTTGTTATCTCATTTCTGAAGGCTTCCTATTTTCCAACCGTCACTTTACCTGCGAACATCTGCCTCCAATCAGCTTTCGAATGTTCTTGCCTAATATCGTCAAAATTGGCCTTTCTCCAATCTAGAACTTCAACTTTTAGATCTGGTCTATCCTTTTCCATCACGATTTTAAAATGAATAGAATTATGATCCCAAAGTGCTCCCCCACTGACACCTCAGTCACCTGTTCTGAACTCTTCCTAGTCGGTTGACCAGTCGAACTGATCCTGGAGAAGTGGCAGTAGAAACTGGTGGTAATGTTCTGAGACTCGGACAATGAAATGACATCACCAATCCCATGATGTCATTGGTAATCAGTGCTTGAAGGAATCACAGATCAAAAGAATCAGGATTGTTGCAATTGAGCACCATCATTGACTGATGCTGTCGGAGTTTTAGTAACACTGTTTATTTGAGCAATGGTTTGGGTGAATCAAGATAATTTAACAATGCAGGGAAGACAAGATCACTGAGCTTACCTTCTTATGACTCTATTGGAACAGTGTACTTGGAATTTTATGTGCATTAAATGGACAGTTTTGTGTTCTGGACTTGATATGAAATGGAATTAGCTTACAATGAGTTGTAGACACTCAACACATATGCAGACCCTCAGTATATTATCTAATTGAGTAATAGAGGTAACTGGTAATATACATGGAAAGATGAAGGGTAAATGTTTCAGCTATAGAGATCAGTGTAAGCATGTTATATTTTAAATGTTTCATCAGCACTTTTATGAATAAATAACGCATCTTACATGTTCTTATTAAACATTTATGAACTGGTTATTGTGCTGCATTTGTGGGTTTACAGAAATATTGCTAATTAATTATTACAGCAATAATTGTCTATTCTTTAGCACACCTTCATAATTTATAGATAATGTATTAAAAAGCATCTACTCTGTCAATTTTGTGGTACATAATCTTTGAATGCAAAAGTTTGCCTTCAAGATAATTTTTTGTGTTTAATAGTCTAGTAAATTATATTTAGGATTGAAGTAGTGTCTCAATAGTGTATTTGCAGTCTATGTACAGCAGGATTTAAAGTAAAACTTTCTCTACAGTGTTCCATCAAACACTTCTTGGCATACAGCAATGGTTAGATACAGAGCAAAGCCCACTCAAAACTTTCTCATTGTGACAGCTTCGTCCAAATGACATGAGGGCTGTGTAACACTGTAACATTTCCATGCTACTGTTCTTCCTGCTCCAAGTGAGATTCACAGTGCGTTCCAAATTGATCTGAAATTTGGTAAGATTGTACTGTTATTATGACTGTTCAAGAGAGTAATGACCTTTAAAAAATAAAGTCTAAATGATCCCATGGAAAGAAACTAATGATAAACATTTTATTTTTAAAATATTTACTGTAACAACCAAAGAAAAACAAATCATGTAATTCCATTAAAAATCACACAACATTGGGTTATAGTCCAACAGGTTTATTTGAAACTGCAAGCTTTTGGAGCTCCCGCTCCACTCTCAGGCAGGATCTTTTACAATAAATTCTGTGTCCAATGTATTCTCTCTCACTAGCTGCCTGAGGAAGGAGTGAGGTTGAGGTTTCAAATAAACCTTGGACTATAACCTGGTGGCATGTGATTTTTGACTCTGTCTACCCCAGTCTAACAGCAGCACCTCCACGTCAATGTAATTCAAATGTTCAGCATCCACAGTTTTTTTTTGTAATTCAGATGTTAATTAAGAGGTAAATGATAGTTCCAACAGGAAGATCAATTTCACTTTAAAACACCACTACAAACACAATAGGCACGTATCTGTCAATCTCAAAGTTTCCCCCAACTCTCCAGCTGAGTTGCCTCTCTCTTCACCAGGCCAAGTTGAATCTTCCAAGGATCTTTAACTCGTACCTTGTTGAACCTAAATTTTCTGAATGCCACTGTCACTAACAAGGAAATCTTCAGAGAACACGCTCTTGCCCTGGCCATCTCTGTCCTGATCGTTGGAATTCCCAGAGACTCCTATGTCTAATCCTTTCAGTAAACCTTGTTAAACGGTTTACTTGGTTCTGCTAAAATTGTGAGCTGAAACTTACATTTTCTTTTGAGGGATTCCTGCTATGAGGCTGAGCGAGATATCTCGCCGTATCTTATCAAATGCACCTCATGCACTAACTACTTTGCCCCACTGAAGTCCATCATGTCTTATTCAATTCCCACTTAGCCCATGCTGTTCCCAGAATAATGGCCACAGCAGATATCTGCTGAACGACTGCCATTTCCTTGTCTCTGCGCCATCTTTGAAATACTGCTGTGTGTCCTGATGAGCACTGGCATTCTGAAGCTGCCCCACTCAATCAGAGACTTTGTCTGAAGATGTTTGAGAAGGGGAAGATGGCACCACTGCAGAGGAGGCTACACCAACAGACCCTGTCAGCATGGTCAGAAGTCACTACGGGATCAATCCCATCTCAGTGGGACAGTAACAGTCCAGAGGAATGGTCAGCAGTACTGTCAAAATGTTAATGCCCTGCTGTGCCAGGGTAGGTGCGACATTCCTCTCTGCAAGCACACACTCACTCTAACTCTGATGCTGCACCCATCTCCCACCAATGCTCATACTCTGCCATTGTCCCTATTGCCTCCAGAATCTTCCTTTACTTGTTGCCAATTCCCCTCCAAGCTCCTCACCACTGACCCTGTATTAACTCTGAGGTGTCTACTCATTTGGCCTGGAGACTTTACCATCCTTTGACAAACTGCAGCAGCATTAACACCATTCGTCCCACAATAATCTCAGTCAATTCTTCCCTTTCCTCACTACTGGAATGGCGTGGAGCAGCTGAGAGAGGCATGGAGCAGCGTGCAGTAGTTGAGAGCTCGGGTGGAGCAGGCTGGAGGCATGGAATGGTGTGGAGATTGTTGTTGGACTGGGATTTGGTGTGAGGCTGGTTTGACTGTGCGTGGAAGCTCCTGTGCTGCCCGACTGCAATGTAATATTAAACTGTAATTTACTTAACCTTTTAGCTATGATTTATTTGTAACTTTCATGATTAATCACGTAAGGTCATGCAATTTTTCTTTTATATTCCTCTTTTTGTATCTAAGATTTGTACATAAGTACTTTATATCTAAGATAGTGTCATGAAAGCGAGACTGTAAACATTTCACGCTGCTCCTGTACTTTCTTTCTTGAGCACACATGACAATAAAGGATATTCTATATTCTAATTCTTATAGGAGAAAACAGCCCACAATATAGCAGATAGGGCTTTGGTATGAGGATGGGTGTCTGACATTAGGCTCATCACTCCCTATAAGAAGAATACTTTCTCCTCACAGGAGGAAACCAGGACCAATCCAATGGGGATGCCCAGATGTCCATGTCCCACTAGCAGACTAAGTACCACTCTTCATTCCTAGTGAACACTCCAGGAGCCAGGGTGCACCTGGCTGGAAGAGGAACCAGATCCATGTCCCTTTATAAATATCCACTCATGATAGCTCAGGCTAATGCCCTCTACTGCCCCCTGGCTGCTACCTTAGAATTTCACAGCAACATGTGTCAGTTTGCATCAGGCCAGATCCTCAGAATGTCTGCTCCATCTATTCACAAACCTCCAGGGACATAGGGCTGGTTTGCCCAATAAGTTCCCTCTTCCCTTGTGCAGATCCAGTGAGTACACTAAGGCCTAGTGTGAGGGAGAGGAAGAAAAAAACTTATTGAGGACACTTTGGTGGCACAGGTGACAATGCATTGTACATTATACGGCACTTCTGTATAAATGACACTGTTTCGACCTTCTATCTGGTTGTTTGTCTCTCTGTGTAACTGCTCTATCATAAATGATAACTTCATGACTTCACTGGGTGTCCCATGGATCAGAGTCTGTGTTGAGAAGCTGCAGCAGCAGCTGGAAACAAGAGGAACAAGGTGTTTACAGGACAATGGTTTCCGCTGACACCATCGCCACCTCCTCCTACAACATCCTAAACCTTTCCCCGATTCCCTGGTTCCAAAAATGTTGGTGTGAATGAGTTGGTCAGTGATATTTGGGGCTGGGAGGTGAACAGCAAACAGAGGGATATTGCGTTAGGATGGCCAGAGGTGAGGGACCTAGCAGGTCTGTGTCCTGTACGCTGCACGGGTTTGTGTGTGTGATGTTTCCGTTTAAAGCCCCTCACAGTGGTGAGTCCTTCAGTCCCCTTCCTCAGAGGTCGAGATGTTTACAGCACCCTCTCTGAGTGTGCTCACTCCCATCTTTGATTTGCATCATGATGGAACATAGGTAGTGAGGGTTCCTTACCCAGCAGCTTCCAGCCTCACCTCTGTATTGGTGAGGACCCAACTCCAATTCTCCTCCTGGTAGCTCTTCCCATGATGCCTGCAGGCTTCACACCTCGTCAGGTCCCCACCCAACTCATCTACTTGAGCCTGCTAACTTTGCCAACAGCCCCTGGCATGTGAGGTAACCGTGGAAAGTGTAGTCATACACTGCCCCCCCCCCACTTTAAGGTGAGGGTATTATTGACCGTGGGCGAATAGTCCTCCTGCATAACCTCTTGCCCATCCATGCTTTACTGAATACAGCCCCTTGCAGATACCTTTGACTCCCCCACCTTTGCCATTGTCACGCCTTTCTCTTCAGGCTGCAGTCCCCATTCCCAAAGAATAATTTGCCAAGTCTTCTTCCTGGGGCATTGCCCCATTACCAACAGCCACCCACTGTAAACTGTAGATCAATAAGGCAAGCTGCCTAGTTGTGGGACTGCAGTAATTCCTGATGAAGGGCTTTTGCCCAAAACATTAATTTTCCTGCTCCTCGGATGCTACCAGACCTGCTGTGCTTTTCCAGCTCCACTCTATTCTTGACTCTAATCTCCAGCATCTGCAGTAGCCACTTTCGCCTCGCAGTAATTGGCATGCCAAAGGCAAGACATGGATGCTGTGAGCAAGCAGGCACTATATGAGCAAGAGAACAAACCAAGAGAACAAATGAGCAGCCCTGGCATGCAGTCCATGTGCAACATGTCCTATGATGCTGCTGCTCCTTTAACAAGGTTATGTTGTCCTTGGCTTTTGTTTCAGAGAAGTCATAAAAGCCATAGACTCCAAAATGTCTAAGTTGGATGGGTTTCGGGCCAATTTGATTATGGCTAACAGATACACCCTGAGGCAAAAGGCTTTCAAGTTAAAAAAAAATTGTACAATGAAAGAGGAGTGGCCAGTTCTCCCAGCTGGTCCATAACAGTTCTTTGAGAAATCTTTCAATGCAAGTTGCTGGAATACCCTGCACTGCAAGCCTGTGCTTCCAAGGTGCCCTGCAGATGTGTTGGAGAGGTGCGGTGATGGTTTTTGAGGGGTTGGCAAATTCCAGGAGTCAGGGACATGCATGAGTGGTGTTCATGGATTATACCCAGTGATGCTGTTTGCTCCTTACCAATGTGGAGGTCCTTCAGAGCAAGTGGTGAGCTGAAGTTGCCACTTTCCACTTCAGGATTTTCCAATATCCTGTTTATTTGGTTAAGATAGAATGGTCAATATTAAATTAGATGAGTTGACTGTTAAAAAGGCATTTAACAAGGAGCAACCTCTAGTCAAGAGAAGCTTGCCTCACTCATCAACGAAACCATAAAGGTTGGAGAGAGCTGCTCCCCATGTTGGGATGAGCCTTGTCAGACCTCTCTGATTCTGTCACAGATCACACTACAACCCATGTTGCTCAGACTCTTATAAAAAATCCATTCTGTCTTGGAGCAGCACTGAAAGCTAGTGCTTCCACATAAACCCGTTGGACAATAACCTGATGCCATGTGAATTTTAACTTTCTTGCAGAAAGCTTTACCTCTGCTGTCAAGAAATTTGTCTGTGGAACTCTCCGTGTTTTTACAATGCTGTCCTATTTCACTGAAATGTCTGCCAGAACTCAATATCCCAATTTATTTGTTTGTTCTCCTTTGTTCTGGCTAACTCAAATTTCTACTGCACCCTAAATCACACGAGTACTTCCAGAACTTTATGCACAGCTTTTTCCGGAAACACTTGAACATATACACCCAGAAACAGAGTCAATGTTAATTTGAACATATACTCCCAGAAACAGAGTCAATGTTAATTTGAACATATACTCCCAGAAACAGAGTCAATGTTAATTTGAACATATACTCCCAGAAACAGAGCCAATGTTAATTTGAACATATACTCCCAGAAACAGAGTCAATGTTAATTTGAACATATACTCCCAGAAACAGAGCCAATGTTAATTTGAACGTATACACTCAGAAACAGAGCCAATGTTAATTTAAACATATACACTCAGAAACAGAGTCAATGTTAATTTGAACATATACTCCCAGAAACAGAGCCAATGTTAATTTGAACATATACACTCAGAAACAGAGTCAATGTTAATTTGAACATATACACTCAGAAACAGAGCCAATGTTAATTTGAACATATACACTCAGAAAAAGTGTCAATGTTAATTTGAACATATACTCCCAGAAACAGAGCCAATGTTAATTTGAACATATACTCTCAGAAACAGAGTCAATGTTAATTTGAACATATACACTCAGAAACAGAGTCAATGTTAATTTGAACATATACTCTCAGAAACAGAGTCAATGTTAATTTGAACATATACACTCAGAAACAGAGCCAATGTTAATTTGAACATATACACTCAGAAACAGAGTCAATGTTAATTTGAACATATACTCCCAGAAACAGAGCCAATGTTAGTTTGAACATATACTCTCAGAAACAGAGTCAATGTTAATTTGAACATATACTCTCAGAAACAGAGTCAATGTTAATTTGAACATATACACTCAGAAACAGAGCCAATGTTAATTTGAACATATACACTCAGAAACAGAGTCAATGTTAATTTGAACATATACTCCCAGAAACAGAGCCAATGTTAGTTTGAACATATACACTCAGAAACAGAGTCAATGTTAATTTGAACATATACTCTCAGAAACAGAGTCAATGTTGATTTGAGCATATACTCTCAGAAACAGAGTCAATGTTAATTTGAACATATACACTCAGAAACAGAGTCAATGGTAATTTGAACATATACACTCAGAAACAGAGTCAATGTTAATTTGAACATATACACTCAGAAACAGAGTCAATGTTAATTTGAACATATACTCTCAGAAACAGAGCCAATGTTAATTTGAACATATACTCTCAGAAACAGAGCCAATGTTAATTTGAACATATACTCTCAGAAACAGAGCCAATGTTAATTTGAACATATACACTCAGAAACAGAGCCAATGTTAATTTGAACATATACTCCCAGAAACAGAGCCAATGTTAGTTTGAACATATACACTCAGAAACAGAGTCAATGTTAATTTGAACATATACTCCCAGAAACAGAGCCAATGTTAATTTGAACATATACACTCAGAAACAGAGCCAATGTTAATTTGAACATATACACTCAGAAACAGAGTCAATGTTAATTTGAACATATACTCCCAGAAACAGAGCCAATGTTAATTTGAACATATACACTCAGAAACAGAGTCAATGTTAATTTGAACATATACACTCAGAAACAGAGCCAATGTTAATTTGAACATATACACTCAGAAAAAGTGTCAATGTTAATTTGAACATATACTCCCAGAAACAGAGCCAATGTTAATTTGAACATATACTCTCAGAAACAGAGTCAATGTTAATTTGAACATATACACTCAGAAACAGAGTCAATGTTAATTTGAACATATACTCTCAGAAACAGAGTCAATGTTAATTTGAACATATACACTCAGAAACAGAGCCAATGTTAATTTGAACATATACACTCAGAAACAGAGTCAATGTTAATTTGAACATATACTCCCAGAAACAGAGCCAATGTTAGTTTGAACATATACACTCAGAAACAGAGTCAATGTTAATTTGAACATATACTCTCAGAAACAGAGTCAATGTTAATTTGAACATATACTCTCAGAAACAGAGTCAATGTTAATTTGAACATATACACTCAGAAACAGAGCCAATGTTAATTTGAACATATACACTCAGAAACAGAATCAATGTTAATTTGAACATATACTCCCAGAAACAGAGTCAATGTTAATTTGAACATATACTCTCAGAAACAGAGTCAATGTTAATTTGAACATATACTCTCAGAAACAGTGTCAATGTTAATTTGAACATATACACTCAGAAACAGAGCCAATGTTAATTTGAACATATACACTCAGAAACAGAATCAATGTTAATTTGAACATATACTCCCAGAAACAGAGCCAATGTTAGTTTGAACATATACACTCAGAAACAGAGTCAATGTTAATTTGAACATATACTCTCAGAAACAGAGTCAATGTTGATTTGAACATATACTCTCAGAAACAGAGTCAATGTTAATTTGAACATATACACTCAGAAACAGAGTCAATGTTAATTTGAACATATACACTCAGAAACAGAGTCAATGTTAATTTGAACATATACACTCAGAAACAGAGTCAATGTTAATTTGAACATATACTCTCAGAAACAGAGCCAATGTTAATTTGAACATATACTCTCAGAAACAGAGCCAATGTTAATTTGAACATATACTCTCAGAAACAGAGCCAATGTTAATTTGAACATATACACTCAGAAACAGAGCCAATGTTAATTTGAACATATACACTCAGAAACAGAGTCAATGTTAATTTGAACATATACTCTCAGAAACAGAGTCAATGTTAATTTGAACATATACTCTCAGAAACAGAGTCAATGTTAATTTGAACATATACACTCAGAAACAGTCAATGTTAATTTGAACATATACTCTCAGAAACAGAGTCAATGTTAATTTGAACATATACTCACAGAAACAGAGCCAATGTTAATTTGAATTTAAAGGGACATTTGAAAACGGAAGCTTCTTTTAAAGTTTGGTATCAGTGTGGGTTTGTGACATGAAGCAAGTGGTTTGGGACTGCTCTGTGTTCACTGCAGTGAGACCATTACCGTTATAATAAAAAAGAAACTTTCTAACAAATTAGATTGAATTGAATTTGAGCTGACATCCCATAGATGCCAAAATTGCGTTTTAAATGGGAAGTTGTCTTTTATTCAGTGTAAACCAATTAGCAAACTCAAATGCTTTATTATGGTTGTCTATGTAGCATGTATTCTCACTGCTCGATAGATGTGAAGTTGGAAGAGCACAGCAGGTCAGAGAGCATCTGAGGGACTGGAATGTCAAAGTTTCAGGCTGAACCATTAACTTGCCTGCCCCTCGGAGGCTCTCTGACCTGCTGTGCTCTTCTAGTTGCAAATCTATCGACCCTGACTTCCAGCATCTGCATTCCTTACTGTCTCCTAGTGTTGTCTCTGCTCGTGGCATAGAACATGTTGCAAAGTTAAGGCATTGTTCACTAGGATGGATGATGGGGACAAATATAATTCAGAGGTCAAGGGAATTACTCAAACTCCCATCCTCCCCTGTACACTAAGGGAATGACGAGATGACAATGAGATGGGACAAACTCATTGGGATGAGATGAAAGGAACTGGAGTATAGGAACCAGAGTGTAGGAAGCTCTTATTGAGCAGGGGACAAGAGACATTACTTTTGTGTTGTAACATTTGTGCCTGATATCGATGCAATGTCTTATCACAAACCCAAGATATTTCGTCAAGGCACTTTGTGTAGAATAGAGCACTTGGAAGTGTAGTCACAATTGCGTTGATAAATCAGCAATCATTGAGATGAGTAACTAGTTGATATATATTTAGTGGAAGTGGACAACAGAGTAATAGAAGGAGCTTTCTTTAATTCACTCTCCTAAGAGTTCTTATATTTCTATTGCCATATTTTCAGCTTCTTGTGTAGATTCGGTCATTATCCTTTTTTGTAATGTACTGACAGCCCAAATTGAGTTTTTGTGAAGCATTTGTGCGTGATGTTATATTTATTCTCATAGAATAGATATTTGTCTTACTCTGTGTTCTGAATGTGTCTGGTACCTGTAATCAAGTACCCAATGTCCCTGATGATTCATCTCTGTCTTCAGTATCTGGAACCGTAGGCTATCAAGGCTACATTGCCCTGAAGAATGAGCTTGTATTATTAATGGGCCAAGTCTAATTGCTTAAAATTTCATATGCTAATAAGCTTCATTAAGCTCCATTCCCTGTCTTTTGTCCTCTATTCTCTGCCAATTTTATACCTGCCTTCCCTGATGGTGCTGTGTCTTGCTAATGTACAGTCCCACACATGTATTGACATGTCAGTAAATAAAGAAATGTGAGGGGGCGGCACAACTATTATCCAAAATGGGGCCTAGCACATAGAAAATTACAAACAATCCCTGCCTGAAGGACTGACACTCCCTAAGGTGGGCGGCTTCAAATGAGGGGCAGAAGTAAGAGGCATTTGGATGGGTATATGAATAGGAAGGGTTTGGGCTGGGTGCTGGCAGGTGGGACTAGATTGGGTTGGGATATCTGGTCAGCATGGATGGGTTGGACCGAAGGGTCTGTTTCCATGCTGTACATCTCTATGACTCTAAGTCATGCCTCAGACAATTAATACTTCTTGGAGGGGTAAATGGCTGTGGGGCTGTGTGATTGGTGATGCAGACTACATCCTAAGGACACAAGTTCAAATTCCCCAGTGGCATTTGGTGATATTTCAATCTAATTTCTTATTAAATTCAACCAATTAATGAAGAAAATCCGGTTTTGAAAATTCATCTAGTAATGGTGTCATGAAACTAACTTTGACTGTTGTAAAAATAATCTAGTTCATTCATGTACTTTGGGGAAAGAATCTGCTGTTGTTACCTGATCTGACCTACATACAAATCCAGACCCATAGTAAAGTGGTTGACTCTCAACTGCTCTTTGAAGTGGCCCGGCAAGTCATTTAGTCATATCAATTAGTGACAGAAACGTAATTTAAAAAGAAATAAAACCAGACAGATCAAATCGCATTGACTTAGGCATGAGAAGTATCTAGAAAACACCCAGCTCTGTTAACTCTGTAAAACCCTTGACTTGTGCCAAAATTGAGAGATTTTTCCCATAGAGTAGCCAACGCCAACCTGCCATATTCATACTCACAAAATAGTCAATATCTAATCGTTTACACAGTCAATGGTAGTGCCCTGAGGAGTGTAGTAGAACAAAGAGATATGGGAGTTTTGATCATAACTCCTTGAAAGTGGAATCACAAGTGGACAGGATACTGAAAAGGGCTGAGCCTTCCTGATGAAGGACTTTTGCCCAAAACATCGATTTTCCTGCTCCTCGGATGCTGCCTGACTGCTGTGCTTTTCCAGCACCATACTCTTGACTCTTATATCCAGCATCTGCAGTCCTCACTTTCACCAGGGTGCTGAGGAAGGCAGGCTTGGTTTCATCGGTCAAAGCATTGAGTATAGGAGTTGGGACTTCTTGTTGCAGCTGAACAAGATGCTGGTGTAGCCATTTTGAAGTAGTAATTGGAGATATTAAACGAGACATTGTTAAACTAGAAAGGGTGCAGAAAAGATTTACTAGGATACTACCTAGACTGGAAGGCTGAAGTTATAAGGAGAGGCTGGATAGGCTGGGATTTTACCCCTGTAGCCTAGGAGACTGAGAAGGTGGAGACTGCATAGAGGTGATGAGGTTGATAGCCAACAGCTTTACTCCATGATAGCAGAGTCTAAATCTAGAGGGCATAGGTTGAATAGATTGAAGTTAAGGTGGGGAGAGACACAAAAGGATCTTGAGGTGCAATTTTTTTCACATAGAGGCAAGTGTCTGGAATAGGGCTGCCAGAGGTAGTGGTGAAAGTGAGTACAATTTTGTCATTTAAGAAACATTTAGACAGGTACATAGGTGGGATAGGTGTGGAGGGATATGGACCAGATACAAGCAAATGGAACTAGTTTATTTGTGAAAACTGGGCAGCATGGACAAGTTGAGCAAAGGGCCTGTTTCTATTCTGTAAACCTGTATGACTCGTTCTCAGACACCCTTAGAGACGTCCTAATTCATCAGCAGAACAGTCCTAGCAGAGGCCCTGGCTTGTAAGTGTTAGAGAGTCTGCAGGGAGAGTCCTGGGGAGTCCTCAGAATTCAGCCTCCAGATCTCCTGAAGTCTCACGGCATCGTTACAAATGGAGAAGGAGTCTTCTTACTGATGACTACTTAATGGTCTCCCTTAGCTGTTGAATGAATACTCCTCCATGTTGAACATCACTGGAGGAAGTACTGAAGATGGCAATGTTCTCTGAGGGGGTGGGGGTTGGGGAGGTGAACTATTAGCCAAAATTGCCACAGCAGCAGCAATACTGACTGAACTAGCTGAGTCCTAAAAGATATTATCTGTCAGAATAGGCCTTATAGGTAGTGAGAGAATACATGAGGGAGAAATCTACTTGATCTGTTCCTCATCAATCTACCTGTTGCACATGCACCTTTCCATGATAGAATAGGTTGAACAGGACAGTCAAAGACTGGCTTCACACTGAGCATATAGTCACAAATGTGTAGCTAAATAAATATTGGATATTTTGAAAAGAAGGCTAATCTGTCTTCAAAGCACACATAGGGGATCTTACAAATTAGCTTCCAGAAGTCACATGATGACTCTTGTGGACTCAGCTGGTGTTGGCCTAGGCTGTATTTGTCTCAAGAAGAACTCACAAGGGACTCCTTGAAATTTAATGAACATTTCCAAGGATAAGCACAAACCCCTTGACAATGATTCCCCTGGAGGTGTAAATAGCCTTTCCTATTTCTCCCTGTGTCACCAATAACATGACAGGATCAGCACTACTCGAGTGAATGCCTGACACAGCTGAAAAGCAAATGATCTCAATGAAAAGATGGGTCTGTGCTTCAGGCTAATGCTAACTCAATATTTAATGTGGAGTGTGTTCTGACACTTTGGGAATAGTAGCCATTTTAAGGTTTCTTCCTGACTGTGAGTGGCCATTCTGGGCAGAGGTTGGGAGCAAAACATTCTCCTTCTAAATGGGTGGACAGAAGGAGGCTATCCAGACCTACTGCTCTGAACCAGGCTATTAAGAGCTACAGCCTGCAGTACCATAATCACTGAAGTAAAGGAGCCTGCACTAACTCCCAGTGCCCGTTGTGCTCAGACTGTGGGAGCAACCTCTAACTATTCAATTACAAAAGCCATCAGTGCTGCTGAATTTGACTCCAAACTTTCAATCTCTTCACTTTGGAAAAGGAGTCTTCAAGCAAGCTAGGCCTAGACAAAAATAGAGACCAATTTCAATTTCACCTTCATCTCTACCTTTTATCCTTACTTTAAGTCTTTGTATATGTATTTTAACTGAAAGGCTTATCATTTGTTGCTCACGCAGCTGTTACTGAAAGATGTTTTTTTTTTAGAAATAAATTAACCTTTTATCTTGTTTTAGCCACGCAGTTGAATATTTTTGAATTGGAAAACTTGTGATAAAATCTATTTTCAGAACTCTGTGAGAATATAATCTTCGCGATACCCTCAGTTGGAAAAGTTGCTAAGTGACAATATTCAACTCTGCCAAGCAATAGGGGAGGGACTTATTGCAAGGTTTTTGATAGGCCACTCAGCACAATATGGGAGACACAGAAGAGGATTTCCAAGTACCCAGATTAGAGGAGGAAACAGAGATTAGGCTTCATGGTAGGAGTTATATTGCTGGAAAGACCATTTAAAGTCATGAATTCTATGTGAGAGGTCAAGAGCTGGTGGATGACTCTGCTGCAGAACTCAAAAGAAAGTTCTAGCAGTTAGTAGACAGTAAATGTAGGAGGTAGGACTCAGAAATCCTTGGGAACTGGGAAAATGGTAAAATGCTGGCTTTATGCAGGATGGGGGCAGCCCCTGATTACGTTCCAATCCTTCTGCATTACCTAGACGCCAGTCATATAGCTTACCTCTGGATAAATTAGTCCTTTCCTATCCATAATGATCAGTACCTCTTTCTACTATAATCATTTATCTACATAGTTTGTTCCTTTGCCATTCCCCACCTTACAACCCCATCAGCACTGCCATCAGGACAAAGGCAGCAGATAAATGGGAACACCACCACCTGCAAGTTCCCCTCCAAGCCACTTACCATCCTGACTTCAAAATATATTACCATTCCTTCACTGTCACTGAGTCAAAATCCTGGAATTCCCTCCTTGAAGGTATCACAGGCTGCAGCAGTTCAGGAAAACAGTTCACTACCACCTTCTCAAGGGCAACTGGGGACAGGCAATCAATGCTGGCCAGCCAGCGATGCCCACGAGTGAATGTCATGAAAACAGCCCACTTACATGGGTGAGAGATAACCATTCTTAGAACACCCATAGTGTGGAAACAGGCCCTTTGGCCCAACAGGTCCACACTGGCCCTCCAAAGGGTAAACCCACTCAGATCCAATTCCTTATTTCTCTATGTTTCCCCTGACTAATGCACCTAACACTATGGGCAATTTAGCATGGCCAACCAACGCAGACACAAGGAGAACATGCAGACAGGTGCCCAAGGCTGTAATTGAGCCCAGGTCCCTATTGCTATGAGGCTGCAGTGTTAACCACTGAGCCACTGTGCCACCCCATTCTCTACAATGTTCATTCTGTCCATTTCCATCTGGCAAGAGAAGCAGGAACTAGTCTGTCTTCCACACTGACTTGTTTACAATACCTTGTATAAACTCAAATGACTTTCTGCTTCCATAGAGCAACCACTCCAAGGTGGGAAAGTGGTTCTTATCTGTAATGTATAAATATCTGAAAGGGTTGCAAAGGTTTCATAATGAGAAGTGCCATAAGAACCATTTACTAGAATGATGTCATATGGACTTGTGGGCAGAACATTTGATCCCACAGAAGTGAGACCTAACATCTTCAGAGCCACTAAAACAACATCTATTTTATGCATGTAACCTGCTGTTAGTTGTGAGTGTATAATAGTTTACATCGTGCTAACTACAGACACTTTTCTCATTAGACCAGCAAGTGGTTTTCCTCTTCCAGACTGGAGCAAGCAGGGCCTGTAGTTTCCCACACTGAAGGAGGATGGGGATAGTAACATTTATCATGAGCATCAGCTCAAACAGTGTGCTGAGTTGGCATTTCCATGCAACACAGCAGAGAGTTGTGTGGGTTTGATCTGACTGTTGTATAGATGATTAGCAGCAGTGAGACTCTGTCAGATTCAGTTTTTCACCTCCTCATACAGCAGAGTGAGCAGCTGGGAAGGGATGAAGGTTTAAGAACAGTACAGAAATTGTGGAAATCTTGAACAAGGAAGAATAACCTAGTGAACAATAAAAGCATTTCAGACCTGCAAGAGATACACTGCAACAGGAAAACTAGGCAACTACCGGGAGAATGACTCCAAAGCAGATACAGGCTGCATTATGAGGTAGGGGTCTGTGGGATCAGTTCTGAGCTGGAATTCACAGTGAGTGGACACAGAGGTTCCCAAAGTAAAACTTAAAAGCCTGGATGGTTTGGAGAATCTTTCAAATCACTTGGTAATCCAGTAACTGTGCAGAATTGGGACAGTTTCAAACAGCAAGAAATCCAATAACTCCCCACAAAAAGTGATTAATGAAATAAAACACTCAATAGCAGAAGAAAAATATAAATGTTCTGAGGGGAAATAGATGATCTGGACCTTACATACAGGCAAACTGGAATTTATGTCAATGGCCACCTCACAACTTTCAACCTACACACGAGGGAAAGTGTTACAATGCTATCAAGTCATAGAGTCATAGAGATGTACAGCATGGAAACAGACCCTTCGGTCCAACCCGTGCTGACCAGATATCCCAATCCAATCTAGTCCCACCTGCCAGCACCTGGCCCATATCCCTCCAAACCCTACCTATTCATGTCCCCATCCAGATGCCTTTTAAATGTCACAATTGTACCAGCCTCCACCACTTCCTCTGGCAGATCATTCCATACACGCACCACCCTCTGTGTGAAAACATTACCCCTTAGGTCTCTTTTATATCTTTCCCCTCTCACTTTAAACCCTCTAGTTCTGGACTCCCCAACCCCATGGAAAAGACGTTGTCTATTTACCCAATCCATGCCCCTCATAATTTTGTAAACCTCTATAAGGTCACCCCTCAGCCTCTGACGCTCCAGGGAAAACAGCGCCAGCCTGTTCAGCCTCTCCCTGTAGCTCAAATCCTCCAACCCTGGCAACATCCTTGTAAATCTTTTCTGAACCCTTTCAAGTTTCATAACATTTTTCCAATAGGAAGGAGACCAGAATTGTGCATAATATTCCAACAGTGGCCTAACCAATGTTCTGTACAGCCACAACATGACCTCCCAACCCCTGTACTCAACATTCTGACTAATAAAGGAAAGCATACCAAATGCCTTCTTCATTATCCTATCTACCTGCAACTCCACTTTCAAGGAGCTATGAACCTACGCTCTAAGGTCTCTTTGTCAGTGCTGATCAATGGTTAGAAACAACATAATACAGGTAGCAACAATGCAACTACATGGTCCAGGTGGGCCGGCACTGAAGTTTAAAGATAAGCTGCAAGTAGCTCTTCAAGATAGGCTCAAAATAAAGAATTCTCATCTGTCAGTGGGAAAGCATGTCTTGATATTAAACTTCTTGTTTTTAAAATTCATTCACAGTATATGGGCATCTCTGACAAAACCAGAATTCATTGTCCATCAAGTACATTGCCGTGGATCTGGAGTCACATATCAGCCATGCAAGGTAAGGATGTTAGTTTGCTTTACTAAAGGGAGGGCAGCATGGTGGCTCAGTGGTTAGCACTACTACCTCACAGTACTCAGCACCTGGGTTCAATTCCAGCCCTGGGTGACTGTCTGTGTGGAGTTGCACGTTATGCCCCATGTCTGTGTGAGTTTCCTCTGAGTGTTCCAGTTTTGCCCCACAATGCAAAGATGTGCAGGTTAGGTGAACTGGCCATGCTAAATTGCCCACAGTGTTCAGGGATGTGTAGGTTAGGTACATTAGTTGGGGGAGTGTAGAGTAGTAGGGTAGGGCAATGGGTAGGTTACTCTTTGGAGGGTTGGTGTGGACTTGCTGAGCCAAATGACCTGTTTCCATACGGTAGGGGTTCTATGACATCACTGAACCGCATGGGCTTTTTTCCTGACAATCAACAATGGTTTCATAGTCATCATTAGACTCTTAATTCCAGATTTTTTATTCAATTCAAATTCCACTATCTGCCATGGCAGGATTCATACCTGGGTCTCTGGATTAATAGTCTAGTAATAATACCATAGGTCATCACTTCCCCTAAGCGGCAGAAGGAGTTAAACCATAAAGGTCAAGACATAATTGGTCAAAGGACTGCTGGTAGAAGCTTAACAAGGATTCATAGACCCAATAATCTGAACCAAAGGAAACCAAAATCCATTGAAATTAGTTGTGTCAGCCACAAGAAATGTGCTTCGTACTGTCTGTGAAATAACAGGCAACTTGTGATTGACTGGATTGCATGAATATTTCCAATGCAGTCAAGACTGAGGAGCTTGGACTGAAAGACCAAGCAAGGTTTGTGTGGAAAAGCTAGCAATGAGATAGCTAAAGGACACCTGATCCTTCTTGAGTCAATTGTCAAATCTCTAAGTAATGTAACTCAGAGTACAACGCAGCTTGGTGAACAAATAGCAAGGCCGATTCAAGTCTAATGTTTGATCTGAGGTCACTGGAAAGAGACAGGTTCAAGCAGAATATGTGATGTCCTTATCACCCCACGAACAATCCTCAGTAACTGTGACAGAGATCATGCTATGTCAGCAGCAATCCTCAAATGGCAGAACTGAGGAAATGTGAATGTTGGTATCACCAATAATGTAATTACAGAGGGTGAAAATCCAAATGAATCAACACCTTGAAGTGTAAAGTTTACATGCTTCAGCACAACTGAACAGATGAGAGTAAAAATCTGTGGACGCAGATTGAAGATATGGGGCATACAACTCTCGGAAAGCCACCACTGAGAAAGGATAAAAATTGTCCGATGATTCTAGGTTTCAAGAAAGAAATTGCCTATTTCAGCAAGGAGGACATCTGTGGTGATAGAAAATCAAGAGAGTAAAGGTTCTCTAGTTTAAAACTAACACAAAGACCTCAGACCATCATGAAGAGTTTCAAAAACAAAAATCTCCCACCCATCAATGATTAATTTTCCAAGCCTGAAGAAAACGTGTCCCGGAAGGATAATGATTTTGCAGATCTCCTGAATTTGTCACGTCAGAGACTAGATAGAGTGAGGTAGTGTGGGAGGAGGGGCTGGGGTTTATTGTTGTTGGGCTAGTTCATTGCACAAATGTATACTATTCATAATGAGGTAAAAGTACTTGGTATGGGGGGGATGGTAGCGGGGAAATGCTGTATAAGGCTCTGAAAGGATTAACACAGTGAAGCGCCATAAGCACCACTTCCTCTGATAATGTGCGCAGAACATCTTTGGACTTCAAAGGAGTGAGGCCTAATATCAAGGCTTCATTTTCTGTAATAATGTCCATTAACGTAACCTGTAAATAGCTTTCAAAGTGCAATAAACTAAAAGTTGGTAGCCACAAGAAGACCTTTAACTCAGACCAAGAAGTGGTTTTCCTCTACCACACGAGTTGAAGTAGGCCTCGAACTTACCTACATATCGAGAGAATAGTGCCAGGAAATAAAATCGTCTGGAGCACCAATAAGCTTGCAAGGTCATACAGCAAGTTTGATGTTGATTGCATAATGATCAATACTGTTCACAACTTGATAGCTGCTCAATCAGTCCTAAACCATATGAACACATAAACGGCACTCAAGTAAATGCACACATAAGTGATAAGTAACATTTGCACTACACAAGTGTCAGGCAATGATCATCTTCAATAAGAGAGAATCTAGCCATTTCTCCCTGATGTTCAATGGTGTTACTATCGCTGAAATTCCAATATCAATATTCTGGGTGGTACCATTGACTAGAAGTCAAACTGGACCAGCTATATAAATACTGTGACTACAACAGTGAGTTAAAGACTGGACATTGTAAGGTGAGTAACTCACCTCCTGGTTCCCATGCATGTTCCACATTCTCTCAACATCCCAAATCCCAACCCCCAACCACTGATACCTTCAATATTCCATGAATCATGTGTGGGTTTCCTCTGAAAATTAATTTGAAGAGCAACTTGCTCAGAAGCTAAAATGTCTATGCAGTGAGGCTGTTGGCAAATTCAAACGTGATGATTGGAGTTGATGCTTATGGATGTCCCAGTACACACTCTGTGGTCTTGGAGAGTGAGTAAAGTTCCAGGCAGCATCCTCAGATTCACTTTCAAAAATACAGGTACATAACCTCAGATAAATCAGCAACATTGCAGGCACACTGATTGAAAACTCTCTCCAACCTATCTTTCAGGCCAGGAACACAAAGTTTGTGCACGTGGATATCTTTGATGAGATGGACATGCGCATGCATTCCCTTCTTCCCCATGCTCCCAATCTACACCCCAGTAATCAGGGCAAGAGGAAATCAGGAAATGTTCAACTCAGAAAGCAGGTTCATATTTTCAAAGAGACAATGAAGCATCGTATTTAACAGACAGGCGAAAAAAAGGAAGAAATATGCAACTACTGAAGACCATGATTGGGCGGATGCAAAGACAGAAAAAAACACAGGAAACTGCAAACTTAAAAGATAACTCCACTGCTGAGATTCCCAGAAACCAAGTACACTGTGGTCTCAGGTTAGCACCTTACATCACAACAACTTCCATAATCCTCGCAAGGGCATATTCTCTTGTCTTCCTTTTAAACTGGAAACTCTCTGTTTATACTTTGTCTGTGTTTGTCTGTGATAGAGAGAGGGAGAGTGTGCTGGGATGTTGTGTGCTCGACATTGTGTCTTTGTTATTTTTCTCAGGATTAGCAAGTAATAACATTCAGCTGGTGTGTGACTGTTCTCAGCACATCATGTAGGTCAGTGCCTGATGTTGTGGTGACAGCCATGAAGCCTTCAATCTGCTGTGCCATCTGCATTCGAAGCATCATGACAAGCCGGATTGTGACAACTGGGAAACAAATGTGATTTGGTGACTACCGGGCTCCTGAATGCAAACCGTGCATCCATGGAAAGCATAATGAAAGCCATGCTTGCCATAAAAATGCTATTGAGCAAACTGTTGGAATGCTTTAGGAAATGCTTTCGCTGACTTGACCACACTGGAGGGGTCATGCAAAACTGACATAAGATTCGTCATAATCCACCACATGCTACACCACCTTATCATCCTGAGGGCACAGCTCTAGCCTTAAGGTATACATTGAGAAGCTGATGAGCTATAAAGGAGGACTAGGAATGGAGGAGGCAACCAGTACACCCATATACTGGCCATTGCTATCCTGTTTGACTCATCCAGCTACAGTGGCAGTAAATGCAGTTCCCCCTTTCCCCAACAGTTCCACAGCAATCCTTCCCTTTGTTAGCGAACATCACGGCATCAGGTTAGTCAAATAAAAGCCATCACAAAATAAAATTCCAATTTGACATTTTAAATCAAATTGTTGAATGTTCAACATACTGTGAAACTGTGATGAATCAAGCACAAAATAACACAAAATTCCAGTTATGTCAACCATTTCCATTGGCAGAATAGGAAATCCCACTCAACGTAACCCATGAGAAGCTGAAATTCCAGACTGGGAACTCCGGATTAGCTGAACATGTCAAAATAGGTAATATAACCATGCTGACAAATCAGAGCAGAGTTATTCCCCAAAGAACAAAAAAAAACATGAAGGAATGAGCTTGCTATCATCAGTCATTGAGATCTTCCTGTGAAAGAACTTGCAAAGTGTGTGTGTAAACTTAACTGTGAGAAAGCCTGGACTGTTGTCAATTGGAGAGAAAGTGAAGTTGTTACAACAAGTGGAAAACTGTGATGTGAATTTGAAAGCTATCTGAAGAGAGCACACTAAACCGAGACAGATCATGGAGCTTTTCTGGACTTAATACCCAACACTTTTCAATGCCAAATTCCAGTCTTTCATGAGGTCAGGGCATCATAAGGTGTGAACTAATTGAATAATTAGTTGAACTAATTGCAGATTTTCTTTCCTCAGAGTTACAGTTACTGTTTTGCAGCTTTTTCATTTGATGTTTGAATCTGTTTTTGACACAGACCATGTTTGTAGACATATTGGGTTACATAGAGATGAATTCATGCAGGAATAAGATCACTTAAGTTGTCATGAAGCCCTGCTTAACTTAGATTTGAAGGCAAATCCCCTGGGATTTGACTCATTAGAAGTTTACTGTACATAACAGAGTTTATTTTTTCTCTCCAGTGGCTTTTCTTGTGATTCCTTGAGGGACTATATATTGATTTGCGGGCACTTCTTTTTGTCTTTCAGGTGCTCCTCCTTTTCATCTCACTAACTCTTTCATTAGGCTGTGTTGTCATGTAATAACAGAATCTTCTGTATTTTGGTTAATAAATGGGGTTTTGAATTCACACATGAGCAGAGGTAGAAGAATTCGTCAACATCTCCAATACTCATTGCTGCTCTAGTAAACTTCAAATCATAACACACAAGAAAATCATTAATTCACTCAACACCACAGTGTTTAAATCAGCGCAAGACAAAAGGCCTGAGTTTGCAGCAAATGCTTTCTGAAAAAAAGAGAGCTTACACACTTCTAGATCCGAGAAGGCGTCACCTGAAACACGCTAACATGCTCTTTGTGATTGGTGAGGTCACATCTAAACCATTGCATGTCTCTCACGCAGACACTGTGCCTCAAGTAATTTAGTGCATGTAAAATGCTTATAGATTGATAACCTATAAATGCACATCTTTATGAAATAAAACTGTTCAATATTAAATGATACAATTGACAGTGTTCATTAAGATTGCATCCATTACATTTCCTTCCATATGGCAGTTTCTGGCCTCTGCAACATTAATATACTTTACATTAGTTTGATAAGAATTAATTACCTCAATTTTTCTGTCCCTGATCAGTTGTGTAATCCTTTGTTGAAAAGTTTTAACTATTTTCTCCTCTCTTCAGTTCTCCATCCCCTTTTAGACCCCGTTACCACTTGTAGATCCACCTCCTGCCTCTGAGACTGACTCCTGCTTCTACAGAGCCCTTCCCCACATACAGTTCCTCACTCCCTGCAAGTCTCGTCACTCCCCTATGGGACACCTCACTCTTCCTGTGGGACCCCTCACTCCCCCTATGGGGCCCCTCATTCCCCGATGGGACTCCTCACTCCCCTATGGGACCCCTCACTCCCCATGTGGGACCCCTCACTCCCCTATGGGATGCCTCACTCCCCCTGTGGGGCCCCTCACTCCCCTATGGGACCCCTCACTCCCCCTGTGGGACCCCTCACTCCCCTATGGGACCCCTCACTCCCCCTGTGGGACCCTTCACTCCCCTATGGGGCCCCTCAATTCCCCTGTGGGATCCCTCACTCCCCTAAGGGACCCCTCACTCCCCTATGGGGTTCTTCACTCCCCTTGTGGGACCCCCTCACTCCCCCTGTGGGACCCCTTATTCCCCCTGTGGGGCCCCTCACTCCCCCTGTGGGACCCCTCACTCCCCCTGTGCGACGCATCACTTCCCCTGTGAGGCTCCTCACTGCCCCTGTGGGACTCCTCACTCCCCCTGTGGGGTTCCTCACCCCCCCTGTGGGACCCCTCACCCCCCCTGTGGGACCCCTCACTCCCCCTGTGGGGTTCCTCATTCCCCCTGTGGGACCCCTCACTCCCCCTGTGGGACCCCTCACTCCCCCTGTGGGGCTCCTGACTCCCCCTGTGGACCCCTCACTCTCCCTGTGGGACCCCTCACTCCCCCTGTGCGGCCCCTCACTGCCCTGTGGGACCCCTCACTCCCCCTGTGCGGTCCTCACTCCCCCATGCGGTCCTCACTCCCCCTTTGGAGCTCCTCACTCACCCTGTGGGACCCCTCACTCCCATGTGGGACCCCTCACTCCCCTGTGTGGTCCTCACTCCCACTGTGTGGTCCTCACTCTCCTGTGTGACCCCTCACTCCCCCATAGGCCCCTTACTTACCTTTCTCCTGATGATGTGAATCGTTGTCCGAAGTTAATTGGCTCACGTTCTTCGTGAGCAAGCAGCAACCACAGGAGAAGAGCAGCTCGAGGGTGGATTGTTCTATTTAGTCAACAATCTTTCTCTGATTGTTCACCTCTATCAAAAGATCTTTCAGGGTGATATGGGGACTTTGGGAGTGGCCTCTGTTTAATTTTCATGAAAATGGATCATAGCCCTGATTAGATATAGATACATTTTGAACTACAACATGATTTATGGATGTAAGTTTGCTCTTGGAGCTGGAAGGTTAAGTTTCAGATGTTTCGCCACCATGCTAGGTCACATCATCAGTGAGCATGGTGAAGCACTGGTTTTATTTTCAAAAGAAAACATTCAAGCCAAAAGATGACTGAGAATGTAAATTCAGTAACTATCTAAAATCCTTTAGGCAGTGGGTTACACTGAATCCCAGGAGGAGTCATGGAATGTTGCATTTGAAGAGTGTCATGGGAACATCAGACAGTAACATTTCAAAGGGAGAGATGCCATTTAAAAATCGATGCTGTGATATCCTATGGGTTATGTCTCAGACTGCAGATATGTTATGAGTTGAAAGAAAGGCATTATGGGTAAGAGATATGTTTGTGTTTTACCCTTCAAAGGCATTAACATGAAACAGAGATAAAAACTAACTGTAACATCTGTGTGGAAAGAGTGCTAGCATGCTAGTTTGGCAGCTTCAAATTCCATTGTGGTAAAGTATGATGTGAACAAACATAGCTGAGAATGTCCATTGGACACACCTAGGTCTGCAGTTAATAAAGAAATAAAGTCTCTCTTTCTCTATTTGCTGAAAAAAATCATCAGCAAAGCCCCTGCTGAAGGAAACTGGACAAATTCCTTTCAGCCAACTGCAGAGGCAAGGATCTTCAGACAGTGATTCAATTGTGAAAATCAGTGCCTTCAATATTTGACAATCTAATCATCATGAACAAACCAAGGACTGATTTGTATTTTCCTTTCTAATTTTACTTTTTGGGCTCACTTCCTATTTTAATCAGTGTGTAGTCATCTTCGAAGTTTTGGAGGGGTTGTAATGTTGGGATGATATCTTGGGGGAAGTGGCATCTCAATATTGATGCAGACAGCTCATCAGGACAAAAAGGAACCTGGATATCTCTTACCTTCTATCTCTTCATCCTTCTCCTTGCTGTACACAGTTTGCCTTCTCTACTATCTTCTGCTCTGTTTCCAAACTATGTTGTAACTATAGCCCCCATTAGTCACAGAATCATAGAGTCATACAGCACAGAAACAGACCCTTCGGTCCAACCAGTCCATGTCAAACATAATCCCAAACTAAACTAGTGCCACCTGTCTGCTCCAGGCCCATATACCTCCAAACTTTTCCTTTTCATGTAATTATCCAAATGTCTTTTAAATGTTGTAATTGTACCCACATCTCCCACTTCCTCATGAAATTCATTCCACACGCGAACTACCCACATTGTATAACATTTGCCCCTCATGTCTTTTAAATCTCCCTCCTCTCGCCATCAAAATATAATCCCTAGCCTTGAAATCCTCCATCGTAAGGAAAAGACACATACCATTAACCCTATCTATACCCTCCATTATTTTATAAACCTCAATAAGGTCACCTCTCAACCTCCTACACGCCAGCAAAAAAGGTCTCAGCCTATCCAGCCTTTCTTGATAACTCAAATTTTCAAACCTGGCAACATCCTGGTGGATGTGTTCTAAAACCTCTCTCGTATCCTTCCTGTAACAGGTGATCAGAACCAGACATAGGCTTCAAAAGAGGCCTCACCAATGTCCTGTACGACCTCAACATAACTTGAACAATGAAAGCAAGCATGCTAAATGACTTTTTAATCACTCTGTCTACATGTGATGCAAACTTCAAAGAGTTATGTGCCTGAACCCCTAGATCCCTCTGTTCTGCAACATTACCCAAGGCCCTACCATTAATTGTGTCAATCCTGCTCCTGCTTGTTGCACCGAAATGCACTTATTCAGATTGAATGCCATCTGCCAATTTTCAGCCCAAAGCAGACTCTTTCCTCACAGACCTTCCAACTCCTCTGATGACCTTGTCTCAATCCAGCACTGCCCCTTTGAAAATTCCAAGAGATTGCAGAACTTCTCTGCTAATAATCAACACTCACTGTACCTTCTGCTGGAATTCAGAAAAAGAAAATCAGAAGCACCTCCAATAGATGTTGGTTCATTGGCCATTTTCATAACATGGGTGGCACGGTGGCTAGTACTGCTGCCTCACAGCGCCAGAGACCCGGGTTCAATTCCCACCTCAGGCAACTGTCTGTGTGGAGTTTGCACAATCTCCCCATGTCTGTGTGGATTTCCTCCAGGTACTCCGGTTTCCTCCCACAGTCCAAAAATGTGCAGGTTAGGTGAATTGGCCATGCTAAATTGCCCATAGTGTTAGGTGTAGGGGAATGTGTCTGGATGGGTTGCTTTTCGAAGAGTTGGTGTGGACTTGTTGGGCTGAAGGGCCTGTTTCTACACTGTAGATAATCTAATCATTAGTCATTTATGTTGATTCTGTCTGAACCAAGATAGTAGGTCAGAGATGAAATCAGTGTTAGAGGCTGTTCGATGTCAATATTCACTTACATTGCACACTTGTGGTAAAAGTCACTGCAGTCTTACCAGATCATAGGCTGGTTCTCTCATGAAAGAAACATAACTAGTGATGGTTAAATCTGAGGGTCAGTATGCCTCAGGAGCAGGGAGAGGTTGAAAAGGAAAGTCCTTTACAGGGTAACCTCAGGTGATATAAAAATTGAGCCCATGTTGTCAGCATCACTCAGTATTACATAAAACCATTCAGCTAACTGAGCTAACCAGTCATCAGATTTATGGCATACACAGAACACTACTGACCTGTCAGGGAGGGTGCACTGCATGGGCTACAGTAAGTTTCTAACCAAACCTGTTCAGAGTGGGGTAGCACGGTGGCTCGGTGGTTAGCACTGCTGCCTCAAGGCACCAGGGTCCCAGGTTCAGTTCTAATCTCGGACGACTGTCTGTGTGGAGTTTGCACATTTTCCCTGTGTCTGTGTGGGCTCCCACAGTCTAAAGATGAGCAGGTTAGGAGAATTGGCCATGCTAAATTGCCTGTAATGTTAGGTGCATCAGTCAGAGGGAAATGGGTCTGGGTGGGTTACTCTTCGGAGGATTGGTGTGGACTTTTTGGGCCGAAGGGCCTGTTTTAACACTGTAGGGAGTCTAATCTAATCTAATAGCTCTGGAGTATGTTGGACTTGAACTCAGGCTTCTGAGCTAGGGATTCCATCACCATACCAGAACCAGCTGGAAGTATTCCACCTGTTAGTATTTCAATATGAAGCTTATGTGCATCAGTGAGTAAAGCCCTACTGTTTATATTATGTAAGACTGTGCAGTATTCTTTTGGGACATTGAAACATACAATGCACTTGTTGTTATATATCACATTTCCTGCTGGGAAATATGTGTGTGCAGATATAAGATGAGCACTGGATTGTGCTATTTACCCATCTTCAAAGCTCTAGGAGAGGGTAACTGGTGCCTGTGGAAGCTCCATCACAGCATGAGTCCATGTCTTTGTTGTTCAAATTTGTACTTGGCAACGGAGCAGTGCCGACATGTTGCACTTATTGTTCAATCTATTCACCCTATGGGCATGAAGTGCACGATAAAAGCAAAGGAGACAATTTTGAAGGGCCGAAGTGAATCAATGATTTTCCTTACAAAATTCCTATTTCATTTCTGGAAAAGAAGCTCAGTGTGCTTTTGGTCATGCTTTCAAAGAATTCTCCGCTGCATTTAATGTAACATGAAGCAGTCTGGATTTGTATTCAGGAGGCAGTCAAACTCCTGGCATGAGAAAAAAAATTGAAAATTAAATTACTTCAGCTTAAATAAAAGATGAAATGAATTTTGAATCAAAGACAACTGTTTAGCACAAGGCAAAAAAAGATTTCAGCACAATTGCACTCAGGGCTGCGTCATCTGAATTCACTCATCTCATCCCTAGATTTATGCGTATTTATTCGAGTGTCAATTTTGTTTGGCTATGCAGAGGCAGTATTTTGAATACAAATGCTGCCTCCAATTGAAGGACTACAAGACCTTTACCTTGTGTTGCCATAAAGAGATATATAGCGCGGAATAGTTTTTGACCACTGTCAGACCGGGAATGTTCTCAAGTCAGACCAGCTAGAGATGAAAAATGCACTGATAAATAACCTGGCAGAGTGAATGTAGAGGAACCAGCTGAATCACAGGTGATTGGGAATTTAAAGGGAGATGAATTATCCGATTGCAAGAGAGGCTTTGTAATAAGAATCTGTTACCCAGAGTGCAGAAGGGAATGCCAGTGTATTGTTTCATTAACAGCGAGAGAAGGAAGCAGCACAATTTCTAACTGACCAATTATATCTAAACATGCAACGTGCATATAGCATGAATACAAAACGATTTGCAACTGCACAAGCCAGATTTTAACTATTGGCAGAGAAACAGACAGCATCCGCTTAATTGAAAAGGTTTTCTCTTGAATCAGTGTAGTTTATTTTAAAGACAAATTCTCTTATTACATTTTGCTCATTTAAAATTTCATTGACTTTACCAGCTCCATGTTTGTTCAAAGATTGCAAGCCATGGTTTTATGTGTCTGAGGAGTAGCTTACCTTTCACCATGTACTTTTGAGAAAACAAAATGGTCGAGAGCCAGGCTTCCATTGTATGAGATTCTTTGTGAGAAATATGTTATTGTTACAGCTTGCTCAGTGATTTCACTGCTCCTCTAACTCCAGCTTGTGTTTCTTTCTAAGAACAGAGGAACAGGGGTAGGCCGTTTGGCCTGTCAAGCCTGCTCCCACATTCCAATGGTTCATGGATGATCATTTACCTCAACACCACCTTTACCTCAACACCACCTTCTTGCATATCTCCCAATTTTTGATGCCATAAGTCTCTAGAAATTGAACAGTTTCTATCTTGAGCACACTCTACAGTCCTCATGGAGATACAGCATAGAACAGTGCAGCATAGGAACAGGCCATTCGGTCCACCATGTCTGTGCCGACCATGTTGCCTTTCTAAACTCATTCCATCTGCCTGTTCATGTCTGTCGAAGTGCCTGTTTGATGTTGTATCAAATCTGTTTCTACCACTTCCCCTGGCAGCATGTTTCTGGCACCCTCCATGTAAAAATCTTGTCTTGCAAATCTCCTTTAAACAATTCCCCTCTCACCTTAAACCTGTGTCCCACTATTATTTGACTTTTCCAAACTGGGAAAAAGACTTCGACCATCCACTCTATTCATGCCTACCATAATTTTATTATCCTTCTATCATGTCACCCCTCAGCCTCCGATGGTTTTGTGAAAACAATCCAAGTTTGTTCAACTTCTGTTTTAGAATTTTCCATATAATCTCTCATTCCTCAAAGTACTAGAGAAAACAAGTCCAGTTTCCTCAATGTCTTCTCATTAGAGAAGCTGCAATTCCAGTGATTAGACAGATGAGCCTCCATTGCATTCTCTCTATGGCAAGTAAATTCTTCTTTATATACGGAGACTCAAACTTGAGATTTAGTCCCAATAAGGCTCTATGCAATTGCAGCAAGTCAGGTTTGCTCCTGCATTCGAATCCCTATGCAATGAAGGCCGATCTCCTTACCATTTGCCTTCATTATTGGAAGTTGTACATTCATGATTGCCTTTCGTGAGGCACTAATGAGGATACCCAGGTCCTTTATGATATCTGCACTTCCCAACTTCTCACTACTTAAAAAAAAACTTCTTTCATTTTGTTTTATTGCTTCCAAAGTGCATATCTTCACAATTATATTCATATTACACTGAAAACTGGCAGATTGGAAATGTAAATAAGAGTAATGTTAAGTTTTTGCTTGTTTAGCAATTAATTTTTACATTAATTGTATGTGCACAGCTTTCTGGACTTCCTTAAATTTGCCAGTGAAATTAAATCAAACAATCTATCGGATTGGTTTAATGGGTGCCTCACAGCGCCAACCCAGGTTCAATTCCAGCACTGGATAACTGTGTGGGGCTTGCATGTTCTCCCGTGTCTGCATGGGTTTCCTTCGGGTGCTCCGGTTTCCTTCCACAGTCCAAAGATGTGCAGATCAGGTGGATTAGCCATGGAAAACGGGTGTGTTTACTGGGACAGAGTCGTGGACTAGGTCCAGGTTGGCTGCTCTTTGGAGGGCCATTGCAGTCTTGATGGGCCGAATGGCTTCGTTCCACACTCTAGGGATTCTACACTTTGAGGGAGCTGAACAAGTGACAGTAAAGAAATGAATTCAGTGTGATCTCACAACTGCTTCATTGCCTAAATGAAAGGCCTTTGCTCACAGAACGGATTCTAAGAGTGAGCTTTCACTACTTTGGAGGGTGACTGCCTCCATTTTTGAATCCTCTCGATTTCATGGCTATAACCTACAGACCACAGGAGCAGGTACAATGGTAACAGTAATGGCTGCAGCAATAGCAGGCTTCTCCTCAACAAGCTGCCACTGCACAGGAGAGAAGGGATGTGTGTAAATCTTCATGTTAAAGGAGGGGACATGGGCTTTAAAGGCAGAGGATCTGGATGGGACTGAGTGGCAGTACCACAACAGGCTGAGGCGTTGGTGTCAGATGATCGCTGGCATTCGCAGCTACCCTGTGGAAGATTCCGTACCAAGTGGAGCAGTTGGCGCATGTTGCTGGTGGCTGTCAAACTCCTGAGAGGTCCAGGAAATGTTTGTTTACACACTGAGGGCTCACAGATCACCCAGCTTAACCAGATGGTTCAGCTCAACTGCAACTATCAAAAGGCAAGGGAGCTGCCAGAATGAATTCAGGATGTGTTAATCAAGCCTCCCTGAGATAATTACACCTTGAAGCAGAGTTATCGGATGGTTCATAGAGTCATAGACATATGGAGCACAGAAATAGACTCTTCAGTCCAACTCGTCTATCCCGACTAGATATTCTAAATAACTCGAGTCCCATTTGCCAGCAAACTGCCCTTCAGATATAGTTGATAATACATATGAGGAACCCAGTCCTGTAAAGGCAGAACTGAAGACACCAAATCACTTGAGCCATCAGCATGGGGCCTAACAGTTGGGATGCTAAAGATGTGATTCAGATGCCTGGACAGATCTTGGGCTATCCTTCAATAATCAGCAGCTGGGTATTTAAAACAACAATGGTCTGCTTATGGCTTACTCAACAGGAATGGAGCTGAGGGAGGTGGAAGATGAGTATCCTGTCTCCCTAAATGAGGATGAATGACAGGAGGAGGAAGAGAGTGATGTGGTTAGGATACCAGTAACTGAATGCACAACTGACCGGGAGGTGCAAGACAACCTGATACAGCAGGCTTCATTTTGACAAAGGTGATACAGCTATCTGGCACATATACATTCTGATACCCAGCTCCCAATAACCCCAACATCCAACTATCCATATCTTTCACAGATGCCTTCCCGTATTTTACTTATTCCCATATTTAGCTCCACATGGATTTGAAGACCGAGACATCATGGTACACAGGCTGGAGTTGGAGCCTTCAATTTCTTTCTCATTCCTTCTGCCTTACATAGCAAGAACATTGACCTTCTTATGGCATTCCTTGCTGTTCCACCAAACCAGGGAACCCGGAAGTCAGATGCAAATGAAATGGTTGTGTGAAAAGTTCATTGACAAACACTCTGCTGAAATTTCTGAAATCCTGATCGCCTGCCGAGTTCTCCCACAACGAATATGTTGTGCAAATATTTTTCTGCACTCTATGTCATTGTGGTTTAATTAAAGCCTGAGCTGTGCTTCAAACCTCAGATGAAACTCATCACCACAGCAGTTTACTTCCATAAACTTTACCTGCTTCCACCTCTGCATTCCTGTCTCACTTCGCTGCTCTGTTACTGACTGATCTGACAGTAAAGAAGCATTTGGATGGGTATATGAATAGGAAGGGTTTGGAGGGATATGGGCCGGGTGCTGGCAGGTGGGACTAGATTGGGTTGGGATATCTGGTCGGCATGGATGGGTTGGACTGAAGGGTCTGTTTCCATGCTGTACATCTCTATGACTCTATGACTCTAGTCATGTGGTCTTGCATCGCTTCCCAATGATGATGTAAATTATCTTATTACATTTTGACCATTAACCTGTGACACTAGATCTCCCTCAAGTGTCTGACTCACCCCCCCTTTACATTACACTTTGTTCTTCACATCTCTTTATCCTACAGCTCTGATGTCTCCTTATTGTCCAGACTCAACAAGCAATAAATGATGAATCCAACAGGGGGCCTGAAACGGGCAGCAGATGAAGAATCTCAGCCCTCTTGGATTGTCCTAAAGGAACCTACATTTGTACCAGGATCTCCTAGACATTGCCGCAAGCAACCGAGGAGAAAATTAATCAGTACCTGAAAATAATGTCTTTTTCACTTTCTTTGAACAGTTATGTTCACTGGTTCTATAATAATCAAAGGTAGAAATTACTATTTCTTTGAATGCCAACCAATTCCATAACCCTCGAGTGGTACAGTGTGTGCTAAATTTCTGATTGGGGTGGCAAGGCAGGGCTCGATGTAGATAGAGGTACTGAGTGGGAGAGTGAAGGCAAGGCAGTCGGAGGTGGACATTTATGTAGTGAAGCACCAAGCAACCTTGTCTGTGGCAGTGGATAGAGTCAGTGTCTTGAGGGCAGGAGTGTGAATTGAACTGGGCTGGAGCTGCGAGCCTGCCTTTGGCTTTAGCAGGATGCAGATCCTCGTGCACTATGTTCAATCAGACTGTTGTATGAGGTTGTTCATATCCCTTCTTCTGGGCCTCTTTCGTCCCCAGCCAATATTCTGTGATCACTCTTTGAGAAAACAGCCTGCAACCAGACTCTTGATCCCTGTAGGGCTGATTGGCTTGAACACAGTCACCTTGCTCTCGCCACCATCATCTCCCAGCAGTAATTAAGCGACTACTTCTGTGTTCTTTGTTTCGGGGCTGTCTGAGACACTAACGATAATGAATGAGCTACAGGAAGCCAACCCAAGAGCAAGAGCCATTAACTCAATCAGTAGTTACGTGATCTGCAGCTGTTTTATGATGTGTGACTGGGTTGAGGCTGCACTCAATCGCATAACAATTCATGCACAGCTAGATACAGTCAAGAATGAAACATTTATCTCATTAGGGCTTGGGGACATTCCAGCCACCAATTCACAATAAATTACAGCATTCCTTGTTTATCTTTCGTTTCAATTGTTCTTTCTCCCCCTCCTGTCTGGTGCTGATTGTACTGCATGCTGTTCAATCTTCTGGACCTCAGTTGTCTGGAGCACACATCCATCCCACGGTGTTGAGAAATGTCAGTATATGCCACCATTTCTAGTGCTGGGACATGCAATGGTGCAGATCATCCTGTGATACTGAGACACATCAGGGGAAGAGTCCTACCCTCTACTATTAAGGATACTCCATTTCTGGTGTTGAGACAGAGTTATGAATTGCAGGGCTGGGTGGTGTAGGAGTTGGAAGTATGAGGCTGAGCTGAAAAGGATTTGCAGAATGTGATTTGGTGATCTCGTGGTTAGGATTAGTTGCTCTCACTGCTACAGCCCGGATTCAATCCTCAGTCAGGGAATCATGATTTAAGGGTCCTCTTGTGGCACAGTGACAGAGTCCCTACCCCTGGACTAGATGGCCTGGGTTGAAGTCCCACCTGCTCCAGAGGTATGTAAACACATTTCTGAATAGGTTGATTGAAAAATATGTCAATTTAAAAAATAAACGGTGTGACACTGGGCAGCATATACTTCTAAAATATTTATTCTTTCACAGGACCTGAGCATTGTTGGCGAGGCCAGAATTAATTGGCCAATCTAAATGAAAGCTAAGATATGGCAGATGCTGGAAATCTGAAACAGAAACAGAAAGATGTGTACATTTGCTGACTGAGCTGGTAGATTTGTTCTCAGACATTTCATCACTGTGCTAAGTAACATCATCAGGGAAACTCCGGTAAAGCGTTGGTGTTCTGTCCCGCTAGTTATTTTTCTATCTCAATTTGTTGTGGTGCGTGATAATATTTCCAGTTCTGTTTCTGAGAGGCTGGTAAATGGGCTCCAAATTGATGTGTTTGTTAATGGAGTTCCGAGTTGAATACCGGGCCTCTAGGAATTCCCATGCGTATCTTTGTTTAGCCTGTCCCAGGATAGATGAATTGTCCCAGTCAAACTGGTGTCCCTCTTCGTCTGTCTGTATGGTTACTAGTGATAGCTGGTCATGTCATTTGGTGACTAGTTGGTGCTCATGTATTCTAGTGGCTAGCTTCCTGCCCGTTTTCCCAGTGCAACATTTGTTCCTAACTTCCTAGTAGCAGTGGAATCCACCCTGAAAGACAACAGGATTAGGAAGAAACCTAGCAGGCCATCAGATAGACTGTAGCACTAACACTAAGCAGAAAGAAAGAAGGGAACATCCTAAACACACTGGAAAGGAAAATTGTAATCCTACCAGCAGACAAAAGGCGCATGACCGTCAATCTGAACAGAACACAATACATTAAAAAGCAAACACACTACTTGCCAATACAATCACCTACCAACAGGTGGCGATGGACCGGACTCCACAGCTAGAAAACTGCATTACAGCATACCCTGAAGAAACTACACAAAGCAGGTAAAATTAACAAGACAGATTTCCAAAGAATGAAAATTGAAAGATCCAGTACACCACGTTTCTACGCATTACCAAAGATACATAAACAAAGAGCCCCCCTCTAATCCATTGTCCCACTTCCTGGCACGCTGACATACCGACTAGCAAAGGAACTGCAATGTAAACTGAAACACCTGATAGAAGATGCAATCTACTCCACCCAGGAATTCCTTAACATCAAAGACACCAAGGTAGAGGACAACAAGGTCATGGTTTCCTTCAACATGACTGCCCTGTTCACATTAATCAACATCACCCTGGCCAAAGAAACACTGGCCTCACTGCTAGACGAACTAAGCACACAAGCACCAGACAGCACCAACTCCATCAACAAGGACAGCATCCTCACACCACTAAACCCATGCCTCATAATCCAGTTCATCTTCAATGACAAGACCTACAAACAAATCAAAGGGACACCTATGGGATCACCAATATCAGGACTTTTAGCAGAAGCAGTTATGCAGTGATTGAAATGAGCAGCCCTCCCCACGATCCAGCCCAAGCTTTGGGTCTGCTATGTGGATGACACCTTTGTCATCATGAAACGCAACAAATTAGAAGAAACGCACAAACACGTAAACAACATCCTTACTGGTATAAAGTTCACCAAAGAGGAAGAGAAAAATATGAGACTCCCTTCCTAGGTGTCACAGTAGAACAAAGAGCCAGTGGAGAGCTGCAGACCAGGCTGTACAGGAACCTGACACACACAGACCAGATACTCAACGACAGGAGCAATCATCCCAACACTCTCAAACGGAGCTGCATCAGGACATTATTTAAATGAGCCACAACACAGCACCCAGTAACTATGAGAAGCCGAGGAAAAATATCTGTACAATGTACTTAGAAACAAGGGTACCCGATAAACGCAGTCCGCCGTTTCCTACACGACAGACCTAGAGAACACAACACACCCAGAGACTCGAGCCACCCTGCCATACATCAAAGACATCTCGGAGATGATGATCAAACTACTCCAGCCCTAGGCATCACAGTAACCCACAAACCTACCACACACTGAAACAGCTCCAGATGGATTTAAAAGGACCCTGTACAAACAATAAGCAGAAAGAACATCATATGCAAAATACCCTGCAAGGACCGCAACAAACATTACATTGGACAAACTAGCAGGAAACTAGCCACCAGGATACATGAGCACCAATTGGCCACCAAAAGACATGACCAGGTATCACTGGTAACCACACACACATAGGAAGTGGGACACCACAGGTAACATCATAGACATCTCGGAGATGATGATCAAACTACTCCACCCGTAGGCATCACGGTAACCCACAAATTTACCACCACACTGAAATAGCTCCTGATGAATTTAACGGATAGTCACAGGAAGACTGGAGCTTGGCTAACGTGGTGCCACTGTTTAAGAAGGGTGGTAAGGACAAGCCAGGGAACTATAGTCCAGTGAGCTGGATGTTGGTGGTGGGAATGTTGTCAGAGGGAATCCTGAGGGACAGGATTTACATGTATTTGGAAAAGTATGACTGATTAGAGATAGTCAACTTGGCTTTATTCGTGGGAAATCATGTCTCACAAACTTGATTGAATTTTTTGAAGAAGTAACAAAGAGGGTTGATGAGGGCAAAGTGGGTAAATGTGATCTATATGGATTTCAGTAAGACATTCGACAAGGTTCCCCATGGGAGACTGGTGAACAAGGTTAGATCTCATGGAATACAGGGAGAACATGCTATTTGGGTATAGAACTGGCTCAAAGGTAGAAGACAGAGGGTGGTGGTGGAGTGTTGTTTTTCAGACTGGAGGCCTGTGACCAGTGGAGTGTCACAAGGATCGGTGCTGGGTCCACTACTTTTCATCATTTTATATAAATGATTTGGATGCGAGCATAAGAGGTATAGTTAGTAAGTTTGCTGATGACACCAAAATTGAAGGTGTAGTGGACAATGAAGAAGGTTACCTCAGATTACAACAGGATCAATGAGCTGAGAAGTGGCAGATGGAGTTTAATTTAGAGAAATGTGAGGTGCTGCATTTTGGGAAAGCACATCTTACCAGGACTTATACACTTAATGGTAAGGTCCTAGGGAGTGTTGCTGAACAAAGAGACTTGGTGTGCAGGTTCATAGATCCTTGAAAGTGGAGTCGCAGGTAGATAGGATAGTGAAGAAGGCATTTGGTATGCTTTCCTTTGTTGGTCAGAGTATTGAGTCCAGGAGTTGGGAGGTCATGTTGCGACTGTAAAGGACATTGGTTCGGCCACTGTTGGAATATTGCGTGCAATTCTGGTCTCCTTCCTTTTGGAAAGATGTTGTGAAACTTGAAAGGGTTCAGAAAAGATTTACAAGGATGTTGCCAGGATTAGAGAATTTAAGCTATAGGGAGAGGTTGAACAGGCTTGGGATGTTTTCCTTGGAGCATCGGAGGCTGAGGAGTGACCTTATAGAGGTTTATAAAATTATGAGGGGCATGGTTAGGATAAATAGGCAAAGTCTTTTTCCTGGGGTGGGGGAGTCCAGAACTAGAGGGCATAGGTTTAGGGTGAGAGGGAAAAGATATAAAAGACAGCTAAGGGGCAACTTTTTCCCTCAGAGGGTGGTATGTTTATGGAATGAGCTGCTAGAGGAAGTGGTGGAGGCTGATACAATTACAACATTCAACAGGCACCTGGATGGGTATATGAATAGGAAGGGTTTGGAGGGATATGGGCCGGGTGCTGGCAGGTGGGACTAGATTGGGTTGGGATGTCTGGTCGGCATGGATATGTTGGACCGAAGGGTCTGTTTCCATGCTGTACATCTCTATGACTCTATGACCAGTTCGACTGGGACAATACAGCCACACTGAGACAGGTTATCAAAGACATGCATTGGAATTCCTCGAGGCCTTGACATTCAAACCGGAACTGCATTAACAAACATAGATTTGGACCCCATTCACCAACGTTTCAAACAGGACTGGAAATGTTATCATCTACCTCAACAATCTGAAACAGATAAATAGTAAGCAGGATAGAACACCAACGCTTCACTGGAAGCTCACTGATGTTACCGAGCACGGTGGTGGAATGTCTCAGAACAAACCTACCAGCTCAGTGAGCAAACTTACAACTTGATCCACAACCTGAGCTATCTGCTCCAAAACCTCAGAAACAGAAAAAGCTGCAGAAACTAAGCAGGTCTTCTTCAGAACCTGAAGAGATATTGTATTGGACTCAATTTTGTTTTTTACCTCTAGATTCTGCCTGACCTTATTTTATAATTACCTATCGGAAGGTGGTGGAAAGCTGTTTCTTTAACTGTTTTAGTCCTTGGGACTACATTTTGGGAAGGGAGTTCCAGCATTTGATACAGCAACAGTGTGGGAACAGCACACTGTTTCCTGTCTTTTGCCATCCTCCCTCCCTCCCTCCATTCCACCCAGACTGGGTTGGTGCGTTTGCCATTTTCCAGTGCTCTGAGACTGAAAGTGATCTGCAAGAAAAGCAAGAGTGAAGTGAGGTCAACATTCTCACACAGCAGGTCGTGAGGGTATGGAACACACTGCTTGGAAATGCAGGGGAGGCAGGTTCAATTAAGGCATTCAAGGGGGCATCGAGTAATTATTTAGATAAAAATAATGTGCAAGGTTATGGGGAGAAAGCAGGAGAGTAGTGCAAGGTTTAACAAGGTGCTGCCGGCATGATGGGCTGAATGATCTCTTCTGTGCCATAACACTTCTGTAATGTTGTGACTGTGAAAATCTTCAATGTTGCTGAGTGGAATATTTTTAGGCAGGCTAATCTATGATGGGAGCACTGTGGGCACGTATCTAGGTGACACAGGTTTAAGATTAATGAGTCATTAACAAATGAGAGATTAGAAGGAACTTTTTGTTCTAAACATGGTATCCCAGCATAGCTATCAATTATCTCTTGCTAAAGGGGATGGCTCCGTGAAAACTTGAGAATAGTATTGGCATAGTCCCTTCAAGTTTAAAAAGTTGAAGGAGTGACCTGATTCAAGTGTTCAAGTTGCAGAGGAATTCAATAAGGTAGAAACGGAGCAAACAAAAAATAAGGAACAGAGAAACTGTTCCAGAATAAAGGGATATAATAAAATTAAAACCTTGGTCTTTTAGGAGCAAAATCATGACCCAGTTTTTCCACGGAAGGGTTTGTATAAATATTGAACTCTCACTCCACTCAATTGGCTGTGGATATTGTGTAACTGATTGAAGAGCTGAGTAGACTAATGAGCCAGGGATCAGGAAGAAACCACCTGACCAGCTGATACATGGGCTCCAAGTACCTTGACCAAGGATGTGGAGATAAATTACTCTGTATATGCAAGTTATCAGTTTGACTGTACTGCAAAACCTTTGAACATGTTCAAGTAAATTAAACCTATACTATTTTCCAATTTACATTAGAGAGATGCAACTCTATGTCTAACAAAAACAAACTCAAGAATACAACATGGTGTTCAATGGTGACTTTTCCTAAAAATAAAAGTGGCACGACAAACTCAAAAACCACAGGAAAACATCTCAGACAATATTCAAAGCAGTGTATCAGTTATATTGAGATGTGAACCTCAAGACAACACAGCACTATACAAACAGTGCTAACTAAACAGTGAGAACTGATTTGTGAGCTGGCCTGATTAGTGATCTGGGCAGACAGTGAGGCAGTTGTGAGTTGGGCTATAGAATCTACAAGGCCTTTGACTTAATCATGGCTGCTGCTCCCACACAAAAACAAAACAGTGTATAAAACTGAAAGGTTTGAGGCATTGCTAAAACCATTAATGAAGTTCTTTTTAAATGGTAAAAGAAGCTCAACAGTTGCATTGCTGAATCTACACATCATGATGATACAGAGGCTTTAAGAGGTGTACTTTGTCCAGGTTTCTTTATGAAGAGAGGTTGAGACAGGTAATGAGCAGTCTGTTCAAAACCAATACAGTAAACAGCTTGTGAAGCTTTGGGCTTTTTTAAAAAAGTTGAAACAATAGAAGCAGCGGGCTGGGTGCTGGCAAGTGGGACTAGATTGGGTTGGGATATTTGATTGGCATGGATGGGTTGGATCGAAGGGTCTGTTTCTATGCTGTACATCTCTATGACTCTATGGCTCTAAGCAGCCTGAATGGGTGGGATCAAGCTCCCACAGAACCAGGAGCTTTAGTTTTAGCTTTCTGCAGTTCCTGGGTTCTTGAAGCTGGATGTGGAAGCTCTTATTTCTCTCTCCGTTGCAGCTAAAAGCCAGGATTCTCATCCTGCTGCTAGAATTACATGTGAGACCATCTATTTTACTGAATTTGCCTTTGCTAAGGATGTATTTATGAGACGTTACTATAATTGGAACAGTTAATTAGTAGTAATTAATATTATTTTATTTTGTTATTCTATAATTTTGTTAAGTATTTTGATGAGTTACAGTTACATCAATTCCTTTCTTTTATTTTTATTTTGTCTGTATTTTAACTGGAGTGTAAAAATAAAGTGTGTTTTGCTTTACATCAAGTAGTTTGAGCAATCATATTGCATCTGAAATACAACTCCTTATACTTACCTTTAAAATAAGAAAATGTTAGGGTCTAGGCTATCTTCTTAATTTATTGAGGAGGTTTGGTCTGGTCTATAACAAATTAGGTAAACCTTACAGTCTCCTAGGCACTGATAGCATTTGTAAGAGACGAATGACTACAACGTTTCCTGGCATAAATTGGAAGGTCACAGAAGTTATACATGTATTTAGGCTCTTTAAACAAAGGATGGAGCTCTGTTTTTTAGAGTTAGCATTGAAAGTAAAGGTAACCATTGGAAAAGAGACTTTGCACAGAGTCAAGATTTCAGGCCTGAGTCAAGATACACAGTGAGATGTGACTGAGGTGGGGGAAATGCTAGAGGATCATTTTTGTGTAAAAATAAATGTTGGAATTCGCTATCTAGAGCTGATGTCTTACAGAGAACAGCCACAGGAATCAATTGATTAGCTTGTCATAGATGCCATGATAAAAGCAATGCCTATGATTTCTCAGAGGCTGAGCTGTCTGAGTGGATAATAGAGCTGGTTGAAGCTTCATTGCCCATGAAAGCTTTCCAAAAGGGATCTATTGGAGAAAAAGAAAGATCATGACATTAACTCACTGATAAAAGTTAGCCAAAAATATGAAGCTTTTGTAGCAAACAACATCTGTGAACATTAGTTATAGTTACCATTGTTGGCATGGTAGCCAGAATGCATAAGGTAAGCAAGCTGCACGATAAGTGTGTTTTGTTTCCATGAAACTGTCCTGTGTTCCAAGATCTTTGCAATTTATATGGCACTAAAGGACAGTGGGTTCTCCTGTGCAAGAAATCTGGTTCCTGAGATTCAAAGTGAGGCTACTACAGGATACAGCAAAATGGAAAGCCTGAGCAACATACAGCAGCACCAGCAGCAGGAATGCACCAGGGGACCTGCACACAGACACAGTATTCACAGCAAGGTGGATCAAAGTCAACATTCAGAGTTGAATGGCCTCCAGGAAGAAAGTGAAATGGTTTTGCATGGACAAAGTCAAATAGATGCCACTGAAAGCTTCAGATGCCTGAAGAAAATATAATAAAGATATGCTCAAGACCAAAGTTGACACAGTGCAAATATCCGACTAGTCAGAATTCTGAAGGTTTTGATTTGGTCCATTGGAATTGATTATTACAACCCACAAAGCAAAATTGACTGCATTTAGTGGGACACATTTCTGTGGTATTAGACATTGACAATAAAATACTACTAGGGCAAACCTGTGTGGAAATCACAAGTGTTCTTATCATCTGCAAGGTGTTAGAAAGGATTCTGAGGGATAGGATTTATGACCATCTGGAAGAGCATGGCTTGATTAAGTGCAGTCAACATGGCTTTGTGAGGGGCAGGTCATGCCTCACAAACCTTATCGAGTTCTTTGAGGATGTGACTAGAAAAGTTGATGAGGGTCGAGCTGTGGATGTGGTGTATATGGACTTCAGCAAGGCATTTGATAAGGCTCCCCATAGTAGGCTCATTCAGAAGGTCAGGAGGAATGGGATTCAGGGGAACTTAGCTGTCTGGATATAGAATTGGCTGGCCAACAGAAGACAGCGAGTGGTAGTAGAAGGAAAATATTCTGCCTTGAAGTCTGTGGTGAGTGGTGTTCCACAGGGATCTGTCCTTGGGCCTCGACTGTTTGTAATTTTTATTAATGACATGGATGAAGGGATTGAAGGATGGGTCAGCAAGTTTGCAGACGACACAAAGGTTGGGGGTGTCATTGACAGTATAAAGGGCTGTTGTAGGCTGCAGCGGGACATTGACAGGATGCAGAGATGGGCTGAGAGGTGGCAGGTGGAGTTTAACCTGGATAAATGTGAGGTGATGCATTTTGGAAGGTCGAATTTGAAAGCTGAGTACAAGATTAAGGATAGGATTCTTGGCAGTGTGGAGGAACAGAGGGATCTTGGTGTGCAGGTACATAGATCCCTTAAAATGGCCACCCAAGTGGACAGGGTTGTTAAGAAAGCGTACGGTGTTTTGGCTTTCATTAACGGGGAATTGAGTTTAAGAGCCGTGAGATCTTGTTGCAGCTCTATAAAACTTTGGTTAGACCACACTTGGAATACTGCGTCCAGTTCTGGTCGCCCTATTATAGGAAAGATGTGGATGCTTTGGAGAGGGTTCAGAGGAGGTTTACCAGGATGCTGCCTGGACTGGAGGGCTTATCTTATGAAGAGAGGTTGACTTTTTTCATTGGAGGAAAGGAGGAGGAGAGGGGACCTAACTAAGGTATACAAGATAATGAGAGGCATAGATAGAGTCGATAGCCAGAGACTATTTCCCAAGGCAGAAATGACTAACTTAGGTCATAGTTTTAAACTGGTTGGAGGAAAGTATAGAGGGGATGTCAGAGGGGGGTTCTTTACACAGAGAGTTGTGAGAGCATGGAATGCGTTGCTAGCAGCAGTTGTGGAAGCAAGGTCATTGGGAACATTTAAGAGACTACTGGACATGCATATGGTCACAGAAATTTGAGGGTGCATACATGAGGATCAGTGGTCGGCACAACATCGTGGGCTGAAGGGCATGTTCTGTGCTGTACTGTTCTATGTTCTATGTTCTACCTGGCGAACAGGAATGGATTAGCAATGCTAGTATGTACTGAACTCAACATTACGACCATCACAAGGATACAGTAGAATAGGTCAAGGATACTCGTACTGAGTTAGTCCAGGACAGACAACCAATACACACAGGCAAATTCAAAGAAACTTCAAAGGTGAGACCTCTGACAAGATGCAATTCCTTCAATCAACCCTCCCAGAGAGTGCAGTGTTCACAGACCGTTAGACCAAAAAAATGTAGGAGCAGAAATGTGCCATTCAGTTTATTGATCCTGCTGCACCATTTAATGAGATCAAAGTGGATCTGATTATCCTCAAATACACTTTCCTACCTTTTCCAATAACTTTTGATTACCTTACTGACTAAAAATCTTAGCACCCCAGCCTTGAATATATTTAATGACCCAGCCTCCACTGACCTCCATGATAAAGAATTCCACAGGTTCACTCCTGAAGGAAGAAATTCCTCCTCAGCTATTAATGGATGACCCCTTCGTCTGAGATTATGGTCATAGACTATTCCACAAGAGAAAATAACCTTTCCAGATCCACCCTGTCACACCTTGCAAGAATCTTACATGTTTCAATATGGTTGACTCATTCTTCTAAATTTCAAGGTGTACCATCCCAATCTACTCAACCTTTCCTCATAATACAGCATCTCCATGCCTGGTATCAGTCTAGTGAACCTTCTCTGCACTGCCTCTAATTCCAGTATATCTTTCCTTAGGTAAGAGTCCCAAAACAGTTCACAATATTCCAATTGTGATCTGGCTATTGCCTTGTACAGTTTCAGCAAAACCTCCTTATTTTTAGGCTCCATTCCCTTTGAAGTTAAAGCAAACATTCCATTTGGCTTCCCTAATATCCACCAAACCTCAGTAATGAAGCCAAATATATAGTTAGGGTTAGGGTCAAGTGTGTAGGGATAAAGTGGAAATGTGGCATTGATATAGAGGATCAGCCATGATCATAATGAATGGAAATGCAGGTTCAAATGGCCTAGTGGCCTACTCCTGCCCTGAGATGCTTTGTTTCTGTATATGGGCATGCAATGAACAAGATGCCTGGCAAAGAATACTATGACTTTGCCATGGATTAGTAGCAACTTGGAGAAATGAGTGAGGATCCGCAGGTCATGCCTAGGTAACAAATACAGTAACACAAACAAACTCTCCACTCTCACAAGATTCTGTCAGTCCCTTGGTGCGAAATTGCAAATGATTTCCACATAAAAATAATTTTCTCCTAGTCACTGATGGCTTTTCCCAATTTCTAATTGTCAGATAGTTCAAGGCCATTTAAATGTGACTTTGCTAGGCATAATAAATGAGGTATTCAGTCTCTTTAGTACACTTGAAGAGGTCATATCTGACAATGGGTCACAGTATGTAAACAGATCTTCTAGGACATGTGAGCTAAATGGGGCATCAACCATGCGGCAGTCTCACCACATTACCCCAGAACCACCCATTAATACAGTTCTCATGAAGTGCAGGGTGACAAAGCAGATTTTCATTTTACAAATACATGCAGAAACTAAAACAGAAATTGCTGGAAAAATTCAGCAGGTCAGGCAGCATCACAGTTAACGTTTCAGGTCCATTGACCCTTCTTCTGTACTGGACCTGAAATGTTAACTCTGACATTTTATGTTCGAACATGCTAATGTTCTCTCCACACATGCTGCCAGGCCTGCTGAATTTTTCCAGCAATTTTCATTATTGTTTTTGTTTCTGATTTCCAGCATCCAAAGATCTTTTGCGTTTTTGTTTACATTTTCATATTGCTTTGCAACACCTGAGAGCTGTACCATTGGACATGGGCTGACCGGTGCTGGAAGAGATCATGTTGGAAGGCTGTCCATTTCTGAAGGATATGGGACAAGCCTCCAAGAAAACAAGAGAGAATGAAGGTAGTACACATCGACATGCAGGTGTGGAACTGTCTAGCCTATGCGTTATACTCCTATATCCCATCTATGGACCTGGTAACATACAGAGGTATGTTCAATGATTCGAGACCCAACAAAGTAAAAAAAAATCATTGATGAAACAATGAGGAAAAACAGAAGCTGATTCGGGAAACTGTACAATTCTCTGACAGTGCATAGAACATAAACAAAGATACGCTGAAATACTGAAGATGGGGATGACCATCTTGACAACAATAAACACTTCAGCAATGTGCAAGAGACCAGCACACACACAAGTCAAGGACAACCAAGTGTAAAACGTAAATCTCTGGAAGATTATACCATTGTAAGATTGGAAGGATTGTGAAAACAATTATATATTATACAACAGGTTAGGCACTTAAACTTATACATTTTAAATTTTTTGTTCCCACGTAAATGGTTTTATAACTGCCTAATGAAAATGGATTTTTAATCTTAATACATGACATTTTAGCAGCTTTAAAAGATGAACAATATCACATGTCCAACAAGCCAAAGGATTCCATGCAGCAGCACTAGACCATAGGATGGGTACATAAGTTGCTCTGTAAATGCAATTTTCAAGGTTAAGGTAAATTAGTTTGATATTGAACCTACATTACTTACCAGTCTAGAGATTTACGTTTTCTACCATGTTGAGTTTCTATCATAGAGCTCCCCCCTTTTTTTTAATCCTCTCTTTTAAGCCCCTGAACATTGAGGAGTTTCTGTATTTATTAGTCTCACCCTTCTTTGAGGGAAAAGACTTGCCCCAACCCCTGTCTGTCTCTTTTTTGAATTTCTCCCACTTATCTGGTACTGATTTGCCTTCAAGTAGCTATTTCTGGTCTACTTTAGCTAAAGCAGATCCTGTAGAAAAATTAGCTATTCCCCACCTTCAATTCCTGGTTTATCTTTGCCCTTTTCTAACACTACTGTAAACCAAAATTAATTATGATTACTTTGTCCAAAATGCTCCCAGTGTAATAATCCTTTTACCTGGCCAGCTCCAGTCGCTCAACTCAAGTCCAGACACACCCTCTGTCTTATTGGCTTGCTATGAACAGTTGATAAAGCATTCCTGAATAAATTTTAAGAATTTTGCTCCATCTGTGTCTTCTACCTTAATTATATACCAATCAATATGGTGGCCATATTTTACAATAGTAATGGATCGTAGACAGATTTTTAATTAATTAGTAATAGGTTAAAGGGTTAGGGGGGCTGGGGAGGAATGTGGAGCTGTGATCAGCCATCATCATATTGAACAGCAGAGCAGAATGAAGGGCTGAATGGCCTATACTGCTTCCAATTTCTGTGTTCTTATGTTCTATAAAATCCAGCTAGTGCACAGTCAGGCCAGTCAGCCCACACCAATCCTCTGAAGAGCATCCCACTCACACCTACCCCACATGTCTGCATTTCCCATGGCCAATTCACCTAACCTGCACACATTTGGACTGTGGGAGAAAAATGGAGCATCCCATGGAAACCCATGCAGATACAGGGAGCATGTGTAAAGTCCACACAGACAGTCACACAAGGCTGGAATTGAACCTGGGATCCTAGCTATATGAAGCAGGTGTGTTCACCACAGTGCTACTCTAAGATTAGGGTAATTGAAATGCACCACTATTGCTGCCCTTTTTTTTGTACTTCACTGAGGTTGCCCCTCTTTGTTTATGCAGTTCAATTCGATGCCTCATTTGATTATTGTTCTACCACACAATTTCTTCTCTCTCTCTCTCTTGTGGATTTACTTCAGGTTCCTGTTTCATGTATAAACTGGTTGAAACTCTTCCAAACCACACTAGCACAATCCCGTGCATGCGTATTAATCCTGCTTTTTTTGTGGTGCAATTTGCTTGGCATCAACATATTACCCCTTCAATCAGAAGAAGTTTCTATGCCTCAGGAATCTAAGACATGCAGTTTGCACCCTAACCACATCATCATCAATTCTGTCTTTCCAGCTCTGCACTTGTTAGCACATTGCCACTGTAAGTAATCTGGAAATTACTACTAAATCCTGCTTTTCAGTCTCTCCCTTCTACTTCTCTACACTGGGCCTGCAGGCTAACATCCAACATGCAGCTTATGTCACGGACATGACCTCTGACTTCCAACCCTCCTTGTCAATGTACTGTGGCCTTCAATGACCCTAGCAACATGAACGTAACATATCATTTATGGCCACAGAATCATCTAAACTATTTTCTTCAGCTGGCTATCTCCAGACGTGAAGTATCCCAGAAGCTCTCAACCTCACAGATGTTTCCTGGTGACTCCAGCCACATATTGTCATTCAGGTCATGAGAAGAGATCCCCATAGTGTAGGATATATTGGGCTAAGATTCCCTGATGTGTCTTTGCTTTCCAAACTATTGACAAGAAACACTTGTTAGCTACTTAGGAATTGGCCCTTTCCCTGCTTAAGATGTCACGGATGCTGTTTTGTAGATGTTACTTTTGTTGTTGGTGAGTTAGCTGGAAGTTCTCTCTGTAACGTTAACATCTTGGTCATTTGTCTTGTCTACCCATATCCACCCCAACTCCTGCTGATAATCTCTTACCATAATGAGGGGTCATCTGAGAGGAATGCAGCATATTGGGCTTGCTGAATTCTTCAGGTGATCAACTTGGAGCAAGAACATGTACCTAGTAGAGTCAGAAATGTATTTGATCTTGCTCTGCATATGCATCTGTTTTTATTGTATACCTGTCTTGTTTGCCTTCAATTGTGTTTGGCAGCTAACTGTGACTAACCTTTGCAGGAGAAATTATTTCACATATGGATAACAAATGGACTGCTTTAGTTTGCATTTTCCACAGACCATCCAGATTTACTGAGCTCAGTTTGAGATTCCCGCGTTCTTAAAACACTCACATTCCTCCTTCTGTTCCATCACATCTCCCAGGGACATGCTGCAAGATGACAAATGACCACATCATTTAGTGTGAAAGTAGAATTGTTGCCACAATGCCAAGTAAACCTTGGTGGCGAGAAGGCAGAGGAATATAGATTCATGAATTTCTTTTCAATATTTTACTCTCCACTGCTCTCCAGAATGGGGCCAACTCTTGATAGCACACAGTTTGACTTGTGAAAGCAATTCTCCTGAACCTTGCCTATATTACCATTTTTCATATCTGATGTTGCTACAGTTCAAGCTTTCTCACAATTCCCATTTTTTATCATTGCTAAAAAACAGTTTCCTCGGAACACAATATCTCCTGTGAACCAATACCTACATCCTTACAAGTGCTGTATCTGAGGGAATGTACTCAACAGCACTAATTACCTCCTAATTATGGCACACAGTCCTTCAGATATCTGATATTCATTTGTCTACATCAAAGCCTTAAAGACTAGACCATCAGATCAAAGTACCTGGCTAAAACAGACAGTCAGTTAAACAAAATGAACAGAAAAACATCACGTACTACTTAAAGCATCTCCAGTACAGAATTACTGATTCGTTACAGCTCAGAAGGAGGCCATTTGGCCCATCCTGCATGCACCAACTCTTCAAACTAGTACCATTGTCTTGTGCCAATCTCTTGCTTCCCTCCATATGATTGCACATTATTTTTATCCAAATAGTCATCCAATACCCTCCTGAATGTTTCATTTGAACTTGCCTCCACCACATTTATAGGCTGTTCAGCCCATTAACTAACTACTCGCTGAGTGAAAACAGGTTTTCCTCACTTGTTTCTTTTGCAGGGCACTTTAAATCAATGCTCTCTTGTTTTTGGCATGTTTATGAGCAGGAACAGTTTCTCCCTGTCTACTCTGTCCAGCCTCCTCATAATTTTGCAAACCTCTGTCAAATCTCTCAGCTACCTTCTCTCCAAGAAGAACTGTTCCAATTTTTTCAATCTATCCTCATTATTGAAGTTCCTCTTCTCTGGAACATCCTTGTAAATGGCTTCTTTATTTATCTTTGTTGTTTTTTTTACCTCTACTCTCTACCTTTGATATTCATCTTGGGTTTCCATTTTATTTTCTCACTGACCCTGTCATAAGCACGTATTTTCTTCTTTATCTTAATTCCCTTTGTCATCTAGGGAGCTCTGTATTTGTTTGTTCCAACTTTCCCATTCAAGGGAATATAGTTGACTGTACCCATACCATCTCCTCTGTGAAATTAGCCCCTTATTCAGTTACTGTCTTTCCTGCCAGCCACTTGTTCTAATTAATCCTGCTTAGCTTTGCTCTAATCCATTTGAAGTTCGCTCTAGGCCAATTGATTTTTCTCATTCTGGATTGTTGCACACCATTCTCCATTATCATCCTGAACTTATGATACAACGATCACTGACTCCTAGGTGTTCCCCAGTTGAATCGTGATCCACTTGGCCCACATCATTTCCATGATCCAAGTCCAACACTGCATCCTTTCTTTGTAGATTGGAAATATCCTGCTGTGAGAGCCCTCCTGTATGCTGTGAGGAACACTTGCTCCTCACTGCCCTGAGCTCTGCCTGTATCCCAGTCTATATTTAGATAATTAAAGTCTCCCATTATAACTGCTCAACATTGTTGGCATCTTTCTGTAATTTCCCCTGTTTTTCTACATCCTTTCAACTAATTGATTATTTGTAGACTGTACCTAATTGTACCCCATTTGTTCTTTATTTCAAGCTAAATTGATCCTGTTAAATATATGTAAAATTGAATGAAACTTCCCGAGGTTTATCAATCTGCTGTCATAACCTTAGCAAACAATTGGCAGAATCAGCTATTTCTCTAGTGTTTCAGCCAGTTACTATCGAAAAGACACGCTAGAAAATCAGAGGGAAACCTGCTGAAATTCCAAGTCCTTGTCTTTTGATTTGGTATTACTGTTATACCCTGTAACTACATACTGTTTTATATCTGTTGATATTCAGTGAAATCAAAGAGTCTCACTGCAATGGGAATTGTAACAGTAACATTTGCTATTCTTAGTTCTTTCAAACAATTGCAGAGTCCTTTACTTTAAGAACTTCTGTTATTATTATCTCTGGAGATGTCACTGTAACCTCTCAGTTCGTCACAACAAGCACAGTTCAAAAACACACCAGCTAAACCTCAACAATACAGCATGTGACATGACTAATCCACAAGGGAATATTTACTCCTTTGGAACACAATTGTTACAGTTTTTGATAAAAAATAGGTTCTTGGATTAAACAGTTTCTCAGACACCTTTAAGATTCAACATTGTGAGTGGAATCTTCTCATTCTAGAGAAAGTACGAACAATAGCGGGAGGAGACATCTAATTGGGTGAGAGTCCAAAATTCTAATGATTGACTAGCAATGAAAGAGGAATTCTTCCAGAGGAACTTAAACAACATTGGAGAGGAGATGGTCTGTCTCTACAGGGGAACAGAAGTACCTCATGGGAGGAAGGTTTAATTGGAAAAGGGTGAGCAATGGCTAGGCAAGGATGTGGCACAGACTGGGATAAGAGCAAGTACTTTCTTGAGAAAGGGACAGTAGACATGGCAGCATCTTTCTGTCTTGTCCCGAGTCATTTGGGCTGATAGTGCTTGGACTGCTATAGAGAGAGCTGAATGTCAAGGGTGTTTGAGTCATTGAAAGTTTATTACTGGTTGGTAAGACTCTGTAGCTGAGCGTCTGGACACAAGTCAAAAAGGGCAACTGGCTATGGCTGGGTGCTGGTTGCAGGTTCCTGAATGAGGATTGAACATTTCTCCCTCTTGGGGAAAGATCATGAAAGGGAGTGCAAAATTCACCTCAAAAATGGATGGGATTAGAGTCAGAAGGTGCATCGTGACCTTGGTATTTCGGACATAGGGCTGGAAGTAGGGATACCAATAAACATAATGATGGGATCAGTGGAAATGGTGGTTGGGCGGGTGGGGGGGGGGGGGGGGGGGGAGCGGGGGGAGGGAGTTTAGTTTCAAGAGTAAAAAGGAAGACAGAAGTGACAAAGCAGTTAAAGGTTAATGGGTTGGGTGGAGTCTTTGCTCGGTGGGTGGAGGTTTTATATCGCCACCCTCTGGCCGCAGTCATCACCAATGGGGTGAAGTCTGGGAATTTTTTGGATTGGTAGGGGTAGTCGGTAAGGCTGTCCCTTTTCACCATTGTTGTTTACGTTGGTGATAGAGCCGCTGGCCGAGGCCATTCGTCATAACGTCCACATAACCGCTCCGGAAGTTGGATCAAGGGCACACAAGATTACACTGTATGCGGATGATGTCCTTTTGTTTTTATCAAACCCGATGATGTCCGTACCCCATTTGGTACAATGTTTCAATTCATTTGGGGCTACTTCAGGATATAAGATTAACTTTGCAAAATTGGAGGCTATGCCTTTGGGGAGCTTTAAGGAAGTGCCAGAAGTTGAAGGTGGCCCTAAGTTCCCTTTTAAGTGGTCACGGGCAGGATTCCGATACCTAGGCATTTTTATTACCCCCAAGCCTGATCTGTTATTTTGGACTAACTTTGCTCGCTTGCTTGACAATATTAGGTGAGATCTCCAGAGATGGGAGGCTCTTCCAATTTCATTGCTGGGCTGAATATCTCTCATCAAAATGAATGTTCTTCCTCTTTTGCTTTATCCCATGCGTATGCTCCCTATAATGTTTCCCAGGTCAACGCTGCAGAAGCTTATGGGGTGGTTAGGTTCCTTTGTCTGGCATCGTGGGTGGCCTCTCATCAAACTTATTAATTTGCAGTTGCCTCAAGGAGGGGGAGGAGTTGATTTCCCAGACATCAGGGCGGCACGGTGGCACAGTGGTTAGCACTGCTGCCTCACAGCGCCAGAGACCCGGGTTCAATTCCCGCCTCAGGCGACTGACTGTGTGGAGTTTGCACGTTCTCCCGTGTCTGCGTGGGTTTCCTCCGGGTGCTCCGCTTTCCTCCCACAGTCCAAAGATGTGCAGGGCAGGTGAATTGGCCATGCTAAATTGCCCGTAGTGTTAGGTAAGGGGTAGATGTCGATGTAGATGTAGGGGTATGGGGTGGGTTACGCTTCGGCGGGGCGGTGTGGACTTGTTGGGCCGAAGGGCCTGTTTCCACACTGTAAGTAATCTAATCTAATCTAATCTAATCTAAACATCAGAAGGTATCAATTGAGTTCCCTGCTCTCCTTTGTCTGCGATCGGGTGGGTAACAATCCAAACTCAATATGGCTGGATGTTGAGGCCTCCCAAGCAAAGTTCCCTCTTATTAACCTGTTGTTCATGGATAAGATGAGGACAGTTATGCACTACTGCCGGAACCCCATAGTCATTAGTACAGTCAAGGCATGGAGGGCGATGTGTCAGAGTGAGGGTTGTTTATCCAAGACTTCTCCACTTACACCTATAGTTGGCATACCAGGGTTCTGACCGGGGATGATGGACTCTCACTATGGGCAATGAGAGGAGTTTCTAGTTTGGGAGACTTGTTTGAGGGGGAGGTTATGATGTCTTTTGAGCAAATGAGCCGCAAATACGGGTTACCCAGCAGAGATCTTTTCTGTTTGTTTCAGGTTAGGGATTTCATCCAGAAGAAGGCTACGCTTAACACTAAGCCCTATAACTGGATTAGTGGTGCTGGAAGAGCACAGCAGTTCAGGCAGCATCCAACAAGCAGCGAAATCGACGTTTCGGGCAAAAGCCCTTCATCAGGAATAAAGGCAGTGAGCCTGAAGCGTGGAGAGATAAGCTAGAGGAGGGGGGGGGGGTGGTGGGGAGAAAGTAGCATAGAGTACAATGGATGAGTGGGGGAGGAGATGAAGGTGATAGGTCAAGGTGGAGTGGATAGGTGGAAAAGAAGATAGGCAGGTCGGACAAGTCCGGACAAGTCAAGGAGACAGTTACTGAGCTGGAAGTTTGAAACTAGGATGAGGTGGGGGAAGGGGAAATGAGAAAGCTGTTGAAGTCCACATTGATGCCCTGGGATTGAAGTGTTCCGAGGCGGAAGATGAGGCGTTCTTCCTCCAGGCGTCTGGTAGTGAGGGAGCGGCGGTGAAGGAGGCCCAGGACCTCCATGTCCTCGGCAGAGTGGGAGGGGGAGTTGAAATGTTGGGCCACGGGGCGGTTTGGTTGATTGGTGCGGGTGTCTCGGAGATGTTCCCTAAAGCGCTCTGCTATGAGGCGCCCAGTCTCCCCAATGTAGAGGAGACCGCATCGGGAGCAACGGATACAATAAATGATATTAGTGGATGTGCAGGTGAAACTTTGATGGATGTGGAAGGCTCCTTTAGGGCCTTGGATAGAGGTGAGGGAGGAGGTGTGGGCACAGGTTTTACAGTTCCTGCGGTGGCAGGGGAAAATGCCAGAATGGGAGGGTGGGTCGTAGGGGGGGGTGGACCTGACCAGGTAGTCACGGAGGGAATGTTCTTTGCGGAAGGCGGAAAGGGGTGGGGAGGGAAATATATCCCTGGTGGTGGGGTCTTTTTGGAGGTGGCGGAAATGTCGGCGGATGATTTGGTTGATGCGAAGGTTTGTAGGGTGGAAGGTGAGCACCAGGGGCATTCTATCCTTGTTACGGTTGGAGGGGTGGGGTCTGAGGGCGGAGGTGCGGGATGTGGACGAGATGCATTGGAGGGCATCTTTAACCACGTGGGAAGGGAAATTGCGGTCTCTAAAGAAGGAGGCCATCTGGTGTGTTCTATGGTGGAACTGGTCCTCCTGGGAGCAGATACGCGGAGGCGGAGAAATTGGGAAAACGGGATGGCATTTTTGCAAGAGATAGGGTGGGAAGAGGTGTAATCCAGGTAGCTATGGGAGTCGGTGGTTTGTAAAAAATGTCAGTGTCAAGTCGGTCGTCACTAATGGAGATGGAGAGGTCCAGGAAGGGGAGCGAGGTGTTTACCTACTAAGCCCTATAAGCCCGATACACAGAGGTTGTTGCTACGTTCCACAAGCACCCTTTTGGTTAATGCCCTCTATCACCTGCTGGGTGGCAGGGCCTGGCAGGATATTAACTCGTTATAACAAGCCTGGGAGCAAGAGCTAGCAGTGGAGATCTCTAGCCTGCTACTTTCGGTGTTTAGAATGCATGCATCTACTTTTAGGAAAGTGAACGAGTTGTTGCTTATTCTAAGCTAGGCCTCCTAGAAATAATTTCAAAGAGCATATTGACATAATGTCATTTATAAATGCCGTTGCCATGGTGAAACATGGGAGAACATATGGGAGTATACTTGAAAGATCTCAATCTGTAATAGGACATGCACTACGCAGTTAAAAGTTCTGCATAGGGCTCATCTGGCACCAGACTGTTTGGCAAAGTTTAAAAAAGGGGCATTTTCAGTGTGCCCCAAATTTAAAATAAGTGTAGGTAATCTTACTCATTGCTTCTGGACATGCTACAGGCTCCGTGTTTATTGGAGCGCTGACGCGGGAGAGATAGAACATAGAAGAACATAGAAAAATACAGCACAGAACAGGCCCTTCGGCCCACGATGTTGTGCCGAACTTTTATCCTAGATTAAGCACCCATCCATGTACCTATCCAAATGCCGCTTAAAGGTCGCCAATGATTCTGACTCTACCACTCCCACGGGCAGCGCATTCCATGCCCCCACCACTCTCTGGGTAAAGAACCCACCCCTGACATCTCCCCTATACCTTCCACCCTTCACCTTAAATTTATGTCCCCTTGTAACACTCTGTTGTACCCGGAGAAAAAGTTTCTGACTGTCTACTCTATCTATTCCTCTGATCATCTTATAAACCTCTATCAAGTCACCCCTCATCCTTCGCCGTTCCAACGAGAAAAGGCCGAGAACTCTCAACCTATCCTTGTACATCCTATTCTCCATTCCAGGCAACATCCTGGTAAATCTTCTCTGCACCCTCTCCAAAGCTTCCACATCTTTCCTAAAGTGAGGCGACCAGAACTGCACACAGTACTCCAAATGTGGCCTAACCAAAGTCCTGTACAGCTGCAACATCACTTCACGACTCTTGAATTCAATCCCTCTGCTAATGAACGATAATACACCATAGGCCTTCTTACAAACTCTATCCACCTGAGTGGCAACTTTCAAAGATCTATGTACATAGACCCCAAGATCCCTCTGTTCCTCCACCTGACTAAGAACCCTACCATTAACCCTGTATTCCGCATTCTTATTTGTTCTTCCAAAATGGACAACCTCACACTTGGCAGGGTTGAACTCCATCTGCCACTCCTGAGCCCAGCTCTGCATCATATCTAAGTCCCTTTGCAAACGACAAATGCCCTCCTCACTGTCCACAACTCCACCTTTCTTTGTATCATCTGCAAATTTACTGACCCACCCTTCGACTCCCTCATCCAAGTCATTAATAAAAATTACAAACAGCAGAGGACCCAGAACTGATCCCTGCGGAACTCTACTTGTAACTGGGCTCCAGGCTGAATATTTACCATCTACCACCACTCTCTGACTTCGACCGGTTAGCCAGTTTTCTATCCAATTGGCCAAATTTCCCTCTATCCCATGCCTCCTGACTTTCCGCATAAGCTTACCATGGGGAACCTTATCAAATGCCTTACTGAAATCCATGTACACTACATCCACTGCTCTACCCTCATCCACATGCTTGGTCACCTCCTCGAAGAATTCAAAAAGACTTGTAAGGCAAGACCTACCCTTCACAAATCCGTGCTGGCTGTCCCTAATCAAGCAGATAGGGAGGGTATTGAGGACTGAAGCCAAAGTAGACCAATATCTCTCCTCTTAGGTCTACCAAATTTACCATCTTTAGACGGGCATGGGAAGAAACTATTTAATATTCTTGCATACTGTGCACGGAAGAATATTCTGATGAATTGGGTGTCTGAGAACCTGCCGGGCTTGCTGGGATGGCAGAAATTACTTATGGAGCACATTCCCTTGGACTTTTTTACAAACATAGTGCACCACACAACAGATCGTTTTTATAAGACATGGGAGCCCTACTTGAGTTATTTGGAAATAGATCTGTCAGTTGTCTTAATTAGGGCGTTTGTTTAACGAGGATGGTTAGATTTGTCAAGCCCTGGGTCCTGGAGGTGGGGGGGGGGGGGGGGGGGGTCTCCTCAGTTAATATGGCTATGTATATAATGCTCCTGTTCCTTTGTTTGGGAGCTTTGCGCCAAACATAGCTGTTCTGTATTTTGTGGGTCTTTTTGTTTTTCTTTGCTTTTCTTTCTTTTTTTTGGTGTTGCTTTGCACAGTGTTAGGGTTTGTTTTGTATTAGAGGGTAGGTTAATAGTTAGGAGACAGTAGTTGTTTTGTAATTTGTGTTTTTTTCTTTTTATTATACTGATATTTGTTATTGATTGTATTTTTCAATGATTTTATCTGTTTGTAAAGTTAAAAAAATTTGCTAATAAATATATTTACCAATAAAAAGGAGGCAGCCAAATGATTCCACACTGGAGTTACAACAGGAGACAGAACAGAGACCGACTCCTCCAGCCTGCACTTGAGTTTACTGAGGGCTTCCAGCAGCTCTGTTAGGGACTTTGGATGTTATTGTTGGGCCAGCTGTGTGAGTGATGTGCTCACCAGATTGTGAGCCCAGTGGTAAACTAGATTATGCACTCTCTGAGTTGAGTGTCCCTATGTTCACAGAGGGTGGAGGGGAACACCATGCTGGTACATGTTCTGAGGTTGGGAACCTTCAGGGGTGGTGGAGTTGATGCTGGGGCTCGAGTAGGAGGTGGAGCTGGGAGGAGGCTCCCTCTAATTCTTTTCGTTTGTTGGCCAACTTCTAAAGTTGTCTGCATATCTGACAACAGTACACTGGAGACACCCTCACTCGCTTCCTTGAGAACCCAGTTTCTCCACCCAAGCAGCCACGGTCAGGTTTCTCCAATGCTAATTCTGCAGTCTCCTCCTGTACACAGTGAGGATGTGAATACCCAATATCCTTCTGCTGGGCTGGGAATATTCCCTATGGTTGTGGGCATTTTTGTCCTGCTGACAGACAAACAGAAGGATCGAACATTGGTATAGAGTCATAGAGTTGTAGAGCACGGAAACAGGCTCTTTGGTCCAACTCGTCCTTGCTGACCAGATATCCTAAATTAATCTAGTCCTGTTTGCCAGCACTTGGCCTATATCCTTCTATCTATACACCCATCCAGAAGCCTTTTAAATGTTGTAATTATACCAGCCTCCAGCACTTCGTCTGGCAGTTCATTCCATACATGCACCACTCTCTGTGTAAGTGCGTACACCATGAGTATGGATAGCCATGCCAGGTTCTGGGCTCTTCCCCATAAGTGATTAAGAAGCACTATCCTGCAACTGGTAAGACATTGATCACCCACCCAGTGCATACATTCTTTTGGTGCTGAGACTTGCACATAGGTGCCCTATCTCACCTTCCTCTATACTGTTATGGTTCCACTGGTTATCTCCGATGATTGTCAGTTTGCAGTGAGTGGAAGGTATAATTTACCTGCCCAGCATGCAGGAGATTGTTTATCATCTCCTTGTGTTTGCCTTTATTGATCAGTGCATTGAGTATAGGAGTTGTAACATCATGTTGTGGCTGTACAGGACATTGGTGAGGCCGCTTTTAGAATACCATGTTCAACTTGGATCTCCCCACAATAGGAAAGATGTTGTGAGACTTGAAAGAGCTTAGAAGAGATTTTCAAGGCTGTTGCCAGGGTTGGAGGGTTTAGGCTATAGGAAGAGGCTTAATAGGCTGGGGCTGTTTTGCTTTTGCCCGAAACGTCGCTTTCGAAGCTACTTGGATGTTGCCTGAACTGCTGTGCTCTTCCAGCACCACTAATCCAGAATGGGGCTGTTTTTTCCTGGAGCATTGGAGCCTATAATGAGCAGCACTGCAAGACAACGCCTGACTCTCCCCAAACTTAAGTGATCCATTTTCCGACCCAGTCAGCTGGAAGATTGTGCCATGTGGGGACAAGACAAATATAAGCAGCAAGAAGGGACATAGAAACATAAACAAGAAACAGTGACAAAGCTGTAGAAGAAATGGAAGAAATCATGAATTTTGATGTCAACTCCAGTGTCAGGAATAGATTCATTATGAAGATAATAAAGACTCTGGTCATAATGGATGGAATCTTACTGGAGTCTGAGTGAGTTCTGGCGAGAGGTTGGGGGTAGAAGCAGAAGTCAGGTGCAGTGAGATCCATCTTGTTTTTTTTTACAAGCGGTATGGTGAGATTCTCTCTAGGCAGTGATGTGATGGCAGTCAACAGAGAATAATATTTGTTAAATGCCTTTTAACACCACAACTCACTTCATTAGTATTCAGCCTCCCATCTTACAAAACACAACAAACAAGCTAAATATTGGGAAAACTTGGCCACAAAACCAGAATGGGTACCTGGTGGATACAGCTTGCCCCAAATGTACCCCATGATTGAAATTTGGACCCAATAATCCAGGACTTGCTCCAAGAGCACTGACCACACATATCTCACATCCGCGAACATCGATATCCAAGCTGTGCCAATCAGTAAGAAACCTTATGGAGCATCTCTGATCCCCTTACTGGACAACTTTTCATTTCAAGTTACATCACAAACTGCCCCAGCAGCTATCATTAAAATGCTGCTGCAAGGACATTGTGCACTCAGGGGCACACACTCAGCTCATGGATTGGGCAGGCTGTATTTCCAGAAGGCCTTACCACTCACACACTTTGCACTTACCTGGTTGCTCACAGGATCACTTGCATTGCCTGCCTTTTCATTTTTGCACATTTCCCCCTCAGCTAGAGATCCCAGAGCCATTGTACTGTTCTGAGGAAAGGTCATGGGAGCAGAAAAGTTAACTTTGACATCTCTTCACAGATGCTGCCAGATCTGCTGAGCTTTTCCAGCAATTTTTGTTTTTGTTTCTAGCTTACAGCATCTGCAGTTCTTTCAGTTTTTAATTTCATATTGCTGCTGTCTTGCTGTGCCATTTAGTACAGACACAAAGACAGGGAGCTTGTTCCTGTTGTCAGCCTCAGTCAAGTCAAGGGGATTGGCTTTCGCTCAGGGGTTCCTCTATTTTCAGCCCAGCGCTTCCAGATGAGGGTTGGGAAAGACATAACCAAAAACACCCGAAGTTGATTCCTGGCTTGTACCAGATTGAACTAGTGGGCTTGTACCAGCTTGTACTAGTGGGCAGCATGGTGGCACAGTGGTTAACACTGCTGCCTCAAAGCGCCAGAGACCTGGGTTCAATTCCCGCCTCAGACGACTGACTGTGTGGAGTTTGCACATTCTCCCCGTGTCTGTTGGTTTCCTCCCACAGTCCAAAAATGTGCAGGTTAGGTGAATTGGCCATGCTAAATTGCCTGTAGTGTTAGGTGAAGGGGTAAATGTAGGGGAATGGGTCTGGATGGTTGGTGGGTCAGTGTGGACTTGTTGGGCCGAAGGGCCTGTTTCCACACTGTAACTAATCTAAATCTCAAGGAGCTGAAAGGCCTACTTTTGTGGGCGACATGGTGGCACAGTGGTTAGCACTGCTGCCTCACAGCGCCAGAGACCCGGGTTCATTTCCCGCCTCAGGCGACTGACTGTGTGGAGTTTGCGCGTTCTCCCCGTGTCTGCGTGGGTTTCCTCCGGGTGTTCCGGTTTCCTCCCACAGTCCAAAGATGTGCAGGTCAGGTGAATTGGCCATCCTAAATTGCCCGTAGTGTTAGGTAAGGGGTAGATGTAAGGGTATGGGTGGGTTGCGCTTCGGTGGGGCGGTGTGGACTTGTTGGGCCGAAGGGCCTGTTTCCACACTGTATGTAATCTAATCTAATCTAATTGTGAAGCACGTGAACTGTGCAATGGGTCTCAGACTGTTGTAGATAAGAAGGAAATGGTCAGCCTGGATTCCATCTCACTTATTGACCCAAACTGGAGAATGTGTTTGTTATGGATAAGACCAAATCCCATCTTAATATATTAAGAAAATAGCCTAGACCTTAATTTTTTTCTTATTTTAAAGGTAAATGTAAGGCGTTCTGTTTCAGAGGCAATTTGATTTGTCAAAGTACATGGCTTGAAGCAAAACACATTTTATTCTTACCCGATAGTTGAAATACAAATAAAATAAAAATAAAAAGATTTAGCTTAACTGTAACTCTATTAAAATACTTAACAAAGTAATATGCATGTTAACTACTGCTGATTAGCTGTTCCAAAATAGTAACATCTTATGAACACACCCTTGTCAGAGGCAAATTCAATAAGATAGATTGTCTCACATGCAATTCTCCAGTCCAAGAAGAAAGTACAGCAAGCGAAAACTCTGAAAGAGAGAGAGAACTCAAGCGCTTTGCTGAGCAGGGAGGGATACACTGCAGCTTCTAAACCCCAACAGCTACTTAAAATTAAACTAAACTCCTGGTTCTGTGGGAGTTTGACTCTAGACCCTTCATGCTGCTTAGAGTCTTAGAGTCATAGAGATGTACAGCATGGAAACAGACCCTTTGGTCCAACTCGTCCATGCTATCCAGATATTCTATTGTTCCAACTTCTACAAATAGAACCAAAGGTAGATATACTGCTGGGCACAGAGCAGACAACTCAACTCCAGGTTTACGACACTTGCTTTAAAGAGAAACAGGACAGAACAATGAAAGGTCTGAGGAAGGGTCACTGGACCCAAAACGGTAATTCTGATTTCCCTCCACAGATGCTGCCAAACCTGCTGAGCTTTACTAGAAATTTCTGTCTTTTGTTTCTGATTTCCAGCATCCACAGTTCTTTCGGTTTTTATTTCAGACAGAACGACTCCCTCTTAAAGGCCCAACTTGTCAAACGGTTGATGGCACGTCTGTTACAAAATCACTCTCAGACCAATTCACCCCACAGCCAGTAGTTTGGTAGTTTTCAATTTTGTTCCACTCATACAAGAATTGTGAACAATACGGTACAGATATAAAGTACTTTGTAAAAGAGTCAAATAATGTGAGAAAATTTTGATTCACACACTGAAGTTTAGAATTCTCTAAATAAAAATCAAAAGAACTGTAGATGCTGAAACAGAAATCAGAAACAAAAACAAAAATTGCCCGAAAAGCTCAGCAGGTCTGGCAGCAAGTGTGGAGAGAAATCAGAGTTAATGTTTCGGCTCCTCAGTTCTGAGGAAAGGTCACTGGACCTGATACATTAACTCGAATTTCTCTCTGTGGACACTGCCAGAACAGCTGAGTTTTTCCAGTGATTTGTTTTTGTTGAGAATTCACTAGCTGGTTGTGTGGTGGAGGCAAGTTCAATCAAGCTATCCTTGAAAGCATGAGATGATTATTCAAACAGAAACAATGGGAAGCAACAGGACAATGACACGAAGCCATAACACTGATTTGGAGAGCCAGCAGGCTGAGCAGGCAAAAGTGAGGACTGCAGATACTGGAAAGCAGAGTCTAGATCAGTGTGGTGCTGGAAAAGCACAGCAGGTCAGGCAGCATCCAAGGAGCAGGAAGATCGACGTTTCGGGGAAAAGCCCTTCATCAGTAGGCTGAGCAGCCTCCTCTGCACAGTAACAATCTTGACATGTTGTTCTTATTGGCTGAGCAGAATGGCTAGTGACAGCTGTGGAACCTGATACCTGAAGAACTCAACTCTCATAAATATTCAGCACCTTAGGAAGAGAATGTGAGAGTGGTGAAAATATAACAATCGTGCAAAACTAAGAGGTAAGGGTATTGGTGAAATGATTTGCATGCAGTCTGTTCCTTCCCTTGGAAATGAGTTGAAATACATTCTCTGAGAACCATTGAGGAGCTTTCAAAAACCACCTCAAACCTTGATTAACAATAATAAAAACAAGCATATTGACAAACATTTCTCATGTAGGCTGATGAATGGTTCATTCAGAATTCCAGTTAAAAAAACAAACACAAAATTATAGTACATGTATTCCATAACAATAATTAATATTTTTCAATATGCTATTATATGTGGGAGGATTTTGGCAGTCATTGACTATTCTCTGCAGATTCTGAAAGTGCATTGCATCATCAGAAAAAAATGCCATAATTTAATCAGCGTATTGTATTCAATGTTAGTTTCACATTGCAGGAGTAAAAGCGACAATATTTGGGAGTGAATGGAAAGGAGTTTGGAGAATGGCTTTGTGTACGATGGGAGTAAAAGGGTCCATTGGAATTAATTAGAATAGAGAAGAATGAGTTTGGTCCTCTGGAACTTGGTGTATTGGAATGAATAGGAACTCAGATCTCTTGGAACCCTGTATAATGTGAGTTAATGGGAATAATGGGAATGAGTTGGTCGTTTGCAATTCTGATCTTGTCAGCAGTTGTGTATGTTTTGTGAAACAATTGTCTCATTTTGAGTCTCGAATTCTCCAAGGTGTAGGAACCTGATGAATATTTCAGATAATGCAAATCAATCAATAAATAAAACATTAGCATAATTAGCATTTTTAGCAATCAAGGGTTTATTCAGAAGATAATGAAATGATTTGCTTCCCAGAGGACTGGGTGATACAGTCATAGCTGCAACCCTTTAGGACCTGAGTTCACATCCAGCCCTGATGGAATGGAAAGAAAAAAGACTTGCATTTATCTATGTTTTGTGACTCAGGATATCCCATAGCATGGTTTAACCAATTAAGTGTTTTTGAAGAGTAGTTATTGCTGTAATGTAGAAAATGTGAAAGAAATACTCGTAAACTACAATGTGATAATGACCAGATAATAGACTAATCTTCTGATCAGTGTCAGACACGGTGTCCAATGCTGATCAGACAGAAAACCACCTCCGCCTCTGCCTCCGAGCTTACTTTCACAATCAGGACTCCCGCCCACCTTCCGATGACCCCTTCACCCACCTCCAACACACTGCATCTACCCGGACACCCCGTGCTGGCCTATTACCTGCCCTCGACCTCTTCATTTCCAACTGCCGCCGGGACATTAACCGCCTCAACCTGTCTACCCTCCCCCCCACTCCAATCTCTCACCCTCACAACGCGCAGACCTCCAATCCCTCTGCTCCAATCCTGACCTCACCATCAAGCCAGCAGATAAAGGGGCACAGTGGTAGTCTGGCACACTGACCTTTATACCGCTGAAGCCAAATGCCAACTCGAGGACACCTCTTCCAACCGCCCCCTCGACCATGACCCCACCCCCTATAACCAAACCATCATCTTCCAGACCATACAGAACCTCATCGCCTCAGGAGATCTCCCACCCACAACTTACAACCTCATAGTCTGGGAACCCCGCACTGCCCGGTTCTACCTCCTTCCCAAGATCCACAAGCCTGACCACCCTGGCCGACCCATTATCTTAGCATGCTCCTGCCCCACTGAACTCATTTCTACCTACCTCGACACTGTCCTATCTCCCCTAGTCCAGGAACCCCCCATATACGTTCAAGACACCACCCACGCCCTCCACCTCCTCCAAGACTTCCGCTTCCCTGCCCCCCAACACCTCATCTTCACCATGGATATCCAATCCCTCTACACCTCCATCCGCCATGACCAGGGCCTCAAAGCCCTCCTTTTCTTCCTCTCCCGACGTCCCCAACAGTACCCTTCCACTGGCATTCTCATTCGTTTGGCCGAACTGGTCCTCACCCTTAACAATTTCTCCTTCGAATCCTCCCACTGCCTCCAGACCAAAGGGGTAGCCATGGGCACACGTATGGGCCCCAGCTATGCCTGTCTCTTTGTTGGCTATGTAGAACAGTTAATCTTCCGTAATTACACCGGCACCACTCCCCACCTCTTCCTCCGCTACATTAATGACTGCATTGGCGCCACCTCGTGTTCCCGCGAGGAGGTTGAGCAATTCATCAACTTCACCAACACATTCCACCCTGACATTAAATTTACCTGGACCATCTCTGACACCTCCCTCCCCTCCCCTCTCCATCTCCATTAATGACGACCGACTTGACACTGACATTTTTTACAAACCCACCGACTCCCACAGCTACCTGGATTACACCTCATCCCACCCTACCTCTTGCAAAAATGCCATCCCGTATTCCCAATTCCTCCGCCTCTGCCATATCTGCTCCCAGGAGGACCAGTTCCACCACAGAACACACCAGATGGCCTCATTCTTTAGAGACTGCAATTTCCCTTCGTGGTTAAATATGCCCTCCAACGCATCTCGTCTACATCCCGCACCTCCGCCCTCAGACCCCACCCCTCCAACCGTAACAAGGACAGAACGTCCCTGGTGCTCACCTTCCACCCTACCAACCTTTGCATAAACCAAATCATCCACCGACATTTCCGCCATCTCCAAAAAGACCCCACCACCAGGGATATATTTCTCTCCCCACCCCTTTCTGCCTTCCGCAAAGATCGTTCCCTCCGTGACTACCTGGTCAGGTCCATGCTCCCCTACAACCCACCCTCCCATCCTGGCACCTTCCCCTGCCATCGCAGGAACTGTAAAACCTGCGCCCACACCTCCTCCCTCACCTGTATCCAAGGCCCTAAAGGAGCCTTCCACATCCATCAAAGTTTTACCTGCACATCCACTAATATCATTTATTGTATCCGTTGCTTTTGATGCGGCCTTCTCTACATTGGGGAGACTGGACGCCTCCTAGCAGAGCGCCTTAGGGAACATCTCCGGGACACCCGCACCAATCAACCACACCACCCTGTGGCCCAACATTTCAACTCCCCCTCCAACTCTGCCGAGGACATGGAGGTCTTGGGCCTCTTTCCCCAGACGCCTGGAGGAAGAAAGCCTCATCTTCCGCCTCGGAACACTTCAACGCCAGGGCATCAATGTGGACTTCACCAGTTTCCTCATTTCCCCTTCCCCCACCTCACCCCATTTCCAAACTTCCAGTTCAGCACTGTCCCCATGACTTGTCCTACCTGCCTATCTTCTTTTCCACCTATCCAATCCACCCCCCTCCCCCGCCCCTGACCTATCACCTTCATCCCCTCCCCCACTAACCTATTGTACTCTATGCTACTTTCTCCCCACCCCCATCCTCCTCTAGCTTATCTCTCCATGCTTCAGGCTCTCTGCCTTTATTCCTGATGAAGGGCTTTTGCCCGAAATGTCGATTTTACTGCTCCTCGGATGCTGCCTGAACTGCTGTGCTCTTCCAGCATCACTAATCCAGAATCTGGTTTCCAGCATCTGCAGTCATTGTTTTTACCTAGACAGAAAACAGTGTACTTACCTTAATTACAGTTAAAAGGACTAGCGTCCAGTGCAGGGACCACAGAACTCCCTCAGTCCATGCAGACAGAACAGTGAAGAGAATCAGTGTAGGAGACAAGCCCTATTGTCACAGATGGGAGTGCTTGGCAATGAGCCTGGACAGGTGTCAGATCTCACGGTGGGATAACACTTTGGTGACTGTGATCACAACTGCTTCACCTTTACCATAGCCTTGGAGAGTGAGGTGGGAGATTGACCCACCTATTCAACGTGGTGGTTGGGACAAGTTGGAAGGTATTGTCGAATTGGAGCTAGTTAGGCTGAGATGGCAGCTCAAAATGAAATTTAAAAAAGATAATCTTCTAACTACCTCGATACCTCACACTTTGAACACAGGAAAGGAAATTATGATGCTATCAGACAGGAGTTGGGAAGTACAGACTGGGAGCAATTGTTCCACAGAAAGGGCATAGCAGACAGGTGGAGACTGTTTAAGGAGCAGTTGTTGCGAGTGATGCACAAATTTGTTCCTCTGAGACAGGTAAGAAGGGGTAAGATTAAGGAGCCTTGGATGACGAGAACAGAGGAGCTTCTCGTCAAATGGAAGAAGGCAGCTTATGTAAGGTGGAGGAGCCAAGGATCTAGCACAGCTTTAGAGGATTACAGGCTTAGAAAGGAACTCAGAAATGGACTGAGGAGAGCCAGGAGGGGACACAAAAAGGGCTTGGCAAGAAGGAATAGGGAGAACCCAAAGGCGTTTTACTCATATGTGAGGAATAAGAGAATGATCAGGGAGAAGGTAGGGCCGATCAGGGATAGCAGGGGGAGCTTATGCGTGAAGCCCTAAATGAGTTTTTTGCTTTGGTTTTCACTAAGGAAAGGGACCTTGTTGTGATTGAGAACTTTGAGGAGCGTGGATACAGGCTTGATCAGATCAAGTTTCATGAAGATGATGTGCTGGAAATTTTGGAAAACATTAGGATTGATAAGTCCCCAGGGCCAGACCAGATTTTTCCTAGGCTGCTCCAGGAAGCAAGAAAGGAGGTTGCTCAGCCGCTGGCGAGGATCTTTGCCTCCTCACTCTCCTCGGGAGCCGTACTGGAGGATTGGAAGGAGACGAATGTTGTTCCACTTTTCAAGGACGGTAATAGGGAGATCCCTGGCAATTACAGACCAGTCAGTCTCACGTCTGTGGTCAGCAAAGTTGTGGAAAGAATTCTGAGGGATAGGATTTATGACTATTTGGCAAAGCATAACGTGATTAAAAGCAGTCAGCATGACTTTGTGAGGGGCAGGCCATGCCTCACAAATCTTATTGAGTTCTTTGAGGATGTGACAAGACAGGTTGATGAAGGTTGAGCAGTGGATGTGGTGTATATGAACTTTATGAAGGCATTTGATAAGGTTCCCCATGATAGTCTCATTCATAAAGTCAGGAAGTATGGGATACAGGGAGATTTGGCTATCTGGATTCAGAATTGATTGGCTGACAGAAGGCAGAGAATGGTTGTAGATGGAAAGGATTCTGCCTGGAGGTCAGTGTTGAGTGGGGTCCCGCAGGGGTCTGTTCTTGGGCCTCTGCTCTTTGTATAAATGACTTGGATGAGGGGGTTGAGGGCTGGGTTAGTAAATTTGCAGATGACACAAAGGTTGGCGATGCCATCGATAGTATAGAGGGCTACTGCAGGCTGCAGCGCAACTTAGACAAGATGCAGAGCTGGGCTGAGAAATGGCAGATAGAGTTCAACCTGGATAAATGCGAAGTGATGCGTTTTGGAAGGTCGAACTCGAATGCTGAATATAGGATTAAAGACAGGATTCTTGGCAGTGTGGCGGAACAGAGGGATCTGGGTGTGCAAGTCCAAAGATCCCTCAATGTTGCCACCCAAGTGCGTTTGGTTGTTAAGAAAGCATATGGTATTTTGGCTTTCATTAACAAGGGGATTAAGTTTAAGAGCTGCGAGGTTTTGCTACAGCTCTACAAGTCCCTGGTGAGACCACACTTGGAATATTGTGTCCAGTTCTGGTCGCCCTACTATAGGAAAGATACAGAGGCTTTGGAGAGGGGGTGAAAAGAAGGTTTACCAGGATGCTGCCTGGACTGGAGAGCTTGCCTTATGAAGAAAGGTTGAATAAGCTCAGACTTTTCTCTCTGGAGAGAAGGAGGAAGAGAGGAGACCTGATTGAGGTGTACAAAATAATGAGAGGAATAGATAGAGTCAATAGCCAGAGACTTTTCCCCAGGGCAGGATTGACTGGTATGAGGGGTCATAGTTTTAAGATATTAGGAGGAAGGTATAAAGGAGACATAGGTAGGTTCTTTACACAGAGAGTTGTGAATCATGGAATGGGTTGCCAGCGGTGGTGGTGGAAGCGAAGTCATTAGGGACATATAAGTGACTGCTAGACATGCACATGGATAGCAGTGAGTTGAGGGGCGCATAGGTTAAGTTATTATATTTTACATTAGGATTAAACCTCGGAACAACATTGTGGGCCAAAGGGCCTGTTCTGTGCTGTACTATTCTAGAACATACTTTTCTATGTTCTATGTTCTAAACCTGTTGGACTATACCCTGGTGTTGAGTGATTTTTAACTTTGTCCACCTCGGTCCAACACCGGCCTCTCCACATAATAACTTTGAGCGCAGGAATAGTAGGAAGAACAGGTTAATGGATGGCTGGACAAATGGTGGAGGAAAGAGGACTTTTAGAGGCTTAAGATCCTGACAGCAATTCTGTGGCAGGAGGGGTCTGCTCACAGTGGATGGGTTCAACTGTAACAGAACTGGGACCGATGTCCCCTGGGAAAGTACAGGGGTTATAGAAAGAGAATACAAATGGACAAAGAGAGAGTATGAGAATTAGAATTAATGACTGAAAAGAAAAAAAAATCTAAAATATCTTATAAGAAAAATAAAGAATAAAGAGGAGGTACATGCAAGGTGGCAATCCTCAAATTGAGAAGTGACCCATCCAATTGGGTTTATTAGCAGCGCTAAAGGGAGTAAGAGTATAAATTGCAGAGGATCTGGACACAATCTTGCTTCTTCTGGAATATATGGAAAATGGCAGAGGAATTAAAAAAAAGAGGTAGAATTTAGCCTGGAAAATACAGGCCAGTCAATTAAATGTTGAGAGGGCAAAATGTTCAGAGACACAAAGCTGGAACAAAATTAATTGATATTTATTGAAGTATGGGCTAATGAATTTCAGGACAAACTAGGCCACAGGAGACAGCCATTCCCCGAACCTGAAATAGTTGATATTTTATTTCCTGTTACTTTGTCTTCCCTACGTCAAATTGTATTAGCACAAACCACCATGAGGTGCATAATATCCTTTGCATCATCTTCTTCTTTCTCCTCATCCAAGTGTTTTTTTATTCACAGTCGAACATGACGGAGAAACAGGGGAAGAGTTATTTAGTCACCAGCACATTTCCTCACTTATGCTAGACGTGACCTGGATTTCTTGTCATAATATTTCACCACCACCTTCTGAAGGGCAATTAAGGTGGGCAATACATGCTGGCCCAGCCAGTGATGCCCACAGCACACAAGTGAATTTTAAAAATGCACCAAAACTCTCTAGTTTGCCTTAAAATGGAAAGAGCTTCCAGCTCAAGATGAACAAGTTTCAGCTCAAGCAATTGTCATTCCCGATGAAGGGCTTATGCCCGAAACCTCGATTCTCCTGCTCCTCAGACACTGCCTGACCGGCTGTGCTTTTCCAGCTCCACACTCTCGACTCTCAAGCAATCCCTGTCAAGGTTCCTGCTGAACAAGAATTGCCCTCGATGCTGAAAAGTCCCTGTCTCAGTGTCGACTATTATACATGCAGTACACACCAAGAGAAAAAGACAGTCGTGTGCGATTGTGTGACACTATTGTATCTCAGTGTTAGTTCCTCTCCATGCACAGCACATACAAGATAAAAAGAAACAAACAGTCTGTTCCCAACTGGTACTGTATGGCCCTTGCAATGTGTCTGTCAGACCTCGTACAATACAGCTGGTAACACGAAACTATGTGCCTTGTTGTGTATGTACATTATAAAATAGATCAACTTATTATGACAACTGATATTGGGACAGTGTTTATTGTAATGTAAGTCACTATCTTCTTAAGAAGGCACAGAAAACAATAAAATAAACCCAAAAAAACTGAAAACCAATTGAAGAGCTAAGTAATTTTAATACAACAAAAGGGTTGAAATGATTGATTTGTCTGGTGTAATACAATAGGATGAAAAATCAATAATTGCAATTCCTTGATAAGTTTTCAGTTTACTTTTCTAAGGATGCGATGTGTTGATCTAAACTAAAAATTTGAATCCCGAAGCCTGAGAATTCCCTTGATGTTTAGGTGAGATTCATGTTCCAGGAGGACCCTGCGACTTTAACAGCAATAGGAGAGATCTGTGAGCATCACATTAAAAATTTAAGAGCTCCTTGAAGGCATCCTGTCAAAGTCAGCCACCAGATTCTGCAAAGAAAACAGTTTTCTTTTGAAGAGTTTAAAATATGAAGTTAGAATCAATGGGAATGATTCATTGACAAAGTTGGAGCTTCTCATGGGTGTGTTCTCACTTCCTGAGCAGAGCCCAGTCTCACAGGTTCGAATTTTATGGAGCCAACAATTGCAGAAAATGCGGTGTGTGGATAACCTAATGATGCTGGCTTGCCAACAGCAGGCTGAGAAACAGTGAGAAAGTCAGTGGTGTGTTTGCAGTGTGTCAAAAATGATGCTGGCCTAGGGTGGGTTTGCACTGGAATGAATGAGTGTACGGCATAAATCTTACTTTCAATGTAGGAAGAAAGCAAAAGAGAGGAAGTGGAAGTGGTCACAGCTGCAGGTAAGACAACGAGAATAATAAACTGTTGGCTCACTGGAATCCACAATGTGTGCATGTACTTGTGTTTTTGTGTTTGTATGTTCATGATTGCATGTGTATATTTGTCTATGTGTGTATGTATTTTGCACAGATAAATAAATACGTATATGGTGGGTTTTTGTGTGTGCATTTTATGTCTGTATGTTTGCAGTTATGCTGTATTTATACTTGTACCTCTGTTATATTTGAGTTATAGAGTCATAGAGTCATAGAGATGTACAGCATGGAAACAGACCCTTCGGTCCAACCTGTCCATGCTGACCAGATATCCCAACCCAATCTAGTCCCACCTCCCAGCACCCGGCCCATATCCCTCCAAACCCTTCCTATTCATATACCCATCCAAATGCCTCTTAAATGTTGCAATTGTACCAGCCTCCACCACTTCCTCTGGCAGCTCATTCCATACATGTACCACCCTCTGCGTGAAAAAGTTGCCCCTTAGGTCTCTTTTATATCTTTCCCCCCTCACCCTAAACCTATGCCCTCTAGTTTTGGATCCCCGACCCCAGGGAAAAGACTTTGCCTATTTATCCTATCCATGCCCCTCATAATTTTGTAAACTTCTATAAGGTCACCCCTCAGCCTCCGACACTCCAGGGAAAACAGCCCCAGCCTGTTTGTACATTTCATATGCTTGTGAATGCTTAAATTCATGATTGTGTTTTTATGTACGCGTGATTGTACAATAGCAGTCACTTATTCTTATATGTTGCTTTAAGATAATAAAAAGTCCTCAGTGCTTCAGAAACATGTGATAAAGACAGGCGTAGAGGTGGAGAGACTTGGAAAGGAAATGCTGGAGTTTAGGGCCCTTGCAACTGAAGGCATAACCAGCAGGGGGCAGAGCAACTAAAATTGGATGCTCAGAGGCCAAAATCAGATAAGCCCAGACACCTCGGATGAATTTGGGAATTTTTACAGAATGGGAAGCCAAGGCCAAAACAGGGATTTGAAAAATAGAATGAGAATTTTAAGATCGAGGCATTAAGAAAAAATATGAGCAAATTTAAGTGTCTATCAACAATCAACCAATGCAACAAAATTCACCAGTGCTGACCTTTCTGCCAGAGAAACTCAAGGTATCAGATTCACGTGATAGATCAGCAAATTGGAAAGCACAATGGCTAAGATTATGAATTGCTTCTGCATCGCACACTAAATCAATTACAGAACAATTTTGTATACTTCTCTGCTAGTGGGAAGAACATCTGATCACGCGTTAAAAAGACAACAGACCAATGTGAAACAAATTATATTTAATAACTTCCTACCAGCTAGTGATCAATGTAAGACACTGCTGAGATTGCACTTCAATATCAGATACCTACTCTCAGGAGAGGCTGTAGATAGGTTCATTAGCAACCAGAATGTTTTATCTGGACCATGCGCTATGAGAATTTGCAACAAGAATGTACTTGAGACTGTGTTATCATTCGTCTTTCAGATAAAGCAGTCCCTGAACTTCTTCAAACAAAAGATGATCTAATTCGAAATCAAGTTGTCCAAACAGCAGCACACACAGAAACTAGAAAAGTGTTCAAATACCATTTTAAAGCAAAAAATTACATTTAATGCACAACATTTTACAGATTATTGACCACTTAAAGTACAATAGAGCATTTGACCAGAGACGACAAATCTCTTATCTGAAAAAACACTACCATACATAACAACTTCAATGCAAGACCCTTGAGCAAGTCTTACCAATTCAGGGCATGTGGTCAGGCTGCCAGATCAGTTAAATGCTGATCTCACAGAAGCCAGCAGAGAAAAAGAACGCTTGCCAACTTTACCTAAGTGATTCTAGGCCTTGTCATAGACTTTACTAACTTACCTAGTGCCACAGCTGGATCAAATCAAAGACTCAGAAAGGAGTGGAAGATATATTAAAAAATACGGTAAGCATTTTGAAAAGTAGTGAAAAGTCACCAAAAGTTGGCTTTTGTCCAACTAGACAGTGTCTAGTCGAAAAGTGTGGTGCTGGAAAAGCACAGCAAGTCAGGCAGTATCCGAGGAACAGGAGAGTTGACATTTCAGGCATAAGTGCCTCATTGGGATTGGGGTGGTTGGGGTGGAGGGGAGGCTGAGTGATATCCATTTACCTACCCACATATCCACTCCACCCTCCCCTCTGACCTATCACTATCACCCCCCCCCCCCCCCACTCCCGCCTCCACCTGCATCTATCTATCACCTTCCCAGCTACCTTCCCACCAGCCCCACCCCCACGGTCCTATTAATCTCTCAGCCCTCTTCTTCCCCCAACCCCATTACATTCCTGATGAAGGGCTTATGCCTGAAACGTCGATTCTCCTGCTCCTTGGATGCTGCCTGACCTGCTGTGCTTTTCCAATGCCGCACGCCGCACTTTTCGACTCTAACTCTCCAGCATCTGGAGACCTCGCTTTCTCCTGGACACACAGTGTCTCGTCCATTGCTGTCAATTTAAGCTACATGTAGTTACAGGAAGTGGGCTTTAACCTATAAAGGAGAAGGATCAGATACTGCTGCTCAAGCCCAATTTAAACTGGAATGCAAAATGGAAGTGCAACCACCTCAAGGGTTGATTTGCATCTGCTCCCAATGGTGGGCTGTGACAGTGATCAGCAGCACTCATCAGAATTGGACAGATCTGCTTTACTAGGTGTCCATTTAAGAGCTGTTTTGTAGCGTTGCTGCTGCTGCTGCCATTTTGGTTACAATGGAGCACCACCACTCAGCCTGCCACAGGACAGGGGTGTCTGCCAGCCAGCCTCATGGAGTGGCCTCCCTGCCTGACACAAACTGGGCTGGGCAGTGGGGGCATCACTGAATCTGCAGGGCTTGTGGCCTGAAGGGGAGACAGTGGGCAGGGAAAGCACTCCCCGTGGCTCCAGTGATCACATTGCAAGAGAGTTTGCCCTGGGTGGGTATGCCCTCAGCAATGATGAGTTTTAATTCTCACTTTCGTTCCTGGGGTTCCATTTCCATTCTGAAACATTCCTGAGGTTCAACCTGCCTCAGCAGTGGCCATTTCTCCCATTTTCTTGATTAGATGCTGGGCTCGGAGGGGGCCAATTTGGAGACAGCCTGCAGTAAAATCAATGAGCAGAATCGGCTACTGATATGTACAGACCTGGGATCTACCTCTCGTCCCGACATCAGAGTCCTGCAGCAGATTGGACAATTCAACCTCCCTTGCTCTCTCTCTCTCTCTTTCTCCATTGCCCCGACCCCCGTCACTAATGCATTTTCTCTGCAATATAAATCAAAATGTGTTAATTCAGAATATCTTCTTTTTTCATGGTTTATAGCACATCTCTGTTGCAAAGTAACTAGAAAAGAAAGCCTGCAGCTTGCCAATAATAATGTGCTGGTATATATTTACTTTTCACTTATTGATACCTTATGATAGAAGATGCCTAGGAGGTATACTTTGGAATTGTCTATCAGTAACAAATAACTAATGCAAAATGCAACCCACCAGAACAACTCAGAACATACTGTGCCAGAACTAGAACAATTATTTTGCAACCTCACTTTTTGCTGGAGTGGGTGTATTAACCTTCCCCTTGCCAGAGTCGAGTAATTAAAATACCACTCAGGTTTAGATGGAGAGAAATTTGTTAAGTGTGTACAGGAAAATTTTCTGATTCAGTATCTGGGTATAGAGAAGGTGTAAAATTTGACCTGCTCTTGCAAATTAAGGCAGGGCAGGTGACTGAGGTTTGGTAGATGAGGTGGCAGATGGAGTTTAAATTAGATAAATGTGAGGTGCTGCATTTTGGAAAAGCAAATCAGGGCAGGACTTATACACTTAATGGTAGGGTCCTAGGGAGTGTTGCTGAACAAAGAGACCTTGGAGTGAAGGTTCAGAGCTCCTTGAAAATGGAGTCGCAGGTAGATAGGATAATGAAGAAGGCATGCTTTCCTTTATTGGTCAGAGTATTGAATACAGGCGTTGGGAGGTCATGTTATGGCTGTACAGGATGTTGTGAAACTTGAAAGGGTTCAGAAAAGATTTACAAGGATGTTGCCAGGGTTGGAGGATTTGAGCTATAGGGAGAGGCTGAACAGGCTGGGGCTATTTTCCTGGAAGGTCGAAGGCTGAGGGGTGATCTTATAGAGGATTATAAAATCATGAGGGGCATGGATAGGATAAATAGACAGAGTCTTTTCCCTGGGATGGGGGGAGTCCAGAACTAGAGGGGATAGGCTTAGGGTGAGAGGGGAAAGAGACCTAAGGGGCAACTTTTTCACACAGAGGATGGTTTGTGTGGGGAATGGGCTGCCAGAGGAAGTGGTGGAGGCTGGTACAGTTGCAACATTTAAAGGCATTTGGATGGGTATATGAATAGGAAGGGTTTGAAGGGATACGGGCCATGTACTGGCAAATGGGACTAGATTAGTTTAGGATATCTGGTCAGTACGGACACGTTGTACCAAATGGTCTTTTTCCATGCTGTACATCTTGGTGATTTTGTGACTCTATCATTCTTCCTCTTTTCTAGTTAAAAATAAAGTTGGGTTTATCATCATGACAGCTGGCAATGCTGGGGACAGTATACTTCACAGAACATTCCTGCACAAGGGGGACCTATTAAATCCGTTCACGCATTGTTCTACACTTTACTCTCTAGTGGAAGAGATGTCCACAGCCAGCATCTTACAGCTTTTATTGCATCTTTAAACAATTTTCATTGTTAAATAAATTTTTTTTTTAGCTTAAATCACTTATTTAATTTAAACCTTCTTTCACTTAAACAGGTCTCAATCTGATTAATGTTGTTGCCGGTTCCAGGTGATTTTAAATAGTGCCCCAGTTTTGAAGATTTGTTCTGCAAAATAATAATACCATTGATTACAAAATCAATAATGCTCATTTTCAAGATACTTTCCTCAATCCTGTCTTTCCTCATATTTACTGATAAGAATAGATTCTACGCTTCATCTTAGCCAATAGACCAGAAAATGATCAAACGTTATTTTTTTAATCAATCAGTTTGGGCACTTTATGACAACTCCATAGTCATCAGCTGCTGAGGTGAGACTTTAATTCAGACCTTCTGGCTCAGAGATAGGGACACTACCACTGAACCAGAAAACTTTTTTTTGAAAAAGACATGCTCTAGTCTTTACCTTTAGGCGACCATCTCTGCAGCTACTATTAATCTGGACCCAGTCAGTCAGTGAAGCAAAAACCAAAACCCCATTCTTTGAGGATTGGTTCCACTTATTTAATCAATCTTTCTATTGCAAAATGTCATGGCAGGTTTGATGTAAGACTAGACCACCTGTCTCAGAGGTAGGGACATGACCACTGCGCCACAATATGTTTTCATCTTTCAAGATATTTTTAATCAAACTGCTCTGGGATTTGAGTCAATGCCTCCTGGCTCAAAGGGAGGTACACTACAACTGCACCACATGAGCGTCATATGTGCTTTCAAAATTCAATCATACCATGTCCATCCCATGTATATCTTTAACAACATAATCAACCATGATCATAATGGGATGGGCCAACCCAAAACCTACAGCACTGCTGCTGAAATGCCAACGGAGAAGGGCAACTCTCCTACTGCACTGTTTGATCGTAAACCCCTTCCCCTCACCCACTTACTAGCTCATTCCCAGGGATAGGATGGTCGTGTTCCAGGCACTATCTCGAAAAGTCAACCCACATTTTTACAGCTTTATTCATTGCATTGCCAGCTTAAAGGCCCAAACCTGAACATCAACAGTTATAATCCCACATGAAGGCGTCTTTCCTTTCGATATTCCTATTTATAAACTATCTAATTTCACCTTTCAGTCGGTATGCACCTGTGTCCTTCTTTCCTGGACGATTTATATCTGCAGAATCACAGAATGGATTCAGTACAGAAGAAAACCATTTGGCCCACTGTGTCTGTGTTGGGTCTTGGAAGGGGCAATTTAATAAATTCCAACCTTCAGCTTGAGTATATCTACAATCTCAGCATTCAGCTTGGGTGGATCTACAATTCCAGCATTCAACTTGGGTAGATCTACCATACCAACCTTCAGCTTGGGTGGATCTACCTTCCCCCACATACACCTTGGGTAGATCTACAATCCCAGCCTTCAGCTTGGGTAGCTCTACAATCCCAGCCTTCAGCTTGGGTAGATCTATAATCCCTATATCCACCTTGGGTAGATCTACGATCCCAGTGCCTATTTTAAGTAAATTTATAATTGTCGCCTTCATAATGTAGCCTATTATCCCATTTCTTAAATAACCATGTCGAAGGGGAACCCAAGCTTCCGATGTGCTTGCTTGTGCAATGTGTGCTGTACCCCACAGCCGAGAACTGACTGGATATTTCATCGATTAGATTGTGACACATGCTCTGTCTCACTTTTCATACATTACCCCCTCCTTATAGTTGTGTCATCTACTAAATGAAAAATCGAAAAAGTTATTATTGGCAATGAAGTAATGGATGGTTGAATAAATCCTTTCAGTCACCAAGAACACATGATTTTTTTCACCATCGCTGACTGAGGTCAGAGCTGATTTTTGAATGGGATGTGCTAAGTCAACTTTTTCCCCGGGTACAACAGAGTGTTACAAGGGGACATAAATTTAAGGTGAAGGGTGGAAGGTATAGGGGAGATGTCAGGGGTGGGTTCTTTACCCAGAGAGTGGTGGGGGCATGGAATGCGCTGCCCGAGGGAGTGGTAGAGTCAGATTCATTGGCGACCTTTAAGCGGCATTTGGATAGGTACATGGATGGGTGCTTAATCTAGGATAGAAGTTCGGCACAACATCGTGGGCCGAAGGGCCTGTTCTGTGCTGTATTGTTCTATGTTCTATGTTCTATGTTCTATATGGTGGACCATCCATGTGGGACACAGCTACCAGGCAGTATATTTTAAAAAGTAGTATACATATTATTGTTGATGTCAGTGAAAAATGTCAGTACTGGAGCATGGAGTACTCTTCCCACATTTGGACAGTTGTAAGTAACAGATGAAGAGTATAGAGTAAAGAAAGAACACTTTGTATTTATCAAGTGTGTTATAATGCTTCCCACAGATGTCCCAAAATGCTTCAATTTAGTCACCAACTTTGAAGTGTAGTCATTGTATCATACAGCTAAATGCAAGAACCATTTTACTTACAAAAAAATTTAGAAATAGCTGGGGTGAATATTACTTTTTTTTGGCTAAGTCTGAGTTATGTTGAGGTTTTGGAGGGGTTTTTGTAACGATGCCACATGAGTTTCCTTACCAAACATATCACATTAATTACCTCCAGTACCCCAATGATGTCTGTCACGTCCACTTTCTCCTCCATATTACCACAGGCTGTTTCCGGAACAAATTGGCATTCAGCCGATATCTATGGAAGGTCAAGCATCCTCTCACATCCATGCCATCTTTAAAAGACCCTATGCAGTTGAAGGAGCACCGGCATTCTGAAGCATCTCTGCTCATCGAATGACAGAATGGGAACACGACAGAGAAGGGGAAGGTGCCACTGTGATTTTCTGAAAGGGATGTGGAGCTCCTGGTGGACGGGATAGTGCAAAGGAAAGGAGTCCTCTTCCCAGAGGACTGGTCAGAAATCGCCTCCTGGGTTAGTGCCACGCTACAATGCAGAGGAACAGTCAACAGTGCCACAAGAAGGTCAATGCTGCTGCACCAAGGTAAGTGCCACAATCTTCTCTCTGCCACCTCACATACTGTCCATGCCCATTGCCCATGCAGCACCTCCCAGCAAGGATCATGCTCTACCACTCACGACTGCATGCAACACCTTCCCTCTCTTGGTCTTACCTCCACCTCCAACCACCCCCGTTTGAACCAACCTCCCAACCCACAGCGCACTCTCCACACTGCTTCCTCAGTCCCTCGGGACACCTCACCAGCTTCCCCCCACATGCACCAGAACTAACAGCTGTGCCACCTGTTCTCTCACTCATTGCCCCTTTGGATGTTGCAGGAGAAGGCAACTTTAACAGGGAAGAGCAAGGATGTGTGGGTGGAGATAAAGTCCAACATTCAACCCTTCACATTCCAGGAGGAGACAATCCCACAAGGATAGCCCCTGCATGCACACAGAGATAGCTGTGTCCTGAAAGAGGAATAGGTACCACTCTGCAAGTGGCTGCCGCTTTCACACTAACCACATTCTCAGTCTCATTCATTACATCCCACTTTGAACTACTGCCTCTCTCTGGGTGTGGAAGGTACGGACAGCCTCCCCACAACAGCTGCATGGAAATGCCCAGTCCCTGCAGAAATCACGTCCTTCATCCCTGAGGCCGACAGTTTGAGGCCTCAGAGGAAGCTTCGGCTTCAGAGATGGACATCTCTGTCAGACACTAGGCTTCGAGAGAGTGGGAGCATAATCTGGTGAGTATCTGACTGTAATAGCTCCTCAGCTGGCCAGGGAAGAAATGGCCCATTCCAGAGGCACTCAGAGGACTGGTCAGACCAGGCACCAGGCAGGAATGCCCTGCAAACCAAGCCTGTGCTTCCAGAGCTCCTGGAGGGTATCGTAAAGATGGCAGGATGGCTACTGGGTTTGACAGGTGCCTGTGGAGGAAGTGAGGACTGCAGATGCTGGAGAGTCAGAGTCGAAAACGGTGGCACTGGAAAAACACAGCTGGTCAGGCAGCATCCGAGGAGCAGGACAGTCAACATTTTGGGCATAAGCCCCTCATTGGGTCCCTCTTCAGTTGAATGAGCACCGGCATTCTGAAACAGCTCTGCTTATTGAAGGACAGAGCGGGAATACGGCAGAGAAGGGGAAGATGTCACTGTGATACTCTGAAATGGATGTGGAGCTCCTGATGGATGGGGTATGCAAAGAAGAGGAGTCCTCTTCCCAGAGGATTTATGCCCGAAACATCAACTCTCCTGCTCCTTGGATGCTGCCTGACCTGCTGTGGCTTGACAGAGGCCAGTGCCCATGGGTTGGGATGGACCCTGCCCTGGTCTGTGGTTTGATCATAGGGAACATGAGGCCTGGTTGGAGCGAGCAGTGAGCAGAATCCAGCTGGTACCTGCTCTGGTTTCCCCGTCAAAGTTTCCTGAGGTTGAGCTAATTTGCCACGTTTTTTTAAGATGGGAGGGTGAACAATAATCGAGGCGTTTAATTGGCAACTCCCACTGGTCCATAAGAAACTCACCATGACGTTGTGAAAAGCACAAAAGATGGAGCGGGATGCTCCAGAAATTAAGATGGGTGTCGCCAGGCTCCTCTTCTGATTCTGTCATACTAAGGCCAAAACCAGGCCAACGTCTTACAGTTCTTCAAATTTTACCAGGTGACCTTTCACAACCACTTGAACCAGTGGGTCAGGCCTCACTCTGCTATCTTATCCAATGGACAACTCCTCTGATAATACTGAAGACCTGATGCAGAGTCCCTCCCTTGTCACTTCAGTGGGGTATTTGGGTAGAGAACGGGTAGTGGAGTCCTTTCCTGCTGTACTGTGGCTGAGCCTGAGCTACCGTTGTGAACACAGCAGAACGCTGTAGCTTATTTTGTTTAATTATTAATTTATTTTTATTGCCTTGCATGAATTATCCCAACCTTGGCAGCAAAAGCGTCTCTCAATTCTCGTAAGGGGCCAATATTTTATTCACAAGAGCTTGCATCTCACAGACTCTAGAACCACTTAACAAAAATAAATGATTGAAACGAAACCAATTCTGAAAAATTCTTTCACAAACAGTAAGCACAGGCTACGCTTAATGCTCCAGAAATATTTTGACATGCTCACAGCCTTGTCGCGAGATATCCAGCTGTACCTTGATAAGTAGATGTATTTTTTTGTTTTCCACAGTTTGCCACCTGCCGTGCAGAATCAAATTGCTTTGCCAGCAGAGATAATGTCACAGAAAACTCCATGCCAGTCATAGCTCTCAGTTATCTTTCATTAACTCCTTGAGTGCCGACTGGCAGGCCACAAAGAGATGCACATTGCAAAGAAAGAAATGATCCCTTCCCTATTCACCGGCAGGGATGACATCACAGTCTGAGACATCAAGTCCAGAAAAGTCTAAGTCTGTGATGTCATCTCTGCTGGTGAATGGGTAAGGGATCATTTCTTTCTCAGCAATGCACAGCTCTTTGTCCAGCACTATAATCTCTAAGACAGCTGTGGACATTAAGCAGCTCCTATGGCACCATTGGAATAAGAGAAGTGGCTTCAGTCAGAGCCCCACTGGCATTTCTCTCTCAATATCAACCAAAATCAACAAAGGAACACAAACAAGCTTCTTGTCCTATTGCTATTATCGATCCTAGTTCCTACAATATAGGCATATTTGTCTCTGCTATCACTGTGTGAAGTCCATTGACATGTTTAACAGGATCAGGTCCCAAATAAATATAAATGTGATCATAATTGTTTATCATCTCAAAAATCAGATGAATGAGACACATACAATGTGTTAATTAGATGATTAGCTAATACTTAACCTTCCTCTTTACTGGGAGATGTGTTCATTGCTGGAGTAAGGGTCAAACCTTGCAGCAAAACCTCAATACGTTTACTTGCTCCACTTGCCATCATTTCATATTATTAATTGGGCAGCTTAGTGGTTAGTACTGCTGCCTCACAGCACCAGGGACCTTGATTCGATTCGATTCCACCCTTGAGTGACTGACTGTGTGGAGTTTGCATGTTCTCCTGTGTCTGTGTGGGTTTCCTCCCACAGTCCAAGGATGTGAAGGTTAGGGTGGAATGGCCATTCTAAATTGCTCATAGTGTCCTGGGATGTGCTTGCTAGATGAATTAGCCATGAGAAATGCAAGGTTACAGGGATAGAGTAGGGAGGGTTGATTTAAACTCGATGGGCCAAATAGCCTGTTTCCACACTGTAAGGATTCTTTGATTGCTGTAAAAGGCATATGTGTGCTATGAAGTAAGTTCTTACATGAGAAATGTCTGCAATTTCTTTCTCCAGTTTCTGTAAAGCAGAATTATATCACTGAGACAGGGTTTCCTAAATAAGAATTGAGAATCTAGTGAATGAACCAGTCAGTTACCAGTGTGCTAGTGAGACCCACATAATTGTAAAGATTTAACAGTTAATGCTAGACCAAATAGTGGATAATAGTAATTGCTGGAAATCTGAGATCGAGAAGGAAAGATTCAAAGTGTAAGTTCCTCAGATGTTAACTTAGACTTTAACAGTGGTCTAGCACTGCCAATGGAAATCCCCATCTATTTTTAAGCCAGTGGAATGAAGACAGCCATAATAGTCAATTTTACAGAAATGAGGCCGGATTAGCATTGCTCAGGCCTTGATATCAATCTCACTGTTCACCACTGCTTTAGGACTCCTGTGCATTGTTTCTACCTTTCCCATCAAAGTGAGTGAATAGCTTGAACATTCTGCCATCAAGAATCAAACATGTCCTGTTCGAACTCAAAGACACCCCTTCTTCTTACGAATAGTAACTTTAGAACCTGATGTTACCTAACCACTGATTTACCTCAACCTCTGCGTTAATCTCGGAATGTGCCTGCTCCATGGTCTCTACCACTTCACTATGTCTTTCAATAAATAATATAATTGGATTATTACAATGGATGTGCTTTGCTTTCAGTGAGATACCAAGTTTTTCACTGCTCCACTCACATTATTGAGTTGTTGCAGTTTTGTTGCCTGGCAACTCAAGTAAGATTCAAGGGAATTTTGGTTGATGTCCTTGAAGCTGTTGCAAAACATGTTTTGTGTCTAAATTGAAAACAATGAGACAATAAAGCTGCTGGGTACATCAGAACAGACAGAATTTCCAGATTGGGATAGGGAAAAGTGGGGTGCAGAAAGTATTCACTTCAGGGTGGCAAATGTTAAGGGAAGATGTTAGCACAGTATTAAAAATTCTGAGAGTTTTGGTAGAGAACATAACATTGAAAAAAATGTTATGTAATTGGCAAGAAAATTTTTTTACACAAGTGCTTATGATCTGGAAGCAGACTCAATTATACCTTTCTGGAGGGAATAAGATCTATTTACTCAAAATTGTGATGATTACAGACGTATGGTGAAAGAGCTTTGACAAAGGGTCAGTTAGTCTCGAAACACCAGCTCTTTTCTCTCCTTACAGATTCTGCCAGACCTGCTGAGATTTTCCAGCATTTTCTTTATTGGTTTCAGATTCCAGCATCTGCAGTAATTTGCTTTTATATTATGGTGAAATAGCAGTGGATTTGGACTCTATGTGTGGCACTTTGAAGGAGCAGTCCCAAGAATTGTGCCAAATAGCTTTGTTTTGTGCTTTACAGTTCCTTATCAGTTTTTAATTGTGGGAGTCTTCAGCCTCCCTCAGAACCACTCACCATTCTCACTTGGAAATATATCACTGTTCCTTCATTGTCGCTGAGTCAAAATCTTGAAAGTCTCTTTCTAATGGTATTGCCGTTCTATCTACAGCATGGGGCTTGCAATGGTTCAGGAAGATAGCTCACCACCATCTTTTCAAGGGCAATTAAGGACAGACAATAAGTGGAGGCATAGCCAGCGATGCCCATATCCCACAGATAAATGAAAAAAAACTTAATTGTAGCTTTGATCACGTCATAGACAAAAGAGCTGGATTCCAGAACTAAGAGTGACTGCCCTTGACGTGAAGGCCACGTTTGAGTGAGTGTGCCTTCAATGAGCCCAGGAAAACCTGAAATCAGTGGGGATCAGTAGGGTCAGCTCTCCTTTGGTTGGAATCTAATATAGCTTAAAGGAAGACGGTTGAAGGCCAATCATTTCAGTCCCAGGAAATCGTCCTTATCCCAAATATTTTCATCTACTTCATCAATGACTTTCTCTCCATCACAAGGCCAAAAGTGAGGATGTCCCTTGATCATGGCACAGTGCTGAATATAATTTACAATTCCTCCAAAGATTAAGTGATTGGTGTGTACAGACAGAAAGATGTGGACAAGCTTTAGTCTTAGGCTGATAAGTAGCAAATGATATCCATACAACAAAAGTCACCTTAATCCCAGAGGATTCACAAGAGATTGGAACACCTGCTCCTCTCCCAATCATTCTATTTAATCACATGACTTTGACATCATCAGCATGTACGCCTCTTATGTTAAACACATTATTTTACATCAGAAGAACCAGAGCAGCAGATAGCTGGGAACATCAGCATTTGCAAGTATAATAGCAAGAAGTGATTTGAATCAGATAATGTAGAATGCGTATAGGTGGTATGAAATAATGAGGGGAAAGACTTTGGTGGGAGTAACATTTGGGACCAAACAATAGCTATTCTATAGGACCAAAGAATAAATCATGTGGTGATTTAAAATGGCATTACATTAATCAGGGAGACTGCAAAAAAAAACTTCAGCACAGAGGGATTTTGGGGTCCTTGTGCATAACTCACCACAAAGCTAGCATCTGAGTTCAGCAGGTAATAGAGGAGGCCAATGGACTGTTCACCTTGCTTCCAAAGGAAATTGAATGTTAAAATAGGGAAGTCTTACTGAAGCTATACAGTACTCTACATCTGGAATACTGTGAACAGTTTTGGCAGTCCAGAGAAAGTTCACTAGGTTGATTCTGGTTATAGAAGGATTTTTTGATGAGGTTGGTTAGGCAGGATGGACTTGTACACATGGGTGTTTTGAAGAATGTGAGGAGACCTTGTAAAAACATTTAGAATTCTTCAGGGGGGCAGGGGGTGCTTGACACGGTAAATACTGAGAAGTTGTTTTCCCATCTGGGAAGGGTGAGGATCAGAGGACATAATCTCAGAGCAAGGAGTCATCCATTTAAGACAAAAGTGAGGAGAAATTCCTTCTCTCAGAGGGTGGGTGAATCTATGGAAATTTTTCCCATAGAGGGCTGTAGAGACTGGGTTGTTCAGAAGTTCAAGGCTAGGATAGATTTTGAATCAACAAGGGAATCATAGTTTATGGGGATGAAGTGGGAATATGGATTTGAGGATTATTAGATCAGCTATGATCCCATTGAATGGCTGAGCAGACTCAATGGGCTAAATGACCTCCATCTACTCCTATGTTTAATGGTCTAATAAAGTTGACTTTCCCCCATTACTTGAAAATCCTATTGTTTTACTTAAAGACTGCCTGATATTAAGGACAGGGAAGAGAAGTAATTTGAGTTATTGCATTCTCCATCTCTGTCCTTAAACAGATGCGCTTTTGAATTGTTAAAAATTTATTTTTGTGGTGGTTAGTTTTGAATGACCCACCCCCACACCAAACTGGCTTTATGCTTAAAACAGAAGCATGGTTTGTTCACATGTTCAACTCCAGGGGGCAGTTGTCATAAAACAAACAAACATAGAAGGAAGAGAAAAGAAAAGGAATGGCCGGAGTTTATAATTATGAATGATTTTAAAGCTAAACGAGTTCATTCAGGTAATTTTTGACACAGTCCAGTAAAGTCAATGCCCAGTCATGGTTGTTATTTAAGTTGGTGCAATTGGCTGAAGTTTCAGCATTTCTTTTGAAGTTAGTTAAAGTTTAACAAATTGAAGTTGATTCATTTTTCAGGCTAATATAAGATTTCTTCTGGAAAATTAGGTTTCAATGAAATTGAGAGTTAAAAGTGTGGTACTGGAAAAGCACAGCAGGTCAGGTAGCATCCGAGGAGCAGGAGAATTGACTTTTCGTGGATAAGCCCTTCATCAGCTCACCATCTGCAGCCTAGCATCTGCAGTCCTCACTTTCCCCGAGTTGAATTCAACGAGATTACACTACCTGAGGCAGACTTAGCTTGCAATCTGACTGTGATGTTAGCAGTAAACAGCAGGGCTTACATTCTTTGCAGACTGACATTACCAGTACGAAGATTTTTACTAAACTGAAGCAATGGTGTCCAAAAATTAACCTTAACCTCAATTGTGGCTGAGGAGGGTTTTGGTCATGTGACCTCCTCACTAAGGATCAGTTTCAATTCAGCAGTTGGTTTGTATCTCTCCTTCCAGGGGTTCAGTATTCACCATAGGAGATAAATGGGACAATAACACCTTTACAGGTATAAAAAGTTAAGCTTCTAAGCTCCTGGCTTCTCAGTTGTTCATTTCTATGAGACAGTTTGTGAACCTTTTGTGCCACTTCAGGCATAATAAGTTCTCTAGCTCCCCTTTGCTCAGAACTGGTTAGGGAAATATCTCTTTTCTAGTCTGCTGAGTTTCTGAACTGTATAGTTGATACATTGTGTAGGTGTGACATTTCAGGAAGATGATATCTGAATTCTTTCCCAGTAACTGCTAATTGGAATCCTTCCAGAAATCATGGTCAATTTGCATAATGTGATCAGCGGTCACCTTGTTTTAGCCTGACTTTAAAAAAAATTTGATGATCTCCTTCATGTCTTCTGGAAATTACACCAGAGGGGTATTAAATTCCTGTGAGCCAGAACATTTCCACAGGCTTTCAAAGTTGATGCCTGCAGCTAAACACTGTGCCCCTTCCACCATCCTGCACTCAGCCTAATTTCCCTCCCCAGGCAGACTTCCACCTTCAGCCAAGCTGTTTGACAAGTGCCCATGAACTTCAGTCTCCTCCTAATGGTCACCTTCCATACCCAGTGGAACGTAGATTTTTGCTGTCCAGTCTTAATCATGGCACAGTATAAATGAGCACTTCCCAAAGAGGACAAAGCTCTGGCTATTCACTCCAAAGGCTTGGAAGTCTACCTTGCCTGTTGCACTCAGTCATAATGCTGAATGCATGGATTTCTTGCTTAATTGGGTGAGAGAAATTAATTCTGATAAGGTGTCATTTAAATAATCATACATGATATGCAAATACATGCAAATGGGCTTCCAGGTGGTCAGGAAGTTGACCCCACCAGTGAAGTTAACTTATTTGCAAACTCCGAGGAATCCAATTTTCAATGTCTTCCTCAGTTAAGCTCCCCCATTTGCATTGTCTCCTGCTCCCAGACATTTCCCTCTTACACTCCTATATTAGCCTGACCTCAACCTCTGTCCTTTCTTGGATTCCTCTCCCACACCTTTATGGACAGGTACCCAATCCACACCCCCATCCCCCAAATCCACAGCTCTCTCCCCAGCTCAATTCACCATTGTTTGGTTTGAACCTCCACTCAAGGTGCCATTCTCCTGCGTCTGGCCTTGTGACTCAGAGCTTAACAGGAAAAGCCACTGACCTTAGACAAGGCTGCACAAAGCCAGCTACTGCTTGCAGTGTTTAAATGAATGTTAATCAGGATCTATTGGATTCTAATGGGATGCTCACTTTATCTTGAAAGTATCACCTATGTTTAAGAAATTGCTTGTTAATGACCATTCATGGCATGCAAATTGTATCAAATGGCAACCCACCAACAAATGCAACTGAGCTAATCTAAATTGTCAACCCACTGTTAGGAAATTGAAATGACAGCACCTGTTGAATTCAGTTCACCCTGTGAGCCAGGTTTCCCACTCCTACAGACCCCATAATATCCCCCCAAACCCTCCATACTACCCCACAATATTTCTTCTAAGATTAAGAGGCACAGACATACTTAAGAGTATGTGAAGACCAAATTTGGTTTCCTTCCCTAAGACAGGATACAATTACCATGGTGGGAGTTCAATGAAGGCTCACAAGACTGATTTCTGGGATGGCAGATTTGTTGCATGAGAAAGGATTTTCAGATAAGATTGTATTTGCTGGAATTTAGAAGTGATCTCATTGAAAAAATATAATAGTGTGACCGGGCTGGACAGACTGGATTACTGGATGATGGTCCCCTCCCCACCACCCCCCCACCCCCAGCCCCCAGCCCCCTGGATAGGAGAGTCTAAAACAGAGGACCACAGTCTCAAGATACAGGCCAGACCATTCAGGACTGAGATGAGGAGAATATTTCTCACTTACAAGAAGTTTCTACCTCATAGGGCAATGGGAGCCAAGTCAGTGAACATATTAAATAAAGCACTGATAGATTTCCAGACATTAAAGGAATCAAAGAGTACAGGGGGAACACAGGAGTATGACATTGAGATAATGGGCCAGCCATGATTATCTTGAATGCTTCCTATTTATATGTTTGAGCGGGCTACACCACTGGTGCTTCATTCGGAGGCTCACTGGAGATATTATCTAGTACGATGATGAAACGTCTGACAACAAACCTTCCAGCTCAGTGAGCAAACCTACAGTGAGCTACAAATCTTCTCAAAACTCACTAAATTATCCAAGTGGCAGGGTTCATTGGCAAGGAGTCTGATTTTAAACAGAGAAGACTACATGACTATATCAGCTGTTGGTGAGTATCGTGTCTACAAGTTGTGACAGGGTCATCTATATTTTGTAAGTTTGAGGATGAAGTCCAGTAATACTGCACAGTTGCTCTGTTGTCATCAAGGAATGGAATTAATCCTGATGGGGTGAGCATGGGAGTACAGAACCTGAACAAAACAATGAATTGCTGGAACCTAACTGACTGAAATGATAGGGCCTCCCTCATTACTTAACTCAAGCTCTTTTAAACCCTTTTTTATCTCTAGGGGTTTATTCGGAACGTGCCAAGGTTACAGCGATGGAGCAGGAGACATCCTGAGATAGCTCATGCTCTCTTCACAGGCTATGAAGTTTCTTCCAACTGCAGTTGAGCATCTAATAGTTAATACTCATGTTTTAATTTACATTCAGAAGTACTGGATCTCCTTTGAAGCAGCAGACTGTTTTCCTTGTCTCATTCACGCTGGGTTAAATCAACAGAAGCATTAATGAGAGTGTATCTGCCGTTATTTCAATCAAAGAATCTTGCACAAAGGAACTGCATTTGCTTGCAGTGTCAGGTCATTGGGTCAGCCTCATTATCAGGAAATCTTGCTGGAGTAACATGAGAAAATGCAGTTGAGTTCACACATTTGTTATTTTTCACTTGTTTCTCTACCAAGACTTACACTCCACACTGTCTTTCCATCCTTTGACTTCAACCAGTTTCCAAACCCAATTAAAGCTAAAGGTATTGTGTGTGTGTCTGTGTGTGTGTGTGTGTGTGTATGTGTTTTGGGGGGGTCGGGGGAAGGGGGTAGTGAGGGGAATAGATAATTTCATAATAACGCCTCATTATCAGAACCTTTTAATATATTGTGTTTACTTCAAATTTGTCAAGTAGATTGAGAATCAACTCTGAAATAGTAAACATTGCTTTGGAAGTAGATGGCAAGTTATGTCATTAGAATGATACATTAATGATACTCCACATTATTAATCATAGAAATATGGGAACTTTTGCAAGGGAAAGGTATACTCTGAGTTCTGATTCTCCACAAATTGCTCAACAATTTGCCAAAGGCAATAAAAGGCCCCTCTCGGCATAATATTTTCCGTTGTACTAAATGGGCATCCTGAAATTATTAGGTTTGCAACATTATTGCAAATTATCTTTGCTATAGCTATGAAGAAATGGTAATTAATTTTATAGAGGAGCTGATAATGATGTACTTTATGATACTGAACATTGGAGATCCAAATAGGTATCATTAAAGCTATGGATTCTCATTTTAACAGATAGTACATTGACTTTTGAAGTTTCTTGTAAAATATTTAATTCTTACTTGATTGGACTTGTTCCACCTTTGGAAACTGTCAAGGCCTTCCCCATATCTCCACCCTCAACCACACTCTTCCCTTAAAATTCTCTTCAAAGCAGCCTCGCTGATCAAGTTTTTGAATGTGGATCCTAATAATTCCTTACTATGGCTCAGTCTTAATTAATTATTTTCTATTCACCAATGGGATGTAAGCATTCACTGGCTGGCCAGCATTTATTGTGCTTGAGAAGGTGATGATGAGCTGCCTTCTTGAACCATGGGAGCCCATTTGCTGTAGGTACACCAACAAGGCTGTTTGGAGGGAATTCAAGCATTTTTGACCCAATGATAATGCTTCTGTAAAACTCCTAGGGATTCATTATTATGTGAAAGATATCATGTAACTGTATGTTGCGAGTATCACATTTGTCTTGCAACTTTCTAATGTCTATTTAATCACCTGCAGTCCTATTACAACCACTCAGCTATTTGTATAAACTCAAATTAGACATTTTCTTCAGAAATGCCATTTAGGGTTGCAGTGCATGAATAATTTGAGGGAAAAAAAGGTGCAAAATTGAACGGGTTGTGCCCCTTGTTTAGGCCCTACTAATTGTTTGAGGACCAAAATGGTGTCTGATGTGAGTGCGGGCGTTGTGTTGTACATTAACCTGGACTCTGCATCAGTGGAAGGTGTCAACCCAGTTGCAACTATTGCCCACTAGAATCAAATGGAACAGGAGGGTCAGGATGTTATATAACAGGTACATTTGCACCAGGTAAAACAGCACCAAAATCCTAATGCAAATCTTTGAGGAGATCACAAACTACTTTCAGGTTAATCATTGAGTTCTAATTGTTGTTGTTCCAATTTTACAAATATTTTCATGTTTTCCATTAATGCTTGGATTACAGAAATCTACATTGTGGTTTTTTTGACTTCAAAATAATTAACCTTGTCATCCATGGCAATTGTCCACTGCATTCAGCCTCTTGGCATTTTGATGAACTGCCTGTTCATTAATGTATGCCAAGCTCATCTTCTGAACGATTAGCCTGTTTACATTTACACATAATGTGACAGCTGAGGGATAGGGTAGGCCCCTGGAATTATCTGGGTACCGAGTTCCTGACACTGCTTTGGAAAGCCAGCCCCTAGTAACGATGTCCATGTGCATATACTCCCACTGTCTCTACCATTTGCAATTTTCTTGTATTTTTGTCTCGCATAGAGCCTAATTGATCAAGATTGAGTTCTACAATTAATTGATTGTTATTATATTGTTTATTGGTTATTCTTATATTGTGTGAACCCAGAATGGGGGAAAAGGAATTTGTCTTTTTTTGTCTATTCATTCCTAAGTTCCTGTGAAAACAGTGCCACAGCACACCCACTCAGGATCCACTGTTTCTGATCATGATGGACAAAGCTGATGGCTCTATGCTTCATTAGTCAGGGAAGTTTACACATTTCACAGGCATCCTGCCATTTACTCATTAACTTCTGAAGGGCCAGAACAGTAATCCTCAAACTGGACTTGGTTACAGCATTCCTTCTTTAGCATGACCTTTAAAAAAACTCATACTTTTCATTTCTGTCTCTTGTTCCACCCTCTCTTAAACTATTCTCTCCTTCTCCTCTCTTTATTCCTCTTTCTGCTTAGTTTGTTGTAACTGTAGGTTACCTCAGTTCGTGCATCATCTTTCATTCTTGTAACTTGAGATTTGAACACAGGCATGACATAATGATCACGAGACAGGATTTCTTTATTTCACTGGTATCAGGTCATGACAAACATGAAGGGAAATTAAGGTTAAACAAGGAAATATTTTCATGGAATGAAGCCTACTGTTTATATTGATTTGAGGAATTCATTATCTGTTGACCAGATCTACCAGATCTGAGGGGGCACAGTGGCTCAGCGGTTAGCTCTGGTGCCTTCCAGCACCAGGGACCTAGATTCAACTCCAGCCTTGGGTGACTGTGTGGATTTGCACATTCTCCCCACATCTGCATGGGTTTCCTCTGGGTGCTCTGCGTTTCCTCCCACAGTCCAAAGATGTGCAGGCTAGGTGAATTGGCAAAGGTAAATGTTCCTGTTTCCGGTGGGTCTGGGTGAGATGTGGGTTCAATGGGTCAAAGGGCCTCCTTTTCACTGTAGGGGTGTCAATGATTCTGCTTTTTCTTCCTATGAGGCCTCCTTTCCTGAGAGACGTTCCAGTCTAACTGTTCTGCCTATCCTCCCTTACCATTGTCAGTGACTGCTAGAGGTCCTGGCACAACAGCAGGAGCTCCCTGTTCAGTGACCTCCCTCACCATCGTCTGCTGCCCTGCTGCTTGAGGTTTCAATACAGTCTCCATTTTATTTTCTTTCATCAGAGAAATACTACATTGGGCAAAATGTTCATGAGGTTTCAGATGTAACATTGAGAATGCTGTGCCATTCTCTTGCTGACATTCCAAAAATATGTGTGCACAAATGAAGATTGATCATAATGGTAAGTATAAAAGTCCAACTAATGTCATTCACCACCAAACATATCATCGCAACAGTTTCTATCCCTATGTCTGTTAGATCTAGGGTGAAATCCATTGTGGACAATGCAACTATTCCTTCCTAAGTAAGTGGAAGACACTGTCAATACTTTGAATTTGTTTCCCTTTAGATGAGTAGTGGAGTGGTTCTCCGTTCCCTGTCCACCATCGTGAGATGCCTGTGGTGAGATGTCCATTTGTGATTGTTGGTTGTGAATGAACTGTACTACCCTGCAATGGCTTACGTGGTTGTTTACATCCATAAATCTGAAATAAAGTGACTATAAATCACAATTTGTGAGTAAGTATAGATTTTGAAAGAAAATTAAGGAGAAATTCAGCTTCAATTTGTAGCTCACCTTGATATATCTCGCATATAGAAGCAAATCTTTTCCTTACTTCAAATAAAATATAACTTTGTTTCACTCAATTTCTTCCAGCTTTGGTTGTATTTGTTGCCCAGAGCTCTTTCAATTCCATGATTTAAGAAGCTCAGTTGGACATTTTGGCACTCCCTCAAAGATGTTGATAGTCATTGGCTTAAAGCCCACACACACACATGTGTATTCAAAGGTTCTGTCTGTACAGTGAGCTTGTTTGTAATTATTTGCTTGGTGCATGTTCCTCTTTCCATAATAACAATGATTAACTCTCTCAGAACCATATGAGTATGGCAATAAAAAAAATCAATAGATCAGAACAGGACCTCCAAACAATGTGGACCTGACTACAGTAACTATTTCCATCTGATTTCTGGTTTTTCTGTTGAATTATGCCTCGATTTCATCTTGCTCCACAAAACTTCAGTGAAAGATGTTCTATCCCTAATCAGTAACATGTCTTTAATATGATCAGTTCATCTCACTACAGTGCTTTTTCCAACTGTTTCTTACCTTGGAATTTCTTTCTTCCATTGATTTTTCTGTCCTTCAATAGCATTTTTACTGCAAAGCATCTTTTACTAAATATTATCTTTCAGTTTCACATGAGTTTGATGAATGGCCATTTTTTCCCTGTCATTTCAGATGGTGCTGGGTGTTGACTGAATTTTCTACATTTCAACATTTCTGAGAACTTTGTCTGCTGTTGTTGCTCCGAACCAGGATCTCACTGGTAAGGCAGCTGTTCTCAGACGTGGCTGCAGTCCTTAATGTCAGAAGCAACATTATCTGACCATTTCATTAGAATAATGCATTTCAGCTGCAGTGCAGTTTGATCTTTTCCGAGTGTTCGGTTGGTTTTCAGCTGGCTACTGTCCAAAATTAGCCTCAATACCAATTCACTCAACCAACCGTCAGCTTTGGCCAAAAGTACTTCAGGATTTTCATCCCTTATCTGTTCACGTGAGCAGACTGTGGTAACAGTACCGCAAGTGAACCAACTCCTTTCTTGCTTGTACTTAATTTTTCACAAGATTTGTTTGCAACATTGTAATCTTGGTAGTCTGTAATCTCTGTTTGAATGCAGAAAACAGATTTCTCACTATAATTCTCTAATTGCTCTGAATCAATTATACTTTTTTCATGATGAACTTGATTTCTATCTTTGACAAGGATCATCCTCAATGTTTGAAGATTTTCAGCTTCATAAACACTATGATAGTCTGGTTCAGTAGCCCATTGAACAATGCCAATACCAGCAAAGTGACAATGAACAGAAGCCAGTAGGGCAAGAACACAAAAATCAACCATTCTTGACTATCAGAGTGCAATCCCTTTTTGTTTCTCTTTAAGCTTGCAGCTTTCTGTGAGGATGCCCTGGTCTGAAGTCATTGTTATTTCTCTTATTTTTTCTCAGCAGCAATTTGACTCACAATTAGAGCCCATTTGGAGGCTGAGATTTTTCTGTGGTAGGGTTAAAACCTTCCAACATGGCAACATCCTGCACTAATATTTGCACATTGGCTAAGGTCGCTTCTGCTTTCATTTTGGAACAGGACATGCTCAAGTAAATCCTATGCTTCAACTAATCACTTGCAAATTCAGCAGTTGTGGACCGTCTCTGATCTTGTCAGCACTGGACCCTTTGGCAGTCAGAATGTGTTGACAGTGGCTTCATGTCACCAAAAACCATGAAATACTGGCAATGACTAACTGGCTTGAGCAGTGAGTGCTCCTATCCTGGAAAATTCATCTTCTTGTTGCTGTCACATCCTGATGAAGGCTTGAAGCTTCACTCCTGGTAAATCTCTTGTTGGTCTCTCAAGGATGCAAGTCTTGCCCATGGCTTAAGCCATGAAGTAGGATGTATAGCTGCCCTGCTTGTCCAATTGCATGAATTCCACATTGATTCTTGACTGGGAATGGACTCTCTCATTGTTTTCCTTGACTTGAGCAACTTCTAATCTGTATTGATGGTATTTGAAAGGCAGTTTCAAAGGTTAGGGACCCGGGTTCAATTCCTGCCCTGGGCGACTGTCTGTGTGGAGATTGCATATTCTCCCCATGTCTGCATGGGTTTCCTCCGGGTGCTCCGGTTTCCTCCCACTATCCAAAGATGTGCAGGTCAGGTGAATTGGCCATGCCAAATTGCCCAGAGTATTAGGTGCATCATTCAAGGGGAATGGGTCTGGGTGGGTTACTCTTCGGAGGGTCGGTGTGGACTGGTTGGGCCAAAGGGCCTGTTTCCACATTGTAAGAAATCTAATCAAAAAAAAGTTGGAGATTTTGGTCCCCTCAATGTCACCTGAGAAACTTGCTGAATTTGCACCCTGCTAAACAGGATTTCCACTAGAAGAGTCAAAAGTAGCCATTATCCCAGTTCAATACTAAGCAACCCCTGTGGACATCAGGAGTATAGGTTCAGATGTGACTATGAAACCACCCACAGGCAAGTAGCCTACTGAGTCATAGAGTCATAGAGAGGTACAGCATGGAAACAGACCCTTTGGTCCATGCCGACCAGATATCCCAACCCAATCTAGTTCCACCTGCCAGCACCCGGCCCATATCCCTCCAAACCCTTCCTATTTATATACCCATCCAGATGCCTTTTAAATGTCGCAATTGTACCAGCCTCCACCACTTCCTCTTGCATCTCACTCCATACCCGTACCACCCTCTGTGTGAAAAAGTTGCCCCTTAGGTCTCTTTTATATCTTTCCCCTCTCACCCTAAACCTATGCCTTCTAGTTCTGGACTCCCTGTCCCCCAGGGAAAAGTGTCAGTATGTAAGTTTGCAAATAGTTAATGGTTATCTTGGCTGTTACATTCCTGTACTCACACTGTTCAGCTATACTTGAGTGCTAGAAAAACAAACACCTCCAGTGTACCAGGTCCACCTCTGGCAACATTCCCTTCAAATACATGCTGCCATTGAAAGTAACTCCGTTTTAGTGAATACACGACGATGTGAATCTGCCACGACAATACCAGTGGAGCTGAATCCCAGCACAAAGCAGCAAGAGGAGAGTCAAAGATAATTAAAATATCACTACATGAAAGATTACTACAATGAATTTTTTGCCATCATATTGGTCTAAATGCATCACCACTGCTGGGACACAATAGACTGACATTTTTCCCTTGTCTTCCACCTTTTGTGCCATTGATTGGATGTCAGGGAGATATGTTTCACACAATTATGCTGTGTATATTACAGAATCATTGTATTATTAAATTTAGATTGGGTATGGCTCTTCACACATTCATCATTGTCTTTCCAGTAGAATCTGGGAAAAAATGATTAATGGCTAAAAAGCATAGGTATGATGTATTACTTGTTAACATCACATAGCTCAGAGAGCTATTTGTTAAGAGGCTATCAGAACTTCTTTTTATCTCCGGAAATCAGAAACTGTTTGGAAGCGAGACATTCTCCCCTCCACATTCCCCCACCCCGACTCAGTATTTTTAATTGTAACAGGATTACCAGCCATTGCACTTCTCCACTCTGCCTCCAGGCTCTGCTCATGTACATTTAATTGGAACATTCACTGGTCATCGATATTTGGCACAGAGGTCAGGCCAAAATGACAAGGGAAGGCACGTGGATTTTCTCATTATCTGCAAGGGAGAGATTGAGATCTCTGCTGAGAAAGGGCATGTTTCGAATGAGATACTGCTTCCCTGCTCCATCAGGCAATTTCCAGCCCTCAGGGGAATGCTCAGTGCTAAGGTTGGGTTTTGTAGTTCAGAGCTTGATGTGACGGCAGTCCATATTAGCAATTTGAGCAAAAGGACTATACTGATTTCTGCATATGTAGCTCTATCATTTGGAGCTCAAGTACATATCTTAATTCATAACGTGCAGCTTAGAATGTCTGAGATAGGTTGCATGTTCAGTGAAAAATGCAATGGGAATATTGTATAGTACAAATAAAATGCCTCCTAGCTCAGAATAAGTCAGAAGAGTTATGGTTTTGTAACTGGAATGATGTATCATAGAGTTCAGAATGCATAATTATACAATAGACAAGAGTGAGAAAATTAAAAATAAAATCTATACTCAGTGGGTTGTAGAGCTTTGGATGCTTTACCACAGTGATTAGTCGAAGCAGAAACCATTTAACGGGACATTAGATAAATAATTGAAGCAGGGGAAGATTGAGGGCTATTGGAAAATTAGTTTTGGATTGTTTGAGCAAGAAGCATAGAAACCATAATGTGTTCCTTTGCTTCCTGTAAGTGGTGTTAAAGCTTCCATACATTCATGTGTTCAACAAAATAGAGACACAACACTTTTGTGTGCACAGGCTACGCATTTTGCAGGATAATTAAAGAATAGTTCTGAGGGCAACATTCCACCCTCTCGTAGCACCATCAATATCAGATTAACTGGAAAGTTATGTCACTGCGACTTGTAAGATCTATCTGTAAGTAACTGCACAACAGTGATTGCAATTTGAAGCAATTAACAGTCTTTAAGATGCTTAGAGGGTTGTTTCTGATGGATAAGGGGCATTAATTTCTACAGGATTGTCCATAACCTTCACTAGAGGCTCTGTGCAAGGTCCACAGAAACCTCAGAGAATGCCACAGGAATATAGAAAAATCTCAATAGATTGGTCAATAGATATTTTGTTGCAATTGGCTCATGATATATTAATACCACAGGAAGCCACAGCAATGTCCTAAAGTGCAATGTAAGAACATGTTTCTCAGCTATTAGTAGTAACAAATATATCAGCACAATTGGTATTACGTTAACCAGTCTTACATAGTGATGCTAATGTCATTGTGTCATATTGCTATGGAAACAACACATTCTCTTTGATGTTAACATTATCGCCGAATGAAGGTGTGTTACGTAATAAATAAGCAGTTTTGTAAAATCAAAACTTCTGCATTCAATTGCACATCTCATTGTCTGAAGTAGGATAACATAGGCCAGTTCACCCATTCAAGTTCTCTCAATGTCATATTTCCTAGAATCCTCCACATCAGATCATCCAAATACTTTTCAATTGATTCCAGCAATTTATGTCCATTGCATGATTCAGGTGTTTGTTCACCCTATTGAGGATGAACACCTTCATCCATATAATCACCTTTCTTCAATTAGTTCTTGCCTTATCTTACTGTCACAGTTTAGTTTGAGGTCTAGTGACCTTTACTCTAAACTTCAGGGTGGGTGGTTGGTATCCCACCTTCATCAGCACACATAACTGTATGTGTCGCAGCTTTACAACAACGTACAAAAACACCAACATAAACATGCCACATTCAGAGAAAAACTTTAAACCTAACTACCTGAAAGAGACTGCTGACCTCAGAGCCCTGCTATTAGCAATTACACCGCATTGTGAAGCCCTGGAGAAAGAAAAGATTACACAGGATTTCTGCATGTCCTGTGCAGAGACAGCTGGTGCTCTATCCAATTGGCACAATGAGGACATCCCTTAATGGGAGAAATTATCCCTCTTTTACAGACATTGTCAGAGCTTAAAGATCACTGTGAATTAATAGCTGAGAAAAGCTTTTGACTACAATCAAGTAATGATCTTACATTTGAAAAATAAACATTTGTGAAAGAGAACACAAATACTTGGTAAGCTTGCAGAAGACCAGCAGGATGATGATAATCTTTTGAAGTAAAGGTTAGAAATAAATAGGAAAGAAAATGCAGCATTTAATCATTCAACATCAAGCCTGTTTGATCATTTGTTTGAGATTAAGGCTACGAGATAGGTGGCATATTCTTGATACCCTGATATTGTCCTATTTTCCACTCAGCCTGTAGAGCGCAATGTAAGAGCCCCTTGTGGTTCAGAAGTGGCCTGGCGTTGATATCTTGAATGATAATTCACTTCTGTCTTCAGACGTTCTTGTCTACAGAGGATTGTTTTGCCTTGTATTGAGAAAGGTGTACAACAATACCAATAGGAAATGAAAATTCTGTCCTGGGAGTAGGAGGGAGGTTCTCCAGACTCCTCCTGATTCTTCCTTTTGTCCACGAGTCCCACAGACAGAAGGAAGAGGGAGACTTTCAGTTTGTGATCTTCCTCTTCGAGTCTTCCGAGCATTCTGGCACTGGGCGATTGTCTCTTCCATCAGTTATTTTCCTCGATTGTGCTTCACTGCAGCACAGCCTAGAAACCAGCTGTTGTGGAAAGTTGCTATCTCACTCCAGCAACATGATGAGCCTTCCAGGATGATGATAAGGGAATACATACGCCTCATACAGCCTTCCAGAAGGCCAAGAATACCGATGGAAAATGATGAAATGGGTGCAAGACACTTGAGGTGGGGAGAGGATGAGGTGGAAGAGAAAATAAAGAATTCCAGGTTACTGGTTAAAAAGGGCCAGGGAAAGAACGTGGGGAGGATGTGGAACTGTGGGGTGATGGGGAACAATGCTCTAAGGACAGCTGATGAGCATGTATGTCAGGAGCTTTGTCGTAGTGACATCTGATCACATGGAACCAGAAACTGGTCTGTGGGATTCTGGAGAAATAGAACATGGAACATAGAACATTACAACACAGTACAGGCGTTCGGCCCGCGATGTTGTACTGACCTGTGAAACCAATTGAAACCCATACAACCTACACTATTCCACTCTCTTCCATATGCCTACCCAATGACCATTTAAATGCCCTTAAAGTTGATGAGTCTACTACTGTTGCAGGCAGTGCATTCCATGCCCCCTACTACTCTCTGAGTAAAGGAACTACCTCTGACATCTGTCTTATAACTACCACTCCTCTATTTAAAGCTATGTCCCCTCATGCTAGCCATCATTATCAGAGGAAAAAGGCTCTCACTGTCCACCCTGTCTAACCCTCTGATTATTTTAAATGTCTCAATTAAGTCACCTCTCAAATTTCTTCTCTCTTACAAAAACTGCCTCAAGTCCCTCAGCCTTTCCTCATTAGGCCTTCCCTCCATACCAGGTAACATCCCAGTAACTCTCCTCTGCACCCTTTCCACAGCTTCCACATCCTTCTTATAATGTGGTGACCAGACCTGCACCCAATACTCCAAGTGTAGCTGCACCAGAATTTTATACAGCTGCAGCATGACATCATGGTTCTGAAACTCAATCCCTCTACCAATAAATGCTAACACACTGTAGGCTTTCTTAACAACCCTATCAACCAGGGTGACAACTTTCAGGGATCTATGTACCAAGATTCCTCTGGTCATCTATACTACCAAGAATCTTACCATTAGTCCAGTACTCTGCATTCCTGATCCTCCTTCCAAAGTGAATCACCTCACATTTTTCCTCATTAATCACAATTTGCCACCTCTCAGCCCAGCTCCCCCTGTAACCTACAGCATTATTCTGCACTATCCACAACTCCACTGACCTTCATGTCATCTGCAAATTTACTAACCTATCCTTCTACACCTTCATCCAGGTATTTTATAAAAATGACAAACAGCAGTGGCTCCAAAACAGATCCATGCAGTACATCACTAGTAACTGAACTCCAGGATGAACATTTCCCATCAACCACCACACTCTGTCCATCTTCTTTCATGAAATATCATCTCTTAACATCCCTTGTATAGGGTTTGGCCAATGAAGTCTATTAATGTTAACTCAACTGAGTTTACACCTAACCTTGTGACAATAAGTGGTCCAGTGCCCTCAATGTTGGGATGGAGTCTCTGTCATTTAGAGAATGATGGATCACTCTTCTGCATTTCCACTGCTGAAGTAGGCCAGTTTGATTTTTGAGGACTGTATTAATAGAAAGTGTTGCTTTCTCAAAGATGCTAAGGAGTTAGGAGTTGAAATGTCATGAGAACAAGTCAGGAGAAAAAGGGAAGCTTGTCAGCGTTGTACCTAAATAACAGTGGAATTTGAAAAGTTGTGCAGGATGGAACAAAAAAAAAACGTTGGCATTGCAAACAAATCAGAAGGAAAAGAACATATGGATTTATGTTAGGATTTTTTTCTTCATAAAAGGATCTTAATGAATCTAAAGTTAATTGAATCATGTAAAGCTCCAATGTCTTTTCTTCCTGTCTTTCTATTCTTACTGTCTCTATTAGTGTAGAATAGGTTTAGCCATTCATGCCTTGCAATGTAGAAAACAACAGCTCAGCGTTCTTTCTGCTTAATCTCACAGTGAATGCTCCATAAATTTCTATTGAATTTCCAATGCACACATTTCCTTCGTTTGTGTACCCTTGCTATCATAGGGTTCTCAATTCTCCAATGACGGTCTAAAATGTTGCATTTTTACTCTTCAGTGATGTAGACAGAATTAACAGCTACTTGACTAAATGGCAATGAAAAGGAATTGGAAATTTGCACCTTCCTTCCACCTTCAGGAGAGTCCAGACTCCTGGGCCAAAGGACCTTCCAGGTTCTTGCAAGATGAGCTCCTTTTGTACATGTCCAGCATCTTGCTGATGGGCTCCATTATAGGACACCACTGCCACATGCAGCAGGAATATTGTACAGAAGCACTTCTTCAGTAAGAATCTGATATACTGCTCTTTCTCCAATCAAGCAGAGCATGCCCTTTTTCCCAGTTGGATTGTGTTAGTGGAACATGTTTGAGTAATGTAAAATTAAGAGACTTTTCTTCCTTCCATTTCCAGACTGATAATTCAAAATTAATGAAGATCACAACCAGGTTCTCTGTGCTCTTTATTGACATCTTTAAGGATTAATCCCAGATGTGCTGAATATAGGCTTTTCTCAAACTCGCAGCTCAAATGTCACCATGACTGCAAGTCTCCATTAAAATGCGACCAGAGTCTATAAACTTGATTGTTGCTATTGGCCAAACCACTTTGAAAGTTAGGTGAAGGACAACTGCAGCAGACTCTTGGAAAGGAGCATTACATCATTCATTAGAATTCAGCAGTGGGGAAGAGGACCTGGGGATCTGTGGTTCAGATGTAATTGTGGGGGATAAACTAATGAAATGATGCAGCAAAAGGCAAAGAGAGTATGATTGCTGGTGTATTTTAGTATTCCCATCCTCCCATCTTGTATATTGTCAGGTACAGGTTGTTCTGTTATAATACATGCTTTGTCAACATGAATTTGCTGTAACAGACTTGACAAATTGGGGGTGTTTGTACAGCGCAAACATTTAAAACATGTATTGGCTGTTACGCGATTATAAGCACTGTTTCTAAAGCGCGATTTTTCTATAATGCGGGGCCGCATAAGAACACAACCATTGTGTTATAGAAGAACTGACTGTACAGGCTGGGACTGGCCAATACCTTTATTTCCAACGATTCTCTCAAATAAGCCCCTCAGGCAGAAACTAATACAATGTGCAGTGATACTTCTGATGGTATGAAATGCAGCAGCCTGTTTGTGAAGTGGTACAGATCACATGCAATATAAATTGTTAGATATTTACAAAAGGCAGAATACTGTGGTTGCTGGCAATCAAAACTATATGCAGAAAACACTGGCTACTGCAGGTCAGAGAAAGAAACAGACTTGAGATTCATGCTGCTGATCTTTCACCTTTATAGAAGCAGTGAAAAGCAGCGGGGTAGGGAGAGGTGGAAAGAACAAAAGTGACAGTCTGTGATCTGGTGGAAGGCAGGGGAGATTAAAGACAAAAAGGATTATAATGTTAGGAAAAAGGGCGAAGCATTAGGGTATGTAAAAAGATGGCATTAGATGATCTGTATTTGGCAACAACAGAATTAAGAACGGCACTTGTTTGTAAAATTAGGACCAATGGTTCTGATTTGAAATTATTAAGCTCAGTTTTGAGACTGGAAGGCTGCAAAATGCCTTGGGCAGTATTTGGACAGTGATTGGAAGTAGAACGCATGGATGATTTCTCCCTCTCTGAGGTAGATATATTCTTTTGTTTGTTAAGAATTGACACTTTTTGTAAAGATTTTAACCATTTCCCTTTTTAATAGCAAGTAGTCCCTGAACTTTGTACTGTGTGTTTAACAGTTAAAAACATAAATACAGATTTGACTTCAGGGATTCTCCGCTCCACTGATCTCTAGAGAACTCAAGAAGGGGACTGCTAAATCAGCATTTTTCTAGGAAAAAATCTTCTCAAAAATCCCATTATGTGAAGAAAAAGACACCTGCTGCACTATTTCCGGCAGATGCTGGGAGTGCACTTTATGAAATTGCAGTCCTAGCAGAGGGAGACACAGATGATGACAGGGAGCAGATTAAAAAATAAATGCATCGATGCCTATAGCACTCTCCAGTCTGCCAAGTTTAAGTTGAATAAGTTATCAAATAAGTCATTGGGGATTGATATCTGTTTAATGTGGTAAGGGCCAACAATCAACTATAAACAGTGGTAGACTGTCTTCACCTTTCACTCTTTAAGCTGACTGCTACTTATCCATGGCTGTTGTTACAGAGTCATGGGTAGAAATCAAACTGGCAAAGTTACTGCTGCTATCTCACAGCCTGGGTGCATACATCGCTGAGGTGTTTATTGCCCTGCAGGCTGGCCTTTTGAGCCTAAAATACTCAATTTTGCATTGAGAAGTGAGCCTGAAGCCTAGGTCTAAATGGTAGTCCAATTGGGTTTCTATTGTGAGAACTTCCTGTGTGTGCTGCTATTTGATCACATGGCAGAAGTAGAATTACCAACAACAAGTTTTGTTTTAGATTAGATTACTTACAGTGTGGAAACAGGCCCTTCGGCCCAACAAGTCCACACTGACCTGCCACCCACCCATTCTCCTACATTTGCCCCTTTACCTAACACTACAGGCAATTTAGCATGGCAAATTCACCTAACCTGCACATCTTTGGACTGTGGGAGGAAACCCGGGCAGACACAGGGAGAATTTGCAAACTCCACACAGTCAGTCGCCTGAGTTGGGAATTGAACCCAGGTCTCTGGCGCTGTGAGGTAGTAGTGCTGTGCTGTGAGGTAGTGGCGCTTTTGTTAGTGAATCAAAGCAACCAATGCATACAGTCAATCAAGTACTACACTTCTACACACAAGAGTAGTGATACAAAAAGTCTTTAGACTGTAGCAGTGGAGTTTATATTAAGAAGATTGATTGATACTGCGTGGCTTTTCCATTGTTCCTGTAATCTGTTTTTCTTGAACAGATAATGTCAATGGCTATTTGTATTCTTGAAATTGTGGTGCAATTCACTGGTATGATAAAGGACTGCTGGTGTTACTGTAATGTGGAGTCAGGATGAAGGGGGGTCTGTAGACGCTGGAGATCAGAGTCAAAAAGTGTGGTGCTGGAAAAGCACAGCAGGTCAGGCAGCATCCGAGGAGCAGGAGAATCAACGTTTCGGACATTCCTGATGATGGGCTTCTCCCCGAAATGTCGATTCTCCTGCTCCTCGGATGCTGCCTGAGCTGCTGTGCTTTTCCAGCAATACACACTCAACTGTAATGTGGAATCATGCAACCGAACAGAACAATTGCTTTTTGACCATTCACTCGTGTGGCAAAGTAGCACACAAAGTTTGTCTGAACAAACCCGAAAGCATTTAAGAGGGAGTGAATTGTTGGGTATGCTACCCTATGTATCTTCTAAGTGTGTGGGCTCACATGGTCTTGTTTGTATTGAGAGAGCTACCTTTTGGTCTATTAAGAAGAGTGTTTTACAGTAACCAAGGTATAGTTCATTCCATCTCTGCAACTGTTTCCAGATTACAGAATACACGCCACGACAAAGATCGTCAGAACGACCAAACCAAAGAACTATTGCTCATAAAGTTCTAATATTCTCATGACATTGCCACAGGAGATGATAGTTACTGCACTCAATCAAATATTAAACATTTCATGTCCTCACAGACCTATATACACCATCTCCACCCCTCCAAGACATCCAAACTTTTGTCTGCTATTATTTTTATACATTTGATCATTAATTGCATTTAGATCTTCCCTCTCCCAAGTCTTGAAATATCTTTATAAATTCATATAATCTGGATGTTTCTCTATTTCATCCAGCCATGTTCTGTTTAAATTTAGAAGTGCAGTAGCCTATCGGATTATCTTTCTGAAGATCTGAAGTCTGAGTTTCTCTTCTGAACTGATGGACCCTTTAATTTTTGAGAATTTTTTTTTCTGGTGGATGTAGTCCTTGTTTATCAAAAAAAAAATTCTGTCTTTTTCAGTATCTTGAATCTTTAGACATTGCTTGCCTCTTCTTACTAATGTCTTCTGCGGAATTATATGCACCATGCAGTGGATTTCTGTTCTCAATCCACCTATAGATATGTGCTGAAGTAGGTAGACTTATCACTTCAGCTTGTTGATAAATGTGGACTTTTTCATTAACCCTTAGCAATTAAATTATTTTTGAAAAAAACTGAGAAGAACTGCAGATGCAATCAGAAACAAAACCAGAAACTGAAAAACTCAACAGATCTGGCAGCATCTATGAAGAGAATGTAGACAAGCAGGAGGCTGGAAGAACACAGCAAGTCAGGCAGTATCAGGAGGTGGGGAAGTCAATGTTTCAGGTGTAACCCTTCTTCAGGACTCTAGGAAGCGAAAGCAGAATTAACATTCTCCAGTAGCTCTTCCTCAAAACTAAATAAATTATTGGTGAAATCAACTTGACTGCTTCCTCAACTGTGTTACCTGACGATTCCTTCTTGCTTGATGTCATATGTTTGTTGAGGATTTTCTTCATTAGAAGGCCGGAAGTCATGTATTCTAATTTAACTTGTCCCTTTCTGGTCATCTCAGCATCAAATAAATGACTTGAAACAGAACCAGTTGTTTACTGTGCTGTGTTGCAGTCTGACTTAACTCAGTTGTCAAAGTTTCAGTTGTGTTGAGTGGGTCATACTGTTCAGTTGTGTCGAGCGGGTCATACTGTTCAGGTTGCTGCCTTTGTTTGCCTTTCTTCTCAAAGCTTGTTGGCACCTGGAAACCCTCATCAATTCTGAGAACAGAGAAAAATATTTCTGCCAAATGAGTATAGTCACAGCTTTCCATCTCATTGATGGTCTGAAACAAGTTTCTTATTCCAATGTAATTAATCTCAAGAGAGTGCGCTTTTGGCTGAGGTTCCACCATGTGCTTACAGAGCCCTGTAAAATCTTCTACCAGCTGGGCTTTGACTGGCTGTGCCTTTATCCCCTTCTTGCTTTTGAATGAGATTCAGGTCCATTATGCTTTTCTACTCAGAAGTGAGAATTCCAGGTTAGGAAGTACATATAGGTTTTTTTTCACATTTAATATCTCCTGTATTGAAGAGTTGCTGTGACATTCCTTTTACATTAAGTATGATGCCACAGGAGCATGGTTTTGGAGTTCTGTCAGTTGTTAAAAGGTATTTTGTCGAGGTCACTGTCTGATAACATTGTGACTCTTGCTCCCAGGTATAACTTTAAATTTGTGAGATGCTCATAGACATAGATCTCAGCTTCTGCCAAATGTTTTGATTGTTCCCAGGAAGCATTTGAATTTGCTTTCTACTGGAATTTGTTCCACATTATTCATCTCTGTGTGTGGGTACTTATTTAGTCTTTTGCTTTTCTGTGTTTGGTCCTACTCTAGCACATTTTCTATCAATTACTTATTGTTATACAATAAAACCATTTGTTTTGAAAAGCAGGGCAGATTTTATGCCTGTGAGGGTCTATTTCCTTCACAGTAAGAATTCCAATGGCTGGTGTTTGCCCTAACTGCTGGTAGACTTATCATGCACCTCTTTTATACTTCTGTATCTTAAAAATTCCACAAATTCCAAAGATCTCTAGGACCATACTGTTCAGATTGCTGCCTTTGTTTGCCTTTCTTCTCAAAGCTTGTTGGCACCTGGAAACCCTCATCAATTCTGAGAACAGAATTGTCCCTTTGCTGCTTCTGGACCTCTGTTCCATTCACCATCTGCGTGACTTTTTCTAGAGCTGGTGTTCTTTGGCATGCCCTTTCTTGCTCTTTTTCCAACATGTCCAATTTTGTACTGAAAACAAAAACTGCTGGAAATCACAGTGGGTCAGGCAGCAGTCAGGAGAGAGAGCAAGCTAACGTTCCAAGTCTAGATGACTCTTCATCAGAACTGACATGAAGTATGGAGGGGGCAGCATTTTTACAGTTGTGGAAGGGCGGAGTAAAGGGGGAGAAAGGGTGCCAAAGGCACAGTGGCTCAATGGTTAGTACTGTTGCCTCACAGCATCAGGCAGGAGAAAGTGAGGACTGCAGATGCTGGAGATCAGAGCTTAAAAATGTGTTGCTGGAAAAGCGCAGCAGGTCAGGCAGCATCAAAGGAACAGGAGAATCGACGTTTCGGGTATAAGTCCTTCTTCAGGAAGGCTTATGCCCGAAATGTCAATTCTCCTGTTCCTTTGATGCTGCCTGACCTGCTGCGCTTTTCCAGGAACACATTTTTAAGCTCACAGCATCAGGCACCCAGTTTCGATTCTAGCCTCAGGTGACTGCCTGTCTGAGTTTGCACATTCTCCCTGTGTCTGCGTGGGTTTCCTCTGGGTGCTTCGGTTTTCTCCCACAGTCCAAAGATGTGTAGGTCAGATGAATTGGACATGCTAAATTGCCCGTAGTGTTCAGGGATGTGTGGGTTGGTGCATTAGTCAGGGGAAATGTAGAGTCGGGGAATGGGTCTGGGAGTAGGGTAGGGGAATGGGTCTAGGTGGGTTACTCTTTGGAGGGTTGGTGTGGACTTGTTGGGCCAAATGACCTGTTTCCACACTGTAGGGATCCTATGAATCTATGATAGGGCAGATTAAGTGATTAGAATGTGAGAATGGCAGAACAATGGTATGTCTAACTGCCAAACTGGAAAGAACAGATAGTCACATGAGAATGGGGGAAGGGGAGAGAGGACATGGTGAGAGAGAATGTAACAGGTGAAGCTAAAAGAAAGGGAAGAAATGGGAATAAGTTCACAGTTTGGAGACCTGCTGTGCTTTTCCAGCACCACTCTAATCCAGACTCAGGTTTCCAGCATCTGCAGTCCTCGTTTTTACCTCAGTATGAAAAGTGCCTAGTCTGAAGATGAGGTGTTGTTCCTCCAGTTCGCACTGTGATTTACTGGAAAACTGCAGCATGTCAAGTACAGACGTGTGGACATGCGAACAGGATGCTGTGTTAAAATGACCAACAGGAAGGTCGGAGTTATGCTTGTGCACAGACTGGAGGTGTTCCACAAAGCGGTCACCCAGTCAGTGTTTGCTTTCTCCAACATAGAATAGGCCACGTTGGGTTTAGCGAATACAATACACCAGGTTGGAGAACGTACAGGTGACTGTTTCGGCCCTTGGATGGTGAGCAGGGAGGAGGTGAAGGAACAGGTGGTGCCCCTTCTGCAGTTCCTATTTGTGTTCCATTTGACCCATCTTTGAAATCAAATCTTCCTAGCAACACTATTTCTGATACTTTCCAATGCAACTAGATATTTTAAGCTCCTAAAAGCTTTTTATCTTGCAGTAATGTCGGTTTCCCTATATTTTGTGGCTGTCCTGAAGGATTTTCATGCTCTTTGTGGCTTTAATGAAGTATTCCCATAATTTTGCAGCAGTGCCCAAGGATTCTTGCTTTTTGTGGATAAAGTGGGGCTTTTCCTTCCTTTTGCAGCTTTAATGGAGGATTTTCCATCACTGAGGCTATAGTGGGGTCTCCTAAAAAATTGTTAGATTAGAAACATTCCATTAAGTTAACCAACCTTCACTGATTTTAAATGCTTCATTCAGGATTTCCTCACCTCTCTGCTCTTGTAGTCTGCGAGTTTATCTCTTGGTCATTCCTGATGAAGGACTCCAGCCCAAAACATCAATTTTCCTGCTCCTCGGATGCTGCCTGACCTGCTGTGCTTTTCCAGCAACACTCAATTCTGATCTCCAGCATCTGCACACCTCACTGTCTCCTATTAGTTCCATGTTGTTTCTAGTTGCGTGTGTGATATCTGCACACTGTGGTAGTGATACATGATCTGAGATGTAAAATGTCTTTTAAAAATCCTTGCCCTTTTAGCCTGAATCACTGCATTAGTTAAAGTTCTCCTTTGTTCCAGAGGGTTTTACGTTGGGTGACCAATTTCCGATGGCTGAATTCAAAGTCACGACCGTTGCCACTGACACCACGTTGTGATGTCACCTGTACGTCTGCAAGGAGCTCGAAATTCGGACTGTCCCAGTGATTCTCTTATTGGGTCTGAAATGCTTTCTGTTTTCTTTGAAGTATCCTTCAGTGTTGAGTGCTGTCCTGAGGATTTTGGGATTTTTGTGTCCTCAGCAATCAGCAGGACCTTTTTTGTTGAAATCTTCTCAGTTACCAACACATTTTTTCCCATTTGGACTGGCGCTGTTAAATTAGATCTCAGATTCCCCACTGATCCCCATGAAGTATGTGTTACCATCCTTTTCTTGTAAGTTTGTGGATACTTTCAGGGCTTACATGATTGTGTGTATGCAATGGTAGCTGCCTTCAGGTCTAATGAGAAAATACTTGTAGAGTAAACAGGTTGTAGTTTATTGCACCTCTGCAAATATAGTTATGTCGATATAGTCATCTTTAAAGGCCCTGGGAATAGGCTTCATGTTACTGCAAAGATTGTTGGCAGGACCCAGCCTTAGGTCTGTCTCCCATGAGATCTCTACTCCTCCTTTCAATTGCTCTAGAATGAGTTGTCACTTCCCACACCCATGTCCATCCTTTTTTGGAATTTCAATTCTCCCATTGTGGTTTCCATCCTCACCATTATGTTGATTCAAATCCTCATGAGATCACCACAGTGGGTGATGCCTATTGTATGTGATCGAGTATTAACCCTTTCAGATCCTTCCAGCCGCATACACAACGTGAATGGAATCAAAATGTTTGCTCTCTGCTACAATAAACTAGAATCAAAAATGACAACTTCTCTCCATATCTCCCTCCAGAATATCCATTAGTTTGTGACCAAAGCCCTTGCCAACCATAAGCTTATTGTGGAGGATTGCATCATGGTTTTGACAGAAACCTAGCTGAGGCCTAATGATATCTTCCTCCTTAATCACATCTTTTCACTCAGTTGTACTATTCTCCAATCACACTGAACAAACCATTATGGAGGCGACATTGCCCTTCATACTAAATCTGGCCCTTCCTTCCTTTCAGCTTCTTCATTTGTTCTATCCTTCTTGCCTCTCATTTCAAATCCTCCTTCTCTATCAGACATAAACAGAAAGTACTGGAGAAACTCAGCAGGTCTGGCAGCATCTGTGGAGAGAAAGCAGTTAACATTTCGAGTCTAGTGACCCTTCCTCAGAACTAGTTCTCAGTTATCCACCAAGGTACTGAAAAATACATTTTCACTGCAATATCCTCACTGCTTTCCTTTCTCAACCTCTGTGGTAAATGACATTTTGTTTTGGATGAATTTAACCTCCATTGCAATTCATTATGGTCTCTTTCCTCTGAGTTCATTGTGCTTGTGTTCTTCCTTAATTTCTCCCTCCATAGAAATTTTCAGAGCAAGCCCCTTGGGAGACTCCAAAATGATGACGTTTCCTCTCAGGTTTCCACCCTGTTCTAGCCCTACATCTTTCTCAGGAGTCTCTCCAATATTCCCAAATGCCCTGCATGAGCTCTCCATATCCAAAAGAACATCCCCTCCCCCACCCCGGTCTCTCAATCCCATTCCTACTCAAAATGCTAACTTTACCTTTATTGATTCCAAAGTTAACCCATATCATTAACAGACCCCTTGCCCCAAGTATCGTTCCCCTCTCTTTTAAATCTGTCAACTCTACCGTCTCCTCACAAAAACCTTCAATCCCCCTGTCCAATGCCCCATTTCCAAACTCATTGTTCTTGAATGAGTTGTCACCTCGCACATCCGTGTCCATCCTCTCTTGGAATTTCAGTTCTCTCCTTGTGGATTCCATTCCCACCATTGTATTGCTACAATTTGCATTAAAATTACAAATGACATCCTATGTAAATGTGACAAACTTACACTATCTTTCTTCATCCTTCTCAAGTTTTTGACATGGCTGGTCAAATCATTCCCTCATCACTTCTCCAATGTCATTCTGCAGGGTGGGAGTGTGTTGCAAAGTTCAATTCTCATATATTCAGTCATAGTGAGAGAGTCATCCATAATAGCTTTTCTCCTGCTCTTTTACCATTGCTTCTGGTAGTATCTCAATCATTCATATGTTCTGACTTCTTTGGATACCTTTCTGAATCCCCAGAGTCCATCCTTGGTGTCATCCTATTTCTTAACTACATGCCTTTTCTTGGTAACATTATCAAAAAAAAAGTAAGGCACATTCCACATGTGTATGTTGGCATGTACCTGCTCTACCTCACGGGTGGCATGGTGGCTCAGTGGTTAGCGCTGCTGCCTCACAGCGCTAGGATCCCAGGTTCGATTCCAGTCTCAGGCGACTGTCTGTGTGGCATTTGCACATTCTCCCCGTGTCTGTGCGGGTTTCCTCTGATTTCCTCCTGCAGATCAGGTGAATAGGCTATGCTGAATTGCCCATAGTGTTTGGTGCATTAATCAGAGGGAAATGGGTCTGGGTAGGTTACTCTTCTGAGGGTTGGTGTGGACCGATTGGGCTGAAGGGCCTTTCCACACTCTAGGGAATCTAACCTCACTCTGACTGTTAACCTGTTCATTGTGTCTATAGCGTCACATTGCTTTGCTGACATCCAGTACTGGTTCAACGCAAAGTGGCTCCATTTAAATATTTGTAAAACTGAAGCCATTGTCTGTGCCACACTCTGTTCCTACTCACCTACACCATCCCTCAGTTGAGGCTGAACCAGACTGTTTGCCATCTTGGAGTTATATTTAACCCTGATTAACATAGTCACATGTCTGCATCATCATTAAGACTGCCTATTCCCCCCTCTGTAAAATTGATTGGTTCTTGCCAGCTTCCACTCAGCTGCTACTGAAACCCTTTGCTGTTCTTCCATGTTCTACCCTCGATAACATAGGGTTCAGGTCCTTCGACCCAACTGGTCCATGCCGACCAGGTTTCCTAAACCAAGCTAGTCCCATTTACCTGTTTGGCCCATATCCCTCTAATCCTTTCCTGACAATGTACCTATCCAAATATCTTTTAAATGTTGTACTTGCACCCACCCCTACCACTTCCTCTGGCAGCTTGTTCCATACATGCACCACCCTCTGTGTGAAAAAGTTGCTTCTCAGGAACCCCTTTCACCTTAAACCCTCTAGTTTTGGACTCCCCTACCTTGGGAAAAAGACCTTCCTTATACACCTTATTTGTGCCCCTCATGGTTTTATAATCCCCTATAAGATCAGCCCTCAGTTTCCTATGCTCCAGAGAAAAGAGTCCCAACCTATCCAGCCTCTCCTTATAATTCAAACCTTCCAGGCTCGGTAATATCCTTATAAAACATTTTGAGATCATCCAAAACTTTGCTGCAATGCACCAAATCTCATCACCCCCAACGGTGTCTGGTCTACACCGTCTCCTGGTTAAACATTGTCTCAGTTCTTATTCTGATTTGCAAATTTCTCTGTTGTCTCATCCCTCATTTTCAGTGTAATTCATTTAAGACACTCTTTCAAGTCTATCTCTGACCTCAGTGCAAAGTTTTACCAACAGTGCTTTGTGGATCATTTAATATTTTAAGTGCACAACATAAATACGATCAACACAACATCAACACTGCGAGTCTGCTTTACATGGTCAACATTATGCAGTGGTGCCACAGATGTCTGAGACTGTAATGACCCCAATACGTGTTTCCAACTGCTCCTTTTCAAATGAAACACACAGTTCTTAAGTAATGAAGAGGCAATAATGACGTGGTGCATTTTTGAAACTGCGGCTCCAATTCATGTTGCCAAATGTGATTGCTTGAGGCTGCAAGAAGCCATTACTCTGCAATTAACACACCTTTTTGAACAGCTTTGGAATGAGCAGACCCAGTGGATGAGCTTTTGGCTGTTGAATTAAAGCACAACAGGCAATGATGTCCAGATTCCACCTGTACACCTCTGCCCTGAACTTCCTCTCTGCCATCATTTATGAGATATGATGTATGATAAGGACGTAGTCCTGGTTCTAAGAGGGGGAGGGGTCTTGAGTATAGCCCATAACAAACAGCTGGGATTGATGTAAATCTATTGGAAATACTGCAGCATGCAGATTTTTGAGTACTGGTTACAGAGAAAGTTGGTAAACATTTTCTTCTTTTGTTCAGTTTTTCACTCTGCTCTGTTCATCTCCACTTTGTTCTTTTATTTACAACTAATCTTGGAGGAACTGTTGGGCGAAGTTCACAGCACAGAATCAGACAAGTTAATTGTTGTTTTAAGTCTGTCCAATAGAAAGGCTGCAGGAGTGAGTGTAGTGGATTCTTTCTTGATTATATGTTTTTGGAGATAAGTCCCTTGATTAAACTTAAAATGTAAGCCATAGCTATTAATTTAACCTGGGGCAGTGTTTGTAGAGAAATAAGGCGGTGTTATTTTCTGGATCTGTAGATTGTGAAGGAGCAAAAATGGCCTTTGCAGTGATATGTACTTCTTGTCAGATGTGGGAGTTTAAAGAGAGTTTAAGGGTTACTGCGGATTATATCTGCCATAAATGCTGTAGGATGCGAATCTTATCAGATCGAGTGGATCGGTTGGAGAGACAGATAGAAGCGATGAGGAATTTGCAACAGCAACAGTATGTGATGGATGGCAGTTATAGGAAGGGGAGAAAGTCTCAGATACAGCCACATAGATGGGTTAACGCTAGGAAGGGTAAGAAAAGTAGGCAGCTAGTACAGGAGTCTTTTGTGGATTTCAAACAGGTATGCTGTTTTGGAAAATGTAGGGGGTGATGGATTCTCAGGGAAACGTAGCACGAACAGTCAAGTTTCTGGTATTGAGACTGGCTCTAATGCAACCGGTTTCCAAGAGATCAATTGTGTTAGGGGATTCTGTAGTCAGAGGTACAGACAGACGTTTCTGTGGCCAGCAGAGAAAAAGCAGAATGGTGTGTTGTTTCCCTGGTGTCAGAATCAAGGATGTTTCAGAGAGGGTGCAGAATGTTCTCACGGGGGAGAGGGGCCAGCAGGAGGTCATTGTCCACATTGGAACCAGCGATATAGGAAGGGAAAAGGTTGAGATTCTGAAGGGAGATTACAGAGAGTTAGGCAGAAACTTAAAAAAAGAGGTCCTCAAGGGTAGTAATATCTGGATTACTCCCAGTGCTACGAACTAGTGTGGGCAGGAATAGGAGGATAGAGCAGATGAATGCATGGCTGAGGATCTGGTGTATGGGAGAAGGATTCACATTTTTGGATCATTGGAATCTCTTTTGGGGTAGAAGTGACCTGTACAAGAAGGATGGATTGCACCTAAATTGGAAGGGGACTAATATACTGGCAGGAAAATTTGCTGGAGCTGCTCAGGAGGATTTAAACTAGTAAGGTGGGGGGAGGGGGGGTGGGGGTAGGGGGGGTGGTGGTTGGGACCCAGGGAGATAGTGAGGAAAGAGATCGATCTGAGACAGGTACAGCTGAGAACAGAAGTGAGTCAAATAGTCAGGGCAGGCAGGGACAAGGTAGGACTAATAAATTAAACTGCATTTATTTCAATGCAAGGGGCCTAACAGGGAAGGCAGATGAACTCAGGTCATGGTTAGGAACATGGGACTGGGATATCATAGCAATTACAGAAACATGACTCAGGGATGGGCAGGACTGGCAGCTTAATGTTCCAGGATACAAATGCTACAGGAAGGATAGAAAGGGAGGCAGGAGAAGAGGAGAAGTCGTATTTTTGATAAGGGATAGCATTAGAGCTGTGCTGAGGGAGGATATTCCCGGAAATACATCCAGGGAAGTTATTTGGGTGGAACTGAGAAATAAGAGAGGGATGATCACCTTATTGGGATTATACTATAGACCCCCCAATAGTCAGAGGGAAATTGAGAAACAAACTTGTAAGGAGATCTCAGCTATCTGTAAGAATAATAGGGTGATTATGGTAGGGGATTTTAACTATCCAAACATCGACTGGGACTGCTATAGTGTTTAAGGTTTAGATGGAGAGGAATTTCTGAAGTGTGTAGAAGACAATTTTCTGATTCAGTATGTAGATGTAGCTACTAGAGAAGGTGCAAAACTTGACCTTCTCTTGGGAAATAAGGCAAGGCAGGTGACTGAGGTGTCAGTGGGGGAGCACTTTGGGGCCAGCGACCATAATTCTATTCGTTTTAAAATCATGATGGAAAAGGATAGACCAGATCTAAAGGTTGAAGTTCTAAATTGGAGAAAGGCCAATTTTGACAGTATTAGGCAAGAACGTTCGAAAGCTGATTGGAGGCAGATGTTCGCAGGTAAAGGGACGGCCGGAAAATGGGAAGCCTTCAGGAATGAGATAACAAGAATCCAGAGAAAGTATATTCCTGTTAGTGTGAAAGGGAAGGCTGGTAGGTATAGGGAATGCTGGATGACTAAAGAAATTGAGGGTTTGGTTAAGAAAAAGAAGGAAGCATATGTAAGGTAGAGATAGGATAGATCGAGTGAATCCTTAGAAGAGTATAAAGGAAGTAGGAGTATACTTAAGAGGGAAATCAGGAGGGCAAAAAGGGGACATGAGATAGCTTTGGCAAATAGAGTTAAGGAGAATCCAAAGGGTTTTTACAAATATATTAAGGACAAAAGGGAAACTAGGGAGAGAATAGAGCCCCTCAAAGATCAGCAAGGTGGCCTTTGTGTAGAGCCACAGAAAATGGGGGTGATACTAAATGAATATTTTGCATCAGTATTTACTGTGGAAAAGAATATGGAAGAGACTGTAGGGAAATAGATGGTGACATCTTGTAAAATGTCCAGATTACAGAGGAGGAAGTGCTGGATGTCTTGAAATGGTTAAAAGTGGATAAATCCCCAGGACCTGATCAGGTGTACCCGAGAACTCTGTGGGAAGCTAGAGAAGTGATTGCTGGGCCTCATGCTGAGATATTTGTATCATCGATAGTCACAGGTGAGGTGCCGGAAGACTGGAGGTTGGCAAACGTAGTGCCACTGTTTAAGAAGGGCAGTAAAGACAAGCCAGGGAACTATAGACCGGTGAGCATGACCTCAGTGGTGGGCAAGTTGTTGGAGGGAATCCTGAGGGACAGAATGTACATGTATTTGGAAAGACAAGATCTGATTAGGGATAGACAACATGGCTTTGTGCGTGGGAAATCATGTCTCACAAACTTGATTGAGTTTTTTGAAGAAGTAACAAAGAAGATTGATGAGTGCAGAGCAGTAGATGTGATCTATATGGACTTCAGTAAGACGTTCGACAAGGTTCCCCATGGGAGACTGATTAGCAAGGTTAGATCTCATGGAATACAGGGAGAACTAGCCATTTGGATACAGAACTGGCTCAAAGGTAGAAGACAGAGGGTGGTGGTGCAGGGTTGTTTTTCAGACTGGAGGCCTGTGACCAGTGGAGTGCCACAAGGATTGTTGCTGGGCCCTCTACTTTTTGTCATTTACACAAATGATTTGGATGCGAGCATGAGAGGTAAAGTTAGTAAGTTTGCAGATGAACCAAAATTGGAGGTGTAGTGGACTGCAAAGAGGGTTACCTCAGATTACAACAGGATCTGGACCAGATGGGCCAATGGGCTGAGAAGTGGCAGATGGAGTTTAATTCAGATAAATGCGAAGTGCTGCATTTTGGAAAAGCAAATCTTAGCAGGACTTATAACTTAATGGTAAGGTCCTAGGGAGTGTTGCTGAACAAAGAGACCTTGGAGCACAGGTTCATAGCTCCTTGAAAGTGGAGTCACAGGTAGATAGGAAAGTGAAGAAGACATTTGGTATGCTTTCCTTTATTGGTCAGAGTATTGAGTACAGGAGTCAGGAGGTCATATTGCGGCTGTACAGGACATTGGTTAGGCCACTGTTGGAATATTGCGTGCAATTCTGGTCTCCTTCCTATCGGAAAGATGTTGTGAAACTTGAAAGGGTTCAGAAAAGATGCACAAGAATGTTGCCTGGGTTGGAGGATCTGATATATAGGGAGAGGCTGAACAGGCTGGGGCTGTTTTCCCTGGAGTTTCGGAGGCTGAGGGGTGGCCTTATAGAGGTTTACAAAATTATGAGGGGCATGGATAGAATAAATAGGCAAAGTCTTTTCCCTGGGGTTGGGCATAGGTTTAGGGTGAGGGGGGAAAGATATAAAAGAGACCTAAGGGGCAATGTTTTCACGCAGAGGGTGGTACGTGTATGGAATGAACTGCCAGAGGAAGTGGTGGAGGCTGGTACAATTGGAACATTTTAAAGGCATTTGGATGAGTATATGAATAGGAAGGGTTTGAGGGGATATGGGCCGCGTGCTGGCAGGTGGGACTAGATTGGGTTGTGATATCTGGTCGGCATGGACGGGTTGGACTGAAGGGTCTGTTTCCATGCTGTACATCTCTATGACTCTACGACTCCTCCTCCCCTGAAGGTGTTGCTCATGCCAAGCCCCAATCCAACAGCCCTACCTCAGCTGATAGATTACACTCTATGTCAGACACTGCATAGCCAACACTGGGGGAATATTTAACACTTTCTCATCCAGAAATCATACTTGGGTTTTCCCCCAGGGTCTACTGAATCACTAAAGGCTGTGTGCAAGCTCAGACCATCACGGAAGCCAACCTTCCATTCATGAACTCCACAGACACCTCTTGTTGCCACAGAAAGGCTGCCAATATCATCAAAGACCCCTCCCACCTGGTAGATACAGAAGCTTGAACACATGCACCAACAGGTTCAAGAACAGCTTCTTCCCTGCCATTGTTAGACTGATGATTGGACTTCAAACAACGCTGATCTGGTTACAGTTGATCTTGCTTTGCACACCTCCTGTGTAATGTTAACTGTATGCCTCATTCTGTCCATGTTTTTTGTCACTCTGTGATCTGTGTGCCCTTGATTACTATGATCTGCCTGAACTGCTTGCAAACAAAGCTTTTCATTGTACTTAGAGACACATGACCATAAATCCACTCTATCACTTACACCAGGAATGGGAAATCTGACAGATAGTTGCTCATTGGATCCCAGGAATATAGTGATTGTCATAACCAATCCTGCCTATGATTGAAGTGGGGTTTTCTGAATCTGTGTGGCTCAGTGCCACATTAGTGACTGTGATTATTGGAGGAACCTTACACCTTAACTGTTTTTCCTTTCTCCCTTTCTCATTATTCTTCCACTTGTTTTTGTCCATATGGCAAATTTCCCTCTAAATTCCTGTTTCAATTTTGTTACCATTTTCTTCCTCTTTCCCCCTCTCTCTCTTTGACATTCAATCATTTTCTGAAGTTTTCCTCTTGTATGCATCCATGCTCCACCTCTATCCCTGATGTCATTTTTACATAGAGTTATAGAGTCATAGAGATGTACAGCACGGAAACAGACCCTTCAGTCCAACTCGCCTATGCTGACCAGATATCTCAACCTAATCTAGTCCCATTTGCCAGCACTTGGTCCATATCCCTCCAAACCCTTCCTGTTCATATACCTCATCGAGATGCCTTTTAAATGTTGCAATTGTACCAGCCTCCACCACTTCCTCTGGCAGCTCATTCCATACACACACCAGTGAAGACGTTGCCCCTGAGATCTCTTTTATATCCTTCCCCTTCACCCTAAACTTATGCCATCCAGTTCTAGATTCCCCAACGCCAGGGAAAAGACATTGTCCATTTACCCTATCTATGTCCCTCATGATTTTATAAACCTCTATGATGTCACCCCTCAGCATCCAACGCTGCAGGGAAAACAGCCGCAGCCTATTCAGCCTCTCACATCTCTTTTGTTCTTTCGTTTAACTCGCCTCCATTTCTCACGATTTCAATCATGCATGTGTTCTCACTCTTCTGGCCACATGAGAAGGCCTTTCAGTTCCTTGAGCCAGTTCCTGGCAATATAATCCAGCCAAGCTAACTATAGCCTTGAGATGTGGCGTGGGCTGTTCTCACTCTGCACCATTAATAAAATGTTAGCGATGATAACACAAAAGGTGATCAGGAAAAGGTCAGCTTCACTGAACTTGATTGTAGTGTTTCTGTTCTTTTCTTGCAGACTCCATCTCCCTCTGCCTCTGTGTCAATGACACATGGTACGGGTTCCATTCAGGCACATCCTTCTCCACATGATGAAACAAGATCACTGCGACTTATGAAGACGAGTGTCCAATTGTCAAACATCAGACACATTCTGGATGAGAGCTGACCAGTTAACAGAATGTTACTGAGAAGCTCACTGAGCAGCTAAATCCTTTCACCACTTGATGCTGTAACCTGAGTGAGTTAAAGGAGCTATGCTTTTTTTCACACTCTGCTTTAACAAGTAATGAGCATGAAGTGATTATAATATAAAAGAAATTTTACATATCCTTTTTTATTCTACATCACTATGCCAACTCCGAATAGCAGGGGCATGTGTATGCTCGTTCACCAAAATTTCAAAGAAAAAATCTGACAGTAGTGCAGCTGGAGATTCCAATAATGTATTGCTTTGTGAGATTAGTTCACACAGTTAGAGTGATTCAGGCTTGTGGCCTTTACTGAGTTAATTAGGGCATGACTTTCATTGGCCTTATATCTCCCGTAATAGATAAGGGGATTGTTTGGCCAGGCTAATAGCTGTAGTCGATTGTTTAGTGATCTTTTCATAAAGTACAGGTGACTAATTGTTGTAATGCTGGAAATGAGGCAGCAAATATGTACACAGCAAGATCCCACAACAGGCAACAAGTCTATAACCAGATAATCTGCCTTTAATGATGATGAAGAAGCCAAATTTATGTTTATGTAGCACTTTAGTCAAATGAATGCCCCCTAAACCCTTTACATTCAATTAAATAGGTTTTGAAATGTCGGATGTGCAATTGATCCAAATGTCGTTCTGGTCAGCAACAGGGCTTTGGATCTGTATTTTTTATTCTCTCATGGGATGTGGGCATCACTGGCTAGGCAGCATTTACTGCCCATCCCTAACTGTTCAGATGGCAGTTAAGAGCCGACCACATTGTTGTGGGTCTGGAGTCACATATAGACCTGACCAGGTAACGAGAGCAGTTTCCTTCCCAAAAGGGCATTAGTGAACCAGATGCATTTTTCCAACAATCAGTAATGGATTCATATCATCATTAGACTCTAATTCCAGATTTTAAGAAAAATTAAATTCAAATTGCACCATCTGCTATGGTGGGATTTGAACTTGAGCTCCCAGAGCATAAGCTAGGTCCCTGAATTAACAGCGCAGTGATAATACCACTTGGCCATTGCCTCCCTGTTGATGGGCATATCAAAGGATTTGGAATTCCACACTACATTGGAACCTGCAGCAGAAGCATTTACCATGGGAATTCCACTGTTAACATTCAATATTTATATGTCTCTATGTTGCCAGCAATACTATCAAATCAAATTAAAGCAGGAATTTCATTGTAGTGTTTCATTGTAACATTGGAGCACATGAAGAAGAACATAACTTACTGGTAGTAATTCATTCCCGATCCCAATCTATGGTGGGATTGCAATCTCAAGCAGACTTTTTGAGTACCACCTACATAGGCTACAACTAATATGTTAAGGTTTTCTGCAGTGTCAGAACTTGGCTGGGAACAGGGCACTGATAATCGTGTCACAGAGTCATAGAGTCATAGAATCATAGAGATGCACAGCACAGAAACAGACCCTTTGGTCCAACTTACCCATGCCAACCAGATATTTTATATAAATCTAATCCCTTTTGCCAGCATTTGGCCCATATCCCTCTAAACGCCTCCTACTCATATACCCATCCAGATGCCTTTTAAATGTTGTAATTGTACCAGCCTTCACTACTTCCTCTGGCAGCTCACTGCTTATATGCACCACCGTCTGTGTGAAAAGGTTGTCCCACAGATCCTTCTTTGATATCTTTAATTATATCTTTCCCCTCTCACCCTAAACCTATGCCATCTAATTTTGCAGTCCCTGCACCGGGGAAAAGACCTTGCCTATTTACCCTAACCGTACTCCTCACTCCTCAGCCTCAGATGCTACAAGGAAAATAGTCCCAGTCTATTAAGCCTCTCCCTATAGCTCCAATCCTCCAATCCTGGCAACATCCTTGTAAATCTTTATTGAATCCTTTCAAGTTTCACAACATCCTTCATATAGCAGGAAGACCATGTCCTACTGCTTCTCAAGTTAATGAAAGTTTTACTAAGCTACCAAAATGTCCAATTTAACTGTCTGATTCAGTTTAAAAAATACACATCAGAGTTCAGTTATTTATTTTTTAAAAAACTAGTTATAGGCACATAGAGATATTCAAAATGGAAACAAACCCTTCAGTTCAACTCATCCATGCCGACAAGCTATCCTAGATAACTCTAGTTAGTGGTAGATGGGGTCTGACTCGATGTGTTTGTTATTAGAGTTCCTGTTGGAATGCCATGCTTCTAGGAGTTCTCGTGTTTGTATTTGTTTGACTTATACTAGGATGGCTGCATTGTCCCACTTGAAGTGGTGTCCTTCCTCATCCGTATGTGAGAATACTAGTGAGAGAGGGTCACGTCTTTTGTGTTTAGTTGGTATTCATGTATCCTGGTGGCTAATTTTCTGCCTGTTTGTCTGATATAGTGTTTGTTACAGTCCTTGCACGGTATTTTGTAAATGACATTAGTTTTGCTTGTTGTCTGTATAGGATTTTTCAAGTTCATTCCAACTGGCACTCTATCAAAAAACACATCAAGTAAGATGAAGGGCTTTTGCCCGAAACGTCGATTTTCCTGCTGCCTGACCGGCTGTGCTTTTCCAGCACCATTCTAATCTAGACATCGAGTTAGATCCCATCTACCACCTCCTGAGAAAAAGAATAGGAAGTGACTTCACCACAGGAAATGACATCACCAACCCAAAGAAACCCAAACATATAACTAGAAAGCAGGAATTTTCAGCAGTGCTTCGCCTGAGGCCCACTGAAGATGTTACCAAGTAGGGTGACAAAACGTCTGGAAATGAACCTTCCAGCTCAGCGAGCAAACCTACATTCAGAACCTCAACCTGAGCTACAAATCTTCTCAAACCTCACTAAAATCTAGTTATAGTAAGGTACATAGATAAGCATACAAAGAGTAACAAACCAGACATAAATATTATGAAGGGAAGAAAGAAAGTCAAAAAAAGTTGAGTATCACTGGCCCAGATCACAGAACTGAATGGGTTTGTCTCACAATCCTGATGATTCTTCGATTATGTCCTATTCTGTTTGCATAGAGCTGTTCAGTCTTTAGATGACTGATTGATTGACCTGGGGTCTTGAGATGTACAATTATTTTGTTTGGCATCTCTGAATATAGTTTTCATGCTGCTTTGACAGAGAATCGAAGAGCAACCTTTTAGAGATTGGGTACAGAGAGAGAGATATGTTGATGTGTCTGGCTTAGCTAGATTAACTATAAGAATTTGCAATTTGTTAGGGCAGCATGGATCAAAAACAGCTAATGACTTTTGTTATTAGTTTGTATCAAGCCAACTTGCTTTACCTGATACTGTAAGTTGGCACTCAGACACTGAGACTGCAAGAGGGCAGAATGTGTTTTCAATAACAATAAATGCTGTCATTTTATTTCCATCATATCTTAAACTGAATTCATATTCTAAAGCTGCCACAATGTGATTTAAACTCATTCTTTGGGTTACTATCTTATGTTTCCAGACCACTAGTCTTTCAACTCCTTTTCTGAGCATTTTAACTCCTTATAAATAATGGCAGAATTAGAGAAACTGATAGCAAGATAAATGTTTGACAAAAACACTTGAGATCTGTCACATCCAGGTAAAAGCTGAAATGGCATGTGTGCTATGTCATGTACACTGTCAACGACAGTGATCATCACATATGAAAGACTAAACAAAGACAGACAGTGCAAACACTGTTAAATAGCCCAGACACAACTACAATAGAAAGCTGAAAGAGAACATGAGGATGAGTTTCTGCTCTAAAACCAAAAGGGATTTGATTCTGACAATTGCATCTTGACAGTGTCTTCACCAGTAAGCCTTATAACCAATAGTTCCACTTTGTAAACACCTTTCCACACTCTGTACGCTGCCAACATGACACTAAAGCCTAAATATTTGCGAACAAACTCTGAATTTTGTTTCTTCTCTTTATGATCCAACGTGCTGAGGTAGACTACTCAATCAGAGAAACATGAAATGGTTACAGTGTTATTGCACAAGGAAATCAAACACATTATTTCTGTCTGTATCTACCACCACTATGTCTCTTTTCTATTCCCTTTCTTTTTATCTCTCTTCTCTCACTATCACCTCAAGGCTTATATTTCTAATTCTTTGCCTTTTCAGGTAAATGATGGATTTCCAGGGAAATACAAAGTGGTGCAGGATATTTTTCTCTTACAGAAGTCAACCCACTGAGGGAGACAGGTGAACTGGCTGTAAGTCCAACATTATATACCGAAGCTGTTAGAGAGAAAGAGAGGGGTTACTTCTACAATCAGAACTCAGTTGGTTCATTGATGATATGCACTCAGAAGATTGCGACAGGGTAAGATGCTTCTGTCAAAGCTCCTCAGCTCTATGCTTTCACTTTCCCCTCTTGTTCTCCTTTTTCTCTTCTTCTTTCCACTTAATAACGGAGACGCATCCTGGAGCAGCAGCTGATGTCGGCAGCAAGTCCTGGAGCAGTGAACCCTGGAACAGAGTGAGCAGTTCGTCCCTGGAACAGTGTGAGCAGTGAGCCCCTGCAACAGTGTGAGCAGTGGGCCCCTGCAACAGTGTGGGCAGTGGGCCCCTGCAACAGTGTGAGCACTGAGCCCCTGAAACAGTGGGAGCATTGGGCCCTGGAAATGTGTATGCAGTAAACCCTGGAACAATGTGAGCAGCGAGCCCTGGAGTAGTGTGAGCAAAGAAACCATGGAACAGTGTGAGCAATGAGCTCCTGGAACAGTGTGAGCAGTGAGCCCCTGGAAAAGTGTGAGCAGTGAGCCCCTGGAACAGTGTGAGCAATGAGCCCCTGGAACAGTGTGAGCAATGAGCCCCTGGAACAGTGTGAGCAGTGAGCCCTGGAACAGTGTGAGCAGTGTGTCCCTGGAACAGTGTGAGCAGTGAGCCCCTGGAACAGTGTGAACAGTGAGCCCCTGGAACAGTGTGAACAGTGAGCCCCTGGAAAAGTGTGAACAGTGAGCCCCTGGAAAAGTGTGAGCAGTGAGTCCCTGGAACAGTGTGAACAGTGAGTCCCTGGAACAGTGTGAACAGTGAGCCCCTGGAAAAGTGTGAGCAGTGAGTCCCTGGAACAGTGTGAACAGTGAGCCCCTGGAACAGTGTGAGCAGTGTGTCCCTGGAACAGTGTAAACAGTGAGCCCCTGGAACAGTGTGAACAGTGAGCCCCTGAAAAAGTGTGAGCAGTGAGTCCCTGGAACAGTGTGAACAGTGAGCCCCTGGAACAGTGTGAGCAGTGTGTCCCTGGAACAGTGTGAACAGTGAGCCCCTGGAACAGTGTGAACAGTGAGCCCCTGGAACAGTGTGAACAGTGAGCCCCTGGAACAGTGTCAGCAGTGTGTCCCTGGAACAGTGTGAGCAGTGTGTCCCTGGAACAGTGTGAGCACTGAGCCCCTGGAACAGTGTGAACAGTGAGCCCCTGGAACAGTGGGCGGCACGGTGGCACAGTGGTTAGCACTGCTGCCTCGCAGCGCCGGAGACCCGGGTTCAATTCCCGCCTCAGGCGACTGACTGTGTGGAGTTTGCACGTTCTCCCCGTGTCTGCGTGGGTTTCCTCCGGGTGCTCCGGTTTCCTCCCACAGTCCAAAGATGTGCAGGTCAGGTGAATTGGCCATGCTAAATTGCCCGTAGTGTTAGGTAAGGGGTAGATGTAGATGTAGGGGTATGGGTGGGTTACGCTTCGGCGGGGCGGTGTGGACTTGTTGGGCCGAAGGGCCTGTTTCCACATTGTAAGTAATCTAATCTAATCTAAACAGTGAGACGTGGAACTATGTGAGCAGTGAGCTCCCGGAACAGAGCAAGCAGTGAGTTCTGGAAAAGTGTTAGTTGTGACGCCTTGGAACAGTGTGAGTTGTGAGCCCCATGAACAGCTTGAGGAGTGAACCCTGGAGCATTGTGAGCACTGAGCCCCTGGAACAGTGGGAGCAGTGAGCCCCTGGAACAGTGTGAGCATTGGGCCCTGGAAGTGTGTATGCAGTAAGCCCTGGAACAATGTGAGCAGCGAGCCCTGGAACAGTGTGAGCAATGAGCTCCTGGAACAGTGTGAGTAGTGTGTCCCTGGATCAATGTGTGCAGTGAGCCCCTGGAAAAGTGTGAGCACTGAGCCCCTGGCACAGTGTGAGCAGTGAGCCCCTGGAACAGTGTGAGAAGTGTGCCCTGAAAGAGTGTGAGCAGTGAGCCCCTTGAACAGTGTGAGCAGTGAGCCCTGGAACAGTGTGAGCAGTGAGCCCTGGAACAGTGTGAGCAGTGAGCCCTGGAACAGTGTGAGCAGTGTGTCCATGGAACAGTGTGAGCAGTGAGTCCCCGGAACAATGTGAGCAGTGAGCCCTGGAACAGTGTGAGCAGTGAGCCCTGGAACAGTGTGAGCAGTGTGTCTCTGGAACAGTGTGAGCAGTGAGCCCCTGGAACTGTGGGTACAGTGTGTCCCTGGAGCAGTGTGAGCAGTGAGTCCTTGGAACAGTGTGAGCAGTGAGTCCCTGGAACAATGTGAGCAGTGAGCCCTGGAACAGTGTGAGCAGTGAGTCCCTGGAACAGTGAGTACAGTGTCTCCCTGGAGCAGTGTGAGCAGTGAGTCCCTGGAACAGTGTGAGCAGTGAGTCCTTGGAACAGTGTGAGCAGTGAGTCCCTGGAACAGTGTGAGCAGTGAGTCCCTGGAACAGTGTGAGCAGTGAGCATTGGAACAGTGTGAGCAGTGTGTCCCTGGAACAGTGCGAGCAGTGAGCCTTGGAACAGTGTGAGCAATGCGTCCCTGGAACGTTGTGAGGAGTGTGTCCCTGGAATAGTATGAGCAGCGAGCCCTGGAACAGTGTAAGCAGGGAGCACATGGACAGTGTGAGCAGTGAGCCCCAGGATCACTGTGAGCAGTGAATCCCTGGAACAGTGTGAGCAGTGAGCCCTGGAACAGTGTGACTAGTGAGCCCTGGAACAGTGTGAGAAGTGATACCCTGGAACAGTGTGACTAGTGAGTCCTGGAACAGTGTGAGCACTGAGCCCTGGAACAGTGTGAGCAGTGAGTCCTGGAACAGTGTGAGCAGTGAGCACCTGGAACAGTGTGAGCAATGTGTCCCTGGAACAGCGTGAGCAGTGAGCCCTGGAACAGTGTGAGCAGTGATCCCCTGGTACAGTGAGGGCAGTGAGCTCTGGAACACTGTGAGGAATGTGTCCCTGGGACAGTGTGAGCAGTGGGCCTTGGAACAGAGTGAGCAGTGAAACCCTGGAACAGTGTGGGCATTGAGCTCCTGGAACAGTGTGAGCAGTGAGCCCCTGGTACAGTGAGGGCAGTGAGCTCTGGAACACTGTGAGGAATGTGTCCCTGGGACAATGTGAGTTGTGAGCCTTTGGAACACTGTGAGCAGTGGGCCCTGGAACATTGTGAGCAGTGAGCCCCTGGAACATTGTGAGCACTGAGCCCCGGGAATAGTGTGAGCAGTGGGCCCTGGAAGAGTGAGAGCAGTGTGTCCCTGGAACACTGAGAGCAGTGAGCCCCTGGATCAATGTGAGCAGTGAGCCCCTGGATCAGTGTGAGCAGTGAGCCCCTGGAACAGTGTGAGCAGTGAGCCCCTGGACAGTGTGAGCAGAGAGCCATGGAGCAGTGTGAGCAGGGGGTACTGGAATCGTGTGAGCACTGAGCCCCTGGAACAGTGTGAGCAGTGAGCCTTGGAACAGTGTGAGCAGTGAGCCTTGGAACAGTGTGAGCAGTGAGTCCCCGGAACAATGTGAGCAGTGACCCCTGGAGCAGTGTGTGTAGTGTGTCTCTGGAACAGTGTGAGCAGTGAGCCCCTGGAACTGTGGGTACAGTGTGTCCCTGGAACAGTGTGAGCAGTGAGTCCTTGGAACAGTGTGAGCAGTGTATCCCTGGAAGAGTGTGAGCAGTGAGTCCCTGGAACAGTGTGAGCAGTGAGCCCTGGAACAGTGTGAGTAGTGAGTCCCTGGAACATTGTGAGGAGTGTGTCCCTGGAATAGTATGAGCAGCGAGCCCTGGAACAGTGTGAGCAGGGAGCACATGGACAGTGTGAGCAGTGAGCCCCAGGATCACTGTGAGCAGTGAATCCCTGGAACAGTGTGACTAGTGAGCCCTGGAACAGTGTGAGAAGTGATACCCTGGAACAGTGTGAGCAGTGTTTCCCTGGATCACTGTGAGCAGTGAATCCCTGGAACAGTGTGAGCAGTGAGCCCCTGGAACAGTGAGAGCAGTGAGCTCTTGGAACAGTGTGAACAGTGAGCCACTGGAACAGTGTGAGGAATGAGCCTCTGGAAAAGTGTGAGCAATGAGTCCCTGGAATAGTGTGAGCAGTGAGTCATAGAACGTAGAACATAGAAAAATACAGCGCAGTACAGGCCCTTCGGCCCTCGATGTTGCGCCGACCGAAGCCTACCTAACCTACACTAGCCCAATAACCTCCATATGCTGGTCCAATGCCCACTTGAATGACCATAAAGAGGGAGAGTCCACCACTGATACTGGCAGGGCATTCCATGAACTCACAACCTGCTGAGTAAAGAATCTACCCCTAACATCTGTCCTATACCAACCTCCCCTTAATTTAAAGCTGTGTCCCCTAGTAACAGCTGACTCCATACGCGGAAAAAGGTTCTCACTGTCAACCCTATCTAAACCCCTAATCATCTTGGACACCTCTATCAAATCGCCCCTAAACCTTCTTTTCTCCAATGAGAACAGCCCCAAGTGCCTCAGCCTCTCCTCATACGATCTTCCTACCATACCAGGCAACATCCTGGTAAACCTCCTCTGCACCCGTTCCAGTGCCTCTGGCAACCAAAACTGTACTCAATACTCCAGATAAGGCCGCACCAGAGTCTTATACAACTGCAACATGACCTCAGGACTCTGGAACACAATTCCTCTACCAAAAAGCCCAGTACATCATATGCCTTCTTCACAGCACTATTTACCTGGGTGGCAACTTTCAGAGATCTGTGTACATGGACACCAAGATCCCTCTGCTCATCCACACTACCAAGTAGCCTACCATTAGCCCAGTAATCCATCTTCTTGTTACTCCTACCAAAGTGAATGACTTCACACTTAGCTACATTGAACTCCATTTGCACCTTTCTGCTCAGCTCTGCAATTTATCTATATCCCGCTGTAACCTGCCACATCCTTCTTCACTGTCCACCACTCCCCCGACTTTCACATCATCCGCAAACTTGCTCACCCAGCCTTCAAGCCCCTCCTCCAGGTCATTTATAAAAATGACAAACAGCAATGGTCCCAAAACAGATCCTTGTGGAACACCGCTAGTAACTGCGCTCCAAGATGAACCTATACCATCAACTACTACCCTCTGTCTCCTTCCAGCCAGCCAATTCCTAATCCAAACCTCTAATGCACCGTCAATTCCATACCTCCGTAATTTTTGCAGTAGCCTACCATGGGATACCTTATCGAACGCCTTGCTAAAATCCATATACACCACATCTACCGCTTTACCCTTGTCAACTTCCTTAGTCACCTTCTGAAAGAACTCAATAAGGTTTGTGAGGCATGACCTGCCCTTCACAAAACCATGTTGACTATCCTTGATCACATTATTCCTATCCAGATGTTCATAAATCCTATCCCTTACAATTCTCTCTAAGACTTTGCCCACAACAGAAGTGAGACTCACTGGCTTATAGTTACTAGGGCTGTCCCTACTCCCCTTCTTGAACAAGGGGACCACATTTGCTATCCTCCAGTCCTCTGGCACCATTCCTGTAGACAACGACGACATAAAAATCAAGGCCAATGGCTCCGCTATCTCCTCCCTAGCTTCCCAGAGGATCCTAGGATAAATGCCATCAGGCCCAGGGGACTTATCTATTTTCATCCTTTCCAGTATTCCCCGGACCTCTTCCCTACATACCTCAAAGCCATCCATTCTAATCACTTGTGACTCAATATTCACATCAGCAACAACGTCCTGTTCCTGAGTGAATACTGACAAAAAGTATTGATTTAGTGTCTCTCCAATCTCCTCTGCCTCCACGCACAACTTCCCACTACTATCCTTGACTGGACCGATACCTACCCTAGTAATCCTTTTATTCCTGACATACCTATAGAAAGCCTTAGGGTTTTCCCTAATCCTACCAACCAAGGACTTTTCATGTCCCCTTCTCGCTGCTCTTAGCTCTCTCTTCAGATCCTTCCTGGCTACCTTATAACTCTCAATCGCCCCAACTGAACCTTCACGCCTCAACTTTACATCGGCCGCCCTCTTCCCTTTTACAAGGGATTCCAATTCCTTATTAAACCACGGCTCCCTTACAAGACCCTTTCCTCCCTGCCTGACTGATACATACTTATCAAGGACACCCAATAGCTGCTCCTTGAACAAGCTCCGCATATCATTTGTGTCCTTCCCTTGAAGCCTATTTTTCCAATCCACACATCCTAAGTCATGCCTCACCGCATCATAATTTTCCTGCCCCCAGTTATAACTCCTGCCCTGCAGTGCACACTTATCCCTCTCCATCACTAGAGTAAAAGTCATCGAGTTGTGGTCACTGTCCCCGAAGTGCTCACCTACCTCCAAGTCTAACACCTGGCCTGGTTCATTACCTAGAACCAAATCCAGTATGGCCTCACCTCTTGTTGGCCTGTCTACATATTGTGTCAGGAAACCCTCCTGCACACATTGGACAAACACCGACCCATCTAACGAACTTGAGCTGTAGCTTTCCCAGTCAATATCTGGGAAGTTAAAGCCCCCATAACAACCACCCTATTACTTTCACTCTTCTCCTGAATGATCCTTGCAATAGTTTCCTCTATGTCTCTCGGACTATTAGGAGGCCTGTAGAAAACTCCTAACAGGGTGACCTCACCTTTCCTATTTCTAACCTCAGCCCAAACTACCTCAGATGGCAAGTCTTCCTCCATCGTCCTTTCCACCGCTGTAATACTATCCTTGACAAGCAATGCCACACCTCCCCCACTTTTACCCCCACCTCTGACCCTACTAAAACATTTAAACCCTGGAACCTGCAACAGCCATTCTTGTCCCTGTTCTACCCACGTCTCTGTAATGGCCACAACATCGAAGTCCCAGGTACCAACCCACGCTGCAAGTTCACCTACCTTATTTCTTATACTTCTGGCATTGAAGTATACACACTTCAAGCCACCTTCCTGTTTAACAGCACCCTCCTTCAAGATCGATGCCTTGTTCCTAACCTCCCTACACTCAAGGTCCTGTACCCTAAAGCTACAGTCCAGGTTCCCATGCCCCTGCAGAGTTAGTTTAAACCCCCCCCCAAGAGCACTAGCAAACCTCCCCCCAAGGATGCTGGTGCCCCTCAGGTTCAGGTGTAGACCATCCTGTTTATAGAGGTCCCACCTTCCCCAGAAAGAACCCCAGCTGTCCAGAAACCGGAATCCCTCCCTCCTGCACCATCCCTGTAGCCACGCATTTAACTGTTCTCTCTCCCTATTCCTCGACTCTCTATCACGTGGCACGGGTAACAGACCAGAGACAACAACTCTGTTCGTTCTAGCTCTGAGCTTCCAACCTAGCTCCCTGAAAGCCTGTCTAACATCCTCACCCCTCTTCCTACCTATGTCGTTGGTGCCAACGTGGACCATGACCTGGGGCTGCTCCCCCTCCCCCTTAAGAACCCGGAAAACACGATCAGAGACATCCCGTACCCTTGCACCTGGGAGGCAACATACCAATCGTGAGTCTCTGTCGCCCCTGCAAAACCGCCTATCTGTGCCCCTCACTATTGAGTCCCCAATAACTATCGCTCTACCTTTCACCACCCTTCCCTTCTGAGCAGCGGGGACAGGCTCCGTGCCAGAGGCCTGAACCTCATTGCTTACCCGTGGTAAGTTGTCCCCCCCACAAGTATCCAAAACTGTATACTTGTTATTGAGGGGAACGACCGCAGGGGGTCCCTGCACTGGCTGCTTCCTCCCAGTCCCGCTCACTGTCACCCACCTGTCTATAACCTTCGGAGTAACTACTTCCCTAAAGCTCTGATCTATGACTACCTCTGCCTCCCGAATGATCCGTAGTTCATCCAACTACAGCTCCAGTTCCTTAACACGGTCTTGGAGGAGCTGGAGATGGGTGCACTTCCCGCAAGTGTAATCAGGAGGGACGCTAATGGCTTCCCTCACCTCAAACATCTTGCAAGAGGAACATTGCACTGCCTTCAGTGCCATCCCTCTAAAAGGTAAACTTTAAAAAGAAAACTGGATCTAAAGAAACAAACAAGCAAAATGTAGCACTTACCTGCTTACCACAACGGGTCTTATTATTAGGTTAGAGGAGGAAGGCGGGTGGGAGGCTCTACCCCTGTAGTTGCTCGGGTTCCTCGCCTGCACGCTTTTATAGAGAAAAAAACCTTCCCAGATAAGCTAGCGTGACACCAGCTTCCGGGTCCGCTAGGCGTTTAAAATCAAACTTTAAATTTTAACCGTTTAAAAAAAAACTGGACTATACCGCGACTTAAACTAAACAGAACCAGACAGCCGTTACCTGCTCCGTCGAGAGAGTGAGTCCCTGGAATAGTGTGAGCAGTGAGTCCCTGGAACAGTGTGAGCAGTAACCCTTGGAACAGTGTGAGCAGGGTGTCCCTGGAACAGTGTGAGCAGTGTGTCCCTGGAACTGTGTGAGCAGTGAGCCCCTGGAACAGTGTGAGCAGAGAGCCATGGAACAGTGTGTGTAGTGTGTCCCTGGAACAGTGTGAGCAGTGTGTCCCTGCAATAATGTGAGCACTGAGCACCTGGAACAGTGTGAGCAGTGAGCCCCTGGAACAGTGTGAGCAGTGAGCCCCTGGAACAGTGTGAGCAGTGTGTCCCTGGAATAGTGTATCCCTGGAACATTGTGAGCAGAAACCCCTGGAACAGTGTGAACAGTGAGCCCCTGAACAGTGTGAGCAGTGTGTCCCTGGAACGTGTGAGCAGTGAGCCCCTGGAACAGTGTGAGCAGTGAGCCCCTGAAACAGTGTGAGCAGTGAGCCCTGGAATAGTGTGAGCAGAGAGCCCTGGAATAGTGTGAGCAGGGAGCATCTGGAACAGAGTGTGCAGTCTGTCCATGGAACAGTGCAAGCAGTGAGCCCTGGTACAGTGTGAGCAGTGTGTCCCTGGAACAGTGTGAGCAGTGAGTCCCTGGAACAGTGTGAGCAGTGAGCCCTGGAACAGTGTGTACAGTGTGTCCCTGGAACAGTGTGAGCAGTGAGTCCTCGGAACAGTGTGAGCAGTGAGCCCTGGAACAGTGTGTAGTGTGTCCTTGGAACAGTGTGAGCAGTGAACCCTGGAACAGTGTGAGCAGTGAGCCCTGGAACAGTGTGTGTAGTGTGTCCTTGGAACAGTGTGAGCAGTGAACCCTGGAACATTGTGAGCACTGAGCCCCTGGAACAGTGTGAGCAGTGAGTCCCTGGAACAATGTGAGCAGTGAGTCCCTGGAACAGTGTGAGCAGTGAGTCCCGGGAACAATGTGAGCAGTGAGTCCCTGGAACAGTGTGAGCAGTGCGTCCCTGGAACAGTGTGAGCAGTGAGCCCTGGAACAGTGTGAGCAGTGAGTCCCTGGAACAGTGTGAGCAGTGAGCCCTGGAACGGTGTGTACAGTGTGTCCCTGGAACAGTGTGAGCAGTGAGCCTTGGAACAGTGTGAGCAGTGAGTCCCTGGAACAGTGTGAGCAGTGAGCCCTGGAACGGTGTGTGCAGTGTGTCCCTGGAACAGTGTGAGCAGTGAGCCCTGGAACAGTGTGTGTAGTGTGTCCTTGGAACAGTGTGAGCAGTGAACCCCTGGAACAGTGTGAGCATTGTGTCCCTGGAACAGTGTGAGCAGTGAGCCCTGGAACAGTGTGAGCAGTGAGTCCCTGGAACAGTGTGAGCAGTGAGCCCTGGAACAGTGTGAGCAGTGTGTCCCTGGAACAGTGTGAGCAGTGAGCCCTGGAACAGTGTGAGCAGTGAGCCCTGGAACAGTGTGAGCAGTGAGTCCCTGGAACAATGTGAGCAGTGAGTCCCTGGAACAGTGTGAGCAGTGAGTCCCTGGAACAATGTGAGCAGTGAGTCCCTGGAACAGTGTGAGCAGTGTGTCCCTGGAACAGTGTGAGCAGTGAGCCCTGGAACAGTGTGAGCAGTGAGCCCTGGAACAGTGTGAGCAGTGTGTCCCTGGAACAGTGTGAGTAGTGAGTCCCTGGAACAGTGTGAGTAGTGAGTCCCTGGAACAGTGTGAGCAGTGTGTCCCTGGAACAGTGTGAGCAGTGAGTCCCTGGAACAGTGTGAGCATTGAGTCCCTGGAACAATGTGAGCAGTGAGTCCCTGGAACAGTGTGAGCAGTGAGTCCCTGGAACAGTGTGAGCACTGAGTCCCTGGAACAATGTGAGCAATGAGTCCCTGGAACAGTGTGAGCAGTGTGTCCCTGGAACAGTGTGAGCAGTGAGTCCCGGGAACAATGTGAGCAGTGAGTCCCTGGAACAGTGTGAGCAGTGTGTCCCTGGAACAGTGTGAGCAGTGAGTCCCGGGAACAATGTGAGCAGTGAGTCCCTGGAACAGTGTGAGCAGTGTGTCCCTGGAACAGTGTGAGCAGTGAGTCCCGGGAACAATGTGAGCACTGAGTCCCTGGAACAGTGTGAGCAGTGTGTCCCTGGAACAGTGTGAGCAGTGAGCCCTGGAACAGTGTGAGCAGTGAGCCCTGGAACAGTGTGAGCAGTGAGTCCCTGGAACAATGTGAGCAGTGAGTCCCTGGAACAGTGTGAGCAGTGAGTCCCTGGAACAATGTGAGCAGTGAGTCCCTGGAGCAGTGTGAGCAGTGTGTCCCTGGAACAGTGTGAGTAGTGAGTCCCTGGAACAGTGTGAGTAGTGAGTCCCTGGAACAGTGTGAGCAGTGTGTCCCTGGAACAGTGTGAGCAGTGAGTCCCTGGAACAGTGTGAGCATTGAGTCCCTGGAACAATGTGAGCAGTGAGTCCCTGGAACAGTGTGAGCAGTGAGTCCCTGGAACAGTGTGAGCACTGAGTCCCTGGAACAATGTGAGCAATGAGTCCCTGGAACAGTGTGAGCAGTGTGTCCCTGGAACAGTGTGAGCAGTGAGTCCCGGGAACAATGTGAGCAGTGAGTCCCTGGAACAGTGTGAGCAGTGTGTCCCTGGAACAGTGTGAGCAGTGAGTCCCGGGAACAATGTGAGCAGTGAGTCCCTGGAACAGTGTGAGCAGTGTGTCCCTGGAACAGTGTGAGCAGTGAGTCCCGGGAACAATGTGAGCACTGAGTCCCTGGAACAGTGTGAGCAGTGTGTCCCTGGAACAATGTGAGCAGTGAGTCCCTGGAACAGTGTGAGCAGTGAGCCCTGGAACGGTGTGTACAGTGTGTCCCTGGAACAGTGTGAGCAGTGAGCCTTGGAACAGTGTGAGCAGTGAGTCCCTGGAACAATGTGAGCAGTGTGTCCCTGGAACAATGTGAGCAGTGAGTCCCTGGTACAGTGTGAGCAGTGAGCCCTGGAACGGTGTGCACAGTGTGTCCCTGGAACAGTGTGAGCAGTGAGCCTTGGAACAGTGTGAGCAGTGAGTCCCTGGAACAATGTGAGCAGTGAGCCCTGGAACGGTGTGAGCAATGTGTCCCTGGAACAGTGTAAGCAGTGAGTCCCTGGAACAGTGTGAGCAGTGAGTCCCTGGAACAGTGTGAGCAGTGTGTCCCTGGAACAGTGTGAGCAGTGAGTCCTCGGAACAGTGTGAGCAGTGAACCCTGGAACAGTGTGAGCAGTGAGCCCTGGAACAGTGTGAGCAGTGAGTCCCTGGAACAGTGTGAGCAATGTGTCCCTGGAACAGTGTGAGCAGTGAGTCCCCGGAACAATGTGAGCAGTGAGCCCCTGGAACAGTGTGAGCAGTGTGTCCCTGGAACAGTGTGAGCAGTAAGTCCCTGGAACAGTGTGAGCAGTGAGCCCTGGAACAGTGTGAGCAGTAAGTCCCTGGAACAGTGTGAGCAGTAAGTCCCTGGAACGGTGTGTGCAGTGAGCCCTGGAACGGTGTGTGCAGTGAGTCCCTGGAACAGTGTGAGCAGTGAGCCCTGGAACGGTGTGTGCAGTGAGTCCCTGGAACAGTGTAAGCAGTGAGTCCCTGGAACAGTGTGAGCAGTGTGTCCCTGGAACAGTGTGAGCAGTGAGCCCTGGAACGGTGTGTGCAGTGAGCCCTGGAACAGTGTGAGCAGTGAGTCCCTGGAACAGTGTGAGCAGTGAGTCCCTGGAACAGTGTGAGCAGTGAGCCCTGGCACAGTGTGAGCAGTGTGTCCCTGGAACAGTGTGAGCCGTGAGTTCCCGGAACAGTGTGAGCAGTGAGCCCCTAGAACAGCATGAGCAGTGTGTCCCTGGAACAGTGTGAGCAGTGAGTTCCCGGAACAGTGTGAGCAGTGAGTCCCTGGAACAGTGTGACCACTGAGTCCCTGGAACAATGTGAGCAGTGAGTCCCTGGAACAGTGTGAGCAGTGAGTCCCTGGAACAGTGTGAGCAGTGAGTTCCCGGAACAGTGTGAGCAGTGAGTCCCTGGAACAAGTAGTGAAGAAAAATAATAAATTAATGAACATAAAACAAACACAGCGAGTGTAGTGATGTTTTGCACCTGCAAAATGAGTGAAAGTCTGGATGCCAGTGTGACCCAATGAAAAAATTATGTTTGGATTAAGTGTCTGCATCTTGACTCTGCTCAGAAGCATTGAATTGGAAGCTGAACTGCTGAGACTGCGATGTCTCGGAGGATGGAGTTGGGGGAAGTCACTTGAATACTTTGTTCCTTAATATGTTCACAGGCTGTTAAGGGAATTAAAAATGGAGAAGCCTCAGCCTTTGCAATTATACCCCCCGTGAAGACTTTTCTCAGCGTGAATGGATAGTAATGGAAGATATAAGGAGGATGATCAAACTTAACACAGCATCATGGTGCAGGGATACCTTCAAATGGGGGAAGTGAGTAGGTATGCAGGGCCAGTAGGAGACGGTACAGTCAGAGGAATACACAGTTTTCACTAGCCTAGAGGGAGGGTCTAGAAGACTGTGTTGCCTGTTAGTGTGAGTGTTCAGCATATCTGCTCGGTGCTGGTTAAGAACTCGCATTGTGAGTTGAAGGTTCCAGTTATTGTAGTACATGTGGGTGCCTATGAAATAAATTGGTCTAGGAAAGAGATTGCCTTTGTGGATTATCAGCAGCTAGGAGTTACATTTAGAAAAAGAACATCAAAGGTGATAATCTCTGGATTACGACCTGAGCCATGAGATCAGATAAGAGGGATTAATTCATGGCTCATTGTGTGGGTCAAGTCAGTTTAGATTCGCAGGTGGGATAGTCTTCACTGTTTTTATTGAGTAGGGTCTGGCAGGGAGATCTGAGGACAAGAAGAAGTAGGAAACGGATGATGATGATATGTTAATTGAGGATGATTGGGTAAGATGTTGACTGGGGTTATACATTTGGGAAACAAATAATCAGTGGCATTGAAATTGATAGTGTGTGAGTTGGAATAAAGCTCTGATCAGAAACGTCTGACCACCACGTAACCATTGATGTTTAACAGGGGTAACTGGAGATGGTTGGATGTTTGTAACTAAAATATCGAAAGCTAAGTATCATTCTAACCAAACACTGAGTCAGTGGCTGAATCAAAATCTACAGTATCAGGGTGTAATGACCCATGTTTGTTTTCTGATTATGAACCTACCAACTCGTGGAAACATTAAGAAACACAGTGGGATCTGCATTCATCATTTCCTGTACAGGAAACAAGGTACAATATTGACAGTTTTGCTCGCAGGAACAGAAGCAAAGCTTTTCCGAATTGGAGACTGATGATTTGAACATGGATGAAGGTTTGGACAAATTATTAACCTTCATGGATAAAAATATCAAAAGTAAGATTTACTAATTGCTTAGGAGGCATTTGATAAATTCAGAATGAGTGATGATTATTCCATAGAAGAGTGCACAATGGAATTCAGTAAGTAGTATGTAAGACTGCAGAAATTCCAACTGGAAGCCCCCTAACCCGTGGCATTTAAGTTGTGCTAAATATCAGATTTAGATAAACTTTTAATATTGATGTGAGTCAAATTTGCAGATAAATATATACTGCTAGAATGAATGCTGGAAGCACTAAATAATTTCCTTAGAAGTATTAGTTCCATCAGTGTCCATGGCAAATTAGAGAAATCAGCCATTTGAAAGAAAATGGAAGGCATAATGTTTAGGGGATGGTGAAAGCAGCTACATCCAAGTCTCAGGCACAGGACAAAAGAAGAATTTTGATGAAGTGAAATGATGGTAGAAATGTTTTTGACAGTTCTGAGAACCAAAGAGCGGGGGAGACTTACAGTAAGAGCACAAACCTTAGAAGTGCCTAGGGTGTAGTCAGTCAATGTTTCAGGAGTGGTTCAAAGTATAATTATACCATGAACTGTTCCAAATGATATAAAAGTGTATTTGAAACAAAACATGAAATGGAAGATTCAGAGGATGCAGATGGAAATGTAGATCAAAGGGACGGCATTGCTTTGGTCATAAATGAATGTGTGTAATCAATGTGTTGTTGGCAGAGCCTTTCAATTATGCAGTATTATACAATGGATACACATCCACAGTATGTGGAATAGACTGGCAAAAGGGCTACTTCCACACCCTGAGAAGTCGGATCAAAATAAAGCTAATACGTTTGAGAGTTCCACCATTTTGAGATTTGAGAAAGATAACATGCTAAAATCTTTAAAATGGCCATTCTTTCTGAAATAGATGGATCAATCATTTTATAAGCATGAATGTAATATTCAATGAAAAACCCAATCTTATAAAGTCGTCTGTCAATCAAAAAGGTGGAGATGAAACATGGATACAGAAAATGATAAACCCATTGTGTTTGGGAAATCTATGAACTTGCAATTTCCATAATCATTGCATTCCTTCAACAGAACATAACCTCTCCAGCCAATAAAGGAAAGCAGTGTTATTGACATCAGGAAGCAGCAGACCTGAAACAAACACAGGGAATGCTGGAGGAAGTTAACAGGCCTGGAAGCATCTGTGGAGAGAGAAACACACGGTAAATGTTTTAAATCTAATACAACTATTCTTCAGAACGCCAGGATAAATGGATCTGAAGTAATGATAATTGGGTAACTGAACCTAGTAGACTGCCACAGGGATCAGTGTTGGAGCCTTGACTATTTACAGTCTATATCAATAATGTCGACGTAGAGGCTAAAGTTGCTGATCACATCAAGACAGGTGGGAAAGAAAGTTATCAAAAAGAGGGACAGAGTCTGCAAAAGAATATAGATAGGTTGGGTAGGAAAAGGTTAGCAGATAGAATGTAACATGGAACAATGTGAACTTGTTCAATTTGGCAGGTAGAACAGAACAGTGGTATACTATTTAAATGGAGAGAAATTGCAGCACTGAGATACAGTGGGATCGGGGTGGGCTGGTACTAGAATCATAAAAAGTTAGTAAGCAGGTACTTCTGTCTTCTTGACATATGAAATGATGACTTTTCTTGCATGGGAAGAACACTGTGTAAAAGTAGGCAGGTTTTACCATAGCTATCCAGGGCCTCAGTCAGACCATATCTGAAGTACTGTAAACGGTTTTGATCTCCTCAAACAGTGGATGGCACGGTGACTCAGTGGTTAGCACTGCTGCCTCACAGCGCCAGGGACCCGGGTTTGATTCCAGCCTCAGGCAACTGTGTGAAGTTTTCACGTTCTCCCTGTGTCTGTGTGGGTGTGCTCTGGTTTCCTCCCACAATCCAAAGATGTGGAGGTCAGGTGAATTGGCCATGCTAAATTGCCCATAGTGTTAGGTGCATTAGTCAGAGGGAAATATAAGAGTAGGGGAATGGATCTGGGTAGGTTACTCTTCAGAGGGTTAGTGTGGACTTGATGGGCCAAATGGCCAGTTTCCACATTGTAGGGAATCTAATCTTTAAAAAAGAGTCATATTAGAAGCAGTTTTAGAGATTCCTAGGATGAGGGGTTCTTGTGTGAGGAAAGGCTGGTTACGTGAGCTTGTACCTGTTAGATTTTATAAGGATGAGAGGTGATCTCCAAGAAACACATAAGATTCAGGAACACCTTATCAGATGGCTACCAGGAGGATACTTCATTTGTTGAGGAAGTTAGAACAAAGAGACAGAGTTTAATAAGAGCTCTCCTTTTTAAAAAGAGGGTTTGTATTTTTCTCTCTCTGAGTGCAGTTAATCTGTGAATACAGCAGCAATTGTGTCACTAAACTTATTCAAGGCAGGATTCGATTTTTGACAGACAATGGAGGGCAGACAAGAAACCACGATGATCCTGCTGAAAGACGGTGCAGGTTGAAAGGGTTAAATAACCCAATCCTGCACCTAAGTCCTACATTCCTAATTCTGTCCCTGCCTGACCTTACCTCCTTCTGAAATCTTCACCTTTCGACTTGACCATTTTAGTGCACTACTGGTTAGACTCTCATTTTCCACCATTGATAAACTAAACTCATTGAAATCTCTGTTCGCACCAAGTCTGTTACCACCAATTCTGTGATTGCTGACCTGCAGTAGCTCCCAGCTAACCATGTTTTAAAATCCCATTTTGTTTTCAAATCTATCCATGGTCTTGTCCAACCTGCCTTTCAGTCTAGTAACTGTGTCTAATTGTATGCAGGCAGTGGGTAGATTCATTTATATGTATGTTTTGTATTCATTCATGGGATGTAGATATTGTGGACTAGGCCAGAATGTATTGTACATCCTTAATTTCCAGAAGAAGAAGAGAATCCCTTCCCTAAAGGACATTAATGAATCACATGGGTTCTTATGACAATCAACAGAGTTAGGCTGGTTAGTTTTTATTCCATATTTTTATTGAATTCAAATTTTGCCATCTGCCATGGTGGGATTTGAACCATTGTCCCCAGAACCTTAGTCTGGAGTTTCTAATTGCTGATCCAGTGACAGTACCATTAAATAGATGCAGGCTGATACCGTGCTTTTTAGATGAGGAAGTGTAAGTTACAATATGTACCTCTGTAAATAAATAGATTTTTTAAAAAATAAAAAATTGGCTCCAGTTCCATCTTCTCCAATGGCTTTCAAGAATAAAAAAAAGAGAAATGTATACTCTTGCATTCCTGATTTTAACTAAGTCACCATTGGTGGTTATTCCTTCAGTTGCCAAGACTTTAAGCTTTGGTATTCCCTCCTGAATCTCTCTCACTCTCTTTTCTCCTTTAGGATTTACTCCTTTATAGTTTCAGGTACTCAGTCAAACATCTAGGTAACTCAGTGTCAGTTTTATTTTGGTAATGCTGTAGAACTTGTTCTGATAGAACATAGAACATAGAACAATACAGCGCAGTACAGGCCCTTCGGCCCTCGATGTTGCGCCGATCAAAGCCCACCTAACCTACACTAACCCACTATCCTCCATATACCTATCCAATGCCCGCTTAAATACCCATAAAGAGGGAGAGTCCACTACTGCTACTGGCAGGGCATTCCATGATCTTACGACTCGCTGAGTGAAGAACCTACCCCTAACATCAGTCCTATATCTACCCCCCCTTAATTTAAAGCTATGCCCCCTTGTAATAGCTGACTCCATACGCGGAAAAAGGTTCTCACTGTCAACCCTATCTAACCCCCTAATCATCTTGTACACCTCTATCAAATCACCCCTAAACCTTCTTTTCTCCAAAGAAAACAACCCCAAGGATGTTGAAAGTGTGATGAAAAAACATTGTTATTATTTCTCTGTAATACCTGTAAAAGTGGGTCACTAAATGAAATCTATGCTGAGAGTGGCTCACTCCTTGGATTGCTGTTTGGAATCTCTGGATTTTATAGACGAGGTATTCTTCCCAGGTACTTGACCATCAACTTGGCACAATGCGTAGAAGACAACCCAATGGCCACCAGTGTAATCATTACCATTGATGCTGTCATTGGCACAGTAGTCTGAGGTAACCTTCTTCGCTGTCCACCACACCTCCAATTTTGGTGTCACCTGCAAACTTACTAACTACACCTCCTACGTTCATATCTGAATCGTTTATATAAATCATGAAAAGCAGTGGACCCAGCACCAATCCTTGTGGCACTCCAATGGTCACAGCTTCCAGTCTGAAAAACAACCCTCCACCACCACCCTCTGTCTTCTACCTTTGAGCCAGTTCTGTATCCAAATGGCTAGTTCTCCCTGTGTTCCATGAGATGTAACCTTGCTAATCAGTCTCCCATGGGGAACCTTATCGAGCACCTTACTGAAGTCCATATAGATTATGTCTACATCTCTGCTCTCATCAATCCTCTTTGTTACTTTGTCAAAAAAAAACCAAATCTAGTTTGTGAGACATGATTTCCCATGCACAAAGCCATGCTGACTATCCCTAATCAGTTCTTGCCTTTCCAAATACATGGACATCCTGTCCCTCAGGATTCCCTCCAACAACTTGCTCACCACTAAGGTCAAGCTCACTGGTCTATAGTTCCCTGGCTTGTCCTTAAATAGTGGCACCATGTTAGTCAACCTCCCGTCTTCTAGCACATCACCTGTGACTATTGATGTTACATATATCTCAGCAAAGGACCCAACAATCACTTCCCTAGCTCCCCACAGAGTTCGAGGGTACACGTGATCAGATCCTGGGGTTTATCCACCTTTACCCATTTCAAGGCATCCAGCACTTCCTCCTCTGTAATATGGACATTTTTCAAGATGTCACCATCTATTTCCCCCAATCTACATCTTCCATGTCCTTCTCCACAGTAAACACTGATGCAAAAGACTCATTTAGTATCGCCCCTATCTCCTGTGGCTCCATACATAGGCTGCCTTGCTAATCTTTGAGGGATCCTATTCTCTCCCTCGTTATCCTTTTGTACTTCATGTATTTGTAAAAACCTTTTGGATTCTCCTTAACCCTATTTGCTAAAGTTATCTCATGCCCCCTTTTGGCCCTCTGGAGTTCCCCTCTTAAGTATACTCCTACTGCCTTTATACTCTTCTAAGGATTCACTCAACCTCTCCTGCCTGTACCTGATATAGGCTTCCTTCTAGTTCTTAACCAAACTCTCAATTTCTTTAGTCATCCAGCATTCCCTACACCTACCAGCCCTTCCTTTCACCCTAACAGGAATATACTTTCACTGGATTCTCCTTAATTCTATTTGCTAAAGCTATCTCATGTCCCCTTTTTGCCCTTCTGATTTCCCTATTAAATATACTCCTACTGCCTTTATACTCTTCTAAGGATTCACTCGATCTATCCTGTCTATACCTTACATATGCTTCCTTCTTTTTCTTAACCAAACCTTCAATTTCTTTAGTCATCCAGCATTCCCTATACCTACCAGCCTTCCCTTTCACCCTGACAGGAATATACTTTCTCTAGATTCTCGTTATCTCATTTCTGAAGGCTTCCCATTTTCCAGCTGTTCCTTTACCTGCAAACATCTGCCTCCAATCAGCTTTCGAAAGTTCTTGCCTAATGCCGTCAAAATTGGCCTTTCTCGAATTTAGAACTTCAACTTTTAGATCTGGTCTATCCTCTTCCATCACTATTTTAAAATGAATAGAATTATGGTCGCTGGCCCCAAAGTGCTCCCCCACTTACACCTCAGTCACCTGCCCTGCCTTATTTCCCAAGAGTAGGTAAAGTTTTGCATCTTCTCTAGTAGGTACATCCACATACTGAATCAAAAAATGTTTTGTACACTTTTAACAAGTTCCTCTCCATCTAAACCCTTAACACTATGGCAGTCCCAGTCTAAGTTTTGAAAGTTAAAATCCCCTATTATTCTGACAAATAGCTGAGATCTCCTTACAAGTTTGTTTCTCAATTTCCATCTGACTATTAGGGGGTCTATAATACAATCCCAATAAGGTGATCATCCCTTTCTTATTTCTCAGTTCCACCCAGATAACTTCCCTGGATGTATTTCCGGGAATATCCTCCCTCAGCACAGCTGTAATGTTGTCCAATATCAAAAACGCCACTCCCCCTCCTCTCTTGCCTCCCTTTCTATCCTTCCTGTAGCATTTGTATCCTGGAACATTAAGCTGCCAGTCCTGTCCATCCCTGAACCACGTTTCTGTAAATGCTATGATATCCCAGTCCCATGTTCCTAACCATGACCTGAGTTCATCTGCCTTGCCTGTTAGGCCTCTTTTATTGAAGTAAATGCAGTTTCATGTATCAGTCCTATCTTGTTCTCTCCTTTGTTCCTGCCTGCCCTGACTGTTAGATTTGCTCCTTTTCCCAAAGGAACCAGTCTCAGATTGATCTCTTTCCTCACTATCTCCATGGGTGTCAACCCGCCTCCTCCCACCTCCCCCCCCACCCCCAAACTTCCTAATGTCATCCTCCCAAGCAGCAGAAAGTCTCCCTGCCAGTATTACCTGGATGATAATCTCGTGGACTAGATTGCGAGTACATTACAGAGCCCATATGATTTTTATCAGGTGATCCAATTACGAACCATCAATAAAAATCTCATTCTTACACCACACAGTGCACTCACCCAGCAATAAAAAGCTTTGATTTGTAAGGATGATTAATAGTTCAGCAGTATCTTCTTCCAGATAGAAAATATTCCTATTTTTCTTTTAGCAGTACTTTATTCCCAAACGGTTGAGTGTTCAACACTCCTTCTCTACCCTAGCTGCTTTCTCTCCCTGACCATTAGACCCCTTTGCAACATAATGATGTGACCAATAGACAGTATTATGTACAGCATGCAGTGTATGGCTCACAATAAACAGAGTACAGTTTGCTTTATTATATTCCAGCTTGTGTCTTCTTCCTGTTTTAGATTAGATTAGATTAGATTAGATTAGATTACTTACAGTGTGGAAACAGGCCCTTCGGCCCAACAAGTCCACACCGCCCCGCCGAAGCGTAACCCACCCATACCCCTACATCTACATTTACCCCTTACCTAGGGCTACGGGCAATTTAGCATGGCCAATTCACCTGGCCTGCACATCTTTGGACTGTGGGAGGAAACCGGAGCACCCGGAGGAAACCCACGCAGACACGGAGAGAACGTGCAAACTCCACACAGTCAGTCGCCTGAGGCGGGAATTGAACCCGGGTCTCAGGCGCTGTGAGGCAGCAGTGCTAACCACTGTTACTTTTGTGCAATTGTTAGTTCAGTATGTAAGAGTTAATTAAGGTAAATACTGGGCAAGAAGTGTGAAAACAAAATTTATCTGGCAAATTCAAGCAGAACCTCTGAAGGGAAGATAGATTGGGCACTTGAGAGAATGGTTAAATGACATATGTAGTGACAATGTGACAGAGAGCAGACCGCAGAAATGCATCATTCACAGTCGAGTGAAAGGTCACTATCCCAGGGGCATTGCTGAGAGAGAAACTGCCTCTACTGAGGTTCGCTGATACCTAATTAGAAACCCACACAACTGGGACACCCTTTTCACCTCTCAGTGCTTTGATGTGCCCAGTTCTGGTGTTTCAGCAATACGTCTTGACATTCATTTTCACAGAGGAGTTATGTCTTTGCAGAATCCCTCAGTTTGTTAAACACATCATCACTTCAAATCAGCTGGGTGAATTTTAAAACCAAACTTAGTTAAAAGTTTGCTTAGTCAGGCAAATCACATCTCTAGTTCCCTCATTTTGCTTTCTCAGTGAATGTTTCATTCTTTTTAGGTCTTGTGTCAGCTGCAAAGTACTTAAATCAATCGTAAAGCACTTTGGGCATTCTAAGGTTGTAATGGATGCTTCATAAAGGAACGCCTTTCTTTGGCTGTGTCAACTTGACTCAGTTGGAGGAATTCCTGCCTCTGAGTTAGCAGATTGTGGGTTTAAGACCCGACTTCCAGTGGTTAATAACATAATCGAGACCAAACCTTCACTGCAATTTTGATTGAGTGATGGCAGAAACAATAACCTATTAAAGGCTATTAAAGAGTGAGAACATGCATTTCAAAATGATTTGAAGAAGTGGCTGAAGTAATAGACAAGGAAATGTTTATGAATACCACTTATATTGATTTCTAGAGAGCATGTGACAAAGACCCTTGTAAAGAGCTGTTAGCTAAAGTTGAAGCCCAGGCTTGAGCTGGTTAGGAAATTCTCTCAGCTGCTGGAGCCAGAGGTTCGGGATGTGATCCATGATGTTTCATAAACAACAGTGTTGGGGCTTCAACTGTTCACCATATCAGATAGGCAATTAACCATAATCCACAAAGGACTAAAGGCATCGATACTCCATGAGAGAGAGACAGACAAATGGTTACGTGCAGCTTGAGGTACTGTGCTCCATAAGGTTGGAGCAACACAAAGAGGCAGACCTCCTCAACTATCACAACTGAAACAGGGTGGGGGGTGAATACATGCCATTGTTATCATTGTGCATCATATTTTTGCCACCTAGCAAAATAAGCCACACATTCAAATCTGCCTTTGATGTAAAGCTAAAAGCAGCATTAGAAGCAGTGCATATGAAAGAATAACATTAAAACCATGATGGCAAATGGATTTCAGTGGAGGAAAATATGAGGTTACCAAGAGTGAAAGCCAAAATGTCAGCCCTTCTGGGGGTTTGTTCTTTTATTCAGTCGTGGTATGTGGGCATAACTGGTTGACCAGTATTTCTTGCTAATTCTTAATTGCCCTGGGTAAGGTAGTGGTGAACTGCCTTCTTGAACCACTGTAGTTTGTTTGGTATATGCACCAATCTAGGCAACTGGAAGTACTCTACTTGTGACTTGTAGGTGATGGATAGACTCTGGGGAGTCAGAAGGTAAGTTACTCATCACAGTTTTCCTAGTCTCTGACCTGCTCTAGGAGTTACTGTGTTTATGTGATGAGTCCAGTTGAGCTTCTGGTCAATGGTAACCCCAAGGGTGTTGAAAATGGGGGAATTCAGTGGTGGCAACAAGACTGAATATTAAGGGCTGATGTTTAGATTGTCTCTTATTGGAGATGGTCATTGCTGTCTTTTGTATGGTGCAACTGTTCCTTACCAATTGTCAGCCCAAATCTGGATATTGTCCAGGTTTTGCTGCATTTGGACAAGGACAGCTTCTGTTTCTGAGGAGTTGCAAATAATGTTGAACATTGTGTAATCATTGGCAAGCATCCCCACTTCTGTTCTTATGACAGAGGGAGGGAGATTGATCAAGCAGCTGAAGATGGTTGGGCCTAGGACACTACCCTGAGGCACTCCTGCAAAGATGTCCTGGAGCTGAGATGACTGAGCTCCAACAACCACAACCCTCTTCCTATGTGTCAGGTATGACTCAAACATTGGAGAGTTTGCCCCCGATCCCCATTGATTCCAGTTTTTCTAAGGCTCCTTGATGCCACACTCAGTTGAATGCAGCCTTGTTGTCAAGGGCTTTCACTCTCACCTTCCCTCTGGAAATCAGCTCTTTTGTCCATGTTTGAACCAAGGCTTTAATGAGGTCTGGAGCTGAATGACCCTGGCGGAACTCAAACTGGGTGTCACTGAGCAGGTGCTGCTTGATAGCACTGTTGATGACACCTTCCATCACTTTATTGATGAACAAAAGTAGACTGATAGGGCCAGTAATTGACCGGGTTGGATTTGTTCTGCTTTTTGTGTACAGGTAATACCTGGGCAAATTTCCACATTGTCAGGTAGGTGCCAGTGTTGTAATTGTAATTGTGGGTCAGGGAACGGCAAATTCTGGAGCTATTGCCGGAATGTTGTTAGGCCCCAGAGCCTTTGCAGTATCCAGCGCTGTCAACTGTTTCTTGGTATCATGTGAAGTGAATTGAATTGGCTGAAGACTGATGTCTGTGGTGCTGGGGACCACTGTAGGAGGCTAATAATGATTCATCCACTCGGCAATATGTAACTGGTCCAGTTCAAATTCTGACCAATAGTAATTCTTGCAATCAGTGATGCTCACGCCATTGTAAGGCAGAGTTCATTTCAATAAGTTTGATTTGATCAAGCATGTGAGAATTATATTATGTTTAATTGTGGTTAGTTGTAAAACACTTTATAAGGAAAAATGACTATATGGCGCAGGTCAAAAGATTTATAGCTGACTTCATAACACGAATTTAAATGTAGACTGACAAGTGTGGAAATACTTTGAGGTAGAACATTTTTATTTAAATGATGCTACAAATATTTTCAAATTAACCTTTTCAGAGGTGTTATTGCACACCTCAGGCCAATGTATAATAGTTTGTGTTGTTATTTTGTATTTTATGTTTTTTGCTGAATCTTGCAACAGTACTTTGTAACCTCAGTTTTAACATCTTCAATACAGTCATGAGATGGGATTCTTGGAGAACAAAAGAAAGTGGTCTTTTGAAAGTCTCTTCAGTTAACTTGTTATGGGCCTCAATAGTTGTTGTAAGTTACAGAGGGACAGAGATAAGTTGCTGAGCTGGGCTGAGAGGATGCAAATGGAGATTAATGCAGAAAAGTGTGAGGTGATTCACTTTAGAAGGAGGAACAGGAATGAAGAGGATTGGGCTAATGGTAAGATTCTTGGTAGTGTGATGAGCAGAGTGATCTCAGTGTCCAGGTACATAGATCCCTGAAAGTTGCCACCCAAGTTGATAGGGTTGTTAAGAAGGCATACAGTGTGTTAGCTTTTATTGGTAGTGGGATTGAGTTTCGGAACCATGAGGTCATACTGCAACGGTACAAAACTCTGGTGCGGCCACACTTGGAGTATTGGGTGCAGGTCTGGTCACCACATTATAAGAAGGATGTGGAAGCTTTGGAAAGGGATCAGAGGAGATTTACTGGGATGTTGCCTGGTATGGAGGGAAGGTCTTATGAGGAAAGGCTGAGGGACTTGAGGCTGTTTTTGTTAGAGAGAAGAAGGTTGAGAGGGGACTTAATTGAAACATATATAATAATCAGAGGGTTAAAGAGTGGACAGTGGACAACTCTCCAACTTTAAGAGCATTTAAATGGTCATTGAATAAACATATTGATGAAAATAGAATAGTGTAGGTTAGATGAGCTTCAGATTGGCTTCACAGGTCGGCACAACATCGAGGGCCAAAGGGCCTGTACTGCGTTGTTATGTTCTATGTTCTACGTGATGGTTCTTTCAGATAAATAATATTGATAGGTTTTGGAATTTTGCCAGAATACTTAAATATAACAGTTGGGGAATCTGGAATGATAGTTAATCACTAAGAGGTGACATAATACGGTCTAAACAGACACACAAATTGCTATGTTGGTGCCATATAGTCTTGAAGGAGGTCAATGAAGTTACAAAGCAGGAGGGACATGCTGATGGAAAAAAACTATGTAATTGACATTTCAGGGAACAAGACAGAAGAAAGGAGGAAGTGAGAGCATTAAGATCACCATCACTTATAAGGGAATCAGCAATCGGGCAAACGTTGTTTGGCAAAGTTAAGATTGTCCATGTGTTGGCAAACCAAGCAGGATTTAGGATGTCTCTCATCATGTACATGGATAATGGCTAGTATTAGGTAACTATGATGATTTTTAATGCTGCAGTACATTGGAAAGAAGATTAAAGATCGAAGGACAACTTTACTCAACTCAAGAGATCAAGAGACATGTTCCCATTTGACCATTAATACAAACTGGTGTCTCAAAGTGAATTATTTAAAACTACTGTTTTTATCAAATACAAGTTCTTCTGTATTTGTTATGATTAATGTAATAAATTTTGTGATACTTATAAAATGTACTAATACCTGAAATCGAACTTCTAACTAATTGGAACTAGTAACCTTTTAGTTCTCCACTCATCACCACATCTTCCACCTTGAGACCCTCCAACCACACAGGATCAATGTTGATTTCACCAGTTTCCTCATCTCCCCTCCCCCCACCTCATCCCAGATCCAACCTTCCAACTCAGCACTGCCCTTTTGAACTATCCCACCTGTCCACCTTCCTTCCAACCTATCACCATTAACACCACCTTCATTCATCTATCGCATTCCTAGCTACCTTCCCCCCAGCCCCACCCACCTCCATTTATCTCTCCGCCACTTTGTGCCCCTCTACCCCCTAGCCCCCCTACATTCCTGATGAAGGGATTATGATCGAAACATCACCTCTCCAGCTCCTTAGATGCTGCTTGAGCAGCTGTGCTTTTCCAGCTCCACACCTTTTGGCTCTCTCAACTCATGCCTTACAATTGAATTTAAAGTGCATCCTAAAATCTTACATGATTGAACATCAAGGGCTGTTTGTTGCATCATCTTCTGTTGAAGATTATCATTACTTTGGTATTTGTGTGACATCGAGAGTATGGTGCTGGAATAGCACAGCAGGTCAGGCAGCATCCGAAGAGCAGGAGAATCAATGTTTCAGGCCTCACACTCTCAACTCTGATCTCCAGCATCTGCAGTCCTCGCTTTCTATTATTAGTGCGACATGTATATTACTTGCCACTTATCAACCCAAACTTGAATGTTGTCCAGGACCTACTGCAGTTGGACATGGATTACTTCAGTATCTGAAGAGCTGTAAGTGGTACTGAACATGGGTGCAATCATCATCATCCCACCTCTGATCTTTCCATAGATCAAGGAACATTTATGAAGTAGCTGAGGATGGTTGGGTCTAGGTCACTATCCTGCAGTGGTGTGGTGTCCTGTGGCTGAGATGTTTATCCTCTAACAACCACCCTTTCCTTGTTTGTGCTCGATATAACTCCAAACAGCAGAGGGATTTCTCCTGCTTTCTATTGACTCATTTTGATAGGACTCTATGATGTCACACTTGATCAAATACAAACTGGATGTCGAGAGAGTCACTCATTTCTCAATGGAGGACTCCATGGCTGCCAATGAGAGGGAAACTACAGCCATGTCCTGGTTTGTCTCCCTCACTGTCCAGGCCACAAGTTGGATACTTTCAGAAACACCCTCCAGATAGCCATGCACTTTATATCGAGCTTCCAGCGCCTGCCACCTTTAGACAACTCCAGAGGCTCATCAATGACCTGGAGGCGGAGCATGGATCTAATCTTCCACAGTTGTCCAATATCAGTTTTCTTGGCTGTCACAGTCTCCACCATCTGGTCAGGATTGTGTGATCAAACTTCATTTACACATGAGCATCTTCCCAACCATGGGAAGACCCCAGTACTGGTGAGGGGTGCAGGGAAATGATTTGGTTTTGCACTCTCTAAAGTTCTGTCTTTCTCCAAGAAGAATAATTACTGCTCCAGCTGCCCAACCCCCTCCCCGCTACGCCCAATTTCTTGTGGTTATCCTGCAAGAAAAATACAGAATGATCAGCGTCTCTTGTTCGTCTTGTCCAGCAATATCTCACATTGATGGCTGCCTCACAATACCAGGGACCTGGATCCGATTCCAGCCTCAGGCGACCATCTGTGTGGAGTTTGCACAATCTCCCCTTGTCTGCGTGAGTTTCCTCTGGGTGCTCTGGGTTCCTCACACAATCCAGAAATGTGCAGGGAAGGTGAATTAGCCATGCTAAATTGCCTATAGCATTCATGCATGTGTAGGCTAGGTGCATTAGTCAGGGGGGAATTTAGGGTAGGGGGAATGGGTCTCGGTGGGATACTCTTCGGAGGGTTGGTGTGGACTTGTTGGGCCAAATGACCTGTTTCCATGCTGTAGGGATTCTATGAATCTATGATATATTTACATCATCCCTCCAGCTCACCAAAGGCTTTCCAGTGCCTGCTCGTTTGGCTAATTACCCTCTTGTGATTGAATTCCATCCTCATCACTACAATGGTACATGGGCATGATATCCTGCTAACTCTGGAACCTCAATCTCCATGACAATCAGAATGGCAACAGTTGTGACACTGCCATTGAGTCATAGAGCCATAGAGATGTACAGCATGGAAACAGACCCTTCGGTCCATGCCATCCATGCCAACCAGATATCCCAAACTCATCTAGTCCCACCTGTCAGCACCCGGCCCATATCCCTCCAAACCCTTCCTATTCATATACCCATCCAAATGCCTTTTAAATGTTGCATTTGTATCAGCCTCCACCACTTCCTCTGGCAGCTCATTCCATACACGCACCACCCTCTGTGTGAAAAAGTTGCCCCGTAGGTCATCTTTCCCCTCTCACCCTAAACCTATGCCCCCTAGTTCTGGACTCCTCCACCCCAGGGAAAAGACTTTGTCTATTTATCCTATCCATGCCCTTCCTGACTTTATAAACATCTACAAAGGTCATTCCTCAGCCTCTGACACTCCAGGGAAAACAGCCCCAACCTGTTCAGCCTCTCCCTATAACTCAAATCCTCCAACCCTGGCAACATCCTTGTAAATCTTTTCTGAACCCTTTCAACTTTCACAACATCCTTCCAGTAGGAAGGAAATCAGAATTGCATGCAATATTCCAAAAGTGGTCTAACCAATGTCCTGTACAGCGGCAACATGACCTCCCAACACCTGTACTCTATACTCTGACCAATAAAGGAAAATATACCAAACACGATCTTCACTATCTTATCTACCTACGACTCCACTTTCAAGGAGCAATGAACCTGCACTCCAAAGTCTCTTTGTTTAGCAATCCTCACTAGGACCTTACCATTAAGTGTATAAGTCCTGCTAAGATTTGCTTTCCCAAAATGAAGCACCTCGCATTTATCTGTATTAAACTCCACCTGCCACTTCTCGGCCCATTGGCCCATCTGGTCAAGATCCTGTTGTAATCTGAGGTAACCCTGTTCACTTTCCACTGCACCTACAATTTTGGTATCATCTGCAAACTTATTAACTGTACCTCTTATTCTCACATCTAAATCATTTATATAAATGATGAAAAGCAGTGGGCCCAGCACCGATCATTGTGGCACCCCACTGGTTACAGGCCTCCAGTCTGAAAACCACCCCTCCACCACCACCCTCTGTCTGCTACCTTTGAGCCAGTTCTGGATCCAAATAGCTAGTTTTTTTGATTAGATTCCCCACAGTGTGGAAACAGGCCATTCAGCCCAATTAGTCCACACCGACCCTCCAAAGAGTAACCCACCCAGACCCATTTCCCTCTAACTTATGCACCTAACGCTATGGGCAATTTAGCACAGCCAATTCACCTAACCTGCACATCTTTGTGACTATGGGAGGAAACCAGAGCAAGCCGACGCAGACACGGGGAGAATGTGCAAACTCCACACAGACATTCACCCAAGGCGGAAATCAAACCTGGGACCTTTGTGCTGTGAGGCAGCAGTGCTAACCACTGAGCCATTGTGCCACCCGAACAAAGGAGGGAGCACTCAAGCAATGCTGCTTTTGCTGACACCCGGGATTGAACCAGGGTCCTTTAGATCTTCAGTCTTTAACATTCTTCCAACTGAGCTATTTCAGCGTAATCCCTGTATCCCATGAGATCTAACCTTGCTAACTAATCTCCCATGGGGAACCTTGTCGAACGCCTTACCGAAGTCCATATAGCTCAGGTCCACCATTCTGCCCTCATCAATCCTCTTTGTTATTTCTTCAAAAAGCTCAATCAAGTTTGTGAGACACGATTTCCCACGCACAAAGCCATGCTGGCTATCCCTAATCAGTCAGTTCCTTTCGTGACCTTCCTGGGCCTTATTTGCCTGTCACATACTACAATATGTACTATTGTTTCAGCTTGTGTCTAGCTGTTATCTGTGTGGCCTCACCTGTGTAGGTGACATTGGGGGTGCCAGCAGTTCCAGGTTTGCATCTCTTGGCAGAGGTGCATCAATTTCTTTCCAAAGCAGAAGCTGCAGCACCCATCTTACTGGGTTCTCTCTTCCCAGCATATGCACCCTCTCTTATTCCAGTTGCTGACCCCTAAGGGACCCAAGTGTGTGGTTCACTTTTGGGGAGCAGAGAAACTTGTTCTGGGATTTGCAGCACTGAGGCTAGTTCTCCAGTTGGATCCACAGCTGCTGATCTCCTCCACACCCTCCTCTGCCCAGGTTTGACAGTGAGCCATTCTCCTTCTCTCCCTGGGGTAGAGGACCTCCCACATCATCTGTTCAGCCTGTAGCGGAACACGTGCAGCTGCCCAAGCCCCTGCTCTGCCATGCCATCGAATGCATCCTTCCTCAGGGTTTCATAGAATCACAGAATCCCTACTGTGTGGAAGAAGGCCATTCAGCCCATTGAGTCCACACTGACCCTCCGAAGAGCATCCCATCCAGACCCAACCCCCTAACCTATCCTTATTACCCTGCATTTCCCCATGGCTAATCCACCTAGCGCACACATCCTGGATTCAGATACTGTTTACTGCAGCAATCACCCTTCCATCAATCTCTGACCAGCCATCGCTCCATCAATCTCTGACCAGCCTTCGCTCCATCAATAATTTCTGACAGCCATCCCTCTATCAGTCTCTAACCAGCCATTTCTCCCTACCTTTTATCTTAGCCTGCTTGGCACACCTTCCTCATTCCTGAAGAAGGGCTTATGCCTGAAATGTCGATTCTCCTGCTCCTTGGATGCTGCCTGACCTGCTGCGTTTTTCCAGCAACACATTTTTCTGCACCAACCAATCCAACAGCCCGTGGCGGAACACTTTAACTTCCCCTCCCACTCTGCCAAGGACATGCAGGTCCTTGACCTCCTCCATTGCCAGACCATGGCAATACGACGCCTGGAGGAAGAGCGCCTCATCTTCTGCCTAGGAACCCTCCAACCACAAGGGATGAATGCATATTTCTCCAGCTTCCTCATTTCCCCTCCCCCCACCTTATCTCAGTCCCAACCCTTGGACTCAGCACCACCTTCTTGACCTGCAATCTTCTTCCCGACCTCTCCGCCCCCCACCCCCTCTCCGGCCTATCACCCTCACCTTAATCTCCTTCCTCCTATCGCATTCCCAATGCCCCTCCCCCAAGTCCCTCCTCCCTACCTTTTATCTTAGCCTGCTTCCACACCTTCCTCATTCCTGAAGAAGGGCTTATGCCCGAAACGTCGATTCTCCTGCTCCTTGGATGCTGCCTGACCTGCTGCGCTTTTCCAGCAACACATTTTTCATTTCTCCATGAGTCTCTAACCAGCCATCCCTCTGGCAGCCTGTAAATAGGCCCCTCTCTACCAGCCATGACATATCTGTGTGGGTTTCCTCCAGCTGCTCCTGTTTCCTCCCACAATCCAAAAATGTTCAGGTTAGGTAGATTAGCCCTGCCAAATTTCCCAGGGATGAGCAGGATAGGTGGATTAGCCATGGGAAGTGTGGGGTTACAGGGATAGGGTTGGGGGGTGGTTGGGTCTGGCTGGGCTTTGGTATTTACTGCTCTTCCAAAAATGGCATTGGCACATCCTTTCAGCTCTAAGGTGCCGTGTCCGCCTTCCCCCCTGTCCCCAGCGACATCGGCTTCTGTCACCACTGCCTCCTAGTTGCCTATTTGATCAGTCAGCTTCTGATTCACTTTGGAAACAGAAGTCAAACTGAGAGAGCCATTGTCCATCCACCCCTATCTTCCCCTTCCTGCTGACTCCCGTGAAATCCCGGTCGAGGTGGCAAAATGAATAATCCAGGAAATCATTTCTTCTTGTAAGTCTCCAGTTTCTGATCCTTTATAATAGATCAGAGATTTTCTTCCTATGACTGACACCAAACCAAAAGGACTGGAGCAGTCCATTCTGCATTACCCTCCCTTCTTACATAGTGGGGTCATGTTTGCTACTTCCTAGTCTGCAAGAACCTTTCCAGAATGTGTGAATTCAGAAAGATAATCACCAATGCATTCAGAAAGAGTTGAATGATCTTTTCTTATTTCCTGCTTGTGTAGCTTTCCCTTTTCTGTCCACAGGTGTGTGAAGCTCCAACTCCGAACATTGCCAATGGAGTGAAACACAAAACCTGTAGCCAACCACTTGTAAGCTCCTAGCATGTGTCATGAATGATTTAATCTAATTAGAACCAATTGTGCAGAACCAAATACATTAATTAGAAAATAATTCCCCACAACTCAGAAGCATTAAGTCATATATCTATCATACTTGGAGGGTATCCTGATTTAGAAATTAGGGGTCATATAACAATGAATTATGATAATTGAAGTCAATTTGCACATGCAGGTTCACAAATAGAGTCAGAAATTGCATATCTGATCATTTTGACACATGAAGCATATATTAGATATGCTACTGTAAATTATAGTTTAACATGAGTCATCCTAATTGGGTTAATCTGAAAATGACAAGGTGACTGTAACTCAGAAATCCACCAGAATGGAATTTAAAGAGCAGATTAATAATATATTTGAAGGTAATTCTATTTAGATTTTTCACAGCATCCCCTATTACTGTAAATTTTCAGCGGTGGTAGTTTAGTTGCCTTTATCTTTCCTTTATCTTGAGATCAGAATTAAAGAATGGTCATGTTGAACTTGAAGCATTTGTTTCTTTCTCTACAGATGCTGCCAGACCTGCTGAGTTTCTCCAGCATTTTCTGTGTTTAGTTTGAAAGGAGAGTCCCTGACCCATTGCCACTGAGTATGAAAGGTTAGTGTCTGAACTACTGTCCAAGTCTGAAAAGTCAGTCTGTGTCTTATTTTCGAAATTGAAAGAAAGAATTGTGGATTCTGGAAATCTGAAATGAAAACAGAAAGTGATAAAACAACTCAGCAGTTCTGGCAGTACTTGTGGAGGGAGAGAGAGAGAGAGAGAGAAAGCTGATGTTTGGAGTCCTGCATACTGGACCTTCTGGACTTGGAAAGTTATCTCGGTTTCTCTTTCCACTGATGCTGCCAGTCCTGCTGAGTTTCTGCAGCATTTCCTGTTTTAGTTCCTGTTTATTCTGTGTGTGCTTGAACAAATATCTGCATCATGAAAGGACAATGTCTGATTCGCAGCCCCACAGTGTGGGATACAACAAGCGGAACTTTCCCAGCCCTGAATGATGTGGACATTCGAGAATCAGTTGGGAAAATATGTTGAGATCAGCAGAAGTGAGATTCCCGATGTCGAGATAAGAAGGTCTGATTCTGTGAACACGTTTTGAATGGCAAGCTGAGAATCTTGCATGTTAGTGATGAGAAACCTAAATGCAACCATTTGCAACCATAGTGTCCCATTATTGCCTCATTAGTGGGCGGCACGGTGGCACTGCTGCCTCACAGCCCCAGAGATCCGGATTCAATTCCCGCCTCAGGCGACTAACTGTGTGGAGTTTGCACGTTCTCCCCGTGTCTGCGTGGGTTTCATCCGGGTGCTCCGGTTTCCTCCCACAGTCCAAAGATGTGCCGGCCAGGTGAATTGGCCATGCTAAATTGCCTGTAGTGTTAGGAAGGGGTAATGTAGGGGTATGGGTGGGTTGCGCTTCGGCGGGGCGGTGTGGACTTGTTGGGCCGAAGGGCCTGTTTCCACACTGTAAGTAATCTAATCTAATCTAATCTAATCTAATCTAATCTGATCTGCAGTTTCCTGTTCTTCCACCTGCCACGTAGAAAGGAGACATCAACAATTCCTGAAGTGAAAATCCGAGCAGGTACCTGGTGACTCCAGCCTCCAGCTGCTTGCTCCTCTGCCCACGTTCATGGGCATTGCTATTGGACATTTACCTGTTTAATGGCACACTGATGGCACATCAGTGAACCACTTGGGAATGCTTCAACACCTTTCATTGGAATGCTGCTGCCTGGAGACTGTGAGTGCAGGGACAGGCACCCATCTCGGGGACTCAACCTGGAAGCATCGCAATGCTGCTCACTTGCTCTCTGAGCACTCACTAACTCTGTGCCTGCTTTGATGCTCACAGTTTGCCTTCTTTTCCATTTTGTGTTTTGTCCCCTCAGCCAGAGCTCACAGGTTCCCAGTAGTTGTGTCCTGCTTTGCTGCTCATTGCAAATACAAAGCCAGGCAGCTTGTCCTGGCTGTTAGCAGTGATCAGGCCAGGGGTAGACACAGTATGTCCGGCACTATTCTGCCCCAGTCTGACACTTGCACCATATGTTAGCAGCTTACAAGTGTGGAAAACACAATTAATGTGCTTCAAACCAATGGTCACAGCTCAAAGAGCAGTCCACAGCCAGGGCACAGGCAGCATCTTCCAGTCAATCCCATCACAGTACGTCAAGTGATTTCAGTCCTGGGGCTGGGACACAGTCAGTTGACAACCCTCGGTGATCAGGATTAGGAGGCTCATGCCACGGTGAAGCCTGCAGGTCCTGTGTAACCAGTCCAGGGATTCCAAGGTAAGTCAGCCAGGGAGCTGCACAAGCATCAGTCAGGCATCTGGTCACACATCAGTCAGGGCTGTCCATCCTAGACAGCCACTGGGTGGGCCACAGTCAGTCCCAAGCATCAACTCAATGAAAATCAAGGAAGTGGGAGGAAGTTTGGGGATATCAAGGACAACTGCTGTGGTAGGAAGCTGGGAAGTTAATTGTGCAGATCAGAGACAGTGTGCTGGGATAAGAGAGGGCAATCATTGTGATGGGGGGGAAGTTAATATATAATGAATGGAGAGATGGCAGTGCAAAGGAGGACGTGGGTTACCATGGGAGGAGGGATCATTGGCAGTCATAACCACTCTGGTCTTGATGTAGGGGGACAGTGAGCACTAAGCTGTAAGGCAGGGTTCAGGGGTAGTTGTTGAGAGGTGAAGACAGAATTCAGAGAAGGTGGGTAAGAGTTTGTGGAAGCTCAGTACTGATGGGCTTCTCAGGGAGTTCCCAGAAATGAGCATGAAGAATTAGGGGTGCTGTTTATTACCAGGCTGAGCCTTTGGCTCAGTGTGCCAAGTGTGGCCTATGCTGCTCTCCATACTCATGTGGTTCATAACCGGAAATGGAAAGTGGCTGCGATGATACCCAGGGTGAGCAGAATAAGTTTTTTTTTGCTGCTTGAGTGTGTGTGTTCTATTTGTGAGTGATCAGAGCATCCTACATGTAACTGCATGCAGTGTCCAACTGTGTGGGATACAAATCCTGGTCACAGGTAGTCTTCACCATGTCATTGGTCATTGCAGATTGAAGATAATCATCTCTGTAAAACACGAGTAATCACAGGTGACTGGAAAAGTCACCTATGGACCATAATTCACAAAGACCCCATTCCAAGAGATGTTGCACATGGGCAGAAAACTGACTTCCTCTCATTGTGAACTGTAAACATTCCCTAAAATAATTTTCTATGCTAAGTTACCTTTCTGGGGTGATATTGGGCTGGGAGGATAAGGTATCAGTAATCATACAGCATCTACAATCTCCTCCTGTATTTGTGTGACATGACTTTTACTGTATTCATTAGAATAAGGCTCCAATATCAAAGGTCCTTGACATAGTCCTCCATGTCCAACTGTATGGAGGAATATGCCCTGTGAGGATGGATACTGGGAGAAAAGACTATATTCTGCAACCTTGGCTGATGTCTCCACTGCTGAATGCAGTATACTCCGTTCTTTAACCAGCACCATTAGGAAGCAGATGATACGCCTACTGAAGATGTGCTCCCAATGTTTGGATTGTTCTGGCTGGGTTTAGCAGTACAGTTCAGGCAGAGTGTGCTGCATAACCCTACTATTAGTGAGTTTTGAGATAATTTGTAGCTCAGGTTGAGGTTCTGGCTGTAGGTTTGCTCGCTGAGCTGGAAGGTTTGGTTTCAGATGTTTCGTCACCCTACTAGGTAACATCATCAATGGGCCTCCGGATAAAGCACTGGAGGTACAGCCTGCTTTTTATTTACGTGTTTAGGTTTCCTTGGGTCGGTTAGGTCATTTCCTGTGATGATGTCATTTCCTGTTATTTTTCTCAGGAAATGGTAAATGGGATCCAAGTCAATGTGTTTGTTGATAGAGTTCTGATTGGAATGCCATTTTTCTAGGAATTCTCGCATGTGTCTCTCGCATGGATTGTCCAAGAAAGGATATGGTGTCACAGTCGAAGTGGTGTCCTTCCTCATCCATATGTAACAATACTATTGAGAGTAAGTCATGTCCTTTTGTGGCTAGTTGATGTTCATGTGTCCTGGTCATCAACTAACCACAAAAAGACATGACCCACTCTCATTAGTATCGATACATATAAATGATGAAGGACACCTCTCTGAATGGGACAACACATCCATCCTTGGACAAGCAAACTGAGACACGTGTGAGAATTCCTAGAAGCTTGGCATTCCAACTGGAACTCTATCAACAAACAGACTTGGATCCCATTTACCACCCAGTGAGAAAAAGAACAGGAAATGACATCACCATGGGAAATGACATCACCAACCCAAGGAAACCTAAACACACAAATATCACCAGTTTTTCATCCAGAGGCTCACTGATGATGTGACCTAGTATGGTGACGAAACATCTGAAACAGAACCATCCAGATCAGTGAGCAAACCTACATCCAAAACCCTAATAAGCTGTGCTCTGCACACCTATAGCAGGTAAAGAGGAAATGTAATGGATGCTGGACAGTAGCAGCCTACATCTGAGGAGGAAGATGAGGACATTGAGCAGAAGGAACATCACCTTCAGCATGATCTGAGTGCTGAAGCATCAGGCACAACAAGCCAAACAGGTATTCAGTGACAATAGATGAGAGCTGGATGAAATGATCAGTCACTGACTGTAAATCTGTTGCTGCTCTCCCTATCTGCAAGTAGTCCCTATCTGTTCTAAGAGGCAAATATAACTTTACTTTTTTTTTCTTTTTTACCTTTGCTGAATAAAAATGAAGGTTATCAGCCATTTGAAGGCTTTCAGCTGGTTCCACATTGAACAATAAGATGATATAAGACTACACTGAGGGTTGGGGAAAGAGTAACTCTCCCTTCGGCAGGCTTCTGAGATGGGATGATACTAAGGAAGGAGAAGCTGTGTTATCTTGGTTCTTCAATGGCAATACTTTCACAAAGGTATGCTTGTGTTTGAAATGAAGAGTCAGTCATGGCACCTCTGTATCTCGAGAAGCTTTTCTTTTGGGTTCTGCTATCACAACATTGACACTGAAGGGCAACTCCAGGCTACAATACTTGCCCAGGTACAAGCCTGGACTTTAACAATAGTGCCATTGTCAGGAATCCTGGGAGGTCCTGGCAGCAATGAGTAATTCTGCCTGTGGTGAGGGGGAGGATATGATGAGCCAGGAGCCATGGAGGCCGACTGCACAGGTAATCAGAATCCTGCGAGGGCTCATGGAGAGAAGAAACCATGCGATAAAACACACCAAATTTTATACTACTGTAAAATTCAACCCCATATGTGACTTACTACATCACTGCCCATCCCAGAATATGAATAATGATTCATCCCACAAAATAGTGTTTAATCAATGCTATTATTTTCATTGTGTTAAAGAGGGGGTAAACATATTCAAATTCCTAAGTAAAATAATATTAATAAGCTATTATTCAGCCCACTGAATCTGCAGCTCAAAACAATTTTCTCTGAACATATGCTGTTGGTGTTTAACAAAAATTTAAATTGTGTAGAAAAACACCAATTAATTAGCTGATACTGATCAATTGGCCTTTAATAATGTTTAATGCAGATGAGATTGTAATACTTCTTTATCTTGTCTCTCATTTCTGTGTAAATTAGTTTGGCAGTAAATGAGGTTGCTGGAGACAGTGCAAAAAAAGTGCTGTACGAATCAGATTTACTAACATCCTCTTGCATGATTCACCATTTTTCGTGCAATGAATTTCATTATTAACTTTTTACATTCTGAACCAACTTATTAAAAGAAAGAAGCATTTGCACTTATGTAGAGCCTTTCATGGTTATTTCAAATTGCTTTACTGCTAATTAATTATTTTAAACTAAAGTGACTATTATGTAAACATGATTTGGAGATGCCGGTGTTGGACTGGGGTGTACAAAGTTAAAAATCACACAACACCAGGTTATAGTCCAACAGGTTTAATTGGAAGCACACTAGTTTTTGGAACGTCGCTCCTTCATCAGGTGGTAAGGAGCGTCGCTCCGAAAGCTAGTGCGTTTCCAATTAAACCTGTTGGACTATAACCTGGTGTTGTGTGACTTTTAACATTTTCTAAACACATATGGAGCTAATTTGCAGAACAGCAAAGTCCCACAAAGGATGGGATAAATGAATCTTTTACTTATTTTATCAATTGATTGAGGGTTAAAGGTAGTTACTCCAGTGAGCCAGTGAATCCCTTAACATCATGTCTTGTTGAATTAGCTGGTTGCTGCAATTTCCTTCAGTTCCCTTGTGTGTGTTAACTAGGAAGGACAATGGGAACAGGAAAAAGCCACTCGCAGTTCAGATTTCATGCAGGGAAATTAAAATATTGCACATAAAGCAGAGAAAAATAAGCTAAACAAAAACCTCCTTTAAGAGTAAAAGAACTTGGAATTAAACTCAACACAGAGGCTGGAGTTCTAAGTTGTGACAGTGAGGTGGAGAATGAGGGCATTGATGTTGGTTTGACCAGAGACTAAAGCAGGAGAAAATGGCAATTTGGTGGAAACATGGCACTACCCCCTTCACTTCTCATTGAATTGGTACCTGTTTGCATGCACATCCTGGTCATGCTGACAGGTAAATAGCTGTAATTAATGCTGCCTCTAACTTTACTTTCTATTCTTGGCTGAGTTGTTGCACTCCACAGTCTGGTTAAAGAACTTGTGACCATGTTCAAAGAGAACATAGCTTATCCATTTATTCCTTCAGCAGAACATTCCCAATAACTGCAGTAGCACGGTTCAGAGTGACAATGTCATATGCCAGTTAATTCAACTTTGCTAAAAGGACTCATGGAGGTGGAGTCTTTCATCTTGCACTCATCAAGGTTGAACCACAATAAAACCAATTTAGAAAGGAAGCAATAATTTATACTGTTTGAGAAGAGACTGCCACTAGCTGGCATTCAGATGGAGCAGGAACAATTAACTGGTCAAATTCAAACCAGACAAGTCAACTCTGATTGATTAGTACATTGCAATGGGGATCCAGCAGAGTGTAATGGCTGTCTCCATTACACTTCAGTGAAAAAAGGTGCAACGTGTGGACATTCATTTGGTGTCCGGTGTAATTCCTAGCATAGCTGGAATTATGGAGCAAATGTTGTTCAACAGAGGCATCACATCTAATCATAGAATAGAATCCCTACAATGTGGAAGCAGACCATTCGACCAATCGAGTCCACGCCCAGAGGAAACCCATGCAATTACAGGGAGAATGTGCAAACTCCACAGTCAGTCATCTGAGGGTGGAATCAAAGCTGGGTCACTGGCACTGCAAGGCAGCAGTGTTAACCACTGAGCCACTGTGTTGCCCTGATCTTGGACAGTATGTTCTGAGTTTTTAAAGCCTGGGATAGAAAGAATGAATAAAGAACTGAAGCCAGAACTTCAGCATTCTTGACAGGACTGAGCAACAGTGACTCAGAAGCTCAGATTCTTCGCAACAGGTTGTTACTTATTCTGCAGACTCTCTGAACCACTCTCTTTCCAGGTAGAACGGGTGGGTAAGTGTTGCCAGTGGTTGTCAGGATCATACAATCTTGAATTTCTTCACCACTACTCCTTCCATGGGTCTGCTGGTGACTTTGGTCTCTCTCTATAGCACGGCATCCCTCAGGTGCCTATTATTCCATTTGCAAAAATGGGCATTGTATCCACTATGCTGCTTTCAAGCCAAACGGAATGAGAAAGCTCCCAGATTTGCTGCAATAGTTCTGCTCCCACACAAGTCCAGAGAGTGAGAAACAGTACTCATGCAATGATCAAGTTTCCCTCATTTAATCCAGAATTATTCCTCAATTGAATGGGATCCCATTCCAACAATGCTCAGCTGGCATGTAACTACCAGAAGAAATTCATGCAAATTGTGTAAGATCATGCTGTGGTATCTTCAGTTTGCACCAGACATGTCTCCCACAGGTCTCCACATGTTCATACAGAGGCTGCAAATCATTCCTTAGAGACAAGGGCTACCATCTAAAGATTTTAAAAAACCACTGTGGATGCTGGAAATCTGAAATAACAGTTGTGAGAAAGCAGAGTAGTCTAACAGCATCCATGGAGAGAGAAATTGAGTTCCCGTTTCAGGTTAAGTGATTCTCCTTCAGTTCACCTTGACATCCTCCTAGCCAAGAGCTGGAGAGCATATAGCTGTTCTTCAGTAAGAAATTGAATGGTCAAGGCAATGCTTTCTTGCTTCATGTTTGGAATGGTAGCAACACTACAGAGGGCCAGTGATGAAGGTGAGCTGGCACACATTGGTCATGCGCTTGGTTACACTTTCCATGGAGGTGGAAAAGCCCCAGACAGGATGGCAGTCATGCTAGTGCCAGCCTCATCCAAACATTCTCCAGAGGTGCTCAATGCCTCTGGAAGCGTTGATTCACTGTCAAATACTTTGTGATGCCGCTGCTTCAAAATAGTTCCCCTTACAGATGAGTCCACAAAACCCTGTTTCAAACTGAGAAGAATTTATAGTGTCCCCAATTGGTTGTGATTCCCCACTGTGTCTGTCTCCTGTAGCTTCTCCTCCCTGTTAATAATATGCTGATTGTATTACTCTGGTTATAGATATGTGGGTGAAAGGCATTCATTGATTAAATATCTAGAGGAGTCATAAATAGAAGCTTCTGGGAATTTGGAGGATGCTTGGGGAAGAGGCAGATACTTATAATTATGGCAAACTGTAGATAAATCTGGTGTTAGGTAAACTGTTGGTGGGTAGCTTTCAGTGGCACCATCTGGCTTTGGAATACATTGGCATGGTAGCAAGGTTTTACTAGGATAGGGGCATGGATAAGATAAATAGACAAAGTTTTTTCCTTGGAGTAGGGGAGTCCAGAACTCAAGGGCATAGGTTTAGGGTGAGATATAAAAGAGACCTAAGGGGCAACCTTTTCACACAGAGGGTGGTACGTGTATGGAATGAGGTGCCAGAGGAAGTGAAGGAGGCTGGTACAATTTCAACATTTAAAAGGCATCTGGATGTGTATTTGATTAGGAAGGTTTGGAAGGATATAGGCCGGGTGCTGGCAGGTGGGACTAGATTGGGTTGAGATATCTGGTTGGCATGGACGGGTTGGACCGAAGGGTCTGTTTCCATGCTGTACATCTCTATGGCTCTACGAGATTGATGTCTGAAATGAGTGGGTTGTCTTATGAGGATAGGTTGGACAGTCTGGGCTTGTTTCCTCTGGAATTTAGAAGAGTGAGGGGTGGCCTATTAAAGTGGGTAAGATCCTGTATGGTCTTGATAAGGTGGATATGGAAAGGATGTTTCCTCTTGTGCATGAGTCCAGAACTGGGGCTCAGGACAGGAATGAGGGATATTGTTTTCTCTTTGAGAGTCATGTGACTCTGATGCCGTTTCAGAAGGCTGGTGAAGCAGGGTCAGTAAATGTGTCTATGGTAGGGGAGGTGGGAACGGAGAATCCAAAACAGATTGTTTTGGATGGTGGAGCAGGTTTGAGGAGTTGAATAGTTAACTTCTGCTCATATTTAAGATAATCATTTAATTAACCATATAAATGTTCATAATATTGTCTAAAGGTGAAGGTTAGAAACGAAGGATGTTTTCAGACTGAAGGTTGTAACCTTAGTAACATCTGTGAAAAATGATAGAAGGCAAGTGCAAGTTGTAAGGCTCTGATTACTTCCTGATATTCTTTGAATCCAAACCTTATGAGCCAGTGAGAAAGTGAAATGAATGTGCGAAGAAGGTTATGTCCTTGCCAATGAAAATAAAAACAAGATATGGCCTTTCTATTGTTACTACCTAACAAAACTAAAATCAGGAACAAATTCTGTGCTCGTTGCCAATCAGACCTTCTGAGCTAGAGCCATCTTGCTCTTCTGACACAGCAGTTTTCTGACTGGACATAATAACATTGCAAAATCAAGGGACTCACTGTAAAAGTGTTTACTCCATCCTATCAGATTACATACTTACTTTGCTGTCTGTATTATATTTAAAGTATTAGAATATAGAATATAACATGGTGAAATATGATTTATGTTTGTTGGAAAAATAGAAAAACAAGATGTTTCTGTTTAAATTTGTGAGAGGTTATTAATCATTATTGTCCAAGAGGATTAGAGTGCCCTTATACACAAATTACAAAAAGTTAACATGCAGGTGCAGCCAAAAATTAAGAAAACAAATGATGCATTGCCAATTATTGGCAGGAGACTGTATTAGAAAAGTGTGAATGTCTTGCTGTGAATATACAGAGGTTTTGGGAGAGAGTGGCCACTATGAAACAGGCAGACATGCACACAGTGACCTAAGGGATAGGGATGGACCTAAAGATCCTTCTTCAAGTTAATTTTGGATTGAAAATTTCAAAACTTGACTTAATCAATTGCCAGTTTCTTGGAACAATTTTAAACTTCTCAGAATTTTTGCATCAGGGATTTTCATACTTGCTTGCATTAGTAAAGATTTTCACACTCACTGAAGATCTTAATATTTGGAATTTAATGATACAGCGCTTACAATGTGATGTTGTATCAGAGAATCTTAAAGCATTAAACCAAGTAAATCTGAGAACACATACTCAGATGTATGGGTTATATGAAGGGTTGTTTTAATGGAGAGGTACAGACCATTGGTGAGATCACACCTGGAGTACTGTGGTTCCTTATTTTAAAGTAGATATAAATGAATAGAAGGCAGTTCAGAAAAAAAATCACCCCGCTGATCCCATTATTTTATGATGGATGGACTTGTACCCATTGGAGTTTAGAAGAATGAGAGGTGTTTTCACTGAAATATGTGAGATCCTGAGGGGTCTTGACAGGATGGATGCCAAAAGGATGCTTCCTCAAGTGGGAGAGACTAAATCAAGAAGCTTAAAAATAAGGGGCCTTCTATTTCCAATGGGGATGCAGCGAACATATGGAGGGTTTGAGTCTTGGGAACTTTGCTGGAGAGCGGGGGGAGGGGGGTGGGGGGGGGGCAGAGATATTGAATATTTAACAGGCGGTGGTAGATTGTTGTCCAGATTAGAGTGGTGCTGGAAAAGCACAGCAGGTCGGGCAGATTCCGAGGAGAAGGAAAATTGACATTTCGGGCAGAAACCCTTCATCTGGAATGGTTTAGTTGTTAGCTTGTTTCTTAGTGCAACTCTTGAATCCCTGTTAGTTACAAATCAATCCACATTAGTGTCAGAACCTTTAATCCTGTAGCAGCAGACCAGAAAGACATAGAAAAGCAAGTGAAGCTTAAATTAACTTTATACAGCTTTGGAGAAAGGACAATACAGCAATATAGGAAGACTATTCAAGGTAAAAGCTCTTATGACTGGAAAGCGTTTGTGCCTGCCAGCAAATTAGAAAATAAATTAATGAGTGAGGCAATGCAAATAGAGTTGGAAGGAATTTGGTGTCTACTCAGAAGTGCCAGGTAGGAACTGCAATCTTCATCACATAGACGGATGTGTGTGGAAAAAGTCCTCCCAGCTGAGAGTGATCAGGCTAAAGCAAGATAAATGGTTCAGGGTTTCGAAGGGAATCTGCAAGATCAAGGTGTTATATTGGACTGTCCCATGGCAGGGAAAAGATCTTGTGAATGTTCTTAACATTGCTGGCCGCATATTTCTGAGGATATAAATTGATTGTTATAAAAGTTGCATTTTTTTTTGGAAGGTGAAAGGTTTCAGAGAATTGTTTTTGAAACCAAATAAAACAGCAGGTGATTTAAAAGAGAAGCTGTGAAAATTAAACAGTTTGTGTTTATAGATTACATGAATTACTGAGAGGATGATATTTCCCAGTTAAGCCTGTCTTGCTGAAAGTCGGCTTTATTGAACTGAAAGCAGATCCATTAACTTTCTACTGATGTCACATAAGGAAATTCTCAGCCATCTTTGTGATGTAAATTGATGGTTTCCAATGGAGACATTCTGTGGAATTTGAGCATTTCTTTCATAAATAAGATTAAAAGAGAATTAAAGAATGGAAATCAGGACATGGAGAAACTTTAAACATACAGGCTTAGATATGACACATAATAGATTGAGATTAACTTTCAATCAACAATCTTATCTGGAAAATGTTATTTATTTCCTGATATATATTATGCTGGGTCATCACAGAAAAATGATCTTACATCAAAAGCTGAAACAGAGCAGTTAAGAAGCGTGATTAAGCAGTTAAATTGGCCATGTATCCAAACAAGAGCAGATGCCAGTTCTGATGTATTCGAAATAAACAAGATGAAGTATGCTACAACAGAGAACATTGTAAGAGCAACTAAAACATGAAAGAAATTAAATATAGAGAAATATGTACTCTGGTTTCCAGACAAAGGACATGAAAAATAGTCCTTTGAAGTGACACTTTTGATGCTAATCTTCTGGTTGGGTATTCAAAAACACAGGCTCAGAATATTCTTGGTGGGTGAAAATGGCAAAAGTAGTATCTTGGTCTGGGAAGCTCAGAAAATAGAAACAATCAGTTTAAAGTCCTTCAGCTTTTGTAATACTTTAGAGGAAATACTGGCTCTGGTTGAAGCAATAGATATGACACTTTACCTATCAATATTTCAAGAGAAATCCTATACAAGTGGTGTTCTGTGAATTGTTTGCCCATTGAATGCTCTGTAGATAATTTTTCCTTCTGGGATAGTGTACTTAGGACAAACAGCATGATTGAAAAACAATTCATTGTGGACCTTGCTGAGGAAAAGAGATGCTACAAAGAAGTTAAATCCCAAAAGTAATATGGGTTGATATAAATCATTAATACTGAGATTGTTTTTCTTAAAAAGTCCTAGAATAAGGACATCATAAGTTGTGATATGGTGTACAGAATATCAAAAATCATTTTTGCTTTGATTTCTATTGAGGTATTATTTGTGTGTTATGGAGACTTTTTTAGTTAAATGGATGACAACTTGCAACAGTGTAGTAATTATATTATTATAGTTCAGGTCAAAAAGGTAGAGAACCCATCGATTAAGCACCTAAAGCGCATGTAAGGGGAAACCTTTGAGATGCTGGGGATTGCTTAGAGAAGAAGTGGATCTTTTGTAATGTTTCAATCTGCAAATAATGAACTATTAGTTAAAAGGCTGGTGTCTAGTTTCCTGCTTCACTAATTGGACTTACAATGAGTTAACGTTGTTCACTTATGATGTGTGGCTTACTGTGAGACAATACATCAACTTGCCCTAGAGGCAGATGTGTACCTGAGCTTGAGGAGGGTATAGGTCAGTTATGTGCCGTTGCTTCGCAAAGTGCATGACCTCCTCTGAGGACTTCTCCCATTCTAACTCCGATGTCACACTTGAAGGAACTGTGGGATTTGAAAGACTTTAATTAAAACTGACATTTGGAAAGGGAGCCAAATCACCTTTGTGCAGGTGATGACCTTGTATGTAATGGTGACATCAATTTAGTATGCATGAATGTGTAATTGAGTGATCTTTACTGCTGTATCAGATATCTGGGACGAGAATGTGGTGCTAGAAAAGCACAGCGGGTCAGGCAACATCCGAGGATCAGGAGAATCAATGTTTCGGGCATAAGCCCTTCATCAGGAATGAGGCTTCTGGGCCGGGGCACTGAGAGATAAATGGGAGGGGGGTGGGAGTGGGGGGACAATAGCTGAGAATGCACTAAGTTGGTGAAGGTAGGGGAGAAGGTGATAGGTCGGAGAGGAGGGTGGAGCAGATAGATGGGAAAGACGATGGATAGTTCAAGAGGGTGGTGCCAATTTGGAGGCTTGGGACTGGGATAAGGAGGGGGGAGGGGAAATGAGGAAACTGGTAAAATCTACATTAATCCCATGTGGCTGTAGAGTCCCAAAGCGGAAGATGAAGCGTTCTTCCTCCAGGCGTCTGGTGGTTAGGGTTGGCGATGGAGGAGGCCCAGGACTTGCATGTCCTTGGCGGAGTGGAAGGGGAAGTTGAAGGGCTCAGCCACGGGGCGGTGAGGTTGATTGGTGTGGGTGCCCCAGAGATGTTCGCTGAAACAATCTGCAAGTTGGCATCCTGACCACCTCAGGTATAACAGATACAGTAGATGATGTTTGTGATGGTACAGGTAAATTTTTGTCAGATGTGGAAGGATCCTTTGGGGCCTTTGGACGAAGATGAAGGAGGAGGTGTGGGTGCAGGTTTTGCACTTTTTATGGTGGCAGGGGAAAGTGCCAGGAGTGGGGTGAGTGTTGGTGGGGGCCGTGAATCTGACAAGGGATTTGACCTACACCCCAGCCCCACCCCCTCCCATTTATCTCTCAGCCCCCCCCCCCCCCCCCGCCCACAGCTCATTCCTGATGAAGGGCTTATGCCCGAAACATCGATTCTCCTGCTCCTCGGATGCTGCCTGACCTGCTGTGCTTTTCCAGCACCACACTGTCAGCTCTAATCTCCCGCATCTGCAGTCCTCACTTTATCCTCTGATATCTGGGAGGCCGTATCTGAATATCAAAAAGCCTTGCATCCCAACACTCCACTGATCTGCACAGTTTCCACCTCTACACTGGTCAGGGTGACTATGACTGGAGGACCATCTTTGTTCTCTGCCTCTCCTTGAAAGTCTGCTCTCTTATCTCTTCTAAAGCAAAATGTTATATATGACAGAAATGATTTAGAAAGGTAAGGTCGATGTTTTTGGAGGTTGTCCCTGAGGAACGTGTGTGAGTTGGCAGTAGGGATTATTCAGCCAGGAACCTCGAAGATTCCTCTAATGTATGGAGCCTTTGTGTTTGTTTAAGGAATGCTCCATTTAGGGACAAGTGTGGGTAATTCATAGGTGAGGGTTGACACTTGAATTTGAGGTGCCACTCATCCTTTCTGCCCTGGTGATATAATTGAACCTCTTCTTCTATGGTATCAATACCACCTTCATTCTGCTCACGTCCTCACCCACTTGCAAATCCTGTTTCTTTTTCTTATGTCTGTTTGGACAGATGTTCCCCCCCATTGGCCATTACAGCATGCATGCACGACCTGAGAAAGCTCAAGAGTTTGGCTTCCTTGTATCGAGTCTTCATCATGTGTTTTTACTGATAAATGCATCTAATTCCTGCCTCTGGCAGCCATGTGTCAATTATCAAAGTACCACTCCAGTTGGCAGGAAACCAGAAAGTGGGAAATGCAAGGACAGTTCCACTAACATTCATTTCCCGATCTGCCTGCCACACAGCTATAAGCAGGACGAAAATGCTAAAATTCACACTTGAATATCAGTAGAATCATCACTTAACATGTCCAAATGATGTAGAACAGTAATCAAATGAGCCCACTGGATACTGAACTGTATAGTTATATGGTAAAACATAATTAGAAAAAGTATTGATCAAAGCGTTCAGTGCTCTGGCCTGGATTATTGGATTTTGATTTGATTGCACTTTGAGGATTATGTTCATTTCTAACCTCTACGACATTCAAAAACTGAAGGCAATACAGAGCAGCATCCCAAGCTAAGGCAGAACCCTGAGGTCAGGGTCTGAGTAAGGAGGGAAGGTAACAGAAACATGGATGTTTCAGCCAGGAAAACAGCCATTAAATGGTGAACTGAATGCGATAGAGGATAATGAATGGTCTAGAAAGGTAAAAGGTCAAACTTAGGGACTAAATAAGGGTAAATTTACACACACACACACAAACCAACACACACTCACATAAACACATAATCTCACACTTATACACTGTCTCACAAAACACATATCCACACACAAAAACACACATGCTCACTTATAGACGGAAACACTCACAAACATACATATAAACAATCACACACTTTCTTGCAAACACACATATAAATAATCACACTCTCTCACATGCACTGTCTGACATGCAATCTCTCACACACACACACACACAAGCTCACATGCACACAACTACATAATCACTCATAGAAACACACATACACTCTCACACATACACTCTCACAAACACAACACACATATATACTCAAACATAGTGTTAGGATTAGGTAGGCTGTTCAGCTGTGTGATTCAGATCCAACCATTTTCCCACCTGTTCCCTATACTTCGATATCAGGAGAAACTTGATGGCAGTGATCTGCACTGCAATGGACTCTGGGCAGAGCGGTGAAAACCCTAGAATCATTGAAATGTTGTATTGGGAGAAGACTGGAGTTATTCTCTCTGTATTATTTTCAATGACTGATTGTTGACCCTAATCTATAATGAGCTCTGGACCCGGGAACTCCCCATGCTCTTGGTATCAGAAGGATGCAAGAGCTACAGTGATAGTATTTGCGTAGTGCTCGGTTCATTTTAACTGATGGATTGCGAATAAAATTGTTAATCATTACACATCAATGTTGTTGCAACTAATAAAAAGTTCATTTGGCAATGGTAGACTCCTCATGGTGTAAGAAAATGAGGGATTGATCCTGTGCCATCTCCTCACTGTGTTCAAACCCAGCTAATTAAAACAGGATCAGTGGGTACCAAAGTTATTCCTCCTCCCACACATTGGATCAGACAATGGGCTTGTGGGATAACAAGTCTCCCTCGGACTTGCAAATGTGGCTTGGATCATTAATGCATCATTAATCAACGATGGACAAATTCAATTAAAACAGAAAAGCAAATTAATCACCTTAGTGTGCACTGTCAGGATTCTCACATTGGTTTCTCTGCTGATAGCAGAACTCCTACAGTTCTGAAAATTCAGACAGGATGAGTGGTTTGCTGGTTGGGTGCTAATATTCATGGGTGTGCTGCTGAAAAGAAAATAATAGCATGAAAACCATAAATACAACACAGAAAATAACTTACCGAAGCAAAATATGGTGAATTGTGATAGATGCAGAGAGTGCTGTAAGTACTCAGCAGAGCAGGCTGCATCTGTGGAGAGAATAACTGAGTTAATTTTTCAGGTCAATGATCTCCTTGCTCTGATGAAATGTCATTGAACTCAAAATGTCAACTTTGTTTTTCTCTCTGCAGAAATTAAATGGTTGGTTGCAATGTGGAGATTGCAAATGTGTCTTAGGCTAAAATTTATCCTTAGACACCAGTATTGTAGATAGGGCTTTCACGGCTCTTCCGTCAATGTGACAGCTGCAACATGAGAGAAACCATAAAGTAATTTTTATTCCTCCTTTTACATTCCTGCCCCTCCTGATTTCGTTGGTTAGCTCTGCGACCTGTGCATGGCCACCAGCTTGGAAATGTGGACTGTGTGTATTCTTGAAGTTCACACAGAGATAGATTCAGGACATTGTAAGTTGGCCAGAGGTCAGCTGCCATGAAGAAGTAGTCCATTTCCTGACTCACTGAGACATGAAGTGACAGATGAATGCTGTTGCAGTGGGCATAGCACAACACCATGCCTCCACCTTTGGTAGTTCAGTCCTTCAGGTGGGATAGGACTTACCAGAGCTGGGAACACTGGTGTCTAGAAGCGAATTATGAATCTGTGACTATGACAAATCTAAGCCATTGCTTGATTATTCTGTGGGAAAGGTCTCCCAGATTTGGTACAGGCAGCTGAAACCTGATAATGAGGACTTTGCAGGGTTGACAGGGCTGGTTATTGTGCTGTCAGCTCCACTGCCTAGTGATGCCAGGAGGTCTACCTATTTTCCTTCATTTTAGTTTGACACAATGGAAGGGCTTACTAGGCCATTTCACAGGGCACCTAAATATCAGTCACATTGTTGTGTGTCTGGAGTCACATGTAGGCCAGACCAGGTAGGACCTATTGAATCAGATGGGTTTCTATGACAACCGACAATTGATTCCTGGTCACCAACAAAGCAAGTAGTTTTGGTTCTAGATTTCCTGTTCCTGAGCCTGCCTGCCTTTTCAAGTTCTCATGTGGACAGACAGTGAAGCCTATGCTGAAAATACAACCTAGAACACTCAAATACACAATTATTTTGGATTAAATTGCCTTGCTCAGAGCCTTCTCAGAAAGGTGTCAGGCTTAGATGGGTAAAATAGTCAGAAAGTCATGTCCCTGGCAGCTGTTTGGACACATTCTAATTGGCAGGGGGAAGATGTGCTCAAAGGTGGGACCCAATTACCCCAATGTCATAAGACACCCACATCCATGAATATTGAACAAGGTTCATTTTGGGGGACACTTTGCTCAGAATGATCCCACCGTTACTGTGGAGAGCAGGGAGGAAGATCAAACAACAGTTAGCCAGTGGAGAGCACTATGTCAGACATTCCATCATCAAATGTTCTGAGATGTTATCACACACCTCAGGAGTAGGTGGGACTTGAAGCCAGGTCCCTTGGCTCAGAATTAGGAACTCTACTGCTCAGTCAGGACAGGAACGAAAAGATTGGCCACAGTGAGTTCCAGAATATTCTGGAACCTGAAGTAAAACATCTGTATCCTAATGAGAAGCACTTTGGGGGAGAGGGAAGGGGAGTGGGGAGTAACTGACTGTGCCCAGTGAGGGGCAGCACCTTCAGGGGAAGGGGAGGGGGGTAAATGACTATGCCCAGTGAGGGGAAGCACCTTCAGAGGGAGGGGAGGGGGGGTAAATGACTGTGCCCAGTGAGGGGAAGCACCTTCAGAGGGAGGGGAGGGGGGGTAAATGACTGTGCCCAGTGAGGGGCAGCACCTTCGGGGGAGGGGGGAGTAAATGACTGCCCAGTGAGGGGCAGCACCTTCAGGGGAGGGGAGAGGGTATAAATGACTGTGCCCAGTGAGGGGCAGCACCTTCAGGGGGAGGGGGGGTAAATGACTGCCCAGTGAGGGGCAGCACCTTCGGGGGAGGGGGGAGTAAATGACTGTGCCCAGTGAGGGGCAGCACATTCAGGGGGAGGGTGGGGTAAATAACTGTGCCCAGTGAGGGGCAGCATCTTCGGGGGAGGGGGTGTAAATGACTGTGCCCAGTGAGGGGCAACAACTTCAGGGGGAGGGGGGAGTAAATGACTGTGCCCAGTGAGGGGCAGCACCTTCAAGGGGAGGGTGGGGTAAATGACAGTGCCCAGTGAGGGGCAGCACCTTCAGGGGGAGGGTGGGGTAAATAACTGTGCCCAGTGAGGGGCAGCACCTTCAGGGGTAGGGCGGGTAAATGACTGTGCCCAGTGAGGGGCAGCAACTTTGGGGGAGGGGGGAGTAAATGACTGTGCCCAGTGAAGGGCAGCACCTTCAAGGTGAGGGTGGGGTAAATGACTGTGCCCAGTGAGGGGCAGCACCTTCAGGGGGAGGGTGGGGTAAATGACTGTACCCAGTGAGGGGCAACACCTTCAGGGGGAGGGTGGGGTAAATGACTGTACCCAGTGAGGGGCAGCACCTTCAGGGGGAGGGGGAGGTAAATGACTGTGCCCAGTGAGGGGCAGCATCTTCGAGGGAGGGGGGGTAAATGACAGTGCCCAGTGAGGGGCAGCACCTTCGGGGGAGGGGGGAGTAAATGACTGTGCCCAGTGAGGGGCAACAACTTCAGGGGGAGGGGGGAGTAAATGACTGTGCCCAGTGAGGGGCAGCACCTTCAAGGGGAGGGTGGGGTAAATGACAGTGCCCAGTGAGGGGCAGCACCTTCAGGGGGAGGGTGGGGTAAATAACTGTGCCCAGTGAGGGGCAGCACCTTCAGGGGTAGGGCGGGTAAATGACTGTGCCCAGTGAGGGGCAGCAACTTTGGGGGAGGGGGGAGTAAATGACTGTGCCCAGTGAAGGGCAGCACCTTCAAGGTGAGGGTGGGGTAAATGACTGTGCCCAGTGAGCGGCAGCACCTTCAGGGGAAGGGGGGGGGGGGTAAATGACTGTGCCCAGTGAGGGGCAGCACCTTCAAGGGGAGGGTGGGGTAAATGACTGTGCCCAGTGAGGGGCAGCACCTTCAGGGGGAGGGGGAGGTAAATGACTGTGCCCAGTGAGGGGCAGCACCTTCAGGGGGAGGGGGAGGTAAATGACTGTGCCCAGTGAGGGGCAGCATCTTCGGGGGAGGGGGGTAAATGACTGTGCCCAGTGAGGGGCAGCATCTTTGAGGGAGGGGGGGGGTAAATGACTGTGCCCAGTTAGGGGCAGCATCTTCGAGGGGGGGGGGGGGTAAATGACAGTGCCCAGTGAGGGGCAGCACCTTCGGGGGAGGGGGGAGTAAATGACTGTGCCCAGTGAGGGGCAACAACTTCAGGGGGAGGGGGGAGTAAATGACTGTGCCCAGTGAGGGGCAGCACCTTCAAGGGGAGGGTGGGGTAAATGACAGTGCCCAGTGAGGGGCAGCACCTTCAGGGGGAGGGTGGGGTAAATAACTGTGCCCAGTGAGGGGCAGCACCTTCAGGGGTAGGGCGGGTAAATGACTGTGCCCAGTGAGGGGGCAGCAACTTTGGGGGAGGGGGGAGTAAATGACTGTGCCCAGTGAAGGGCAGCACCTTCAAGGTGAGGGTGGGGTAAATGACTGTGCCCAGTGAGGGGCAGCACCTTCAGGGGAAGGGGGGGGGGGGTAAATGACTGTGCCCAGTGAGGGGCAGCACCTTCAAGGGGAGGGTGGGGTAAATGACTGTGCCCAGTGAGGGGCAGCACCTTCAGGGGGAGGGGGAGGTAAATGACTGTGCCCAGTGAGGGGCAGCACCTTCAGGGGGAGGGGGAGGTAAATGACTGTGCCCAGTGAGGGGCAGCATCTTCGGGGGAGGGGGGTAAATGACTGTGCCCAGTGAGGGGCAGCATCTTTGAGGGAGGGGGGGGTAAATGACTGTGCCCAGTTAGGGGCAGCATCTTCGAGGGGGGGGGGGGTAAATGACTGTACCCAGTGAGGGGCAGCACCTTCAGGGGAGGGGGGGGGTAAATGACTATGCCCAGTGAGGGGCTGCACCTTCAAGGGGAGGGTGGGGTAAATGTCAGTGCCCAGTGAGGGGCAGCATCTTCAGGGGGAGGGTGGGGTATATGACTGTGCCCAGTGAGGGGCAGCACCTTCAGGGGGAGGGGGAGGAAAATGACTGTGCCCAGTGAAGGGCAGCACCTTTGGTGGAGGGGGGGTAAATGACTATGCCCAGTGAGGGGCAGCACCTTCAGGGGAAGGGGGGGGGGGTAAATGACTGTGCCCAGTGAGGGGCAGCACCTTCAAGGGGAGGGTGGGGTAAATGACTGTGCCCAGTGAGGGGCAGCACCTTCAGGGGGAGGGGGAGGTAAATGACTGTGCCCAGTGAGGGGCAGCACCTTCAGGGGGAGGGGGAGGTAAATGACTGTGCCCAGTGAGGGGCAGCATCTTCGGGGGAGGGGGGTAAATGACTGTGCCCAGTGAGGGGCAGCATCTTTGAGGGAGGGGGGGGTAAATGACTGTGCCCAGTTAGGGGCAGCATCTTCGAGGGGGGGGGGGTAAATGACTGTACCCAGTGAGGGGCAGCACCTTCAGGGGAGGGGGGGGGTAAATGACTATGCCCAGTGAGGGGCTGCACCTTCAAGGGGAGGGTGGGGTAAATGTCAGTGCCCAGTGAGGGGCAGCATCTTCAGGGGGAGGGTGGGGTATATGACTGTGCCCAGTGAGGGGCAGCACCTTCAGGGGGAGGGGGAGGAAAATGACTGTGCCCAGTGAAGGGCAGCACCTTTGGTGGAGGGGGGGTAAATGACTATGCCCAGTGAGGGGCAGCACCTTCAGGGGGTGGGGGGAGTAAATGACTGTGCCCAGTGAGGGGCAGCACCTTTAGGGGGAGTGGAGGGGGGGCAAATGACAGTGCCCAGTGAGGGGCAGCATCTTCGGGGAAAGGGATATACTTCTGTATTCAGTGATACTGATAATGTTGATGGACTCCTTCATTCTTTGAGCCAATTGACTAGTTGGCTCTGACTTAGCTGCTGAGTTTCCCTGTATAGTCTGATAGTCCGGAGGATCATCACCTGCCTGGGACTAAGCAGACACCTGGTCTCCAGCATTCCTTGACTAGCCTTCGAGAAGTATCGGCGATATGCTAACCAGGATGTGCTCTTGAGTCAGAGCTAGGAACTGAACCCACTGATGGGAGCATCACTAAGTTGGCAGAGGGGGCTGGGGGTTGAGAGACTGCCTCCTCAGAGCTGGGCATGAAGCAGATTCCAACCTCCTTTTCATCACTGGCCACTGGGTGCTTGTACCTTCAGGAGGACTTACTTGTGAAAAGGCAGTGAATGTCTGTCCAGGATAAGAAGGAGTTAATACTGGATAGTGCCATCCAGCACAATGTAGTCACTCAGCTGGGTGAACATAAAGACTCCTCTTCCCCACATAATTGGTCACCCGCTTCCCTGGCAACCTCCAGCACTTGCCCCTCATATGAGTTCAGGAACCCACTGTCTACCACTCTGCCATCAGTCTTGGCCCTGTTAGTCCTGTTATGAGTGATTGTTTCCTGCGATGAGCGATTGAGTATGATGGGTGAGACATGAAAGCTGTTTGCAGGAGAAGAGGTGGGGTGTCCTCACTGAATGAGTATGGAGCACAGAGGACAGGAATGGTTTATAATTTGGGAGGATGAGGTGGGTGAGATCCATTGTGTGGCCATGATGCATGCAATGTGTGAGTTGCAAGTCAATGGGTGAGAGTTGTGTACAGTGACCAAGTTGAGGGAGTAATGATGGACCTGGGGCAGAGTGAAGGTAGTATTAGCTTTCTTGTGGCCTTGCTAGGCATTTCTTTTTATCTGAGACTCTGCACTGACCCAGGATGGCTACTTCTGTTCAGGTTATTCTCCCACCCTCCTTTGGCATTCTCAAGGAAAGAGCAAACCTTTTCTTCAAAACAAACACTGTACCAGGACCTCCCGGGTTCCTGTGGGAGAAATGAGTGTTATATTCTCTTTCCATACCAGTTCCAGAGTTTGAACTTTGTGGGACCAAAGTGAGAAGGGCAGTTCCTGGTATGTGGTGTTTGAGGTCCTGTGCAGCTGGGGTTTAAATATGGCACTAGGGCATTCACATTGCAAAGCCCTGGCAGGACTGAGTATTTCCCTCTCTCCTGTCAAGTAATTACATGACCTGAGCACCACTGAGACAAGTGCACAATGAATTAGCTGAAGAATGGACAAGTGTGTGAGAAAAGTCAACATGGAAGACTATCCATTGTGAATCTCCCTGAAAAGGTTTACTAAACAAAAGGAAAATCCTGTCCATAAAAACAGATGGTAAAAGTTTCTATAGATATTTAAACACATAAATAAAGTGAGTACAGATCCTTGAGAGAGACAAAGAGAGAGTCAGGGGGGATTAATAATGGAACATAAGGAAATAGCAGATTGTTCGACCAAATATTTTACATCTGTCTTCAATGTAGTGCATGCAAATAACATCGCAGAAATTATTGTGCTACAGGAGATGAAAAGGAAGGAGTAACGAAAAACAATTTAAATCATCAGGGATATTAAGAAGATTATTAGAACTCAAACCCTGCGGTCTTAATAGCCTTCATCATATGGTCTGAAAAGAAGTGACTGCTGAGAGAGTAAATGCATTTATTTGAAAATTTCTTAGATTCTGGAAAGTTCTCATTGGTTTGGAAAAGAGTGAATTTTTCTTCTCTGTTCAAGAAGGGAGGGTGACAGATCACAGGAAAGTACAGGCCAGTTAGCTTACCTTCAGTCACAGGGAATGTATTGGAATCTGTTATTAGGGAGGTAGTGGTGGGCCTCTTAGAAAATATAATGAAATCAATCAGAATCAACACAGTTTTGTGAAAGGAAAGTCTGGTTTGACTGATTTACTGAACTTCTATAAGGAAGTAACACACAATGTGAATAAAGGGGAACCTGTGGATGTACCGTATTTAGATCTTCTGAGGCATTGGACACATCAAAGTTTACTTGGCAAAGTGCATACTCATGGTCTAGTGTGTAGCATATGTGTATGGTTAGAGGAATGGCTTAACAGGAAGTAGAGACTACACATAAATGGGCCATGTTTGGGTTGGCAAGATGTGACAAGTGAAGTACCACAAGTATCAGTGTTGGGGCCTCAACTATGTACAATCTGTATTTGGATTACTTTCCCCTCTCCTGTCATGTGATTACATGGCCTGAGCACCACTGAGACCAAGTGCACAATGAATTAGCTGAAGGACGGAATGAGTGTGTGAGAAAAGTCAACATGGAAGACGATCCATTGTGAATCTCCCTGAAAAGGTTTACTAAACAAAAGGAAAATGCACTCCATAAAAACAGATGGTAAAAGCTTCTATAGAAGCTCAGAGGAATTTAGTGGATAACTGTTGTAGCTAGATGTTAAAATTAAAAAATAAATGCACTGTAATCAGGTACTTGGTTCCTATTTCTTAAGTCCTTGGGAATTCAGTCGGAGGAGAAGATGAAGTTATGAATGGTCGTTGAAGCAATTCAAGTTAGAGGAGCTCCTGAGGGAGTTTCACAACTGTATCTTCATAAAGTGAATGTACAATTGATACATTTTCTGATGATATAAAGATTGGTAAGAAAATAAGTTGTGAAGAGAATATAAGGGGTCTGCTACAGTACGTAGATAGTTTCAAAGTTGAAAATCACACAACACCAGGTTATAGTCCAACAGGTTTAATTGGAAGCACACTAGTTTTTGGAGCGACGCTCCTTCATCAGGTGATTGTGGAGGGCCTGTACTATAAATTCTGTGTTATGATCGAGCCCTCCACAATCACCTGATGAAGGAGTGTTGCTCCGAAAGCTAGCGTGCTTCCAATTAAACCTGTTGGACTATAACCTAATGTTGTGTGATTTTTACCTTTGTACACCCCAGTCTAACACCGGGATCTCCAAATCATAGATAGTTTCAATATGTGTGCAAACATTTGCTAGATGGAATATAATATGTGAACTTTGGCAGCAGGAATAGGAAAGCAAAATATTATATAAATGGAGGGAGATTTTAGGAGGATCTGAGGTATGGTTTGACCTGGGTGGCCTGGTAGATAAATCATAAAAAGTAGGTTTGCAGGTATAGCAAGTGATCAGGAAGATCAACAAAATGCTATCTTTTAATGGAAGAGGAATGGAATATAAAAGTGGTGGCATTTTGCTACAGTTATAAAGAGTGCAGTGGGAACAATTCTGTACTATGAAGTTTTGCTCTCCTTTAAAAAGAATGGATAAACCTTAGGAGTGCGCTGAAGATTTACCCAGCTGATACCTGGGATGGTGCATCAGAAGGAGCATGGCCTTGACCCACTGGAGTTTTGAAGAAGGAGAGGTGATCTTATTGAAACATAAGAATCTGAGAGTGGATGCTGAACAAATGCTTCCTTTGTGTGAGCAGCTAGATTGAGAGGACTCAGTTTTAAAAAAGGTATCCTCATTTAAGCTGGACATAATGGATAATTTATTTCTGTCAGAGGTCATGAGTCTGTGGAACTCTTTCCCAGACAGTGATGAACATGAGTCATTGAATATTTTTAGTGTCGAAGTAAATAGATTATTTACTAACAAGAGTGTCAAAGATTATCAGGGAGAGACGGAATGTGGAGTTGAGGCCACAATCAGATTAGTTATGATCTTATTGAATAGTGGAGCAAGCTCAAGGGGATGGATAGCCTATCCTGATCCTAATTGAGACATTTGTATGTACTGTTGACAATTCCCACAAGGACAGAGGTGCCCAATGTCTGACAGGAGGGTTCATATTAATAGTTGTAAATATTTGAAAAAGCAAACTCAGCATGTAGAGTAGCATAAAGGCACAGAATTTGACAAATCTGAGACAAGGTTACTGTCTTAATTACATTACATATTTAGGTGCTGACTACTTAGGCTTATTGACTGCTATCCCTGTACTCTGAATATGACTTCTACTATTCTGAAGGATTTACCTTCAATGTTTTATGTGCTTTAGTAAATATTTTTTAGTCTCAGGAATTAAAGTTTAATCATAAAAATAAAAGGAGGAATTCAACTGCAGTACCTCGAAGTCTAGTACATTTAAAAGGTTCTGGTCATGTTGCTTTAAAGGCTAAGAAGAGGAAGGTAAACTAACTATAATGCTGGGTTTTGGTGATTGTCAGAACATAAAACAAGTGGCACTTCAGAAGGTTACCCATGTACTGGAACCAGATTAGAAGAGATGGAGCTTTAATGGCAGCATATGGCTTCCTTAGCTGGAGACATGACATTTGCAAACCTTACAATAATGGCAGTCTCAAGGAAGTTAGAACTAACATGGCTTAAAAGTGTTCAGTAAACTCAGATTGAGGAAAGTCTGGAACAGACTACATTGATGTGGAGATGGGTCAACATGACAAAGTGTTCTGGTTTTAACTTAACTGTGGGTTTGCTGTGGGTGAGATTGTAGGTTGGAATTAGAAAAGTGCATAAGACAGAGAACTGCAGCTGTTAGCATACCCCAAAGATTTAGAGCTGGTGACGTTTCTGGAGCCATTGATAGCTCAGTGAATTGGGGTAAAGGAAGCCTACAAACACTGTTTTCTTATTTCTGCTGAGAAAGATTGGAGCTCAGAGAAGTTTAGTGGATGCTTGTTGTTGCTGGATGTTAAAATTTAAAAATGAATGCACTGTAATCAGGTGCTTGGTTCCTATTTCTTAAGTCCTTGGGAATTCAGTCAGAGAAGATGAAGTTATGAATGGTCACTGAAGCAATTCAAGTCAGAGGAGCTCCTGACGGAGTTTCAAAGCCAGATCTTCATAAATTGAAAACTTGAAATATCATGTAAAGAAGTTTAATGAGATTAAATGAACTTATTAAAATCTGGTGGGATTTGTCTTGACTGCATTGATTGTTAAAAGTACAGTCTCTGAGGTACTTAACCACTGTTTGTTGACTCTTACTCACCTGATATTAATCCTGGGTATTAGATACTGGTTTTGTGCACTGGAAATCAAGCCCTCCTATTCCTCAAGGAATATGCAGGATACCCTAATTTACCTGATTTCCAGACCCAAGTTGACAGAATACATGGACCAGGTTTCTGTGTTCATTAATTAAAAGTCAGCTCACATCAACTACTGAAAGAAAGACAAACAAGTTTTCTTCAGGCTTAGAGTAACATTTACTGCAGAGAACAGGAAGATCTCCTGAGTTAATGGAAGTCTGGTGGCCTCTCCCAATCATGTTCACAGCTGCAAGTTTTTCAGTTAACTGAGAACCAATCAATCACCTCGTTGTTGGCAGGTAGAAGGCTTTTCTAACTGGTAATTGGTCACTAGCCCACAGACCAATTGGTTACTTGTTGCTGGCCTAATATCCATATTCAAAAAGCCCTTGATTTTAGCTCATTTGCAAACTATACTTGGCAGCAGCAAGGCAGGAAGTGTTAGAGCTCCTGGCCTGCCACCATCTGATCACCAGGCCTGTCGTATCCTTTTTATTATTGTTATTTTCTAACATCAAAATTCGTCTCACCTTATTTCAGCAGCTTTGGGGGTAGGGAGGGGGTTTCAAGAGAAACTGCTTTGGTGGAGAATGCGGAGTGGATCCGGCCATTCGTTGTGGCCATTGGGACTGCATCCTATTGGCCCTTTCAGAAGCAGCTCCTCCCATGGGGTCAATCCAGATCCGAGATTCCAATGACCCCAGATTCCCTATGCCGGCCTCTGCAGCGCCTTCAGCAGCATGGCCTGTGCTTCCTTACGGCAGATTCCATGTCAGGTTTCCCTGACTTCAGGAGCTTTGAAGCCATGAATTGAACTAAGATGGACTTTGATTTTTTTAAATATTTATATATGATTTCTGTTATTAAAATGGCTTCAGAGAATATTGACTTCAACACTTTTCATTGTTTATTTTGTAAAAGTACAAGTGACAATAAATTACTACTCTATTCTACAATGAGTACCCGCTGACTTGCTTTTACAAACAGCAGTTAGTCCTCCAGCAATCTTTGACTTTAATACAGTTATTTTCTCATTTCAGTCTACAGTCAAAAGTACAATCTTTACCACAACTTGAATATACTGTAGATTATTTTACTCTTTAACTTGGTAAAGTTTAGTTTGTTGGCTTGAAACTGTGGAATCTTATGGCTTTATTCTCTTAGTAGTAAGTACTAGAGACTTTGAACTTCATCTACTTCAAGCAAAAGAAGAGTTACAGGTTCCTAACCCGTCTGGAACAAAACAACTGTCTATCATTCACGAGACTCGGTTGTCTTTATCATTCTCGGTTTGATATAAACTTAAGTCAGAAATCTGGCATCCAAAATCTTATCCACCATTAAATCTTCATCATCTGTAAGTCCTTTCCTGCCTCCCCTCTTCTAGCTTGACACCATTATTTTTAAATCTGCAACGTGTGTTTCACCATCAAGTCTATCAATGTCATCATGGCTTCTATATATTCTCTGTGATTCCCTCTCCTGGAGTAATATGTTCAATTCTGAATACCACATTTAGTAAGAACATGAAAACCTCGCAGAGTAAAGTAGGAAACACTTGCTAAAATGATACGAGGGTGAGGAGCATTAGTTATTTGGAGAAACAGGAGAAGTTGTGATTGTTCTTCTTGTGGCACAGGTTAAAATGATAGAAGAAATAAGAAGGAACTGTTTCCAGTGTCAGATAGGCCAATGAAGATAAGGGCAGGAAGGTAAGAGTAATTAACAAATAACCAGAGGAGACATAGCAAGGTGCTGTGGTCTGCAATATGCTCTGGAAAATGCTACCTGAGAGGGTGGTCAAAGCACATGCAATAGTAACTTATATATAGATATGTAACAGAATGACAAAAAACAAAATGGAGAATTGTTGGAAAAGTCTGCAGAGTGAGCCGGATTAGACAGCTCTAATAAAGAACCAGAACACGATCTGAATTGGATCCTTCTGTGTTCTTTTAAATTAAATCCAAAAGAATGGGAGAAATTAGAAGGTTGTTTTATGTAGCAAGTTATTAATGCACAGCCAGAAAGGATGATGGAAGCAAGTTCAACAGTGACTTAAATAAGAATTGGGCTGTGGGTGAGGAGTACTTGAATAACTCATTTTAACATCCAACAACGATCAGATGGGCCAAATGCCCTCCTTCGCAAATTGCAAAATCTTATGTAACAGAAGGAGAACATTCATCCCATTATACCAATGATAGTGTTCCAGAAGAACAGCAAGCATCAGTTAACAAGGAGAGGAAGCCATTGAGCAGGAGCAAGGAAATTTGAGGCTGACCCAAAGGATAATCGAAGAGTGAGGTTTTAGAAGGAAGGACGATTTGAAAGCTGCAAGATTCTTTGGAGGACATTCTAGCGAGTTGGAATGATCCTGAGCAACATCCAATATTGAAAGCTGCAAATCTGGATATCACTGGGGAAGGGGGGGAAAACAGAGAAACAGGAGCAGGGAAAATGATGTGTTCACAAGAAGTGACACCAAATGTAAATGATTGCTCCAGTCAAGTGTAAGAAAGCTGCTGTTTATCTATGCCAGGTGGGCCTTGCATGTTACATAACTCAGATGTAGCAATTATATTAGGGAGTGAAAGTTACAAAACAAAGGAAATAATGTGAGAGAATAAAACGAGAACACTGATAGCTTAAAAATATCTTTTGATGATTTAAGATGCCTTCATTTTGAGGAATTGAAATCATGATCAAGTAACAACATAAAGATGGACTGAGATAAACAGCTATTCACCCATTAAAATGTGATTTCCCTCAATATCTAATTTGGGAACGGGAGGTGAACATTTTAATTCCTACCTCTTTTGGCAAATAGAGACAGGGTTAAATCATGTTTATTGGGCACATTAACATTTTTGCATCTTAAACAAATCTGCGATGAGTGTTTAATGATAGGTTCTGTGCAGAAATCTGCTGTGTTAAAGGCTTCTGAGGGTTATACTGAGCCACATCATTGACCTGAAATGTTCACCATTTCTCTCTTCAATTATGCTACCTGACCTGCTTAATGTTTCCAGCATTTGACATTTATTTTGGATTTCCACAGTATTTGACTTGAATCTCAAGGACATATTTGCTATTTGCAATAACAATGAATCATAAAAATGGGTTGCTCAGCAGTTTTGAACAAAATGAATTAAACATTTAAGCTTTTCAATAAAAAAAACCTTCTGTGTCATTATAACAATGAATTCTACCTAAGCCATTACGATTTTCTGTGTTGGAGATTTACACTGTTAATACTTTGTTTAATGCACTATAATACACAGGGTAAGGGGCCTATTCTAAAGGTCAGTTAGTCATTGGGTAATCGGATTTCTGCCTCTTGATGGTTGCTATTCACCTAGAGCATAGAATGTTAGTGAGTTGTACAAATAAATTCAAATCATATTCTGTATCTCTGACTGCTCTGTATAACTGTCTAGATGGCTACCAGTCAATTCTGGCTTTGTTTTCTTCAGGCTCTGCTGATAATTTGAATGTAGTGGCATGTGTCAATCACCTTTTAAATTGCTAACATGTGGTGAATGATCTGTATGGATACCATCGATTTATTTGAGCCGATGTGCCATCACAACCTAAGTTACTATGATTACATGCCTGACTCTGCCCATCAACCTATTGTGATCAACCGAAGCCCAAGTTTTTGTGACAGTAGTACTGATGTATGATAAGGCAAAGGGAGATGTGTGTCTAACTCATCTATAGGCTATGGTCATCAAATGTGTGGCTGTATTTTGAGCCACTTTAGATATGCTTAGCTGATTGTAGGGATTGCAGTCTATAATGCCCTATGATTCCTCTCTCTCTCTCCCTGCAAGCTTTTGGAAAAGATTTATCTTTAAAAATCTCTGTGGTGAAAACTGTTGTGAGGGAATACCAGCTCTTTAAGTGCAGGAAACTACAGGGTCTCTTTCCTTTATTGTGGCAGAGGAAAACCACTTTCTAGTCTAATCAGAAGAGCCCATTGTAGTTAGCATGATGTATTTTATTGGATGTTAGAGACTAGTTACACATTACATTGATATGATAGATATTGCTTTGAGAATTTGAGGAGGACCCAGATGTTTGATCTTTCTCTTTCAAGTTACTAAGCTCATCCGCCCACAAGTCCTTATGATATCATCATCAGTTTTAACCCTTTCAGATCCATAAACAGTATTCCCTCCAAGTTTTTTCACCTTATTAGACATTTCTTTATATAACAACATTTACCACCAGCCCATCTCCCTCCAGTTTCTGACTTTACACCTTCACATGATCTGGAAATCTGACCATTTTTCTAAAGCACATTCCTTTCACACTTGGAGGATTGATAGTTTGTTGGTTGGAAGATTATTGCTTTGATTCCCTTCTTTGTATTTGAGATCTGTAGTCACTTTTAACCTGGAGGACCTTTAATCTCTTGGATTTCCTTCATGGAGGCCTTCCCTGCTGAAACAAGCAATTTCTTCTTGACAGTAAGAAAGGTGCCATAGTCCCAGAGGACCATATTGCTGTTCTCTTATTAAAGTGGTATTACTGGGAGTGAGTTTAACCTGTGGGTCACCACGCCTCAGGTGAGGCCTTAGGTTACCTTCATGGCAACCCTCAGCTGGTGTGGTATCCTGATTGTTGAATATTGGTTGTCCCTTCCCTGTGGAGACCTATCCACCGCATCTCCAATCCATATCAGCAACTCTGATCTATGTTTACTTCAGTGCATCAGTAGAATTTTGCTGGAGCACGTAAACATTTCACTTCAACATGTTGATTGATTCGGATTTTCTCATTCGCCTTCCGTGATTGCATTATTGGTGAAACCAACATTCACACTTCCTCAGTTTTGCCATCTGAGAATTGCTGCTGACTTGGCATGATCTCTGTCACAGTTACTGAGGATTCTTCATGGGATGATAAGAACGTCAAATATTCTGCTTGAACTTGTCTTTTTCAAGTGACCTCAGCATCTAACATCAGACTTGAATCTGTCATAGCTATTTGTTCACCAAGCTGTGTCATATTGAATTGAATTGAATTTATTGTCACGTGTACCGAGGCACTGTGAAAAACGTTGTCTCGTGAGAAATACAGGCAGATATCAGAGTTAAGTCGCATAGATAAATAAGTAATAGGTAAACAGTGGCAAAAACAAAATCACAGGTACAGGCGAATGTTAAGAGTTTATGAGTCCATTCATAATTCTAACAACAGTAGGATAGAAACTGGGTTTCAAAACCAGCTTGTGCGTGTGTTCAGGCTTCTCCCCGCTGGTAGAGATTGTAGAAAAACATTGCCAGGGTGGGATGGATCTTTGAGAATGCTGGCGGTCTTTCCTTGACAGTGGGCCTGGTAGGTGGATTCTATAGATGGGATATTGGCCTTTGTGATTGCCCAGGCCAAGTTCATCACTCTCTGTAACTATCTAAGATCTTGAATGGTACAGTTGCCATACCAGGTAGTGATACATCCAGACAGAATGCTCTCTGAGGCACACCAATAAAAGTTGGCTGGGGTATTCGCCATCATGCCAAATTTCCTCAGCTGCCTGAGGAAGAAGAGATGTTGTTGGGCCTTTGTAACCAGCACGTCCGCATCAAGAGTCCAAGAAAACTTGTTGTTGATGACCATTCCCAGGAGCTTGACACTTTCTACTCGTTCCATCTCTGTGCTGTTAATGTGTAGGGGGGGGCATGAGTAACATCCCACTGAAAGTCAATAATGAGTTAATTGGTTTTGCTGGCATTGAGAACTAGGTTGTTCTCAGTGCACCATTTTTCCAGGCCTTCCACCTCCCATCTGTAGTCTGTTTCGTCACCATCTGAGATTTGATCGACTATGGTGGTGTCATCAACGAACTTGTAAATGGCATTAGTCTGATATTTAGTGGCGCAATCATGGGTATGCAGTGAGTACAGTAGGGGGCTGAGTACGCACCCCTGGGGGCTCCAATGTTGAGTGTTAGTGAGGATGAAATATTGTCCCCAATCTTCACTTATTGTGGCCTGTGGGTCAGGAAACTGAGGGCCCAGTTACAGAGAGTGGGGCTTAGTCTGAGATCACTAAGTTTAGTAATCAGTCTCGAGGGGATAATAGTGTTGAAAGCTGAACTGCAGTCAATGAGAAGGATTCTTACGTAGCTGTTCTTGGTGTCAAGGTGTTCTAGGGGGGAGTGAAGAGCAAGTGATATGGCATCTGACGTGGATCTGTTGGTCCAATTGGCACCTTTGCATAAACCAAGTCATCTGCCGACATTTCCACCACCTCCAAAAAGACCCCACCACCAGGGATATATTTCCCTCCCCACCCCTTTCCGCCTTCCGCAAAGACCGTTCCCTCCGTGACTACCTGGTCAGGTCCACGCCCCCCTACAATCCACCCTCCCATCCTGGCACCTTCCCCTGCCACCACAGGAACTGTAAAACCTGCGCCCACACCTCCTCCCTCACCTCCATCCAAGGCCCTAAAGGAGCCTTCCACATCCATCAAAGTTTTACCTGCACATCCACTAATATCATTTATTGTATCCGTTGCTCCCGATGCGGTCTCCTCTACATTGGGGAGACTGGACGCCTCCTAGCAGAGCGCTTTAGGGAACATCTCCGGGACACCCGCACCAATCAACCACACCACCCTGTGACCCAACATTTCAACTCCCCCTCCCACTCTGCCGAGGACATGGAGGTCCTGAGCCTCCTTCACCGCCGCTCCCTCACCACCAGACGCCTGGAGGAAGAACGCCTCATCTTCCGTCTCGGAACACTTCAACCCCAGGGCATCAATGTGGACTTCACCAGTTTCCTCATTTCCCCTTCCCCCACCTCACGCCATTTCCAAACTTCCAGCTCAGCACTGTCCCCATGACTTGTCCTACCTGCCTATCTTCTTTTCCACCTATCCACTCCACCCTCTCCTCCTTGACCTATCACCTTCATCCCCTCCCCCACTCACCTATTGTACTCTATGCTACTTTCTCCCCACCCCCATCCTCCTCTAGCTTATCTCTCCATGCTTCAGGCTCTCTGCCTTTATTCCTGATGAAGGGCTTTTGCTCGAAACGTCAATTTTACTGCTCCTCGGATGCTGCCTGAACTGCTGTGCTCTTCCAGCACCACTAATCCAGAATCTGGTTTCCAGCATCTGCAGTCATTGTTTTTACCAACTTGGAGTGGGTCAAGAGTAGTGGGGAGACTGGAGTTGATTAATGCCATGTCAAGCTTTCAAAGCACTTCATGACCATCAAAATTAGGGCCGCTGGGCGGTAGTCATTGAGACGTGCTGCATGAGCCTTCTTAGGCACAGGGATGATGTTGGCCCTCTTGAAACAGGCAGGGACAGTGACCTGCTGCAGGGAGAGGTTGAAGATGTCCGAGAAGACCCCTCTGCCAGTTGATCTGTGCATGCTCTGAGTGCACGGCCTGGTACTCCATCTGGTCCCATCGCTTTCCATACTCTGGGTTGTATCAGTTATAAATGAATTAATTGACCCAAGTCGGGCATATTGCTGAATGACTATTTCATTGCGTGTTTTTCATCGCCAACCCTTCTGGCTCTGGCACCCTGAATACTATTCCATGCTGATAGCACCAGTGGAAAACATTTATACTCATTCAGTTTGGAAAAGGTTCCTATCTTATTGATAGCACAAAACAAATTCCTTATGCTAATACAATTAATTTCAGTGGATTCTGTTTTGTGCCTAGGTTCCCACAAGAGTCTAGGGAATCCTGTGAGATCTTCTCCCAGCTGCCCTTTGCCCTATTATTCCTCCAATAGCTGTCTTTAAATTTAGTTAGTTTAACTCCTGCCATTTGAAGAAGAGTAAGGTCAAGATATGCTTTCCTGCTCAAGGCTGAGAAATCTTGACTGTGAAGTACCTCTAGACTTTCCACAATTTGCTATCTCCATTATTGGAGAGTTGCTGTAGTATTCCACTAAACTCATGTTACTTGCACCTTGTATTTGCACTGCAGACAGGCTGTAGACAGTGATTGTTCCAACCACAGCTCACTATATAATACAGTGACAGTCGTCTCGGTGTCTAACTTGAAATTTGTGAGGTGACCATTGATGTAAATATTGTATGTTAGCAATTACTAGTTACAGGTTACATTGATATGACAGGCATTGTTATACAGACTCTAAAGAGGGACAGATATTTCATCTCACTCCTTTGAAATCCTAAGTCCACATGACATCAAAATAATGGATGGTACTTCTAGCATTCCTCAGTATTGACCCTTTCAGTCCCAGTTAAAGAAAGAACCACAAAGCAAATGTAAGACTTAGAAAGCGACACAATCATATACATAGTATCCCTCAGACAGACAAGGTGAGCCAACCTAAAATGAAAGAACAAAGTGACATGCTATAGATACTATAGGGGTGGCTCAGTGGTTAGCACTGCTACCACACTGCGCCAGGGACCTTGGTTCAATTCCACCCCTCGGGTGACTGTCTGTGTGAAGTTTGCACATTCTCCTTGTGTCTGCGTGGGTTTCCTTTGGGTGCTCCGGTTTCCTCCCACAGTCCAAAGATGTGCAGGTCAGGTGACTTGGCCATGCTAAATTGCCCATAGTGTTAGGCGCATTAGTCAGAGGGAAATGGGTCTGGGTGGTTTACTGTTCGGAGGGTTGGTGTGGACTGGTTGGGCCGAAGGGCCTGTTTTCACACTGTAGGGAATCTAATCAAAAACTATAGGCATTCTATGGTTATAAAAAGACAAAGGGGAACATCTGAGGGTTTGGAAAGAGGCATAAATTAAGTACTTAGATGGAAAAGGCATCATTATAAGATAATGCAATGAGTTTGGAAGAGAGGTTAAAAAAAAACAATTAGGAAGTCAAGCAGAACTATGAAATTAAATTATCAAGGAACATGAAGTGATATAATAAAATATTTTACTGAGACCAATAAAAAAGGCTGGCTTGGGAATAAAACAATTAATAGATGGACAGGATAATGACATTTTAGGGCTGGTAGAAGTAATAAATAATGATTACCCATCAGTCTTTATCAGAGACATAGAAAAGGAAGATATTTCATTGAATGATGAAATGAGCAATGAGATAAGTACATTTAAAATAATGAAGAGATGTATTAACTAAACTAGTCATATCCAAAATGGATAACAGGCCTCATCTGTATAGATTCCATTCCTGCATTTTAAAAAAACCTAGGAAGAGATATTGAATTTAACAATGACCTGTTTAACATTTCATTTTAATAGTCACTTACTGGAACATGTGCTCTTGCTCAGAATCACAGGATTCATTCAAAGTTATTTTCCAGTGGTCTGACACAGGGCCTTGAGGCCCAATTCTAGCCTTTTTCGAAAGGCTTTTCCAAACCCTTGACGTGTCTTGCTACTGACTCTCTGACAACCCCTTTGCTGATTCCAAATTCCTAATCCCAAATCCTGAAACTGCTGAATCATCAGCTTCTCTGCTAACCTCCCACTGACTCACCCTCTCCTGTACCTGCATTCCCAGTCAAGGTCCAGACACAAATCTGATCGAGAACACAGGGTATCCAAAAGTGTGAATCTGACACTGCAGAAGTGCCAAGCGGGGGCTGTTATAATCAATTTTGTGTAAAATGCTTCTAGTCACTGCTTCCCTCTCCAGTACGCGCGCTGTGAGTGAAAAGGCAGCAGCAACAATTTTGACAATCTAAAGTGCTCCTGCTGCCTCCCACTGTTTGTCTCCAAGCTTCTTATTCAGAACAAAATTTCAGGTCAGGGAAAGTGAGAGGGTGCAGAAATAGGAGGTTCGCTCAGATCAATGAGAGGGGGAGTCAGGGAGTGTCAGATGCTGCATGTCTGAAGGTTGGCAGCAGACAGTGGATTAGGGAGTGGGAGACATTGCAAAGTGGCACGGTCAGGGGATGAAAGCTGACCGAGAAGGTGTGACAACAGCATGTGTGGGGAGCGGGAGATTCAGGAAACAGTGCATTTATTCTCAATGGGAATTTACCATCTTTCTGAATATGTTTTATTTTAAAACTTATTTCCTTTAATATAGAATGACAATTCTATTAAATATTTCAAATAACATTGAAACTTTTAAAACATATAAAACTAACATTTTACATTGTTTTTAATGGGAAATATGATTCAGTTAAATTTGTTTCACTTTATGTCTCTGTTTTCTGGGAAATGACTTTGGGTGACTGCTTAATGTATCAGAGGCATTGCCACATATATTTAATAAATTATTAGAACCAAGTGTCATGCTCACAGGCTAGTAGATAGTTAATGTAATTCTATAGTTAAAAAGTCAGTCAGAACATAGACCAGTCACTAACTATCAAAGATAGGACAAATAATAGAATCATGAGTAACAGATGATTGAAGAACAGCCAGCGAAGAAAAATATAACAATAAACGGTCAGCATGATTCTCAAAAGAGAAACTCCATTGCAACCAAACATATTGATTTTTTTTCCAGGAGATAACAAAGGGAGTAGATAATGGTAATGTAGTAGATGTAATTTATCCAGCTTTTCCAAAAGCCTTTAATAAGGGACACCTTAATAAATTAATAAGTAACGCTAGAGAATGTAAAGCCAGGGACAAGGAACAGAATGGACGGTGAGCTGGTTTCAGGACAGAAAACATAGAGTAAGAATAAAGGCTTCCTATTCAGAGTGGCAGAAAGTGAGATATAATATTACTAGGAGACCAGTGCAGGATTTCTGCTGTTCACATTGCACATCAACAACTTCAGGAGAGAATAAATACTGAGACAGATTGCAGCAAGTGAGAGGACATTCATAAACTAGCAACTTTACAGAGGTTTAGAAAATCATGAGGGGGATGGATAGCGTAAATAGATAAGGTCTTTTCCCTGCATTAGGGGAGTCAGAACTAGAGGTTTAGGGTGACAGGGGTAAGATTTAAGAGGGATCTAAAGGACAACTGTTTCATACGGTAGTGCATGGATGCAATGAGCTGCCAGAGGAGGTTGGTTACAATTACAACATTTAAAAAGCATCTGGATGGATATATAAATAGGAAGGGTTTAGATGGAAATGGGCCATGTGCTGACAAATGGGACTAGATTAATTTAGGATATCTGGTCGGCATGGATGAGTTGGACCAAAGGGTCTGTTTCCATGCTATACATCTCTATGACTGTATGACTGTAATAGCTAAATAATTGGCAGATGAAGTTCTACCCTGATAAGTATGAAGTAGTACATATTGGAAGGAAAAATACGGAGGTGGCTTGGGATTTGGAAAGTGCAAGACTAGACTGGGCAGAAAAACAAAGGGTTCTGGGAATACAAAGAAACCCATCACTACAAGTCGCACCACAGATTAGTAAAGGCATTAAAAAGCCAGCAAGCTCTTTATTTCTAGATGGACAGAATTGAAAAGCAGAGCAACTATGCTAAATCTGCAGCAAACTTTGTTTAGGCCATACTTAAGAGAACTGTATGCAGATCTGTCATATTCTGAAAAGGAAATAGAGATGTTCAAGAGGGTGCTGGGAAGATTTAGAGGATGATACCAGTAGCTGATGAATGTTTATATCAGATAAGCATCAATGACTGGCTCTCTCTTCTCCTGAATAAAAATAGTTGAGAGAAGAGAGCACAGAGGCCTCTAAACTTATGAAAGGTTTTGATCAAATAGATACAGAAAGAATAGAATCATAGAGTCACAGAGATGTACAGCACAGAAATAGACCCTTCGGTCCAACTTGTCCATGCTGACCAGATATCCAAACCTAAGCTAGTCCCATTTGCCAGCACTTGGCCCATATCCCTCCCAACCCTTCCTATTCATATACCCATCCAGATGCCTCTTAAATACTGCAATTGTACCAGCCTCCACTACTTCGTCTGGCAGCTCATTCCATACACGTACCATCCTCTGAGTGAAAACGTTGCCCCTTAGGTCTCTTTTATATCTTTCCCCTCTCACCCTAAACCTATGCCCTCTAGTTCTGGACTCCCTGACCCCAGAGAAAAGACTTTGACTATTTATCCTATCCATGTCCCTCATCATTTTATAAACCTCGATAAGGTCACCTCTTAGCCTCCTATGCTCCAGGGAAAACAGTCCCAGCCTGTTCAGCCTCTCCCTATATCTGAAATCCTCCAACCCTGGCAACATCCTTGTAAGTCTTTTCTGAACCCTTTCAATTTTCAGAACATCCTTCCAATAGGAAGGAGACCAGAATTGCATGCAATATTCCAAAAGTGGCCTAACCAATGTCTTGTACAGCCGCAACATGACTGCCCAACTCTTATACTCAATACTCTGACCAATAATGTTTTCTCTCATAGAAGAGAGGATAAATGAAGGATATCAAAATAAAGTGGTCACCATGAAATCCAAGAAGACATTCAGAAGAACTTCTTTATCCAAAGAGGATGAGAACATGAAACTCATTACCATAGCAAATGGTATGCATGCACTTAAGGGCAGTTAGATAACCATGTGAAGGAAGTGGGAACAGAGATTATCATTGCATGAGCAAAAATAGGAATAATCTTTATTGGAGCATAATGACCAGCACAGACTAGTTGGGCTGAGTAATCTGTTTCTGCACTATATGTCCTATGCAGGTTTCTTTCATTCACTTTCTAATGATCAACGTTCCACTCTAACAGCAGGCCCAGTTGACCGTTCACCCTGTTCTAGTCTGGACCTCATTTTAACTGTTACTGGGCTATGGTTCGATCTTGGCTGTCCATTAGTTTGTTTACATGTGAGCTGGTTAAGGCTGGGAAATAAATGGAAAGTGTTAGAATAGGGTCAGCAGAGCTGGAGAATATGTGAACAGCATCAGTCCAGAATAATGCCCATTTTCAAACCACAGAGACCTTTATAAGTGCGATGGGTAAGGGGTCAGGACTGGGGTCATTACTGTGTCAGTTTTCAAGTTATGAACCTCGTACTTTAATCTGTTTCATCAGCCTGTGATTCAGTGATGTCCAATCACTCTCAGCTCTCAAGACATTTCTAGGAACTTGAGATTTCATTATAAGTGTGGTTTAGCCTTGATTATTTCCACTATTTTTCGTGTATTTAAAACAGGGTTTCACAATATTAAACTCTGGGAGCAGTTGTGTAACATGTTGGAAATTGTAAAGCAGTTTATGAGTGTTCTTTACAAAGTCACAGAAAAATGGAAAACAATAAGTGAGTGATTACAAGATTATAATCTAATCAGGCAGGTCAACTGATGTCACAAGCTATAAAAGCAAAGATCCAAATCATATATAGCTCATAACCGAACTCTGAGATTAGATTAGAGACTTGCAATCACTCCCTACACTGTAATATAGACTGGGTATTGTGTAATGATGTCTCCTAATCTGTTGTGGTCAGAAGTCAAGAGGCCAGGTGACGTATCAAGGGATAAAATGTTTTACACATGAGATTACTGACGGCGTATAATTATGTTGTAATCCACATTATTATTCTGGTGTTCCACAAGGATCTATTCTTGATCCTCTGTTATTTCTAATCAATACGGTCTCCTCAGTAACATCATCTGAAAAGACACTTGCAGTTTCTGCATGTTTACTGATGGCACCTTGCTCTACATGACCTCTCAGGACTACTCTGTCCCCTTTAAGTTATCAGATAGCTTGCCTAACATCTAACACTAGACGAGTAGAAATCTCTTCCAAATGAAACCAAAACCACTGACTTCAAACTATCCCACCAATTTCAACTTCTATCGACTAGCTCCATTCCTCTTGCTGGCACCTGCCTGAGACTGAACCAGAGATTTCACAGCCTTGGTGTCATATCTGTCACTGAATTTGCCACAAATCTGCAACATTTAAAAAAGCTAACTGGTTCCACCTCTTTAACATTAACGAACTCCACTCCGGCCTCCATTTATTTGGTGCTCAACCCCTCAAACATGTATTTGTTATCTCTAGACTACTCCAGTCCACTCCTGGTCAGCCCGCCATGTTCTAGTCGAAACTCATGCTCATCCAAAGCCTTTCTAGGTGTGTTCTACTTTGCACAATGTCTCACTTACCCATCAATTCTTTGCTCTCTGGCAGATAATTAACTCCAGGTTAAATCAAGTCTTGATTTTAAAATTGTCATCCTTGTTTACAAATCCTTCCATGTTCTTGCCCTCTGCAATCTCTTGCACCCTTACAACCAGTGAGATATTTCTGTTCCTCCAGTTCTAGCCTCAAGTATCCCAACTTTTAATTATTTCACAATTGGAAGCCATGGTTTCACCTGCCAAGAACCTAAATCCTGGAATTATTTCCCGAAGTTTGTTCACCTCTCTTTCCACCTTTGAGACATTCATTTAAATATAGCTCTTTGATGTAACTTTTGGGTATCTGTCACAATCTCTAATTTGATGGTTCAGTGTCAAATTCTGTTTGATAACGTTCTGGCCAAAGTGAATTGAGACATTTTGCTATGTCCAAGGCCGTATATAATACAAATTATTGTTGTAATAGGCCTCTGTAAAACTGAGTTACAGCCTGCACACTCAGCTCTCACTCCTGTCCAATGTGCCCTGCTGAGAGTGGTTGTCCATATTATCATCTGGTAAGGACAAGAAGAGTCATGGGCACTCAAAACCTCGGCTGAGGTTTGAAGAACAAACCCATTAATCAAGCACTGGAGGCTGGTGCTTGTCTAACTTCATGAGAGGAAGGTTAAAAAAAAATGTAGACCACAAAGAAATATTCTTAGTCAGCATGAGAACCAAGAACATGTTGCCAATGGAAACAAGATCAACCAGATATACTGGCTCTCCCATCCATTAACCAATACACTTTGCTTCTACAGACTACCTCGTCCTGAGGAGACTTTGATCATCTCCATTTACCAGAGGCATGATGGTTCATTCGGGCAATTCTGGAAATTGCAGATGCTCAGCGCACTGTTGACCAGGTTGACACAGTCCTGCAGGATGCGTATGTCACCCTGCTGACCAGGTTGGATCAGTCCTGCAGGATGTATATGTCACCCTGTTGACCAGGTTGGATCAGTCCTGAAGGATGTGTATGTCACCCTGCTGACCAGGTTGGATCAGTCCTGCAGGATGTATATGTCACCCTGCTGACCAGGTTGGCATAGTCCTGCAGGATGTGTATGTCACCCTGTTGACCAGGTTGGATCAGTCCTGCAGGATGTATATGTCACCCTGCTGACCAGGTTGGATCAGTCCTGCAGGATGTATATGTCACCCTGCTGACCAGGTTGGATCAGTCCTGCAGGATGTATATGTCACCCTGCTGACCAGGTTGGATCAGTCCTGCAGGATGTATATGTCACCCTGCTGACCAGGTTGGATCAGTCCTGCAGGATGTATATGTCACCCTGCTGACCAGGTTGGCACAGTCCTGCAGGATGTGTATGTCACACTGTTGACCAGGTTGGATCAGTCCTGCAGGATGTATATGTCAGTCTGGTCTGGACCAGTCAATAACAGAGCGATCAAGTGCAAAGATCCTACTTGACCTTGTTCCCTCCAATCTTCCTGCTGCAGATGTAAGTATTGATGATGGTTTTGGTAGCAGCAACCATCTAAACGTGCTCCTGATGATAAAGTTGCATCCTCATTTTGAGGATGTCATCCATCAGCATCATTGAGTATTAGTACTTCTCTGCAAAATGGGATAGATACAGAGGGATCATGGGATACTTAGCCACAGATCCCTGATGGTGGCAGGAGAGGTTAATAGGGTACTTAAGAATGTATATAGGACATTTATGTTTACCAGTTGTGGCATAGATTATAAGACCATGGAGGTCATGCTGAAACTGTACAAAACTTTGGTTAGGCCACAGTTAGAGTACTATGTGCGGAATCTGGTCTATGGAGTATAGAAGGTGGACCTGATTGAGGTGTACAAAATTATGAGGGGCATGGACAGGGTGAATAGAATGTAGCTGTTCCCTTGAATTGAAGGGCCAATAACAAGAGGGGAATGATTTAAAGGGGAGCAGCAGGAGGCTTGGAGGGGAGATGAGGAAACGTGTTTTCACCCAGAAGGTGGTAAGGATCTGGAAAGTAGTTGAGGCAGGAAACCTTACAACCTTTAAAAAGTTCTTGGATGAGCACTTGAAATGTTAATAACTTTCAAGGCTGTAGATCAAGAACAGTAAAGTGGGATTAGTGTAGGTTTAGAGGAGTGTTTTTGTCAATACATACTCAGTTTTTCTCTTCTATATTGTATGATTCAATGAACTGATCGAGCAGGTCAAAGCTGGTCATCCATGAGGCATTATGGGCAATCACAATTTTCAGACTTGCCTTCAGCCCCTGGCTCAGAAGGTGGTGGAGGCAGTGTCATTGAATATTTTTAAGGTGGAAGGTAGAGAGAGTCCTGATAGACACAGGAATCAGGGAATAGATGGGAATATGGAATTTGAAACACAAACAGATCAGCCGTGTTCTTGTTGAATGGTGGAGTCAGCTCAAGGAGATGACCAACTTACTGCTGCTCGTGATTCTCCTGTTTGCACATTCATTCCACGTCACTGCAAAATTCTAGAAGCTCAACACCATCCAGAAGGAAGTAACCCTCTTGATCAGCCCCATCCATCTGTTTCCATGTTTACTCCCTCCACCACTGGGATATGGTGGCAGCAGTGTATCCCATGTATAAGATCCACAGCAGCAGCAACTTACCAAGTCTCAGTTAACAGCAGCCTATTTCAAACTTGTGACCTCTCCCACCTGTCGGGACAAGGACAGCATATGCTTGGGAATGCCAACCCTTCCAAGCTCCCTTGAAAACCATGCACCATCCCAACTTGGAGCTGCACTGCTGTTTCTTTGCTGTGGTTGGAGCAAAATCTGGGGCTCCCTTTGTAACAGCTGGGTGTATCTTCACCAGCTGCACTACAGCTGATCAAGCAAACAACTCATCACCTCAACATTACCAATTTAAGAAAATATGCAGATACGCAAATGTTAAAAATAAAAGCAAAAGAAGCTGGAAAATCTCAGCACGTCTGGCAGCATCTGTGGGAAGAGAAACAGTTCAACTTCTGAGTCCAATGGAACTCTTTACTAGAACTAAAGAGTGTTATAGTGTTGTGTTTTGTACAATGGAATATAGTCAGGAGTAGCAATTAGAACATAAAGGAAAATAGAGGCTGGTTAGTGGGTGAACAGGATAGAACATAGAACATAGAAGAATACAGCGCAGTACAGGCCCTTCAGCCCTCGATGTTGCGCCGATCAAAGCCAACCTAACCTACACTAACCCACTATCCTCCATATACCTATCCAATGCCCGCTTAAATACCCATAAAGAGGGAGAGTCCACTACTGCTACTGGCAGGGCATTCCATGAACTTACGACTCGCTGAGTGAAGAACCTACCCCTAACATCAGTCCTATATCTACCCCCCCTTAATTTAAAGCTATGCCCCCTTGTAATAGCTGACTCCATACGTGGAAAAAGGTTCTCACTGTCAACCCTATCTAACCCCCTAATCATCTTGTACACCTCTATCAAATCACCCCTAAACCTTCTTTTCTCCAATGAAAACAACCCCAAGTGCCTCAGCCTTTCCTCATAGGATTTTCCTACCATACCAGGCAACATCCTGGTAAACTTCCTCTGCACCCGTTCCAGTGCCTCCACATCCTTCCTATAGTATGGCGACCAAAACTGCACACAATATTCCAGATGCGGCCGCACCAGAGTCTTATACAACTGCAGCATGACCTCAGGACTCCAGAACTCAATTCCTCTACCAATAAAAGCCAGTACGCCATATGCCTTCTTCACTGCACTATTTACCTGGGTGGCAACTTTCAGAGATCTGTGTACATGGACACCAAGATCCCTCTGCTCTTCCACACTACCAAGTAGTCTACCATTAGCCCAGTAATCCATCTTTTTATTACTCTTACCAAAGTGAATCACTTCACACTTAGCTACATTGAACTCCATTTGCCACCTTTCTGCCCAGCTCTGCAGCTTCTCTATATCCCGCTGTAACCTACCATATCCTTCCTCACTGTCTACAACTCCTCCGACTTTCGTATCATCCGCAAACTTGCTCACCCAACCTTCTAACCCTTCCTCCAGGTCATTTATAAAAATGACAAACAGCAATGGTCCCAAAACAGATCCTTGCGGAACACCGCTAGTGACGGCACTCCAAGATGAACCTTTGCCATCAACTACTACCCTCTGTCTTCTTCCAGAGAGCCAATTCCTAATCCAAACCTCCAACTCACCCTCTATGCCATATCTCTGTATTTTCTGCAGTAGCCTACCATGGGGGACCTTATCAAACGCCTTACTAAAATCCATATATACCACATCTACCGCTTTCCCCTCATCTACCTCCTTAGTCACCTTCTCAAAGAATTCAATAAGGTTTGTGAGGCACGACCTGCCCTTCACAAAACCATGCTGACTATCCTTGATCACATCATTCTTATCCAGATGTGCATAAATCCTATCCCTTACAATTCTCTCTAAGACTTTGCCCACAACAGAAGTGAGACTCACTGGCCTATAGTTACTAGGATTATCCCTACTCCCCTTCTTGAACAAGTGAACCACGTTTGCTAGCCTCCAGTCCTCTGGCACTACTCCTGTCGACAAAGAGGATTATATGTGCTAAAGAACAATAAACAAAGGGAGTGCTAATAGTTATCGAGGAGAAGGGGAGGAGCAGAGCAGGTTTTAATTATGGGTGTTAGAGCAGAGGCGAGATTTGATTTGCTCGAAGCAAGACCAAGAAAACCAGACACTGGCTGGTGCTGGGGCAGGGGTTCGGGGGGAGGCAGGTGAAGAGAAATGGAGCACCAAGATCATACTCTGAAGTTGTTCAACTTAATGTTGAGCACTGAAAGGCTATAAAGTGCCTAAGAGGAAAATGAGGTGCTATTCCTCCAGCTTTCATTAGGCTTCCTAAACCTCGGGTGTAGCTTTTCTGTCCTGTAATGGGAGGTCCAATTGGCATAATCTTGGAATCATCATTGAGCAGCACATGCATTTTGTTGATATAATCATGACTGCGCCATGCTACTCCAGTCCTTTTGTCAGTAAAACAGGTCTAGGACAGCAAATGCCAGGCTGAGAGCAAGATGGTTTATTCAAATGGCAAGTTACCAGAAGGTCAGAGTCCTTCCAGACTAGGCTGAGGTCCTAGCAAAGTAATCATCCAGTCAGCATTCGGTCTCCTCAGTGTAGAAGAGGCCACATTGTGAGCAGCAACCAGAGTAGACTAGATTAAGCAAAGTACAAGTCCTTCAGCTGGAAGGACAGTGGAAAGAATGATAGCAAAAGGGCAACTGTTATATCTGTTATGCCCTTATGGAAAGGTATCATGGGAGAGAGATGGGGTATCGAGGGTGACACAGGAGTGGACCAGGGCATGACAGAAAAGTGGTCCCTTTTGAATGCTGACAGAAAGGGGAAATGTGCTTGGTAGTGACTTTATTCTGGAGGTGATGGAAATATCAGAGAATGACCCACTGAGTAAAGAGTTGGCGAATGGTAAAAGAAGGGATCTTATCATGGTTCTGACAAGGAGGGGGAAGGAATTCATTTGTGTAGTTCACTGTGTACAATTATGAATGGGCTGCCTAAGGCACACAAAAGTGAGAGCCCTTTACATGATGTTCTATGACTGGCTCAGCAAAACATGAATTAGTTAAGTGGCTGGGTGAGCTGGTGTAACATTGAATGAGATTTCAAATATACTTTAAAGGATTCTCCATATCCAACAGATTTGTCCTGCTGATGCTCTCTTCCACAATGATGTGTCCAGCATGTCTTGTTTTCCCCTCAAACGAGCATGCCTCCTATTGCCTCACCACCATCATGACCTCTACCCCTTCTCACAAGCATGCACTCACATAGACATGCACACAGGGTCCTCAACTCGTTTTTATTCGAGCCATCATTGAGCACTGCATGCATTTTGTTGATATGATCAAGACTGCTGATCATCACTACTCCTTTTGTCAAGCGTATCAAGGTATGCCTTAAGATTATGCAATATTACCAGCCAATCACTCGGCAGATGAAAATCTATCAGGCCATGAGGTGTTCCACAGTATGCTGTCAGTGATTCTGTGTCACCGTCAGATGCTGGTTATGATGAGATAAAGCCAGATGAGATCATGTGAAAGTTGAAATGATGAGTGAGAACAAACTTTTCAGAGAGAACATAATCGGATGGATTTATCATTTGTTTCTTGGTAGCTTTACATGTGCTATCAAATCCTTCTGCCAGGGTGTATTTCAAGCACATATTGTTTATGATACAGTTACTTGCACATTTCAGACTAAGTAGAATAAAGCGTTACTCTGTTACCAGTCTGTTTTATCACATTTTGTATAAAAGTCTGTTCGATTGTGGAACTTTCACTTTAGCTCTATCAATACATTTGAAAACGAACACTGGCAAGACCTTGGCTTCAATGCACTTTTGGAGAAACTCAACAGATAATTTGCTAGTGTAACTTTCCTGTGATTCTAACTATGTTGATATTCCTAATTTTGTCATTGTGGTACCTTTGTCTCATACAGTCAAGAGTTATACAGCATTGAAACAGACCTTTTGATCCAACTAGTCCATGTTCCCAAACCAAACTAGTCCCACCTGCCTGTGTTTGACCCATCTCCTTCCAAACATTTCCTATCCATGTACTTATTCAAATGCCTTTAAAATGATGTAACTCTACCTGCATCCACCACTTCCTCTGGCAGTGCATTCCACAAACTAATCACTCTCTGTGGAAAAAAGTTACATCTCCTGTCCTTTTTAAATCTTGCTGTCTCATCTTAAAAATATGCTCCAAGTTTTGAACTTGTCCACCTTAGGGAAAAGACCTTTGCTATTCACCTTATCTATGCCCAATATGATTCTATAAACCTCTATAAGGTCAGTCCTCAACTTTCTATACTCCAGAAAGTTTATACCGAACTTAAATATTGCTAAAAGGAGACTAGAAATTGAAGTTTTTCATCTTGCACTCATCAGAACTAGCAAGCAAGAAACAGACCTAACCACGGGGACACATTTCATACAGCCTGAAAAGATGGTGCTGATTGGCTGGGCCATCATTGGCATGGCGTGGCAGTAAGAACAGTTAGATGTGAATCCTAATTCTCAGATCAGGCAGGTAGGTTCTGACTGGTCATGGTGTTGCCTGTTTACTATTTTGTCTGATGTTAGCAATGCTTGCATTTTCCAAATGAGTTGATTACCTGACATTGCTTTGAGAAGTTCATTCCTCTACAATACCCACTCCACTAACTTCATTAGGTCTCTGAGTTTTGAGTAGCTTAGATTCCCTACAGTGTGTAAAAAGGCCCTTCAGCCCAACACATCCACACCGACCCTCCGAAGAGTAACCCATCCAGGCCCATTTCCCTCTGACTAATGCACCTAACACTATGGCCAATTTACCATAGCCAGTTCACCTGACCTGCATATGTTTGGACTGTGAGAGGAAACCGGAGCACCTGGAGGAAACCCACGCAGACACTCCACACAGTTGCCTGAAGCTGGAATCGAACCTGGGTCCCTGGCACTGTGAGGCTAACCACTGAGCCACCGCGCTACCCCTTTGATGAAGTTACAATTGGGGGGTAGGGTTTCCAAAGTGTGTTGCAGGAGGGAAGATGGAAGGAGCGTGGGGAATCAGGAAAATCGTGGTCTTTCTTTTATGAGGACTGGAGAAGCATCACTCCTGTCTATCCTGACTCCAGAAAGAAAAGCTCCAGATTGTCATTGCTGTTTCCTGGCTGTTTTCCAATTCTTTCGCTCATGATCTGGTTGATGACATTAGAGCTATTTGATGTGCGATGCCCCACCACACCACTCCCCCCCAAAAAATTCTCAAGACAGTTTCAGTTGTATTGTTTTAAGCAGCCACCTCATCTTAAACAAAACTGAATGACTTGAAAGAGTAAGTAACTTGCTTATTTTTAACTACCCACATTCCCAGTTTTAATGCAGAGGGTAGCATTTAAATTGACCTTAGAGTTTTGTCATTTTTTTTGCATGAAACAGAAGAGGAGTCTGAATTAAGACAGACCGTCAACGCTTGAAACAAATGGTGAAATGTGGCATATGTTCAACTATTTCAAGAAAGAAAGCAGTCCTAAGTCATTTTGCAGAAGGAGATCTTCTGTAGGAAAGCAGAATGGTCCTTATTTTAACTCTGTACTTGGAAGGTTTGAATCAATGAATGTAGTTTCCTGCTGTGTTGATGTAACAAGCACTGCTTCTGTTATTCTTCTGGTCTCTCTCCCTGAGACCTCAAAGATTCCATGGTCTAAATAGATTCTTAAAGGAGGAAGGAATGACCCCCAATCACATTAGATTCTTGATGGGATGCATGATGCGATTTCTACCTAGGTGCTAGGTATTTTCACCAAGTGACCCAATCATTTTTTTCCTTCTTGCACTTTGTAAAGCAAAAATGCCAGTGTGAAGTTGCATCCCTTCATTCTCTAAGAAGGCGAAGGCACCTCAGATAAAGCCTATCAAAGACAATGTTTTGATATGAGCATTCTTGCCTTGTTATGCTTTGGTAGGTGTTAAGTCTCCAAAGTCTGTAAGAAGGCCTCTTGGGCAGCCAGCATCAAGAAATGTTCATCTTCAATGAAATGGCCAAGTGTCAATTGAACAAGGTGAAACATGGCTTTGTGGTTGATGCATTTGACAAATGAGGCCTGTGCACTATGGAACTGAATCTAAAATCTTCTGCTCCGACTGACATTTCTATTTGATGGCAGCTTATAAATAATGTATACTTGCCACTGTGTAAGCATTTAATGATGCCTTTAGTGTGCACCTAACACTTTGAATAAAATACCGGCTTCTTACTGAGCACCCAAGGAACCAGCAAAAAAAAAATTATTCTTTTCTCAATCAGCTTTAACTTTATCTGGTGACAAGATTGGCGAATATTGATCACCGTCTGGTCCTGTTCACCTGAGAACCCCTTTGGCAAAGCTGAATTCATTTTCTCTGGCGTAGTGGCGCAGCATCGCGGGTTCAGATCTGTCAGGATGAAGGAAGACCTGCCAGTGCCCAGCTGTACTTGGAGAGCCCTCTGAGCTGACACCAGCCCTGCAGTGAAGAACAAAAAAAAAATTCAGCCCCAATTAAATTAACAGAGTCTCTGACAAAAAGAACCTACATTATTCAGCTCTTTGACTGTGAGTTGCACATCGAAACCACAGAGACTTAGTTTGCTCTGTAATTGGGACAAGTGAGCTTTCCTCTCATTACCATAGCCAATTTGACTGCCAATTGCGTAATACTCAGAAGGAATCTGAATTAACTGAATTGCTGAAGAAAACAAATGGTGAGAATTGGAAAAAATGAAATAAAAGAATGCAGAAAAAATCAAAAGGATAAATGTGATGTCGTTTTGTTGCTGAAAAGTAATGAAGGAACAAGGCAGAGTCAGAGATGGGAGCCACTTAGAAATTGAAGCATTCCCGCATGTATACGGCGACTTTGATTTAACCTGTGAAGAGTAACCTTGATTGGAGAGATCGGTGCCATTGTCTGACAAATGACATTGAAATATTTGTGTTTTCTAATGTTCTCCTCACCTTTCCATCACTTCATTAGTCGCATTTATTCCACAACTTGTGATATAATGAGACTGCGCTGGTGATGGAGGGTGGATATTGAGTCCAGTGGCATGGAGCCAATTAGACAAATTGTCACTGGACTATGAATGACTGAGCGTGGTTAAATACAGCGATAGCTGCCAATGAAAATCTGTACTTTAGAGAAGCATAGACTAGCGGGTGACTTAATTAAGTGTTTACGCGATGGTGAAGGGATCGAACATTGTATGCAGACACATGGTTTCAACTGAATCACTTAAGGAGGGCAAGGAGTCATAATTTTAAACTTACCACAACCCTGATGGGAAGAGTGCAATTATAATCATGCCCTAACATTCCACAAACCATCATAATCGAATGACTGATCTAACCATGGAAACACCAAGACAGTTGATTTGCCTGACGTTGACTGCAGTCTGAGACTAAAGAAACTCACTTATATCAATAAACAAAGAGAACAAATTTATTATAAACAATCTTATCCTTTAACAAGTGCCAAAACATATTATTAAGTACTATCGTACAGATTGAAATTATGTCCCATCTAAACCCAAACATGCACACATTCATTCACAAATAAGACAGGCAAGGGAGCCATATCTGCAGAAATATCATGGGTGGGAAACAGACAAAAAGAAAAAATATAGGTGATCTTCTCACATTGCTTTGGTTTTTGGGAATGATACAACATTGTTTGTGACCACAGTGATAGGAAATTCTGATTTTGGTAGCTTGTCAGTTGGACCTATGTCTTTGCTTGTGTTATAGGATTTTTGCATAGTCCAGGTGTTTTTTTTATGTCCTCACAGAGAGGGATAAAGAGTGAGATCTGACTTTGATGCCTGAGCCTTCTGGAGAGCTGAGTTTAGCTGCCTTTTTTCAGGCCTTATGCCAAACTGCAACTTAGAAAGACCAGTTGCATTGACATTCTGTGAAAGAATAAAAACACCTTAAACCCATCATGTTTTGCAGAATGAGACAGCCTTTGGAGACTGTTGCTTCAGAATGGTGATCCATAAAACTCCTGACTCGTCAGGTGGAGATTCTCGAGGAGATCATAAAGAGGCAGTATTGGGCCCCGTGAATTACTGAGAAATTCTCAAGTTATTCCCTTTTTGGGGGGTTGGTGTGACAGGTTTCAGTAGCCCTCTCATGGTCAGGAAGGAGAAATCATCTCCCGAGTGAGACACAGCCCAAGTGAGTACATAGTTCAGGGAATTTGGAGACAGCGTGGGAATTCAGTGCAGGGGGAAAACATGCATCTTGCTTGTTTATTCACCCCAAAGTGTAAGATTTTTTTTAAACAGAATAAGATGAAAGACAGGATCAGGGGCCCATCACAATAGAGTGACATCACAGGCAAACCGTAAGTTAATTGGTTCATGGTAGCTATTAATTTGACTATCTATTGCAGGGTACTTTCAGATTGAAGGTAAATAAAGGAACTGTTTGCAGATTACAAACTGAAAGACTGGTAGGAAACTTTTAAAAATCAAATGAACAACTATGTAAATGAAATGGAGATGCGGGCCAGGCAACATGCGGTAGCTGCATGATGTATGAACTGGTGGATTGCCATAGTGACCACATCTGCAGCAAGTATTAGGTGCTTGAGGAACTCCGGCTCAGAGTTGATGAGGTGGAGTCTGAGCATCAGGGAGGTGGAGAGATATCAAGAGGCAGTCACACCCCTTATGTTAACTAGCTAAAATGCATTCAGCGGTCAGGGAAGGGAGGGTGTGACAATGAGTGAGGCAGAGAGAAGGTTCCAGGAGTTTGTGTAACTGGGCTTGTCTGTGCTGGAACATTGTGGAACTGGACTTGTCTGCATTGGAACATTTTTGGAACTGGGCTTGTCTGTTTTGGAAAACTGTAACTCAGCCTGTCTGTATTGGGACATTGTGGAACTGGGCTTATCCATACTGGAACATTGTGGAACTGGGCTGGTCTGTATTGGAACATTTTTCAACTGGGCCTGTCTGCATTGGAAAATTGTGGAACTGGGCTTGTCCATACTAAAACGTTATGTAACTGGGCTTGTCTGTATTGGAATATTGTGTAACTCAGCTTGTCTGCATTGAAACATTTTTCAAATGGGCTTGTCTTTTGTTGGAAAATTGTGTAACTGGGCTTGTCTGCATTGGAACATTGTGGAACTGGGCTTGTCCGTACTTGAACATTGTTTAACTGGGCCTGTCTGTATTGGAAAATTCTGGAACTGGGCTTGTCTGTATTGGAATATTGTGTAAGTGGGCTTGTCCGTACTGGAACATTATGGAAATGGACTTGTCTGAGCTGGTACATTGTGGAACTGGGATTTTCTGTATTGGAACATTGTGGAAGTGGGCTTGTCTGCATTGGAAAGTTGTGAAACTGGGCTTGTCTGTACTGGAATATTGTGGAACTGGTCGTATCTGAGCTGGAACATTGTGTAATTGGGCCTGTCTGTATTGCTACATTTTGGAACTGGACATGTCTGTACTGGAACATTGTGGAATTGGACTTACCTGTACTGGAAGATTGTGTAACTGGGCTTGTCTGAGCTGGTACATTGTGGAACTGGACTTGTCTGCATTGGAACATTTTTGGAACTGGGCTTGTCTGTTTTGGAAAACTGTAACTCAGCCTGTCTGTATTGGGACATTGTGGAACTGGGCTTATCCATACTGGAACATTGTGGAACTGGGCTGGTCTGTATTGGAACATTTTTCAACTGGGCCTGTCTGCATTGGAAAATTGTGGAACTGGGCTTGTCCATACTAAAACGTTATGTAACTGGGCTTGTCTGTATTGGAATATTGTGTAACTCAGCTTGTCTGCATTGAAACATTTTTCAAATGGGCTTGTCTTTTGTTGGAAAATTGTGTAACTGGGCTTGTCTGCATTGGAACATTGTGGAACTGGGCTTGTCCGTACTTGAACATTGTTTAACTGGGCCTGTCTGTATTGGAAAATTCTGGAACTGGGCTTGTCTGTATTGGAATATTGTGTAAGTGGGCTTGTCCGTACTGGAACATTATGGAAATGGACTTGTCTGAGCTGGTACATTGTGGAACTGGGATTTTCTGTATTGGAACATTGTGGAAGTGGGCTTGTCTGCATTGGAAAGTTGTGAAACTGGGCTTGTCTGTACTGGAATATTGTGGAACTGGTCGTATCTGAGCTGGAACATTGTGTAATTGGGCCTGTCTGTATTGCTACATTTTGGAACTGGACATGTCTGTACTGGAACATTGTGGAATTGGACTTACCTGTACTGGAAGATTGTGTAACTGGGCTTGTCTGAGCTGGTACATTGTGGAACTGGACTTGTCTGCATTGGAACATTTTTGGAACTGGGCTTGTCTGTTTTGGAAAACTGTAACTCAGCCTGTCTGTATTGGGACATTGTGGAACTGGGCTTATCCATACTGGAACATTGTGGAACTGGGCTGGTCTGTATTGGAACATTTTTCAACTGGGCCTGTCTGCATTGGAAAATTGTGGAACTGGGCTTGTCCATACTAAAACGTTATGTAACTGGGCTTGTCTGTATTGGAATATTGTGTAACTCAGCTTGTCTGCATTGAAACATTTTTCAAATGGGCTTGTCTTTTGTTGGAAAATTGTGTAACTGGGCTTGTCTGCATTGGAACATTGTGGAACTGGGCTTGTCCGTACTTGAACATTGTTTAACTGGGCCTGTCTGTATTGGAAAATTCTGGAACTGGGCTTGTCTGTATTGGAATATTGTGTAAGTGGGCTTGTCCGTACTGGAACATTATGGAAATGGACTTGTCTGAGCTGGTACATTGTGGAACTGGGATTTTCTGTATTGGAACATTGTGGAAGTGGGCTTGTCTGCATTGGAAAGTTGTGAAACTGGGCTTGTCTGTACTGGAATATTGTGGAACTGGTCGTATCTGAGCTGGAACATTGTGTAATTGGGCCTGTCTGTATTGCTACATTTTGGAACTGGACATGTCTGTACTGGAACATTGTGGAATTGGACTTACCTGTACTGGAAGATTGTGTAACTGGGCTTGTCTGAGCTGGTACATTGTGGAACTGGGCTTGTCTGTACAGGAACATTGTGCAACTGGGCATTTCTGTGTTGGAACATTGTGGAACTAGGCTTGTCAGTACTGGAATATTTTGGAACGGGGATTATCTGCACTGGGACATTGTGGAATTGGCCTTGTCCGTACTGGAACATTGTGGAACAGGGCTTGTCTGAGCTGGAACATTGTGCAATTGATCCTGTCTATATTGGAATTTGTGGAACTGCACTTGTATGAGCTTGTACATTGTGGAACTGGGCTTGTCTGTGCTGGAAGACTGTGGAACTGTGCCTGTCTGTACTGGAAGATTGTAGAACTGTGCTTGTCCATACTGGAACATTGTGTAACTGGGCTTGTCTGAGCTGGAACATTGTGGAACTGGGCTTGTCTTTATTGGAAAGTTGTGGAACTGGGCTTGTCTGTATTGGAACATCGTGGAACTGGACTTGTCTGCATTGGAACATTTTGGAACTGGGCATGTCTGTATTGGAAAACTGTAACTCAGCCTGGAACATTGTGGAATTGGACTTACCTGTACTGGAAGATTATGTAACTGGGCTTGTCTGAGCTGGTACATTGTGGAACTGGGCTTGTCTGTACTGGAACATTGTGCAACTGGGCATTTCTGTGTTGGAACATTGTGGAACTAGGCTTGTCAGTACTGGAATATTTTGGAACTGGGATTGTCTGCACTGGGACATTGTGGAACTGGCCTTGTGTGTACTGGAACATTGTGGAACAGGGCTTGTCTGAGCTGGAACATTGTGTAACTGATCCTGTCTGTATTGGAATTTGTGGAACTGAGCTTGTGTGAGCTGGAACATTGTGTAACTGGAACTGTCTGTATTGTAACATTGTGGAACGGGGCTTGTCTGTACTGGAAGGTTGTGGAACTGCGTTTGTCCATACTGGAATATTGTGGAACTGGGCCTGTCTGTGTTGGAGCATTGCGTTACGGGGCTTGTCTGTGTTGGAACAATGTGTAACTGGGCCTTTCTGTATTGGAACAATGTGGAACTGTATTGGAAAATTGCGGAACTGGGTTTGTCCGTACTGGAACATTGTGGAACTGGTCTGGTCTGTATTGGAACATTTTGCTACTGGGCCTGTCTATATTGGAACATTGTGTAATGGGCTTTTCTGTATTGGAACATTTTGCAACTGGGCTTGTCTGTATTGGAACATTGTGTAACTGGGCTTGTCCGTACTGGAACGTTGTGTAAATGGGCTTGTCTGTACTGGAAGGTTGTGGAACTGTGCTTGTCCATACTGGAGTATTGTGTAACTGGGCTTGTCTGTATTGGAACGTTTTGGAATTGGGCTTGTCTGTATTGGAACATTGTGTTACTGGGCTTGTCCGAGCTGGAACATTGTGGAACTGGGTTTGTCTATATTGGAACATTGTGCAACTGTGCTTTTCTGTATCGGAACATTATGGAACTAGGCTTGTCTGTACTGGAACATTGTGGAACTGGGCTTGTCTTTATTGGAACATTACGGAATTGGGCTTGTCTGTATTGGCTAATTGTGGAACTGGACTTGTCTGTGCTGGAACATTGTGGAATTGGGCTTGCCTGTGCTGGAACATTGTGGAATTGGGCTTGCCTGTACTGGAAGGTTGTGTAAATGGCCCTTCCTGGAATGGAACATTTTGTAACTGGGCTGGTATGCACTGGAACATTGTGGAACTGGGCCTGTCTGTGTTGGAACATTGTGGAACTTGGCGTGACCGTACTGGAATATTGTGGAACTGGGCTTGTATGAGCTGAAGCATTGTGGGGACTGTGCTTGTCTTTATTGGGACACTGTGGAACTGAGCTTGTCTGTCCTGGAATATTGTGAAACTGGACTTGTCTTTTTGGAAAGTTGCATGACTGGGCCCGTCTGTCTTGGAACATTGTGGAACTGAGCCTGTTTGAGTTCGAGCATTGCGTTACGGGGCTTGTCTGTGTTGGAACAATGTGTAACTGGGCCTTTCTGTATTGGAACAATGTGGAACTGGGCTTGTCTCTCTTGGAACTTTGTGGAACTAGGCTTCTATGCCCTGGAAGATTGTGGAGCTGGTCTCGTCTTTATTAGAACATTACGGAACTGGGCTTGTCTGTACTGGAACATTGTGGAGCTGGGCTTGTCCGTTACTGTAATAGTGTGGAACTGGACTTGTATGAGCTGGAACATTGTTTAACTGGGCTTGTCTGAGCTTGTTCATTGTGTAACTGGGCCTGTCTGTTTTGGAACATTGTGGAACAGGGCTAATTCACACTGGCACATTGTGGAACTGCGCTTGTCTGTATTGGAATATTGTGGAACTGGGTTTATCTTTATTGGAATATTGTGGAACTGGGTTTGTCTGTACTGGAAGATTTTGGAAGTGGGCTTTTCTGTTCTGGAACATTGTGGAACTTGGGCTTGTGTTTGTTGGAACATTGTGTAACTGGGCCTGTCTATATTGGAACATTATGGAACTGGGCTTGTCTGTACTGGAATATTTTGGAACTGGGATTGTCTGTTTTGGAACATTGTGGAATTGTACTTGTCTGTACTGGAATACTGTGGAACTGGGCTTGACCACATGGAATATTGTGGAACTGAGCTTGGACGTGCTGGAACATTGTGTAACTGGGCCTGTCTGTTTTTGAACATTGTGGAACAAGGCTCATTCACACTGGCACATTGTGGAATTATGCTTGTCATTTTGGAACGTTGTGGAACTGGGCTTACCTTTATTGGAATATTATGGAACTGGGTTTGTCTGGACTGGATGATTGTGGAAGTGGTCTTGTCTGCATTGGAGCATTGTGGAACCGCGCTTGTCCGTCCTGGAACATTGTGGAATTGGGCTTGTGTTTCTTGGAACATTGTGTAACTGGGCCTGTCTTTATTGGAACATTGTGTTACTGAGCTTTTCTGTATTGGAAGATTGTGGAACTGGGCTTGTCTGTACTGGAAGATTGTGGAACTGGGCTTGTCTGTACTGGAAGATTGTGGAACTGTGCTTGTCTGTGCTGGAAGATTGTAGAACTGTGCTTGTCCATACTGGAACATTGTAGAACTGGGCTTGTCTGTCCTGGAACATTGTGGAACTGGGCTTGTCTTTTTGGAAAGTTGCATGACTGGGCCCGTCTGTCTTGGAACATTGTGGACCTGAGCCTGTTTGTGTTGGAGCATTGCGTTACGGGGCTTGTCTGTGTTGGAACAATGTGTAACTGGGCCTTTCTGCATTGGAACAATGTGGAACTGGGCTTGTCTTTCTTGGAACTTTGTGGAACTAGGCTTCTATGCCCTGGAAGATTGTGGAGCTGGTCTTGTCTTTATTGGAACATTACGGAACTGGGCTTATCTGTACTGGAACATTGTGGAGCTGGGCTTGTCCGTTACTGTAATAGTGTGGAACTGTACTTGTATGAGCTGGAACATTGTTTAACTGGGCTTGTCTGAGCTTGTTCATTGTGTAACTGGGCCTGTCTGTTTTGGAACATTGTGGAACAGGGCTTATTCACACTGGCACATTGGGGAACTGCGCTTGTCTGTATTGGAATATTGTGGAACTGGGCTTATCTTTATTGGAATATTGTGGAACTGGGTTTGTCTGTACTGGAAGATTTTGGAAGTGGGCTTTTCTGTACTGGAACATTGTGGAACTTGGGCTTGTGTTTGTTGGAACATTGTGTAACTGGGCCTGTCTATATTGGAACATTATGGAACTGGGCTTGTCTGTACTGGAATATTTTGGAACTGGGATTGTCTTTATTGTAACATTGTGGAACTGGGCTTGTCTGTATTGGAACATTGTGGAACTGGGCTTGTCTTTATTGGAACATTGTGTTACTGGACTTTTCTGTATTGGAAAATTGTGGAACTGGGCTTGTCTATATTGCAACATTGTGGAACTGGGCTTGTCTGTACTGGAATATTTTGGAACTGGGATTGTCTGTTTTGGAACATTGTGGAATTGCACTTGTCTGTACTGGAATACTGTGGAACTGGGCTTGACCACATGGAATATTGTGGAACTGAGCTTGGACGTGCTGGAACATTGTGTAACTGGGCCTGTCTGTTTTTGAACATTGTGGAACGAGGCTCATTCACATTGGCACATTGTGGAATTATGCTTGTCATTTTGGAACGTTGTGGAACTGGGCTTATCTTTATTGGAATATTATGGAACTGGGTTTGTCTGGACTGGGTGATTGTGGAAGTGGTCTTGTCTGCATTGGAACATTGTGGAATCGCGCTTGTCCGTCCTGGAACATTGTGGAATTGGGCTTGTGTTTCTTGGAACATTGTGTAACTGAGCTTTTCTGTATTGGAAGATTGTGGAACTGGGCTTGTCTGTACTGGAAGATTGTGGAACTGTGCTGGAAGATTGTAGAACTGTGCTTGTCTGTCTTGGAACATTGTGGAACTGAGCCTGTTTGTGTTGGAGCATTGCGTTACGGGGCTTGTCTGTGTTGGAACAATGTGTAACTGGGCCTTTTTGTATTGGAATAATGTGGAACTGGGCTTGTCTCTCTTGGAACTTTGTGGAACTAGGCTTCTATGCCCTGGAAGATTGTGGAGCTGGTCTTGTCTTTATTGGAACATTACGGAACTGGGCTTGTCTGTACTGGAACATTGTGGAGCTGGGCTTGTCCGTTACTGTAATAGTGTGGAACTGGACTTGTATGAGCTGGAACATTGTTTAACTGGGCTTGTCTGAGCTTGTTCATTGTGTAACTGGGCCTGTCTGTTTTGGAACATTGTGGAACAGGGCTTATTCACACTGGCACATTGGGGAATTGCGCTTGTCTGTATTGGAATATTGTGGAACTGGGTTTGTCTGTACTGGAAGATTTTGGAAGTGGGCTTTTCTGTACTGGAACATTGTGGAACTTGGGCTTGTGTTTCTTGGAACATTGTGTAACTGGGCCTGTCTCTATTGGAACATTATGGAACTGGGCTTGTCTGTACTGGAATATTTTGGAACTGGGATTGTCTTTATTGTAACATTGTGGAACTGGGCTTGTCTGTATTGGAACATTGTGGAACTGGGCTTGTCTTTATTGGAACATTGTGTTACTGGACTTTTCTGTATTGGAAAATTGTGGAACTGGGCTTGTCTATATTGCAACATTGTGGAACTGGGCTTGTCTGTACTGGAATATTTTGGAACTGGGATTGTCTGTTTTGGAACATTGTGGAATTGCACTTGTCTGTACTGGAGTACTGTGGAACTGGGCTTGACCACATGGAATATTGTGGAACTGAGCTTGGACGTGCTGGAACATTGTGTAACTGGGCCTGTCTGTTTTTGAACATTGTGGAACAAGGCTCATTCACACTGGCACATTGTGGAATTATGCTTGTCATTTTGGAACGTTGTGGAACTGGGCTTATCTTTATTGGAATATTATGGAACTGGGTTTGTCTGAACTGGATGATTGTGGAAGTGGTCTTGTCTGCATTGGAACATTGTGGAACCGCGCTTGTCCGTCCTGGAACATTGTGGAATTGGGCTTGTGTTTCTTGGAACATTGTGTAACTGGGCCTGTCTTTATTGGAACATTGTGTTACTGAGCTTTTCTGTATTGGAAGATTGTGGAACTGGGCTTGTCTGTACTGGAAGATTGTGGAACTGGACTTGTCTGTACTGGAAGATTGTGGAACTGTGCTTGTCTGTGCTGGAAGATTGTAGAACTGTGCTTGTCCATACTGGAACATTGTAGAACTGGGCTTGTCTGTCCTGGAACATTGTGGAACTGGGCTTGTCGGTACTGGAACATTGTGGAACTAGGCTTCTATGTACTGGAAGATTATGGAGCTGGTCTTGTCTGTACTGGAATATCGTGGAACTGAGCTTGTATGAGCTGGAGAATTGTGGAACTGGGCTTGTCTTTAATTCAACATTGTGGAACTGGGCTTGTCCGTACTGGAATATTGTGTTACTGGGCCTGTCTGAGCTGGTTCATTGTGTAACTGGGCCTGTCTGTTTTCGAACATTGTGGAACAGGGCTCATTCACACTGGCACATTGTGGAATTGCGCTTGTTGTATTGGAACATTGTGGAACTGGGCTTATCTTTATTGGAATATTGTGGAACTGGGCTTGTCTGTACTGGAAGGTTGTGGAACTGGGCTAGTCTGTACTGGAAGGTTGTGGAACTGCGCTTATCCGTGCTGGAATATTGTGGAACTGGGCCTGTCTATATTGGAACATTGTGTAACTGGGCTTGTCTATATTGGAACATTGTGTAACTGGGCCTGTCTGTACTGGAACATTGTGCAACTGGGCTTTACTGTATTGGAACTTTGTGTAACTGTACTGGAACATTGTGGAACTGAGCATGTCCGTACTGGAACATTGTGTTACTGGGCTTGTCTGTATTGGAACACTCTGGAACTTGGCTTGTCTGCATTGGAACATTGTGTAACTGGGCTTTTCTGTGTTGGCACATGTTGCAAGTGGGCTTGTCTGTATTGGAACATTGTGGAACTGTGCTTGTTTGGTTTGGAATATTTTGGAACTGGGCTTGTCTGTATTGGAATATTGTTTAACTGGGCTTGTCTGTATTGGAACATTGTGGAACTGGGCTTGTCTGTATTGGGACATTGTGGAACTGGGCTTGCCTGTTTTGGAACATTGTGGAACAGGGCTTGTCTGTACTAGAACATTGTGGAATTGGACTTGTCTGTACTGGAGCATTATGGAAATTGTCTTTCCTGAGCTGGTACATTGTGGAACTGGGATTTTCTGTACAGGAACATTGTGTAACTGGGCCTGTCTGTATTGGAACATTGTGGAAGTGGGCTTGGTCTGCATTGGAAAGTTGTGGAACTGGGCTTGTCTGTACTGGAAGATTGTGGAACTGCGCGCATTTGAGCTGGAACATTGTGTAACTAGGCCTGTCAGTATTGCTACATTTTGGAACTGGACATGTCCGTACTGGAACATTGTGGAATTGGACTTACCTGTACTGGAAGATGATGTAACTGGGCTTGTCTGAGCTGGTACATTGTGGAACTGGGCTTGTCTGTACTGGAACATTTTGGAATTGCATTTGTCTCTACTGGAATACTGTGGAACTGGGCTTGACCGCATGGAATATTGTGGAACTGAGCTTGGACGTTCTGGAACATTGTGGAACTAGGCCTGTCTGTATTCGAACATTGTTGAACAAGGCTCATTCACACTGGCACATTGTGGAATTGTGCTTGTCGTTTTGGAACGTTGTGGAACTGGGCTTATCTTTATTGGAATATTGTGGAACTGGGTTTGTCTGGACTGGATGAGTGTGGAAGTGGTCTCGTCTGCATTGGAACATTGTGGAACTGGGCTTGTCCGTCCTGGAACATTGTGGAACTGGGCTTGTCTGTATTGGAACATTGTGGAACTGGGCTTGTCTGTATTGGAACATTGTGGAACTGGGCTTGTCCGTCCTGGAACATTGTGGAACTGGGCTTGTCTGTATTGGAACATTGTGTAACTGGGCTTGCCTGTATTGGAACATTGTGGAACTGGGCTTGTCTGTATTGGAACATTGTGGAACTGGGCTTGTCTGTATTGGAACATTGTGTAACTGGGCCTGTCTATATTGCAACATTGTATAACTGGGCCTGTCTGTACTGGAACATTGTGCAACTGGGCTTTACTGTATTGGAACTTTGTATAACTGTACTGGAACATTGTGGAACTGAGCATGTTCGTACTGGAACATTGTGTTACTGGGCTTGTCAGTATTGGGACACTCTGGAATTGGAACATTGTGTAACTGAGCTTTTCTGTGTTGGCACATGTTGCAAGTGGGCTTGACTGTATTGGAACATTGTGGAACTGGGCTTGTCTGGTTTGGAATATTTTGGAACTGGGCTTGTCTGTATTGGAATATTGTTTAACTGGGCTTGTCTGTATTGGAACATTGTGGAAGTGGGCTTGTCTGTATTGGGACATTGTGGAACTGGGCTTGTCTGTATTGGGACATTGTGGAATTGGGCTTGTCTGTACTAGAACATTGTGGAATTGGACTTGTCTGTACTGGAACATTATGGAAATGGTCTTGCCTGAGCTGGTACATTGTGGAACTGGGATTTTCTGTACAGGAACATTGTGTAACTGGGCCTGTCTGTATTGGAACATTGTGTATGTGGGCTTTGTCTGCATTGGAAAGTTGTGGAAATGGGCTTGTTTGTACTGGAATATTGTGGAACTGGCCATATCTGAGCTGGAACATTGTGTAATTGGGCCTGTCTGCATTGCTACATTTTGGAACTGGACATGTCCGTACTGGAACATTGTGGAATTGGACTTACCTGTACTGGAAGATTATGTAACTGGGCTTGTCTGAGCTGGTACATTGTGGAACTGGGCTTTTCTGTACTGGAACATTGTGCAACTGGGCTTGTCTGTATTGGAACGTTTTGGAATTGGGCTTGTCTGTATTTGAACATTGTGTTACTGGGCTTGTCTGAGCTGGAACATTATGGAACTGGACTTGTCTATATTGGAACATTGTGCAACTGGGCTTTTCTGTATTGGAACATTACGGAACTGGGCTTGTCTGTACTGGAACATTGTGCAACTGATCCTGTCTGTATTGGATTTGTGGAACTGCACTTGTATGAGCTGGAACATTGTGGAACTGGGCTTGTCTATATTGGAACATTGTGGAATTGGGCTTGCCTGTACTGGAATATTTTGGAACTGGTATTGTCTGTATTGGAACATTGTGGAATTGCACTTGTCTGTACTGGAATACTGTGGAACTGGGCTTGACCGCAGGGAATATTGTGGAACTGAGCTTGGACGTGCTGGAACATTGTGGAACTGGGCCTGTCTGTATTTGAACATTGTGGAACAAGGCTCATTCACATTGGCACATTGTGGAATCGTGCTTGTCATTTTGGAACATTGTGGAACTGGGCTTATCTTTATTGGAATATTGTGGAACTGGGTTTGTCTGGACTGGATGATTCTGGAAGTGGTCTAGTCTGCATTGGAACATTGTGGAACTGGGCTTGTCCGTCCTGGAACATTGTGGAACATGGCTTGCCTGTCTTGGAACATTGTGGAACTAGGCTTGTCTGTATTGGAACATTGTGGAACTGGGCTTGCCTGTATTGGAACATTGTGGAACAGGGCTTGTCTGTATTGGAACATTGTGTAACTGGCCCTGTCTTTATTGGAACATTGTCTAACTGGGCCTGTCTATATTGCAACATTGTATAACTAGGCCTGTCTGTACTGGAACATTGTGCAACTGGGCTTTACTGTATTGGAACTTTGTATAACTGTACTGGAACATTGTGGAACTGAGCATGTCCGTACTGGAACATTGTGTTACTGGGCTTGTCTGTATTGGAACACTCTGGAACTTGGCTTGTCTGCATTGGAACATTGTGTAACTGGGCTTTTCTGTGTTGGCACATGTTGCAAGTGGGCTTGACTGTATTGGAACATTGTGGAACTGGGCTTGTCTGGTTTGGAATATTGTTTAACTGGGCTTGTCTGTATTGGAATATTGTTTAACTGGGCTTGTCTGTATTGGAACATTGTGGAACTGGTCTGTTCTGTATTGGAACATTGTGGAACTGTGCTTGTCCGTCCTGGAACATTGTGGAACTGGGCTTGCCTGTATTGGAACATTGTGGAACTGTGCTTGTCCGTCCTGGAACATTGTGGAACTGGGCTTGCCTGTATTGGAACATTGTGGAACTGGGCTTGCCTGTATTGGAATATTGTGGAACTGGGTTTGTCTGAACTGGATGATTGTGGAAGTGGTCTTGTCTGCATTGGAACATTGTGGAACTGGGCTTGTCCGTCCTGGAACATTGTGGAACTGGGCTTGCCTGGATTAGAACATTGTAGAACTGGGCTTGTCTGTATTGGATCATTGTGGAACTGGGCTTGCCTGTATTGGAACATTGTGGAACTGGGCTTGTCTGTACTGGAATATTTTGGAACTGAGATTGTCTGTATTGGAACATTGTGGAATTGCACTTGTCTGTACTGGAAGATTGTGGAACTGGACTCTCTTTATTGGAACATTGTGGAACTAGGCTTGACCGTATGGAATATTGTGGAACTGAACTTGTATGTGCTGGAACATTGTGTAACTGGGCCTGGCTGTATTCGAACATTGTGGAACAAGGCTCATTCACACTGGCACATTGTGGAATTGTGCTTGTCGTTTTGGAACATTGTGGAACTGGGCATATCTTTATTGGAATATTGTGGAACTGGGTTTGTCTGGACTGGATGATTGTGGAAGTGATCTAGTCTGCATTGGAACATTGTGGAACTGGGCTTGACTGTCCTGGAACATTGTGGAACTGGGCTTGCCTGTATTGGAACATTGTGGAACTGGGCTTGTCTGTACTGGAACCTTGAGGAAATGGGCTTGTCAATACCGGAAGAATGTGGAACTGGGCTTATCTGTACTGGAACATTGTGGAACTGGGCTTGTCTGTATTGGAACATTGTGGAACTGGACTTGTCTGATTGGGACATTGTGGAACTGGGCTTGTCCGTACTAGAACATTGTGGAATTGGACTTCTCTGTACTGGAACATTATGGAAATGGACTTGCTTGAGCTGGTACATTGTGGAACTGGGATTTTCTATACAGGGCCATTGTGTAACTGGGCCTATCTGTATTGGAACATTGTGGAAGTGGTCGTATCTGAGCTGGAACATTGTGTAATTGGGCCTGTCTGCATTGCTACATTTTGGAACTGGACATGTCCGTACTGGAACATTTTGGAATTGGACTGACCTGTACTGGAAGATTATGTAACTGGTCTTGTCCGAGCTGGTACATTGTGGAACTGGGCTTGTCTGTACAGGAACATTGTGCAACTGGGATTGTCTGTACTGGAACATTGTGCAACTGGGCATTTCTGTGTTGGAACATTGTGGAACTAGGCTTCTAAATACTGGAATATTTTGGAACTGGGATTGTCTGCACTGGGACATTGTGGAACTGGCCTTGTGCGTACTGGAACATTGTGGAACAGGGCTTGTCTGAGCTGGAAGGTTGTGGAACTGTGTTTGTCCATACTGGAATATTGTGGAACTGGGCTTGTCTGTATTGGAAAATTGTGGAACTGGACTTGTCCGTACTGGAACATTGTGGAACTGGTCTGGTCTGTATTGGAACATTTTGGTACTGAGCCTGTCTGTATTGGAACATTTTGCAATTGGGCTTTTCTGTATTGGAACATTGAGGAACTGGGCTTGCCTGTATTGGAACATTACGGAACTGGGCTTGTCTGTACTGGAACATTGTGCAACTGATCCTGTCTGTATTGGAATTTGTGGAACTGCACTTGTATGAGCTTGTACACTGTGGAATTGGGCTTGTCTGTGCTGGAAGATTGTGGAACTGTGCCTTTCTGTACTGGAAGATTGTAGAACTGTGCTTGTCCATACTGGAACATTGTGTAACTGGGCTTGTCTGAGCTGGAAAATTGTGGAACTGGGCTTGTCTTTATTGGAAAGTTGTGGAACTGGGCTTGTCTGTATTGGAACATCTTTGAACTGGACTTGTCTGCATTGGAACATTTTGGAACTGGGCTTGTCTGTATTGGAAAACTGTCACTCAGCCTGTCTGTTTGGTACATTGGGGAACTGGGCTTATCCATACTGGAACATTGTGAAACTGGGCTAGTCTGTATTGGAACATTTTTCAACTGGGCCTGTCTGTATTGGAAAGTTGTGGAACTGGGCTTGTCCATACTAGAATGTTATGTAACTGGGCTTGTCTGTATTGGAATATTGTGTAACTCAGCTTGTCTGCATTGAAACATTTTTCAAATGGGCTTGTCTTTTGTTGGAATATTATGTAACTGGGGCGGTCTGTATTGGAAAATTGTGGAACTGGGCTTGTCCGTACTTGAATATTGTTTAACTGGGCCTGTCTGTATTGGAACATTGTGGAACTGGGCTTGTCCGTATTGGAATATTGTGTAACCGGGCTTGTCTGTACTGGAACATTATGGAAATGGACTTGCCTGAGCTGGTACATTGTGGATCTGGGATTTTCTGTATTGGAACATTGTGGAAGTGGGCTTGTCTGTATTGGAATATTGTGAAACTGGGCTTGTCCGTACTGGAACATTATGGAAATGGACTTGCCTGAGCTGATACATTGTGGATCTGGGATTTTCTGTATTGGAACATTGTGGAAGTGGGCTTGTCTACATTGGAAAGTTGTGGAACTGCACTTGTCTGTACTGGAATATTATGGAACTGGTCGTATCTGAGCCGGAACATTGTGTAATTCGGCCTGTCTGCATTGCTACATTTTGGACTGGACATGTCTGTACTGGAACATTGTGGAATTGGACTTACCTGTACTGGAAGATGATGTAACTGGGCTTGTCTGAGCTGGTACATTGTGGAACCGGGCTTGTCTGTACTGGAACATTGTGCAACTGGGCATTTCTGTGTTGGAACATTGTGGAACTAGGCTTGTCAGTACTGGAATATTTTGGAACTGGGATTGTCTGCACTGGGACATTGTGGAACTGGCCTTGTCCGTACTGGAACATTGCGAAACAGGGCTTGTCTGAGCTGGAACTTTGTGTAACTACTCCTGTCTGTATTGGAATTTGTGGAACTGAGTTTGTATGAGCTGGAACATTGTGTAAGTGGAACTGTCTGTATTGTAACATTGTGGAACGGGGCTTGTCTGTACTGGAAGGTTGTGGAACTGTGTTTGTCCACACTGGAATATTGTGGAACAGGGCCTGTCTGTATTGGAAAATTGTGGAACTGGACTTGTCCGTACTGGAACATTGTGGAACTGGTCTGGTCTGTATTGGAACATTGTGGAACTGGGCTTGTCTGTATTGGAACATTGTGGAACTGGGCTTGCCTGTACTGGAATATTGTGGAACTGGTCGTATCTGAGCTGGAACATTGTGTAATTGGGCCTGTCTGCATTGCTACATTTTTGGAACTGGACATGTCCGTACTGGAACATTGTGGAATTGGACTGACCTGTACTGGAAGATAATGTAACTGGGCTTGTCTGAGCTGGTACATTGTGGAACTGGGCTTGTCTGTACTGGAACATTGTGCAACTGGGCATTTCTGTGTTGGAACATTGTGGAACTCGGCTTCTCAATACTGGAATATTTTGGAACTGGGATTGTCTGCACTGGGACATTGTGGAACTGGCCTTGTGCGTACTGGAACATTGTGGAACAGGGCTTATCTGAGCTGGAACTTTGTGTAACTGGAACTGTCTGTATTGTAACATTGTGGAACGGGACTTGTCTGTACTGGAAGGTTGTGGAACTGTGTTTGTCCATACTGGAATATTGTGGAACTGGGCTTGTCTGTATTGGAAAATTGTGGAACTGGACTTGTCCGTACTGGAACATTGTGGAACTGGTCTGGTCTGTATTGGAACATTTTGGTACTGAGCCTGTCTGTATTGGAACATTTTGCAATTGGGCTTTTCTGTTTTGGAACATTGTGGAACTGGGCTTGCCTGTATTGGAACATTACGGAACTGGGCTTGTCTGTACTGGCACATTGTGCAACTGATCCTGTCTGTATTGGAATTTGTGGAACTGCACTTGTATGAGCTTGTACACTGTGGAATTGGGCTTGTCTGTGCTGGAAGATTGTGTAATTGGGCCTGTCTGCATTGCTACATTTTGGAACTGGACATGTCCGTACTGGAACATTGTGGAATTGGACTGACCTGTACTGGAAGATTATGTAACTGGGCTTGTCTGAGCTGGTACATTGTGGAACTGGGCTTGTCTGTACAGGAACATTGTGCAACTGGGCTTGTCTGTACTGGAACATTGTGCAACTGGGCATTTCTGTGTTGGAACATTGTGGAACTAGGCTTCTCAATACTGGAATATTTTGGAACTTGGATTGTGTGCACTGGGACATTGTGGAACTGGCCTTGTGCGTACTGGAACATTGTGGAACAGGGCTTGTCTGAGCTGGAACTTTGTGTAACTGGAACTGTCTGTATTGTAACATTGTGGAACGGGATTGTCTGTACTGGAAGGTTGTGGAGCTGTGTTTGTCCATACTGGAATATTGTGGAACTGGGCTTGTCTGTATTGGAAAATTGTGGAACTGGACTTGTCCGTACTGGAACATTGTTGAACTGGTCTAGTCTGTATTGGAACATTTTGGTACTGAGCCTGTCTGTATTGGAACATTTTGCAATTGGGCTTTTCTGTTTTGGAACATTGTGGAACTGGGCTTGCCTGTATTGGAACATTACGGAACTGGGCTTGTCTGTACTGGAACATTGTGCAACTGATCCTGTCTGTATTGGAATTTGTGGAACTGCACTTGTATGAGCTTGTACACTGTGGAATTGGGCTTGTCTGTGCTGGAAGATTGTGGAACTGTGCCTTTCTGTACTGGAAGATTGTAGAACTGTGCTTGTCCATACTGGAACATTGTGTAACTGGGCTTGTTTGAGCTGGAATATTGTGGAACTGGCCTTGTCTTTATTGGAAAGTTGTGGAACTGGACTTGTCTGCATTGGAACATTTTGGAACTGGGCTTGTCTGTATTGGAAAACTGTCACTCAGCCTGTCTGTATTGGGACATTGTTTAACTGGGCTTATCCATACTGGAACATTGTGAATCTGGGCTAGTGTGTATTGGAACATTTTTCAACTGGGCCTGTCTGTATTGGAAAATTGTGGAACTGGGCTTGTCCATACTAGAATGTTATGTAACTGGGCTTGTCTGTATTGGAATATTGTGTAACTCAGCTTGTCTGCATTGAAACGTTTTTCAAATGGGCTTGTCTTTTGTTGGAATATTATGTAACTGGGGCGGTCTGTATTGGAAAATTGTGGAACTGGGCTTGTCCGTACTTGAATATTGTTTATCTGGGCCTGTCTGTATTGGAACATTGTGGAACTGGGCTTGTCCGTATTGGAATATTGTGTAACCGGGCTTGTCTGTGCTGGAACATTATGGAAATGGACTTGCCTGAGCTGGTACATTGTGGATCTGGGATTTTCTGTATTGGAACATTGTGGAAGTGGACTTCTCTGTATTGGAATATTGTGAAACTGGGCTTGTCCGTACTGGAACATTATGGAAATGGACTTGCCTGAGCTGGTACATTGTGGATCTCGGATTTTCTGTATTGGAACATTGTGGAAGTGGACTTGTCTGTATTGGAATATTGTGAAACTGGGCTTGTCCGTACTGGAACATTATGGAAATGGACTTGCCTGAGCTGGTACATTGTGGATCTGGGATTTTCTGTATTGGAACATTGTTGTGGAACTGGGCTTGTCTGTACTGGAATATTATGGAACTGGTCGTATCTGAGCCGGAACATTGTGTAATTAGGCCTGTCTGCATTGCTACATTTTGGACTGGACATGTCTGTACTGGAACATTGTGGAATTGGACTTACCTGTACTGGAAGATGATGTAACTGGGCTTGTCTGAGCTGGTACATTGTGGAACCGGGCTTGTCTGTACTGGAACATTGTGCAACTGGGCCTTTCTGTGTTGGAACATTGTGGAACTCGGCTTCTCAATACTGGAATATTTTGGAACTGGGATTGTCTGCACTGGGACATTGTGGAACTGGCCTTGTCCGTACTGGAACATTGTGAAACAGGGCTTGTCTGAGATGGAACTTTGTGTAACTACTCCTGTCTGTATTGGAATTTGCGGAACTGAGTTTGTATGAGTTGGAACATTGTGTAACTGGAACTGTCTGTATTGTAACATTGTGGAACGGGGCTTGTCTGTACTGGAAGTTTGTGGAACTGTGTTTGTCCATACTGGAATATTGTGGAACAGGGCCTGTATGTATTGGAAAATTGTAGAACTGGACTTGTCCGTACTGGAACATTGTGGAACTGGTCTGGTCTGTATTGGAACATTGTGGAACTGGGCTTGCCTGTATTGGAACATTGTGGAACTGGGCTTGCCTGTATTGGAACATTGTGGAACTGGGCTTGTCTGTACTGGAACATTGAGGAAATGGGCTTGTCAATATCGGAGGAATGTGGAACTGGGCTTATCTGTACTGGAACATTGTGGAACTGGACTTGTCTGTATTGGAACATTGTGGAACTGGGCTTGTCTGTATTGGGACATTGTGGAACTGGGCTTGTCCGTACTCGAACATTGTGGAATTGGACTTGTCTGTACTGGAACATTATGGAAATGGACTTGCTTGAGCTGGTACATTGTGGAACTGGGATTTTCTATACAGGACCATTGTGTAACTGGGCCTATCTGTATTGGAACATTGTGGAAGTGGGCTTGTCTGCATTGGAAAGTTGTGGAACTGGGCTTGTCTGTACTGGAATATTGTGGAACTGGTCGTATCTGAGCTGGAACATTGTGTAATTGGGCCTGTCTGCATTGCTACATTTTTGGAACTGGACATGTCCGTACTGGAACATTGTGGAATTGGACTGACCTGTACTGGAAGATAATGTAACTGGGCTTGTCTGAGCTGGTACATTGTAGAACTGGGCTTGTCTGTACAGGAACATTGTGCAACTGGGCTTGTCTGTACTGGAACATTGTGCAACTGGGCATTTCTGTGTTGGAACATTGTGGAACTCGGCTTCTCAATACTGGAATATTTTGGAACTGGGATTGTCTGCACTGGGACATTGTGGAACTGGCCTTGTCCGTACTGGAACATTGTGAAACAGGGCTTGTCTGAGATGGAACTTTGTGTAACTACTCCTGTCTGTATTGGAATTTGCGGAACTGAGTTTGTATGAGTTGGAACATTGTGTAACTGGAACTGTCTGTATTGTAACATTGTGGAACGGGGCTTGTCTGTACTGGAAGGTTGTGGAACTGTGTTTGTCCATACTGGAATATTGTGGAACAGGGCCTGTCTGTATTGGAAAATTGTAGAACTGGACTTGTCCGTACTGGAACATTGTGGAACTGGTCTGGTCTGTATTGGAACATTGTGGAACGGGGCTTGTCTGTACTGGAAGGTTGTGGAACTGTGTTTGTCCATACTGGAATATTGTGGAACAGGGCCTGTCTGTATTGGAAAATTGTAGAACTGGACTTGTCCGTACTGGAACATTGTGGAACTGGTCTGGTCTGTATTGGAACATTGTGGAACTGGGCTTGCCTGTATTGGAACATTGTGGAACTGGGCTTGCCTGTATTGGAACATTGTGGAACTGGGCTTGTCTGTATTGGGACATTGTGGAACTGGGCTTGTCCGTACTCGAACATTGTGGAATTGGACTTGTCTGTACTGGAACATTATGGAAATGGACTTTCTTGAGCTGGTACATTGTGGAACTGGGATTTTCTATACAGGACCATTGTGTAACTGGGCCTATCTGTATTGGAACATTGTGGAAGTGGGCTTGTCTGCATTGGAAAGTTGTGGAACTGGGCTTGTCTGTACTGGAATATTGTGGAACTGGTCGTATCTGAGCTGGAACATTGTGTAATTGGGCCTGTCTGCATTGCTACATTTTTGGAACTGGACATGTCCGTACTGGAACATTGTGGAATTGGACTGACCTGTACTGGAAGATAATGTAACTGGGCTTGTCTGAGCTGGTACATTGTAGAACTGGGCTTGTCTGTACAGGAACATTGTGCAACTGGGCTTGTCTGTACTGGAACATTGTGCAACTGGGCATTTCTGTGTTGGAACATTGTGGAACTCGGCTTCTCAATACTGGAATATTTTGGAACTGGGATTGTCTGCACTGGGACATTGTGGAACTGGCCTTGTCCGTACTGGAACATTGTGAAACAGGGCTTGTCTGAGCTGGAACTATGTGTAACTAATCCTGTCTGTATTGGAATTTGTGGAACTGAGCTTGTATGAGCTGGAACATTGTGTAACTGGAACTGTCTGTATTGTAACATTGTGGAACGGGGCTTGTCTGTACTGGAAGGTTGTGGAACTGTGATTGTCCATACTGGAATATTGTGGAACTGGGCCTGTCTGTATTGGAAAATTGTGGAACTGGTCTGGTCTGTATTGGAACATTGTGTAACTGGGCTTGCCTGTATTGGAACATTGTGGAACTGGGCTTGCCTGTATTGGAACATTGTGGAACTGGGCTTGCCTGTATTGGAACATTGTCGAACTGGGCTTGTCTGTATTGGAACATTGTGTTACTGGGCTTGTCTGAGCTGGAACATTATGGAACTGGGCTTGTCTATATTGGAACATTGTGTAACTGGGCTTTTCTGTATTGGAACATTACGGAACTGTGCCTGTCTGTATTGGAACATTGTACAACTGATCCTGTCTGTATTGGAATTGTGGAACTGCACTTCTATGAGTTGGAACATTGTGGAACTGGGCTTGTCTATATTGGAACATTGTGGAACTGGGCTTTTCTGTATTGGAACATTACGGAACTGTGCTTGTCTGTACTGGAACATTGTGCAACTGATCCTGACTGTATTGAAATTGTGGAACTGCACTTGTATGAGTTGGAACATTGTGGAACTGGGCTTGTCTATATTGGAACATTGTGGAACTGGGCTTTTCTGTACTGGAATATTTTGGAACTGGGATTGTCTGTATTGGAACATTGTGGAATTCCACTTGTCTGTACTGGAAAACTGTGGAACTGGGTTTGACCGCATGGAATATTGTGGAACTGAGCTTGGACGTGCTGGAACATTGTGTAACTGGGCCTGTCTGTATTCGAACATTGTGGAACAAGGCTCATTCACACTAGCACATTGTGGAATTGTGCTTGTCGTTTTGGAAAGTTGTGGAACTGGGCTTATCTTTATTGAAATATTGTGGAACTGGGTTTGTCTGAACTGGACGATTGTGGAAGTGGTCTAGTCTGCATTGGAATATTGTGGAACTGGGCTTATCTTTATTGGAATATTGTGGAACTGGGTTTGTCTGGACTGGATCATTGTGGAAGTGGTCTCGTTTGCATTGGAACATTGTGGAACTGGGCCTGTCCGTCCTGGAACATTGTGGAACTGAGCTTGTCTGTATTGGAACATTGTGGAACTGGGCTTGTCTGTATTGGAACATTGTGGAACTGGGCTTGTCTGTATTGGAACATTGTGGAACTGGGCTTGCCTGTATTGGAACATTGTGGAACTGGGCTTGCCTGTATTGGAACATTGTGGAACTGGGCTTGTCTGTACTGGAATATTTTGGAACTGGGATTGTCTGTATTGGAACATAGTGGAATTGCACTTGTCTGTACTGGAAGATTGTGGAACTGGACTCTCTTTATTGGAACATTGTGGAACTAGGCTTGACCGTATGGAATATTGTGGAACTGAACTTGTATGTGCTGGAACATTGTGTAACTGGGCCTGTCTGTATTCGAACATTGTGGAACAAGGCTCATTCACACTGGCACATTGTGGAATTGTGCTTGTCATTTTGGAACGTTGTGGAACTGGGCTTATCTTTATTGGAAAACTGTAACTCAGCCTGTCTGTATTGGGACATTGTGGAACTGGGCTTATCCATACTGGAACATTGTGAAACTGGGCTGGTCTGTATTGGAACATTTTTCAACTGGGCCTGTCTGTATTGGAAAATTGTGTAACTCAGCTTGTCTGCATTGAAACATTTTTCAAATGGGCTTGTCTTTTGTTGGAATATTATGTAACTGGTCCGGTCTGTATTGGAAAATTTTGGAACTGGGCTTGTCCGTATTGGAATATTGTGTAACTGGGCTTGTCTGTACTGGAACATTATGGAAATGGACTTGCCTGAGCTGGTACATTGTGGAACCGGGACTTTCGGTACAGGAACATTGTGTAACTGGGCTTGTCTGTATTGGAATTTTGTGTAACTGGGCTTGTCCGTACTGGAACATTATGGTAATGGACTTGCCTGAGCTGGTACATTGTGGAACTGGAATTTTCTGTGCAGGAACATTGTGTAACTGGGCTTGTCTGTATTGGAATTTTGTGTAACTGGGCTTGTCCGTACTGGAACATTATGGTAATGGACTTGCCTGAGCTGGTACATTGTGGAACTGGAATTTTCTGTTCAGGAACATTGTGTAACTGGGCTTGTCTGTATTGGAATATTGTGAAACTGGGCTTGTCTGCATTGGAAAGTTGTATAACTGGGCTTGTCTGTACTGGAATATTGTGGAACTGGTCGTATTTGAGCTGGAACATTGTGTAATTGGGCCTGTCTGTATTGCTATATTTTGAAACTGGACATGTCCGTAATGGAACATTGTGGATTTGGACTTACCTGTACTGAAAGATTGTGTAACTGGGCTTGTCTGAGCTGGTACATTGTGGAACTGGGCTTGTGTGTACTGGAATATTGTGCAAATCGGCATTTCTGTGTTGGAACATTGTGGAACTAGGCTTGTCAGTACTGGAATATTTTGGAACTGGGATTGTCTGCACTGGGACATTGTGGAACTGGCCTTGTCCGTACTGGAACATTGTGAAACACGGCTTGTCTGAGCTGGAACATTGCGTAACTGATCCTGTCTGTATTGGAATTTGTGGAACTGAGCTTGTATGAGCTGGAACATTGTGTAACTGGAACTGTCTGTATTGTAACATTGTGGAACAGGGCTTGTCTGTACTGGAAGGTTGTCGAACTGCATTTGTCCATACTGGAATATTGTGGAACTGGGCCTATCTGTATTGGAACATTTTGCTACTGGGCCTGTCTATATTGGAACATTGTGTAATGGGCTTTTCTGTATTGGAACAGTTTGCAACTGGGCTTGTCTGTACTGGAACATTGTGGAACTGGGCTTGTCTGTCTTGAAACATTGGGTAACTGGGCCTGTCTATTCTGGAACATTGTGTAACTGTGCTTGTCCGTACTGTAATGTTGTGCAACTGTGCTTGTCTGTACTGGAAGGTGGTGGAACTGTTCTTGTCCATACTGGAATATTGTGGAACTGGGCTTGTCTGTATTGGAACGTTTTGGAATTGGGCTTGTCTGTATTGGAACATTGTGTTACTGGGCTTGTCTGAGCTGGAACATTATGGAACTGGGCTTGTCTATATTGGAACATTGTGCAACTGGGCTTTTCTGTATTGGAACATGACGGAACTGGGCTTGCCTGTACTGGAACATTGTGCAACTGATCCTGTCTGTATTGGAATTTGTGGAACTGCACTTGTGTGAGCTGGGACATTGTGGAACTGGAACTGTCTGTCTTGTAACATTGTGGAACGGGGCTTGTCTGTACTGGAAGGTTGTGGAACTGCGTTTATCCATACTGGAATATTGTGGAACTGGGCCTATCTGTATTGGAACATTTTGCTACTGGGCCTGTCTATATTGGATCATTGTATAATTGCCTTTTCTGTATTGGAAAATTTTGCAACTGGGCTTATCTGTATTGGAACATTTTGCAATTGGGCTTGTCCATCTTGAAACTTTGGGTAACTGGGCCTGTCTATTCTGGAACATAGTGTAACTGGGCCTATATGTATTGGAACATTATGTAGCTGGGCTTGTCCGTACTGGAACGTTGTGTAACGGGGCTTCTCTGTACTGGAAGGTTGTGGAACTGTGCTTGTCCATACTGGAATATTGTGGAACTGGGCTTGTCTGTATTGGAACGTTTTGGAATTGGGCTTGTCTGTATTGGAACATTGTGGAACTGGGCTTGTCAGAGCTGGAACATTGTGGAACTGGGCTTGTCTATATTGGAACATTGTGCAACTGGGCTTTTCTGTATTGGAATTTGTGGAACTGCACTTGTATGAGCTGGAACATTGTGGAACTGGGCTTGTCTGTACTGAAATAGTTTGGAACTGGAATCGTCTGTATTGGAACATAGTGGAATTGCACTTGTCTTTACTGGAAGATTGTGGAACTGAACTTGTATGTGCTGGAACATTTTGGAACTGGGCTTGTCTGTATTGGAAAACTGTCACTCAGCCTGTCTGTATTGGGACATTGTGGAACTGGGCTTATCCATACTGGAACATTGTGAATCTGGGCTAGTGTGTATTGGAACATTTTTCAACTGGGCCTGTCTGTATTGGAAAATTGTGGAACTGGGCTTGTCCATACTAGAATGTTATGTAACTGGGCTTGTCTGTATTGGAATATTGTGTAACTCAGCTTGTCTGCATTGAAACATTTTTCAAATGGGCTTGTCTTTTGTTGGAATATTATGTAACTGGGGCGGTCTGTATTGGAAAATTGTGGAACTGGGCTTGTCCGTACTTGAATATTGTTTAACTGGGCCTGTCTGCATTGGAACATTGTGGAACTGGGCTTGTCCGTATTGGAATATTGTGTAACCGGGCTTGTCTGTACTGGAACATTATGGAAATGGACTTGCCTGAGCTGGTACATTGTGGATCTGGGATTTTCTGTATTGGAACATTGTGGAAGTGGGCTTGTCTGCATTGGAAAGTTGTGGAACTGGGCTTGTCTGTACTGGAATATTATGGAACTGGTCGTATCTGAGCCGGAACATTGTGTAATTGGGCCTGTCTGCATTGCTACATTTTGGACTGGACATGTCTGCACTGGAACATTGTGGAATTGGACTTACCTGTACTGGAAGATGATGTAACTGGGCTTGCCTGAACTGGTACATTGTGGAACCGGGCTTGTCTGTACTGGAACATTGTGCAACTGGGCATTTCTGTGTTGGAACATTGTGGAACTAGGCTTGTCAGTACTGGAATATTTTGAACTGGGATTGTCTGCACTGGGAAATTGTGGAACTGGCCTTGTCCGTACTGGAACATTGTGAAACAGGGCTTGTCTGAGCTGGAACTTTGTGTTACTACTCCTGTCTGTATTGGAATTTGTGGAACTGAGTTTGTATGAGCTGGAACATTGTGTAACTGGAACTGTCTGTATTGTAACATTGTGGAACGGGGCTTGTCTGTACTGGAAGGTTGTGGAACTGTGTTTGTCCATACTGGAATATTGTGGAACAGGGCCTGTCTGTATTGGAAAATTGTAGAACTGGACTTGTCCGTACTGGAACATTGTGGAACTGGTCTGGTCTGTATTGGAACATTGTGGAACTGGGCTTGCCTGTATTGGAACATTGTGGAACTGGGCTTGTCTGTATTGGAACATTGTGGAACTGGGCTTGCCTGTATTGGAACATTGTGGAACTGGGCTTGTCTGTACTGGAACATTGAGGAAATGGGCTTGTCAATATCGGAAGAATGTGGAACTGGGCTTATCTGTACTGGAACATTGTGGAACTGGGCTTGTCTGTATTGGAACATTGTGGAACTGGGCTTGTCTGTATTGGGACATTGTGGAACTGGGCTTGTCCGTACTCGAACATTGTGGAATTGGACTTGTCTGTACTGGAACATTATGGAAATGGACTTTCTTGAGCTGGTACAGTGTGGAACTGGGATTTTCTATACAGGACCATTGTGTAACTGGGCCTATCTGTATTGGAACATTGTGGAAGTGGGCTTGTCTGCATTGGAAAGTTGTGGAACTGGGCTTGTCTGTTCTGGAATATTGTGGAACTGGTCGTATCTGAGCTGGAACATTGTGTAATTGGGCCTGTCTGCATTGCTACATTTTGGAACTGGACATGTCCGTACTGGAACATTTTGGAATTGGACTGACCTGTACTGGAAGATAATGTAACTGGGCTTGTCTGAGCTGGTACATTGTGGAACTGGGCTTGTCTGTACAGGAACATTGTGCAACTGGGCTTGTCTGTAATGGAACATTGTGCAACTGGGCATTTCTGTGTTGGAACATTGTGGAACTAGACTTCTCAATACTGGAATATTTTGGAACTGGGATTGTCTGCACTGGGACATTGTGGAACTGGCCTTGTGCGTACTGGAACATTGTGGAACAGGGCTTGTCTGAGCTGGAACTTTGTGTAACTGGAACTGTCTGTATTGTAACATTTTGGAACGGGACTTGTCTGTACTGGAAGGTTGTGGAACTGTGTTTGTCCACACTGGAATATTGTGGAACAGGGCTTGTCTGTATTGGAAAATTGTGGAACTGGACCTGTCCGTACTGGAACATTGTGGAACTGGTCTGGTCTGTATTGGAACATTTTGGTACTGAGCCTGTCTGTATTGGAACATTTTGCAATTGGGCTTTTCTGTATTGGAACATTGTGGAACTGGGCTTGCCTGTATTGGAACATTACGGAACTGGGCTTGTCTGTACAGGAACATTGTGCAACTGGGCATTTCTGTGTTGGAACATTGTGGAACTAGGCTTGTCAGTACTGGAATATTTTGGAACTGGGATTGTCTGCACTGGGACATTGTGGAACTGGCCTTGTCCGTTCTGGAACATTGTGAAACAGGGCTTGTCTGAACTGGAACTTTGTGTAACTAATCATGTCTGTATTGGAATTTGTGGAACTGAGTTTGTATGAGCTGGAACATTGTGTAACTGGAACTGTCTGTATTGTAACATTATGGAACGGGGCTTGTCTGTACTGGAAGTTTGTGGAACTGTGTTTGTCCATACTGGAATATTGTGGAACTGGGCCTGTCTGTATTGGAAAATTGTGGAACTGGGCTTGTCTGTACAGGAACATTGAGGAAATGGGCTTGTCAATATCGGAAGAATGTGGAACTGGGCTTATCTGTCCTGGAACATTGTGGAACTGGGCTTGTCTGTATTGGAATATTGTGGAACTCGGCTTGTCTGTATTAGGACATTGTAGAACTGGGCTTGTCCGTACTCGAACATTGTGGAATTGGACTTGTCTGTACTGGAACATTATGGAAATGGACTTTCTTGAGCTGGTACATTGTGGAAGTGGGATTTTCTATGCAGGACCATTGTGTAACTGGGCCTATCTGTACTGGACCATTGTGGAAGTTGGCTTGTCTGCATTGGAAAGTTGTGGAACTGGGCTTGTCTGTACTGGAATATTGTGGAACTGGTCGTATCTGAGCTGGAACATTGTGTAATTGGGCCTGTCTGCATTGCTACATTTTGGAACTGGACATGTCCGTACTGGAACATTGTGGAATTGGACTGACCTGTACTGGAAGATTATGTAACTGGGCTTGTCTGAGCTGGTACATTGTGGAACTGGGCTTGTCTGTACTGGAACATTGTGCAACTGGGCATTTCTGTGTTGGAACATTGTGGAACTAGCCTTCTCAATACTGGAATATTTTGCAACTGGGATTGTCTGCACTGGGACATTGTGGAACTGGCCTTGTGCATACTGGAACATTGTGGAACAGGGCTTGTATGAGCTGGAACTTTGTGTAACTGGAACTGTCTGTATTGTAACATTGTGGAACGGGGCTTGTCTATACTGGAAGGTTGTGGAACTGTGTTTGTCCATACTGGAACATTTTTCAACTGGGCCTGTCTGTATTGGAAAATTGTGGAACTGGACTTGTCCGTACTGGAACATTGTGGAACTGGTCTGGTCTGTATTGGAACATTGTGGAACTGGGCTTGTCTGTATTGGAACATTGTGGAACTGGGCTTGCCTGTATTGGAAAATTGTGGAACTGGGCTTGTATGAGTTGGAACATTGTGGAACTGGGCTTGTCTTCATTGGAAAGTTGTGGAACTGGGCTTGTCTGTCTTGGAACATCTTTGAACTGGACTTGTCTGCATTGGAACATTTTGGAACTGGGCTTGTCTGTATTGGAAAACTGTAACTCAGCCTGTCTGGATTGGGACATTGTGGAACTGGGCTTATCCATACTGGAACATTGTGAATCTGGGCTGGTCTGTATTGGAACATTTTTCAACTGGGCCTGTCTGTATTGGAAAATTGTGGAACTGGGCTTGTGCATACTAGAATGTTATGTAACTGGGCTTGTCTGTATTGGAATATTGTGTAACTCAGCTTGTCTGCATTGAAACATTTTTCAAATGGGCTTGTCTTTTGTTGGAATATTATGTAACTGGGGCGGTCTGTATTGGAAAATTGTGGAACTGGGCTTGTCCGTACTTGAATATTGTTTAACTGGGCCTGTCTGTATTGGAACATTGTGGAACTGGGCTTGTACGTATTGGAATATTGTGTAACCGGGCTTGTCTGTACTGGAACATTATGGAAATGGACTTGCCTGAGCTGGTACATTGTGGAACTGGGACTTTCGGTACAGGAACATTGTGTAACAGGGCTTGTCTGTATTGGAATATTGTGAAACTGGGCTTGTCCGTACTGGAACATTATGGAAATGGACTTGCCTGAGCTGGTACATTGTGGATCTGGGATTTTCTGTATTGGAACATTGTGGAAGTGGACTTGTCTGCATTGGAAAGTTGTGGAACTGGGCTTGTCTGTACTGGAATATTATGGAACTGGTCGTATCTGCGCTGGAACATTGTGTAATTGGGCCTGTCTGCATTGCTACATTTTGGAACTGGACATGTCTGTACTGGAACATTGTGGAATTGGACTTACCTGTACTGGAAGATTATGGAACTAGGCTTGTCTGAGCTGGTACATTGTGGACCTTGGGCTTGTCTGTACTGGAACATTGTGCGACTGGGCATTTCTGTGTTGGAACATTGTGGAACTAGGCTTGTCAGTACTGGAATATTTTGGAACTGGGATTGTCTACACTGGGACATTGTGGAACTGGCCTTGTCCGTACTGGAACATTGTGAAACACGGCTTGTCTGAGCTGGAACTTTGTGTAACTAATCCTGTCTGTATTGGAATTTGTGGAACTGAGCTTGTATGAGCTGGAACATTGTGTAACTGGAACTGTCTGTATTGTAACATTGTGGAACGGGGCTTGTCTGTACTGGAAGGTTGTGGAACTGTGTTTGTCCATGCTGGAATATTGTGGAACTGGGCCTGTCTGTATTGGAAAATTGTGGAACTGGACCTGTCCGTACTGGAACACTGTGGAACTGGTCTGTTCTGTATTGGAACATTGTGGAACTGGGCTTGTCTGTATTGGAAAATTGTGGAACTGGGCTTGTATGAGTTGGAACATTGTGGAACTGGGCTTGTCTATATTGGAACATTGTGGAACTGGGCTTGTCTGGACTGGATGATTGTGGAAGTGGTCTAGTCTGCATTGGAACATTGTGGAACTGGGCTTGTCCGTCCTGGAACATTGTGGAACTGGGCTTGTCTGAGCTGGAACTATGTGTAACTAATCCTGTCTGTATTGGAATTTGTGGAACTGAGCTTGTATGAGCTGGAACATTGTGTAACTGGAACTGTCTGTATTGTAACATTGTGGAACGGGGCTTGTCTGTACTGGAAGGTTGTGGAACTGTGATTGTCCATACTGGAATATTGTGGAACTGGGCCTGTCTGTATTGGAAAATTGTGGAACTGGTCTGGTCTGTATTGGAACATTGTGGAACTGGTCTGGTCTGTATTGGAACATTGTGGAACTGGGCTTGCCTGTATTGGAACATTGTGGAACTGGGCTTGCCTGTATTGGAACATTGTGGAACTGGGCTTGTCCGTCCTGGAACATTGTGGAACTGTGCTTGCTTGTATTAGAACATTGTGCAACTGGGCTTGTCTGTATTGGAACATTGTGGAACTGGGCTTGCCTGTATTGGAACATTGTGGAACTGGGCTTGTCTGTACTGGAATATTTTGGAACTGGGATTGTCTGTATTGGAACATAGTGGAATTGCACTTGTCTGCACTGGAAGATTGTGGAACTGGACTCTCTTTATTGGAACATTGTGGAACTGGGCTTGTCCGTCCTGGAACATTGTGGAACTGGGCTTGCCTGTATTAGAACATTGTGGAACTGGGCTTGTCTGTATTGGAACATTGTGGAACTGGGCTTGTCTGTACTGGAATATTTTGGAACTGGGATTGTCTGTATTGGAACATAGTGGAATTGCACTTGTCTGTACTGGAAGATTGTGGAACTGGACTCTCTTTCTTGGAACATTGTGGAACTCGGCTTGACCTTATGGAATATTGTGGAACTGAACTTGTATGTGCTGGAACATTGTGTAACTGGGCCTGTCTGTATTCGAACAATGTGGAACAAGGCTCATTCACACTGGCACATTATGGAATTGTGCTTGGCGTTTTGGAACGTTGTGGAACTGGGCTTATCTTTATTGGAATATTGTGGAACTGGGTTTGTCTGGACTGGATGATTGTGGAAGTGGTCTAGTCTGCATTGGAACATTGTGGAACTGGGCTTGTCCGTCCTGGAACATTGTGGAGCTGGTCTTGCCTGTATTGGAACATTGTGGAACTGGGCTTGTCTGTATTGGAACATTGTGGAACTGGGCTTGCCTGTATTGGAACATTGTGGAACTGGGCTTGTTTGTACTGGGACATTGAGGAAATGGGCTTGTCAATACCGGAAGAATGTGGAACTGGGCTTATCTGTACTGGAACATTGTGGAACTGGGCGTGTCTGTATTGGAACATTGTGGAACTGGGCTTGTCCGTACTAGAACATTGTGGAATTGGTCTTGTCTGTACTGGAACATTATGGAAAATGACTTGCTTGAGCTGGTACAATGTGGAACTGGGATTTTCTATACAGGACCATTGTGTAACTGGGACTATCTGTATTGGAACATTGTGGAAGTGGACTTGTCTGCATTGGAAAGTTGTGGAACTGGGCTTGTCTGTTCTGGAATATTGTGGAACTGGTCGTATCTGAGCTGGAACATTGTGTAATTGGGCCTGTCTGCATTGCTACATTTTGGAACTGGACATGTCTGTCCTGGAACATTGTGGAATTGGACTTACCTGTACTGGAAGATTATGGAACTAGGCTTGTCTGAGCTGGTACATTGTGGACCTGGGCCTGTCTGTACTGGAACATTGTGCGACTGGGCATTTCTGTGTTGGAACATTGTGGAACTAGGCTTGTCAGTACTGGAATATTTTAGAACTGGGATTGTCTGCACTGGGACATTGTGGAACTGGCCTTGTCCGTACTGGAACATTGTGAAACACGGCTTGTCTGAGCTGGAACTTTGTGTAACTAATCCTGTCTGTATTGGAATTTGTGGAACTGAGCTTGTATGAGCTGGAACATTGTGTAACTGGAACTGTCTGTATTGTAACATTGTGGAACGGGGCTTGTCTGTACTGGAAGGTTGTGGAACTGTGTTTGTCCATGCTGGAATATTGTGGAACTGGGCCTGTCTGTATTGGAAAATTGTGGAACTGGACCTGTCCGTACTGGAACATTGTGGAACTGGTCTGTTCTGTATTGGAACATTGTGGAACTGGGCTTGTCTGTATTGGAACATTGTGGAACTGGGCTTGCCTGTATTGGAAAATTGTGGAACTGGGCTTGTATGAGTTGGAACATTGTGGAACTGGGCTTGTCTATATTGGAACATTGTGGAACTGGGCTTTTCTGTACTGGAATATTTTGGAACTGGGATTGTCTGTATTGGAACATTGTGGAATTGCACTTGTCTGTACTGTGGAATACTGTGGAACTACGTTTGACCGCATGGAATATTGAGGAACTGAGCTTAGACGTGCTGGAACATTGTGTAACTGGGCCTGTCTGTATTCGAACATTGTGGAACAAGGCTCATTCACACTGGCACATGTGGAATTGTGCTTGTCGTTTTGGAACGTTGCAGAACTGGGCTTATCTTTATTGAAATATTGTGGAACTGGGTTTGTCTGGACTGGATGATTGTGGAAGTGGTCTAGTCTGCATTGGAACATTGTGGAACTGGGCTTGTCCATCCTGGAACATTGTGGAACTGGGCTTGCCTGTATTGGAACATTGTGGAACTGGGCTTGCCTGTATTGGAATATTGTGGAACTGGGTTTGTCTGGACTGGATGATTGTGGAAGTGGTCTCGTCTGCTTTGGAACATTGTGGAACTGGGCTTGTCCGTCCTGGAACATTGTGGAACTGGGCTTGCCTGTATTAGAACATTGTGGAACTGGGCTTGCCTGTATTGGAACATTGTGGAACTGGGCTTGTCTGTACTGGAATATTTTGGAACTGGGATTGTCTGTATTGGAACATAGTGGAATTGCACTTGTCTGTACTGGAAGATTGTGGAACTGGACTCTCTTTATTGGAACATTGTGGAATTCGGCTTGACCTTATGGAATATTGTGGAACTGAACTTGTATGTGCTGGAACATTGTGTAACTGGGCCAGTCTGTATTCGAACAATGTGGAACAAGGCTCATTCACACTGGCACATTATGGAATTGTGCTTGTCGTTTTGGAACGTTGTGGAACTGGGCTTATCTTTATTGGAGTATTGTGGAACTGGGTTTGTCTGGACTGGATGATTGTGGAAGTGGTCTAGTCTGCATTGGAACATTGTGGAACTGGGCTTGTCCGTCCTGGAACATTGTGGAGCTGGTCTTGCCTGTATTGGAACATTGTGGAACTGGGCTTGCCTGTATTGGAACATTGTGGAACTGGGCTTGTTTGTACTGGGACATTGAGGAAATGGGCTTGTCAATACCGGAAGAATGTGGAACTGGGCTTATCTGTACTGGAACATTGTGGAACTGGGCTTGTCTGTATTGGAACATTGTGGAACTGGGCTTGTCCGTACTAGAACATTGTGGAATTGGACTTGTCTGTACTGGAACATTATGGAAATGGACTTGCTTGAGCTGGTACATTGTGGAACTGGGATTTTCTATACAGGACCATTGTGTAACTGGGCCTATCTGTATTGGAACATTGTGGAAGTGGGCTTGTCTGCATTGGAAAGTTGTGGAACTGGGCTTGTCTGTTCTGGAATATTGTGGAACTGGTCGTATCTGAGCTGGAACATTGTGTAATTGGGCCTGTCTGCATTGCTACATTTTGGAACTGGACATGTCCGTACTGGAACATTTTGGAATTGGACTGACCTGTACTGGAAGATTATGTTACTGGGCTTGTCTGAGCTGGTACATTGTGGAACTGGGCTTGTCTGTACAGGAACATTGTGCAACTGGGCATTTCTGTGTTGGAACATTGTGGAACTAGGCTTCTCAATACTGGAATATTTTGGAACTGGGATTGTCTGCACTGGGACATTGTGGAACTGGCCTTGTGCGTACTGGAACATTGTGAAACAGGGCTTGTCTGAGCTGGAACTTTGTGTAACTACTCCTGTCTGTATTGGAATTTGTGGAACTGAGTTTGTATGAGCTGGAACATTGTGTAACTGGAACTGTCTGTATTGGAATTTGTGGAACTGCACTTGTATGAGCTTGTACACTGTGGAATTGGGCTTGTCTGTGCTGGAAGATTGTGGAACTGTGCCTTTCTGTACTGGAAGATTGTAGAACTGTGCTTGTCCATACTGGAACATTGTGTAACTGGGCTTGTCTGAGCTGGAAAATTGTGGAACTGGGCTTGTCTTTATTGGTAAGTTTTGGAACTGGGCTTGTCTGTATTGGAACATCTTTGAACTGGACTTGTCTGCATTGGAACATTTTGGAACTGGGCTTGTCTGTATTGGAAAACTGTAACTCAGCCTGTCTGTTTGGTACATTGTGGAACTTGGCTTATCCATACAGGAACATTGTGAAACTGGGCTGGTCTGTATTGGAACATTTTTCAACTGGGCCTGGCTGTATTGGAAAATTGTGGAACTGGGCTTGTCCATACTAGAATGTTATGTAACTGGGCTTTTCTGTATTGGAATATTGTGTAACTCAGCTTGTCTGCATTGAAACATTTTTCAAATGGACTTGTCTTTTGTTGGAATATTATGTAACTGGGGCAGTCTGTATTGGAACATTGTGTAACAGGGCTTGTCCGTACTGGAACATTATGGAAATGGACTTGCCTGAGCTGGTACATTGTGGATCTGGGATTTTCTGTATTGGAATATTGTGGAAGTGGACTTGTCTGCATTGGAAAGTTGTGGAACTGGGCTTGTCTGTACTGGAATATTATGGAACTGGTCGTATCTGAGCTGGAACATTGTGTAATTGGGCCTGTCTGCATTGCTACATTTTGGAACTGGACATGTCTGTACTGGAACATTGTGGAATTGGACTTACCTGTACTGGAAGATTATGGAACTAGGCTTGTCTGAGCTGGTACATTGTGGACCTGGGCCTGTCTGTACTGGAACATTGTGCGACTGGGCATTTCTGTGTTGGAACATTGTGGAACTAGGCTTGTCAGTACTGGAGTATTTTGGAACTGGGATTGTCTGCACTGGGACATTGTGGAACTGGCCTTGTCCGTACTGGAACATTGTGAAACACGGCTTGTCTGAGCTGGAACTTTGTGTAACTAATCCTGTCTGTATTGGAATTTGTGGAACTGAGCTTGTATGAGCTGGAACATTGTGTAACTGGAACTGTCTGTATTGTAACATTGTGGAACAGGGCTTGTCTGTACTGGAAGGTTGTGGAACTGTGTTTGTCCATGCTGGAATATTGTGGAACTGGGCCTGTCTGTATTGGAAAATTGTGGAACTGGACTTGTCCGTACTGGAACATTGTGGAACTGGTCTGTTCTGTATTGGAACATTGTGGAACAGGGCTTGTCTGTATTGGAACATTGTGGAACTGGGCTTGCCTGTATTGGAAAATTGTGGAACTGGGCTTGTATGAGTTGGAACATTGTGGAACTGGGCTTGTCTATATTGGAACATTGTGGAACTGGGCTTTACTGTACTGGAATATTTTGGAACTGGGATTGTCTGTATTGGAACATTGTGGAATTGCACTTGTCTGTACTGGAATACTGTGGATCTTGGTTTGACCGCATGGAATATTGAGGAACTGAGCTTCGACGTGCTGGAACATTGTGTAACTGGGCCTGTCTGTATTCGAACATTGTGGAACAAGGCTCATTCACACTGGCACATTGTGGAATTGTGCTTGTCGTTTTGGAACGTTGCAGAACTGGGCTTATCTTTATTGAAATATTGTGGAACTGGGTTTGTCTGGACTGGATGATTGTGGAAGTGGTCTAGTCTGCATTGGAACATTGTGGAACTGGGCTTGTCCGTCCTGGAACATTGTGGAACTGGGCTTGCCTGTATTGGAACACTGTGGAACTGGGCTTGTCTGTATTAGAACATTGTGGAACTGGGCTTGCCTGTATTGGAACATTGTGGAACTGGGCTTGTCTGTACTGGAATATTTTGGAACTGGGATTGTCTGTATTGGAACATAGTGGAATTGCACTTGTCTGTACTGGAAGATTGTGGAACTGGACTCTCTTTCTTGGAACATTGTGGAACTCGGCTTGACCTTATGGAATATTGTGGAACTGAACTTGTATGTGCTGGAACATTGTGTAACTGGGCCTGTCTGTATTCGAACAATGTGGAACAAGGCTCATTCACACTGGCACATTATGGAATTGTGCTTGGCGTTTTGGAACGTTGTGGAACTGGGCTTATCTTTATTGGAATATTGTGGAACTGGGTTTGTCTGGACTGGATGATTGTGGAAGTGGTCTAGTCTGCATTGGAACATTGTGGAACTGGGCTTGTCTGTCCTGGAACATTGTGGAGCTGGTCTTGCCTGTATTGGAACATTGTGGAACTGGGCTTGCCTGTATTGGAACATTGTGGAACTGGGCTTGTTTGTACTGGGACATTGAGGAAATGGGCTTGTCAATACTGGAAGAATGTGGAACTGGGCTTATCTGTACTGGAACATTGTGGAACTGGGCTTGTCTATATTGGAACATTGTGGAACTGGGCTTGTCCGTACTAGAACATTGTGGAATTGGACTTGTCTGTACTGGAACATTATGGAAATGGACTTGCTTGAGCTGGTAAATTGTGGAACTGGGATTTTCTATACAGGACCATTGTGTAACTGGGCCTATCTGTATTGGAACATTGTGGAAGTGGGCATGTCAGCATTGGAAAGTTGTGGAACTGGGCTTGTCTGTTCTGGAATATTGTGGAACTGGTCGTATCTGAGCTAGAACATTGTGTAATTGGGCCTGTCTGCATTGCTACATTTTGGAACTGGACATGTCCGTACTGGAACATTTTGGAATTGGACTGACCTGTACTGGAAGATAATGTAACTGGGCTTGTCTGAGCTGGTACATTGTGGAACTGGGCTTGTCTGTACAGGAACATTGTGCAACTTGGCATTTCTGTGTTGGAACATTGTGGAACTAGGCTTCTCAATACTGGAATATTTTGGAACTGGGATTGTCTGCACTGGGACATTGTGGAACTGGCCTTGTCCGTACTGGAACATTGTGAAACAGGGCTTGTCTGAGCTGGAACTTTGTGTAACTACTCCTGTCTGTATTGGAATTTGTGGAACTGAGTTTGTATGAGCTGGAACATTGTGTAACTGGAACTGTCTGTATTGGAATTTGTGGAACTGCACTTGTATGAGCTTGTACACTGTGGAATTGGGCTTGTCTGTGCTGGAAGATTGTGGAACTGTGCCTTTCTGTACTGGAAGATTGTAGAACTGTGCTTGTCCATACTGGAACATTGTGTAACTGGGCTTGTCTGAGCTGGAAAATTGTGGAACTGGGCTTGTCTTTATTGGAAAGTTGTGGAACTGGGCTTGTCTGTATTGGAACATCTTTGAACTGGGCTTGTCTGTATTGGAAAACTGTAACTCAGCCTGTCTGTTTGGTACATTGGGGAACTGGGCTTATCCATACTGGAACATTGTGAAACTGGGCTGGTCTGTATTGGAACATTTTTCAACTGGGCCTGTCTGTATTGGAAAATTGTGGAACTGGGCTTGTCCATACTAGAATGTTATGTAACTGGGCTTGTCTGTATTGGAATATTGTGTAACTCAGCTTGTCTGCATTGAAACATTTTTCAAATGGGCTTGTCTTTTGTTGGAATATTATGTAACTGGGGCAGTCTGTATTGGAACATTGTGTAACAGGGCTTGTCTGTATTGGAATATTGTGAAACTGGGCTTGTCCGTACTGGAACATTATGGAAATGGACTTGCCTGAGCTGGTACATTGTGGATCTGGGATTTTCTGTATTGGAACATTGTGGAAGTGGACTTGTCTGCATTGGAAAGTTGTGGAACTGGGCTTGTCTGTACTGGAATATTATGGAACTGGGCTTGCCTGTATTGGAAAATTGTGGAACTGGGCTTGTATGAGTTGGAACATTGTGGAACTGGGCTTGTCTATATTGGAACATTGTGGAACTGGGCTTTTCTGTACTGGAATATTTTGGAACTGGGATTGTCTGTATTGGAACATTGTGGAATTGCACTTGTCTGTACTGGAATACTGTGGAACTAGGCTTGACCGCATGGAATATTGAGGAACTGAGCTTAGACGTGCTGGAACATTGTGTTACTGGGCCTGTCTGTATTCGAACATTGTGGAACAAGGCTCATTCACACTGGCACATTGTGGAATTGTGCTTGTCGTTTTGGAACGTTGCAGAACTGGGCTTATCTTTATTGAAATATTGTGGAACTGGGTTTGTCTGGACTGGATGATTGTGGAAGTGGTCTAGTCTGCATTGGAACATTGTGGAACTGGGCTTGCCTGTATTGGAATATTGTGGAACTGGGTTTGTCTGGACTGGATGATTGTGGAAGTGGTCTCGTCTGCATTGGAACATTGTGGAACTGGGCTTGTCCGTCCTGGAACATTGTGGAACTGGGCTTGCCTGTATTAGAACATTGTGGAACTGGGCTTGTCTGTATTGGAACATTGTGGAACTGGGCTTGCCTGTATTGGAACATTGTGGAACTGGGCTTGTCTGTACTGGAATATTTTGGAACTGGGATTGTCTGTATTGGAACATAGTGGAATTGCACTTGTCTGTACTGGAAGATTGTGGAACTGGACTCTCTTTATTGGAACATTGTGGAACTCGGCTTGACCTTATGGAATATTGTGGAACTGAACTTGTATGTGCTGGAACATTGTGTAACTGGGCCAGTCTGTATTCGAACAATGTGGAACAAGGCTCATTCACACTGGCACATTATGGAATTGTGCTTGTCGTTTTGGAACGTTGTGGAACTGGGCTTATCTTTATTGGAATATTGTGGAACTGGGTTTGTCTGGACTGGATGATTGTGGAAGTGGTCTAGTCGGCATTGGAACATTGTGGAACTGGGCTTGTCCGTCCTGGAACATTGTGGAGCTGGTCTTGCCTGTATTGGAACATTGTGGAACTGGGCTTGTCTGTATTGGAACATTGTGGAACTGGGCTTGCCTGTATTGGAACATTGTGGAACTGGGCTTGTTTGTACTGGGACATTGAGGAAATGGGCTTGTCAATACCGGAAGAATGTGGAACTGGGCTTATCTGTACTGGAACATTGTGGAACTGGGCTTGTCTGTATTGGAACATTTTGGAATTGGACTTGTCTGTACTGGAACATGATGGAAATGGACTTGCTTGAGCTGGTACATTGTGGAACTGGGATTTTCTATACAGGACCATTGTGTAACTGGGCCTATCTGTATTGGAACATTGTGGAAGTGGACTTGTCTGCATTGGAAAGTTGTGGAACTGGGCTTGTCTGTTCTGGAATATTGTGGAATTGGTCGTATCTGAGCTGGAACATTGTGTAATTGGGCCTGTCTGCATTGCTACATTTTGGAACTGGACATGTCTGTACTGGAACATTGTGGAATTGGACTTACCTGTACTGGAAGATTATGGAACTAGGCTTGTCTGAGCTGGTACATTGTGGACCTGCGCTTGTCTGTACTGGAACATTGTGCGACTGGGCATTTCTGTGTTGGAACATTGTGGAACTAGGCTTGTCAGTACTGGAATATTTTAGAACTGGGATTGTCTGCACTGGGACATTGTGGAACTGGCCTTGTCCGTACTGGAACATTGTGAAACACGGCTTGTCTGAGCTGGAACTTTGTGTAACTAATCCTGTCTGTATTGGAATTTGTGGAACTGAGCTTGTATGAGCTGGAACATTGTGTAACTGGAACTGTCTGTATTGTAACATTGTGGAACGGGGCTTGTCTGTACTGGAAGGTTGTGGAACTGTGTTTGTCCATGCTGGAATATTGTGGAACTGGGCCTGTCTGTATTGGAAAATTGTGGAACTGGACTTGTCCATACTGGAACATTGTGGAACTGGTCTGTTCTGTATTGGAACATTGTGGAACTGGGCTTGTCTGTATTGGAACATTGTGGAACTGGGCTTGCCTGTATTGGAAAATTGTGGAACTGGGCTTGTATGAGTTGGAACATTGTGGAACTGGGCTTGTCTATATTGGAACATTGTGGAACTGGGCTTTTCTGTACTGGAATATTTTAGAACTGGGATTGTCTGTGTTGGAACATTGTGGAATTGCACTTGTCTGTACTGGAATACTGTGGAACTTGGTTTGACCGCATGGAATATTGAGGAACTGAGCTTAGACGTGCTGGAACATTGTGTAACTGGGCCTGTCTGTATTCGAACATTGTGGAACAAGGCTCATTCACACTGGCACATTGTGGAATTGTGCTTGTCGTTTTGGAACGTTGCAGAACTGGGCTTATCTTTATTGAAATATTGTGGAACTGGGTTTGTCTGGACTGGATGATTGTGGAAGTGGTCTAGTCTGCATTGGAACATTGTGGAACTGGGCTTGTCCGTCCTGGAACATTGTGGAACTGGGCTTGCCTGTATTGGAACATTGTGGAAATGGGCTTGCCTCTATTGGAATATTGTGGAACTGGGTTTGTCTGGACTGGATGATTGTGGAAGTGGTCTCGTCTGCATTGGAACATTGTGGAACTGGGCTTGTCCGTCCTGGAACATTGTGGAACTGGGCATGTCTGTACTGGAAGGTTGTGGAACTGGGCTTGTCTGTATTGGAACATTGTGGAACTGGGCTTGCCTGTATTGGAACATTGTGGAACTGGGCTTGTCTGTACTGGAATATTTTGGAACTGGGATTGTCTGTATTGGAACATAGTGGAATTGCACTTGTCTGTACTGGAAGATTGTGGAACTGGACTCTCTTTATTGGAACATTGTGGAACTCGGCTTGACCTTATGGAATATTGTGGAACTGAACTTGTATGTGCTGGAACATTGTGTAACTGGGCCAGTCTGTATTCGAACAATGTGGAACAAGGCTCATTCACACTGGCACATTATGGAATTGTGCTTGTCGTTTTGGAACGTTGTGGAACTGGGCTTATCTTTATTGGAATATTGTGGAACTGGGTTTGTCTGGACTGGATGATTGTGGAAGTGGTCTAGTCTGCATTGGAACATTGTGGAACTGGGCTTGTCCGTCCTGGAACATTGTGGAGCTGGTCTTGCCTGTATTGCAACATTGTGGAACTGAGCTTGCCTGTATTGGAACATAGTGGAACTGGGCTTGTTTGTACTGGGACATTGAGGAAATGGGCTTGTCAATACCGGAAGAATGTGGAACTGGGCTTATCTGTACTGGAACATTGTGGAACTGGGCTTGTCTGTATTGGAACATTGTGGAACTGGGCTTGTCCGTACTAGAACATTGTGGAATTGGACTTGTCTGTACTGGAACATTATGGAAATGGACTTGCTTGAGCTGGTACATTGTGGAACTGGGATTTTCTATACAGGACCATTGTGTAACTGGGCCTATCTGTATTGGAACATTGTGGAAGTGGGCTTGTCTGCATTGGAAAGTTGTGGAACTGGGCTTGTCTGTTCTGGAATATTGTGGAACTGGTCGTATCTGAGCTGGAACATTGTGTAATTGGGCCTGTCTGCATTGCTACATTTTGGAACTGGACATGTCCGTACTGGAACATTTTGGAATTGGACTGACCTGTACTGGAAGATTATGTTACTGGGCTTGTCTGAGCTGGTACATTGTGGAACTGGGCTTGTCTGTACAGGAACATTGTGCAACTGGGCATTTCTGTGTTGGAACATTGTGGAACTGGGCATTTCTGTGTTGGAACATTGTGGAACTCGGCTTCTCAATACTGGAATATTTTGGAACTGGGATTGTCTGCACTGGGACATTGTGGAACTGGCCTTTTCCGTACTGGAACATTGTGAAACAGGGCTTGTCTGAGCTGGAACTTTGTGTAACTACTCCTGTCTGTATTGGAATTTGTGGAACTGAGTTTGTATGAGCTGGAACATTGTGTAACTGGAACTGTCTGTATTGGAATTTGTGGAACTGCACTTGTATGAGCTTGTACACTGTGGAATTGGGCTTGTCTGTGCTGGAAGATTGTGGAACTGTGCCTTTCTGTCCTGGAAGATTGTAGAACTGTGCTTGTCCATACTGGAACATTGTGTAACTGGGCTTGTCTGAGCTGGAAAATTGTGGAACTGGGCTTGTCTTTATTGGAAAGTTGTGGAACTGGGCTTGTCTGTTTTGGAACATCTTTGAACTGGACTTGTCTGCATTGGAACATTTTGGAACTGGGCTTGTCTGTATTGGAAAACTGTAACTCAGCCTGTCTGTTTGGTACATTGTGGAACTTGGCTTATCCATACAGGAACATTGTGAAACTGGGCTGGTCTGTATTGGAACATTTTTCAACTGGGCCTGTCTGTATTGGAAAATTGTGGAACTGGGCTTGTGCATACTAGAATGTTATGTAACTGGGCTTGTCTGTATTGGAATATTGTGTAACTCAGCTTGTCTGCATTGAAACATTTTTCAAATGGGCTTGTCTTTTGTTGGAATATTATGTAACTGGGGCAGTCTGTATTGGAACATTGTGTAACAGGGCTTGTCTGTATTGGAATATTGTGAAACTGGGCTTGTCCGTACTGGAACATTATGGAAATGGACTTGCCTGAGCTGGTACATTGTGGATCTGGGGTTTTCTGTATTGGAACATTGTGGAAGTGGACTTGTCTGCATTGGAAAGTTGTGGAACTGGGCTTGTCTGTACTGGAATATTATGGAACTGGTCGTATCTGAGCTGGAACATTGTGTAATTGGGCCTGTCTGCATTGCTACATTTTGGAACTGGACATGTCTGTACTGGAACATTGTGGAATTGGGCTTACCTGTACTGGAAGATTATGGAACTAGGCTTGTCTGAGCTGGTACATTGTGGACCTTGGGCTTGTCTGTACTGGAACATTGTGCAACTGGGCATTTCTGTGTTGGAACATTGTGGAACTAGGCTTGTCAGTACTGGAATATTTTGGAACTGGGATTGTCTACACTGGGACATTGTGGAACTGGCCTTGTCCGTACTGGAACATTGTGAAACACGGCTTGTCTGAGCTGGAACTTTGTGTAACTAATCCTGTCTGTATTGGAATTTGTGGAACTGAGCTTGTATGAGCTGGAACATTGTGTAACTGGAACTGTCTGTATTCTAACATTGTGGAACGGGGCCTGTCTGTATTGGAAAATTGTGGAACTGGTCTGGTCTGTATTGGAACATTGTGGAACTGGGCTTGCCTGTATTGGAACATTGTGGAACTGGGCTTGTCTGTATTGGAACATTGTGGAACTGGGATTGTCTGTATTGGAACATTGTGGAATTCCACTTGTCTGTTCTGGAATACTGTGGAACTGGGTTTGACCGCATGGAATATTGTGGAACTGAGCTTGGACGTGCTGGAACATTGTGTAACTGGGCCTGTCTGTATTCGAACATTGTGGAACAAGGCTCATTCACACTGGCACATTATGGAATTGTGCTTGTCGTTTTGGAACGTTGTGGAACTGGGCTTATCTTTATTGAAATATTGTGGAACTGGGTTTGTCTGAACTGGACGATTGTGGAAGTGGTCTAGTCTGCATTGGAACATTGTGGAACTGGGCTTGTCCGTCCTGGAACATTGTGGTACTGGGCTTGCCTGTATTGGAACATTGTGGAACTGGGCTTGTCTGTATTGGAACATTGTGGAACTGGGCTTGCCTGTATTGGAACATTGTGGAACTGGGCTTGTCTGTATTGGAACATTGTGTTACTGGGCTTGTCTGAGCTGGAACATTATGGAACTGGGCTTGTCTATATTGGAACATTGTGCAACTGGGCTTTTCTGTATTGGACCATTACGGAACTGTGCTTGTCTGTATTGGAACATTGTGCAACTGATCCTGTCTGTATTGGAATTGTGGACCTGCTCTTGTATGAGTTGGAACATTGTGGAACTGGGCTTGTCTATATTGGAACATTGTGGAACTGGGCTTTTCTGTATTGGAACATTACGGAACTGTGCTTGTCTGTACTGGAACATTGTGCAACTGATCCTGACTGTATTGAAATTGTGGAACTGCACTTGTATGAGTTGGAACATTGTGGAACTGGGCTTGTCTATATTGGAACATTGTGGAACTGGGCTTTTCTGTACTGGAATATTTTGGAACTGGGATTGTCTGTATTGGAACATTGTGGAATTCCACTTGTCTGTACTGGAATACTGTGGAACTGGGTTTGACCGCATGGAATATTGTGGAACTGAGCTTGGACGTGCTGGAACATTGTATAACTGGGCCTGTCTGTATTCGAACATTGTGGAACAAGGCTCATTCACACTAGCACATTATGGAATTGTGCTTGTCGTTTTGGAAAGTTGTGGAACTGGGCTTATCTTTATTGAAATATTGTGGAACTGGGTTTGTCTGAACTGGACGATTGTGGAAGTGGTCTAGTCTGCATTGGAACATTGTGGAACTGGGCTTGTCCGTCCTGGAACATTGTGGTACTGGGCTTGCCTGTATTGGAACATTGTGGAACTGGGCATGTCTGTATTGGAATATTGTGGAACTGGGTTTGTCTGGACTGGATGATTGTGGAAGTGGTCTCGTTTGCATTGGAACATTGTGGAACTGGGCTTGTCTGTCCTGGAACGTTGTGGAACTGGGCTTGCCTGTATTAGAACATTGTAGAACTGGGCTTGTCTGTATTGGAACATTGTGGAACTGGGCTTGCCTGTATTGGAACATTGTGGAACTGGGCTTGTCTGTACTGGAATATTTTGGAACTGGGATTGTCTGTATTGGAACATAGTGGAATTGCACTTGTCTGTACTGGAAGATTGTGGAACTGGACTCTCTTTATTGGAACATTGTGGAACTCAGCTTGACCTTATGGAATATTGTGGAACTGAACTTGTATGTGCTGGAACATTGTGTAACTGGGCCTGTCTGTATTCGAACAATGTGGAACAAGGCTCATTCACACTGGCACATTGTGGAATTGTGCTTGTCATTTTGGAACGTTGTGGAACTGGGCTTATCTTTATTGGAAAACTGTAACTCAGCCTGTCTGTATTGGGACATTGTGGAACTGGGCTTATCCATACTGGAACATTGTGAAACTGGGCTGGTCTGTATTGGAACATTTTTCAACTGGGCCTGTCTGTATTGGAAAATTGTGTAACTCAGCTTGTCTGCATTGAAACATTCTTCAAATGGGCTTGTCTTTTGTTGGAATATTATGTAACTGGGGCGGTGTCTATTGGAACATTGTGTAATAGGGCTTGTCTGTATTGGAATATTGTGAAACTGGGCTTGTCCGTTCTGGAACATTATGGAAATGGACTTGCCTGAGCTGGTACATTGTGGATCTGGGATTTTCTGTATTGGAACATTGTGGAAGTGGGCTTGTCTGCATTGGAAATTTGTGGAACTGGGCTTGTCTGTACTGGAATATTATGGAACTGGTCCTATCTGAGCTGGAACATTGTGTAATTGGGCCTGTCTGCATTGCTACATTTTGGAACTGGACATGTCTGTACTGGAACATTGTGGAATTGGACTTACCTGTCCTGGAAGATGATGTAACTGGGCTTGTCTGAGCTGGTACATTGTGGAACTGTGCTTGTCTGTACAGGAACATTGTGCAACTGGGCATTTCTGTGTTGGAACATTGTGGAACTAGGCTTCTCAATACTGGAATATTTTGGAACTGGGATTGTCTGCACTGGGACATTGTGGAACTGGCCTTGTGCGTACTGGAACATTTTGGAACAGGGCTTGTCTGAGCTGGAACATTGTGTAACTGGAACTGTCTGTATTGTAACATTGTGGAACGGGGCTTGTCTGTACTGGAAGGTTGTGGAACTGTGTTTGTCCATACTGGAATATTGTGGAACTGGGCCTGCCTGTATTGGAACATTGTGGAACTGGGCTTGTCTGTATTGGAACATTGTGGAACTGGGCTTGCCTGTATTGGAACATTGTGGAACTGGGCTTGCCTGTATTGGAAAATTGTGGAACTGGGCTTGTATGAGTTGGAACATTGTGGAACTGGGCTTGTCTGTATTGGAACATTGTGGAACTGGGCTTGCCTGTATTGGAACATTGTGGAACTGGGCTTGTCTAAGCTGGAGCATTGTGTAACTGGGTTTGTCTTCATTGGAACATATTGGAATTGGGCCTATCTGTACTGGAACATTGTGGAACTGGGCTTATCTGTACTGGAAGATTGTGGAACTGGGCTTGTCTGAGCTGGAACGTTGTGGAACGGGGCTTGTCTATATTGGAACATTGTGAAACTGGACTTGTCCGTTCAGGAATATTGTGGAACTGATTCTGTCTGTATTGGAATATTGTGTCACTGGGCTTGTCTGAGCTGGAATATTGTGTAACTGGGCTTGTCTGTACCGTAAGATTGTGGAACTGCGCTTGTCCGTAATGGAATATTGTGGAGCTGGGCTTGTCCATACTGGTAGATTGTGGAACTGGGCTTTTCCGTATTGGAACATTGTATTACTGGGCTTGTCTGAGCTGGTTCATTGTGTAGCTATGCCTGTCTGTTTTGGAACATTGTGGAACAGGGCTTATTCACACTGGCACATTGTGGAACGGGGCCTGTCTGTATTGGAACATTGTGTAACTGGCCTTGTCCATACTGGAATGTTGTGGAACTGGGGCTGTCTGTACTGGAAGTTTGTGGAACTGGGCTTGTCTGATCTGGAAGATTGTGGAACTGGGTTGTCTGAGCTGGAACATTGTGTAACTGGGCTTTTCGGTGCTGGAACATTGTGCAAGTGGGCTTGTCTTTATTGAAACATTGTGTAACTGGGCTTGTCTGTACTGTTACTTTGTGTAACTGGGCTTGTCTGTACTGGAAGATTATGGAACTGGGCTTGTCTGTTCAGGAATATTGTGTAAATGATCCTGTCAGTATTGGAACATTGTGTCACTGGGCTTCTCTGAGCTGGAACATTGTGTGCCTGGGTCTGTTTGTTTTGGAGCAATGTGGAACAGGGCTTATTCCCACTGGCACATTGTGTAACTGGGCCTGTCTGTATTGGTACATTGTGGAAAGGGGCTTATCTTTACTGGAATATTGTGAACTGGGTTTGTCTGTACTGGAAGATTGTGGAAGTGGTCTTGTCTGTATTGGAACATTGTGGAACTGGACTTGTCCATCCTGGAACATTGTGGAACTGGGGTTGTGTTTATTGGAACATTGTGTAACTAGGCCTGTCTGTATTGAAAGATTGTGGAACTGGGCTTGATCGTACTGGAATATTGTGGAACTGGGCTTATCTGTGCTGGAACATTGTGTTACTGGGCTTGTGTGAGCTGGTTCATTGTGTGACTGGGCCTGTCTGTTTTGGAGCATTGTGGAACAGGGCTTATTCACACTGGCACATTGTGTAACTGGGCCTGTCTGTATTGGTACATTGTGTTACTGGGTTTGTCTGAGCTGGAATCTTGTTTAACTGGGCCTGTCTAGATTGGAACATTGTTCAACTGGGCTTGTCTGTACTGGAGCATTGCGGAATTGGACTTGTCTGTATTGGAGCATTGTATAACTGGATTTGTCTTCATTGGAACATTTTGGAACTGGGCTTGTCTGAGCTGGAACATTGTTGAACTGCGCATGTCTGTATTGGAACATTGTGTAACTGGGCTTGTCTTTACTGGAAGATTGTGGAACTGGGCTTGTCCGTTCACGAATATTGTGTAACTGATTATGTCTGTATTGGAACATTGTGTCACTGGGCTTGTCTGAGCTGGTTCCTTGTGTGACTGGGCCTGTCTGTTTTAGAGCATTGTGGAACTGGGCTTATTCGTACTGGCACATTGTGTAACTTCGCTTGTCTGTATTGGAACATTGTAATATTGTGGAACTGGATTTGTCTGTACTGGAAGATTGTGGAAGTGGTCTTGTCTGTATTGGAACATTGTGTTCCTGGGCTTGTCTGTATTGGAAGATTATGGAACTGGGCTTGTCCGTTCAGGAATATTGTGTAAATGATCCTGTCTGTATTGGAACATTGTGTCACTGGGCTTCTCTGAGCTGGAACATTGTGTTACTGGGCTTGTGTGAGCTGGTTCATTGTGTGACTGGGCCTGTCTGTTTTGGAGCATTGTGGAACAGGGCTTATTCACACTGGCACATTGTGTAACTGGGCCTGTCTGTATTGGTACATTGTGTTACTGGGTTTGTCTGAGCTGGAATCTTGTGTAACTGGGCCTGTCTATATTGGAACATTGTTCAACTGGGCTTGTCTGTACTGGAGCATTATGGAATTGGACTTGTCTGTATTGGAGCATTGTATAACTGGGTTTGTCTTCATTGGAACATTTTGGAACTGGGCTTGTCTGTCCTGGAGCATTGTGGATCTGCGCATGTCTATGCAGGAACATTGTGTAACTGGATTTGTCTGTATTGGAACATTGTGGAACTGGGCTTATCAGTACTGGAAGATTGTGGAACTGGGCGTTTCTGAGCTGGAGCATTGTGGAACTGCGCATGTCTGTACTGGATAATTGTGTAACTGGGTCTGTCTGTACTGGATAATTGTGAAACTGGGCTTGTCTGAGCTGGAACCTTGTGTAACTGGGCTTATCTGTATTGGTGCATTGTGTAACTGAGCCTGTCTGTATTGGTGCATTGTGTAAATGGGCCTGTCTGTGTTGGAGCATTGTGTAACCAGTCTTGTTTGTTTGCATGAAATGACCCTCCAAAAACAAAATGTAATTTTGTTCTTCGGAATACTTTTGCCTTTTCTATACTATGCAGCTACCTTCCTGAGGTACATTCGAATACATTTTTTAAAAAAAATTATTTGATCTCCAGCGCGTGTACGTCTGAATGAATGGTCTCCTTCAATGTAACAAGTTTGATTTGAATTCTATGAATGGTTTCCAACATCCTTTCTGGAAAAGCTCCACAGGCCTGCCAAGCTTTATGGTGAGAAATCAGAAACTAACCTGAAACGTTTACTCTGATTTCGCTCCACAGATGCTGCCAGACCTGCTGAGCTTTTCCAGCAATCTCTATGTTTGATTCTGAATTCCAGCATCCGCAGTTCTTTTGATTTTTATTCAAAGCTTGAATTTCTGTCGAGGTTACCAATGTTTCAATTATCTCTTCCAGTTTATTTTATGGCTATAAAAACAAATTTAGAGAACGGAGTGAAAGTCAACCAAAATAAAATTAGGTTAGAACCTGGAGTCTGGAATATTCTGTGAACGATTTCATAATACCAGCGCCCTTCCAACTCATCAGATTTGTTCCATTGCCTCTAATGTTAAAGCAGGATCATTTATGCCTTACCTCTCCTGACTTCAGTACCTCAACTAGTCAGAGCAAAGCTGAATGAACTCAGCCAACACAACCTAATCCTTTTGTAAATGTCGACCTCATTAGCTACCTTAAATAGATTAACGGGCAAACCCTAGGGAGCACCTTGCTAATCCAATTGGCCTTTTCCACCTTGCTCGCTGTTGCTCTGCAACATGCACATAAAGCAAGGAGAATGAGATTACCAAAGGAAGTTGACTCTCTGACACATCCACTGACTTCTCCCTCCCTTTTCCTGGAAGAGATTTGTCATCAAAACCAAGGTCGGACAGGGTTATGCGTGGGGTGGGCCAGGGGATTCGCATTCTGAATTTACAGGTTTGCTTCCTTTCTGATAATAATGAACTCTAAGCTTAATAATCAATGCTAGCACATCATGAAACACAGAGGAAGCGGCCAAAAGAACAGGAGGGATTGACTTCTGAATTCATTTTTAAGAAATAAGTAATATCAAATGTTAAAACCAGTTGCAAATAAAATTCACCTAAGGGGTAGCAGGTATTACTGAAAAGAGAGACATGTTGCTGGAACTATTCATTTTGTACAAGGACAAACAGAAGGATGACAAGTTTCAAGTAATAATAGCAATTTATAGAACAAGAGAAAAAGATGCTGATTGGTTGGTAAATCAACTCTGTTTGGCCGAGTTATTGCCCTGGAGAAAGTAACAGTGAACTAGAGACCCCCAAGCTCTGATGTAAATAACAAAGGCACAAGGCTTGGAAAATATTCCTTTTGTCTGCACAAAATGCAAAAAGAAAAGCTTTCGCACTCTGTCTTTCTTCTAAGTAGCATTCAGGTTCTGTGCTATTAAGTGACTGTTATTAAAAGTCAGAATCTAAACTTATCCTCTGGCACGTTAGACACAGTGTAGCTCAGTAAGTTGCCAGGTTTTGTCCTGAACTGGCAGTGGTTTAGGTGATGCTACTGAGGCCAAGACTAACCAGAATTCCTATATCAGATAGTCTCTACTGCAAAATACCTCATTCTGGAGACTGTTCATTTATTATGGCCTTTATTGTGAGGACTGTCAGTAATCAAAGGTTGGGCTCAGCATGAAGAGTTGTATGAGGGAAGGGAGGCAGTCAATGCCCTTCAGTAATTTTACAAGTTTACACTTCTGGTCTAGAGTGTGGGGGGCACTAGGGGCATGTATAGGAAGGTTGGGAGAGGGTCATTTCCCCCTTGCAATTCTCTGACAGAGCATATAAAATGGCCCCTAGTATTCCAAGATGAAAAAATAGAATATCAGAGGAATAGAATAGTCAGAATGATGGAAGAATTCTTAAACCAAAGACTTTTTTTAAATTACTGAGGCAGAGCTGTGTTTTCTGTTAGGGCTTGTTTATGGCTTCTACACATGGTTTTTATTACAGCTTTGTACTGATAACATTTTACTGCACAACACCGAGTCTACAACTGTGCACTGTACCTGAGAGAGCAATAACCTTAGCTATACATTGCTAGAGAATCCCTGTAATCACTATTTCTTCCATACTTAAGATTTATTTTCATGTTTGGTGCGTTGTTTGGTCCTTGTCAGAGTAAAGGATTTGAAGTGTTAGAGAATGCCATCTGACTGCCGTATAATCTCTCCAAACTCAGCCATGGGGTGGGTAACAGATTTGATATTTAACAGTAAATACTAAATCTCCAGATGCTTGAAATCATTGCCTACAATAATGTGAAACTTCTATTTCCAAAACAATTCAGTGAATGTTGTGACAGTAGCTGTGCACACCCTCTGGACATGACATAAACATGGCCCGACTGTTGAGGGATTTAGTGGCTCATCAAAATTAGACTTGGGCATTGTTTCAACAACTGGAGCAAGCAGAGACCCCAGCTGATGCCCGAAGCAATTTGCCTCATTTTAATGGCTCAATTTCGGGCAATTTGTATTGTGAGGAATGACACTTAACTTACCCTGGTGTGGCCGAGGAGATTGAAAGATCAAACAGAAGGTCCTCAAGTTTGCTGTGAGACAGACATTCTCCTCCCAAAACCACAATGGACTCCTTTCTTAAGACAACCATAAAGAGCAAGCTAGGCAAAAGTGAGGACTGCAGATGCTGGAAACGAGAGTTTAGATTAGAATGGTGCTGGAAAAGCACAGCAGGTCAGGCAGCATCCGAGGAGCAGGAAAATCGATGTTTCGGGCAAAAGTCCTTCATCAGGAATGAGCATGCTGATCAGTAAAGCTGAGAGTTAACTACCTCAAAGGCTTTCAAACTTGCCTAACCATCCCTTGTTTAGATGGTTTCATTGTTCAGTGGCAGATCGAGGTGAACCATCCAGATATTTTCTAAACAACCTGTTCTGAGATGTTATGACAAATCTCTGGAGCAGGTGGGACTTGAACTCAGGCCTGTTTGGCTCAGAGCTAGTTACACTCTACAGGGAGAAAGCGGGAGAATGGGGTTGAGAAACTTATTAGCCATGATTGAATTGTGGAGCAGATGCGATGGGCTGAATGGCCTAATTTCTGCTCCTATGTCTTATGACCTTATGGACACTACCACTATCTGACAAATGCCTTGAACTGACCTAGATAAAACCCTGCTGGTTTTACATTTACCTGTGAACACTGCTCATTATTCCAGAATCATCTTGAAGTGCATAAAGCCTTCTTTTCCTACAGGGAACTGTTTTCTTAAACCTCTCTCCAGCTCCTTTAGCATCCCTTCAAGCAATAAGTGCAAGGAGCTCAAGCAGATATTGTTACAACGATTGAGACCATTCAGTTTGTTGTCCCTGGACTGTCTGTCAAACTTCCTGATAAACGGTCATTTTGACTCTTGTTAACCATGGGCAGAGCTTTCCACTCCCAGAGATGGTGCCAGTAATGGCAGGCAGGTGAACATTAATCAGGCGACAGGCAAAGGATCAGTTTGTCACCACTGAGGTAAACTTCAGTGATTATATTCATCCCTGCTCCCCCCCACCCCCCCCCCACCCCCCACCACCTCCTGCCAACATAGCAACTTAGCTATCACATCACCAGGCAACAAAAGAGGCTTTTCATATGCATTTACACCTCATCAAAAAAACAACTTGCAGGAATTAACTTTGCCTTCCCAATTAATTTGTACTCAATCAAGAAACTCAATGCAGCAGAAAGCTAACAGCAAAAAGCAAGATTTCACTTGGGATGTAGCACTGCTTCATGGAGCTCAGGGTAAGTACTTGCTGCTTGCTCCTTACAGGGATATGACTTTGAATGACGGTCACGGTCACTTGTGCTGTCACATCTTCAAGCTTTCTGCCTGTATCCAAGCAGAGAAAGGCAGACAGTCCCTTGGGTCATTGCTGGTCCAACTTGCACATGGCGAATGGGAGGAGAAGGGCAAGCCCTTGCACATGTTGCAAAGGAATGCTTCAGGCTGAAGGGCAGGCTTCAGTGGGCAAACCAAAGGGAAAGCTGATGTCTAACTCAAAAAAAACTATGGGAGTGGCAAACAGGAAGTGACTGAGATGCATGAAACTGCAATAGTAGTGAGGGAGAGGAAGGATAGCTTGGGCAGGGGTAAGCTTCAAAGGCTTTTGCCCGAAACGTTGACTCTCCTGCTCCTCGGATGCTGCTTGACCTGCTGTGCTTTTCCAGCACTACTCTAATCTTGAGTCTGATCTCCAACATCTGTGGTATTCACGTTCACCTAAGCTTCCATCAGTCCAGGGGCTCTTGATCTGTAGTCAGCCTGGGGTTAGGAAGGCTCTGTCCAGGGCTGAGGTATCTGGACTGAGACCAACCCGTGTCCAGGGCTCAGACTGGCCGCCTGGCAAAGTAGAGAGAATGGCCACTGGAATGGGGGCCAGTGAAATAATGTGGTTTGGGAGCCTAATGCTGCCAGTCAGGGAGGGTATGACATTGAAGGGAACAGGAGGAGGCAAGGAATTTCACGGTACAGGTGACTTTGATCGGGGGAGTGGTACACCTCAGCAGGAATAGTGGAACCTGCACTGAGAGGGGCTGTGGGGAGGCAGGTTGGCGAGTTTCAGTGATGAGCTCCAAAATAAGAGGGTGGGGGTGGGTGGAAGGTTATAGGGGCAACGAATGTGGCAATCTGGTGAGGAAGGCACAGAATGAAGGCAATTACATTGGGTGAAAGGAGGTTTGGTATTCGAATAGACTGACAAACAAATGGGATCTCACCATAGTTTCTTCAAAATACATCGTACAATGCTTTTCTGAACTGACAGGGCCCGCACTGAGAGTGGGAGGAGATTTCATTTGGCAGGGTAATGTTATATCTTCTGTGTCGTGGCCACCTGAAGGGATCTCATGTTAATCAGGAGTCCAGTGGATGGGACAATCATATTCAACTGCCTTCAATTGTTCCAGTTTATCAAAGGTGCACAGAATTCCTGTTACGGTGCTGAGGTAGGGGCACTGACTCTGGACCAGGCAGTCTCAGTTCAAGAGTTGAGAGTGTGGTGCTGGAAAAGCAGCATCGGAGGAGCAGGAAAACCAACGTTTCAGGCCGGAGGCCTTCATCAGGAATGAGGCTGGGAGCCTCGGGGGTGGATCCTGATGAATGGCTCTTGCCTGAAACGTCAATTTTCCTGCTCCTCGGATGCTGCCTGACCTGCTGTGCCTTTCCAGCAACACACTCTCAACTCTGATCTCCAGCATCTGCACACCTCACTGTCTCCTAATCTCAGTTCAAGTCCCCGCTCAAAAAGCAATGGCCATGAAAGCTGTCATAGCATTTCCAAACCGATTGTTATCTTTTATCAACATTACACAACTAATTATATACTAGTGACAGTTGTTGGGATCATAGAGCAAAAATGCTTTTCTACCTTGTTGCCACCTCATGATCTCTCTGGTATGCAGGAAACAATGTGACAAGAGAGGCAAATGCAGTCTCAAAGCTGCCCATTTGTGCAGCATAACCGTAACATGGACTGCACATGTTGACGTTCTAGCTTGATGCGATTGCCACGTGTAGGAAAGGATTGCCAAGAGCTATGGGCTCAGAGGGGATTGCTGGCAGTGCCATCCTGCCAAGGTTTCCTGAAGGGAATCTGACGATGGGAAGGAGCACTGACCATGTTCTCAGTTCCCTGGACACTGCATGTCACATAGTTCACATGGATCTGTCCTCTGAATGCAGCCTGCCAGGGAACATGTGAAGACTGGGAAGGAGGGAAATGTGATGAGGTGATGGGTATCCCTTGGCATGATGGGGCAGACTGGTAACACAAAAGTCTAAGAGAAGCATCCGCTTGACATGACTGTCTCCACAGATCTCCTGGCAGCAACATCCTGATGACACAGATCCCCTTGATCATTCTTCTACTCATATTATAGCTCAGGAGAAACCATGGGCATCACCAACTCCTTTGGCAACACTCAGGGCAAGACCTACAGCAGCAACACCAGCATGATCTGGAATTAGCTGTGGACCAGCTACAGAGGCACAACAGTCTCTGGAACAAAACCAACAGCATTGACCCCATAGACAGGGAGGCAGGTTTGACGCAGCTCTCTACAGGTGACAGAGAGGCAGCACTGACAACCTCTCAGAATGTCTCAGGACTTTGTCTCCTATATCTGCTAGCTACTCAAAAAGATTCTTTATCCTCACAGACTAAGAAGGAATCCCACTCTGATTATCTGAAATGTGATAACAGCCCTCAATTTCTAGATCAGTTTCATGGAGCCACTGGAGACCTTTGCTGAATCTCACAGACATTTGTCAGGAATGTGTCTGGGAAATAGCTGATGCTGTCTCTGCTAACGCAAATTGATTTAGTCATTTCTCCTTGATGCAGGGAGTCAGGCAGCAGAGCAGTGAGCCGTTCTGGGGTGACTTCTCTCTCTCTGAGACTTGACCTGCTCCCTCATTCTCAGCCATTTGACCCTCAGCCTCTCCCCATGCCAGAGCACTGACTGAAGTCTTCACCAGGGACCCCTCTACCCACCAAGCACCAGATCAACTGCCAGAGGCATGAGCAAGCTTGGCAGTGCCAATTTTTCCACAATGACTTCCTTCAACAAGACTGCAAGAATAGGTGCCCCCACTCCCCATGGTCCACACAACAACAAATCAATGACATGGCCAGCTGCCAAACATCATGTGGACCAGGCTGGACATCGGCCTGTCTCTACCCCACCAACCCCCCCAACACGCTCCCGCCCCCACCCAGGCCAGCAGCTCTCCATACTACTCTTCCAGCTACAAGACATGATCATCTGCGGGAACCTCTACAGTCCCAGGTACCATCCGAGAGAAAGAGAGTGTGCTAGTGGTGATGGGGTGGTGGGGTCGGGGAGGGAGGGGGGAACCACGAGCACAGCCATGACTGACACCACACCAGACACAGGGACAGGGGGAGGGGTGGTCAGGACACTGCAGCCAGTGACGGGGTGGGGGGAGGGGGAGAATGGGTCAGGGCCCTGCAGCAGCTGAGAGAAGAGGTTTGACTGAGTGGTGGTAGTGGCACAACTGGGTCCTGGAGGCAGCAGCAGCAGCTTAGTCATGGATGAAAGAAGAGCCATATCATCATTAAGTGCTTTGTTAGTTACTCCACTCCCTTAACAAACATCTGAGAAGGGCTCAGAGTCTTCATCCTCAGGGGTGTGATGTTTCTGTTGGGGAAGTGGAGGTGGTGTCCAGTATTGAATCCTATTGTGGTGGCCACTAGGCTGGGTAATGGAGAAAGGAAACATGCACAATCCCTCATGTAACTAAGTCTCTGACTGTCTGCACATTGGAATAAAAGCTGACAGCAGGTTCCACATTGACTCCCTGTGACGTTCCTGCCTAAAGCAGTCATTGCCCTCTCACAGAGAGATTTGCAGCCTGAACCCTGAAGTGAGTGGGAATATCACCAGCTGGCCCCACCCTGCCAGCCCGGGGGGGGGGGGGGGGGGGGGGCTAACTATCCCTGTGAACAGACAAAGAGTTGCATGTGATCTCAATGAATGCATGAGCACTTTGTGAACAGGAATAGCCAGGCCAGGATCTGAGCTCGTCCAGGGTAAGTGTGTACTCAGCAGAGAGTGCAGGAATTGTTAGGCCATTGACAGTGGATGATTACTGTCAGGCATTCAGTGTACGTCATTCTTGTGGTGCTGACACATGCACACAATCACTCTGAGTGAGTGCCTGTGTGCTGGAACAGTTACAGAGAGTGATGCCCTTACGGATGTCAGTTTACAGCAAGTAGATACTGCCATTTTCCCTCGTTGAAATCGTTCATCCTCTTCTTTCACTGGATCCAGGTTGATTTGTGTGGGCCAAGGGTGATCCTAGCAGCCTGGCTTCATGTCAGGGGGTTCCTGCTGTTGTCCCTGGGGAAGTAGACCTCCCCACTCTTTCCAGGATGGCCTGGAGCAGAACCTCAGAAAGACCTCACTAAACCAATGATCAGATCAAACTGAAGGTAGCTGCAAATATATACCTGCAACTGTCCCCATGAATCACTGTGACGATGCTACCCCTTTAACAAGGTTATTTTGTCCTTTTTTTTTCAAGAGGGATCGTAAAGACAGAGGTGTTGATATGGCTACTTTAAACAATGGCAGGGCATTGGCCAGTCCTCCCAGTTCAGGTTTATTTCTACTTTGGTTTGTTTTAGCAGGCAGTCAGAAACTGCTGGTAGTGGAGAAGCTGTTACTGTGAAAAAGGTTCCATGCTTCCATGGACATTTTTTGCCTGACTCTTCTGTCTGCATTCTCTCCTGCCTGAAAGAGCCAGAGTTTGAATTTACCATTTTGCCAGGGAGTGTGTTTTTGGGATGCTGTGGGTATTAGAACAGCTCCTTTCTTAAGTGGTGATTTCGAGTTGGTTGGGTTTCTAAATAGTTAATTATTCTAAATTCTGTAGTGTGTCAATAAATTTTGTTTTACCTAAAGCCAAGTGGTTTGACCAGCTGCATCACTCCTGGAATAACCACTTCATACCTATCTTTATAATAGGAAAAAGCTAGGGTCTGGGTTACCTTCATTAAATACCTAATCTTTAGGTATTTAAGAAATAAAAGAATGACGAGAGTAAGATTAGAGCCAATCAAGGATAATAATGGGAAGTTGTGTATAGAGTCAGAGGAAATAGAGGAAGCACTAAATGAATATTTTTCGACAGTATTCACTCTAGAAATGACAATGTTGTCGAGAAGAATACTGAGATACAAGCTACTAGACTAGGTGGGATTGAGGTTCACAATGAAGAGGTATTAGAAATCCTGCAGAGTGTGAAAATAGATAGGTCCCCTGGGCCAGATGGGATTTATCCTAGGATCCTCTGGGAAGCCGGGGAGGAGATTACCAAGCCTTTGGCATTGATCTTTAAATCGTTATTGTCTACAGGAATAGTGCCAGAAGACTGGAGGATAGCAAATGTGGTTCCCCTGTTCAAGAAGGGGAGTAGAGACAACCCTGGTAATTATAGACCAGTGAGCCTTACTTCAGTTGTTGGTAAAGTGTTGGAAAAGATTATAAGAGATAGGATTTATAATCATCTAGAAAAGAATAATTTGATTAGGGATAGTCAGCACAGTTTTGTGAAGGGTAGGTCATGCCTCACAAACCTTATTGAGTTCTTTGAGAAGGTGACCAAACAGATAGATGAGAGTAAACCGGTTGATGTGGTGTCTATGGATTTCAGTAAGGCTTTCGATAAGGTTCCCCACAGTAGTCTATTGTACAAAATGCAGAGGAATGGGATTGTGGGAGATATAGCAGTTTGGATCAGTAATTGGCTTACTGAAAGAAGACAGAGGGTGGTGGTTGATGGGAAATACTCATCCTGGAGTCCAGTTACTAGTGGTGTACTGCAAATGTCGGTGTTGGGTCCACTGCTGTTCGTCATTTTTATAAACAACCTGGATGACGGCGTTGAGGGGTGGGTTAGTAAATTTGCAGACGACACTAAGGTCGGTGGAGTTGTGGATAGTGACGAAGGATATAGTAGGTTACAGAGAGACAGAGATAAGCTGCAGAGCTGGGCTGAGAGGTGGCAAATGGAGTTTAATGCGGACAAGTGTGAGGTGACTTTGGTTGGAGTAAACGGAATGCAAAGTACTGGGCTAATGGTAAGATTCTTGGTAGTGTAGATGAGCAGAGAGATCTCGGTGTCCATGTACACAGATCCTTGAAAGTTGGCACACAGGTTGACAGGGTTGTTAAGAAGGCATACAGTGTTTTAGCTTTTATTAATAGAGGGATTGAGTTACGGAACCATGAGGTTATGCTACAGCTGTACAAAACTCTATTGCGGCCGCACTTAGAGTATTGTGTACAGTTTTGGTCACCGCATTATAAGAAGGATGTGAAAGCTTTGAAAAGGGTGCAGAGGAGATTTACTAGGATGTTGCCTGGTATGGAGGGAAGGTCTTATGAGGAAAGGCTGAGGGACTTGAAACTGTTTTCGTTAGAGAGAAGAGGTTGAGAGGTGACTTAATAGAGACATATAAGATAATCAGAGGGTTAGATAGGGTGGACAGGGAGAGCCTTTTTCCAAGTATGGTGACGGTGAGCACGAGGGGGCATAGCTTTAAATTGAGGGGTGATAGATGTAGGACAGATGTCAGAGGTAGTTTCTTTACTCAGAGAGTAGGAAGGGTATGGAATGCTTTGCCTGCAACGGTAGTAGATTCGCCAACTTTAAGTACATTTAAGTCGTCATTTGAAAAGCATATGGACGTACATGGAATAGTGTAGGTTAGATGAGTTTCAGATTGGTATGACAGGTCGGTGCAATATTGAGGGCCAAAGGGCCTGTACTGCGTTGTTATGTTCTATGTTCTTAATGTGTTTTGAGGGGCCCTGGCCTGGTCCATAACATCACAAATGTGAACATTACAGCCATCACCCTTCCCCACCTCCCTCCACCCCTCGGATATAATTCAGGTCCAGATACAAGAATGGGATTCCTGGATTTGGCCATGTGTGCAAACATTCAAGCATGTGTTTTAAATCCCAATTTATTGACTATTTGAATATAACTTTCTCAAGCTGCCATGAAGGAATTTTTAAGTTGTGACCATTTGACTGAACCACAGGATTTCTACACCAGTAAAGTCTATAGGAATTTCTGACAGCATCTTTGTCTCAATTCATTTTCTGCTGAATTTTTCATCCCTCCCCTATGTTACCTCTGGAGTAGAACATGCCAAGGGATTCTGGACACCATACCAAGTTTAGCCCTCTATAAACCTGATATCATCTAAAACTCTGCTGTATGTGTCCAAACTTGCACCAAGTCCTGTTCACCCATCGATCCTGTGTTCGCTGACCAAAACTGGATGCTAGTTAAGTAATAACTCAAATTTAAAATACTCATTCTCTTTTTCAAAACTCTGACTTCAGCCCTCCCAAAACTCTGTAATCTCCTCTCGCCCCATCACCCTCTGAGACATCTACACTCTATGATTATATTCACTCCACCAATGTTGCTTGTGTCATCAAGTCTCTGCCTCCCTTTACATTCTTTAAAACTTTACCAAGGTTTTGGTCATGGGTGCCCTTGTAAATCTCCATGTGATTTTGTGTAATTATTTAGCTGCTGTGAACTGCCTTGGGATTTCTATTGCATGTAAAGGAGCTGTACAAATCCAAGGTGAGATGTAAGATCATTTAACAGTGTAGGCCGTGAGGAAACTGACCACCATCCATAAAGGGCAAGCCATATGTAACGGGAAAATGGATCATTACAGGAGGAGTGGGGAAATGGGGATGGGCCATGAGTAAGATGATGACACATGTATCAATTATACTTGGGCCGTGGGTAAAGGAAATCTGAGCAAACTGATGGCATGCCCCTGTAATTATTTTGTTTTGAAACCTACAGCCAATATTGCAATATAAATCTTGGGCGGGAAAGGAAATGAACAAAATTCAAAATGAAGACACTGAATAATACTGAACAAGCCTGCTATATGACAGCTTTTGCTGCCTCTGTACTAACCAGTGCAAACTTTCAACTCCATTCTCTGGCGTATCTTCTCTCTCACGAACCATCCCAACTCAGGAAAACAAAAGATTGACTTCAATAAGTATATAGTTGCATTTAGAATTCTGACACCTTGGCGGAAGCAGGTCTTTAAAATGCATACATCCTTCAAACAAAACAGTGTGGATCCTCTAAGGAAAAGAGGAGTCCTTAAAGAGAGAGATTCCCTGTTTATATGAGCGACTGATCAACAGCTTATGCATTGGTTTACATCTCAGGGGACAGACTGCAAATAAAGGGAAAACAGGAAATTGCTGCTCAAGCATGAAAAATCAGCAGACCGGTGGCACAGCGGTTAGCACTGCTGCCTCACAGCGCCAGAGACCAGGGTTCAAATCCCGCCTCAGGCGACTGACTGTGTGGAGTTTGCACGTTCTCCCCGTGTCTGCGTGGGTTTCCTCCGGGTGCTCCAGTTTCCTCCCACAGTCCAAAGATGTGCGGGTCAGGTGAATTGGCCATGCTAAATTGCCTGTAGTGTTAGGTAAGGGGTAAATATAGGGGTATGGGTGGGTTGCGCTTCAGCGGGTCGGTGTGGACTTGTTGGGCCGAAGGGCCTGTTTCCACATTGTAAGTAATCTAATTGAGGACCAGCCCAGTGAATGGAAATCTTGCACTCTCCTGTCTCTTTTGAAAAGGTGTTCACAGACTTTGGCGAACAATAAAAGCTGAAAGCTCATGATACCTCTGTGGTAAGAAAACAGGAAACAACTGAGGTCAAACAGGAAATAGCAATTAGTTGAGACTAAAGGCTGGCTTTTCATGGAATGGATAATGTGGGGCAGGGCAGGAATCACACAAGAGCAGAATCTAAACTCAGCAGGATTATTAAAATTTAGTGCTGAGTTCAAGTGGATTACATTTTAGCTGTTCCAAATTGAGTTACAAATTGATTGGATAGATGTAAGCCCACTCAAAGGGTCAATAAAGTCTGTTGATGAGTAAATGTGATGATCTGATGTTTTAACAATCTCCTCCTCTCTGCATCTGAGAAAACATTTACGCTGTCAGTGTAAGTTGAAAATTGGGGTGTTGGACGAAAACTTCCGCACTGTTATCAGACATTTGAAAAGGTATGATTTGCCTGGATAGCACACAAAACAATACTTTTCACTGTATCTCAGTACGTGTGACAATAATCAAATCAAATAAAACAGAAATTGCTTGAGAAACTCTGCAGGTGTGACAGCATCTTTGGAGAGAAAGCAACATCAATGTTTCCAGTCCAATGATGACTGCATGGAATACTTTGATATGGTATCTGGTATAAATTAAAAACAAAATATGTGTGTGCAGTATTATTAAAATTATTGGCTGACATTTCCCAAGGACTATCAATATGCCATTATGAATGCATGGCTAAGTTTCAAAGGTTACAATAATTTCTGCAGAGGATTCTGAGTTCACAGTCTGAAAGTTTGAAGATGTTATTAGAGGGTTTGTTGCCTATGGTTTGAATAGAAATTAGTTTTTCACTTAAAAAGAAAATTAACACTTGAAGAGATTTAAAAGTTTTAAATGAGTTTAATTTGGAGTTGATTTCATGACCAAATGCGTATAAGTGAGAGTTGGTACAGATGGTTAGTATGTTTTTTTCCCATTTCCTGACACTAAACAACAATGAATACTGGGTGAGCGGTGAAGGAAAAGGCATAAGGGTTTGAGGGGCCTTGGATGGTATAAAGGGGCATGTAGGTGGAAGGGAAGCATGAGATGGCATGGAGGAGCCATGGGGTCAAGTGGGGGCATGGATTTGCATGGAGGGGGCACATGATGGATGAAGTGAGGTGATGTGAGATCTAAAACATCGGGGACAAAATCAGCCTCTGGCCATGAAGGATCTGCTTCATGGTTGGCATTACTGAGTTGATACCTCTTCCACTTTCTCCGAGTAAAGATCGAGTAAAATGAAGATCCTTAAACAGTGTTTCAAATGCCAAGTCAGGAAACTTTCTAAACCAAGCTTCTCATTAGTGAAAATCCTTTTCTAATTTAAGTGGTAAAAGACTGCAGAGTATTGCAGCAGGTGGAGATTTAGGGTTTTGAGATGTTTCGATATGTGAATAGGAAATGATTAACACTATGATAATATATGGCAGCAGGTATATAGAGCGACAGAGATTTAGACAATGCAGTTTAAAGAAGCTTAGATTGGAGTGACAATAAAGTAGAACGTTTGAGACAGAGAACCTGACATGAACCTGACCTGAAGCTGATTTGAATAATTTGTTTGATAATGATCTTTTATCCAATTCAAGATGATAACCGGCTAGATAAAGGCATTCTCTCCATGCTGATAAATGGCAAGGACAAACAGACCATTGGAGATAAGGTGATGGGAAATGGATTCCCATTGGACTTGGCATGCCAACATTTTGACAGATAACAGGGGAGAAATTGCACATGATGAATCTCCAGAAGAGTGAGAATTTAAGATTGTAGTCATAGACACACATAATTCAGTGACAGGCAATGCAAGAGGAATTGACAAGGTGTTGTGTAATCTACTAACTGACCAACCAAATTGTTAACAATAATTTTGCCAACAGAAAAGGTCAGACTTTTAAAAGCCTGGTCTAATGCCTGAGTATCTATTCAACTGACCCCCAAATTACCTCACACACACTCAGCTTCACCTCCCCAGGACACCAATATCCCCATAGCCCGACCTGGTGACTCTCTCTCTGGCAACTGACACACAGCCTTCCACTATCACCAGACCTGACATCTCAACACACCACTCCCCCCAACCCCCCCCCCCCCCCCCATCCACTTTCCCAAGGTCTAACATCCCCCTTCCACTAGAACTGGCCACCACCTCAGGGCCTGACGTGCCCTGTACTCCTTTCCCTTCAGACATGATACTAATCACCCCCTTCCCCTGCCAGACTTGACCCCTGCCCTCACTGACTACCATCTCCCCAATATCCCTAAGGCCTATGTCATGGCACCAGTTTCCCAACATGACCTTGGGGCTGGACAGCACCCCCATGCTGCAGCTAGACCTGACAGCCCCTCTACCCCATCTAGGACCCAACAATACACCCTGCTGCCCCTCCCCACTCCCAGGGAATAAGACCCCTGCCCTCAATGGACCTAGAATCTTCCACCTATCCTGACTTACCACATCACTTAATGGGCCCCTTGCCATCTTAGCACCCTACTGACCTGGCACTTTACCCTCTCTCTACTGGGTTCTCTACCTGCCTGGTATCCTGCTGACTTGGCACCCTACCATACCCACTTAGCAGCCGACACTCTCAAAGCCCTAACCTCATGCTTCCCTTCTGTATGTACTCTTTCACTGGAGCTGTCAAAGTGACTACCTGAGATGGTGGATCTTTGAATTGCAGAATACAGTAATGACGGCTTCCCCCCCAACCTCTCCCCCCGCCACCCCCCCCCCCCCCCGCCCATCCCAACTGTTCTGCACTACAAGGGTCCTGTCAGAATGGAGGAATGGCACAACTTCTTTGAAAGAGCCCTGCCTGGTACCTCCTGACAGAGGTGGGTAAATCTTTGCTTTTCATCAAAGGGAGGAATGGAGTTGCTGGCTGTGTGTGATTGCTGCTTTCTGGAAAATCAGGCCCTTTCCTTCCAGTGATCTGATATAATACAAGTAAGAGAGACACTGGGAGTAGAAATGCCATTAGCAGTGCAGTACGAGTGGAAATTGAGTATCTAAAGGAGATGTTCACAGAGATGGGAATGGGAGTGCAATGCAGCACAGCACAATGAAGCTTGGCCTGACATGGACTATTCAACATTTCCACAAATGGCCACATTTCTTGCCAGCCATTTCAAGGCCTTTCTTGTCATTGGAGGTGCAGAGCTGAATGTCGCCACCCTCCCACCATTCCCAGTCCCCTGTGCCCACTGAGGAGACATTTCCTTCAGCAACAAGGGATTGGCTGAACTGCTAGTAGCAGAAGGAGCTGGTAATGGTGCTCAAGTGTCTGGAGTGAGTAGGAAGCACAGACATTTAGTAGTTTGGGAGGTCGAGGTGGGTGATGCTGCTTGCGATAGTGAGAGTGTTAGGCTATGTGCCTGAGTGAGACTGTCAGTGTAAGGGTGAGTAGTGGTGACCCTGTGAAGGTGGGGTAGTAGAGGGAAGATGAATTGAATTGAATTAGCTTTATTGTCACATGTGCTCAAATGAGTACAGTGAAAAATTTACAATCACCACAATATAGTGCCATCTGAGGTACAAAGGTACCTAGGTACAGATACTTAAGATCAAATCCTTAGGAGACAAAAAAAGATAGTGATGCTCACCCTTGCACAGTGTAGATGATCATAACCTTCCTGTTTCACGATGGTGCGTTCCTTTAAATCTGCAACACAACTCTGAGCTGAGCTGCTATCTGGGACTGTGTCTGGTGCCAAGGCCTTCTTTACCAGTCCAGTGGCAAGAGGGCAGCCCTCATCTCCATCACCCCTCCAGGGATGCCACATCCCTTTCTGCAACATCTTATTCCAATATTGACGGAGCAGCAGGCGATGAAGGACAGTCCCTGTCTTGCAGCTTTTCAAGTGATACACCAATATCACAAATGGTGCAAAGTCCTGGACACAGTGAGCACCGAACATGGCCTCTGCTGTTGCTGATTCTACAGGCAGGGTGCCATACAGCCCCAGTGCATAATTACTGAGCTGAGCAGTGGAAAATTGCATGAGCAAAGTTACCATGGGACATTTTGGGAAAGCCTCCATGAAACTCCTCAAAAAATAACACTTAGACTAAAACATGGGAAAAATTTAAAGTGTTAATATTTGATTGAAGTCAAATTCAGATTCTGTATGGATCAGTAATAGCATGCTTACATCTCAAACAATTGCAGCAGAACATGAGCAGCCCAGATCTCTCACTCAGATTGTGTATGTAGTTCGGAATGTGGATAATGATGCATATAGAGCAACTTGTGTGCAGTGTTTATGGATTTTGTCATTTTTTGTGTGCGTGTTTATTGAGGAATATTAGCATAGAAATTAATCAAATCCCTTTGACATTGATTAATTCCCTTGACTGAACGTCAACATGCCACCTTCCAAATCAGGCTTGCTGATAATGGTGAAGGGTAGAATTTATTAGGGAAATATTGGTATATCCCCAGATACCCACACTTCATGCAGTAGATGAACCAGAGATGACTGGGAAATGCGGTTGCAACAATCCCCTCTACCATCTTCCACTCTATCCCATATCCTTCTCCCCACACACACAACCAGAATTTAACAAGCCTCAAATAAGAGAAACTGAGGTTGCACGTAAGTTTCTGACAATCCCAACTGGGAATTTGACTTGCTGTCCTCTTCCCACAATACAGAAAAGTGAATTATCCATTGGAAGACTTCTACGCTGGAAAATCAGTATGGGAGCAGCAGTCATAAGCAAATATTAATTTAAAAATGTGCTTAACAACCAAATACTCCCACCAACCAATAAATACACTCCTCAAGCAACAAAAAAAAACCCAGCAAATAGGTGGGAAGGAAAAATAACAGATTTATATTGTACATTTATGTATCTGCAAAAAGGCACAAGACATGTCAGTGAATGGATCACTTTTGAAGCACAGTCATTCGTATTTAGACAATTTCTGAATAACAAGATAACACAGAGGCAGATGAGTTCATTGACCAAATAATCTGTTTTCTGTTTTGGGGTGGTGTTTGTCATTTTGTAAATGATTATGAGATGTTACTGATGTTAAATTTTGCAGCATGTGCCTATTTAAAATTTAATGAACTGCAAATGGGTGGCACAGTGGTTAGCGCTGCTGCCTCACAGCACCAGGGGCCTGGGTTCAATTCCTGCCTTGGACAACTGCCTGTGTAGAGTTTGCACATTCTCCCAGTGTTTGCGTTGGTCTCCTCTGGGTGCTCCGGTTTCCTCCCACAGTCCAAAGATGTGCAAGTTAGGTGAATTGGCCATCCTAAATTACCCATTTTGTGACGGGTGAAGGGGTAGATGTAGGGAATGGGTTTGGGTGGGTTGTTGTTCGGAGGGTCGGTGTGGACTTGTTGGGCCAAAGGGCCACAGTGAAAATAATCTAAATTATGGTGACTCATTCCATGTGAAAGCATTTCTGACTTTGTTTTGGGGCAGATATATCTAAACCTTTCACTCTTTTCCTCTTTAAAAGTATGTAGAGAGCACACCTCTAATGTTTGGGTAAAGTCACTATCGTCCTACCTGACCACAGGGCTACTATCTCATTCAAGAGAAATGGCTGAGGGGTGGTTTAATCCAAGGGTCACCGTGCCTCAGGTGACGGAAGATGCTGAAAGCCCTTCAGCCAGTGTAAGAAGTGAACCCATGCTATTGTCATTATTCCTATGTTACGAACCAGCTGGTCAGCCAACTGAGCTAACCAACAAGTTTCCAACCTTGCAATGCTCATCTTGATTTCTCATTTGGAGACCAGGAAGGTTAAGGTCAATGCTTAGAGAGAGAGAGCACAAGAGCGACCGTGTGACTACCTTGGAGAAACTGATAACAGAATTAATTTTTCTAAAAATTAGTTTTGATGCTACACTGGTTCTCTCTCACATGGTGAAATGAACAGGGAGGCCATGAATAGCACAAACTCGTAGTTAGAAAAAGATGACGGAAACCTTTTGAAGCTGAGTTAAGTATTATCTTGCAGGTAGCAGAAACTAAACACAAGTATGTTAAAATGAATTTGTGTTCATGTAGCAAGGAGTAGAAACATGACATCATCATTCCAGGACAGAAAAATATTAATGATCATCGTGATGATTAGCTGCTGCGTTTGATGGTGAAGAAAATATTCCACCTCAGTCTTGTGTTTCCTGGCCAAAGGAACCTGTTGCAGTCAGGAAAGCAACACTGGGCAGATGGGTGGTTACGGGCTAAGGAGACATTCTCTATTCAAAGGAGGATGATCTGGTTGGCAGAGGTACCTCCTGAGAGCTGTCAATGTTTGACTAGACTGTGTGGGCCTTCTAAAGTTTTGACTACTAATGGGTTTTAATGCACTGGCAGTTTTAAGTGCTAATTATTTTATTTTTTTTGGAAAGGAGAGAGAATTTGCATCTGAAGAACCTCTTAAAGTCCCAAACCACTTCAAAAACAATGAAGTATGTTTGAAGTGTGATCACCTTTGTACCACAAGCAGAAGCTCCACAAACTGAGTGAAAGTAAAGGATGGTGATCAGAGAATAAATATAAAGCACAGAAGGCAGCCTATGACCCACTGTATCCAGCCCTTTTCCATTGCTCTGCAAATCCTTCTTATTGTCTGAGTGCTACAGTTTGACTCATACATGAGGAAAACTCTCTGCCCTTCAACTAGTGACATGGGATCTTTAATATGTAACTGAAGGGAGAGGGGACCTCAGTGAAACCTTTCATCAAAAGGGCAGCATTTCCAACAATACAGAAACCCACGCTACCCTCAATTATGTGCTCAAGCCTCTGGGACGGAGGTTTCCACTCAGAGATGATAGTGCTACCTACTGAGCCAAGACTGGCTGCACCATGAAAAATAAATGTCACTTGATGACACTAATAGTGAATTCCTCCAAGGGTTTCATAATGATTTGATCATCTGAGTAGCAATTGGCAGTATTACATTTTTCAGACCTTTAGTACTAGCTTTACAATCAACACTGCTCTGCAATGTTTCATAGTGCAGTGTATCTTTATCTATGCTGTTATACTCTGTATAGCTTTACTCTGTATGTAATCCATGTTGTTCCCACCAGAAGAGTTTAATGGAACAGGGTAAAGATTGCTTCCCTCCCTGTCTATCAAACCGGTTGTGAAACTGCCCTGAGAAAGTGTTTGATGCTGATGTTGATACCTAAACTGGGAGTTTCTTCCATTTCCTGATTTAATCTTCTCACTATTGCTGTGAATAAGTGTTATGAAGATGTGGGTGTACTTTAAGAGAGTTAAAAGCAGCAGAACTACCAGACACAGCACCAAGTGTTCTCAATAAGGTAACAATATAATGCTTGGTCGAACAACTCGATTAGCTGTTTGCCTGGAAATGCCAAAACAGGTTTGAATTAGGTCAATCAGTTTAAATTATTCCCTGAAAAAAATACCAATTTCAAATCAAGTTTGAATCGAGTATATTGACAATCTTAAAATGACACCACCTAATGCTCTGGGGTTAAGACCAGGGAAAAATTGAACATTTTGGAGGAGAACTGCCAAGCCCCAGTGGGTAACAGACTCTTTGAAAAAAAAGGTCTCTTAAAAGTACCTTTTCGATCAATAGCCTGTGATGCAGAAATTCCTAAGAAGAAGAAAAGAAGACACAGGAAGATCCAAATAGAAGAACCAAAAGCTGCCTGGTTTTGAGATAAGAAGTTTTGTTTTGTAAATCTTAATTGGGAGTTTTATTGGACTAGTATTATAGAAGGGAAGGTAAAACATAAGTTAGAGTAAGGACTTCTACATGGTTGTTAGTTAATTATTCTCGGTTATACTTTAAGAAATAAAGTTATTAAATTTTACTTTAAATAGTTCTTGGCCATCGAATGTTTACAGATTACTGCACAGGATAAATATTTTCTGTATTGCTGGTTTTAAATTAAGCAGGAGGGTTTACCCCATGTTGTAACAATAAGTAAAGTAATTATTTGTTTATTTTTTAAAAGTAAGCAGAATTTTAGTCAATGTCACAATGAATATGGGTAAAATTTAACAGCAGTGTAGAATTCCCATTGAAATGCAATGCCTTTGAGAGGTTTGCAGGTACACTGTTCGATCAAACATAACCGTTTGTGCCAAAGTATTCTGATTTAAGCTGTCATTAACTGCAATGGCAATCCCTAGGTGTCCAGTGCACCTGTCTCACGTAACAATTGGAGATATAAAATGAGGAAAGACTATTTCGAAACAAATGTAAATCTTTTATGCCCGACCAATTAGCTGAATTGAAAACTCAAGGGGACTCCTTTAAAAGATAACTGCAGACCGCCTGCTTTCCTATGTAATTAATGGCCCATTAACGATGGATATTGAACTTTTGGATCTCTGAGAAAGTGATTCCAACAACAGCTGCTTAATTATGGAGAGCAAGTGGGGTTCTCCTTGTTTTTGTGATATGAATAATCTCACCCCCAGAATTTTCCATGGTAATGGACCCTTCCTACTAAAGAACTGCATGCTAAATTCTCAGTGTAAGCAATTGTAACAACACTACCTCAAATCCTATTTACCACGGGACATCTTGAAATGTTACTTGGAATATGTGCATGGCCGTCAGGAGGCACCATATAGACTGAAGACACCAACACACAGATTGTTTTAACCTTGTGCTTCCACATCATGAGACAAGAATTTAAGAAATAAAATGACCATCAAAACCTAACCATATTCAATCATGTTCTAACTATAGTTATTATTTGTTATATTGGTGAATATCTGTTGTATTCTGTTTCTGTGGAATTATACATCTTTGAAATAAATTTGATTGCTAATTTTAGCCTGAGCAGGAGTCTGGCAATGTGCTGTTTTCTGCATTTCATAACAGACAGCATTAGATGTTAGATATCCTGTGCAAATTCCAGCAAATATATTTTGATAAATTGTGAATGCGACCTAATATATGTCTTCAGGCCTGAGAGAGGAACATTAATGCTGCACAGAAATGTAATAGACTGTATAGTCCCTGGAGCCTGTACACCATTCAACAGGCTGAACGCAATGTTGGATTCAACTGAATACTTTTGGTAAACATAAATCTACCATCCTCAGTTTTAAAAGTAACAATTAGTTAATGTACAGTACTTGCATGAATTGCTGTTTGCAGAAGGAAGTTCCAAACTTCTCACACACTTTCCATGTAGAAGCATTGTTTAATTGGCCTCTGAACTGTCTGGTTCTCAATTTTCACAATGTTCCCAATCCTAGACTTCTAAACCAGCATACAACAAGACGTCTACACCAGCATACAATAACATGCATGGCCATACTAATTTGAAAATGTCCAATCTCATCTGATCTTGGGAACTGAACAATTCAGGTCTGGTATGAACTATGATGGGACAGTGCCTGGGAATATCTGGTGCAGTGGCAGTGTGTCTACCTCTGGACCAGGAGGATCAGGTTTAAATCCCATTAGCTCCTGAGGTGTGTGGTAATATATCTGATTAAGTTGGTTAACAATGTCTGCAATTGCATTCATGATGTGTACAGCAGAGAAACAGGCCTTTCAGCCCATCACTTGTTGCCAGTGATTATGCTCCATTCAAGCTTGGTCATATTGAACTGAATTAGCTTTATTGTCAGGAGAAAATTACTGCAGATTTTGTAATCTGTACTGACAACAGCAAATGCTGCGATTCAGGCAGCATCTTTGAGATAGGGCAATCTAATGTTTTGAGTCTAGATGACTCTTCACCAGAACTGAAGCGAAGTTATCTAGCATCAAAACGTTGGCTTGCTCACTGTCCATGGATGCTGTCTGACCCACTGTTATCTCCAGCATGTGTTGTTTGCAGTAGCTTTATTGTCCCGTGTACTCATATGAGTACAGTTAAAAGGTTACAAGTCACCACTTATGGCACCATCTTAGATACCAAGGAACCTAGATACAAATTTGTGAGTACAAATTCTTAGGAAAGGGAAATTTAAATAATAAAAAAATAAAATGTTCAGCATTGCAGACCTTCAAAAATACAAAGTCATAATGATAGATTGAAAAAATAAAGAAATTAAAAAGCTCAGAATAACAGTTTTTCCATGATAATATAAAAGTTAAAAAATTTAAGAAGAAAGAAAATTTAAGACAAAGGCCCTGTTTTATCTCTTCCTTTTGTACATCTATCAGCATAATCTTCTATTCCCTTGTCCGCCATCTGAATTAGAATCCCTCCAGCATGGAAACAGGCCACTTGGCCCAACAAGTCTACATCAACCGTCCACCCAAACCCATTCCCCTACCCCTATAACTCCACATTTCCCCTGACGAATGCACCTACCCTACATACCCCTGAACACTATGGGCAATTTAACATGGCCAATTCACCTAACCTGCACATCATCTTTGGACCATGGCAGAAAACCAGAGCACCCGGAGGAAGCCCATGCGGACACAGGGAGAATGTGCAAACTCCACACAGACAGTAGCCTGATGCTGGAATTGAAACTGGGTCCCTGGTGCTGTGAGGCAGCAGTACTAACCATTGAGCTGTCCCACAAAGTCATCTACTTATCTGCTTTCCCTGTAAAAGCAGTTATGTTAGGCACTTCAACCACTCCCGCAGCGAGTTCCATGTTCTATCTCTCTTTAAATAATGGTGTCATTTCTGAATTCCTTATTGGATTTCTTGGTCACTGTTTTATACTGATGGCCTCTAGTGATATTCTTCCTACAAATGGAAACATTCCCTCTTGTAGCCACTTCATCAAAACCTTTCATTGTTTAAAATCCTCTATTAGGTATCCATCATCCTTTTCTTTTCCCCAAGAAAAGACTGTTCATCCTTGACCGATTTATTTACCAGTTCATTTCTGGGAAATGTTCCCAGTACCCAATCCACTGGGGTGTGGGAATCAATAGAGAATATTAGAGATGAATACCAAAGTTCACAAAATACCTGGGGAGACATTTCGCAGTAGTAAAGAGAATGGTTTGTCAATTGAAGTTTATGTAAGCGAGAAAATAATGAAGTCTCAATCAGGGTTACTGTGCAAGTATGCAAATGAACAGAGCGTATTAAATAGGATTAGAGAGTTACAGGCTGATTAGATTCCCTACAGCATGGAAACAGACCCGTCGGCCCAACAAATCCACACCAACCCTCCGAAGAGTAGGTCACCCTGACCCATTCCCCATATTTACTTCTGACTAATGCACCTAACACTATGGGAATTGAGCATGTCCAATTCACATCTTTGGACAGTGGGAGGAAACCCACGCAGACAATGTGCAAACTTCACACAGACAGTCACCCGAGGCTGGAATCAAACCCAGGTCCCTGGCGCTGTGAGGCAGCAGTGCTAACCACTGAGCCACCGTGCTGCCCCATAAGTTGTTGAATGGAAATTTGAAATAGTGGTGATAACAGAGACCATGCTCAAGGAAGAGCAGGACTGGGTGCGAAATATTCCTGGGTTCAAGGTTTTCAGAAAAGCTAGAAAAAGAAAGAAAGCAAGAAGAATGGCAGTATAGGTTAAGGACAACATTGCAGTGCTGGAGAAAGAAGATACCCCACTGGGTTCATGGACAGAATCAAGGTAGCTGGAGGTGAGGAATAACAACAGTGAAATTACATTGCACAGTCTACAGACCATCAACCAGTAGGGGAACGGATGTAGAAGAACAAACCTGCAGGGAAATTAGAGAAATGCCAACATTATCAAGTAGTCATAATGGGAGTTTTTAATTACAGAAACATGGAAGTGTATACAGATAGTATATGGGGCAATGAGGGACAAGTGTGCATAAAGAGAATTTCCTACAGTATTATGTTTTCAGTCCAACAGGAAGGAATTCACTGTTGTTTCTGGTTCTTTGAAATGAAGTGCTGGGTCCACAGCTTTTCGGCATTTATGTAAATGTGACCATCGGAGGTTTGGTGAGTAAGTTTGCAGATGACACCAAAATTGGAGGTGTAGTGGACAGCAAAGAAGGTTACCTCAGAGTGCAACAGGATCTTGATCAGACGGGTGACGAATGGAGTTTAATTTTGATAAACACAAGGTTCTGTATTTTGTAGATTAGATTCCCTTCAGCGTGGAAACAGGTCACTTGGCCCAACAAGTTCACGCCAACCCTCCGAAGATTAACTCATCCAGACCCATTTCCCTCTGAATGACACACCTAACACTACAGGTAATTTAGCACAGCCAATTCACCGAACCTGCACATCTTTGGACTGTGGGAGGAAATCCACACAGACACAGGGAGAACATACCAACTCCACATAGACAGTCACCTGAGGCTGGAATCAATCCCAGGTCCCTGGTGCTGCAAGACAGCAATGCTAACCACTGAGCCACCATGTCAACTGCTTTGATCAGTCTATACTGTACACTTAATGGTAAGATCCTGGGGAGTGTTGCTGGACAAAGAGACCTTAGAATGAAGATATATAGTTCCTTGAGAGTAGGGTAACAGGGTAGTGAAGAGGATGTTTGGTATGCTTGCCTTTATTGGTCAGTGCATTGAGTATAGGTGTTTTAGGAGGTTATGCTGAGGCTGTACAGTGGTTAAGTCACTTTTGGAATACTGCCTTCAATTCTGGTCTCCCTGTTCTTGGATGTTGTGAAATTTGAAAGGGTTCAGAAAAGATTTACAAGGATGTTGCCAGGGTTGGAGGGTTTGAACTATAAGGAGAGGGTGAGTAGATGGTCGCTATTTTCCCTGGAGCATCAGAGGTTGAGGGGTGACCTTGCAGAGTCTTATGAAATCATGAGGGGCATGGATAGGGTAATAGACAAGATCTTTTCCCTGTGGTGGGGGAGTCCAAACTGAGAGGGCAAAGTTTTAAGATGAGAGGGGAGGATTTAATAGGGACCTAAGGGGCAATTTTGTCACGCAAAGAGTGGTGCGTATATGAAATGAATTGCCAGAGGAAGTGGTGGAGGCTGGTACAATTACAACATATAAAAGGCATCTGGAAGGGTATATGAATAGGAAGCGTTTAGAGGGATATGGGTCAAATACTGACTAAAGGGACTAGATTAATTTAGGATAGCTGGTCGGCATGGATGAGTTGGACTGAAGCATCTGTTTGTATGCTGTACAGCTCTATGACTCTAATTCAATCAAGTGTCAGTGCGGGATCATTTCAGTGTCAGTGATTATTGTATTGTTAGGTTTAGAATAATAGTGGAGAACGATATTCGCTGATCCAGAGTCAGAAAAATTAATTAGTGTAGAGCTGAACTTAATAGAACAAGATTGTTCTATGGAGCTGGGCAAGGTAGGTTGGTGGAAAAACTGTGCTGAATTATGGGCTGTTTTCAAAAACGAGATATTTCAGATATTCCTTCACAAGGGAAACATTGGAAAAACAAATCTAAAGCTCCCTCCATGACAAACTGGATAGGAATGACGATAAAGAATAAAAGGGTCAGGTAAAAATTACAGATGAGAACCAAGGGAAGTACAGGAGGATCAGAGCCGGGCTGAGAAAACATATTAGAGAAACAAAGAGGAAGCTTGAGAAAAAAAACAGGAAGCAAATACAAAGCCTTATTTTTTTCCTGATGTATATTAATTATCCAGATTTTGGGATAATTTCCAAGTTTGCAAATGATATAAAGCGAGTAAGTTTTTGTGAGCTGCATATTGATGGATATACAGGCTCTCCTGGTTATTGAAGGCCTGAGCTGCCCTATGTGAGGCTTGATGAACAAATCATGTAGTCGGTGAGACTTGACACTTGGGGAAATTCACTGAAGTGGCAGACATTTTGCTTCTCAGTTTGACTGTCCACATTAGTATGATAATGTAAATACTGACTGGCTCTCCCCAAGACAGCATCCATCACTACCTTGATGCAGTGACATGTAGCTGATTGAGATGTCTCCAGTGGACCAGGGTCACAAAAACCACTGGAATTCAATGAGCACCAATGCAATCATCTTCACGTCCATCATGGCACATGGATTGGTCATGGCCTCTCAGGAGAGATGCAATCTTTGGAGACACTGAAATCTGCAGGTAGTCATCATTCATCTGTCAGTCACGGCCATGGGAGTCCTTTTGTTCTGTGATAGCACCTGCCTCTCTGTGGCTTTCTGCTGCTTCCCCATCATGAGTCTGCCTTGCAGATGACCAAGAGGTTGTTGCTGTCACAAACCATGTCCCCACTCCATCCCACTATACTGGAATGAGCAATGCTCCATCACTGAATCATTTCCAATATGAACAGGATGCCCTCCCAACCCACCCTCCCCTAAGCCTCTTTCTAGCGAGCTGCCTACTGGGAACCCAATCAATGGATGTTTTACTCTAAAACAATGGCTGACCAACTCCACAATATTATAAATGTGAAAAGCCTTACTGCTGAGGTATCAACTTCAGCAATAACATCACTCTGTTCCACCCTTTGAAAGCTGTGAGCATCCAGCAGTTTGTGAGTATAGTGATGGTAACGAGGTCAGCCAGAACATGAATTCCTTGATTGAGGCTGTTAATCTGGTCCAATCCAAGGAGGAGGACACACCCTATCGACATCAATGGAATTGAGGTAGAGATGGTGAAGAATGTGAAGTTCCCAGGAGTGATGATCCCAAACAATCTGTCGTGGAGACCACCCCCCCCGCCCCCCCCAGCCCCCGCCCCCCAATCCCACCATGTTGATGTGATGGTCAGGAAGGCACAACAATTTCTCTTTGTCCTCAGGAGGCTAAGGAAATTCGGCATGTCCTTAAGGACCCTCACCAACTTTTACAGATGCACCATAGAAAGCAATCTATCTGGATGCATCACGGCCTGGTATGGCAACTGCTCTGCTCAGGAGTGTAAGAAACACAGAGAACTGTGAACACAGCCCAGACCATCACGCCAGCCAGCCTCCCATCCACAAACTCTATTTACACTTCTCATTGCGTGGGGAAGGCAGCCAATATCATTCAAAGACCCCTCCACCCCCATGTTTTATCTCTTCCAACATCTTCCATCAGCAGAAGATACAAAAGCTGAAACACATTTCCTAATAGGTTCAAGAACAGCTTCTTCTTCACTGTTATTAGACTGCTGAGGACCTTTCAAATTTCAAATCTAATGTCGATCTTGCTTTTGCAGCTATAACTTTGTATACCTCACTCTGTTCAATTACCCGATGATTTCTATGTCCTTGCATGTTATGATATGCTTGTATTGCATGCAAAACAAAACTTTTCACTGTACTTGGTTACATGTGACAATAACAATAAATCAAATCCGATAATAATCATCAGGAAATTGAGAAACAAATTTGTAAGGAGATCAAAGTTATCTATGAGAATAATAGGGTGGCTATGATAGAGGATTTTAACTTTCTAGACATAGACATGGGGGTGCCATGGTGTTAAGGGTTTATATGGAGAGGAATTCGTTAAATGTGTACAAGAAAATTTTCTGATTCAATATGTGGATGTACCTACTAGAGAAGGTGCAAAACCTGATCTACTCTTGGGATATAAGTCAGGGCAGGTAACTGAGGTGTCAGTGGGGGAGAACTTTAGGGCCAGTGACTGTACTTTTGTTAGCTTTAAAATAGTTTTGGAAAAGGATAGGCCAGATGTAAAAGTTGAAATTCTAATTTGGAGGAAGGCAAATTTTGATGGTATTAGGCAAGAACTTTCAAAAGCTGATAGGGGGTAGATGTTCACAGGTAAAGGGTTAGCTGGAAAATGGGAAGCCTTCAGGAATGTGATAATGAGAGTCCAGAGACAGTATATTCCTGTTAGGGTGAAAGGAAAGGCTGGTAGGTAGAGGGAATGATGAATGACTAAAGAAATTGAGGTATTGGTTAAGAAAAAGAAGGAAACATATATCAGGTATAGACAGAGTGGCTCAAGTCAATCCTTAGAAGAGTATAAAGGCAGGAGGAGTATACTTAAGAGGAAATCATGAGGGCAAAAAGGGGACATGAGATAGCTTTGGCAAATAGAGTTAAGGAGAATCTAAAGGGTTTTTACAAATACATAAAGGACAAAAGGGTAACTAGGGAGAGAACAGTTATTCTAAAAGACCAGCAAGACAGCCTTTGTGTGGAGCTGCGGACGGTGTGGGAGATACTAAACGAGTATTTTGCATCAGTGTTTTCTGTGGAAAAGGTCATGGAAGATATGGAATGTGGGAAAATAGATGGTGACATCTTGAAAAATGTCTATATTACAGAGGAGGAAATGCTGGATAAATCTCCAGGACCTGATCAGGTGTACCTTAGAACTCTGTGGAAAGCTAGGGAAGTGATTGCTGGGCCACTTGCTGAGATATTTGTAACAATGATAGTGACAGGTGAGGTGCCGGAAGACTGGAGGTTGGCTAACGTGGTGCCATTATTTAAGAAAGGTGGTAAGGACAAGCCAGGGAACTATAGACCGCTGAGCCTGATGTCAGTGGGGGTCAAGTTGTTGGAGGGAATCCTGAGGGACAGGATATCCATTTATTTGGAAAAGCAATGACTGATTAGGGGTAGTCAACATGGCTTTGTGCGTGGGAAATTATGTCTCACAACCCTGACTGGGTTTTTTGAAGAAGTAACAAAGAGGATTGATGAGGGCAGAGCGGTAGATGTGATCTATATGGACTTCAACAAGGCGTTTGACAAGGATCCCCATGGGAGACTGATTAGCAAGGTTAGATCAAAATAAAAGCAAATTACTGCAGATGCTGGAATCTGAAACCAAAAGAGAAAATGCTGGAAAATCTCAGCAGGTCTGGCAGCATCTGTAAGGAGAGAAAAGAGCTGACGTTTCAAGTCGAACTGACCCTTACAAAGAGTCAGTTAGACTCGAAACATCAGTTCTTTTCTCTCCTTACAATGCTGTCAGACCTGCTGAGATTTTCCAGCATTTTCTCTTTCGGGAGCAAGGTTAGATCTCATGAAATACAGGGTAAAGTTCATAAGTTTGCAGATGACATCAAAATTACAGGTGTAGTGGACAGCGAAGAAGGTTACCTCAGAGTACAATGGGATCTTGATCAGATGGGCCAATGGGCTGAGAAGTGGCAGATGGAGTTTAATTTAGATAAATGTGAGGTGTTGCATTTTGGGAAAGCAAATCTTAGCAGGACGTATGCACTTAATCCCAGGGAGTGTTGCTGAACAAAGTGACCTTGGAATGCAGGTTCGTACCTCCTTGAAAGTCGAGTCATAGATAGATAGGATAGTGAAGAAGGCATTTTGTATGCTTTCATTTATTGGTCAGAGTACTGAGTACAGGGATTGTGAGGTAACATTGTGGCTACTTTTGGAATATTGCATGCAATTCTGGTCTCCTTCCTATCGGAAAGATATTGTGAAATTTGAAAGGGTTCAGAATAGATTTAAAAGGATGTTGCCAGGGTTGGAAGATTTGAGCTATAGGGAGAGGTTGCATAGGCTGGGGCTGTTTTTGCCTGGAGCATCGGAGGCTGAGGGGTGACCTTATAGACGTTTACAAAATTGAGCAGCATGGATAGGATAAATAGACAAAGTCTTTTTCCTGGGGTCGGTGAGTCCAGAACTAGAGGGCATAGGTTTAGGGTGAGAGGGGAAAGATATAAAAGAGACCTAAGGGGCAACATTTTCATGCAGAGGGCAGTACGTGTTTGGCATGAACTGCCAGAGGAGGTGGTGGACTATGGTACAATTGCAACATTTAAAAGGCATCTGGATGGGTAAATGAATAGGAAGGGTTCAGAGGGATATGGGCCAGGTGCTGTTAGGTGGGACTAGATTTGGGTTGGGATATCTGGTTGGCATGGACAAGTTGGACCAAAGGGTCTATTTCTGTTCTGTACACCTAACTTTAAATGATGTCAACTAGGAGGCCCTGGCTGACAGATCAAAACAGGAGTGTCAGACATCCTGAAATTCTGAGCGCTAGCTCTGAGGGAGTTAGTTCAATATCAAGGACTTCCATGTGTAATTAAGAGCTGACTTGGCGATGGAATAGTGGTCTTTGTAAAGTTATTTCAGTGAGCTTCTTGTGCAATTCAGAGAGTACAGTGAAATGGAGGTCCATTGTCTCTATAACAAACTATGATTCTCTATGATTATATGGCTTGCTGAGTTTGCAAACACATGGGATGTTCCTGTGCAGCTTCCGGTCAGCTGTTCCAGGAAAGTGGGCTCTGTGTGGTAAGGAAAAAAGTGAGGACTGCAGATGCTGGAGATCAGAGCTGAAAATGTGTTGCTGGAAAAGCGCAGCAGGTCAGGCAGCATCCAAGGAGCAGGAGAATCGACGTTTCAGGCATGAGCCCTTCTTCAGGAATGAGGAAAGTGTGCCAAGCAGGCTAAGATAAAAGGTAGGGAGGAGGGACTTGGGGGAGGGGTGTTGGAAATGCGATAGGTGAAAGGAGGTTAAGTTGAGGGTGATAGGCCGGAGTGGGGGTTGGGGGCAGAGAGGTCAGGAAGAAGATTGCAGGTTAGAAAGATGGTGCTGAGTTCGAGGGTTGGGACTGAGACAAGGTGGGGGGAGCGGAAATGAGGAAACTAGAGAAGTCTGAGTTCACACTTGTGGTTGGAGGGTTCCTAGACGGAAGATGAGGCACTCTTCCTCCAGCCGTCATGTTGCTATGGTCTGGCGATGGAGGAGGCCAAGGACCTGCATGCCCTTGGCGGAGTGGGAGGGGGAGTTGAAATGTTGAGCCATGGGGTGGTTGGGTTGGTTGGTCCGGGTGTCCCAGAGGTGTTCTCTGAAACGTTCTGCAAGTAGGCAGCCTGTCTCCCCAATATAGAGGAGGCCACATCGGGTGCAGTGGATGCAGTAAATGATGTGTGTGGAGGTGCAGGTGAATTTGTGGCAGATATGGAAGGATCCCTTGGGGCCTTGGAGGGAAGCAAGGGGGGGAAGAGGGAAGTAGACTACACCTCCTCCCATCCTGCCCTCTGTAAAAACGCCATCCCATATTCCCAATTCCTTTGTCTCCGCCGCATCTGCTCCCAGGAGGACCAGTTCCAATACCGTACAACCCAGATGGCCTCCTTCTTCAAAGACCGCAATTTTCCCCCAGACGTGATCGACGATGCCCTCCACCGCATCTCCTCCACTTCCCGCTCCTCCGCCCTGGAGCCCCGCCCCTCTAATCGCCACCAGGACAGAACCCCACTGGTCCTCACCTACCACCCCACCAACCTCCATATACATCGTATCATCCGTCATCATTTCCGCCACCTCCAAACGGACCCCACCACCAGGGATATATTTCCCTCCCCTCCCCTATCAGTGTTCCGAAAAGACCACTCCCTCTGTGACTCCCTCATCAGGTCCACACCCCCCACCAAACCAACCTCCACTCCCAGCACCTTCCCCTGCAACCGCAAGAAATGCAAAACTTGCACCCACACCTCCCCCTTTACTTCCCTCCAAGGCCCCAAGGGATCCTTCCATATCCACCACAAATTCACCTGCACCTCCACGCACATCATTTACTGCATCCGCTGCACCCGATGTGGCCTCCTTTATATTAGGGAGACAGGCCGCCTACTTGTGGAACGTTTCAGAGAACACCTCTGGGACACCCGGACCAACCAACCCAACCACCCCGTGGCTCAACACTTCAACTCCCCCTGCCACTCCACCAAGGACATGCAGTTCCTTGGACTCCTCCATTGCCAGACCATAGCAACACGATGGTTGGAGGAAGAATGCCTCACCTTCCGCCTAGGAACCCTCCAACCACAAGGGATGAACTCAGACTTCTCCAGTTTCCTCATTTCCCCTCCCCCCACATTGTCTCAGTCCCAACCCTCGAACTCAGCGCCACTTTCCTAACCTGCAATCTTCTTCCTGACCTCTCTGCCCCCAACCCCCACTCCGGCCTATCACCCTCACCTTAACCTCCTTTCACCTATCGCATTTCCAACACCCCTCCCCCAAGTCCCTCCTCCCTACCTTTTATCTTAGCCCGCTTGGCACACTTTCCTCATTCCTGAAGAAGGGCTCATGCCTGAAACGTTGATTCTCCTGCTCCTTGGATGCTGCCTGACCTGCTGCGCTTTTCCAGCAACACATTTTCAGCTATGTGTGGTAAGGGGTCAGGCTGACCTGATGCTAGACATCTCATACAATTTTACTGCATAATGCTCCATCTCATTGACACTCCAATGATGATCAATACAAACTACTGACATTTCATAGCTAAGGCCACTGTGACATCTAAATAACAACAACTGTTAATTTGAACAGAAGATGAGTCAGACTCTCATGAAAAAATGTAAAAATGTGAATATCCTCCACATCTGTTTGGATTACTTACAGTGTGGAGACAGGCCCTTCGGCCCAACAAGTCCACACCGACCTGCCGAAGCGCAACCCACCCAGACCCATTCCCCTACGTTTACCCCTTCAGCTAACACTATGGGCAATTTAGCATGGCCAATTCACCTAACCTGTACTTTTTTGAATTGTGGGAGGAAACCGGAGCACCCGGAGGAAACCCACGCAGACACGGGGAGAACATGCAAACTCCACATATACAGGAATTGAACCAGGTCTCTGGTGCTGTGAGGCAGCAGTACTAACCACTGAGCCACCATGCCGCCCACATTTTTACATTTTAAACAAAAACCAACCACCATTTACTAACAAACTATAATGATCAGAAAACAATTACATATTTGTTTTGTCTGTAACCTTTTCATATGTTCAACCTGTTCATTCTTATATTCATATGTCAAAGTTCATGAGTATCAACGTCACATGGACAATGACTGTGTTCATCAGCCCTTGTTAGTTTGTACAGAAATGCAATTAGCCACATCTGAATTTTAAATTTGCCAGTTCTCCTTTGGTGATGCATTAGAGAAATATACCTCCATTTCCCACAAGGCACAGGGCAGGATGAAATCACAGATCCAAGCAGGAATGTTGAGGTTGCATTCTCTAATGGGAGCACGTATCAATGTTCTGCAGTAACTGGGAAAGGGTTCAATGATTCCCCACAGCTTCACCTTCTTTGTAATTAATTTACCCCAGATATATTATTCACACAGATACTAACAGGTCTATCAATCAGAGGGTGGAAGGCCTATTGTGATTGTTAAAGTAACATTACTTTTCTTTGAAGGTGACAATTTGAAAAGAGATAATGAATGTGGAAAAATCTGCTATGGTGAGGATTTCTTATTTCAAAGTCCCCTTGATTATGACTTTGGACAGAATGATGTATTCTCAGCTCGTTCAGTTGTTGTAGAAGGCCAGAGAACAAGCTTTTATAGACAGTGAGAGCAAAGTCCTCAAGTCTGTGTTGAACTGTATGATTTTACTTGAGGCTAAGACAGGTGGTCTTATATTAGCCTCTGAGCCATTGAATTGGGGGCAAAAGAAAAAAAGAATTCCTGAGTTCCTGCCCACAGAGATGTCAGAGTTCAGCAGTGGGGTATTTCAATGTAACATTGTTAAGCATCACTCTTGGCTTAAATAGCATTTAGAGAATAGACATTGAGGTAAGGTAGCAGTACCTGTGGAATCTGCATTGCACCAAGACTGACTGCTGTCAGCATATGCCAAAAGGATAGAAGAGCAAGAGGAGGTTTCATCAGATTGATTCAAACTGCATCCGTTGGAGAAGGGAAATTGAGAGAAAGCTGTGAGGAATGCTCCTGCGTTTATAACATTGCTCTTGAATTGAATCCAATAGATATTCAGGGTGGACATCTGCCACAGAGATTCCGTCCCTGCTCAGTAATGGGTTTTCCAGCATCTGCAATATGATTTCCCCTTGCTGCACAGAAGTGGTTTCTGCTTGTTGCCTCGCCAGCAGCAATTGGCTCTCCCAGGGATCTGGAGATTTCTATCTCCCATTCTCCTACCAGCTGATCATTCTGCTGTGATGGAAATGTTCTACCTCTGCACATGATATACAATGAATGGGTTGCTCTGCTTGGCTTTACTCAACACCTTCATTCTGTGAGGTGCACTTTGCACAGAATGAAGTATGGTTTAGTCCTGGTACTGTCCTGCTGTCATGTTATCATTGTCACTCTCCTGCCCCACACTCAATCATTTACTCCTTAAAAAAAATCTTGCTCTCTAAATAATCCTGTATCATATCTAACATTTGCGTAATTTGTATTCGTTCATTCGTTATTCATATATTCACTTAGTGTCACTAAAGCTCTTCTCTCTTGCTCTCCCTCACTCCTTTTCCCATTTCTCATGTCTTCTTCCCCTTCAGCTTTCTTCCCAGCACTGCTGGTTCTCTTTGAATCTCCAGCTTCGATGATATTAAACTGGCATTGTGGTATGGCTTTGACTAATATGGCATTTCTGTCTTTACCTTACAGATTGTACCTGTCAAAACAAAATCTAGAAATCATCTAAAAGAACACTGAGAACATGGAATGTCTCCTTGGGTTTATGAGCACAGATTTCAATTATAATTCCTTGGCTTTCAAGCACATTGCCCAAAGGCTGTACAATTGCTTTAATCAATAAAAATGCTTAATTACTCTAATCTAAAATTGTAGTGCTTGATTCCAAACATGCTTGATAGTTCTTCAGACAGCTTTCATGTGGGTCCTGAGGACAACATCTGAACCACCTGTTCTTAGAACATAAAAGGATTGAACCTGTACAAGATCAGTCAGGGTAGGCACATACAGAACAAAGCTGCTTCTGTGTTGTTTCAACAAAGTGTTGTAACCTCAACTGTGGAAAAGGCCAGTATTACAAAAAAAAATCAACGTTTGCATAACTACCGTTTGTGACATTTTGACATGAGATGAACAGTTTCAAGCTAATTTATATTAAAGTATTGACAATGTGCAAGGTGGATCCATATCTACAAGAGGCTAAAACTGGGGTGGCACAGTGGCTGAGTAGTTAGCACTGCTGCCTCACAGCACTAGGGACCCAGGTTTGATTCCAGCCTTGGGTGACTGTCTGTATGGCGTTTGTACATTCTCCCTGTGTTTGTGTGGGTGTGCTCAGGTTTCCTCCCACAGTCCAAAGGTGTGCAGGTTAGGTGAATTGGCCGTGCTAAATTGCCTGTAGTGTTAGGTGCATTCGTCAGAGGGAAGTGGGTCTGGGTAGGTTACTCTTTGGAGGGTTGGTGTGGACTGGTTGGGCTGGAGGGCCTGTTTCCACACTGTAGGGAATCTAATCCAAACCCATTTTATATTGGGATGTTGCATATGAGGAAGAAAGAAAAGATTTCTCCCATCAAGTCTGAACTGCATTGTGGCTTAGAGATAAAGCAAAAACATTTGCTTCTGATTGACTCACTTACGCAGCCCCAGCTCCAGTTTGTTACTGTACAATGGACTGACCTCTTATTTTCGGTCATTTTACAATGATTCCCTTTTCATTCCAAAACATCATTGAAACATTGGAAAGATTCTGAGCTTTGGACTCTCATTACTTTGTGGATTTTGAGCTCAGTTTTAGAAAACAGTATCAATAAACTCTGAGGAAGTTTTGCTTGTGCCAGTGTTCCGTAGAGTTACTGAAGTGTGCTGTGTTGCTATCTCTGTCATGTTGTACACAGTGTTCAATATCTTGCTGCATTTCACTCTGATTTCAATTTGAACTGCTCAGTGCAGTTTAGTTTGGGTCAAATTGGTATTGGATTCAAATAAGAAATTAAAGGATAATTGCAATTTTTCCAGCTAGTGGAAAAAGGGCTGGATGAAACATTTAAAATAAATTCCGTCATTCCCCCCCACACCCCCGGACCGCAGTATTTTCAACAAGTTTTAGGCCATTTAGCCACTAAAATCTGTTCCACCTTCATTCAATGGCTGATTTGAGACTGAACTCTGTATACTCACTTTAATGCCATAATCAATCGGTTTCTTTGGTCAATCACAATCAATCAATCCTATATTCAAAATCAATAATGATTGACTGCTGTATGTGGAAACAAATTTCAAAATTCTTTCACTCTTTGTGCTGAGAAGAGGTTCTTACTTTCCCATCTGAAAGAGCCCTCAATTTTAAACCTTGTTGTATAGTCCCACACAGCCAAGCGAGCAGAAGTGGCTAATAAAAACAGGACCTGTGAAAAAATTCAGCAGGTCTGGAAGGAGCAGTGAATCGAGAAACTGAATTCATGTCTTGGGTTGGTTACTTGTCATCAGATTGGGAAGGCCTACAGATGTAATTGGTTTTAAGCAGTGATAGAGAAACAGGGAAGATAATGGCAGTGGTGGGATGAGTGGTGGTTTTATGTGATTCAGGTTGGCATTTATCAAAAATGTCATGTGCAGCAATGAGCCGCAGGCACAGGAACGCAGCATCACAGCCAGCTGATGTCACTGTGATTGTCACCTATGTGCCAGTGACCTTTTTACCAGGCACCTTAGGATCTGGATGAGGAAGGGGATCTCGACGAGGGAGAGCAGGAGGAGGGAGAGTGGGGATGGGGACCAGGTATGGGAGAAGCCCCAGACCCTGGACTGGAGACAGCTGAGGAGCTTCTGTAAGCTCCAGACCCAGTTCCCCAGGACCCTCTTCCCCAGCCTGGTGACATCAGAGGTACATGGTGACACAGCTACTTCCTGTGACCTGTTGTGGAAAAATGACATCACGGGTTGCCTTCTCACGTGCAAAGCAACCATTTTAACATTATAAAGAATCACTGCAGTGACTGGGTGGAAAATAGAAAAGGTTAACTAACACAAAACTGGAAAAGGTTGAAAACACACAGCATCGTGGAGAAAGAAACAGAGTTGATCTTTAGGCCAATGAGCTTTTAGCACAACTAAACTAGCAATGCATACTCCAAGGACCTACACACTTGGTGGATTGGTGATTTTTTTCATATTTTCTTCCAACTTAAAAAACTCCAATCACTGTTTATACTGTAGTTCTCTCTACACTTGGAGAAACTGAATAAAGCTTGTGACCAAGCTTGTGTAACATCGCCTTTAAGTCAGCAATCATGACCCTCAAGACTCTAGTTTCTTGTCATTTTACTTCTCCTCTCCAGTCTGAGATGGACCATTCTGCCCTTGTTTCCCTGGAGTTTCCCATTAAAGCCGAATGCAAATTTCAGGAACTGAAACTCAGTGTTGAAATTAAGGATACAAAACATCTCTCCTAAGTTCTATCCTAATACAAACCTTCTCTGTTTTGTCCCAATCTGTTCCTATACCTTCTGTACTTGGTTAAATATGTTACATTCCTAACTTTGCCCAGTTCTGATGATCCATTACTAACATTAACTGTCTTTCTCTCCACAGATTCTCTCGGGCCTGCTGCATATTTCCAGCTTTCTCAGTGTTTATTTTAATTTTCCAGCACCTGCAGGATTTTATTTTTATATAATCTCAGGTACATCTTTAGAGTCTTGAAACCTTTGATCAAAAGAATCATAGACAATCTAAACTCCAGGGAATGCAAACCTGATTTCTGTAACAAAAGCAGAAATTGTTGCAAAAGCTCAACAGACAATGGAGAGAAATCAAATCAAAGTTATATTCTAGATCATTTATATGAACATATGAATTAAGACTATTCAAGCCTTTTCCACCATTCAATAATATTGTGGCTGATCTGTTTGTGTTTGGAATTCCATATTCTGTCTATCCCTGCCCAAAAAGAATCAATCACCATTTTAAAAGCATTCCGTGATCTTGCCTTCACTACCTTCTGAGGTAGAGAGCTCCAAAGTCACATTACTCTCCTAGAGAAAAAAAATCCCTTCATCTTTCTCTTAAAAGAGAGACTCGTAATTTTTAAAAAAATATCCTCTAGTTCTGGACTTATCCTCAACTGGAAACACCTTTTCAATGTCCACCTTCTCAAGACAATTCCAGAACACCTAAAGCTTCAATTAAATGATACTTCACTTTTCTAAACTCCAGTCCAGTCTCTCCAATCTTTCTACATAAGTCAATCCATTCAGTCCAGTATCAATCAAGTAAATCTCATCTGGACCATCTCCAGCTCATTTACATATTTCCTCAAATAAGGAAACAAGTTGACACAGTTTTCAAAAATGAAGTCTCGCTGGTGTCCTATAAACCAGAAGCATTATATCCTTACTTTTATTCTCAATTCCTCTTGTACTAAAGGACTGTATTTCATGAACCTTCTTAATAACCTGCTCTTCCTGGATACTAACCTTTTGTGACTCATACTAGGAAATCTAATTCTGTCTACATCTCAGAATTCTGTGGCCAGTCACTGTTTAACTAATACTCTACATTTTTATTCTTCCTGCCAAAGAGAACATCTTCACATTTTTAACATTATATTCCACCTACCAGATCTTTGACACTCACTTAACCTTTCTGCATCAGTCTTCATCCTGATATTGTTACTAAGTAGGTTCCTGCCCATCTTTGTGTAATCCACAGATTTAGCCACCAGACTTTGATCCTCTCATCTGAGTCAATTATATCAATTGGAAAATGTTGAAGGCCCAGCACAGATTCTTGAGGGACCCCTGACATATTGTAAATGATCCACTTGTGCATTGCTGTTGTTTCCTGCCAGTTGATCTTCTATCCAAATTAGTAGGTTGCCTCCTGTACAATGAGCTCCCATTTTGCAAAATAACCTTTTATATGGCACCTTATCAAGTGCGTTCTGGAAATCCAAGTCAATTAGAAATCAGTCATCAGGCTCCCTTTATCCATAGCACATGTCACATCTTCGACAGATTCCAGTATATTGGTGAAACCTGATTTCCCATTCCAAACCACGCTGGCTTCAGTTTGTCCAAGAACCCAGGAATGATCCTTCATAAAGAAGCTGTCTGACCCCTTTTTAGCATTTTCTGTTTTTATTTCAGATTCCAGTATCGCAAGTACTTTGCTTTCGTTTTAGTTTTTAATAATCTTGCCTTTATATTTAATCCATGCAGTTGAGGTGGCAGCTCAGTAAATCTACTTTACGCTCAACCCACAGTTTCTTCAAAGATGGGGTTCCAAGAATTGCTCAGCCTTCCAGGACTATAACTGGTTGAAGAGTAAGAATGACCACCTTGTATTCTAATCTTCTAGACTTTCCAATTGTCCTTTTTGATTATTTTTCTCTACCTAGCTACGGCTTATCTACATACTTGAACTCACAAATCTCTGTGGGATTCCACTGTTTCTCACTTTTTTATTGTTTCAAAATAATGCTCCTTTTTTTAGGTCCATTTGAATGACCTCACATTTTCCTGCTCAGAATTCAATTTGACGCATGTATTAATATCTCTGTAAACTTATGTATTTAACATCACTGCTTACAATGCCATTCATCATTGTGATGTTGGTCAACTGGGATGAGTGGCTTTCTACCCATATTTAAACTGATAATAAATATGGTGAATAGCTGAAGACTTAACACTGATCCTCTGGGAGAAAGTGGGAGCTGGAGATCAGAGTCGACAGTGTGGTGCTGGAAAAGCACAGCAGGTCAGGCAGCATCCGAGGAGCACATGACTAGTTACATTCTGTCACTTTGAGTATTACCTGTTATCCTCTAACTGGTCGTTGATGGAAATGTTGATATGAGCTATGGCAGGAGCTCATCTTCATGACTCCACCTTGTTTCAGAAGCTCCTAAGCAGATGCCAGCCTGAAAGTAAGATGTCAGGAAAGATTCTGGGTGCTTGGAATTCACTGCCTGATTTGGTGGTGGAGGCAGAGACCTTAAATTCTTTTTAAACAGTACCTGGATCTGCACCTTATGTGCTGTAAGCTGCAGAGCTATGGGCTATATCCAGGAAAATTGGATTGGAAAGGGCATCTGATGGTCTTCAGGTCAAGATGGGTCAAATGGATCCCTTCTGTGCTGGGTTTCTATGGTTCTATGGTAGGTGATGCTGCACTATCAGCAAGGGACAACTTCATTTGTGGCAGTCTTTATCTTTCTAGAATGAACTTGTTCAACCCTCCACTGTGGACATTTAAGAACATCAGTGCGTATAATCTACAAGGTGCACTGCAGAAGTTTACCAAGGAACCTTAGACAGCAGCTTCCAAACCCACAACCATGAACATCTAGAAGGGCAAGAGTAGTAGATACATGAGAACAATGCCATCTGCAAGTTCCTCTCCAAGTCACACACCATCCTGACTTGAAAATAGATCTCCGTTTTCTCACTGTTGTTCTGTTAAAATCCTCCAGCTCCCTCTCGAACAATGTTGTATCCTACCCACAGAATGTGGACTGCAACGACTCAAGAGGCAAGTTCACCACCACCTTCTCAAGGGTAACTAGGGATGGGCAGTAAATGCTGGCTCAACCAATAACACACATGTCCCACAAGTGAATAAAAAAGCAAATCTTATCTTATGCAGCAAATTATCTTATTGATCTCAAAGTTTTCAGGCTGCATTACCATCAACTGTAGCAGATGGAAAGGTGCCAACTACCATTATCCCAGCTTCCTGTCTCCTGCCACTTAGCCAATTTCCTCATCAAAACAATGAAATACCTTCAATTCTGCAAGGTTCAACTTTTGTACAAGTCTATTAATGTATAGTTTTACCCAACACCTGGAGAAAGTCCATATTAGTGACATCCATTAACATTTCCCTGTCCTCTAGTATAGTTAGAAAAAATTAATCTGATTCTGTAAGGAATGACAACCTTTGCAATCCATTCTAGGTCTTTCTGATTGGCTGAAAGTTTTTAAGGTTTCCAGCCACTTAATCCTCAATTAAAGTCTTTAGTAATGTTGTAACAAGATATATTAAGCTAACTGGTCTCTATTCTTGAGGTTTCCCTTCTTCACCCTTCTTAAGTAGTGAAATGTGCCTCCTCTTTTCTGATCTTGTGAGCAGATGATCATGTTACTAACAGAAAGCAAGAAAACCTTTTCTTAAGTTTTCAATTCAGGTCAGGAGATGGCTTCCCTATAATACCAGGTCTGTTTGAACAGGCATCTCAGGTTTGGTCTGTGTGGGTTTCCTCCGGGTGCTCCGGTTTCCTCCCACAATCCAAAGATGTGCAAAGTCAGGTAAATTGGCCATGCTGAATTGCCATAGTGTTCATGGATGTGTAGGTTAGGTGTGTTAGTCAGGGATAAATGTAGAATAATAGGGTAGGGCAATGGGTGGGTTACTCTTTGGAGGGTCAGTGTGGACTTGTTGGGCCTAATGGCCTGTTTCCACACTGTAAGGATTCTATGATTCTTTAACTTAAGTCAAGCAGGAAAGTAATTACATTATATTTTCAGTTTACTTCTGGGTGGTGAGGAACATCCAGATTGCATAGAAACTTTGGCTTTCTCCACAAGGCTGCCTTATCCCACCTCAGTCGGTAATGTAACTCTCGTTGGAGTACAGACTAAGAGGTCTTCTGTGGGTGAGCCTTAGCATCTCTGGATGAATACAAGGGAGGCTTAGCTCCAGTCCTTGATCACTGTGAAGTTGTGCAGAGTGTAAGGGGCAGGTGAAAGTGGGATTATATTGGCTCTCACCTGTGAACTGGCCTGTCAATGTTCTCTCAAGGTCCACAAGTATCAAGTGAATACTAAGGAGAGGGGATGGAAAAGTTTCTCTGCAGTCTAGACAGAGGAGTCCTTATGACACAGTGTTTATTATTTCTCCCTCTAATTCAAGTCTCACACCACGACCTGATGGCCATGGAGTTGCATTTGTACACTAGTCAAATAGGTGATGCTCAAGCTATAAACCCTGTCAATAAAAACCAATTGGCAAGTCATGAGAGTGGGAGAGAAAGAAAATTGAAGCCTCCATCCCAGTCTATGGGCTCATGAAATAACCATTCAGACAGGCTTATGCCCGAAACATTGAGTCTCCTGTTTCTCGGACGCTGCCTGAACTGCTGTGCTTTTCCAGCACCACACTCTCGACCCAAGAGTATGTTGCCACAGCTACCTGGACTCCTTGAGTGATCTGTAGCACAACACCACCCATTGTAGTGTCAGAAGGCAGGAGAAAACTGGAGCCAAATCAAAAGCAGATTTGAAATATTAATGGGGAAATTGAAATATAAATATGAATAAATCCTAGCACATATCGAATTTCTACCTCTGTTTTTTTTAGTGTGCTTTTTTTTCCCCCACTTGGTATGTGTTGTTTCTGCTGTGAAAATTACGCTGTGGAAACTGTCAAGGAAATTTCCTCTTTTCTGCAGCAAGGAACACCCTAACAGCCTTGTCCTGAATCACCTGCTTCCAATAACTGATAGCAACTCCCCAGAGACATAGAGTGGCTTCAGACTTTACAGAGGAACCTCCAACAAAGCCTTTGTGGCCAGACAAACCCAAACTAAATACAGCCCTGTTCATTGGATTCATCAACTGAACCAAAGTATTTATCTCGGTGAATTGTGAGGCTCTGTGAATTGAGCTCTGAGGACTTGGATGCTTATGAAACATCACCACAACTTGCAACCACTTCACAATTGTGTGACTGCAACTGCCTTTCGCGGGAGCCTTAAAAATCCAACCAGTATCAAACAAGGCCAAGAGGTAGCCCTCCATGTAATTTACAGTGTACCTGATAGTGTTAGTCATTCAACGAAGATCTGTAACCTTAATCACATCCATCTAAAACTAAACCGACAGCCACAGATGTACGTGATCCATATCTTGCTGCAGTCTCATTGTCTACTCTGCACCAGACTTCCAAGTCACTCTTGATTTCTTCAATTCTGCTTTTGTAAGCCCAACACTGATTGCCCTTGAGAAGGTGGTGTGAGTTGGTTTCTTGAACTGTTGAAGCCCATGTCACAGACAATGCTGTTAGGAAACAAGTTCAGGTATAGACCCAGCAAAAAAGGCAATACAGTTCCAGGTGAGGATCATGTGTGGCTTGTAGGGGAACTTGCAGGCAGCAGTATTACAAACGACACTTTGTCCTTCTGTGTGGGAGAAATTGCACATTTGAAGGTACTGGCAAACAATTTTGGGTGAATTACCATAATTGGGGTTGACGGAGTGAATATCTCAGGTGGTGGATAGAGTGCTGATCAAACAGCATGCTTCATCCAAGATACTGCTGAATACTAGAGTTTTGTTGGAGTTGCATTCATCCATATGAGGTGGGGGGAGGGGGAAGGGGTTGTTTTCTGTCATACTTCTGGCTGTGCCTGTGCCTCACAAATGTTGGGAGCCTGGAGGTGAGTTATTAATCACTAAATCCCCATGTTCTGACCTACTGTTCTGCCTGCAACATTTGCAGGGCTGGTCTATGGTCAATAGTAAGACTCCCGTGTTTCCATTTACTGGTATGTAAATTCAGTAAAAATCTGGAATTAATAATACTACCATGGCAAACAGTAAAATTTAAACTCAGCAAAAATCTGGAATTAATAAAATAATGATAACAATGAAGACATCATGGATTGGGTGAAGTCTAAATCTGGTTCACTAATGTCCTTTCAGGAAAGAAACTGCCATCCTCACCAGGTTGGCTCTACATGTGACTCCAGACCCATAGCAATGTGGTTGACTCTTAAGTGCCCACTGGGCAATTAGGCTTGGGCAATAAATGCTGGACTAGCCAATGATGCCCTTATGCTGTGAATGAAGACAAGCTCTTGACCTATTACAACACCCAGGATGTTCACGGTCAGAGAGATTCTGTGATGGTAACACCATTGAATATGAAAGACAGATAGTGAGATCCTCTTATTGGTGAGGGTTATTGCCTAGAACTTGTGTGGCATGAATGTTGTTTGCGATTTATCACCTCAAGCCTGGATGTTCAGGTCTTTCATCAAATAAATAAGAATCACCTGAGAAGTTGCAAATGGTACTAAACAGTATGCAATTATTAGCAAAGTCCTCCACATTTGTCCTTCTGTTGGAGGGAGGTCATTGTAGGAGCAGTTAAAGGTGGTTGGACTCAGGGCACTACACTACCCTGAGGAACTGCTGCAGTGTCAACTCTTATACAAAACAGAAAACATCATAGATTTTGTGCAACATTTTCAGAATACTGTTCTCTCCAGTGGCTCCTAGAACAAGCTGTTTAGTATCAATAATTTAACATGCGAAGGTAAGGGAACAATTTAAATGTATGAAGAACTTGGAACTGTTATTAAAGGCAGATACCCTTCAAGTTCTGAGGGTCATGCACACACATTGACTAGATAAAAATAATGCTTAAATTTGACAACTTTTATTTGATAAAAGGAATCCAAATACTATTGTAGAAATTTAATTCAAGAGTTACCTTAGTGAAGCTGTAGATTTCTCACCTTTTATTTATTATTATAAACTGTTCCTGCAGTTAACAATGTCTGTAGTTTGCAACAATCAGGTTTTGTGAAAGGTACTTATTCTTTGTTGCAGTCATTTATTGTTGTATTTGAGCAAGCTATGGTTGTTGCTGGGCTTCAGTCAAAGCACAATAATCAGTCAAGCTGTACGATAAGTTGAAGGAGCTTGATATGTTTTAAAAGAACTTAGTGCAATATTTCTGAGAGAAAATTTAGACTGTTAGAAGAGAAATTCTCTTCTCTGTTTAGAGAAAGTCTGTCTAATAGAACACTTGTTAAAGAGGAAGGATTGCCATCAGAACTATTATTTCTACAGAGGGTTACTTTGGGTTACGATGTAGGAGAGAGAAGAGGTCTCAGTTTGTCAAAGGGCAATCTTGTCTAAAGTTTCTGATACACAAAATCCTGTCAGGTCCAATTGGTTGACTGGAAACTGATGGCCAGAGATGAGATATTATCAGACATGTTTTATGGTTTTCCCATGTAATGGCTTTGTTGCCTCCCCACATGTTGGATTCTGAATATGTATTGAACTGCCAAGAACTTTATCTGGTTAAGAGATTGTAAAAGGAATGCATTGCTGACTTTACAGAGTCTACAATTCACAATATTGAAGACTACATTTCTAATATACATTTGTATGTGGTAGCACTGCAGAGCTAGACCTGTTGGCTGTGCATTTTCTTAGACCTGTCTATCACATACTGCTTCACAGACAAGTAGTTCTGTTGGGTAGCTTCACCAGGCTGACACCTCAATTTTAGGTATTGCTCAAGGCATGCTCTCCTGCACTCTTCATTGAACCAGGGTTGATCCCCTGGCTTGATGGTATTGGTAAGAGTGGGGATCATGTTGGGTCACTCTGCTGGATTATGATTCTGCTGATGGGGCACAGCAGCTCATGGATACATCATCTTGAGTTGCTAGATCTGTTTAAACTCCACCCCCTTAGATATGATTTGATTTGATCTATTTATTGTCACTTGTATTTGTTACAAAATACAGGAAAATGTTATATAATGTCATCACTCTCTGGCGCCATCTTAAAACACAAAAAAGTAAACCAAAACCTGGAAAATTAAGGCAGATGAATGAAGAAACAAATAAAATGTATCCAACTTTACTGTCCTTCTTGTTAAGTGGTCTGCCAAGGGCCTTGGACCAGGTGGCCAGGCACAAGCCCCTTCACCGCGCCACTGTTGCTAGAATGATAATTGTCACATGTTGGTGCCATCTTACCTCCACCAACGTACTTTGCCAATATGGGCCCTCGATGCACCTCACCAATATGAGCCCACAATGCATCTCACCAATATGAGTCCTCAATGCACCTCACCAATATGAGTCCCCGACAAACCTCACCAATATGAGTCCTCAACGTACCTCGCCAATATGAGTCCTCAATGCACCTCGCCAATATGAGTCCTCGATATACCTCGCCAATATGAGTCCTCAATGCACCTCGCCAATATGGGCCCTCAATGCACCTCGCCAATATGAGTCCTCGACAAACTTCACCAATATGAGTCCTCAATGCACCTCGCCAATATGAGTCCTCAATGCACCTCGCCAATATGAGTCCTCGACATACCTCACCAATATGAGTCCTCAACGTACCTCGCCAATATGGGCCCTCAAAGCACCTCATCAATATGAGTCCTCGACGTACCTCGCCAATATGATTCCTCGACGTACCTCGCCAATATGAGTCCTCAACGCACCTCACCAATATGAGTCCTCAATGCACCTCCACAATATGAGTTCTCAATACACTTCGCCAATATGAGTCCTCGACGTACCTCGCCAATATGAGTCCTCGACATACCTTGCCAATATGAGTCCTCGATGCACCTCACCAATATGAGTCCTCAACATACCTCGCCAATATGAGTCCTCAACATACCTCGCCAATATGAGTCCTCAATGAACCTCGCCAATATGAGTCCTCGATGTACCTCGCCAATATGAGTCCTCGACATACCTTGCCAATATGCGCCCTCAATGAACCTCGCCAATATGAGTCCTCGATGTACCTCGCCAATATGAGTCCTCGACATACCTTGCCAATATGCGCCCTCAATGCATCTCGCCAATATGAGTCCTCGATGCACCTCGCCAATATGAGTCCTTGATGCACCTCACCAATATGAGTCCCCGACGTACCTCGCCAATATGAGTCCTCGACATACCTTGCCAATATGCGCCCTCAATGCACCTTACTAATATGAGTCCTCGACATACCTTGCTAATATGAGTCCTCAATGCACTCACCAATATGCGTCCACGACGTACCTCACCAATATGAGTCCTCGACGTCCCTCACCTATATGAGTCCTTGATGCACCTCACCAATAAGAGTCCTCGACATACCTCACCAATATGAGTCCTCAATGCACCTCGCCAACATGGGCCCTCAATGCACCTCCACAATATGAGTTCTCAATGCACCTCGCCAATATGAGTCCTCAACGTACCTCGCCAATATGTGTCCTCAATGCACCTCCACAATATGTGTCCTCAATGCACCTCCACAATATGAGTTCTCAATGCACTTCGCCAATATGAGTCCTCGACGTACCTCGCCAATGTGAGTCCTCGATGCACCTCACCAATATGAGTCTTCGATGCACCTCGCCAATATGAGTCTTCGATGCACCTCACCAATATGAGTCTTCGATGCACCTCACCAATATGAGTTCTCAATGCACTTCGCCAATACGAGTCCTCAACGTACCTCACCAATACGAGTCCTCAATGCACCTCCACAATATGAGTTCTCAATGCACTTCGCCAATATGAGTCCTCGACGTACCTCGCCAATGTGAGTCCTCGATGCACCTCACCAATATGAGTCCTCGACGTACCTCGCCAATATGTGTCCTCAATGCACCTCGCCAATATGAGTCCTCGACGTACCTCGCCAATGTGAGCCCACAATGCATCTCGCCAATATGAGTCCTCAACGTACCTCGCCAATATGAGTCCTCGACGTACCTCGCCAATATGAGCCCACAATGCATCTCGCCAATATGAGTCCTCAACGTACCTCGCCAATATGAGTCCTCGACGTACCTCGCCAATATGAGCCCACAATGCATCTCGCCAATATGAGTCCTCAACATACCTCGCCAATATGAGTCCTCGACGTACCTCGCCAATATGAGCCCACAATGCATCTTGCCAATATGTGTCCTCAACGTACCTCGCCAATATGAGTCCTCAATGGACCTCACCAATATGAGTCCTCAACGTACCTCGCCAGTATGAGTCCTCGACATACCTTGCCAATATGAGCCCTCAATGCATATTGCCAATATGAGTCCTCAATGCACCTCACCAATATGAGCCCACAATGCATCTCGCCAATATGAGTCCTCAACGTACCCCGCCAATATGAGTCCTCAATGCACCTCGTCAATATGAGTCCTCGATATACCTCGCCAATATGAGTCCTCAATGCACCTCGCCAATATGGGCCCTCAATGGACCTCGCCAATATGAGTCCGCGACAAACTTCACCAATATGAGTCCTCAATGCACCTCGCCAATATGAGTCCTCGACGTACTTCGTCAATATGAGTCCTCAATGCACCTCGCCAATATGAGTCCTCGATATACCTCGCCAATATGTGTCCTCAATGCACCTCACCAATATGAGTCCTCCACGTACCTCACCAATATGAGTCCTCAATGCACCTCGCCAATATGAGTCCTCGATATACTTCGCCAATATGTGTCCTCAATGCACCTCACCAATATGAGTCCTCAATGCATCTCACCAATATGAGTCCTCAATGCACCTCACCAATATGAGTCCTCGATATACCTCACCAATATGAGTCCTCAATGCACCTCACCAATATGAGTCCTCGATATACCTCGCCAATTTGAGTCCTCAACGTACCTCGCCAATATGGGACCTCAAAGCACCTCATCAATATGAGTCCTCAACGTACCTCGCCAATATGAGTCCTCGACGTACCTCGCCAATATGATTCCTCGATGTACCTCGCTAATATGAGTCCTCAACGCACCTCACCAATATGAGTCCTCAATGCACCTCCATAATATGAGTTCTCAATGCACTTCGCCAATATGAGTCCTCGACGTACCTCGCCAATATGAGTCCTCGACGTACCTCGCCAATATGCGCCCTCAATGCATCTTGCCAATATGTGTCCTCGATGTACCTCGCCAATATGAGTCTTCGATGCACCTCACCAATATGAGTCTTCGATGCACCTCACCAATATGAGTTCTCAATGCACTTCGCCAATACGAGTCCTCAACGTACCTCACCAATACGAGTCCTCAATGCACCTCCACAATATGAGTTCTCAATGCACTTCGCCAATATGAGTCCTCGACGTACCTCGCCAATGTGAGTCCTCGATGCACCTCACCAATATGAGTCCTTGATGCACCTCACCAATATGAGTCCCCGACGTACCTCGCCAATATGAGTCCTCGACATACCTTGCCAATATGCGCCCTCAATGCACCTTACTAATATGAGTCCTCGACATACCTTGCTAATATGAGTCCTCAATGCACTCACCAATATGCGTCCACGACGTACCTCACCAATATGAGTCCTCGACGTCCCTCACCTATATGAGTCCTTGATGCACCTCACCAATAAGAGTCCTCGACATACCTCACCAATATGAGTCCTCAATGCACCTCGCCAACATGGGCCCTCAATGCACCTCCACAATATGAGTTCTCAATGCACCTCGCCAATATGAGTCCTCAACGTACCTCGCCAATATGTGTCCTCAATGCACCTCCACAATATGTGTCCTCAATGCACCTCCACAATATGAGTTCTCAATGCACTTCGCCAATATGAGTCCTCGACGTACCTCGCCAATGTGAGTCCTCGATGCACCTCGCCAATATGAGTCTTCGATGCACCTCGCCAATATGAGTCTTCGATGCACCTCACCAATATGAGTCTTCGATGCACCTCACCAATATGAGTTCTCAATGCACTTCGCCAATACGAGTCCTCAACGTACCTCACCAATACGAGTCCTCAATGCACCTCCACAATATGAGTTCTCAATGCACTTCGCCAATATGAGTCCTCGACGTACCTCGCCAATGTGAGTCCTCGATGCACCTCACCAATATGAGTCCTCGACGTACCTCGCCAATATGTGTCCTCAATGCACCTCGCCAATATGAGTCCTCGACGTACCTCGCCAATGTGAGCCCACAATGCATCTCGCCAATATGAGTCCTCAACGTACCTCGCCAATATGAGTCCTCGACGTACCTCGCCAATATGAGCCCACAATGCATCTCGCCAATATGAGTCCTCAACGTACCTCGCCAATATGAGTCCTCGACGTACCTCGCCAATATGAGCCCACAATGCATCTCGCCAATATGAGTCCTCAACATACCTCGCATACCTTGTGGGCGGAACGGTGGCACAGTGGTTAGCACTGCTGCCTCGCAGCGCCGGAGACCCGGGTTCAATTCCCGCCTCAGGCGACCGACTGTGTGGAGTTTGTACGTTCTCCCCGTGTCTGCGTGGGTTTCCTCCGGGTGCTCCGGTTTCCTCCCACAGTCCAAAGATGTGCAGGTCAGGTGAATTGGCCATGATAAATTGCCCGTAGTGTTAGGTAAGGGGTAGATGTAGATGTAGATGTAGGGGTATGGGTGGGTTACGCTTCGGCGGGGCGGTGTGGACTTGTTGGGCCGGAGGGCCTGTTTCCACACTGTAAGTAATCTAATCTAATCTAATCTCGCCAATATGAGTCCTCGACGTACCTCGCCAATATGAGCCCACAATGCATCTTGCCAATATGTGTCCTCAACGTACCTCGCCAATATGAGTCCTCAATGGACCTCACCAATATGAGTCCTCAACGTACCTCGCCAGTATGAGTCCTCGACATACCTTGCCAATATGAGCCCTCAATGCATATCGCCAATATGAGTCCTCAATGCACCTCACCAATATGAGCCCACAATGCATCTCGCCAATATGAGTCCTCAACGTACCCCGCCAATATGAGTCCTCAATGCACCTCGTCAATATGAGTCCTCGATATACCTCGCCAATATGAGTCCTCAATGCACCTCGCCAATATGGGCCCTCAATGGACCTCGTCAATATGAGTCCTCGATATACCTCGCCAATATGAGTCCTCAATGCACCTCGCCAATATGAGTCCTCGACGTACTTCGTCAATATGAGTCCTCAATGCACCTCGCCAATATGAGTCCTCGATATACCTCGCCAATATGTGTCCTCAATGCACCTCACCAATATGAGTCCTCCACGTACCTCACCAATATGAGTCCTCAATGCACCTCGCCAATATGAGTCCTCGATATACCTCGCCAATATGTGTCCTCAATGCACCTCACCAATATGAGTCCTCAATGCATCTCACCAATATGAGTCCTCAATGCACCTCACCAATATGAGTCCTCGATATACCTCACCAATATGAGTCCTCAATGCACCTCACCAATATGAGTCCTCGATATACCTCGCCAATTTGAGTCCTCAACGTACCTCGCCAATATGGGACCTCAAAGCACCTCATCAATATGAGTCCTCAACGTACCTCGCCAATATGAGTCCTCGACGTACCTCGCCAATATGATTCCTCGATGTACCTCGCTAATATGAGTCCTCAACGCACCTCACCAATATGAGTCCTCAATGCACCTCCATAATATGAGTTCTCAATGCACTTCGCCAATATGAGTCCTCGACGTACCTCGCCAATATGAGTCCTCGACGTACCTCGCCAATATGCGCCCTCAATGCATCTTGCCAATATGTGTCCTCGATGTACCTCGCCAATATGAGTCTTCGATGCACCTCACCAATATGAGTCTTCGATGCACCTCACCAATATGAGTTCTCAATGCACTTCGCCAATACGAGTCCTCAACGTACCTCACCAATACGAGTCCTCAATGCACCTCCACAATATGAGTTCTCAATGCACTTCGCCAATATGAGTCCTCGACGTACCTCGCCAATGTGAGTCCTCGATGCACCTCACCAATATGAGTCCTCGACGTACCTCGCCAATATGTGTCCTCAATGCACCTCGCCAATATGAGTCCTCGACGTACCTCGCCAATGTGAGCCCACAATGCATCTCGCCAATATGAGTCCTCAACGTACCTCGCCAATATGAGTCCTCGACGTACCTCGCCAATATGAGCCCACAATGCATCTCGCCAATATGAGTCCTCAACGTACCTCGCCAATATGAGTCCTCGACGTACCTCGCCAATATGAGCCCACAATGCATCTCGCCAATATGAGTCCTCAACATACCTCGCCAATATGAGTCCTCGACGTACCTCGCCAATATGAGCCCACAATGCATCTTGCCAATATGTGTCCTCAACGTACCTCGCCAATATGAGTCCTCAATGGACCTCACCAATATGAGTCCTCAACGTACCTCGCCAGTATGAGTCCTCGACATACCTTGCCAATATGAGCCCTCAATGCATATCGCCAATATGAGTCCTCAATGCACCTCACCAATATGAGCCCACAATGCATCTCGCCAATATGAGTCCTCAACGTACCTCGCCAATATGAGTCCTCAATGCACCTCGTCAATATGAGTCCTCGATATACCTCGCCAATATGAGTCCTCAATGCACCTCGCCAATATGGGCCCTCAATGGACCTCGCCAATATGAGTCCGCGACAAACTTCACCAATATGAGTCCTCAATGCACCTCGCCAATATGAGTCCTCGACGTACCTCGTCAATATGAGTCCTCAATGCACCTCGCCAATATGAGTCCTCGATATACCTCGCCAATATGTGTCCTCAATGCACCTCACCAATATGAGTCCTCCACGTACCTCACCAATATGAGTCCTCAATGCACCTCGCCAATATGAGTCCTCGATATACCTCGCCAATATGTGTCCTCAATGCACCTCACCAATATGAGTCCTCCACGTACCTCACCAATATGAGTCCTCAATGCACCTCGCCAATATGAGTCCTCGATATACTTCGCCAATATGTGTCCTCAATGCACCTCACCAATATGTGTCCTCAATGCACCTCACCAATATGAGTCCTCAATGCATCTCACCAATATGAGTCCTCAATGCACCTCACCAATATGAGTCCTCGATATACCTCACCAATATGAGTCCTCAATGCACCTCACCAATATGAGTCCTCGATATACCTCGCCAATTTGAGTCCTCAACGTACCTCGCCAATATGGGACCTCAAAGCACCTCATCAATATGAGTCCTCAACGTACCTCGCCAATATGAGTCCTCGACGTACCTCGCCAATATGATTCCTCGATGTACCTCGCTAATATGAGTCCTCAACGCACCTCACCAATATGAGTCCTCAATGCACCTCCATAATATGAGTTCTCAATGCACTTCGCCAATATGAGTCCTCGACGTACCTCGCCAATATGAGTCCTCGACGTACCTCGCCAATATGCGCCCTCAATGCATCTTGCCAATATGTGTCCTCGATGTACCTCGCCAATATGAGTCCTCAATGCACCTCGCCAATATGAGTCCTCAACATACCTCGCCAATATGAGTCCTCGACATACCTTGCCAATATGCGCCCTCAATGCATCTCACCAATATGAGTCCTCAATGCATCTCGCCAATATGAGTCCTCGACGTACGTTGCCAATATGAGTCCTCGATGCACCTCACCAATATGAGTCCTCAATGCACCTTACCAATATGAGTCCTCGACATACCTTGCCAATATGCGCCCTCAATGCATCTCACCAATATGAACCCACAATGCATCTCACCAATATGAGTCCTCAATGCATCTCGCCAATATGAGTCCTCGACATACCTTGCCAATATGAGCTCTCAATGCATCTCACCAATATGAGTCCTTGATGCACCTCACCAATATGAGTCCTCGACGTACCTCGCCAATATGAGTCCTCGACGTACCTCGCCAATATGAGTCCTCGACGTACCTCGCCAATATGCGCCCTCAATGCATCTTGCCAATATGTGTCCTCGATGTACCTCGCCAATATGAGTCCTCAATGCACCTCGCCAATATGAGTCCTCAACATACCTCGCCAATATGAGTCCTCGACATACCTTGCCAATATGCGCCCTCAATGCATCTCACCAATATGAGTCCTCAATGCATCTCGCCAATATGAGTCCTCGACGTACGTTGCCAATATGAGTCCTCGATGCACCTCACCAATATGAGTCCTCAATGCACCTTACCAATATGAGTCCTCGACATACCTTGCCAATATGCGCCCTCAATGCATCTAACCAATATGAGCCCACAATGCATCTCACCAATATGAGTCCTCAATGCATCTCGCCAATATGAGTCCTCGACATACCTTGCCAATATGAGCTCTCAATGCATCTCACCAATATGAGTCCTTGATGCACCTCACCAATATGAGTCCTCGACGTACCTCCATAATATGAGTTCTCAATGCACTCACCAATATGCGTCCTCGACGTCCCTCACCAATATGAGTCCTTGATGCTCCTCACCAATAAGAGTCCTCGACATACCTCGCCAATATGAGTCCTCGACATACCTCGCCAATATGAGTTCTCAATGCTCCTCGCCAATAAGAGTCCTCGACATACCTCGCCAATATGAGTCCTCAATGCACCTCCATAATATGAGTTCTCAATGCACTCACCAATATGGGTCCTCGACGTCCCTCACCAATATGAGTCCTTGATGCACCTCGCCAATATGAGTCCTCGACATACCTCGCCAATATGAGTCCTCAATGCACCTCACCAATATGGGCCCTCAATGCACCTCACCAATGTGAGTCCTCGATATACCTCGCCAATATGAGTCCTCAATTCACCTCGCCAACATGGGCCCTCAATGCACCTCATCAATATGGGTCCTCGACGTACCTTGCCATTATGAGCCCTCAATGCACCTCACCAATATGAGCCCTCAATGCACCTCGCCAATATGAGTCCTCAACGTACCTCGCCAATATGAGTCCTCAATGCACCTCACCAATATGAGTCCTCGATATACCTCGCCAATATGAGTCCTCAACGTACCTCACCAATATGAGTCCTCAATGCACCTCGTCAATATGAGTCCTCGATATACCTCGCCAATATGAGTCCTCAATGCACCTCACCAATATGAGTCCTCGATGTACCACGTCAATATGAGTCCTCAATTTACCTCGCCAACATGGGCCCTCAATGCACCTCATCAATATGGGCCCTCGACGTACCTTGCCATTATGAGTCCTCAATGCACCTCGCCAATATGTGTCCTCAATGCACCTCCACAATATGAGCCCTCAATGCACCTCGCCAATATGAGTCCTCAACGTACCTCGCCAATATGAGTCCTCAACGTACCTCGCCAATATGAGTCCTCAATGCACCTCGCCAATATGAGTCCTCGATGTACCACGTCAATATGAGTCCTCAATTCACCTCGCCAACATGGGCCCTCAATGCACCTCATCAATATGGGTCCTCGACATACCTTGCCATTATGAGTCCTCAATGCACCTCGCCAATATGTGTCCTCAATGCATCTCGCCAATATGAGTCCTCAATGCACCTTGCCAATATGAGTCCTCAACGTACCTCGCCAATATGAGTCCTCAACGTACCTCACCAATATGAGTCCTCAATGCATCTCGCCAATATGAGTCCTCAATGCACCTCGCCAATATGAGTCCTCGACATGCCTTGCCAATATGAGCCCTCAATGCTCCTCGCCAATATGAGTCCTCAATGTACCTCGCCAATATGAGTCCTCAATGCACCTCGCCAATATGAGTCTTCAACGTACCTCGCCAATATGAGTCCTCGACATACCTCGCCAATATGAGTCCTCAACGTACCTCGCCAATTTGAGTCCTCAATGCACCTCGTCAATATGAGTCCTCGATATACCTCGCCAATATGAGCCCTCAATGCATCTCGCCAATCTGAGTCCTCAATGCACCTCACCAATATGAGTCCTCGACGTACCTCGCCAATATGAGTCCTCAATGAACCTCGCCAATATGAGTCCTCAATGAACCTCGCCAATATGAGTCCTCAATGTATCTCACCAATATGAGTCCTCAATGCACCTCACCAATATGAGTCCTCGACATGCCTTGCCAATATGAGTCCTCGACATACCTTGCCAATATGAGTTTTTGATGCACCTCGCCAATATGAGTTCTCGATGCACCTCACCAATATGAGTCCTCGACGTACCTTGCCAATATGAGTCCTCAATGCACCTTACCAATATGAGTCCTCGATGCACCTCGCCAATATGAGTCCTCAATGCACCTCGCCAATATGAGTCCTTGACGTACCTCGCCAATATGGGTCCTCGACCTACCGTGCCAATATGGGTCCTCAATGCACCGTGCCAATATGGGTCCTCAATGCACCTCACCAATATGGGTCCTCAATGTACCTCTCCAATGCCGATGTCAATGATGCTGCCGGATACCTCACCGGCCCAAACACGAATCTGCCACCGCCTTGTGTCTGTTCCCAGCCCACCTCACTGATGCAGCCAGCTCCATGTATCTGCGTCGGACACAGATGCCATTGGGAACCAAACTCACCTCCGCTGCAGCCATGAGGTGGCGCTAGGACTGTATCATCGATACAGAAGCTGGCAGAAACCCAACCTCTCTCTGCTGCCACCTGTCCATACTGTGCCCGCTCCAGTCTGTGCTGGGTTTACTTGCTGCCGATGCCATCACCACATCCGAGCTCTTCAACAAAAGGTGAGTAAAATGAAAGAGGCAAGAAAAGAAAAATAGAGGAAAGAAATGAAAACGAACTCAGATGGAGTGGATGAGACTGGAAGCCCTATTGCACTGCCACTGTCATTTCGCACTGTGATGGTGCCACACAACATGATGGAGGGTCTCCTCTGTATGGACATGGGAGATTGACTCTGCAAGGACCGTGTGGTGGTCACTCTCTCCAGCTCGGTCTGTACCAGTGCTGTTGATCCATTCTTGGTGAATGTGGATATTTTCCATGCAGAGTACATTCTATGCCCTTGTCACTCGCAGTGCCTCCTCCAAGTGGTCTTCACCAAGACAGAGCACTGATTCATTCACCACTGTGAGGGGATGTGGTGGGGGAAATACATGTTAATCAGCATGTTAATCCTTACCCAACATCATATAGGTTCCAGAGTCAATGTTGGGACATCCCTTACAAAATATAGTTCACCAAGTAGTCCATATATCCACGAGGACTGATGTGAAGCAGATGTTAGCCTCCTGAAGGTGACGCTCCAATTGATTGACCAGCCTGGTGTACACAGACTGTATATGCCTAGCATGCTGTGCTCTACACAACGGAAGCAGGCAATGAAGGGATGGAGTGTGGCAGAGGAAGATAAGGATATTGAGTAGGAGGAGCATTAGTTTCACCCTGGGACTGCTGCAATGTGGACTGCAACAAACCAGGCAGGAGTTAATTGACACCCACTTCCTACAGATCTGCATTGCGTGAAATCGTCATTCATTGACTGTAAATCTGTTGTTGCTGAAAGGCAAGCTGCCCTTGTTTGTTTCCAGAAGCAAATGAAGCTTTCTTGTTTGTTGTTTCTTCACTCTATTTGTTGTTTTAACAAAATTAATGTTAACAAGTGCTTGAAGGCTTTACAACATGTGATGCTCACACATTTAACAATGGCAAGACATTTTGTTGAGCATGAGGGAAAGAGCATTCTGGTGCAAACATGGGATGGCACTAAGGATAGGAGTTTCTGAAGCTTCATTGCCAACGTTTAGCCAAGGGATAAGAGCAGATCTCTTGGCTCTTTGAGTCTGCTCCTCCAGTGATATGAGTAATCCATTCTTGTAGTTTATGACTCATCTCAGGATAAATGTAACACCAATCTTGTGAATAGGCTGGCTTAGTCTCAAGACTTTTGTCAAGGAGAGAGATGGAGTGAAGAGTAGGTGAACAGAGTTTAAAAACAATGCCTTCATTTTCCCAATATTTAATTCAACACTAGTGAGTTCAAAAGACACAAAATAAATGAAGACATGACAGTGGAATTACAGAGTGGCATTTCAAGCCAGTGTCAAAGCAATGTCAGAATCCTTTTTGCAGAAAGCCAGATAACTGAATGTAATCTGCCCTTTTGCCTAAAACTGAATATTCTTGACAGCTTTTTTTTTCCAGAATTATAGAGATGTTAAACAAGGGACAAAAGACAGGCTCAAGCTAGAAGGTTCCTTGAATTAAAATTTATGAGGCTGCTTTGTGACTCTTTCATATGAGCTAAAGGAACAAAAGACGTAATGGAAAATGTCTATTGGCATAGGGCTTGCCAATAACAGGCATCCCCAATGTGATCAATTCTGATACTGAGTAATAATCACATAGCTGAAGTTGTTCATGTAGAGTGATGCAGATCTGCCTTTCAGCATCAATAATCATTATTATAATTCTGATGGAAGGTGCTTCATAGAAACTTTGAAAAATGTCCAAAAGGAGACATGTTATTTGAACGATAGATGACCCTAGAAAAGGGCAGCTTTGTGTTCCCTTTCTTGCACCCTTGTCCCTTATAACGAAGGACTCAAATGCTGTAGAATATTGTAGTTATAGGTGTATTTCAACAGCAAACACTCGTTAGGCAGCCTGTTATGTTAGTGATTAAAGATACAGGAGATGGAAAAGCCTGGTGCATTCCCAATCAGAATGATGATTTGCTTAATATATGTCGCATTCTGATCCTATGCCCTTTCTGTTCAGCCTTCTCCTTCTTGTATTCAGCATTAGAATACATTTCAGTAACAGGAAGCAAACCCTAACCCTAACCAAATCCGTATGTTTTTATCTGAGACAGGTCTCAGTCGTGCCAATTTGTTCCAGGTGTTGACGAACAGCTTCAAGTCCAGGTATTGGGAATTGCTGCGGCTGAATTGCTGAACTTAGTCTGAACTAAGTATCGGAATATTGAATCAGATATACCATCGAAAATGATTTCAGCACTCCTATTGTACGTGGATCAACATCTGACATGTGTTATCTCCATGCCACAATGGAATGGAAGCACAGTTCAAGTTGAATGAATAGCAGAATGAGCTTGCGGGGCTGATGGTCATCTCTTTGCTACTGTATAGTCTCCTCCTTGCAATATGATACTCGGAATTGAAAGACGATTCACTCAAAAGGAGAAGGTCATAAAATGTTTGCTTCAGTACAAGAATTTAATGTTAGCATCGTGTGTATTTGCAGAATCTCTCACCATGGATAATAGACAATGGAGCAGAGTGACTGGCTGTGACCTAAAAAATAAACTCCAGTTGGCTGGGGAACATGATTCCATAGCTGTATTTCAGACTCTCTGTAAAGATATAACATTCCTGAATTAGAAAGGACCTTGGTGTATTTGCCAAAACATTCTTACGTCCCTTCAGGCCACCCTTTGTCATTGAATTACATAAGATATGAGGACAAAGACACCTTTGGAGGAATGCCATCCTGACTGCGGTTGTATCTTCCACTAATGTTCTCTCTTTTGTGTGCTCCAGAGCCCTAAGACCTTGAGACAAATTGTCACATCTCCATTTGGTGACTGGGATCAGAACTAAGCTGGAATAGGAATCTGATCAGTTTTAATCAGTGAGACTTAGTTCCATACTGAGTTGCTTTGGGTGAAGTGTTAGATCCTGGAGAAGTTGCTTGTCAGTGTTTGGAAAGTACATCTTGTATAATGAAATGTGCGCTGGTTATTTAACAGGGGAAGAGCTGTATTATATCCATACTTGTGCTGAACATTTCATGCTCATTGAGAGGTAGAGAATAAATTAAATTTGACAGAGTATTAGGCTTCATTTAATTTCAATGTGACAGGGTTAAGCAAAATAAACGAGCAAATTTCTATTTCAAAAATTACTCTGCTGCTGATAATATTAGACAGCCTGGTTGGTATTTCATCATTTTCTTAACTTATTATTGCTGGGCTACTAATGCTGTGTTTGGACACACTCCCTGAAATATCAAGAGTTGTAATGAACTGCTACAATATCCTTAATGGGCCTCATTAGCCTTGAAGGATATGTGAATTTTTGTTTTGTATTTGTGATAATCTATAGATCGCTGCAAACATTAAATGACTAGCAAGCTCAAAATGAGCTAAGTGAGAACTTTTATGTTCAGTTGAATAGAAGTACATTTGAGAGACAGGTGGATAAATCCCATTGGGCCCTGCCACCAGTAATTAATCAAGGGCCTGTGCTGTAATCCACTCCTGTCCCTTTTCTCCTGTTTTGTGCTAAATGGTCGCACAGACTGTGGATTTTAATTGCTTTTGCACGTTCTTCAGTGTCTTATCCGATCTTATCACAGGTCATTCACAATGTTTTCTCAATAGCAGAATTGTTAATTAGTAATTAATTATAACTGACGATGTGCTGAAATCCAGCTTTATGGGTCAACAGTGTCATTGCTGACTTTTACAATTTTTTTTCTGGACTGAGGTTATGCTGGCGTAAGACAAAGGCCTGAGTATCCTCTGAAGCTTACCGTACTTTCTGAATGTTGCTGACTCTTAATTTGTTTCACTTCCTTCTTCCACTGTACTGCAGCCTCTCACTGAGGTATGAATCCACAGGTACAGGTTGTTTCAAGAGGTGTAGAGAGAAGCAGAGTTAAGTTTCAGGTCCAATATTACTCCTCTTCTGAAGAGGCCATATCAGGCTTAAAATGTTAACTTTTTCTCTCTGTCCAAATGCTGCCAAACCTGCTGCAGCCTGGAAATGTAGGCTAGGCCGAGGCTCCAGGTCCACAGCTAGGCCCGGGCATCTAAAGAAGGAGAATTGGTGGACTCCTGGCATGGTGGTCATGTCTCAGCATAGCAGCCATGATCCATAGTGGAGATCTCGGCCTTCATGTATCCCTGCAGCCTGGCAGGCGATCTTGTCCAAGAGTGGTGGGCCCATCAGGGAAATGCCCTGCATGGTGATCTTCTTCGATTGAGGCTTCTGGCCCAGTATTCCAGCAGCCCGGCCTGGTGGTCTTGTCTCAGAATAATGGTTCCATCAGAGAAAGGCAGAGTTGTCTCAGCTGCATCTTTAGGGGAATCCTCTGTTCCTTAGTTAGCCTTCCCCAGCTCAGGAGTTGTTAACTGAACTGTGATGAACTTTGTCTGAATTTTACACTTATCAATTTATTATGGACGTCTTCTGTCATTGATGGACGTGCCGTCTTGGGTTGACTGACAAAACTTTCAGGTTTCCACTGTAATTTATATTTTTTTGTTCCCATAGGTTGCCCATCTTTTGTGTAGGCTTAGGCAGTCTGCTGTTGGAGCTTTCAAGGCTTCGAACCTATGTCAACTTCTTTTTCCTGCTCCTATGCATGTAACGCTTTGGGCCAGGAGTCAAGAGTGGAAATCCTCATTGCTTTTCTGCTATCCCACTGAACATCAATGTGGCCAAGTATACAGCGTATTTGTCTGCTGAAAGCTTATTTTTCATTCAAAGTATTGTCATTATACAAAACAAAACAACCCACTAGGTTTTTCTGCAACTTGAATTCTTGAAAATATATGTATTTCATTGACATTGTGGAAATTTCTGACTGCTTGGTCAACCTTGTGAAAAATGTACCATGAACCATTGAGTTCCTGTTCAACAGGGAGAGGTATGCGCATGAAGTGATCTTCACATTAGGATGAAGTTCTTTTTCAAGATGGCAGTGGAGTAGGTGGGCTGAGCCCAGGGCTTGTCTGATTCTGTCAGCTTTCTTTCTCTTTATCTTTCTCCTCTCCTTTTCTCTTTAACTCTATTTCTTTTCTTTTTCTTTTAAGTCCGGAGAGTGGCAGGTGAAGGAGGAGGAGGCCTCCAGCAGCAGAAACACCAAGACGAGTGTGTTATGGCTCCACCCAAGCCTGGGGTCTCCTAGAGAGTGAGGAGCAGGCCCCAGGCTGACCGTCCTGGCCCAGAAATGCAGGCTAGACTAAGGCTCCAAGTCTGCGGTTAGGCCCGGGCATCTAAAGGAGGAGAATCGGTGGATTCCTGGCATGGCGGTCATGTCTCAGCATGGCCGTCATGATCCATAGTGGAGATGTTGGCCTTCAGGTATCCAGGAGTGGTGAGCCCATCAGGGAAAGGCCCTGCATGGTGATCTTCTTCGATGGAAGATTCTGGCCCAGTATTCCAGCAGTCTGGCCTGTTGGTCTCGTCTCAGAATAGTGGTCCCATCAGAGAAAGGCAGAGTTGTCTCAGCTGTATCTTCAGGGGATTCCTCTGTTCCTTAGTCAGCCTTCCCCAAGCTCAGGAGTTGTTAACTGAACTGTGATAAACTTTGTCTGAATTTTACATTTTTCTATTTATTATGCATGTCTTCTGTCATTGATAGAGGTGCCATCTTGGGGTGACTTACAAACATTTCACTGTATTTTTCATGTAGAAATACACATAATCATAAATTTCTGTTCTATTTAAGATTAGTTCAGAATTGCCTGATCCCAGGAACGGGCACCCCAAGTGGTGATTGAGCTTTTCCTGCGTTAGTCAAACACAGTACTCGTAGATCAAATAAATCTATGAGAAATGAGGCTCAGTCCAAATGCTTCAACATTGGCCAGCCATCTCTCCACATGTATTGTGAATTTGATGAGACAGCAGTGCTATATTTGGCAAAACAGGAGGAATCCATTGTTTCCATGAACACGGAGTCCTGTTGGGCAAGAAGGCAGAGGATTGATGGTGTACCTTGTGTTGGAATATACAATGTCAAATGGCTGAGCAACATCACATTACCTCATCCATCATATCGAAGACTTGGTCTTAGTCATGTTGTGCAGAGACTACTTTCTTCCTTCTTAGTGCTGGGATCTCTCTGCAATATTTAGAATTGTAGCTTGGTTCTCATTGCTGCAGGGAAAAAAAACAGCTTTGCATTCTTTCCTCCATGACCTCATGCTTCCTTATTTCTGCAACTTTCCCTAGACCTACCATTCTCTGAGATCACTGCATTTGTACAATTCTGATCCCCCATTTACAACATTCTACAATTGGCAGACCCCTGGCATTTAAGCTCTGCAATTCACTAACTAAATTGGTCTTGCTGTTTTTGCATCTCTCTTACCTATTTTAAAATCTCCTTCTTTGATTAAACTTCCAGTTGTCTGCCTTAATGTGGCCTAAGACACAATAGAATGGTCCTACAAAATGATTTGGACCATTCTTACCTTAAAGATATACTTGGATTAATTCCTTTTGGATTCCAGAAGTTTTCACGACCAGCACCTTGGACATTTATTTCTGCTGAAGGTTCATCCAATTCTTCACATTGATTCAGAAACCTCACTCAGGCTATTGCTGTGTTGCTGACCCACTCTCTTCACAGTTATATCATACTTACTCTTACGTACAGCACAGACTAGTTACAGAGTAAAACTCCCTTTTCACTATCTCATCAAACATCCTCAATGAACATCCAACATTTGTTAAAATGCCATGGGCTAAAAATTTGCCACAGTTGTACAAAACAAGTTTAATTTATGACCTGCCTGTCACAAGTCCTAGCAGATTCTCATTGACTTCAATTGATCTCAATTTATTGTATGGTACAAATTAATCCATTAAGATGTTGGAACCAAGGCATGGGTAGAACAAGAAGAATGAGGTTTTGCCAAAGGAGTTTGAGGAATCCGTACTGAAATAAAAACGCAGAACCTCCAAGGTAATAATCTCTGGGATTACTACGACTAGGGCCATGTGCACATGAGCATTGTTTCAAAACTCACAGTTTAATGTGTGCCACAGAGTGGCATCAAAATTAGAAGTGGCATCAGCACCAGCAAAAGAGCAATAATTCCATTGGACTGGCCAACCTGAAGTGGGCTGGGTACAGTTTCCTAGCAATTCATGCCACCTACTGCTTTAAATTACAAAGTGAGTGGAGTGATCGCATGCAAGAAAATGTATAAATGTAAGGGGAACAGACAAGGCCTCAAAGCATGTAGCAATTAGGCTAACTGTAAGTAGGATGTGACATGAAGAGAGAAAGAGTTGTGTGGTGATAGTATATCAGAGAGTGAAGTCAAGTCAGGTGATAAGGTAAAATTAAAATTGCCGCATCTGAAATATATGGAGGACTCATAACAAGATGGAGAAACTGATGACTCAGCTATAGAAAATTATTTTGGTTTTTAATAACCATTTCAGAGATGTTTCCATATGGTGACCAAGGCAGAAAATTAAATATTATTGGCTACATGGTATCTCAAAAAGTTAGATAAAATGGAAAACTAGAAATGACAGTTCTATAATAAAGGATGACACAAGTACAGTAATGAGGAAGGACCTCGAAGGCAATAGCAGTGAGTATGATTGACAATTAAAAATAACAAGGATCTGAAAGTACTGGTGAGGTAGTCTGTATGTCAGTTAATAGTAGTTATGCTACTGGACAAGGAGTAAAAGAAATATAGAAATAAAAGAAGCTTGTAATTAATGTAATGCAATAATCATAGAGGTCTTTAATTTTCATGTAACCTGGACAGTCAATTTGGTGAAACTTACTGGAGGATGAGTTCATGGAATACATTGAAAACTGGTTCTGAGAACAATCAGGAGAACCCTGTTTTAGTCATTGCTTTGTGTCATGAGACAGAGTTAATTAGCTATTTCATAGACTAGGAACCTCTGGGAAAGAGTGAACTTGATGCTAATGTTTCATATTGCATCTGAAGTACTGTACGTAAGTTGAAAATTAGAGAGTTGTAAGAAATAAAGTAATTTACACATATATGAGGAGGAAGATAGATTGGGAAATTAGATTAAAACACGTGACAGCATGGGAGTGACAGCTAACATTTAAATGATTTGGAGATGCCGGTGTTGGACTGGGGTGTACAAAGTTAAAAATCACACAACACCAGATTATAGTCCAACAGGTTTAATTGGAAGCACCAGCTTTTGGAGCGTTGGTTTTTACAACAATAGATGATAGTTTCACAGCTACCATAACCACCTGATGAAGGAGCGACGCTCCGAAAGCTAGTGTTTCTAATTAAACCTGTTGGACTATTACCTGGTGTTGTGTGATTTTTAACATTTAAATGGGCTACTTTCTAATTCTCAGGGGACCTACATGCCATTGAGAAATAAAACCTCCACAGGAATAGAAACTATTACTAGCTTTGGAGATTATCTATATATTAGATTAAAAGAAAAGGTGTTTAATATTACTAAGAGAAGTAATAAAGTATCACCCATGATTGAATAGCAGAGCAGACTTGATGGACTGAATAACCTAATTTCTGCTCCTATGTTTTATGGTCTTAAATGTAAAAGCACAATGTAAAAACTGCTACAAAGCTGTAAAAAGAGAGTAGCAAAAGTGAACATGGGATCTTTAGATGCTGAAGCAGGAGAAATTATAAATAGTGACAAGGAAATGTCATGGATGTTTTTTTACAAAAGAAGCCAAAACAAAATAACAGGAACAGTAATGAATCAAAGGTGTAATGAAAGCAAGGAACTTAAAGCCCACGTATTAGTAAAGCAAGAGGGTGTGGAGAAATTGTTGTGACTGAAAGCAACAAATCCTGAGGAGCTTATTGAAATAACTCCACAGAGGCCAGTATCCCCAATATCAAGTCACCCTTTATTTGCTCATGGAGAATCCTCGACACTGACCCAGCTCCCTCAGAGCCAGCTCCCTCAGAGTGAACAGGATGTCTGACACACCTGTTTTTTTTTGACACTCCTGCTTTATTTCTCTATTACCCCCACTCTCCCGCCGAACTGCGGTAGTGCTTAAATTTTCCCCAGCACCCTTGTTGTGTGTGTGTGCAGGTGTGAGACACAGTGAGAGACACAAGGTGCACAATCCTTTATTCAGTTTCCACCACCAGGAAGAAAGGAAACACCTAAGTGGCCAGTGACAAGCACTGCCCTTCACACCAAAGGGCAATGCTGTGTAATCAAACAGTGAAGGGGAGGGCAGGGATTAAATCAAAATCGAGTTGGAGGGGGAAATAATGCACTCCACTCCCTGCGGTGCCCACCTCTCCCTGAACAACTCCAGGGTATTAGTGGACACCACGTGCTCCTTCTCCAGAGACACCCGGGCTCTAACGTAACTGCAGAAGAGGGGCAGGCAGTCGGCCGTAATGACCCTCCACGGCCCGATGCCTGGACCTGTTTATGGCCAGTTTGGCCAGGCCCAGAGGCAAACCCACACACCTGTTTATAACTGTCAGCCAGGGCTCCCTGATTGGACCAGAGGAACAGCTCCAATGAAGGAATCCATATTCAATGAAGTCCCTCTGGTTAACCTCATTACAGTCACTATATGTATGTTCCATGCGCTAGGGTCCTAAAGCAGGCTGCTGCACACTTGGGGGAATCAATGTAGACTTTATGCTCATGACTGCAGAATTCAAAGGTGCAGAGAAATCCTGCTACCCAAAATGCACATTCAAAACCTTTCTGGAAGCTGGACATCAATGCTAAAGCCAAAATTTGTTCTTTAATTGCTCTTGAATCGAGAAACTTGCTACACTATTTCAGGGTGGGGATGACAGATAGGTTTTTACAACAATAGATGATAGTTTTATAGCTACCATTACTGAGACTAGCTTTCTACTCCAGTTTAATTAAATTGATTTAAATTCCACAATCACGACAGAGAGATTTGAACCTGTGTCTTCAAAGCATTAGCAATCTGGTGACATTAGCACTATTCCACCCTCTTCCTCATGCATCAGACGAAGAGAGTATGCAGATACAACAAGATAATAAAAAGGCGAGGAGTATTATGAGAGGAGCTGAGCATTAAACTGAGCATTCAGTCATGCAGGGCATTGGTGAAACCACATGTGTGTGGTTTCAATCTCCTTATTTAAAGGAGAGTGTACCCGCATTGAAGATGGTTCAGAGTTTTGCTCGACTGACAACTGGGATGAGCAGGTTGACTAATAAGGAAAAGATCATAGAATCCCTACAATGTGGAAGTGGGCCATTTGGCCCATTGAGTCTACACTGACCCTCCAAAGATTATCCCAACCAGACCTACCCAGACATTGGAACCCTGTATTACCCATGACTAATCCATTTAGCCTGCACATCCCTGGATATTATAGGCAACTTAGCACAGCCAATCCACCTAACCTGCACATATTTGGAATGCGGGAGAAAACCAGAGCACCCAGAGGAAACCCATGTAGACACGGGGAGAATGTGCAAACTCCACACAGCCAGTCGCCTGAGGCAGGAATTCAGGTCCCTGGTGCTGTGAGGTAGCAGTGCTAACCACTGAGCCACTGTGCTGGGACAGACTGCACATGTTTCCACTGGTCTTTAGAAAATTGAGGAGTGAAGAATATAAGATCTCAAATGTCCTTGACAAAGCAAGTGTAATAAGGATGGTTCCCCTTGTGGGTGAGTCTAGAACCAGGGAGCACTGTTTTGAAATTGAAAACATCCTTTAGTGCCTGGATAGCTTGTTTTCTCTCTGCAGGTTCTATGGTTTTGAAACTCTCTGCTACAAAAGGCAGAAGGTGAGCTCATTGTATATTTTTAAGATGGAGGTAGATAGGTTTCTTTCAGGCAAAGAAATAAAAAATTATCGGGATCAGATGGGAATTTGGAATTCAAAACATAAGCAAGTCAGTTATGATCTTCTTGAATAGAGGAGCTGGCTTGAGGGACTAAATAATCTGCTCATAATTCACATGTTCATATTGTGTGCTTCCAAAATTCCCTAGATTTCAAATTGGATGGGAACGAATGCAGCCGTTATTCAAGAAATTAGGGAACTATAGATCAATGAATCATGCATTAGTTATTGGGACAATGCAAGAATCTATTATTTAATAAGACACTTAGTACATCATTAGGCAGTGTCATCATGGTTTTATGAAAGGGAATCTTATTTGACAAATCTGTCTGAATGTCTTTATCTACTCTGCTAATTGCTTTCTCAGGAGGAATTAGTGTATCGAGTATATTTGGATTTTCAAAAGGCATTCAATAAAATACAGAACAAACGCTATTGCACAGATAAGGGCTTATCAGATTGAAGCTATAGGTTTCTGTAAGTCCAGTAAGGATGAATGGGTCATTTATAGATGAATTGGTCATTACTAATGAGATGTGACAAGGATCAAAGAGAGACTTCAGTTCTTTACAAGGTATATCAATGGCTTCAATGAAAGGGCACAGGGTAATGCATTCAGGCTTACTGAAGACACAAAGCTAGGTGAGAAAATAAGTAGTGAAATGGGCACAAACAGTTGAATCTTCCTGCCTTTGTGGAGATGGGATTGGTGGGAGAAAAGGGGGCAGAAAAATAGGAAGATGTCCTGACAGGGTGGCTCTCCTCCTTATTCTCCATTATTGTCGACTTTCCCAGGGCTGAGTTGGGAACTGAAGCTCAATTCATCCAAGCAGGGCCATTTTTCACTGGTGCCAGTATTTTATCATTTTGTCGAAGGGCTATGGGAAACAGTTTCTGAAAGAGGGGCTGGCCACTCGGATTGAGATGAGGAGGAATTTCTGCATTCAGAAGATGGTGAATCTTTTAAGATGTCTTCCCCAGAGGGCAGTGGAGAATCAGTCATCAACTATGGTCAAGACTGAAATTGGCAGCTTGCATTATACTCAAAACTTCAAAGGGAATAGGAATACTGCAGCCAATGGTATTGAAGTAGATGGTCAGCCATGATCTTATTGAATGATAGTGCAAAGGGCTGAATAATCTTCTCCTGATTCTACTTCTGAGGTTTTTATTCGGAGGGGACCTCCTGAAAGATTGTGTGAGAGTATGTGCTGAAAACATAAAGGGGTTTCAGAGCCTCCTCAGGACCTGATATCTAGACCTGACCCCAGCTGGGAAACCAAACCAGCAATTAGCAATATTGAGTGGGCAAACGGTGGCAGAAAGATTATAATGTGTGGGGGGAATGAGAAGTTATTTACTTTGGTTGGAAGAATAGAAAAATAAATATTTTCCAAAGGTGAGAAACAATGAAATCTTGATGTTTAGGGCATTTTGGGTGTTTTTACAAGAGATACACAGGAAGTAAATCTGAAGATACAACAAATAATTAGAAAGAGGAAAGATGTGTTTGCATTTATGGCAGAGTGTTTGGAAAAAAGAGGTCTTGCTTTGAAAGGAGGTTTTGTGATCTACATTTGGTACCCCGTGAACAATGTACACAATAAAGGATACCCATGCTTACGAGGGAATGCAATGAAGGTTCACTAGAGTGACGAGTTTGTCCAAGTTTGAATAGGTAGATACGTACTTTGTGGAGTTCAGAAAGTTTTAGAGGTGATCTCAGTTGAGATATAAATTTGAAGGAGGCTTGATAGGAGAAATACTGCAAGGCTGTTTGCTCTTATCGTAGTCTCAGGATAAGGAGCTGTTTAGAATTGAAACGAGAAATTTCTTGACTCAGAGGCTTCTGAATCTTCAGAATCTGTATCCCAGGGCTCTGGATGCTAAGTTGCTGAATATATTCAAATCTGAAGTTAATAGATTTTTGGATCCTAATGAAATCAAGGTTTGTGGCACTGCACAGGGAAGTGGAGTTGAGATTAAAGATTGACAGCTATTGGAATGAATTGTGGAGTAAACTCAATTGACTTTTTGAAATATTCCTCCTATACCATTACTTATGCTTCTTTTGCTCCTCATTACACAGTGCTGTTCTAGATAAATTTCCGCCCTTGTATTGCTCACTATATTCTGCTACATAAAGTAACCGGGTGCACTTAAGCTGCTGGTTTGCTTTGAGCATGGGAATTTGCTCTGTTGACAGTGCTATCTAAGAATTAATAGATCACACACTAATCCATGCGCATTACATTATCCTGCGTAGCACAGCAGCAGCCTGCCAGACAAATCACTACTCTGACAATTTGTTTGGTATGCAAGATAATTTACTTTTGAACTGAAGTGTTTGCCATTCCACCAGCATTTTATTTTTAATCTTTATAGATCATTATTGAAAGTCTACTTTTTGAAGCAAGGTAATCCTGATACATTTTTAAACTCTGGCCTTTAGCCTCCAGCAAGAGTTGAGCAGCTGTGAAGGAGGAATATTGGGAAGAGTAAACCTGATGGGAATAGAAACAGAGCTGAAATGAAAGAGGGAATATGATAGATGCGCACAGAGATTTGAGTAAGGGGGACAAAAGGTGAGTTTCAAAGCTAATGGTAGGCTTAGTGAAAACTGAATGCTTTTCACTTAAACTCTTTTCAATACAGTCCCTGGCTAGAATGCTTGGTTTTACCTTCATGTACTATATATGTACAGGAGCTGAGACATACACAGGCCTTCTGATGCCAATGGAATCGTACACCAGCTGTTATGGCAGTCAGTTGGAAACAGTTACAAAATGGAATTTTCCAACTCTGCATTGGGTCGATATTAATCTAATTCAAATTTTTTCATAATTGATATGAGTGTTAAGTGCATAATGAGGTTGAATTCTCTGATGAGTCATATCAAAAGTAGAATAGAGCTAAATCAGCAAAATTGGCACCTGCACAGATACCTGCAGAGTCTTTGTTCATTTTTGGATGAGTTGGCTGCGATATTTGGAGGAGTTAGCCGAGATACTTGGCACTGAATGATTGAAGGTGAACCTGAACAAAACAGGGTTACTCACTAGCACAACAGGAAGAAGCTTTAGATTCATGGAAGCACAGAGCTATATCGCACGGAAACAGACCATTCGATCCAACTCATCTATGCTGATCAGATATCCCAACCCAATCTAGTCCCATTTGCCAGCATTTGGCCCATATTCCCCTTAGCCCTTACTGTTCATAAACCCAACCATTTACCTTTTAAATGTTGTTATTGTCCACTACTTCCTCTGGCAGCTCATTCCATACACGCATCACTCTTTGTGAAAAGGTTGCCCCTCAGGACTTTTTAAAATCTCTTTCCCTTACCTTAAACCTATGCCGTGGGAAAAAAGACCTTGGCTATTCACCCTATCCATGCCTCTCATGATTTTAAAAATCTCTAAAGGTCACTCCTCAGCCTCCATCGCTCCAGGGAAAAGAGCCGCAGGCAATTTAGCCTCAAACTCTTCAATCCTAACAACATCCATGTACAAAGTTAAAAATCAAACAACACCAGGTTATAATCCAACAGGTTTAATTGGAAGCACTAGCTTTCGGAGCACTGCTCCTTCATCAGATGGTTCTGGAGTACACAGTTGTAAGACCTAGAATTTATAGCAAAAGTTTACAGTTTGATGTAACTGAAATCATACATTGAAAAATACCGTAATTGTTTGTTAAGTCTCTCATCTGTTAGAATGACCATGTTAGTTTCACTTTTTTCATATGTAAATTGCAAAACTTTTTTAAAATTTACATTCTCAGGTTAACTTTACGAATTGGTGTCAGCCCAGACAATGTGTTGAAGGTGTTAGCCCCCCGTGTGCAGCTGTCTGTGCCATAATATTTAGACTGATTCTAATCTAAAAAGTGAGTTGACAGAGTCTTACATGGATTCATGCAGTTTTTGAGCAAAGTACAATGTAACTCTGCAAGTACAAATTCACCCCACGAACGTATATGTGTGTGTGTTGGGGGGGTGGGGGCGGGGGGGGGGGAGGGGGGAGTTGTGCGTGTCTGTGTGAGAGAGTGTATATCTGTGTTCGTGAGTGTAAAGGGGTCTAAGTGTGTGAAAGGGTGCATGTGTGAGTGTGGGTTGTGTGTGTATGTGTGTGTCCGGGGTGGGGGATTGTGAGTGTCTGTGTGAGAGACAGTGTATATGTATGTGTGTGAGTGTAAAGGGGTCTAAGTCTATGAGAGGGTGTATGTGTGGGTGTGTCTCTAGGAGTGTGTGTGAGTATGTGTGTGTGTGTGTGTGTGTGTGTGTGTGTGTGTGTGTGTAGTTAATGGTGGTCACCTGTAGTGTGACATTAACCCAAGGTCCCAGTTGAGGCCCTCCCTATGGGTACCGAACTTAGCTATCAGCCTCTGCTGCCTGTCCCGAAGTCTGCCTTGGAGGATGGTTACCTGAATGTCCGAGGTCAAATGTCCTGGACCACTGAAGTGTTCCCCAACTGGGAGGGAACCCTCCTGCCTGTTGATTGTTGTGCGGTGCCCATTCATCCGTTGCCGTGGCCTCTGCTCGGTCTCACCAATGTACCATTGCCTCAGGGCATCCTTGCCTGCAACGTATGAGATAGACAACGTTGGCTGAGTCACATGAGTACCTGCCACGTAGATGGTAGGAGGTGTCCCCACACGTAATGGTGGTATCCATCTCCACACTCTGACACATCTTGCAGTGCCTACTGTGACAGGGTTGTATGGAAGGAAATGGGTCTGGGTGGGTTATCTTCGGAGAGTCGGTGTGGACTTGTTGGGCCTAAGAGCCTGTTTCCACACTGTAGGGAATCTAATCTAATATACTCTCCCTCTCTCTTTCTCTCTCTCTCACAGACACCAACAACCACCCACCCCAGACACACACACACACACACACAGGCACTCCTATACACAGACTCACACACACTCCTGGAGGCACACCCACTCCCACACTCACACATGCACCCTCTCACAGACTTAGACCTCTTTACACTCATACACACATATACACTCTCTCACTGACACTCACAACCCCCTATTGCACCCTCCCCTCCACCCTTTGCCCCCCCAACACACACACATATATGTTCGTGGGGTGAATTTGTGCTTGCAGAATTACATAGTACTTTGCTCAAAAACTGCATGAGTCCATGTAAGACTCTGTTAACCAATTTTTAGATTAGAATCAGTCTAAGCATTATGGCACAGACAGGGAACACAGGGGGCTAACACCTTCAACATATTGTCTGGGCTGACACCAATTCTTAAAGTTAACCTGAGAATGTAAATTTTAAAAAATGTTTTGTGATTTATGTATGAAAGAAGTGAAACTAACATAGTCATTCAAACAGTTGAGAGACTTAACAAACAATCAAGGCATTTTTCGATGTATAATCTCAGTTACATCAAACTTTTGCTATAAATTCTGTGCCTTACAATTGTGTACTCTAGGACCACCTGATGAAGGAGCAGCGCTCCGAAAGCTAGTGCTTCCAATTGTTGGACTATAACCTGGTATTGTGATTTTCAACTTTGTAGACTCCAATCCAACACCGACCCCTCCAAATCATAACATCCATGTAAGTCTTTTCTGAACCCTTTTAAGTTTTATGAGATGTTTCCTATAGTAGGGAGACCAGAATTGAATGCAGTATTCCACAATGGACTCAACAATGTCCTGTACATTTGCAACATGGCTTCCCAACTCCTATACTCAATGCACTGACCAGTGAAGGCAAGCATGCCAAACACCTTCTTCAATACCCCGTCTACCGATGACTCCACTTTCAAGGAACAATGCACCTGCACCCCAAGGTCTCTCTGTTCCTCAACACTCCCCATGGCCCTACCATTACGTGTATAAATCCTGCCCTGATTTACTTTTCCAAAAATGCCTCTAACAAATGCTTTGCCTCTAATAAAAATAAAAACACAAATTGCTGGAAAATCTCAGCAGGTCTGGCAGAATCTGTGGTGAGAAATCAGAGTTAAAATTTCGAATCCAGTGACCCTTCTTCATGACTGACGGTAGCTAGAAAATGCTTGGTATTTGTGCAGAAGATGGAGTAGGGGAGTCTGGGGGCCAGTGAGTATAGGTGGAGATGGAGCCCAAAAGAGAAAAAAGCAACGGAATAGGTTAAGGTCAGTCTGAGGGATGAATAGCTGCTAATGTGGGCTATTAGCCGACAATGGGTAGCAGCGCATGTGATGACAAAGCCTGGTGTCTGGGGGTTGGGGTAAGGATGTGGGGGAAGGTGTCTCAATCCCTGAACTTGCTGAGCTCAATATTGAATGCAGAAAACTGCAGAGTTCCCAAGCAGAAAATGAGGTGTTGTTCCTCCAGCTTGTGCTGAGCTTCACTGGAGTGCTGCTGCGAGCCTGAGACAGAGGTCTTGGCCAGGAAATGCGGTGGTGTATTGAAGTGGCAGGCAACTGGAAGCTCAGGATCTTTTAGGAATAAACTCTAGGACACAATGTGTAAAAACAATCCTTCATGTGAGCCAGAGATACCAGAAAGCTCCCTGCTTCTATCCCCAGACCTGAGGAAGGGTTGGAAAAAGGGGTTGAGTCACATCTTTCTTAGCAGTTGGACAGTATAACATCAACCAGGGTTCTTGCTTCTGATAATTGTCCCCAGAATTATCCTGGAAGCCATATTTATGTGGATGGTGGCTAGAGTGGAGTAGAGTTGCCTCTGACAATTGATAGAGGAAAGTGAGGACTACAGATGCTGGAGATTGGGGTCGAGAATGTGGTGCTGGAAAAGCACAGCCGGTCAAGCAGCATTCAAGGAGCAGGAGAATCGGTGTTTCAGCCAGAGGCTTTTGCCCAAAACGTCGACTCTCCTGCTCCAACCGGCTGTGCTTTTCCAGCACCACACTCTCAACTCTGACAATCGATAGTCTACAATCGGTTTCCATTAGGTCTTGCAGTGGTCATTTATATGAGGTGTTGGATAACTGCCAAAACACTTTCGAGTCAATGTTGCTGAGGTCAGGAGGGCAAGGAAAATAGAACAAAAATAAAGGGCCATAATTGACTCCTCTGAAGCGAGTGAGATTAAAGTTCCACCTTTTGTTAAAGCTCACTATCAGCTCTCCAACAGGGGAAATGAAACTTTCCTGAAAGTTAAATCGATAGGTTTCAGGGTTGCAAAGAGCAAACTAATGACAGGCACTTGAGATAACAACACCAGTTGTCACTGTTGGTAATCACCGTGTCCTGTTTGACCGTGAACAGATCACATATCCTCATTTTTACAAAGACTGCCTATTTTCACCTTGGAACATTGCTATCCTCTACTTCTGCTTTAGCTCATCTGCTTCTGAAATCCTCTTCCAGGCTTTTTTCACTTCCAGATTCAACAATTCACCTTGTCAGCTCACCTCCACCCTCCATAAACTACAGCTTATCCGAAACTCAGCTTTCTATATCTTATTTGACAACAAGTTCCCTTCAACCAGCCAACTTAATTTGACTCCCAATATTCTAATTTCACATTCTCATTGCTGAGTCTATTTCCCTGAATGCCTTCACTCTCCCTATCTGAATTGATTTTTCCAAACATAATATAGACTGCACCCCAAACAGTGTTTCTCTGATTGACCTCATCTGTTCCCTTTTCCTTTTGTCCAAAGAATAACAAACATATTTTCACACAAGCTCTGGATTCTCGACCCCAGCAATGCTCTGACATAAGCTCACCTGGGGATTGGATGAACAACCTCATCATAAGACCCTTCTTGCATATTAAAAGATGCAGTGGGCCCTGTTAAAAATAAAATCAGCATCCAGCGTGTTAACCAAGTGGCAAGCCCCCACACTGAAACTATGGCCAGCTCATGGGTACACTGATTTGGCTGAGTTAAAGTAATCTCCACTGTACGAAGAATGTCTGAATGTATGAATAACCCCTGCCAACACCCTCTATCTGGGGTCAGTTGGATAAGGTCAAGGTGGGCAGTTCAGAGCTGTCATGTTGAATCTCAGACAAACTTTGGATTTTAAGAGTCAAAGAAGGAACGATAGAACATAGAACATAGAACAATACAGTGCAGAACAGGCCCTTCGGCCCTCGACGTTGCACTGACTTGTGACTAATCTAAGTCCATCCCCCTTCATTATCCCATCATCATCCATGTGCTTATCCAAGGATTATTTATATCTCCTTAATGTGGCTGAGTTATATCTTGGCAGAAAAGTGAGTAAAGAAGTGTATTAGCTGAGCGGTGAGTGACTGCAGCCTTCTAAGACATAGAGGGATCTGAATGCCCGAATGCATAATCACAAAAAGTTTGGATGCCAGTATAAACCATTATAACATTATATGAAACATTACAACTGTTATTAGGAGAGGAATAGAATATAAAGTTATGGAAGTTGTGCTTCAGAGCATTAGTGAGAGCACACTTGAAGTACTGCTGATAATATTGGTCTCCTTATATAAGGATGTATTGTATATATATTGGAAGCAGTTCAGAGAAGGTTTACTAGACTAATAACTGGAATGAGGAGAAATTGATGATAGTATAAATAAATTCTGAGGGTGAATGTTGTGATTGCATCCAATATGGAGGTCCATTCAGCTCCATAGTACATGCTGTTCTGGTGGAGAGAGATCAGAACGTTTCTGATTCATGGTTCCTATTGGTGACAACTCCACATCAACAGCAGATATTTGTTTCAGTAACCTCTCTGTGTCTGGAGGAGAATGGCTCAGACTCACCAAGATTCCTTGATAGCTTTTGGATAAAGGTTGGTAACAGACAAATATTTGACTGCAGGAAATGGATGGAGGCAGTCACCTAGCCAAAGCCTGCTGATAAATAATTGTCATGTTTCAGGATCAATAGTTTGCCTCACGTTCATACAGTAAGCATTCAGTCACATCTTCAATTAACGTACTGGTTTGAATCGATGCTGAAGGTGGACAAATGGGCAGTTCATGCCAAACAATGAAAGCAATTACTGGTGAAAAATTAGAACTCTATGTCAAATTATTCTCAATTACCACGAGCTTGTCCTGTGTGCGGCACACGTCATTGGAATTCTGAGTAAAGAAGACAGAACCCATAGACCTATGATTTGAGCACAAGTGCACAATCCTAGGATAAGAGTGTAAGAGTGCATTTCTTATCTAATTTGTCTTCTCCCAGCACAAAGGTGTAGCCTCATAATCAGACTACAGCTCCAAAACTTTACAAAGGAATCAGTTCGATTCTTCACGCATGAGAGCCTGGGCAAAGCAAATGAGATTATTTGACTATAGAGTGCAATACAGCTGAGACTATTCCATTTTGTCTGGGGTTGGGGGGGAACTCATTGGTGTTTTTGCAACTTTATCTCCACTTGTTGCTTCATCATTGGTTTCGCTCCTCTTGTTCTTCTGCATCTTCAGAAATGGTTTCTCTTTCCACCCAATTGCATAGTACAACCAGAATTCCAGCCTTGATTTCCACCTTTTTCTCCTATACATTGTGCTGCTCAATGGTATTAAATATGTCGACCTAAAGTCCCACCCTTGCTCTGCAGGTCTCTCAGTGGTCTGTCTGCCACAAAGCCCTCTGGGAAGATGGAAGCCCAGAAACTGCTCCCACTCCATTCACCTCCTCTGATTGTTCATGCAGGATGATGCAGACATCACACTCCATCTCCTCTTGGACTAAAAGCCCATCTCTTTGTTCTACTCCTTTTTGTCCCAGCCTCCATTCTCTTATTTTCACCACTGCTAAAATTCTTATCTTCCTCAATATCCTTCTCAAATTCAACCCCCAAGGCTTACTGACGATGTGCCTTCATCAAACCTTGTTCCCTCCCTGGCCAAGCTTTGTCTGAATGTGCATTTAAAACCAATTATTTATAGAGGTTGGAGGTTACTGGCAAGATCTTTCCTTCCATAGTTATCCTCAGAAATTGGTGATTAACCCTCGTCTTAAACTGCTACTGGGTTAGTACAACTAAGTTGAAAATGTGTTGCTGGAAAAGCGCAGCAGGTCAGGCAGCATCCAAGGAACAGGAGAATCGACGTTTCGGGCATCAGCCTTCCTGAAGAAGGGCTGATGCCCGAAACATCGATTCTCCTGCTGCACTTTTCCAGCAACACATTTTCAGCTCTGATCTCCAGCATCTGCAGTCCTCACTTTCTCCTAGTACAACTAAGTGGCTTTTATGATGAAGAGTTAAGTACATTGATGAGTGCCTGGGGTCACATATTGCTTTGCTGCCCTAAAGGATAATTGTAAATGAGCTGGGGTTTTATGATGATCTGACAGCTTCATGTGAACTTTAATTTTCTGGTGCAGAGTTTTAAAAACTGCAATGGTGTTATTATAACTCAATTTTTTTTCAGATCCTTCATGCAGTTACATTTAGTGTCATGCCCAGCATTGGCTTCAAATCTCTTGCCATCATCAGCATGTTTCTCTTTTTCCTCTTTGATGTAGCCCATGCATCTATCTGAACTTCCCCTCCATGCTTATTTTCAACTCAAATCGACTAACACTCACCACATTGTTTCCAGGTCCCCTTTCCCCCACCTCTGTGTCTTCAACCATTTCAGTCGCCCTCTCTGGAATTCCCTCCCAGAACTCCTCTTTCATTATTTGTCAGTACTTTTCACTATCTCCAGCAACTCTTCCTAAAATGTCTTGGGATGCTCATTATATCCAAGTAAGTTGATATTTCTGTAGATGTGTTTGAATCCATTGGAAAGGTTGAAGTTTGAAAATGGCCTTTCTGTGTTTTAATGTCACTCACATGGTTTATTGATGATGTACAGCTCCCTGGGGTGGTGTGGATGGTGATCGGTACAGGATCCTTCTGGTTTTATTCCTCCTTCCACAGCTCAGAGTCCCTCTTGTCAGAATCTTGTTTCTTGCAGACTAAGTGTGGTGTCCATGAATGGGTCAGCTTGTTACATGTGAATGTACATGCAGAACACTGAATCTCATGGGGCAGGCAGGCAGAAGGTTTTCACCTCGCCAGGGCCTTCACGCAACAAAATGTCAGGTGCTACATTTAAATTCACTCTCTCTAAACCAGGAGCATCACCCAAGCCTGTATTGGTTGCTGCCAATTCCATTTGTATCTGATACCAGATGGAAAGGGGTTCCACATTTCAGTAGCAGACCATTCGGAACAGAAAGGATTTTTTTTGGTAGATGGAAACGGAAGACCATCCCGACTGACAAAGTCAACATGCACCATGGTAGTTGCGGATGTCAGTGCCCCTGGCAGGTACCAGATACTTGCCTCCAGCACCACAAGGATGATCTGCTGTGCTCTACAAGGGCATGTTAACTCAATGCCAAGTCAAACTCAATTGGGCATGAAGCATTACATCACTGCAGGGGACTGTCACACACTAGATTGGGTGGCGTGCATCTCTAATAGATGCCTCGGGTATTGAAAGTGTATCATTTTATTACAGCCACCGAAGGTGCACTTCTTGAACCATAGTAGGCCTCATGTATGTGCCAGGATTACAGTAAACACATGGAACACACTGTAAGCAGGTCAGGGGTCACTGACCTTTCATCTCAACACAGAGAAATTATATTCAATTGATTTTCAACAAAGGGATAAATGGGACAGGTCTGACCACAAATGTGGCTTCATTGTTTGACAGCAAAAAGACACCTCAGTTGCACACATCATATCATGCTTGAGTTTCATCCAACTCCAACTGTTTGACAAAGCAAAAGCATCATTCTTTTTGATGCTTTAATTGTTCAGATACGCCATATCACATTCTGCTTTGCAGTAATGCACACACAGACTCACAGCTTGTGGGGGGAGGGGTCTGACATTTCAATCTGTGCAGGGACGTGGTTATGTACCCCCATCTCTCAATCACAAACAGAAACAGAAATTGCTAGTAAAGCTCAGCACCAGGTCTGGCAGCATCTGCTGAGAGAAATCAGAGTTAATGTTTCGGGTCCATTAACTCTTCCACAGGGTTTCTGTTTTTGTTTCTGATTTCCAGCATACTCAGTCCTTCTGGTTTTTACACACCACCTCTCAAAGCTGTGCTGTGTCTTCAAATAACATACGCCTTCGTCCTCATCAGCATATTTAATTATCCCATTCTGTTACCAAATCTAAAGTCCATCCTTCCTTATCCTCCTTGCCATCACCCAACCCAAGAATTCCCAGTTGGCTGCTTCCATTCTCCAGGAATCTTCCTCCACCACAAATGACAACGTGCATCAACTTTCAATCCTTGTCCCAAAGTTTCAATCTGCCATCATTATTTTACCTCTTTTGAGGTTAGCCCCTCTTTTAGCCTTCCATGCCTATCCTGGTCAGTTTCCATACCGTGAGCCAGCTTGGTTTAAAGGCAGGTTTTATTGCCTCAACATCATTGAACCCTTAGAGAATCGCAAAGACTTTATAAGAGCTGTAATGAATGAGGTTTTCCATGAGCCTTTTGCTCCAAGCAAGCTCATTCCTTACCAATTAACACAAGAAGCAAAGGAAGGCCTTGCAAGACTCATGGTAAAGGAGTCAAGAGTGTGGTGCTGGAAAAGCACAGCCGGTCAGGCAACATCCGAGGTGCAGGAAAGTCGCATTTCGAGTATAAGCCCTTCAGCAGGGCTAATGGCCAAAACATCAATTCTCCTCCTCCTCGGATGCTGTCTGACTGGCTGTGCTTTTCCAGCACCACACTCTCAACTCTAATCCCCAGCATCTGCAGTCTTCACTTTCTCCTCCATGGTAAAGGATCCTGGCAATTGAAGAAGTGTGGACTCACCAGAATTTCTTGGATGATGTCAACCCCACCAGGTTTGTGCCTTACTTATATATGCTCACATTTGTGAAGATTTTACCACTTTCAGCTAAAAGCTGGTGACTATGAATGTAACTGTTAATGAGTATTCGTAGCATGCTAATGGGTGTGAAAGGTTTCCTCCAATATCGGAAAGACTGACTTGGCTGAAACTTTCTGTTGTCTTAACACCCCATCTTTAGGCTGCTGTCAGCAATCGGAGTTTCCATCTCCTGCCCAGTTACGATCACCCTCCCAGCTTTTGACTTGGTCCAGGGAGGCTCTGAGGATTCCACTCTTTGTGGCTAACTGGAGATAGCAAAACAAAACACAAGAGGTGGAAATCTGAAAGGAGAACAGCGAGGAATGGAAAAACAGAGCAGGCCTCTGAAGGGAAAAGATTGGTTATGACATGTCCAATCAAAAAGACAAGCAAATGAGTAAACTTGGAGAGAAACCTTTGGGTGTTGGGCCTGAAGCAAAGACTTAAAAGTACAATCGTATAGCTGGACAATTCCCTTCTCTGAAACCAATGCAGCTATCGATTCTCTCATCTCCCTTCCCCTTCTCTTTCTCAGCTCATTAAAATAACCTAATACCTTTCCATCTAGAGTCTATTGAAGTCGCCAGCCTTGAAATATTAATCAGTCACTTCTCTTTGCAGATTCTGATTGGCTTGCTGTAAACTCATGGCAATCTATGATTTCTTTACTGATAGCCAGCTGTTTCTCTGGCTGTGATTTGGATGGGCAGAACCTAATTAAATGCCCAATGTGCAGTTTTTTTTATTACTCCCTTCTGTCATCTTCTCAGTTACATGACCTCCTGGAGGGTGCTACGACTGGATATCAATTTTATATCAGTGCAGAACCCTTGAAGCTATTAACAAGTATCTCAATAAATTGTACCAGTGAATGTTAAAGTTATATGATTCAGGTAGGTCAAGGTTCAGTCTCCAGTTCATGCTGAAATGAACAATTGTAAAGGAACTCTCTGAGTGTGAGAGGAGAAGTATAAACACAGGTTCCTGTTGTGGATCACAATAATTGATTGCATAGTGCAAAAGGAATTGTAACTAACCTGTACTGCATCTGCTTTTGGAGTGTTTGGGAATATGTCAAAGGAGCTTTACCCATCAGTAAGGGACAAACAGTCAGGAAACTATGCCTCAGTGAGACATAGATGTAGAGTGTGCAATTAGGAATGCCTTGAATACATTGAATATGTTAAAGAATACATTGTGTCTATCATAAAAAAGGGGTTGGGATGATGATAGTATTATATTCAAGGAGAGTTATGTACTGGATTTGATAAATACAGAGAGAGAGGAAGTATTAATGGAATTAGCATCTTTGAAAGTAGATAAATCACTAGGGCTGGATGAAATCCATCATGCGCTGTTAATGGAAACCAGTGAGGAAATAGCAGAAAGTCTGATCATCATTTTCCGATCCCCTTTGGAGACAGGGTGCTGGGCATTGGAGGACTGTCAATGTTGCAATATTTGTTTGTTGGTGTTTATTAATGTTGTATCGTTGTTTTAAAAGGCAGCAAGGGATAATCCAAATACTTAAAAGCCAGTTAGTCCATCCTCAAATCAATTCTGAGAGACAGCATTAACAGTCACTCAGAGTCTTGGATTAATCAAGGATAGTCAGCATGGACGTGTTAAACGATGTTGTGTTTGACTAATCTGTTTGCACTTTTGAGGAAGTAACAAGGAGGATTGATGAGAGTAACGTGGTCTGCACAGATTTTAGCGTGGTCCCAGATGGCAAATTGATTTGAAAAAAGTCCATGAGATCCAGAGGAATGTAACAAGCTAGACACAAAATTAGATCCGTGACAGGAAACAGAAGATGATTGTTGACTGGTACTTTCGCAAGTGGAAAGCTGTTTCGTGTAGGGTTCTGCAAGACTCTAGGGTCCCCAGATTGTTGTGGTGTATGCTAATGAATTGGATGTAAATGTAGGGGCAAGATTAGAGTGGTGCTGGAAATGCACAGCAGGTCAGGCAGCATCCGAGAAGCAGGAAAATCAATGTTTTTAGGCAGGAGCGCTTTATCAGGAATGAGGCTGGAAGCCTCAGGGGTGAAGCGATAAATGGGAGGGGGATGGGGCAGGGGAGAAGGTAGCTGGAAGTGCAATAGATGGATGCAGGAAGGGGTAAAGGTGATAGGTTGGAGAGGAGGGTGGAGTGGATGGGTGGGAAGGAAGGTTGACAGACGGGACAGGGTCATGAGGGCAATGCTGAGCTGGAAGTTTGGAACGGGGGTAAGGTGGGGGGAGGGGAAACTGGTGAAGTCCACATTGATGCCCTGGGGTTGAAGAGTCCTGAGGTGGAAGATGAGGCATCCTTCCTCCAGGCATCAGGTGGTGAAGGAGTGGTGGTGGAGGAGGCCCAGGACCTGCATGTTCTTGGCAGAGTGGGAGGGGGAATTAAAGTGTTCAGCCACGGGGCGGTGGGGTTGATTGGTGCGGGTGTCCCAGAGATGTTCCCTGAAGCGCTCTGCAAGAAAGTGTCCAGTCTCCCCAATGTAAAGGAGACCACATCAGGAGCAACAGATATAATAAATGACATTGGTGGATGTGCAGGTGAAACTTTGGTGAATGTGGATGGCTCCTTTGGGGCCTTGGATGGAGGTGAGGGAGGAGATGTAAGCGAAGTTTTTGCAATTTCTACAGTTGCAGGGGAGGGTGCCAGGAGGGGAGGGTGGGTTGGTGGGGAGCGTGGACCTGACCCATCACTGTAAATGTAGGGGCCTTGGCCAGGAAGTATCCGGACAAGACAACACATGGCTGCACGGTGGATGGGAAGGAGGATAGTTAGTGACTGCAGGAAGATGGAGGAGAAAGGGAGGACTGCAGATGCTGGCGATTAGAGTCAACAAGTATGGTGCTGGAAAAGCACAACAGGTCAGGCAGCATAAGCCCAAAACATTGACTCTCCTGCTCCTCGGATGCTTTCTGACCTTCTGTGCTTTTCCAGTGCCCCACTTTTTGACTGCAGGAAGATCTCCATGGAGTGGTCAGAAGGTCAGACAAGTGATAAATGCAATTCAACTTGGAAAAGTGTGACATGATATATTTGGGGAGGTTAAACAAGGCAAAAGAATACACGATATATTAGAAGTGTAGAGAAAGTAAGGGACCTTGGAATGAATGCCCACAGATTCCTGAACTACACAAATCATCAGTTCTTCCACAGCTTAAGAACTGTGTGCCATTCTGGTTACCACGGATGAGGTCTATGTCCTTTTTCTATGCAAAATCAATGTCAAGAGATTTCAGAAAGGCTGTTATTGCATTAGCGAGGACACAGAGGAGATTTACCACATGTTTACTGAGGAGGCAAAGTTTGGATTGGCTGGGGTTATTCCTCCTGGAACAGAGGAGGCGGACAGATGATTTCCTTGAGATGTACAAAGTTGTAACAGATCTGGATATATAATGGACCTATTTACCTTAACAGAGGCATCAGCAATTAGCGGGTAGATATTTCAAGAGATTTGGAGAAGTATTAGAAGGGAGCCGTGGAAACACTTTTTCATGTGGATGGTAGGAATCTGGAACTCACTGTCTGAAGGTGTGGTTGAGACAGGAAGCCCTGCCTCATTTAAAAGGTGTCTGGATATGCAGCTCGATGTCATGACGTGCAGGGGTGTAGACCACATGCTAGAAGATGAGGATTTGGTGCATAGCTCATTGGTCAGCTGAGGCAGACATATAGGCTAAGTGGTCTTTTCACAATCCTGCATATTCCCAATAAATTTGCTAGGATTTTACATATCTATTCTGCACTGCTTGGGCCCTGGGATCATGCTATTTAGTGGCTGGAATGGAAACTATATCAGCATTAGCATTCCTCATTCTAACGAACACAAAATACCTTCATTCAGTTCATACTCTCTGCCTATTATCTTTATCATGAAAACGGCATCCTGCATTGTAAAAGTAAATCATTAGTAGATGCACTTCCTGAAGGAGACACAATAAAGACAGTTTGGAGCTTCTTCAGGAGATTTTATAGGGCAATCTGACATGGGTGAAAAGAACTTCAGAAAATCCCAGAAAACTCAAGCTCAACTCAACACAACTCATCTTCAAAATAATTACAATTCATCAGCACAACACCTTTGGTAAGCTGTAATATAGCTTGAAAATTATTCTCCTTTTTTTTATTAATTACAGTCTTAATAAAATTTTTCTTTTCACCAGACTAACAATATAGTCTTATCATATTTATATCTTTTTCTCAGTAAGAAACCAGTTTCTATTCTCTCTTTGTTTTAATTTCAGGCTGTCAATACCCTCAACTGATTTCTTGATTTTCATCCTTTTCCCAATCAAAGTCTTCTCCTGTGATCTGATGGAACATGACATTGAAAGGCCGGTAAAACTTCCGCAGTCTGTGGATTACATCTGGATCTATTTTTGGATGAGTTCTTCCCTTAGATTTGCCGAGGCACCTCGGCGTGCTGCTGTCCTCTGGTTTCTTCAGGCAAGGAAAGCCCTTGGTTTTGTTGAAATAAAAGTGCTTGTCTGTGACGATCCTCTTGAGGCCCAGAAAGTCCTGCACTTTGCCCATTTCTCCAGCCGGGTCGATGATGAGCCTCTCCCCACTGACAAAATGGATCTGGGAGAGGGGAAAGAATTGGAGCCAGTTCTCCAGGTGCAAGGCGTAGATTCCAATGCGGATTGCACTCCAAGAGGCATCAATCAGGCCCAGGGTCCGGTTCTTGAACGCTAGAACCTCAAAGGTCGGAATCTCCGGTTTCTTGGACAGTGTCTGGGTATAGTCTGAAATGGCTCTCGTCACTGGGTTCCTGACCACTACGATGAGTTTAGTGCCTTTTGCCATTGAGAAGATTCGCTTTGGTGCCTCCCTGGTAACAAAATAACTGGGTGTTTTCTCCATGGTGATCTGACCATCCAGCGTCTTGGGCATCAAGCTTCTGAGGATAAAACAAAAAATGGATGAATTTAGTGCTGCATTTTAGTTAATTGTATAGTTCATCTCCTCCCCACCTCTCCTTCCCCCCTCCCCCACTAAACCTAAACCCAACTCTCCAACAGTTATTTATCCTGGACTATGGTTCAGGAGTGCCTGTATAGTTACATTATCCATACAAAAACCTCAAACCTATTTTAATTCACTCAAAACTCATTCACTTGCACAGAGTTAAAATCAGGCTCGAAAGGTTTAAGCCTCCAACTCTCCAGACATTCAAATCAGAAAGCTGCTTGTCATCCAGAATTAATTACTGCTTCCCAACCTCTGTCACATCTGAGGATAGGTAACTCAGACAGTTCCCTCTCATTTTCCCTGCTGCTGTGTGGACCTTCCAGGTCTGAGCTGGCAACAATTTTCAGAACCAGAGGTCAATGTGTCCAGATGACCATTGATGTGCACAGATCCTCTGAGTAGCAGGAAACACTGACCACGAGCTTTTCCACTAAACAGTGACAGGGGTTTCATTTGATCCACAGAACTGGAATTATTGAACTTTAGCAAGTCAAGCAAGTTGAGATATTTCAATCTGATCACGGCTCTGTGATTTTGTTCAGATGACTTACTCAAGAAGAAGTAAAACAAATAGAAATGTATTTCAATTGTATATTTCACACATCAAAATATCTTGAAGCACTTACTAGCATTGAAGCACTTCCAAAATGCTGCTGTAACACGGGAAATGTGGCAGCCCATTTGTACCACAATCCCGCAAACCATTGAGAAGATTGTGTGTTTTAGTGACATTGGTTGGTGGATAAATATTAAACAGGAAACCAGGAGACCTCCCTGTCCTTAAATAGTGACCATGGGGTCCTTTGCATTCCTTCACAAAGCAGATCATCCTCAGTTTAATTGTTGTGTTAAAGAAGGTGGCTCTGACAATGCAGCACAGCACAGCACTGAGGTAAAGGCCTCAAGTCTCAGAAAAAACATCTGACCCACACCCTTCTGACAGAGAGGCAAGAGTGCAACCACTGATACATAACTGACTGCTCAAACAATACTGAGAATTCTGGCAGTATTACTGTCTCTGCCCTAAAGACTATCTGGAGTCATTCCACAGGGACCAAATTACTCTCTGGATATAGATTCCACAGAGTTCCGATTCCATCTGGAATACAATCCCATGGAGGGACTTTATTCATAATTCATCAGCCTTGATACCTACTGAGATATAGTTTCACAGGGTACTAATTCTTGGTACGCATTTACAAAGCATTGATTCCTTCTGAGGCGCAACGTGGTGGATGTTGACTTATGCTAGGTTACAGCGAACTAGAATATGTACTGTGCGTGTGCGACACAGACTTATACCATCATTACCAATTCATGTTTTCTAGGCAAATTGTGAATAAATTGGTTAACAAAAATTGCATGGCTAAGAGAGAGAAGAGAAATAAGATTATCTTTGGATGACTCCAGCAAACAACTAGCACAAACACAGCAATTTAAAGGGCATTCTGTGCTTTAAGCTTCAACTGTTCTATGGATAAAATATAAAAGCAATGGGTCAAGACGGAGTGTCTGTGACTGAAGATAATAGATAGAGCATGACTGAGTATAAAATTCTGCTGTGACATTTCCAATATAAACAATAACATCATGTGGTTTATAAAACCTAACATCATTTCCATTGTTGAGACTGTTTGTTATCATATGTCCCATTTGCAAGTTGTCTGTATTGGTGGACTGTTTCAGTGTCAGAGGAATTGTGAATGGTGCTGAACATCATGCACTCATCAGTGAACATACCCACTTCTGACCTTATAATGGATGGAAGGTCAGAGATAAAGCAGCTGAAGATGGTTCAGGTTAGGATACTACCCTGAGGAATTCCTGCAGCAATGTTCTGGGACTGTAATGATTGACCTCCAACAAGCATTGTACTAGATATGATTCAATTCATACTGGCTTTCCCCCGATCCCTATTGACCTCAGTTTTACTATGGTTCCTTGTTGCCATTCTCAGTCAAATGCTTCCTTGATGTTAAGGGCAGGCCCTTTTACCTCCGCTTTTGAGTTTAGCTGTTTGGTCTATTGGTGAACTAAGGCTATAATAAAGCCAAGAACTGAGTGCCCATGGCTGAACCTAAAATAAGCATCACTGAGCAGGTTATTAGTCAGTGAGTACAGCTTTTAATTGCTAGATCTGTTTGAAATAAATTCCATTTGGCACAGCAATAATACAACAGAGCACAGTAAAGGGCATGTATCCTCAGTGTGGAAGCAGGGCCTGTTTTCTACAAGGATTGCATGGTCCACTACCACCACTGTCATAGAAAGATACATCTGTGTCAGATTGTTGAAGTAGGATTTGCCTCTTTGCTGGCTCCCTCACTATGTAATGAAGGATTCAGTCCGACGCTGCGTCCTTCACGTTCGGCCATGATGGTCAGTAATGGTATTGCCAAGCAACTGTTTATGGTCAACATTGAAATGCCTGACCCAGAATACATCCTGTCCTCATGTTGTCCCCAGTGCTTTTTCCCACTGGTGTTCAACATGGAGGAGTACACAAAACAGGGAACTGAGGGTCCTCATGCTTAAACCACAGAAAGCCGGCATACAGATCCAGCAAGGAGTAGGGAATGTTGGCCATTAGTTCAAACAAAATGGAAGAGAAAAATTGAGAGATCTTGCTAAAACCTTGCCAGAGAAAGCACAGCTAGAACAGCATGAACAGGTTTCTAAGGGGAGATATACCAGCATTGGAGACATTGCAGAGAATGATCACTGGACTGATACCAGGTATGGAGAATCTGCCTTTTGTAGAGAGGTTGACTAGGTAGGACCTGTACTCATTGGAATTTAGAAAAATAAGCGGAGACCATATTGGAATTTTCAAGATTCTTAATGGGATTTCACAAAGCAGATGTGGAAAGGTTGTTTTCCCTGTGGGAAAGTCTAGGACTAGAGGGTATAAGGGGCTATCATTTAAGACAGGGACAAGAAGGAGTTTCATTTTTCAGAAGGTTGTGAATCCCTGGAATCTTTTATCATGAAGCATTGTAGAGGTTGGTTCTTGAAGCATATTCAAGGTTAAGACATACAGAGTTTTAATCAGAAAGTGAATCAATGTTAAGGGGAAAGGCAGGAAATGGAGTTGAGGATTATCAGATCAGTCATGATCTCACTGAATGGTGGCACAGACTTGATAGGCTAAATTAGAGACAAAATGAACTGCAGAGGCTGAAATCCGAAGTAGACAAGCAGGAGGCTGGAGGAACACAGCAGGCCGGGCAGCATCACAGGGTGGAGAAGTCAATGTTTCAGGTCTAACTCTTCTTCAGGAATGGGTGTAGGAGTAGCGAGAGTTGCAGATAAAGAGAGGAGGGGGAAGGGTTATGGGTGGGGAGGGGGGTGGAGTGGTGAGGTGGTGATAGGTGAGTACAGGTGGTAGGTACAATCTGGTAGGTTGATGGGAAGAATGAATCCAGTTGGTAGCTAGAAGGAGGGGTCAGTTGAAGGGTTCGGAGGGAGAAGACAGGCCTGGAAAGGGAGTCAAGGGATGGGTGGGAAGGTTATTTGAAATTGGAGAATTCAATGTTGAGTTCTCTGGGCTGTAGGCTGCCCAAGCAGAAGATAAGGTGTTGTTCCTCCAATTTGCAGTCTGATTCTCTGTGGCCATGGAGGAGGCCAAGGACATGTCGGAAACGGTGTGGGAAGGGAAATTAGAATGGAGGGTGACTGGAAGGTCAGGTCGACCCCTGCTTGAGATGTTCGGCGAAACGTGCCCTGAGTTTAGGTTTGGTCTCCCCGACGTAGAGAAGACCACATCGGGAACATCTGATGCAATAAACTAGGTTAGAGGAAGGCAGGTGAACCTCTGTCTCACCTGGAAGGACTGTTTGGGGCCCTGGATGGACGGGAGAGAGGTGGTGTGACAGCAAGGTTTGCATCTTTTCCGATTGCAGGGGAAGGTACCGGGGGCTTCAGGAGTTGGGGGGGGGGGTGTGGAGCAAACCAAGGATTGGTGAAAGGAACGGTCCTTGCAGAAGGCAAGGAGGGGAAGGTGTGCTTGGTGGTGGGGTCTCGTTGGAGTTGGCCGATGTGTTTGCGGATGATACTTTGGATGTGTAGACTGGTGGGGTGGTAGGTGAGGGCAATGAGGGAAATGGAGGAGGTGCAGTGGAGGGCTATCACCTATCACCACCCCAACTCTCTCACCACCCGTAATCCTTCCCCATCACTCTTTATCTGCAACTCCCCCTACCCCCACCTGCATTCCTGAAGGAGGGTTGACTTCTCCACCTCTTGACACTGCCTGGCTTGCTGTGTTCTTCCAGCTTCCTGCTTGATGACCTACATCTGCTCTTACATTGTAAAGTCTGAGGGGATACAGGTTCACCAGTTGAAGGGTTCACAGGCCATAGGTGGTAATCAAGGAAGGGTTTCCCTGACTGTGTTTGACAAAATGCTGTCAGATGCCATGTGGTCAAGAGTCAATGTTGAGGACACACTAGACTGTGTTGAGCCCCAGTGCAACAGGACATACCTATTGATGGTGATGCCTTGGATGTTGTCTGGAGGTGTGAGCATGTCAGGTTGGTGCATGACCAATCTATAGGACAGCTCCCTCAGTTTTGGCAGAAACATTTGTTTGATGGGTCAGTGCTGAGGGACATTTATTTTGCCCCGAAAGTGGACAGCAACCTGGAGATGTTTGGTGGGATAGTGTCATGGAACTTTTATCCTATATCTATTCTATCCATGAAATCATGTGATAAATTAAAACTTGCGCCGAGATGAAAATATCCATATCCCACACATCCACACCCAATCTCCTGTTCTAATCTTGGACTAATGGTTTGGGAATGTTGCTTGAGGAAAAAAAAACTTTACAACATGTGGAATAGATATATCTCAAAGCAGGGTCAATAAACAACAGCTTATTAAAGCAGCTAAAAAGTGTAAAAAGCACAATCATGTATTTGGTGGGAGCAGCATGTTAAAGTGTATAATCAAATCAACTCCTGGAGAGATGATTGAGAGATTCCTAGGAAAACACGAGGAGAAAGTGAGGACTGCAGTTGCTGTAGATTAGAGTCGAGAGTGTGGTGCTGGAAAAGCACAGCAGGCCAGGCAACATCCGAGGAGCAGGAAAATTGACGTTTCAGGCAAAAGCCCTTCATTAGAAATATTAGCCTCCAACATCCTATTAAGGTCTCAGCACCCCCGTTCCTCCTCCACCACATTTCTGATGAAGGGTTTATGCCCAAAACGTCAATTCTTCTGCTCCTCTAATTCTGTCTGACCTGCTGTGCTTTTCCAGTACCACTCTCTTGACTATAGTAGGAAAAAGTGTTACCATTCTGGTTGGATGTATGCATGAAGGTTTCATCACATGATTGACATATTTGGCCTAAATCTGCTCTGGAATTATGACAGAGCCAGAAAAACTGCAGATGCTCGAATCCAGAGTAGACAGGCAGGAGGCTGGAAGAACATAGCAAGCCAGGCAGCATCAGGAGGTTTTGGGTAAACAGCCTTCATTCAGCTCTGGGACTTTCAGAGCTAACACATGAAAGTATTCAAAGATTTTTTTCAAAAAGTTTTTTAATGTTTCTCCAATTTTTCTTCTGAGTTGCTCACAGCAGTGATATGGAGATGCCCTTTAATTCCGGAAGAATGGTGATTCTAACTGACATTATAACAAGCTTAATTTCATCCTTTCTCTTTTACATATTCAATGGGCATGATCCAGAGGGCAGTGCCAGGGCTTGGACATTCATCATACTGACGAATACATGTTTTAAAGGGTTGAGGATCCTGCCAAAAGGACACCCCTTAAAGGGAGTTTGGTTTGGCAGCAGCTCCTTTAAGGCCACAGCCCATTAGAGGTATAATTTCTACACACCACATGTCTACATCGATTTCTATAATATAGAAATCAGAACACGCCCTACAAACTTGAGATCAGGAACAAGCCCAGTAATTTGTAAACTGGGGATCCCTGTAAAATCCTGTGGCTTTACGGGGCATCTTAAAGGAAGAGAGAGAGAGAGTTAAAGTGATATCGAGATTTAAAGAGGCTATTACAGAGTTTGAGGCCTGGGCAACTGAAATACCTTAGCAAGAGTTGGAGATACTGAAAAGACTAATATTATACGAGCAGATATCTCAGAGCTTTGTATCTGGAGAAGATTACAGAGATGGGGATGGGCTTGAGAATGAGAGTTCTACAGTTGAGGCATTACTTAAACAAGAACTCATGCTTGTCAGGGAGCACGGGAATGATAGGTGAATGGAACTTTGTAATAGCTCAGACATGGGCAGCAGAATTTGGGATTGCCTTCAACTTATGGAGGTAGACTACAGGAGATCAGTCAGGTTTCCTACAGCCATTAGAATAGTCAAGTCTACAGATAACAACAGCATAAATGTGACAATCAGCAGTAGATGAGTTCAAGCAAGGGCAACACTGGGCTGTTTCACAGAAGCGGAAAGGAGCAATTTGAGTGAGGACACACGTATGAATTAGACTTTCAGCTCCAGCTCAAACATCATACCATGGGTTGTAGAGGTTGGATCCACCTCGGACATTTGCCAGGGAAAAGGATGAAAATGATAACTAGGAAATGGAGTTTGTAGCAAGACCAAAAGGCAATAGCATGATCGAGCACTTCATAATGCCATGTTGATTCTGCTCCATTTTACCTTCCTTTTCTAACTAGTTGTTAAATTCTTTATATTCTATAATATCTTCTATTATTGACATCAAACAAATAGCTCTATAATTTTCCATTCTCCCACTTCCTCCCTTCCTAAATAGTGGGGTTATATTTGCTATGACCCAGTAGGCAGGATTTTCTGCTGAATCTATTGGATTTTGAAAATAACCCGCAATGTCCATCTTGTCTCTGATCCCACCCTTCAACATTCTGAGATGAATTTCATCTCATAATTTCTTTGGAGTTTCGAGCCCTCAATCCAATCAACCTTTCCAGTACTGCCTCTGACTAATTTATTTCCGTCCCTCAGTTTCACAAGGCCCTTGGTCGAGTAGTTTTAATGGAAAATTGTCTGCATCTTCTTCCGTGAATACAGCCACAAAGTAACTGTTCAGTTTATCCACTGGTTTCTCCTTCTCTACTATACAGTCTGATGTCCACTCCTGTATTGCGCCCACATTGGTTCCAGCTATTCTTTCTCAGCAAAAGAAGATTTTTCAGTTACCTTCATGTTCTTCATCAGATTGCATTCATGTTCGCTTTTACATTTCTTAGTCAGTTCTTCATTTGTCATTATTACATTTCATTAGGTTCTAAATTGCTCCCAATCCTGAGGCTTACAATTTTTGTCTTATAAGCCACTTCCTTTGGATCTAATATAATTCCTAATTTCTTTTGTTAACCAACATTGAGTTACCTTTCCCTTTGCATGTTTGTGCTCTCAAGAATGTACATCTGCTATGAACCATGTAGTATTTGTTTGAGTACTAGTCATTACCAGCGATTTTTCTGCAAATCATGTACTATATTGTCTCATACACCCAGCCAACTAAACCTTTGTATGTTTATAATTTGGTTGCATTCAAGCATAATACAAAATTATTTCATATCATGGTCACTATGTCCCAAAGATGACACTCAAAATACGCAGGATTCACCCCTGAAATTTCCCAAAGCACCAGGAAAGATTCATTCATAAGGGTGACCAATAAGAGACAAGTCTCTCCCATAAATATAATGGAAGGAGAGAGTGAGGATCTGCTCCTTGGATCACAGGCTGGTGTGTCCTCATACTTTTTGCTGGAGGTACACAAGTGATATCCTCCCTCCTGCATCAGTTCTCCAGTCACAACTTCAAACACTTCATTCTTCTAAACATACTCACACTTGGGACCAGAACTCATCCTGAGAATGCTGTTTTAGAGCTTCTGCTTTTCAACCTCCTTTCTAACCCCCTGAAATCAGGTTTCGAAGAGTTGTGTGAGGCATTTTTTTCACAAAGGGTAGTGAGTGCCTGGAATGCTCTGCCAGAAGAGATGGGGGAAGGAGACACAATAGCAGCATTGAAGAAATACCTGGACAAATACATGAATGGGAAGGTAATAGAGGGATAAGGATCCTGTAAGTGAAGGCAGGTTTAGTATGGAGGGGCAAAATGTGGCAGCACAGGCTTGGAAAGCTAAATGGCCTGATTAGATTAGATAACTTACAGTGTGGAAACAGGCCCTTCGGCCCAACAAGTCCACACCGACCCTCCGAAGAGCAACCCACTCAGACGCATTCCCTACATTTACCCCTTCACCTCAAATTACGGGCAATTTAGCATGGCCAATTCACCTAACCTGCACATGTTTGGACTGTGGAAGGAAACCAGAGGACCTGGAGGAAACCCATGCAGACATGAGGAGAATGTACAAACTCCACACAGAGTGTGTGGAGTTTGCCTGAGGTGGGAATTGAACCTGGGTCTCTGGCACTGTGAGGCAATAGTGCTAACCACCGTGCTGCCCATTCTTTGCTGTATTGGTCTTTGTTTAAATTACATTAACTGTATTTTACGTTGGCTTATTACATTAACTTTGCTTTATTTGGTCTTAACTTAATAAACCTTACAACTATGATTAAATCTTCATTGGACTGAAATATGAGATTAATAGTGAACTCATTTTATTAATGGCAATGAATGTTCCTTAAAACACCTTTTATTTAATTTCATTCAGACATAGTCTCCTAAGTGTGCCCTCTTACTGACTGTGTGGTTTGTAAAACATGGGAGAAAGTGAGGACTGCAGATGCTGGAGATCAGAGTTGAGAGTGGTGCTGGAAAAGCACAGCAGGTCAAGCAGCGTCCGAGGAGCACGAGAGTTGACATTTCAAGCATGAGCTCTTCATCAGGAAAACATTTGTCTTTTACATTATGGTCAACCACGTCAAAGGCTGCAGACAGATCAAGAATGTCAGGAAGGTATAACATCAGACATTATTTGTGATTTTGATTTTAAAATGCTTCAGTACCTTGGAAAGGATAGAAATGTCATTGGAGTGATTCACACGTGGACCTTCTGGAAAGGTGTGCATGAATTTAGGACATAGTAACATATTCAAGGACCTTGGGGAGGAAAGAGAAGATGTCAACAGGGCAGTAGTTTTCAAGGACAGAGGAGTAATTATTGTAGATTTGAAGATGAGGCGTGCGGTACCGCAAGAACATCAGTTAACTTGAGCAATAAAGGGAATTTGGACCTTCATCACATCTGTGGAAATAGGACCTTATGGTCTTACACGGCTTTTTGGCAGATGTGATTGTCTCAGTAAAATACAGAAACCTTTGCATACCCAGTTCTTAAAAATTGACTCGATTGCAGTAGTTTTTTTTTACCATTTAGTCTCTGAATGTGGGCACCACACACAAGTTCATTTCTGGTTTGTCCTTAGCTGCTCAAAGATGATGGCGGTGGACATTATCAACTGGCTTCCCTATGGTTGCATTTAAACTGTGACAGGAGATTGGGAAAATATCTATAATTTCCAGACATTGAGCATTTACAGTTAGCATTTCCAGCATCATTAGTTCCAATTAATTTCCATTTATATTTTTAGAATCAGGAAAATATGTTCTTACATCTGCTCCATGCAGAATGATAAGGATTTTACACTCAGGAAATTTCACTGAGCAAGAAGGTTATTAATGAGAGAATCTCACAGTAAACTGACATCACTCTAGGGAGCTAGGTTTTCATTTATAGGGCCTTTGCAGCATCTGGAATATGTAATTGCTGACTGACTTTTAACTTCTTGCTCCTCACTGTAACATGACGGCAACACTTATTACTCTAACTAGTACTATATGTATTGCACGCCCTCACTATAACTATCTTTGAAAAACCCCACATCCTCACTGCAATACTCTCTGTATCACAGCCTTGCTGCAATACGTACTCTGAGAAGGCACCCTTTGTGCACTCTGAAATAAAGCACACCTCCCACAAATGGTGTTGCACAATATGATGATTAATGGTTTGCTTTCACCTTATATTTCATGTGTCCACTCCTACTCAGAAAATAGATAGGCTCTTGTTACATTACGGCTCGTGTTTCATTGAAGAGTGAACACTTGCATGGACAGTATTCCTAGACTAAGAAGACAGAGATGTTATTGAGACACACCATATAAAAGGAAACACTTGCTTCTTGGATGGTACTGGGTGGCTTGTATCTCTCTGGGCTGAATTCTTCCATTTCTTGGCAAAGTGATTTCTCAAGTGAATTCATGGAACTCTGTCTGCACGGCCCCATGGTGAATTTCCTCAAACAGTCTTCCAATCTTCGTCTCATTTAGTATATAATCAGCCCTTTTGGCACATGGCCCATGGAATCATGTGACTGGAGAGGTGCTCTGCTGCTTGGACTCTGATGTCATGGGCACCATTTTTAAATCCCAGCTCCACTGCACTTTACACTTGGTGCCTGCACCATTATCCCCAAGGAAATAGCTGAGAAACACAAGTTATCCCTTTGCTTCACTAACTGGGGCCTAGAGATACTGATAGATGGTGCAGGGGAGAGGAGGCCTGGACTGAGAAAGTGGCCTGTGCCAGTGCAAGTTCCTGGGTGAAACACAATACAGGAAGGTGGTCAATGATTTTCTGCAATTTGCAAAGGTAAGTGCCACCATCTTCTTTCTGCTACTGCAAATTCACAGGACCTCAGCTCACTCCAGCAACACATACCTCTCACCAAGGCTCATGGACTACTAAATATCCATGCAGGCTCTCACCTAACTCATCCTCACAAACTACTAACCCTTTCCGTTGTCTATGCTTCCTACTAACTCACTGGGTAGACTTCACCACTTCTTCTGTTCATGCATCACCACTAATTGCTCTTCCGTCATTGTCATCAAACTCAATTCCTCCCTTTCTGTCACTGCAGGAAAAGATTGACCCATCTTCCAGACTAATGTCTCTACTGCACCCCCAACTGGCCTACCCGAAATCGCAGGAATGGTTGCACTTCACCAACAGAACTGACTGTGGCCCAATCCTAGGTTGGGACATGGTTCACTGGACTCCAATAGGACCAAGCCCCAGCTGAGTCTGGATGGGAATTGCAAAGACCCTTTGACTGACTGTGGCAGTACCTCCCAGTGGTGGCTCTTTATCACTCCACTAAAAACTAGTCGCCTTTGACTTGAAGTAGCACGGTGGCTCAGTGGTTGATCCTGCTGCCTTACAGCACAAGAGACCTCGGTTCAATTCCAGCAACTGTCTGTGTGGAGTGTACACATTCTCCCACATCTGCGTGGGTTTCCTCCCACATTCCAAAGATGTGCAGGGTAGGTGAATTGGTCATGTGAAATTGCTCATAGTGTTCAGGGATGTGTAGACTAGGGGTAAATGTAGAGTATAGGCGAGGGGAATAGGTCTGGTTGGGTTCGTCTTGAGTGGACTTGTTGGGCCTAATTGCCTCTTTCCATACTGTAGAGATTCTATTATCATTTGATGTGAACACATGCAGCGTGCTTGCTGCAAAAGCTGCTAGCATATGCTGTAGGTGCATGTAACATGGTGCTGGACAGTAATATGTCCACCTTCTTTATTGTTCAGTGCTCCCATCAGTGATACGCTGTCTGCCTCTCCTTTTGCACAAGACAGAGAGGCTGCAGTCTCCAAGTAAAGTGGGAACAAAGAAATGCAGAGCCACAAGCTGCATCCTCTGTAGATGTATGAGATGTATGTGTGTCCCTGTGTGTAAAGTGAGCTGGGTTCCGAGTTCCAAAGTGAAGTCCTGAAGGACTGGCAATGGAGTGAGAGTTGGTCTGAGAGCAGGCATGATGATGCAGTGAGGCTGATGGCTTGCCATGGGTTGATTGGTTTGCACAAATAGCGGAGGAGGGTGGTATCCATGGAGCGACCAGAGACCTTGTGTCAAAGACAGAGTTAAATGATAGCTCAGAGGAGTGAGTGGTGAGCTGCTGCTCCTGCTGCTGCTGCCAGATTCCTGCTCTGACTCTCATGTTGGGATCTAGTTTCTTGGCAAGGAGAGCAGAATTGGAAGCTGCAGAGAAATGAGTTGAATTGGGCTATTAATAACATGCAAATACATAGAAGTGAAATAATCTCCAACCATTAGCAAGATTCTGAATTTATATTGTCAGGGGAAAGTCCACATTTTCTTTCTCAATGTTGCAATTTTGTCTTTTCTCGATTTTATTGCACTTTCCCACGTTTCTCACCTTTGCCAACACCAAAGGGAGCCGAAAACTCTGCTCTCTACATCAGTGCCACAGTTTAGGTGCAACAGACTATACACATTCTTAGCAATGTAGGCAAGCATTTGACACATACATGCAGTGTAGGGATTAGCATGCCAAAGGAGTAATAAATACTCTTTACAAAATCTTTCACCTGAATCCATTGCGCATTTACACAGAAACAAGTCTCTTCCCCCGTGGTGTTCTCTCTCCATTCTGACAAGAAAATAATGAGATTGACTGAACTATAAAAATGGTGTAAGACATCATCCCAAATTGTGAAATCTATAAATGAGTTTCAGTCAGGCCAAACCTGAAGTCCCACATGGTGATTGAGGTTGACATTTCTTAGTACACAAAAATAACAATTGATACTGTGCTACCCAGAAATCTATCCTACTTCTTCTTAAGTTTATGATCTATTCTTTGAAGGTGTAACTGGTAAAGTACTACATTTGCATTTTAAAAGACTTGCCATAAGATGTCACAGAAATGGATGCGATGCAAGATTAGGAATCACAAGTTAGGAGGTGAAAGTTCAGGATAGATTGAAGACAAGTTTATGAACAGAAACAGGGAGTGGGATTAAATGGGTCACCTTCTGGTTGGCAGGGTGCAATAGGGTGCTATTTGAACAATGCTGGATCCTCAGCTGTTCACAGACTATACTTAGATGAAGGGGAATCATATGCATTGGATTCAAACTGACAAACCGTACAAAACCAGTTGAGACAGTGCGCTCTTGAGAGGATACAAAGAACAGTAAGGAACAGTAAAATTCACTGAGTAATGAATTTGTAGGTAGCGCATAATCGGGGTAATATAAATTAAACTAGTTTGACAAGAAGATTAGAAAAGCAGATTTTTTTCTCAAAAAAAGGCGAGAGACTAGCAAATGTTGGTATCTGTGTCCATTTGTCACAAATGCAGATAGAGCAAGCAATTCAGAAAGCAAACTGTACTCTCAATTTTATTGTGTAGGGGATATAAGGGTCAGGACATTTGCTGTAATTATTGGTTTTGGTGAGACTGCACCTATTTACAATTTTGATCTTCTCATTTGTCTTTGCCTTTTGTCAAAAAGAATCATATTCACATTCAAGGTTAATTTGGTTTCTCTCACTGACAGAAACTGCAGAGCTACCAATTTCCAGCATCTGTAGTATTTTGCTTTTATTTAAGGTTTGCAGATTGGGTGAAAAAATTGAGAAGTCAAACATCAGTCCTAATCTGATTGAAAGTTGGAGCAGGCTCTCGGCATCTTAATCCTGTTCTTTCTTCTTATGATCGGTTAAAGTAGACGGATTACATCTAACCCCAAGTGATATGCACAAAACCTTATTATATAATTACAATTCCACTGGAGAAATGATATAATAGAGATGACTATTAAATTGGACAACTATGTCATCATCAACTACTGTTCTTATACAGTATGGATTGATGTTATAAGTCTCTAATGGCATTGTGATAGTGTCCCTACCTCTGGCCTACAAGGTCCAGGTTCAAATCCCGTCTGTTTAATTGTGTCACAATATAGCTGAACAGGTCCACTAAAAATATCTACACTAATATCATGGCTAGAGTTTGTGGTCTAGGTATTTTTAAATTGAATTTAGTGTGGTTTCTTACTCTCCGAGTGGTTTGTCCCAGTTTAAATAACTTCTGGCAACAAACTTTTATGAATTCAGAACTAAAGATAGTTTATTATTACATTCTTATTGCAGAGGTTTTAAAAGCTTACCAGACTAAATATCATACACAAAAAAGTTAGGTGATTAAAAAGAACAAATTTTAATATTTCAGTCCCATTTGCATTAGGCCTGTAGTTTCTTAGCTAAATGGATGTTGTAGCTGAAGTGAAGGTTTGCTTAAAGCAGAGGATTCTCAGCAAGCTGTAAGGTTTCTTGTCATCAAATTGCCAGGGAGGTGAGTGTGAACTTGCAGTTGAAATGGGCTGGGGAAGAATACCTCCCCACTTTTAACATTGAGCTATTTTATTTTGCCTACATAGTTGGTAGCTAGTTTGATGGCTTTTGAAGGATGTTCCAGATGATATTTGTCTAATCTCAATGGCTTCTATTGTAAATGGTTGCGAGTCATGTTACCAATTATGAATTTAAAGCCCTTTCCCAAGTTGATGGCGGTTGGGTTTACGCACTCTGTGTTGTAGTCTTTCATACTTCTGGGTTTTGAGATAGCCACGATCTTTGTGTTTGAGATTAGGAGCCTTCATAAAACATTGAAAGCTCGATGAGGCTTATTTGATATTCACCTAACACCCATTCAGTTTTAAAGTCTTAAAGTCTGTGGTGACGCGAAAAAAAAACCAATCTGCTAGCATATCAAGCCCCACTTGTTCACAGCTCATCCTTGGTGAAAGGACTTGTGAATCTCACAAGTAGCTGTCACTGTCCATAAAATGAGGCATTTAATTGAGTTTCAGGTCTGTGTGGAGCTGATATTGTCAAAGTTACATGATATGTTGTCACTCAGTTTAAAAGCTCTTGTCCATTTTAAACATATAGTCTTAAAATTTGTAATATATTCATGTCTGTATTTAGCACGATACTAAATAAAATGGAACAATTCACAGACTTCTAGGACAATACTGAAATGATTCAGAGTATAAATAAAAAACAATTACTGCCTAATTGGCAGGGAAACACAGCCTCTATCTCTCTTACTCATGATCATTCTGCCTTTCTCAGAGTTTTTCTTTCCTGGATTCCACTTCTTTCTCTACCAGCTTTGTTCACTGTTCATGTACTTTACTTCCATTTGGTGACTCTTCTGTAGCCCATGAGCCTCTCTCCCCTGTTGAGTTGTCATCTCTGATTTTTCGAGCATGGTATTAGTGCAGGAAAGGATACAGGAAGATTGAACAGCTTTGCAAATGACCCATGTCCTAGAAATGATTTTAAATCAGAAGAGTTTACAAAATTAACTTGTGACTTAATGTCTGATATTCTACAGGTTACACGCTCAATGTCAGCTGGTGTGCATAATTGGCTGTTGCAAATAGTTATAAAGCTATAATGTAAATTATCAATTAAGTATAGAGAGAGCTTATGTTTGTGAACATTGTATTTATTTTTCAAGCCTGACCAGGTTGAGAAACCTTTGCAGAAATGGAGAGGTTATGCATGGCACATGAAGTATTTATGAATGTAGCATGCTAAAGATTATGACTTTGTACGGTACCCAATGTGAAAACTTTTGTTTATATCCATCAAGATTTCAACTGACACAAATGTAGAAGTGCAGAGACTGCACCATATATCCTGAGAAGATAATAAGAGGGGCATTTGAACATGCAATGTCGCTCAAAAGTCTTGAAACATATGGCCATAAAAATCGACTGGATAAGCCACTTTGAGAGATTTTTAAATTGTTGTTTTGCACTTTGTTCTTAGGGCTGGAAATAATGCTAGATATAGTAACACTGTAATGTCATTACCTGCACGTAGCCATGCTACGTTCTGACCAACTTCTGAAATCCACATGAAATAGATGTGGGGACACAGCTTGATTGAGTAGGATGCCAAGGTGGTTGAGAATTGTGGGAAAGAATACAATTGAAAAAAATAGTCAATATCTGATGCCAAGCTTGACTTATAAAATGCGTGTGCCAGTCCCAGTGGCTTGGCATTTTAGGCATGCAGATTGTCAGTTCAATCCCTGACTTGTGCTGGGCCAGTTGATCTCACTTCAGCTGCTGGTGTGTGCTATAACTGACCTCAGTGCTTCTGACCCTGGAATGGGGAAACAACCAAACAGCCCGAATTCCTGCTGCTGACTGCCACCTAGTGAGGCCAGTATGTTACCATCAGGTGAGCAATGTTCTTCCTCGGCTGTTATATGCTCCACATTTGATTGCTTGCTGTCCCTCATTATCTCAGTTTGCTGATGCTTTCACAATGTTCAGTATCACTTGGAACTTCTCAGGCAATGAAGCAGTTTGTTCCCACATATGGCAATGCCTGAATAACATTCAGGCTTGACCTGAAAAGTGACAAGTAACATTCATGCAACACAAACTGCAGGTAGTGATGATCTTCAATGAGAGAGAATCCAATTGTCTCTCTCTGACAATCCTCCACCATCAACATCCTGGGGATTGCAACTGACCAGGAGCTGAACTGCTTCAGCCATACTCATTCCTGATGAAGGGCTCTGGCCTGAAACGTCAATTTTCCTGCTCCTTGGATGCTGCCTGACCTGCTGTCCTTTTCCAGCACCACTCTAATCTTGACATAAATACTATGGCTACCAGCGCAAGCAAAGAATTCTGCAACCAGTAACTCACCTCTTCACTTTCCAAAGCCTGTCCATCATCTACATGGTGTAAGTCAGGAGTGTAATGGAATACGTTCCAGTTGCCTGATGGAGTACAGCTCCAACAAGAAGCTCTACATCAAAGCAAAGGAACATACTTGATCAGCACCTTAATGTTCATTCTCTCCTTCACCAAAGCACAGCAGCTGCAGTGTAAACCATAACAAATTACCAGCATCTTCCAAATCCATGACCTATCGTCTAGAAGAACAAAAGTAGCAGATACAGGGAAGCACCACCAAGTGCAAGTTTCCCTTTCAAGTTGCACACCACCCTTCCCTGTCACTGGCTCAAAATCCTGCTAGTGTTTTTCTTTCGTGTTATGATCCATGGAGTAATCGGACTGCAGAGACAGTGAACTCTTGAGCCTCCATTGTTAATTGTATTGTCTAGAGCCCTGTGTGTTCATGCAATTTGGTAGACACTGAGAAGAAGATTGGGCGGGGTGAGGGGTGCTGGGTTTGTGAGATCAGGTGATATTGGCAGTGAAGACCCAAGCTTCATGCCAGTTAATGGGAGTGGGATTATCCAGATGTGTGTGTTGGCTAAGTAACTCAATGTGTTGGTTCAATTTCAAATTGGGATTCATGTGACACAGGCCTGGGAGCCACTCAGATTGAGATTGACAGAACAGCATTGCCATAGTGGCCATGCCAGCCTGCAAGGCATCCTAACCCTAACTCATTGCTGCAAGATCGAAGCTTTGGTTGGAGATGCTCCCCTTTTGACCAATCTTCCTTCTCCCTCGAATCCATTCTCCGAGGAAGGTTCGTATATCATTCCACCTCATCATCTTTGAACAGACATCTACAGAGTTTGGATGTTGAAGGTGAAGAGCTGCAGCACCTGGGATGTCTGCAGCCTGAAGGAGTCAGGACAGCTGCCTGTGAGCCAAGTGCAGACTTGCACAGCCCAGTGTGACTCTTGAAGATGCTGCAGATCCACAGATGCTGCCAGACCTGCTGAATTTCTTCAGCATTCAATGTGTTTGGCCAGCACACTCCACATGTCCGTAGCAAGTGAGTGACTGGAATGCAGCTAAATTGCTCAATTAAATTTGAGCTTAATTATGGCTTGAGAGCTAAACGTGCTGGTGTCTGTTTTAACAAAATCAAATTATGGCAATCAACTCTTTGGTCCAAATTGCATACTGATATCATGCGTGTCTTATTTGTTCAACACCTTTTTCTTCTCCAATCCAGAAACATTGCTGTTTAGTCTAACTGATTTTATGCTGACTGAACCTTCGCCTCCCATCCAGCTTCCTTCCTTGGTTGCAGTCATCACAAGCATTCTGTTTTACCCATTGCCTGCAGAGGTTGGAAGTGAAATGGGTTTCGACCACGTGGCCTTCTTAAAATATGGGATAAACTTTCATTTATATTAGACCTTTAACATAATAAGGCAGCCCAAGACCATCAGATGTAGCAGTAAGAATAGTCCATTCAGCCCATTGAGTCAGTTCGGTACACTTCATAAGTATGCTATAAAACAAAATATGACCAAATCACAGAAGGCAATGTTACAGCAGATGACTAAAACATTGCCAAAGATGTTTTAATGAAAGTTTGGGAGAAGATTTGTAGCTCGGGTGCTCATTGTTGTGGTTCCGTTCGCCGAGCTGGGAATTTGTCTTGTAAACATTTTGTCCCCTGTCTAGGTGACATCCTCAGTGCTTGGGAGCCTCCTGTGAAGCGTTTCTGTGATCTTTCCTCTGGCATTTATAGTGGCCTGTCTCTGCCACTTCTGGTTGTCAGTTCGAGCTGTCCGCTGCAGTGGCCGGTATATTGGGTCCAGGTCGATGTGTTTGTCTATCAACAGACTCTATCAACAAATATTCTCCCTATGTCTGCGTTGGTTTCCTCTGGATGCTCTGGTTTCCTGTCACGATCCAAAGATGTGCAGGTCAGGTGAATTGGTGGTGCTGAATTGCCCATAGTGTTCAGGGATGTGTAGGTGAGATGCATTAGTCAGGAATAAATGTAGAGTAATAGCGTAGGGGAATGGTCTGGGTGGGATACTCTTTGGAGGGTCCGTGTGGACTTGTCGGGCCAAATGGTGTGGTTCCACCCAGTAGGGATTCTAAATAGTTCGCATTCTGTCTGCTATAACTCTGATCATGCTTGCTGGACCCTTCGGTAAAACAATTTATTTTGTTGCTCACAACCCAGTGTGGGAGGCATAAAATTAAATGCTTTAGCCTCACATAGGACCAAATACCTCTGGTGCTGTTTAAAGAATCCTCTCTGCTGATCCTGACCTTCTGTGGTCTGGGAATGCCCGGGACATCAAAGGTACAAGCTGCTATTGTTATCAATTACATTTTTCAGCCCAACAACTACAAATGCCCCTTCTCCAACCTGGGATCGTTAAGAATAAACTTGGCACAGACCCTTCTCTTTTTATCACCCCAGGCTGTACTCATACATTGTCTTTTAGCATTCTTCCATAACATAATTTTTAATTTATCCTTTTGTTCTCACTCTGCTATTCTCAATGCCATTTAACTTTCCCACTTGATTGCCCCTCAGTATATAGTTTCAGTCAAGCGTCATTAAATCTCCCAGCCCCGCCATTCTCCTCTCAGTATAATGACTTGTTACAGCTGTGTGACTCCCAGCTTACACAAGCTCAACACCAAAATATGCTGATTCACTTGTTAACTCACCGAGGACCAGATACGCACACAGTGAAAAGTGTGAGAACTCCGTGTAATTTCCAGTGCAATTAACAATTTATTAATGGGACGGTGGGAATGTGTGCCTGGGAAATACGTAGTTTCTGAAAAATTCATTTATTCAGTGATAATATGAAACTCACAGTCAACCACAATGCAACAGCACTAACAGTCATTTAACATTTCACGGATGGCTAAGGTGGGACTAAGCTGCTCAAAATCACAAAACATTTGTAATTTGTCTGTGGATGGTGGAACCTTTAGTAACAATGAGAATTGAGGAAAAAAAATTTATTAATTCATGGCATTTTGAAATTGCTGGCAAAGTCAATATTTATTGCCTATTCCAATTGTTCCTCAAGCAAATGGGAGTGAGCTGTCTTCTTGAACTGTTAAAGCTGACTTGGTGATGATATGCCAACAGTTCTCGTGGAGAGGATGTTTCAGGATTTTGACCCAACAACGCTGAAATACCAGCAACATTTAATTCCCAAGTCAGGATGGCATGTGAGTTGGATGGGGATGTTGAGGTGTTCCCTAAAGCACACTGTCTTTAACCTTCAAAGTGGAGCTTGGAGGGGTTTGGCCTGTGATGTGAAAGATGCTGACGCATTACTACAGTTCCTCCTGATGAAGAGCTTATGCTCGAAACATCGACTCTCCTGCTCCTCGGGTGCTGTCTGACCAGCTGTGCTTTCCAGTACCACACCTCTTGATTCTGATTCTGTTTCTCCTTCCTCTTGTAGATGGTGAGCATCATGGATATGGTGCATTGATGGTCTACAGAGTGAGTGTTTATAGTTGTGGACAGATTGCTGATAGAGCAAGCTGCTTTCTCCTGAATAATGTCAATCCTCTTGAGTCTGCCTTGTCTCAAATGCTGTTGAGCCTCTCGAGGGCAGTTAGTACTGCACATGTCAAATGGAAAGTACTCCAATGTAGTACTACTTATGTCTTATGAATGGACAGACTTGTCTACTTGGTGAACAGAGGCCGGAGGTGAGCCTTTTGGGTCAGATATACAAGCTTTGACATTGCTGTTTATTGGCTGGTCCAATTAACTTTCTGGTCACTTGTGTCAACAAGGACATTTGATTGTGGAACTTTGGATATGATTGTTACTGCTCAGTCATGCCAGGAACAACACCAACCACTCCGCAAGATCTTCATTAACCTGAGCAAAGCTTTTGTCTCAGTCAATTGGGAAGTGCTCTGGAAGACCCTGTCCAAGGCCAACTGTTGAGAGAAATTCATCAGGATCCTCCATCTCCTCCATAAGGTGTTTGCAATGGCCCTTGCCAATGGTCATGTGACAGAATCCTTTGAGATTGAGAGAGGGGTCAGGCATAGATATGTCATCGTCTCCACCCTTTTCTGCATTTTCACCGCCACCATTCTTCATCTTGTCAAGAACATACCTCCCAGTGGGCTGTCTGCAGGACAGATGAGAAGTTTTTTCAATCTCAACTGTTGGAAATCCAAGAAGAAAACAACACTGACCTTGCTTTTGGAAGTTCAGTATATGGATGACAATGTCATCTCTGATCTCTCAGAATAGAATCTTCAAGCTTCACTTAATGTCTTCATGGAAGTATGCTGAAGAATTGGTCTCAGCAATATTTAGCAACCATTCCCAGTTCTGGATTTAGGATGGAGCATGTGGAGATGGTTGGGTGTGGAGCACTCTGCATTGGACATGTCCAGCTCCAATAACCCTCAAGAGACTCAACAACTATGCTGAGGAAACTCTTTGCAACTAATGGTGGGAGATGACTTACCTCCAACAACTAGAACCATCTTCCTTTGTACTAGATGTGAGACCAACTGATGAAAACGTTTCCCGCAACAGAGGTACTCAATCCCATATTCAGTCAAATGTCATCTTCACATCAAAGATGACACTGTCTCCTCATCTCTGGAATTCAGCTGGACAGCCCATGCTTGGGTCAAGGCTGTAATGATGCCAAGTGGGCTTGACGAAAGGTAGTCTGAGCATCTGGGGGCATGTTATTATTTAAGTGCTGCCTGACTGCAATGTCACAGACAACTTCCATCACTTTGTTGATGGTTTACAGTGGAATGACGGGTCTGTACTTGTTCGGATTAAATTTATCCTGTTTTTTTATGGATAGGACATACTCCATGCAGAGGGAACTTTGTTGATTAGTGTACTGGAACAGCTGGGCTCATGGTGTGGCTCATTCTGAAGCACAAGTCTTCACAAACTGTAACATTGTCAAGGCCCATGGCTGTTTTTCTGTATTCAATGTGCTAAGCTTTTTCTTGATCTTCTCACGTAGCGAATCAAATTGGCTAAGACTGGCTTCTGTGATTTGGGACCTCAGCAAAAGGCTGAGACAGATTATAAACACTGCTGCTTGAGTAAGGTGGGTGCAAACCTTTCAGTTTTATTCTTTGCACTCAATTGCTGGGCTTCACCATCATTTGAGGATGAAGATATCTGTGAAGTCTCCTCCTCCTATTAGTTGTTCTTGTAGTTGCTTATCACCATTTAGGACTGAAACTGGTTAGACTGTAGAAGTTCTGGTCAGATCCATTTATTAAGCAGTTGCTTAGCTCTGTCTTTAGCAGGTTGTTGCTGCTAACCAAGCACATAGTGTCGGTGTTGCAACTTCACATCCGATTGCCTGCTCATTTTTAGATAGACTGGAACTGGATTTGGTAAGGTCCTCGAGACTTCTCATTGAATCATGACTTGAGGAGAATCGTATCATCGGGGTACAGCAGACAGACTGTAAAATTGTTTTCAGGTTGTGTAAAATTCTACTGCTGCTGGTGTCCCTCATTGCCTCACTGTTCTGTTCTGGATATATCTCATACAGCATAGTGAATACCCCAACAACAATTTGTATGTATATAGTGTATTTAACACAGTATAGCGTCCCATTGCAGTGCACAGAAGCATCATAAAGCAACATCTGATACCAAGCAACATAAGGAGATATTAGTGCAGATGGTCAAACATTTGACTAAAGATTAGGTTTTAAGACATATCATAAAGGTGGAATAAAAGTCTAGCGTGTACAGAAAGTATAGGAATCAAGGAACAAGAAATAAGGAAATCAAAGAGACAGCATGAAAAAAATAGCAAACAAGCTAAAGGAAAACTCAAAGATGTTTTACCAGTATATAAAAAGCAAAAGGATAATTAAGGAAAAAGAGGGACCAATCAGAGGTGAAGAAGGGAACTTGTGTGAAGATGCAGCAGAAACAAGAAGATTTTTAAATGAATTTTTTTGACTTTGAATTCACAAAGGAAAGGGATAACATGGATGTATTAATCCAAGAGGAGCAGGGGGGGTTATCAGGCAAAATAACCATAATCAGAGAGCAAGGGTTAGAGACGTTGGAAACCTTTAAAGTGGGTAAGTCACTAAGGCCAAGATTAATTGTTGCCTAGGACATTGAAGAAGGAAATGGTAGATGTTCTGAGGATTATTTTCTAATCTTCACCAGATGCAGGTGAGGTGCTGACAGACTGGAGGTGTGCAAATATGGTTCCATTGTCATAAAAAGTTATGAATGAAATCCAAACATTGGCTTTGCAACAGGAAACAAAGGGTAAAGTTGATGAGTGCCCTTGCTGTTTCGAGTGGTGTTCCACAGGCTCGGCATTTGGGCTTGTGCTGTTTTTTCTTAATGATTTGGACTTGAACATTGGGGGAATAATTAGGAAATTTGCAAACGACACAAAAATTGGCTGTATAGTGGACAGTATAGAGGATAGCTGTAAGGCTCCAAATGATATAGAGGCATTGGTGGGGTGGGCAGGAAGGTAGTAGATAGAGGTCAACTCTGATAAGTGTGAGGTAGTGCATTTAGGGAGGGCTACCAGCAAAAGGGAATACACAATAAATGGGAATACACTGAGTGGGGTAGATGGATTGGGTTAGCTGGATTGGAAATGTGAAATTGCTCCATAGTGTTCAGGAATGTGCATGCTAGGTGGATTAGCCATGGGAAATGTGAGATTTTGGGATAGGATGGGAAGCTCTCTCTTTCTGCGTTGTAGAAATTCTATGATTCTAAATGGATAGAGGGGTTTAGGAAAGGACTTCCAGACTATCGGGCCTTGGCATCTTGGAGCAGGGCCTCCAACAGTGGAGTTATTCAAACTAAGATTGTTCAGTAGGTCAGAATTAGAGGAGTAGAGTTATTCTGGAAGGTGGTGGAGATGAAGGAAATGACTGGGAGGGAAAGGGCAAAACCAGGTTGGGTTTTGAAAACAAGAAGAAAATTTTAAAACTGAAGCCTTGGTGACATGAGTAAGGTCAGTGGAGATGGGTAAACTGGACATTGTATGAGGTAGGACATAGTTTGCGGAGGGTAGAATATGGGTGACAAACCAGGGATGAATTAGAATAGCCAGGTATTGATGCAACAAAGAGTGCATAAGGGTTTTATGGATAAGCTGAGACAAGGACCAAGTAAGGTGATTTCACTGAGGTAGAAATGGATGTCTTTTAGCAGTGGTGTGGAAATAAGGTTGTTATCTCATCTTGGAGTCAAGTACAACACTGAGATTGCTGACAATCCGGTTCAGTTGCTGGGAATGGGAATTAGTCACTAGGATATGGATCATTTCTCAAGGTCTAAGGCAATAAAGCACAGACAGGTAGAAGTTCCTTTTCTACCCTGGATATCACCATCATGGTGCAGTTTACTCAGCCAGTTACTTTCCTGAAGGAACGCTTGATAAAGTCTCTTCCAACTGCCAAAGCTAAATCATGCTTAACTCCAAATATTTGCCTGTTTAGTCTTTCTTTAGTTCATGTTGCTGACTATTTGCCCTCCTTGACCAATATTCTTATGCTTAAAAAAAAACTGTATTTGGAAAACTCAACCTGCTCCTAATCAGACAGTCATTCAGTGAATATTTTGTTTAGAATGCCTTAATTAATGTATAAAGCATATTAGCTTGGGTGTTTAATATTCAGGGGGTTGTCAACTACCTTAATCTCATGGACAGACTGACCTGCCAGAGGCAGTAGTGGAGGTAGGTACAATTACAACATTTAAAAGACATCTGGATGGAAATATGAATAGGAAGGGTTTACAGGGAAAAGGTCCAAATGCTGGCAGATGGGACTACATCACATTGGGGTGTCTGTTCAGATCAGATGAGTGGACCAAAGGATTTGTTTCTGTACTGTATGACTCTATGACTAGGACTCAATAACTGAGACCTAAGAACTTTGGCTTAGATCTTCCCAATATCTAATTTGAAAATTATTCTGTCCTTCCAGTACTGAACATCAAAGAAGCAGCCTGACAATTTTCAGATAGACTGGAGAGGTCCAGAGAAGTGGTTGTGCACCTATGTGGAAAGTGTTGCATTTTCAGATGCTGTCACTGAGATATAGCTTGGAGCTGAGAAGTGTAACTGCTCAGTCACATGACGACTCACAGTAAAAACTCACGGTTCAGTAGATATTATCCTCAAATCGAGGAACAGTCTACCATGACAATGTAGGTGATTCACCAGAGAGTAAAGGTGTACAAGTGGGAAGAGAATACACAGCAGGTGATTCTCTGACTAGAGACAGATAGAACAGAATGGATGTAGGACAGTGCAATTCCATCAGCTGGGTAATAGTCAAGGCACTGCCAGAATGGTCAACCTTGTCTAAAGCTGTAATCAGTTGAGAAGGCAGGGGGACAGTATTTACCTATGTCACAGTCATGTAGAATGTAATTTTAAAGACAATAGAATATATGCTCAGTGTAAAGACAAGTCTTCATTCCCACAGGGAGCACAGTGGTCACAGTATCAATACTACCATGGACATTTGACAGATAAATTGGGGAGAATGAGGTCAAAGAACTCCTGATGAAGGTCTTATGCTCAAAATGTTGATTTTCCAGCTCTTCAGATGCTGCCTGACCTGCTGTGCTTTTCCAGCACCACACTCCCGAGAATGAGGTCAAGTAGAATTTCCTCTCAGGTTAGTTCCCTCATCGCCTTACCAAAAAGATTGATGATGGCAGAGTAATAGATGTTGTTTATTCATATTTTATTAAGGTCTTCGACAAGATTCCACATTGTAGACTAATTAGCAAACTTGGGACATATGGAATGCAAGGTGAGCTTGCCAATTGGATATATATTTGGCTTAACGGCAGGAGGTAGACAGCAATGGTGGAGGCTTGCCTTTTGGACTGGAGGGTTGTCACCAGCAATGTTTTACAGGGGTTGGTTCTGGGTCCTCTTTTGTTTATCATTTATATAAATGATTTGGATGAGCATATAGAAAGCATAGCTAATAAATTTGCAGATGATACCAAAATTGGTTGAACAATAGACAATGAAGAAGATTTAAGATTACTACGGGATCTTAATCAAATGGGTCAACAGGCAGAAAAATGGCATATGGAATTCAATCTGGAGAAATGTGAGGTATTGCATATTGGTACAAAAACAGGGGTAAGACTTATACAATTAATGGTTGGGCCTTGGGTAGTGTTGTGGAACAAAGGAACCGAGGGGTAACAGGTACATAATTCTTTTAAGGTACCATCACATATAGACAGGGTGGTTAAAAAGGCCTTCGTTGCTCAGTCCTTTGAGTATAGGAGTTGGGAAGTAATGTTGAGATTGCACAGGACATTGGTAAAGCCTCTTCTGGAATACCCGTGTCCAGTTCTGGTCACCCGGTTATAGAAAAAATATTATCAAGCTGGAGAGGGGTCAGATGAGATTTACCAGAATGTTGCTGGGTATGAAATGTTTCAGCTATAAGGACAGGCCGAGACTTTTATCACTGGAGCATTGAAAGGTAATCTGATCGAAGTTTAGAAACTAATTAGGGGTAGAGATAGAGTTAATAGTAGTGTCGTTTCCCTAGTATGGGGGATTTCAAGACTGAGGGGGGAGGGGGAATTTTTTAAAGTGAAAGGAGCGAGAATTTAAAAAGACATGAGGGGCAGATTATTTACACAGAGGAGGGTGCGTGTGTTGAATGAACTCCCTGAGGAAGTGGTAGATGTGGGTATGATAACGGCGTTAAAAGACATTTGGTTAAGTACATGAATAGGAAAGGTTTGGAGGTGTATAGGTCAGGAGCAGGCAGGTGGGACGAGTTTAGTTTGGGATTATGTTCGGCAAGGACTGGTTGGACTGAAGGGTCTGTTTCTATGCTGTGTGACTCTATGACTCTAACTGTATCCTTCAAGGCTCAGTCAGACATGTCATTGTCTAACTAATCATAAACAATGAATCACATTACACACTTAGCATCAATGAGCAGTAAGCAAACATTAATAAGCTACTCATGTTGGTCAAATGCACTGAACATACCATAGGAGACAGATAATTGTTTTTCCACCATCTATAGGTGCAAAGAGTTTTGAGATGTATATTTTGTCTATGAACCTTTTTTCGAGATAAAGAGTTTGAAATCTCTTTGTTTAATGTTTTTCAGTATCTCCAGAGAATTATGTAAGAAATTGCACAAGGCTGATCTGTCTAGCTATATTCCTCTGCAATTCACTGCTAGAAGCTTCCAACACGTTTGACCAACTTGTAAATTATATGATCTGTCATAGCAATTTTTTTTAAAAAATCCAACAAAGTCAATTTTTAAAGCAAAAGTGAAGCACAGTTTTTTAAGAGTATGTAACATTTTTCATGTCCTGCGGACACAACAATCTCCCAATGTGTCCTGCTGGTGTCTAAGATGACTGCATATATACTCCAGGTTCCTCTATTACACCATGCTTTTAGAATTGTGCCAGTAAGTCTATACTGCCTCTCACCATCCCTCTGCCCTCTGTAATAAATGCAATCTGCCACTGATCCACCTATTCTTCTAGCTTATGTCCTGGCAATTCTCATCATCTACAACGTATGTCACTCCTCCATGTTTGGCGGTAATGACAATTTTAAAAATCTTTATTTTAAAACCTTCTGTTTTACAATATCCATTGCATTTAAAATAAGCTGCCGTTGGTGGCTTAGGCTTGGTGCTGGTGACAGGAGAATAGATTTAGAACTAAATTCTGGAGTAGAGTGGTGCTGGAAAAGCACAGCAGTTCAGGCAGCATCCGAGGAGCAGGAAAATCGACGTTTCAGGCAAAAGCCCTTCATCAGGAATACAGGCAGAGTGCCTGAAGGGTGGAGAGATAAGTGAGAGGAGGGTGGGGGTGGAGAGAAAGTAGCATAGAGTACAATAGGTGAATGGGGGTGGGGATGAAGGTGATAGGTCAAGGTGGAGGGTGGGGGGAGGTAGCAAAGAGTACAATGGGTGGATGGGGTGGGATGAAGGTGATAGGTCAGAGAGAAGGGTGGAGTGAATAGGTGGAAAAGAAGATAGGCAGGTAGGACAGGTCATGGGGACGGTGCTGAGCTGGAAGTTTGGAACTGGGGTGAGGTGGGCGAAGGGGAAATAAGGAAACTGGTGAAGTCCACATTGATGCCCTGGGGTTGAAGTGTTCCGAGGCGGAAGATGAGGTGTTCTTCCTCCAGGCGTCAGGTGGTAAGGGAGCAGTGGTGAAGGAGGCCCAGGACCTCCATGTCCTCAGCAGAGTGGGAGGGGGAGTTGAAATGTTGGGCCACAGGGTGGTGTGGTTGATTGGTGCGGGTGTCCCAGAGATGTTCCCTAAAGCACTCTGCTAGGAGACGTCCAGTCTCCCCAATGTAGAGGAGACCGCATCGCGAGCAACGGATACAATAAATGATATTGGTGAATGTGTAGGTAAAACTTTGATGGATGTGGAAGGCTTCTTTAGGGCCTTGGATGGAAGTGAGGGAGGAGGTGTGGGGGGCAGGTTTTGCAATTCTTGTGTTGGCAGGGAAAGGTGCCAGGGGGTTGTTGGGGGGCATGGACCTGACCAGGTAGTCATAGAGGGAACGGTCTTTGCGGAAGGCGGAAAGGGGTGGGGAGGGAAGTATATCTCTGGTGGTGAGGTCCATTTGGAAGTGGCAGAAATGTCGTTGGATGATATGGTTTATGCAAAGGTTGGTAGGGTGGAAGGTGAGCACCAGGAGGGTTCTGTCCTTGTTACGGTTGGAGGGGTGGGGTCTGAGGGTGGAGGTGTGGGATGTGGACGAGATGCATTGGAGGGCATCTTTAACCACGTGGGAAGGGAAATTGCGGTCTCTAAAGATGGAGGCCATCTGGTGTGTCCTGTGGTGGAACTGGTCCTCCTGGGAGCAGATACGGTGGAGGTGGAGGAATTGGGAATATGGGATGGCATTTTTGCAGGAGGTAAGGTGGGAAGAAGTGTAATCCAGGTAGCTGTGGGAGTTGGTGGATTTGTAAAAAATGTCGGTGTCAAGTCGGTTGTCATTAATGGAGATGGAAAGGTCCAGGAAGGGGAGGGAGTCATCATTAATGGAGATGGAGAGGTCCAGGAAGGGGAAGGAGTCATCATTAATGGAGATGGATTTAGAACTAAACAGTGAGATGCGCACCAGCAACATTGTACTGTCTACTCAACCTTCCTTTACTATCTGATTACTCTCCTGCTTTAAGAAGCAGAATAATTGGCCACGTTCAGAACTGTCCGTTCCACAAAACATTCAACATCCTATCGTTAATAACTGCACACACTCTGAAACCTGGAGGTCAACCTAATCCAGCAGACAATACTTCCTGCACATGTAGTTGTCCAGGACACAAATAACATTTAGAAGATTCTATATGGACAGGATTTGCATTTGACTGAAGCTGTAAAGTGCTAAAAGGCTTGACCATTAACTGAGAGAAATAAACACCCATTAGCTACACATTAATCAGTTACTGCTTCCATTGGGATGTTGTCACTTTGTTTTATAGAGTGATTCAATCAAATATTTTACATAACTTATTTATTCCTGATTTTAATTTATTAAAATACTCAAAAGTTGTTAGTGTTTACTATCCCTTGTTATTTAATTTTTTCCAACTGATGTACTTCATTAATTGAATATTTTAACTGCATGATCAATTATCCAACTGTTCTTATTTTTTGTATTAATTAATTGTCCTGGTTTTACTTCATTTGTTTAAGTTATAAGTTAACTAGTATACTTACCCTGCAATATTAACCTATTCTTTACAATTCTGTTCCAAGGTATGAATATACCATGATTACTTTGATACTCGGGATGTTCTTTAGACCTTCATATGTCTTTGGGAAATGACCTATTTTCCTACAATGAACATGTTAATGGAGGATGGCTAGATAGTTTGGTCTCTGCTGATGCACAGTTTTGGAACTATATCGGTGACAGGATGCTATTGCATTAGATTGTTCAGAATGTTACATTGAAGTTGTTACATATGGTACACTTTTCAAATGAGAGTCTGTCTCTTCTGGCCAAATGCTTTGTTGGCCTTTAAGTAGTCACTACTCTCTGTAGAAGGTTCTGCATTAACTGGAACTATTGTTGTATAATGCTTAGAGTCATAGAGACGTACAGCATGGAAACAGACCCTTTGGTCCAACTTGTCCATGCCGACCAGATATCCCAACCCAATCTAGTCCCACCTGCCAGCACCCGGCCCATACCCCTCCAAATCCTTCCTATTCATATACCCATCCAAATGCCTCTTAAATGTTGCAATTGTACCAGCCTCCACCACATCGTCTGGCAGCCCTTTCCACACACACACTACTCTCTGCATGAAAATTGTTGCCCCTTAGGTCTCTTTTATATCTTTCCCCTCTTACCCTAAACCTATGCCCTCTAGTTCTGGACTCGTCCACCTCAGGGAAAAGAATTTGTCTATTTATCCTGTCTATGCCCCTCATGATTATATAAACCTCCACTGCTCCAGGGAAAACAGCCACAACCTACTCAGCCTCTCCCTGAAAGCTCAAATCCTCCAACCCTGGCAACATCCTTATAAATCTTTTCTGAACCCCTTTCAAGTTTCACAACATCTTTCCGATAGGAAGGAGACCAGAATTGCGGCAATATTCCAAAAGTGACCTAACCAATGTCCTGTACAGCCGCAACATGACCTCCCAACTCCTGTACTCAATACTCTGACCAATAAAGGAAAGCATACCAAACGCCTTATTCACTATCCTATCTACCTGCAACTCCACTTTCAAGGAGCTATGAACCTGCACTCCAAGGTCCCTTTGTTCAGCAACACTCCCTAGAACTTACCATTAAGTGTATAAGTTCTGCTAAGACTTGCTTTCCCAAAATGCAGCACCTCATATTTATCTAAATTAAACTCCATCTGCCACTTCTCAGCCCATTGGCCCATCTGATCAAGATCCTGTTGTAATCTGAAGTAACCTTCTTCACTGCCCACTACACCTCTAATTTTTGGGTCATCTGCAACTTACTAACTATACCTCTTATACTCAGATCCAAATCATTTATATAAATGACAAAAAGTAGTGGTCCCAGCACTGATCTCTGTAGCATGCCATTGGTCACAGGCCTCCAGTTTGGAAAACAAACCTCCACCATCACCCTCTGTCTTCTACCTTTGAGCTAGTTCTGTGTCCAAATGGCTAGTTCAACCTGTATTCCATGTCTCCCATGGGGAACCTTATCAAACGCCTTACTGAAGTTCATATAGCTCATGTCCACTGCTCTGAGGTTAAATGGGATTGACAAAGTAGACCGAGAGATGATGATTCTTCTTGTGGGACAATCTCAGACAGGAGGTCATAGTTTTAAGATAAGGAGTAGCAGATTTAAAATAGAGATTTCTCTCAAAAAGATCATGAATCTGTTGAATGCAATACCCCAGATTGTGGTGGATGTGGGACTTTAAGTAAGTTTAAGGAGGAGATAGGTTTTTAATTAATAATGGATTTAAAGAGAATGGGCAAGAAAGCAGAGTAAAGGCTGAGATGAGATCAGTCTTGATTGTATTGAATGGTAGAGGAGGATCTCCTTTTAATGGTGAATTTTTTGAAATAGACTTAGTTTGTTACCTGGTTATATCCTTTACTGACTGAAATTGTATTTGGAGAACTAACACTGAAAGCTTTTGAAGTTTCTAATGTACTAAATGCTGTTTCAATGTGAAGTTAGGTTTTCCTTTACCAATATGGCATCTATGAAGTCAGTCTGTTTTCTAAGATGGCTGAAGGGTTTCCAAAGGATCTTGTGGGTAGAAACTCTTAAAATATCTCCAGTCAATAAGATACATTGATTGTTCCACTGCATCAAAATAGCTGCTGTGACATTGTCCACACAATTTATTTCTCTGGGAGGGATTTTTGTACTGAATATGAAACCATAATATCAGATTTGTACTATTTTTCTGTCTCTGATTCCAGCTTTTTAACAATTGTACTTGATGAAACTTAATAGTTACTGAATAAAATTTGCATTTATCTTCCAAAGCATCAAATATGTTCAAGAGTTAGCTTACTTCAATATTAGCATTCTAAGGTTTTGAATTCCAAAACAGAATCTTACTTCCAATTTTTCAATCAATTGATATGCTTTAAACTTGTTTCTGAAGAATTTTCAATAGCTTGCTCATTGAAACATTTTCTCCCAAATAAATAGCTTACAGTTGCTAGTTGTCAGAAATCTTTCACCCTGCTTCCTTATCTAGTTAGTCACACTTCACCTCTAACGGATCAAATCTGCTTCTGATGTCCAGAAATAAGTTTCTTTTAACAGGATCAATCCCTGTGGCTGCTAATTGACTTTAATTGCTCACACCCCTTTTTCTTTGCTCTTAGAGGTTTGTCTCCATATTGCTGGCTGTAAAAAGCTTCAACTGACTTAGTTGTCTTTGTCATTTCTCTGCAGGAGTTTTCTGTTTAAACATTTCTACTTCATGTCAACTGTTCAGCACTGTGGTTCTTCAAGCTGTAGCTGGTCTTAAAGCTATACCGACAGTTCTTTTTGGAAAAGTGATTTTTTGAATTCTTCTCTTTTTCAGATGGTTTCAAGTTGGCTTCTTGATTTTCACAATTTTCTAGGAAATGTATCTCAACGTATCTCTGTACTGAAGAGTTTGGGTCCAATTCAGACTGGTTGTGGAGAAGGCAAAGATAAGAACATCTTCAATGTTAGGTTTCTGTAAAAATCTGATTATTTCATGTTAATACTATATACAGTTATACATGGTAATCTGAGACATACCAGGTTCACAGCTTATTGCTGTATTGTTAAGCGTGTATTCTACATGTGTGGTTCTCTTTACTCTCCGTCAAATCCACTTTCTATTAATCTTTGATCTATCTGCTTTCTCTCTGGCTAGCTCCACCCACAGTGTGCTATTTATACCCTGTGGGAACGTGCTCCGTGACATAATTGTAAGGATGCTCAAAGGTTCCAAAGTCCTTACATTACATTGCCATTTGACCCTTCTATTTTGAAAGCTCCTGTTTTGTGTGGTGCTGTCATCCTGGCCTTTTCTGACCTTTGCAATAGGGAAATGGAGTTTTTTACACCCAGCCCAGAAAGCAGACAGGGCCATGATTCGACACCTTGTCTGAAAGATAGTACCTCTAATAGTGCAGCCCCCTCTCTCAGTAATGTACCGAAGTGTCAGCTGAGATTTTGTGTTCAGTCTTGGTGGATTGAGACTCGAACCAAGAATTTTATGGTTTAAAGAGTTATCAACTGAACCACAGCTGACACTGAGCTAACCTATTTATACCAAAGTGACACTTGGTAATTATCCTTCAGCCTTGATCACTGTCTCTTCAAATATCTACTCCTTCTCTAGATGCACTTGTTTAAAACACTGAAATGTACCCTGGAACTACATTCCAGCACAAATATAACAGTATGGAGAAAAATGACTCAAATATTAAGCAGGATATGAAGCTACAATTCATTCTGAATCTAGAACATCCAATTGTTAGATGCAAAAATGTCAAGGTCCATCTTAGTTGACCTTTTGCTATCCTGTTAGTGGAATGATATATTGATGATGCAGTTGGTGATTAATCATAAGCAATCAGTATCTGACAATTAAGCTATGACAGATATGAGATGAGGGCAAGCCTAGTGATGGAGAGCATTGGAAACTATATATTGAGAATGACTGTTGCATCCCAATCATGCTGTACACACTGCACCTCAAATGTCAAATTACTCAAACGCTTCATCTCAAAATATTACGTCTGTTGCTCTCAAATCCCTTACTTGAGGAATTTCAAAAGCTTTGAAACCAAGAATATCAGTGCCGTGCAGTTCAGGCAGTAAAAGTAATTTCTCTGCAAGTAAATATTTCATCTTCATTGAATAACAATTTGTGAGACCCTTTCAAATCACTACAATGTGATTCATCAAGTACTGTATTCAGATAGCAGATTACGATCCTTCTGCATCTCTGACTGCATATGTTCGGACAAAATAAAGTTGAGCACTTCAATATCAGGCCTTTCATTGTGCCTGGCAAAGAATGATTTGTGTGACTCGTTGGCCATTGAGACCCAGAAATTCTGTTCACAGCTTATCCCATGTGATTCGACTGTACCAAAGGCATGTCTGTGAAGTTCTGTATCTTGTGCCATTGCTGAAAGATATTGGAAACCATTCACATCAAGGCAAACAGAATTAGGCAACATTCATGTTGCATTAACAGGATTCAGCAACATTGATGAAATGTATAAGAATTAGTTAACAACAAAGCAACCATCTCAGATCAATACAACACTCAGGGAATCAACTGGTAACATCACAATATGCTGGAGAATCTATCAGAATCAACTCAGGGCCAAAGGAAATCAGCTAGGAGCAGCACAAGGTCAAAGGAATCAATTAGATCAATGCAACTCAAGGAAGTAAGAAAGCATGGAGTGAGCAAAATGTACCCAGTCTTTCAATCCTGGATTCCACTGAAATCCTAAGTGAAATCCAATCAATTATAGGCTTTACCCACGCACTGGGTAGGATCCTGTTTTTTGAGACTTCATGTGGAGGCAGATCTAAAAGTGGGATGGATTTCCATTCAGAGTGGGTTAGATTTTCTCATGGGGTTACATTCTTCTTGTTTGACTGTACAACTAAAACGGCAAATGTTCTGGGCAGGATGTTTTGCTCCTATCATGGCCTTCCAGGCATCAACTTCCTGGTACCATATTCTAAGGAACCTCTGGTCATTATCATTCCTCCCAGCCTTGAAGTGTCAGGGACCAGGCAGAAAGCCGCACCTTGCTTCAGTGATACCATCTTTGAAAACTGTCCAGGAGAGAAGGGAAATTCTTTTGCCTAAGGATTGTAATAGATGTTCATCCTGACTAGTTGAAAGTGAGTACTGCTGATGCTGGAGATTAGAGACATTCCTGATGAAGGGCTTTTGCCTGAAACATTGATTTTCCTGCTCCTCAGATGCTGCCTGACCTGCTGTGCGTTTCCAGCACCATATTCTCGACATTCATCCTGACTGACTAGGGTGGTCTGGACAGAGGTGGCTTCAGAAGAAAGTCCCTATGACTGGTTAAACAGAACCCTACTCCAGTGTCACATGAGGATGAATGCTGTGTTGCATTCTGACCAAGTATGTACCATCGTCTACTCAACGCTTCATAATCCTATAAGCGTGCATTTGCATTATGAGATTCCTAGTGCAGAGGACTATCACACAGGAAGGTAGATGCCAGGCATCTCCATTAGATGCCTCATGTATGATTTATGTTTGCAATCACATTGCAACTATAAATATGGCATCACCTGTATCACACTGGTATTGTCTCTCACATGTCTGCTAAGGTAGCAATCACACAACACCAGGTTATAGTCCAACAGGTTTATTTGGAAGCACTAGCTTTCGGAGCACTGCTCCTTCATCAGGTGGTTGTGCAGCAGGATCGTAACACACAGAATTTATAGCACAGAATTTATAGCAAAAGCGCTCCGAACAATAGTGCTTCCAAATAAACCTGTTGGACTATAACCTGGTGTTGTGTGATTGTTAATTTTGTCCACCCCAGTCCAACACCAGCTCCTCCACACCATATCTATTAAGGTTCAATTTAAAACACTAAATGTGCAGCAGTACCCAGTCACTCATGCACCAAGTGCACACTGACCTTTCTTCTCAATGAGGACAGTGTAAACATCTGATAATGTTTCACCAAAGATTTGCATGGGATAAGGACACCATCACAGCACTGTAGATAGCTTCAGGATCAACGCCTCATAGATCTCTCAGGCACACACATCTTAGAATACTTTGATGGTATTTTCAACTGTAGCTCTTTAATGACACCTTTCATTCAGAATGCTATAACAATGATATATTCCCAACACTAGTGTGTGAGAAGTTACTTATATCTAAGAATTACATGATAAAATTAGAAGATATGGAATGGCTGGTGCCCACTAGCTTCAGACCACCAGAGGGTGCCCACCAAAGGCTGGCAAAGCAGTCAGCAGCTTCCTCATGTTCAGCTGCAGCTGCTGAGGAGGGACCAAGAGGCGGCAGTGAGAAAAGAAAGATTAAACAATACTGCAGTCTCTTTGGGTGCACGGGTATCAACCTTCTGGAAAACCTAATATTTGACACAAATCTAGCACTTTGTAAAAGAGGCCTGTGTTCTCTATCGATCTGTTAAGGTTTCTGACTCTTCATGTTTTCTGTGTAGACCACATTGAGGGACATGGATCTCCATACACACTCACAGGCTCATCATATGGAGCAGTGCACAGAGGGCTGTGGCTGTTAGTCTGTACTGACCTCTGGGAGGAACGTAACCCCTGGAAAGCTGGAGTCAATCAGCCCTCTGTGTCTCTATAATAAATGAATGGCCATTGCAAACTGAAGTTTGAGTCACATATGCACTTCCACCATGTAATCCTGTACAAATTCGTACTGATTACCAGGAAACTGAACAGGCTATTGGTACCAATGAAACAAATTCCTCACAATTAATGGTGAACAGATTATCTTCACATTTTAAATACATAAAGCAAACATTCCCTTGAGGGCAGGAACAAGACTGCACCATAACTGTCTCACAACTATTACTGTAAATACATTCTTTGGTTGTACAGAACTTTAATATTGCTCAAACGAGAGAGGAAATGAAACTTTTCATCTTGCATTCACCAAAACCAGACTTGAACAAAAGGGAGACCATTTTTTACAGCTCAACCAACCTGTGTTTGCTAGCCTCAGAAACATATATCCACCATTTATTGTGACTCTGCTATTGGAAACCGTCATTCAGATATTATAGTCCCTACTGTTCAGAGGAGCCTTTTTTGCCATTTAAAGCTGCTAAAGTCTCAGTGCTGTTCTGCCAAACGCTGGCTTATAGTCAGGGTCCAGGAGGAGTAACTCACAAGCGAGAATACTTAAAGACAAACATGGATAGAGCTGTCTGCCATCCAGCTTTGGACCTGATTACCTTGCCCTTCACTAAGGTGTTTAAAATTTTCACAAATATAAATCAGTGACCTAAATTCTGCATCGTACTGCTCTCCCCCTATTCTTTCATTATCACCTTAACAGAACACCGGGGCTTCCCTGTTTCATCTCCTTCTCAGTTTTAAATTAACAAACCTCAAGGAGAAATAATTAATTCACAACTTGCAGTCAATGGAATACTTCAAAACATCTTGAGTAGAAATTGGTTTGGGCCAATTTTCATTCAGTAAGTGGAACCAGGGAATGATCGCAGCGTCTAAAAACAAAGCCGGAGAACTGTGAACAGTTGGTGCTCAAACTCTTTATGAAAACTGAAGGTATGGAATGGGAACGTTGGTCTGGTCTGGGCCTTCCCAATTTTGGTCATTTCCCTCGGGTACCGAGGAAAGAAAAGAAGGCAAAGTGTAGGAGGCAGGACTAGTTTTGCCATGTGCCACATTAAAGTAATTTGAATATTAAAAAAAGTCTACCCCCTCCCTTTCCCCCAGCCTCCAGTGGTCCATTCAGATCACCACTTTGGCTTCTGCAACTAGAAAATCTAGTTAGATGAAGTGTCCACATGCTCAACCTAGGTTTTCGCAAATGTTTTGAAGTGAGTGTAGAGTCCTTTGATATAAATCGGGCCAGCATGCAGCCACTAGGGATGCCTAAAAACAACACTAAGTATCATGACAGCAACCATAGCCACCAGAGTCCCACACATACACTTTTCTCTCTCTGCATGAGATCTTATTGGAAGTCAGTAAAATGGATAATCATAATTGAAATCGCGGTCTGCTGTAGCATCTGTCTGTATGCTGGGCCATTGTATTGGAATGTGGGAGAAATAGTTTCCGATCCTGTTATCCATCTCCATGTGGAGGTCTGGTAGGTCAAATGCTCTTTGCTTTACCTCAGTCTTCCTTTCATCTACAATCTGCTGGTGTTTAAAACTGACATGCAATCATATTTAAAACGAAAACTGCTGGAGATAACAGCGGGTCAGGCAGCATCCATGGAGAGAGAGCAAACTAACGTTTCGAGTTGAGATGACTCTTCATCAGAGCTGAAGTGAAGTGTGGAGGGCACAGTATTTATGCAATAGTGGGAGTGTGGAGTCTGGGGGGAGAAAGGATGTTGATAGTGCAGATGGGTAATACAATGTTATTTAATCAATACTTCTCAATTCAAGTCATATTTTATTTTGTGCTTTTTCTTATGCTGTGCGACCAAATTTCTGATTAGAAATGAATATGAATCAATAAGTGAATAAGTCTCAGTATTCTCCATTCAGGGACTAGACAATTTGGTAAGTTTCAGAATGTTACATTCCTGTCTGGTCACCAGAGGAATATATTCTTCGGAGATTTTCAAACACTGGGAGCTTGGGATTCGCCTTATCATAACTCAGGGAGATCCATAGTGACAAGATAGCATCTCAATAATCCAGCCCTGAATCGTCAGGGCTTACTGATGCTTGGCTGTATAATTAAATTGGCTCTCCTGCTGATTGTGACTGTGTTGTGTGTGTGAACATCTGACATTATTCAATTCTTTTGTCCTTTCGTTTAAGATGACAGATCTTCATTCCATGTTCCCAGTGATAATAGCTGCAAAACAGCCTGACTACAGCAGGAACAGATGCAGGGTCAGCGCCATTCTGCTAAAAGGCTGCTGTCTGGTTCAGGTGATAGCCTTCATTTTGTGTGGAAATCTGGTCTACACAATGTAGACAGGATCTCAATTGCCATTTTAGGTCATTGCCTGCGCAATTTAGCTTTTCTACCGTTTCACTACTGATGGCAGATAAAGACATTTGGGAAAGTCAATTAGTTTCACATTCACAAGTCTCCCACATTACTGAAGGAAGCTCCAGCTAGATATCCTGTGGAAAACTTGGTGAGCTGTATACCTGTCCCTGGTTACTATCTGAAGCTAAGCCAGATTATCTGAAAGCTTGACTGCTGTGTTCAGTCCTGAGATGAGATTCAAACCAGTTTTATTTAGCTTTAGGATGTAACTATCATTGGCAATGCCAGTATTTATTGGCCAGCCTTAATTGTCCTTGAAAAGGTGGTGGGGAGCTGCTTTCTTGAACAGCTGGAGTCCATGTACTGTAAGTCAAGCTGTAATGCTGTTATGAACGATGTTTTGACACAGCCACAGTGAGGAAACAGTGATATAATTCCAAGTCAGGATGTTGTGTGACTTGGAGGAAAACTTTCAGCTTGGCAATGGTGCTATGTGTCTGTTGCCCTTGGTTTTTCTCAGTAATAAAAGTCACAGGTTCACTACAGTTTTGTTGAAAGACCCTTAGCTGCTTTGCATCTTGTACTCGGTGCATTCTACAGCAAATAAATGCCACTGATGGAGACAGTTAAGATTTGAAATGGTGGATGGGGTGCTAATCAAGTGGGTTGCTTTATGCCTGGATCTATTCAACTTGGGTGCTGTTGGAAATGTACTCATTTAGTATTCCACCACATTCCCAAATAGTGCTTCACAGATTGTGGAAAGGCATTGGCTGGTTAAAAGTTAAGTTACTTGCTACAGAATACCCAGTCTCTGACCTAGTCATGGGGCTACAGTAATTATGTGGTTGACCCAATGAAGTTTTTGATCAATGATTGCTGATTGGGGAAATTCATTAATAGCGATGCCATTGAAGACCTAAGGGAGGTAATTAAATCCTCTCTCTTTGAAAAATAATTGCCCGTCATTGTATAGTGTGAATGTACTTAACAGCAGTTATTAGGCCAAGTGTGCAAGTTGTCCAGGTTTGGTTATATACAGACCCAGACAGTTTCAGCATCCGATCCAGGACCTGTGCATGGTATTGGATACAGTGCAACCTGTCAGCAAGCCATTTACCATCTTGTGATGGAAGGAAGAGCATTGATGAAGGTGGTTAGACTGAGAAGAGCCACCAGCAATGTTCTAGGCTGCGGTGATTAATTTCCAACAAGCAGAGCCACCTTCCATTCGTTACAGGCATGACTTCAATGAACTTACTAGACTCATTGACGATCCAATCTGTCAAACACTTTCTTGATGTTAAGGTCGCTCGTGTCACCCATGAAATGTTCACACTAAATATTCAGATCTAGAGCCGAGGGGCCTTGGTGGGACCCAGTCTTAGCAATGGTCAGCAGGTGTTTGATGAGTAAGTGAAACTAGTCTACGATACGTACTATCATTTTATTGATGATGGAGAATAGGTAGGTAATTGGCTGGAGTGACTTTCTTTCTGCTTTTTCATGTGTATATATACCTTGCCACTTTTCTACATTGTCAGGTAGATGTCAGTGTTGCAACAGCATTGGAATGAATGCATGGCTAATCTGGCAGCACTGCAGCTATGATGATGTTGAGGCCCAAGGCATTTTCTATATTCTGTGTGCTCAGACATTTCTTGATATCATGTGGACTGAATCGAATTAGTTAAAGACTGACATCTGGGATGGTGGGGCTCAGGAAGAGAAAAGGACACAGTCTCTCAGATGGATGGGTGCACACATTTCAACCTTGTCGTTTACACTGACATGCTTGTCTCCACCATCATTGAAAATGTGGATGTCATGAAAGTTCCTCCTCATGTTAATTGTTTAATTGTTTACCCATGATTCGATGTGGCAGAACTGCAGAGCTTTGATCTGCATTGCTAGTTTGGAATCTCTTAGCTCTGTCTATAGCAATGCCTGTACCATTGTCACAATCCACTCAGGAATGTGTGCTGATACTCAAGCTCCACTGCTCTGAGTTGTCACAAAAGGGCAGTTGGCACACTATTTGTATACTTTCAGTTACTGGATAGAGGCGAGAGCTCATTGAAACTGATGGGAGAGAATATCCATCTATCTTCCAGGCTTTAGTTATTTCTCTGCAGAGTGAGAGAGAGAGAGGCTTTGTCTGTTCTGCAGCATGGAGGCTTCCTCCCTGTATTGTAAACACACAGGCTGTTCACCTGTCAGGAGCCAATTAAAGGGTCGTTCTCATGCTGATGACTTCACAATTAGTCCTGGTTGCACAAACCAATTAGCTGCTCACATATCCCTGGTGCTGTGCCTTATTAGACCTCATCCCCCACTGCTTAAATGAAGTAACAGTGTAAACACAACTCACAGTGAGTACCATTAACGTGTTTGTAGGAAGACAAGTCTTGACAGTTCCTTGATGGGTTTAGCACTTGATAATTTTGACACTTATCAAGGTGCTTGACAAATTTTAACAGTTTTTTAACAGGTTTGACATTTCTTCAGAGTTTGCTAGTTCTTTGACAGGTTTGACACTTTATGACAGATTTAGCAGTTTTTGACTATTTGACAGTTCTAACAGTTCTATACAAAAACCAAAAGAATTGTGCATGCAGGAGATCAGAAACATCAACAGAAATTACTGGGAAAGCTCAGCAGGTCTGGCAGTGTCTGTGGAGAGAAAACAGAGTTAACTTCTTCAGAACTAAGGGTCACTGGACCTGTAATGTTAATTCTGATTTCTCTCCACCGAGGCTAACAGACCTGCTGAGTTTCTCCAGCAATCTGAGTTTCACTTCGAAGCATTCTATTCTCTTTTTAGGTGCAATCCTTTTAAAATGGTTAACAATCCCAAAAGGATATCTCCAACCGCCTGTCCTCCTTGCAAGATATTCTTGAAAACATACTGTTATGGGAGGAGTGTGCTGGAAATCATATCCCCTATTCCACGAGTCATAGAGATGCACAGCATGGAAACAGACCCTTCTGTCCAACCCGTCCATGCCGACCAGATATCCTAACCCAATCTAGTCCATCCAGCTCATATCCCTCCAAACCCTTCCTATTCATATACCCATCTAAAGGCCTTTCAAATGTTGCAATCTTACCGGCCTCCACCACTTCCTCTGGCAGCTCATTTCATACACCTACCACCCTCTGCATGAAGAAGTTGCCCCTTAGGTCTCTTTTATGCTTTTCTCCTTTCATCCTAAACCTATACACTCTAGTTCTGGACTTCCCCCATCCCAGGGAAAAGACTTTGTCTATTTATCCTATCCATGCCCCTCATAATTTTGTAAACCTTGATAAGGTCACCCCTTAGCCTCTGACACTCCAGGGAAATCAGCCCCAGCCTGTTCAGCCTCTCCCTATAGTTCAAATCCTCCAACCCTGGCAACATCGTAAATGTTTGCCTGTCTGTGACAGTCACCCACTGGACAATGGTGAAATGCTGGTCTGCAGTGGACTTTGGGGACAGATGTGACTTTGAGAGGATAGTTAAGAGGACGTATCGAAGGATAGGTAAGCTGTGTGGCCTGATGGTTAGACAGTGACTACAGCAAAGTAGTGCAGCTGCATATGCTATGGAAGATTCAACTATGCCAGCTACTATACCATCAGCAGCCTGTGTTTACTCCGAATGTATGTATCCAATGGTCAAATTCAAATTCAATGTAGATTCTGTGTAAGCTGTTTCCTTAAGTTTGAAAACGTTTGCCCTTTTGCTTCAGAAACTATCACATGAGCATTCAGAAGAGCTTTTTTTTGACTGCATCATAATCTGTCAAAACCCCTTTTGAAAATGATGCATAGATCTCATGTGGTCTACCTGTCAACCTTTTTTCTGCATTTGTAGTATTTGGTTTCCTTCTGCCATGCTATTGCTATTTCCTTCAACCATCCTTATTATTTTTTAAAATGGATAAAGAATATTTCTTTAAAACTCTGTTTGACACAACTTTTCTAAAGGTATTGGCTTTCCCAACAGCAAATAACATGTTTATATATACACATATGTTTCTAATAGTACCCCTTCAATCAAGTGTTTAGCACCTGTCCCAATATCTCCTTCTGCAATTCGCTGTCAGATATTTATTTTCTCAGGGTACTGAGCTGTTTTACGATATTTTAAAACATTGTATAAAAGCAAATTGTTGTGATATATATTGGTACACTTGACTCTCACCTTGAGAGTTTAAAAGAGCCTGTGGGCTCAAAATCAACTTGGCCATTTCACCTCTGAAAAGATCAATGGCCTGAATATGAGAATACACACCAATGAGGGTCAGAGATAGCTTTTGGTCTGTCCAGAAATATATTAGTCTTCCTGTGGTGACCCAATTCATTAAAGCGTTCCATATATAGCTTCCTACAGATCCAGTTTTGAAGGTGCGAACAGATTTTTAAAAATCGTGACTTTGACTGGCTGAAAGTACTCTAGCTCTCTGCTAATCCAGCAAGTAGTTAAGCAGATAATTAGGGTTAATTGATTAATTGACTTGCTAGATGTAAAACAGGTGAGACTGAGATATAGCAGGAGCTTTAAGACTGAGCAGTAGGCTCTTGCACTACAGTGGTATTCTCTCTATTTCTGGTCTAGGAGCTCCTGGTTCAAGTCCCATCTGCTCCAGATGTGTGTAATAACATACCTGAACAAGTTGATTAAAAATATCTAAGACTGGGTAGTTAATAAACCCCATCCACAAAGAAAAACTTTTCACTGATTTTTTTTGAAGCTGAATCTCAGAATCAATGGGAAAATTAAGTGGATATGTGGATGTGGATTATATCTTTACAAGAAAAATGCAAGGTATGATTTCGGCGCTGTCATGTCCTACTGGAAGCAAGATTGAGTGTAAAAGAGCTCAATAATTGGATGGTGAGGGAGGTTTGAAATTCCTATGTAAATTTATGGCCCCTATTAACTGCAAATAAGGTGTGGACAGATTTTGATCAATTTGGAAATCAGCATGAATATTCTGTAAAATAATAGAATGTAACAGAATATATACAAAATTCAAAAATTTCTATTTGGAGATTCTATTTCCATTTTGGACTTGAAATTGTTGGATTGTGCTAAGGTGGGGAACAAAGATAGACTTCTAACGAACTGGAGTTAGGTTTTCAGAAAGAAACATGCTTTTGGAATAGATGCCAGCAGTCTTCAACAAAAAAACATCTCCTGGGAAACCATTCATTCCCAGCAGCATTTCTGGCTCAAGTGCAACCTTCAGCAGTAACACAATGAATGGAGGATTCAATGGTGATGGCAATGTGACACTGTCCAGATACAAGACTAGGGTGAGTGAGCAATTAGCAAGAGACTAACAATGTTAGAGCAATGGACCTGAATATATGGGACAAGATTTAAAAAAAAACATTTTCAGTTTGTATTTTATAGACAGGGTAATTAAGTTTAGCCAGATTATACTGATTACATAGTGGACATGGTAATGGAGAATTGGACAGGGATCAAACTGGGAGCACTAAGTAAATTGCAGACTGCTGAATTTAGAGATATGGGTGGCAATATGAACATTGTGATAATGAACATGGCAGTAAAAAGCCCCTTTAGTAGTGGAGTATGTGAAAGAAATCAAATGGTAATATAAGATATACTTCATAAAATCCTAGCAGAACAACCAAGTTGTAAATTAACATCTCTTGGCATGAGCTGTCCAGGCAAAGAACTTGCTGCAAAAGGCCAGGACTACAGTCCATATCAATGGGTTTTTGGGTGAACTCCAAAAATCCCTTCAGTCATGAGTGATCAGCACCCAGCATGGAAAGTGACTACAATTAGCTCTCAGTTTCTTGCACTTGAATGCACTGCATACAGGGAGAAGGGTGCTCATTAAAGTTGAAAACATTCAGCAAGCCTTACAGCACTGCATCATGCCATCAAAAACACACATTAATCCAGGGGACATGGTACATTTCAAAAGATAAAAAAGCAGAAAAAGTGGAAAGGTTACAGATAATGATAGAAAAAGAGTAAATTTACAGCATAGCAACTAAACTGTTAGGGTGCATGCAAAATTAATGGGAACTGATCCTAATCGACCCTGAACAGGTCATAGAAAGTGACAAAGCGTGTACATTTGCTAGACAATTATGATGGTCAGATTATGGCAGACTGAAGGATTGACAAGTGAGTAAAATAACTACCGGTTGGAACCAAAGTAACATTTGCCAGAAGTTAGCGGTGAGTAGAGTAATGCCATCCATACAGGGAGACTAGGAAAAGGCCCCAGCAAATTCAATCATTCCGGATTGGCAATTCATTGAACAATAGAATTATAGAAATGATACAGCACAGAAGAGGAGCATTCAGCCCATCTTGTCCATGCCATCCCCAAAACAGCCAAACGGTTTTTCAGTTCCCATCTTCCTGCATGCAGCCCACAGCCCTGCAGCTTATAGCATTTCAGATGCAGATCCTGGCACCTATTGAAGGAGTTTAGGGTCACTGCCTCCACCACCAACTCAGACAGCAAATTCCAGACTCCCATTCCCCTCTGATCCTTCTGCCACTTCACTTGAATCTCTAATGCCTGCTTTGTGAACTCTTTGTCAAGGGAAACAGGGTAGACAGGTAGCACCTATCTTCAGCCCTCACAATTTTGTACACCTCAACCATGTCACCCCTCAGCCTTCCCTGTTCCAAAGAAAATAACCCTGACCTCTCTAATCTCTCCTCGTAGCAACAGTTACCCAGCCCTGGCAACATTTAGTGAATCTTCTCTGCACTCTCTCCAGAGCAATTACATCTTTCCTGTGATGTGGTGATCAGAATTGCACTCTAGTTGTGGCCTCACCAGTGTCTTATACAGTTTTATCATTATCTCCATACTTTTGTATTCTACTCCTCTGCAAATGAAGGAGAGCATTCCATCTTTATTACCTTATAGCCTATACTGCTAGCTTTAGGGACCTATGCCAACATCTCTTACTTCATCTATCCCTCTTGGTTTATTCCCATGTATTGCCAATTCACTTTAACTATTTGATCTCCATAAATGCTTTACCCAACACTTATCAGAGTTGAACTCATTTGCTGCTTTACTGCCCACCACCTCCATATGTTGAAACACAGGTCTCCTGTACACTATCCACTTTAAGACCAATTTCTGTGCAGTCTACAAGTTTCCTAATTGTCACTCCCATGATTAAGTCCAGAATTGTTAATATATCAAACAACTAAGCAGGGGTTTCAACACTGAGCCCTGTGGAACATCACATAAACAGCTTTCCATTGGCAAGGGTAGTCATCAAACATTACCTTTTGTTTACTGTTACAAAAGGAACCTTGAATCCAATTTTCCACATTACCCTGTATCCCATCAGCTTCTAATTGAGAATTTGAGTCCTAACTGTTCCAGACGTATATCCTATAAAGAGACAACAGGGGCGTGTTGTGGCACAGTGGTAGTGTCTCTACCTTTCAGCCAGGAGACCTGGACCCCAGAGGAGTGTAATAATGTCTCCAAACAGGTTTGTTAGAAAGCATCTAAAGGTGGAACTTTCACATGGAAGGAGCTGTGAGACTGGGTAGGTTCCTATCCTGACCTCTTTTTGTTTTCATTCGGTTGCTGTTGCACTGCCTGGGGAGGTAATGCTTGTTAATTGTTGTTTTTAACCAGTGAAATAGGTGATTTGGTGGTAAGTTTTTTTTAAAAAGCCATAATAAGTAACTCTATCCATGACAAAAACTACCTTTGGTTTCTGTCTCCATAACCGGCTTGGATCTGAATTGACAGGCTGGTCCTGGAATATTTCCAATAGTCTTCAAGGTTGTAGGATGCTCTTCAGAGGGTCAGTGCAAACTTGATGGGCCAAATGGCCTTTTTCTGCATTGCAGGGGTAGTATGAACTTTTGATTCTATGACCTCAACTGGTTTCTCTAATTCTAATCCCAATCCTTGGCCATATCTTTGGAGACTGAATGGGTCTTTACAATGGAACGGGTGCATGATATTCTCACTCATTGTGAACTAAGCTGATGGAGGTCATTTCTGGGGGATTTGAAAAGGTGTCAAGACAGTTGGGAAAGTGAGAGGAGAAATGTCAGGATCATGGTATCTACAAAGTTTTGCAACTGTCATGGATGGTATTAATCCGTCCTTTGACTGGACAAATCAATGGGGAAGGGGTACGTGAAAAAGAAATTTGTAGAGTGCATCAGGATCTGTTTCATAGAGCGGTACCTTACAGAACCTGTCTGGGTACAGGCTATTTCAGATCGAGTAATGTATACTGAAGTAGGATTCATAAGAGACCTCAGAGTTAGAGGTCGTCTTGGTGGGGAAATGACGGTTAGCAATCACATGGTAAGATTTCAAATCTGGGTTGGAGTCTTAAACCAATGTCCTCAACTTAATTATGTACAATTACAAAGGTATGAAGACAGATCTAAAGCAGACCGAGAAAATAGACAAAAGGGAAGGTTAGTAAGTGAGCAGTGGCAGACAGATATTTCATAACATTCAGCAAACATTTACTCCAGTCAAAAAGATGAATTACCTGCAGTTAACTAAGGTGCTCAAGCAGAGTATCCAATCAAAAACTAAGAGATATAAAGCTGCAAGGAACTGGTGATAGGCCAGAGAATTGGGAAATATTCCATTGAACCTGCAATGGATGACTAAAAAAGCTAAAAAAAAGGAGAGAAATGATTGTGAAAAGAAACATTTTTTAAAAAGCAGGAGCTTCTACCAGTTTACAAAAAGAGAGGGTCGTTAAAGTCAGTGTGGGACCCTTGGAGGGTATGGCTGGAAAGTTAATAATGGGGAACAGAGAAATGATAGATAATCTAAACCAATATGTTGCAACAGCTTTTATGGTGGAGGCCATGATAAATATTCCAAATGTATCAGATAAGCAAGGTGCTAATTGGGGGAAAGGTCTTGGAAAAGTCTGTATGATGAAAGGATCAATGGGACTAAGGGCAGATTGGTTATCAAGATGAGACGGCCTAAATGCAAGGGCGTTGAAGAAAATCGCCTCATTGATATTGAAGATTTTGTCAAAATATTCCAGAGCTCACTGAATTTCAGGAAGGTTCGAGCAACTGGAAAACTGCTAATGTGACACCCCCGTTTAGAAGTGAAGGAGACAGAAAGCAGGGAACGTCATACTGTGTTAGCCTCACATCTGTCATGGGAAACGCTCAAGTCCATTATTCAGAAAGAAATAGCAGGACATTTGAAAAAGCTTAATGGAATCAAACAGAGTCAACGTGGTTTTGTGAAAGAGTTTGATCAATTTGTGTTTGAGGGTATTAAACAATCTGGAGAAGGGTTGAGGTTGAAATCCTCTCTGATGTAGTTGAATGATAGAAACATAGAAAATAGGAGCAGGAGTAGGCCATTCAGTCCCTCCAGTCTGCTTCCTGATTCAGTATGATCTTGGCTGATTATCTAACTCAGTACCCTGTTCCCACATTGTCCACATATCCTTTGATCCTTTAGCCCTAACAATTACATTGAAATCCTTCTTGACAGCATTCAATATTTTGGTCTCATTCATTTTACATGGGTGATTTGAATGTACACATAGCTTAGTTCATAGTTCATGGTGTTTTGGGAACAATTTTATAGAACAGATGTTTCAGAACCAACCAGAGAGTAGGCTATTTCAGATCTGGTAAACAGCAAAGAAATAAGATTAATGAATGACCCCATTGTAAAGAAGACTCAAGGTAGCAGTGATCATAACATGATTGAATTTTAAGAGCGAGTCTAGTTAGTGTTTTAAATGTAAGGAAAAGCAATTACAAAGGCACGAAGACAGAGCTGGCTAAAATGAATTGGTAAATCAGACTAAGTTCAGGAGAGATGTGGTGTAAGATGTAGGAAAATATTTCTTAATATTCAGATATATTTTAGTGAAAATGAAAGGAGAATTCATTCATGAGTAACTAAGGACGGTAAAGTTTGTATCAAATTAAAAGCAAAATCAAATATGTGAAGACTAGTGGTGGGTCAGAAGGTTGCAGATAATTTTTAAAAACACAGCGTGCGGAATTACAAAAGCAAATGGGGGTGGGTTTAAGATATGAGAGAAAACTACTTTGGAATATAAAAATAGTAAGAGTCTTTAACAAGTACTTAAAAAGAAAGAGTAAGAAAACTGAGGTATTCCTCTGGAGAGTGGGTCGGGGGAACTAATGGTTGGGAAGAAGGAAGCAATGCAAGCACTAAACAGTCATCCCATGTCTGTCTTCACTACACATGCAACAGTCATCCCATGTCTGTCTGCACTAAACGTGCAACTAACATCCCAGAAACAATAACAAATTAAGAAAGAGAAAAAGTAGATTGAAATAATTACAATTGTCCGGAAAGGTCTGAGAAAACTGTTGGAACAAATGACTGACAAGTCTACAGGACCTGATGGATTTCAACCTGGGGTCTTATAAAAAGCAGCTGTGAGAAACCAGTTCCATGGTTGGAATTTTCCAAAATTCTCTGGATTCTGCAAGGCCCCATTAGGTTGGACCAAAATGAACTCCAATCCTCTATTAAAGGAGGAATGGTGACAGCAAGTAGGAGTCTACAGGCTAGAAAGTTAATCTGTCAGATAGAAAATACTTAAATTTGTTGTAGCTGGGCACAAAGATTCTGAGGGGATTCGACAAGTTGAATGCTGAAAGGATATTTTTTTTCCTTATCACAAAATCATAGAATTGGTATGATGCATGAAGGAGGCCAGTCAGCCCATCTGCACCAGCTCTCTCTCAGCAGTTTGATTTAGTGCCAAACTCCTGACCTTACCTCATAACCATGCAAATTGCTTGTACTTGAATAATTATCCAATGCCTACTTGAATGCCCCAATTGAACCTGCAACCTTAGACTTCCAGGCAGAGGATTCCCAGCCTGGACTACTCGCTGTGTGGAAACGGTTTCTCTCATCTTACATTTGCTTCGTTTACAAAAGATTTTAGGACTGTACCTTCTGGTTCTTGATCCTTTTACAAGTGGGAACAGTTCCTCCCTATCTAGTCTGTCTACATCCGTCTCCTTCATCCACGCTCAACAAAATTTTAATGAGCTTTTCATCTCGCAAGTTTCCCACTTGTGTTCCCAGTGTCAGCAGGACTGAAAAGTTCAGCACTTGGTGTCTTTCAGAAAGTCAGTATACACTTCACCATCAATTATTTACTGAAAGGTAGTCTCTCTGCTGAAACATACGAAACAATGAACTAAAAGTCTTTTTCTCATGTTCGTTGAGAGATCAGATATTGCTGTATCCAGGGAGGATAGCCTCTGAAGAGTGAGTGCCATGGAATGTTTGGATGCATTGAGAGAGCAAACAGGAACTAGGTTCAAAGTCTTGTCCAAAAGACTATCATTTTCATATATCTTGCAAAACGGTTTCTGTATTTACCCAAATAATATGTCCTTTCATTTCAAGGTAACTTATTGTGAGAGAGATTTTTGTGAAAGATATATCTTCAAGATTTTATAAGTATGAGACAAATGCACTTAAAGTCCCCCCACCAAAACTGAGAGTTACCATTGTCCCAGAGGACAATAGGGGCTGCTCTCTCATTGGAGGGAGATGGATGGGAGTGAGCTAAACTTTAAGGTCACTGAGCTTTAGGTGAAGGACAAAGTTTTAAAAAGGATGCAGTGCAAAAGCTGTCCAGTCAAACTAAAAAAATGTTGCTATTTGAGGTCAGTTCAACAAAAAATCTTTGGTTTCTAAATAGAATGGCCTCATGGTCTAGGCGTTACTGGCATCCAGTCCAGAAGGCCATTTACGTTATTTTCTCTGTATCACCTCCCCAATTAGTACCCTCACCCATGTCTTTTTACATTGTCCTTTGATTTTTCTTTTCAAAATGTATACCCAATTCCTTTTTGATAATTACTATTGAAGTCCCTTCCATTGGCTCTGGAATTGCCTGTCAGATTACGACAAATGTGCAACATCCTACCATCTGCACCACATCTGCAATTACTGACTCGCCCTTAAAACCAGCCACCCACAATCTGAAACAAAATTCAGGACCTTGAAGATGCTGATACTTGCGTATTTCAAAAGAGAAAATATCAAATGCATGTTGTTGTTCACTGTATGACAAATGACTGTTCACAAAACAGACAGTTGAAGTAATCAGAAAAAGCTAGCAGTTATCCCAGCTCACCAGAACTATTTTCATGTTTTTAAAACTGACATTAAATCACATATGCAAGGAAAAAGAAACTTGAAAGTGTGTCACTCAAACTGTACAACTGATTGCTGAGGGATGATATTTATACTGACTGTCTGATGAGTGTCCAGATCAAAGTCACCCATGTTGATTATCCCTGTCAGCATCAGTAAGGAGGGGATAATACTGTCCTGCACACATTAAATCAATTGCAAGGCAGCTCTCCCCAACCATTCTACTCATCCTATCACGAAGATTATGGGGTTTAGTTCAAGGTTGTCACCACTCTCTGGTACCGTGGGCCGCCTTTAATTCATGTGAGGTAATTCCAAGTTTGGGTGTTGTACATTTCATAATTTCAATTTGTCAATTTAATTGGTTGGTTATGAAAGCCAAGGGAGGAATGCTATCCTTTTATTGCGACTTGGAACTATGGGTGAAAACACATGCTTTCCCAAAGCACACCCAAAGGTTCAGATTATAAAACACCATACTGTTGTGATGGGTCTGAAACATGGGGGGTCACCTCGACATACACAATTGAGAGCTTGCTGTTGGAATCAAATACAGGTCCATCGAAAGGTTGTTTTCAAACTATCCTTCTGCTGGATTCTGAACTTTGCGTAGCAGTGTCTGTGCTCTTTCTGCCAAATTCTGCTCCTACCTTTTTGGTCTTCCTGAGTTTCAGACAGTACACTTGTCTTATGAGACCTCAGAGCTAAAATAACCTGGGCTTCCCAATTAACTTTCCACAGGACTGCCCTCTTGGTTTTTTCTGGACTCGCTTCTATTTTATGTTGACCAGGAAACTGCCGCTTCCACTCTCACTCTGCTATGTTCAGAGGGACATACAATGGCCCAGGATATTTGAAATGGGATGATGGGACAAAGATTCCCAATGAGTGCCTACTGGAAAATAGATGTTGAGTAAGGAGAGGATTGAGTACTGCTGTAATATTTCCATTGTCAAATGATCTGCTCTGGGGAAGACTCCCAGGTAGGAGAGGGTTACCAGCCCTCATGAGGTTAACATCCTCACGAGAGTCAACAACAATAAAATCTAAAAGAGTCTACTAGGAGGATAATTAAATGGGATGTGACATCAAACCACAAAATCAATCTGTGGCACTGGAAAAACACAGCAGGCCAGGCAGCATCCGAGGAGCAGGAGAGTCAACGTTTCGGGCGTAAGCCGTTCATCAGGAATCAAACCACAAAGACAGGCAGCTAAAAGCTTGCTCAAAAGAATTGTAACCTCGCAGCCTCTTGCTCACTCTTTAAGGGAAGGCATTCCAGAAGCTGGCAGCAGTTAGCACTGCAGTGTTCAGATAACAACAGGGTGAAGCAAGTGGGAGATGGACGAGGGCATAGCTGGAGGTGGACATAGACCACAGTGGGTTATAGAACATGAGGTGACAGAGAGATGACAGAGGCAAGGTCAAGGAGGGACTTGAGCAACTTCAGGCAGGATGTAGCTAAATCAATTATTTTCTTAACTTGTATTAAATGCCACATCCCAGGTGACTGTCTGAGTCTATTTGCAACGGACTCCAGCCCGAGAGCGAACAGTATGACAGAAGAGACGAAGTCAATGCTGCACATATCAACACTCTGCAGGCTTTTAACCTTTCAAGCTGCCTGGTGTGTATGACTGTCATTTTGTGAGTAACACCCCCTTTGTGACAACTGCAAGGGAAGGGACTGACTACAGCAACAGGGAGCAAAATAAATTGTCTCAGATGTACACTGGAATAGCTGTAGGCCTGTGACTGAATTTGAAATGCAATATTTCTAATTGAAGGGCCCTGGGAATCAGGCTGTGAGACGGGATCGTTAGCTGCAGTAAGGTTATTGACGCAGCAAAGACAAATTCAGAGTTCAGAACAACCACAGGCAGCCCCAAGCCAAATGAGTAAAAATATAAATTACTGCACTTTGCTGGAGCTTGGTTTATCCCTGCATTCGCGATTATATTTTTTAATCTTTCAGTTGCATCGTATTTCCCTAATGGGCACACTGAGCAGTCAAAGTGGCATTTCAAGCACCACAGAACCAGCTGGCCGCTGGAGTGACTGAGACACAACATCGGACATCACCGTCCGTGGCCATGAAAATTTTCAAGAATGTAACCCAGGTTCCCATTCCTGACCCCTGTTCCCAAAACAAAACAGGAATGTATGAAACTGCAGAGATCCCCTCAGTCTGGCCAGTCCTAATAATCAGTACTTCACCCTCAATTAGCTTTTTGATTCTCCTATACATTTATCAGTCCACTATACATCCTGGATAAAAACATTCCACCCTTCGATCACTCTCTGTCTGAAGTAGGTCATCTGAGTCCTTGAGCTGGAATCCCCTGGATTTAGTTTTAGCTTAAATATATTAATAGGGTTCAGTTTATGTAGGCCCTTCAGGATCAAGAATATGGTGTCATCTCTCCCCGGAGTTTTGTGTCTGAAGTATCCAGTCTCTGGCCGAGAGGTCAGAAGCTTAAATCTGACTCCAGGCCGTACTTCTGTACACTGATCCCACTGCCTTACCGTCCCCACTGCAGTTAATGATCAGAATTGTACCCGCTTCCCAGATATATGGAGTAAAGTATGGGCCTTACTTGTACCCCAAAATGCAGTGGTGATCACTCTAACAAAAAGATCTGTGACCTTTTTCACCCCACTGCACTCTTCCATGAACATAAGGGAAGTATTTTATTCTCTTGTCAATGGTACCATATCTCCATTGACTTCTTTCAATGGCCCCAGCATTTCCACTCTCTCGCTGTGAATTCAATTCTGAAATCTTCAACTCTTTCATTATTTTCCAATATTCATAGAGAAGCTTCTCTTTAAGATGAGAGGGAGAAAGTTCAAAGGAGATGGGAGGGGCAAGTTTTTTAATACAGAGTGGTAGGGGTCTGGAATGCACTCCCAAGGATGGGGGGTGGACACACATACAATAGGGGTGTTTAAGGGACCTTTAGATAAGCACATGAATATGCAAGAAATGGAGGGTTATGAACCAAGGATTGACAGAAGGGTATAGTTTAATTTGGCGTCATGTTTGGCACAACATTGTGGGCCAAAGGGACCCTGTGCTGTACTGTTTTGCATTCTATATCCTACTTTAGTTCCTTAAGAGTTTCCAGTCCTCCTTTCATGTTGAATTTCCGTTTGTCTCAATGCACCATGCTCTCTGTGGCTATATCTTCAAGGATCAACTTTTCTGATAATGCTAACTGTCCTGGCTCAGATATGAAGGTCAGCCCAAAGAACATAGAACTCAAAACATAGAACAGTACAGCACAGCACAGGCCCTTTGGCCCTCGATGTTGTGCCGACCTCTTTATCCTATTCCAAGATCAGACTAAGCTACATACCCTTCATTGTACTGTCTTCCATGTGCCTATCCAAGAGCTGCTTAAATCTCCCTAATGTATCTGACTCTAATACCACTGTTGGCACTGCCTTCCACACACCCACCACTCTCTGTGTGAAGAACCTGCCTCTGACATCACCCCTAAACCTCCCTCCAATCACCTTAAAATTATGTCCCCTCATGATAGGCATTTTCACCCTGGGAGAAAGTCTCTGGCCATCCACTTTGTCTATGTCTCTCATCATCTTGTACTCCTCTATCAAGTCACCTCTCATTCATCTTTGCTCCAACAAGAAACTCCCTACTCTCTCATAAGCCATGCCCTCCAGTCCAGGCAGCAGCCTGGTAAATCTCTTCTGCACCCTATCTAAAGCTTCCGTCTCTTTCCTATAATGAGGCAACCAGAACTAACAATATTCCAAGTGTGGTCTAACCCAAGGTTCTATAAACTCAATCCCCCAGCTAATGAAAGCCAACACACATTATGCCTTAGGAGAGTTCCTAAGCGGAAGATGAGGCGCTTAGGAACCCTCCAACCACAAGGGATGAATGCAGATTTCTCCACCTTCCTCATTTCCCCACCTCCACCTTTTCTCAGTCCCAACCCTCGGACTCAGCACCGCCTTTTTGACCTGCAATCTTCTTCCTGACCTCTCTGCCCCCACTCCCTCTCCGGCCTATCACCCTCACCTTAACCTCCTTCCACCTATCGCATTCCCAACGCTCCTCCCTACCTTTTTATCTTAGCCTGCTTGGCACACCCTCCTCATTCCTGAAGAAGGGCTTATGCCCGAAACGTCAATTCTCCTGCTCCTTTGATGCTGCCTGACCTGCTGCGCTTTTCCAGCAACACATTTTTCAACACATTATGTCTTAACAACCCTATGAACTTGGGTGGCAACTTTGAGGGATCCATGGACCTGGACCAGTTTTTCCACACTGCCAAGAATCCTGCCTTTAACCCTGTATTCTACATTCAAATTCGACCTTCCAAAGTGAATTCACTTCATACTTTTCCAGGTTGAACTCCATCTGCCACTTATCACCCCAGTCCTGCATCCTGTCAATGTCCCGTTGCAACCTACAACAGCCCTCCACACTATGTACCACTCTACCAACCTTCGCATCATGGGCAAACTTACTAACCCACTCTTCCACTTCCTCATCCAAGCCATTTATAAAAATCACAAACAGCAGAGGACCCAGAACCAATCCCTGTGGAACACCACTGGTCACCAAGCTCCAGGCTGAATACATTCCATCTACCACCACCCTCTGTCTTCTATGAGCCAGCCAATTCTGTATCCAGACAGACAGGGTTCTCTGTAAACCATGCCTCCTTACTTTCTGAATAAGCCTACCATGGGGAAGCTTATCAAATGCCATGCTAAAATCCATGTCCACTGCATCCACTGCCCCACCTTCATCAAAGAATTCAATAAGGCTTGTGAGGCACGAGCTGCCCCTCACAAAACCACACTGACTATTTCCAGTCAAACTATGGTTTTCCAAGTAATCATAAGTCCTGTCTCTCTGAATCATCTCCAATAATTTGCCCACCACAGACGTAAGACTGACTAGTCTGTAATTCCCAGGATTATCCCTATTCCCTTTCTTGAACAAGGGGATAACATTTGCCTCCAATCATCTCGCCACTACTCCAGTGGACAGTGAGGTAGCAAAAATCATTGCCAAAGGCACAGCAATCTCTTTCCTCACTTCCTGTAGTGACCGTGGGTATGTCCTGTCTGGTCCAGGAGACTTAACTATCCTCATTTTATTTTCCAAAAATTTCAGCACATCCTCCTTCTTCACATCAGCCCATGTTCCTGCCCATTGCATGGGAGAGGTTAGCACTTTCTGCAGAAGAGGAAAGTGAAGCCAAGCATCTGAGCTCCCTGCTGCTGGGTGAGGATCTCTAGGTTGCCAACGTGTTCTGCAGAGCCTCCCCAGCCATAGTCACCGCAGTGGTGATGGTACAGAATCCCCAGAGATTCTCTTCTATGGCCCCTTTAACTTATCTGGTTAGTTCTGGCAAAACTGAAACAGCACCATTAGTGCTCTTACCTAATGTTGAGTCCTTGCTCTTAATCTCTTCAGCTCACTGCCCTTCTTTAACTGTCTTCAGCTCACAATATCACAGTCTGTTCTATTCTCAGACTCTTCGCCCTACTGCTTCACCGGAATTATTCACAAGTTCTAAGAGCAACTGTAAGTTGATCTCCAAATCATCTGTTTACTTACCCTCTTTTTTTTAAGCTTTAAAACCCATAGTTACATTGGATCATATAGCATTTTTTCTGAACTAAAATGCTTGCTCAAAACCTCAACTACAGTCTTTTTTCATGATGATTTCCATTTCATTTTAGGATTTAAGGGATGTCGCACCAAAACACATGAGTTTCCAAGGAACAGAGTTCATCACACCTTCTGCCAATCCAGGTAGTCAGCTTGTGGAGAGAAAAGAAGTGCAACCAAACCTCTCCGACCATGTTGGAATCCCTTCTCTGTGTAACTCCAGGATGGGCCAATCCTAAACATCAATGTCAAGAAAGAAAGAAAGAAAGAATGCCCATTTCTACAGTGCTTTCACAATCTCAAGTGCCTCAAAGTGCTCTGCAGCCAATCAAATATGTTTGAAGTCAGTCACTATCGTGAGGTAGGAAATACGGCCGAGGAGAAAGTGAGGACTGCAGGTGCTGGAGATCAGAGTTGAGAGTGTGGTTCTGGAAAAGCCCAGCAGGTCAGGAAGCATCCGAGGAGCAGGAAAATTTCAGGCATAAGCCCTTCATCAGGAATTCCTGATGAAGGGCTTATGCCCGAAACGTCGATTCTCCTCCTCCTCGCATGCTGTCTGACCAGCTGTGCTTTTCCAGCACCACACACTTCGACAGAAAATATGGCCTGCTTGGAAAATGCAATCGAGTGGTTGCAGGGGTATATGCCTCATGTTGTGTCACACCGCCCTTAAATCCCGCCTCAGGCGACTGACTTCCTGCCTCAGGCGACTGACTGTGTGGAGTTTGCACGTTCTCCCCGTGTCTGCGTGGGTTTCCTCCAGGTGCTCCGGTTTCCTCCCACAGTCCAAAGATGTGCAGGTCAGGTGAATTGGCCATGCTAAATTGTCCGTAGCGTTAGGTAAGGGGTAGATGTAGGGGTATGGGTGGGTTGCGCTTCGGTGGGGCGGTGTGGACTTGTTGGACCGAAGGGCCTGTTTCCACACTGTAAGTAATCTAATCTAATCTAATCTAATCTAATCTAATGACTTCTTCCATGAGGTTCAGGGAGTGACGGGTGGGTGAGAATGTGCGAGCCACACTGATTCCTTTTGTCAGGTGTTGAACAGGGAGTGGTGGGAATGTATTTGGGGCCTGAAAGAATTTGAGCAGACACGTGAAAAGCAATTGTGCATCCTCTTATGACCCTTCAATAGCTGGAGTTTAATCTTCGGACTCTTTGGCCACATCAAGGCTGCACTCTAGTCTGGTCACGGAGTCAGCTGCTGCACAGAGATGAGTGGTCCTTCAATCTGTCAGGATCCAAGCGCTCCCCTCCGCTCCCCAACCCCCCATCCCGGGGTCAGGTACTCAGAAACCTTAGGCCCAGCTATCTCAAGTACAAAAGCAAGAAAACTTACAAGTGATTGTAAATAAATATCTAAATGCACGGACTAACACTTGAGGTTTCATTCTGTGATAATGTTGACTACAGAAGCAGGTAGCCTTTATTAAGAGTTAAAAAACATGACATTCAATTTAGACAGGCTAATGTTTTTGTTTCAACAGGTGACAATGATCAGGTATAGAATCAAATCAATGGGATAGTATGTACACATGGGTGCCTACTGAGCAGCTATGTTGACAGAAGGCCTTGTCTGATGGATCCAAAGATATGCTCATGGTCCATGCCGACCAGATATCCCAACCCAATCTAGTCCCACCTGCCAGCACCTGGCTCATATCCCTCCAAACCCTTCCTATTCATATACCCATCCAGATGCTTTTAAATGTTGCAATTTTACTAATCTCCACCACTTCCTCTGGCAGCTCATTCCATACAAATACCACCCTCGGTGTGAAAAAGTTGTCCCTTGGGTCTCTTTTGTATCTTTCCCCTCTCACTCTAAACCTATGCCCTCTAGTTCTGGACTCCCCAACCCCAGGGAAAAGACTTTGTCTATTTATCCTATCCATACCCCTCATGATTTTATAAATCTCTATAAGGTCACCCCTCCACCTCCGACATTCCAGGGAAAACAGCCCCAGCCTGTTCAACCTCTCCCTATAGCTCACATCCTCCAACCCTGGCATTTGTCTACATGAAGGGTCTGTTCCTCAGCTGTTAGTGAAACTTCACTATGTCTGAATAGGCAAGACTCTGAACCCCCCACTATAAATGTGGTGTTGGTGGTTAAAGAAAGAAATATACAGGTAAGTACCTCAAAATTGGCTATTTAATGACCCTAATTAACTGCACACACTAAAGTGTCAGACCTTGACCTGTCCCACCAGCTCTCACATGGTACAGTTGATTAGAGGTGGGCAGGTTTTGAGTTGGCCATTTTACTGCTCACGCTGCACCCCATCTTCCTCAGAGCTGGTAACATTCTGCCTGTAAAGCTTTCAACAGAAATGGAGAATAATGTTTCCCTGGCGCCCAACCATCCATTAAAACAGCTGCACCTCAGAGAAAACATTGCTTGATGAACAATTCTTCTGCAATCCATACTATCAATTTTGTAATGTTTATTTACACAAGATAGACTTGGCAATTGCTTACAGTTTCTGCTATTAATTATTGAAAGTGATTAACACTTAGATCGGGCTGCAATTAAAAAAATAGAAATTTATGACAGACTTTTATTTAAAATATCTTCACACGTCTAGAGGGTGCATTAGTTCTGTATAGACTGTGTGTTGGGTTAATGTGCAAGAAAATTAATTCCATACTAAGCTAGGGAATGAGGGGCCATGGAGGACTAGATAAAGTGTTACAGCTTGGTGAGGTCAGTATCAGATTCCATGATGGAGTGGATGGAGTGCAAAGGTTGGCATGGATTGAGTGTCATAGAGATGTACTTCATGGAAACAGACCCTTCAGTCCAACCCGTCCATGCCGACTAGATATCCCAACCCAATCTAGTCCCAGCACCCGGCCCATATCCCTCCAAACCCTTCCTATTCATATACCCACCAAAATGCCTCTTAAATGTTGCAATTGTACCAGCCTCCACCATATCCTCTGGCAGCTCATTCCATACACGTACCACCCTCTGCATGAAAATGCTCTCTAGTTCTGGACGCCCTTACCCCAGGGAGAAGACTTTGCTATTTATCCTATCCATACCCCTCAGGAGGGATGAGTGGCTAGAGAGCTTCTCCTTATTTTGCTGTTGTTATTATTAAAGCTAGCACTGAAACATGGAGCACTGAGGTATTCTTTCCTCATGACCTGGAAAATTTTCTGACTTCCCACAATTTAATTCAAAGTCAGAAATCCAGTCAGCATCTAACTTTTTTGACCATACATCAAAATCAGATGCACAGGGGGATTCTGAATAGAGTTACATCAGGGTTTTTCCATTCCAACTGAAACTTCTTCCTCTCCCTGTGAGGAATGTTATGTTGAGGATGTACAGGAAGGTGGTGAGTCCTCTTCTGAGTACTGTGTCCAGTTCTGGCCACCCTGTTATGGGAAGGATATTATTAAGCTGAAGAGGGTTCAAAAGAGATTTACCTGGATATTGCCGGAAATAGCATTATAGGGAGAAGCTGGATAGCCTGGGACATTTTCCAGTGGAGCATAGGGGGTTGAGAGGTGACCTTACAAAGGTTTATAAAACATGAGAGATATAGAGAAGGTGAATGGCAGATGTCTTTTCCCCAGAATGGTAGATTTCAAGATTAGAGGTAGATTTTTAATGTGAGAGGTGAAAGGTTTAAAAACAAAGACATGAAGGGTGATTCATATACGGAATGAACTTCCAGAGAAAATGGTGGATGCGAGTACAGTTACAATGTTTAAAAAAAAAATTTAAATAAGTACATGAATAAAAAATGTTTGGAGGGATAAGGGCCAAGCACATAGTTTAGTTTGTGATTATGGTTGGCATGGACTGGTTGGACTGAAAAGTCTGTTTCCGTGCTGCCTCTATGACTCTAAGTGTTAATTTACAACTCACATAAAATTCCCACAGAAAGCTGTTGACACACCAACGCATTAGACTCTGTGATAATTGAACACTCTGGGTAATTGATGTTCAAACACTGTAATGGTTGTTCGTTTGTTTTTCACTGTATAATACCATGCTGTCAGTCATGGATCTGTGACACCATATCATCTCTAAGCTTAGCTACCATTAAGTGGAAAGGATATTAGTCTGTGTGATTAACTGAAGAGTCCAATGCTGGGTTCACTTAACTGACATTCTCTGTGCTGATGAATAAATGATAGCAGGATACAGCTCGAATTGAGTCGGGAGGTTGTATCTTCTGGTGTTATAGGTCATTCCTCCTGCCTGTTACCTACTAGTGCTGTCTCTGTCTCTGGATTAATGTTTTCCTTTCATCTTTACCTGAAAGCGTATGTCTCTATCCATTTCATCTAAATTTTGTTTTACTTTTGCTTTGAGCTGCATTCCAATTATTTATTGATTTCTTTACACCTCTTTCTCTTTATTGTGTCTAATTAAAATTTTCAGGATGGAATCTTAGTTTCTTTTACAATTGCAGGTTGGGACCATTCCCGGGTCCTGCCCTTCCACATGCTGAGCCTGACCTAATGTTCAAAAGTCCAATAAAGGAAGGTGGATGGGTACCTGGGGCTGCAAACCTGATCAGAGCCGGGGGCTGCTGTTGCAAGAAGGAGCACAGTGACACTTTCAGAAGATGTTTTTACTGTTTTTCATTAAACCATGGTGCCAGCAGCCAAACCACCACAGTTGGGAAGAAATTCTTAAACAGGATACACTGTTGATCCCTACAGCTGCTGTGGGTGCAGGAACTAAGAAGATTATTTCTTGCTCTCCCTGCAGCTAGTGAGACAACTCTGGTCCCTTACGCTGGGTCTGGTTATCAGTACAGCGCTCATTTGGTATCAGGCAGATCCTGGCCCTATCCTCTCTAGATTGGCTACCAGTCACTGTTGCATTACAACCCACCTACAGCAAGTTTGTCCAGAGGCAGGAACACGTTAGATTATATTAGATTAGGCCCTCCACACTGACCCTCTCGAGAGTAACCCACCCAGACCTATTTCCCTCTGACTAATGCACCTAACACTATGGACAATTTAGCATGGCCAGTTTACCTGACCTGCACATGTTTGGATTTTTGGGAGGAAACTGGCGCACCCGGAGGAAACCTATGCAGACACTAGGAGAATGTGTAAACTCCACATAGACAGTCACCCAAAGCTGAATGGAATGGAAATGCTGAATACAAGAGTGAGGTAGGCTGTCCAAAGCAATGGTAAGGCCTAGGTGCTGTGAGACAGCAGTGCTAACCACTGAGCCACCGTGTCGCCAGCGCTCACCAACCTGACACTGGTATTTCAAACTTTCCTCTCAGTCTCACTTTCAAGTATGACTCTTTGGGATTAGGAAAATTATCCCTATCATTGTGCTGTATCGATATCACTTTTTAAAATTCTGTCTCTTTGCATTTTTCTTTTCCTGGCCAGTTATAGTATCACTTATACATCTGAGCTAACTGTTCCCATATTTAGGCTGAGTGTTATTTTTAAAGTTTCATGGTGGGAGTTGCATCATGGTCACAGTGACTATCCCCATGCTAGCTCTCCCCTTTCCAGATAGGAATCTGGAGATGTTGGGGGATGGTCAGCAGATCACCAGAGAAGGCCAAGGCACCAATCACAACAGGCCTGGATACAGATAGCTGTCCTTGTTAATTTGAGGTTTGTCTTTATTTCCTGAAAACTGGTTGAATGGTAGGGTTTGGGGCCTGGCTTTGCCACTGCTACCTCTCATAAAATTGCTGTTGCTCTGCATACAGCTGTTAATGTTAACTGTTTTGTAAACTGTGTATTGTTTCATAAAATATCTTTAAAAAGCTGTCCTTGTTCGTGCTGTGCCTAGGGTCAGACAGAATGCACAGCAATACAGGAAAACGGTCAATGACCTTCTGCCCTTCATCGGGTTATGGGCCATCACCGGCCCCTCTCGGCTACCTCACATTCACGCTAACCCTGTCAATGCACACAAACCTTACCAATGCTTTGGACAGCCTACCTCACTCTTGCATGCAGCATCTCTGTTCAACAGCACTCACCCAGCTCATCCTCTACATCCTGAACCTTTTCTGCTTTCTGACTAAAAAGCTATGGAATCCATTGAGGATGGCAGATTCCAAGTAATTGCAAAGTGAGTGAATGCTAAGAAATGGGGCTAAGAGCTATAACATGCATGCAGTGTAGATGCGTTAGATAGTTGTCCCTACCCCTATGCACAAACTGATCTGTCAGGAGCAGACATCAAACATGTGCCTGAGCTCCAAAGTGAAATCCTGAAAGGCTGTCTGGATTCAGAGTTGGTCAGCGAGCAGCCATGGAAATATGGTGGGGCTGCTGGTTTCCTGAGGCCGGCTTTGGTGGATGCTGAAGCTGTCCTTGGAGCATTCCAGGACATGTCAATGAGAGGCCATTAAACTGGAGGCCTGGAGAAGTGAGCAACAAGCTCCATCTACCAGTTCCATCTCCATCCTCCCTGACATTCACATTAGGCACTGGCACTGTCCAGTTTGTCAGCAGTGAAGGGCAAAATTGTGAGCTACACATGAACAAGGCAAACTGGTGTTATTACAAAGCGCAAATACATCAAAATCAAATGGTCACCGCTTGTCAGATAGATTCTCATCTTGCTATTGAAATCTTATGGGGAGAATTGAAATTTCTTTTGTCAATGCCAAGGATCAGATTTTTTTATTCTTGCCATATTGCTGCATATTTCTCACCATTGTCCTTAATGCTCAAGGTATGGCAGTATTCAGAAGAGTATTTCACATGGCAGAAAGTACTTTGGAATATTGCTGAGTCATTGAAAGGTGCTGTACAAATGCAAGTCTTTCTCTTTCTCAAAAGCTGAGTGACTTCTACCGTTGATTCAAGCAAGGAGAAATTTTTAACTATGAGGTGCTCAGTGGAACATAAAGGACTTATACCACAGTAAATAGAGGTCAAAGATTAGGTAAAAACAATGACTGCAGATGCTGGAAACCAGATTTTAGATTAGTGGTGCTGGAAGAGCACAGCAGTTCAGGCAGCATCCAAGGAGCAGCAAAATCCTGATGAGAGGTCAAAGATTGCCTGATTCTATTATTAATTAGATTACCAGGGATCGAACAGATTTAAATGTTCTTGTCACTTACATGTACTAATGTTAGGACAGAACAAAGTCGAAGATTTACTTTTGAACATAGTCTCATGCCTAATCTTTCTCCACGACTGACTCAAGGGGTAGGATTTTACCAGAAATGAGCCAATGTTGACATAGAGGGTTTCTCTCTATGAGCTCTAGTGAAATTTCTATCACTATTGTCCACAATCTGCCTCATTACTTATCATCCGCACCCTTATGGTGCCCTGCTGATCAGATCCCCCCTCTCTCTCGCTGCAGGCAGAAGTATGTGACATTGCTGGGACCTCCTGGGATTTGCAAAGGTGACCTTTTTTCAAACTCCAAGCCATTCACCTAGTTAAGCCCTGTCAGCACAGAGCTGCCCTGCTTGGTTCATGTGAGTGTCCCAAAAATGCCAGACAGAAGGAAACTGGTACCCATCATTGCCAGCGGGGATCTGGAGAATTATATCATCTCAGAACAGCCAACCTCTTTTCTCAGGATTGGCAGAGGACACCATGCCACTGGTCAATGCCAGGTTGAATCCAGGTCAGTGCTGTCTCCATGGCCCAGAGGAACACCCAACAATGGCACAAGGTGAGTGACCTTCTCCACTGTGCCAAGATAAATGATACCACCTTCCTTCTGCTACCTCACACTATCTCCTCCACTGCACCAGGTGTACATGCAAGTCACTGCCCATGGCACTGGGCGGCACGGTGGCACAGTGGTTAGCACTGCTGCCTCACAGCGGCAGAGACCCGGGTTCAATTCCCGCCTCAGACAACTGTCTGTGTGGAGTTTGCACATTCTCCCCGTGTCTGTGGGGGTTTCCTCTGGGTGCTCCGGTTTCCTCCCACAGTCACAAAGATGTGCAGGTCAGGTGAACTGGCCATGCTAAATTGCCCGTAGTGTTAGGTGAAGGGGTAAATGTAGGGGAATGGGTCTGGGTGGGTTGCTCTTCGGAGGGTCAGTGTGGACTTATTGGGCCGAAGGGCCTGTTTCCACACTGTAAGTAATCTAATCTAAAGAGTGCCCAGAGACGTTGGTGTCCATGATGGAGGGGAGAAGGAGCAAGGGACAATGGGAAACTCCATATAAATTGCATGAGATTGACTAACAATGAAGAGCTTATGAATGCTAATCAGCCTTGGCTGCTCACGAGCAGGATTCCGAGCTTGCCATTCAATAGTTGGTTGGAAAATGAGAATTCTTGCTCTCAATGTTAGCAATCTCCTTCCTGCCAATCTCACCTGATTTTCTTATCAATGCCCATGGTGCCCAATGCCAATGGCTGGGCAGATTGTTCCCAAGGAAACTGTGTTCCTGCCATTGTATCAGGCACATGCCAGTCTCCCAGGTTTTACTTATTATCAGCTAGTGCATTATTAGATGCAACCAATTACAAATAAATACTATAAAATACAAACTCAAACATCTTAGTGATGATTTACTACTGGCATATTAACATTAATGTACCGAAACAAACATTAATATTATAGTAATAAAAGCATTTAAACAGAAGGGAAGATTTATTACTGGCATAATAACACTAATATACTAAAGCAAACATTAATATTACAGTAATAAATACACTCAAAGACCAGGTAATGATTTATAACTAGAATACTAACACTAATCTACTGAAACAAATATGAATTTTGCAGGATTAAACATGCACACACAACACTGTGGTGCTGCATAACTAAAAATTGAGTATTTGAGGAGAAACAGGATGATGTCTCTGCCAGGCCATAATAGAATGGATGGGATGAGCTGAGTTATTTGAAGTGTCACTGATAGAGACCCATCATGTCTGTAAACACCCATTCTGTCTCTAGTGTTCTGCGTTCTATCCCATCCTGTGATAGTCCCACAGTGATGACCTTTAAGTTTTGTTCTTTCATATTTTTTACAACAACTTACATAATGCCTTTCATGTAATAAAACATCTCAAGGCATTTCAAAGGGGTGTTATAAATCAAACCATGACTTCTAGTCACATTAGGAGATATTAGAGCAGATGACTAAGTGTTTGGTTGGACAGGGAGATGTAAGGGAATGATTAAAGCAGGGAGCTGGGGTGGACAAGAAAGTTTGGACACAAGCAACGGAAGGGCAGTAACCACTGGGAAAATGGAGGCTGCTCAAGAGGCCAGAGTTGGAGGCATACCTGAGAGTTATAGAGTTTGGGAGATTACAGATATTGGGAGGAGTGAAGCCAAGGAGGCATTTGAAAGGAGGATGTGCATTTTAAAGGCATAACATTGCTGGGAACCAATGCAGCACATTGAATACAGAGGTGAGAGGGAAAGAAACTTGGTGGAAGTTAAGATCTGGAATTTCGGATGATTTCAACTTTACGAATAGTAGACAATGGAAACCCATTCAGAAGTGCACTGAATTAGTCAGGTCTTGGGATAATAATGATGTGAAGGAAGTTTTCGGCAGTAGATCCAGAGATACGAACAGGCTCTTCCATTTTGGAGTCTAACTCTGGAGGACAGCCTAATAATGGGTGCCATTTCTGTTTAGAGGTGTGCTGAGACTTCTTGCGTGATTTTCAGCTCATTATATATGTTTTCATGAGTTGAGTATGCAAACTTTTGCAGTGAGATGGGCAGAAAGTTCCCACCCCACCAAGATTCCAGGGTTGAAGGTCCACGTGCTGCATTTAAAGGCCACCCAGACATCCATTCACATTCCATACTAGGAGGGTGACTGCAGCCTGTGCTGGCCAATCCCCAGACCCTCCTGGAGCAGAAACTAAGGCCAGGGTTTAGCAAGGTCTTGCTGGAGGTTATACACTGGGCTGGTCAGAAAAAATAGGGGATGGTCTGGTACCCACAGGGAGGATAACCACAAGCCAGGCAGCCTGGATACTCCAGTGGTACTCTGCCTGCTCTGCTCCCTTTGTCAGTGAGCTCATCCTCTCCATCACATCAGACTGAGGAGGATGTACTTTTACCTGTGCAGGAAACACTGGAGCACTTCAAGTCCTTTGGACCCCGGAGGCCACCTGTCAAACTCAGCACAGCCACCAGGGCCTAGCAGTCAGCACTCTGCCTCCACTTCTGTTGTGGTTGTCAGGGCTGAAATTAAAATAGTTGTCGGCAAAAAAAAGAGATAGCATCTTGAGGGCACATGAGTAGCTTAGTGTTAGGATCCCAGCTGCTGTAATTACTGGATAACTCAGATCTGGCCTGATAAATCATATGCTGTCTTGTTATTAACAAAATGGACTCTCAGGCAGACAGAGGTACATAATGCTGCAGATTTTGCTTTAACAATAAAACAGAAGTTTATTTTGTAAAAGCATTAAAGATAAAATAGAATATAATACCAATTTTATAATACCAATTTGAAAAGTTCTAGAAACACTTTAAAAATATAATCCTATCAACCCCACAATACACTTTTACATGGTTTATAAAGAAACATTGTGTGTACAGTACCCTCCAGCAACCCTTGTACATTACTCCCACCAGAATCCCTTTCTCTAACACCTTGCTAGTTTTACAGTAACTATGACTTTAAGACCAAGACTGAAAATGCTGAGAGTTTCTTCCTCGAGCTATCATACATCTAAGCTTAAAAGCATCCAGCTTCAAATTCTTTAAAAGGTTTTATCTGAACATATTCAGTCTGGGACTATAACGAACTCTTTATTCTAAAATAACCTGGCTTTTCTATACTGAGAGTGGCATGGTGGCTCAGTGGTTAGCACTGCTGCCTCACAGCGCCTGGGACCCAGGTTTGATTCCAGCCTCGGGTGGACTGTCTGTGTGGAGGTGCACATTCTCCCCATGTCTGCATGGGTTTCCTCTGGGTGCTCTGGTTTCCTCCCACAGTCCAAAGATGTGCAGGTCAGGTGAATTGGCCATGCTAAATTGCCCATAATGTTTGTGGTAAATATATGGTAGGGGAATGGGTGTGGGTGGGTTACTCTTTGGAGAGTTGGTGTGAACTTGCTGGGCCGAAGGGACTGTTTCCATAGTGTAGGGAATCTAATCTAATCTGATCCCTTCTCAGGAGCATTATTCTGTACATGCATCACTACGCAAGGAGTTCTGAACTGCCCCAGTCAAAGTAAGACTGAAATAAAAATCTCACTCTAAACTATCTCCCTTAAGCTTAAAAAAAGTCTCCCAGAAATTTCCAGCAGAAACTTTGAAGTACAATTTCTGGCTGTTCTAATTTCCTCCCACAGTCCAAAAATATGCAGGTTAGGGTGAGCTGGCCATGCTAAATTGCTCATAGTGTTCAGGGATGTGCAGGCTAGGTGTATTCGTCAGGGGGAAATGTAGAGTTATGGGTCTGGGTGGGATACTCTTCAGAGGGTCGGTGTGGATTTGTTGGGCTGAATGGCCTTTTCCACACTGCAAGGAATCTATGATTCAACATGGCTAGGTCATAAAAATCCTGAAGTAAACAAAAGCCCATTTAGCTCTAAAAGTAACCTTGACAAACTGTTACCAGGGCTGGAAGCTGGGCACATGTGCAGCTGCTCTGATGTTCCGCAAAAGTTGGAATCGATCCCAGCAATGACATCCAACTCCGGGAAGCAGGTATCACACACGGATCTCAGAGGCTTGTGCAGCTTGGAAGAAAGCTCAGAGGGAACGCTGCTGTTAGGGAATGGAGGTCAAAAACAATGGGAACACACTCTCCAGTATTTCAGGGAAAGGGAATTGCTGCCTGATACTGAATGGGACATTGGATTAAGTAGCCTGATAAGTGAATGAAAATGATACACTCTGATTCTACACTGAAAGTGGTCCATTAATGCGAGCATCACAACTCACTATACCCTTCAAAATGCAACAAGGGTTTTAATTAAGGAACACCTACACCATCAGAGAAACATGCTATGATGGAGATATACAGAAAGAAAAATTGGGGGGGGGGGCGGGAAATGGGAAACAGAAACGGGATGGACAAAATGAGTGATAGAAACATAGATGTAAAGGCAGATGAACTGTGATAAGGTTGAAAATGACAAGAGTGGAACACTTTGCTGGACATTGTCCCATCATTTATCTGCTTGTCGTGTACAATGAGGGAAACTGAAATAAAGAGATACATAGGCACTTCGGAAAACAGAAAAATTGTAATTATGACCCTGGTTGGGTCTCAGATTTTCTGTTGTGACCGAAGTTATCCATCCGAAAGAAATTTAATGTTTGAACTTTTCAAGAACTTTTTTCTCACCTGGCCTTGAAAAGTGACCTGCAATATTCAAAATGTTTTGATTTAAAGGCCAGTGCATGCAAGAGACCTATGGAATAATCATAGAATTCAGGAGAAGGAAATTAATTTTCCACCAGCATGAGTATATTTACAAGACTCGCATCACTAAGTTTATAGTGAAGAGTCAATTAACTTCAGCAGGCAAAGATGAATTATGACAAACAAAATCTGATATTTTAACTTAATTTATTGGTGAATTAATTGTAGGAACTAAAAACACACCAAAATTTATCATGAGGAAACATATGCATTCTGCCCGGTATCTCTGTTCCTTGATATGCGATCAAAAATGATTGATCTAACCATAAGTGGTTAATAAATATGAAATTAGACTAAATATGCATCTTGCATTGTAGTTTATTAAACAGCGATTACTCACCAGTATCATGCTATGTATATGTCAATAATGCTTCAGCTGTATAGATACAAATTTACTTAACTTCTGACTGTCTGCATGCACAATGTACCCCTGTTAGTGCAAAGGAAAGCCAAAGCCAATTAAAGTGCTATTACTCCTTATCTGCTGTTACTAACAGTTGTTATTGCTGACTTGGACTGAATAAAGATATTGATTTAGCATTAAATTCTGAAGGATGCACAACTTGATGGAACAATTTTTAATTTTCCATTTGTTGGTCTGCTTCCCTGAAGCCATTGGTTGCTTCATGGGGATTTTATTCATGGACGAAAGTAATCATTTGTTGTATCAGCTAACGTCCATTCTTCACAGGATGAGACGGCACAGTGAAAAAGTTTCACTCCCCTGGGCTGCTGATAAAACCGGACAACCGGGAGCATGTGCTAAACATGAATATTTGCACACATTATTCAAGTCCTGTCTGCACCCAACTTCCACACATCCAAAATATCATGCAATAATCCCCAATCAGCAAACACATGAGTTCCCATTAACTGTGCCCTCTCCCCAGAAACAATGATACAAACCTTCTAGGCTCCCAGATCTCTTTAATCATTCTAGCTATGAGCAGTTCAGACTGTCACATTAACTGGGATCTTGATGACCAGAACCACATTTATAAGGATCGTAAGAGTGAGGCTCCCTCTTTAAAATGTTTCTTCAATAGGTGTTTTAGTAGGACAGGATAGCTGAGTGGGTCAGAGACTAGCCTTTCATCTCCAGTTGCAATTAGCACAAACTGATGGAATCAGGAGGCTGCTGTTGTAAGGTTATTAGAAGCAAATAATTTGTGACAGACTAATGCAGTTCTTAATAGATGTATTTCCAAACCACATGTACTGCCTGTAATGTCACATTTATATTGTAGGAGACATACCAATCAGATGACACTGCACAGCAAGTTTCACTCTGTACCTAAACTGTGGTATAGTTACCTTAGAAATGTTAATGGAACAATAACCATATCGTTTAACCATAATGTAGATGTTTTGCGAGTTTAATTTTCCACAGCTAACTAGTGAGCATTCAGTTCATCCAAAGAAAGGTTTGACGTTGATTCCCCTGTTTAAGGGTCTCCTCAGTACATCTCCCTCTCTCTCTCTTTCTCACTTCCATTGTATCATGAAATGAACTTTTTCCCAAGGTATTGATTTATTTCCAACTCATCTTTTCAAAAAATCTGTTGCTTATCTTGCCTGAACCTCTTCAGTTGATGGCAGTGTCATCTGTAAGTACCTCATAACTTTGAATTTCCAGTTTTTGAACTGTCTTCTTTGGCATAAACCAATTTTTATTTTTCACAAAAAAAGCTGATCATATTTTCTTTTAAAGTAAAGGTTATTTTTCTTTTTCAAACCCCTGTTTAAAATCTCTCTTTGTTAAGTATCCCAATCCCTGCTTCTTTTGAGCACTGTCAATTTTTGTCTGATTATGGGTTTTATCTCTGAAACACCTTGAGACTTTTTTTTTACTTTAAAGGTGCAGGATAAATGACAGTTGTACAGATAATACATATGACTTGAGATTATATTCACAAGCAAATGGAATTTTCAAAGGTTTTCTTACCTATCTGTCATTGCCCTTCCATTTCAGGATGTCCTGAACCATTTAAGCATCCAATCCATCTTTCATGAGGACCTCAGTTCTGAGTTCCCATTTTCTGTCCCTATTCCTCAAGTCCCTTTCCTCCTCACTTCTCACAATCCATTCTCTCTCTGGAATGTCACATTCTCATTTGATCACATTTACACTATTCTTTTGAATATCAATCCCATATAATCTTTGCACAACTCAATCCTCCTTCAGGTGAATTCCTTCTTATTTCGAGCTTCACATTTAACTTGTGCCTCCTAGTGTCTGAAGCCTTTCTACAAATGAACAATTTCTCTATGATAGCTCCCTTCATGATCTTACAAACATCAATGAGACCACTTCAACTTCATTGGACAGTTCCAATTTTGAGAGGGGGAAATGATGGTGGGGAATGGGGTTAATAATCAAACTTCCCCTTTAAAAGTAAATCCAATGGCAGATCCTGTCCTTTAAGGGTAATTATTAAAATTTGTAATTTAATTTATTTGATTGATCAAATTAATACATTCACGTTTTATGTCAGATATTTAAAAATTGTTGCTGATCAAAATTATTGTAGCCTCTAATAATATCTGACCATTCAAAGCTGTGCAAGTTAGGTGGATTGGCCATGTTAAATTTCCCATCATGTCTAGGGAGATTGACCATGCTATATTGTCCATTGTGTCCAGGGAGATTGGCTATGCTAAATCTCCCATCATGTCCAGGGAGATTGACCATGCTATATTGCCCATCATGTCCAGGGAGATTGGCCATGCTAAATCCCCCATAGTGTCCAGGAAGATTGACCATGCTATATTGCAGATCACGTCCAAGGAGATTGGCCATGCTAAATCCCCCATAGTGTCCAGGGGGATTGACCGTGCTATATTGTCCATCGTGTCCAGGGAGATTGGCCATGCTATATTGCCCAGGGATGTGTAGGTTAGGCAGATTATCCATGGAATATGCAGAAATAGGATAAGGGGTAGAGTTGGGTGGAGTTCTCTTTGAACAGTTGGTGTGGACTTAATGGGCCGAATGTTCTTTTTCCACACTGTAGGGTTTCTATAATTTTATCTAAGAATCACTCCAAGTCAATGAGAAGTGAGGTCAGCTCAGAATGTAAAATCTAATTTACTATTCACTGGAGTTAAGCTCTGTGTCTGAGACTAGCATCAAACCCAACGTTTCTTATGCCTGAAGCAAGGTCTCCTATTTAAACTGTGATAAGCTCAAAGATCTCTTCAAACTTTGAGTCATGAAATCATTCCTTTTGGGAAAGCAGCAAATGTGAGGAGAGAAAAGCTTTCTCAGTGAGTAGTTATAGGGGCTTGAGATATTTTCCTCATCACTCTGTTCAGAGATGTTATCACACACATCTGAAACTTGAACCCAGACCTCCTGCCTCAGAAGAACAGCGAGTCCAGTAAGACTCAGGAATGCACTACCTGCAAGTGTAGTGGGGACAGGTTCAATTGAGGCATTCAATTGAATGATTGTTTCAAATTAAATAATGTGCAAAGGGGCAGGGGAAAAGGTAGGAGATTGGCACTAAGTTAAAATGCACAGAAAGACAGTTCAGACATGATGGGCCAAATTGCCTCCTACTGCACCATAGGTAAAAACAATTATTGCAGATGCTGGAAACATGCCGAGGACATGGAGGTCCTGGGCCTCCTTCACCGCCACTCCCTCACCACCAGATGCCTGGAGGAAGAACGCCTCATCTTCCGCCCTGGATAACTTCAACCCCAGGGCATCAATGTGGACTTCAACAGTTTCCTCATTTCCCCTTCCCCCACCTCACTCTAGTTCCAAACTTCCAGCTCAGCACTGTCCCCATGACTTGTCCTACCTGCCTTCTTTTCCAACTATCCACTCCACCCTCTCCTCCCTGACCTATCACCTTCATCCCCTCCCCCACTCACCCATTGTACGCTATCTACTTTCTCCCCACCCCCACCCTCCTCTAGCTTATCTCTCCACCCTTCAGGCTCTCTGCCTGTATTCCTGATGAAGGGCTTTTGCCCGAAACGTCGATTTTACTGCTCCTCGGATGCTGCCTGAGCTGCTGTGCTCTTCCAGCACTACTAATCCAGAATCCTACTGCACCATAACAATTCTGTGATGTTCTGACCATCTGCTGCATGCCAAATGTGTACTTCAGGATTCAACTGACCCGGTTAAATGGTTAGGATGATTCCTCCATTTTCAGCACATTCCAACTCATCCCGCATTGTTTGTTCAAAGGCCTTTTGATCCCACATAGCTGGTAGAGGGGCCTAAGAAGGGACCATCACAGCTGAGCTCGATTCTCTCTTCACCTTGCACCTTCAACTCTTGCACTTTCCCATCGGAGATGCGGGGTGTGTGTGAGGATTCGAAGCTCCGAGAATTTCCCCTCTCTAACACAGAACCAGCATCAACTGGCTCAGCATATGGATCAAATCTGAGGCCTTCCTTAGGCGCTGCAGCCAGTTCATTTATGCCCCTGAAGTGATAAGGTAGGTGAAGTGCCTTTTAGTGAAGATAACAAGAAGGAATTGTATTGTGACTTATAATACAGGTTTTATGTGAAGGCGATGCTGGCAAATATTGTATTCTATCCAGGATATATTTATTCTAATATAATTAGAAAAGGAAATGCAAAACATATCAGCTATTGTCTGTGAAAAGCAAGTCTTGACTATAAAAACAGACACATCTGAAGAGGAATGTGCTGACAATCACTTTTATAGACACCCAGTAATTCAGCGCCCCGTAAACACCAGTCTCTGTAATCGCTGTCAGACTAAACAATTGAGTATTATTCATGCTGCTTTTCAGAACAGCAAGAGATCACTTTGTCCGCCTCCTGAGGAAATACATTTTCTGACATTGGAACATTTTTGTTCACTGGTAGTACCTCTCTCTCCTATTTTGTTCTTAATCCCTTTCCCCATTTCAGTCTCTCTTTCCTCACTTGTGCCTCTCTTTCTGCACTCTGTCCACTCACATTCTGTTCTTTTTTGTTTCTTTCTGTCTGTATTCTCCTCATCCCCCCGAAACTTTCCCGCATTTCAATCTTTTTCTGATTACTTACATTTTCCTTCACCTATCCCCTCTCCCACCCTAACGTCCCAGACTTTTAAAAATTACTTTCTTTATATATCTTCCTCCTTTTCTTCCCATTTTCTCCCTAACTTTCAATTCTCCTTTCTCACTATGTCTCACCCTCTATCAGTCTTTCTCCTTATCCTTCTAAGCTACTTGCATTGTTTACCTTCCCTCTCTGTCTAACCTCAACATGTTATCTTCAAAATCAGAAGAAAAACAACAGGAATAGACTATTTGACCCTTGACTCTGCTCTGTCATTCAGTAAAATAATAACTGATCATCTGCTTCAGCTTTACCTTTCCATTTCATAAACATGCTTCATGGTTCCTATAGTATCTGAAATTCTATCAATCTCTGTCTTGAACAGACTCAACAAGTAAACATCTGCAGCTGTCTGGGGTACAGAATGCCAAAGATTCACAACTTTTTGAAGAAAGTTCTCTTCATTTTAGACTTTGTGTGCTCTGGGTGGCATGATGGCTAAGTGGTTAGCATTGCTACCTCACAGCACTAAGGACCTGGGTTTGATTCCATCCTTTGGTGACTGTATGGACTTTGCTCATTCTCCCTGTGTCCTCAGAGTGAAAATCCTATGATTTTCGACTTGTTATGATAATCTAAGATACGGACTGCGACCTTTGAATTCCGTCAGCCAATTTTATACTTAGAACTTTCATAGATTGAGATAATTTTGAAAAATGGACCAAAATCATTGATTTAAATTAGCCACAGGCATCACTTGACACACGGAGGCCAAGTTTAATGAAACGATATAAATTAAACAGTTGATAATCTGAGCTGAAATGAACATTTTACCAAAAGAAACAAACTAGTCAGCAACCACATAGAAGACGTGATAATGTCCTAATTTCTTATTGGATTTACACTATTATGAGAAGGTGAAAATTGCCGAATCACCATCAGTTGTGGACACAATGAAATCAGCAAATAGAATATATAATCAGACAGCTATTTCAAGGGGTTTTTGGGAGGGAAGAGGAAATGAACTTTAGACTGCAAACTGAATACAGAATGGAGAATGCTGTCTCTGTCTGACTGCCTCTCGAGAAGAAAACTGCTCAGTGACCGCACTGACTAGAGAGAGACATCAGTGACCGCACTGACTAGAGACAGAGCCATCAGTGACCGCACTGACTAGAGACAGAGCCATCAGTGAACGCACTGAGTAGAGAGAGACATCAGTGACCGCACCTACTAGAGAGAGCCATCAGTGACCGCACTGAGTAGAGACAGAGCCATCAGTGACCGCACTGACTAGAGAGAGAGCCATCAGTGACCGCACTGACTACAGACAGACATCAGTGACCGCACTGACTAGAGAGAGACATCAGTGACCGCACTGACTAGAGACAGAGCCATCAGTGACCGCACTGACTACAGACAGACATCAGTGACCGCACTGACTAGAGATTGACATCAGTGACCGCACCTACTAGAGAGAGCCATCAGTGACCGCACTGACTACAGACAGACATCAGTGACCGCACTGACTAGAGATTGACATCAGTGACCGCACCTACTAGAGAGAGCCATCAGTGACCGCACTGAGTAGAGACAGAGCCATCAGTGACCGCACTGACTAGAGAGAGACATCAGTGACCGCACTGGCTAGAGTGAGACATCAGTGACCGCACTGACTAGGGAGAGCCATCAGTGACCGCACTGACTAGAGACAGAGCCATCAGTGACCGCACTGACTAGAGACAGAGCCATCAGTGATCGCACTGACTAGGGAGAGCCATCAGTGACCAAACTGACTAGGGAGAGCCATCAGTGACCGCACTGACTAGAGTGAGACATCAGTGACCGCACTGACTAGAGAGAGACATCAGTGACTGCACTGACTAGAGAGAGCCATCAGTGACTGCACTGACTAGAGAGAGAATCAATGATTGCACTGATTGGACAGAGACATCAGTAATCAAGACCTTAAAAGATAATGTCTGCATTTGCTGTTATCGATGGTCCAAGAAATCACAAAACCAATCTGGGTCTCACACCTGACACAGCAAGGATACCCGAAAGGACTCTAAACTTCACTTTTAAAGAGTCTTCCTTCGTACTGACATTATTTGTTAATTTTGTTCCTGTTGTGTAAATGACAGCTCAAGTGACTGCACAAAAGCAGTATGCTTGATCTCATTTCTTTATCAGTTTTTTTTTTGGGATTGTTAAGTAATAAACCTGCTTTATATATTTTTTAACCCTCACACTCCCGCCTAACTGCGGTCGTGCTTATTTTTTCCCCAGCACCCATGGTGTGTGTGTGCAGGTGTGAGACACAGTGAGAGACACAAGGTGCACGAATGTTTGTTCAATTTCCACCACCAGGAAGATAGGAAACACCCGAGTGGCATAAACCTGTTTTATATTCATTCAAGAGTATCTCATGATTTGCTCCTTACAGCTGCAGTAAAACAAAAGTTAGCAGCATTTTAATTGGAGAAAGGTATAGTCTTAAGATTTTAAAAATTTAAACGTTCATTGTAACTAATCAAAGAGACTGAGAAAAGTGGACCAAGTTCACTCCCTCTCACACTCTTTAAAGGCTGATCCTTTAATTTGAAATCTGAAACATTAAAATGTAAAACAGGCTATTTACTCGTCACCCATCTTACACTTCAATGCATCGTCAAAATATACTCATAACTTTCTGTTTTTGGTTAAATATATCTACTTGTTGGGTGTTTCAGGAATTCTTACTCAGTCATAGCAGCTCAGTGGTTAGCACTGCTGCCACATAGCACCAGGGACCCGGGTTCAATTCCAGTCTCGGGCGATTGTCTGTGTGGAGTTTGCACATTCTCCCCATGTCTGTGTGGGTTTCCTCAGATGCTCTGGTTTCCTCCCACATTCCAAAGATGTGCAGGTTAGATGAATTGGCCATGCTAAACTACCCATAGTGTTCAGGGATGTGTAGGCTAGGTGCATTGGTTAGGGGAATAAGACTGGGTGGGATACTCTTGGTATGGACTTGTTGGGCCAAATGGCTTGTTTCCATACTGCAGAGATTCTATTATTCTTACTCAAGTCAAGCTGTTTCAGTAGAGTTACACTATTGACCATTATCTAATCAATGTGGAAGAGTGCCCAGGAATATCCTATCCACAAAGAGCAGGACAAATCCAACTCAATTAACTCTACCTGCAACCTCCCACCCCAATATGTCTACAATTAATCATCAGTAAAGTGGCAGAAGTACTACCAAGTGGCACTTACTCAAAAATAACCTGCTCACTGACACTCATTTTGGGTTCTGTCAAGGTCACTTAGCTTCTGACCTCATTGCAGCCTTGGTCGAGCTGAATTCAGGAGGTGAGGTGAGAGTGACTGCCCGTGACATCAAATCCACATTTGACCAAGTGGGGAATTAAGGAACCCAAGTGAAACTAGAGTAAATATGAACTGGGGGAAGACTCCCCACTGATTGAAGTCATATCTAACATAAAGGAAGACGGTCCGCTGATGTGGTTTTTGGAAGATTGTTATCTCAACAACAGGACATCACTCCAGGAGCTCCCAGGTAATATCAAACTGTGACCCATTTTCCCTGCTTTATCAATGACTGTCCCTCTATCATAAGGTCAGAAATGGGAATCTTTCCTGATGATTCCAAAATGTTTAGCATCATTTGTGACTTTTCCAATGCAGAAGCATTCCGTGTTTGTACGCAACAAAAGCTGGACGTCTCCAGGTTTGAGCTGGTAATTGGCAAGTAACATTCACACCACAAAGGGACGTGACAGCCAAGTGATATTTTCACTGGACTGTTAATTCAGAGACCCAGGATGTGTTCTGGGGATCCAGGTTCAAATCCTGCCACGACAAATGGTGGAATTTGGATTCAATAAAAATCTTGAGTTAAGAGTCTAATGATGACCATGAAACCATTATCAATTGTCAGGAAACCTCCTCTGGTTCAGTACTGCCCTTCAGGGCAGGAAACTGCCATCCTTACTTGGTCTGGCCTACATGTGACTTTCGACCTCCAGAAATGTCTTAACTGTCCTCTAGGCAATAAGGGATGGGTAATCAATGCTGGCCTGACCTGTGATTTCCTCATCCAGTGAATAAATAAAAAGTACACAAGTGCCATGCCATGACCATCTCCATTGCCTTTTAACATTCAATGGCCTTACCATTGTTGAATCTTATGCTACCAACATCTTGAGAGTTACCACTAACCAGAAACTGAACTAGATTAGCAATATACATACACAGGACCAAAGACTTCGTCAGAAGCCAGGAAATCTGCAGCAAGTAACTCATCTCTTCACTCCCCAAAGCTTGCCTACCATTTATAAGGCACAAATCAGGACTGTGATGGAATACTAGTCACTTGCCAAGATGGCTACAGTTCCAACAGCACTCAAGAAGCTCAGTATTACCCTGATCAAAGTAACTCTCAACATTGCCGCCAGCCACAAAGTACGATAACAGCAGTGTGTCCCCTCTACAAGATGCATTGCAGTAACTCATCCTAAGTCTCTTTAGACAGGACTTTTCAAACCCACAACTCCTACCACCAGAAGGACAAGATCAATTGATACATGGGAACACAAAGTTCCCCTCCAAGCCCCTCACCATTCTGACTTGGAATTAATTCATTGTTCCTTCACTGTTCCTGGATCAAAGTTCAGAAACTCCCTCGTTAACACTATGCGGGTCTACCTATTCCACATGAACTGCAGCAGCAATTCAAGATGCCAGCTCATCAGCACCTTTTCAGGGGCTGGCAATAAATGATGTCAGTGGCACCCACATCTGATGAATGAAGTTTAAAGTATTTTTACCATTTCCCAGCTGAAGGAAACATAAGTGGAAGCTGAGATGAGGAGAGGGAAAGAGAAAGATTGAGGAGAAGGAGATCAGGAGAGAACTTTGCTTCAATATTATAACTGATGTCAACAACTCACTTTGTAGAAATTGCCCCAAGTATTTGAATATCAAGATCAGAACCCTTGTCTCTGCCTCAATGGTGTGCAATTTCTGGTTGAGAACCTGACCCTCCGCTTTGTGTGTCTACGGGGAATACTGAGCAGTTCAGCTCGAGTTTCTCTGAACAATCAGGGTAGTGACCAGGATGCTTAATGCAGCAATAAACATCATCCACGTGAAGGCAGCCTGGCAGGAACTTTCAATGACAAGAGTGTTTGCAGGGAAAAAGGAGGAAGGAATTACAGAAGAGATGTGAGGTGGAAAGGCTGCACCCGAACAAGTTCACAGCCTGCTCCTAGCAAGAAGTTCAAGCAGCAAGAGGGTGAGAGAGGTTCTCTTTCCTGACCACTAGAGGGGGAAGCCATCCAAGCTGATATGGCTTCAAGCTGTTGAGCGTTGGAAGTCACAGAGCCAAAGACCTGGATTGAGTATTGGAAAAGATTCAGTCACCTCATGAAGACCAATGAGGTGCGTGCCCTCAATTCTCAGCTGGCAATCAGCACACTCTCACATCTCCCCGGTAATCTTCTGCACCACCCTAGCTATCTCTCTCTCACACACACGCACACGCACAGTCCTTTCTCCCCAGGCTCATTCTCAAACCTCCAATTCAACAGGCAGTACTCGGCTGCAGCCAATTGCCCTCACAGTTTTCCCCCACAATTGTGGAGTCTGTATCCTCAGCAATATATGTAATCCTTGTTTTCGTTCCTGAGAGTGGGAGAGGAGGCTTTGGGAGGGCCCTCCTGGACTCCAAGACTCAGATGACATTGGCCATGGCCATTCCATACATCCCAACAAGTGAATAACGCAGCCAGCATCTAGTTATGCTGAAGCCTCAGAGGTAGTGACAGATAGAAATAAGGGAAAACAAAGGAGGAAAAGGTATTCGTTGCAACAAGATCTTTCTTTGGAGCTTATTGCATTGTTAATGTGGCATCTTTATTTGAATTAATAAATTTCTTTTGTAAACTACTGACTGTCACAGCTCTTGTTTTGTTTAGTATAATCCTGTTGAATGGAATGAGTCTCCTTGCTGAGGAAGTAAAGCTGTGCCTGCGATTGGTGGCTGCGTGTCTGTGGGGAGATGGTCACCAGATGTGATGGCAATGTTGCAAGGACACTTTGTGAATGATGACCCCCACAGGCTCCCTGGGCAGGAGGAAGCAGACAGCTACAAGCACTTGTGGCATGTTAGGATGCTCCCCCACTTCCAAAGGTGTTGGACACTGCCCACCTTGTCCTGGCACTGGGTCCAGTCCTCTCTGTAGTGGCATGTTGTCCATCACACAGTGAAACTTCAGAATAATGTGGACCCAATAACACAGGGATGTCTCACAGGTGGTAAGATGACAGAATGTTTTGTTCTTGCAAAAATATCCCTTATTCAATAAATTTGTAAAGGTACTTAAAGTGCAATGCAAGTCAATTTTGTTCAATACTATATGTCGTGCTCTGAGGAGCCACACTATACTTAATTACAAGTTACGTTTACAATGTTGACACACAGTTAATTCAAACTGGTGCACACTAGCAAAGGACTTTCTTAAAGCCTTTTGGCATACTCCACTGAGGAAAGGCCTTTCCCAGTTGACATTTTGTGCTGGTTGTCCCTAGCTTTCATTCATCCCTCAGCTTGGGGTACTAGCTCATACGCACAATCATGCTGCAGACAAGCACATTCTATCAGCTGCAAAGGTATCCAAAGCATTTGCAATAACCTGCCTGAAGTTGCTGTTCCCAGGAACACCATTAAAAGAAGTGATAATCTCAGCATCAGCCTTCCACCATGACTGAGCGTAGGACTGATGGTTTGTCTCTTCATGCAACATGTACTGAGCTTGCTTCCCTCTCTCTTCACTTCCCATTGTGTACACGTCTTCACCAACCACCAACTTCTGAATACAATGTATGTGCCGTGCACTGTCAGTCAACAGGGCATCATTCTTTCAAAAGCTCCTGATTGTTTTTAAAGTCTCACACCAGACCACAGGATTCATCCCTAGACTACTCTGGGAAAAGCTGCAAAAAGACAAGATCACATGAGGATCCAGACCCAATGTCCCTTTCCAGGATTTTCCACCGCACCTCCTGTCTCCACCAAGTTAGGAAAGCTCTTCCCTGCGACACACAGCTCATGAGATGTGGCCTGTCAGTCAGCAAAAACTGGCTTCTGCCTGCTCTCACTCTACTGAACAGCTAACTGCATCCTCTCTCTATTCCCCTTATTTCTCTCTCTCTCTCCTTCTGATGTCTAATCAATGAAATAGATTGCTGTTTAAAAGGTATTCTCATACTGAGATCCCCTCGGTAAAAAAAAATGTTGAACATTCTTTTTCAAAGGATGCTTGATGATCAGGGACAATGAATGCTAATTCTGCTGAGGGAGCTGAGACTGACTCAATGGGGAAGAAGTACTATCAAATAACTATCTCTCCTTTGAGCCCTTGTGGGAATTCCCAGGACTGCAGCTTCAGCTTTTTAGGGTCAGTCATAGGCTACATGTTAAATACTGTACATTGATGCCCTCAGTATTGTCTATGCATGTCCTTAGCTCTGATTGTTGACTCTCAGTGCTCTCTGCCAGAACTTAATCATTAAGCTGTGTTAAAGTAGAGCCAAATAAAGTCCCTATTTAAAAAAGGGAGCATTTCTTTCTTCCATCCTTTGTTTTAAAAATACGAACAGACATTCCATAGCTTTATCTATCCATCCTCACAAATTCAGGCCAATTATCCATTCATGGTTTCTGGAGCTCATTTTGCTAATATTGCTGTGACCACCATAAGCTGGGTTGAAATTTCTAAGCATAATCAGTCGCCTTGAGTCCAATCAACTGTGAAACAATTGAGCGCACTGTTCCCAACATGCGTCTTGAGCTTGTAAGGAGACAACAGACCCAGCATTTCCACCCACCCACAAGGAAAAATGGAACATGCAGGAATGAATCACTTTCCCATTTATCCAGCTTGTAAGGAGACAACAGACCCAGCATTTCCACCCACCCACAAGGAAAAATGCAACATGCAGGAATGAATCACTTTCCCATTTATCCAGCCTCTGAAAAGCTACCCAAAAAGTCACACACTCGAACTACTGCCCTCCCTCTCCATCACGGTTATCCTACTTTAGGTGGAATTTCCCCCTGGGAGTTTCAGCAAGGAGCAGGGCAGGGAGGCAGTCAGAACATGGGCCCCACTTCTGTTTCCCTCCATGCCTGCACTCATGGTGAGATTACCTGCCAGGTGTAAAGAAATTCTGGAGATTTCATCTGCAGTTTTGAGCATGGATCATGGAACTGTGGCTATTAATGGATTCTGAAAGAGTATTGTTTGGCACTTGGCTTCAAGCTGAAATATGTGCCCATCATAGTATGTGACGTGGATATGACCAAACAGGAAGTGTAACGTGAGAAATTCAACCTAAGGTACAAATTATAAGGATTTTGTGTCATATGTAGACATTGATAGCTTAGTTTTGGCTGGCAGACCTTTCGATGGTACACCTGGCCAAATTTTTCCTTCCATTGAAAGCTCCAGTGAGTTCATCACCAAAATTATGCTATTGTCACCCTTGGCACTTGCCAGAGACTTGAGGACTACAAAATGAAATGCTCTTTACGTGCTCTTGAGAGATAGCTGGTATAACTTTCTTGCTTCTTAAAAGTGGGCAAATTTAGCCTTATTCTCTCTCCATCTCTTGTTTAGGAAGCTCAGAGGAACAGAGGGATCTTGAGCTGTTTGTCCACAGACCCCTGAAGGCGGCAGATAGGTTAATAGGGTAGTTAAGGAATATAGGGCATTTACCTTTATCAATAGTGGCTTGGATTATAAGAGCGGGGACGTTATGTTGGAATAATACAAACTTTGGTTAGGCCACAGCAGGATTACTGAGAATTGTTCTGGTCACCACACTACTAGGGAGGAATGGGAGTGCACTGGAGCGGGTGCAGAGGAGATTCACCAGGATGTTGCCTGGGATGGAGCCGATCAACAATGAGGAGAGGCTGGATAGGCTTGCGTTGTTCTCTTTGGAGCAGAGAAGGCTGATGGGGTCTGGTTGAGGTACATAAGATGATGGAGGGGGCATGGACAGGGTGGATAGAAGCCAGCTGTTCCCCTTAGGTGAAAGATCAATAATGAAGGGGCATAGTTTTAAGGTGAAGGGCAGGAGATTAAGAGGGGATTTGGGGAAAAATGCTTTCACTCAGAGAATGGTGGGATTATGGAATGGACTGTCTAGGAGGGTAGTAGTGGGAGGAAATCTCATAGCTTTTAAAAAGTATTATGACGAACACTTGAAATGTCATTATGGCATTGGGTGAGGTAATAGCCTCATAGTATTATCGCTGGACTGTTAATCCAGGCTCTGGGCACCTGGGTTCAAATCCCATCACCATTCCAGCTGATAGTGGAATTTGAATTCAATAAAAATCTGAAATTAAGAATCTAAAGATGAGCATGAATCCACTGCCGAATGTTGGGAAAACCTAGCTGGTTCATTTAGGAAATGTCCTTTAGAGGGGGAAACTATCATCCTCACCTGGTCTGATCTACATGTGACTCCAGACCCACACTATGTGGTTGGCTCTTAACTGTAGTTAAGGATAGGCAATAAGTGCTGAGTAAATGAAACCACTGTCCTGTGAATAAGCCTTTTTTAAAAAAAATGACATTCAAGGCCAATGGCCTAGTGCTGGAACATGGGATTAATATAGATAGAATGGCACAAACTCCAAGGGCAGAATGGCCTCTTCTGTGCTATATGACTATGAATGTAAGAGGGAACTTTTACTATTTATTTGCCCCTCACCTTCCCTGGAATTATCTGATGCAGCAGAGCAGATGGAGCTTACTTTGTATCTCACCAGTGCTGTACCTTCCCTGAGAATATTTAATACTGAGTCAATTGTTGAAAAATTAAGTAAGCATTGATTTCCCTTGCTATTGAACCATAAAGGTACCACTGAGAAGATAAAAGTTATTTTAGCAAAAGGCTGAAACTGGGTGACAAATGGCTGCTATATTTATAAAAATGCCTGTTTGAAAATGTCAATTTAGTTCGCATGCTGGTGAGGTAACAGTCAAGAGTTCTGTCATCAGAGCATTGTTTCACTCCTTAAGTTGCCAGAACTGGTCAAGGTAGAATTCTATCTCACATCCGTAATTCTGTAATTGCATCGCTGCTACTACACAGAGAGGTTCACACACCCCACACTATTGCACCTTTCACAAGCACAGTTCACTCCTCAGATACATCTCACAGCTCCTCAACCATGAGATATCACAAAGACCGAATACACCTGTCAGCACACTCGTTCCCAATGTTTCTCTTTCGTATCAAGTTACCATGGAAGAAGTGGCAGTGGGACCTGGTCAGGGAAGGGGGAATGTCTTTGCATTAAATCACTCCCCTCGAGGAGGCAATGTTGGCTGTAATTGGGAATGAAGTGGGAACCCTGGGGCCTGTGACAGAGCAGCAAGCATGTTATATGTAGTCACTCCAGCTTCCTTCCAGATGCTCAACTACTCCTCATCCCCAAGTGTATCATTCCCAAGCACGGTACAAATCTTGTTACACACGCCCTCCAATAGTGGCCATACACACTGAATACTTGCCCTTATCATTGTAGGTTTCCAAGAATAAGATGCATTTTATCCTCAAAGGAACTTTTCTCCCTTCCCAGAGGAAGAGGATAATGAGGAAGAGTGCTGTGCATGAAAGGCTATCAGTGACAGAGACATCAGCTCAAAGAGAAGAACCATGTGTAAATTAGAAGCTAAGCTCAAGGATGGGTCATTAAAGTATAGCATACCAGATTCCAACCATATCAGCTACATTGAGTGGAAAGGACATCACTAGTGTTGCCTTGCTGTGGGCTGCTGATGTGGGAAAGGTCACATACCAGTTCTGCTGCAGAAAGAATTAAAGGGTCAGAATAGTATTGTTGGATGTTAGAGTTACTCTTCCCCCTCATCACACTTCCATTGCCCTTGTTCTCGTCCTTTAGCCAGGCAGCCCAGACTGTAGAAGTACATGCTAAAATATTGCCCTCAGCCTGTTGAGTGTGCTACAGAAGAACCTCTAACCAGCACTCTTCAAAATCTTAGAGGCTATGCACTTCAGTTGTGCCTGCCATTGGGATTAGACTTTATAGAAACACTAGGCAAGAGCATACCTAGATAGCTATTGAGGGTAAATGCTAGGGTCAGCAGTTTCATGTTGTTAGTTTGTGCTTCAGATAAAGATGATAATCATGTGGTTGCAAATTTGGTGGTCTTGTTAGTGTTGGATCATGCCAGTCAGTTGAAAGTGGGTACATAAAGTTGACTTTCTGATGGCTTTTCAGTTACAGGAGGTAAACCATGTAGTATATGTCCTGGAATCTGATGGTAAAACATGTGTCTCCAAAGTATCCTTCAATTAAATGATGGCGAGTGTTCCTCTCATGTTTGGGCCATCTATCTGGTACTCCCCGTGGTGGCGTGGCCTGTCCTCTTGCTTTTCCTCCTCTACTCCTTCTTCCTCATCTTGTGGCTTCTGAGCTTGACTCTTTACACAATTGCTGATGATAACTGTTAGTCTCTTATGTTCCAGTTGTGGAGTATGCAGCATGTCACTGCAAATATGGAGACCGCATCAGCTGGGTATTTCCAGGGCTCACCTGGTGAACCAAGGCATCTAAACACTGACTCCAGAACTCACTGGCTTTCTCACTGAAACGTCTTGTGCCTGCAGAGTGACATTTGTTATTAGTGTTCAGCTCGTGGCTTGGGCTTTCTCAGAGGTGTCACAAGCCATTGCTTCAAAGAATATCATTTATCATGCAGTATCCAGCCATACACATTGTGTTCACTTGCAAAGGTCTGTGGGACAGATGATGGAAGCATTACAAATGCAATGTGGCACTTGCCTGGACAGCACACTTTCACCAGCCCAATGTGCTGTCAGTCATCATACATGAGTTGCAAACTGAGAGAATGGAAACCTTTCCATTTCTGAAACATTCTGAGCTTAAATGAAGAGTTCAGATTGATGTCACAGCCAGTCTCTCTCTCTGGACCATGATGCATTCCACAGTCCTATCAAATGCTAAAACTCTCTGCCTCAGATTTTCTCTAAGAATAGGGAATTACATGCAGTGTAAAGATTAAATACATTTTTATTTTTGGGGATATAAACTGCAGAGAATGAACCAGTTTTAATCTAAGAATTCAGCGGAACAGTGCAATGTTCACTGATTGGTTATAAGATTTTGTGACATTTGGAGAAGCTGGAATGGATATTCCTGAGAGACCAGCTGGCACTTGGTGTCTTTGGGTTGCAATAGTTTTGTGCTTAGGTTTGCACTGCATTTTGTAACACAACAGAGAGAAAGATGATCTGTGGCACTGAGACCTCTGAAAGCCTTCCTCTCCTCTGAGGGTGAAAGGAAAGCAGAAAGAAAGAAAGAACTGCTATGTCAACCACAAGTAACCTGTTTAACTGACCGATTACAGAATTGAGGATCACCATAGTCAACAGCACTGTGATATCATTGCCAAAAACGATAGGAACCATATTTCCCCCTTGCGTCCACCTGACCTTCTTTTCCACTCACGATATTTCTGCAGAACTGTCCATTTTGTCTTGAATAATTTTATGCATGTTTGGATTCAAAGGGCATAATAGTTGCTTATTTGTAATAAATAATCCATTATGCCATAAATGCTTGTTCACTTGTTGATTGTTGAAACACGGTGTGACTTTATCTTTTAGTTTAGATAGTGATTCCAGCTGGGTAAATTGATCCTTCCTGGTGGTTAAATTTGTCGCTTTTACATTTGTGTTTACTCATGGAATAGTGTGGTTTGATTTCCAGCTCACTCTCCTGTCAGGGAAGACGACAGATCTTCCTTAGTGGTTGTGTAGCTGCGGTGAATCCCTAATTCAGAGAAGACTGTGGGCATGTGCCTTATATAAAAGGTGATAGGTCAAAATGTTCACATCATAAGAATGAAACATTACTGTAACTTTGACTGCCACTGGCAATGTGGTTTCAACTGTGCTGCAAATCTGAGTTATCTTTCCATGAGGCCAACAGATCTCTGTGATGATGTCCTTCGCAAAGTGCAGGCAACTCATGCTAGTTATGTGTGATGTGAGTATGCTGTCCACAGACCCTGGCTGGATATGTCCTCCTGTTGAGAGCCCTTCTCGGCGTTCTATCCTTTCTGTCCCACTCTCCTGCGTAAAAAAAACTGGCGCTGTTTTGCTTTGTTTTATTATGTCCCTTATTCCTGGTGAGCTTTATAAGCTGTCCAATATGTCAGAATGTGCCATTATTTTCTTTTAGGTGAATTCCTGACAGAATTTTGAGGAAAGGTTTTGATAAAGAATGCTCCTGAAGTCTGAAAACTCAGTATCTCAGAAAGCTTCCTGGTGTACCTCAGATGTCCTCTTCCAAGCAGTGCCATAAATTCAACTCAGTTGGGAAATGAATATTGAAAGCACTCCTAACCCTGAGCAGTGATTTGTTTACTCCTGTTAGCAGTGGTTGCTAAATGAAACAGTACCCAGGAAAATGACAAGCGGCCTCTTTGAAAATTAAATTGCCTGCGAGCATTTACTATATGAACAATTCCCCAGGTATCCATGCCTCATGTATTATTCAATTTCTTTACCAAGATGGAGTCTTGCTAAGTGTAAGCTAAACCTTCTTTTTAAACTCAAATATGGCCACTTCAAATATTTGAGGAAAATTACTTAAGTATGTAAAAGCAAACTGCTGAATTTGCCAAAATGCACCAGAAACCTACACCCAATTGAATTTAGAAGAATAAGAGGTGACCTTTTTGGAAGATATAAAATTCAGAGGAGGTTCAACAAGGTAGAAGCTGAGAGAGATGTTGCCATCATGGGGATATTTAGAACTAGGGGGCATAGTTTCAAACCAAGAGAGCTCTTATTTGAGATGAAGATGAGGAATTACTTCTCGCAAAAGGTCTAATTTGGAATTCTCTCCCCTAGCAAGCAGTGGAGGGTGGTTTAAAGTTGACTTGGACAACTTTTTGACTGACAAAAGAGTCAAGGTTTATGGAGGCAGGCAAGAAAGGGGAGTTCAGGCCGCAATTGGATTAGTTATGATCCTACGGAGCGGTGTGCAAGCTCAAGGAGTCGGATGGCCATTTCTTAGACATCTTTGTCTCCTTCCTTTCTCTTATCCTCAACATGCTTCCAAAATATATTCAAAACAGAAAAGTAAGTGGATCATTGCAATGAGACAGCCGTAGCATTGGCTGGGTCTCCTTTTAGGTGAAGTTCACTGTGGAAACTCCTTCAGAACGGGAACAGAAACATTTTTCCCATTGGATGAGTGACAGGAGAGTTGACAATGTATAGAAATAACCAAGTGGTTCCTGAACAGTGTTCTGATACTTATACTGACTATACCACATTTTCTCTGTAGAATACCACCCCCGCTGAAACCACAGAACTCTCTGATCCCATGGATTTGATTAAGCCAAACGAAAAATTAAATGACTCGGCAGCTTCACAGAGGCAGAAGAAGAAAATAAATCAATATAGTATTGCTTTGGCTAAACTGCCTCCGTCAATCCCCTCATCGATTGGTTGAAAAGTGGAGTATATGCCTTATGCATTAAAACTTAAAGCCAGATTGACACTTAGACAGAAGATGTTTCATTCTGAGAGTCAAAAAATCACTGTCAAATGTACCATCTGGGAATCATCTTTCTTTCATTTCTAACCATCAGCTTCTTTCAGCCATCCCTTGCCTTTAACACATTGCATCCCAACTAACAGGGTTGGGTCATTCCTCCTCAGAGCTTTCCTGCTTTATTGTTTCTGAAATCTGAAGAATTCATTCTGTCAACCATTCCTCGAAACACCACAAATCCTTAAATGTCTTAACTCATTCATTCCTCCAACCAGCATTTGTTTTATTTTCCCATGTTAAAATCTATAAGCAGCAACTGAGGTAAAGTGGAAGTGAAGGACTCTTTAAAAACGTTCATGGAATGTGAGTGCCACACTGGCAAGGCTAACATTTATTTCCCATCTCTGATTGTCCACGATACAGCAGTAGGAAGGAACTTTTTTAAGCAACTGCAGTTCAAGTGGTGCAGGTATACACCCAGAGCTGGCCAGGACTTGAAATGGGCAACTAAGGGATAGAGCTATCGTTCCAAATCAGGACGGTGTATGACATACAGGGGATCTTGAAGTAATGATGTTCCCATGTAAATACCTTGTTCTTCTAAGCAGCAGATTTTGCAATTTGGAAGATGCTGTCCAAGCAGTCTTGGCAAATTGCTGCCATGTTTATTGTAAATGGAACAGGCTGATGTCATGGTAGATTTAACGAATGTTTAAGGTGGGGCACTGACCCAATAGACTGTATTATCCAAGATGACGTCAAGCTTCTTGAGTGGTGATAGAGCTGCACATGCCCAGACATGCATGTGGATGACAGTGATCGGGTCGATAATGCAAGTGAGAATCGGGTTAAATGTTATTATTTCAGAGGGGAAGTGTAGAAACAAATAAGATCATTAGAGTGTGAAAAGAAGTTGCCATCTTTTTCTGAGTTTCCAGTGTGCTTTTTAAGGATGCAGACTGCTTCAGGTCACAAATCCGAATCTTTTTCTACTAAACTGGCCAGCTCTTTGTGAGCTCTCCCACCGACAACCTTTAAAGAATTTGTGGTTCAAGGCATCTCAGTGACGTAATGATCTGTCGTCCTCATGAGGCAACCATTTTGAAACGTTGGTTCAAAACACTAACACGTGTCCCTCATACCAAGCTATGCCCCTCCATCACCTTTTATAGTCTCTCAAATCCTCACTGCCAAGTTACAGACATCCATTCAACCACTATACACTCTACATAGAATCAATTAACTGTATAGTGCAAATAGGATGCATAAAAAAGTTTCAAAAAACAAAACAGGAATGTGTTCATAGAAATTATTTTCAATTCAGTCTAATAAAAGTTTCAATCATCCAGTCCTTTAAAGCATCCATAGCAAAAACTGTAAGCACTTGAAACTTCACCTTCAGACAATGTAAACTGGATGGTATAGATCTGAGAGATAGAGTTGTCAATCAAATATATTTCCCTGGCATGAAGCTGTGCCAGCAGTCTAATAGATACCTGGGCTCTGGGACTCTCTGCCAAATGTAGTTTTGAGCCAACCAAGGTGGAATAGTGGCTGCTGCCTGAAATTCCAGGTCAGTGTAGACAGAATCCATCCAACAACTTAAAGTCACAGTGATAGTTCACCCAGAGGTCATAAGGTTCATGCTTGCAGCTATTCAGACTCTGATTGCTGACACCATGGCTGCAGACACCAGAGGGCTTTGGCAGGTCAGCAATTTCACCTCAATCTGCCCCATGTAAGTGGCAGTAATTCTCCACAGAGCACAAACCTGCTATTGCCTCCCAGAATGGCAGCACTTGTGTTTTCACCACTGTCTTCCTGCCAGTCTTCTGGTAGTAATTTGTCAGCCAGCCAGGCAGCTGCTGTTCATGCTGAAACGGTGCAGTCCAAAACCAAACTCTCAAGGCTGAGAGATACCAATGGGTGTCCTTCTCGATCATCTGCTGTATCCCTCAGTGAATGTCAGCAGCCTCCCACCAGCTGCACTGGTACTATTGGCATAGAACTGCACTGGAGCATCGGTGCAAGTGAATGCACCTTCAAGACAAGCAGTAAAGGATTACATAAGAACAAACTGTTTACTTTATGTTTATGCAATAGGATGTGTTGTTGGATAAAGACGCTATCGAGACTGCTTTTGTGGGTGGCCTTTACTGTTAGATGCACATGAGATCAAGAAGAAAGATGGATCCCATGATATGCGAGGGGGGAAATTACATTGTTGGAAACTACTTTCAATATACGCTCTGCGAGCTTGGCTAGAGTAAAGAGTCCAAGATGCCTCCTTCCTGCTTCCTTCTCCTCCCTCTGTTTCTCTCAAGGTGCCCTCTGGACTGATGCAAATGGCAGACCAGCGCAAACGTCAACATCAGCTGCAGCATTTGGTGTGAGGCTGCCTCTGATTGGTTAAGGCAGTCGAACCATCCTATCAGCAGCCTGGCTGTCTGTTCCACGATGTTTCTTGTCACTCTCATTCTATTCCTGATGGTCTCACATGATCAGATCCAGGTCTGACATTGATAGCTTCTTCATGCTGGTTTAAAGCTTCATGACTTTATTAAACTGCTCCGTGAACTTGAGTCACCCCTGATCCTGGTCTTGGGTGAGGTGAGGTTGGGTGGTATTCCTGTAAAACCCTCAGTAGGTTGGATGTTCTGTAGCAAGTTTTCCTGCTTATCCCTGCTTGCCATAACATTCCCTCCGTGTAGCCTCCATACCATCTGATGGTTATGTTTAGATCAGGAGACATAGTAACCAGAGCCTCCCCATCTCTAGCTTACTTAATCCTAAACAAAGGATTAGCTCGTGCTGTACTTGCTCTGAGAGAGTTTAATGGGACACTACTAAGTAATGGAAGCAGGAGATGGGTTTTGTTATATTATTGTATTTGTTGGCATGGTAAATATAAATTTTTAATACATAAGCAGATGCTAATACATATGTCATCACTGAACGTGATGCAATATCATGTTATTCAGTTCCCTTGCACAGTTAGCAGTAGTAAGCTGAAGCAACAACAAATCTCCATAAAGCTCTGTGATCACCCTCTTTCTGCCTGCCCTTTGGTCTTGTTTGTATTCATCTCAAAGAAGATAATACATCGTAGTGGCAGCACTGGATAGTGAGTCAATGGCATTGATCAGCAGCTGCAAACTGAATTCAAGTCTGAAGCTCTACCTGAAGCACTGGGATGGTTAAAGCTCTCAAATTGGGAGAGCAACAGTTGGGTGTAGAGACTGAAGGTGATTTGGGTGATCTGCCAACTTTGATTCAAAGTAGCAAGACTAGGGCAGCAAGCTGGCTCAGTGGTTAGCACTGCTGCCTCACAGCACCAGGGTCGCAGGTTCAATTCCAGCCTCGGGTGACTGTCTGTGTGGGGTTTGCACATTCTTCCCGTGTCTGTGTGAGTTTCCTCCCACAGTCCAAAAATGTGCTGTTTAGGTGAATTAGCCATGCTAAATTGCCCATAGTGTTTGGTGCATTAGTCAGAGGGAAGTGGGTCTGGGTGGGTCACTCTTCGGAGGGTCTGTGTGGATGTGTTGGGCCGAAGGGTCTGTTTCCACACTGTAGGGAATCTAATCTAAAAACAAAACAGTTTCAGCTGCAGAGAGGAGTACAGTGATGTATTTTGACATGGATTCATGCCTTCACCTATTGACACTGATACCAGAGACCCTGCAGCCTGCAAGCCTGAAGCCTACACTGTAGCAACACAGTTCAGGATGTGGCTTCTACTCAGCTCCATAGAGACCAACACCAGCTGTAACTTTTCAAGCAAAGTTTGCTCTGCAAGAGGAGAAAAGAGTAAAAGCAGCCAGGTTTCTGAAGAAAGACTGGAAAGAATCTGATATCTCGGGCCAACTTAAGCTATTCAGACCGAGGATTGAAAACACCCCTCCTTGACTTCCAAGAGATGGATGTAGAAAGGCAGGCTATAAAAAGCAGGAGGGCCATAGGAAATGAAGGTCTGCACAAATTCATTATCTCTGCTTTAAGTCCTGCGTTCAGCTAAAGCAATGGGCAACATCGGAAATTCAGCTCATTTTCAAAGGGAGTGCTAAATTCTACCATGTCATGGTCAGTTTCCTAGGAGATCTGTGCGTTTAGAATCATTTATTAAACCTGCCTTGTTACATATTACCAGATCCAAAACAATGGATCCCCAACATATTGTTCAAGGCAAGTATTCCAAATACTCTGAGTTCTTCCTCATTGCTACTTCTGCTGATTTGATTTTCCCAATACACATGAAGATTCAAGTCGCCCATGATTAATGGATTGACTTTTTTACATTTACTCATTATTTCCTGATTTGTTTTCTGTCTACAATGTAACTAGAATTGGGGGGCTTACAGACTGCTCCCACCAATGTCTTCTGCTCATTTTTTTTTTAAAAAAAGAACACTTATGCTGTAAGGAACTGTACCTCCCAATCCAAAAGCATTTCTTGCTAAAATGCTTATTCCACCATCTCCTTTCCTTCCTGTACATCCATTCAAACAGATACAGATCCAAGAATGCTTAATTCCCAGGCTTGATCTCTTTATAGCCAAGCCTCTGTAATGACTACAAGATTAACTTTTATTTGTGCCATTAATCCATTTATTTTGTCCCAAATACTATGTGTATTCAAGTAAAGAACCATTAATCTTGCATTTTTACCATATTTGCTGTTTTTTTACACTGTCTGCTTCTGGATATCATTATCTAAACAGAGACAAAAAAAAACCTGCAGATGTTGGAATTGAAAGCAGGCAGGCAGGAGGCTGGAAGAACACAGCAAGGCAGGCAGCATCGGGAGGGACAGGCAGGAGGCTGGGGGGGGACACAGCAAGGCAGGCAGCATCGGGAGGGACAGGCAGGAGGCTGGGGGGGGACACAGCAAGGCAGGCAGCATCGGGAGGGACAGGCAGGAGGCTGGAAGAACACAGCAAGCCAGACAGCATCAGGAGAAGGAGAAATTGCCATTTTGGGTCCTACCCCTCTTCAGGACTGGGGGTGAGAGTGTGGGGGGGAACTGCAGATGATGGGTGAGGTGGGGGCCTGGTGGTGAAATGGGGATAGGTGAAGACAGTTAGAGGTTACAACCTGATTGGTCAATGAGAGAAATCAACCCAGTTGGTGGCAGGGAGCAGTGAAAGGGAGGGGAGGAGCTGGGAAGAGAGGTTTTTCTGTGTTGAGAACTCTGTGTTGAGTCCACTGAGCTGTAGGCTGCCCAGGCAGAAGATGAGGTGCTGTTCCTCCAATTTATGGTTTGGTTCGTTGTGGCAATGGAGAAGGCCATGGCTGGTCAAGGGGAGTGGGAAGATGAATTAAAATGGGTGCTGACTGGGAGGTCTGGGTGGGCCCGGCTGAGATGCTCGGTTAACTGTTCCATAAGTTTACGTTCAGTCTTCCCGATGTAGAGGAGACCACATCGGGAGCACCTGATGCAGTAAACTAGGTTGGAGGAGAGGCAGGTGAACCTCTATCTCACCTGGAAGGACTGTTTGGGGCCCTGGATGGAGGGGAGAGAGGTGGTGTGCCAGCAGGTTTTGCATCTTTTCCGGTTGCAGGGGAAGGTACTGGGGGGTTCGGGGGGATCGGTGCAGAGAGTGGTGCAGACCAAGGACTGTTGAAGAGAACAGTCCTTGCAGAAGCCAAAGAGGGGTAGGGAGGGGAAGATGTTCTTGGTGATGGCGTTTAGTTGGAGTTGGCCGAAATGTTTAAAGATGATGTGTTGGATGCGGAGACTGGTGGATTGGTAGGTGAGGACAAGGGGGACCCTACCCTTATTGCATGCAGTGGTGGGGGGGGGGTGGTTAGAGCAGTGGAATGGGGGATGGGGGTGATGCAATGCAGGGCTGTATAGCTGCCCGATAATACTGCTTTTTGTTTTATAAGTCGACATATCCCCTTTCCAAAACCATCCTTTTAATGACAATGGTTAGCATTAGGCCAGTTTGTTTTTGTTCCAGATCTTTACTGAATTCAAACTTCCCTATCTGCCATGGTGGGATTCAAACCCATCTCCTGACAATGACTGGGTTCTGAATGACCAGTCCAGGCCCAGGACCACTATGCCACTGCCAACCCCAACCACCCCACCGCCAACCCCAACCCCCCCACCGCCAACCCCAACCCCCCCACAGCCCCAAATGGACAGCGATGACACAGGTTCAAATGCCTTCATCCTACCTTTTCTATTTACAAGGCTGTATAAAATGAAGCTTGGAAGTCATCCAAGCAACAGGCATGACACCTAACAGGATCTGACAATTCCTAATGAAGGGCTTATGCCTGAAACGTCGATTCTCCTGCTCCTTGGATGCTGCCTGAGCAACTGTGCTTTTTCAGCATTGCACTCTCGACTCTGATCTCCAGCATCTACAGCCCTCACTTTCTCCTATCAGATTTCCTGGTCCCAGAATGCAGATAACAAAGCTAACCTGGTCTGCTCATACTCTATGCAATAGATGTATCAGATCAACAGGAGCAGGGCTAATGGCATGCAACAATCAGAGTAGTCACCATCCATGACATGACCCAAAAAGAAGATTACAACTGTTAAAGCCAATGCATCCCATTTGATTGGTATGGGACATCCAGAGGTTGTACCTGCATCCCGTTAACATATTTGAGAATTTCCACAGGGATCCAAACCAGCATCTTAAAGAAGGTACAATGCCAACAACATGACATGAAAGTCAGAGTGGGTGACTCCAGCTCATCACGTGCTCCTCTCGGTAGCCATCTTGGACACATTCAGCAACAATCATAAAAACTCTACAGTGTGGAAGCAGGCCATTCAGCCCATTGATTCTACACCAACCCTCCAAATAAAACATCCTACTCATCCCCCTACCCTATCTAATTTCACTTCCCATGGCTAATCCACCCAGCCTGCACACCTCTTGGCAATTTAGCAAAGCCACTCCACCTGACCTACACATCTTTGGATTGCGAGAGGAAACTGGAGCACCCGGAGGAAACCCACGCAGACACGGGGAGAATGTGCAAACTCCACACAGTCACCCGAGGCTGGAATCGAACCTGGATCCTCGGCACTGAGAGGCAGCAGAGCTAACCACTGAACCACCATGCTGTCATGTCTCAGTGTCTCAGGACACACTCCACAACACCAGCCACACACACACACCCCATATCCATGGATGCTGGAAACCTATACCCAGCAGCGTCTCATAACCCTCATGGCAACTCTTCAAATGTACTTGTAGGATGCTTCTGCATGTTAAATCTGTACTTGTGGACACACTGGTACCAAACATCGAAATGCTGCAGCAAGAACCCCGTGCACAGACAGGCTCCCATCTTACAGTTTGGACAAGATTCCATCGCAGGGCTGTGCTTTGGCTCGAATAGCACCCACTCACCTTGAGCCTGGTTGGATGATCACAGTTGCCTTGCCTTGCAGCACACTGCCCCTATTTTGCTATCATGCTTGGTGACATATGCACATGTATTGAATTTTAACATTGAAATTCCCATTGGAAATGCTCATATTGCAATTACAGGTCCCACTGTCTTAAGATTCTGTGTCTATGCCTTTGAAAAATCCAAGCTGCTGTCACTAACTGAAAAGCATCAGAGGCAGCAGTTTTGTAAGGGTTGGGCCCACAATATGAGCACACAGCTTCTTCTGATGCCTTTCCAGTTTGCAGGAGGTGGTCCAGTGGATGGGGTAAATGGACACTGTTTGGAAACGCACAGATAAAGTTAACGGGGTTAACACGAGATCAGCTGCAATGGTTACTTGTTTTCATGATCACACCAGACATTCTGATCCACACATGGATCCATTGTTGCCACCGGCAATTCAACTGAGTCCAAATTCACATTGGCAGAATGAATTCTAGAGAGAATGTGTCTGTGGATGGTTAAAAAGCAGTCAGCACAACCTGAGACAAGGAGACGCTGCCCCATGGTTCAGTATTATCCTCTTAAGCTGGACAGAACTGTATGATTCATGCCCAGCCACTGACCCGATAACACATTTGTAATATTACCTTCGGGGCTTCAGAAAAAGAAAGTCTAATTCAGCTGAAAGGGCTACTTTGGGTCATCGGATTTGTAAAGTAAAACTGAAAGAATTATTTGAGGCAGAGGAGGACCATGCACGGGAAGAGGGATATTCTGTGCTTTCTATAGCTGGTCTAAACTCTGAATTTTTTTGATTTATATACTACTCCGACTTAGCTAGCAAATCAATTCAAAGCGAGTTTCTGCTGAATCTTCTAATCCCTGCTCTGTAAACCTCATTTACTTTCATGCTGCAACAAGTCTTTTTCCCTCTTTACATGTCTCCTATCCATCTTTTCCTCTTTCCTTTCCATCTCCCCTTCAATTTCTTCCTCTCTTTCGCTTCTTGTCTCCTCTCCTCTCTCTTTCTGCTCTGTCCCCTCAGTACCCCTAAGACAGCTTTGGTGAACGCTGTAGCATTTATTGTTTCTATGTAACTCAGATGAAGCTCAAGGCTAAAGAGTGTAAACATGGAATTTTAACAGAGATTAGTGCTTCAACTTACACACACTGCAAGATCACTAACATCACATCATTTCTGGTGGTGTAGTTAGCATCAACACGTATTTACAAGATTCCACTTAAACATAATTGACAAATGCATCATCACTGGCATTCTCCTTCCCATCAGTAATACTGCCATAAAGTAAACTTTTATTTATGTGAATAAGCAATCCAATGGAATGTAAGAAACCTGAGAACTATAACATTATTTACATAAATGAGTGTCGTGTAACTAGAACAGGCTGAGTCAACCAGCTCTATTCTCAAACTATCCAGCCTTTCTCAGCAATTAGGAGGATTGTCCACAGTTGTCAGTGTGTGGTTTGTTTTCTCTTCATCTGCAAACAGTACACAGATACAGAGAGACAATAGAGGTTTGTTGACGTTTGCCTGGCTTACAGCGGAACCCCCTGAGATGAGGTCGATTCCTTTGAAGTTTAGCACTATTTTGGGTTGTCATCTCATGGGAGCATGATTATCTGCACACCTTGAACATTCCTGTTGGAATCTTGTCCGTTCACAGACATGACCATGACCCCCTCTCATTTACAACAGGGGTAATTTTACCCATCTGCATGCATATCATGTGCGTCTTTTTCTGGTCTGTGATCAAGTAAAATCTTGGCTCTCAAGAATTGACCAATCAGTATCTCAGGATGTGACGGTGAGCCACGACAAGTGGTAGACTGTATGACATTGGTCTCCTCATTCCCTTTGAGGACGGGATCCTGATAGGGACTACGCCAACTGGACAACTGGCCTTTGGACTGGTATTGGAGATTGCTCTTGACTGGCCGGGACCCCCTGATTGAAGGTTCTGTTCTCTTGGTTTGACTAAGGACTGCTGGCAACAGTGATAAACTTCTCAGTTTTCCCATTATAATGGGGAATCCACGACTGTAGCACATAGAAACATAATTTGTCAGCAACAATTCACCCCAAATCCCAATTTGGCATTGGGATCGCAATCTCAGACTCTATGAGAAATCTAACTCTTTATCCAGTCTTTTAAGGCTTTCTGCAGAAAGGTTTAATTGGACAGGTGCAATGGCAGATAGTGGGACGCTTAATTCCATCATCATAATTTCAAGTCTTGTATTAAGTAATTTTATTTTCCTAAAGGGTTTTGTCAATATACATTGGTAGACTTTCTTTTACCCAAAGGGAGTCCTTAAACTAAGTAGTACAATAAACTCTCCACTTATCATCATTTACGGAATTGTCAGAAGCATGTTTTAGAGATAGAATACTTGCTAAATAATTGATGGACTAAATATAAAGGATTGGTTAAGGACTGTGCAGAACTTCAAAATAGATAACTTGAATTTTATCATTAGTTTGTGTCAAGACAACTGGTTTGTTTTCATGTTGCCAGACACACTGCCATCGTGAATAAACATGTACAGGAAGTGCTGATCTTGGTATTTGCTGCACAAATAAACAGAGTGCTGTAACTCTGCAAGTACTTTGTGCTCAGAAAGCAGGAAGTGTTCCCTAATTGGTATACCCACTAGATAGAGTAGGCATGGTGCACTGCAGCAGAGCCACTGGTTCAATCAATCCAACTTCATAGGTAATGCTGTGCAGCCAAGATTCGCCTCAAGGCACTTCTTAATATTTGAGAAGCTCTAGTCCTCCATAGACAAACTACAGAGTTGTTCTGCTCTGTAGTGTATAAACTAAAACCTTCACCCAGAAGTAAAAATTAACAAAATTCTGCATAAAACCCTATAATAGCAGTCTTTCTGCCTTCAGAAGGTATGTTTCAATTTCTTTTTGGAGAACAACAGCCACACAAATCAGTTAAATCATAGCCCTGAAGCGTGAAGATAATTGTTTGGTGAAGTATTCTATTCTTTGGAGAACAATCCTTTTGACGCACAGTGTTTTTTTTCCCTCATTCAGTCTAGTAGTCAGTGACTGGTTGCTATGCAACTGTACCCACTAGTCAGTCAAGGGCCATCTGTATGTTTTCCTTTCGCTTCATCACAGAGCCACAATTACTTAAACCATTGTGTCCTTGACAGTAAATGGCAGCTTGAAGATGTGTTTTGATGCGTGAGTTTTGTAGTTTTAATGTGGACAGGTGATTTGGTGTCTCTGACTGTTGGCAGTCATGCAGTAAGGCATTAAATAGAGGTTGGAGGTTTTAGTTTATGCAAAGTATCTAATTCTACCTGTTCTTGAGGTTAATCATCTTATTCATAAATAATTCTTTTTCTTTACTTTTGTGGGGGTACATTTTGCATCAAACAGAATAAACAGAACGACTGTGATAACGCAAAGCTTCTGGATGGAGGTAGCCCTGATTCTTCATCCTCTTGAATTACATTTGGCTGACTAGTAAGCCTCATAAAATCATTCTGAGGGTCATTAATGCCATGACCATGCTAATATATGCATCTTTGTAGCTTGCCCAGTGCCTTCCTTTTCCTGGTCCCTCTGCTGGTTCTTCATTCCATCAGGCAGTGAGAGCTGGATGAGTGAAGTTGAAACGGCCATTGAGTAAAATTACAAAAGAGTTGATAGTGAATGGACAGCTGATTCTACACACGACCTGACTGAAGTCAATCAAAAAGAAACTCAGCTGGAGTGTGTAATAGACTACTGAGATCAATGCAAGGTTACTTTAGGAACATGCACTGCGACTAAGATGTGTCAGAAGTAGTATGTATTAGTTTGAATTGGACTCTTTCCTGTTTGATTCTGCTTGCTTGGTCTTTGATCTGTTAGATTCTAAACTTTTTTTTTGTCCTGCTGAATTCAGGATTGTGGTAACACTGCACTGCAAAAAAAAACACAAATTGTACTGCCTCATTCCAAGATCCTGTGTGAATTATGAAGCTTGGTGCCCATGGAGTATCCTAACTGAATTCACCTCAGCCTTTAGTACAGTTTATACCTAGCCCGCAGCAACTCATTACTGAGCTGCCTACCTAGATTTGACAAAACTCAGTGACAAGGCCTTTCCCACACGACTTGTGGAAGATATATCAGGTAATGTATGGTCAGGGGTTGAATTACAGAGTGTACGTAGTTTTGAATTAGATGGAGACTCTTACATATATAAAGTTGACACAGTAATTTATCTCCAAGACCTAAAAGGCGAAAACGAGTTCAATTTATCTTCTTGGCCTGAAGTCCACCAAGTTGTCAGTTTAATATCCTACTGTGCCTTGGACATTTCTCTATGATAGGGAAAGGAACAAAGTTATTGACTAGTAAGTAAATTGTTGCCTAATGACATTGCAATGGGTGAGCTACCCACTGGAGGTAATCAATTCTCCAACTTCTAGCCCCAGCCTGGGCTGTGTTAGCTGATCTCAATTACTTTCAGTGGCCCACACCAAAAAGGAAGAAATAACAGACATCTTTTGTATTGACTCGTTCCCCGGAAGCAGCTGAAGATAGGATCCAGCCCTGTTGTGATGCCATGAGCTGTCAAATATCCTGTCACATTTCAGACTGATGTATGTCAGAGGCACAATCTCAGAGAATTTCTCACTATTCTCCACTGTCCAGCAACCAGTGCATTCAGCAAAGGAGCCAAACCAAAAAATTGTACAATTCATGAGACAGAGGGCTTTTTTTTAAATATAAACTATTACTTGACTTCCATCCATATTCTCCTCTTACCAGGCTGAGTACACGGGTGATTGTGTTGGTGCATCACCACTAGGTACAGGCAAACTCAGATACCGCAAAAGCAGCAGCTAAAGAGAGTCAAGACAATGGGTGATAGCAAGCTACATCCCTGCAGGGACCTCAAAAAATAGGCAAATGCTATCTTTGCATATGATGCAGACTCGTGGATGGCGGGAAATAGGAGCAGTAAACGTGATTTCATTATTTATGTTCCTTTCATTAACCCAGTTAAATTAACAAGGAATTGCATTTTCAATTTGTAGGAGAAGTGGAACCTCAGTCCGCAGGGGAACTGGTCCCAGAATCGATATGGGAGATGAAACCCCAAAGTAAAGAAACGCCGTATCTCAGTTGACTGGGGAACTGGAATCTCAATCCATAGAGGCACTTGAACTTCAAATATATAAGGAAACCAGAGTCTTAATTTAGTGGAACAAACTTCTATTAATGGGGACAAAAATAGCTCAATCTATAGTGGACACTGACCCTAACCCCACAGGGAGAGCCGAAACTCAATCTAGAGGAGAACTGGAACCTTAATCAATAACGGCAACTACTTATATTAATGTAGTGTCTTCAGTGTAACAATAGATCCCAATGTACTTCACAGGAGCTTCATTAAACAAAACAGAACACCAAACTACATTTTTTCAGCTGCTTTGTTAACTCTTATTTAAACAAGTGTTGGTCCTAAAGGAATTGAGGCTGGGGAGTTAGTAATGGAGGGTAAAAAGATGACAGATGAATTAAACAGATAGTTTGGAGCAGACTTCAATGGAAGAGGACTAAAGTAAAATCCTGGAAATAGCTATTAACAAGGAATTGAAAGGGAGGGAGGGAGGAACTCAAGAAAACTCCAATTACGGGGCAAGCAGAGTAAACTGAGTAAACTGTTGGAACCTAAAAGAGAGTTAGCTAGTTAGTAGAAACTACAGGCCCATTAGCTTAACATCTATCATAGAGAAACATTAGAAGCTATTATTAGACATTGTAATAAGGCACTTGAATACATTCAAGGTAGTCAGACAGAGCCAATGTAGTTCAATATGATTTCCCTTTGACAAAACTAAGTTTTTAAAGTTTTTTGAGGAATTAACTTGTGCTGTAGGTAAAGGGCAACCAAATATTGTCAACAAAAACCTGGAATTAGGTGTCTAATGATGACCATAAAATTGTTGTTGATTGGTTAATCTGATAGGTTTTTATGACAGTGTCCCTGAGGAAAGGAACCCACTATCCTCACTTGGTCAGGCCTATATGTGACTCCAGTCCCACAGCAACATGGCTGACTCTTAACTGCCCTCTCAGTAATTAAGGTTGAATAATAAATGCTAACCTGGTCAGCAATGCCATAATCCTGTGAATTATTTTTTTTTAATGAGGAGCCTACAAAGGGATATAGTACCAACTCCTCAGACACTGAAGCAGTCCAACCATTAGCCTTTGACATTCAATGGTGTTATCATCACTGAATGCCCCACTGTAAACATCCTGGGGTTTACCATTGACCAGAAACTCAACTGGACTGGCCACATAATACAGTGGCTACAAGAACAGGTCAGGGGATAGGAATACTGTGGCAGTAACATACCTCTTGACTCCCAAAGCCTGTCCACCTTCTACAAGTCATAAGTCAGGAATGTGGTGGAAGACTCCTCACTTACCTGGATGGACGCAGTTCCAACAACACTCAAGAAACTTGACACCATCCAGGACAAATCAGCCAGCCTGGTTAGCACTACATCCACAGCACCCACTCCATCCATCACCGATGCTCAATAGCAGCAGTGTATATGATCTACAAGATGCACTGCAGAAATTCACCAAAACTCTTTAAACAGCACCTTCCAAATTCATGACCACTACCTTCTCAAAGGACAAGGGTAACAGATACGTGGGAATATTACTGCCTGCAAATTCTCCAAGCCATTCACCATCCTGACTTGGAAATATATCACTGTTCCTTCACGGTCACTGGGTCAAAATCTTGGAATTCCCTCCCCAGTGGTATTGTGGGTCAACCTGCAGCATGTGATCTGCAGCAGTTCAAGAGGGCAGATCTCCACCACCTTTTCAAGAGTGATTCGGGATGGACAATAAACGCTGGCCCAGACAGCGATGTCTGAAACCCAGAAATGAATTTTTAAAAAGTGAGTAAAATGTGGGAAATTGTCCAATTTGGCAAAAAGAATGAAAAAGAAACACATTATCAAATGGTGAGGGGTTGCAGAGCTCTGAGATCACAGTGAACTGGGAGTCCCAATGCATGAATCACAGGAGGTTAACAAGTAATCAGAAAAGCTAATAGAATGTTATATTTTATTGCGAGGAGAATTGAATTCAAGAGTGCAAGGTTATACTTTAGTTAAACAGGGCATTAATGAGACTACATGTGCAGCACTGTGTATAATAGTGGTCACAATACTTATAGAAAAATGTTAATACATTGGAAGTAGTTCAGAGAAGGTTTATTAAGATAACACCTGGACTGAGCATATTTCCTTATAAGGAAAGGCTAGTCAGACTAGGCCTGTATCTTCTGAAGGATAGAAATGTGAGGTGTGACTTGATTGACATATAAAAGATCCTGAGGAGACTTGCCGAGGTAGATGCTGGCCCAGACAGCGATGTCTGAAACCCAGAAATGAATTTTTAAAAAGTGAGTAAAATGTGGGAAATTGTCCAATTTGGCAAAAAGAATGAAAAAGAAACACATTGGGGGGTTTCTAGAGCCAAGGGTCATGGTTTAAAACTAAGGGGTCATCCGTTTGGACAGAAATGAAGAAGAAAAATTGATCTCGTACATTTGTCAATCTTTAGAATTCCCTTCCTCAAATGGCATTGGATGCAGAATCTATAAATATGTTTAATCCCAGGTAGACATATTCTTGATTACCATGGGGATGAAAGATTACTGGGGACATTCAGGAATGTAGTGTTGGGGTGAAAATCAGATCAGCCATGATCTTATTGAATTGCGGAGCAGGTTGGAGGGGCCAAATGGCCTACTCCTGTTCTTTGTTCGAATGTTTGTAAAGATCGGATCACCAAACATCTGTCCATAGCTGGAGGTTTTAAGGAGTACCTTAAAGGAAGAAAACAAGGGAGAATGGTGAAGAGAAAGAATGTGCAGAACTTAGAGCCTAGGGAACTGAAGACTGGCTCACCAACTGTGGAGCAATTGAAAGGGAGGACACTGAAGGCCAGAATTTAGGTTTGCAGGACTGAAGGAGATCACGGAGATAAGGAAATGTGAAGATTGAAAACAAGGGATGAGTACAGAACAACCTTGATTATCCAAACGAGACAGGCGGGTGTATATTTTGTTTGGATAACTGATTGTTTAGATAACTGAGTGCTCGGATAACAGATAATGTTTTTGACATCTCTTTCAGATAATCTGGAATTCAGATAATTGACGTTTGGATAACCGAGATTGTTCTGTATTTAAAATTAAGATTTTGCTTAATTGGAAACTAACCAAGGTAAATGATCACAAGAACGAAAGGAAGCCAGCACTGGGTTAAAATATCGGCATGATCAGCAGAGACTTGGATGGCTTTGAGATTGTAGTGGTTGGAATATGGGGAAACCAGGGAGGAATGCAGTGGAATAGTCAAGGCAACTGATAACTTAGGCATTAATGAGGATTTCAGCAGCAGACAATTGGAGGCATTGGCAAAGATAGGTGAAATTTACAGGCACAAATGTGTGATGGAAGCTTATCTTGGTGTCAAAAATGATCCCATGGTTGGTGTGGTCTCAGGTAGAAGGATGAGCTGGTATGCAGGGAAAGAAATGTGGAATGGGAACCATAAACAATGGCTTCAATGTTCCCAATATTTAAATGGAAAACATTTCTGATTGTCCAGTATTGAGTAATTGGAATTCTCAGAAGCTCAGATTTGAATCCAGCTCAGATAAAAGAAGTGAGTCTACTCTGCTTTCAATATCTAGTTCATACATTTCAGTATTTACAGCAACATTTATGTGTCAATGCTGGTGCTTAGGGAAAAGGTCTTTTATTTCTCTCCAAAGGCCCATCAAGCACAGTAGCAGAATAGCAACTCTAAGCCTTTTGCTATGTATCATAAACAGAAGATTACTATGGACATTTTTGAAATATTTCAGATTATTAATATGGATTAAAATAAAAAATTGCCATTAAAACTAGAAGAAAAGTAGAAATAAAATGTGGTGAAGATTAATCTGTGTAGTTTTCTATAAGAGAGCATTTTTGATTTTGTAAAACCCTGGGACATGCAGTAGGTTACAAAAAAAAACATGTTGCCTGATCTCATTGATGTTAGAGGCATTAAAAACTCTATTAAGGTGCCTTTTTCAAAACTCCTGCAGTCCAATATGGGGTGCTCTCTCCATTAGCCTGCACTTCAAAGCAGAAGGATGTTTCTCTGCCTATATGTGTCTTTCCTCCATCTCAGCATTATCAACTTGCTTGCCTAAGATTAAAGACCCCCATCATGTCATACCTCAATTTCAAAGCTGTGCAATGTTCAGGTAACACCAGAAAGATGTTGGCTCTTGGATGAGATGTTAAACCAAGGATCTGTCTGCCCCCCATCTGGATATAAAAATCCCATAAAACTATTTGATAAAGAGCTAATTCCTCTGTCAACCAACGCCACTAAAATAAATGATCTGGACATTATGACATTGCTGTTTGTGGAAGCTTGCTGTGTGCAAATTGGCCATCACTGTTGCTACACTGTAACAGGACCTATATTTCAAAAATACTTCATGGACTGTAAAGTGCTTTGTGGTGTCCTGATGTCATAAAGCTGTAATGTAAATGCAAATACTTCTTTCATTTTATTAATTGTCTTGACCCTTTCACTGCCTCTACATTGTTAAACTACATTCCATTTCCTCCAGTTAATCATTGGAAACATCAAAACTTCGCTGCCCTCACTCCAACCACAAATACAATACCCTTGGACAATTTCAACCTCTCGCTAGTCACTCTCTCAGCTTCAACCTTACTGTTCCCCCTAATTCAATCGGAGCTGAGCTCCAGATTTCATATTCTCACGAGTACCAATGTCACCAACTTCCATCTCCTCAGTATTGCCTGTCCCAAACCTCGCTTCAGCCCATTTGCCACAAAAATCCTCATCCTTGCTTTTTTCTCCTTTAGAATCAATTATCCCAATGCTCTCCTGACAAGCCTCCCAAATTCCACTCAACTTAAGCTTGAACAAAGTTTGCATCCTCTTCCGCACCCAATCCTGTTCACCCAACATCCTTAAACTCATTGACCTACATTGGCTCATCATTGACATTCACAACTTAAAATTCTCAACCTCATGTTTAATTTCCATTGCCCATCACATTAAGCTTTAACATCTGGTGGCACTCCATCAACAGTAGCTGGTACACACCCCTGTTACTGCCACAGAATTAGTTAACACAATAATAAACTATTCAGTTCATTGCAGTGTCAGGGTATACACTTTGAAAGTGTTAGCCCAGTGGTTTACCCTCCCTCCTTCTGTGGATTGCATTCTCCCTCCCACAATATGAGCTCTGGCCTGATGCCCTCTTTGCTCCCAAAAGCTGGTCTTAGCCCCCTCTAGCCTTGAGCCTTAGCTCTCCAAGGTCTTGCTCTGCCTTCAAATCTCCACCAAGCCTTATTCCCCAGCTTTGCATTCTCTCTTGGGCCTAGCTCCCCAGCTGTGTTTCCAAACCCACTTGCTCCCCACCTTCAGTTCTTACCTGCTGTTGGCTCCACTCCCTCAGTTCACAATGATACCCTGAGCTCTACCCTGTGGCAGAGGTCAGTCATTGGAAGTAGTTCCAGCAGTCCAAGTGCTTTCTACACCAAAAACCTCCTGCCACTAAAATAAAACAAAGATCTGTGGATGCTGAAGATCTGAAACTTCAGCCAATAGTCAATTTAACAGTACTGTATAGAAAAGATTGGTGTAGTTCTTTAAGATATATATATTTCTTTTCTATTTAGTCATGCATTTTAGTTTGCAGGTTATTTCAGTTAGAAATACAATGATGCATTTGTACGATACATTATTTCAGCTTTTATTCTTTTTTTTCTGAGCAATATACGTCCAAAGGAACCAAAGCCTAGCTTTAACATTAATTCCTATGGAAAACCATGATTCACTGAAAGTTGTTTAATTTAAAGTTACAATTTTGAAGAAAGCAATCACAACTTTTAAGACCTTTTCCTTTATATTCATGTTTCATTCCTGTCTGCACAGTATATGCAGGTCACAGTGTTAGTTCCTACACATATACAATACAGTAGGTAAATTGGGATGGATATTGCAAAGTCAGTTTCTGTACATGTGCAGGACATGGAGGACAAAGGGGAATAAATCACTCCTGTCTGATACTGTACAATCTATGTACGTTGCAATGTCACTTCTCATACAAGTGCAGTACATGGCAGGTAAAGGAACAGGTTTATCCCATCTGGTATTACATGGCCTTTGTGTTTCTTGGTTCCAGCGCCATGATATTTCTAATACAGAGTTATAAACCAGGATGTTTATGATAATGCAAAAAGAGAGCTAGTTACACAGAACTGCAAATTAGTTTAAAGGGAAAGGTAAACAGATGCAGTGGCAGATGTTGAGGGCAATATTTTAGAATACAGAATAGATACTATTCAGGCTGACCATGGCTGAAGGAGTATAAAATGGCTAAAAGTGATTCTCAGTTGACATAAGAGCTGAGAAAGGTTTTTAGTTGAAATAGCAGCTTTCATAGTCTGCTGTTTGAAATTAAATTATAAAGCTAGAGTTAAAATATCAGGAGTGTATTCAAAGTAATGAGATTAGAATAACGCACAAAGATCTTCCATTCATTGACACCATCTACTCTTCTCGCTGCCTTGGGAAGGCAGGCAACATCATCAAACACCCTTCTGACCCCGGTTAGCACCTCTTCCAACCTCTTTCATTGGGCAGAAGATACAAAAGGTTAAACACATGTACCAACAGATTTAAGAACAGCTTCTTCCCCACTGTTATTAGATTTCTGAATGGACCTCTCAAACTTTAAATTTAATGTTGCTCTCACTCTCTATGCATCTTCTGTGCAGCTGTAACATTGTGTTCTATTACCATAATGTACTTTGTATGTTATAATCGGTTTGTTTTGCACGCAAAACCAAACTTTTCACTGTACCTCGGTACACATGACAATAATAAATCAAATCAAATCTTATCCCATACTATAGCCTCCATCAGTCTTCCCACTCGATGTCAAGCTGATAGTTTCCTGGGTTACCTTTTGCCCCTTTCTTAAACAATAGTGCCACATTTGCAATCTTCCAGTCCCCTGGGACTATTTTGGTTCAGATCAGATTAGTGCTGGAAAAGCACAGCAGTTCAGGCAGCATCCGAGGAGCAGGAAAAAAAAAAAAATCGACGTTTCGGGCAAAAGCCCTTCTTCAGGAATAGAGGCAGGGTGCCTCCAGGGTGGAGAGACAAATGGGGGAGTGGGGCTGGGGAGAAGGTAGCAAAGAGTACAATAGGTGAATGGGGGTGGGAAGTGTTTAGTGGGGCCTGGAAAATTTCAGTCAATGGCTCTGCATTTGCTCCTTTTCCTCTGTCAGCAGCCTAGGATGCATCCGATCCAGACCCGGTGACTTCTCTACCTGGAGTACTGCCGGCCCTTTTAGTACCTCTTCTTTATCAATTGCTATAGTGCTCAGTTGCTCAATATCCCACATTTTCAACTCATCCATTATCACAGTTTTTTAATTTGGTAAAATCAGAAGGCATCAGGTACCTCTGCCGTACCCTTTGCTTCAGTGCTTGCTCTGTTCGATCCAATGGGCCACACTCTGTCCTTTACTAATCCTTTACAGTTAATATATTTGAGGAACAGTTGATTACATTTTTCTAAGCACAGTCTGCCATCCTTTCTTCAACCTTCCTCTTAGTCTTCCTTATTCGAGCCTTAGCTTCTCGCTTCTTAATGTCTATTTCTGTTATTATTCTGGTGTGCATCACATACCTCCTTTTTCTTCTTTATTTTCTCATCAATATCCTCCATCATCCAGGGGACTCCAACTGTGTATATCCCATATTTATTTCTCACAGGTATGAACCTACTTTGCACTCTATTCATCTTTCTTTTGAAATTCACCCATTGTCCATATGCTGTTTTATCCACCAAAATGCATTTATAATTAACCTGCTCTAATTCAACTTTTAGACATAATATTTGCCCTTTTCCAAACTGGAATCTTAATCATTGACTGCCTGTTATCTTTTTTCCAACTTAATGCTGAACCTTGTGTATTATCGTATCTCCCAAACGTCTTGAGAAGAGTCCACATTGTGAAAAAGGAGATGCTGGAGATCTTAAAATTCATAAAGGTAGTAATCCCTGGGAACTGATCAAGTTTATGTCAGGGCATTGCGGGAAGCTAGGGAAGAAAATGTGGGGCACTTAGCAATGATATTTGTATCATTGACAGCCGCATCTGAGGTGCTGGAAGACTGGAGGGTGGCTAACATGGTGGCACTATTTCAGAAAGGCTGCAAGGAAAAGTCAAGGAACTACAGACCAGTGAGGCTGGTGTCAGTGGTTGGAGGGGATTCTGAACAGACCAGCGAGCCTGGTGTCAGTGGTTGGAGGGGATTCTGAAAGACAGGATCTACATATATTTGGAAAGGCAAGGACTGATTCAGGAAAGTCAGCATGATTGCGTGCATGGGAAACCGTGTCTCACAAACTTGATTGAGTTTTTCGAAGAGGTGATCAAGACAATAAATGAAGGTAGAGTTATAGATAAGACCATAAGACATAGGAGTGGAAGTAAGGCCATTCGGCCCATCGAGTCCACTCCGCCATTCAATCATGGCTGCTGGGCACTTCAACTCCACTTACCCGCATTCTCCCCATAGCCCTTAATTCCCCGAGACAACAAGAATCTATCAATCAATCGTGTATCGTGTATATGGACTTCAGCAAGACCTTTGACAAGTTTCCACATAGTAGACTGGTTAGTAAGGCTAGATGACATGGGATCCAGGGAGAGCTAGCCAATTGGATACAAAATTCGCTTGAAGGTAGGAGATAGAGGGTGGTTACTCTGACCAGAGGGTGGTTGTTCTAACTGGAGGCCTGTGACCAGCAATGTGCTACAAGGATCGGTGCTAGATCTGCTGTTGTTCATCCTTTATATAAATAGCTTGGATGAGGATATAGGAGGCATGGTTTATGAGTTTTGTGGATGACACCAAAATTGGTGGTACAGTGGACAGTGAAGAAGGTTATCTAAATGTACAGAGCTAGTGGGCTGAGAAATGGCAGATGGAATTTAATGTGAGGTGTTGCATTTTGGAAGACAAATTTGGGCAGGACTTAAAAATAGTGATATGGCCTTGGAGAGAACTATTAAAGAGAGAGACCTAGGGGTACAAGTACATTGTTCCTTGAAAGTAGCATCACAGGTAGACAGGATGGTGAAGAAACCAGTTGGAATGCTTGCCTTCACTGGTCAGAGCATTGAATACAGGAGTTGAGACATCATGTTATTTGATTTGGTTTATTGTATTCACGTGTACCTAAGTACAGTGAAAAGCTTTGCTTACTTGCAGTATAGGCAGATTATAGTAAGCAAGGACGTACAGATCATAAGATGCTTAAACAGAGTAAGGCATACAGGTTAGAAAGTCCATTCATCAGACTAATAATGGCAGGGAAGAAGCTGTTCCTGAACCTGTTGGTGCTTGTGTTTCAGCTTCTGTCCAATGGAAGAGGTTGTAGGAGACCATTAGCAGTGTGGGAGGGCTTTTTGGTGATGTTCACAGCTTTTCTGCAGCAACAAGTAGTACAAATAGAGAATGCATGAATGAAAGGTTGGCTTCCATGATGGTCTGCACTATGCACTCAACCTTCTCTCATTTCGTATGGTCCTGGGCAGATCAGTTGCCATATCAGGCTGTTATGCAGCTGGATAGTATGCTTCATGGCTGGAAAAATCATTGGTAAGGCCACATCTAGGGTACTGCATATAATTCTGGTCGCCCTGTCATAGGAAGGATGATATTAAACTGGAAAGGGTGCAAAATAGATTTACAAGGATGTTACCGAGACTGGAGGGTTTGAGTTGCAAGGAGAAGCTAGATTGGCTGGGACAAATTCTTCACAACGTCAAGCTTGGAATATCCAAGTCACCAATACTTATTTTGCCATTTTGTCTTTCCCTATTCTTTCCAATGGATTGTTACTTTCCTTTGGATTGTCTACAGTATGTAATGTTAATTTGTAGAGAAAGGTCTTATCTACATTGCTATCAGCATTAGATCACCCACACTATTTATGTATAGCTGATTTGTACAGTTCAATTACATTTTGATTAAATGTCAATTTTTGCAATTTTCTTAGGTTTACAATCATTACAATTCAGTATTGCTCCAACCAGCTTTCTGCTAGAATTGAAAATTACATATAACAAGAATAAAATTAAATTGTGTGGGCAATGAGCTATCATTATATCGAGAAATCTACCTCTTCAAAATCTACATCCTACTTCAGTAAGGTTTCTGCTTTGCACTGAAATACTTCTATTATTAATTCTTAGGATGTGAGTGTCATTAGCAAGGCCAGTATTTGCTGCTGACCCCTAGGTGTCCTGAGAAGGTGGTGAAGGGTCTTTTTTTGAATCTTTGCAGCCCGTGTCCCAGAAAGGAATGTTTAGACCTTTACAGAGAGAGTGTGTGCGTACATACGTGTGTGTGTGTGTACGTATGTGTGTGTTGCTCATTTACCTGCATGCATTAGATACTGTTAATGGTCCTTCTGCAGTCCAATATGACAGAATGTGTCAAACCACTGTTAGCAGATGTGGGGCATCATAATCCTCTCCCCCTGTCTGTCAGTCGGTGCAAACGCAGAGGAATGGTGACAGGTTTTCCCGCCAACATATTGGAACAATACAGAGTTCGGGCCTCAGTAACGTTATCACTCATTGACAATACATAGTCCAATTTCACAATCAAGTTCTCTGTTTTGCATTCCGTCCCTCTGGAAATGACCTTCAGGACTTTGCACCATTAAGCTACATTGTTACTTCTAATATAAAACTTATATTTATACCTGTGGGTTTGTTTGAACTGGTATTGTTTGATGCTGGCTCCTTGCCAAAATTGTTTGTGTTAATCACCTGCATGGGTTTTATTGTGAATAGACAGCAATAAGAAAGGTTCAGTAGAGACTGCGGGATAGGAAGTTAGCTTTTAGTCAGAAGAGCCTGCCATGCCACAATGACAAACTGCAGAAGGACATATGTTTACCAACAGAGCTACTGAATCATTTAGTAGAACGCACGCTTGGATGGAGATAAGCTGTCAATCAGGACATTTGATTAGTGTCACTGTCATTTTTTTTTACAGTTTACATATCACCAGCTGTGAAGATTAATTCCTACATGCCCTACAGCAGGAGGAGGCACCTTTACCAAGTAATCCAGCGTCTGATACATTTACTCTAGTCACTGATTTGCAGGAAGTATAAGCCATGTAGAAAGCAAATCTGGCATAGCCCTGACTAGGTAACTCTGAATGATATTCCCTCCATTGCTGGTTCAAGCCAAGTCTGGTTCCACAGGCACTTTTGACTCAGACTCTCATCTTAATCCAGTACATGCATCAAAAAAATAAGCAGTTCCAAAGTCATGTACAGCACAAATGCTAATAATAGTGCTCCTGGCAAATATCTCACTTCTAACCCAGGGTCACTGGACAGTGATTAGGAGCAGATACTGGATAATTTCCACTATTTCTGTCCAGGCCTCCCTGGAGAGTCAAGAGTCATAGACTAGGTTAGAAGCAGAGATAGATTAGTCCCACTGCCCCAAACCCAGTTTCTGGGCAGCAAGTAGGAACAGCTGAATACACCAGTCTCTAATCCAGGAGTCACTTCAAAAGCAAATCAGTAACAGGAACATTAGCTGAAATGTCACCTCAATGCTGGAGGTCATTGGACAGTGAAAATAAATGGGACTGTTAGCTTAATTTTCCTACATCCAACCCAAACAACACTGGTCAGCTTTCAGGAGCAGGTGCTGTGGCTTATGTTCCCCTGTCTAATCCAGGGGTTCCTTTGCTATGTTCGGGATCAGAAACTATAGCTGATTTCTCCCATTTCTAATGCAATCAGAAGCAAGTATCCTGGCTTTTCTGACTGTCCCTAAGCCAAGGGTCTAGACAGTGATTAGAGGTAGGACCTTGACCGGATTTCCTGAACTGAGGGGTCACAGAACAATAGATAACAAGTAGGAAACCCAGTTGAAGGTCCATATTTCTACATCAGGGGCTAGTGGACAGTGATCTTGATTCTCCCCATTTCTAACTCAGGGGTTCCATGGACACCAGCAGACTCCTGATTAATCTTTTATATTTAACCTGGATTTCCTGGATTGTGATTAGGAGCAGAAGCCCAGGGCTCAAAAGTCAAGTAACCAAATGTGATCAGGAGCAGGCTCCTAAACAAATTTCCACAGAGCAGAAATCCACACTCACTGAGTCGGAATCCTGGCTGCATATGATGTCTCTAATCCAGCTAACAATTGTTGGGAGCTATCCAATTCCCCAAGGCTCTCATCCAGGGACCAAGCAAGCAGATTTCTCCTTCTGCAAAACTGGGAGTTACTGGGCAGAAATCAGGAGCAGAAGCTCTTCCCTCCTTATCCCACCTCAACCTAAAGGTACTGAGATCAAATACAGCAGAACCCGGGCTGCTTCCTCCCTCTGTAATCAAGCCCTTTCTATTTTCCTGTCTCTGGTACTGGGGAACACTGGACCACGATCGGAAATATTGCAATGAGAAAATAAGAACCTTACAAAGGGATATGGATAGGTTAGGAGAGTGAGCCAAAATGGGGCAACTGGAGTTTAATGTGGATAAGTGTGAGGTCATGCATTTGGGTCAAAAAGATGGGAAGGAAGGTGACCTATCATCTTAATGGGGAGAACTTCGGGGTGCCCCAGTGCAGAGGTATCTAGGTGTACTCATTCAGGAGTCCCAGAAAACGAGCATGCAGCTACAGCAGATAATAAAGCAAGTGGAATGTTAACAATTGTAGGTAAATGAATAGAATATAAAGGTAAGGAAGTATTGTTTCAACTGTACAAGGTATTGGTGAGACCACACCTGGAGTATTGTGCACAGTTTCGGTTCCCTGGTTTTGAGGAAAGGCGTAGTGGCATTGCAGGCAGTTCAGAGGAGGTTCACTAGATTAATCCCAGGGATGAGCGGTTTGTTGTATGAAGAGAGATTAAACAGTTTAGGCTGATACTCTCTGGAAGTTAGAAGAATGAAGGAAGTTCAAATTGAAGTATTCAAAATGGTAAAAGGTGTGCATAAAATAGATGTGGAGCAGATGCTTCTTCTTGTGAGGCATTGTAGGATGAGAGATCAGGCTTAGGATAAGGGGTGGCACATTTAAAACAGAGTTGAGGAGAAACTATTTTTCCCAAAGGGCTGTGAATCTGTGGGTTTTGCTACCCCAAAGGGCAGTGGATGCTGGGACGGTGAGTAAAGTTAAGGAGGAGTTAGATAGATTTTTAATTGGGAATGGGTTGGAGGATTGTGGGGGGTTGGAAAGGAGAGAGAGAGAGAGAGAGAGAGAGAGAGAGAGAGAGAGAGAGAGAGAGAGAGAGAGAGAGAGAGAGAGAGAGAGAGAGAGAGAGAGAGAGAGAGAGACATATTAGCCATGATCGAATAGGGCAGCAGTCTCAATGGGCCGAATGGCCTAATTCTGCTCCTATATCTTATGAGCGAATAGGTAGGGGTCCTGGGTGGGTTTCACCAGACGGAAGTGTGGAGGGGAGCTTAGAAGTGAGAGATACTTAAAGCCAGTGGAGATGAGAGCTTTTTGCCCCTAGGAATGGCAACAGAACATCATCCTGATTAGTGACACCCTACACAGAGGTAGCCTCAGAGCTCAGTGCCCATAGGGTTCAATCTGGATGTAGTGCTGCAACACGGTGAATGGTCTGTAGCACTTTGCCAGGATCTGTGTCATTGTCTACTCAACCATGTGTGCCCTTCAGTGAGAGTTAACAAAGTAAGGTTGGCACTGCATAGGACCATCACTTAGGAGGCTGGGTGGGAGGTATCTCTCTTATATAGAATCCCCTTTGTGGAAAGAAGCCATTTGGCCCATCAAGTCTGCACGAGCCCTCCAAAGAGCACCCCATCCAGACCCAGTACCTCAACCCTATCCATGTAACCCTGCATTTCCCATGGCTAATCCACCTAGTCTACACATCCCTGGACTGTGGGAGGAAACCGGAGCACCTGAAAGAACCCATGCAGACATGGGGAGAAACTTGAACACAATCACCCAAGGCTGGAATCGAATCCGGGTACCCGGTGCCGTGAGGCAGCAGTGCGAACACTGTGCCCATGCATCTAGTGCGATTCATACCTATAACCGAGGCAGGACAGGAAGGGGAGTATATATCAGTGATAAAGAGTGGCTGGATACCTACAGCAGCCTCCAATCTGCTGTTCCCAGTTACATTTCAAACACCAACACTTCAATGAAATTATGGGTATAGTGCCAGCTCATGGCACTAACAATTCTTTATGGTTTGTAGACTCTAATCCCACTCCCAAGCCAGGACAGACAAAGGAAAAGCCCAGCCCTGTTTCTAACAGTCCCCTCAACCACATCTCGGAGGGGGAACTGTCATGAACCCCAGACAATGCACTACGTGCACCTTCCTCCCCAGCCCTCACCCAGGCAGAGGCATTCACCTTCAGAACACGCCTCTGTTGAACCTGGATTTGGTGCTGACAGAGGTACATAAGCAAACAGGAAGTGGGGGGGGGGGGGGGGGGCGGGGGGCGCTCTGACAGAGGGGTGAGAGATTGTGCGCAGATCTGCAGATGTCATAGCTCTGGCAGCAAGTGTGTGGCTGCCTCTGTGAATGGAGGATGCCCACTGCAGACAGCCTGGTCAGACAGAACAATTGGCATCACCCAGTAATGGTCAGGGATCCTCAGTCCATCACTCTATACCTGGGTGTCTTTAAATCACGGGCGATACACCTCTCATGTAGATCAGGTTTGTGAACACATGGCTTCCTATTTTTGCCGGAAAAACACTGTGCCCATGAACATAATGCCAGTGAGATGCAGTATTGATGTATATTCACAACATGCTAATGAATGCAAAAGTGGCTCCAACTATTGAAAGCTGACCTGCCTGAACAGTTCTGAGAATTCAATGCCAACACTTTATTCTGCCATTATGAAACTGAATTGCTGCCTACCACTAAATTAAGTTCTCTCACCCACTGTTCCAGAAGCTTCTGGCAGACCCAGAAGACTCTCCGCTTTAACACTGCGATCAGGAACAGGAACCTGGCTGAATTTCCTCTGGGTGTCAGAGTCTGTGCTTGGGAGCCAGCCTTCCAGCACACAGCAGTATGTGCCATCTACAAAATGCACTGCAGAACTCATCAAGGATCATTAGACAGTGCCTTCAGAATCCCACAACCACTTCCATCTGGAAGGACAAGGGCAGCAGGTTCCCCTCCAAGCCATTCACCATCCTGACTTGGAAACATAGCGTCGTTTCTTCACTGCCGTTGGGTCAAAATCCTGGAACACTCTCTCCCTAAGGGCATTGTGGGTCAACCTAAACTAATTGGATTGCAACTGTGAAACAAGACAGCTCACCAGCTGGCCCAGCCAGTGACAGCCACAGCCCGTGAATGAATTATTAAAAATCCAGGTGAATCCATCTTTTATCCAGAAACAGGGCTGGGCTTCTCCTTTATCTGTCTTGGCCTGGGAGTGGGATTAGAGTCTACAAACCATAAACCATCCTGTGAATGAATTTTTTTTAAAAATCCAGGTGAATCCATCTCTAACCCAGCAGTAATCAACCACATACTAAGAAAATTTGCTATTATCCCTATATCTAATCCTGATAGAGTTGGAGAGTGATCTACAGCAGGAATCTTCCTTGATTTTCCATGTCCTGTATTTACAGAGGTGACTGGACAGTTTCAAGAGGAGGAATATTGGTTGATTTTCACACAGGGGTATTCAACAGTGATCAGAGATGAGAATGCTGGCTGCTTAACAGGGGGAACATAGGACAGAGGTCACGTTCAAAAACCCTGGCTGAATTCTCCTGCCTGTAAACCAGGGGTCACTGGAAAACTGTTAGCAACAGAAACCTTGTCTACCTTCCCAGGGTAAGGAAGGCTAAAACTAGAGGGCAGGGGTTTAAGATGAGAGAGGCAAGATATAAAAGGGATACAAGGGGCAGCTTTCTCATACAGAGGATGGTGTCTGTATGGAATGAGCTGCCAGAGGAAGTGGAGGAGGCTGGTACAATTGCAATATTTAAAAGGTATCTGGATAGATAAATGAATAGGAAGGATTTGGAGGGATATGGGCCAAGTGCTGGCAAAATGGGACTCAATCAGTTTAAGATATCTGGTTGGCATGAACAAGTTGGACCAAAGGGTCTGTTTCTGTGCTATATAACTATGTTACAATCACTACAAAAGTCAATGTCAGCCAGGTGGGATCTCAGAATATGAGTTCCCTGATTGTGGTTATTAATCTGGTCAAATCAGGGAGCCCTGGCTTACAGACAACAGGAGTGCCAGAGGTTCTGTGCACTTAGAGCTGGCTCTGAGGGAGTAAAGGATTCTCCACATGTAAGTAAAGGATGACTTGGTGACATGATATTGGCCTCTGTGTTATTGCAACCACAACTCTATTTTCCCTTCCCCACACCAGCTAAAGAATTCTAAAATCAAACACAGAATCCCAGTCATTGAAACGGAGTTCATTCATTCAACAGGGATCAAGGACAAGGGACCTGGTATTTCCTCACCTGAGATACCAGCATTTAATTATCCTGGTAATTCAGTAATGTAACACCCTATTGCAAAGGTGATTGATAAGTTTAATTAGAATGAATTAGCATCTGAATTCAAAGCTGAACTTCTTCCTTCTCACCCCAAGGCCAGGTCAGAATTATGATGCGTTTGTGCCAATATTGTTAAAGTAATAAAGTAGGGTGGGGATTTCTGAAAACTTTATTTCCTCACTGCCTAAGCCACTGACCTTTCAGAAACATGGAGTTTGATTTTGCTATACACATGGACTCCCCCCTCCTCTGCACTTTGGGAGGGTTCCCCTGTAGTCATTTCACACTCACTGGGGTTTTAATTGGCTTAAGGCGGGTAATAGAGGGAGGTCCTCCTCCAAGAGCTGACAGTCAACCAAATGGAAAGCACTCTCTGGTCCCAGCTCTGGCACTGGGAGTCAAGGTCATTGCTGGAACTCCAGCCAAACCTTATAGCTGATCGGGGATGGGCATTTAGACTGGGCCAGGCTAGCAGACCCTGCACAGACCCAAGGATGATAGTGCTGGGAGGGGCTGGAGAGATGCTCACTGGTTGGGAAGAGAGCCTCTGATGTCTTGGGGGGGGGGTCTATAAAGAAGATCTTATACCCCACCACCATAAGCTGCCAAGATTTCGACTTGCACAATCTGTCACCAACACTTGCCCTTGGCTGGCTGTTTCAGGGTCTCAGAGAGGCGAGTGGGCCACCTTTAGCCTCCTCAGTCACGTGAGAGTTTACGGTGAGGTTGGGAGGGTAAACGTTAGCAACAGTCCCCGTGGCATTGTGCCACTTTATACTCCCGGGAGGTGAGACAGCATGTTTGAGACAGTTTAGAGTCAGTTCAGTTTTATGGAGTGGACTTGCGGGTTTATGTTTGGTGCTACCCAAACAGTGGTTCAGTTCCCTCACAGAGCCAGGGACCTGGGTTCAATTCCACCATCGGGCGACTGTCTGTTTGCACATTCTCCCATTGTCTGCGTGGGTTTCCCCCAGTTTCCTCCCACAGTCCAAAGATGTGCAGGTTAGGTGGATTGGCCATGCTAAATTGCCCATGGTGCCCAGGGATGTGCGGGCTAGGTGGATTTGTGATGGGAAATGCAGGGCTACAGTGATAGGGTAAAGTAGTGGGCCTGCATGGGATACTCTTTGAAGGGGCAGTGTGAACTCAATGGGTTGAATAACCTGATTCTACACTGTAGGGGTTCTATGAATGTAAACCTCTGTGTTAGTTTGTACAGCCACCTAACAAAGAGGACCTTCATGGCCCAGTCTGGTCAGGATTCAAACCCAGGCCTCAGAGCTCACTGATCTGACCTATCCCCAGTCCACAAATGAAAGGAAATCTGAAACAGTGCTGCCACGGGGCTCTCACTTTCTTACACGAAGAAAAACACTGGAGTAATATTTAACCAGGAACAAATGAGCAGAATCCCAAAATTAAAATTACTGCAGCCAAAAGAGTGGATTGGGAGAAGTAGTGAGCCCCGCATTCCAATTGTGCAGAACAGGAGCCTGTAACCAGGCGGATGTGACAGATCACTGGAGCGGCAGGAAGCTCCACAAACCTCTTGCCTGACATCGTGTTTCAGGCGCCTGCAGCTCGGTGTGACCACTGAACTGATCTCAAAATAAAAGCACGACCGTGCTAATTATCTAATTGGATGCTGCAGTCAGTTTTGAGGTAGGCAGTGTTTGAAGGAACTCTCTGCCAACCGACAGGCTGCTCAGTCTTGAATTGCACCAGCTGTTCTCACCTTCAGATCCCATTTGGCTGAGAACATTACAAGGTGTCAAACCAGACAGAAATATACTGATTTGTATAAGGAGGGCTCCTCCCCTCATCTATACCTGACTGAGCTAGTGATGCTGAATATTACAGTGAAACTTTGGAATAAGTTGATACATGACAGGGACAACCTGATTAGAACTTAGGAATCTGAATGGTGTGGCTGGTAAGTGAGATGCTGACCCCAAGCCGTGGAGTAAGGGAGGAGGAACTAACTGTCCAAATTCAGACTCCCATTTGTAGAATAATGATAGAGTCTATCATGTACTTGTGTGAGAGTTCAGTTAATGTGTATTTTGTGAGAGCACGGGGGTTTGTATGGGCCTGAGTGACAGTGTTGGCTTCACTGGAGCTGTTTCATGGATGAGCATAGAGGGTATTTGGTGGAAAGGTAAAGGCGTTGAAGGAAGAGTATGTCGGGTTGCTTGGGGAAAAATTACAGTGCAGTACTTAGTATAGGTTTCTTGGTTTGATGCCTCAGTGTTCTTCATGTGAAAGTGCGTTTAGGGATGTTATGTTTGAGGTGCGAGACAGTTTGGTGAGAGTTCACGTTCTTGTTGTATATTTGTTGAGTATGTGAGTGTTTAAGTTGGATGCCTTCTGTACTACAGAGATTTTATGCTTAAACCCCTTTCATTTATCCTTCTCAATCCTTAAACAGATAAGGAGCTCCTGATCTTGATGCACTTTAGGCTTGAGACCAGCTGCCTCTGCCATTTCCCTCCATTCCCCAATCCTACAAGATGACATTTTACAGAAGGTTCTCATGTGGCATGGACTTTACTTTGAAGGCAGTACAGATGTTAAGTCTTTATTAATAAAGACCCATTCCCTCCCTCATAAGGTCAGATATCAGGATTCTCATTGAAAATGGCACAATGTTCAACACTACTTACGATGCTTCAGTAACTGAAGCACCACGTCCATATGCAGCAGACATGCCTAAACCAGGGCTGAGTGTAACATTCACACCACACCTCCAGTGAGCAATGAGCACCTCCAACACGACAGAATCTAATCTCCCCTTTATGTCCAATGGCATTGCCATTGCTGAATTTTCCCCACAATCAACATCTTGGAGGTTATCATTAACCAGAAACTGAACAGGATTAGTGTTCAAATACAGTGAGTGTCAGAGATTAGGGTCCCTGCAGCACTTAACCCACCTGACTCACGAAAGCCTGTCCTCCATCCAAAAGCACAAATACTCTACTTACCATGATTAACGCAGCTCCAACCACCTAAGTCTAACACCACCCAGAATGACGATTGTTTGGCACGTCATTCATCATCTTCAACATCCACTCCCTTCACCAGGGGCTGACAGTGTGTACCATCTACAAGACAGACTGCAATTCACCAAGGCACCTTCAACCCCACCAGCCCAAACCACAAGCTGTACCATCCTGAAGGAAGAGGGCATATTCAGGGAAAAGCCCCACCTGCAAATACCTCTCCAAGCTACTCCCCATCCTGGCTGGGAACTATATCCCCTGTTCCTTTACTGCGGAAAGTCCTGGTACTCTTCAGCAGCTCTGTGCATGCTCTGACAGGTCATTGACTGCAGCAGTTCAAGGCAGCAGCTCACTACTATCCTCTGCAGAATAACAGGGCTCTTTTAAAAAATTCACTCTTGGGATATGGGCATCGCTGGCTGGCCAGCATTGATTGCCTGTTCCTAGTTGTCTTTGAGAAGGTGGCGGTGATCTGCTTTCTTGAACTGCTTCAGTGCACATGCTGTAGGTGGATCCAATGTCACTGGGGAGGGAATTCTAGGATTTGGATCCACTGACCATGAAGGAAAGCGATAAATTTCCCAAGTCAGGATGCTGAGTGGCTTGGAGGGGAATTTCCAGATGCTGTTCAAATGTATCAGCTTGTCCTTGGCCTTGTAGATAGAAGTGGTCATGGGTTTGGAAAGTGCTGTTGGAGGATCTTTTGGTGAATTTCTGCAGTGCATCTTGTCGACAGTACACACTGCTGCTACTGAGTTAGTGCTGGAGGGAGTGGATGTTTAAGAATGCAGTGCCAATTAAGCAAGCTGCTTTGTCCTGAATGGTGTCAAGTTTAGTGAATTTTCTCAGACTTAATTCACCCAGGCAATTGGAAAGTATTCCATCTTACTCCTGACTGGAGTTGAGAGTGTGGTGCTGGAAAAGCACAGGTCAAGCAGCATCCAAGGAGCAGGAGAATCGATGTTTCAGTCATAAGCCCTTCATCAGGAATCTTGACTTGAGCCTTGTAGATCATGCACAGGCTTTTAGGGGTCAGTTGATGATTTACTCCTGCAAGTTTCAGAGCCTCTGCCTGGTCTTGTTGTTATATGGTGAGTATCACTGCACCATCACTGTTGTTATATGGTGAGCCCAACTCAATTTCTGGTCAGTGAGGACCCCCAGAATGTTGATCGTGGCAGATCAAGTGATGGTATAGCCATTGAACATCAAGAGACGATGATTAGATTCTCTCGTTACAGTTGGTGATCGCCTGACACATTTATCACTTGTCAGCCCAACCCTGACTAATGTCCACTTCTTACTGCATATGGACATGGACTGCCTCAGTATCTGAGGAGTCATGAATGCTGCTGGCAATTGTACAATTATCAGCAAATATCCCTACTTCTAACCTTTGATGGAGGAAATGTCATTGATGAAGTAGGTGAAGATGGAAACTACCCTGGGGAACTCCTGTAGAGATGTCCTGGAGATGAGATGACTGATCTCCAACAATGACAAGTGCCTTCATTTGTGTTGGGTATGATTCCAACCAGTGGAGCGCTTTCCCCATGATCACCATTGACTCCACTTTGTTAGGGCTCCTTGATGCCACACTCAGTCAAAGACGACCTTGATGTCAACTCTCAGGTCCCCATATACATAGATAATAGACAATACGTAGACAATTCTTATTCTGTATAATCATTGATTGCAGCTTTGAAAAGGGGATAGGCATTATCACCAGTTTATTTTCAATTAATACGACATTTGCATACCATGAATGTTATTTGCCATTTAGTAACCCAAGCCTGTGAGCTGGGTTGCTTCTTCATTTGAAGAGTTAGAAATGGAACTGAATTACCAGCAATCACCACTGTTTCTGGCTCTATGATCTAATACATGTCAACCAGAAGACCACCTTCTCTTCCCGATGCTGCTACTCTTCTTATCTCTCGTCTTCCTCCAAGGATACTATCTGTGCCTCCTTCTGCTTCTCACCTACATGCTGTCCCCTAGGCAACCTACATGAAAACACATCAGTTTCCATGTACACTAACAACAACAGGTCTTTGACACCACCAACTCTCTGAACCCCTTCAGTGTCTCTGAAGTATCAGACTGCGTATCCATTATCCAAAGCTGAATGAGGAGAAATGTCTTCCAATTAAATGTGGGAGCACGTAAGGCATTGCCTTTGGTCCCCAGTGCCACCAGCTCCATCCCTTCCTTGACGATAGCCTGCAAACTAAATTAATGTCATATTGAAAGCAAGATGAGCTTCCACGTGTTATGCATCATCAGCAAGACTACCCATTTCGAACGCTGAAACATTGCCTTAGCTCAGCTGTGATCAAAACCCTTAACCCCTGTCTATTTTCATTCATTTCTGGCTGGTCACCCATCAACAATTATTCATAAACTGGAAGTAGAAAACTCTTCTGCCCATATCCTTATTATACCAGACCATGTTCATTCATTACCCCCGACCTCAATGTCCTACATAGATTCCTGGATAAATAACGCCTCAGGTCAAACATTCTGATCCTTTCTCATATCTCGCTTGCTCCTCTCCATCTCCTGACCTTACCAAGGTATCAGTGTTTCTCTCAAATGTTCCCAATTTTATTTGCTCCATTATTAGTGGCCATGGCTCAGCTGCCAAGCTCCAAATTTATGGAATGCCCCTTCCGAAACCTCTCCATTTTAGTTTCCTCTTCAAGATATTCTAAGAATCCTAACTATTTCGCCAAACTTTGGTCAAACTTTCTTAATACCTTCATCAATAGTTCAGTTTCAAATTTGTTTTCTAAATAATCCGTGAAGTATCTGAACCTATCGTTATATCAAAGGTTCTGATCTATGTACAAGCTGCCATCATTATGTCTTTGAGTATTTGGCGTATGGTCTATTTCTATATGCTTGCAATGTGTATGAGCTCAGTCTGTGACTGTAAGCAGTGTGTGGGGTGTGTGTGCACGCGTGTGTGGGGGGTGGGGGGGGAAGAAATGTGTGTGTGTATGCGTACGTGCACATGTGCCAAACTAACCAAGGACATTCATGTGTTAATAGCCTATGGATCTACAACTCAGACAGAGACAGTACTTTCAGGAGAGGAGTAAGGAAGAAAATTGGACAGAATATAAGGGATAAAAAGATCACTCACCTTCAAAAATCAATAGAGTAATGAAATCCTCCTTTAAACCCTCTCCTGCAAACACTCTGTTTGAGCAGGGTGCTTCAGTTAACATAAATACTGATGGGATTTGATATTTACTGTTTAATTATTTTCCCTGTCTGGTTACTCAGTGATTAGCTTCAGCAATGATAAACACAATTAAGACTGATGTCATCATTAAGTGTGACAAGTAATGACTGACATACTATAAAGGCTGCATCTGTTATTTGTTTCAAGGAGCCTAAAACCTTCCATCCCTCCTGTTCTTCCTAATACAGGAAAACTCTATCCTTCTGCTTATGTTGTAGCATGACTGCTCTTCCAAGCAACCTTTTATACGTGAAGCATTTTGAGATGTTTGAGCCATTACGACAGAAGGCAAAAATAGTGACGAGCTAGGAAGTAGATAGCTTTGTGTTTTTGCACGTAGCTCATCTCATCTCCATAATGGCAACATAGACCCCTGGGGCTCCCACACTGAACTTGTCTCTGTAGTGCTGCCAGAGACCTCTGTGCACAACAGGGGACTAAGTAGGACTTTGAAGATGTCCTGTACTCCGGGAGCCTTTCCTTTTAAAAGGGCACAATTCCAATTAAAAGGAAATAAAAGCCACAGCAGCCTGGAAGATTGAAGGACAAGCAGGATGTTGTACCATGCCAGCAGAAAGGGCACCACATTTCAGTAATGCCACACTGGAGCAGACAGGTGGAGGCACAGGGAGATTGAGAGGCTGGAAGCTTCCTACCTCGTGAATGATATGGGCATTAGAGAGTCAGTTGGGAAAATACAGTGAGAGCAGCAGGAATTCGATTTTTGACACAGAAAAGCAAATGCCCAATTCTCCAACTACCTTTTGAATGGTGGGACTAGAATCTTGCAAGTGAGCAGTGGGTGGTCGCGAGACATCTATTTTGCATACGTTTGCAAGCTATTATGTAACTGAAACCCTCATTAATATACAGCTTCCCCCACCTGTCAGGTAGATATTAGAGAGAGATAGGTACCTGGTAACTCCAACTCACAACTTGCTCATCCAGGTCTCCATTTTAACAGCCTTTCAGGGCACACTGCAGGATAAGTGATCACCTACCACCTCCATATACAGACACTGGCAGCAGACATTTACAAGCGTCCCCCCCATACCCCACCCCACATCAACCCATCTCATGCCTACATTGTGTGCCAACTGAGTATGTGAGAAACACACTGCACAGACACAGTCAAATCAGCATCTTTCAAAATTCCAAGGGGAGACAGCCTTCACTCGGGGTGCCAGCACAATAAGTCATAGCCCTTGTCCAGCTTCAATCCTGGGGCTCAGACATGGTCAGTTGACTGCCCTCGGTGGTCAGGATCAGGAGGGCCATGTCACTACAGTCTGGGGAATGGACCACGGTGAAGCCTGTCGGTCCTGCATAACCAGTTCAGAGATTCAAGGTAAGTCAGCCAGGGAGCTGCACAAGCATCAGTCAGGCATCTGGTCACACATCAGTCAGGGCTGTCCATCCAAGACAGCCACTGGGTGGGCCACAGTCAGTCCCGAGCATCAACTCAATGAAAGTCAATGGAATGGAGGAAGTTTGGGGATATCAAGGACTACTGCTGTGGGAGGAAGCTGGAAAGTTAATTGTGCAGATCAGAGACAGTGTGCTGGGATACAGAGAGGGCAATCATTGTGATGGGGGGGGATCTTAATATATAATGAATGGAGAGATGGTAGTGCACTGGAGGACATGGGTTACTGTGGGAGGAGGGATCATTGGCAATCATAACCACTCCGATCTTGATGTAGGGGGACAGTGAGCACTCAGCTGTAAGGCAGGGTTCAGGGGTAGTTGTTGAGAGGTGAAGACAGAATACAGAGAAGGTGGGTAAGAGTTTGTGGAAGCTCAGTACTGATGGGCTTCTCAGGGAGTTCCCAGAAATGAGCATGAAGAATTAGGGGTGCTGTTATTACCGGGCTGGGCCTGTGGCTCAGTGTGCCAAGTGTGGCCTGTGCTGTTCTCTGTACTCATGTGGTTCATAACCGGAAATGGAAAGTGGCTGCGATGATACCCAGGGTGAGCAGAATAAAGGTTTTTTTTTGCTGCTTGAGTGTGTGTGTTCTATTTTGTGAGTGATCAGAGCATCCTACATGTAACTGCATGCAGTGTCCAACTGTGTGGGATACAAATCCTGGTCACAGGTAGTCTTCACCATGTCATTGGTCATTGCAGATTGAAGATAATCATCTCTGTAAAACACAAGTAATCACAGGTGACTGGAAAAATGACACCTATGGACCATAACTCACAAAGACCCCATTCTAAGAGATGTTGCACTAGGAGATAGAGCTGATTTCCTCTCAGATTGAACTGCGAGTATTTGCCAAAATGCTTTTCTACGCTATGTTACCTTTGAGGTGACATTAGGGAGGATGTTGAAAATCAATCAACTCAGCTCCAGCACATCCTCAGGTCCTCAGCATAGTGTCTAAGACCAAACCAGCTTCAACTGGTTCATCAACGACCTTCCCTCCATCATAAAATCAGAAGTGGGGATGTCCACTGGTATTTACCCAACATTTACTTCTCCTTAGATACTGGTGTAGTCAGGGCAGTTCCAACTATATCTTTATGATTAAGAACGATGTGAAAAACTGGAAGGGATGGAGATCTTTGAATATTTTCTGAACTAAAGAGGAGATTTTAGCAAGGAATGAGGTGAACAATTTAGTACGAACTCTAAACCATCTGTGGTTTTCAGAAAATCAGTACCCTTGGAGAAACAGCCAAACAAAGAACACACAAACAGCAAAAAAAAAAGCACCTTATTCTGCCCATCCTGGGTATCATCGCAGCCATTTTCCAATTCCATTTTGGAACCCCATGAGTACGGACAACAGCGTAGCCACACTTGGCACACCGAAACACAGGCTTAGTCTGGTAATAAACGGCACCCCCAATTCTCCATGTTCCTTTCTCTCATTACAGAGATAAGAAATTAGGGGGGCTTTTTGTTCTTAATTGCTAGAAGACATAGCTATGGATCCCGTGTTGGTGGCTGCTGAGCAACCATCTTGGTCTTGGTCTCTGCTGCAAAAACAAACCTTGATGCAGTCAAAATAAAGAAATCTTCCACAGCTTTATGTAAAAGTGGCAAGTCTCACATTCCTTCACTTGGTTACATTTAAGGAATCGGAGGAAAAAAAAATCCACCCCTCAGTATGGTGACTGCCTTGTAAACCCTGAGGTACTGATCAGCGATCACTCTCCAAAGACTTGGAGTCACTGTGACAGTGAGCAAACATCCCAGAGACGCAGTCTATCCTCTATTACAGAATAAATGACAGAATAAGTTGTAGAAATGGTAAAGTACCAAATAATTTAATATTAAATTGATATTGCTAAAATTGAAACAGCATAAGTTCACCTTTCCCTCTGCTTCTCCAGTTGCCACTGTCTGATTATCCCCAGGGTCCAGGCAATATGCTCCTTTGCTGCTGCCATTTCCACCTCAGACCTGGAGATGGTCACGCCATGCAGGTCCTGCACTTCCTCAGAGTGGGCTTTGACTGACTGGTCCTGGTTTGTCTTTCAATGCCGCCACCGAATTAGGGGGGGGCGGGGTCAAGATGCACGGGGCCACCAGCCTCCCTCAGGAGGCTCCAGGGTGACCGAAACCAGTGGCAGAACCCACTGCACGGACCATGAGAGGCCCAGCCCCATGCTCAGCAGCCAAACTCTACCAAGGCCATCTTGTAACCCTGTGAGTAGATTGGAGATGGGCTATGAGGGTTCTTAGAAGCTGGCACATATCAAATGCCAATGTTCTTGGATGAGGGGTTGTGTGGCCAGTGCCCAGTGAGCGTGCCCCGAGATGTTGGAATTACATACAAACATGGAGTTCACTGGGAACGAACCAGGAGCTGAATCAGCAAGGTGATTGCTCTGGTTTCCTTGTTGAGTTGACTTGACGTCGAGCTTGCTTGATGAGCTGGGAGGCTAAAGATCAATGAGGTGAATTGGGCTGTGAACAAAAGCATTTAACAAGCAATAATCACAATCAATGGTCATCTTGCCACTCTACTGAAGGAAAGTATAAAAGATGCTGAGAGTTGCTCCCGATGTCGAGATGGAGCACACCGTCACTCGTTGCCCGATTCTATCACAAACCCTGCCAGATCTCTGCTGGTTTAGGCTGTGGCCCATTTGCATTTGTTTACTTTTTTTTGTGTGGATACAGTCAGGAAGCTGGTGGAGGAGCTGCAGTTCTTGCTTGTGTTTCTGACTCCTCCACGGATAGAAGGAGATGGCAGGTCAGAGGCTCTGTTAACGTGACAAGATCTTGGCTTTCATTGAAACCCTGGGAGAAAAAAAATCTGTTTCACAGTGAGGTACTGGACAGCAGATCCCAGAATTCTAACTATTAAGAACCAGCACTCACAAAAAGATAAGGAGAGGGAGAAACACTAACAATATAAAGGTGATAATCACTTTGAGAAAGTTTGACGTGAAAATACCCAGTCACCGGAAACTACAGAGGAGTGAGCTGAATTTATAGAGAATGATGTTCAAGGTGTGTGCCACAAAACCTCCAACAATGATTGAATGCTGCTTCAATGGTGCACAGGCTGTCTCAGCGTGAGTTTACAGACAGAGCTATAAACAGTTTCCATATGTCGAGTGTGAGGAGCCTTTGCTGAACTGAACTCCTTGCTCTTCTTACCCACCCTGTGGAGCACACTGTACAACACGTGACTGAAATTTGTAGCACACAGTTTGCTTTTGCACCCATATTCACTCTGAATTTAACGTGTGAAATAAATTTTCCTCCTTTTTATTGCCAAGTGACAATTGAGATCGAAAGATAACTGCGAGCACAGGTTAAATCTTCAAATTTATAAATAAACTAAGTTCCAATGTAAAGTGAGGAAGATTTAACTCTCAGCAATCTGAAATTATCCTAATAAATAGGCAGATGATGGAGATCTGTCTGTCAAAATCAACCTGTCTGTCAAGCCAGCTGGCTAGCTACTTCCTTCAGCACACGAGTAGAACAGCCATGTCTTGATCACTCGTTCACGGGTTGTGATGACCAGGTGAGAAATGGTTCGGGTTCTCCTCTTTCCAACCTTCTCAGTCAGTCACAACAATGCTTGCGTACGTTTTAGCATCAGGCTGCGCCTCCCTCCAAATTAAAAATGTACTTGTCTAATTTTTACTCTAACAGTTAAGGACGTCATCACAAGATTTTCCTGCATTAAAAAAAGAGCAAGTTTATTACTGCTGTGTTAACCTCCAAAGAGATAATAAAACGTGACGTGAAGCATAATGCCTTTAAGCAGTCACTTGGCCCTCACGCATCCAGACAAACCTAAAAGCAAGAGTGTCTGGTGAAAAAAAAATAGTAATGTATCATGCACTCTTTGGATATAGCTTTTAACCTGATACCATGATAGATTGGTTGATATCTTGGATGAATACTGCCAGTATCCTTTCAGATCTTTGATTTCTGATGTTATCTTTTCCAGTCAGTGCTATCATCTGCAGCATGTGTGTAGACAAACCAAATTTGCATCTCTCCATAGGGTAGCTTTGCTGGCAATATCCTCTCTTAGTGTAAGAATCTACCAGATCTCAGTGACCTACTGTAAGAAAGGCAAACTATTTACAGTCTAACTAGAAGAGGTTCTTACATTGAACAGGAATTAGTTTATTCCCTATGAGCTAGTTTCAGGTCACACTGATATGAAAGACATTGTTACAGAGACTACATTTTACTCCTTTGACATCCTAATCACTTCTTCCACAAGTACTCCCTCGTTTTAATCCTTTCATACCCTTCCATCCTCACACAAAACTCTTCCTCAGAGCTTTTATGATTAACAGTATATATTTCTGTTCATAACTACATTTACCACTTACCCTATCTCACACCCAACCTTCCGATTTCATAAATTCAGGCAGTCTGGAGGGATTGGTGAACTTCTTGTGGATGGTACATACTGCTGATACTCAGGTGGTGGAGGGAGTGATGGTTCTGGAGGTGGCACCAATCAAACAGGCTGCTTTGTCTTTGATTTCGTCAAGTTTCTTGAAGTTGCATCCACCCAGGCCAGTGGGGAGTGGTCCATCACGCTCCTGACACATGCCTTGGAGATAGGGAAGAGGCGCTGGGAATCATGAGGTGAGTTATGCAGTAGTCTCCCATCCGCTCTTGTAGCCATATATTTGTATGGCTAGTCCAGTTCAGTTTCTAGATTAGAGTGGTGCTGGAAAAGCACAGCAAGACAGACAGCATCCAAGGAGCAGGAAAATCCTGAAGGGCTTTTGCCCAAAACATTGATTCTCCTGCTCCTCGGATGCTGCCTGACCTGCTGCGCTTTTCCAGCACCACTCTAATTTAGACTCTGATCTCCAGCATCTGCAGTCCTCACTTTTATCCAGTTCAGTTTCTAATCAATGGTAACACCAGGATGTTGATAGTGGGGTATTCAGTAATGGTAATGTCATTGGATGCGAAGGACCTGCATTTCATCACAGACTGCTTCGTTGTCTGAGGAATCATGAATGATGCTAAACATGATTGTCAGAGTTGGAGGGTTTGAGCCAAAGGGAGAGGCTGAACAGGCTGGGACTGATTTCACTGGAGTGTTGGGGGCTGAGGGGTGACCTTATAGAGGTATATAAAATGATGAGGGGCATGGATAGGATAAATAGACAAGGTCTCTTCCCTGGGGTGGGGGAGTCCAGAACTAGAGGGAATAGGTTTCGGGTGAGAGGGGAAAGATATGAGGAAACCTAAGAGGCAAATTTTTCCACGGAGAGGGTGATGTGTGTATGGAATGAGCTGCCAGAGGAAGTGGTGGGGGCTAGTACAATTACAGCATTTAAAATACATCTGGATTGGTATGTGAATAGGAAGGGTTTTGAGGGATATGGGCCAAGTGCTGGCAAATGGGATTAGATTAATTTAGGGTATCTGGTCGGCCTGGACGAGTTGGACCGAATGGTCTGTTTGCGTGCTGTATGACTCAATGATGAGCTCTCAGTGAACATCCCCACTTCTGACCTTATGATGGAGAAAAGGTCATTGGTGAAGCAGATGAGGGTAGTAGAACCAAGGGCGCTCCTTTCAGGGACTCCTGCAGAGATATCCAGAGCTGAAATGACTAACCTCCAACAGCCATCCCCTCTTCCTATCTGCCAAATGCAATTCCAAGCAGTGGAGACTCTCATTGCCTCCAGACTCCTCCAATTCCTATTGATGCAGTGAATCCAAATGGCTGATGATGGGGACCTTAAAATGGAAGTGGAGGTGAAATATTTACTTTCATCTGACTTCAGATGGAAGTAAAAGTTCAGCTTTGTCCTTTACACTGATATGTTGGGTTCTCCCATGGTCGAGGATAGGGATAGTTGTAGAATGTCCTCCTACAGTGAGATGTTTCAATTGTCCACCACCATTAACAACTCGATTTGGCAGGACCGCAGAGCTTACATCTAATCTGTTTATTATGGGGTCATTTTACTTTGTCTATTGCAGTTGTTTAAACTATTTGGCACACGAGTAGCTATACATTGTTGCTTCATCAGGTTGACAGCTCATTTTTATGTTTGCCTGATATTGTTCGTGGCATGGCCTCCTGCATTCTTTGTTGAACCAGGATTGACTTGGTGGGAAATGGGGAATGTGCCAAGCGCCAAGCCATGAGATTTCAGATTGTGTTGAATTATAATTCTGCTGCTGCAGTTGGACCATAGTAACTCATGAATTCCCAGCCTGGAGTTGATGGATCTGTTCCCAATGTTTCTCAATCAGCACAGTGGTAGTGCCACAAAACCTGATGAAGGGCATACTCATTGTGAAGTTGGGGCTTTGTCTTCACAAATTCTGTGTGATGGTCCCTCCTACTAACACAGTAGTGAATGAATGCATCTGTAATAGGTAGATAGAGAAGCTTAGGGTTAATGAGACTTTTCCTTTTGTTACTTTCTCAGCAGATGCCACAGACCTGTGCAGTCATTAATGATACTGCTGAAGACAATGAAGTCTCCCATCAGCGTACATCTGAGCCCTTGCCACCTGCAGTGCATCCTCTGAGTGATGTTCAATGTGGTGGTGAAGTGATTCATCAGCTGAAGTGGGTGGGGTGGGGGAAGTTTGCAGTTGGGTGATTATCAGTAGGAGGTTTCCTTACTCATGTTTGACCAGAAGCCAAGACACTGCACACAGTACAGAGTCAATGTTAAGAACCTGAAGACAATTCCTTTCCAACTGTGTATTAGTTTGGTACCATATATGGTTGGTCTGTTTTGGTGGGACAGAACATATCCAACAACGGCGATATTGTTGTCCAAGGCAGTGTGTGTAAAGTATGATACTGTACATTTGATTATCTCAGGCTGTTGCTTGACTAGTCTGTCAGACAGCTTTCCCAAGTTTGTCACAAGCTCCCAGATGTTGGTTAGGAAGACGTCATACAGTTGACTGGGCTAGACACCACTGACATTTCTGGTGCCCAGGTTGATGCTAAGTGCTCCATCCAATTCAATTCCTTTCTTTAGGCTTTGTTACAAATGAGTAGCTGACTAGGACATTCAAAAGACAGTTAAGTGTCAACCATAGTACTGTAGATCTAGAGTTACGTGTAGATCAGACTGAGCAAGAGTGTTTGCACTAGAGGCTTTTATTTGTTTTATAACACTGACAAGGATGTGTGTCTGCTGTCAGTCCTATATGCTGGATTAGTTTGTCACAAATGGCACTTGTCATTTTGAACATTACGAACCAAATGGATTCTACTAATCACCAATCCAAGATTTGTCATCCCTCTTAGGGTTGATCTGTGCTGTTTACAGACTTCTGCTTCACTCACCATCTGAGTGGCTTTCTCTACAGTCAAATCTGACAGACTCATCATAACTCTGAGAACAACATTATGAATTACAACTTCAAATCACCATTGTCACATTTCTTTACTAATACAAGCATATTATTTATTTATATATATATATATATATATAATTGACAAAACCATCTATGAATTCTCCTGAATGCTGATTTCTTCCATTAATAAATCTTGCTTCTTGAAGAATCCATTTGTTTTGGAAGTAATTGGGAAAGGCTTTCAGTACTTGTTCAACAAAAAAAATCTGTCACTTCTTTTACAACTGAGTGAACTATAATACCAACTATACTCCCAACTGTGTATAAAATTATATTTACTTGATCAGCTACTGATTTAGTATTTAAATTTAGAAGCTATACTGTAATCTTAAAAAATGCTTTCTCCAAGATGTCCAATTTTGTGTTCAATTTGCTCCATCTCTGAATTTCTCCCTGGCAAGATTATTTCTGATGCCATATCTGCACGACATGATTACCTATTTCCCTTGCTTAATGGTTTTTATTTTGCAGTACTAATGTTGCCACTCTGTGCTGCTATTTTGGAGGATTTTCTTATGTTCTGTGGCCAGAAGGAGGATTGCTGCCTTCTCTCAGCTAAAGTAAAGGATTCACACTTTTAACAGCTAAAATAGATGAGACTTAACATCTTTGTGGTTTCACTCAAATGAATCCCAAAGTTCATGGGCTTAATAAATGATTTCTCTTTCTTTAATGCTTTTATTAAATGAATTCCACTGCTTGCAGTTTGATAAATGATTGTGACTTAAATTACAGTTTTACTAAATGATTCCCACTTTTTGCAGCTTTGAGATTAATCCTGTCTTCAATTTCTTTTCTGGATGAGTCCTACTATTTGCAGCTCAAATAATGATTCCCATCTTTTTCATTTCTTTCCCCCCACCATCATTTCTGCTTCCTAGATTTGAGGCCATGAGATATATCAGCAGAAGTTAAGCCATTCAGCCCACTGAGTCTGCTCCACCATTCAATCATCGCTGATAAGTTTCTCAACTCTATTCTTCGGCTTTCTTCCTGAAATCCTTGATCACCTTATCAATCAAGAATCTATCTCCATCTTAAATGTACTGTACTCACTGACCTGGCCTCCACAGCCTTCTGTGGCAATGAATTCCATAGATTCACCACTCTCTGGCTGAGCTAGGTTCCCTTCATCTCCATTCTAAAAGGTCTTCCCTTTACTCGAAGGCTGTGCCCTTTGGTCCTGGGTCTCCCCTATCAATGGAAGCATCTTCCCAACATCTAATCTGCACAGGCCATTCGGTAGGAAGTAAGTTTCAATTAGATCCCCCATCATCCTTCTAAAGTCCATCCAGTATAAACCCAGAGTCCTCAAACTTTCCTCATATGTTAAGCTTTTCATTCCTGGGACCATTCTCATGAACTTCCTCTGAACATGCTCCAGGCCCAGTACATCCTTCCTGAGATATGGGGGGCCCAAACCTGCACACAATACTCCAAATGTGGTCTGACCAGAGCTGTATAGAGCCTCAGAAGTACATCCTGCTTTTATATTCAAGTTCTCTCAAAATAAATGCCATCATTGCATTTGCCTTCCTAACTACTGACTCAACCTGTAAGTTTACCTTGAGAGAATCTTGGATTAGAACTCCCAAGTCTCTTTGCACTTCAGATTTCTGAATTTTCTTCCCATTTAGAAAATAGTCCATGCCTCTATTCTTCCTACCAAAGTGCATGACCTCACACTTTCCCACATTGTACTCCATCTGCCACTACTTTGCCCACTACTTTGCCCACTCTCCTAACCTGTCCAAATCCTTCTGCAGCCTCCCGCCTCCTCAATGTTGCTTGTCCCTCTACCTATGGATTGTCTGCAAACTTAGCTATAATGCCTTCAGTTCCTACATCTAGATCATTAATGTATAAAATGAAAAGTTGTGATCCCAATACCTCATCTCCGGCTGCCATCCTGAGAAGGACCCTTTTATCCCCACTCTCTGCCACACAGCCAAGCTTCTATCCATGTTAGCATCTTGCCTCTGACACCATGAGACAAAAACTGACTCAGCAGCCTCCTGGCACTGTGTCAAAAGCCTTTCTGAAGGAAGGTAGATAACATCCATTGACTCTCATTAGTCCAACATGCTCATTACTTCCTCAAAGAATTCTAACAGGTTTGTCAGGCATGACCTCCCCTTGAAGAAACCATGCTGACTTTGCCCTGTTTTACCATACATTTCTAAGCATTCAGAAATCTCATCCTTCACGATGGATTCCAGGACCTTGACCACAACCGAGGCTAGGCCAACTGGTCTGTAATTTTCTGTCTTTTGCATTACTCTCTTTTTAAACAGGGCTGTCACGTTTGTGATTTTCCATTCCCCTGGGATCCTCTCTGAGTCTAGCAATTCTTGAAAGATCACCACTAATGCATCCGCTAGTCCAGGTGATTTCTCCACCTTTAGGCCATTCAGTTTTTCTAGCACCTTCCCCTTGGTGATGGCCTCCATGCTCAGCTCTGCCCCCTCACTCACTTGCTACCTCTAAACCAGCAGCAGGACTTTGGGGTCTGGAGTTCAGAAAATATTGGCAGCAGCATTTCAGTTCATAAGGCTAGGAAAAAAGCTTGGGTACGTTTAGGCTTTCTCACAAGATGCATAGAGTTTAAAAGCCAAATACAGAGGAACCTTTATTATCCAAATATCAGATGCTTGGCGAAACTTTGTTATCTGGTATTTGATTATCTGGAATTCAATTAACTGAATGAAATACTCCTGCACATTTTCTTTGGATAATCAAGGTTCCTCTGTGGTAACGAGTTCATACTAAATCTTAATCAAAGGCACAATTGTGGTATTGTGCGTAGTATAGGACTCCATGCTATATGCAGCATGTTAGGCATTTAAGGAAGGGAAGATTATAGATTTCAGGTATTCATCACCTTGTATGAAGAAGCACAAAGAGTGAGTTTAACAAGCGGGTGACTTATTAGGACCATACTGATTATATGATGTCAATATCCTGATGAAAGATCACAAACACAAAATATTAACTCCTGTTCTTTTTCTACAAATGCTGCCACATCTGTACAGTGTTGCCAACATTTCCTCTTTTTACTTCCAATTTCTAGCCTTCACTGTATTTACCTTTCTTCTTACACAGAAAGGGTCTCTTTCCGATGGTTGAGGAGAAGTGATCAAAGGGCCACATGACAAGATTAAAATGACAATGATTTAGAGCCAAAAGCAGGGCAAACGTCCTGAAGCTTTCACTATGGAACTGATCACAGTCACCAGTTGCCCCATGATTGGAGAGTGATGTCTACTCAGGACTGTGGGTGTCTGCAGTGGATCGTCATATGATGAAACAAGCTAATTCTCAACCCAAAGGTTATATGGGCAGGGCAGGATGTACCAGGAGGCAGTGGATCAGAAATGCAGGACTTGTTCTACTTTCTTTCCTTCCTTGTTGCTGCTCTATTTGATCATTAAGGCATTTGGACTCAAAGCAGTATGCTGTTTAATGATTTTCAGTGATTGGTGGCAAGCTTCTCCCAGTTACTAATGTCAATATTGCCTCAGGATGTCTTTATAACACTTTCTTAGACCTCCCAAAAATGCTGGCCTTTTGAGAGATGAGCAAACCAAGGTTGAGAAATACTTTTTAGCCATGTCACACCCATTGTGATTGATCTTGTGGGATTTTTTGGTCTGGCTGCCTGTGGAACTGAGCCTTCCCATTGAATCCAGAGAATGTGGCAAAGGAATTGCTGGTGAAACCTCTCCAGCACTTTTACGTGTGGCTGATACACAGTCTACATTTCACTGATGTGTTGTGGTGTTTGTGTACACGATAGCTATTGTTGACTTGAGGTGGTCTATTTGGCAAATGTTCACAGCATTAGAGATCGAGGTAAAGCTGTCTGTATTCTAGATTAGATTAGATTAGATAGGGTGAAGAAGAAAAATACAGTGAGGCAATATCAGAACTGAGTGACTAAGTGAGGGATATTTTTCTCTTGAAGGATGAAAACTAATTTTCTTGGGCCTGTTTCAATTTGACATTTTACTAATTTAATGTAACTGAGATAAACCAGTAAATAACTATTTTTCCCAGCCCCACAGAGTCCCCACCTAATGACTCTGTGCATTTTCTAAAGTCAGCCACCACACACTGATTAACTTACATGTGACTGAGCACAGCTTGGCTTTATACTGACCAAGAGGATCATTCCCCCTCTCAGCAGCTACTCACTGTACATCTTTTCACAGACAGCTAGTTTCATCCAGTTGCTACTGCCCCTTCATTTCGCTAAACTCTATTCTTACTCAGATGCTTGTGGGTTTCCTTCACCTTTGCTATCAGCTACACTGAACTATTAATAGCACATGGCTTCTTCTAAGTCTTTACAGCTCCCAAACCTTTCTCAGAGCCTTCGACCCCTACACCAGCCCGACTCCACCTGGCTCCCTGGACTCTTCTGGCATCATAATGGCTAGCCACAGCAGGGATGGAGACTCTGCCCCTAAATACCTAATTGATATGCAGCCTTAAGGTAGCAAACATCACCCCGATTCCAACTGACTAAAGTGACTACACTGTAATCCTTGAACCAAACTGAGTGACCTATGTGATAACCTTGTAACAAGCCATTGCCCTTTTCTGTGAGTAGTATTTAATGTTCTAAAACTTGGAAACGTCAAATGTTGCAACTCTATGGAGCTCTCCATTACCCGAATATTACCGCTTTCACAGATTTACTAGCTTGCATCTTATAAGTTCAATATCATGGAGTAGCACCAATGCCATATACTATAGTAAAACTAGCCTTAATTTCATATTCCATTTTCTTTGCAATAAACTCCAATGTTTTATTTGCTTTCCTAATCATTTGTTGTGCATGCATACTCCCTGTGACCATCAGGACACCAAATCCCTTCGGTACCATAGAGTTCTGCAATCTTTCTCCATTGAAATAATACACCACTTTAATATGATTTAAATAAAGTAGTGAGTTCAATCAACTCTACAGACTTAAGCACATAGACTAGAATAACCATTCAGTGCATTACAGAGGGAGCATAGAACTGTTTGAATTACCTCGAAGTGAATTATAGACTTACTGAGGATGTGGATGATTTCTATATATACACATTAACAAATAGCTGGGAATGACTTACAGACTAGAATTTAATTAAGGAGTTTGGGTGGTTTTGATAAAAGCTTTTCTTAATATGACTTAACTAATTTTAGACAGTCATGCAAGAACAATTTTCACAAACACCCACACAGATTTATGAAAAACAATTAGTTGCTAATTTGTGATGATGGTGAAATATCTTTGTGATTCCAAAGTAAAGTCTACATGAAATCTATTGTGCCAATTTATTGCAATTTGGGTCCTGCTGTGACTGTAAATGAGTGTTTAGGTGTGTGGGTGGTGCAGTTGTTTAAACCGTGTCCTGGTACCCCCCCACCACCACCCACCGCATAACCTGCTACAATTCAGTCCAGACACAGGGGTGCAAGCAGGTCTCTGCTCTTTACTGCCTGTTGGAGTGACGTCAGAAATGGATTCCGGGCAACCTATTTATAATTCCCACATGGCATCAATCCATGGATAAAATTTGTCTGATTTTAGCACTAATTGGTACTAAAGGATGAATTTAATGAATGTATTTGTTAGACTGCATTCGTAAAATCTGCCTTTAAGTCATGCTCAAAAGGATTCTGGATTTCTTGAGGTATGTTATGAAAGATGTCATACTGATACAATAAAGCAGATCGGGACATTAGAGAGAGCTTCATTCTGTCTTTAGCCAGTGGTGTACCTACTCTGGGATTAAACATAAGAATATATAAGATCTGAAGCTACAATTTCATTATAGACCATCAGGTCCTTCAATTCTGTTCAGCCATTCAACAAGATAATTGCTTACCTTCTCAAATTATCCCCATACTCCTTAATTAATTCCTGCACACCTATACATTGGTTGGCCTCTGTCTTGAATGTTCTCAATGACAGAACATCCACAGCCCAGTGAGGTGGAGAATCCCATAGATTCACAATCCTTTGAATTAAAGTGTTCCTCCACATCTTGGTCTTAAATACCTACCCCCCCCCCCCGATTGTGAGGCTGCATCCCAGTGTTCGTTATCTCCTAATGGAAAAGAAATTCTTAGCATCGATCCTGCTAAGCCCTTTAAGAATGTTAGGTTTCAATTATATCTTTCATTCTTCTAAACTACATGGAAAGCATGCCTTCTCTACTCAATCTTTCCTTTATCCAAACAGATCTTTGATGCACTCCTTCTTGAGTAACTGCAGACAGTATTTCAGGTGGAGGGCTTACCATTGAACTGAACAATTGTAGTAAGTTTTATTTTTACCCTTCTACTCCAATCCCTTTGTGACAAAAGTTTACATTCTATTTGCCTACCAAACTGCTTCCCGTACCTGCATATTAACTTTGTGTTTCATGCACAAGGACATTTAGATCACTCCTCCAAACACAAATATTACCAAATCTCTCACCATTCAAAAAACATTAAGCTATTTTAATGTTAACGCGTTGCAACATTGCAGTACATATGCTATATACTTGCTTACCTGAACTGTCTGTCTATATACCTCCAACAAACTTTGTACATTCTCCTCACCACTTACTTTCCCACTTACCTCTTATCATTCTGGATTGTATAGGTCGTAAATAGCGGAGGCCCAAGTACTGGGAAAGTGAACAGTCATTTGCAAGGACAATGGAGTCAAGTATTGAATTAAACACATTAATTTCTATCTGTGCTTTAATGAATCCAATTTATTGTGAATGCTTTGTGCAATCCAGAACATTTAGCTTTGATGTATTTTTTCCTTTTTAAATTCCCTGACATTATCTTAGTAATGAAAATGCCAGCTCTCACTGTCCATTTTGACCCATACTAATTATTCTCACATTGCTTTCCTTCATAGCCCTGACATTTACCTTAGTGTGTTTAGATGTACCCTTTCTTGAATTCTTCCAAATCCCTCATTTCCCCCAAAATGGTTTAAAACATTATCTACTGCACTACTTATTCAATTGGCTACAATGCCAGTGCCAGCCAATTTTAATCTGAGTCTACACAAACAGGCCAATCACTCATTCCTTAGTATAGGTGTCAAAGGCCATTAAGGGAAACTCTGTCTCCCATACTACTCCATCAGCTCTGCATTTAACATTCTAACCTTAGCGAGCTGACATGTGCTCAAGGTCAATCCAGAGATTATTTTTCAGGTCCTGCTTTTAATTTTGATTGTGAACTCAGAAACTTTCAGCAAAACATCATTCTACATTCTGACTATTTTGCCGGTTCCTTTGTGGACTGGGTCCAACCCAATGCAAATTTCTCTCCAGACTCAGAGACATGGCTTTAACCCCGGCACCAGGCAACACAACTGTCAGAACTTCTCATCATTGACAGGAGATAGCATCTATTCTCCTAACTTTACTGGTCCCCTTCACTAACACGTACCATTTCATTCTGCCCACTTGATAGGCTCCTGCACTATATACCGTCGTCAATTTCCTCCATTCATCTTGCAACAAGTACCTCAACCTGTTCATCAAACTGAGACACAAAAAACTTCTCCATCAGTACATTCCGAATCCCATTCCTCTTTTGAGGTGGCACCTAGCCAAAACAACTCATCTAGTCCCACACCCCTGCCTTTTCCCCTACAATTTATTCCTCCAGATAACTCTACAAATTTCTTTTTAAAAAATCATGTTTTTAATCTGGGTTCTCAATCTATTCCAATCCTAATTACTCACTTAATACAAGGTGTGTTTTTTTTTTGGTACAAGGTAACACGAAACAATCATTTTAAAATCAGTGCCCTCATTCGCAATTCATACACCAGCTGGAATAGTTTCCTCCTATCTACTCTGCTGCAGAGTTTATCCTCATCCTCTCCAAGGACAATAGCCCCAACTTCTCTACTCTACCTATATTACTAAAGTTCCTCATTCTTTCAACTATTCTTGCAAAGCTTTTTTGCTCTCTCTGTGGTTTTGAGGTCAAACAAGTGCGTTCAATAGGTTTGAACCAAGTTTCATCCCTTGTACTCTCCTCCCCTATTTATAAAGTCCAAGATACTACTTTATAAACCACTCTGATAACCTATTGGACCACCTCTCGTGATTTGTACACCAATATACCTGGGTCAATTTGCAGCCAAAAGTGACTGCGCAAGATAACAGCAAAGGGTACAGAGATAATGTTTCAGCATGGATAAAGAACTGGTTAGTTGATAGGATGCAGAGAGTAGGGATTAATGTTTTTTTTGGTAGACAAGCTATAACTAGTAGATTGAGACAGGAATCCATACTAGGGCTTCAACTATTGACAAATGCTATCAGTGACTTAAATGAAGTGATTGAATGTATAGTAGCTAAATGAATAGGAAAATTAGTCCAAGAGGACACCGTCTTCAAAGGAATATAGATTGGCTAAGTAATGGACAGAAACTGGCAGATGGCATATAATGTAGGAAAGTGCAAACCTGATCACTTTCATTATAGGAATAGAAAAGCAACAATTATTTAAGTAGGTTAATACCAACAGTAACTTTTTTTTTAAAAAAACTATATTTCTTTGTTGGACTGACAACATGACTTTCACTGACTTCATGATGCTAGTTGCCCAGTTTCTATAAAGTTCTGATCAGCAGTAACCAGGGGACAAAAGCTGACACCATCCTCCTAGAATGTCACATTCCTGGTATTGCATAGATAGTCCAGGCAAGCTAACAAAACACAGTTACAGGCAATGGGTTGCCCCCACCCTACCATGCAGTGATAGGAAAGGAAACTCATGAAACTCATTATATTGGAGATGGTGTGAATGGTGGGAATGCCTCAAACAAACATCCCAGCCATGCGATTGAAACTGGTTGTTTGAAAATAATTTTAATAATGTAGCTGTGACTTATTTGCTGGTCTGCTTTTTAAACTAGAAGAGAAATGAGCAAAGCACATCTATGCTTAACTAATACTGACCTCGATCTCTCAAAACTTTGTATTCCAGAAAGAATCTTCTAGTGGTCGGCGAAGTAAACTAACTTCCAGTTTGTAATTAGTGTAAAATTCAACTGCATCTGACCTGTAAAAGGGACATCTGTGACCAGACAACTGAAATGATCACTATTTAACAGCAACTTGTATTTAATGCCAATTTTTAAAAATGTAATTCATAATTGTGACTTATTTTCTTAGGGGTGCAGGCACATAATTCTTTCCAGTTTGCTTCATACAGTGGTTAAAAAGGCGTTTGGCACCCTTGCCTACATTACTTAGCCTTTTGAGTACAGGCGTTGGGGTGTCATGTTGAGGTTATACAGGGCCTTGTTGAGGCCACTTCTGGAGTACTGTGTCCAGTTCAAGTCACCCAGTTATAGGAAGGATGTTGTTAAGCTAGAGGTTTCAGAAGAGATTTACCAGAATGTTATTGGAATATAAAGGTTTGAGTTATAAAGAAAGGCTGGAGAGACTGGGATTTCTTTTCCCCCACTGGAGCAAAGGAGATTGAGAGGTGTCCTTACAGAAGTTTCTAAAATAATGGGAAGTATAAATAGTTAAGGGTAGTTGCCTTTTCCCTCGGATGGGGGATTTTAAGACTTGGGACACATTTTTAGGGTGAGAAGAGATTTAATAATTGAATTTTATGAATGGAGAATATTTGCTGGAAAATGGGGAACATAATACATCTTATTTTGCAAGGGAAAGAAAAGAAAATGAAAAACAAATTAAAATTTAACTCGCAACAGACAGAAGAGGAAAACAATAAAGATAAATTATTTCTCCTCCTGTCCATGATAATAGAGACAGGTATAGCCAGACAGCATGGAAACAGGCCCTTCCGTCTAACTTGTCCACCCTGATCATGTTCCAGAGCTCAGCTCGTTCCACCTTCCTGTATTTGGCAGATATCTTTCCAAACCTTTCCTATTCATGAACTTCTCCAAGTATCCTTTTTAAATGTTGTAACTGTACATACATCTACCACTTCTCCTGGTAGCTCATTCCACATACAAGTCACTCTGTACAAAAAGAGTTGCCCCTTTTTAAAATCTTTCTCCCTCTCCTTAAAAATATGCTTCCTAGTTTTGAACTCTCCTACCCTAGAAAAAAGACATTTTTCATTCACCTTATCTTTGCCCTCATGATTTTATAAACCTCAATAAGGTCAGCCCTCAACCTCCTATGCTCCAGTGAAAAAGGTCCCAGCCTTTCCAGTCTATCTTTCTAACTCAAACCCACTATTCCTGGCAACATCTTGGCAAATCTTTTCTGAATCCTCTCCAGTTTAATAATATCTTTCCTATAATTGGGTGGCCAGAATTGCACACAGGGCTGCACAGTGGCTAGCATTGCTACTTCCCAGTGCCAGGGACCCAGATTCAATCCCAACTTTGGGTGAACATCTGTGTGGAGTTTGCCTGTTCTCCCCATGTCTGTGTGGGTTCCCTCCTACAGTCCAAAGATGGGTAGGTTAGGTGGATTGGCCATGCTAAATTGCCCTGAGTGTCTGGGGATGTGTAGGTTTTGTGGATAGCCAATTCACACCTTCTAATCTCGCTTCCAGATACATTGCACTTCAGTGCATATGTACTGGAAGTACACATATGTCCAAACAATCTCATTACTTTCACCAACCCTCAGTTTCTCACAAAAAACAAGCTCAGTTAGAGTTAAATACAGTTTATCCTTAATGAATCCATGCTAGCTTTCATTAATTAACCCACATTTGCATTACTGACTGTTACTTCCTTTCCCCTGAATAATTATTTTCTAAAATTTTCCCCACCACTGAGCAGCCTGTTTCGATTATTACACTGTTTCTGGAGGGAGGATGCAACATTTGTTTGTAGTAACCAGCCTGACTAGAACTCATATTCCCTTGTCACTGACCAATGCTAATATTTGACTAACTGAAGGGGTTTCGTTACTTCATGGAATAACATCTCCATAAGTCTCTCCTTCCTTGAATTTCTAAATGTCTGCAGTTCAGACTCCTGCTAAACAACACAGATGAAGTTCCTCAGTCTCTAGAACTTCATTGTTGATGCAATTGTCTGGAATTACTGCTGTCTGCAGAAATAACCATTCGCTACAGTTTGACACCACCTGACCTACCATTTCTAGTTAACAAATTAATCAATCAATAAATATGGTTAATGTTTAATGGGACATGGTCGAGGGATCTTTATTCTGTATCTAACCTGTGCTGTAACCCCCAGAAGCATTTGAGTGGACAGTGTTGAGGGAGTATTACTATTTATCTATCAAATGCTGTACCTGCATTGAGAATTAATATTGAGCCAGCATAGAGAAAGCTTTATTCTGCCTTTAACCAGTTCTACACCCTATCCTTTAATGTTGATTCTGAGAGCTTGAAATCGGAGGATTGTCATTCCTAAACCCTGAGGTTATTTGCCCTGTTGAATTCTAGAAGAGCATTTATTATGTGAGTGTAGGAAACAATTTCCCTTCTGGACTATTATGGGTTAAATGCATTGCCAAGCCTGCTGCTTAACTGACTTAAATTAGAACATGTTGAAGGCTTCAAGGTGCCAAAAGCTTTGGCTGTACCAGTTGGTGTTATCTGGCATGAGGCAAATGTTTAATCAGGCTTTGAGTGTTATGCTATGTGAGGTTTCAGTGATTTTTCACACCATAATCTATCTCCGCTACATGCGTTATATTTTTCTTTGAATCTGGCATTGAACAAGGGGGAAGGGTGCAAGAGAATGATCTACATTTGATCAGAGAGCGCTGCAGATACATTTTAATGCTCTGATTGATTGGTCATGTCACACTTGCTTCTCACCAGCAGGAGGTGCTGACAAAACCTCATGAAGAGTCCCATTCTCCATTTCCCACATCAGTCATCTTGCAGTTTCTATGGATTGAAAGTGACAATTTAGTGCCAGTTGGCAGTATATTTGGAACTGGAGTGAACATAACACAAATTCATTTGACTAAGTCCTCAGTCCAAGCAGATGGAGAAGACTTTCATTTGTTTGCACAAACTTGGGCTTGAGCCGAAAGGCCAGCATTCAATAAGCTCACCACCGACAGCTGGAGATGGTCAATTAGCAAGAATGTTAAAGCACATTCATACAATATGGGAAATGACTACAGTATACCAGGGAGACAGCAATTCAGAAGAGAACACAGCATAATTTGACAGCAGTCAGACGCTATAGTGGGATCCTCAAGCCCTCACATTGACAATTATATTTCTATGCAAGTACAAAAACATACTTGCCAATTCTCAGGCTTGCATGTGCCTTATTTACCAAACAACAGCAAACTGGAATCTCTTCCCATGGCACAATGAGTACCGAGCAAGGAATGATACAGTCATTAGCACAAGGTGCTTAGGGTAGGATGAAGTTACTGAGCAATTGTGTGACAACAGCTGGATTCTTATTGTAGAATTGCAGACAGTAAATAACATGGCACTGGGCAGAGGAATTGTTAAATGGTGGTTTGTTGGAGCTGGATTAACTTCAGTAGAGATACGAGCCATATAATTTTAAACGATGTACAGGAAAGTGAGAGGCACATATAACCCTCACTTTGAGAAACCAGTTTATAAGTCTTGATAATAATAATTCAAGAAATATTTGACATGCAAATCTGTAATCATCAAGTCACCAATCACATGCACACAGCATGAAGGCAGACTCAAAATGGGCCTGGGTCAAAAATTAATGCGATTCACTCTCCAGACCCTTTACTTGTGACCCAGAGTGTTGGTGAGAGTTTACTCTGAGTTTATATACGTTAGCATTGATTCACGGTAGTTTGATCTCTTGAATTCAAATGACTAAACTGCTGGATTACTGTGTGATTGTTGAGTATGGGGAGTGAAGCACGTAATAGGAAGTGCATAGAGGCAGCAAGCTCTGCAATACATGAATGCCACCTTTAGTTAAGTGAATGTAAGGTGATTCCTCAAAGCTCTATGCATTTTGGGTTGAATTCAATAAAACACTGCAGGAACAGGAATATAATATCAGAACAGAAACCAAAGAGCAGCTTGCTACCCGATAAGCCATCAGCTCTCATGCCAAAGTTGCAACATGACATTCTCAGTAACCTTTCTTGTCTTCCTTTGCTCATCAACACATTTGTGGTCAGTTCTCTTCTGGAATTTATATATAAGCATAAGAGACTCTGGAAATTCAAAACGGGAACAGAAAATGCTGGAAATGCCCAAGCAGTTTCTGTGGACAGTGAAACAGTGTTAACATCACAATGCTGAAGTGTAATTTTTGTTTTCTGTTCCCACAGAAGAGCTGTTCTTACTCCTCTGGATCTCCCTCTCGTGTTCTACCTCAGCTTCAGGTATCCTGGAAACTCTCACTCCAATGTATTATGTTGTCAGACCTACAAGCTGTGGCATTTGTTTCCTTCCTCAGTCATCCCTGGTTCCTTCAAGTTTCCAAATCTAAAGTTTGGGATCATGGTGGCCTGCTGCCTCACAGCGCCAGGGACCCAGTTCGATTGCAGGCTCGGGTCACCGTCTGTGTGGAGTTTGCACATTCTCCCAATGTATGCATGGGTTTCCTCCCACAATCCAAAGATGTGCAGGTTAGGTGAATTGGCCATGGTCAATTTCCCAGACTGTTAGGTGCATTAGTCAGGGGTAAATGGAGGGTTGGTGTGGACTTGTTGGACTGAGGGCCTGTTTCCATACTGTAGGGAATCTAATCAAACTACTCTGCTGCCTCCACACCCTTGTCCTCTGCTATATGAACCAGGCTGATACTTTTTCCACAGCCTCTCCCAAGAACACTGTCAGACTAACATCAGTGCCTGGATTAGTGGTGCTGGAAGAGCACAGCAGTTCAGGCAGCATCCAAGGAGCAGCGAAATCGACGTTTCGGGCAAAAGGCCTAACAATAGTGGCATTCCTCCATTTCAACTCTGTGCAAGGAGCAATAATAAAGTGTTTCTACACCTCTGTACACTCAGGGAGAGCCCCAAGCTGCAGGAGAAAATTACATATACAAATTCCCCCATCTCTAATGCTGACTGTGAAGACCATGTGGAAAGTAAGAAGTGAGAAAGACAGGGATGCAGGATAGCAGAAAGATGGTGATGATACACTATCAGCCTGAACAATCTGGGGTTCTTGTGATATGTTGTAACCCACCATATTTAACCAGTTCTACATTCTCTGTTTGCATGTACAATTTTCAGCAATGACAGTTGCCAAGTTTGATGCTGGAAGACTACAGTAAATGTAAAGCCTTAGAAAGTGTGCAACATAGTCTGATCTCAGAAATGGTCAATTATAATCTTGTGCAGAAACTTGAGATAATGATCTATTCCCACCTGATTGAAGAAAGCTAAGGAGGTTTAGTCCAAGTGTTTAAACAAAGACTTTGATCTTCACCGTGGCTATGTCCTGCTCTACTAGACTTTGATTCTTGGCTTAATGTTTTTCAGTTACAATAAAATTAGCCCTCTCTCTTTTGAGACTTGCAGGATTTGCTCGGTAAATGTAGGGGAATGGGTCTGGGTGGGTTGCGCTTCGGCGGGTCGGTGTGGACTTGTTGGGCCGAAGGGCCTGTTTCCACACTAAGTAATCTAATTTTTAAAAACTCTTCTTCGCATTATTTAATTAGCTCAACTGGGAGAAACAAATAATGGAATATAAATACTTGAACAGGGAGACACTTCACCAAATCATTTTGTCTTGCACATCAGAACAAACGTAAGAATGTCAAAGTTCATGCTAATTTATATTGCAGAAGTGGGTGCTAATTGGCTGGCAAGTTCAGTCTGATTAGCCTTGGCAAAGGAAATAGGGCACTGCAGTTGGAACCAACTCCTGGGTCTAGGTAGGAAATGGGAAAAGGGAGTCACAGCAGCCTAGCTCTCCTCACTTGCCTTTTCAGCATCACCTCACTGTACCAGCCAAGACCAAATATTTCCAGTTTTCCTCAGCCATCCAAACATTTACACTTACAGCTATCAACCACAACAAACATGTGAAAGAAGCGTGACAGACAGAATAAGCGGTAAATTATTTCTAGAAAAGTTCCATTTTTGTGATAGTGCTTCTCTTGAACCATAGCTTGCAATGACCTGGCAAACAGGTCCAAGTTGTCATGACAACAAGCTGCATTTTTTTAAAGCCATGTCTAAATCCTGCGATACTTTTGTGTTACTGTCTGCTCGGGAGTTTCCAACAACAAAAAGAAAAATATAGCAATTTTCATATCCTTAGGATACCCAACATACTTCATAGCCAATAATCTTTGCTTTTTTGATGATGATCTACCTCAAACCAGAAGCTGGGACTGGTGTCCCTGATGGTGGCTTGTTTTTTCTAGGCATGTGGATTAGATCACAGTTTAGAAGTCAGGAAGATACAAACTGCCTACTCAAAGGGTTAGGGAGAATACTAGTTACCCATACTGTCAGGGAGGTGGGACTGGTCCTCTCAATGTAACTCAGCATTTGGAACAATCACAATTGCATTTACGTAGCACCAGTAATGCGGTAAGTTACTCTAAGATGGTCATGAAACAAAACCTGATGCTGAACAATGCAAAGAACGAACAAGACAAACGATTAAAACCCTGGTCAACGGGATAGCTTTCAAACATCATTTTAAAGTAATGGAGGGAAGCAGGATTTATTTTTGTGGGTGAGGGTTGGCTGGAAATCCAGAACTTCAGCCTCAACAGCTGAAGGCACAATGGTTGGGTGAACAACATAGAGGGCGGGAAAGAGCAAGTTGGGGGGAATGCAATGTGCTCAGACAGCTGTAGACTTCAATGAGGGGGAGAATGTAAGGCAACAAAACTAATCAAAAAAAGAGGACGGTAATTTGACAATCTCTCTCATTTGCTCCAACCTCAGGCAGAGCGTCGTCCCTTTTCCCTAACTGTTTTACTCTATTTATTCCTTTTGTTGATCTCCCCTGACTGCAGTAAGGCATGAACAGTCTTGGAGCACAGACAGCTGGAGCTAATCCGAGCCGAGTCTCTGGCTTTGAGTGTGGTCACGGAAATGGGTGGACGATGGCGAGACTCAAGGTGGGAGCGGTGAGCTCTTCATGTGGATGGTGGGTATGACTTCATCCCAGCACTCGCAGGGTTTGTTGGAGCAAGTCCTACCCAGGGGCAGAGACAGGGAAACCCAACACGTCCTCATTGGTCAGAGTACAGCCTGTAGGATAACAAGCACAGTGGGAGGGCAGCTGAGATCTTAAGATTGTGCAGAATGAAGCTTATAGCCTCATGTGCAAACACTATCCCATTGCCCTGCCCTTTCTGCATAACCCGCCAAATCTTGTCTTCAAATATTTATTTGATTTCATTTTGAAAGTTACCACTGCTTTTGCTTATACCCTTTCACCCTGAGCTCAACCATTTGCCGCTTTACAAAACTCCAGCTTCAGATTTTCCCACTGGTCTTTTACCAATTATGTGAAATCGGTGTCCTCCAGTTCCTGTTCCTCCCGTCACTGTAAACTCTTCCTAATTGTAGACACTCCTGCCAAAGCTTCCATTATGAACCTGAGCTGTCCCAAGGAGAACAAACGCGGCTTCATTGGTCTTAGCCCATGTGATACCTGGAGTGAATATATTGTAACAAGAGCGCCAACACCAAATGAGCTGTGTCCCACCTCCCATTCCCCAACTAAGCAAAATAAACGGACTCTTCTTTCCCCATTGCAATCCCACTGTACCTAATACACTTGGAAAGGAAACTGAAAATAAGGTGGATTTGAACATTCACAGCCATTTCGTTCAGATTAAACACTGATGCTGCCTTCTCCCAAACCAGGTGCATCTCCTGTGGTCACCTCTGGGTTTGCCCTTCGATCTCAAGTCTTGTAACTTTGCCCCGAGTTCCCGCTCGGAACCCAGACCCAGCTGAGTGGGAATGGGGGGGGGGGGGGGGGGGGGTGGGAATGGGGGGGGGGGGGGGGGTGGGAATGGGGGGGGGGGGTGGGAATGGGGGGGGGGGGGGGGTGGGAATGGGGGGGGGGGGGGTGGGAATGGGGGGGGGGGGGGAGAGTGGGAATGGGGGGGGGGGGGGGTGAGAATGGGTGCTCCCCTCGCAATTAGGTCACTACAGCCTTTAGGATGTAGGCAGCATCTGGAGGTTCCATCTCTTTTACCGGAGGGCCACCCATTTGATTGGGTCTTTTGGAGACTGGCTGTGCTCGAGTGGCTTTCAGCAAGTTACAGAACAGAAGCATGTTCCTAACCAGCCCTGCTGTCAGTTAGAGGGAGGCGCCGCTCTCTGCTGAGCGGGGAAATGCTCACAGCGCCCTGCTCCCACTCTGAACAGCCCCCCTGGCTAACATTCACCCATCCCTTCAAAGTAAAGGGTGACACTTTCCCTGGACAGGACTGGAAGCTTAAAAAAAACTCAAGGGGTTAGTATTCCCCACAGGAGTGTGTGGGGTGTGAAAATGCCCGGTGTGGGTACAGACTGAGTGCATGGAAATGGAGCTCTAGACTGAAGTGCACAGAGAGAGCCCGGAGATGTGAAGGTGAGGTGTTAGTGGAGGAGGAGGACTCATGGGGAGGAGGGGGAGCTTACCTGTACCATTCCAGACCCCGGTCGTAGTGCCTGTCGAAGAAGTGTGGCTCCACACCGACCGCCCTGACGTCCGGGTGCACCCGGATGGCCTCCAGTAGCGCCCGGGTACCTCCCTTCTTCACCCCGATGATGATAGCCTGGGGCAGCCGCTGCAGCCCGAAGTCCGGCGTGCTGTTGCTGCGGCTCAGCTCCTCGTCCGTGGTGCTGGACTCCTGGCCTTCCCGGTCCAGTAGCCAGCTGTGTACGGTCGCCACCTCGGCAGGGCTCTCACTGCCCAGCGCCTGGAACGTGGGGCTACTCTCGCTCAGCCACAGCCTGGCCCCGGGAGGCTCTCCAACACTGACCGCCTTGTGCTCACTGCCCTGGGACACCGGGAACCGCAGGGAGGTGTAACAACTCAGCAAAGTGTAGCAGACATAGGTGAGGGACAGAGACAGGGTGAAGCCGAACAGCAGCCGCTGGGAGAGTTTATAGGAATGGACTGTGGGGCTGGAGCAGAAAGCCATTTCTCACAGCAGTGCTGTTCAAAGGACAGTGCAGAGACATCTTCTCACTCCGAATGTTGCATGAACCTTTGCAATGAACTGTCCCCATCTAATCCCGAGCAGTGAAATGATTCTCGGATTTATCCTTTCTTACTGCAAACCACCCTCCACTCCGCCAGCAGCAGCTGTTCCCCAAAGTCGGTGGCCATTCGGGAATCGGACTGCCCCTCTCTCTCTCTCTCTCTCCTTCCCAGCCTCGGGCTCCTTATTCCGGGTAACAGCGTCCCCTTCTCTCCCAGACCGCGGTCTGTCTCAGCTCCGCGCACACCGTCCACCTGCACTCACCGCTTCCAGACAGGACACAGCCCGGTGTCAGAGGGGTTCCGGCTCCCCCCTGCCCCTCCCGGAGACACAGACACTGACACTGTCCCTGCTGGAACACACTCAGTAAATCCTGCTCCTCCCAGCTGCTCACTCAGCACAGAGCCGCCGACCAGCAGTGAACAACCTTCCCTCAGCCCCGCCTCGCCATCCCTCAGACCCTCCCCCTGCCCCGCCTCACTATCCCTCATCCCCTCCCTCTGCCCTTCCTCACTATCCCTCAGACCCTCCCTCTGCCCTTCCTCACTATCCCTCAGACCCTCCCTCTGCCCTTCCTCACTATCTCTCAGCCCCTCCCTCTGCCCCTGATCCCCTCCCTCTGACCCTCCTCACTCTCCCTCAGACCCTCCCTCTGCCCCTCCTTACTATCCCTCAGACCCTCCCTCTGCCCCTCCTCACTCTCCCTCAGACCCTCCCCTCTGTCCTTCCTCCCTGCCTATCCCATCAGGTTCTGCTCTCTGTCCCTCCCCTCACCCCCTCCTTACCATCCCTCTGCTCCTCTCCCTCTCCACCAGCCTACAATCCGTCCTGCCTGCCCCTCCTCACTATCCCTCAGCCCTTCACCTCTGCCCCTCCTCCTCTCCTCCCCTCCTCACTATCCCTCTGACCCCCTCCCCTCTGTCCCTCCGTCCCTTCCCATTGCTCCCCTCCCCTCCCCTCCCCTGTCCTTCACCTCTGCCCCTCCTCCCCCACTATCCCTCAGCTCCACCCCGGTCAGTCCTCCTCTCCCTCTCCACTCTCCTTCCTCCCCTTCTCTGCTATCATTTCTCATCTGCCCTCCCATCTCCTTTCTCCATGCTCCTCCTCCTCCACTCCCCCACCCTATAACCATCTTCTATCTCTCTCTCTCTCCTGTATCCTTCTTCCCATTTCCCAGTCCATCTCCGCCTGAAGCCTCCCCATCCCTGTTCACATACCCTCCCCAGTTATCCTCCACCCTCACTCACCCCTTCCCCCTCTGTCCTTCCCTCCCAGCTGTCCCATCTCCCTCCTCATCTCTCGGCATTCACCACTTCTTAACCTCACCCCAACACTACCCCTCCTCACATTTTCTTCCCTCCATCCCCCTCTTACTCCCCCACCTTCCTTCTCACCTTCTACCTTTTTCCAATCCCCTCTCCCATCTATGTTTTCTCACACCCTTCCCCCCCCCCCACTATTCTGTCAATGACCCATGTATCAGCCCAACCAATCCCCGCTGCCTCTTTCCACAATCCCTTCCCTTTACCCCTCCATCTGTCTCCATGACAGCGTCCAATTCCCTATTCCCATCCTTCCCCATCACTCATCCCTTGTGATCCCCTTTCATGCTGCCATTTCTCCTGCAGCCCTTCCCCTCTGTGTCATTACCTCCTTCCCCCCATCCAACCCAATCCTGCATTGCCCTCCTACTGGCACCATCTCCTTCTGACTGCCCTCTCCCTGCCAGCCTGTTTCTCCTGAAAATCCATTCCTTTCACCATTCCTTCTTTCTTCTGTCTCCACCTCTTCCCCTCACCTCCCTATCCCTCACTGCCCCTTCCTTCTTCCTCTCATTGTTCTTTCCTTCCATCATCTCAGTCTCCTCACCTCTCCTCACGCCTACCCCTATCATCCCATTCCCTGTCCTATTCTCCATTCTCCCATCTCCTCTTTTCCCCACTCCATTCCCCTCTCCTCATCTTCCTCTCCCATCTGCCTTCCCCTACTTCCTTTCTCTTTCCACTTTTCGTCTGTTCCCCACCCTTCAGTTCTCTCCCACTTTCTACCTATTCATCTTGCCTTTCTCTTGCACTTCCTCTCTTCCAACCCCTGCTTTTCTTTCCTCTCCTGTCCACTCCATTGACTACTGCAATGAGAATATTCCTTAATTACACGGAGGAAACTCTGGGAAGGCAAAGCTATTCTCCTGGGACTATTTCTGCTTTCCTTTGGTCTTTTTCTCTCATTAGGTGGGTAATATTTGCGTTTTCCTGCAGCTTCTCTGAGATGATTTGGGACTATCTTTGTTTTCCTGTCATTTTCCTCCCTAAGATTGATAAGAATCTTCCTGCTTCCTGTTGTTATTCTCCATTCTTACTGTCCTGTAGTTGTTAGGCATTTTCTTTGCCAGCTGTTAAATTCTCTTGCTTGCATCAAGAAAGTGCTCCACTCACATCTTCAGATGCTCCAGTATTTCACAATCTTTGAAATCATGAACCTGTAACAAGAGCAAACAGTTTAGTTATTCTTTACTATTATTTTAGATTTTTGCATCAATATTGGAATATCATCATTAATTTGTGCCCCGCTTTTAAATTTTATTCTGATGATGAAACATTAATTATCATTTCACATTCTTATCAAGGAAGGAGAGACTAAAGGCTTAACTGCTGCAATAATTTGAGAAATCCATATTAAACCGTTTGGAATCTCTCAAAGATTTCCTTTTATAAAGTTGTATTTGGATAGCTGAAGTGGGATGATGTGAGATTAAACAAGCTGTCAAGGCTTGAAATCCTCGATTTGTGTTTAAAAATCTAAAGTTTGCGGTGATAAATCCTGCTAAATATTGTGCTGATACCAGCCTGGCCTAGACAAATGGATTGGAAGTAATCAGCAATGGAGACCCACATTAATCTCCATCTGCACTCCTTTCTCGCTCTGTATCCCCTCACCATCTTTTTCGTCTACTGTTCCTTCATGCTTGTCTTTTCCCTTTACTTTTCTTAATTTCTTTTACATCCTTTCTTTCAATATTATACTTTATCCCCTCACCTCTTGCTCCAACCACTTCTTTCTTTCTTTCTTTCTTTCGCCCTCTTTTTTAAAACATTTATTCTGCACCCTCCCTCTCCAGTTCTTATCCCTTTTGGCTTCCTCAGTGCACTTTTCTCCCTCTCTCATATATTTTACAAAGCATGACTTTTCAGATTATTTCTGCAGCTGAAAGAAAAACAAAATTGAAGAATGTAAAATGTGCTGGCAGTGTATTTAGATTAGATTACCTACAGTGTGGAACCAGGCCCTTCAGCCCAACAAGTCTACACCAACCCTCCAAGGAGCAACCCACCCCCCCCTAACTAATGCACCTAATACCATGGGCAATTTGCCATTGGCCAATTCACCTGACCTGCACATCTTTGGATTATGGGAGGAAACCGGAGCAAACCCACGCAGACACGGGGAGAATGTGCAAACTCCACACAGACAGTTGCCCGAGGTGGGAATTGAACCTGGGTCCCTGGTGCTGTGAGGTAGCAGTGCTAACCATAGTCTCTGGTCAGCTGGCACATGTTTACAGTTTAGATTTCCTTCATCACCCCAAGAGAACACTCAGCTCCCCTTTTATGTCTAAGTAATTAACTTATGTCTTACTAACCCAAATATTTTCAGTGATTGTAGGGAATGTGATCGGCCTTAAAAGCAGGTAGAAAGTAAGAGGCAAATTACCGAAGGAGACGTGTTGCTGGAATAAGTGGCATAAATCATCAATGTAGCTAGAGAAATGTAACCTCAATGTTGTTCATGAATATGTACTCTAGAATAAGTGACTAGGGTTCAATTCCACATTCAAACTTCATTTGCTTTTGGCACATAGGAGTAGAATTTGGAACATGCAGGTACATAAGCTGCAGCCTGACTGAATCGCTGCATATAGAGTCATAGTGTCATAGAGATATACAGCATGGAAACAGACCCTTCGGTCCAACCCATCCATGCTGACCAGATATCCCAACCCAATCGAGTCCCACCTGCCAGCACCCGGCAAACCCCTCCTATTCATATACCCATCCATACCAGCCAGAATCAGAATTGTCTTGCTGGTTCCTGTTTTTCAGTTCCTAGGTTGCTTTTCCTCTCTCCCTAGTTCCTCGCTCTCATTTTTTTCTCTCCTCTCTGACTCACACAATTTGCTTAGTGCATGTCTTTTCTCTGACTCTCAATTTTATTTCCTTCTCTTTTTCACTCTACTTTTTCTTTATCCCCCTCTTCTTTCTCTCCTTACTCCTCACCCTTTTTAACTCCACTTATCCTTAGATTTCCAACATATAACTTTCTGCCCCACCATCTGTCTCATTCATGCCTTTTGGTCTTCAAATGCAAATGAAGTAAGAGGCTTACAGAACAGAAAGAACTGCTTCAATAAATCTTCCTCAAACAATATTTAGAGAAGTTGCCACTTGTAAAAAGCAGTTTGCTGCCATCACCTGGCCATTGTGAGCATTTAATAGTCTCAGGTTTTAAAAGAAAGGGAGCCTTGAACAGCTCCTTTAAAACCAAAGTTTCCTTTATAGGGTTCCCCAGGATGTCCCAAAGTGATGTACAGCCAATTAAACACTTCTGTAGTGTAGTCAATGTCATAATATGGGAAATACAGCAGCAAATGTGTGCATAGCAGGACCTAACAAATAGCTATAGTCAAAGTGGCCTTAGCCACAGAAGACCATAAGCTGCTGTTTGATTATAGCGGGATGGCTAGTGGTTTAACCTAAGGGTCACTATGTCCCATATGAGGAGCAAGGTTGAAAAGACAGGGCCTTCATGGTGACTTCAGCCAGTATGGAAATTCAGTGGGGCACCTATTTTAATGAAGGTGGTTGAGGGGGATAAATGTTGATCAGGATATCAGAAATAATCCCTGCTGTTTTTCAAAATAATGACTAAATATGTAACATTCCCTGAAGGGAATGATGGGATTTTGGTTCAAAGTTTTAATCTCATTTTAAAATCCGTACCTCAAATTGCCCGTAGAGTTAGGTGAATTAGTCAGGGGTAAATATAATGTGGGGGGGGGGTTTCTCTTCGGAGGGTCGTTGTGGACTTGTTGGGTTGAAGGGCCTGTTTCCACACTGTAGGGAATCTAAACCAAAATCTAAAAAACAAGATGTGATGCTCTTAATAATGTGCTGTGTCAACTTGGATTATAAACCCAAATCATTGGATTGGGTCTGGTCTTTAACCCACTGAGCCTTCGCTGACTTCAGAAATTTCCCATCCAGTGTTATAAGGGAAATTAATTGCTGTCTGGATGAAAACAAAGCATAATGAAAGAAAAGAGAGCAAGTATTGTGTTTCATTATGGAATTATTGAGTTTGAGTTGTCCAAATGCATTGATTAATTTTGAATTTATCTCCATTTATTGTAAATTTTCCTTTCAGAATCTTCGTCTGCACCATTTTAACGTGTCCCCCAGGAAGTTCCATTTAAAACCAAGGAGATAGAGTTATTAAATCCCATATATGAGACCGTGATCTAATAATCAATTGCATATTGCAGTTTATGAGAGTGAAACACTTAAGAAGCACAGAATTTAAAAAGTAACTGAAGCCCAGTCCTCTACAATTATTGTCCCTTCTTGACTTTACCTCCTCTTCCGAGGATGCTGAGTCGTTACAGGATCCAATTTTTCTTTCACATGTTAATCCTGTGTGTACACCATTCTCAAACCCATTTACAGCAGCTCATTAGATAGTATTCCAGACGCATGATTTTGGCCTTGTTAATTTGGGGCACTGAGATTGATTCTAACACCTTTAGCATTGCCCTGCCTGACTTACACAACTCAACACAAACTGTGGATTGAGCCTTAAATCATTTTGAAGTGTATGGCTCAGTAACTACATAAGCCTGTTGATGCCCAATTGCTGATATAACAGGATGTGGTAGCATTCCTCTCTGAGATGGGCTTGTGAGGCAGTGAATAGTGTCCCTATCTGAGTTAAAAGCTCAGGTTTAAGTCCTACTTCAGGACTTGATGCCAAGGAAAGTTCACTGGGAGGTCATGTTGTGGCTGTACAGGACATTGGTTAGGCCAGTTTTGGAATATTGCATGTAGTCCTGGTCTCCCTCCTATCGGAAGGATGCTGCCAGAGTTGGAGGATTTGAGCTATAGGGAGACGTCAAATGGGCCAGGACTGTTTTTCCTGGAGCATAGGGGCTGAGGGGTGACCTTACAGTGGTTTATAAAATCATGAGGGGCATGGAAAGGATAAATAGACAAAGTTTCTTCCTTGGGGTGGGCGAGTCCAGAACTAGAGGGTATAGGTTTAGGGTGAAAGGGTAAAGATATAAAAGAGACCTAAGGGACAACTTTTTCACGTAGAGGGTGGTATGTGTATGGAATGAGCTGCCAGAGGATGTGGTGGAGGCTGGTACAATTGCAACATTTAACAGGCATATGAATATGGGTATATGAATAGGAAGGGTTTGGAGGGATATGGGCCGGGTGCTGGCAGGTGGGATTAGATTAGGTTGGAATATTTGGATGGGTTAGACCGAAGAGTCTGTTTCCATTCTGTGCATCTCTATGACATCTCTAGTCCAAAGAACGGTAAGCATTTCTAAAATGTTTTCAGGAGAATTTTCTTGATCTCTCTGCTCTGTACCCAACTGGGAAGGGGGCATTTTCTGGATTCAGTCCTGGAGAATAAAATAGGTCAAGGGGAGAATGTCACAATCAAGGTAGTATCTTGAGGATCATGATCTTTGCTACTGATTATTACAATGGCACTATTGCATGGTTTACAGATGGCAAAAGGCAAGTAATCCAGAATTTTAAAAGATAACTAAGAAAAGGCTCATTTAAGTGAGGGATGTATCCAAGGTATATTAGATGTAAGGTCTGCCAGGCAGGAACAGAATGATGTAAAAGAAAAATGGATAGCCTTTTAATAGTTAAGGTAGATGTATAGGTTAGGTGGATTGGCCATGATAAATCACCAAGAGTGTCCACTGATGTGCAATCTAGATGGATTAGCCACAGGACATGCAAGGTAATGGTGTAGTAGGGTAGGTCTGGGTGGGATGCTATTTTGAGGGTTGGTGTAGACTCAATGGGCTGAATGGCCTGCTTCCACACTGTAGGAATTCAATGATTGTATGATTCTACAGTCTTGGTACATTCCTACAAGGGGATGTGGGATAGAAATGGATCCCCTTACTTCATAGATGAGACAGTCACTTTGGAGTAAGTGTAACAACAGTTCCACTTGACTGATTCCTGGGATGAGAGGATCATCTTAGGAAGAGAGATTAAGTACCATACTCTGGAATTTCAAAGAATAACTGGTTAGATTCTGAGAGAGTGTTTCACATTGCTGGGAATATCGAACTAATGGTCACAGTCTTAGAATAAGGAGGTGAGATGAGGAGAAATTTCTTCACAGAATGAATTGTGGATCTCTAAAATGTTCTACCCTCAAGGGCTGTGGATGCTCAATCAGTGTTTAAAGAAATGCATTTATTCACTCTGTAATTGTGGTTTGCCATAGTCATGTAACCTCTGCTGTGCCACGTTTTCAGTTTAGAAATAGTAGCCACTAAGACATACTGTAAAACACAATGTCAGAATTGTCCAGGTGAAATTGTGTGCATTTTGAGGGCTGCATGAGAGCCAGATACTATAAAACAAAACAGGAAAGAATTCGAACTGATAAAGAGTGTTGCAAGCTGCTAGATCTCACTAAGGAGTAAAAAAAAAACAAGCTGGAGACATTTGAAGATGAGTTTGAACTCTGCAATAAAAAATATTTGCAGAAATGTCAGCAAACAGATCAAGTCTCGTGTCCAGAATATAAATATTGCAGAGGACACCATACCAAAGGAAAGGAAGTTTGTCCAATGTGGGTAGTTGGAAAGCAGCAGGAGAAACCTGAAAAGCTGGCTGCTGGTGAGATGTCAGATGATGGTTCTGACAAATCACTCTCCACCATACAACAGGTTGGCATCTCCTGGACTAATGGTTTGTGACAGTTAGAACAATGACAACAGAGTGAGAGCATTCAGCATAGAACTGGCACTACATGCCACATCTAGAGCTTTGCAGACCAGTGCAAAGTGTCTCAAGATGGTGATCCAAATTGAAAGTAAGGCAGAGGTTACAAGGTGGGATGATACTTCTCCAAAAGGCCAAGCTAAGCTAAGAGCTCAATGGTATGGAGAGATTGAAGATCTGCAGTTCCCTAAAGTAGACATTAAGGAAAATTCATTCATCTCATTAGAGCATGAACCAGTAACACTAAATGTGCCTAAAGAGGTTTATTGTATTTCACTGGCCGTTAAGCCATTTTTTGCTGACCAAATGCTGGAAGATTGCAAAGATGCTTTTACAAGTCTTGGAGGTCTTATCACCTTGAAATGGATGAAAGTGTGAGACCAGAGCGGCCAAGGAGAGTTCCAGCTATCCTCAATTCCAAACTTAAAGGTGAGATAGAAGAGCTGGGAAAGAACAGAATAATCAAATAAGTGACAACTCCTACAGAATGGCTTCAGAGTTTGGTAGCCATGGAAAAGGTTTGGAAAGCTAAGTGTATGCATAGGTTCAAAAGATCTCAATACAACTTTGAAGTTATAGAGACTATGTATGTGAGGAGAGGGTGGTTCAGAAGAATGAGCGGCTGATCTCATAAAAACCAATAAAATTCTAACAAGGCTAGGTTAGGAAGGATATTCGCGATGACAGAATCAATGTCGAAGGAAAGGGGGTAAACCATTTGGACTGAGATGAGGAGAAAGTTCTCCATCCAGAGAGCAGTGAACTTGGGGAATTTGCCACCACAGGAAAAGGTTGAGGTCAAAGCATTGTATGATTTCATGAATAAGTTGGGTATAGCACTTGGGCTAAAGGGATTAAAGGATATGGAAGAAAATCAGAAACAGGCATTGACTTGGAGGACCAGCCATGATCAGAATCAATGGCAGAGCAGCCTCAAAAGGCAGGTAAAGCTGGAGGAAAGCAGCCATTTTCTAACGATATTCTGGATGGCATACTGGAGATACAGATGATCGTGAATGCAATTTGGCACTTCCACAGCTCCAGAAGAGCATCAACCTAGAGATCATGAAATAGTCAGTGACCTTCCCAGAGTAGAACGACTGTGGATAAACTGCTAGTCTGTGCTTGTGGAAATACAATGGACGAGGCCATTGCAGACCATGGCCATGATCTAGTGTGATTGCTAGAGAGAGCTGATTAGATCAACCTGAAGCAGAATAAGGAACAGATACAATTGAATTTACCTAAAGTCAAGGTCACAGATCATATCCAAACAGCAAATAGACTTCACCCAGAATCTTACCCTGACAAGGTGAAAGCAGTAGCAGTCATGCAGTAGTCCATATAAGTTAAAGTGGCACAATGAGTTGTTTGGATTTGTGAACTACCAAGCAATGTTTCTACCCACTTTGTTGTGAGACTGTGAACTTCTTTGTAAGTTCATTGCTAAATACATGCAGTTGTACTGGGGCAAAGAAAATGAAGTGGCTTTCACGAGAATCAAGCAAATAGTGATGACAATGGCAGTACTGAGGAACCACCTGAACTAGAGGGCATAGGTTAAAGGTGAGAGGGGAAAGATTTAAAAGGAACCTGAGGGACAACACTTTCACACAGAGGGTGGTGCGTGAATGGAATGAGCTGCCAGAGGAAGTAATGGAGGCTGGTACAATTACAACATTTAAAAGGCATCTGGATGAGAACATGAATAGGAAGGGTTTAGAGGGATAAGGGCCAATTGCTGGCAAATGGGACTAGATCAATTTAAGATATCTGGTTGGCGTATATGAATTGGACTGAAAGGTCAGTTTCCATGCTGTATCACTTTGAGTCTATGTGTACCTTTCAATGTGATAGGACTTTGAGCAACCCTTATGCAGCAAGGATAACTGGTTACATTTGCACCCAGCGTGTGAATGGTTCTCCACCCTGTTTGAGAAAGAATGCCTGGCTACTATCTCCATTTGGGAGCATTTTAATCAATACCTGTTTGGGAGTGGATTCTGACCACAAAATATTGCTGTCAACCATTTCTATTGTTTCAAAACATCTGCAAAACATTTTACTTCATTTGATGGATATCACTTGGAAGCGACTGACAAGGAAGGGAACAGATGTATATAATAACCATGCTGTCGAAAGCAGCAGTGCCTATGAAGAAGGTTATGGATGTTAATACAGAGTATGAAGTCTTCCAGATTGAAAGAGAAGCAACATCTCAATAAGCTCTGAATGTCACAAATGCAGCAGAGTGAATGAACTGAAACTTACATTCATTGCCCTAAGTGGGAGTTCAGGCAAGTCTTTCGGAGGGATGCTCACCAAGAGATCTAGTGAGTTTTTTTACTGAACCTTACCAAGCTCACCTCACCAACTACCTACCCCATCCCTATGGCCTGGTGACCGTCATGACCAATTCCATTCCTATCTGACCATACGCCATTCCTGGAGCAACTCGCCATTCAGCAGTAATCCGCCAAAAGACTGGGATCACTTGGGCCCATGTTATCTTTCAAAGCTCATTTTACACCCAGAGGGAGAAGCATCATCAGTCAGGAGCTGCCCTATGCAGTTCCTATCTCAGACTTGGCAGACACGGAGAAATAGACTTCCCACTTTACGGGCAGGGACCTGGAGGTCCTGCCAAATGGTATGGTGCCAACACAGGATACCCTTTTCTTCCAAGGCCAGCAGACAAAACACCAGACTGCATCAGGCCTCTGGAGGAAGGCATAACATTGTAGGAAGAAAGTCAATGATGTTCTTCATTCCACCACCATAAATGCTGTCATCTTCCTTCTGATACTTCATATTCACTCCATCTCTGCTACTGTACCCATCTCCCACCAAGATTCAGACTCTACTGTTCTCACCATCATCTGCAACACCTTCCCACTCACTGGCATCCAGCTAGCTCCCAATACCACTAATCCTTTGTGCTGCCTATTCACTCAGGATACCTCCCTATCTACACCAACAGGAATAACAGTGCCTCCTACTTCCACCCATCTCTCAATCGAAGAGTAAAACAGCTCACAATAGGGCAGAAAGAGACAAGATGGTGAGTGGACTGCTCGACATTTGGCTCCTCAACCTTAGTGTGGAGAGCATCCTGACTCTGACTGCTCACATCATAGCGACTGTATTCTGAGTCAAGTGGAAAAGGCTGAAGCATCTGTGCAAATCACCAAAGGAGTCATTAAAAATAAATTAAGTAAATCCATCACAGACTTGTATAAAGAAATGGGGAGTTGAGAAGTATACTTACAAACTGCATGCAAAGTAGTTGAGTCCAAGGAATGAAGTCATTCTGTGCCCATTCTGTTCCCTTGCAACAGTTAATAAACTATTGAAGCCAGAAGTAGTGACAGCAGTGAGGGAAAGCACAAATCAGGAAACTTCACAAATTTGCCAAATCATTGTCAGAACTGAGCCTTGGTCAGGCAGTCAGAGTACAAGTAATCAACATTGTCAACTGAACTTAGTCGTATCAGGCAACATTGGATCTGTGTAGAGCAGTCATTACCTTGATCATACATTTTGTAGGCAACTAATATATTAATCACAGCAAGAAAAGTTCCTCTTTTATACTGACCATACAAAGGGCTGGATTTTACAAGAGATCAGCTCTGTGTAAGTTTTAGTGAGTTCATGTACAGTTTCTCTTTGTGAGGTCTAGTGAGATTGTTCAGTTTATTTTCAGAAACCTTGATCACGATCTATGCACCAAGTCCCAGTCGTACCCTACACATCCTCGCTTTCCTCTCAGTACAGACTGGTGTATTCACCTACTGCCAGGTCCTCCCAGAATTCCTTAGGAGCAGCCCGCTGGAGAAAACTTTAGTGCAGCTGTCACTTTGACAGCCACCCAGACATGTGCACACAACCAGAGCAGCTCCTACTTTACTGCTTACAGCCAATGAAGAAGCTATGAGGTCACCAACTGCACAAAGTATTGAATGAATATCAATCTCAGAGGGGCACCATGTCCCAACAAAGACAATTAATTTGCAACAATAGTTATCATAGCAATAGCACTCATCTTGGGACTAACACCCCAGAGATGATACATCCTCCCAGGACTTGTCAGATACCAGGTGATCACCAGTGACAGTGTTCTTATGTAACATTTGAAAACCTGCATGATTTAAAGATTGTGAATATGCAGAGACTAATGAAAGTTGGACAGACCAGAATAAACAAATAGGTTTTGTTCACAAATGGTCATTTTTTTTGTTGACCATAGATATCTGGTAACTTATAAAAGGAAGTTACTTTTTTTGTTTTGTTTTATTTACTCTTTTTGGTTACTTTATTTATAGAAGGGGAATATTTGGAGAATGCCTTTGTACATTTTACAGTTGTGACCTCTGATGTAAATCTCTTTCTTTTTAGAAGTAGGAGTCATTAAACACATTACATGAAACAGTAGTTGATAATATCTGAGACTTAACTTAATATGTATATTTGAACTGTAAACGAATGAAGAGATATTGGGATATTGCTTTTATGGAATTGAGATGGAAACTCAGCCATAGTTATATTGAATGGTGCAGGAGTTTGAAAGGCCAAGTGCTCCAAATGTTGCTATTTCTTATGTTCTTAGCGTGAGTTCAGTTTGAGCTGGAGGTTGTGTCCAAATCTGGAGACCAGGTTTCCAGAATTGGAGAAGGTACAGAAATGATTTTGGAGAATGGTTTCAGAAATGAGGGATTACAGTTATATGGTGAGATATTGAACAGAGAAGGCTAAAGAGAGATTTGATCAAGGTGGTTAAAATCATAAAGGGCTTAGATACGGTTGAAGAAAAATTGTTTTCAAGAGCTGAATTATTCCCAAAAACAGGGCACAGATTTAAGCTGATTAGCAAAAGAGCCAGGGAGAAAGGAAACAATTCTTCTTTGACACAATGAATGGTTAGGATTATGAATGCCTTGCCTGACAGACTCATGAAACAGTCAGTAGTGGTTTGACTATCAGTTGAGACTGATAAAGTCTAAAAAGAAATTCAAATTTCTATCTGATAGCTGAAGAAGATAGCATGATATTCTGCATTTTAAGAGTTTTAATCTAACAAATATCCAGAAACTCAACTGTAAAGATTATTTCTATAGGCAGCTAATAACACAGCAAGAAAAGATCCTCTTTTCTACTGACCACACAAAGGGCTGGATTTTACAAGAGATCAGCTCCGTGTAAGTTTTAGTGAGTTCATGTACAGTTTCTCTTTGTGAGGACTAGTGAGATTGTTCAGGTTATTTTCAGAAACCTTGATCACAATCTATGCACCATGTCCCAGTCGTACCCTACACATCCGAACTTTCCTCTCAGTACAGGCAGGAGTATTCACCTACTGCCAGGTCCTCCCAGGATTCCTTAGGAGCAGCCCGCTGGAGAAAATTTTAGTGTAGTTGTCACTTTGACAGCCACCCAGATCCTCAACCTCTCCTTATAAGAGCAGCTCATTTTCCCTAGGATCGCTCCTATAAACCTCCTCTGCAACCCCTCCAATGCCAGTACATCCTTCCTTAGATATGGGGCCCAAAACCGTTCACAATATTCCAAATATGGTCTGACCAGAGCCTTATACAGCCTCAGCAGTACATCTCTGCTCTTGTATTCTGGCCTCGTGAAATGGCTGCTAATATTTGCACTTGCCTTTCTAATTACCATCTGAACCTGCATCTTAACTGAACCTGAACCCTGAACTAGGACACCTAAGTCCCCTTGTGCTTCAGATTTCCAAACCCTTTCCCAAGTTAGAAAATAGTCTACTCCTCTGTTCCTCCTAATGTAGTTTATTTTTTGCCCAATCTCCTAACCTGGCCAAGTCCTTTTGCAGCCCCCTCCTTCCTGAACACTATCTGTCTCTCCACGTTTCTCTAAGTCATTGGCAAACCTAGGTACAATGCCCTCAGTTCCTCTATCCAGATCATTAATGCATAAAGTAAATAGTTGTGGTCCCAACACTGACCCCTGTGAAACTCCACTAGTCATTGGATGCCATCTTGAAAAAGAGTCTTTTATCTCCACTGTCTGTCTGCCTTCAGCCAGTCAGCCAATCCTCTACCTAAGCCAGTACCTGGCTCCCTAACATCATAGGTACTTATCTTATTGAAGGGTAAAGGGAGTTAGTGAGGAATGGGATTAGATGGAGTGGATGTTAAAGAATGCTGTATTTGAACAGGGAAGTAGCATTAGACAGATGAAAGGGTGTGAGAATGGCATTACACTGTTTGTGATATACAAAGGAGAATGAGATTTGAGTAGGAAGAATGCATCAAGAAAAAGACAAGTGCAGACTCGATTGGCAAAAAGAAACCTCTTCAGATGCTGGTACCTTACAACATTTCTCTGATTCTAGTATTGTAGCTGAGCCCCATTCTTGTTCTCATCTCTCACACACACCACTAGAAACGTAGTAGGAACGATCAGGAGGGAGAACCATGGCCCATGCATCTCCCTCTCTTACTCGAGGACACTTACTGTTATTGTGGTGCCTCAACACGCAATCCCAGGATACCATCAACCAATAAAGCACAGGTTTCAATATGAAATGTTGACCTCCCTCTGCTGTCTGGGTTGGCATCTTCCTTGGTAACACGTTTAGCCTTGAGTCCAGACAAAGTAGGAAATGATTACGTTGAATAAATAGAAGAGAACTTGAAGTCCACTAACTAACTCTGATACCTAATGAAATACTCAACAGCATTTTATAAATATGATTTAGTTAACAGATTGGACTGGACCAGCCATTTCCTCAGTGCTGTGAGCACTGTGATTGATTACACATTCCTAAATGACTGAGCACATAGCTGATGATATTTAATTTTCTTTATCCCAAAGGAAAAGATGTGTAAAATCTTTGAAATGACATTAAATCATAAAATAATTTGAACTGTCATCTGTCCAAATAGTGTACATTCATCACCAGGAACCACATTAACACAGTCCCCTTTTCAACCTCACTGATCATTCACTCACATTTCTGGATTGGCCCTTTCACCAATTTCAGATCTTCACTCTCATCTTTCAGTTAAAAACTTTTATCACCTTCTGGACTCAAACACTTCAATCATACATTCTGACGCCCCTTCTGCTCTGCTCTGCCAAGTGCTAATCCTTAAATTGTTTACATATCTCTTTAATTCAGACAGAGTTGCTCTTTATTCACCATTTGCATTTATTCTGGACTAATGCTTTATTTCTTTGCTCCAACCATTATCAACTCCTTTGCCTTTTGTTCTATGACTGATTTGTCATTTAATTTCTCTGCCACCTCTAACCTCTCTCTAAAATTCCCGTTTATCCGACCTGACCCCTCCAATTTTTCAGCAGTATAAAACCTACTACATTTGTACCTCTCTTCAGTGCAAAAGAGAATTCAAAAAATGAACTCCCTCCAATGATTTGAAGAGAGCTGCTGTGTTTTCTGTATCTAACTGACATCAGCTACCTCAGCATGGGGTTGAGATGATGACCGAGTTCTTCCTTGGCAATGTGACAGTGTAGGGTTTGGGCGATATATGAACTGACCCATTCAAACATTGATGGAACTCAGAAATTTGATCAATATTTGACAAAAGGGCAACGACCAGTTAGAAAAACAATGAGTGTGATCGTTTACTACTCTACCTCTGATGAAATATGATGTTAGTGTTCAAATGGAAAATATTGTGGCAGGAATCAATCCTAAATAGATTTTGTGTATGACATGTAATCCTATTTGTTTGAGATGATTTTATGAGTCATTTTATTAATTTAATAGTCTAAGTACAGAATGAATGCCAAATTAATGGTCATGTTGCTCCACAGAGTTGATCAAGTTGCATCAAAAACCAATAACTTGCCAAGGTAAGAATATCACAGAAAGAGAGAGAGAGACTTATATTTCTATATCAGCTCAGCATCTATCTCAGAGCTATTTCTCAGTACTTCCCAGAGACTGAATTATTTTGAAACAAACTGACTGTGTTTGGATAGTATTTGCTAAATAATCCAGAATGTGCTAAGAATTATGCAAACAACCAATTTAAAATTATCAGTTAGGCTAACAGAAGGCCACACTTGTAAATAATAGAGCTATATTTGATCATGCACAGGGACCTGATTTATGCAGACAGAAAATACCATGTATGTACATTGTGCATATTTTAACTTAACAAAATCAGTGTCAGTCACTCTCTGGTGTAGGTCTGAGAGCAATGCCCTAATAATCCGAACCTGGTTCAAATTTAAACAAAGCTTGGCAGTTAACTGCCAGTCAAGATTTAATTGGTGCAGTTGCCATGGTAACACCACTAACAGTCAGTGTCCACTTCCAACAAATCAGCACCCTCTCCTCATACAGTGTTATAAGATGTTATTCACTTTTACATCTGTATTCTTGTGAATTGTCCTGATGAGTACAGCATGAAAAGCATTGGCAAACATGCTTTTTAGTTCTGTATTACTAGGTCACTACTTGACACTTGTTATTTGGCAAATCATGCTGTGACAGCTACAATGTACACATCGGGTCAGTGGCATTCTTGGACACTCGTTAGATTAGATTAGATTCCCTACAGTGTGGAAACAGGCCCTTCAGCCCAAAAATGCCACACCGACCCTCCAAAGAGTAACCTACCCTGACCCATTTCCCTCTGACTAATGCACCTAACACTATGGGCAATTTAGCATAGCTAATTCACCTACCTGTACATCTTTGGACTGTGGGAGGAAACCAGAGCACCTGGAGGAAACCCACACAGACACGAGGAGAACGTGCAAACTTCACACAGACAGTCACCCCAGGTTGGAATCAAACCCAGGTCCCTGGTCTGTGCTAACCACTGAGCCACTGTGCCGCCCCTCATTTACATGAGAAAAAGATCATAGACATAGTTCCTACGAGTATTTCACAACAGTCAAACTCATAAAAAACCAATCGGTTGCATTGTAACATAGAAACATAGAAAAGAAATAGGACATTCAGCCCTTTGAGCCTGCTGTACTATCCAATGAGATCATGGCTGATCTTCCAATTCAGGGCTTTTACCCCATACCCTTTAGCCCTAAGAACTGTATCTATCTATCTCTTGAAAACATTCAATTTCTTGGCCTCAACCACTTCCTGGATGAAGAAATGTCTTCTCATTTCAGGCCAAAATGGTCATTTTAAATTGGTAATTTGTATTATTCTTAGCACATTCTGGATATTTAGCAAATACTATCCAAACACAGTCAGTTTGTTTCATATCCTTAAACTGTGATCTTTGATACTGAACTCCCTGGTCATTTTGAGCATCCTACCTGCATTTACTCTGCCTACAAGACTCCCCCTTCATTTTGCTAAACTCCACTGAATATGGTCCGTTCCAATCCAATCCTTCTTCATACATTAGCCCTGCCATCTCTCAGCTTAGTAGACTTTCATTGTACTCTCTCTGTAGCCAGAACATCGTTCCTCAGATAAGGAAACTAAAACTATACGCAACCCTTGCCAAGGTTGCTCTTCCTTTGTGCCCCTCCTGTGCGGCCATGCCCTTGTATGCCTTCCTCTCTCTAAGCACGCTATGATCTGTATGTCTTTTTTTTGCTATTATCTGTCTGTACTGCTCACAAAACAAAGCTATTCACTGTACTTAGGTACATTGACCACAATAAATCGAATCAAATCAAACTGAAATTGTAATCGGCATGCAGTGCAGGCTTTACATTTACACGTTCCAAGGAAATCTTGCAAAGGATGAAGTATGGAGTGTAGTGAATAGTCTAGTCAATATTCTTGATTCACTCGTGTCAGTTGAACAATGGGGGGAAAGTTGACATGATGAATGAATCATAGAATCATACAACAAAGAAGGGCATTCAACCCCTTGACTCTGCACTGTTCTTCCAAGGAGTTAAGTCAGTCTGAATCACTTGCACAATCCTTACTCCCCTGTCATTTTAAAAATTGATTCAATTCTTTTTTTGAAGACTGTCCCAGTTATGGAGTTTATAAGGTTATTGTATTTTGCAATAGGTGTGTAAAATTAGGTAAAGGTGTAGATTTTCACGTGCCCTGTTTAGCAACAAGTTTGGCTTCGTCAAGGTACCCATGCAGCAAAGTATTTGTTCATTCATTTCTGGGAAGTAGGAGTTGTTGATGAGGCCAGCTGTTATTGTCCATCCCTAATTGCCCAGAGGGCAGCTAAGAGCCTACCGTATTGCTGAGGGCCTGCAGTCACATGTAGGCCCAGACCAGGTAAGGAGGGCAGTTTTCTTTCCCAAAGGAATATTAGTGAACCAGATAGGTTTTCATGACAATTGACATTGGTTATGGGGTCAACATTAAACTAGCTTTTAATTCCAGATTTTTATTGATTTCAAATTTTGTCACCTGTCTTGGTGGAACTCAAACCCATGTCTCCAAAACATTAGCCTGTGATTCTGGATTACCAACCCAGTGATATTTCAACTAGACCATCCTATCTCCTCCCTTGAAGTTCTCACAGCTGAGAACAGAAGGTAAAGGCACTGTACTAGTGGGAAATAGACTTGATAGCTCCAGGCTTTTTTGGCAGAAGAGAAGCAAGTAAAAGAACAGCAGTTAGCTTGGTCAGCAGACAGAAGAGGCCGCAGGTTCTTTAAGAGCTGACAAAGCTGGATGGGGTGTAAAGATGATCACAGAGACACATTCATCTCAGGAATCTAGAAGATTCAACTTGCGCAGCCAGGAAGGATAAAAATGCCTTGGAATGGCCTCTGCCATTGGTGGTATATTTTGGAATGTCTACAAGAACAGGATGAACTGCTTGGATGCAGATCCTCGAAATTACTGCGGGTGAAATAGGAAAACCTGTTTGCAGCTGAACTGCTTGCAATAAGGAGATTCGTTCTGTGAAGAAGATGAGTGAATTCTTTGCCACCACTGAACAGTCCAGGCATTTGGGAGAAAGTTAGGAAAACCAAGTGAGGTTGGCAGTGATGAGATTCTCGAGGTCAAGAGGGAAAAGTTCAATTCTCCAACCCAATGTTGAACAATGGGATGGGAATTTGGAGAGAGGCCTTTTTCTGTCCATTTGCATGTGTTAACAGCTCATTATTAATTAACCACACCTCATTAATATGCAGTTTCCTATTCTTCCATCAGCTGGGTAGAAATCAGACAGACACACAGTTCCCGATGTGAAACTCCAATCTCGCTTCCAGGGACTCCAGCGCACCACTTGCCATTCCAGACCTCCATCTTGGACAGCAGTCACCCAACATCACAGGGCACACTGCATGTGCACCCACACCACCCCTGCCCATGGGCATTGACATCAGAAGCATACCAGTTTCTCCTCAACCTCATTGCACATCCCTGATCCACTTACAGAGAGGTTTTGCACTTCAATGCTGCATGTTGGATGCAGGGATAGGCACCATGCCCATCTCAGGGCTCCTTGCTTGTTCTCAGAACACCTTGGACTTGCATGGTTACTCACAGCATCTGAGTGTTCCCCTGCCTTGCCTTTCTCACACATTGCTTCCTCAGGCAGAGCTTAAAGGCTCCCAGTTCTTCTGTCTTGAATTACCTGATAGCGCAGACACAAGGCAGGGCCAAGTGTCATGGATGGCAGCAGTGATCAATCAAAGATCAAGGCACGTTGCTGTCTGACATTGTGCTCTATCAGTCTCACACCTTCACCATGTGTTAGTACTTAATGCAGCAAACACACTGAATGTGCGTCAACTAAATGGCCATGTCTTATAGTTAAAATGGGAGTAGCCCTCAGTTAAGTGAGACTGCCTTCAGTCAGGTATCCCGGTGCAGTGAGTCATGTATAACATCCGCAATAAGTTCAGGGGCTTTGACACCATCCGCAGTCTCTTTGGCCAGTTGGGGCTCGGGTGGTCCGTCCGTACTGTCACAGTTCGGGGAGCGGGTCACAGCCAGACCTCCAGCTATTGTGCAACCAACTTGGGCAGCTGCAGTAAGTCAGGGGGGGAGGTGCGCAGAGATTGGACAGGGCTCTGATCATTGATCCTTCAGGGCTGTCTGTCCATGTTAGTCAAGGAGGTGAGCCATGGTCAGACCTAGGGGTCAGCTCAATGAAAGTCAAGGGGCTGTGGGGGGGTTATCAGACACCACGTTGTGGTGGGGACATCAAATATTAGGAATGGAGACAGCATACTAAAGGGGGCAATAGCTGTGAAACAGAACAAAAGTATAGGCACAAGACTCAAGGGGCAAATTTGGGGGATGAAGTCATAACTCAAAAATATTTGGAAGCTCAGTACAGATGGGATTAACAGGAGATGTAAGGAAGAAAGGAACATGGTTACTCAAGGGCCCCCTTTCATTATCAAGCTGAGCCTGTGACTCACTTTGCCAGGTGTGACCTGTTCGCTTTCCAGGGTCATACACAAAAGGAATGGAAATAGTTGTGACCACACTGAGTGGGTAGAGTAAGGTTTCTTTCTGCCAAAGCACCGTGGGCTGTACTTGTGAGACAACTGGATTAATTAGTCACTTTGTACAGTTTGAATTAATCTCCTACATGTAAATGTGTCCAATTGTGTGGGATACAAATCCTGGTCACAAGCAGGCTTAACCTTGTCATTGGTCATTGCAGATTGCAGATAGTCATCTCTGTAAAGCAGAAGTAATCACAGGTGACCTTAAAAGTGGCACTTATGGACCATAATTCACAAAGACACTTCAAGACCTCACAAGGGCACAGAACTGATTTCTTTTTACCTTGTGCTGTAAGTATTCATCAACATGCTTTTTATGCTATGTTACCTTTCTTGGGTGATGTGGGGCTGGGAGGACAAAGCACCAGTAATCATACAGCACTTATTCATTGGAATAAGGTTCCGATATCAAAGGACCTTGTAGAGGCATTCCCTTGGTCTCTTTGTCACTGCCCTTGATTCCCACTGTAAGGAGGACCATGTTAATCTGTTGTTTGACAGTGATCTGAATGCTGACTACTCACATGCTAAGGACTTGCTCAGGTTCTCAGAGGGGGCAGTGGACCAGGGGGGTAACGTCACTGTTGCTGCAATGAAGTGAAGGCACAGAGAAATCAAAAAGGAACAGATGTACCAACACAGCCAGGAGCAGCAGCAATGTCCAGCAGATGCCAGACTGCTTCCACACAGAGAGGTTGCAGGTGATGCTCCCCTCAGGATGTACAGGAGGGCTGCAAGAGCCCCAGACACTTCTGTCCTCAATACTATTTCCTCCAGAGAAATGAAGGTGCAGTGTTGCTGCAGGCTGAAGTCGTCCTGGCACACTATTATAGAACTATGCCACCTGTTGGAGTGGCATGAAGGAATGGGTGACATCTGTACATGATGGAGTTTAGACAGATAATGGGGAATCTTATTGTAACTTACAAAATACTGCGAGACCTGGAGAGAGTGGACATGAAAAAGGTGTCTCCACCAGTGGGAGAGACCAGGATCTGAGGGCACAGCCTTAGAGTGAAGGAATGACCTTTGGTACTGAGATGAGCAGGAATTTCTGCAGACAGAGGGTGGTTAATCTAGGAACTCATTGCCATAGGTCGTTGTGGAGGCCAACTCATTGAGTGTATTTAAGACAGAGATAAATAGGTTCCTGAATAAGTCCATAAGACCATAAGACATAGGAGCAGAAATTAGGTCATTCAGCCCATCAAGTCTGCTCCACCATTCAATCATGGCTGATAGGTTTCTCAACTCCATTCTCCCCCTTTCTCCCCGTAACCCTTGATTCTAAAGAATCTATCTGTCTCCGTCTTGAATATACTCAATGACCTAGCCTCCACAATCTTCTGTGGTAATGAATTTCACAGATTCACCACACTCTCGCTGAAGAAGTCTCTCCTTATCTCTGTAAATGGTAAGAGGATCAAGGGTTACGGGAAGAAGGCAGGGGAATGGGATTGAGAAACATCAGCCATGATTGAATGGTGGAACAGACTCAATGGGCTAAAGGGCCTAATTCTGCTCCTAGTTCTTATAGTCTTTTGTCACCCAAGCTAATCTCACTCGCCTGCTCCTTTCTGATAGGCTCTAATATCCCATCTAATCAAATTATATTCTTCTACTCACACTCTGTACACTAATATTTTACTATCTTATATTGCTCTGTAACTAGTACAAGGGCAGTAAGAGAAGGAATGGAGCCGGTTATGAAGCAAAAAGGTAATCTATATATGGAAGCACAGGACATGGTTGAAGTATCAAATTAAGTAATTTTTAATGACCAATGAAGAGGATGTTGCCAAAATGATAATGAGGCAAAAGGATAATTCAGATCTGGGTAGGTAATGATCCAGAGGAGTATTTGAAAACCTTACTGTAGTTACAGCTTATTAATCACCAGGTCCAGGTGGGATGCATCCAAGGATCTTGAGGGGAATAAGGGCAGAAACCGTCACAATCCTTCATTTTTCCCTTGATACAAAGATGGCGGGAGAACACTGAAAAGCTAGAAATGTTATGCATCTGTTCAATAAAGGCCATAAGCTGACTTGGAGGGTCGGTTGGATCAGGTCGTGCAGTCTGCTTCCCTCAGAATCAGCATCACCAAGCCAAGCCCACATGCTGCGAGTTGTCACCTGGATCAGTGCGGTGTCAGCTACCTGGAAGAATGCGCAGCAGTATAGGAGGAAGGTTAATGACCTTCTCCAGTCCACCTTGGTTAGTGCCACATCTTCTCTTTGCTCCCTCATGCTCTATCTCCGTTACTGTACTCACCTCCCACTAAAGCTCAGGCTCTGCCATTCTCATTACTGCCTGCAACATCTTCCTAATGTGCTCTCAGCCACCCCAACTCCCATCACCATTAACTAGGCCTGCCCCTGCTCTGCCTACTTGCTCACATTCACATCTCCCTACCTCCGCCAAAGGTAACAGCCACACACTTTCATCTCCCACCTATCTCTCAATCCAGGAGGAAAATAGCCCACAGTTGGATAGAAAGTGTCAAGGTGAGTAGTGGGCTGCCTGACATTCAACTCCTCACCTGACTTCCCTAAGACAGAATGACCATGGTCAAGTCCCTGGACCGGTTTTAGAGGCTGCTGTCAACATACTGCGCTGGGGCCCTGTGACTGAAAGATATTTCCTTGACTTGTCTGAGTACTACTGAGACCCACAAGAAGCTTCCTCACTTTGTGCCTACACTAAATGATGCAACACTACAGCTGTACGGTGAGCATGGTATCTCAGGCTGTGGGGCAAGCCACACAAAGGCGAGGTAAGGCAGAGATGGGGTGAGCATCCAGGTTGACTCTGAGTTCATTGGCACTAAGAGATCAAGTAAACAGGCCAGAGTTGCAGCCTGGTCTAATCTGTGAGCTAGGTACATATCCCTGAGCTCGATCTATTCCTGCTGCAGCATTACAATGATAGATTCCCTTTTGTGCAGAGTTCTGGCTTGAAGGGCAGAAATGTCCTGTAAGTGAATCAGAGATGAGCCATGAGGGCTCTTGGAGGTTGGCACATATTTATGCCAATGTCCAGAAGCATGGGGTGTGCACAACAGGTAACCTTGGAGCATGTCCAAAAACACTGATGCCTGGAATCAAACATTGAGGTCCGTGGGAGCGGGCAGCAATCTGAAGTCAACATTGCTCATTTTTCCTTCTGTGTCAAGAATTTTTAGTGTCTGCTTTGCTCCTGGCAAGTAATACGATAGAAAACTGCAAATTAATGAGATAATAAAGTTGTTAACAAGCAATAATCCCCGTTAATAGGCAACTCACCACTGCCTAATGAGAATCTCAACCTGACATCCAGAACTGTGTTAAAAATGCAGTGAATTACTTTCAATTTCAAAATCCCTCACTAGACTTCTCTCAACTCTACCAGATTTCTCACCACAGCGCACATTGTTCAGGCCCCTATAAGATTCAGTCCATAATTACTAGTTACTTGAACAATGTGGATTATTTAATGAAATGAGTTTTTTGATGTCAGATTTGAAAGGGTTCATGAGGTTGATGTGGTGTGCATGGACTGCCAAAAAGCATTTTTTTGAAGTGGCATATAATGAGGTTTTCAACAGATTTGAGGTCAATGGAATAAAGGAGTCAGTGATAGTGCGGATATGAAATTAGCTGATAGACTTCAAATTGAGAGTAGTGGTTAATGGCCATTTATTGTACCAGACAAAGATATATTGTTCTGTACTCTGAGGGTCAGTCCAGAGACCATTAGTGTCCTTGAACAAACACTAATTTCTTTGTATGTGTAGGACACAGTTTCAAATTTTGCAGATTATACAATATGAGGTGGTATTATGAATGAGGAGTAACATTGCAGATGAAGGATAATGAAGAGAAATGTGAAATTATATAAGTTGGCAGCAGGAAGGGTACCAAAGAGTACATGTCTAAAGCAGGTGCAGAAACACAACAAAGCCTGGGTATAATTTGCCCATCCTTGGATGGTGAAAGTCTGATTGAAAAAGTGGCGATAAAGCATTTCAGGATCTGAGGCTTTACAAATTGAGGCAGAGTGCAACATGAAGGAACTTATGATGAACCTTTGTACAATAGTTTAGCCTCAACTCTAAACTCTGCATTTTTGGAAAATATGAAGGCATCCGACAAGACGAAGAAAAGATTTATGGAAATCATTACAGAGACAGATTAGAGAAAGTGAGATTGTTCTCCTTGGAGAAGGGAAGGATAAGTGGAGATTTCCTGAGGAACATTACCAATAAAGTTGAATGTGAAATAATATACATTGGGAGGAGGAAAGAGAGTAGAATCAAAATCCCGAGGGTTTGAGACAAGGAGATAGATTTTACTTTGACAGGAGGCTCCAGAAAGAGAGGACACAGACTTAAGAAGATTCACAAAAGAAACAAACACAAGAAAATGTTTTTGATCACACTGAATGGTTAAGATATTGAATAAACTGTCTTGCAGAGTGCTGGAAACTCCTGGAAATAAAAAAAAAATCCGGGTGGAAAGGACTAGGGAATTTTTCTAAATTACAGAACTGGGACAGACTAATAGCCTCAATTTACCTAATAGGCCTCTTTTCTTACTGTAACCTTTCTTTAAGGCTATAGGGTGAGGTGAGATTTGAGAAGGAGGCACAAGACAGGAACATTCTGTCATCCTGAATGGTTATGCCAATTTAAGATTCAATACCCTCACTCATTCAATACCCTATTGTAGCAAGTTGTCATGACCAGAGGCCTCAACAGATATAGGCACGTCTTTCCCTCACTGATTCACTGCTGCTTTCTGCAGTTATGGACCATCCTACAAAGAGATAGGGAAGAATGGCAGTGAGTATGTTCAGTACGTTTGGATGATATGTTGAATTACGAAATGAAAAGACTCCTCCTGTGTCTTCTTTGCCCAAAATTTTCATCTTTGCCAGTTTTGTTCTCAGCCGTGTCTTTGTTTAGTACAGATACAGGCTGGGAGATATATTCTGCTATCTTGCTGAGTCTCTTTATGTGACATTGATAGATTCAGGCTAAGCACTGAACTCAAGCTTCAACAGTAACTCAAGCTTCATGCCTTCCATACAGATACAGGCTTTTGAAGCTCAACATGTTTGGAAGTATTTCAAATACAAAATGCTGCACAAACCACTGTTTAAATATTTCCTAGTGTTTGTGTTCATATTTATACTTTAATTGTAATAGGAATTTTATATATAATATGGCGATTATTTTCATTTCAGTGAGATAGTAAGATTGTTGCCGTGAGAGGTTTTGGAAAATTGGAGAAAATGCATTGATTCTCTTCATTGGGAGCTTTTACTGGCTGCTTTTTATATTGTAATATTTTAACATGATTACTTCCCCTACTTGTTCGAGAAAGTTTGATTTATTGTTGTCAAATTTTAGCCAATCACGAGCAAGTATGATATGGAGGTGTGCAGATGGACCACCCATTCCCAACTTGCATGTGTTTAGCTTCATTCTCATCCCGACACTCATCTTCAATGTTCCTCGACTTGATGTTCATCCATCCTTTCCTGCCATTTCTTCATGGTGATCGTGCTTTCTTTGGTGAAGTGAGGCATGTGCTGAAATCTGGTGAGATTAATGAATTGCCCTGTGAAGACAAGGAGTTGATATATGACTCTTTGTGGGCAGCACGGTGGCACAGTGGTTAGCACTGCTGCCTCACAGCGCCGGAGACCAGGGTTCAATTCCCGCCTCAGGCGACTGACTGTGTGGAGTTTGCACATTCTCCCTGAGTCTGTGTGGGTTTCCTCCGGGTGCTTCGGTTTCCTCCCACAATCCAAAGACATGCAGATCAGGTGAATTGGCCATGCTAAATTGCCCACAGTGTTAAGTGCATTAGTCAGGGATAAATATAGGGTAGGGGAATAGGTCTGGGTGGGTTACTCATTGGAGGGCCGGTGTGGACTTGTTGGGCTGAAGGGCCTGTTTCCACACTGCAGGGAATCTAATCTAATCTCATATTATCTCCACATTTCAAATCTCCTCCCCCTCGTTCTTCAAAGCATTGATTCACTCTGAGGTTTAATTCAATGGAAACAAGTGGCCTTTCACCATGTATAAGCCTAGACAGTGAGTGCCAGGGAGCTGTTGGCATTGCTTCTGTGTTTGACTTTTCCCCTAACGGACATCCATGCAAGAGGTTCTTCTCAGGCAGAAGACCCTTTCCCAATTCTCAACTCTGCCACCACTCCACACCCCCAGTAGTCTGGCCCAAGGTCAGTGAAGAAGCTCCAGCTGTGAGCAGCTAACTCAGTATTGATCAGGACCATTTGGTGCGGTATGGGTCTCTACCAGGCTAGGTAGCACCCAACTTTGGAAGCACCTACAACGTGAGAAACTGCAGCACCTATAAATCAGCATGTTCAGGAATAACTGCGTCAATGAATGGAATAACAAAAGAAAAACAAACAAAACTTCATTCTTTAACCCAGAATATCCGAAGAAAGCAGCTATTTAGCTGAGCAGCTGTTCATTTATGGCTTTGTCAATAAGAATGTAACTCCACTCTCCCATTTTATACTGCGTAACATGCACTAAATAAAGTACCCACCATTAAAATCTGCCAGTTGTAAAAATAATTTATCTGCAGATCAGCCATTTAGTTGGTAATGAGAAATCCACTTGACTGAATATCACCAGTTTACTGGAAAACAAATTATATTGTCATGTATCTTGCAAAGTCTGACACGATATTGGTGCTGGCAAAACAATCCAGTTATCTAATTGAAATGAAACTTCAGAGTTGTGCTTGCCTTTTAAGGTTTACTCTTGGTTGCATTTAAGACAATTTTATATGGCCCTATCAGACTCAGACCAATCCTCTATTGTAACAAGCTGTGTGTTATGAGGCATTATTTAAACTGTGGTTGATTTGGGCGGGAGGTGGAACAGTTATGAGATCCTGTCCTGATTAAAAATTGTTTAGCTATGACCACTGATTGTAGAATTAATTTGAGTTCTGATGGTTCCAGTAGGTGTTTAACTCTCTAATTGGTACAATTAAGGGAGTGAGCAGTCTCCAGAGTTTCAATTTAAACTGGCAGAAAGAGATTCTGAAACAAACATTAATTTGGCAGAAATAAACCCACCCTAAGTCCAGGGTGAAGCTTTATCATTCCAATAATAGCAATAACAGACTGAAACAAGCACTAGTAATTCAGTAAAGGCAAACTACTGTGGATGTTGGAGATCTGAAATAATACAGAAAGTGCCAGAGAAAGGTCTGACAGCAGAGAATCAGCATTAACGCTTCAAGTCCAATGGCTCTTGACCAGAAGTAGAATAGTGACTAACTCCTCCTTCTTGAAAAGAGTTCGTTCTCCATCTAGTTACAGTCCCAAGAAGGTATCTTCCAAGTGATGGGCTCCTCATTTGCTGTGCTCCTGGGAAGTGGCTTGCAGAAGTATAGCTCTTTCATTCATTAAGTTTGAGCTGATTAGTTAGTCACAGTACAGGGACCACCTCAATAATTTGAAACGTTTTGTGGAGATTGTCTGTTTGTGGCCCCTGACTTGGTCAGACCTGTTTAACACAGAGCTCTTCCACCACTTTACTTCAAAGCCTGCCATTTGATGGGTGGGTTTTTGTTTAAACAAGGAACTTGTTAGTGATTTCCCATGTTTCACATTTCTTAATCTAAATGATATCTGATGGTAGATCTTACTCAGGAACTTTCATCCATGTGGACATTGCGATGGAAGGTGGGGTGAAGACGAATTGAACAGGTCAGCATGGAACGGTAATTAAGATGCAGTATGAGTGGGTTCAATCGATTTGTGAGTTTTCCTAAGATTTTTTTTGTAATTCCTTCATGGGATGGTGGCATCACTGACTGGGACAGCATTTATTGTCCATCCCTAATTGCCCCTGAGCAGGTGGCAGTGAGCTGCCTTCTTGAACTGCTGCAGTCCATTTGATGGTGGTACATCTACAATGTCATTAGGGTTGGAGTTCCGGCGCATTGACCCAGTGATAGTGAAGACATAGCGATATATTTCCAAGTCAACATGGTGAGTGGCTTGAAGGGGAACTTGCAGGCAGTAGTGTTCCCATGTATCTGCTGCCCTTCTCCTTCTGTATGGTATCGATCAGGGCTTTGGCTGTTGGTGACTAAGGGAGGAGGATGGATTAGGAAGTGACATTTGTGAGAACAGGAAACCTGAGGGGTGAGATTGATTTATGATGTGCAGTGTTGCACTCAACTAATTGTCAACAAGATGTATGAATGTGCCAGACAGGTGCATGGTACTCATTGCTGAAGGAGCTATAGAGATGCAGTTTGTTGTTGCTACCAGTGAGAGCCCTCAACAAAGTGCAGAATCTTCGGCCATGTCTCAGCACCAGCTCATGTCTCTCATAAACATTTGGTGCAGAGCAAACCAAGTTGTGTTTATTGTGTGTGAAGGCAATAGGGATTAAGTCGAGCAAGGTGGGGGGAGGTTATGTACAGTGATAGTTAGTGCCCTCAAATTATGGTACAGCACAGTATTAGCAGCTGCATTGATCTGATCTTAGTTTAATTCTGAAAAGCTTATTAAAAATGTCAGCAGAGAGGCTGGGAAATTTCATAATTTCATTATTATTCAAGGGGTAGCCTTGCTGCTCAGTGCCAGCTGCACTGCACACCTTTCCCTATGCTGTTTTCACAAGACTGATTGTACACACTTATAGAATTAATCGAATGGTTTCAGGGCTAGATCAGGGACTGCCACCCACAGACTGGTTCTTTGGCAATACTGAATTGACAGGGCATTTCACAAAAATGCTGCAAATGCTCAAAATATGGAAAAGAAACAGCAAACGGCAGAAATATTCTTCAGGTTAGGCAGCATTTATACAGTGTGAAATAGAGTAAGAGTAATGAGGTATGTTAAAAATGTGAAAGGTTTTGAGCAAGTGAGAATGGGAAAAGAACAAAAGGGAAGATCAGTGAAAGGAGAGGGGACTGAAGAGCTTAACACAATGAAGGATTTCACAGTTCAATAGTTAAATGGTGTTCGAGATAAAGAAATTAAAAATGTATTTAAATGAGGTTCAACCTGTTGGATAGATACCATCTGAACTATGAAAGGAGCAAGGGAAAAACTGAACCTGGAAGAAACACACAAAGTTAGACACGGATAGATGTTATGATCTAAAATTGTTGAACTCAATGTTAAATTACAGAATGCTGAGGTGAAAGATGAATTTCTGTTTCTCAAGCTTGCTGTAAACTTTGCTGGAAAATCCCAGCAGGTCAAAGACAGGATGAGGATAAGATGGACAATTCAAATGAGAAGTCATAGAAGTTCAGGGTTCATCCTTGGAGACAGAACAAAGGGGCTCCCCAAAGTGGTTACCTGGGCTACGTTTGGTTTCCTCAATGTAAAGGAGGCCACAGAATGAGCAGGAAATACTGAATACAAAATTGAAATAAATAAAAGTAAACCGCTGTCTGATTCGTGTGGAGAGTTTGGGGCCTTGGATGGCGACAAGGAAGGGTGTGAAAGGGCAGGTGTTGCATTTTGTCCACTTGCATGGGAAGGAGATGGTATTGAGAGTGACTCTTGAGTGGATCAGGGTGTCGAAGCTGGGATGGTGCATTTGGAATGCTGAGAGGGGGATGAATAGAATCATAGAATCTCTACTGTGTGGAAACAGGCCCTTTGGCCCAGCACACACCCTCCGAAGAGTAACCCACCCAGACCCTTTACACTACCCTATTATCCTATATTTACCCCTGACTAATGCATTTAACCTACACATCCCTGAACACTGACCAATTTAGCATGGCCAATTCACCTGACCTGCACATCTTTGGATTGTGGGAGGAAACCCACGCAGACGTGGGGTGAATGTACAAGCTCAACACAGACAGTTGCCCAAGGTTGGAATTGAACCCAGGTCCCTGGCACTGTGAGGCAGCATGCTAACCACTGAGCCACCATGCTGCCCAAAGATACTTTCAGTGGGAGTTTCATGCAGGAGTGACAGAAATAGCAATGGTTGATTCACTGAATATTGATACTCATGAGTTGGAATATGAAGTCCAGAGGATCTCTATTGTTTTGGAAGAGAGGGGACTGGGTGAATGCAAAAGTGCACAATACAGATCAGACATAGTGGAGGGTCCTGTAAACCATGTGAGATAGAATTTTCAGTTGAAGAAAAGAGAAAATGTATTGGAAATGTTAATATAGTAGATAGCATCATTTGAACGGATGCGATGGAGTTAGAGGAACTGGGAGCAAGAAATCGACTCTGAACAGGAAGCATGGTGAGAGGAAGCATACTTAAGATAGCTGTGGAAGTCCTTGGCTTGTAGTGAATGTTAGTTAGCCGAGATCCAGAAATGGAAATAGAGAAGTCAAAGGCGGGAAGAGTCAGAAATGGACCAGATGAAGTTGAGAGAAAGACGGATTCAAAACCAAGTCAAGTTAAATTTTCCAGTTTTGGGCAAAAGAATAGGAAGTTACCCCAATCATCAATGAACCAGAAAAGGAAATAAACAGGTCTGGAATAAGAAATGTCCCATATAACCTGTATAAATAAACAAGCATAACCATGACCATGCAGCTATCCAAAGTGACACCTTTCATTTGGAAGAAGGTAGTGGACTTGGAGGAGAGGTTGTTCAAATCATGAACATGTTTAACCAGATGGAGAAAGGTGATTGTGGATGGATCTAGGTTGAGCCTTAATTCAAGGAACAAGTGAGGAGGCCTCAGCTGATCCAATAAGAGATTGGAAACTGTTGAAGTGACCTTGGGCATTGGAAGAGTCACTGATAAGAAGAGACTGGATAAGGTGGGAATATGCAAGGAAGAAATCCATGAGGCAGGAATAGACAGAAACAATGGATCTAGTAAGGCATTTTACATCCCTCTTGAGTAGCTGCCAATTCATTATCACCAAATAGCAACTTCACCCGGGGTGTATTCACTGACCTGGATTGCTGTGTGGTGCTCAAAGTGACTCAGTCAGAAAATGGATTGGCCTGCTCCAAACTTGACGTCTCTCCAACTTTGATTGTTGTGCCTACTCTTGAGGACCCTGACCCCTCCTGGAAACAGCTCCAGTGAATGGCTAACATTGTCAGATAGCTCCAGCTATAACGACCAGAATTCCTGTGTAACTCTGGATGGTTCAAGCTGAAATCAGAAGTATGCAAAAAAGGAACGCATGCTCTATCAAAACTTAGAAACTGAAAACTTGAAAAATCTCAGCTGTCAGCAAACATCTGTGGAAGATCAGAACTCACGTTGACATATCAGGTGCTGCAACCCTTCCTCAGAAATCTGAAAAAGTTTTATTTGTGGGCAGTGTTTAAAAAACAGCAGAACATGGGGAAAGGGAAAAGAGAAACTGGCAAAATAGTCTCACAAGCACACTTGATCTTTTTTAATACATTCATGAACTGTGGGTGTTACTGGTAAGGCCTGTATTTGATCTCCATCCCTAGTTGCCCTTGAACTGGCAGCATCTGAGGGGAGAGAAACAGAGTTAACGTTTTGAGTTTGATACAACTCTTCTTTGGATGAGATTTTCTGTAGGTTTTTACAATGATTGATGGTAGTTTCAAGGTCATGATTACTGAATGATGCACAAAAAATGTAGAAACCAGGAGCTGAGGGAAGAGCAGATGTGATGGTAGCAGGAGCTAAAGGAGACCCAATTAAAAAAATAAACAAGAGCAACAAGAATCAGATCTCCAGTGAGTTGCCATCTGATTAAGGATGGTAGCAGGCAGATCCGATACAGAAACTCTCTTCGGGGAAAAGGGTGCGGACACTCATCTCTTCAGGGAAAAGGGTGCGGTCACTCAATCCCCACCCAGCCCCCCCCCCCCCCACACCCCCCCGCCCCCCCCACCCACACACCTTGTCTGTGAAGTACTTAGAAGCATATTCTTACAACATCCAGTTTGAACAGAGCAAGATTCCATAAAGAGCTAGTGAAAGTGTGATCCATTAATTGGTATTATTTGAGTGTAATGTCCATCAGATTTCTTGTAGAACTGCATAGAATCCCTACAGTGTTGAAACAGGCCCTTCAGCCCATCGAGTCCACACCGACCCTCCAAAGAACATCCCGCCCAGACCTACTTTCCTACCCTATCTCTGTAGCACTGCTGCCTCACAGCACCAGGGTCCCAGGTTCGGTTCCAGCCTCGGGCAACTGTCTGTGTGGAGTTTGCACATTCTCCCCATGTCTGCGTGGGTCTCCTCCCACAGTCCAAAGATGTGCAGGTCAGGTGAATTGGCCTTGCTAAATTGTCCATAGTGCTAGGTGCATTAGTCATAGAGAAATGGGTCTGGATAGGTTACTCTTCGGAAGGTTGGTGTGGGCTGGTTGGGCCAAAGGGTCTGTTTCCACACTGTAGGGAATCTCAAAAAAAACCTCAAATAACTCTGCATTTTCCCATGGCAAATCCACCTAGCCTACACATCCCTGGACACTACAGAGCAATTTAACATGGCCAATCCACCTAACCTGCACATCTTTGGACTGTGTGGGGAAACTGGAGTACCCAGAGGAAATCCATGCAGACACAGGGAGAACGTGGAAACGCAACACAGACAGTCAGCAGAGGGTGGAATCAAAGCTGAAAATGTGTTGCTGGAAAAGCGCAGCAGGTCAGGCAGCATCCAAGGAGCAGGAGAATCGACATTTCAGGCATGAGCCCTTCTTTGGACCAAAATGTGGATTCTCCTGCTCCTTGGATGCTGCCTGACTGGCTGTGCTTTTCCAGCAACACATTTTCAGCTCTGATCTCCAGTATCTGCAGTCCTCACTTTCTCCTAGAGGGTGGAATCAAACATGGGTCCACAGCGCTGTGAGGCAACAGTGTTGACCACTGAGCCACCAACTGCCCTAAATCTTCTAAAATCTTCTTCAAATATATTCACTTGAGGAAACAAAAGGAATGGTAATTTTAAAGTGTGAAAACACAACTGCTGTGTGATGGTAATCCACTCTCAGTACTGGAATTGGTGTGTTAGTCCTGCTATTGGTAGTGAGACATTGACCAACACAACAAGACTAAGGAATCACGTCTTTGGGAAGTATTGTCCATTGCCTTGTTGGTACGATATAAAAGTCAGCCTTAGAAACTGTTAAATGATCTCCTGTTGGTTTTATTTACTTTACGCTATCTCGCCATTTCAGCATATATGTCTTCTCCTAAATTTCCAAACTTCAATTGCATTACCAATGCCCTCTCCCTGCTGACGTTGCAGAGGAGGCACAGAGTTGGCTACTAATTTAAACAAAAGCAGAAATCACTGGAAAAACCCAGCAGGTCTGGCAGCATCTGTGGAGAGAAATTGGAGTTTTGGGTTCATTGACCCTTCCTCCAAACTTCTATTTTAACAGGTTCCTATTTCAAAACTCAGTCTGTACAGCTCTCCACTTCCTTCTCACCTTCCAAAAGGCAACCTGTATGGTTTAAACCAAAACCCCAGATCTCCAAACTACAGTCAAAACCTGTGCAGGTTCTTCAACAGATGGTCAAGGCACGGTTCGAAAGGTGCATCGAGCAGGTTTTACAGTCAGTTAGCAATGGCAGTTGTTGGAATGAGTTTTCACATGTCATGCAAGTATTGGCATCATTTGGCACTTTCAACAGAAGGCAAACAATGATGTTCATTGGGTGGAGGAAGAGATTGCTGTGAGATTGGAATGAGATTAGAATGTGCTGTGTCATGTTGTGATGGGTCCCATGTGTTCTGCACGAAGTGGGCAGTGAAGAGGGGCATGCTAGGTTCTTTCAGGTATCTGATAAACTCCCTCATACCAATACTAAAAGAGTGGAACCTGTTGGCCACTGATGGGCTCCATCAAACAACTTCTGTCATGGGAGGGCAATGGAAGTTTTTGGGGTGGACATGGGATCAGTAAGTTTAGATTACTTACAATGTGGAAACAGGCCCTTCGGCCCTACAAGTCCACACCAGCCCTCCGAAGAGCAACACACCCAGAGCCATTCCCCTACATTTACTCCTTCACCTAACACTACGGGTAATTTAGCATGGCCAATTCACCTAACCTGCACATCTTTGGACTGTGGGAGGAAACCCACGCAGACACTGGGAGAATGTGCAAACTCCACACAGACAGTTGCCCGAGGTGGGAATTGAACCCGGGTCTCTGGCACTGCGAGGCAGCAGTGCTAACCACTGTGCCACCACGCTGCCCAGTAAGGCACATTCCACTTATAGTGGGGGCTAGGGTCTGGCAGCTGGTGAAGGAAGGTGAAGCACTTTGTCCACCATTCTAGTCTTTTCAAAGTTATGTCCATTGCCCTGGGGCTCCCTGTGGCATGACTCCAGGTTCTGAATTTAAAATGTACTTTGTTGAATTGTCTGTTCATTTGAATTGAAATCATGCAAAAATCAACCTCAGTACTTTTTTTTAATCTAAGATACTTAATTCATGCTATCTTACTATTATTTTCTTTCTTCCCCTGCAAAAATAAACTAATTCTAATTAGCCGGAGGGGTCTCACTGAAAACTGTTCTGAGGCTGTATTCCAGGAAATTCTACGTGCAGTAAATTCTGAAAGCAGCTGATGCGAGGAAGAACAATCCTCACATTTCACAAGATCAAATATTTACTGTGATTCTCATTGAATTTGTTACAGTTTGGGTTTAGAAAAGGACTCATTATAGTCACAGAACCCATGCAAGCAGAGTGTTGTTTTGACATGTTTTGAGCATTGCGTTAAATACATTTATAATGGGTGGCGACAGAGAGACGTGAGGTGCATTGAAATAGTGAGCATTCAATTAATCCACGAGATTCACTGTAGGACAAGTTTCCAATGTTGTAATAAAGCAACTTCTCTATTCAACTTTCAATCTAACAACACTTCAGCAGTCCTGCATAACAAAAGCTCCCCTGAATGCTTTCTGCTATAATAACCCCAATCCCCATTTGTACCCCCTCAAACCTTCTACAGTAATACGCTTTATATTGTAGCTCTCATGTAATACTGTGTGACAGTGGAACACTCTCTATTTAGCAAGCCCTCAATGCAACTGTCGCAGTATAACACACCCTCATGATGACATTGTGTATAACAGTGTCTATGGGGGAGATGGTAGCTTTGTGATAATGTACTAGACAAGTAATCCCACAATGCAGGACAGTGTTTTGGGGACATGGGTTCAAATCCAACCATGGCAGCTTGAGGAAATGAATGAATGTGAAACATTACAGGGTCATATAGCACAGAAGCAGACTCTTCAATCCAACCAGTCCATGCCGACCATAAACTAGATCACCTGACTGTGCTTGGCTCTCTGTAATCTTAGATAGCCTTCTTCACTTTCCACTATATCTCCAATTTTGGTGTCATCCACAAACTTACTAACCATGCCTTCTGTATTCTCATCTACGTTATTTATGTAAATGACAAACAAAGATGGACTCAGCACCGATCCCAATGGAACACCACTGGTCACTAATATGATGCTATGAAATTATCATCAATTCTTAAGTGTCTATTAAGGGGAAGGTGATCTACCTCCTTACCTGGGCCAGCCTACATTTGACTGCAGACCCTTACCAATACCGTTGACTCTTAGCTGCCTCTGAAATGACTCAGTGCAAGACAATTCGGAAAGTGCTTCTTACTGTAACTCTGTCTTACAATATACCCTCAATGTTACAGATCTTTCACTATAATACTATCTCCTTACAGTAAATGTTCACAATAAAAATGCTTAACATACTCTCATTATAGCACTTTATATAACATATTATCTTTTGTGGCAAAACCGTGCTGTAGCCCTCCCTGTCTAACACACTCATTGTAATACTCTGGTGTAACATATTCTCATTATTTGATCATACAATCAAGTGTTACAGACTCTCACTGTAACCATCTCTGCAAAATAAGCACTTATTGTAGCTCCATTTAACATTCTTTCTGTGTATCACCGTACAACCCTTCCTCTCTCTAACATGCTGTAGATAAAATACTCTCAGTGTAACACAGTTTACAATACCTCCTTTTCTGTAGCACTGCATATAATACTCACTGTAATGTTTTCTAACATATTGTTATTCTATCTATACCTCCATTCTCCATCAGGAGGCTGAGAAAACCTTTGCAAGGATGTTTGCCAGGTTTAGAGGCTTTGAGCTACAGGGAGAGGCTGGTTAGGCAGGGGGCTGGTTTCCCTGAAGTGTTGGAGGCTGAGGAGTGACCTTATACACGTTTATAAAATCAGGAGGGCATGGGTAGGATAAATAGACAAAATATTTTCCCTGGGGTGGGGTGTCCAGTACTAAAGGGCATAGGTTTAGAGTGAGAAGGGAAAGATATAAAAGAGACCTACGAGGCAACCTTTTCAATCAGAGGGTGGTGCGTATATGGAATGAGTTGCCAGAGGAAGTGGTGGAGGCTGGTACAATTACAACATCTAAAATCATCCGAATGGGAGCATGAATAGGAAGGGTTTAGAGGGGCATGGGCCAAGTGCTGGTAAATGGGACTAGATTAATTTAGGATATCTGGTCAGCATGGATGAGCTAGATCGAAGGGTCTGGTTCCATGCTGTATATTTCTATGATTCTGTGATGGTCTGGGAGCTGTTGACTAGTTCCTCAACCAGAGGCCTGAACATCACTACCATTGTCCTCCACCTGACTGAACCTGTTCTCTCACTGAACTACTCCTTTGATTCAGCTCACTTCTGTCAAGTCAAAGGAGTGGCTATGGGCACCCACATGGGTCTCAGTTATGCCTGCCTCTTTATGGGGTATGTGGAACATTCCTTGTTCCAGTCCTACACTGGCACCCTCCCACACCTTTTTGTACATTGATGATTGTTTCAGTGCCACTTCATGCTCTTGTCATGACGGTGAAAGATTTGTTCATTTTTGCCTCCAATTTCCATCCCTCTATAACTTTCACATGGTCTATTTCCAACACTTCCCTTCCTTTCCTTGACCTCTCTGCCTCCATTTCAGAAAACAAACTGTCCGCTGCCAACCACTATAGAGCCACTGACTCCCATAGCTGCCTTCACTATAGCTCGTCACACCCCACATCCCGCAAAGACTCCACCCCATTCTCCTAGTGCCTTGGCCAGCATCGTATCTGTTTAGATGATGTCACCTTCCAGAACAGCGCTGCTGACATGGCTTCCTTCTTCCATAACCGTAGTTTCTCACCCACTATGGTTGACAGGGCCCTCAACCGCATCCGACCTATCATCTGTGCTTCCGCCTTTGCCCCTTCCCATCATTCACAACAATGTGATGGCACCCTTGTCCTCACTTTTCATGCCTTTGCATTCAAAGGATCATTCTCTGCTATTTCAGACAAGTTCACCAGAACGTTATCACCAAACGCATCTTCCCCTCAATCTCCCTGTCTGCATTTCGTAATGATTGTTCCCTCCAGACCACCCTAGCACATTCCTCAACCACCAACACCACCCTGCCTTCCCACAGCACCTTCCCATGTAACCACAGAAGGTGCACCTGTCCCTCCTCCGATCTGGTGTATTGTATTCACTGCACCCAATGCGGCTACTCTACACTGGAGAAACCAAACACAGACTGGGTGACCGCTTGGCAGAACACCTCCGGTCTGTGCACAAACATAACCCCGACCTTCCTGTAGCCAGTCATTTTAGCATAGCATCCTGTCGCATGTCCATAGGTCCATACTCAACATGCTGCAGTGTTCCAGTGAATCACAGTGCAAACTGGAGGAACAATATCTCATCTTTAGACTAGGCACTTTACAGCCTTCTGAACTCAATATTGAATTCAACATCTTCAGACTGTGAACTCACTCCCATTTCTTCCCTTTCTCTTCACTTGTTGCTTTCTCCATCACCATATCCTCTCTCCCCTTCCCCCACTCTAATGGGACTATCTGTTCTTCCCAGTCTGGCAGTTGGACACACCATTGTTCTGCCATCATCACATCCCAATTGCTTAGTCTGCAGTATCAACATCCTTTCTCCCCCAGCACTTCACCTCCCCCCCACTATTGCCTCTCCACACTTCACGTCTGCTCTGATGAAGAGTTAACTAGACTCGAAACATTGGTTTGCATTCTCTCCATTGATGCTGCCTGACCCATTGAGACTTGCAGCATTTGTTGTTTGCAGTACAGATTTCAGCATCTGCAATAATTTCCTTCTCCCGTATTCTATCGCTCTCTTTATAAACACCGTTTCAATAATAGTTTGTGATGATTCACTACATAGCCTGCCTATCTTTTCTCTCTCTCTCTCTCCTCTCTCTCTTTCCTCTCTCTCTCTCTCTGCGCTATCCTATAGATAGCGTGGTGACTTCTGTGTAACATAACCTCACCATTTCTACAGAACACCTCCCACTGTGACACTCCCAGTGTAAGAAATCCTAGTTGTAAGATTCACTGTAAAATATACTCTGACTGTAAGACCCTGTATCTAATGTTTTCACAATAAAACAGTCTCTAATCCTCTCATTGTAATACTCTCCACACAAACACATCTACTCCACAGTTAAATCCTTGCTGAGAGACCCTCTGGATGTTTTTCATGCTGTCTATTAAGTAAGGTCTTTTTGTGTACAGAAGATATACATTGTAAGAAAATGTAGAATTTTTAACAGTTGTGTTTAATGAGCGACCACTTAAGGCTGTTTTAAATTCAGAAACAAAAGTAATTACATTTTCTCAGTGGGGCACAAAAAAACAGTCCCAGTGTTTCAATATTTATAAAAGTTGACAGTTAGCCTGTTGACCCAAGCTGGATTTTTTAATGTCCAATGAATTTCAAACAGGATAAGTTGTTATGCATCTATTGAAAAGATCAATGGTCTAGTGAGTGAAAGATAGGCTGATTCAGAACTCCGAAAATACTCTAGAGAGTCTGTTTTGTCTCTATCCAAAGATTTGACTCCAAACTTGGGTCAGGAATGGCAAGCTATGCAATTTGTTTGCGCAGTGTGGTTACATTTATTGTAGTTTTATAAACTCACATAAATTCTCAGGAAAAGGAATTATCGTGTGTCGAGTGTCTTCTTCAAAAATCTCCTGAATAAATATTGGGTTGGGAATAGAATAGAATATTTAGATAATTAGATACGACACAATGCAAGAAAAACTTGTGCTAATGGGTGCTAACTTGTGCTAACTTGTGCTAAGTTATGTCAGAGGAATCAATGACAGCAAAGGAAGATGTACAATGGAAGTGTGAAGATCAGGGAACATTCTGAAGTGTTTCTGATCATTTTTATGAAATAAGCGTATTTTACGAAGCTACCCATAACATAGATAAATTATCATTCTTGAGTTAAAAATGGATGAGTTGTGTAAATGTGGCCAATCCATTCTGTCAATTTACCAGCGCAGTGACAATTACCTGATGAGGTGTCAACTAAAGGGAACCTGTGTTCACTTGAACCATTTCCAGTTTTTCGAAGAAAGAGGCCTACCAAAGACAGGGCTTGAATTACAGTTGTGAATCCTGGAGGAAGAGTAAGCCCACACAATAATCAGACCACTGGCATCCTGGGAGCCCAGCTCTTCCCAGTTGTAGCTACCTTTGGCTGTTCTCACTCAGTTTCAAAGTCTTGATCCTGCAAGCTGTGTGGGGCCACAGATGGTGTGGCCTGTGAAATGGAAATGAGAGTTGGGACCTCAAATTGATGGGGGCCTCTTCAGCCCTGAAGCAGGTGTTCAGGCAGTTCACTTCTCCGAGCCTGGTGCTCGGCAGTGAGTAGATTACCAATTCTGACCATGTTAACTAATGTGACCAATAACAACTCAGCCGAGGGACTGCTGGCCATTGCGGCTTGGAACGAGACCAGCAAGAACAAGGACAGAAGGGACCAGGGAGTAGTCTGAACAAAAATATTTTCATGTCCTTGATAAAAATTGGAAAGGATCTTCATTACAATCCTGAAAATGCCTTTAAGGGACAATTCAAGTGTCCAGAGGCAATTAAAATTGAGTTTTATTCTCTGTACAACTTCATTTACTGCAGATTGATTGTCTGGAGTCATTACATTCAAATTAATGCTGCTAGCGAGACCAGCCTAAAAATATTCTTGCTTATGATTTATGTTGTGTCAGTGTTAGGACAGAAGCCATGAGATCCAACTGCTGAATTAGCTTTTACGGTTTTGTGTGTTCAGTTTGAAATCAACTGCTTGGCTGTACACAGGATGGGTTTAAACTGAGTGCCTTGAAACCACTGAAGGGACATAGTAAATAAAATGCCATCCCCATAATAGGTAGAATTAGTCGTGCATTCAATGAGGAGGCAGTTTTGCTGCATTCAGCAGAACAACGTATGCATTAAAGACCATCACAAATAATAATCTAATCACTGTACACTGCTGTAAAATAAAGAAACACACAGTTCAATGTTGGCCTCAGTCACCGAAAACTGCTCATCCATCTGTCCTGTGCGGCCCAAAGGCAGGTAACTCAAAAATTGAACTGAGGTGACAGTCTTGATTCACTGGGGAAGACCCTCTTCTCAGAACTAAAAAGTGGTGGGTTCAAATTCCAGTCCAGAGAATTGAGCACAGCATTCCAGGCTTACACTCCCAGTGCCAGTATTGAGGGAGGGCTGTACTGCTGGAGATGCTGCCTTTCCAGGTACAATGTTAAACTAATGATACATCTGCCCTCTCAGGTGAATGCAACAAAAAAATCCCACCGTAATGTTTCAAAGAAGCACAGAGATAGCTTGCCAATATTTATTACCAAAACAGCTACACTGGTCTTTGTTGCATGGCTGAGAAATTTTGCTGTGTACACATTGGTGGCTTCACTTCTGACATTACAACTACGTTGCTGCACATCTCTTCATCGGTGGTCTTAGTGCTGTGGGATGAGGATAAAATGTTTTGTGAATTGGTGCAAACTGAGGATTGGGGTTCAGATCAGAGTGGTGCTGGAAAAGCACAGCAGGTCAGGCAGCAGGAAGCCTCCAGGGTGGAGAGATAAATTGGGGGGTGGCTGGGGAGAAGGTAGCAAAGAGTACAATAGGTGAATGGGAGTGGGGATGGAGGTGATAGGTCAGAGAGGAGGGTGGAGTGGATAGATGGGAAGGGTGATTGGCAGGACAAACTGAGGATTGTCATAATGATGGTTATCAGAACAGAAAATGTTTTTCTACAAGTGAGGAAGAAAACTAAATAAAATTTAACGGAAAGCCTTTGTATACTAACTTCAATTATTCTTCCTTTCCTTTGTTTCCTTTTCCTTTCTCTCTTTGCCTTCTCACTTTTAGTTGTTTTTCCTCTTATTCAGACTTCCCATCTGCAGTAATCTTTACACAAGGTTCGAATTGCTTATGTGCTTTCATCGCCGATATTCAACAAAAACCAATCATTGTTTTGTTTCTTAACAAAACAAGCCAGAGGCCTTGAAAACCGTAAGTGCCACAATTCAGTTCAGACTGATGTTTAATGGGACGTTATTGTAAGGTAACGACGCAGTCAGGTACCCATGCTCAAAATCATGGAATGGCAACATTTAATCTTCCTCATCTCTGATATTTTATTCTTGTTTCATGTCAACTTCAATTATTTTGTTTGTCATTCTGCCTACACAGGGCTCCAACGAGACTGCCTCTCTTAACTAATTGCTATTTTATGCTACTTTCAAATACACAGGTAACTGCTGTGATTTTCTATGAACATGTTTATATATAACATCAATCCTCAGCATAACTTTAATCATGGCCCTCTGATTACCATACAATAGATAGTATCTGGGGTATGGAAGAAAATACAATTAAAAGGTTAAGTCCATGATACAGTGCACTTAGTCCACTCAAAAACTGGGGCATGGGAATTCACAGAAAAGCTCTAAAGCAGTTAATTTTCATTTGCCTTTACTGAGGAGATAAAAGGAAGTTGTTTCAGGCATTCTGCAATAGCAAGGCAAACTGGGCAAGTAATGACAGATGTAAATCATTTTGCTGTGACCATTTGACTTCTGATTCGACTATCACTCCAAAATTATTTGTAGCTATATTAAATAAGAACACTGTCGAACCCTTTGGCCCATTGAACCTGCCCAACCATTTGATGGACATAGTGGGAGTTCTTTATCTCATACATTTCAACATGTCCCCCATTTTCATGTCCTTATAATCTACCCTACCCAATCGCTATCTGTAGCATTTCTGGTATGTACTTTCAATGTCTCACAATCCTTCACGTGAACAAGATTTTTTTTCTGAATTGGCTTTTAGATGACTTATTCCTAATTAAAAGCACAAATTGCTGGAAAAGCTCAACAGGTCTGGCAGCATCTGTGGAGAGAAATCAGAGTTAATGTTTAGGGTCCAGTGATCGTTCTTCGGAACTGATAGTAGCTTGAAAAATGTTGGGTTTTTTGTGCAGAAGATAGAGTGGGGGGGGCGGGGGTAAGGAGTAAATGACAGGTGGAGATAGAGCCCAAAGAGAGAGAAGAACAATTGGCCAGACGGTGGAGTGGTTGTCCATCAGCACAGGACAACGAACAGCTACAAATGCGGACTATTAGTGGCTAACAATGATTTGTGTGCAATAGTTACCAGCGGCTACTGTGTAAGTGCTCCTGGACCCTGGGACAATATTGTAATGATATCACAGAGCTGCACATCACTGAGCATAATGGGCGGCACGGTGGCACAGTGGTTAGCACTGCTGCCTCACAGCGCCAGAGACCCGGGTTCAATTCCCGCCTCAGGCGACTGACTGTGTGGAGTTTGCACGTTCTCCCTGTGTCTGCGTGGGTTTCCTCCGGGTGCTCCGGTTTCCTCCCACACTCCAAAAAAAGATGTGCAGGTCAGGTGAATTGGCCATGCTAAATTGCCCGTAGTGTTAGGTAAGGGGTAGATATAGACGTAGGGGTATGGGTGGGTTACGCTTCGGCGGGGCGGTGTGGACTTGTTGGGCCGAAGGGCCTGTTTCCACACTGTAAGTAATCTAATCTAATCTAATCTAATCTAATAAACAGTATAGTGTGGGCAGATTTAGAATTTACTAGGAGAAAGAACTGTACTACTACACCAGAATAGGACTATTAAAAATCTTATGATCACATAGACATGAACGCACAAAGAAGATTAATCCTTGCATAATGTACCTAGAAGCTCAGAGCTTAGCATATCAATGGTTAATAAATTTTTTGAAGATCTATCGTTTGAAAATACATTCTCTGGCCTTAACCACCAATCTGAGGTTAGTGAACTTTTCCCAGCCCTGAAACCAGATACTCATGGCATCATTGTGGGAGTTGGTCTTCAATTTGCTTGGCTCCATTCCCTCAAGGGTGCCCCAGGAGGGCCTATTGTAAAGTATGGTGTCTCTCTACCCTTCCACCTTTCATCATTAAGAGCGCCACATCAATTGATCTGGCAGACCCCTTTCTCTCTCAGACTGTTTCCTTGAGATTGCTGCCGCATTAATATGTAGCTCCATTAAGAAGACAAGGCAGCCTTGAAGAAATATTCCAGCAATGCACTCTGCTGGGACTCCTACTGAACATGTAGCTGGCAACAGTGCATCTTGACTGGGCTGCAATCAACTGAATGAGCAAGCAGCTCAAAGGATGCTTTCTGCCTTCCTCAACAGGAATGAGATGAGTGGAATCGAGTTTTCCAGCACCCCCTACCTGATAGCAGGACTCATTGACTGTCTCCTCCTAGGTCGTCAATCTACACCCTCAGTCCAAGCTTCAGTGTCCCTTATCAGGCCACACAGAAATGGTCACAAATTTCTCAAGACTTCACCAAAAAAGAGTTACATTCCATTTCTTTCCCTGAGTAATCAGGTCTGTTCTCTAGATAGCCTCGTTAGTCCAAATCAATGCTATTCCATCACCAGAGCGTAGAATAACATAGAAGCTTCCATGTAGGGCACAATTATGTGTCTTATGTTGCTGTACTTTCTGCTCTGTTCTATGGCGTTATTTGATTTGTGACTTTTTCCACAATCAATAGAGGAAAAGGTATCACAAGAAGGCATCCTATAATTTTAATGAACTGAAATTGAATATAATTCTGAGTTCCAACAGAAACAAGAGATCGTAAGGATGGAAAAGCTTTTGGCTTTATTCATTTTATTGAACAATAAAATATATGTCTTGTCCGATACGTTCCCGCCTCAGGCGACTGACTGTGTGGAGTTTGCACGTTCTCCCCGTGTCTGCGTGGGTTTCCTCCGGGTGCTCCGGTTTCCTCCCACAGTCCAAAGATGTGCAGGTCAGGTGAATTGGCCATGCTAAATTGCCCGTAGTGTTAAGTAAGGTGTAGATGTAGGGGTATGGGTGGGTTACGCTTCGGCGGGGCGGTGTGGACTTGTTGGGCCGGAGGGCCTGTTTCCACACTGTCAGTAATCTAAAAAAAAAAATAAAAATATATAATATGTAGCTAGCTGCACTCTTACCTGCAGCCTATCTTCATTGTAACTTTTCTTATTTCTTCCTGGTCTAGTGATATCGCAGAATCTGATGGAGTAGGTACGATGTGCATTACCTGCAGTAATACCTTAAGGAATGACAGGACCATGTTACTGTTGCCAATTGCTGCCATCTTTGTGGTCTTTGATCATGGGAATTCAACACCCTACCGTATAAAATTAATCGCAAGTTTTTTTTTCTGTTGGCCATAGTCTTGATACAAATTGGAAACTTTGAAAGCAGCAGAGATTAAATTTTGTATTATGTTTTGTGCTGGAATTGAACCAGGCTCCCCCCCGCCAATTTATTCAGAGCATACCTTCCTTATGGAACGCGTGTAGTTGAGCTCAATCCTAGAACCAAGGCAATCCTCCTATTAAAAATGCAAGGGAAATTGAAGAAAAGAAAACAAGAAATGAAAGAGATAAAAATGACAGTTCTGCATTGGTACAGCTCCTTATTGCATTTTTCAGACGTGTCTCAAAATAATTAATGCAGGACATCCCAGTTGTACACTCCCAGTCAACAATGACATTTGTAAGGAGTGTTTGACTGCAGCCTTTGATTTTACATCTATTTACATTAATGAATGGAAAATCAAGAGCTGAAGCCTATTATGCACCAAGCAGCATTTGCTACAATCAGTCAATCAGCCCTACAACAACTTTGAAGTTCAGCGGCTATTGTTATGTGGGCAATTGAAACCTATTTTATGAACAGTGCAATTCCAAAATCATTGAGAAAATCATAGGGAAGCTACTCTTGATTTCTCCATATTTGAACTCAGCAGATGAGGCTCCATGCCAGTAAGGGGCATTTGTTAAAAACTCTTACATGTGATCTCTGAAGCTCACAGTTAAGTGCGTATTGGTCTCACAAAGACCAAAAACACTTACCTTTAAGTAAGGAGGCATTGATTCGCTGCCTATCCCAGAACTTGAGCACACAATTTAATTTAAGGTCATATTTCATGGTTAGGGATGTTTGTTTTTCAGTTGAAATGTTAAACTGATACCTAGGCTACTTGAAGAACAGCAGGGAATTTTCTGGGAATCTTGGCAAATGCTCTCCCCGCAGCCAACATAAACTTGCGACAGATTAACAGGTCATCGCATTTGTTGTTTGTGGGATCATATTAAGTGAAAATTAGTCACTGGGTAGCAGTAGTAGCACATAGTGGCAGTTCACAAGTATGTCATTGACTGTGAAGCATTTGGGGATGACCGGATGCTATCAGCAGTATTAAATAAATGCATCTCTTCACATAGGACAGCCTGAAGCACAAGCACAGCATAGGTTAATTTGATCCAACCCAAACCATTTAAAATTCATCCTTGCTCGATGAGAACAGATTAGACTGGCCATGATCTATCAGGAGAGGAGAAGGTTTGAATGAGTGATTGCCAGGGATATGGCACGTGCTTGAAGCAATTCAGAAAGACAGATTCTCATAAACCCCTTCAGAACAGCAGCACTAAATGGCAAACGTGAAAGGTTTTGTTGTTGTTGTTGTCTCTCACCACACATTACGAGATAAGGTTGTAGAGTATTGCTGTAGGATGATAATGATTGTCTTTCTGAGGTAAATACTCTTTGTGGTAGATTTTGTCAGGAGAATTAGTCCCATTCATCTATCTATCACATACTACCTTGTGATGGGGCATTCAACATTGCTCTCAGTGTGGCTGCTTTAATGAGATGATGCATAAAATAGATTTGGAAAAAATATAGAGATAAAAAAATGTTTAAATATTTATTGTGAATGTTCCCAGCTGACACTATTTGACTGTTTTATATTTTGCTTTGAAAGATGGATCGTAAGTCAGTGTGGCACCTCAGTGTCTAGTCAGTTGGTTAGCGTCTGACTGCTTTTAATAACCTTGTTTTGCCCTTCCACTTTAGCCACCTGCTTATGTCATAAAAGATGACTGCAGTCACTGCCTGACATCACTTCAAGGATCGCAGGTTGAAATTTTCTTTTATTTAAGTAATTGAAAAAGTGAATTACCAGCCAAGGACTAGGCAGGACAGGTGCTGGGCTGAAACTAGTAAGCAAGGCCAATTGGGAATTGTGATGAAGTAATGCCCAATTTTGATTATGTCATCATTTGTGGTGCTACATTTGGCCTCAGCATCCCTGAGGTACTTGGAAGAAAAATCGTCCGGTGTTCCGATTGCTGATTCAAATCTAACTTGGGAGTGGTAGTTGAGCCGAGGGTTAGGATCAACCCTAATCAACCCCAGTCAAATAACTAGCAGCTTAGAAGTATAAAACCCAAGAGACAGCCAAGAGACATCATTAATAGTACAGATATCTAACAGTGACATTTAGGATTACTGAACCATTCAACAGAGCAGCATCTACCCTTCAACACATGAGGAAACAAGCAAGTGCACTAAAGGATTAAACTTGCTACATTATTTTCTTTACCCATGAACACAGCTGAAAATGAGACAGTTTTATATTGCTGCTAAAAATCTATATCTTTATCTCATTTGTTCGAAGTTTGATACCTGGAATGAAAGATTGCTGGATATTGAACTGGGGCCTGAGCTTTAACTCAATTCTATATTATAGTTTTCAATTTTTCTGTAGGATGCAGACAGACAAAACTACTCTTGTTGCACATTCCAAGTTGGCCTTAGCCATGAGAATCAACCACGTAATATGGAACTGGAGTTGTATCTAAGCTCAGCCTGGGTAAAGTCACCAGAGTCTCAGAGGACCAGAGGGCTGCTGTCATTATAGGGTCATTATAGCTAAGGTGAGGGGAGAGGTTGAGATGGAGAGTCTGTCATGGTAACCTCAGCCAGAGTGGGAATTGAATATTTGTTGTTGGCATCATGCTGCTTTACAAACTAACCATCTAGCCAACTGACCTCAGACTGAGTAAAGGGAGCAGGTACCTTGCCTGAAGGACATTTGTAAACCGTTGTGTTTTTACAACAAATGACAGCTTCTTTGTATTTCTTTTATCCCACAAGTTATCAGATTTATTGAATTTAATTTCACAATTTACCATGGTATTAAAATTTAGTCAGTGTGATGTTCCTGATGTATTGTGGTTGTCATGTTGCAGTCGGAGATTGATAGCTTGTTAAAACATGGAGGACTTGTTTTTTGATGGCTCAATACATATCCTGTATCTCAGCAGTTAGTTATGCAGATATCCACCAGCATTACACCCTCGTACACAATACAATATTTATAACATCCAGGAAGCAAGCATCCATAGTAATATATGAGCAGAGATTATTGAAGAGGTTAAAAAAATTGCGGTTCTGAAGAGAGAAGGGTAGGAGGATTTAGTCAGACGGTTGGTAAGTGGAATAAAGAGTTGTAGAGCGAACATAACTAATTGGGTGTGGGGTGGGTTTTTCAGGTCTTCGACAGACTTTCCTTTCTGCTTTTATTTAATTTGAGATTGATCCTTGCAGTTTGCTTAAGGAATGTGGTGTTGCTAGTGATGCAGTGGGTCACTGCTGAGATAGAGTGAGAATGGATTGAAAAAATTCCTGAAGAAGGGCTCATGCCCGAAACATCGATTCTCCTGCTCCTTGGATGCTGCCTGACCTACTGCGCTTTTCCAGCAAGACATTTTCAGCTCTGATCTCCAGCATCTGCAGTCCTCACTTTCTCCTTGAAAAAAAATGACAGCCATGTTAGCCCTGAATTTCTAATTCTCACTTGTAGAGTACCATGTGCTAAACCAAAATCTGCCACTGTTCATAAATAGGAATATTAGAAATTAGACCTTATTCCCATTGTATTGACATCTGACATGAAGGAGTCTTTTATGGACCAGTTGATTAGAGTGCAGAACAGGTATGTTCCTGTGAAAGCAAAAGACAGGAATGGCAGGACTTGGGAACCTTGGATGGCAGGGGAAATGAGCAGCTTCATCGAACAAAAAGGAGCCTACCTAAGGTCTAGTCAAATAAAAACAGATGAAGTCCTTGAAAAATGTAGGAATAAGAAGGAGTTCAAACAGGCTGTTAGGAGGCTATGAAATGTCATTGGCCAGCAGGGTTAAGGAGAATCCCAAGTCGTTTTCTCCATATATTAGGAGCAAGAGGGTACCGTGGGAAAACATAGGCCCATTCAAGGATGAAGACAGGATGCTATGTGTGGCGCCAGAGGAAAAGGGTGAGATCCTTAATGAGTACTTTACATTGGTATTCACCAAAAAGAGCAGGTAAGGGATGTTGGGGTCAGGGAAAAGTGTGTGAATACTCTCAGGAAGGTAAACATAACGAAGGAGGAAGTGTTTGGTTTCTTGAAATACGTGAAGGTAGACAAATCCCTAGGGCTGGATGGGAACTATCCCAGGGTACTATGGGAGGCAAGGGAAGAAATAGCTGGGACCTTAACAGATATCTTTGCATCCTCTTTAGCCTCAGGTGAGGAATCAGAGGACTGGAAAATGACCAGTGTTATTCCTTTGTTTAAGAAGGGAAGCAGAGATAATCTATGTAATTACAGGCCGCTGAGCCATTGGAGAAGATGCTAAGAGATAGAATTTATTCATATTTGGAAGCAAATGTATTTGTCAATGAGAGGCAGCAAGGGAAGGTCAGGTTTGACCAACTTGAATGAGTTTTTTGAGGAGCTGACAAGAATGATTGATGAGGGGAGGGCAATGGATGTTGTCTACATGGACTTCAGTAAGGCATTTAATTAGGTACCTCATGGCAGGCTGGTATAGAAGTTAGGGTCTCATAGGTTCCAGGGTGAGCTGGCTAGGGGGATACAAAACTGGCTTAGTCATAGAAGGCAGACAGTAGCAGTGGAAACGTTCTTTTTGGAATGAAGATCAGTAACTAGTGATGTTCTACAGGGATCACTGCTAGGATTAGTTTTGTTTGTAATATATGTAAACGATCTGGAGGAAAATGTAGGTGGCCTGATTAGTAAGTTTTTGAATGACACTAAAATTGGTGGAGTTACAGAGAGTGAAGAGGATTGTCAAAGGTACAGTGGGATATAGAGAGATTGCAGATTTGTGCAGAGAAATGGCAGATGGTTTAATCTGGACAGATGCAAGGTGATGCATTTTGGAAGATCAAATGCAGGTGCAGAGTATACAATTAATGGCAGAATCCTCAGGAATATTGCCATACAGAGGGATCTGGGCGTAGAGGTCCACAGAGTCCCGAAAGTGGCAACACAGGTGGATAAGGTGGTCAAGGCAGCATTCAACACGCTTGCCTTCATCGCTAGGGCAGTCTAAATAAAAGTTGGCAAGTTATGTTACAGCATACAAAACCTTAGTTAGACCACGTTTGGAATATTCCATGCAGTTCTGGTCACCACACTACCATGAGGACATGGGGAGGGCCCAGAGAAGGTTCATCAGGAAGTTGTCTGGACTGAAGGGTTTTAAATAGGAGGAGAGGTCAGATGAACTCAGACTGTTTTCACTGAAAAGATGGAGGCTGAGGGGTGGCCTCATAGAGGTCTATAAAATTATGAGAAGCATAGAGAGGGTGGATAGTCTGAGGCTATTTCTCAGGGTGGAAAGGTCAACTCCAAGAGGGCACAGGTTCAAGGAGAGAGGGGGGAGGTTTAAGGAAAAATCGTGGGGAAAACTTTAACACAGAGAGTGTTGGGTGCCTGGAATACACTGCCAGTGGAGATGGTGAAAGCAGACATGTTTAGAGTGTATCTTGATAAACACATGAACAGGAGGCAAACAGAGGGCTAGACACCAGGAATAGATAGGAACAGGAGAATCTCCTGGTCCTTGGATGCTGCCTGACCTGCTGCGCTTTTCCAGCAACACATTTTCAGCTCTGATCTCCAGCATCTGCAGTCCTCACTTTCTCCACCAGGCATAGATAATAAGTAGTGGGTCTAAATAGGACTAGGATTCGACACAGGTTTGGTGGGCTAAAGGCTCTGTTTCTGTGCTATATTGTATTATGTTGGAACACCATACAGTTACCAGTTACACCAACCAATGTTCTGTGCCTGCCTGAATATCTCATAAAAGGCATTTGACCCCACCTTTGGGTCTGCTTTCTGAGGGTAGCTTAGATTCCACTATTTTGTGGGTTTTACCCAACACACTGGTCATGTCACATATTCTCTGGTGGAAGAAACCTGCCTTCCCAGAGGCAAACTTCACCAACTGCACAGCAGGAATATGATAACCGCAAAACAATTAGTCATGCTACCACATTTCCCAAAGCAAAATACTATAGACACTCCAAATTGGCAACAAAAACATAAAGTCTGGAAATACTCAGCAGGTCTGGAAGCATCTGAGCAGAGGATAATTCCTGGCTCAGCAAACCCATTAAGGATAAAGCACCCAAGAAGAGGGAGTGAAAATGGGAGTCATGACAGGCAACCTCAGAAAGAGCTCAGAGTCTGCTGGCTGCAGATATATCCTTCCAGTCATCACAACCTTTCACCCCCTGTAAACACTCCCCATGCCCAATCCAGGCCAACATGATTCAACTGATCCCTTGACCTTTCATACCTTCCATGGCAGTTTATGACCCATTGTCACCTCATGACCCTTCATGTCTTCCATACCAACTTATGACCCTCCATCCACTCCACTGCCTTTTATAGCCCCATTCCAATTTGGTGCCAACTCATGCCCTCCACTCACAAACCTTTACCCTTACATCTACTGTGCCAACTCACCCAGGATGTACAATGCTAAGACTTCAGGACACATGCGGAGATAACAAGGTTCTTAACTGCATCTTTGTAATTCATTACTTAAAAAAAGTTTATTCAAGCCCAGCTATTATATTAACTCAGAATCATAGAAACTGTGCAGTGCAGACAGAGGCCATTCAGCCCATGGAGTCTGCACTGACCCTTCAGAGAGTATCCCACTGGGCTCCTGTAACTCCATATTGACCATGGCTTATCCACCTCGCCTGCACACCCTGAACACTATGAGCAATTTAGCATGGTCAATCCACCTGACCTGCATATCATTGGACTATGGGAGGAAACCAGAGGACCTGGAAGAAACCCACACAGACACGAGGAGAATGTGCGAACTCCACACAATCACCCAAGGTAGGAATTGAACCCAGGTCCCTGATGCAATGAGGCAGCAGTCCTAACTGCTATCCCAAAATGTTGCCCTTTACTCTCCCTTTAATCCCTTATTAAAACAAGGATTTGGATTCATAGTCACACATCAAAGACTTTATAAGCAGTAATGATCTGACGGGCATCCCACTGCAAAAAGGAAAGATTATAAAATTAGTCATGCAGCATTAATTGTGGAATGTTGGCCCTCAGCCTTATGCCAAAAGACAGAATGAAATAAAAAAAACTGATTTGTTTCAATGCCGCAGTTTCCCTCAAATATTAAGAGGGAAGGACATATAATGTATTGACAGTTTGTCTGACAGTTCTCTTGACAACGGTCTTGGCAGGTTCAATAGGCATGACAGTTCCAATGCATTTGTGCTGACTTTATGTCTATTCACATCCAACTTTTACCAATCCTAAAGGACATGTGACCTTTCCCAAAGGGCACCTGACCACCTGAAAAGGTGTCCCACAAGCATATCCGAAAGGTCACACAACCTTCTCAAAAACCTGGTAAACTTAGACCTTTTCCTGCAGGATTTAAAATCCACAAACTGTATTTTGGACATCCCACTGGCAAAAATCAGATCTGTCTGAGGAAAAGGCACCGTAACGTGAAGTGAAACGCGGATGTGAAATGTATTACCTGCCGCATTTCCCAGGGATGGGTTTGGCACTGGCACTGGGACCCCCCCTAACCCAATGCCTCTGGTAATCCATACACTCAGATGGAAAACCTGTTTGAACAGCTATATTAAGGTTTCAGGTTGTGACCTTCCATTAGTGAAGTGTTCCGATGAAAGGCCACACATTGAAACATTGAGTGGTATTTTTAATTTTCCGTTAAGCTATGGCGGTGGGCACATTATGTGGTGCCACATTTACCATGGCATGTGAAGAGTTTTCTGGAGCTACTCACTCAGCTTATTCTATATAAGATTCTGGATTAGTGGTGCTGGAAGAGCACAGCAGTTCAGGCAGCATCTGCGGAGCAGTAAAATCGATGTTTCGGGCAAAAGCCCATTTACCTAGTTTTTACCTTATTCTATATAGGAGTCTTGCGGAGACTCAAACGGTGAGATTTTGTGAGGAATCTCTCACCCAAAAGTCACTTGCCAGAGTCAAAGATTCTGACATCATATTTCAATGCCACCCAGCCACCACCTCCTTTGCTCCTGGCCAGGTGCTCCACAACAGATAGTGCTCATTGCTCCCACAGTTCCTGCCCCGGAAATGATTGCAAAGGTCTAGGAGATGGTGCCACACATCATGTGTCTCTCACTGAACACTATTCTCCATAAAATCTAGTCTGGAAAGGAGGTCCCTGTCCCCTCTGATTAGAGAGAGAAGGCATCCCTTCAGATCCACATGGCCTGGGCCAAAGGTACGGCCCATGATTCACTTTACATTCAGGTGCCTTTTCCTGAGTCAGATCTGATTTTTGCCAGTGGAATGCCCAAAGCACAATTTGTGGATTTTAAATCCTGCAGGAAAAGGTCTAGATTTGCCAAGGTTTTTGCCACTGGGGTGGCAGGGTGGCTCAGTGATTAGCACTGCTGCCTCACAGCTCCAGGGGCCCAAGTTCAATTCCAGCCTTGGATGACTATCTGTGTGGAGTTTGCACATTCTCCCCGTGTCTGTATGGGTTTCCTCCAGGTGCTCCAGTTTCCTCCCACAGTCCAAAGATGTGCAGGTCAGGTGAATTGGCCATGCTAAATTACCCATAGTGTTCAGGGATGTGGAGGTTAGGTGCATTGGTCAGGGGAAATATAGGATAGGGAATGGGTCACTCTTTGGAAGGTCGGTGTGAACACAAGCAAGAGGGAAATGAAGCACCTTGACCTCACATAACTCAAAGCTCCTCAGAACCTCAATATCATGGAACTCCTCAACTTTCTACAGTTTCCCCATACTGGTGGGAGGTTTCTTGCACCGAAAACAAATCTAAGAAAGTTGAGAAGCTTTGCACAGTAGTCTCCATTGATCCAGTGAACAACACTGGGACAATGAAGCCACGTCTTAATGAAGCGTGATTGATAGATAACAGGCTAATCACCTATCAATGCCGTTGTTTCAGAACTGTCTATCAGCTTGTCATTGTTCACACTAATTAGATGTTGAACGTGATAAACTTTTAATAAATTCTGTTTTCCTTTTGTTTCAAAATCTCTAAAGACTGTTTCCATTTCCTTCTGACCTTTTTATATCCTCAGCTTGTCGTACATGACTGCAATTAAATCCATTTGCTGAACATCTCAGTTAGACACAGGGAATTCAATAAACGTCGACATTTCTTACACCTCCTACTTCAATGGTTTCAAAGCAACCAAAAAGCAGAACACTGTGGTCCGACAGAACCAATTTAAAAGGGTAACATTAGTGAAAGGCTAATAGTGAGACTTGCTCTTCACAGGCATCCTTTGGGTGTGTATCCATCTTCAAAAGGGGTGACAATTGGGATTTTCTCTTTAAAAGGGAAACTCTGAGGGGCAAATCCTTTCTTAAAAAGGATCGTTTTTTGAATGCATTTGTTGGATGTGGGCACTGTGACCTAGTCCAGTACTTATTGCTGATCCAAGGTGCTTGTGAGACATCTTCTGTCAACCACTGAAGTCTATGGTAGGATGGGAGGAGGAAGTGGTAGATGCTGCCCAGAGCTGTCAGGAAGGGAATTCCAGGATTTTGATCCAGTGACAGTGAAGGAATGGTGAGTTAGTGGGGTATGGGGTGGAAATGAGGTTAAATGAGATCTCGTAATTGAAATTAAGTGGTTATTTATCAGTCAGGGGAACTTGTAGGGTGTGATGTATTATTATTTTTAGAATTGTTTTTGTTATTATTTGGAAACTTTTTTTCTAGAGTGGACAGACCCAGATATAGATTTAGGTTAGGTTAGTACTTCTGTGTTGTGTGTATGTATGTGTGTGTGTGTTAAGAAGAGGCAACAGTTTTCCTTAGTGTCTTGGTGAGTGAGTTTCATGGCATCTTCTCCACAATGGCCTGGATTGATGTTTCTCAGACAATCTTCTGCTCTTCCCCTCACTGACCATACATTCATGATGCTCTCTGACACCTTTCTCCAGAATCGCGCAGTCAGAGCGGTTGACGGGTTTATTACTTTCAGTGTACACACCTTGGAAAACGGACCGGAGAGTATTGGTGAATGAGAATGACAGCCCTTTTCCCTCCGCACTGCTAGCTGACCCAGCCAGCCTGCACGCATGGATTGTACTTCAGGTCTGTGCTGTATTTTAGGTTGAAGGGAACATGCAGCAATGTAGAAAGAAAGGTCAATGATCTTCTGTGCTCTGCAGGATAAGTACCCATCATCTTCTCTCTGCCAGCTCACATTCAATGGACCACCATTCTAACTCTGATACAAAATACAATTCTCAGCAAGGTGTATAGACTACAATTCTCACATTTACTTGTATCGTGTCCAGTCAACAACTCTCACCTATCTCATCGTCTCACACCTTTTAGCTCTCCTGTTTTCAGCACATCCTAAACACTCGCTGAGGACACCTCAACATCTCTCCTGCTCGTGCATCACTGACAACTTCTCTTCCGTCCACTTCCATCTCTCTCAATCCCTCATTTTGTCTCATCGCTGGAAACATTGGTTCGGAAATGGAGCCAAGATTGCCGAAACTAGCAGGAGCTGTCAGACATCAGGGTACTTCATTCCTTCCAAGGGGAAGATCATCAATCTGGCTAGGCATGAGCAGGGTCACTCATGTTGAAAGAACTCACTCAGTAGGAATCCAGTGAGCTTCATTGTGCTGAGCTACACTGCTGTCTTTTTTTAACACTAGGGGCAATTTCCTATGGCCAATTCACCTGACCTGCACATCTTTGGACTGTGGGAGGAAACCAGAGCACCCGGAGGAAACCCACACAGACACAGGGAGAATGTGCAAACTCTGCATAGACAGTTGCCTGAGGCTGGAATTGAACCCAGGTCCCTGGCACTCTGAGGCAGTAGTGCTAACCACTGTGCCACCATGCAGACCATTCACTCAGTCTTAACGGCACAAGTTTTTCTCTATCTTCAACAGCTAATTTGCTCTCTTCTCCTTTGCAGGTACTCATGGCACCCAACAACAAATCCCCCAGGACCCCTCAGCAGCACCTCCCCTTCAGAGGAGGAAACTACTGAACTGTCAGAGGATACTCTGACAAGGCTTTCACCTGCATCCTCCACTAACTCAGAGACTCTACACCTCAGTGAGTCCTCCTTCCAGATCAGAGTCAGGAACACAGTCTGGGGAGCACGTCACTGACATGGCTCTGTGGCTGTTCAAAGCTGCTAACACTCTGGAAACTGCCTGAGGTCAGGAGCCTGCTCACTCCCAAACAGAGGATGTGCCACTGTCCTTAGAGATGAATGACTTCATGAACTGCAGAGACAGGCACAGGAATATCAAGCAGATTTCTCAGTTTTTAGAGGAATCTACCACAGTACCACAGTTGGTGCTGGCTCTGGTGTGTGTGTCCGTGTGTGTCTGTGTGTGTCTGTGTGTGTGAAGGTGTTGTCTGTCTGAGTGTGTGTTGTACTTCTGTGTCTGTATGTGAGTCTGTGTGTGTGGTGTGTGTGGTGTGTTGTGTGTGTCTGTGTGCTGTGTGTGTTGTGTGTCTGTATGCTGTGTGTGTGTGTATGTCTGTGTTGTGTGTCTGTGTGACTGTGTGACTGTGTGTGTATGTGTGTGTGCATTGTGTGTGTCTGTGTGCTGTGTGTGTTGTGTGCCTGTATGCTGTGTGTGTTTATGTCTGTGTTGTGTGTCTGTGTGACTGTGTGACTGTGTGTGTATGTGTGTGTGCATTGTGTGTGTGTGTGGGTGTATGTGGGTGTGTGTATGTTGTGTGTGTTATGTGTGTGGATGAATGTGTGTGTTGTGTGTGTGTGCTGTGTGTGCCTGTCTGTGTGTGTGAAGGTGTTGTCTGTCTGTGTGTATGTTGTACGTCTGTGTCTGTGTGTGAGTCGGTGTGTGTGTCTGTATGTTGTGTGTGCGCGCGTGTTATGTGTCTATTGGGTGTGGGTGTGAGTGTGTGCGTGTTTGTGTGTATGTTTGTTGTGTGTGTCGTGTGTTGTTTTGTATGTGTGTTTGTGTGTGTATGTTTGTTGTGTGTATTGTGTATGTCTGTATGTGTGAGTGTCTGTGTGTGTCTGTATGTGTTGTATGTGTGTTTTATGTGTATGTTTGTGTGTATGTGTATTGTGTGTGGTGTGTGTGTGTGTTGTGTATATGGTGTGTGTGTTGTGTACATGGTGTGTGTGTGTTGTGTGTGTGGTGTGTGTGGTTGTGTGTGTGGTAGTGTGTGTGTTTTGTATGTATTGTGTTGGTGTGTTTATTTTGTGTATGTGTGTGTTGTGTGTGTGTGTATCTGCCTGTGTGTGTATGTGTTGTGTATGTGTTTTGTGTGTGTGGCATGTGAGTGTGTTGTGTGTGTGTCTGTGTGTTGTGTGTGTTTTATGTGTGTGTGTTTGTGTGTATGTGTGTCGTGTGTGTGCGGTGTATGCATGTTGTGTGTATGGTGTGTTTGTGGTGTGTGTGTCTATGTGTGTTGTGTGTGTTTTGTGTGTTTGTTGTGTGTGGTGTGTGTGTTTTGTGTATGTGTGTGTTGTGAATGTTGCGTGTGTGTCTGCCTGTGTGTGTGTGTTTTGTGTGTGTGTGGCGTGTGTATGTGTTGTGTATGTGTGTGTGTTTTGTGTATGTTGTGTGTGTGTTATGTGTATGTCTGTGTGTGTTACTGTGTGTCTGTCTGTGTCTGTGTGTGTATGTCTGTGTGTGTTTTGTGTGTGTGATGTGTGTGTGTTACTGTGTGTCTGTCTGTGTGTGTGTCTGTGTGTGTCCATGGTTGTGTGTGTCTGTGTGTGTTGTGTATGTGTTGTGTGTGTGTTGTGTGTATGAGTGTGTGTGTGTATGGGTGTGTGTGTGTTGTATGTATGGGTGTGTGTGTGTATGGGTGTGTGTCTGTGCGTAGTGTGTCTGTGTGTGTGTTGTATGTGACTGGCTGCCTCGTGGATAGGTTACAATCTCCCCAGCTTCCCACTCTTTGTATCTGCCTGATGTGTATGTGTGTGTGTGTGTTACTGCATGTCTGTGTGTGTTACTGTGTGTGTGTCTGTGTGTTGTGTGTGTCTGTGTGTTGTGTGTGTATGGGTGTGTGTCTGTGTGTTGTGTGTATGGGTGTGTGTGTCTGTGTCTCTGTGTTGTGTGTATGGGTATGTGTATGGGTTTGTGTCTGTGTGCGTTGTGTGTATGGGTGTGTGTGTGTTGGTGTGTGTTGTGTATATGGGTGTGTGTGTGTGATGTGTGTATGGGTTTGTGTGTGTATGGGTGTGTGCCTGTGTGTGTCTTTGTGTGTGTGTGTTGTGTGTATGGTTGTGTGTGTGTCTGTGTGTTTGTGTTGTATTTACGGGTGTGTGTGTATATGGGTGTGTGTGCACGTTGTGTGTATGTGTGTGTGTGTGTGTTTTGTGTGTGTTGTGTGTATGGGTGCGTGTGTCTGTGGTTGTGTGTGTCTGTGTGTTGTGTGTGTTGTGTGTATGGGTGTGTGTGTGTTGTGTGTGTGTATGGGTGTGTGTGTGTGAGCATTGTGTGTATGGGTGTGTGTGTATTGTGTGTGTATGGGTGTGTGTGTCTATGGTTGTGTGTGTCTGTATGTTGTGCATGTGCATGTGTTGTGTGTATGGTGTGTGTGTGTGTTGTGTCTGTGTGTTGTGTGTATGGGTGTGTGTGTGGGTGTGTGTTTGTGTATGGGTGTGTGTGTTGTGTGTATGGGTGTGTGTTGTAAATGTGTATGGGTGCGTGTTGTGTGTGTTGTGTGTATGGGTGTGTGTGTATGGGTGTGGGTGTGTGTGTGCCTGGCTGCCTCATGTACAGGCTAGCAATCTCCCCAGCTCCCCAGGTCCAGCACTCTTTGTATCTGCCTGATTAGTGTATGTGTGTTGTGTGTGTGTGTTGTGTATATGGGTGTGTGTGTTGTGTGTGTGTTGTGTATATGGGTGTGTGTGTTGTGTGTGTGTTGTGTGTATAGGTGTGTGTTGTCTGTGTCTGTGTTTTGTGTGTGTGTTGTGTGTGTGTTGTGTGTATGGGTGTGTGTGTTGTGTGTGTGTGTTTTGTGTGTGTTGTGTGTATGGGTGTGTGTGTCTGTGTCTGTGTCTGTGTTTTGTGTGTGTGTTGTGTGTGTGTTGTGTGTATGGGGGTGTGTGTGTCTGTCTGTGTGTTGTGTATGGGTATGTTGTGTGTGTGTGTTGTGTGTATGGGTGTGTTGTGTGTATGGGTGTGTGTCTGTGTGTATGGGTGCGTGTCTGTGTGTGTGTATGGGTGTGTGTGTTGTGTGTATAGGTGTGTGTCTGTGTGTGTGTCTGCGTGTTGTGTGTATGGGTGTGTGTATGTGTGTGTGCAGTGTGTGTGTCTATGTGTGTCTGTTTGTGTTGTGTGTACGGGTGTGCATCTGTGTGTGTGAATGTGTGCATGTCTGTGTGTGTGTATGAGTGTGTCTGTGTGTTGTGTGTATGGGTGTGTGTATGTGTGTGTGCATTGTGTGTATGTGTGTGAGTGTTGTGTGTATTGGTGTGTATGTGTGTGAGTGTTGTGTGTATTGGTGTGTATGTGTGTGTGTCTGTGTGTGTTGTATGTATGGATGTGTGTGTGTCTGTGTGTGTTGTGAGTATGGATGTGTGTGTGTGTCTGTGTGTGTTGTATGTATGGGTGTGTGTGTCTGTGTGTGTTGTATGTATGGGTGTGTGTGTCTGTGTGTTGTGTGTATGGGTGTGTGTGTGTGTTGTGTGTATGGATATGTGTGTGTCTGTGTGTGTGTGTATGTGTGTTGTGTGTGTCTGTGTGTATGTTGTGTGTATGGATGTGTGTGTGTCTGTGTGTTGTGTGTATGGGTGTGTGTGTCTGTTGTGTGTGTGGGTGTGTGCGTGTGTGTGTCTGTGTGTATGGATGTGCGTGTGTCTGTGTGTATGTGTGTATGGGTGTGTGCATGTGTGTGTCTGTGTGTAATTGTGTATGCTGTGTGTATGGATGTGTGTGTGTGTGCCTGTGTGTATCTGTGTGTATGTGTGTATGTGTGTATGGGTGTCTGCATGTGTGTGCCTGTGTGTAATTGTGTATGTTGTGTGTATGGATGTGTGTGTGTGTGTGTGTGCCTGTGTGTGTCTGTGTGTATGGGTGTGTGTGTATGTGTGTTGTGTGTGCCTCGCTGCCTCAAGTGCAGGTTACAATCTCCCCAGCTCCCCAGGTCCAGCACTCTTCATATCTGCCTGATGTGCACATGCTCTCCATTGCCAAGGTGAGAGGGCCACATGGGAGGTCAACCTCGTTGCAAGTGGAGACAGGGTGGATGCAAGCAGCCACCCAGTGGGGGAGCAGGAACAGACAGGCCCCTGAGCAGCTCTTCCTCAGGACACTCTCAAGGTGCCTGACCCCTGTCCTCCTCCCCTGCCTGTGATCCCAGAGCCTACAGCAGTTCACAGCTGGGCTGGAGGCTGGAGGCTGGAGGCACTCAGTGAACTGTGGTCCATCCTGGCCAAAGGGCACCACTGGGCAAACAACCAGGTCTTAGATAGCTCTCCGACCAACTAGACAGCAGGCTCCCTCCACCTCAGCTGCAGAGGTGGGAAGAGAAAGGAAGGGACACTCTAACGACAAATAGCGGCACTGGGGACAAGTCATTGTAAGTAACTGCCACCTCTGTAAATATATATTCACTGCATTGACTGCTGTAGGGTAATTTTTGTTGTCTGACCTGGTTGAGAGAGGAGCATCCTTTACAGACATCCAAAGGGTGAAAGCACTTGTAACAGACAAACATTGTTTATCTCCTAAAGCTGTAGATAGGCTCAGGCACCAGGGATCTTTCCAACATGACACTGATGGCTGCAGCCAAGGTGTGGCACGTTAACATCAACAATACTGAGGTCAACCGTTCAGTGTAGGGGTTGTGCTGGTCTGCACACATCATTCAACATTTACACCCGTCCTGTGAGAGACAGGACAGAATCAATGCATCTCCACAGGGAACGTTTCATTCTGTCCATCAGCTTTCCAAGGGAACAGACTGCCAATCAAGGTTGGGAGATGTACAGTGTGCAGTTGACATGACCACTCTCCCTCATTGTGCATTGTGAAGCTCCATAACCTGCTACCTCTCACAGATTCAATGTTATTTTCAAAGGTTCTCAAGCATTTCTGGATAACTTAGCAGTCTCCACGCACTCTGAAACACTGAAAGGTTACCAATGATGGAAGGGTCAATTGGAGATTCCCCAGGATTCCTTTCAACCCTGTGGCTATCATGAGGTTCGTCATTGCACAGCACTTGGATGTGACATCCTAATGTCTTAAGGGCTGCCTAACCTTAGGTCAGTAAGGCTGAGAATATGCTCATCTATTAAACTGGGATCAGCTGAGGATGTCAAACATACACAAACATTGATAATGAGACATTTATTGAGTACACTAAAGGTCAAAGACTGTAAAAATAACAAGGTCTACATGTTCTTTGAGTGAAGCATGGCCTGCTCCCAACAGAACCATAAACCATTAAACAAGATCCAGCTGCATTCATCCTGGAAGCACGTTTCGTTTGGATTCTCTGGTCTCGAGCTCCATGATGCATTGTCCCATTGTGCTCTCTTCAATGGCCCTCATGGTCAATTCCCTTTTCCTTAGCGTCATCTTCATCCTTCTGGAGATTGCTGGCAAACCCCCCATTTTGTTTGCATCCAGGAGATGCATGACCTTAATCGATTGCAGTTGCGAAGGGTTGCCACGGTGACAAGAGTCTCTCTTTGACAGACACGGTGGCTCAGTCATTAGCACTATTGCCTCACAGCACCAGAGACTTGGGTTTGATTCCTCCCTCGGGCAATTGTCTGTGTGGAGTTTGCACGTTCTCCCTGTGTCTGGGTAGGTTTCCTGTTGGTGCTCCAGTTTCCTCCCACAAACCAAAGATGTGCAGGTTCGGAGAATTCAAAATGCTAAATTGTCCATAGTGTTCAGGGATGTGTAGGTTAGGTGCATTAGTCAGGGGTAAGTATAGGGTAGGGGGAATGAGTCTGCGTGGGTTACCGTTTGGAGGGTTAGTGTGGATTTGTTGGGCTGAAGGCCCTGTTTCCACACTGAAGGAATTCTTTGATTCTTTCTGAGATGTATTGTGCAAAGTCCTGCAGAGCAGTCCAGGCATCAAAACTTCATCTTAAGAGGCCTACAGTCTGTTGCACGGTGTCCCTGGTTGAATTGCGAACAGCATTGGACTTTCGATCTCCTCAGCCTGTGACAATTCCACTGCACCGATGCCTTCTATCAAACACAATTTGCGTTTAAAAGTATACATTGACTCAGCCTGATTATATTATTGATTTTTAATGTGTCCTGCTACCGTCTCTTTAATAATGGATCTGATATTTTCCCTGAGGTAATGTCAGATTAACGGGCTGACAGTTTCCTGCCCATTTCCTGAATTGAGGCCTTACATTTGCAGGTTTCCTATCTACTGAGACCTTTGCAGCACCTAGAAAAATTTGGAAGGTAATCAATACTTGCATTATCTTTGTAGTCCTGTCTTTGAAGTTGTTAGGACTCAGTCCATCAGATCCAGGGTATTTGTCAGCCTTAAATCCAATTCATAATCCCATTACATTTTTCTCCAATGATGGTGATGGTTTTCAGCTGTTCTCCTTTTTGTCATTTGATTTTCTTGAGCTGTGTTTTGTATTTTAGATTAGATTAGATTCCTTACAGTGTGGAAACAGGCCCTTCGGCCCAACAAGTCCATACCGACCCGCCGAAGTGCACCCACCCATACCCATTCCCCTACATCTAACACTACAAGCAATTTAGCATGGCTAATTCACCTGACCTGCACATTTTTTTGGGACTGTGGGAGGAAACCGGAGCACCCGGAGGAAACCCACGCAGACACGGGGAGAATGTGCAAACTCCACACAGTCAGTCGCCTGAGGCGGGAATTGAACCCAGTCTCTGGCGCTGTGAGGCAGCAGTGCTAACCACTGTGCCACTCATTTATGTTATGAAGATGGAGAAAAAGTATTTGGTCAATGTCTCTGCCATGTCCTTTGTTTCTCATTAATAATTCCCTACTTATATGCTTTAAGAAATAGATGCTTTGTTACAAGTTGATACCATCTTTAATTTCCTTAGTACAGGTACACAATCCTTTATGCAAAATCCTTGGGGTCAGTTGTCTTTTGGATTTTGGAATTTTTTGGATTTCAGAATAAATGACATTTTCACAGTGAAATAAAAAGACTTACCAAACAGCAGACCCACGTGTGGCAAGAACGAGCGCTGAGACAGTATTGACGTCTGTTAGTGCTGGGCCACACCGCCATGTCACATCTGAGTGACCTCAGTCAAGTGGATGTGGAGTTGGGTCACCTGTTCGCATGCCAAACAACCTTGTAATACAAAAAAACTTCACGAAAAAATCTTCGGATTTCAGAGCGTTTTGGATTTCGGATAAAGGATTGTGTACCTATATATCCTTCTGGGACAGCTTTTCTTCCTCAATGGCATGTATCATTGTTAAGAGTTATGAATCATCTCTTTAAACATTTGCCACTTCTTATCTTTTAATTTATTTACCCAGTCGACGTTAGCCAACTCTGTCTTAACTCCCGTGCGGGGTTTATTTATTCAAGTTTAAGAGACTAGTTCTGAACAGACATTTCTCATTCTCAAACTGAATGTGAAATGTTGTCATGCTATGTTCACTCTTGTCTAAAAGTAGTTACAATGGCCAGAACAACTGCCTGACTGACCATGACCAATCCTCTTGGTTGGAATAGGACAAATCCCTTGTCTGACTGTGGTGATACCTCCTGACAGCGGGGTGAAGGGGTCCCACAGTCAAACGACCACTTCTCTTTGATTTTTACACCTTGCTATTTGCTTGAAGCAAGTGCAGTGTGCTTACCACATAAACTGTTGGAACATGCCACAAGCCTGAAGGGACATGTCCATCCCTTATCTACCAATAGATTGTCTGTTCAGTGCTTCCTACCATCAGAAACTGTCTGCATTAAAACAGACAGCCTGTTCCTGAGCACCAAAGGCCCTGTGCTCCAAGAAAGCCTGCTAGCCCCTAGGTCAGTGTGGGCTGATGAAGAAAACAGTATAGAGCAGGCTCCTAGTAAGTGGCAGTGTGAGTTAGTGCTGAGAAAGCAAACAAAGAGCCTTAAGTTGCACATGTCCACATGCGTGTAAGAGCAGTCTAAGTGGATGCATGAGATCCTTGTAGCCCCTGCTTAAAAGGCGACCTGATCAAAGCATCTAAGTGATATGTCCCTGAGCTCCACAGTGTTGAAGGGTTGAAGTGGTGTCTGATTTGGTCTGAGAGCAGGAATGATGATGCAGTGAGGCTGGTGGTTCGCCAGTCAATTTGCATAGTTAAAGGGTCAAGGATGTTGGTGGCTATGGCACATCCAGGATGTTGTCCAGAGGACAATGCCAGGATGAGTATTTGGCCAGCTGCAGCCACCATATGCTCTGCTAATTTACATAGCAGCCATTTGTCCCATCTAGTTTAGCTTTAATCGTTTCCTGAGAAGTAGCCATCACTGGCTGGGCCAACAGTTATTGCCCAGCTCTGATTATGTGTTAATATCATTTGTGTTTTTCTTTTGTGTGATAAACTTTTATGCTTTCTTGTTAAAGTACATTTGAAAACCTGTTGTGACTATGTTTAGTAATATAGTCACAACAAAAACAAATAGTAAAATAAACCTCATGGTTTTTCAAGGTTATAAACCTTTCCATCAGCTTGGATCATAACAAGGGAGATTCACTCATTTTTTAAAAAGGTTCTACATGGCAAATTTTCCACTTTAAAAGGAGTCCCCTTTGCTTAATCTTCCTGTTGAAAGTTGTCCCTGATGCTGGGACCTCCCCTTTTGAAAAGGTCCAGAGTAGTGAGCACGTGATTACAATGGTGAGATTCTGCTTTCAAAAGAGTCTTTAATATGAGTTGCATGAGAGGGAGCCCTTCATCAAAGGGGCTCTGATGGTGAGACGTCCTGTTTAGAATTGTTTAAATTAGGCTGAAAATTCCTCAGATGTCTTTACGCAGGTAAGGTCTTGTGGAACAATTGCTCAGAATGTGATACTTTTGTTTCAATTACTCTAACACTGCACACAGATAGGTCCAGGCTACGGATTAATCTCCTATCATGACCACAGTTTAAACAGATTGCGGCTGCAGTTAAATGTTGAAGAACAGCAATTTTTAGCCCTGTAACCAGATGCCAGAATCTTTGGCAGTAATGACCAGTGTCAGTGCTAAAGCAGGTATGCACTCGCCATCTGCTTTTGGCCAAAGAAACCTGCGCAGCTGAACAAGGCGTTCGTCAAATTACAAGACAGTCTCTCATTGAACTTTATTGTTACTCTCAGTGTTCGATACCAGTTTCACAAAACACTCAACCTATGACTAGTAGCAACACTTAAGTGTCATGTATGGGAAGTTCCAGCTTCACAAAGACTAGTTAACAAAATTCAGTCCTCCCAAATTGCCAGGCACAGCCAGTCAAGTACATTGAGTGTTACTGGCACCCATGGGATATACTTGGAACAAAATTCTGTGGCACAGATGCCCATTTAACCCAGTTACCCATTTATTCCGACTGTCTGTTTGGCTATCGCTGAGGAATGGATCCCTAGATGCAAGTAATTAGCCAAGTGATAATTGACTCCAGTTTTCATTTTTTTTTTATTTACACTGTAGCTAATTAATACCTACCTCAGGCCCTGAAACTAAATGCTTTCTCAGTAAATGTATTAACATCATTGCAGCCATATATAGAGCTCTCTGAATGTTACATTTAAACAAAACAATTCACCTTCAAAGGTTATTGTCATTGAGGTAATTTTCTGTTATTTTACAGGATTGGACATGGATGTGGACATCTTTTAGTGGGATTTCTCAGTGAAAAGCATCAACGGCTGATGTGATGTTGGGCCTTGCAGGTTGGAAAGGGTCAAGATTTGATATTTATTTTTGCTCTGGATGGCACAAACCAACACCTTTGTGCGAGCAGAGAAAAGTCAGACTGTCTTTCTGCTCCTCATGGCTATGGAGTTACTCCTACTGAGCTACCTAAGCCTCTTGGCTGAGGACACGGAATTAACAAATATGCTTCAGAAGGACAATGTCTTTCTAATACACATGTTTAGAATCAGTGCACTTGATATATGGGAATAGTTCAAGAGGGGGAATACCTGGTCGCACGGTAATTGTAATCAAGTGTCATGTATGGGAATGAGAGATTCTGAAAGGGTTAATATTTGAATCATTGCAGGAAGCACCACTCAACTATGATAATGCCATGGAGACTTGGTCAGAGTAAGGAAGGAGCTAAGAGTGGACAGACATCTGTCCCCTATAGAAACACAGATCTAAGGTCTTTCTGCTAAAATTACAGTGGGGGTCTGTTCAGTTATCGGATCCTCCTGACACCACAAATATATGTAAATAATATCTTGCATAAGGAAGAAATGTCTTTGTTTGTTTTGTTGCAACAGTAGAGAAAGTCAAACTCCAATGTTTGATGCTTCCCATATGCAAAGACTGTACAGGACTGAACTATGTATATATATAGAGATTTTTTATCAATAAAGTATATTTTTGCAATGAAAAAATACAGATCTTTTCAAGTAACCTGTATGAAATAAACATCAGATTGTTTACTCAACAAAACTCTTCTAGTTAGACCAGAATAGTGGGTATTCTAATCCACACTAGAATACTTTGGACCTGAACAAACTCACTGTTTGGCTCCGAGCACAGTGCAGTGGCCACCATCAAATCAAAATGGTACCAACTCAGAGAAATGAACTCTTAGGACAGCAGGGAAAAAAACCATACCAAGGATCCAGAAGACCGTCAACTATTGATGACAGTGAACTTCACCAAACCTCATGGCAACATATCAAGTGAAAGAATATTCAGAGGGTGACACAGAAAATATTTCACAGCCAACAGGGGTTGTAAAAGAACAAGAACTCTGCAGCTCCAGGGTAGAGATACCAACTATGTCAGTAGGAAATGGTCTGTGGGTGGGATCCAGAATCCAAGTTATGGTGAACTGAGCAGACATTACCACCAGAGTCCAGGGTTACTATCAGGCAGGGCTGGAAGGCTGGAATTATGAAGTCTACAAGCGAAAACTTGGGAAAACTGTCACCACAGCAGAATAAAAAGCTTTAACAAAGACAATTCACTCTAAATGTACATTACCATATTTGGAAGCTGCAGGTTCCGAAATAGTATTGCTAGGGAGATTAACTTCAGAGATGGCTCAGTAGAACAAAATAGACAAGATAGAACAACATTAGACATGTTTACATAGAACAGCTTCTAAGCTAAAGAGAAAAACAGAAACTGAACTAGTAAATATACTTTGGTCCACAATTGGGAGTAGATGTTATTGCTAGCCGAGGGGAACATTAATCATCAAACAAACTGGAAGAGCTATTGAAAGACTTCAACCAATACATTTCTCAAAAGGGCAAGATATACCAAAGACTGCAGCATCTAGGTGAATGCATAGATGATTACTTTAATGATCTTCATTGTCTAGTGAAGCAAAGCGACTATAGTAACTTACAGTCAGAATTCATAAGAATCTGATTATTGTAGGCACTATGGATATCAAATTGATTACTGCCCAAAGAGAACGTAAATCTAGAGAATGATGGTGAAGCAAAAATCTGGAAGTAAAATAAATCAATCCTAAGAGGAGAAGTTGGAAGTTGACGCAGGAGATCTACAGAATCTCATAATTTCAAAACACACTAGATCAGCCAATGCAGTAGGTAGGACATACACCAAAACAGCATTGCCAATGCTATAAAACCTCACAGGTATAGATATCTTTAAAACTGAATGGTTTTATTGCAAAAATATAAATCACTTTCAGAAAATGTGCTGAAGTAGGACAGATGCACAGCAAACCAAGAGACTGAAGAACTACTCACACAAGGAGATAGGTAGGTATAACATTCTCCAGCAGAATGTAAATCCCAAGAGCTTAAGGTTACAAGAAATTAGCTTTGTGTCAATGTTGCTGTGTTTCTTAGAGGGTTTCTCTCTATGAGACCTAGCAAAGTTTCTCAGGCTATTTTCTGGAACTTGCCTCATTACCTGTGAACTACTCAGTGGTACCTGCATTACCTAACTTCCCTGATATCAGTGACAGAGGTACTCACTGTTGCCAGAATCTCCCAGGATTCCTGGGATTGGTGCCATTTTTAAAGCCCACTTGTGCACAATGTCAACTCAGAGTTGTCCATCACCATGCATGTGCTGGCTGAGGAACCAAATGGACAAGATTCTTAAGGTACATGGGGTTGCAAGCTGACACCTCATTACATTTATAAATGCACATCCATAAATCTTCTGTTATTTAGGACCCAGGTTGCACAGGTTATTCATCCTTAGTGTCATCCCACCTTAAAACCCCATCTGAAGGATTGCTACTCTTCTCCCAGTGTTGGTGTAATCTACAGCTTAGTCATGCTGACCATCATACTGTACTCCATCCCCTCGAATTTTCTTTCATTCTGGACGAACCTCCAGGGTCCGTGCATGAAACTGGAGGCCAGTCAGTTTGTGTGGACCCTCAGTGAGGTGATGCAGATAAGAGGAATGGTTTGTATTGCATTATACCCCCATCACAGCCAGACTTGTTCTCTAATTACTGTGCACTTCCCACAGTTACCCATGTTCTGCAGTGTATTTTTATCCCTCCCACTTACCACTGTGTCTTACCCCTTCACAATTATTGTCCTCTCTGTATCCCAACATGCTGTCCTCAATGCTCACAACTGACTTTGCCCACTTGCCTACCACAGCATTAACCCCTCATTTCCCCTTGTCTTTCACTGAGCTGACCCCCAAGACACTCCATGGCCCAGCTCCTGACCATCTTGGATGGACAGCCCCTACTGATGTGTGACCAGGCGCCCTGACTCATTTCTGTACAGCTCCCTGACTGACTTACTCTGAATCCCCGAACTGATTGCACTGGGCTTGCTGGCTGGCTGCAGCACACTCAGATTGGAGGGGTATAGACCTCATGACACTGACCTCCTCAAGCAGACAGCTGATCAAGACCACGCCCCTGCACTGATTTGCTTTTAACTCCCTCACAGGAGTATAGGCATTGAGACATCACATTGAGGTTGTACAAGATGTTAGGTACTGTGTGTAGTTCTGGTCACTCCGCTATAGAAAGGATATTATTAAATTGGAGCGAGTTCATAAACAATTCACCAGGATACTGCCGGGAATGGAGAGTTACGAGGGGAGGCTGGATAAGTTGGGACTCTTTTCACTGGAGCATAGGAGATTCAGGGGAGACTTTACAAAAGTTCATAAAATCATGAGGGGCATAGGTAAGGTGAATAGCAAAGATCTTTTTCCTGAAGTGGGGGAGTTCAAGACTGGCGGGGGGGGGGGCATATTTTTAAGATGACAGGAGAAAGATTTAAAAGTGACCTGAGGAGCAACTTTTTCACACAGAGGATGGTTCGTATGTGGAATGAACTGCCAAAGGAAGTGGTAGGTGCAAGTAGAGTGATAACATTTGGACATGTACATGAATAGGAAAGGTTTGGAGGGATATGGGCCAAATGCAGGTAAGTGGGATGAGTTTAGTTTGGGAAACTTGATCAGCATGGACTAAAGGGTCTATTTCTATCCTGTATGATTGTAACTAGAAAACTGATATTGTATTACAGATGCGTGTAGCTCTCCAGGGCTATGGGCCTAAATCTGGAAAATGAGATGAATGTAATCAGATCTTTGTTGACTGATGTGGACACAATGGGCCAAATGACCTCCTTATGTGCTATAAATGTCTATGAGGCTTTGCACAGTCAATGTTGTGGTATCGATCATATTCAAGTAACCTGTAAAAAGTTGCAGCAAACATCACATTGTTTTTTCAATAAGACTCTCCTTGTTAGTTCAGAATAATGGATATCCTAATCCACACGAGACCACTTCATGCTTGAAGAGACCTACCCAAAACATGCCAACATTGCACTGTCTGCCTACTAACATGATTGCAACATATGTTTTTCTCAACAGGAATCCCAAACCTGTGATAGTCCAGCACCACTGAAAGCTCAAACTAAACCAGCCTGTACACATGAAATGATTGGGGCATTGAGAGTAACACCAGTGATGGAAATCATTGCAGAATTCATTCCAAAATGGAAAAAGGAAGAATAAGGGTTCTATGTCCTATATGGGATAGAGTGCGCTCTGAGGTGTTCAAACACTACACCAGATGCCAAGATCAAGGATGTCATAGAGTCATTGTCATAGAGATGGACAGCATGGAAACAGACCCTTTGGTCCAACCCGTCCATGCCGACCAGATATCCCAACCCAATCTAGAACCATCTGTCAGCACCTGGCCCACATCCCTCCAAACTCTTCCTATTCATCCAAATGCCTTTTAAATGTTGTAATTGTACCAGCCTTCGTCTGGCAGCTCATTCCATACACATACCACCCTCTGCGTGAAAAAGTTGCCCCTTAGGTCTCTTTCATATCTTTCCCCTCTCACCCTAAACCTATGCCCTCTAGTTCTGGACTCCCCCAACCCAGGGAAAAGATTTTGTCTATTTATCCTATCCATGCCCCTCATGATTTTATAAACCTCTATAAGGTCACCCCTCAGCCTCCAGCGCTCCAGGGAAAACAGCCCCAGACTATTCAGCCTCTCCCTATAGCTCAAATACTCCAAACCTGGCAACATCCTTGTAAGTCTTTTCTGAACCCTTTCAAGTTTCACAACAACTTTCCGATAGGAAGGAGACCAGAATTTCAGAGAAAAGATATGTTCTATTGATAGGAGACGAGAGACCCCTCCAGCCAAACTCACAGAGGCAATAGAAACAAATAACCATGCTGGTCTGTGTGGACAGGTCCTGAAACCAGTGTCCCAGATATTTCAATGCCCTCCCTGGAACGGAGAGGGTCAGGGAATTCATCTTCGAATAACACAATCTACAACAGCAACCATTCAATCGAATGCAGCTTCATCACTCACCTACCAACAGTCTATTAATTAAGACTCAGTCCTTAACATTCATGGCTACTCACACAAACCTCACACTCACTCTCACAGCTTTCTCAAATGCTAGCTATTCAATGTTGACAGCCACGCCTTCCCGACACATTGCATCACACACACTGACACACTCCCCTCTTTCGTCCTGATGACATCTGCATGTGGTGAAACACAAGGCACGGATGGGGTCAAGGTTGCCTGGATGTGAGCACCCCAGCGGCTAAGGCCACATTAAAATCCTGCTGCAGAGGACTGTGTAGTGCTTATTGATGGGGTGACTTACAGAAGGAGGCTGATGGGTATGTATGAAATACAATGGTAAGTCTCCCAGAAGTTCTGTATACAATGACAAGGAACACGAAGGATTCCACTACCAACTTTGCAGAAGGCTTTCTGGGTACTTTGAAGACTATGCATTCTAGCGTAGAGAGGTAGCCAATTCCAGCACCAAACCTGTGGATCTACCCACAATACTGCACCAATTGTCCATTATCTTAGCTCGTGCTGCAGCAGACTCCAAAATCATCCAGGAAGGTGAATGCTACCAGGAGAACAGGGAAGGAAATTAGGAAGGAGCCGCCATTATGTGAGACACCAAGGATAAAGTATAAGAGAAAGGAGAGAGGGAGGGAAGCGAGGAGATCAGTTTTGTCCTGGATCTTGGTTTTGAGACAGTGAGGATGCAAGGAGAATAGTGTATATGATGGACGAATGTAAAACTCAGTCGGAATATTAAAGGATATTTCACTGGAGCACGGACCAAAATAGGGAGAGGAAAGAAGAACTGTATTAAAAAATGGAGCAACGCTACCTCTGTTAAAAATTAACAATATTTTATTCCCCCATTCCATCATTGCAAGTGAGAATGTCAGAGGTGCGTACTATAATCCCTGTATTGAATTTCTTATCTAATGAGGCTATGACTGGCTGCTTCATCTCTGGATGGTGTTTGCAGAGACTGTACAAAGCTCAGAGTTCCCAGAAGAAATGAACTCATCGGACTTCCTCTCTTCTTTTCTAACTGTGAACCAACAAAAGGAAAGCAAAATAAATTGGTGCACATTCTCAGACAAAACATAATCCCTCCAAAATTATTTATTGGATCAACAATTGCATACGTTAGATCCAACTGCGGTTAGTTTCAGTAGCTCATGTGTCTGTTATCAGAGCATCTCATCAACTGAGAGACTTTTGAAAGACAGTTAGCAGATCCCAGGATACACAACATCATAGCACTGCCTCTAATTTGGTCCCTACTTACAGTCTTACAGAGAGGCCCCACAGAATATTGAGCATGAAGTTCTCCACACTGGTGTTGCAGTCAGGTTAGAGAGACAGACTGAACTCCTCTATTCTGCTCACCTTCCTTCTTTGAAAAGAGTGGCTCGATTATGAAAAGGCTGACTTGTGTTTTCAAACTCCTGCTTGTGAAGTTAATTTTAAAGTGGTGATTTTAAAGTACCCACTCTCTTAAATTTAAAATAGGAATATTATTGGTTTACACATTCGACCCCAGAATGAGTTTGCATGTACATGCACAGAGGAAAGGTGCAGGGAAAACAGGAGCTTTATAAACAGCAGCATGCAGATACAGTGAGTGACTCAGATGGTAAATGGAAGGTTCTCATTTCTTGCAAGGGAATGGAGCATAAAGATTTTGTCATAGTTATATAGAGTATTGGTGAAACCACATTCGGAGGATAGTGCACAATTTTCATCTCCTTATTGAAGAACAGGATATCAAAGTGTTAGATGCAGCCCGGGGGAAGGTTCATTCAGCTCTGGGGAAATTATTTCACAAAGAACGGTTGGGCAATCTGGTCCTTTTTCTATTGGATTTAGAAGAATGAGAGGTAGTCTTATTGAGATATATATGATCATGAAGGGATTTAACTAACTGGATATGAAAGGATATTTCTCACATCCACCTCAGTCCCTGCCCCACCTCCCCCCTCCCCAACCTTTGTGGGAAAAGTTGGAATTACTCTACAAATCAGGGGTCTTTCATTTAAGACTGAGCTAAGGAGAATTATTCTTCTCCTAGAAGGTTGGCAGTCTTTCAAACTGTCTTCCCGAATAGTAATTGGGCCAGGATCACTGGATGTTTTTTGAGATGGGTGGGTTATTGACCATCAGTAGAATGAATGGGATAGATTGGAAGCTGGAGATGAGGTCATGGTCAGATCAGTCATGATCATAATGGAAAAGCAGGCTAAAGGAGTCAGATCATCTCCTCCTGTTCCTCATTCACATGTTCATAGCTCTGAATTTAAAACCAAAAGAATGGCTATTAATTTACATGAATATCAGTTTCAGTGAGAGGAGACTTCTGTTCAAATCCAGGTGAGTCCAGATTGTTAATGTTCGGTCTTGTGGAGCTCCTGCAAAGTTGGAGATGATGTAGCAAAGTGATGCTCATAGACAGGGAAGGAGTCTACCTTTCACGCGACTACAAGAATCTTGCCAGAATCAGGTTTGGAGGAGGTTTAAGCCAGCTGTTAGCCTGAAAATTGTGCTTTTCATTTCTGGTTTTATAGCAGATGATTAATTAAAGCTTCCCAAAAAGTAGAGGGATTTTCATCATGTCACACTGATTTGATGTGTTCCTTAGTTTAGAAAAGAGTCTCTATCCCTCTGATCAAAAATCATTGAACATTTGAGGAGATTGATTGTTGCCTTTAACACCTCTGCAGGCATAATGTATTTTGTGATGTCTCTTATGTTATCTATCCAAGCTTGAACTCAATAGGTTTGTGGCCTCTTTTTCTAGCTGTTCTGCAATCTGTCTACACGATAATAGGTGCATAAACACCACAAGGATGATTCCCCTAGCTTTTGTCTGTCTGCAGTTTTACTCTTGATAGCTTCCAAAATATTGTCAGACCGCAAAGTCTGTGAACTGCAGCCATTTTAAAATTTTAGCAAAGCCCATTCTTTAAACAAAAAGGAAGTAGAGTTTTTAACAAATCACAATATCCTTTCTGTCTTGTGGATATGTCATAGGCTCAACAGGGGGTGCTATTAAGAGAGACATCTTGGGTCAACCTTGAAGAAGTATTGTTCAGTATCTAACCCGTGATGTGCTTTGCTTGAGTGCGCTTAATGGAACAGTTTAGAAAGAGTTTTACAATATAACAGGACACGCCCTGGGAGTGTTTGATGGGAGTGTTTAAGGGAAGTTTGACACCATATTTAACCTGTGCTACTCCTGCCTTGGCAGTACTCAGTGTGACAGTGTATAGGGAGTTTTACTGTGTAGTTAACCTGTGCTCTACCCTCTGTGGGAGTGTTGGTCCTGACACTACATAACAATATTGATCCAGGTGACCCACATCACAGCACTAAAACCTTTCAACTTGGTGAGCTTAAAGAAAACATATAAAATTTTAGTTGAAAAATGGCAGGATGAGTATATAAATGTAAAAAAAAACTATTTACAGTGATGTGGGTGATATTGTTATAATGCAAGCAGAAACATTAAATCTCGTCACCTCCAAACAGCCTTGCTATAATAAAATTGGAAATACTGCAGTATTTTGCTATGACTTAAATTCGTTGGAACACATCAAATTAAAATGGAAGATCATTTCAAGCTTACCTCGAAAATCTGACGACCTTAATATTTCCTGCAATAACAGTACAGATGGACTGGAGGAGAAACTCATTTGTCCTTCGCTTTACTTCTAGTGAAACAACTGAGACTGCCTGAGTTGTCACGATGTTCATTATTTATAGGAGAAAAAATACATAAACCTCACTAAATCATAGCTCATCCTTCAGAGTGCAGGGCCGGTATGTTCCCTCCCTGATTTATTAAAATCAAGCAGCAGTAAGCAGATGAAAACTCCTCTGGTAAGACAGCCTTTCCTTTTCTGCTCAGCTATGGCCTTACTTTAAAGGGTCTGGAGCTAAATCAAATTGCCTCATTGTGCATCTGAATGGGGAACACAGATTTTTCTCACAATATCCTTTCACACCACTGTTGTTGTGCCAGGTCTGAGTTTACTTTGGTGCTTAGGAAGCATGAAAAAGAACAGAGGTAATGGAAGTCAACAATTATTTGACCCTTACAACCATTTCAAATAGTTACAACCTCCACTAACACACAGAGTCAACACAATCAATCTCTCTTCAAGGGTAAATGTCTTGGCACATAAATCAATAGCCTTGACTTTTATACAGCACCTTATCACATTGAAAGATGTCAAAACTCTTCACTGAATGGACCACTCTTGGGGTTGACGGACTGATATTCCATAAGTAAGTATGACAGTCATTTTACAGCAGTTGCCTGGAACAAACTTCCCCCAATGAGGAGGTGAATGACCAACTAATCTGCTGTAAAGCTCAACTCTAGACTTGCACATGAAGAATGAGCAAGTGGGCAAAGAACTGAAAGACAGCAAAACAGTAAAGGGCACTAAAATACTAAAGGCAATTTACTTAAAGGGAAACCGGACGCCAAACACATCCATGTGATAAAGGGTTTCCAAGTATTAATAGCTGCTAGATAATAAATGGCAACCAGGTACTGTAAGACAGTCTATCATTAAAGGGTAAGCTTTAAAGAGCAGCCAAGTCTTAAAGGGCACCCTATGCATCCCAGCAACACTGAGCTGGTTCTTGTGAGGAGCAAGGAAGTGAGTTCAGGAATATAACTAGAGCTAAAACAGAAAGTCCCATTACTGGAGAAGATATTTTCTACCAATAAATTATCCAAGGCACGTAAGGCAACCATTTTCTTTTACTTACATATAAAAACATAATAACATAATGAACAGGAGCAAGTGGAGGCTATATGATTCCTGCTCTGCCTTTCAGTAAGATCATGTTCTGCCTGGTCCCAGAACTCTTAGAACATAGAACATAGAACATAGAACAATACAGCACAGAACAGGCCCTTCGGCCCACGATGTTGTGCCGAACTTCTAACCTAGATTAAGCACCCATCCATGTACCTATCCAAATGCCGCTTAAAGGTCGCCAATGAATCTGACTCTACCACTCCCTCGGGCAGCGCATTCCATGCCCCCACCACTCTCTGGGTAAAGAACCCACCCCTGACATCTCCCCTATACCTTCCACCCTTCACCTTAAATTTATGTCCCCTTGTAACACTCTGTTGTACCCGGGGAAAAAGTTTCTGACTGTCTACTCTATCTATTCCTCTGATCATCTTATAAACCTCGATCAAGTCACCCCTCATCCTTCGCCGTTCCAACGAGAAAAGGCCGAGAACTCTCAACCTATCCTCGTACGACCTACTCTCCATTCCAGGCAACATCCTGGTAAATCTTCTCTGCACCCTCTCCAAAGCTTCCACATCTTTCCTAAAGTGAGGCGACCAGAACTGCACACAGTACTCCAAATGTGGCCTAACCAAAGTCCTGTACAGCTGCAACATCACCTCACGACTCTTGAATTCAATCCCTCTGCTAATGAACGATAATACTCCATAGGCCTTCTTACAAACTCTATCCACCTTGACTTCTTGACTTCTCTGTTGTTCAAGTCATCTAGCTGGACCTTTTCCAATCTGTTTTGAGGGTGGAGTAGTGACAGTGTTATTTGTCTGAAAGGAAAGTGGTGTTGGGGCAGTGGGTCTACCTTCCAGTGCCCTTGGGTACATCAGTGCCCTTTCCTGAGCAAAAGGGAACTGTAGAACGTCCCCTGCTGTGGGACCTTTTGGTGTCGATAGGTCTCCTTCTGTCACACCCTCTGGTATACCTGCTGGAGAAGTGGAACCTTCTCCTGCTCTTTCTGAGCATCTCCGTGCCTTGGCTTCCCAGGGGAGCAAGTTGTGCGTGCAGTCTGTGGTTCAGTCTCCTGTGTCACCCCTTCAATGTCCTCCCATAAAGAAGGTTGTAGGGGTCCTTCTACCTTGTAGTCTGTTGGCTACTGCATGTTCTGCAAAAAACTTTCTCATCTCTAATCCTTTTTGAGTTCTTGCTGGTTTAGTTTTCTGGTTGTACAATGTCAGGAAGGTATCATGGTGCTGTCGATTGGACTTCACAGTTGGCAAGTTTTCCAGGCGCTCAATCACACTTGTCCTGTTGTCTAAAAGCTCTGGGCTCAGGTATTGCTGTTACTTCTTGATTTCATTGGGTTCTGGAGGCCCTGGACTGTCCGTACGTATGTCACTACCTGGAGTGGCGTTGGGCACAGTTCCTGGTGCTTCCTTGCTGCTTCAGGATGCAGGGGCAAGTTTAATTACACACACAGGCGTGCTTGATGTCCTTGGCTGCAACGTCAGGCCGTGACACTTCTGCAGCGACTCGGCGATCATTCCCTCCAGGCTCACTGTGAAGAGTGGTATAAGTCCAGAGATTCTTCTGCTGACTTGGATGTTTACCAGAGCTTTGAGAGTTGCTCTCATCCACTGCATCCCAAAAGAGCAGTGTGGGGTTCAGAGTCTCCTGCTCAGGTTGGTTCTTACATCCAATGGGTGCCTAAAGCTGGGCTTTTGCCTGAGGAGCAGTGTACAGTCTGGAACATCACCCTATGGCTGTCCATGTGAAAGGTCATTACTGCCACCAGTGAGTGAGGAAGTTGAAGGTTCATACATGCCTCCCTGCACATCAGAGAGCAATATGAATTTAGAATGTAGAGGATGTATGAATATTCTGAGAGCAGAAACCCTTGTTCTGTTTTGACCTTCAATCCTAGCTTATGTCTGTTGATAAAGAGATCTGTATTTCAGAAAGTCTCAGTCACTTGGACTGTTCTCCTCAATGTTTTTTTAAATAAGCGGGAATCATCCACTTCCTGTATGCTAATGAATCTTGATAGCCATGACAGGGACTTGTGTCTCAGAGACAGAAGCCTCTTACTGCAGCACACTACCCTGGAAATGGCCTCTTGTTCCCCCCACCCCCTCAAACCAGCCTCGGCAGCTCACCGCATCCAGAACGAGGTGGCTGTGCTGCCCCATTCTGGCTGGGGCTGTGTATGAACAGACACACCGAAGCCTCTGCTGTGAACAAACTGCACCAACTCGACAAACTAGTCAGTTGAATCGTTCCTCTCTAATTAGGTACTTGTTTTGGTTTTGAAGTTCCCATTGCCTCACTAGCTGCTCTGACTTTGACAATGTAAGGTCCTCTCTGGAGGATTCGCAGAAAGTCTGATATAGCATGGTCAATCATGATGTTCTGTCCAATATCAAAGTACTCAATAAAAGCCATCAGTACTTGGTCACAAATTGCTGAATCCTCAGCAATCCCTTCTCCTGTCAATATATTGTTAGCACAATACAAGAACACGCTGACTCTTTTATTGTCATGTAGTTTCATGCTCTTATCAAAGACTTTGGGTTCAAGACAGAATGGTTGAGCTCAGGATTCTTTAGAACTCTTTTTAATACATATTAAGATTAAATACTACAATACATGGGAATCAAAGATATATACCAGACTCTGATCTTACTGTTAAACTGTTTGATGTCTATTCCATCACTCTGTTACTTCATTCCCATTGTTGTAATCAATGTGATTACCTGCTTGTGTTTCTCTGTTCCAAAACTAACTCCACCCACACTGTGCTATTTATGTCCAGTGAGGAGTATCTCTGTGTCATCATTGCAAAGTTCCTTCAGGGTTCTAAAGCGTTTACACAATATTGATCTGTTCCCTGTCTGTCTATGTAAGAGAGCTGAGGAAACTCTAAAGTGTTTGAATTATCAATGCCAGTTACAACATTGTGAAACTTGGTTCCCCCCTATGTGGTGGAGGGGCTTTGGTGGGAGGAATATCTTCTTCACCATGAGGTAACTTTGCAGAGTACTGTAACGGGGGTTGGATTAAACATTTTTTCACTTGTCTCACATTCTGCTTGGGGCCATTTGGCACGATTTATGCTGTTTCATTGCTGATGGTTTCAGACTGTATTGTTGGCTGTCAGTTGTCCTTGCTACTGGGCCAATGTGCCTCAAGTCCTTTGGGTTCTGTTCACTGTTGGAGATCACCAGCCCTGAGGTTTTGTAGCTGCTTGGTCTGCCGGACTCCTGTTTGCCGATTTGTTTTTTCCTGTAGCTCATCAGTCTTCACATAAGAGTGTCTGTTGTGGCTTCTTTCATTTACCTGGTACCATCTCTGCTATTTCTCTCCCCTTTTTGCTGTACTGCTGCTTCATTCTTTCATCCCATTCTGTTGTTGGAACATGGCTACCATTGCTGCTTGCCTTTGTACAAGTACTGGGTTCCTGTTACTCCAAAAAGAGTTTTTTTGGGGTTGGCTTGTTCTAGGTGTGCTTACAGATGAGCATGGAGCAGGTCTTGATCCGATAACTGTTTATTGAACTATTCACATCATTCACAAAACAGGAAGAGATCCAGCATGTCTGTGTTGGAACAACTCTGAGTGTCATATGAACTGATGTCATTTCCTGTGGTGTTATCAGCTACCCTATTGATGACTGTTGCCTTATGTTACATCAGTCACTTTGCTTCTCCATGTAGCCTGGCAGAATTTTAACACAAGGAACTGTAAATGTTGCAAAAAAAAACACAAATTAAAAACTTTTCTCATTGCACTCAGTAGGTCTGGCTGTTAGAAACTAAATTTAGAATATGAACATAATTTATCCAGCACACAGCATGGGAAGAGGATGCCAATGATTGAGCAATGATTGGTGTGGAGATTGCAGCTGGGAAGGATAACTGTCAATCTTATTTGGCTTATTGAACATGGTGGGCAGAATGACTGGTCAGGATTATGCTTTGGGAGTACAGCAGGGACTAACAGTCTCCATAACCCTTTTCTCAATAACAAAAAATGCAGTGTCAGGATAAATTCTTTTTACCTATCATGAACAGTGTCCTGTGTGCAAATATCTATAGCTTCTAACACGCACAAATGAATCATGCAGCAATCTTGACTGATAATCTTAAAATGGTTGCTGGTGTAATTCTTCACAATCAGGATCATTTAGGAGACATTGTCCAACAGTAGAAACACATCTAGTTTTGGACTCTGAGTATGGCCTATGTTCCTGACCTCACAGCAGCACTGAAATCCAGATACCACATGACTCATCTGTGTTGTAGGCGCAACACCTCCTTGGCTTGACAGCAGCATCCTGTTAGTGAAGAATACCATTCATATGTTGACTGCAAGGTGGCAGTGTGAGGCAGGTAGTTTCATCTGTTCGCAAACATTCGAGGCATCTACCCCTTCCAGGATAATCTGAGGTAGACTGACCACCTTCTAACACCAAAGGTAGTGGCCAAAGGCCCTTTCATGAGTTTGCTCAAAATACAGTGAGTGAGGATTTGGCAGCATAGTAATCATCATGCAGGTTAGTTTTGAAATGCTTGATCTCAACAACAAGCTTATACGGTGAGCAGATAGCTAAGGCTGTATTCACAAATTTGCCAAAAAGAGGGATCTTGTAGAGTGTGAAAATGTAGGAATCCCAATGTGTACACTTACCAGAGAATATACATTTGTGATAAATAGTAATAGAGAACCCACTGGGAGATTTTCTAAGTTTATATTCCTCTGTCCCAATCATGATGAGTTCAAGATAAAAAGCTTTTACTTCATGTTGCTTCCTCTTAGCAATGTTGACATTCTGTATTACCAAGCACACAGAAAGCCCCATGTAGAGAGATGGTTGAATTAGTAAGGGGGATGTGATTGGTTAGGAGGAGGCCTTGGTGTGTGAGGAGCCTGTTGGTTACTGAAGTAGTCTTTGCCCCTGTTATTTATCTAAGCCATAGCGTTAGCATCCTGTCTCCGGGTTTCCTGACTAATGGAAATGGGTAGATAGGACTGCCCAAGGAAGGACACTGAAAAGGAGTTCAACCACAACCACTTCAGATAAGGTCCAACTGCATGGCAGAAGAGAGCTAAAGAACTGAAGGGCATGTTCCTGCTCCTAGTCCTTACATTCGAACACAACATCCAGATGAATTCCTGTTCACAAACCTATGCCACAGCAGCACAATGCTCTTTTTAAATATAAATGGCCCAGGTGGACAGGAGACAAGCTTGCCCTCCAGTTGGTGAGGCTGCCATTTTCAGGGGCTAGGGGCTTACTTGGTACCCACAGTGAAGGCAGGAAGTGGACATCATTGTGTCTTCCACTGCTTCGCCAAACCAGGCAAGCTGTTCCTGACGGGGCCAGCAGCATTATTGGAGAGGAAGGTATCCGTGTAGGTGTCCAAAAAAAAGGTATTGTGCTGTACCTGCCATGGGAAACCCCATTAACCAACAGCTTCTAACAAGTAAAAGGAGCTTTCTGATGTACAGTGTACCACAATATACCTGACAACCGAGCACAGACTGTTTGGATTTGCTGATTTGTCTTCCGCAATCCATTGACAAGTTCTTAAAGGAGCCTCGTGGACCTTTACTTGGGGGGTTAAATGTATATTCCCTGTTCATTCCTGCCTCCCATTGAGGACTGTAGAAACTGTGGACTGTCCTGGACGTATTCAGGAACACAATCTCCAAGACCATGTTTTTGATTTTTCAATGACATCCCTCCACACCCTCCATCCACCCCACAAGCAGATTTCCAACCCTGTGACATTTAAAACTGCAGCTCACTATGTAATCGTCAGCACACATTTCACTCAAATACTGAATGTAATAATTACTGTACACACCAGGCTGTATGCTTCTCTCTGTCACAGCAACATAAAAATCACCCAAAATGTTAGAAAGTGGAATATGAGCAGCATCTGTATTTCTGGTCCTAAGTATGTAATTAGTGACTCTAATTGAAACCTTTTGCTGTTGCTGCGTTGCTTTGCCATTTTTATTTCATGTTTTGATAGGATGGATCTTGAATCTTAACAGCAGATTTTGAAGTGGCGAGACCGCAGAGTTCTGTCCTGTGTCTCCTTGGTCTACTGACTGCTGACAAATAGAAAGTTTTTGTCAGGTTTTTTGAATTGTAATTCAGTCTCTTGGCCTTGTACAGATGAAGAGATACAAAGAGAATCATCTTGGGCATGTTTATTCAGAAATGGAAACAACATATGCTGGAAATGCAGATTGCTTCTGGCAACATGCACTGAAGTCAGGGCTTGAACAGTCTCTGCTCTGTTCGCTCCATTGAAAACAGGATGACAAGAGCCTCACTGTAGGACAAACCAAGGCACAGGAAAACAAAAGTTATTCGGATAGTGTTTTTAGCAGCTCAAGGTTCTCCACAAGAATAATATATAGTCTAAAATAATGTGGGAACGTCACAAGAGGAGCTTTTCAACTGGTTGGAAAGCTAGACTTTAAGGATCATTTTAAACGAGGAGTGAGAAGCAAAGGGGTTGAGATTGGTCATCCCAAATCTCATGTCCCACGAGCACTGGGGAGATGGAAGGGTAGAGAATATGGGAAATACACAGATGCTGGTGTGAGAAGATGGAGAAAATTACAGAGGCAGTGAGAAGCAAGTCCAGGGATTAGAACATTGTTTGAAACCTTTTCATATTTAATATTTCTTTAAGGACTGTGTTTGCCCCAGGTGTTTTTATTGTAATAATACATTACAGTAATAAACACATTTAAACATTGAGTGGGGGTATTTAAGACTGAAATATTAACATTAATAATGAAACAAGCACTAATATTACAGTGATACACATTCAAAGACATCAGGGGTGGGTTAATTACTGGAATATTAATGTTAACAAACTGAAACAAGTACTAATATTATGGCAATAAACACAATGAAACACCAATTACTAAGAAATAAGCAACCCCTCCATGTCATTCCCATTCCTCTAAGCCTCTCCCCTTCTCCTGAAGAGCTCCACTACCTCGCACCTCCTTGCTGAGACACTCAACCATGGATTCACTGGGGTTTTGAGGTTTACTGGGACTGCCCAGAGAAGCATCTGCAGCCATCAGACCAATGGTCCAACTGAGTTTCTGGATATCCTATTCAGAGTGGACTTTCCCCTGAGATATCGACAGAGGTTTGTTCCTCAAAGCAGTTAATACTGATCCCAGCATTAAATTGTTGCAGGGAAGCAGTTGAGATCATGGGCAGGATACCCCTGACTTATAAACAGCACTTTGGAAACCAAGCCTGGTGAAGCATGGATGACTTTTACTGTAATAACACTAAAACACTCGAGGGAACTTTATTACTGTGACTGGCCACCTCCAATCGCAGTGAGAATAGTTGACCTTTCCTGTGAAATGCTAACAATGCCATATAAGAGTTTAAGAACTGATAGTTGGCATGTAAATGTCAGCAACTGAGCCCATCTTCCAGGGGTGTTTGCCTGATCAAATGCTCTCCCACTTCTGTCAAAGACAGAAGATCTGGGATAGACTTGAATCTGCGCATCAAAGGTGAAGTATCAATCATGCTTCAAAGCCCCTTCAGTTTTCAGTCACTTTATAAAATAATAACAGAACCTGCAAAAGCTTCACTCCAGCTTTGGTTTGATGAACGAGTTGACAGAAAGTGGTGCTGATTGTTTCAGGAATCCAGATAGCCGCTGCAGGAAATTTTATTCATTAAACTTTATTTAATGCACCTCAATTTCTTGATAACTTCATTCAGTGTGTCTCAAATGAAGAAGGAAACATCTATTATACAGCAAAATTCCAAGCCAATGTTGCAAGTCAACATTAATAAACAAAAGATGTCAGCTATTTGAAAGCTACCTGATCAATCTCTGTTCACTGCAGCACCTGAGTCAGGACCTTAAGCTATTTCTGGCAGAGGTTCAAATTGTTTCTGAAGTACAAATTCTAGGCACAACTTCAGCCTTATTTATATCTTCTTCTGCAAAAGCATCCTGTCTTCATCTCTCCCCATTCCTTATTAAAAATACTTACTGTTTGGAGGCAGAATGCAGGCTGTAGTTCAGGACTTATACAGTTACTGGTAAGACATGTATACAGTGAACATGTGTATTAGAAAGAAGTGGAGGCCATTCAACCCTTCAAAGTGGGTTTGACATTGAATTAGGGCTGATCATTAATGTCAACTGGGCCTTCTGATGTGACCTCTATAAATTTTGGTTCAAGTCTTAAATAATCAGTCCTTCTCTTGAATATACTCAATGGCTGAACATCCACAGCTCTCTCAGTTATGAATTTTGGAAATTGACCATTTTCTGAGTCATCTCAGTCTTAAATAGCTAACTCCTTATGTGATCCCAGTTTCTCAGCATCCCCCAGGCAGTGGAAGGTCCAGCATCCTGCCTGAGAAGTTACTTCACGTTTAATTTATCTCAATAAACTTTCCTCTCATTCTTCAAAAACACGTGGGAATAAAATTCTGACTTAAACCTTTGTTTTTAATCGGATAATGTGTTGATCCCAGGAAACATTCTAGTGAAGCTTCATCACTCCAAATTCTTTCATAACTAAAGAGATTAAACTGGACATTGTTGTGCTTTTCACCAAAACTAAATGTACTGTCAGCAATTTCAATCCTGTGTCTGTTGGATATTCCTTCCATTCTTCCATCAACAGCCAGGACTTTCCATTCCCTCCTTTCCACTTTGTCATTTCCTGGCCTGAAGCTGGCAGTGTTTGCTGGGTTGGGCTTTCACTTACATTCCAGGTTTTTCAGTATCCCAGCTCAGTGGCCCTTCCAAATGTCTGAGCTGACAGAGTAGATGAGAGGAGGATTTCATCGAATGGTACAAAGCATTCAAGGGGCTGAAATACCCTCTGCCTGTTCCTCACTGCAGGCATAAGGAAAAAAACATTTTCTCATTTGCATTTAATGACTTTTTGTACATGTGCTCACTTCAGCAAGTCTGCAAAAGGAAGGCTTTCCATTGGAAGAGTCTTTCCATCTTTCCAGATATTTGGTTGAACCCTTTTCAGAGTTACATTTGCAACATTTAAAAGGCATTTGGATGGGTATGTGAATAGGAAGGGTTTGGAGGGATATGGGCCGGGTGCTGGCAGGTGGGACTGGATTGGGTTGGGATACCTGGACTGAAGGATCTGTTCCCATGCTGTACATCTCAATGACTATAACTCTACCATGGGAGATAGTATTTCCTTACTGATGTTGTCATAACCATGGATTTACCCAATCACAATTCTATTCTGGGACAGAATGAGGCCATTTGTCCCATTGTGTCGGTATCAGCTCTCTGAGTATTTCACCTTGGTGCCAGGCACTGCCTTTTCCTCTAAACACTGTTCATTGTCACTGCCTTTTCCCCATAACCCAATTCATTGTCACTGCCTTTTCCCCATAACCCTGTTCATTGTCACTGCCTTTTCCCCATAACCCTGTTCATTGTCCCTGCCCTTCACCCATAACCCTGCTCACTGTCACTGCCTTTTCCCCATAACCCTGTTCATTGTCCCTGCCCTTCACACATAACCCTGCTCACTGTCACTGCCTTTTCCCCATAACCCTGTTCATTGTCCCTGCCCTTCACCCATAACCCTGCTCACTGTCACTGCCTTTTCCCCATAACCCTGTTCATTGTCCCTGCCCTTCACCCATAACCCTGCTCACTGTCACTGCCTTTTCCCCATAACCCTGTTCATTGTCCCTGCCCTTCACACATAACCCTGCTCACTGTCACTGCCTTTTCCCCATAACCCTGTTCATTGTCCCTGCCCTTCACCCATAACCCTGCTCACTGTCACTGCCTTTTCCCCATAACCCTGTTCATTGTCCCTGCCCTTCACCCATAACCCTGCTCACTGTCACTGCCTGTTCCCCATAACCCTGCCCACTGTCACTGCCTGTTCCCCATAACCCTGCCCACTGTCACTGCCTTTTGCCCATAACTCTGCTCATTGTCACTGCCTTTTCCCCATAACCCTGCTCACTGTTACTGCCTTTTCCCCATAACTCTGCTCAGTGTCACTGCCTGTTCCCCATAACCCTGCTCACTGTCACTGCCTTTTGCCCATAACTCTGCTCATTGTCACTGCCTTTTCCCCATAACCCTGCTCACTATTACTGCCTTTTCCCCATATCCCTGCTCATTGTCACGGCCTTTTCCCCATATCCCTGCTCAGTGTCACTGCCTTTTCCCCATAACCCCAAAACCGTATTCATTGTCCCTGCCTTTTCCCTCCATAACTCTGTTCACTGTCATTGCCTTTTCCCCCATAACTCTGCTCAATGTCACTGCCATTCCCCCATAACCCTGCTCAATGTCACTGCCATTCCCCCATAACCCTGTTCATTGCCCCTGCCCTTCACCCAAAACCCAGTTCATTGTGCCTGGCTTACCCCCATAACCCTGCTCACTGTCACTGCCTTTTCCCCATAACTCTGCTCAATGTCACTGCCATTCCCCCATAACCCTGTTCATTGTTCCTGCCCGTCACCCAAAACCCAGTTCATTGTCCCTGCCTTTTCCCCATAACCCAGTTCATTGTCACTGCCTTTTCCCCATAACTCTGCTCAATGTCACTGCCTTGTCCACATAACCCTGCTCATTGTCCCTGTACTTCACCCATAACCCTGTTCATTGTCACTGCCTTTTCCCCATAACTCTGCTCAATGTCACTGCCATTCCCCCATAACCCTGTTCATTGTTCTGGTCCTTCACCCAAAACCCTGTTCATTGTCCCTTGCTTACCCCCCTAACCCTGTTCATTGTCTCTCCCTTTTCCCCATAACCCTGCTCACTGTCACTGCCTTTTCCCCATAACTCTGCCCAATGTCACTGCCTTTTCCCCATAACCCTGTTCATTGTCACTGCCTTGTCCACATAACCCTGCTCATTGTCCCTGCACTTCACCCATAACCCTGTTCATTGTCACTGCCTTTTCCCCATAACTCTGCCCAATGTCACTGCCTTTTCCCCATAACTCTGCCCAATGTCACTGCCTTTTCCCCATAACTCTGCTCACTGTCACTGCCTTTTCCCCATAACCCTGTTCATTGTCACTGCCTTGTCCACATAACCCTGCTCATTGTCCCTGCACTTCACCCATAACCCTGTTCATTGTCACTGCCTTTTCCCCATAACCCTGCTCACTGTCACTGCCTTTTCCCCATAACTCTGCTCACTGTCACTGCCTTTTCCCCATAACTCTGCTCACTGTCACTGCCTTTTCCCCATAACCCTGCTCACTGTCACTACCTATTCCCCATAACTCTGCTCACTGTCTCTGCCTGTTCCCCATATTTCTGTTCAGTGTCACGGCCTTTTGCCCATAACCCTGTTCACTGTCACTGCGTTTTCCCCATAACCGTATTCATTGTAGCTGCCTTTTCCCCCCATAACTCTGTTCACTGTCACTGCCTCTTCCCCATAACTCTGCTCATTGTCACTGCCTCTTCCCCATAACTCTGCTCATTGTCACTGCCTCTTCCCCATAACTCTGCCCAATGTCACTGCCTTTTCCCCATAACTCTGCCCAATGTCACTGCCTTTCCCCCATAACCCTGCTCATTGTCCCTGCCTTTCCCCCTAACCCTGCTCATTGTCATTGCCTTTCCCCCTAACCCTGCTCATTGTCATTGCCTTTCCCCCATAACCCTGCTCATTGTCCCTGCCTTTCCCCCATAACCCTGCTGAATGCCACTGCCTTTTCTCCCTCACCATGCTCATTGTCCCTGCCTTTCCCCCTAACCCTGCTCATTGTCATTGCCTTTCCCCCTAACCCTGCTCATTGTCATTGCCTTTCCCCCATAACCCTGCTCATTGTCCCTGCCTTTCCCCCTAACCCTGCTCATTGTCATTGCCTTTCCCCCATAACCCTGCTCATTGTCCCTGCCTTTCCCCCATAACCCTGCTGAATGCCACTGCCTTTTCTCCCTCACCATGCTCACTGTCACTGCCTTTTCCTCATTGCCCTGCTCACTGTCACTGCCTTTTCCCCACAACCCTTCTCATTGAACTTGCCTTTCCCCCATAATCCTGCTCACTGTCTCTGCCTTTCCCCCATAATCCTGTTCACTGTCTCTTCCTTTCCCCCATAACCCTGCTCATTGTCCCTGCCTTTCCCCCATAACCCTGCTGAATGCCACTGCCTTTTCTCCCTCACCATGCTCACTGTCACTGCCTTTTCCCCATTGCCCTGCTCACTGTCACTGCCTTTTCCCCATAATCCTGCTCACTGTCTCTTCCTTTCCCCCATAACCCTGCTCATTGTCCCTGCCTTTCCCCCATAACCCTTCTCATTGTCCCTGCCTTTCCCCCATAACCCTTCTCATTGACCCTGCCTTTCCCCAAAACCCTGCTCGTTGTCTCTGCCTTTCCCTCTTTACCCTTCTCATTGACCCTGCCTTTCCACATAACCCTGCTCATTTTCCCTTCCTTTCCTCCATAACCCAGCTCATTGCCTTTATTTTCATAATCACCTCATGCCCACTTGAATTCCCCAGTTGAACCTGCCCGGACTATATTTCCAGGCACTACTTTGTATACACACTGTGTGTAAAAGATTTTCCATACCTTGCAATTTCTTCTTTTGCAAACACATTAAAAGTGTGCCTGTTTATTTATAAGTAGAAACAATTTCTTTCTAGCTATACTGATTAGCTCATGATCTTGAAAACTTCTATCAAATCTCCTCTTAGCCCTCTCATCGCCAGAGCAATCAGTTGCGACTTCCCCAACCCTTCTTCACAACTGAGGTTCCTCATCTCTGGAACCATTCTCAAAAACTTCCTCCTCCGGTGCATTCCAAGTCAGACCCTCTGTGCGCGTGGTCACACAATTAAAGGGGCCCCAATGAAGGTGACCCTCAATTGGAAATGTTGTTGGAGATCTCTTGTTTCATAATGATTCCTGATGAGATATTTTTGGTAAAAGGAATCCCTGATGGAGAGATTCTCTATGTTAGAGAAACTTCAGATGAAGAACCCCCCTCACTGAAAAATGTCTGATGGCAGGAATCATAAAATCATATGCTATGAAATTGTAGGTGTACTGCACCTTTAAGAGATTTGAAAGGCTGGCAAGGACTTAGCAAGCACATAGAGTATTGGAAAATTTAAAATGTAACATTTGGCTGAACAGCTAGCAGTTGCTGGGTTGCTATGAGTCAAAAACAAATTAAAATTCGGCCAATCAGTTTAAAGTATGCCCCAAGATACCAAACTCCAATCAGATTTGAATGTACTATTTTGACAATATTAAAAACAATGAAACGATCTGACGTTTTGGGTTATAAATATCAGATATTTTGATCAGTTGGCCAGAGGGGTAAAAAGCAGCTAGCCACCATTGAGTACAGACTGCCAGCAGAGCTGCTTCCTAAGAGGTACCTTTATCTCTCAATGACCTGTGAAGCAGAGTCCCTCAGAAACAGAAAAAAAGACAGAAAAATCTAGAGAGGAAACTCAGCCAACTGGTTTTGAATCATGATTATAATTTTTTTGTAAATCATAATTGGGATTTTTTTTTATCAGACTAGTATTGTAGAAGGGGAGGTGAAAGATAGGTTTAAGAGAAAGGAGTTGTAAATAGTTACTAGTTAATATTCTCCATTACACTTAAAGAACAAAGTTGTTAATTTTTACTTTAAATGGTGACTTTTGGGATAGTTCTTTGACTCTCAAATTTTAACAGATTACACCATGGAGTGGATCTTCTCTATGTTGCTGGTTTAATTTAGCAGAGGAGTTTATGCCGTGTCGTAACACATAGAATCCCTACACTGCAGAAAGAGGCCATTCCACATATTGAGTCTGTACTAACTCTCCAAAGAGCATCCCATCCAGCTCCCAGCCTCCTACTCTCTCCCCATAAACACACAATTACTATAGCTAATCCACTGTGCCCTACAGATAATTTAACATGGCCAACCATTCTTTGAACAGTTCCAATTGGTACACTCAGATATACGAAGAGCTGAACTTTACATATTATGATGATCAGCAGGAGTCTGACTTGGATGTGTGTTGATCACTGACTTCCACTCTAGGCTTCCGGAAGATGTTGGCAAGTATGTGGCCTTCTAGTGCGGAATGGGCTGCAGCAGCGAGCAGTGGTGGACAATGTGTCTGATTAAAGGCAGCCTGTTTAGAGAAAGTGGGAGAACAGACTGTGAACACAGAGTCACTGCCACCCACTTTTAGCCATCTTTGGACTGTGGCAGCAGCATCGAAAATGATACTTGGGATGCTCAAGTATTTTGTGTGGAACATTTTCAAGAGAAGAGCTTATTTATAAATGCGAATCACTATTCTGCCAGTTTGGAAACGTCTAGGACCTATGCCAGAGAAGAAAGAACATTTGAATGCAGCTGATTCCCATGATGATTAGCAAGTGTTTAGGGAGCTATTGTAAATCAGTTCTTTATCTGTCTTTGTTTCTCCACAGATGGCCAAGGGAATGGAGCCAGGAGCTGGGGAGGCTCCAAGAGCCAGGACAGCCCCCAGGTTTGACAATGAACCCTTGCAAGTCCTCCTTCAAACTCTCATTAACAGGAGGGAGTCTACAAGAAGAGGAAACCTCCCAGACAGACACAGATTGAAGTCACAGCAGAGGGTCAGCAGTACTGGGGGTCATCTGGCAAACCTGGCTGCAATGCTAGACTTGGTCTGGTAAAGGTAAGTGTATCTCCATTCTGGAGCTGAGTATTTCTGGAAGGGTGTGACAGGGGTCAATGATGGGAATGTCTTGTGTAAAAAAGGGAAGGGCAAGTTACCATAGTCCTACTGATCACAGTGCTGCTCTCCCATTAGAGAGCGTCAACTCATACCTCAGGCAAGTGAGAGGTTGAGAAGGAGAGTCATTCATGATAACCTCAGCTAGTGCGGGGACTGAACCCCATCACTCTGCATCGCAAACCAGCCATCTTGTCAGGAGAGCTAACTGACCACCATTTTACCGGGTGTATTGCCCAAGTATGTAAGGAAGCATGATAGAGACATGCATTCAGTATCGCACCTAAAATTGAGGGGGGGTGCTGCTGAACTGCAATCCTTGTTACCAAGCAAAGAGACTTGGGAAAACTGTGCTGTCACCAAACTACATAATTGCTGCTCATTTGAAGGTATGATTGTAGTGCAGCATTTCCATAAATATTTCTCTCTTCTTGTGTGAAATAAGAGGGCTCTGTGATTCCAGAGAAAGGAACAGGACTGGATGTGGTGCATCAGACACATCCATTTTATAATCAGACGTGGGGAAGTGCCTGGTCTAGCTGCAAACAACTGAAGTGAATACAGAGGGGCACAGGTAGGCCCTGGGTCGGGGGAGTTTCCAAAGGCACATTTCTCACTTTCCGGCACACAATACCAAAGGGAAGTTCGGAAAGCTGGCATGATGGAGGGCTTGTACTTTTGGAGGTTTACAGAATTTGTGGAGGCAAGTGTACCCCTATATCATAGAGTCAAATATTCAAAAACTGATTAATATCTCCCAATGTTTCCAACGTTTATCATGAAGAAGCAAACTCGCCTCAAAAGACAAAGGTGCCGCTCGCTCTCCTTTGCAAAGGGAAAGCATCAAACAACTGACTTTAACCTCGAAGGTGGAAGTTGGTGCCTCAGAGAGTCCAGTGTCACATCCTTGCTTTGCACCGAGCACCAGGGTATGTACCTCGCTTGGTCTGAGTGTTTCAGCTGCATTGAAGGTACACACTGGTGATATCACATCACAGTCACAGGGTGCAGCTATCTGATGCTGAGATAGAGAGGGCCTCTCAAGAGGGCTGCTGGAGGTGACCGAGATGCTGAGCCCCAGGTTAATGAAATGCCTCGACAGATATCCTCAGGTAGCAGGCAGTGGATGTCTGCAATAAGGTCCAGGACCAGAAGCAGCAGTGCATCAGACAGCTAAGGAGTCTGGAGTCACTTCCGGATTCTGGTTCCTCTCAGAAAAGCAGAGAGGATCAAAACAACCTGATGGTGGTGTATGAGCAGGGCACTTCTGTTAATGAAACCTCTTCTCCACCCCCTCAGCAATTGGCACAGATGCCTTCAAGTGGCAATGTGTCAGATGGGAACCGAGCTCTTGTGCAGTATCTCCCACCAGCCAAGGGCACTGAGGCCTTCAATGACCAGAGATGGCTGCCAAAGTCAGCACACACAAAGGAGCAAAACAGTCAAAAGCCTGTCTCCAGGTCAGCTAACAGCCAGGGGAAGCAGCATGAAGACTATAAGACAGAGGAGGAGAAGTAGGTCATTCAGCCATTGAGTCTGCTCCCCCATTCAATGAGAGCGTGGCTGACCTGATATTCTTCAGCTCCCCTTCCCTACATTTTCCCCATGACTCTTGATTTCTTTACTGTCTGTCTCAGCTTTGAAAATACGCAATGATCCAATCTTAACTGCCCTCTGGGGAAGGGAGATCAACAAATCCACTAGCCTAAGGGAGAAGAATGTCCACCTCATCTCTGTATTAAATATGTGTGCCCTTTTCTGAGATTGTGCCCTCTGGTCCTAAGCTCTCCCACAAGGGGAAACAAACTTGCCCCCAGCTTCTGGAACAGAATCGAGAAAACCCCACTTCATTCGCACACTTTTATTCATGGTTTTGAGTTATTGTGAACAAAGATGAGATATTCTTTCCCATGATTCTCCAGTCTTGGATGTTATCTGCGCCTGTCGTGATGGCCTGGATTTGGATTACTCCACTGCTTTAATGGGAGATTGGAAACACGAAGGTCTCCCTGCTCGACATTATTTGGTGACTCATTTCCCTTCCTTGGCTCTGTTAGTTATGACAGACAGCCAACAGGAGAAGGTGCCAAGATTCAAGAAGGTGCTTTTGAGCTGAAAACATGCTGCTACTAGAATTTTGTAAGTGCCAGGGCAACTTTTGTTTCATGAGCCCTCAGATCCTCAACAGGTGCCCTTCACACTGCCCTCCATTTTATCAGACTTTGTAGATGGGCCTCCCTCCATAAACTCCTCAGCTATGCCATGCACAACAAATGATCACCGTAAGAGACATACTGGCTCAGTACATTGGAGAAGGCTGCTTTATTGATCCAGCTGTTAAGAAAAAAGGGAGACAGAAAGTAGGAAACTACAGGCCAGTTGGCTGAACATTTGTCATTGAGGAAGTGCTAAAGTGCATTTAAAAATGAGGCTATAACAGGATACTAAGCAAATCATACTATGATCAGGCAGAGTCAACATGGCTGTGTGAAAGAGAAATTGTGCTTGACTAATTTATTACAGCTTTTCGAAGAAGTATTGTGGATAAAGAGGAATCAGAGGATGATGCTTACTAGAATTTCAAAGGGCATTTGCTATCTTATGAAGGAAGGTTAAGCAGAAAGAGTCCTCATCCATTGGAGTCGAGACAGATCGAGAGGCGATAAAACTGAAACATTGAAAATCCTGAGGGTACCCGATAGGGAGATTCCAAGAGGATGTTTCCTCTGATGGTGCCGACTAGAACTGTGGGTCACAGTTTACAAAGAAGAGGTCTCCCTTTTAACCTGAAATGGGAAGAATGTTGTGCTCTCAGAGAGTCATCTTTCTGTGGAATTCTCGTCATCGCAAAACATTGGAGGCAGGGCTCTCAGGGAAGCATTAGATAGATGTTTGATAGACAAAGGAATCAAGGGTCCTGGGGTTGGACAGGAACACAGAGCTGAGAGCACCACCTAAACAGTCACCACCTTCTCTAATGGTGTTAAGCCTGCAGGCTCCAGTCGGGGTAACTTCTGCTCTAGACTCCTTTGTTCGTTTTTACCACCCTCACTGAGGAGTTGCCCTGCTGCAGTTTTAAATATTTTGAAAACTAAAATTTGTGACTCGTCTCAATTTCAGCAAGAGAAGATTGGGGCGGCATGATGGCTCAGTGGTTACTCACAGCCCCAGGGATTCAGGTTCAATTCCAGCCTCAGGCGACTGTTTGTGTGGAGTTTGCACAAGCTCCCTGTGTCTGCGTGGGTTTCCTCCGGGTGCTCTGGTTCCCTCCCACAACCCAAAGACGTGCAGGTCAGGTGAATTGACCATGCTAAATTGCCCATAGTGTCCAGGGATGTCAGAAGTAAATGTAGAGTAATAGGCTCAGGGAATGGGTCTGGGTGGGTTAGTCTTCAGAGGGTCGGTGTGGACTAGTTGGTTGGGAAGGACCTGCTTCCACACTGTAGGGATTCCATTCTATGGCTAAGCTTCTGCTAAAGTCAGTCAAACTCACAAGTCTCACAGTAAAAGTATGTGGTGATGGAAAAGCACAGCCAGTCAGGCAGCATCCGAGGAACAGGAGAGTCAACATTTTGAGCATAAGCCATAAGACCATAAGAAATAGGAGTGGAAGTAAGGCCATTCGGTCCATCTTTCTGTGGAATTCTCTGCCATTCAATCATGGCTGATGGGCATTTCATTGTCACTTATCCACACTCTCCTGGTTTCCCTTAATTCCTTGCGAGGTCAGGAATTTATCAATCTCTGCCTTGAAGACATTTAGCGTCCCAGCCTTCACTACGTTCCATGGCATCCCTGGAGTACTGTGTGCAGTTTTGGGCTCCAAATTTGAGGAAGGACATTCTGGCTATTGAAGGAGTGCAGCGTAGGTTCATGAGGTCAATTCCTGGAATGGCAGGACTATCATATGTTGAAAGGTTGGAGCGACTGGGCTTGTATACACTTGAGTTTAGAAGGATAAGAGGGGATCCGATTGAGACGTATAAGATTATTAAAGGATTGGACACTCTGGAGGCAGGAAACATGTTTCCGCTGATGGGTGAGTCTAGAACCAGAGGACACAGTTTAAAAATAAGGGGTAGGCCACTTAGAACAGAGTTGAGGAGAAACTTCTTCACCCAGAGAATGGTGGATATATGGAATGCTCTGCCCCAGAAGGCAGTGGAGGCCAAGTCTCTGGACACTTTCAAGAAAGAGATGGATAGAGCTTTTAGAATCAAGGGTTATGGGGATAAGGCAGGAACAGGATACTGATTGTGGATGATCAGCCATGATCATAATGAATGGTGGGTCTGGCTCGAAGGGCCGAATGGCCTACTCCTGCACCTATTGTCTATTGTTTATTGTCATCAGGAATGTGGTGGTGGGGGCTAAGGGACTGAGAAATAAATAGGAGAGGCAAGGGGAGGGGCAGGGTGAGTGTGGGCTGGAGGGAAGGTAGCTGGGAAGGTGATAGGTAGATGCAGATGGGGGGGTGATTGTGATAGGTCGGTGGGGAGCATGAAGTGGATAGGTGGGAAGGAAAATGGACAGATATAACAGGTCAAGAGGGTGGTGCTGAGTTGGAGAAATGGATCTAGGGTGAGGTGGGAAAAGGGGAAGGGTGGAAATTAGTGAAGTCAGTATTGGTGCCATGTGGTTGTACGGTTCTAAGGTTGAAGATGAGGTGTTCTTCCTTCAGTCATTGGTTGGCTTGGATTTGACAGACCCAATTTATGGCCTTCATAGCTACCTTTTCAATATTGCATTGACCACTTTAATAAAGTCAAATGGTTTCCAAACAAACTTGACCAAGAGGTCTTTAAAGTTGCCTACCGTTTTGGGGTTCAACTGCCTGCAGAACTGACATTGGGTTGACATTGGACTTTGCACTCGTCTGTCACAGTCCCACTTTTGAAAATGTGTATTCAGCCCGAGGGATTGTGAGTGAGGATGGCGACAGGAATCAGACTGGGTACTCAGTGAAAGCAACTGAATGAAACTGTTGGTTTTGTGTTGTGTTAAAGGCAGCTGGCAGAACACACAGAGCTCCCTGATCATTTCCTGTGCAGCAAAGAGCAAATCAGTCAAAATGTTTGATGATGACACACCACAAGGAAACCTGGCCCCCACACTGCTGAAGAATCGCCAGAAGCCAAAACTTCCTTCTGCATCATGTCTAGCCAAAGGTAAACAGGAAATGCTGAACAGATGTTTAGTATATCTCTGATTCCTTTGGTTTCACTTTCAATTACTAATTGTGGAATCAAAGAATTCTTTGAGCCTGATTTTTGTTCCAGAATCAACACTTGGCCATTGTGTAACTCTGTGGGCACATGTGCCCCTCGGTTCAGGGCACGTCCTCTGCAAGTAGGCATTGCTGATGAGCCAGCAATAATTGTCCATCAAGCAGGCCAGGTTGGAAATCACTGTTTCGCTGAACAATGTTCAGAGAACGGGTAAGACTCAATCATGACGGTGTGGGGCCGGCGTGACATTTAGACACAGATGGCATGGCCAAAACATTTCCCCTTGTGGGGATGTCTAGGACCAGAGAGCTACATATTTAAGACAGAGATGAGGAGGAATTACTTCTCTCAAAGAGCTATGAATCTGTGAAATCCTTTATCACAGAGGTAGGCGTGATTTGAAGGTGTTAGTGTTGGACTGGGGTGGACAAAATTAAAAATCCCACAACACCGGGTTATAGTCCAACAGGTTTATTTGGAAGCACTAGCTTTCGGAGCATTGCACCTTCAGCTGTTCCTTCATCACAATCACCTGGTGAAGGAGCAGCGATCCAAAAGCCAGTGCTTCAAAATAAACCTATTAGACTATAACCTGGTGTTGTGGGATTTTTAAATTTATCACAGAGGGCTATCGAGGCTGGGTCATTAAGTAAACTCAAGGCTGAGATAGATTATTGAAGAGTAGGCAAACCAAAGGTTATGGGAAAAGTGGAATTGATGATTATCAGGTCAGTCTTGAATGGAACAGCAGACTTGATGGGCTACTTCTGCTCCTATTTCTTATGGTCTCATCAAGTCTTAGAGTTGTACAGCATGGAATCAGACCCTCCTTTCCAACTAGTCTTATTTCCTTTACCAAAAGATATATTTCATACGATTGGATCCGCTATCTTTGAGAAAGCTTTTCTAGTAAAATATTTTTAAACTAAATTCTAGCCTTCATATTGCCCTGTGGGATTTGAACTCAGCCTCTCTGGCTTATCAGGGCAGGCCTCTGGATTGGTGAAGATGTGAGGCAATTGTACACTTCCACACCCGTGTCTGAGATATTCAGATGATAAGGGAATTCAATTACATAGCTACAAAGAAACAGATTCATAGGAATAAGAGAAGACCATTCAGCTCCTTGAGTCTATTCTGCTATTCAATAAGATCATTGCTGATCTCAGAACTAACTGTATTCTTGCCAACTTTGCTTTATAAATGAGATTCCATTTGATTAATAAAATCCATGAATCTTCAGCTTGAAACTAACTCATCCAACACCAACTGGTGTTGGTGGAAGAAAATTCCAAAATTTTCCCACCAGTTCTATGAGTTTCCTAATTTGATTCCTGAAAGGACTGGGTTCCAATGATAAACTGTGCCTGGAGTACTAGAAACTCCACCGAGCAGAATAGTTTGTTACAATCTACCTTACAATCCACCTTGACAATCCACCTGTACAATCCACCATTACAATACACCCTTACAATCCACCCCTACAATACACCTTTGCAATTCACTGTTGCAATTTACCCTTCCAATCCACCCTTCCAATCCACCCTTCCAATCCAAGCTTCCAATCTACCCTTCCAATCCACCCTTCCAAACTACCCTTACAATCTACCCTTACAATACATCCTTACAATACACCCTTACAATCTACCTTACAATCTACCCTTAGAACCTACCCTTACAATCCACCCTTACTATCCACCCTTACAATCCACTCTTACAATCCAACCTTACAATCCACCTCTACAATCCACCTCTACAATCCACCCCTACAGTCCACCCCTACAATCCACCCTTACTATCCACCCCTACAGTCCACCCTTACAATCCACTCTTACAATCTATCCTTACAATCCACCTTACAATATACCATTGCAATCCACACTTACAATCCACTGTTACAATCCACCCTTACAATCTACCATTACAATAAATCCGTACAATCCACTATTACAATCCACTCTTACAATCCGCCCTTACAATCCACCCTCACAATACACCTTCACAATCCACCCTGACAATCCACCCTTACAATCTACCCTTATAATCGAACTTTACGAACCACCCTTACAATCCACCCTTACAATCTACGCTTACAATACACCTTCACAATCCACCCTTTCAATACACCCTTACAATCTACTCTTACCATCCACCCCAACCAGCCACCCCGACAATCCATACTTACAATCCACCCTTACAATCTACGCTTACAATACACCTTCACAATCCACCCTTTCAATACACCCTTACAATCTACTCTTACCATCCACCCCAACCAGCCACCCCGACAATCCATACTTACAATCCACCCTTACAATCTATGCTCACAATACACCTTCACAATCCACCCTTTCAACCCACCCTTACAATCCACCCCAACAATCTACCCTTTCAATCTGCACTTACAATCCACCCTAACAATACACCTTTATAATTCACCATTACAATCTACCCATACAATACACCCTTAGAATACACCCTTACAATACACTCTAAAAATCCACCATTACAATCCACACTTACAATCTACCCTTACAATCTACCCTGAAAATCAACCATTACAATCCACTGTTACAATCCACCCCTACAATCCACACTTACAGTCCACCACTACAATCTTCCCTTACAATCCCACCCTGACAATCCACCCTTACTATCCAATCTTACAATCCAATGTTACAGTCCACCCTTACAGTCCACCCTTACAATTCACCCTTACAATCCAAACTTACAATCTATCCTTACAATCCATCCCTAAAGTCCACCCTTACAATCTACGCTTACAATACACCCTTATCATCCACCCCCACAATCCACCCCTACAATTCACCCTTACAATCCACCCTGACAATCTACCGTTACAATCCACTGTTACAATCCATCCTTACAATCCATCCTTACAACCCACTCTTACAATCGACCGTTACAATCGACCATTACAATCCACCCTTACAATACAACCTTACAAACTACCCTTACAATCAACCCTTACAATCCACCCTTACAATCTACCCTTACAATTTACTCTTACAATGCACCTTCGCAATCCACCCTTACAATACACCCTTACAATTCACCCTCACAATCTACCTTAACAATCTACCCTGACAATCCACCTCTACAATCCAACCTTACAATTCCCCCTTACAATCCACCCTCACAACCCACCCTTACAATCTACCCTTACAATCCCCCTTTACAATCCACCCTTACAATCCACCCTTACAACTCACCCTTACAATCCACCCTTACAATCCACCCTTACAATCCACCCTCACAATCCACCCTCACAATCAACCCCTACAATCCACCCTTACAATCCACCCTTACAATCCACCCTCACAATCAACCCCTACAATCCACCCTTACAATCCACCCTTACAATCCACCCTCACAATCAACCCCTACAATCCACCCTTACAATCCACCCTTACAATCCACCCTCACAATCAACCCCTACAATCCACCCTTACAATCCACCCCTACAATCCACCCTTACAATCCACCCTTACAATCCACCCTTACAGTCTACGCTGATAATACACCTTCACAATCCCCCTTTACAATCCACCCTTACAATCCACCCTCACAATCAACCCCTACAATCCACCCTTACAATCCACCCTTACAATCCACCCTTACAGTCTACGCTGATAATACACCTTCACAATCCACCATTACAATCCACCCTTACAATCCACCCTTACAGTCTACGCTGATAACACACCTTCACAATCCACCATTACAATCCACCCTTGCAATCAACCCTTACAACCCACACTTACAACCCACCCTTACAACTCAAGCTTACAACGCACCCCTACAATCCACCCTTACAATCCACCCTTACAATCCACCCTTACTATCCACCCTTACAATCCACCCTTACAATCCACTCTTACAATCCCCCTTTACAATCCACCCTTACAATCCACCCTTACAATCCACCCTTACAATCCACTCTTACAATCCCCCTTTACAATCCACCCTTACAATCCACCCTTACAATCCACCCTTACAGTACACCCTTACAATACACCCTTACATTTCACCCTGACAGTCCACCCTGACAGTCCACCCTTACAGTCCACCCTTACAACCCACCCTTACAATTTACCCTTACAATCCACCCTGACAATCCACCGTTACAATCCACCCTTACAATCCACTGTTACAAACCACCCTTACAATCGACTGTTACAATCCACCGTTACAATCCACCATTCCAATCCACCCTTACCATACAACCTTACAAACCAAGGTTACAATCTACCATTACAATACACCTTCACAATCCACTCTTATAATCTATGCTTACAATGCACCTTTGCAATCCACCCTTACAACCCACCCTTACAGTCCACCCTTACAACCCACCCTTACAATCCATCCTTACAATTCACCCTTACAATCCACTCTAACCATCCACCATTATAATCCTCCCTTACAATCCACCCTTACATTCCACCCTTACAATTCGCCCTTGCCATCCAGCCTTACAATCCCCCTTTACAATCCACCCTTACAATCCACCCTCACAATCAACCCCTACAATCCACCCTTACAATCCACCCTTACAATCCACCCTTACAGTCTACGCTGATAATACACCTTCACAATCCACCATTACAATCCACCCTTACCATCCAGCCTTACAATCCACCCTTACAATCCACCCTTGCAATCCACCCTTACAACCCACACTTACAACCCACCCTTACAACTCAAGCTTACAACGCACCCCTACAATCCACCCTTACAATCCACCCTTACAATCCACCCTTACAATCCACTCTTACAATCCCCCTTTACAATCCACCCTTACAATCCACCCTTACAATCCACCCTTACAATCCACCCTTACAATGCACCCTTACAATCCACCCTTACAATCCACCCTTACAATCCACTCTTACAATCCCCCTTTACAATCCACCCTTACAATCCACCCTCACAATCAACCCCTACAATCCACCCTTACAACGCACCGTTACAATTGACCGTTACAATCCAATGTTACAATCCACCATTACAATCCACCCTTACCATACAACCTTACAAACCACCGTTATAATCTACCCTTAGAATACACCTTCACAATCCACTCTTACAATCTACCCTTACAATCTACGCTTACAATGCACCTTCGCAATCCACCCTTACAATCCACCCTTACCATCCACCATTAACACTGTTTGTACCCTTTTATCATGTAGGAAGTGCCCAGTTCCACTGCTTTTAGGTCCGGAATGAATGACCTTACATTTGACATCCATTTATCTTGCAGTTTTTCCATTCCTTAAATCTATTAATATCTCCATAAAACTTTCTTCTATACTACTTACAAATCTGCTCGGTGTTGTGCTATAAGCAAAGTTGGGTATTGGTTTTCTATCACATAATCTAAGTTGTTAATAATTGTGGCCAATATTTGAGGACTAAATATAGATCCTCGAGGGATTCTATGAGGCGTATCTTAACGTCTAGGGCTCCTGCCTATTTATTCCTGGTCTTGTTCTCTGCTCATTCAATTTCCTAACCAGGTCATGGTTTGTCTTTAATAACACGGGCATCAGCTTGAGCTAACAGTCACTTGTGATCTACTTTATCAAATGCATTCTACCATTTAATCAGAATAAAGGGATGGAATAGGGAGGTGCTTTATTTTTCACCAAATGAATGAACTGCACGTTTCTGCTGAGATTTCAGTCAGGACTTCTTCAGAAGTGTAGAGATGTATTTCCTGTGTGACAGGTCCCCGATGGTGCAGAACAGCTGGAGGATGCCAAACCATGAGCCTTTGTTTTCACTGTAGCCAGCTGTTGTGTGACGTGGTTGAAAGAGCCAGAATCACAGCCACTCTGATAGCGCTGAAAGGGTAAGTACATAAATTGAGGTTAGGGTGCCAAATGGGTGCCGGGGAGGATGCCAGGCAGGTGCTGGGCAGGGTGCCAGGAGGATGAGGTATCAAGGCGAAGGGTGGCGGCTAGATGGCGGATGAGTCCAGAATCAGAGGAGTACGGGTTCGGGTCTCAGGAGGGACATGAGTGGGGTCAGGACCCAAGCTGGAGAATTGGGTGGGGTTTCACAGTGAGGGAATGGGATTGGGTCCCAGTATCTGTTTCTGGGAGGGGCCCTCAAAAGATCCATGTTGGCTCTCTGTGATACACTGAAAATATTGGAGATGTTCAGTCAGGCTATCATTAATCACAGACTGTATTCATTTGTCAGCAACTGATTTTGAGCTAAACTTGTCTATAGTTCCTTGATATCTCTTTTTCAACTTCCTGATATAACACAATTTTCCAATGTCAAGGAACAGTTCCTGAGTGTAGAGAACAAAGGAAAATTGTAGACGATGCATCCACAACATTCACTGATTTCAAGACAATATTTCTTGAAATCTTGGGATGGAAACCATCTGACCCTGGGGATCTGGGACTCTTTAATGCTATTAACATGTCCACCATTTACTTAGTTTCACTAATAATACCAGTTATCAGTTGTCATGAAGTCTATTACTGCTGACCACCTACGTTTTCCTAATAAAGCTGTAAAACATGTGCTGATTTTGATATCCTTTGCAAATTTCTTTTTGTGGCATCTTTTTATGTACTATAATCTTTTTGTCATCCTTAGATTTTTTCGCATCTTTCCCATTTGAGACCATAAGACTATAAGACACAGGAGCAGAATGTAGGCCATTCAGCCACTCAACCACATTCTCCCACTTTCTCCCCATAACCCTTGATCCCCTTGACAATCAAGAACCTATCCATCTCAGTCTTAAATACACTCAATGACCTGGCCTCCACAGCCTTCTGTGGCAATGAATTCCATCGATTCACCACTGTCTGGTTGAAGAAGTTTCTCCTTATCTCCGCACTCAGATGTTTAGGCATTTTACATGCTTTTCCTTTCAATTTTATGTTGTCTTTTACCTTGCTGTTTTCCATGGATGTTTTTTTTTAGTGAGGAGATCCTTTGCCTTTTAAGGACAGAATCAAGTGCTGTATCACATTACAATCTTTCTTGATAGCTGTCTTTTTATGCATTTACATATCTGGAATGGTCTCTCCCTCATCCATTAGAGTCACCCCAAACAACGTCTAGAATCCCAGTAACTGTTCCACCTTTCTCCTTTTCAAGCATAATGTGAACATGATCATTCTTGTGACTAATGTTGGATTGGTATTCCTGTACTGTTTGGCAGCTAATCAAAACTGGCTCATTACTCATAAAAAAAACTTAATTTAATATGCACCCCCCCCCCCCCCCCCCCACTGATGTTAGGGCATGCAATTGTCTCTAGTACACTCCAGACGTTTACTACCTTTCTGACCTTTCTTAGCCGTTGTCCTAGTTTATATGAACGTTAAAATCCCCTGTTAAAACTGCTTTGCTTTTGCTACATATTTGTCTTACCTTTACATCTGTACAAACTACAGCTGTTCACAAAGGGCTAAACACAGCTCTCACCATAGCTCTGAAACCTTTTGTATTTCTTACTTATGCCAATATTGTCTTCAATATCCACTCACTTAATGCTGGATCCTCTCTTAACAGTGAGGAATCAGGACAATGGGATTAAAATTAAAGGCAGGCCATTCAAAGAAGATAATCAAAGGACACTTTTTCACAGAGGATAGAGGAAATCTGAAACTGTCTCATTCAAATACACGTGGATGGTGCTAACAACTGAAGCTTTGAAAATGAAATCTATAGTGACTGGAACTAGGTGGATTGCATTGTCTACGCGGTTCTTGACCGGGCTTGTCAACCTGGGCCAATCAGGGAGCCCTGGGTGTTAGATATAAACAGGAGATAAACAAGACTGTTGATCACACAGCATTGCCTTTTGTGAAGGGCACTGCTTGTCACTGGCCACTCGGGTGTTTTCCTATCTTCCTGGTGGAGGAGAAAAAAAAAAATAAAAAAAAATAAACAGGAGATAAACAAGACTGTTGATCACACAGCATTGCCTTTTGTGAAGGGCACTGCTTGTCACTGGCCACTCGGGTGTTTTCCTATCTTCCTGGTGGTGGAAATTGAATAAAGATTTGTGCACCTTGTGTCACTCACTGTGTCTCACACCTGCACACACACACCATGGGTGCAGGGGAATAATAAGTGCTACCGCAGTTAGGTGGGAGTGTGGGGGTTAGCAAAAAAAAACAGGAGTGTCAGACATCCTGAAAAGGGGAAAAAAAACAGGAGATTTCCGACTCTATTTTGATTTAACCCCTGCCCTCCCCTTCACTGTTTGATCACACAGCATTGCCCTTTGATGTGAAGGACACTGCTTGTCACTGGCCACTCAGGTGTTTCCTTCCTTCCTGCTGGTGGAAACTGAATAAAGATTTGTGCACCTTGTATCTTTCACTGTGTCTCACACCTGCACACACACAACATGGATGCGGGGGAATAATAAGCACTACTGCAGTTAGGTGGGAGTGTGGTGGGGGGGGGGGGGGGGGGAAGAAAAAAAACGAAAAATAAAATAAACCGGAGATCCAAAATCTCCTTAATTCGGGGACCGATTCTGAGCTGGCTGGCCACAGACAGTATACTCTGCACATGTAAATAAAGGGTGACTTGTTGATGGGATACTGTGCAATTACTTCAAAATTATCAGGTTTTTGTTAGGAAATGATGTTAAAGAATATGGGGAGAAGTAGGAAAATAACACAAAGGTGCAGATTAACCATGATTTAATTGAATGGAGAAATAGGTTTAGGAGGGTTTCTTAATGACCACTACCTGCTCCTATCTTTAAATGTCAGACTGAGATCAATATTCGAGATGGAAGAATATGGAATAGCTCATGGGAAGCCGACCTGCAATATACTTCACCTGAAGGTGAGCTCTCTGACAGGGAGCATGAACTCTGACGTTTATTGCCCTGGAGACAGTATGTAGGAGAGAATTGACACTGAGATACACAAGGGGCTTGAGTGGAGGAAATCATTCTATTTTACCCACTGGCTATTGTTGACGTGCATGAGCTGACACCAGTGATATACAGTAGATGAGCTGTACAGTACCCAGACTAGGACCATGGTGGACGGTACATGTACATGAGCAGGCACAATGACTCACAAATGCTGTAAGCTGCTAGACGGGAGTGAGTCATTCTCATCTAAATGCTCTGCAGTTTTTTTTTCTGATGTGGTCAATAAAAGGCAGTGAAATTCTGATCAAAGTTTAATCGTCACTTTATTCAGCATCTTCGGTGTTGTGACTATAAATACTCTGCAGCATATGCCCCCGCTCTGTGATTGATGCCTGTTCTTCCGTCTGTGTAGACAACACCACCACCCTCCAAGGCCCCCTGCTGTTACTATTTAATTGTTTGTGTTGGAGAGAAAAATGGCTTGTCATGCTGCAAGCTCTTGCCACATGACTTTAATTTCTACACTGAGTTTTGTATTCTGTTTTCTTGTAATAACACGATCTCAAAAAGAAGAGATATTATCACGGGTCAACGGAGTTAATTTTGTACCCTTCAAAGGTACAGTCTTGGTTTTTAATCTCCTCTTGCCATGTTCACTGAGGCAATAGGCGGGTGCTGGCCTGATCACATGACTCAATCCAGCAAGCACCTGGATTCAGATTGGCTGCTGACTTTAAATGATACTCTCACTCTGCCACAACTGGAATACGTGATTCTCCAGATTGTCAGGATTAATAGAACCTCCTGTTCCAACGTGCTGACAAACTGAGATACTATAGTCATACAGTTGGACAGATGAAGTGGTTGCTTTACCTCAAACGTCCTTGTCACAGCAAATAATTAAACCAATCTTGCCAACCACACACCTCATAAGTCAAGAGACAACTATTTAAAAATCAAGCAGATTGGTATCAAATCATGAGGTTTTGTTTGCCCTAGATATAAATCGGAATAGACCAAAAAGGGCGCACAAACGGGGTGTGGGTGAGGGAAAGGATTTTCACTTCAACAACCCCAAAGCCAATTTCTAAAGTTCAGATATTTTGATGTGACACAGCACTGTAAAAAGGAGATGTTTGGCGAAAACAAATACGGGTCCATTATTGGCAGAGTCAAGAAAATGTACAATGGGCAAAAGAGAAATGGCAGAGAAGTTAAATGATTACTTGTGTCTGTCTTCACTGAAACAGATACCAGAAAATTCCCAGAACAAGCAGTAGCAATGGAGATAATTGATGCATTGGTGATTACATTCCAAAATTCTCGTCAATAGGAAGGGCCAGTACATTAATTAGACATGGAGTAAGAAAGAAAGCAATGACCTACATACCTGTTAGCCTTGCATCCATAATAGGGAAAGCGACTCAGTGGTTAGCACTGCTGCCTCACAGCACCAGGATCCCAGGTTCGATTCCAGCCTCGGGCAACTGTCTGTATGGAGTTTGCACATTCTCCCCGTGTCTGCGTGGGTTTCTTCCGGGTGCTCCGGTTTCTTCCCACAGTTGAAAGATGTGCAGGTCAGGTGAATTGGCCATGCTAAATTGCCCGTAGTGTTAGGTGCATTGACCAGAGGGAAATGGGTCTGGGTGGTTTACTCTTCAGAGGGTCAGTGTGGACTTGTTGGACCAAAGGGCCTGTTTCCAGACTGTAGGAATCTAATGTAATCTAAATCTATGATAAAGATGGTATAAATAGACACCTGGTTGATAATGATCTAATGGGGTGTATGCAACAAGGTTTTAAGAATGGAAAACCGTGTTTGACAAGCTTGTTGGAATTTTTAAATATGAAAATTAGTAAAGGAAAGCCACTGGTCATAATATTCTTAGATTTTTAAGAATGCTTTTGATAAAGACCTCTTTCGAAGGCTGGTTTAAAAGATTAAAGCACATAGAAATCAATGTATTGGCATGGATTAATGATTGGCTAGCAGATAGAAAACAGAGAGTAAGAATAAATGGGTCATTCTCACATTGGCACACTGTGACGAGTGAGATACTGCAAGAATCAGTACTTGGGCCCAAGCTGTAAATAATATATGTCAATGATTTGGAGTTGGGGGCGAAGTGTTTGGGGACCAAATTTGCAGGTGTTATAAAGCTAAATAGGAATGTGTGCTTTGTAAAGCTACAGAGCAGGAATTGGATAGTCTTACTGAATTGGTTACAATGTAGCAGATGGAATATAACATGGAATATTGGAAATTATCCCACTTTTGTGGGAGAAACAGGTGTGCAGAGCAATAGTAAGAAGTTGGAAATATAGTGTCATTAAGTCACTGAACACTAACATGCAGGTGCAACCAGTAAGAAGGCTAATGGAACACTGACTTATATTACAGGACAGTTTGAGTAGTGGAGTAGTGAAGCTTGCTTCAGTTGCATAGGAGCTTGGTTAGATTCCACCTGGAGTACTGTGTGCTGTTTTGATCTCCTTACCTTAGGAAAGGTATTATTGCCATAGAGGGAGCAGTATAAAGATCCACCAGCCTTGTTCCCAGGTTAGTGAAGCTGTCCTATGGGCAGAGACTGGGCAAACTGGTCCTGTAATCTCTGGAGTTTCGAAGAAGGAGTGGCAATCTCATTGACATCTACAAACTTACTTGAATGGATAACCAGAGTCGCCCTGAGTTGGGAGGTGGGGTAAACCAGGGGCACAACCTAACAACAGGAGGGATGCCACTTAGGTCTGAGCGAGAGAGAATTTTTACGAAGCTTGGAAGATTGGTAAACGTTTGGAAGTCACTCTCCCAGAGGGCTGTGAATATTCAGTTTTTGATTACGTTTAAGGTAAAAATGGATAGATTTGTGATTAGTAATACCATACAGTGTTATGTGGCTGGAGTGAGTGAAAGGCAATGAAGTAATGGATCCACTCGGATTATAATGAATAGTGGGGCAGGCCTGATGGGCAGAATGGCCGACTCCTGTTCTTCTGTTCCTACATATATAGGCCAGGAAGTTATTAATAATAAATATCAATATCATATCGAATGGCAGCTTTGAGCCCCAGGCTCTCAGAGTTCAGGAGTTCAGCCAGCTCAAATTCCTCCATGCAAAAACTAATGTGCAATGGGTTCACCAGACACTCTCCGTGACATAATCATGGCTCAACCTTATCACGTGCTCCTTCAGTTGATTTAACAACCTCATTAGTTGCTTATTTAATCTCGAACAGGACAGAGCTCCTTACTGAAACGATATTATTATCACTGAAAATTCAGTAGACAAGGCGCTCAAAAATTCCTACCCAGCATTTCAAACCGATGCTAACTGGAGCAAGATGGAATCAAACAGATCATCAGTGGGGCACTGTGGAGCAGCCCAGCATCACATCGCACGAAAACATCCCAGGATCACAGAGCAGGATCACAGCCCAGGATCACAGAGCAGGATCACAGCCCAGGATCACAGAGCAGGATCACAGAGTAGGATCACAGAGTAGGATCACAGAGCAGGATCACAGCCCTGGATCACAGAGCAGGATCACAGAACAGGATCACAGAGCAGGATCACAGAGCAGGATCACAGAGCAGGATCACAGCCCAGGATCACAGAGCAGGATCACAGCCCAGGATCACAGCCCAGGATCACAGAGCAGGATCACAGAGCAGGATCACAGAGCAGGATCACAGAGCAGGATCACAGAGTAGGATCACAGAGCAGGATCACAGAGTAGGATCACTGCCCAGGATCACAGAGCAGGATCACAGCCCAGGATCACAGAGCAGGATCACAGAACAGGATCACAGCCCAGGATCACAGAGCAGGATCACAGCCCTGGATCACAGCCCAGGATCACATCCCAGGATCACAGCCCAGGATCACAGAGCAGGATCACAGCCCAGGATCACAGCCCAGGATCACAGAGCAGGATCACAGTCAAGGATCACAGTCAAGGATCACAGAGCAGGATCACAGCCCAGGATCACAGCCCAGGATCACAGAGCAGGATCACAGCCCAGGATCACAGAGCAGGATCACAGACCAGGATCACTGCCCAGGATCACAGAGCAGGATCACAGAACAGGATCACAGCCCAGGATCACAGACCAGGATCACAGCCCTGGATCACAACCCAGGATCACATCCCAGGATCACAGCCCAGGATCACAGCCCAGGATCACAGAGCAGGATCACTGCCCAGGATCACAGAGCAGGATCACAGCCCAGGATCACAGCCCAGGATCACAGCCCAGGATCACATCCCAGGATCACAGAGCAGGATCACAGTCAAGGATCACAGTCAAGGATCACAGAGCAGGATCACAGTCAAGGATCACAGAGCAGGATCACAGTCAAGGATCACAGTCAAGGATCACAGACCAGGATCACAGCCCAGGATCACAGCCCAGGATCACAGAGCAGGATCACAGTCAAGGATCACAGTCAAGGATCACAGACCAGGATCACAGCCCAGGATCACAGTCAAGGATCAGAGAGCAGGATCACAGCCCGGGATCACATCCCAGGATCACATCCCAGGATCACAGTCAAGGATCAGAGAGCAGGATCACAGCCCAGGATCAAGAGTAGGATCACTGGCCAGGATCACAGCCCTGGATCACAGCCCTGGATCACAGCCCAGGATCACAGAGTAGGATCACAGCCCAGGATCACAGAGCAGGATCACAGCCCAGGATCATAGCCCAGGCTAACAATGAGCAGTTGTAGTTTGTTCAAATTAGTACACCAATTCCACCTTTGATCTCCACCTTCCATTTGTTAAGAGCCTGAAAACAGAAGATAAGGAATTGTTCCAAGAATGCAAGAACAGGATGAGAGTTTGAAAATCCCAAAAAGCATCACAAGGCTGAGAGCCCAGAAGCAACTTGAAAAGGCAGTATCTGGATAGTTCAAGAGCAGCATGAATGTGGGTGTGGGTGTGTGTGTGTGTGTGTGTGTGCAAGCGCATGCGTGTGTGTGGGTGTGTGCATGTGTTTGAGGGGTGTGCGTGTGCACATGTATGGGCGTGTGCATGTGCACATGTATGGGCGTGTGCGTGTGCACATGTATGGGCGTGCACGTGTGCGTGTTTTGTGAGTGTGTGCATGCGCGTGTCTGGGCGTGTGTGTGTCGATATGTGGGCATGTGCAAATGTGTGTTGCGTGTGTGTGTGTGCATGCATGTACATGTAAGTGTGGGCATGTGCATGTGTGTGGGCGTGTGTATGTGTGTGTGTGGGCGTGTGTGTGTGTGTCTGTGTGTGGGTGTGTGTGCGTGTGGGTGTGTGTCTGTGGGTGTGTGTGTGGGTGTCTGTGTGTGTGTGTCTGTGTGTGCGTGTGTCTGAGTGTGTGTGTGTATTCGTATATGTGTGTGTGCGCGTGTGTCTCTGTGTGCGTGTGTGTGTCTGTGTGTGTGCATCTGCCTGTGTGTGTGCATGTGCCTGCGTGTGTGTGTCTGTGTGCGTGTGTGTGTGTGTGCACGTGTCTCTGTGTGCATGTGTGTGTCTGTGTGTCTGTCTGTGTGTATGTGTCTGCCTGTGTGTGCATGTGTCTGTGTGTGTGCGTGTGTGTGTGTGTGCGTGTGTCTCTGTGCGTGTGTGTGTCTGTGTGTCTGTCTGTGTGTGTGCGTCTGTCTGTGTGTGTGCATGTGTCTGTGTGTGTGCGTGTGTGTGCATGTGTCTCTGTGCGTGTGTGTGTGTCTGTCTGTGTATGTGTCTGTGTGTGTGTGTGCATATATGTGTGTGTGCGCATCTGTCTCTGTGCGTGTGTGTGTGTCTGTCCGTGTGTGTGTCTGTGTGCATGTGCATGTGTGTGTGTGCACATGTGTCTCTGCATGTGTGTGTGTGTATCTGTGTGGGCATGTGTGCATGCGCACGTGCTGTTGAGGGGACTCATTCTGTGAATCAACCATTTTTGGAGAAAATTAGCAAGTGCCATCAATTTAAGTGATCCTGTCACTGTATGCCCATGTATCCATTCAAAAGGACAGAATCCTGTGCGGGTGTTAGACCCATCCACAATGGCAAACAATAACAAAGGAATTCCTTTGCCCCAATCATTTGGATATTTCTGGCATCAGCTTGAATCACAGTCTTCAAAGTTTGTTGCTATCTTTCCAAATCACCTTGAGATTGGGGGTGATGAGCAAGAGATGTAAATTGCTTTATTCCCAAACTAATGAGCATTTAGACTCATAGAGTCATAGAGATGTACAGCATGGAAACAGACCCTTCGGTCGAATCCATCCATGCTGACTAGATATCCCAACCCAATCTAGTCCCACCTGCCAGCACCCGGCACATATCCCCCCAAACCCTTCCTATTCATATACCCATCCAGATGCCTTTTAAATGTTGCAATTGTACCAACCTCCACCACATCCTCTGGCAGCTCCTACCATACACATATCACCCTACGAGTGAAAAGGTTGCCCCTTAGGTCTCTTTTATATCTTTCCCCTCTCACCCTAAACCTAAGCCCTCTAGTTCTGTACTCCCCCACCCCCAGGGAAAAGAGTTTGTCTAATTATCCTATCCATGATATTATCAACCTATCTTTGAATATTATCTTGAATATGAATGGTTGCAGATGAACTAGAGCCAAGGGTTGTGTACAGATGGAGTTTTGGTTGTACAAATAGCTGGTCTGTGGACTAATGGCCAGTAAAAAACATCAAAGGCTTTCTGATTGCCAACAGCCAAATGATTGGTTCTCAGTGGTTGAACACCTTGGAACGGGGAACAAGATGCAGAGAATTTATCAGACCTCCACCAACTCACTAACCCTCTCTGTTCCCTGCAGTAAAAGCTACTTTAAGCCTGAAGGAAACTAATTTATCTTTCCTTCAACAGTTGCTGTAAGCTGAGATGTCTCGTTGGTATGTCAAAGTCTTTTAATAAGTGAACCAACCACCCTGTATCTCTTGTAAACCAATGGAAGCATCTGGAGAAGGACAACCAAAAAGCAATGTTCTGACTAGCACAAGAACCATCTCAGGAACCACTAAACCTCCCTCCCAGCCTTTTCCTCCATCGATAATCCTCATGTTCATGTCTTTGTGTGTGGTGTATACATGCATATGGGGTGCATCGGTTAATAAGATGTATACAGTTTTAATTAGTAGAGTTATATGATGGTTCATTATTATCACACTGTAGCTAGAATCTAATCAAACATTTGATTAACTAGCACCTATAGGACCTGGAATGTGCCAGTTGATCCAATATTCTGGATATTCAAGAGGTGAGTATAACTGCAGTAAATACTGACCAAACGAAACTTTCAGACATTAGCATCCCATCTACATAAAAACATCAACATCCCTCCTACAATCGATATAAAAACACACAGGAAGTAACAGGGAAATACACATCATTGTTAGACTTTATATATAGAAAAATACTGAGACATCATGGTAGATTGCGGTATTTGAGGTTTGCCATTTTCTCAAGAGTGCCGGGTGATTAAGGTGCCAGTTAAATAAAATAAAGATTAATAAATAATCAGTAACATTTGTTAAGTGCAAGAAAATAGTTGTTTCTTTCTGTCAACCTGCATCTGAAAGTCAGGGAAATTGAAGAATGCTTGTTTTCTTTATAAAATCTGTAAGTTTTATGATGACTTTGGGATCAGTGGAGTTTGATTTCCAGTGTCCTATCCCAGTGAGGTGTGATAATATCACTTTTTGCTTCCAGTCCATTTTTCTTACACTATTTATTCCCTTCGACTCGTATCTCTTCAATCCACAGACTTTTCTATTCCTCTTATTTCTGAATGAATTCCCATGAGACCATCTGCCACATACAACCATCTGTGTGAGGTAGACTCAGAGAGTTATACTACATGAAAACAAACCCTTCAGTCAAACCAGACCATGCCAACCATAATCCCAAACTAAACTAATCCCACCTGCCTGCACTTGGCCCACATCCCTCCAAACATTTCTTATTCACATACTTATCTAAATGTCTTTTAAATGCTGTAACTGTACACACATCCACCACTTCCTCAGGACGTTCGTATCACAAACAGGCATCCTCCGTGTAAAAAGATTGCCCCTCATGTCTTTTTTAAACCTCTTTCCTCTCACCTTACAAATGCCCTCTAGTCTTGATATCCTCCACCCTCGGGTACCGACACCTGGCTACTCACCTTATTAAAGTGGCACAGTGGTTAGCACTGCTGCCTCACAGTGCCAGAGACCCGGGTTCAATTCCCGCCTTAGGCAACTGTCTGTGGGGAGTTTGCACATTCTCCCCGTGTCTGTGTGGGTTTCCTCTGGGTGCTCCGGTTTCCTCCCACAGTCCAAAAGATGTGCAGGTTAGGTGAATTGGCCATGCTAAATTGCCCGTAGTGTTGGGTGAAAGTGTAAATGTAGGGGAATGGAGCTGGGTGGGTTGCTCTTCGGAGGGTCGGTATGGACTTGTTGGACTGAAGGGCCTGTTTCCACACTGTAAATAATCTAAAAAAAAGTCCTCATGATTTATAAGCCTCTATGAGGTCTCCCCTCAACCTCTTACACTCCAGTGAAAGTAGTCCCAGCCTATCTATCTTCTCCTTATAACCCAAACCTTCCATTCCCGGCAACATCCCGGTAAATCTCTTTTATATAAGTTTTAAATCTCTTTTTTATCATAGATATCAACCTGAACTTCTGCTTCTTGGATCTCTGATACTTGATGTTCACCTGAATAATTTTTTAGGATTACAGGAATGCCATTTCTGAATTATTTTGTAGTCAACATATTTCAATAACGTGAGAGATCCAAACTGTCACAGCATTTCATTCTCCCTGCAAGTTTTACAATTGTCTAATTGGGAAACCTTCTTTGTTGAAGGGCCATGTCATTTGAGTATTGCCTTTTTACCAGTTCACACAGTGGGATCTTATACGGGTCTGAGCAATGTGGGCTAAGGCAAGATGCATAGCAGACTCAGACAAGTCTAATGAGACTGATCTTTATGCTTTTCCCAAGTGGTGTGGCAAGATCCTTGCTAGGCAATGGCAAGTTGCCAGTTGACAGAATTAATGCTTATTATGAGCTTTGTTGACAGGCCAACTTCAGTCATTAATATATCTGCTTCCAATCGTACCATGACAGCCCAACAAGTTAGCCTTGGGGAACAACCATCATGGAGAACAGAACGAGTACCCAACAGATTCAGCATGCTGCTTCATCCAAATGATCTCCATGTTGTAACCAAACTATGCCACAGCATGATCCAAGGGCACCCAGTGCACATACCCATCTTCTGGGGATTGATATCTGACATTCAGTAAATCATCACCACCACCCTGGACCATTTCCGTTGACAGTGTGCATCGGAGTGCAGAGAACTTACTCCTCCATTTCAAATCTTTCAGTTCCACTGAAATGATTCTTCCCACTTCCTGCTCTATGATCTGTAGATTCTTTTACAGGTTAAACTAGAAATGGTTCAGAAAAGATTTACAAGGATGTTGCCAGGGTTGGAGGATTTGAGCTATAGGGAGAGGCTGAACAGGCTAGAGCTGTTTTCCCCAGGAGCGTTGGAGGCTGAGGGGTGACATTATAGAGGTTTATAAAATCATGAGGGGCATGGATAAGATAAATAGACAAAGTCTTTTCCCTGGGGTGGGCGAGTCCAGACCTAGAGGGCATAGGTTTAGGGTGAGAGGGGAAAGATATAAAAGAGACCTAAGGGGCAACTTTTTCAAACATAGTTTGGTACGTGTATCAAATGAGCTGCCAGAGGATGTGGTGGAGGTTGGTACAATTGCAACATTTAAGAGGCATTTGGATGGGTATATGAATAGGAAGGGTTTGGAGGGGTATGGGCCGGGTGCTAGCAGGTGGGACTAGATTGGGCTGGGATATCTGGTCGGCATGGACAAATTGGACCGAAAGGTCTGTTTCCATGCTGTACATCTCTATGACTCTATGACTCTGAATACCCACAAAACCGTGAGCTTAAAATTTCTCAGTTTCTAATCAGCTGCAGATTTCTAATCAAAACCTACTCATTTAGAAGCTGCACAGACTAAACATTTCTACTGATGCAATCATGTTTTCTCTAAACTACAGTGTCCTGGACTCCTTCAAGGTGTGAAATGATCTTGCTCCTGACCCCAGTCAGGGTCTCCTCTGAACTGCCCTAAGAACTTTCAATCTCTGGATTCTTTGAACAAAAATCACTCCTGGATTACTCTAAACTGATGGTCTTCTGAGTCTATCTGCCTGTCAGAAACTAACTTTCCATTGATGCACCACAAAAGTTGGGAGTCACCTGCTTTCTGAGCAAAGCTGGAGTAAGGTCAGTGTTTCACTAGGAATCTGACTTTGACTTTATCTTAAACAAAACCTTCATGAAAATGTATCATATTCACCTGCCTTAATAATGAATTTATCTTCAAAACTGTTTTATATATATATATATATATATATATATAAAATTAGCTTCTACAGTAAATTGATTTTGTTTTTTAAATGCCAATGCAATCAATTGATTATTACAATAAAAGTAATCAATAGAACTGCCAAGTGAAGCTGCTAAATAATAAAATCATTTTTGTGCTGTGGGGCAGTAAGGTGGCTCAGTGGTTAGCCTTGCTGCCTCACAGTGCCAGGGAGCCAGATTCAATTCCAGCCTCACTGTCTGTGTGGAGTTTGCACATTGTCCCCGTATCTGCATGGGTTTGCTCCGGTTTCCTCCCACAGTCCGAAGGTGTGCAGGTCAGGTGGGTTGGCCATGCTGAATTGCACATAGTGTTCAGAGGTGTGCAGGCTCGATGGGACAGCCATGGGAAATGCAGGGTAACACGGAAAAGGTAGGGGGATGAGTGTGGAGGGGCTGCTCTTTGGAGGATGGAATGGCCTACTTTCATACTATAGGGATTCTATGATTTACCATCTTAGTTAAGCAGAGTGAGAGAGAGAGAGAGAGAGACAGACACACTTAGAGCCCCAACTCCTGCTCATCAGGGATGGGGTTGGGAATTCTAGCCAAGCCAAGTTGCATTTAAATAACACTGACCCCATGTTCACCTCTGGTGTCCCACACACTCTAAATCGGCCTTTTGTGGAATACAATAGAAATGTACGATTCCATAAGACCAAGAGACATAGGGACAGAAATAGTCCATTCAACCCATCAAGTCTACTCTGCCATTCAGTAAGACCGTGGCTCTCTGATAATCCTCAAGTCCACTTTCCCACCTTTTCCCCATAACCCTTGATACCCTCATTGCTTCAAAATCTATCCATCACAGCCTTGAATATACTCATCGACCCAACCTCCACACTCCTCTGGAGGTAATGAAACCCACAAATTCACCACCCTCAGAATTTAAATTCCTTCTCATTGTCTTAACAGGGCAATCCCTGACTCTGAAATAATGCCCCCCCCAGTCCTCAACTCTCCCAGAAGGGGAAACAACCATTCAGGAACCATGGGGCAAAGGCCCCTCATGATCTAATATGTCTCAATCAGGTCACCTCTCATTCTTCTAAACTCCAATGAGTACAGATCCAACCTGCTCAACCTCTTCATAAGACATCTGGGATCAACCTAGTGAACCTCCTTTGGACTGCTGACAATGTTAGTACATATTTCCATCGAGAAAGGGGCCAACGCTGTGCACAGTATCCAGCAGTGGTCTCACTAATGCCTTATATAGTTTCAGCAAGGTTTCCCTGCATTTATAATCCATGAAATAAAGGCCAACAATTCATTTGTCTTTCCTATCACACCCTGAACTTGAATGCTAGCTATTCATGGTTAAAACACGAGGACCCTCAAACCCCACTGTGCTGCAGCTTTCTACACACAGATCTTATCCCATGTCACTAGTAATCAAAACCCTTCAGCCTGGGGGTTGTCTTCATTTCCGGCCTGCTGACTGGATAAGGTGTTTGAGGTGTAGGAAAAGAGGATCAGTCAGCACCTTTCTGGCTCACAGACACACACACACACACACACACACACACAGTCTCTCTCTATCTCTCTACTGCTTACACACTCCCTCCCTCTCTCCCTCCCACAGCACACTGACTCTCCGTCTGACATTTCTCTCTCCCACATGCACAGCCTCTCCCCACACACACACACACACACAGGTAGTGTAGCCTCAGGCGGCCCGCTCCACTACCTTCAGGGGGTGGGTGCCTGTACATGACAAGTATTGTCTTCTCTGAACCCCACTCCCTGATGTTTCCTCACTGCTTTGGAGCCTCTTCCTACAGTCAGCTCACTGCTGCTCCCAGTGCCCAGTCCTCAGGCTGAGTAAAAGTGCAGACCACCACACATTTTGCTCGTCCTCCAACCAGAGGAAGTTTCTCCTCCACAATCACACACTGTCCAATCTTTTTGCAGCAAACACAGGAATGAAACAGTTTCTGATTGCAGGACCATCTCCCAGGGAGAATCTCACTTCTCTGCATCTGAAACCCTGACCATAGGCTGGAAAGGACCTGTTGGCAGGCCACAGTCTGGCCCACAGATTGCCTGTTGGACACGACTGGATTAGAAAGATCCATGTGTACCTCAAAGATTGATGTGAAAGGGATGGGTTTTGATTTGTTGAGCACTGACACCATACGGGGCTAAGTGAAAGCTGTACCTTAGGTGAGTCAATAAAAGATGCCCGAGTCCCATGACAAAATAAAAGATAAATCTATACTTTGACTAATAAAAGATTTCACTTGCCTTGTCAACCACCTTCTTGTTGCTATATTATCCTGCTATACCTCCAGGGGTCTTTGGATCCTCACATCGCCATGCCTCATTCCCTTTATACCTCGCTGTACTCTTTGATGGATGGTGTATTCCTTTGCCTGCTTGATCTCCCCAAGTATCTCACCTCCTACGTCTCTGGGTTGAATTCCATTTGTCACTTTTCTATCCACCTTACTTGGTGATTGATAGCTTCCTTAGTTATGCCTCACAATCAAGTTTGTATCTGGCTTGCTATGTTCTCCTTGATCCCGTGAGTTTTATTGTTTTAACCAATCTGCCATGTGGGACCTTGTTAAAAGCCTTGCCAAAATCCATACAGATGTCATCAACTGCACTATCCTCATCTCCCTGCTTTGTTACTTCTTCAAAAACGTAGTTCAAAGTTAGTCAGACATGATATTCCCTTAATTAATGCATGCTTTCCTTACTTAATTTTGCCTTTTTAAGTGACAATTTACTCTGTCTCTTAGAATTGATTCCAATTATTTGCCTGTCCCGAGTGTTAGATTATTGTATTATTCAGTCTCTACCTCTCTTCCTTTTTAAACAGACATACAGCGTTAGCCATTCTTCAAGCTTCTGGCATCACACATGTCTCCAAGGAGGATTCCAAAATGATGGTCAGACATTCAGTTATTTCCTGTCTGCCTTCTTCCAACAGCGCGAGATCCATTTCATCCAGTCCGGATGATTTACCCACTTTCAAGGATGCTGACCCCACAATACTTCTCTCCCGACTTTATCACATCCAATACTTATACTGCTCCTCTTCATCTCAAAGGTCTGCAACATCCTCCTGTTTTGTCGAGACAGATGCAAACTAGTTAGTAAGAGCCATACCAACATCTTACACCTCAACACAAAACTTCACTTTTTTGGTCTTTTATTGGTCCAGCTCTTTCCTCTGTTATCCTCTTACTCCCAATGGATCAAACCAACACTATAGGGTTCACCTTGATTTTGCTTTCCAATTTTATCACATGCCTTCTCTTTGCTATTCCTGATTTGCTTTCTAATTTTATGCCTCCACTTTCTGTACTCCTTTCAGCTTTCTGTCCTATTGAATTCTCAGGGCTGGGCATAATCATCTTTTCCTCATTATGTTATTCTGTAAACTCCTTAACTTCCTCTGGATTTGGCCAACCCCACCTTTCTCCTTTCTGGAAGTATGTTTACTCTCAATCCCTTAAACGGCTCCTTTGAATGACCCCCTCCCCCACTGCTTGAACACTAATTTAGCTTCACCTTGCTGCTGGTGAGCCATTTTTATTTCGCAGTTTAACAAAATTGACCTTGCCTCACAGTTGACCTCCAACTTCCGTTCGATTCCTTGTCTTGTTCCAACACTAGGTAAATCGGACTGAATTCTGATCACTACCACCAAAATGCTCTCCCACTGCCACTCCTTCTACCTGTCAGCTTCACTTCCTGAAATTTCAGCCAGATCTACACTCTCTCTTGGATTTACGGGACACTCTGGGTAAATCCCCTGAATGCACCTCAAGAATTCTAACCTCTCAGTTCCTTTCACATTAAAACTATCCCAGTTAATGTGTCCCTCAATTTCGGGTAGTCTAGATGCTGCACATGATGCAATCTCCTTTGCACTGGGAGACAAACGAGGTGGCTGCTTTGTGTAACATCTCCATTCACTTTGCAGGTACGACCTTTCCCTAAGCTTCCGGTCACCTGTTATTATGATTGTGTGCTGAACTATTATGTTGACTTCTCTGCCCTTGGCCTCCTACCCCAGAGCGTTCAGCCTTTTGGAAGAAGGAGCCTGAAAGTAGAGAGAGGGAAGCCACTGTCGGGTTGCTTAACAAGGAAGGATGTGAGTGAGGTTGCTTCAGACTGTGATATGGAACCACTGGAGCAATTCACATGGAAGAGATGTGCTACACATGTCACATGTATGCATGAAACTCAAAACATTGAAAACACAGGGCAAAGGTTGTTATGTGAGCAAATAACCCAGGACACATCATCTTAAAGACTGGACCATGCCATGAACAGCTTATCCTATTCCATTCCTGTGAAATTCAATATAATCTCAGGAAACAATATCTTTTGATTAAGCACTTGACCACCTTCCAAACTCAAAGTTTGTTCGGTCCTCTTGTTTTTGGATGGTAGCAGTTGGGAATGTTCCATTGCCACAGGTCTTTGGTTCTTGGTTTGTCCTATTTCCAGCCCCTTTCCTTGCCCCAACATAACTTTTGGTAATTAATCTCTCTTGTCTGCCATCCAATCACAGGCCTTCCTTTTAGCACTTTTCCTCCTCCCATCCCCTTTCCCTTTGCTTTGTCTGTCCTTGTTTTAAACCTGGTGCATCTTTCACTTTTCCCATTTCTGATACAAGGTCACTGAGCTGAAACATTAACTCTGCTTCTCTCTGCACAGATGCTATCGGGCCTGTTGCATATTCCCAACCATATGCATTTTATTCATAAAGCACAGTCCTAATGGATAAAAAAAAAGCTACAATATTTCACAGCCATCTTTCTAGAACATGAATAGACTGGATTTCACTGTGAAATCATATCTCTTGTGATCAATTCATGCAAGTTTGGCATGTCTGACTATTGAATTTTATGTTGGATCAAATTAACTTCTATTCCTGATGGAATTTGAAGTTGATTTATAACACATTCTGATTTACAAGTACCCCATGGCCCATGGTTCATTTTGCATGATGTTTTGATAAGGCAGGACCAAACGGCTTGTTTCTCTCGGGCCCTCATTTATTCTCTCTCTTTCTGTGAAAGATCGACAGTGTTAGCCCCCAATCACACCGAGCTCTCCAATTATTCCATTTTGTTATTCTCCATCTCCTTACAGAGCTGTAATTTCATCATCAATTAATAAAATCGCTCTCTGCACATTTTCTCTCATTGAACGGGCCTGGCCTAGAATAAAGCCTTTCTCGAGCTTCCATGCTCTTGATGAAGCTCAGATCCACAGCTCATGTTCTTAGTTTTCCCTAACTAAGGCTAAAGCTAAGAAAAAATTTCATATTGACTCTAATCAGGAGGTTATGGACTGATAGCTGGGATTTGATGAGAGAAAGAAAGCTGATTAAAATGACAGGAAAAACATTGGTTACAGACGAGCAGCCAAAGCCCACAATCAGAATATCGACCCCTTGCTTCCTCTCTCTGTGTTCTGCAGTCCAAGAACAGTGATGCTGTGCATTTAAATACAGAAAGAAAGCTTCAAATAAATCAAAGTAACTGTCAGACTGGTTCCACATTTCCAGGCAACATCACTTACAGCAATATATCTCAGGAAGAAAAATGGTAAAACTGGTGAATGGGACAGGCTGATCTGACGCGTATACTCCAAAATGGAGAACCACTACAACCAGTATGTTCAATTCCAAGTATTACTGTGTTTTTTCACTGTTTTTTCCCTTTGGAGATACTTTGCAATTATAGTGACTCAGGCTTGTGAATAGAGCAGAGCAAGAGAGACAGTGGGATTGATTTTGTTTGACTTTATATCAGGCTGGAAATGCTGTGCAGGTAGAGTCTGTAGTAGGTCAGAGGAGAGGAAAGAATTAAGGCCTCATCAATTGTAACCACCAGGCCTCATTTGAGTCTCTTACCTCTGTCCCCTGTCTGATGTCAAGACAGATGGATATCAGTCGAAGGTAATTGCTGGGACATCAGGAATGAGAAGAAAGGTCAGTACAGGAGAAAGCCTATCCTGATTGGAATGAGGTGGATCTCTTGAATATAAGCTCCCTGATTGGGGCTGTTAACCTGGTCCAATCAGGGAGTCCTGGCTGACAGATATAATAGAAGTGTCAGGATTCAGTTCACAGTAGGAGCCAGCTCTGAGCTAGCAGTGTCAGTGTCATGTACTAGGCATGTATACATAAAGGGTGGCTTGGTGATGGGATTCCTGCTTTTGTGGAGCTATTTCATTAGTAAAGAGGTAAAAGCACATTCCTGAAGAGATTCGCTCGCACCAGATGTCTTTGAGTTGGGGTAAGGATTTCCGGCATCGTGCCTCTATTTGGGAAGTTTGACTCATTCAATCCTGCTGTTGAAGACTGGGCCCAGTATGTGGAAACAATGCATTATGTTTCCAGACAAATGAGATTGGGGCAGATGAACAGCAATGACTAATTCTCCTGACAGGGCAAAAGTGAGGACTGCAGATGCTGGAAATCAGAATCTAGATTAGAATGGTGCTGGAAAAGCACAGCAGGTCAGGCAGCATCCAAGAAGCAGGAAAATCGACGCTTCGAGCAAAAGCCCTTCATTAGGATTTTCCTGCTCCTCGGATGCTGCCTGATCTGCTGTGCTTTTCCAGCACCACTCTAATCTAGACCCTAATTCTCCTGACAGTTTGTGGACCCATAGCTTTTTTGGTTATTAGAAGCCTAACTTTCCGTGAGGCACCAGGTACTAACTATTTTCAACAGTTGACAGATTTAGCTAAGCTAAATCATGACCCGAAGCCTACTCTAATTCTGTGAAGATATCAGATTTGCTCAGCAGTTGAAGAACCAGGGGAATCCATATTGGGATTTTTGACAAAGTTAAGATAACTAGCAGAGGCATGTGATTTTAGTTTAACTCGAAGTGAGATGCTGAGAGACGGTTTGGTATGTGGGATTAATGATGTAACCGTGCAAAACCACCTACTAGCTCTCTAATATGCTTTTTTTTAGTCTTCCCTGTTATTAGCACACCATCCAGATAAATGGTGACCTGGGGTAGACCTTATAAAATGTTCTCCATCATCCGCTGGAAAATGGCGCAGACTGATGATACCACAGATACCCACAAGCAGGGGTAACTGAACCAGCTGCTTCTCAAACAAGACCAGAACCGATGTTGTACCCTTAATCTGTAAAGGTTCCCTGGTACAGGTTCTCAGTCTAACTGAGATCTTACACAAACTTAAGGATTGGAGTCCAGAGCAAATTTTGGTAAAGACTGGTTCCACAATCACTGATACAGCTGCACTGATATTAACTTCCATTGGAAATGGTTAACCAGACATTTACTTTGATTGGTTCTGATTCGGATATTGCTAAACAATTTAACTGTTCCAAATCAGCTGGAGGCAGACTTTCTCGGGTGTGCACTCTTCTGGATACCGGCTTATGAGTTCTTTTAGGCAGAAGTGCCTAAACAACCCGACCAATCTTAGTATCATCCGCAAATTTACTAACCCATCCTTCTATGCCTTCATCCAGTTCATTTATAAGAATGACAAACAAAACAGATCCTTGCCATACACCACTTGTAACTGAACTCCAGGATGAATATTTCCCATCAACCACCACCCTCTGTCTTCTCTGAGCTAGCCAATTTCTGATCCAAACCACTAACAGGGTGGCACATTGGCACAGTGGTTAGCACTGCTGCCTCACAGCACCAGAGACCTGGGTTCAATTCCTGCCTCAGGCAACTGTCTGTGTAGAGTTTACACATTCTCCCTGTGTCTGTGTGGGTTTCCTCCCACAGTCCAAAAATGTGCACGTTAGGTGAATTGGCCGTGCTAAATTGCCAATAGTGTTAGGTGTAGGGGAATGGGTTTGGAGGGTTGGTGTGGACTTGTTGGGCTGAAGGGCCTGTTTCCACATACTTTAGGTAATCTAATCTCAATCCCATGCCTCAATATTTTGTGCAATAGCCTATTGTGAGGAACCATATCAAATGCCTTACTGAAATCCATATCCACCACATCAACCACTTTACCTTCATCCACCTGTTTGGTCACCATCTCAAAGAACTCAATAAGGTTTGTGAGGCATGACCTACCCTTCACAAAACTGTGTTGACTATCCCTAATCAACTTATTACTTTCAAGATTATTTTAAATCCTATCTCTTATAAACTTTTCCAGCACTTTACCCACAACCAAAGTAAGGCTCACAGGCCTATAATTTCCAGGGTTGTCTCTATTCCCCTTCTTGAACAACAGAATAACGTTTGCTATCCTTCAGTCTTTTGGCACTATTCCTGTAGACAATGACGACATAAAGATCAAAGCCAAAGGTTCAGCAATCTCCTCCCTGGCTTCCCAGAGAATTCTAGGGTAAATCCCATCAGGTCGGAGAAAGTGAGGACTGCAATGCTGGAGTACCAGAGTTGAAAAATGTGGTGCTGGAAAAACACAGCAGGCCAGGCAACATCCGAGGAGCAGGAGAATCAACGTTTCGGGCATAAGAAGGGCTTATGCCCGAAACGTCGATGCTCCTGCTCCTTGGATGCTGCCTGGCCTGCTGTGTTTTTCCAGCACCACATTTTTCAACTCTAAATCCTATCAGATCCAGGGGACTTATCTATTTTTAAACTTTCCAGAATTGATAACACCTCCTTCTGATGCACCTCAATCCCATCTAGTCTAGTAGCCTGTATCTCAGTATTCTCCTTGACCACATTGTCTTTTTCCAGTGTGAATACTGACAAAAAGTATTCATTTAGCGCTTGCCCTATCTACTCTGACTCCCGCACAACTTCCCACTATTAAGCTTGATTGGCCTTAATCTTACTCTCGTCATTTTTTTATTGCTGATATCGAAAGCCTTAGGGTTTTCTTTGATTCTACCCACCAATGACTTCTCATGTCCTCTCCTGGCTCTTCTTAGCTCTCTCTTTAGGTCTTTCCTGGCTAACTTTTAACTCTTACGTGCCCTAACTGAGCCTTCATGTCTCGTCCTAACATAAACCATCTACTTCCACTTGACAAGAGACTCAACATACTTATCAGGAACCCATAGCGCTGGTCCTTGAATAAGCTCCACATTTCAATTGTGCCCATCCCCTGCAGTTTCCTTCCCCGTCCCATGCATCCTAAGTAGGTACTAGTTTTGGCTAATATCCAAAGTGAGATTTTTATCAATACTTCATCTAGTTTCAAACTGACGACCTTTCACATGTCAATAATCTGTAATAACTGTTACAGTACATGAGCATTGCAGTATCCAGTGATAGACAATTTTCTAACCAACCTGTTCAGAGGTTATTAAGTACGTCTGGAGCAGGTATGACTTGAACCTGGGACTGTTGGTCCAGAGGTAGGGACACTACCGCTGTGCCACAAAATCCCCAGCCTCCAGTTACAAACTCACAGGCTCACTTGCAACATTTTAACTGTGCACCAACTGAAACAGTGAAAGAAAGCTTATACAAGGCGATTCAGGGAGGATATTTGCATACCTGATACGACAGACTCCTCCTGACACCCACTTTCAAGCTAAATAAGATGTAGACTGTATCAGCCTCAAGACAAGGCATTCTATTTAATCCTGTGAAATATATTTAACATTTCAAAGCAATCTAATCATGAAATGATGTGGAGTAAGATTAGCAATGAGGCATCAACAACTCAAATTGCAAGTCAGTACACAGTTCCAGCAGGCAGTCCTATCAGCTAAATCTGAAATACTTGGTTTAATGAGATTCTGTCAATATAATGTGATGAATCCGTCAGGGAAATATTTCTGGCATGGAAACAAGCTATAATGCCTCTTCGAAGCAATTTACTTCTTGCACATACTGTTCCATGCTCCCATCAAATACTCCCAGGGCAGGGAGCAAAGGTTAGGTACTGAGTAAAGCTTCACTATGCTATTCTGTCAAATACTCCCAGAGTGGTACAACATGGGCGCAATACAAAATAAAGCTCTCTCTACATTGTCTAATCAAACACATTAGACCAGAAATGACATTATTGAGACTAACAACACAGCCATATTCAATTTCCTTACACTCCAAAAACTATAACGATATGTATGTAAACAGTGCTCTTAATATACAAGAATTCCTCTGTATATATGAGGGTTCTGTTCCTGAGAATCCCCCCAAATGAAGTTCATGTCTGCAGATCTCATTTAAAAATAGGTTAAAAAATGCAAACACTTTTTGCCTGAGGATGTCGGTTTTTGTTGTTACTTTTTCTTAGTGCAGATAGGTGAATTTACGATTTGTGATTTCACAAATACACAGAATTTATTGTAGTTTAATATACGTTGGCATTTCCCAGGAACACTATAAAACAAAATTTAACATAAAGCCACCAATGGAGGTATCAAGGTAAATGTTGAATAAGTAAGTTCCATGTGACATGTTGAAGCAGGAAAGGGCGATGGGTATAGAGATGGGATTTCAGAGCTTAACCCGGCCAACATTAGGCAAGGCTGGAAGAGGAGGAACGATTACATTTGGGAACGCTCAAAAGGTCAGCACCAAAGCAATGCAGTGGTTTGTAGAACTGAAGGAGATTACAAAGATTGGGAGAGGTCGGACCATTGGGAGTTCATATCCTTCAAGGAGAACATGATGTGGAGACCAGGTAGACAAAGGGAGACTAGTTTCCTTGATTGACATGTTGAGAACTAGGAGGTTTCACTCAAAAAATTAAAGCCAGCCTTTGCAGGAATAAAGTTAGGAAACAGTTATACACATACTAGAGTCATAGAGATATGTAGCATGGAAGCAGACCTTTTGGTCCACCTTCTCCATACCGACCAGATATCCCAAATTAATCTAGACTCATTTGCAGGTATTTGTCCAATATCCCTCTATCTCTTCCCATTCATGTACCCATCCAGATGCATTTTGAATGTTGTAATTGTACCAGCCTCGACCACTTCCTCTGGCAGCTCATTCCATACACGCACTACGGTCTGTGTGAAAAGTTTGCCTCTTAGGTCTCTTTTCAATTGTTCCCCTCTAACCTTAAACCTATGCCCTCTAGTTTTGGATTCCTCTGTCCTAGGGAAAAAAAATGTTGTCTATTCCCACTATGTTAGGGAAGCCCATGACTGAGCAGTACAAAATGGCCAACAACTACCACAACTAACTCTGCAGGACATGGCTGATGGTGTTAAAGACTCTGGGAAAATGTTTTCTTAATGTAGTCTCAGCAGTAGAACAGTAGCCAGTCTGTCTAAAAGATGATAAAATGTAAAGCTGCAACTGCCAACATTTCACACTAATTAGTTGTTTCTTTTCAGTTTTTTTATGTCAATCTGTTATAATATTATGAGTAGGTTTTAGATAAGATTCTTCAACATAATCATACCTATAGATTCCGAAGTAGTTATAGATCTACACAGATATAAAAAGAATCACCAAAAGCTTTAGAAGGAAATATTCAAAAACTAACTTCAGGCAATAGAAGGGGCCTCTCTTATCTCTTCAACAAGGACAGAGACTAGTACAATTAGAATGTATATTGAAACAGAACCCATTAGTTAAGAATTCTTAAACCTTATGGCTTTGTTGGAACTGATCAAAAAATCAGCATTCTTTTATGTTCCTGTACTTGGAAAATCAGAAGGTTTCGAGCAAACTTTGAGAAGATTTGTAGCTCAGGTTGAGGTTCTGGATGTAGGTTTGCTCACTGAGCTGGAAGGTTCATGTTCAGACGTTTCGTCACCATACTACGTAACATCATCAGTGAGCCTCTGGTGAATCACTGGTGGTATGACCCACTTTTCATTTATGTGTTTAGGTTTCCTTGGGTTGGTGATGTCATTTCCTGTGGTGCTGTCATTTCCTGTGGTGATGTCATTTCTTGTTCTTTTTCTCAGGCGTGATAAATGGGATTCTGGATTAGTGGTGCTGGAAGAGCACAACAGTTCAGGCAGCATCCGACCTACTGCTCCTCGGATGCTGCCTGAACTGCTGTGCTCTTCCAGCACCACTAATCCACAATCTAGTTTCCAGCATCTGCAGTCATTGTTTTTACCTGATAAATGGGATCCAAGTCAATGTGTGTGTTGATGGAGTTCCGATTGTAATGCCATGCTTCTAGGAATTCTTGTGCGTGTCTCTGTTGGCTTGTCCTAGGATGGATGTGTTGTCCCAATTGAAGTGGTGTCCTTCCTCATCTATTAAGGATACTACTGAGAGCGGGTCATCTCTTTCTGTGGCCAGTTGATGTTCATGTATCCTGGTGGCTAGTTTTCTGCCTGTTTGTCCAATGTAGTGTTTGGTACAGTCCTTGCAAGGTATTTTGTAAATGACTTTAATTTTGCTAGTTGTCTGTATAGGGTTTTTCAATTTCATTAACTGTTGTTTTAGTGTGTTGGCGGGTTTGTGGGCTACCATGATGCCAAGAGGTTTGAGTAGTCTGGCATTCAGTTACAAGATGTCTTTGATATAAGGGAGAGTGGCTAGGGTTTCTGGATGTGTTTTGTCTGCTTGTTTGGGTTTGTTGCTGAGAAATCAGTGGACTGTGTTAATTGGGTACCCGTTCTTTTTGAATACATTGTATAGGTGATTTCCTTCTGCTTTTTGTAGTTCCTCTGTGCTGCAGTGTGTGGTAGCTCATTGTAATAATATTCTAATGCAACTCCATTTGTGGATGTTGGGATGATTGCTTCTGTAGTTCAGTATTTGTTCTATATGTGTTGTTTTCCTGTAGACACTGGTTTGAAGTTCCTCATTGGCTGTTTGCTCTACTGCGATGTCTAGAAATGGCAGTTTGTTGTTGTTTTCCTCCTCTTTAATGAACTTTATTCCAGTAAGGATATTGTTGATGGCCTTGAAAGTTTACTCTATCTTGTTTCATTTGAACTCACAGAAGAAACGCAACAAACCATCAGACAGTCACACCAACATTAAGCAGGAAAAGGGAAGGAAACACACTCAATACACACGAAAAGAAATCACTAAAAGGACTGAAAAAAGATAAGAACATTGTTATCCTACCCACAGACAAAGGATGCTTGACAGTCATTTTAAATCAAAGAGACGACATTGAGAAAGCAAACGCATTGCAGATACCAACACTTAACAATAGGTGGCGATAGACCCGGCCCCACAACCAGAGAACCAAATTACAGCCCTACTCAAAAAAGCTTCAGAAATTTGGAGAAAGAAATAAGACCAACTTCCAAAAAATGGAACCGGACAAATCCAACACACCACACATCTACGGATTACCCAAAATTCAGAAACGAGGAGCCCCCCCTCAGACCCATAGTCTCACTACGTGGAACACTAACTTACAGATTAGCCAAGGAGCTACACCAAAGACTAAAACACTTAGTAGAAGACTCACATCACTCCATCCACTCCATCCAAGAATTCCTGAAAACCGTCAAAGACATCAAGATAGAAGAGGATGAAATAATGGTCTCCTTTGATGCAACAGCCCTGTTCACATCCATCAGCATCAACCTGGCCAAGGAAACACTGACTACACTATGAGAAAAACCAAAGACACATACACCAAACTTCATCAGCAAGGACAATATCGTCAAGCTAGTGGACCCATGCCTTACCACTTCACCTTCAACAACAAAACCTACAGACAAACCAACAGAATATCTGATCTCCAGTATCAGGGTTCTTAGCAGAGGCAATACTGCAGAGACTTGAGCAAACACCTCTGCCAACCATCAAACCCAAACTTTGGGTCCACTACGTGGATGACACCTTCATCATCACTAAATGAAACAAATTAGAGGAAACCTTCAAGACTATCAATAATAACCTTACTGGTATAAAATTCACTAAAGAGGAGGAAAACATCAATAAGCTGCCATTCCTAGACGTCGCAGTAGAGCAGCTAATGGGAACTTCAAACCAGCGTCTACAGGAAAACAACAAACAGGGACCAAATATTGAACTACAGAAACAATCATCCCAACATCCACAAATGGAGCTGCATCAGAACATTATTTAATGAGCCACCACACATTGCAGCACAGAGGAACTATGCAGAGCAGAGGAAAATCACCTATACAGTGTATTCAAAAAGAACGGGTACCCAATGAACACAGTCTGCAGATTTCTCAGCAACAAACCCAAACAAGCAGACAAAACACATCCAGAAACCTAAGCCACTCTCCCCTATATCAGAGATACCTTGGAAATGACTGCCAGACTACTCAAACCCCTTGGCATCATGGTAGCCCACAAACCCACCAACACACTAAAACAGCAGCTAATGAACGTGAAAGACCCTATACAGACAACAAGCAAAACTAACATCATTTACAAAATTCCTTGCAAGAACTGTAACAGACACTACATTAAACAGACAGGTAGAAAACTAGTCACCAGGATAAATGAAAATCAACTAGCCACAAAATGTCATGACCCGCTCTTACTAATATCTTTTCATACAGATGAAGAAGGACACCACTTTGACTGGGACAACACACAAGCCAAACAAAGACATGTGTGAGAATTCTTAGAAGCATGGCATTCCAACAGACACATTGTCTGGGATTCCATTTACCACCCCCTGAGGAAAAGAACAGGAAAGGAAAGAAGTGTGAGGTCCATTTTGGAAGGACAAATAAGAATGCGGAATACAGGGTTAAGGGTAGGGTTCTTAGTAAGGTGGAGGAGCAGAGGGATCTTGGGGTCTATGTTCATAGATCTTTGAAAGTTGCCACTCAGGTGGATAGAGCTTGCAAGAAGGCCTATAGTGTATTAGCGCTCCTTAACAGAGGGATTGAATTCAAGAGTCGTGAGGTGATGTTGCAGCTGTATAGGACCTTGGTAAGGCCACATTTGGAGTACTGTGTGCAGTTCTGGTCGCCTCATGTTAGGAAAGATGTGGAAACTTTGGAGAGGGTGCAGAGGAGATTTACCAGGATGTTGCCTGGAATGGAGAATAGATCGTACGAGGATAGGTTGAGAGTGCTAGGCCTTTTCTCATTGGAACGGCGAAGGATGAGGGGTGACTTGATAGAGGTTTATAAGATGATCAGGGGAATAGATAGAGTAGACAGTGAGAGGCTTTTTCCCCAGGTACAACAGAGTGTTACAAGGGGACATAAATTTAAGGTGAAGGGTGAAAGGTATAGGGGGGATGTGGGGGGTAGGTTCTTTACCCAGAGAGTGGTGGGGGCATGGAATGCACTGCCTGTGGGAGTGGCAGAATCATTTGTGACCTTTAAGCAGCAATTGGACAGGTACGTGGATAGGTGCTTAAGCTAGGACAAATGTTTGGCACAATATCGTGGGCCGAAGGACCTGTTCTGTGTTGTATTGTTCTATGTTCTATGTTCTAAGTGCTGGATGTCTTGAAACGGGTAAAGGTGGGTAAATCCCCAGGACCTGATCAGGTGTACCCTAGAACTCTATGGGAAGCTAGAGAAGTGATTGCTGGGCCTCTTGCTAAGATATTTGTAACATCGATAGTCACAGGTGAGGTGCTGGAAGACTGGAGGTGGGCAAATGTGGTGCCACTGTTTAAGAAGGGTGGTAAGGACAAGCCAGGGAACTATAGACCAGTGAGCCTGACATCGGTGGTGGGCAAGTTGTTGGAGGGAATCCTGAGGGACAGGATGTACATGTATTTGGAAAGGCAAGGACTGATTAGGGATAGTCAATATGGCTTTGTGCTTGGGAAATCATGTCTCACAAACTTGATTGAGTTTTTTGAAGAAGTAACAAAGAAGATTGATGAGGGCAGAGCAGTAGATATGTAAGGCATTCAGTAAGGCATTCGACAAGGTTTTTCATGGGAGACTGATGAGCAAGGTTATATCTCATGGAATATAGGGAGAACTTACCATTTGGATATAGAACTGGCTGAAAGGTAGAAGACAGGGGGTGGTGGTGGAGGGTTGTTTTTCAGACTGGAGGCCTGTGACCAGTTGAGTGCTACAAGGATCGATACTAGGTCCTCTACTTTTTGTCAGTTATATAAATGATTTGGATGCAAGCATAAGAGGTTTGGTTAGTAAGTTTGCAGATGAAACCAAAATGTAGTGGACAGCAAAGAAGGTTACCTCAGGTTACAACAGGATCTTGACCAGATGGGTCAATGGGCTGAGAAGTGGCAGATGGAGTTTAATTTAGATAAATGTGAGGTGCTGCATTTTGGAAAAGCAAATCTTAGCAGGGCTTATACACTTAATGGTAAGATCCTAGGGAGTGCTGCTGAACAAAGAGACCTTAGAGTGCAGGTAGATAGGATAGTGAAGAAGGCGTTTGGTATGCTTTCCTTTTTTGGTCAGAGTATTGAGTACAGGAGTTGGGAAGTCATGTTGCAGCTGTACGTGACATTGGTTAGGCCACTATTGGAATATTGTGTGCAATTCTGGTCTCCTTCCTATCAGAAAGATGTTGTGAAACTTGAAAGGGTTCAGAAAAGATTTACAAGGATGTTGCCAGGGTTGGAGGATTTGAGTTACAGGGAGAGGTTCAATACTCTGTGGCTGTTTTCCCTGGAGCATCGGAGGCTGAGGAGTAACCTTGTAGAGGTTTATAAAATCATAAGGGGCATGGATAGGGTAAATAGACAAAGTCTCTTCCCTAAAGTGGGAGAGTCCAGAACTAGAGGGCATAGGTTTAGGGTGAGAGGGGAAAGATATAAAAGAGACCAAAGGGGCAACTTTCTCACACAGAGGGTAGTACGGGTATGGAATGAGCTGCCAGAGGAAGTGGTGGAAGCTGGTACAATTGAAACATTTAAAAGGCATCTGGATGGGTATATGAATAGAAAGGGTTTGGAGGGTTATGGACCAGGCGCTGGCAGGTGGGACTAGATTAGTTTGGGATATCTGATCAGCATGGATGAGTTGGACAGAAGGGTCTGTTCCATGCTGTACATCTCTATGACTCTATGACTCCTGACCTGTGCTTTGTAGATGATGGACAGCCTATGCAGAGTCAGGAGATGAGTTACTCACTGCAGAATTCCTAACATCTGACTTGCCTTAAATATTGAATCATAGAATCCCTACAGTGCAGAAAGGCCTTTTAGCCCATCAAGTGTGCACTGACCCCCAAACAGCATCCCACTTAGATCCACTGCCCCCCACCCTATCTCCATAACCCTACAGTTGCCATGGCCAATCCATCTAACCTGCACAACTTTGGAAGATGTGGATGTACTACCTGAATAATGCAATCATGGAAACTCCCACCAAGAGCTCACTTGTAACAGGATCATCATTGGCCTCTTAGATCAATCAGTCATTGAACTTTGTCAATCAGAAGGGAATCTAACTCCAAAGTCAGCAGCATAATTAGCAGTGGATACCGATTGTAGAAACTTGTTCAAGAAGCATTATACAGGAAAGGTTCCACTTAATGCAGAACAGGTGAGTATTGATAACTTAAAGCACAGACTCAGCCAGGGGAGACAGACTTCTCATTTGAAAAATATTCTGTATAGGACAGTCCTATATGATCTAATGCGACAGTATCTTGTCACGGATGTGGTTCCAAAACTCCACATCAGAAAAGACAACAATATCCAGCCTTACTCCAACAATGTGTTTATTGTAGGAAAGTATTTCACTTATTGAGATTGAACTACAGTCTAAAGAACACAACAAGCATCAAAGCCAAACCATTTCCAAACTGACACATATATTCACCGTTAAAAAAAATCACACAGCACCAGGTTATAGTCCAACAGGTGTATTTGGAAGTACAAGCTTTAAGAGTGCTGCTCCTTTGTCAGGAAGCTAGTGGGGCAGGATCGGAGGATACAGACTTTAGAACAAAAGATTACAATTTCATGCAACTGAAATGGTATATTGAACAAAACTATGGGTTGTAGGTTTCGGTTCTTTAATATGTCAATACCAGAACTTTTTTTAAGTCACATTCCTGAGATAACTTAAGGTTTTATTTAAAAAAAAGGTGACATCTCAGCTCAGGCAGTGCATTAAAGGTGTGAGATTAGAGTCTGTCTGTATCCCAGTCTTGAGTCAGACTGGTTTGACTTTCGTTGTCCAGTACCTCTGTGGAAGGGATAAACTACGCCGTGTTCTTTACAGCCTGCAACACATTATCGATGAGGATGAGCATCTCACCAAGATCTTCCCTACACCTCCACTTCTTGCCTTTAAACAGATGATTGTTCACAGCAAACTGCCCAGCCTTTAAGACAACATTGATCACAACACAGTACAAACCTGCCATGGCAACCACTGCAAGACATGTCAGAGTGTCGACATGGATACCACCATTACATGTGGGGACACCATCCACCATGTATACGGCAGGTCCTCATTTGATTTGGCCAATGTTGTTTATCTCATACTCTGTAGGCAAGGATGCCCTGAGGCATGGTACATTTGTGAGACCAAGTAGATGCTATGACAACGGATGAATGGACACCACACAACAATTGCCATATAGAGATGTACCCTCCCAGTCAGGGAACACTTCAACAGTCCGGAACATTCAACCTCGGATCTTCAGTTGACTGTCCTCCTAGCAAACTGGGACTCTATACACCCACACATACACATACTCACTGAAGAAGGGCTTATGCCCGAAACGTCAATTCTCCTGCTCCTTTGATGCTGCCTGACCTGCTGCACTTTTCCAGCAACACAGTCAGCCTCAGGCGACTGACTGTGTGGAGTTTGCACGTTCTCCCCGTGCTCCGGTTTCCTCCCACAGTCCAAAGATGTGCTGGTCAGGTGAATTGGCCATGCTAAATTGCCCATAGTGTTAGGTAAGGGGTAAATGTAGGGGTATGGGTGGGTTGTGCTTCGGCGGGGCGGTGTGGACTTGTTGGGCCGAAGGGCCTGTTTCCACACTGTAAGTATCTAATCTAATGTAAGTAATCTAATTTTTCAGCTCTGATCTCCAGCATCTGCAGTCCTCACTTTCTCCTACACACACTCACACACAAGCACACATACACACACACACTCTTACATATTCACATACTCATGCAGACCCTCTCTCATACACATGCTGTCTTTCAGGCACACACATATACAGCACCCCCCCCCCCCCCCCCACACACTCACACTCATACGCACACCCTCTCACAGGCATATACTCCATTACACTCACGCACACACTCGATCAATTGCGTACACACACACACACACTCTCTCTCTCTACCCCCCCCTCCCTCACATGTAAGTCTATGTGGTGAATTTGCATTTGCAGATTTCTATTTGCAGGTACATTCCATTTTGTTCAAAAGGTGCACAATATATAGGCAGTCAAAAGTTTCTATAATCCATTTTATAAATTCCTACTTTGGAAATAGAACCAGTCTGACTCAAGACTGGAATATAGGCAGACTCTAACCTCACACCTTTAATGCATTGTCTCAACTGAGATGTCACCTTTTTTTTTCATAAAACCTTAAGTTATCTTGGGAATGGGGCGTGAAAGAAGTTGTGGGATTTACATATTAATGAATCGAAACCTGCAACTCAATCAAAAAAATGAAAGACTTAACAGCAATCTAGGTTTGTACAATATAGCACATCAGTTGTATGACACTATGATCTTTTGCTATAAATTATATGATCCTCCCCCACGAGCTACCTGACAAAGGGGCAGCGCTTCAAAAGCTAGTGCTTCCAAATAAACCTGTTGGACTATACCCTGATGTTGTGAGATGTTTAACTTTGTCCATTCCAGTCCAACACCAGCTCCTCCACATCATATATATTCATGCCTTGGAACACAACCTTGAAGGACAGGTCAATACTACAATAGGACAAATTCCTTTACAGGTATATGGGTAACAACTACCTCTGGACAACCAGCATCATTATTTTACCCCATTCAGATGCCATTGACAGGAAAGGAGATACGGCCTAATGTCACAGTGTATTTCTGCAGTTACATCAATGCAATACCCTTCAGCAAGTACAAGCAGGCCTTGACTTACCATTTCAAATAACCTTTCACCTCTTTACAAACATGTTATCTGCATAGAACTGAAACTGCATACCTATCTACATTTTAAAATTTTGAATCCTCAAATGGTAGGATATATTATATCTGTTCTATCACAAGATATAGATTAACTGATGTACAGTCTGAGTCAGGTGATGTTATGTAGATGAAACATTTTATGATTGATACACAGTGATACTCAGTGATGGTCTGGGTATCTGGCCAGAGACAGGGGAATGGTGTATCGCTTACCAACAGACTTGATCAGGATGAGTTGGCATCATAACTATGGACTCACACCACACTGACAGCGAAACTGGAAGCACTGCTCCCATTGTTGCAGCATCTCCCACCAGCTTCCTCCCTCCCCACTGACTGCCCCCCCACTTTCATCATCTCTGGACTGCCACCACCCCCGCCACACCCCGCCACCCCAGTCGGCCTGTAGCTGCATATTGCAAAGTGTGCCAAGGGCAATTGAGAGACAGAATCAGACTGGACAACCATAACCCTTGTTCTGTAAGGCTGCAATTTGCAGTATGAGGTTGTGTTACTGCATCACGATCAATTCAACATTACACGCCAGGCAGTGACATCAGCACGCTGGCTGTGAGTGCATTGTGTGGCAACAAACACAGGCAAGGGTCTGAAACATGAGAAATGAACCCAATCTACATGTCAGCAGTTGCTAAACTAAAAGCAATCCAGTGCTCTGTTTCAGGTAGCTTACTCCATTGACCGGTACACTCTCTGCAAACTTGCCCTTTTTAAAAGTTAAATAAATTTTACAAAAATAAAATGCTACAAAGCTCCTGATGCTAACAAATCTTGCCCTCACTCTAGGCAGTATTCTGCAGAGAATTTGCTTATTGTCAGATGTGCTGTCATGTATAGAGAGTACAAAGGCACTCTGATTGAGAACTTCTTTCAATAGTGCTGTCCTCATTTGTGTCGAAGCTTTGTCTGTTCAATGCTTTTCTTCTCTCCCTCAGACAATCCCTCCCACTGTAGCACAGCAGTGTACGCACATTGGTGAACCATTGAATTCACCATTGTAAGCTTCTGCCTCAGCAGATTCTTTGGAGAAATAATCCATCAAACAAGTCAATCGAAATCCATCAATTGTTTTTGCATTTTCTTTGTCACGATCTTGCCTGCCCCATGAAAGCTCTCAAGGACAGGTATGTTACTGACTTGCAATATGATACATAGGAGCACAAACACAGCCTCACAGTATAGAAGGAGGGCCTTGAGATGGACAGTAAATCAGATTCAGACTGCTCCTGCCACTAAATATTGATGCTTGTTGGTTCAGTTTCTGCCTGCAGCTGTAACAAGGTCTGTTATGTTAATGTTTCTCTGAATCAAACTTGGAGAAGCTGAGGCTGTAATGCTCAAATCAGCCTTCAAACGCTGCGATTTCTCGACATGTACTTTGCATGTGAGCACACTGAATAAAAAAACCAAGGCAGAGGAGTGATATAGAGGGAAGGAATTAGTTACTTAACAGAAACTGCCTGGCAGTGGCAGTTAACTGTCAATTAGCTGAAGTGATTGCCTGAATACGTGCTAATTACTGTGAGCAGTTGAGTCAGCACTTTGAACTTGGGTCTAGCAGTAAACAGGATGTGTTGATGCACAAAGCAGTTCTAATTGCAGACTGTAAAAGATGGGAAATCCTTGTAAGTGGGAATTTGACGTAGAGTGTGGAAGAGGTGTTACTTTTTCTGTTCATTACTTGTAATGACTTGGATAAATATTTAATACGATTTAGCTATATCTTAATCCAAAATAGTTAAAGGGCTACAAGATTAGTTGATTAAATAGGCTAATTGATTAAATAAATATGACGTGGTTTTATTGGGATAGCAGTGTGTCTGCTGCTTGTGGAGAGTGGTGCTTTGGAGAACCACCTTTGTATTAAATGTCTGTCATGAAAACGTTCAGGTCAGGGTTGTTTTGCTGTGGGACATTAAGGATGGGAAGAGATGGCAAACATTTTGATCTATGGGGAGCTCACACTATGTCTTACAGGTCTGCTCAGTGATCACAGAAACAATGATGTTATTGTCAGAAATGTAAAGGGGAGTTCAGGTAGTGCGCAAGATTAATCTTGGTGTTTGTTCTTGTCCAACAAGGAGGAGATTCTTGTGTGGATGAGGACATAGTCTGTCGAATAGTGAGCAAACAGAGCACAACCTTGTAATACAGAAGTGCACTTCAGTGGAAAGGAGTGAAAAGAAACGTGGTAGTGATAGCAGACAGTTAGGGAGACTGTCTGCTATCACTACCACTACTATTCTGTGGCTGCACCTAAGTGTTTATTTGATGACAAGGTTAAATTGATCCCATAGCTAAAAAAGAACCTACAGGGGTAGGTACAGGAATTAAATTGTCTAAACATTAACCATGGTAGGATTAATATTACTGATTGCCTTCCACAACCTGTCTTTGTCACAGCAGTGGGATACCTCCTGTGGTACAGTGGTAGTGTCCCAACCCTTGGACTATGAGGCCTGGATTTAAGTCCCACTTGCTCCAGAGGTATGTAGGAAAAATAGGCTCATAGCAGTGGGGTGTAAGTTCCCAGTTTGATTTTGAGTTCAAAGAGGTTACTAAGGAATTAAACAAAAGAACTAGGAGCAAGAGTAAGCCATCTGGCCCATCGATCCTTCTCCACCATTCAGAAAAGTCATAGGATCGCAGCCATAGAGATGTACAGCACAGAAACAGACCCTTCGGTCCAATCCGTCCATGTCGACCAGATATCCCAACATAATCTAGTCCCACCTGCCAGCACCCGGCCCATATCCCTCCAAATCCTTTCTATTCACATACCTATCCAGATGCCTTCTAAATGCTGTAATTAGACCAGCTCCACCATTTCCTCTGGTAGGACATTCCATACACGTTGAAAATGTCGCCCTATAGTCATGGCTGATCTTCTCGAGGACTCAGCTCCACTTACCCGCCCACTCACCATATCCCTTAATTTCTTTACTCTTCAAAGATCTATCTATCTTTGCCTTAAAAACATTCAATGAGGTAGCCTCAACTGCTTCATTGGGCAGGGAATTCCACAGAATCACAACCCTTTGGTGAAGACGTTTCTCTTCAACTTAGTCCGAAATCTCCTTCCCCTTATTTTGAGGCTATGCCCTCTAGTTCAGGTTTTACCCACCAGTGGAAATGACCTCCCTGCTTCTATCACATCTATTCCCTTCATAATTTTATGTGTTTCCATATGATCCCCCCTCATTCTTTTAAATTCCAGTGGTATAATCCCAGTCTCCTCAATCTCCCTTCATAAACCAACCCTCTCAACTCCGGAATCAACCAGAATTTAATCATCCTAACTGCACCTTAATCCATCTCACTTGCTGGTTTACATAGATTTACATTCACAATTTACATTGATGATTTGGAATTGGAGACCAAGTGCAGTGTGTCAAAGTTCGCAGACAACATTAAATGAGTGGGAGAGTAAAGTATACAGAGGACACTGAAAGTTTGCAGAAGAATATCAATAGGTTAAGGGAGTGGGTAAGGGTCTAGCAATGGAGGACCATATTGGTAAATGTGAGGTCATCCATTCCGGTAGGAATAACTACAAAATGGGCTATTATTTAAATGGTGAAAAACTGCAGCATGCTGCTGTGCAGAGGGACTTGGGCATCCTTGTGCGTGAATCATAAAAAGTTAGTTTGCAGGTACAGCAGGTAATCATAGAACCCCTAATTAAAAAGGCAATGGGATATTGCCCTTCATTTCTAAAGAAATGGAGTTTAAAAACAGGAAGTTATGCTATGTAGGGTGCTGGTGAGGTTACACATGGAGTACTGCGTGCAGTTTTGGTCTCCTTACTTGAGAAAGGATGTACTGGCACTAGAGGGGCTGCAGAAGAGGTTCACTAGATCATTATGCAGATTCCTGAAATAGCATGTTTGTCTTATGGGGGAGGGTCAAACAAGTTGGGCCTATACTCACTGGAGTTAAGAAGAATGAGAGGTGACTTTTTTGAGCCATGGAAGGTTCTAAGGAGGCTTGACAGGGAAAATGCCGTTGAGAAGATGTTACATCATGGGGTTGAATTCTAAACGGAGACATTGTTTAAAAATAAGTGATCTTCCATTTTTGAGAGAGATTGGGGGAATGTCTTCTCTTCAAGATTCTTTGGAATTGTCGTCCACAGGGGCCAGTAGAAGCTGGGTCCCTAAATTAATTACAGTTTGAGTTAAACAAACTTGTGATTGAGGCAGGGAAGGGTACTTGAGAGCAAGCAGAAACGTGGACTTAAGACCACAATCAAATTAATCATAATCTGACTGAATTGAGGAGCAGACTCTATATGCTGACTCTGGCTCCTACTTTCTATGATCCTATTTTTGTCAGAGACAGCAATCCGAAAACTAACCCTATCGCTTCTATCTATGTCCAGTCATACGTCTAAGTCTCATTGTTAAACTGCTGCTGCATTACTATTGGTGTCTTGGCTGTGAGTTATGCAGGGTTAAAATAAATTGTTTAGACACAAAATCTAAGCTCCTTTTGCCCTTGAGATACATTCCAATGCCTGATTAGCTTTCGAGTCAGCAGATTGATGTTAGCAGGATATTTTCAGTCAATGTTCAATAATCACATCAAGGGTCCTCTTGTGCAGATTTATCCTATTGTTCGTACTTCTGCCACTTCCTGTAACTTAGTTCTTTATCTTACATTCATTCACATAAACCTCCACTTGGGATTATATAAGCAATCACTCCAGACATTTTTTTCCAGAGATTCCCTTGAATCATGTAATTACCCAAAGGGTGGAAATAAATTTCCTTCTATATGACACAGTTGACTACAGAGGACAGTTCTGGCAATAGGCTACTCAACTTAGAGAACAGGAGGGGAATTAAATGTATAAGGAATTAGAGTGGAAGGAAGAGATAGCACAGGTAAGGAAGCCTCGTCTCTCTCTCTCTCTCTCTCGTTCCCATTCCCTTATCCCATCCTTGACTGTTCTAGAGGAAGTCTGTGGAAGTCAATCCCTAATGCTTCCCCTTCCACTTTTAAGACCCTCTATCAACTGTAAGGTCATGGTCAAGCATTTAGGTCATCTTTCCTGTGTCTTGGCGTGTTCACTTTGCTCACACTTCAGTGAAAAGGCATTGCACTGTTTCAATCTGAATGGTGTTTCTTTTAACAAAATGCAAGTTGCTGACACCCTTGAAAATAGTTCAGTTAGTGTCATACAGAATGAAAACAGACCCTTCAGTCCAACTTGTCAACAGCAACCAGGCATCCCAATCTGACTTACTTCCATTTGCCGGCATTTGGCCCATATCCTTCCAAACTCTTCCTATTCATATTCCCATCCAATTTCAGTGATAAGAATGTGAGTTAGTGTTAGGGAATTGGACCAGAGTCAGTCTACCAGGAAAGGTGAACCTGAGCACCAAACCCCAACACCAAGGAAAGGGAGAGGGTCGAACTTTTCTCACTGTACCCCACAAAGGGAAGGTTTAATTTCTTTCTTCCACTTCCATCCCCCTTCCCACCCACCCCTGACCCCCCTCAAGGACCTGACACAGCCTCTCACTTGTCAGGCCTATGATGAAAGATTAAGGAAGCCATCAGCAAAGAGGAAGCCTCAAAATGGGCAAACTGAAATTTCAAGATGACAGATAGAATGACAATCAATCATCAAATTTTAACAACCAACTGTTAAAACGAGGAAGGAGCAAATTACTACAAATGCCGGAATCTGTGCTGAAAACAAAATATGTTGGAGATCACAGCAGGTCAGACAGCATCCAGGCAGAGAGAGCAAGCTAACGTTTCAAGTCTAGATGACTCTTCATCAGAGCTCCGAAAGGTTAGCTTGCTCTCGCTCCCTGGATACTGCCTGACCTGCTGTGATCTCCAGCATTTTTTGTTTTCAGTGTTAAAATTAGGAAGTTGGAAATAAGGAAGGATATTGGTAAAGAGAACATTTCTGAAACCAGGAAAGGATAACTTATAAAAAGGAAAAAAAGCTTGTACATGAGAGGAATTTAGAAGGAAAGTGAAAATCGTGCAGAAAGAGTTTCTCTGTAAAAGATGGAAAAGAGTGGTTAAAGTGAGGATCGGTCCCTTTGAGGGTGAGAAGGAGGCTGCTTTGAAGCAATTGGAGCAGGACAGCAGCACGTGGCATCACCTGACCCTGCAATAACTATTGTAACCATCACAAGATCCATAAAACATTCAGATCTGGAATGAGGTGTGAATTGTAAAAATAAAAGTATCCAGTGTTTGGTGACATGTGTAAGATATATTTTAGAAAAGATAGAATGGGTTAACATGACTAACAAGTCATTGTGCTTAGAGAAGCTCAAAGTGCAAGACAATTCTGTGCAGTAGCATGTGAACAAGAACCAACCAAGAAATATCCAAGACATTTCCAGGCTCCTGCCTGTGGTACCCAGGGCATGTTCATGACATTAAAGAGGGAGCTGAGATGTCACAGCTTGCAGACATCAGTTCAGACAGCACACACAAGCAATGTAACACACCCTGTGGTTACCATCTGAAAAACAGATTCCTTTATCACAGTAAAAGGGAATGGACAGTATGCATTACATACCAAAACTGACACTGTTGCAAATGAAAACTGGTCCCTTTCTGCATCTCCCACAAGATATATTCAGAAAGTTGGCACTGTGTAGTATAGTCTACACATGGTGGATGAACTGCTTAAAATGGGATGACAGATTATAGGACTATCTTCTCACTGGTAACTCCAGCTCACAGGGCCATCACTCATTCAAGCCCTGCCACAGCCTCACATCTCACTAAAGGTTAATGGATCACAACCTTAAGCATGATGTGTATTAGATCTACCCAGGGCTCACACCCATCTCATCCTCAACAGCCACTAACCTTCCTGCTCTCTGTTCTTCCTACCTATTCACTTATGGCATCTCACCATCTCTCCTATCATACATGATAACTAACTGCTCTTGTGTCCATTCTCAATCCTTCAGGTGTGGTAGCAGCAGAACATCAGGATCCTAAGCCAGTCTTCGTGACACCCACTGCCAATAGACTAGAATTGAGTGAAACCATCATTCATTGACTGCAAGTTTGTTTTACTTAAAAAGGAAAGTGTCCCCGTTGATTCACAGAAGTAAATACAATTTCTTCTTGGTTTGTTTCTCTTTACTTTTTCTGTTGTTCAAGAAAAGTTAATGTTCATAGCTGAGTAAAGGTTTTCCATCATGTCCCCATAACAGAGAGAATAGCACTTCCTTAGTCAAGGTTTCGAACAGGGAACAACATGAAGCACATCTAGCCTCTGTACCTATGTCCCTGCAGGTGGTGATGTAAAGTAGGACTACATTGATTAAGCGCTTCCACTTCAGTTGAGGTGTCACCTGTCGCACCTATGTGTCCTCAAGAAAGATCTTTTATGTTTCTCTTCCATTACGTGAAGGGCTGTTCATTGTAGCCAGTGAGTGACTTGATGCTAACAGCTGAAATCCCAAAAGGCCCCGGCAATGGCAAGTACGTACACCATTGGTGAGTACAAGATAGCATGGGTGCAGTGTCATCGAGGCACTGTACATAATGAGGTCAGTGACTGTGAACTAAATGAGCTAACTCACCAGAACCCACAGAACTCCTCAAAATTTTGTTAAAAACCAGTCCTTTGATTCTTTCATGTCACTTAGCATTTGCTGGGCAATTTCAGTTTCACTAACCTCAGTACGATTTCCTGAAACAATTGAAGATGGCAATAACTTATTCCCAACCAAATCTTTTGCAATTAAGAGATCGTCACCACCAACAGACAAATTATGAGCATCACTAACAATTACATGACAGGTAATTAAGTCACATTTTAACTTTACTGTACACAAAGGAAAAAGTAAACAATTTCCATCAATACCCTCACATCAATATGTTTTTATTAAGCAAACATTCTAAAGAGAAATTCCCATCACTTGCCAATATGTGTTGATTCTGTGAGTATTTGCGGCCTCATCAGGCAAAAGTAAAGACATTTCATCTTGAAATTGAAACCTTGCGTAATTCCCCGGACCCAGATCTATTTTATCGGTAAGAAGCTTTATCATAAACTTTACTTCTTGAGATTAGATTCCCTGCATTGTGGAAACAGGCCCTTCGGCCCAACAAGTCCACAATGACCCTCCGAACAGTAACCCAGCCAGCCCCATTTCCATTTCTTGGAACAATACTTTCTGAGGGAGTACTTTGCAACTGTGTCTTGTTTTTCATTTTCACACCCTAAGCCTAACACACCTCTCTCTATTACAAAGATAACATGTTGATTCCTTTTACTCAAACTTACCTTCAGCTTTCTTATTGCCACATTTCCCTCACTAGGCTCAGGTCTTTGAGGTCCCATACAAAGACCTCTTAGTGACATGCTCGTAGGATAACTCCCAGCCATCTGCCATTACTGCAGCCTCCGTTGCCTTAGAAACGTTGTGGTCTTCCAGGTAGGATCCTATTCCGAAATGAGGCACTATTATAAATTTTGCAACAGCATCACCTCTTTACAGTTTTCCAATTTTGTTCAAAAGGCATTGACTGTAGCAGCTGCTGGAAAATACCACAAACATTGACTGTTCTTCCCAAACATTTCCCAAATGTCTGCCACTAACTAACTCATTGGCATCAAAAACAGCCCTTCTGAGTATATTGTTGTCACCAGACTGTTACTCTGAAGGAGCTAACAGCACCTCCTAAGATTTTCCTACAAATCCATTGTGCAATAGAAAGGGCCAATATTTTCAGGCTACTGCAGCTTTATGAATGATACAGAACACACATCAAATCCTTCACGGAATTAAGGCAATGAGCAAATAATCATTGCCAATTGAAGAACAGTAGGTAACCCTTTGGCATCCTTATATTTTATCACTGTCTCCCGTTCATGTAACCAAGCCTTTTCTCTGCCTGGTTCAGTTTTTCTTTCTTCTCTTTATCTTTGAGATTCAAGTTTGTATTTCTTTTATTTCTCTTTCGACCATTTTTCACTCTCCTTTACTTTGTAATAATAATTCAATTTTGTTGCATTTCTCTATCTCTTTTTTGTCAACGTTATTTCATTTGTAATTGAAGCTAACCTTACTCAGCTTGGTCAGAAATCTCATGGCACCAGGTTATAGTCCAACAGGTTTACTTCAAGTCACAAGCTTTTGAAATGCTACTCCTTGATCACCTGATGAAGGGGTAACACTCTGAAAGCTTGTGGTTTTGAATAAACCTGTTGGACTATAACCTGGTGTCATGAAATTTTTGACATTGTCCACCCCAGTCCAACATCTCCATATCATAACTCAACTTGAATGCTTTTAGGACCATTCCTTTCCCACTGAAGGTTCAATACCGAGACGATTCCTCACTAACCTCCTCATTTTTCACTCCTGTTTTCAAAGCAGCTCCTAATTTTGCTGCTGCAGCCTTCAAGTTAACCTTTGTTAATTGTTGCATGGCACAAACATGAAAGTTTTCTCAAAATATACTTGAGCATTGAAAGTGGCCCATATTGACTTTTCACCAAATACAGCAAACGTTAATGTGAAACATTATTTATTTCAACTCTGGGATGTTCCAGTGTGCCCATTATTATAACGGTGGGGCTGAAAACCTTTGTGTAGTTTCACTGTGACCAAACATTTTGTATTTGTTCAAGCTACTGATATCATGCGGAGATATTTGCCAACACGGTCTTCAGCAGGAGATCAGCTCGATCTTAATAAATAGTGTCAATAAATTGGGTAGTACTTAATAGCTATTACATTTGAAATATGCGTTGGTCTCTGGTGAGGCATCATGCTCAACATAAGAGTAAGTCCCAATTACTACCATTGAAACATTCGTAATAAACACAGAACCAATATTGAAGTTTTCTCTTTCCTTTATTCATTCATAGGATGAGGGTGTCACTGGCTAGGCAGCATTTATTCCCCATCCCCAATTGCCCAAAAGTCAACCACATTGCTGTGGGTCTAGAGTCACATGTAGGCCACACCAGGTAAGGATGGCAGTTTCCTTCCCTAAAGGGTATTAGTGAACCAGACAGGCTTTTCCAACAATCGATAATGGTCATCATTAGACTCTTAAATTCACACTTCTTTTTTATTAACTTCAAATTCTACCATCTGCCTTGGCAGGATTTGAACCTGGATCCCCAAAACATTATCTGGACAATAGTCCACTGATAATACCATTGGGACGTCACCTCCCCGAGGCTCATTAGCTCATCTCAGGAATACTCTAAAGTCAATATGGGCCACTTTCAATGCTCAAGTATGTTTTGAGAAAACTTTCATGTTTGTGCCATGCAACAATTAACAAAGGTTAACTTAAAGGCTGCAGCAGCAAAATTAGGAGCTGCTTTGAAAATAGGGGTGAAAAACGAGGAGATTTGTGAGGAATTGTCTCGGCATTGTACTTAATGTGTCAGTAGACTGTTTCAGGTACAAACTATCTTATTACAATACACTTTACAACATCAAAGTTCAATTCTACAAGAACTCCCAGTTTGTTACCATTCCAAAATATTGTGGTTACTTAAAAAGTGTTGAGAATCCAAAGTGTTGAAAAAGCCAAAAACCAAATTTCATATTTTATGACTTTTAGTGCACACAAGATTAAGAGTTGTGAAGTGGAAATAAATTGCTTCAAACTTTTATGCAATGACTGATTAACAATATTATGGACCAGGCCCGATCTCCTCAAAGGAAGCCCAGACCCTACCTTTTCTCGTTGTTTTAAGCAGGTGTAGAGTGGATATTCAAGGACAGATGCAGCTGGCCCAACCACTCAGTTTTAAACAAAACAGAATTTATTTACAGCGTACCAGGTGGAACGCAAACAAAAGAGCACAACACAGGATAACTTAGCCTATCCAAAAACCCAACAGACTATCTCAACTTACTAATTGTTCATGACTCTTCAGGGCTGCTATGAACCATGTATATTAACGGAACAGGCTCTAATCAACGAAAATTGCCAATGCTTTGAGATGCCCACTGCTACCAAACTGGCTAATCCTACAGTGATGAACATTTATAGAAATAAGGATGGGATGGCAATTCCAGAATCAGGCCCCACATACTATTCTTAATGGACTCCATACTCACTCCAATTTACAAAATTCCATGCGTAAGAAGGATACACTTACCTTCAAGGGGGTGTGAAATGAAGGTTCACTGGACTGAAAATGAAAGAAATGCCCTATGATGACAGAATAAGCAAAATGTCCCTATCATGTCAGGACTTTAAATAAATGAGGAATGATCTTATTCAAATGTGTGAAGTTTTCAAGAGCTTAACAAGATAATTACTGATCAGCTGTTCTCTGGTTGGAAGACCTAGGATTAAGGGATATTGTCACAGGATAAGAGGATTGTCATTACAAACTCAGAAGAGAAGAAACTGTCGCCATTTAGAGGTTTATGATTTTTTTGGAATTTGGGAGTAATATCAAAACCAAACTGCCCATAACTGTTCTTGTTCCTTATGTATGTTTATGTTTCATTTTGCTTCTCTTTATGTTTTCTCAGTAGATAAGTATCAAGCCACCAAACCTGCATAAGAGGTTACTCAACACAAAAATATGTAGGTTCACTTGTTCAGAATTTAGGAAGTTGTTGGCAGTACTACACAGTTGGAGAACTTGCACGCATGTCTGAGTGGGAGCTTCTTCAAGTCTAAGGGCTGGATGTTCATGGGGATGGAAGGTGTCCTCAACTGAACCAAAATGGCACCAAAGTGGTGATCTGAAAGTCCTGCTCTCAAACCCATCATCAGTCACATTCACCAGAAGAGAGTGGGGATGGGTCATCATTTGCAAATATAAAGTGCATCAGTCTTCAAACAGAAGTATTTTTAAAGATTTGGTTCTGCAAAATGTGACTCATTTCGATATTTGAGCAAAGAACAATGTTGCCAGATTGTTTTGGGGAAGTAGTGTCGTCTTTTTGAGAGGTAAAGGGCCTAATGAAAGAGCAATACACATTTTGAGATTAATCAAGTGCACTTTGGGAGAGAGACAGTGTGCTGTGAAATCATTGAAATAGACATGAATGTGCAGTAAAAGTGGGTAAACTGATTGGATCCATCACACTATCAAAGCATTTAAATCCACATGCTTAAAAAAAATTAAAAGAAACAGTCTGTTGGGATTGATTGGAAGTTTAATCGATGATTATTGGATAAGAGTTATCACTGCAGAATTTGTGTTGCACCACTGATTTCAAAACCAATTATTATCACAGTGTTGTGCCTGTAATTTATGGGATGTAGGTGTCCCTGGCTGGTCAGCAGTTTCTGAGGTCTGTCCTTCATCGACACTAGACATGTTGATATGGAGGATAAGAGGGCAAAAGGAAGTGGATAAAAGATAATTGGATGGCTCAAGTTGGCAGAGAGTTATAAAGACTCATGGGCATATAGGGGGTAAGCATGAATGGGGCATGGGGAGTGGGTCGTAGTGGGTGTGAGAGGCTCAGGGTGTTCTTTTGCAGTTGTTTACAGTTGGAATAAAGGTTTGTACCACTGAGGTGGGCCTTCCACAGGCACAGAACAGATCTGCATCTGACAGCTTCTGCATTGTTTCGAGGGCGGGGGAGCAGGCCTGACTCCAGTGTGAACCAATCCTGCCCCCCGCCCCCCCCCCCCCCCCATAGACCCATCTTTCCCCTGCTGATTTGAGTTGTTTCCTGCTGGTTTGAGTTGTTTCCTGCTGGTCTGAGTCCTTTCCTGCTGGTCTGAGTCATTTTCTGTTGCTTACAAAGAGAATTACACTGCAACAGGACACAGTGTATAATTTACTGCAGAAAAGACTTCACCAACAACTCTTTAACCTCAATCAGTAGCATTCTACAGCAACCAGATCTCATCCTTAAGGGGAAAAAAAAAATCACCTTGCATTCAGCTGGCACCAAAACAGAAGGATAACACATTGTGTGGTACACAGTGTGACATTCTCCATCCTTTTACGTTGTTACATTCTCTGAATAACTGTGACTAGCAGCATGGAACACTGAACCTGCTCATTTTCAAAAAAATTGTAAAAATTACATTTACTTCCAAAATTCCCAGTTTATTCCAAGACAAAAGAGCCTCTTTACTTAAGTAAAGATTGGAAAGTAATTATACCACAGAATGCTAATTGGCTTCTCCAGTGACAATCTGTCAGAACTCGGAGTGTATATTTAAATATCTGTCAGTATATTCACATTCATTATTTCAAGGGATATTCATGTGCTCAAAAAGGGGGAAAGATATACAGCAGTGAGAGACGTTCATTAATAGCAGAAGAACAGAGCTGGCGAGTTTAGTCTCTGTGATGCATCACAGCTCTTACAGTTGTGAGAAAGCTGACTCCTTCAGTACTGTCCTAAACATGGCAGTTTGACACATACACTGTAATTACACTAGCACTCTTTACATCTGTGTTGCTTTAAAACTGCAAAAAAAATTGTCAAGTTTCCCAGCATCTCCTTGAGGAGAAAGATGTGCAGCAGATGTCAAAGGATGAAAAGGAGTAACAACCATGTGCTCAACTCTCTCACTATTTCTCAAATGAACTTTTATCAAACTGCGTTTGGAAGCTTGCTCATATTCTTTGCTGAACTGAGAGAACCCGCTCAATAAACCCGAGAAGGATGGACGCTAGCAAGTCTGGCCAAACACTGATCCAACGGTCTTGAGCAGAGCCTCATCCTTACAAGTTGAGTTAGAAGGCTCACTGTGTCCAACAGCAGTTTATATCTGATATCACTATCAGGGGATCATAACTCTACCCTATCATATAGACTACAGGGACCCTGCATTGGGAGTAGGGCCAGATGATTAGAGGGGGCAAATGTTATTCCCTTGTTCAAGAAAGGGATTAGAAATAATCCTGGGAACTACAGACCAGTCAATTTTACATCGGTGGTGGGCAAATTGTTGGAGAGAATTCTGAGGGACAGGATTTATGAATACTTGGAAAACCATAGTTTGATTAGAGATAGTCAGTATGGTGTTGTGAGGGGCAGGTCATGCCACACAAACCTTATTGAATTATTTGAGGATCTGACAACACACGTTGATGAAGATAGAGCAGTGGATGCAGTGTACTTAGATTTCAGCAAAGCATTTGATAAGGTTCCCCACAGTAGGTTCATTCAAAGTAAAGAGGCATGGGCTACAGGGAAACCGATCTGTCTGGATACAGAATCGGCTGAGCCATAGAAGTTAGAGGGTGGTGGTAGATGGAAAGTATTCAGCCTGGAGCTCGGTGACCAGTGGCATTCTGCAGGAATCTGCTCTAGGACTTCTGCTGTTTGTGATTTTTACAAATGACTTGAATGTGGAAGTGGAAGGCTTGGTTAGTAAGTTTGCTGATGACACGAAGGTTGATGGAGTTGTGGATAGTGTGGAGGGCTGTTGTAGGTTGCAACGGAACATTGACAGGATGTAGAGCTGGGCTGATAAGTAGCAGATGGAGTCCAACCTGGAGAAGTATTGGAAGGTCAAATTTGAATTCAGAACACAGGGTGAAAGGCAGGATTCTTGGCAGCGTGGAGGAACAGAGGGATGTTGGAATATATGTCATAAATCCCTCAAAGTTGCCACCCAGGTTGATTGGCCTGTTAAGAAGACATATGGTGTGTTGGCCTTCATTAGCCAGGGGATTGAGTTTAAGAGCTGCGAGTTATGCTACAACTCTATAGAGCCCTGGTTCAAGCACACTTGGAAAATTGTGTTCAGTTCTGATTGCCTCATTATAAGAAGGATATGGAAGCTTTAGGGAGGGTGCAGAGGAGAATTACCAGGATGTTGCCTGGACTGGAGGGCATGTCAAGAAAGATTGAGGGAGCTATGGCTTTTCTCATTGGAGTGAAGAAGGATGAGAGGTGACTTGATAGAAGTGTACAAGATGATGAGAGGCATAGATAGAGTGGATAGTCAGACACCTTTTCCCAGGGCGGAAATGGCTATGGCAAGGGGCCATAATTTTAAGGTAATTGGAGGGAGGTTTAGGGGAGATGTCACGCTTTACACAGAGCGTGGTGGTTGTGTGGAATGCACTGCCAACAGTGATAGTAGAGTCAGATATATCAGGGACATTTAAGCGACTCTTGGATAGGCACATGGATGTAAAATGAGAGGTATGTAGATAAGTTGATCTTAGAGTAGGATAAAAGGTCACCACAACATTGAGGGCTGAAGGACCATTCATGTGCTGTACTGTTCTGTGTTCTATACATTTTCAATCTCTGTCCACCTCAACTGGGACTGGCAACTGAAACATACCATCTTGCTACCCTGTTCAAGGATTCAAATAGACAGAACTAATCCCACAATCGTGTGCTGAGATCTACATTTTGCAGGCCTCCATAACTAATGGTGAGTTATCGGGGATACTTAGCCAATTCACTGGAGGAGGACACTATACAAATAAACTCATCCTCAACAATGGGGGAGCCCAACACTTCTGTGCAAACAACAAGGCTGAAGTATGTGCCAACATCTTCAGTCAGAAATGCCAAGTGGACAACACATCTGGGGAAGATTTGAGATTAGTATTTTAAACTTTCAATAGGGCATGCATGAAAGCTGAGGTGGCTGCTGTGAATTGGGAAATGGGCTAGGGCATAGATCAACACAGATACAGTAGCAGACATTTAACAGGATGTTTTAGAACGCTCAGACAAAAGTATATTCCAAATATGTAGAAAAATACCGAGGTTTTGACCCACCACGCATGGTTAACTAAAGACGTTCAAGGAAGTATCAAACGTAACAAAATGAATATAACTGCATAAAAATGAGTAGGAGGTCAGATAATTAATTTGAAGAACAGCAGAAAATGACTGAAAGATTTATCAAGAAAAAGAAACTAGCGAGCAAGAAATGTAAAATAAAAATGTTAGCCAAACCTTCTACAGGTTTTGAAAGCGGAAAAGAGTAAATACATTTTTGAGTTCTGTGTTAAGGTTGCTGGATCTGAAATGCTAACTCTGATTTCTCTTCAGAGATTCTACCAGACCTGCTGAGCGTTTCCAGCAACTTCTGTTTTTATTTCTGATTTTCATCATCTGCAGTTCTTTTGGTTTTCATAGAGTAAATGACGTGTTGGTCAAACTGTAAGCAAAAGTGAGGAGTTTTACTAAGTTATAGGGAAATGATGAATGAAATGAATAAAGATTTTGCTTCTGTCTTCAGTATAGATAAACAAAAATATTCCCAGTAACACCAGGAAGAAAGGAAGATGTTTGTTGAAATGACATATAGAGTCATAGAGTCATAGAGATGTACAGCATGGAAACAGACCCTTCGGTCCAACCCGTCCATGCCGACCAGATATCCCAACCCAATCTAGTCCCACCTGTCAGCACCTGGCCCATATCCCTCCAAACCCTTCCTATTCATATACCCATCCAGATGCCTCTTAAATGTTGCAATTGTATCAGCCTCCACCACATCCTCTGGCAGCTCATTCCATGCACGCACCACCCTCTGCATGAAAAAGTTGCCCCTTATGTCTCTTTTATATCTTTCCCCTCTAACCATTCAATTCGAGAAGAGAGGAAGGCAAAACGTAGGACATTTAGGCCAGTTGTGAACATCTGTAGTTGAATCAATAATTAAGAAGGTAGTAGCTTTTCACTGAGAAAAAAATCAGGTAATTGGGAAAAGCCAGCATAACTTTGTGAAAGGGAAATCGTGTTTAATAAACTTATTGGAGCTCTTTGAAGGAGTAATGTGAGCTCTGAACGAGGGCCTTTCAATGTACTGCATTTGAATTCCCAGAAAGTATCTGATATTGAAAGTAAAATCACATGATTTAGGGAGTAACAAACTACCATGGACTGGAGATGGCTGGCTCACAGAAAACAGGGACTGTACATAAATAGGTCTCTGTCTGATTGGCAGGGTGTGGTATGTGGAATCCCATAGGGATCTGTTGGGGTCTCGACTTATACAACTTATTTCAATAAATTAGATGAAGGGAGCAAATTGGGGAGCAAATTTTACAGATAACACCAAGAGAGGTCGGAAAGTATGATGTGAAGGAGAAATCAGCAGGCTGAGGCATAGGTAGGTTGTATGTTTGGTGAAAATTATGGCTGGTGGAGTATATCAGGAAAATATAAAATGGTTCACTTTGGAAGGAAGAATAAAAAAGCTGTATAACACCCAACTGGAGAATAACTTCAGAATTCTGAGGTGCAGAGGGATCTAAGTGTTCTACAGCATGTGTACAAAAGGTTAGTGTGGATAATGGAATGCTATCCTTTATGATGCGAGAAATTAAATATTAAACATGAATGTTTCCATTCTACAGAACATTTGGGGATCACATCTTGATAGTTTGATTTAATTTATTACTGCCATGTGTCACTGAGGTACAGTGTTGTCTTATGCACCTTACAGGTAGATCGTACTGTACAAGTGCACCAGGGTAACAGAGCAGAGTGCATGATACAATGCCACAGCAGCTGAAAAAGTGCAGAGAGAGAGAGATCAATCTTAACGTTAAGGAGGTCTATTCAAAAGTCTGATAACAGCAGGGAAGAAGCTGTTCTTGAATCTGTTCATATGTGTATACACACTTTATTTTTTAGCCCAATGGAAGGGGGTGGAAGAAAGTGTAATTGGGGTGGGATGGGGTCTTTCATTATGTTGGTTCCTCTCTCGATACAGTGGGAAGTATAGACGAAGTCTATGGATGAGAGGCTGGTTTGCGTGATGGACTGGGCTATGTTCACAACTCTCTGTTGTAAATTTCGGTCTGGGAAGAGCAGTTACCATATCAAGCTGTAATTTTTTCTATGGTGCAGCTATAAACATTAGTAAGAGTCTTTATGGACATGCCGAATTTCCTTATTCTCCTGAAGAAGGAGAGGCATTGCTGGGCTTTCTTGACCACAGTGTCACAGTGGGTGGATCAGGACAAGTTATTGATGATCATCACGCCCAGGAACTTGATGCTGTCTACCATCTGCACCTCAGCACCATTGATGCAGATGGGGCATGCCCTCTACTCTGCTTCCTGAAATCAATGACTAGTTCCTTCATCTTGCTGACATTGATGGAGAAATTGTTGTCTTCTACATCATGTCGTTAAGCACTCTATTTCCTTCCTGTACTCTGTCTCACTGTTGTTTGAAATCCGACCTACAACAGTGGTGTCATCAACAAACTTGCAAATGGAGTTATTGTGAGAATTTCACCACACAGTCATGTACGTATTAGGAGTATGGTAGGAGGCTGAGTAAGTAGCCTTGTGGGGTACCAGTGTTGAGGATTAACATGGAGGAGGTGTTGTCACCCACCCTTAGAGACGGTGGTCTGTTGGTCAGCAAGTCCAGAATCCAGTTACAGAGTGGGAGAGCAAAAGCCTAGGTCCTATAGTTTGGCGACAATTTTGGTTGGAATTATATTGTTGAAAGTGGAAGTGTAGTCAATAAATAGGAGCCTGAAGTAAGTATTCTTGTTGTCCAGGAATGAGAGTTGAGCCAGGGAGATGGTGTCTGCAGTGGACCTGTTGCACTGATGGGCAAAAATTGCAAAGGATCAAGGCAATCTGGTAAACTGGAGTTGATGTGAACCATGACTAACCTCTCAAAACACTTCATAATTCTGGAGGTCAGAGTCACTGGGCGGTAACCATTGAGGCATGCTGCATGCTTTTTCTTTGGCACTGTGATGATGGTGGCCTTCTTGAAGCAGATGGGGATTCAGATCATAATAAGGAGAGGTTGAAGATGTCTGTGAATATTCCCACTAGCTGGTCCGTACAGGATCCGAGTGCACAGCTGGGGACTCCATCCATTAAACTGCCCAGACGTGATTGTTGCTATGTGACAACTTTCATACAGAAAGGTACCAGAAACAACATTTTTAAAAGTTTGTCTCTTACTTTCCTCCTTTAAGACATTTTTAAATATTGGCTTTTGAGCAAGTGTTTGGCTCTAACATCTCCTCATAGAATCCCTACAGTGTGGAAACAGGCCATTTGGCCCAAGTCCACACCAACCCTCCAAAGAGCATCTCATCCAGACCCATCCCTTTACCCTATCCTAGTGACCCTGCATTTCCTGTAGTTAATGCACCTCACCTACACATCCCTGAACGCTATGTGCAATTTCCCATTGCCAATCCACCTAACCTGCACATGTTTGGACTATGGGAGAAAAACTGGAGCACTGAGTGGGAACCCACAGACACAGGGAGAATGTACAAGCTCCACACAAACAGTCACCCAAGGTTGGAACTGAATCTGGGTCCCTGGTTCTGCGAGGCAGCAGTGTTAACCGCTGAGCCACACCACCATCCTCATGTAACTAGGTGTAAAATTCTATCTTCTCATGTCTTTGTGATGTGGTGCAAGATATGTTACCACATTAAGGAGTTCCATAAATAAATGTTGCTGATGTGAATCCCACTGGCTGGGCTTCTATCCAAGCACTACTTGATGATTTGAGAAGTTATTTCAGCTGTTCATAATGGTATGTGGACTGGAGTCATCTATAGGCCCAGCCTGGGTAAGATTGGCATGATTCAACTTCATGGAGACATTTACTGAAGGATTTGCTATTGAAGTAAATTTAATCCCGCAACTATTGTGATTAGTAGACCGTGTGGTGAAACTGTTCTCAGATTTCTGTTTGGGTATCAGAAAGGGAACATTTACAGTGAGGAGACTTGAAACCAAACATCACTTCAGGAATTGACGAAGTCACCTGGTTTATTGTATCCTGAATATCACTGGAAGGAGAAAGCACCACTGGATTAACATCCCAGTAGCATTTCCACAGCAGAGGTATTGTGGCAGAGTGAGTAATGTCTCTGTCTCTGTCTCTGTCTCTGTCTCTGTATCTGTCTCTGTCTCTGTCTCTGTCTCTGAGCTAGAAACTCTGGCTTTCAGTTCCACTCCACAATCAATGGCCATGGAATGTGTGTTCACCATTAAACCGGTGAATTGTTAGTCTGTAAATCTTTCTGATTCACCAACTGAGGTGGCTGTCCCAGATGGCCTTGCTGGGTATAATGTCGTGTTCCTCAAGCTGTGAACTCTGGCTGTTGCGATCTGTGCCAGGAAAACCCAGCAATGAACACAGACATGAGCACCTGCTTTGTCTGCCTCATGTGACATTAGATTCCGGAAAACTTCTAAGTCACTATGCCAGGGCATAAATGAGATAAATCACCAGCCATTATATTTCTGGTGTGCTATTGGAGTCAGCAATATTCGTCAAGACAACTTCCTACTCATCAACTAATACATAGGATCTCTATCTCCACTAAAGCAGGTCTCTTACCACATAAAAATGGAACCTGTAATCCAGATTGACACATCAGTGCGGCCCTCTCTCACAAATACATTGAAGTGTCTGTCTGGATTATGTGTTGAAACCCTAGAACTGGAAGTTGAATCCACCTTTCTGATTCCAAGTGCTGCCAGATGAGACAAACTTATGTGACTTGTAGTTAAGTGGTGCCTCATTTGGATTTTAAAAGTCAAACTCCACTCCTGAGCATGTTTGAGAAAGTTAATCCAGATAGACAGCTGTATGAGAAAGCCAATGTGTCAATGTATCAAGACAATGGTGAATTTTGATCAGAGACAGTGCAACAAAATTGTGCAGTAAATCTATGCACCAAACGTCACATCCACAGCAAATGTGAGTGGAGATAGGGACTATAGCAGTGGAACCTCACTTGCACAATTCCCTCATTCTGCAAAGCCAGATACTCCCCAATGAGGGGATTTGGCTCAATCACAGAATGCTCCCTTTGATTTAAACACAGTTCAGAGGGAGAGTGGAGGGAGATTATGTCGGAAGGAAAATTTCAAAGTTTGCTGCAGCATTGATCCAATAAGTAATAACATAGGGAATGCAGTCCCTGTCATCACTTGCCATTCTCTAGATGCAGAAAGCATCCAGATAGTGGCTCAGACAATGCTCAGGGTTGGTGATGGCAGGGTCACTTTGATGGGCAAAGGCACAGATTCATTTCTGCTGGACACTGAGAGATCAAAGGGGCAAATACATGAAGCACAGCTTTGTAAACTCTAACTACTTTTCATTTGGAAACTTCTCCGCACATTTGCAATGTGTTGAGAGTGACCATCCTCCTGCATCAAATATTGGTCAATGACAGCTTGCAGCTGGCCACTATTGCTGGCTAAACTGATATTGTCAGCTCAGTGAGGCAGAAGTTAGCAGCAATAGCTTAAATTGAGGCGAGCACTGTTCACAGGCACCCCATCATTTGGGGAAGCCTCCAAGGAAGGTGTGGGGTGAGAGAAACAACACCACTTCATATAACAATGGCCTCGAGTGAATGGCCTCATCATCGAAGTGGGTTTGGGATGGGAAGGAGGTTGGAGACCATCAGGCATTCCCTTTTCAAAGTCGTGTGTGGATCCCTGAGTCAACACAGCACCTTCACTTGGTTATTGCACATGCTGTGGCCAGGGCAATAGTGGAGCAGATGTAGGGGCTGCTGAAGGTCTAGGTCTGCAGCCTGGACCCCTCTGGTGGTGGACCCTTCAGAGTGGTCCAGAAGGAACGTGCCCTGCCCTGCTGTGCTCTGCACCATCACAGCTGTCAACAAGGCAATGTAAATGACCAGAAGCCAGGGGGGAACTGAAGTGGTCATCCAAGTAGAAAGATGAGGGCACTGAGCTGGAAGAATCTCTCCTTGTGCTTGACAGAGCTCAGCTGATCAGTGGTGGAGGCATGTACTGATCCCATTCCTCCATTGGTCAGAACAAACTGACAGTTTAATCAGAGGGTGATGGCACCAATCATACATAGGTTTTATCAATTAATATTAGAAACAATTCAGACTGGCGTCTTCCATCAACTAAGAATAACAAGTTTACTATAAATAAAACCACTTTAATAGACATGCAAGAAACGGGTAAGATTGCTCAGAGCTACAATTGATCATTTTAACATCGGACACTTAACCTGAGTCAAATCTGGCTAACAGTAATGATGGTTGAGTACCACACAGAACACATCAAACAGCGATTGCAATTGAGCTGGATCTCACAGATTTCTCAGCAATTCCCTGAGATGTTAATGGTACTGTGCGTCACTCAATCTCATGAAATCTTCATGAGGGATTAAGATTGGTTACCATGCACCACAGGCAAGTTCACCATACGGTGACTGTGACAGGAATTATTCAGTTAAGGATGGACAACTGGTCTCTGCAATGATAATACAGCCAGAGCTGTCAACAAGGCAATGTAAAAGACCAGAAGCCAGGGGGAACTGAAGTGGTCATCCAAGTAGAAAGATGAGGGCACTGAGCTGGAAGAATCTCTCCTTGTGCTTGACAGAGCTCAGCTGATCAGTGGTGGAGGCATGTACTGATCCCATTCTGAAGTCTTTGCAGCATTATCAGGGAATGTTCCGGAATCTGAGGCTGCAATGATCAAGGTATCAGATCTCGTGGTGGGAGAGCACTTTGGTGACAGTGATCACAACTGCCTCACATTTACCATAGCCTTGGAGAGTGAAAGGAGCAGTTACCGAGGGAAGATATTTAATTGGGGAAAGAGAAATTATGATGCTATCAGACAGGAGTTGGGAAGTACAGACTAGGAGCAATTGTTCCACAGAAAGGGCACAGCAGACAGGTGGAGACTGTTTAAGGAGCAGTTGTTGCGAGTGATGCACAAATTTGTTCCTCTGAGACAGGCAAGAAGGGGTAAGATTAAGGAACCTTGGATGACGAGAATAGAGGAACTTCTCGTCAAAAGGAAGAAGGCAGCTTATGTAAGGTGGAGGAAGTAAGGATCTAGCACAGCTTTAGAGGATTACAAGCTTGCTAGAAAGGAGCTCAGAAATGGACTGAGGAGAGCCAGGAGGGGGCACAAGAAAGGCTTGGCAAGAAGGATTAGGGAGAACCCAAAGGCGTTTTATTCATACGTGAGGAATAAGAGAATGATCAGGAAGAAGGTAGGGCCGATCAGGGATAGCGGAGGGAACTTGTGCATAGAGTCTGAGCAGATAGGGGAAGTCCTAAATGAATTTTTTGCTTCGGTTTTCACTAAGGAAAGGGACCTTGTTGTGATTGAGAACTTTGAGGAACTGGGATACAGGCTTGACCAGATCAAGATTGATGAAGTTGATGTGCTAGAAATTTTGGAAAACATTAAAGATTGATAAGTCCCCAGGGCCAGACCAGGTTCCCCTCCCACTCCACCAAGGACATGCAGGTCCTTGGACTCCTCCATCGCCAGACCATAGCAACACGACGGTTGGAGGAAGAGCGCCTCATCTTCCGCCTAGGAACCCTCCAACCACAAGGGATGAACTCAGATTTCTCCAGTTTCCTCATTTCCCCTCCCCCCACATTGTCTCAGTCCTAACCCTCGAACTCAGCACCACCTTCCTAACCTGCAATCTTCTTCCTGACCTCTCCACCCCCACCCCCACTCCGGCCTATCACCCTCACCTCAATCTCCTTCCACCTATCGCATCGCCAACGCCTCTCCCCCAAGTCCCTCCTCCCTACCTTTTATCTTAGCCTGCTTGGCACACTCTCCTCATTCCTGAAGAAGGGCTCATGCCTGAAACGTCGATTCTCCTGCTCCTTGGATGCTGCCTGACCTGCTGCGCTTTTCCAGCAACACATTTTTAGCCCAGACCAGATTTATCCTAGGCTGCTCCGGGAAGCGAGAAAAGAGGTTGCTAAGTCGCTGGCAAGGATCTTTGCCTCCTCACTTTCCACGGGAGTCGTACCGGAGGACCGGACGGAGACGAAAGTTGTTCCTCTTTTCAAGAAGGGTAATAGGGAAATCCCTAGCAATTACAGACCAGTCAGTCTTATGTCTGTGGTCAGCAAAGTTGTGGAAAGAATTCTGAGGGATAGGATTTATGAGTATTTGGCAAAGCATAGCATGATTAAAGGCAGTCAGCATGGCTTTGCAAGGGGCAGGCCATGCCTCTCAAATCTTATTGAGTTCTTTGAGGAGGTGTCAAGACAGGTCGACGATGGTCAAACAGTGGATATGGTGAACATGGACTTCAGCAAGGCATTTGATAAGGTTCCCCATGGATTCAGAATTGATTGGCTGACAGAAGGCAGAGAGTGGTTGTAGATGGAAAGTATTCTGCCTGGAGGACAGTGTTGAGTGGGGTCCCACAGGGCTCTGTTCTTGGGCCTTTGCTCTTTGTAGTTTTTATAAATGACTTGGATGAGGAGGTTGAGGGGTGGGTTAGTAAATTTGCAGATGATACAAAGGTTGGAGGTGTCGTTGGTAGTGTAGAGGGCTACTGCAGGCTGCAGCGTGACATAGACAGGATGCAGAGCTGGGCTGAGAAATGGCAGATGGAATTCAACCTGGATAAATGCGAAGTGATGCATTTTGGAAAGTCAAACTTGAATGTTGAATATAGGATTAAAGACAGGATTCTAGGCAGTGTGGAGGAACAGAGGGATCTGGGTGTGCAAGTACATAGATCCCTCAAAGTTGCCACCAAGTGGATAGGGTTGTTAAGAAAGCCTATGGAGTTTTGGCTTTCATTAACAGGGGGATCGAGTTTAAGAGCTGCGAGGTTTTGTTACAGCTCTACAAGTCCCTGATGAGACCACACTTGAAATATTGTGTCCAGTTCTGGTCGGCCTACTATAGGAAAGATACAGAGGCTTTGGAGAGGGGGTGAAAAGAAGGTTTACCAGGATGCTGCCTAGACTGGAGGGCTTGCCTTATGAAGAAAGGTTGAATAAGCTCGGACTTTTCTCTCTGGAGAGAAGGAGGAAGAGAGGAGACCTGATCGAGGTGTACAAGATAATGAGTGGAATAGACAGAGTCAATAGCCAGACTCTAATGTCTTCAAGATCAGCCATGCGGTTGCAAGGTCAGACATTACTACCAAACCCTCTTCCTTGGACCACAGAACTGAAACCGCACCAAGGCAGGCCATAGGGAGCTGAAGGGGCCCACGGTATCACTGGACCCTCAAAATAGCCCCTTCATCACTTAAGATAGCCAGCCATCTCCAATCTTCATGGCTTCTTGTCCCTATGCTGGTGATCACCGCCATCCCCCCTGCTCCCCCGCCCCCTCCCCACCCGACCCCGGGTTCCTGCTCAGCCATTGGCTGGGGAGGCGAGTGATAGTAAAATCCCACCCCATGATAGGGAGATTTGTCATGAGGTGTAGAAGGCGGCTTATCTATTCTATATTATCTCATTCCTGTATATCTCTGTAAGATCCTGTCCCAGTCAAAGCAGGTCAATGCTGAAAAGCTCAGGTTTTTCTACAGCTATTTCTCCAAACTGAAAGGCCGCTATGCTTTAATTGAACACTGTACTAGAAAAATCCATAACAATCCATAACTCCCTCTGACTTGATTTAACAATATCTGCCACTCTGTTGATTGTTGCTCCACAGTCACTTGACATGTTAAGTGCTCAGATGACTAACGCCCCCAGATCCCTTTCAACCTCACCTTCAGCTATTTGTATGTTATTCATAGAATATTTATACAATTCATCACAACAGCTGTTGGAATATTGATTCCAAAGCTGTCTGAGAACAAATCGCAGGATGTTCTAAAGGCTACTACAGGATTATTCAATCGTGAGATTCATGCTGAACAAGGAGAGGTTGAAGGTCATGAGCAGACAACTGGAGTTGGCCATGCAATATTCCCTCTGATCACCTACAGTGAGGAACTGTAACATGTATCTGCTGTTCCTAATCTCTAAACTCTGCTCTTCAACCATTCAGGGTCTTTCTCTATGAAATTACTAAACAATGGAACAGGCTCAAGGGGCTGAAGTGACCCATCCTGGTCCCTACGTCCTTATGCAAAAGGCACTATACAAATTCGAGACGTTATTTGGGCATTTGCTTTAGAGACATTGAAGAACCTGCATGGATTCACAGTTTGGACCCATGTGGTTAAATTCCTTCATGGAGCCTTCAGAGATTTGTCAGTGCATTGAAAAAAGGAGAGGAAAGGGAAGTTAATGAAAAATATTACTTTAAATAAAAGAGCATTTTCACAGATATCAGGGCAATACACAGTGAAATATGATAGGAAAATGAATGAAGCTTTCTGTGATTATTTGTTGCCTTTTGTAGCTCAAAAGGAAATAGCCTGAACAGATATTTTTCCTCTCTTTTTTAACTTGCAATGATCGCCCACTCAATAACTCCCATCCATGCTCTTCTTGTAAATTGCCTCACAAATGACAAATCTCATGAAAATAGGTTTGGTAACTGGCAATAATGAAAAAAATCATTCACTCCCGTATCAGCTGACATTTTATATTAAAATAACGTTTCTCAGAGAATGGCTTTCAGAACTCGTGTAATTTTCATGCAGTGAGTTGAAAAGGAACCACTCACTATGTGTCAGTCTGTGTGCTGTCACCTTGTGTTAGACCCTCAATGCTCCTGATCGCTGATGAAATGCTCCCCCTATGGGTTAACCAAAGTATTGAACGTTGAGCAATTGCTTGGTCGAACTGCAGTTCAAATAAACATTGAACAATTCAAAACACGGATAATGTGCTTGGAATGTCACTGATTGCTGAGAGGAGCTATATGATTATATTAAGAATGCACTGTTGTCTTTCAGCACAGATTATTGTTATATTTTTATTAATGTTCAAGACTGCTTGCTCCTTGATAATCAGAACAGTGTTGCTGTGCTGAAAGGTTCAACAACTGAGAGGTAGAGGTGAAGAATGAAGATTCTGGTGACATAATTAGCAATCAGTTGGGTAGCTAAAGAATGAACACAGTTGACTGCAAAGTTTAGCACCAGAGCTCCAAAGAAAGTTGGCATGAATAGAGTAAAGACTAACAGTTACCTACATGGTGGGAGAAAGTAAGGACTGCAGATGCTGGAGATCAGAGTCAAAGAGTGTGGTGCTGGACAAGCACAGCAGGTCAGCATTGGAAGAGCAGAAGAATCGATGTTTCGGGCATAAGCTCTTCATCAGAAAATCCCCAACCCCACCACCTCCCATTTATGTCTCAGCCCCCTTGGCCCACAAGCCTCATTCCTGATGAAGGGCTTATGCCTGAAACGTCGATTCTCCTGCTCCTCGGATGCTGCCTGACCTGCTGTGCTTTCCCAGCACCGCACTCTTCAACTGTTACCTACATGGTGACCATTTCAAAGATGGACTAGACAGCCCGTAATTATGTCTAATATAATCATGTGACTGGACTTGGCATGAACATTCTGTGACCCTCATCAAAGTCAATGTCAGACAATTGTCTCCAAGAGAAACCCTTACCACCATAGAGTTGCAAATTACACCCATTTTATAAAAAGGTTTGTTTTGTGCCAGAAGGGCCTGGTTCAAGTCCCCCTGTTCTGGAAGTGTACCATAACGTGTCTAAACAAAAAAGGGCTCTTGTAAGGCAGGGATAGTGTTTCTGCCTCTGGACTCTGAAGCCATGGTTCAACTCCCACCTGCTCCAGAGCTGTATTGGAACATGTCTGATTAAAGTAGCTCCAAGAAGATATGTTAATGGCCTTCACTGTCAGACCTACAGCCTACTGGCCAGCTGTATTGCAAGCCTTTGGCTGGATTGTGCTGGAGAAACTCAGTAGGTCTGACAGCATCTGTGGAGAGAAAAAACTGAGTTAACTTTCCAACCTTCTGATGATGTTACCTTCTACTGAGCTGCCTCCAGTATGACCACCTTTTCCCTCAACCCAGGATCCCATCCCATCCCCTCCCCATCCTACCACTGTGGTTGACAGTACTCATAACCGTATCCCAGAGTTTTGCTCTCACCAGTTCCCCTCCATCCCAAAGCTACAATTGAGTTTGCCTCCTCCTCACTTTCAACCCAACCTGTCTCCACACTCAAAGGATAATCCGCTGCCATTTCAGCCCCCCCCCCCCCCCCCTCCAAAAGGATGCCACCAACTAACATACCTTTCCCTCCTCTCCACTATCCGCATTCTGCAGATTCTGATTTCTCGGTACCACCCTGGTCCACTCCAACATCAATCCGATCACTCCCTCACCAATAGCACCCCACGGCACCTTCCCATGCAATCACATAAGGTACTTGCCTGTTCACCTCCTCCCAGCTCACATTCCAAAGCCCCAAACACACTTCCCAGATGATGCAGCGCTTTACTTGTACTTCATTCAATCTAACCCACTGTATTTGCTGCTCATAATGTATTTTCCTCTACGTTGGTCAGGACCAAACAAATTGGGTGACCACTTTACACAATACTCTGCTCTGTCTGTCAGAATGCCCCTGACCTTCCAGTTGTTATAAATCACCTTGCCCCCTATCCATTATTCCAATGACACTCAGTGCAAGCTGGTGGAACGACACCTCATTTTCCCTCTACACATTTTACAGCCTCAAGGATTCAATATTAAATTCCACAGTTTCAGAGAATGACAGCTCACGCCTCAATTTTCCTTAGATCCCAGTCTCCCTACTTCACAGTCATGTCTTGTTGATGTGGCTTTCAGCAGTGCAGACCAATTTTCTCTTTATTAACACCTTCATGTGCACACATTTTACATCTCTATTTCTCCTTTGCCATTATTAACGTTCCCTTTGTCTTTTGTTCTAAGCGACCTCACAACCTCTTCCACTCATTCCTTCTCCTCTTCCATCAACAGCAGAAGCACCACCATCTGCCAATCACTTTTCAGGTCTGAAGAAGAGTTATAACGTGTCTCTCTCCACACAACTGCCAGACCTGCTGAGTTTCTCCAGCACTTTTTGTGTTTATGTCGGATTCCCAGCATCCACAGCATTTTTGTTTTCATTTATCTGGAGGCAAATCCCTTCTCAAGGACACATGAACACACCCACTTTCTCTGAGTTTGAAACAGAGCTTTAGGAGTCAAGGATGTTCCACAAAACAGCTGTTCAATCAACAGCTCCAACTCCAGGCTACAAAGGTAACACTGCTGGCCTGTAAAAAGGCCAGAACTACTTCCACACTCCCATAGAATCCCCACAGTGTGGGAACTGTCCCTTCCGCCCAACAAGTCCAACCAGACCCATTCCCCTACCATATTGTCCTATTTTTACCCCTGTCATTTACATAAATGAGTTGGATGTGAGCATAAGAGGTACAGTTAGTAAATTGGAGGTGTGGTGGACAGCGAAGAAGGTTACCTCAGATTACAACAGGATCTTGATCAAATGGGCCAGTGGGCTGAGAAGTGGCAGATGGAGTTTAATTCAGATAAATGCGAGGTGCTGCATTTTGGGAAAGCAAATCTTAACAGGACTTACACACTTAAGGGTAAGGTCCTAGAGAGTGTCGCTGAACAAAGAGACCTTGGAGTGCACGTTCATAGCTTCTTGAAAGTGGAGTTGCAGGTAGATAGGATAGTGAAGAAGGTGTTTGTTGTGCTTTCCTTTATTGGTCAGAGTATTGAGTACAGGAGTTAGGAGGTCATGTTGCGTCTGTACAGAACATTGGTTCGGCCACTTTTGGAATATTGTGTGCAATTCTGGTCTCCTTCTTATCGGAAGATGTTGTGAAATTTGAAAGGGTTCAGAAAAGATTTACAAGGATGTTGCCAGGGTTGGAGGATTTGAGCTATAGGGAGAGGCTGAACAGGCTGGGGCTGTTTTCCCTGGAGCGTCGGAGTTTGAGGGGTGACCTTATAGAGGTTTACAAAATTATGAAGGGAAGGGATAGGATAAATAGGCAAAGTCTTTTCTCTGGGGTCGGGGAGTCCAGAACTAGAGGGCATAGGTTTAGGGTGAGAGGGGAAAAATATAAAAGGGACCTAAGGGGCAACGTTTTTCATGCAAAGGGTGGTACGTGTATGGAATGAGCTGCCAGAGGAAGTGGTGGAGGCTGGTACAATTACAACATTTAAGAGGCATTTGGATGGGTATATAAATAGGAAGGGTTTGGAGGGATATGGGCCGGGTGCTGGCAGGTGCGTCTAGATTGGGTTGGGATACCTGGTTGGCATGGACGGGTTGGACCGAAGGGTCTGTTTCCATGCTGTACATCTCTATGACTCTATGACTAGTGCACCTAGCCTATACATTCCTGAACACTATAGGAAATTTAAAATAGCCAATTCACCTAACCCTGCACATCTGTAGATGTGGGAGGAAACCCACACAGACAGGGGGAAGATGTGCAAACTCCACACAGACAGTCACCAAAGGCTGGAATTGAACCCAGGCTCAGTGAGGCAGCAGTTTTAACCACTGAGCTACTGTGCCATCCCTGCATGGGCGTGTGTGTAAGATGGACCCCCCTTTTCTGGCAGGCAGAAGTGGATACTGCAGATGCTGGAGATTAGAGTCTAGATTAGAATGGGGCTGGAAAAACACAGCAGGTCAGGCAGCATCCAAGGAGCAGGAATCTGATGACGGGCGTTTGCCCGAAACGTCGATTTTCCTGCTCCTCAGATGCTGCCTGACCTGCTGTGCTTTTCCAGCTCCCCGCTTTTCTGGTATTTTAACTTTAGCACTGTGTTGTTACAACCCTTGCAAAGACAGAGCCCACAAACAGAGGGGCTGGGGAATACTTGTCCCCAGTGTTAAAAAGGGGGAAAAACATATAGTCACCTTCTGCTTACAAATGGGTGGCAAGAGTAGGGAGAGAGATGTGTTTCAAAACCCTCAGCCTGTCCATGTATATCTAAGGGAGCCCAATAAGGTGAATTAAAAACACGGGTGGTGCCCTGTACAGGTCTGACCAACATGGGCTGTGATAAGAACTGGACTAAACTTGAACAAGACATGTGACAAGGCCTAGCTCAACATTGGGAGCATTTTGTGTCATCTTTTATGCTAGTCACAAAATGGCATGGCAGTGACTTGCCCAATTAAGGATATTATTGCTTGTTAAACTCCTTGTTGACAGCACAACTTGTCTGTTTAACACGCGGCCTGCCATCATTACAAAGCTCATCAAACAAGCAAGTAAAGCTGACAGGGAATCTTGGCGGATTCAGCTCAACTCTTGCTCAGAACATTGTCCAGTTTGCCAACAAGTACCAGCCATATAAACCCCCTGCCCACAGAAACTGGCCTCCAGCATCTGACAATTCATTGGAATCGTCAAGGAACCTCTCCAAAAGACAGGTGGGGAGCACAGACTCACAATGTAGTGAAGGTCCAGCAGCTCAGACTGAAATATATTGTGCACAGGGTGACACTGAGAGGGCCACATCACAACATTCATCAATAGGAAGGGGTTCCGCTCTATTAATGTTCGGGTAATCTATGATCACTGTTCCATTTTCCTGGAGAAGTGGGCCCACTACAATGGCTGCTGCCACAGCTCGGACATTTTGGAGATCTCATGGATACCTGGCTGTTTAAGGGTCCAGGCGCCTTACAAGGGCCACCCACAACAATGATGGCTCATGACAACATTGCAGCAAGCTTCTTAAAATGCTATTGAAGCACTCATTCGGCATTGTAGCAAAAAGCCTTCCAAAACACTCAACACAACTTGAAGTTAACCCAAAACAGGAAGCCCACTGAGTGAGAGAAAGGATCAGCATTATTGAAATACTGAATATTGTGGGGAAATGGGGGAGAAGTGTGGGGTTTATTTTTATAGAATCCCTACAGTGTGGAAACAGGCCATTTGGCCCAACAAGTCCACACCAACCCTTTGAAGAGTTACCCACCCAGATCCATTCCCCTATGTTTACCCTTGACTAATGCACCTTACCTGAACAATATGGGCAATTTAGTATGGCCAATTTACCTAACTCTCACATCTTTGAACTGTGGGAGGAAACCCACACAGACACGGGGAGAATGTGCAAACTGCACACAGTCGTCCAAGGCTGGAATTGAATCCAGGTCCCTGGCGTCGTGAGACAGCAGTGCGAACCACTGAGCCACCATGCTGCCCAATGGAACAAATTATTATTATGGAGCAAATAACTAGATTTTATTGTAACTAGTAACTCACCAACAGTAACTAGTGATCATCTCATCTAATTCATGCTCCCACTCACCCATTCCTTCAATTTGAGTCTCAGCTTACGTTAGATATTGACTCAACCAGATTTACTGACCTAACATCACTGATGCTAAAACTCTGCTGTCAATTTGCAATCTGAGGGAGAAATTACAGAAAGGAAGATTTCCCTTTAAGATATCTCGAGGAATCAATGTCTGGAACACTGGAAATACAAGCAAAGTTCAGCAAAGTTTTATCTTTAATCCACCGAGTGCGACATTTAATTAGACGCTAAGCTCCAGTCCCATTGGATCTGCATTAAAAACAAGAAGTGATTTGTGCATCCAGAAAACTTGTCATCGACAAAAAACTTTAAAGAACCTCACTCTCACATCAGATTATCAGACCTGACTGTTTCCAAAAGTAGTAAAATATCATAAGCAGGATCAGTAGAATCTTCCAGGTGCAGTTTACTCTGGCCTGGGGAATTGTAGCCACGTATACATAAATCATACAGCGTATTGTGTTGTGCGCCACTCCAGTTCTTGGGTAATGCTGATACCTGCTCTTCCTGTGGCAATGGAGCAAATAAGGGTGTTCCTGGCAAGGCAGTGAGAGCAGAGAGTTTATTAAGAGTAATAGTGCTGTTGCCATGCAGACGACCCTCCCCACCAATGAGAGCCCCTCTGTGAGCCACAGAGTGACTGATTGGAGGACCATCCCTGAGAGGTCCCATTGAGGGCCCTGGCTTTACCTGTTGGGCTCCTCGTGTGGCTGAGGTGCCCACCTGCCATTGGTAAAACGCCAACAATGACAGGAAGACATCCCTAACTGGCTCTGTATTGTTGGAGGGAAAATGCTGGTGTCCATTATAAAAGATTTAACATCAGAGCACGTGGAAAACAGCAGCAGGCTCAGACAGAGTCAGCATAGATTTACAAAAGGGAAACCATGATCAACAAAGCTGCTGACGTTTTTCAGGATGTCTCTCATATAGTCGAAGAGGCAGAGGCAGTAGATGTGGTTTACTTGCATTTTTGGGAGGCTTATGATAAGGCCCCAGATAAGAGACTAGCGGATAAGGTTAAAGTTCATGGGATTGAATAGAGAGCTGATTGGCAGGCAGGAAACAAGCAGGAGGAATAAATGAATCAGTTTCTGAATATCTGGCAGTGACTAAGTGGAGTATTGCAGAGATCAGTGCTTGGACCCCAGCTATTCACAACATATATTTGTGATTTAGATGAGGGAACTAAATAGAATATTTCCAACTTTGCAGATGACATAAAGTTGGCTGGGACGGTGAGCTGTGAGGAGGAGGCAGAGATGCTTCAGTGTGATTTGGTCAAGTTGACTGTGTGGGCAAATGCATAGCAGATGAAGTATAATGTGGAGAAATGTGAGGTCATCTGCTTTGGTAGCAAAAACAAGAAGACAGATTATTATCTGAATAGTGAGAGATTGGGCAAGGGGAAGATGTAAGGAGACCTGGACTTCCTTGTTCACCAGTCACTGAAAGTAAGCAGCAAGTTGCTCAGGCAGTGAGGAAGGCAAATGGTACATTGGCCTCAGAGCAAGAAGATTCGAGTCCAGGAGCAGAGATGTCTTGCTTCTACTGTATAGGGCCTTGGTGAGACCACACCTGGAGGACTGTGTGCAGTTTTGGTCTCCTTATCTTTGGAAAGATGTTCTGGTTATGGAAGCAAAGGTTTACCAGACTAAATCCTGGGATGGCCGAACCGAGGAATGAAGAGGGATTAGGTCAGTTAGGAATTTATTCACTGCAGTTTAGAAGAAATGAGGAGGTTTCTCACAGAGACCTATAACACTCTAACGTGTCAACAGGGCAAACACAGGGAAGATGTTCCCAATGACTGGGAAGTCCAGAACCACGGGTCATAGATTAAGGATATGGGGTGGGCCATTTAGGACTGAGATGAGGAGAAATTTCTTCACCCAAAGTATGGACAGCCTTTGGAATTGTCTGCAACTGAAAGAGGTTGAGGCTAAAACACTGATTGTTTTCAAGAAGGAGTTAGATCTCATTCTTAGTATTAAAGAGATCAAACATGATTCTTCATGATCATATTGAATTGTGGGGCAGGCTTGAAGGGCCAACTGGCCTAATTCTACTGTGATTTTCTTCGTTTCATTGTTCTACATTAACCCACACTCATCCATTCACTAACTAGCCACACCCCAGTTCACCCAACATCTACCCATTCTCTGACTCACACAGACCCAGGGACTTTGATGATTAAAATCACTGAGGAACAGTCAGGACAGTGTGAAGGTAAGACCAGCCTATTTGAACACTCCAGCTGCCCAGGCTGGGCAGTCGCCATTCCCTATGACCCGCTGACTCTGCATCACACACAACTCCAGACAGACACCTGGCTCAGATTTCTCCTTCTCCCCAAAACAACGACCAAACTAGCTTATTCACACAAGTGATACTTTCTGATCAACATGGTCAGAGATGTTATAACATACCTCTGCAGCAGATGGGACTTGACCCCAGGCCTCCCGCCTCAGAGTGGGAACACTATCTTGGCAGCACAAGAGCCTCATTAGTGAAACTATCAGCAATAAACAAAATCAGTCATCCTTTCATCAGCGCTAGTAATAGTTTTTGTGCCCTTTCCTGCCCCCACATACCAGACCTTATCGAGAGACAAAAAACCTGCAGATGCTGGAATCCAAAGTTGACAAACAGGCGGTTGAGAGCAGCCAGGCAGTGTCAGGTGGTGGCGAAATCAACCTTTCAGGTATTAACCCTTTTTCAGGACTGACCTTGCCAAGACATGGGCTATTTTCAGCTCCCAACTCATTTTCACCTAATCACTGTGCCCTTTATCAGCTTCTCCCCTTCCCTGACTCACCATTATCCATCCTTTTATTTGACTAACTGTCTTTCTCTCCCTCTGTGTTTCATCTCCATCTATTCTCTTACTCCTTCAAGATTAGAGTGGTGCTGGAAAAGCACAGTGGGTCAGGGAGCATTTAAGGAGCAGGAAAATCGATGTTTCGGGCAAAAGCCCTTAATCTTACATTTCAACCCACCCTCTGTCTTCAGCACATATACCACCTTCTCCCAGCTGCTACTAGTTTGGAAGAAAGGCCACTGCTTTCTCTTCACAGATTCTGCCAGACCTGCTGAGTTTCTCCAGAAATTTCTGTTTTTGTTTCAAATTTCCCACAACTGCAGTTCTTGGTTTTACGGCCAGCAATAAATTTAGGAAAGAAAATACCTCTGATTGTAGGAGCAACTCCTTGTAAAATTTTCCTGTTCCCTTTCATTGTATTCTGAATAATGGATCAATGGGTCATCCAGGACCCACCCTTCAGTGTGCAGGCTACTTATTGGACAATGCTGTACTGGAGAAGTGGATGGGACCAAAGGCTGGCATGTCTCTTGCACCTCATGGACTGCATCATAATGTTGGAGAGAGGTGCCTGCACAGAAATAAGATGTATTGGCTGTTACCTTAAAAATTTCTAAATTCTGGAATGGCTTCAGCAAGTTGAAAGACAACAAATGTGACACTACTATCCAGTACAGGAAAAAGAGGGAAAACTGGGCATTCCAGGCCATTAACCTGACAGCAGTTTTCAGAAATTGTCTGAAATCCATTATTAAAGAGGTGCTAATAAGGCACTGCAGGAAATCATGATACCATTAGGCAGAGTCAACATGGCTTTAAAACAGTTGAAATTGTGTTTGACAAATTTATTACAACTTTATTTTTGAGGATGTAACTAGCAGGGTAAATAAAGAGGAATATATTGTGTTGTATATTTGGATTCCTAAACTAATTTGATGAGAATCCAAAACATTATTATGCAAAAAATACACTCAAGGGACAGGGAGTAATATATTGACACGGCTGGAGGAGTGGTTAATGATCAACAAGCATAGAGTAGGGATAAATAAATTTTCAAGTTGACTGGTTTTAAATATTGAGGCTCCTCAAAACCAAACTGAGGTTTCAGCTATTTACCATCTATGTTAGTGATGTTTTTGGTGAAATCAATAGTGTTGAATCCAGTTGTGCTGATATGATAAGCTAAGTGGGACAGTATGCTGTTAGGAGCATGCAAAGAGGCTACAAAGTGACATAAATGATTGCAACATAAAATGGCAGATGGAAAAACGTGGCATCATTTATTTCAATCGAATGGAGAGAAAATCAGACTGTTTTAAATGTTGAGAAACTTTCATGTTGATATTCAGGAGGATTTAGGTGTCCTTGTACAAGAAACACAAGACGTTAGTATATGGATAAAGTAAGCAATTAGCAAGGTCAATTGTATGTTGGCCTTTACTGCAAGGAGTATCAAGTGAAAAGATTTACAGTGTTCAGTTGATGTTTGCATTCAAAGGTGAGATAGATACTTGAACTCTAAGAGAAAATGTGGATATACGGGTAAAGCATGAAGGTGGTGTTGAGTTCTAAGCACAGACATGATCTTATTGAATGTTACTGAAGACTGAACGGGTCATGTCGCCTACTTGGGCTCATATCCCATGTTTTTATGATATATTTATCTGCTCTTTGAACAAGACTCCATTCTCTAACTCTTTAGAGAATCGATTTCCTTCCATTTGATCAATTCTTGCAAACAATAACCAGTGCTCTCTTTCTACCTCCTTACATGCTTTGCTTGTCTTTATAACAAGAACTTGTGGCTTTGAGTCCCTCTTGAGATTCAGAGCACATAATCTCAGCTGACTATCAGTGCAGTACTGAAAGTGGAAAAGACATTCCAGACCTCAACTTCCACCTCTGGTAAAGGTAGAAAAACCTATAGCACTATCAGAAGAACACCAGAAAACAGATTAATGTATCACTTATTTTCTGCTGAGTGAGAAAGTTGTGGGGTTAATCCCCAATTCAAAGACCTGAGCAGAAACTCTAGGGCAGGACTGACTTCAGTGCTCAGTATTGAAGGCATTATCTTTTCAAAGAAATAATAAACTGAAGGTTCATATATTCTCTCAAGTAAAAGATCTCTTGGTATTATGGAGGTCTCTGTAGTGTCCTAACCCATATTATCCCTCAATTAACATTACTCAATAACACTTTATCTGGTTATTACCATTGTTTTCTGTGGGATCTTATTAGCAAGTTGCTGTTCAGTTTCCCACATTACACAGTGATTACACTTGAAAAGTATTCCCCTGGTTATAAAACATTTTAGGGCACCACAAAATGAAATCATGGAAATGTAATCCTTTTTCCTTCCTCAAACATCTGACTCAAAAGACAGAACTGCAACAACTGGGCCAAGGTAGTTTTTATAAAATATATTCTCCAACCCTTGCCTTCTTTCTGCTCTTCAGGGCAAACTGTTTGCTTTTCTATCCCTCCATGAGACCCAGCTTGTGGAATTCCCTCCCTGAACATCTCTACCTCTCCCTTTCTCCCCCTCTTTAAAATCCTGCCCTTTGTGTTGCTTCTCCTTTCTCTACACCATGTCCTCGTTAAAGTTCACACACACTTGATCCACACTCCAGTACAGGGTGTATGCTATTTACAGTTTCTCTTCCTGTAAAAGACTGTTCATGATTTTCATCTTTCCAACTAAGCCCCTGATATTATCCACCCTTAAAGTGCACCTCCGATCTCCATTTTTTGACTCTGCCTCTCACTGCAACAATCCAATTCCCACCACTATATGATAATCCTGGTTGCTGCAGTATGGCCGTGGTACAATACTGCCACTTGTACATAACATCTGCAGTCACCATCAAGTAGTACTGGGGTTCTGGCACGTATCATGTGGGAAAATGGGCATGGTGGCTCAATGGTTAGCAGTAGTGCCTCCCTGAGCCAGGGACCTGGGTTCGATTCCAGCCTCAGGCAACTGTATGGAGTTTGCAAGTTCTCCTCGTGGTTTCCTCCCAAAGATGTGCAGGTTAGGTGAATTGGCTGTGCTAAATTGCCCATAGTGTTCAGGGATGTGAAGGTTAGATGCATTAGTCAGGAGTAAGTACAGGGTAGGGGGAATGGGTTTGGGTGGGTTACTGTTCAGAGGGTCGGTGTGGACTTGTTGGGTTGAAGGGTCTGTTTCCACACTGTAAGGATTCTATGTCCATTTTTGTCTACTTGTGTTGCTGTGAAGCACTTTGAGATGTTCTTTTTACTGTAAGGTGCTATATAAATGCACATGGGTGCTGACAGCGCAAGTTGGGTTTGATGAGTCTCCATCTGATATGCAATCCAGCAAAACCACCTTTTCTTAAATCACTTTTAATAAAGACAGTGCTCCTTTAACACAAACTGGGTTAAAAAGTAATAATTAGGTTGGAATTATAAATCACTTGATGCCATAATAGAACCTTTCAATTAAGCACAACACTGAGGGCACGCATTAATATTTATTTCCAAACTTTTTTGAGCATGCAGCTGAATAAACAATAACAGAAAGCTACAGCGTGCAACTATAAAGCCACCCCCTCAACCTGATCCATCACCACAGACTCAGGAAATCACACCAGAAGGAGCCAGGCTTGATCCTGGGCCTGGGCAGCAGCAGCTCGGTTATTGTAGTCTTCCCTGGGTAACCAGAGACAGTTAGTCAAAAGCCACCCATTCAGTGGCTCCTATTAGAAAAGAATGTGAAAAACAAACCAAGAAGGGGCCTACTTGGCTTTTCAACATTACACAGTCATCCATTGTCATCGTGGTTGTGCTCCCACTTCAATTACACCACCTCTCACTATCCCCATCTCTCTCACCATCCTCATATCTCTCGCCATTGTCATATCTCTGACCATCCCCATATCTCTCACCGTCCCCATAACTCTCACTATCCCCATATCTCTCACCATCTCCATATCTCTCACCATCCCCATATCTCTCACCATCCCCATAACTCTCACTATCCCCATATCTCTCACCGTCCCCATAACTCTCACTATCTCCATATCTCTGACCATCCCCATATCTCTCACCATCCCCATATCTCTCACTATCCCCATATCTCTCACCGTCCCCATAACTCTCACTATCCCCATATCTCTGACCATCCCCATATCTCTCACCATCCCCATATCTCTCACTATCCCCATATCTCTCACCGTCCCCATAACTCTCACTATCCCCATATCTCTCACCGTCCTCATATCTCTCACCATCCCATATCTCTCACCATCCCCATATCTGTCGCCATCCCCATATCCCTCACCATCCCCATATATCTCACCGTCCCCATATCTCTCACCATCCCCATATCTCTCACCATCCCCATATCTCTCACCATCCCCATATCTCTCACTATACCATATCCCTCACCATCCCCATATCTCTCACCATCCCCATATCTCTCACTATACCATATCCCTCACCATCCCCATATCTCTCACCATCCCCATATCTCTCACCATCCCCATATCTCTCACTATACCATATCTCTCACCGTCCCCATATCTCTCACCATCCCCAATCTCTCACCAACACCATATCTCTCACCATCCCCATATTTCTTGCCATCCTCATATCTCTCACCATCCCCTTATCTCTCACCAGCCCCATATCTCTCACTATACCATATCCCTCACCATCCCCATATCTCTCACCATCCCCATATCTCTCGCTATACCATATCTCTCACCGTCCCCATATCTCTCACCATCCCCAATCTCTCACCAACACCATATCTCTCACCATCTCCATATTTCTTGCCATCCTCATATCTCTCACCATCTCCATATCTCTCACTATCCCATATCTCTCACTATCCCATATCTCTCGCCATCCCGATATCTCTTGCTATCCCCATATCTCTCACTATCCCATATCTCTCACTATCCCCATATCTCTCACTATCCCATATCTCTCACCATCCCCATATCTCTCACTAGCCCATATCTCTCACCATCCCCATATCTCTCACTATCCCATATCTCTCACTATCCCCATATCTCTCACTATCCCCATATCTCTCACCATCCCCATATCTCTCACTAGCCCATATCTCTTGCCATCCCCATATCTCTCGCCATCTCCATAGCTCTCACCTTCCTGTCTCTCTCCATCCCCATATCTCTTGCTATCTCCATAGCTCTTATTTTCATTTAGTATTCAAAATTCCATCCATCTCTGTTTCCAGTATGCTGAGTCGAGTGCTTGGTTGGGAGTGTTCAGGGTGGATAGGATGCTAATTGGTTTGGGGGGGGGGGGGGGGGGGTGGGGGTGGGGGGATTGGGTGTCAGGTTGACAGAGTGCCAGATGTGTATAATGCCACAAAACATGGTCAGGTAAATGATGGAGCATTGAGGCTAGGTTAAGATAGGTGGGGGATATCAGATCTTGGGGGAGGGGTAATGATGTGGTGAGGGTGTTGTAGAGTCCTGAGGTCTGTATGTTAGATCCTGTGCAGGTGCCAGGTCCAAAGCAAAGCAAGGAAGGTCAGGTCCAGTGGTGAGAGGGAGCAGGGTTGGGACAGAAGAAGTAAAGAGGTTAGGTCCAGAACAGGCTAAGGGGGTGTCAGGTCTGAGAGCACAAAGATGAGGGATCAGATCCAGAGACGACTGGCTCCTTCTCTTTCCCTCTCTCCAGAACACATCTGGAGCTTGCTCTCCAGAGATTCTCACACAAGCACATCCATTCCCTTCACCTCAGTGCAACTTGCTCGTGCCTGGTGACTCACCACAAGCCGATGTGGGCCCTACACTAGCTACTAAGGTACCCGCAGTCCAGTATCTGACCTGATGCTTGTGAGTGTGAATGCAGTCAATTTATGGTCCCATTACAGCTCTTCTTCCTGCACACCTCCACCGCAAGGCAATGCTTAAGCAGACAGCAGTTCTCAACGATGTGAAAGCTTAAAAGCGGAAACATGAGGAGGGATGAAAGAGCAGGTGGTGAGGCAAGGAGGAGTTTTATACATGAACATTTTCTATTTCGTGGCATGTCTCAGGATGAAGGTGAGGAGTGAGTGGAATTGATACATAACCCATCAATTGGCCACCATTGTTGGGTCATGGCCGCACCAGGTGATGAACAATACAGAGGTTTGGCCCTCGCTCACCAGGAGCAAGGAGGAGTCTGGGTATTGCACTGAGCTCAGAGCTCAGTCTTTTCACTGGTGGGAGTGTCAGGACGCTGCCATTCTGGGCTGAGATGGAACATCCACTCGATTCTGTTTCAGTTTCCACTACAACAAAAGGTGGATGCCCCTGATCCCTCTGCACTGCAGTGGAGGAATGAAAGGAAGAGCAATACCCCATGTCCTCTGGCCGTCAGACTCAGACTGGGAACGTCATGGGAGCAGATCTCTTTACTCAGTGGATCCTCTCAGCAGTCTAGCAGCCTGGCCTCCAGCAGGTGGCAAGAATTGGTGAGGTCTCCCAACCCCCACCCTATGGGATTAGCAGTGACATCACTGGGCATAAAGCTGCTGACCCTTCTCTGTGAGGCTATTCCCACCAGCACTGCCAGTGCAGCCAGGCTGCTGTCATCCATCACAAACCTGACACAGTCCAAAGCCAACCCATCAATGCCTAGAATTGCTCATGGACATCCTGAAAGACCACCATCAGTGTCCCATCAGGACACTGCAACAAGAAAGGACATTTACAAAGGGAATAATAGTGGGTTCGGGTTTTTTTTTTGGTCGTCATTATATTTTCAGGATAAATTTATCCAGTGAAGATTTTTACTACTGGCCTTTGTTGAATAGGCAGAAGGAAATTTTTGATTGGAAGACTGAAACAGCCAGACTATTTCAGAACGTTGGGATCAGGAGTCATTTCAACTGGAACAAAGCCTCCACTGCATCCTGTTACACCTGGGTGGGTGTGGTCCCCGGCTTCTATTCCTTCACCCTCCGAGAGTGGTCTTGCAGGAGGCAGTGACTGGGGCCTTGTCATTGGAAGGTTGTGGAAGATGATGCAGGTCTCCTGTCTCCTGCTCAGTGGTGTACTGCAGAGATAAATGCATCCCCACCTCAGGGAAACCATTGTTTTCAGAGAATGATGGGCCATTTCTTTTGGAAGTGTGTGGCTTCATGGCTTTCGTTGGAACGCCTTGACTTCATGATGCATTGTGGGTCAGGAGCCATGAGTGGATGCTGCCATGAGGGTGTGGGGGCATTGATGGGCATCTGTCAATTGCATGTTGACAGAATGGTAGTCCTTACACTGTGGTGTCACTCCCAGTTAATGTGGAAGATCCACACCTTTAGGAAGCCCATTACCCTGGTGGACACACATGCCCTTTCATTCTGGTCTTCCTTCCTCTGGGACAGATGGATAACATTCCCTCTTGTTCTCTACTGTGTCTCTTCACATCCCTGAAGCTTCTGTACACAGTCAAAACATTAGACCTGTCACCCCCTCCTGGCCGAAAGGAGCACGTGCAGTATATATAAATGAAGGGTGGCAGTGGCCTTACAGCTATTGTGGATGGCTGTCCACATCCAGGTTTGAGACTCCAAGTCATCATGAGGAAGAGAGTAAACTCTGTGACTACCTGCTTTGTGATATATAGCCTCCTCCGAAAGCCCTCCTGAATCATGGCTAACTATGAGTGGTGCTCCCAGAAGCCTTCAGTGGAAAGTTCTCCCTTCTCTTCGCTCCTTACCAAATTTGCCTTCTGACTCCTCCTCTCCATGTGACAAAGCAAGTGCTCACTCCAACTACTGACCCCACAATTGTTCACGGCAACCTTATTTTCTGCCTTTCTATGTTCTGTTAGAGCCTCAACCTCTCCAACAGCTCACTGTGGTGTTTCCAACAAAGGTTGCTTGAGAAATATTGCTGAATGTGGAAAGTTAAAAGCTGCAACAGCTCCCATCACAGTCCGAGGTTCTGTGTCTGCTTTCACTAATTTTCTAAAGAATGTAGGAGGTAGAAGACACTGCCCCCTGCTGTATAAAACTGGAATGGGTTAACCAAGATTGATTTGTTCTTGCTGGAATCACAGAGGGCACCTGTGGAGAGAGAAACTGAGTACACTCTTCAGGTCAATAACCTCTTGTCAGAGCTAATGAATAGGTCTAAAATGCTCAATTTTGCTTTTCTAGGTCTTTTTGCGATATTTTGCTTTTAAATGAGTTTTTTGGTTTTCTTGGAGCATCTCCTTACACAAGCTTTCTGATTGGTGAGAACAGAGAACGGATGGTCATCAGCTAGAGACCCTCCAAATCCTGTCCCCCTCGGCCTGCAGCTTCCCTGCTCGAATCGCTTCTACCATGGAACAGTATGGGTGGGACTGTCTGCCTCAGTCTCTCCTTGCTTTCATTTCCTGAAGTTATCCTGTCACTAGTTAAACTTCCATGGTTATCCTCTGGGAACTGAATCCGTTTGCCATTCAATGGATCGTCTGACGCACAATGGGCTGGTTAACCAAGGGTTGCATCACAATTCAGTCCAAAGCTCCAGCCTTCCTCCCACGCACTTTAAACCACCCATGGTAAACACATACACACTTCACTGGTACTGGATTCGAATTCGGCCTGAACCATGTTAAATTATAAAGTTTAATCTGCAGCAATAGCTGTGATTACCAAACTCTACTCATGCCAGGATTCAAACGTACTGCATACATTGGGCAGTCAAACATGAATCTGAAACTGAAGATGTGGTGAGTTTAGCTTACTAGGAGTAGCTCTGGATGATGGGTGGCACCTCCCTATCAGTTTATTTTAAACTCCATGGCTGCCTGCTGCAGAACCCTGCTTCTCTGCTGTCCTTAATTCAAGCTTCTCTACAGATTTTTTCTATGCTTCATAAACTTGTGTTCATCCGAAACTCTGCAGCTTGTTTTCTAAACACCCCATCCCCCCACCCCTGCTTTCGGTTACTGGTTTATACTGGGTCTCAGTGTAAGCCATTCCTGATGAAGGGCTCTTGCCCGAACGTCGATTTTCCCACTCCGTGGATGCTGCCTGACCTGCTGTGCTTTTGCAGCACCACACTAATCTACACTGGGTCTCAGTCCAGCAAAGTCTTGGTTTAATCATTTTCATCTTCATGTTCAAATCCTCTCAGGGCCTCAACTCAACTTAGCTGTATAACCTCCTCCAGTCCAAACCCCCTCCACAATCTCTGCTCTATTACAGTTCTGACCTCTCATCCATCCCCCACCACAGCACAGGTGACTGTGCTTTCATCATAAGCAGACAATTCCTTTCCTACATCCTTCCATCTTTTTATCCCTCTTCTTAGCCTCAAAATAAAGGGGAAGGAGATTTCGGATTGAGTTGAGGAGGAACTTCTTCACCCAGAGGGTTGTGAGTCTCTGGAATTTTCTGCCCAGTGAAGCAGTTGAGGCTATCCAACTGAATGTTTTTATGACAAATATGGACAGATTTTTGAACAGTAAAGGAAATAAGTGTTACACTGACAGGGCAGGTAAGTGGAGCTAAGGCCACAAAAAGATCAGCCATGATCTTATTGAATGCTCGAACGGAATCAATGGGCCATTCGGCCTACTCCTGCTCCTAGTTCTTATGCTCTTATGTCACCTATTCCAATCTCTCCTGATAGGCTTCGGTGATATGTTTTGTCTGATTACTCTCCTCTAAATTAATGAAGATAGTTTACTAAATTTTGGGTGCTAGATAAATGGTTGTTTACCCTTGGTTAAAATTATACAAGAGATTCAAAGCATTGGACTGCTATCTCTGGAGAAGATGTACTTTTCTTGTTCTCCAATGGTGCTGAGATGGAAACTTATAAATCTTCCCTCGCATCCTCCATAAGCTGAGAATGCATGTTGTCTTAGAGCCCATGAGGAGTTTTGGAGTGTGTGCGACTGCGTTAGTGTCCCTGCAGGTGTGTCCACGGTGAAATGTGAAAAGGCAGGTTTCCCTATTTATGTGAATAATCTGTGATCTTCGATACCATGCCTTAGCAGTTTGTATCTGGTACTCTGGGAATCCCCTTCATGCCCATATTCTTGAGAACTGCTATGGTCCTGCACTGTTTGAGGGCCCAACCTCTTTATAAAGATGTTTACTACAAGACAAGAGCCATCATGGCTGATGACTCAATTGCGTAGCCCCCTAACTGAGGCAGATGTTTTATTTTTATATTCATTCACAAGATGAGGGTATCATTGGCTAGGCCAGCATTTAATACTCAGGGGGAAGTTAGAAGTCATGGTTGTAATGCTGCCCATACTTTGACCAGGCCCTGGTGCAGCAGGCTATAGGCCTACTGAGGATGAGGATCCGATGCTTGGATCAATCGGGGGGAGTGGGGGGGGTTGCAGTGCACAGTGTGCTGCAGCATCCTAACATCCCAGCACAACTGAAGTAGGCAAAGAAGAAGTGTGACAGAGACAGAGCTGGGACAGCAGAAACAGTCTTCCAAGGAGGAGAATGAGGAGAACAAGAGGAACATCACCTTCTACATTATCAAGTGCAGTAGCATCGAGCACTACAAGACAAAAAGGAGTTAATTAACACCCAATTCTAGTAGATGAGATCTGGTTGCAGTAGCCCTTAATTAACTGTAAAATTATTGCTGCTCAACATTCAAGCAGTTAGTTTCTGTTCCAAGACGCAAATTCTGATTGATTGATTTCTGTTCACTTTTGGTTTTGGTGAATAAACTGAATAATTTGAATTATTTGAATGCTTTCTTGTGAGTGGCGGTTGCACATCGAACATGGATCAGGTGCTGGGCTACAGTGGGAATGGGGTGGTAGTGTGGGATACAGAGGGCTGTAAGATGGAGTGTGGCTAAGGACAGGTGTCTAAACAAAGATCAGAGTGGGGATTTGTAGTTCCGTGCACAGGGAATATTCAGTGTGTCATTGATGTGCCATGTGGAGCTACTGTGCCAACACATTGATGGAGGATAACTCTGGAATGCCAATGCTTTACTGGGTGCATGGCTGGTACCAGTGATCCTGGCATATCCCAGCAGTGTGAATAGGTCTGCTGACAGCAAGTGGCAGGATCAGACTAGCGTGGGACAGAGGGTGGGGGGGGGGGGGGGCACTGTGGGGAGGAGGGGGGCTTCCTAGATCATGAGATGGGAGACCATCACTGGGAAACTTACAGAGAGAGAAAAACCATCCATAAAATTCAACAAATTCACTTCGCCAATTGCTGGCAAAATTCAGCCTTAGTCCTTCTCGTGTTGAGTAAGTTCACGCCTTGTTAACTCGAGAACATCCAACTAAGTGGGGCTCCTCTCACAACTCCATTTCATTCGTGTCTGGGAGAGAGGTTACCTGAAGGATAGCGATCCTTTTTAAATGAACCAACCGAGGCAGTGGTTGAATAAGACTCCAGAGTCAGTTCACTCCTCCCTCAGCTGGCAACTGAACAAATTGTGCTCTCCTGCTTGGTAATAGACTGCAGCCATTCACTCTGGGAGAGGGGGTTCCAGTTACAATCCAGCCCTTGTATAAACGACTGTGTTGAATCGGTGCTCTGAGAATGAGAAGTAACTGGCACTCCATCATTTGACTGGAATCCTCCTGTTTTTTTTTATCTGGCTCTGTGAGTTGCTGTTTGCACACTTCACAAGTGCTGATGTTTCTGTCCTAAGCTGCTCCCGAGACCCAATGTTTTACTGATTAGTCGAACGCTCAGTCACCCTCGAGAACAGGCTTGGCTTTTTGATTTCTGCACTCGAGCAGTGCAGCAGACATGCCTGCTACTTTTACTGAACCTGTGTTGCTGAAGAATTCAGGGAGAGATCCCCTTTGCTCCAGGAATATGAAGTTATTTCAGTCACAGACCACCCTCCACTACCTCACCCTGAGAGGTCATTATTCATTAAACATTCACGCCCACCCCCCACCCCTGTCACACACAGGGACAATAGTGTGTACCATCTACCATCTACAGCAACGTTCCACTCACAGCTTTGACTGAAACAGCCAGACCCACAAACTCTGCCACAAGAAAAACAAGAGCAACGGTTTCTTCGAAGCCTCATCACCTGCATGTTCCTCCCCAAGCCACTGACCAGCCTGTCTTGGGTCTTTATCAACAGTCCTTCTCAATTGCTGAATAGAAATCCTGCATCACCCTCCAAACAGATGCCTTCCGAGGGCTGCAGCAGTTCAACAGCACAGTTCAAAACCATCTTCTCCAGGATCATTAGGAAAGGGGAGTTAGTGCTGGCCCAAGCAGCAAATGCAGTATCCGATGAGCAATTAGTTTTTATATATCTTTGCAAGGAGTGGCTATTCTTTAGTCTATGGGAATGAGAGCTGTGTATCAGTACATCCTGCTGGGATTGAGAGCTGTGTATCAGTACATCCTGCTGGGAATGAGAGCTGTGTATCAGTACATCCTGCTGGGAATGAGAGCTGGGTATCTGTACCCTCTGGGAATGAGAGCTGTGTTTTGGTACATCCTGCTGGGAATGAGAGCTGGTTATCTGTACAACCTGCTGGGAATGCAAGTTGAAGAAATACCTGAGAGCGCAGGAAGTAGTTAATACCTGGAGTACACAGTCTGGGAGTATGGTCAAGCCAGATTCAGTTATGCCTTTTGAAACCAAATGGGATAACAAGCTGAAAAGAACAGGTTTGCAGAGCTGCAGGTGAAGGGCGGGGTTGGCTGGGGTGGGCTGGGGTCAGGGGGGTGCGGCAAACTGCATTGTCTCAGCATTCAGGACTGACTGGCCTCCTTCTGTGCTGTAACCATTCTGTGACGGTATTATTCCAAAAGACTACAGCTCCAACGGTGCGAAAGTCTTTCTGCACTGCACTGGGATTGTCCGCCTGGAGTTTTGTGATCAAATCATTTTTGCATTCAATGTTAAACTCGCAGCTTTCTGACTCAGGGAAGATTGTCACCCCCTTAGCCAGCCACATCCAACACTGCATGTGACCCTCAGCAACCGTGATAGTGCAAATCTTAACTTGCTTTCTCAAAGTTACTGAGACTCTATTGTGCAGAAGTGAATTTGGATTCAGCTTGGTTTTCACTGAAGTTAGTGCAGAGCTAACAGAATTGCAGTTATTGGCAGGTTTAATTAAGTCTGAATGGATGTGTGAAGGCTGTGACAGAGCAGCGATTAATATACATCAGGACTCCAAGCAATTATTGACACCTCTCAGTGGCAGAGCCATTATTCTATGCAAACAAAGAGTGCGAGACACAGAGGGTGACCTTCTATTGGATATAGATTGATCGCAATGCTGCCCTCACATCATGTGCTCCCCAGTCAAGCTGCAAATCACAATTACTGTAATAGACAGCACAGCATTGGTAGGACTGGTCAGTCACCTCACAGGGCTGTTCAGTGAATGCGCACAATAGGGACATTCTACACATGCCGCGAGATCGGGACAAGAAAAGGCACATACAGAGTGAGATAGAGAGAATGTCATGGACAGAGACAGAGACAGGCAGAAACAGGGACAGAGATGGGCAGAGCAGGTAACACAAGGATAGACAGAGAGACTGAGACAGGGGCAGAAAGAGAGATAAGGAGACACACACAGGCAAGGGATGATGAAGAGAGGAACAGAAATAAGAAAGGCAGAGGAGTGCAAAGATAAAGAGGGGCATGGAGAGAGAGCCTTGGTGAGAGAAAGAAAAGAACAGAAGAATAAGAGATACAGCTGAGAAAGGGAGTATGAAGGAAGAACAAGGAAGAGATGCTTAGAGAGAGAGAGAGAGAAAGAAACAAAATGGGACAGAAAATAGACATATAGATAAAGGTAGGGAAAAAAAGGCAGAGAAATCTAGCAGTGAGAGAACAAGACACATTCATATAAAATTAGAACAACACTTGAAGATCTATGCACAGACACATACTGATATCGAGGCATTTGTTTAGATAGACATTGGGAAATAGAATCAGAATATGGCAGTCAGCTACTTAAGCCACTTCCACCACCCAACTAATCATGGCTGTCACATCCATCATGAATGGACAATTAAACAGCTAACGCAGGGAGAAGCTTTACAAATACCCCCATCTTCACTGATGAGGGAGTGCAGTACATCCGAGCAAAAGACAAGCCTGAAGTATTTACATCTAATCTCAGCCAGCATTGCTAGGTGGATGATCCAGTTCAGTCTCTTCCTGAGGTCCCCATCACCTCAGATGCCAGTCTTCAGACCCCATGCCAACCCATGACATCTCATGCCCTCTGCACAGCTTATGGTGCTTCTTATCCTCCATAACAATGAATGTTCTTGTGCCCATCCCCATGGTCTCTCATGCTCTCCACGTTAACTTATGCCACTGTTTTCACCCCTCAATAACTTCTTATACCTTCTTTAACAACATATGCCTCTCTACCCATCCTATGGCCCATTATATTCTCTACACCAAGTTAGTACCAGCTCATGCCACTACCATTTGCCCTCTAATCTAATAATCCACCCTACCCAGTATCTACCATGAGCAAACCTCAGGACTCATGCTGAGGTAAAATAAGTTTTTCAGTGGCTGTTGAATAATTCAATATTTTAAAAATACATGATTGATACATCCTTCTTTTAATGCTTTATCAAGGTTGGAGTTCATGGCCCTACTTGAAAGAGTCTGTCAAATCAAACTATGAAACGGTAGGAATCCCCACTGAGAATGGAAGCTTATGGAATCAGTTATGTAACATCACTGATAACATACAGGCTTATGTCAACAGACAGAGAGAATAGTTAATGAGTTTTAATGCTTCAAACTACGAAAGAAGGACTTTTGAATGCCCTGACAGCTTGTGGTCATCATTGTTGACAGTTGCTGTTGACAGTTCCTTTTGACAGTTGTATTTGACACTTTTGTAACAGCTTCCTTGACAATTTCAGTGAACTCGACAGTTCCAATGTGGTTATGATTATTACATGCACAGCCAGGTCTACCTTTAAAAGATCCAAATGGAACCTTCCCTTCCCAAAGAGCATCTGACCTCTTCTGAGGGACACCTGACCTCCTGCTAAACAGAACCCAATGTCTCCAAAAGGGTGCACCATCCCTCTAAAACACACTCAAAAATTAAAGAATGGCTTCTACTGAGGTGAATCTCTAATTGTCATTTTGCCTGACTCCTGGCTAACAGGTATCAGACATGACTGGGCAACTGCCCCTGTGAACCATAGATGAGCAATGCAGACTCTGCTCCAATTCCCAGCCACCATGGAAATGCTTGGGGGCAGTACTCCCAGACTGCAGCCTCTAGCACTGTTTTCACAATGACAGATGGAGGGTGTCTTAGTTGGCTTGAAATTTCAGGCAGTGTCCCTTATTCTTGACTCTGCTACCATAAACACCTCAAGCAGATCACCCCCAAGTTTCTTACAGTCAAAGAAATATGAGCTATGTTTCTGTAACACCCACAGATGCAAAGATAAGCAGACACACACACACACATACACACACACACACACAAACACACACACACACACACAAACACACATACACACAGGCAGACACAGGCAGACACAGAGAGATAGCCACACTCCGATGTGTGGGTGCAGTCTCTCTCTCTCTCTCCCTCTCTCTCACACACACACACACACACACACACACACATATAAGCTGGCACACACTGACAAACATGTTACTTGAGAGTTTAGCTGAAGTTAAGAGGTTTTAGTATACAAGGATGTCAGAATTTGTATTGTGTAGCCTCAAGCAATACAAAGCCACTGCTTTGAATTCTAACCTTTACACTTAAGTATTTCCCAGACACAGACACTGGTTAGCAACATGCGGGTGAACAAGTGTACATGAACATGGCACTCATCTGACATGGGGGATCAGTTGGCAGATCATGGACGTGAGGCCAGTCAATTCACATAACCGCACTGCAACATAAACACGCAAGCAGAAAGAATCAGGGGCTTAAAGGTTTTCAGGAAGAATAACTCATTAAGTTTCAAACCACCTCATAATGCGTCTTTTTCCCACTAATTAAAAAGAAGTATTTGATGAGGTTGGAAGGAAGATCTCCAAAGGAAAAAAATGAATGTCTTTTCATCTAAGAAAACATGACAACAGGAAAGAGCCGGAATCACAGGTACATTTACAGATATAAATTACCATACCTCAAAACATTGAGGGCAAGAATGTTTTGAGAGAATGTATTCACTTTGAGCTGAGCTTAGTGTGCGAGCAAGATTGTCCCACAGTTTGTTTTAAGATTAGGTTCCCCTACATTGTGGAAACAGGCCCTTCGGCCCAACACGTTCACACTGACCCTCCAAAGAGTAACCCACCCAAACCCCTTTCCCTTTGACTAATGCACCTAGCACTATTGGCAATTTAGCATGGCCAATTCACCTGACCCACACATCTTTGGACTGTGAGAGGAAACCCACACAGACACAGGGAGAATGTACAAACTGCACACAGACAATCACCTGAGGCTAAAATTGAACCTGGGACCCTCGTGCTGTGAGGCAGTACTGCTAACCACTGAGCCACCGTGCCACCCCAGGTGAGCTGAAAGGAAAGGTGAGACAGCTAGTGAACTTTGTTCATTGTTAGACTATCATTGGCCAAGGTGAGACGAAAGAAAATAAGGGTAAACTAGACAAACAGACCTCCCCCCCACTCCCCGTATGTCCAGTCGATGTTTAATTGAACAGTCCTCCTACATGTATTGAGTGTCAATGTAATTGCACTCTCATTGCACTGTTGTCCATGACAAAGATACCCATTACTCACAGTTAGGGTGGAGTTTTCAGATCGGGAATTTGGAAATGCTCATTCCACAGGCACTGCTGTCCTTATCCCAAGATGACAATGTGATTCCAACTATTGCTTTACATCCACAGCGATGTCAGAGTATGGGCTATTATAGCACAGCCTTATTCAGAGGCAAAAGCTCTCCTATCATTTCAACTGGAATTCGCAAAACCATTGAAAGGGCTATTCAAAGAGGTGTCAATGAGTGGGGACGGGGGAGTGAACAGGGAGTAGATAAGAGAGCTACATTTGAAGAGTTGGCACCAGATGAAGTCATATAGACTGCAACAACACATGGGGCAGCACGGTGGCACAGTGGTTAGCACTGCTGCCTCACAGCGCCATAGGCGCGGGTTCAATTCCCGCCTCAGGCGACGGACTGTGTGGAGTTTGCTCATTCTCCCCGTGTCTGCGTGGGTTTCCTCTGGGTGCCCCGGTTTCCTCCCACAGTCCAAAGATGTGCAGGTCAGGTGAATTGGCCATGCTAAATTGCCCGTAGTGTCAGGTAGATGTAGGGGTATGGGTGGGTTGTGCTTCGGCGGGGCGGTGTGGACTTGTTGGGCCGAAGGGCCTGTTTCCACACTGTAAGTAATCTAATCTAATCTAAACATGTGTGAGGAGTTCATCAACCTTTTCATCACAAAAACTGAAATGATCTGATCAGCTTCTTCTGCTGTTACTCTCCCCTCCATTGGCCCGCTTGATAAAACTGCCTCCAAGGTCTGTCCCTGCTCCAACTATGATCTCACAACTTTCTCCAGTTTCTCTCTTCTCTCCCAGTGTCTTCACTGAGTTTCACTTAGCTGTGAGACACACCTGCTACTCCCTCTGCGCTCCTGCTGTGTAAAGGTTACATTATCAGATTGCTTATCCCAGTACAATACTCAATGTCCTTCAGCTAAATGCTGAGCTGACTGAAGCCAATGTTTTTTGGTCCCTTTCCCAATCTCCATTCCCTAACTCCAGTCTCCTCCCTCTCCTTGGCAACCATCTGAGATTACACCAGTATGTTTGCAAATCTGGTGTCATATTTGACCGTGTTGAGTTTCTAAACACACATTTCCACTGCTGTAACATTATTTGACCTTGTCCCTGCCTCATCTGCTGCTGAAACCCTTATCCATGTCTTTGTTACCTCTAGGCCTGAGTATTCCAATTTACCCTCCATAAATCTGATGTCATTTAAACCTCTGCTGCCCAAGTCTTAACTCACAATAAATCCTATATCCCTATCCTGATCTACACTCTCTCCAAGTCAAGGAACAAAACAATTTAAAAACCTTCATGCTGCTTTCAAAACCCTCTATGTCTTTCCCCACCCTTACCTCTGTAAGCTCTTCCAACTCCACAACCCTCCGAAATAACTTTACGCATCTCATTCTGATCACTTAAGTAGCCCCAATTTTAACTGCTCCATCATTGACGGTTGTGCCCAAGCTGTGGAATTGCCTGACCAAGCTTGTCTCCTCCACTTTCCCTACCCTAAAATCGATGGCTTTGGGTTTTTATTCATCTGTCCCAATAATGTGGCTTGGTGTCACATTTGGTTCATAATTCGCCTGTGGTGCCTTGAACGATTTTGCGACATTAAAGGCAATATATAAATAGAAGCTGTTGTTGTCAGTGAATTGTCTTCGTCAGTGGTGCAATCTTTGATACGATGTGGCATGAACAAAGGAGATATGACACTTCTCATATTAGCAAAGATAAACAAGTAATCTGACTATCCAAACACACAACCGATAAGAAATGGCTGCTGCAAGTCATCTGACAACACAGTTACAAGGTCCAATGGGATTGCAGAGATGCAACCTAGAAATATGGAGATGTATCAAATGCCAGGAATTTGCAAATAGACATGTGAGAATTCTAACTTCAGAGAGAAACAGTAGGTGAGGAGAATAACTTCAAAGGGACTCTGCATGAATGTCTTCTTTGCTTTGTAGAACTCCTGACTCTTCAAAGTTAACAGTCCACCATTTTGAGTTTTTGAACTATGGAAAGAAACCTAGCCAAGAAAAGTCAATGTGCAGAACTCTAGAGAAGCCTTTGAGAGCTGCCCTCAGAGTGAAGTTCTGACGAAGGGAGGTATACAGAAACTAAATGCTGTTCTGTTGAAGGAAATTTATGGAGTGTGAACATGCTGAAACCACTAAAGTAGTGAAGCATAAGGAACCACCTTGCTAGGCCAAAATCTCTTGTTCTCAAGAGCCAACTGATCTTTAGAAGAAAGCATCACCTATTCAACCTCAGAAGTCGTTGCACCTGATGGATCTGACTTATTTGTAGTAACCTTTTCACTTCAACCGCAAAGAACCCAAACAATGGGTTCCGACAGTATGTTGTGGAGAACTTACTGGAAATTGCTTCTTGTAAGTATATTTTTGTCTTATGTTATGGACAGATTATGAGTTTTAAATCACACTTCTCTTCTTCTTCCCACCTACCTATAAATCAATTGTGATTCATGCAGCCTTCTTGCTGACAGTATGGGTGTATTTTCCCAACTTCCTCTGTTTGTGGCTCTGACTTTGCAAGGACTAAAACCATGCTGTGGTAAAGTTGAAACCAGAAGTAAGGTTTATTTTATGCAATCTTGGATGTAGCATTAGTGTGGTGAATCTTGTGACGAAAATACTTTAACAAACAGAAAGGGAGATAAACAATGGGAATTAGAAAGGAGGTTACCTCATTGATAATTAAATACGAAATAACCAAGGGATATCAGTTTATTAATATCCTTGCTGTTGAGATGGAGTCCAGAACTCCAAACCTGGAGTTAGCAGTTTGAAATTCCTTTGTAGGATTAGGATGATTGGTTAACCGACAGTTTCTTCGCTTTAAAAGTTCATTCTGAGGAGGTTTTGCTGAAACATGATTTCTGTTTTGACGAAAGGAGGCTTTTAGTTGCAAAAATACAGTTTGATGACTTTTTTTTAGCCAAAGGTTTTTTAATGCTCTTAAGCCCAGAATTAGAGGTCTGAATTACTGCTATAGATATAGGGAGTACTGGCATATTAATTGTTTGCTATTTGAAAATTATGCAAGTAAAAGGCAGTTGGGTTCAATACTGTGGATGTCATGTGACCAGGCCTCCTTAGAAAAGAAAGTCCCTCATGATCAAGTCAAAGGCTTGCTTTGTAGATAATCAACTGTCTATGGCTCCTTCTGGGGGTTAAGTAAAAGGTCATTAACATACTTTCTTGTAAATGAGTTTAATTTGTAATTCTATTGTGTAAGGAATTGTCCCTGCGGTAGATTTTAACACAATAGTGAATATTCTAGATCCATCAGAAGCCACAGAGAATGTAGATTTTCTGGCTGACATTGAATCTACAGAAGTTTCCAGAAGGTATTGTTGAATCCAATCTTATGGTTACAGCAGAGTGCTGCAAAAGCACAGCTGGTCAGGCAGCATCCGAGGAGCAGGAGGGTCAACGTTTCAAGCAGAAGCTCTTGATGAAGGGCTTATGCCCGAAACATTGACTCTCCTGCTTCTTGGATGCTTCCTGACCAGCTGTGCTTTTCCAGCACCACACTCTTTGACTCTGATCTCCAGCATCCGCAGTCCTCACTTTCTCCAACATGATTATAACAACCAAATTTGCTGGCTGCTATAAATATATTGATAAATATGTGCTAAGAATTCTGTTTTTACTATGTTCATGACACCTTTCACTCTGAGGGAAGGTCTTTTCATGCCCTTGTTTGTGCTCACCTTCCCAGTTGTGGTTCCCTTCCCATTCTACATGCCTGACTTACCGTTCCATTGATTTTCAGGGTTGGTCTGAAAGAGTCATCCAAATGGTTCAGCCTATGAGTGAGCGATAACTATCAGCATAGACAGCAGCCATTGTATTTGTGAGGACTCTCAGCTCCTCTGGATATATTCTCAGGTTCGGAGGCAGATAATTCTTAAATTCTCTTATAATATTACTTCACATAATTCATTCTGGGTCCTTTCTACTTTTGCAGAGTGGTCTCATCAGTCAAAAATGATACACTTTTGCCTTTCAAACTCTTGATAGTCCTGAATGTGTTTATCTTGAGCAACCCTGAATTGGTGACGATATCTCACTGAGACCAATTCATACCCACGAGGGATTTGGTCTGCTCACAATCATCCGATATTTCACTGATCAGTATGGACTAGTCCCCTTGGGCCTTCACTGTTAATTGACCCTGATTCATGAGGGTCCTCACTGCTTGTGACCCATTGTAACAATTCGGTTACTCTTACAAAGGTAGTGAAGAAGGATTCCACATCACCCCCTTCAAAGTTAGGAATGAACCAAGTGTATTTAAGGGCTAAGCAACTTGGTTCTGGGGTGGGGGGAGATTAGACTGTTACGAGATATAGAAGAATATTCTTGAGCAGCTTTTATCTGTCTAGCTTCTCTCTGAGCCCGTAATTCCACTTCCAAATTTTGAAACTCATAAGCCATTTTTTTCACTTTCTTTATCTTCCCTTTGTCTTTCTCTGTCTCAATCTCAAGCTGCATCCTGGGTTTTGCCAGTTCCATGCTGGTTATGGGGAGATCAATCAGCCTTCTGATAAATTTATAAGGCAGAGATGACAGATTCTTGATTATCAAGCAGATAAAAGGTTACCTGGGGTATGTGGTAATGTAAAGTTGAGGCTAAAATCAGATCTTAATGAATAGCAGAGCAGCATTGAAGGGCTGAGTGGCCTACATTTATTCCTGTTCATTTGTTTCAAAGTGAATTCCTCATGTGCCAGCCCCAGGAACTACTCCCTGCCACGTGCGTGGCCAACATTTTAAGGATTTCATTGAGTTTCACTTTGCTGGACAGTTCCATTTGTCCTACCCTAGTCACACCCTTCAGCTGGTCTATCCTCAGTGTGACTAACATTTCTGCGATTAAACTATCAGAAGGTGGGGACTGCACATGCTGGAGATCAGAGTCGAAAACTATCCCAAACGAAGACTATCCCAATCTACAAATGACTTTGAATCAAAATGTACTATAATGTAAATTTCTCGAAAGGAAGTTTTGTTGTCCTAATTTATTTTATTTGCCTAATCATTTCAGCTTCCAAACTTCCATTTTTGGTTTCTGATCAGTTTCTTTTTGGCTCATTTCTTAGTCTTCGAATTATGTCAATTTTTGTACTGTTTGGTCAAATATTTGACTGATTTGTTGGACCCAATCCTGAGCGCGCCTCCAATTCCTATTAAAGACAGGTGTCAGTATTCAGTCAATTCTCTCTCTGCTTTTAATCAACACCTAATTGTCAGCAGATTGGGATTCTTTTATCCTTTCTTTAATGGTGGGGCATATTCCCCCCACATTGGATTCAATACTGTGGGAGTCATTTGACCAGGCTTCATTAGGGAAGCAAGCCATTGTGCTGAAGGTTTGCATTGTATATAGTCAACTGTCTGTGCACCTTCCTGGGGTTAAGTGAAAAAGTCATCAATATATCTTCAGGGAGGATCAGTGTAGCTTTGTAATTCAACAGTGTTATGTGAATATGATCCACTGTAGCATTAGGGTTTGCTGTGGAGAGAATTGTCCCTGTAGCAGGTTAGACCACATCGGTGAGTGTTCCAGAGCCACCAGGAGGTAGCTGGCTGCTGATTGTCTGCCTGATGGTGAATTCAGAGAAGTTTCTGTCAGGTTATGGCTATATCCAGTCATAGAGATGTACAGCATGGAAACAGACCCTTCAGTCCGACATGTCCACACCGACCAGATATCTTTAATTAATCTAGCCCCATTTACCAGCATTTGGTCCATATCCCTCTAAACCCTTCCTATTCATATACCCATCCAAATGCCTTTTAAATGCTGTAATTGTACCAGCCTCCACCACTTTCTCTGGCAGCTCATTCCATATACTGACCACCCTCTGGGTGAAAAGATTGTCCCTTAGGTCCCTTTTATATCTTTCCCCTCTCACCCTAAACCTATTCCTTCTAGTTCTGGACTACCTCATCCCAGGGAAAAGATCTTGGCTATTTACCATATCCATGCTCCTCATGATTAAGATTCATATTAATCATATTATTCATAATCATCAAATTAATATAGCAGCCATTGTTGTGGGCTGAGCCCTGGTCACATGACTCTCCTGGTATTGAATCCATCTTCCGTTTGAACGGTGCAATTTTCAAATAACAGACTGTTCAGTGGTCAGTACTGTTCCATTCAGCACCTCCTCACAAAATCAGTACCCCTAACCCAAGACTGGAAAAGGTTACAAAAGCTTCTGGTCTGTAAGATTCAGCCGCCAACCTGGATGATTGCACTGTGCAACTAAAATCCTCCCTTCATCAAAACAATAAAGCAGATGTCACATTTCAGTGAAACCTTCTCAGAAGATTTTCCCAGGGTTTTTTAATGAGAGGCAACTGCTGACAACTCCTTAGCTTCCAACTAGGCAATCTACCCAGCCCACAAATAAATTCCAGATGGCTATCTTCAACTTTGGACTTTTAAACCTAAAAGCAATGAACTGGTATCCCTCGGTTGTTTGGTATTGAGATTGTACCTCGCTGAACATCCTCTTCACCTATCTAAACATCTCCCTGCATGTTTGTAAATGTGTTTCTGGTGCATGATTCATCCCCTTGGAGAGTACTAGATCTTAATAAAGCCCACTACTGATTTTACTACTGTCGGGATTGTAACGAGGTCAGCCGGGTGATCTCACAGAATATGAGTTCCCTGATTGGACCAGGTTAACAGCCCCAAGTAGGGAGCCCTGGCTGACAGATATGTACAAGAGTGTCAGAGGGTCTGTTCACTCTGAGAGCTGGCTCTCAGGGAGCTGGATCAGTGTCAAGGACTCTCCACATATAAATAAAGGGTGACTTGCTGACAGGATACCGGCCTTTGTGGAGGTATTTCAACTACAATGCTGTTGACAATGTTGTTGTTGCAGTTGTTGCAAAGTCAAACCCACACACAGAGGGCATGGGGGAATATGCCCTGCCATACCGTTAGGGTTTGCTGTGGAGAGAATTGTCCCTGTAGCAGGTTGGACCACATCGGTGAGTGTTCCAGAGCCACCAGGAGGTAGCTGGCTGCTGATTGTCTGACTGATGGTGAATTCAGAGAAGTTTCTGGGAGGTTATTGGCATATCCAGGCATATGAATATAGGATCAATCTACGTTGGTTGTGCACCTGTGGTTTTCAAATGTCATTAAATATACATTTAAAAATGTATAAACAAGGAACCTTCACTCATAGCTTGTAATAAATTAACTATTAACCTATATAAACTAATGATTTGACTGCTGGTATGCCATAATTTGATTCACTACAAATCACAAGGGGATGAAACTGGAGTTGCATTCAACTACAATTCACTGTTCACATGGTGGTCACTCCTGCTGACTGTGATAAATGATTAAACTAACAGGATAGGGCAGAAAGAACTTGCATTTAGAAAGGGAGTATGGTTTTTATAATTAACCCATGCTGATGTATCAGGCAGTGACTTTGTTAGTTTTGATGAATCTGTTTAGGTAAAACAACCTCAGGGGTTTTACAGAACTGAACGTGAAGAAACAGAACTCTGAAGACCTTCCATTACATTTCCACTGCTCAACCGTTCCTAGCTGCTGTGGACAGACACATTCCTTCTTCCTTCCGCTTTTGACCATATTCGGAATGCTGTGTGTAGTTCTGAGAACCTATCCTCAAAAAGGACCTTGAGGGGGATAGAGATGGTTCATAAAGGAATGTGAATGAATGTGGAATTCAAAGCTGATGAGTTGAATAGATCCTTGGAGCTGAGTTTGTTCTTGATGGAAGATTAAGAGGGATAATGGTTAGCATTTTCATGTTACAGAGAGAGATGGGGATAATGGGTATTCAGGGAACATTTTCTGTGATCAGCAAATCAAGGATATAAGGGCAAAGTTTACAGCTTCAAAGGAAGTCAGAGTTTTTTTTAACGCTCCCTAATGAACATCAAACTGCAGAATGAAAATGACACAGTCATTATACAAAGAGCCTGGTGAATATCTGGCTCAAAACAGGAAGTAGGAGAGAGCATAAAGTGCAAATACTCTATGAAATACCACAGCTTAGACCATTGGGATGTAACTGGTCAGAGTGAGTATCCATTGATACTGCTGTTACTGGCGTATTTCTGTCAGTCAGTGCATGCTGGAGGCTATGTCATTATGATCTCTCAGCAATGCTGGAAAATATTGGTCCTCTCCCATTGAAGGACTAATTGACAGTTTCCAGGAAAAAAAAAGGATTTGCATTTCAAATGAAATCAGGTCATCCCAAAGTGCTTTACAAGCAATTAAAGACTTTTTTGAGATGTGGTTTTTATTTATGCATTCACTTATGCATTCAGTGTCTGAGCATTGCTGACAAGCACTGCATTTAATGCCCTCCGTGTATGTCTTTGACAAGGTAGTCATGTCTTCATAAGCCACTGAAGTCCATGTGCTCTAGGGGCAGTATTGAGGTTCTACTGTTGGGAAGAGAGCCACAGCTTTCTAATCCAGTGACAGTGGAGAAACAGGGAAATGCCCTCAAGCCAGGATAGCGTATGACTTGAAGCAGAACAGGACGGTGATGCTGTACCCATGTGTCTCTGATCCTTGTTCTTCCAGGCAGTAAAACTCCCAAGTTTGGGCGAACTGTTAAGGATTCTTGAGTTTATTTTTTGTTCCTTCATGAGATGTGGGTGCCAGTATTTATTGCCTATCCCTGGTTGTCCTTGAGAAAATTCCTCTTGAACCACTGCAGTCAATTTGATGTCAACCCACAATGCTATTAGGGAGCGAGTTTCAGGATTTTGACCCAACAATACTGAAGGAACAGTGATGTAGTTCCAAGTCAGGATGGTGAGCGGCTTGGAGGGGAACTTGCAAGGAATGGTGTTCCCATGTATCTGCTAGAGCTGTTAGGTCTTGTCCATAGTACATCTGTCTACCACCATACACCAGAGGTGAAGGGAGTGAGTGTTTAACATGGTATGTGCAGTGCCAATCAAGCAGACCTCAGCCTTTATTGGGTTATTGACGTTGCAGTGGAAGGAGATGATGCACAGGCTTGGGAAGTCAGAAGGCAAGCTACTTACTGCAGAACCCCTAGCCTCTGAACCGATTTTGTAGTCACATTATTTACATAACCTGTTCGGTTCAGTCTGATCAGTGGTAACTCCCAGAATATTGATGGTGGGGGATTTGACAGTGATGTTGTCATTGGAGATCAAAGAGAGATGGTTCGATTCACTTTAGTTGGAGATGCCTGGCATTTGCGTGGCATCAATGATTCGTGCCACTTGTAAACTCAAGTCTGGATGTTGCTCAGATCTCACTATATTTAAGTATGGACTTTATTAACAACTGAGGAGTTGTGAATGATACTGCATACGTGCAGTCAGCGGCAAACACCCTGATGCTTGGCCTCATAGAGGTGAGAAGGTCAATGCTGAAACAGCTGAATATGTTTGGGTCTAGAATGCTACCCTCACGCAGTATCTTGAGGCTGAGATTGTTAGCCTCACTTGAACACAACCATTTTTCTTCATGCTAGGGATGATATAAACCACTGGAGAGGTTCCCTTTCAAATCCCATTGACCTCCATTTCAGGCTCAGCTCAATCAAATGCTGCTTTGATGTAAAGAGCTGTTAGCCTGTAGCTCCTCTCTGGAATTCAGTTCCTTGGTTTTCTGTTTGGATCGAGGATGTACTGAAGCCTGGAACCAAGTTGTAATGCTGGAAATGCAGCAGTGAATCTGCACACATCAATGTGTTCAAAGTTAAAAATCACACAACATCAGATTATAGTCCAACAGGTTTAATTGGAAACACTAGCTTTTGGAGCACTGCTCCTTCATCAGACAACCACTTGTTGGACTATAACCTGGTGTTGTGTAATTTTTAACTTTGTCCACCCCAGTCCAACACCAGCATCTCCACATCATGACCAGCATTGTGGAAAGATTAAATAACCTACGTTTGAGTGATGTTGATGAGGGCAAAATACTGGCCAAGACTTGGGGGCAGATTCTCCTGCTCCTTTCACTGAGTACTATGGGAGTTTTTAAAAATTGATTTGAGAAGTCAGATAGGACTTTGGTTTAATGACTCCTCTGAAATATTTCCCCTGTGACAGTGCAGCACGACCCTCAGTTATGTCTGTCAAAGACACAGTGTTCCCTCGGTACTGCCCTTTGACAGTGGAATGATCCTTTTGGTGCTTCCTGTCTGACAGTGCAGCACTTCCACAGTGTTGGCCTTCCAACAATGCAACTCTTCTCCAAGTACTTACAATTGACATCGCAGCTCCAGTATATTGGCTGCGCTCCTCTTCTTGTGCAATGGTTCATCAGTACTGATCCTCTGCCAGTATACTGCTCTCTCAGCACTGCCCTTCAATGTGTGCTGTGATTCCTCAATATAACCCCATCGACATTGGAATTCCCCTCAATACTGCTCATTCAACTGCGTGGAGCTCCGAACTGACTCTCCGACAGTGCAGTATTCCACAAGACCACAAGACATAGGAGCAGAAATTAGGCCATTCAGCCCATTGAGTCATTCGCCATTCAATCATGGCTGATAAGTTTCTCAACCCCATTTTCCTGCTTTCTCCCATAACCCTTGATCCCCTTGATACTCAGGAACCTATCTATCTCAGTCTTAAATATACTCAATGACCTGGCCTCCACAGCCTTCTGTGCCAATGAATTCCATAGATTCATCACTGTCTGTTTGAAGGCGTTTCTCCTTATCTCTGTTCTGAAAGGTCTTCCCTTTACTCTAAGGCCATGCCCTCGGGTACTAGTCTCTCCTATCAATGGAAACATCTTCCCAACATCCACCCTGTCCAGGCCATTCAGTATTCTGTTTGTTTCAATTAGATCCCCCCGCATCCTGCTAAACTCCATTGAGTATAAACCCAGAGTCCTCTAACGTTCTCATATGTTAAGCTTTTCATTTCTGGGACCGTTCTCATGAAACTCCTCCAAACACGCTCCAGGGCCAGTACATCCTTCCTGAGTTATGGGGGCCCAAACCTGTACACAATACTCCAAATGTGATCTGACCAGAGGTGTATAGAGCCTCAGAAGTACATTCCTGCTTTTATATTCAAGTTCTCTCAAAATAATGCCATAATTGCATTTTCCTTCCTAACTACTGACTCAAACTGTAAGTTTACCTTGAGAGAATCTTGGATTAGAACTCCCAAGACTCTTTGCACTTCAGAGTTTTGAATTTTCTCCCTATTTAGAAAATAGTCCATGCCTCAATTCTTCTGACTAAAATGTATGACCTCACACTTTCCCATGTTGTACTCCATCTGCCACTTTTTTGTTCACTCTCCTAACCTGTCCAAATCCTTCTGCAGCCTCCCCGCCTCCTCAATGCTACCTGTCCCTCTACCTATCTTTGTATAATCTGAAAACCTAGCCAGAATGCCCTCAGTTCCTTCATTTGAATCATAAATGTATAAAGTGAAAAGGTGTGATCCCAACACAACTTGGAATACCAATTGTCACCTGCTGCCATCCTGAGAAGGACCCTTTTAGGAGAAAGTGTTGACTGCAGATGCTGGAGATCAGAGCTGAAAATGAATTAAAGAAGAAGGGCTCATGCCCGAAATGTCGATTCTCCTGCTCCTTGGATGCTGCATGACCTGCTGCGCTTTTCCAGCAACACATTTTTAGCAAGGACCCTTTTATCCCCACTCTCTGCTTTCTGCCAGACAGCCAAGCTTCTATCCATGCTAGCACGTTGCCTGTATCACCATGAACCTTTATCTTGCTCAGTAGCCTCCTGTGCAGCACCATGTCAAAGGCCTTCTTGAAGTCCAGGTAGATAATATCCATTCGCTGTCCTGGGTCTAACCTGTTCATTACTTCTTCAAAGAATTCAATCAGATTTGTCAGGCATGACCTTCTCTTGATGACTTTACCCTATTTTACCATATACTTCCAAGTATTCAGGCATGTCATCCTTCACAATGGATTCCAGGATCTTACCCACGACCAAGGTTAGGGCAATCAGTCTGTAATTTTCCTCTTGCCTTCCTCCCTTTTTAGACAGGGATGTCACGTTAGTGATTCTCCAGTTCTTTGGGACCCTCCCTGTTTCTAGTGATTCTTGAACAATCACCACTAATGCCTCCACTATCTCTTCAGCTATCTCCCTTAGAACTCTGGGGTGTAGTCCATCTGGTCCAGGTGACTTATCCACCTTCAGGCAATTCCGTTTTGCTTGCACCTTCTCCTTGGTGATGGCCAACATACTCAGCTCTGCCTCCTCACTCTCATGAAATCTTGGGAAATTACTTGTGTCTTCCAGCGAAGACTGACACAAAATAATCATTCAGTTCCCCAGCCATTTCCTTGTTCCTCACTACAATCCCGCCTGCATTATTTTCCAACAGCCCAATGTTCACTTTTGCCTCTCTTTTGCCCTTTACAGGGTGACTGCCATATCCGCGGAGTTGGTTTCCGCGGTTTCAGTTACCCACGGCTTACCGTGGCCCAAACATATTACATGGAACATTCCAGAACCAGGGACCAGGGGGCTGCCAGGGAGGTAAATGTGCCATTTAAATGAATGGGTTGGCCACTCTCCATGGTTTCGGGCTTTCACGGTAGGTCTTGGAACATATTCCCCACGGGTAGGGGGGATGTGCTGTATATGTCTAAAGAAACTTAGTGGCACAGTGGCTCAGTGGTTAGCACTGCTGCCTCACAGAGCCAGGAACCTGGGTTCGATTCCAGCCTTGGGAAGTTTGTCTGCGAGGGTTTCCTCCAAAAGGTGTGCAGGTTAGGTGAATCGGCCATGCTAAATTGCCCATAGTATTCAGGGATCTGTAGACTAGGTACATTAGTCAGGAGTGGATAATAAGGTAGGGGTCTGGGCGGGTTACTCTTCAGAGGACCAGTGTAGACTTGCTGGGCTGAAGGGCCTATTTCCACACTCTAGAGATTCTATGAAGCTATTACAATCTTCCTTTATGTTACTGGCTAGCTTACCCTTATATTTAATCTTTTCCCTCCTTATTTTTTTCTTCATTGCCATCTGTTGATCTTTGTAAGCTTCGCAATGCCCTTCACCACATTACATGCTTTCTCTTTTGCTTTTATGCTATCCCTGACTTATCTATCAGTAATGGTTGCCTCATCCTCTCTGTATCAAGCTTCTTTCCCCTCAGGATGAATCTCTGTTGTGTCTCCTGAATTACTCCCAGAAATTCCATTGTCTTTCCTGCTCGTCTCCTCTCCCAGTCAATCCTACCCAGCTCCTCCCTCATGTCTCTGTAGTTGCCTTTATTCAGCTGTAATACCGTTACCTCTGATTCTATCTTCTCCATCTCAAACTGCAAAGTCAATCATATTATGATCACTGCTTCAATACTGACCCTCCGTCAGTGCACTACTCCCTCAGACTGACCCTCACATAGTGCAACACAGAACCATTGAGTCATAGAGTTGTACAGCACAGAATCCAACCCTTGGATCCAACTCGACCAGGCCGACCAGATATCCTAAATTAAATTTGCCAGTGAACCATATCAATGGTTCAATGGAGAGTGCAGGAAGACATGCTCAGAGCAGCATAAAACATACATGAAGTAGAGGTGTCAACCTGGTGAGGCCACAAAACAGGATTAGTGGATGCCAAACAGCATAAGCACAAAGTGATAGACAGAGCTAAGATGTCCCATAACCAGTGGATCAGATCTGACAGTCCTGCCATATCCAGTCGTGTCTAGTGATGGATGATTAAACAACTCACTGCAGGAGGCTCACAAATATCCCCATCCTCCATGATGGAAGAGCCCAGCCCATCAGTGCGAAAGATAAGGCTGTAGTTTTCTCAAAAATCTTCAGCCGCAAGTGGAGAGTGGATGATCAATCTTGGCTTCCTCCAGTGGTCCCCAGCAATACAGATACCAGTCTTTAGCCAATTCGATTCACTCCACGTGATATCAAGAAACGGTTGGAGACACTAGATACTGCAAAGGCTACAGCCCTGACAACATTCCAGTAATAGTACTGAAGACTTGTACTTCAGACCCTGCCATTCCCCGAGCCAAGCTCTTCCAGTACAATACAACACTGGCACCTACCCAACAATTGTGAAAAATTGTCCAGGTACGTCCTGTGCATAAAAAGCAGGACAAATCCAACCCAGCCAATTACCGCCCCATCTGCCTACTCTCTATCATCAGTAAAATGATGGAAGGTGCCATCAACAGTGTTACCAAGCAGCACCTGCTCAGCAATAACCTGCTCAGTGATGCCCAGTTTGGGTTCTGCCAGGGCCACTCAGCTCCTGACCTCATGACAGCCTTGGTTCAAACATGGACAAAGGAGCTGAATTCCAGAGGGGAGGGGATAACAAGGCTGCACTCGACTGAGTGTGGCATCAAGGAACCTTAGCGAAACTGGAATCGATGGGGATTGGGGGGCAACTCTCCACTGGTTGGAGTTATACCTGACACATAGGGGGTTGGTCATGGTAGTTGGAGTTCGGTCTTCTCAGCTCCAGGAACACCTCTGCAGGAGTGCTTCAGGATAGTGTCCTCAGCCCAACCATTTTAAGCTGCTTCATCAATCTCCCTCCCTCTGTCATAAAGTCAGAACTGGGAATGTTTGCCGATGATTACGCAAAGTTCAGTACCATTCGCAACTCCTCAGATACTGAAGCGGTCCCTGTCCAAATCTAACAACATCTGGCCAATAGCCAAGCTTGGGCTGGCAAGTGGCAAGTAATATTCGTACCACACAAATGACAGGCTATAACCATTACAAATAAAAGATAATCTCACCACCACCTCTTGGCATTCAATAGTGTAACCATCACGGAATCCCCTAGAACCAACATCCTGGGAGTTATAATTGATCAGAAACTCAGCTGGACTCACTACATAAACATGGTGGCTACAAGAGTGGGTCAGAGGCTAGGAATACTGCAGCAAGTAACTCACCTCCTGACTCCCCAAAGCCTGTCCATCATCTACAAGCCACAAGTCAGGAATGTGATGGAATACTCGCCATTACCTGGATGAGTGCAGCTCCAACAACACTCAAGAAGCTTGACAACAACTAGGACAAAGCAGCCTGCTTGATTGGAGCTGCATCCACAAGCATCCACTCACTCTACAACCAAATCTCAGTAGCAGCAGTGTTTACTATCTACAAGATGCACGGCAGAAATTCCCCAAAGATCCTCAGACAGCACCTTCCAAACCCATAACCACTTCCATCCAGAAGGACAAGGGCAGCGAGTTTATTGGAGCACCACCTCATGTATGTTCCCCTTCAAGCCACTCACCATCCTGACTTGGGAATATATCGCCGTTCCTTCACTGTCCATAGGTCAAAATCCTGGAATTCCCTCCCTATTGGCATTGTGGGTCAACCCAACAGTAGAAGGTCTGCAGCTCACCCCCACTTTCTTAAAGCCAACTAGGGATGGGCAATAAATGCTGGCTCAGTCAGTGACACCTACATCCCACAAAATGAATACATTTTTAATAATCCCTCCAAACCCTTCCTATTCATATACCCATCAAGATGCCTTTTAAATGCTGTAATTGTACCAGCCTCCACCACTTACTCTGAGCTCATTCCGTACATGCACCACCCTCTGTGTGGAAAAGTTGCCCCTTAGGTCTCTTTTATATCTTTCCCCTCTCACCCTAAACCTATGCCCTCTAGTTCTGGACTCCCCGACCCCAGGGAAAAGACTTTGTCTATTTATCCTATCCATGCTCCTCATAATTTTGTAAACCTCTATAAGGTTACCCCTCAGCCTCTGACACTCCAGGGAAAACAGCCCCAGCCTGTTCAGCCTCTCCCTGTAGCTCAAATCCTCCAACCAAGGCAACAGCATTGTAAATCTTTTCTGAACCCTTTCAAGTTTCACAACTTCTTTCATATAGCAGGGAGACCAGAATTGAGTGCAGTATTTCAAATGTGACCGCACCAACGTCCTGCACAGCCACGACATGACTTCCTGTTGTGTATATCCAATGCAGTGAGCATAAATGTAGGTATACCAAATGTTGTCTTCACTATCCTATCTACCTGCAACTCCATTTTCAAGGAACTGTGAACTTGAACCCCAAAGTCCTATTTGTTTGGCAACTCTCCCCAGGACGTTGCCATTAAGTGTATAAATCCTGTCCTGATTTATCTTTCCAAAATGCACCACTTCACATTTATCGAAGTTAAACTCCATCTGCCACAACTTGGCCAATCAGCCCATCTGATCGTCCCGTTGTACATTGAGATAACCTTCTTCACAGTCCACGTCAACACCAATTTTGGTATCAGCTGTAAATTCAATATTCACATCCAAATCATTTATGTAAATGAGAAAAAGCAGTGGACCGACAATCAATTCCTGTGGTACATGACTGGTCACAGGCCACCAGTCTGAAAAGCAACCCTCTGTCTGTCAGCCAGCTTCAAGCCAATACTGCATCCACCTGGCTAGTTCTCCCTGCATTCCATGTGGTCTAAACTTGCTAACCAGTGTCCCATGGGGAACCTTGTCGAATGCCTGCCTGAAGTGCGTATAGAGAATGTTTACCGCATTGCCCTCATCCGCCTTCTTTGCTAATTCTGCAACAAAGACAATGAAGTTAGTGAGACACAATTTCCCATGCTCAATGCCATGTCAATTATCCCTGACCAGTCCATACCTTTCCAAATACGTGGAAATCCTGTCCCTCAGGATTCCCGTCAACAACTTCCCCATCATGATGTCACAAACTCACTCAATTCTGACACTCTGTCACTAATCCCGGTGTGATTCCTCTCTCTCACTGTCAGAAACTCTGGTGTGATTACTCTCACTCACTGTCACTAACCCCAGTGTGATTACTTTTTCCAACAGTCACTAACCCTGGTGTGATTACTCTCACTCACTGTCACTAACCCCGGTGTGATTAATCTCACTCACTGTCACTAACCCCGGTGTGATTACTGTCACTCACTGTCACTAACCCCGGTGTGATTACTCTCACTTACTGTCACTGACCCCAGTGTGATTACTCTCTCTAACTGTCACTAACCCCGGAGGGATTACTCTCTCTCACTGTCGCTACTCCTGGTGTGATTACTCTCTCTCACTGTCATTAAATCCAGTGAGATTACTCTCTCTCACTGTCACTAACCCCGGTGTGATTACGCTCTCGCTGTCACTAACCCCGGTGTGATTACTCTCTCTCAGCGTCACTAACCCTGGTGTGATTACTCTCTCCCACTGTCACTAATCCCACCCTGATTAATCTCTCTCACTGTCACTACCGCAGTGTGATTACTCTCTCTCACTGTCAGTATTCTGGTGTAATTACTCTCTCATACTGTCACTAACTCCAGTGTGACTACTCTCTCTCACTGTCACTAACCCCAGTTTGATCATTCTCTCTCACTGTCACTAACCCTGGTGTGATTACTCTGTTGAACTATCACCAACCTCGGTGTGATTATACTCTCACTGTCACTAACACAGGTGTGATTATACTGTCACTGTCAATAACCCATGTGTGATTACTCTCTTACTGTCATAGCTGCCAGTGTGATTACTCTCTCTTACTGTCACTAACCCCGGAGGGATTACTCTCTCTCACTGTCGCTACTCCTGGTGTGATTACTCTCTCTCACTGTCATTAAATCCAGTGAGATTACTCTCTCTCACTGTCACTAACCCCGGTGTGATTACGCTCTCGCTGTCACTAACCCCGGTGTGATTACTCTCTCTCGCTGTCACTAACCCCGGTGTGATTGTACTCTCACTGTCACTAACCCTGGTGTGATTACTCTCCCACACTGTCACTAAACCCGGTGTGATTACTCTCCCACACTGTCACTAACCCTGGTGTGATTATACTCTCACTGTGACTAACTCCGGTGTGATTACACTCTCTCTGTCACTAGCCCCAGTGTGATTACTCTCACTCACCGTCCCAGACTCCGGTGTGATTACTCTCTCTCACTGTCATGAACCCTGGTGTGATTATTCTCTTGAACTATCAACAACCTCGGTGTGATTATACTCTCACTGTCACTAACACAGGTGCGATTATACTGTCACTGTCAATAACCCATGTGTGATTACTCTCTCACTGTCATAGCCGTCAGTGTGATTACTCTCTCTCACTGTCACTAACCCCGGAGGGATTACTCTCTCTCACTGTCACTACTCCTGGTGTGATTACTCTCTCTCACTGTCACTAATCCCAGTGTGATCACTCTCTCTCACTGTCACTAACCCCAGTGTGAATACTCTCTCTCACTGTCACTAGCCCCGGTGTGATTACTCTCTCTCAAAGTCATAAACACCGGTGTGATTATTCTCTCACACAGTCACTAACCACAGTGCGATTAATCTATCCAACAGTCACTAACCCCAGTGTGATTACTCTCTCTTACTGTCACTAACCCCGGCTTGATTACTCTCACTCACTGTCACTGACCCCAGTGTGATTACTCTCTCACTGTCACTAACCCCGGTGTGATTACTCTCACTCACTGTCACTAACCCCGTTGTGATTACTGTCACTCACTGTCACTAACCCCGGTGTGATTACTCCCACTCACTGTCACTGACCCCAGTATGATTACTCTCTCTCACTGTCACTAACCTCGGTGTGATCACTCTCCCTAACTGTCACTAACTCCGGTCTTATTATTATTCTCTCTCACTGTCATTAAGCCTCGAGTGCTTATTCTCACTCACTGACCCTCACCCTGGTGTGATTACTCTCTCTCGCTTTCACTAGTGCTGGTGTGATTAATCTCTCACTGTCACTAACCCCAGTCTGATTACTCTCTCCCACTGTCAGTAAACCCGGTGTGATTACTCTCCATCAGTGTCGCTAACCACACCCTGATTACTCTCTGTCACTGTCACTAACCCCGGTGTGATTACTCTCTCTCAGCGTCACTAACCCTGGTGTGATTACTCTCTCTCACTGTCACTATTCTGGTGTGATTCCTCTCATACTGTCACTAACTCCAGTGTGACTACTCTCTCTCACTGTCACTAACCCCAGTTTGATCACTCTCTCTCACTGTCACTAACCCTGGTGTGATTACTCTGTTGAACTATCACCAACCTCGGTGTGATTATACTCTCACTGTCACTAACACAGGTGTGATTAGACTGTCACTGTCAATAACCCATGTGTGATTACTCTCTTACTGTCATAGCTGCCAGTGTGATTACTCTCTCTTACTGTCACTAACCCCGGAGGGATTACTCTCTCTCACTGTCACTGATCCCAGTGTGATTACTCTCACTCACTGTCACTGACCCCAGTGTGATTACTCTCTCACTGTCACTAACCCCGGTGTGATTACTCTATCCAACAGTCACTACCCCAGTGTGATTACTCTCTCTCACTGTCACTAACCCCGGTGTGATTACTCTCACTCACTGTCACTAACCCCGGTGTGATTACTGTCACTCACTGTCACTAACCCCGGTGTGATTACTCCCACTCACTGTCACTGACCCCAGTATGATTAATCTCTCTCACTGTCACTAACCTCGGTGTGATCACTCTCCCTAACTGTCACTAACTCCGGTGTTATTATTATTCTCTCTCACTGTCATTAAGCCTCGAGTGCTTATTCTCACTCACTGACCCTCACCCTGGTGTGATTACTCTCTCTCGCTTTCACTAGTGCTGGTGTGATTAATCTCTCACTGTCTCTAACCCCAGTCTGATTACTCTCTCCCACTGTCAGTAAACCCGGTGTGATTACTCTCCATCAGTGTCGCTAACCACACCCTGATTACTCTCTGTCACTGTCACTAACCCCGGTGTGATTACTCTCTCTCAGCGTCACTAACCCTGGTGTGATTACTCTCTCTCACTGTCACTATTCTGGAGTGATTCCTCTCATACTGTCACTAACTCCAGTGTGACTACTCTCTCTCACTGTCACTAACCCCAGTTTGATCACTCTCTCTCACTGTCACTAACCCTGGTGTGATTACTCTGTTGAACTATCACCAACCTCGGTGTGATTATACTCTCACTGTCACTAACACAGGTGTGATTATACTGTCACTGTCAATAACCCATGTGTGATTACACTCTCACTGTCATAGCCGCCAGTGTGATTACTCTCTCTCACTGTCACTAACCCTGGAGGGATTACTCTCTCTCACTGTCACTACTCCTGGTGTGATTACTCTCTCTCACTGTCACTAACCCCAGTCTGAATACTCTCTCTCACTGTCACTAACCCCGGTGTGATTACTCTCTCTCACTGTCACTAACCCCGGTGTGATTACTCTCCCACACTGTCACTAACCCTGGTGTGATCACTCTCTTGAACTATCACCAACCTCGGTGTGATTATACTCTCACTGTCACTAACCCTGGTGTGATTACTCTGTTGAACTATCACCAACCTCGGTGTGATTATACTTTCACTGTAACTAACACAGGTGTGATTATACTGTCACTGTCAATAACCCATGTGTGATTACTCTCTCACTGTCATAGCCGCCAGTGTGATTACTCTCTCTCACTGTCACTAACCCCGGAGGGATTACTCTCTCTCACTGTCGCTAACCCTGGTGTGATTACTCTCTCTCACTGTCACTATTCCTGGTGTGATTACTCTCTCTCACTGTCACTAACCCTGGTGTGATTACGCTCTCTCACTGTCACTAACCCCAGTGTGATTACTCTCTCACACACTAACCCCGGTGTGATTACTTTCTCTCAACGTCATGAACACCAGTGTGATTACTCTCTCACACTGTCACTAACCCCAGTGTGATTAATCTATCCAACAGTCACTGACCCCGGTGTGATTACTCTCACTCACTGTCACTGACCCTGGTGTGATCACTCTCCCTAACTGTCACTAACTCCAGTGTGACTACTCTCTCTCACTGTCATTAACCCCAGTGTGATCACTCTCTCTCACTGTCACTAACCCTGGTGTGATTACTCTCTCCCAATGTCACTAACCCTGTTGTGATTACTCTCTCTCACTGTCTCTAACCCCGGTGTGATTACTCTCTCTCACTGTCTCTAATCCCGGTGTGATTACTCTCACTCACTGTCACTGACCCCAGTGTGATTACTCTCTCTCTCACTGTCACTAACCCCGGTGTGATTACTCTAACTCACTCTCACTAACCCCGGTGTGATTACTCTCACTCACTGTCACTGACCCCAGTGTGATTACTTTCTCTAACTGTCACTAATATCGGTGTTATTATTCTCTCTCACTGTCATTAAGCCTGGAGTGATTATTCTCACTGACTGACCCTCACCCTGGTGTGATTACTCTCTCTCACTTTCACTAACGCTGGTGTGATTAATCTCTCACTGTCACTAACCCCAGTCTGATTACTCTCTCCCACTGTCAATAAACCCGGTGTGATTACTCTCCATCAGTGTCGCTAACCCCACCCTGATTACTCTCTGTCACTGTCACTAACCCCGGTGTGATTACTCTCTCTCAGCGTCACTAACCCTGGTGTGATTACTCTCTCCCACTGTCACTAATCCCACCCTGATTAATCTCTCTCACTGACACTACCCCGGTGTGATTACTCTCTCTCTCTGTCCCTATTCTGGTATGATTACTCTCTCACACTGTCACTTACTCCAGTGTGACTACTCTCTCTCACTGTCACTAACCCCAGTTTGATCACACTCTCTCACTGTCACTAACCCTGGTGTGATTACTCTCTTGAACTATCACCAACCTCGGTGTGATTATACTCTCACTGTCACTAACACAGGTGTGATTATACTGTCACTGTCAGTAACCCATGTGTGATTACTCTCTCACTGTCATAGCCGCCAGTGTGATTACTCTCTCTCACTGTCACTAACTCCGGAGGGATTACTCTCTCTCACTGTCGCTAACCCTGGTGTGATTACTCTCTCTCACTGTCACTACTCCTGGTGTGATTACTCTCTCTCACTGTCACTAACCCCAGTGTGATTACTCTCTCTCAACGTCATGAACACCAGTGTGATTACTCTCTCACACTGTCACTAACCCCAGTGTGATTAATCTCTCTCACTGTCACTAACCCCGGTGTGATTACTCTCTCACACTATCACTAACCCCGGTGTGATTACTCTCTCTCACTGACACTAACCCCGGTGTGATTAACCTCTCTCACTGTCACTAACCCCCCTGTGATTACTTCCTCTCACTATCACTAACCCTGGTGTAATTACTCTCTCTCACTTTCACTGACCCCGGTATGATTACTCTCTCTCACTGTCATTAACCCCAGTGTGGTTACTCTCTCTCACTATCACTAACCCTGGTGTAATTACTCTCTCTCACTATCACTTAACCTGATGTCATTAATCTGTCTCACTGTCACTACCCCAGTGAGATTACTCTCTCTCACTGTCATTAACCCCAGTGTGATTGCTCTCTCTCACTCTCACTAACTCTGGTGTAATTAGTCTCTCTCACTGTCACTGACCCCGGTGTGATTACTCTCTCTAACTGTCACTAACCCCAGTGTGATTACTCTCACTCACTGTCACTAACCCCAGTCTGATTACTCTCTCTCACTATCACTAACCCCAGTCTGATTACTCTCTCTCACTATCACTAACCCTGGTGTAATTTCTCTCTCTCACTGACACTGACCCCGGTGTGATTACACTCTCTCACTGTCACTTAACCTGATGTCATTAATCCCTCTCACTGTCACTACCCCAGTGTGATTAATCTCTATCACTGTCACTAACTGCAGTGTGATTACTCTCTCTCACTCTCACTAACCCTGGTGTAATTACTCTCTCTCACTGTCACTGACCACGGTGTGATTACTCTCTCACTGTCACCACCCTTGTGTAATTACTCTCACTCACTGTCACTGTCCCTGGTGTGATTTCTCACTGTGTCACTAAACTCAGTGTGATTACTCTCTCTAACAGTCACTGACCCCGGTGTGATTAATCTCTCTCACTGTCACTAACCCCGGTGTGATTACTCTCTCACTGTCACTAACCCCGATGTGATTACACTCTCTTTGTCACTAACCCCGGTGTGATTGTACTCTCACTGTCACTAACCCCGGTGTGATTAAGCTCTCTCACTGTCACTAACCCCGGTGTGATTACACTCTCTCACTGTCACTAACCCCAGTCTGATTACTCTCTCTCACTATCACTAACCCTGGTGTAATTTCTCTCTCTCACTGACACTGACCCCGGTGTGATTACACTCTCTCACTGTCACTTAACCTGATGTCATTAATCTCTATCACTGTCACTACCCCAGTGTGATTAATCTCTATCACTGTCACTAACTGCAGTGTGATTACTCTCTCTCACTCTCACTAACCCTGGTGTAATTACTCTCTCTCACTGTCACTAACCCCGGTGTGATTACTCTCTCACTGTCACTAACCCCGGTGTGATTACACTCTCTTTGTCACTAACCCCGGTGTGATTGTACTCTCACTGTCACTAACCCCGGTGTGATTAAGCTCTCTCACTGTCACTAACCGCGGTGTGATTACTCTCTCTCACTGTCACTAACCCCAGTGTGAATACTCTCTCTCACTGTCACTAACCCCAGTGTGATTACTCTCTCTCAACGTCATGAACACCAGTGTGATTACTCTCTCACGCTGTCAGTAACGCCAGTGTGATTAATCTCTCTCAATGTCACTAACCCCGGAGGGATTATTCTCTCACACTATCACTAACCCCGGTGTGATTACTCTCTCTCACTGTCACTAACGCCGGTGTGATTACTCTCTCACACTATCACTAACCCCAGTGTGATTAACCTCTCTCACTATCACTAACCCCCCTGTGATTACTCTCTCTCACTGTCACTAACCCCGGTGTGAATCTCACACTCACTGTCACTGACCCCGGTGTGATTACTCTCTCTAACTGTCACTAACCTCGGTGTGATCACTCTCCCTAACTGTCACTAACTCCAGTGTGACTACTCTCTCTCACTGTCACTACCCCCAGTGTGATCAATCTCTCTCACTGTCACTAACCCCCTGGTGTGATTACTCCCTCTGACTGTCACCATACCCGGTGTGATTACTCTCTCCCAATGTCACTAACCCCAGTGTGATTACTCCCTCTGACTGTCACTAAACCCAGTGTGATTACTCTCTCTCACTGTCACTGACCCAGGTGTGATTAGTCTCTCTCACTGTCACTAACCCCGGTGTGATTACTCTCTCACACTGTCACTCAGCCCCGTGTGATTACTCCTACTCACTGACACTAAACCCAGTGTGATTAATCTCTATCACTGTCACTAACCCCGGTGTGATTACTCTCTCACTGTCACTAACCCCCCTGTGATTACTCCCTCTCACTATCACTAACCCTGATGTAATTTCTCTCACTGTCACTGACCCCGGTGTGATTACACTCTCTCACTGTCACTTAACCTGATGTCATTAATCGCTCTCACTGTCACTACCACAGTGTGATTAATCTCAATCACTGTCACTAACTGCAGTGTGATTACTCTCTCTCACTCTCACTAATCCTGGTGTAATTACTCTCTCTCACTGTCACTGACCACGGTGTGATTACTCTCTCACTGTCACCACCCCTGTGTAATTACTCTCACTCACTGTCACTGTCCCTGGTGTGATTTCTCACTGTGTCACTAAACTCGGTGTGATTACTCTCTCTAACAGTCACTGACCCCGGTGTGATTAATCTCTCTCACTGTCACTAACCCCGGTGTGATTAATCTCTCTCACTGTCACTAACCCCGGTTTGACGACACTCTCTCACTGTCACCAACCCCGTTTTGATTACTCTCTCTCACTGTCATTAACCCCGGTGTGATTACTCTCTCACTGTCACTAACCCCGGTGTGATTGTTCTCTCACTGTCACTAACCCCAGTGTGATTACACTCTCTTTGTCACTAACCCTGGTGTGATTATTCTCTCTAACTATCACCAACCTTGGTGTGATTACACTCTCACACTGTCACTAACCCCAGTGTGATTATACTCTCACACTGCTACTAACCCTGGTGTGATTCTACTCTCAATGTCACTAACCCCAGTGTGATTACTCTCTCTAACTGTCACTAACCTCGGTGTGATCAGTCTCTCTAACTGACACTAACCCCGGTGTGATTATTCTCTCACTGTCACTAACTACGGTGTGATTACTCTCTCTCACTATCATTAAGCCTGGAGCGATTACACTCACTCACTGTCACTAACCCCGGTGTGATTAATCTCTCACTGTCAGTAACCCCGGTGTGATTAATCTCTCACTGTCAGTAACCCGACTCTGATTACTTTCTCCCACTGTCAATAAACGCGGTGTGATTACTCTCCATCACTGTCACTAACCCCACCCTGATTACTCTCTCTCACTGTCACTAACCCTGGTGTGATTACTCTCTCCCACTGTCACTAACCCCAGTGTGATTACTCTCTCTCACTGTCACTAACCCCAGTGTGATTACTCTCTCTAACTGTCACTGACCCCGGTGTGATTAATCTCTCTCACTTTCACTAACCCGTTGTGATTACTCTCACCCACTGTCACTGACCCCGGTGTGATTACTCTCTCTCACTATCATTGACCCCGGTGTGATTATACTCTGACTGTCACTAACTCCAGGGTGATTACTCTCTCTCACTGTCACTAACCCCAGTGTGATTACTCTCTCACACTGTCACTCACCTCAGTGTGATTAATCTCTCTCTCTGTCACTAACCCCAGTGTGATTACTCTATCCAACAGTCACTAACCCCGGTGTGATTATTCTCTCACTGTCACTAAACCCAACATGATTAATCTCTCTCACTGTCACTAACCCCGGTGTGTTAACTCTCTTCCACTGTCACTAACCCCGGTGTGATTATACTCTCACTGTCACTAAACCAGTTGTGATTACACCCGCTCACTGTCACTATCCTGGTGTAATTATTCTCTCCCTTTCAGTAACCCCAGTGTGATTACTTTCTCTCACTGTCACTAACCCCGGTCTGATTACTCTCTCTCACTGACACTAACCCCAGTGTGATTGCTCTCACACGCTGTCACTAATCACAGTGTAATTACTCTCTCTCACTGTCACTAACCCTGATGTGATTATTCTTTCCCACTGTCACTAACCCCGGTGTGATTACTCTCTCTCACTGTCACATAAACCAGTGTGATTACTCTCTCTTATTGTCACTAACCCTGGTGTGATTACTCTCGCTCACTCTCTCTAGTTCCCATGTTATTACTCTCTCACTGTCACCTACACCGGTGTGATTACTCTCAATCACTGTCACTATCCCTGACGTGATTACTCTCTCTCGCTGTCAATAACCCCAGTGTGAATTCTCTCCCATTGTCACTAACCCCCGTTTTATTACTCTCTCTCACTGTCACTAACTGCTGTTTGATTATTTTCTCTCACTGTCACTAACCCCGGTGTGATTACTCTTTCTCTGTCACTAACACCGGTGTGATTACTCCCTCTCACTGTCACTAACCCCAGTGTGATTAGTCTCTCTCGCTGTCACTAACCCCAGTTTTATTACTCTCTCTCACTGTCACTAACACCGGGGTGATTAATCTCTTTCACTTTCACTAACCCCAGTTTGATTACTCTCTCTCACTGTCACTAACCCCGGTATAATTGCTTTCTCTCATTGTCACTAACCCCAGTGTGATTGCACCCTCTCACTGTCACTAACCCCGGTGTGATTACTCTCTCTCACTGCTACTAACCCCAGTGTGATTATTCTCACTCACTGTCACTATCCCTGGTGTGATTACTCTCTCTCACTGTCACTAGCCCCCATTTGATTACTCTCTCTCACTGTCACTGACCCCAGTTTGATTATTCTCCCTCACTGTCACTAATCCTGGTGTGATTACTCTCTCTGACTGTCACTAACCCCGTTGTGATTACTCTCTCTCACTGTCACTAACCCCAGTGTGATTAATCTCTCTCACTGTCACTAACCCCGGTGTGATTAATCTCTCTCACTGTCACTAACCCCGGTGTGAGTACCCTCCCTCTGTCACTAACCCCATACTGTACTGCTGTTCCTGACCCTGTGATGATGATTACAGTCATGGTATACAGTCAGTTGTCAGTAATGATCTTTGCTCATTTGGGGTCTATTGGAAATCTATGGATGTGTGTTGTCTCCCCAGAGGATGGGCCCTGAGAACTGCAGGCTGTGCCTTTCCATTGATGTCCCTCACGTACTCTCTCATTCGATTCTTTCCTCGCTGTGTCAGTGAAGACCCTGAGCTGAAGGAATCCAACTGCAGGATCAGCTCGTGTGCTGTATTCTTGCTTTAACATGGGTTGTCTTGCACTTTCGCCAAGGTACATCTGTCAGTGTGACACAATATGAAAACCCATTCAGCCCATCCTAACCACACGCCCAACCGTAAACCAAACCCCCATCCGCCAATCCCTACCTCAACCCTATGAACTCCAGTTTATCGTCTTTGGCCTGGCACAATGGGATCTTTGAACCCTGCTCTCTACCTGGGGGAGCAGGGGGGATTGCTACAGCATCCCTCTCATCTGGGTCAGTGGCCCTGACTACCCATGGTCTGGGAACAATCAAAGCCATCCAAATGAGGAGCCAGGAATACAGTAGAACCTGTACATCCACTGACCATTACAGAGCTGACATTCCGGAACCAATTCATGGTTCAAACACAGTTTCCCAACCTCCTCTTGATCTATTGCTGTATTATGTCTCGATAATGATCAGCCACTTTTCCATCACTGTGTCTGGACAAGCTGTAGAGCACCAGGAAAGCTCATTCTGCTTTTACTCTTTCGGTAAGGAGCTGAGACTGAGACGTGTATGGACTGTACAGAAGCAGACAGGAGAAACCACCCCCTTTAAAAATGGTTCTGCATTGTACACCGACAGGAGATGACAGACTCGCACCAGGTATTACGTGCACTGGCCGTAGACTTTTCAATGCTTTCTCAGTTCAGATATAGAGAATAGCAGCAATGAGGCATGATGGTCAATGTGAACAGAATAACAGCTCTGAGGCATGATGGTCAATGTGAACAGAATAGCAGCACTGAGGCATGATGGTCAATGTGAACAGAATAGCAGCACTGAGGCATGATGGCCAATGCGAACAGAATAACAGCACTGAGACATGATGGTCAATGTGAACAGAATAACAGCACTGAGGCATGATGGTCAATGTTCAGAATTCAAGCTGCTGTTCTGATGGGAGCATTAACTGCTCCGGGAGAGACTAGCACAGTAATTGTGTCTGATTTGTACATTGTTTAATGTCAGGCAGCTAATTTGCAGTCATTGAAAGCTCAGACACTCTGTTCACTGCTGACAATCCATTTTTACATAATTATGTTTGTTTTTAGATTACTTGAGCTATTCCTGCTGACAAATGTTATGTTCAATTTACCGTATCATTGTGTTTGAGCTTTAATGTTGTCTCCATGATAACTGACTTCCAGCATACAGTGAACATACTGGCTGCCTCATTGAGGCTGCCCACAAGGACAACATGGCTGACAGTCTTGTTGTCACCTTGCTCCGAACCCTTTCACTCGCTGTTTGAACTTATTTATGGATCCTGCCCAACCCCCCCCACCCCCCAACACCACCACCACTCCCCGATTTTCCATCATTGATGTTGGTGAGGGGAGCAGGTTAACAACAATAGCTTGACCCTACTGGGACCTGGATCAGTTAGGGAGTCAGGGGTTCGCTGGTAGTTTGAAACCCCAAGGGTCAGAAGGTGACTGATAGCTTGAGACGTGCCTGGCAATCCCAGGAAAGGAGCATTCAGGCCAGAAGCAACGACAATGGATGACCATCAAAAAGGAAATGTTAGGGAGCAGGACCAGGAATCTGGATGGTGCAAAGGACAGCCAATTAACAAATGTCTATTGAATCATTTCCATAAAAATAAAACTTTTGTCCTCTCTAAATCCAATAGTTATTCTCATGTTGAACTTAGTAGATGCTATGTTCAAGGCAGTACGGAAGTTGGATGAAGATGTCAGTGTCAGAGATTAATGTTGTATGAGATTTTATCTGAAGGTATTGGGATGAAAGAACTGGAGATTAGAACTGGAGTGTGGATTTGTACCATATAACTCTCATCACCTCACTATCTCACTTGTTATCCAGCTAGTCCATAGATTATTTCACTAATCCATAGGCTACCGATCCACTTGGATTGTAGTGACCCGATAACTTCCTGATGTTGACCAGCAGCACCTTAGTCTGGTCTCAGGCTGGAAGCCTGACACAGAACAATGTGAAAATGGAAATACTGTATCGAACCTTCCAGTCACTAAGCAATACTGAGAGAATTGGGTCAATCATAGAGACTGAAGAAAGAGGATTCTCGATATTAAGAGGAAAAGGTCCCATTTTCCAACCAAGTGATAAACAGTGCAACAAGACTCTTACCAGTGAGTGCAAGAGGCCTATTAGTATGCATTAACGGGTTCATTATTTGTGAAATGCTCCTTGTCGATATGCCGTTTCCAATTCTCCCACCTGCAGGAGAGAGCAACAATTCCTGCCGTAGGTCAGAGTGGGCAGCTGCCACCTCAGACTTGCTGCTTGCTCGCCCGGCCCTCTATCGCAGTGGATACCAGTCGCCAACATCTCAGGGCACACCCCACAATTTGCCATCCTTACCCAGCCTGGTCTTTATGTGACTTCAGCCTCATAGAAATATGGCTGGCTCAACTGCCCTGTGATGTGGCCTGAGTAAGCCACTCAGTTCAAGTGCAGCCTGGGATAGGCCTGACCAGGAGTTCCCATTAAACAATGAAGAAACCTGATTCTGAAAAGCATAAGAATGACTGAATTTCAAATGGCATACGTTGTTTGAAAGTCCTTTCTTTTAACATAGTAATACCTAATTACCAGTTTGCTTTATTTTAACAAAATAATTTTATTTTGCTTTATTTTAGCTCAAAGCTTAAATGTCATAAACTCTGGTTTTGTAATCACACGAAATCACCAAAAGTAACAAGTGACTGAGTACTTAAGTAAGGGCCTTGTGTTTTATTTCTTAACTTCTTATAAATGTCCCATCTGTGCCTCTGTTATATACTGTTGTGTTGTCTGTGAAGAACTTAGAACTAAGTAGCCAGGAGTCAGCTGTGTGCAAGTGTTCCAGTCGGTGACAATCACGGCTGATCTGGAGAGTCAGCTATCACAAAACCCAGCCAGCAGCATGGCAAGATAAAACTGAAGAGAAACAGCCTGAGATTTCCAAGCTGGAGAGGTAATTATTTCTAACATATGATAACCGAAAGGAAACCAGAATATATGCCCATCTCAAATACCACTTGCAGGAAAGATGCTTAGCTACCTCAGAGCTAAGAAGAAGGTAGTTGAAAAATATCCTTCACTGGGATAATGAATTTACTCACGATCATGTCAAACAGTTGGAGATCAACTCCAGGCAGGAGCATTATTGGAGAAGTGAAATATAACTAAACGGACACAAGGATCCAGGCAGCTTTCATTGAAACCACTTATTCTTGTTCAGAATGTGGACTGGTAGAAATGTGTTGGACTATCTCTGGGATTCCTGATTGAAGGAATGTTCACTGCCACCCGCATAAGATTAACATGAGGGCCCTCACGTCAAGGAGTGTGCAAACACTGACAGTCTCAGCATACTCTTAATGCAGCACTTAACTCACAAATGAGAGACAGCAAGTGTCAGAAACACAACAACCTCCAATCACAGAGCAATTAAAAGGGATCACTCACAGAGAAAGATTATCTTTCAGAAGGTTACAAGCCAACCCCCACTCCAGTGATTTGAACACTCAATCCAAATTGATGGACCCAAAGGAAATACACAGTAAGTACAGCCCTCTCAATTGTTTGCATCAAATAACTGGTTAAACTGAGGCCTCTGCTGTTTTCTAATCTTTGTTAAAGGTCCCATGATACTATGTGTTTTGTTAACAGTATCTTGGCCAATAGTTATCCTTTAGAGTCAGATATGTAGTGCTGCAAAAGTACAGCAGGTCAGGCAGCATCCGAGGAGCAGGATTCCTGATGAAGGGCTTATGCCCGAAACGTCGATTCTCCGGCTCCCCAGATGCTGCCTGACCTGCTGTGCTTTTCCAGCACCACACTCTCGACTCTGATCTCCAGCACCTGCTGTCCTCACTTTCTCCCAATATTTATCCTTCAGCCACAATCATTGAAGCAGGCTGTCCAATCCTGTTTGTTGCTGCTCCTAGTGAGGGTCATGGTATGGCACATTTGTCTTAAACCATTCTCACACACCCGTGGTAGCTGGTCTGCATCATCCAACTATGACTAGGCCGAGCTCCATCCCCCCCCACACCCCAAATTCACTTCCGAGAGATCTCAACTTTTCAATCTGTCTCAAAGGCCAGAGCACCAATCACTTTGTTTGTGGAGCTCTCTTTTTAGCACTTTCTGCTCTTGACATTTCCAAACTTCCTTATTGGGCTTCTATTTTGGAATTTTAAGCATACTTGTCAGCATCCACATTTTAGAGGCATCTCTTTTCATCCAAAGGTCTTTATTTATTGTCCAGATTTCTGGAGAGATTGTAACGATTTGAGTTTCCTCCTTCTGTTCAGCTCAAGTTTCCTTGTTAACACATCACCTGTCTTCACGATGAGGCAGTTTACCTGGTCATTTATATCATCACTATGGGATCTGGCTGTGTGCAGATTGGCCACATGTTACCCACCCCATCACAGTGACAACATTCCACAGGCACTCCATTGGCTGTAAAGCATTCTGGGAATTTCGAGGCACTGAAAGGAAGGTTAACAGAGTAAACTTCTTGGTTTTTGGACCAGTCAGAGTGGTGCCGTACAAAATCAATCTCAGGCCTAGAATGTGAACTAGGGAACAAGGCGATGGCCAAGATTAATAGTCAGGCTGAAGGGAGGGTGGACATCAACAGTAGAATTAATTAAAGGCTGCTCTTGTTTTGTTTTCTCTCTGTAAGGCGGTGAGCTCTGCTGCGTTTCACCCCCACCCCCCCCAGTGACACTGGGTTTTGTTTAATTTTGTTTAATTTCCAATATTAACACTCTGTCCCTCTCACTTTTCCTTTCCTATGTCTCCCCCTCCTGGCTGCTGACTGAATGACTCCTGTTTTCGGGCAATTTTTCAAGGCAGTCCAATTCAGAGATGTTATGTCACACACCCAGAGCAGGTAGGACTTGAACCCAGGCCACCTAACTCAGAGGCGAGGACACTATCACTGCACCACGAGAGCCCTCAAAACAGGATTTTACAAAAGGTTGCACTTCTGCATGTGTGTGTGTATGAGAGAGAGCGTGTGTGTGAGTATGCAAGTGTGTGTGTGTGTGTGAGTGTTTAGTGCAATGGGGTCACCTGTAGTGTGACATGAAGCCAAGGTCCAGTTGAGGCCATACCTATGGGTATGGAACTTGGCTATCAGCCTCTGCCTGGCCACTCTGCATTATTGTATATCCCAAAGTTTGCTTGGAAGATGGTCACCCAAAGATCTGAGGCCAAATATCCCTTACCGCCGACACGTTCCCCAACTGGGAGTGAACACTCCTGTCTGCCGATGGTTGTGCAGTGCCCATTCATCCATTGCCGTAGCCTTTGCTCGGTCTCACCAATGTACCATTGCCTCAGGGCATCCTTGCCTGCAGCGTATGAGATAGACAATGTTGGCTGAGTCAGATTACTACCTGTCACATACATGGTGGGTGGTGTCCCCATGTATAATGGTGGTATCCATGTCCACACCCTGGCACGTCTTGCAACGCCTACCGTGACAGGGTTGTATGATGTTGTGGTCGATGTTGTCCTGAAGGCTGGGCAGTTAAAGGTGAGACGTGGAGGTGTAGGGAAGATCTTGGCGAGATGCTCATCCTCATCGATAATGTGTTGCAGGCTGCGAAGAACACGGCGTAGTTTATCCCTTCCAGGGGGGTACTGGACAATGAAGTCTACCCTATCGGTCACAGCCCGTGTCTGTCTCCTGAGGAGGTTGGTTATTACAATTTCTCACATTGGAACTGGTGATCGATGAGTTGAGCATATCCTGCTCTTATGAGGGTGTCCTTCAGCACCTTCAGGTGTCTGCCACATTCCTCCTCATCTGAACAGATCTTGTGTATGTGTCAGGCTTGTCCGTAGGGGATGGCTGTTTTAATATGTTCAGGGTGAAAGCGAGAGAAGTGCAGATACCTGAAGGTGCTGAAGGACATCATGAGTGTGACAGATGTGAGGGTTACACCCAATTGTGATGAGCCCAGCTGGGTCTGGTTGTGCTGAGATCCATTCCACGCTAGAACCCAGTGAGGAACTGCAACAATTAGAGTTGGAGAATCATAGAGATGTATAGTACGGAAACAGGTCCTTCAATCCAACTTGTCCATGCTGACCAGATATCCTAAATTCATCTAGTCCTTAAACCCTTCCTATTCATATATCCATCCAGATGCCTTTTAAGTGCTGTAATTGTACCAGCCTCCACCACTTCCTCTGGCAGCTCATTCCATACACACACCACCTTTTGTGTGAAAAAGATTGCCCCTTAGGTCTCTTTTATATCTTTCCCCTCTCACCCTAAGCCTATGCCCTCTAGTTCTGGACTCCCCGACCCGGGGAAAAGACTTTGTCTATTTATCTTATCCATGTGCCTTATGATTTTATACACTCCTCAGCCTCTAACTCTCAAGGGAATACAGCCCCAGCCTCTGCAGCCTCTCCCTCTCGCTCAAACCCTCCGACCCTGGCGACATCCTTGTAAGTAGTTTAATTGTCCTGCACCATTTATCACACATCTGTCACACTCATGATCTCCTTCAGCACCTTCAGGTATCTGCACTTTTGAGTAACAAAAGATGGGGTACTGGGCTAATGGTCGGATACTTGGTAGTGTGGATGATCTGTGTACATGAACATCTTGGTGTCCATGTACACAGACCTCTGAAAGTTGCCACCCAGGTAAATAGTGCGGTGAAGAAGGCATATGGCGTACTGGCTTTTATTGGTAGAGGAATTGAGTTCCGGAGTCCTGAGGTCTTGTTGCAGTTGTATAAGACTCTGGTGCGGCTGCATCTGGAGTATTGTGTGCAGTTTTGGTCGCCATACTATAGGAAGGATGTGGAGGCACTGGAACAGGTGTAGAGGAGGTTTACCAGGATGTTGCCTGGTATGGTAGGAAGATCGTATGAGGAAAGGCTGAGGCATTTGGGGCTGTTCTCATTGGAGAAAAGAAGGTTTAGGGGAGATTTGATAGAAGTGTACAAGATGATTAGGGGTTTAGATAGGGTTGACCATGAGAACCTTTTTCCACGTATGGAGTCAGCTATTACGAGGGGACACAGCTTTAAATTAAGGGGAGGTAGGTATAGGACTGATGTTAGGGGTAGATTCTTTACTCAGCGAGTCGTGAGTTCATGGAATGCCCTGCCAGTAGCAGTGGTGGACTCTCCCTCTTTATGGTCATTTAAACGGGCATTGGATAGGCATATGGAGGTTATTGGGCTAGTGTAGGTTAGGTGGGCTTGGATTGGCGCAACGTCGAGGGCCAAAGGACCTGTACTGCGCTGTATTTTTCTATGTTCTATGTTATGGCCTCATGCAGCAAGACTGCAGGCTTCAGATCTCACCCAGCGGTTGTCCAAATGCTTAGCTCGTGCTGAGTTAATGCTGCTTTCCACCCAAGCAGCGCAGTGTTATCGTTTCACCAGGTTAACACCTCCTGCACTCGTCATTGGGCCGCGGATGATCCCCTGGTTTAAATAACAGCAAAATGTTGCAGATGCTGGAAACCTGAAATAAAAAGAGAAAACACTGGAGAAACTCTGCAGGTATGACAGCATCGACGGAGGGAGGAACAGAATTAATGTTTTGAGACCAGTATGCATCTTAACAACACACATGTTAAATACAGTTTCAAACTAAAGCTCAGTAATTTGGAGTTTGAGCCCCTATCCTAATTTCATTGTGATTTTGCTCCTCATGTCAATTTTCTGGGAATAAGCCAGACCAACACTCCAGAGGAAGGTTCCCTGTGTATCAGCCAAGTGTGTGTATGACAAGACTCAATGTCTAATCTTTGCCTTATCAGCAGTTGGAGTTAATAGAACATCCTTTAAGCCAAGTTCATTTCATCCCTGCATGCAACAGGGAGATTAAAAGTTAATGTCCTTTTAAAATTGGCTGGAATTAAAATGCACCAAACATCTATCACCGAATGTGTGATGCTGCCGCCCTCTCCTGGTTCTTCCAGACATTGCACAGGCTGTGACATTTTTTTCCATCAAGAAGTGGATGGAAAAGGAAGGAGAAAGAGAGATATAGACAGTGAATAACAGAACTTTGGTGGGCGGAGGGTGGAGTTGGAGTGGGGCATGGCAGAGTCATAGCATGTACAGCATGGAAACAGACCCTTTGGCCCAACCCGTCCATGCCAACCAGATATCCCAACCCAATCGAGTCCCACCTGCCAGCACCCAGCCCATATCCCTCCAAATCCTTCCTATTCATATACCCATCCAAATGCTTTTTAAATGTTGCAATTGTACCAGCCCCCACCACTTCTTCTGGCAGCTCATTCTATACAAACACCACCCTCTACGTGAAAAAGTTGCCCCTGAGGTCTCTTTTATATCTTTCCCCTCTCACCCTAAACCTATGCCCTCTCGTTCTGGACTCCCCGACCCCAGGGAACAGACTTTGTCTATTTATCCTATCCATGCCCCTCATAATTTTGTAAACCTCTGTAAGGTCACCCCTCAGCCTCCTATGCTCCAGGGAAAACAGCCCCAGCCTATTCAGCCTCTCCCTGTAGCTCAGATCCTCCAAACCTGGCAACATCCTTGTAAGTCTTTTCTGAACTCTTTCAAGTTTCACAACATCCTTCCAATAGGAAGGAGACCAGAATTACAGGCAATATTCCAACAGTGGCCTAACCAATGTCCTGTACAGCTGCAACATGACTTCCCACCTCCTGTGCACAATACTCTGACCAATAAAGGAAAGCATATCAAACACCTTCTTCATTATCCTATCCACCTGTGACTCCACTTTCAAGGACCTATGAACCTGCACTCCAAGGTCTCAGTAACACTCCCTAGGACCTTACCATTAAGTGTCTAAGTCCTGCTGGGATTTGCTTTCCCAAAATGCACCACCTCACATTTACCTGAATTAAACTCCATTTGCCACTTCTCAGCCCATTGGCCCATCTGGTCTAGATCCTGTTGTAATCTGAGGGAACCGTCTTCGCTGTCCACTACACCTCCAGTTTTGGTATCATCTCCAAACTTACTAACTGTACCTCTTATGCTCACATCCAAATCATTTATATAATTAGAGAGATAAAAATAGAGGGTGAGAGAGGGTGAGACCAAAGGACAGAAGGAGGGAGAAGGAGGAGGACCAGTGAAGAAGGTAAGGAGAGATGGTAAAGATAAGGAATGGAGAAGTCTAGGATTAGCTGGGCAGAGGGAAAGAAAGGGAGAGTGAGCAGGGAGAGGAAGATGGAGAAAAAACAGGAGTGGAAAAATACATGCATGTTCTCGAGTTTAAATAAAAGTATTGAATCAAATTGATGATGTGGAGGAGCCAGTGTTGGACTGGGATGGACAAAGTTAAAAACCACCCAACACCAGGTTATAGTCCAACAGATTTAATTGGAAGCACTAGCTTTCAGAGCGCTGCTCCTTCATCAGGTGATTGTGATGAAGGAGTGTCGCTCCGAAAGCTAGTGCTTCCAAATAAACCTGTTGGACTATAACCTGGTGTTGTGTGAATTGAATTAAATTTGCTTTACTGTCACATGTACTTGAATGAGTACAGTGGAATGTTTGCAGTTGCTGCATTACCGCGCCATCTGAGAAACTCAGTAGGTCTGGCAGCATCTCTGGGGAGAAAACAAATGTTTCAGTTCTGCTGGGATCCGCTGTCCGTGCACAGACTCATGTGCATATGTGATCAGCTCGAACGGGCCTCGGGAGCCAAGGTCAACCAAGGCAAGAGCGAGGCCATGCTCTTCGGGAACTGGGCTGACCAATCCTCGATCCCCTTCACCGTCAGGACCGACCACCTGAAGGTGCTGGGTATTTGGTTGGGGGGGGCTGGGGAGTGCGCCAAGTCTTGGGAGGAGCGTATCAGCAAAGTGAGGCAGAAACTGGGCAGATGGAAGCTACGGTCGCACTCCATCGCGGGAAAAAACCTGGTCATCAGGTGTGAGGCACTGTCATTGCTGTTATACGTGGCACAGGTCTGGCCTATTGTCAGAACCTGTGCCGCTGCAGTCACCCGGGCCATCTTCCAGTTTATATGGAGATCAAAGATGGACCGGGTCCAAAGGGACTCGATGTATAAAGATCTGGGCAATGGGGGAAAAAACACACCCAATGCCACCCTCACCCTGATGGCCACCTTTGTGTGTGGCTGCATCAAGCTGTGTGTGGATCCCCGGTACGCAAACACCAAGTGTCACTACGTACTGAGGTTCTACCTGTCCCCGGTGTTGCGAAGGATGGGCCTGGTCTCGCTGCCACGGAACGCTCCGAGTAGTTGGACCGTTCCGTATCACCTGTCCTTTGTGGAGAAGTTTATGAAGAAAAACACCTTTGACCATAACTCCATCATGAAGTAGTCAGCACATAGTGTCCTTGAGACCCTTCGGGAAAAGGTGAGGGTGGATCCTATCAAGCGGTTCCCTGAGCATTTGACAGAATGCCTCATCACCAGAACTTTCCAACAAGCACTAAGACATGGCTTGGCTGGTGGTGAGAAGGGCTCTGCCTGTGAGATCCTTCATGCACGCCCGGATTCTCTCCCGCACCGCACGCTGTCCTCGAAGCGGCTGCAAAGGGGACAAGACTGTCACACACCTCCTTCTGGAATGTGCCTATACAGAGGAAGTCTGGAGAGGAACGCAGTGGTGCTTGTCGAGGTTCGTCCCGAGCAGCGCCGTGACGCGGGACTCCGTGCTCTACGGCCTGTTCCCCGGGACTCACACCAAGACGAACGTCAACTGTACCTGGAGGATTATCAACTCAGTGAAGGATCCTCTCTGGGCGGTCCGAAACCTGTTGATCTTCCAGCTGAAGGAGTTGACCCCGACTGAGTGTTGCAGACTGGCACATTCCAAGGTCCAGGATAACGTGTTGAGGGACGCTGAAGCTTGGGGCAGCTGCCGCCAAGGATGGTGGGGAAAAACAGCCGTCTAACATCTGCCTGCCTAAGCACAGGGGGCCAACGCAGTAAGGGGGCTCCATTGACGCCTCAGTTAAATATATGGATGGTAAATGTACAGATCTGTATACACGAATGATTAATTCCAATCTATGTATGTAAAGAAATGGAATGTACATGTATGTATGGCATCACCAATTGTATAGATATCAAAATAATTCACGGTGGCTCAGTGGTTAGCACTGCTGCCTCACAGTGCCAGAGACCCGGGTTCAATTCCCAACTCAGGCAACTCTCTGTGTGGAGTTTGCACGTTCTCCCAGTGTCTGCGTGGGTTTCCTCCGGGTGCTCTGGTTTCCTCCCACAGTCCAAAGATGTGCAGGTCAGGTGAATTGGCCATGCTAAATTGCCCGTAGTGTTAGGTAAAAAGGGATGCATGTAGGGGTATGGGTGGGTTGCGGGGCGGTGTGGACTTGTTGGGCCGAAGGGCCTGTTTCCACACTGTAAGTAATCTAATCTAATCATATTTTTGAAATTAAAAAAGATGTTTCAGCTCGGGGGGAATTCTCTGGTTTTTATTTCAGATTTCTAGTAAGTATAGCGTTTTGTGTTTTTCTTCCTCCAATTTTCAGTTTGCCTCTGTCTCTATTCCCACCGCCCCCCCCCCCCGACCGCCAACCACTCTCTCTCTCTCTCTCTTTCTCTCTGTCTCTCTCTCTCTTGGTTTCTAGTTCTCTGAATGTCTCTCTGTACCTACCTCGCTGTGTGGGTGAGAAGGAGGTCCCTGGGATCCGGCCATCAGCCAAACCCAGTTAATGGGGGCCCTGCTTCCCTCCAAGATGGCCACCTACTCCATCACATTGTCCTGCAGGGGGGAGGTCAAGATGAAAAGGCACCAGTGATCTCAAACTGAACACTGTGTAATACGTCCCGATCAGATGAGACAGGGTCAAGCAATACCAACACCAGAATAATGTGTTGGTGTATAGATAATTTGAGTAAGCATTTGATTTTCGGGGGTTATCCCGAAATCTGGGAGCAATAACACCCAGTATGGATTCAGCAATAAATCTTCAAATGGGAGTCTGACATCGGGGAGAGAAATTGCGAATGTGGTGGAACTGAGGTTTCTCCTGAAAGACATTAACTTGCGAAGGAGATGAATATTAAATTTCAGCTGTTGCACGTGAATTGTTACAGAAGACATCGCCAGGCAGAATGATATATTGACGTCCTGGGGTGAGAGGTTCCCTGCTCCAATCAGGTACACACTGAAAATTCCACCTCCACACCGTCACGCTGTGTGTTAGGCTGTGCAACTCTGATCAACACTGTCAACTCATTCAGGATCACAGTGAAGACCCACAATGGGAGGGCAGCGGTGAGAGGGACCCCTACTACAGCAGTGCCGCACTGTCAGAGGGACCCCTACTACAGGGGTGCTGCATTTTCAGAGGGACTGCTACGACAGGAATGCTGCTCTGTCAGAGGGACCGCTACTACAGGAGTGCTGCACTGTCAGAGGGACCCTAACTACAGGAGTGCTGCTCTGTCAGAGCGACTGCTAGTACAGGAGTGCCGCACTGTCAGAGGGACACCTCCTGCAGGAGTGCTGCATTTTCAGAGGGACCGCTACTTCAGGAGTGCCGCACTTTCACAGGTACCGCTTCTGCAGGAGTGCTGCACTGCCAGAGGGACCGCTAGTACAGGAGTGCCGCACTGTCAGAGGGACACCTACTACAGGAGTGCTGCACTATTAGAGGGACCCCTACTACAGGTGTGCGACACTTTCAGAGGTACCGCTACTGCAGGAGTGCTGCTCTGTCAGAAGGACCGCTACTGCAGGACTGCTGCAGTGTCAGAAGGACCGCTACTACAGTAGTACCACACTGTCACAGGGACCCCCACTCCAGGAGTGCTGCTCTGTCAGAGGGACCGCTACTACAGGAGTGCTGCTCTGTCAGCGGGACTGTTACTACAGGAGTGCTGCTCTGTCAGCGGGACTGTTACTACAGGAGTGTAGCACTGTCAGAGGGACCCCTACTTCAGGATTGCCATACTGTCAGAGTGGCTGCTACTACAGGAGTCCCGCACTGCCTGAGGTACCACTACTACAGGAGTGCTGCAGTGTCAGAGGGATCGCTACTACAGGAGTGCCGCACTGCCAGAGGTACCACTACTACAGGAGTGCCGCACTGTCAGAGGGACAGGTACTACAGGAGTGCTGCACTGACAGAGGAATGGCTACTACAGGAGTGCCGTACTGTCTGAGGGACCCCTACTACAGCACTGCTGCTCTCTCAGAGGGAACCCTACTAAGGAGTGCAGCACTGCCAGAGGGAGCCCTTCTACAGGAGTGCCACACTGTCAGCGGGACCGCTACTAGAGGAGTGCAGCACTAAGAGGGACCGCTATTACAGGTGTGCTGCACTGTCTGTGGAACCACTACTACAGGAGTGCAGCACTTTCAGAGGGACCACTACTACAGGAGTGCTGCACTGTCAGAGTGACCCTTCCTACAGGACTACACAGTGTGAGGGAGTGCACACTGTGGGAGTGGCAGTGGTGAGGGAGTGTCGCACTGTGGGAGTGGGCAGTGGTGAGGGAGTGTCGCACTGTGGGAGTGGGCAGTGATGAGGGAGTGTCGCACTGTGGGAATGGCAGTGGTGAGGGAGTGTCGCACTGTGGGAATGGCAGTGGTGAGGGAGTGTCGCACTGTGGGAGTGGCAGTGGTGAGGGAGTGTCGCACTGTGGGAGTGGGCAGTGATGAGGGTGTGCCACACTGTGGGAGTGGCAGTGGTGAGGGAGTGTCGCACTGTGGGAGTGGGCAGTGGTGAGGGAGTGTCGCACTGTGGGAGTGGGCAGTGGTGAGGGAGTGTCGCACTGTGGGAGTGGGCAGTGGTGAGGGAGTGTCGCACTGTGGGAATGGCAGTGGTGAGGGAGTGTCGCACTGTGGGAATGGCAGTGGTGAGGGAGTGTCGCACTGTGGGAGCAGGCAGGGGTGAAGGAGTGTAAACATGAAGCTCAGAATACCGAGTTAAGGTCTCACAGATATCAGCCACAGCTATCAATAGAACGTAGAACGTTAGAGCATAGAACAGGACAGCACAGTACAGGCCTTTCAGCCCTCAATGTTCTGCTGCCCTTTTATCCTAGTCTAAGTTTAGACTAACCCTGATACCCTTCATTGTACTATCTTCCATGTGGTTATCCAGGAGTCAATCAGATATCAGAGAGTATACACTGATTAATGCAGCTCTGTCACGTATATAGTGAAAAAGGATGCTATTACCCGGGGAGGCTTGGACCCAAGATGTCAAAAATCTTGTTCAAGAAAAAGCGGACTGCTCAAGATTCTAACATCAGAGGAACTGAATCACAGCTTCACAGCAGCAGGAAGGTAGGACACCAAATGCAAAATTATTCGGTTCATTTGGCAGAGGGATCCACTACCTTCGAGATCCCATTCGGAAGATGCTGCATTAAGTTAATCCGTTTGTCAGGATACTGGGACCTGCTCTGGTACAATACTGGTAAAAGTGGGGACATGGAAATTGTAGAGTACCCATCTGACTATACTTGAGGATGGTCAGGTTGCACATTGTAACCTCAGCCCCAAAAGCCAGGAAAAACCTCAATTTTAGCCCACAGTTTGGTTTGTACATCCTTACCCTCCCTCCAGGACTGTAAATCCAATCGTGTCAGCATCTGACTGGGTGTCATTTCCAAACCCAGAAAGAGAAATATGTTTCTGGTGAAGGATGCATGTTGTCTGGAGTGCTACACTGTCAGAGGGACCCCCTACTACAGGAGTGCTGCTCTGTCAGAGAGACCCCTACTACAGGAGTGCCACACTGTCACAGGGACCCCTACTACAGGAGTGTTGCTCTGTCAGAGGGAACGCAACGACAGGAGTGCTGCACTGTCAGAGGGGCCCCGATTACGAGAGTGCTGCTCTGTCAGAGGGACGCTAGGACAGGAATGCTGATTTGTCAGAGGGACCACTACTACAGGAGTGCTGCAGTGTCAGAGGGACCACTACCACAGGAGTGCTGCTATGTCAGAGGAAGGCTAGGACAGGAATGTTGCACTGTCAAAGGGACCCCTACTACAGGAGTGCTGCTCTGTCAGAGGGACCCCTACTACAGGAGTGCTGAACTGTCAGAGGGACATCTACGACAGGAGTTCTGCTCTGTTAGAGGGACCGCTACTACAGGAATGCTGCACTGTCAGAGGGACTGCTACTACAGGAGTGCTGCACTGTCAGAGGGACCCCTACTACAGGAGTGCTGCTCTGCCAGAGGGACCGCTACGACAGGAGTGCTGCACTGTCAGAGGGACCCTTTCTACAGGAGAGCTGCACTGTCAGAGGGGCCTTGATTACAGGAATGCTGCTCTGTCAGAGGGACATCTACTACAGGAGTGCTGCTCTGTTAGAGGGACCGCTACTACAGGAATGCTGCTTTGTCAGAGGGACCCCTACTACAGGAGTGCTGCACTGTCAGAGGACCACTACGACAGGAGTGCTGCACTGTCAGAGGGTCCGCTACTACAGGAGTGCTGCACTGTCAGAGGGTCCGCTACTACAGGAATGCTGCAGTGTCAGAGGGACCCCTACTACAGGAATGTTGCAGAGTCAGAGGGACCACTACGACAGGAGTGCTGCACTGTCAGAGGGTCCACTACGACAGAAGTGCCGCACTGTCAGGGGTACCGCTACTATAGGGTGTAGCACTTTCAGAGGGACCGCTACTACAGGATTGCCGTACTGTCAAAGTGGCCGCTACTACAGGAGTCCCGCACCATCAGAGGGACCGCTACTACAGGAATGCTGCAGTGTCAGAGGGACGTCAACTACAGGAGTGCCGCACTGTCAGAGGGACCACTACTACAGGAGTGCTGCACTGTCAGAGGGACCACTATGACAGGAGTGCTGCATTGACAGAGGGATGGCTACTACAGGAGTGCTGCACTGTCAGAGGGACCACTATGACAGGAGTGCTGCATTGACAGAGGGATGGCTACTACATGAGTGCTGCACTGTCAGAGGGACCATTACTACAGGAGTGCAGCACTGTCTGAGGGACCTCTACTACAGCAGTGCTGTTCTATCAGAGGGAACCCTACTACAGGAGTGCAGCACTGCCAGAGGGAGCCCTATTACAGAAGTGCAGCACTTTCAGAGGGACCGCTACTACAGGAGTGCTGCACTGTCAGAGGGACTGCTACTACAGGAGTGCTGCACTGTCAAAGGGACCCTTTCTACGGGAGAGCTGCACTGTCCGAGGGACATCTACTACAGGAATGCTGCTCTCTCAGAAGGACAGCTACTACAGGAATGCTGCACTGTCAGAGGGACTGCTACTACAGGAGTGCTGCACTGTCAGAGGGACCGCTAGTACAGGATTGCTGCACTGTCAGATGGATCGCAACTACAGGAGTGCCGCACTGTCAGAGGGACCGCTACGACAGGAATGCTGCTCTGTCAGAGGGACCGATATTACAGGAGTGCTGCACTGTCAGAGGGACCCCAACTACAGGAGTGCTGCTGTGTCAGAGGGACCCCTACTACAGGAGTGCTGCACTGTGAGAGGGACACCTACTACAGGAGTGCTGCACTGTCAGAAGGGCCCTACTACAGGAGTGCTGCTCTGTCAGAGGGACCCCTACTACAGGAGTGCTGCACTGTCAGAGGGACATCTACTACAGGAGTGCTGCTCTGTTAGAGGGACCGCTACTACAGGAATGCTGCACTGTCAGAGGGACTGCTATTACAGGAGTGCTGCTCTGTCAGAGGGACTGCTACTACAGGAATGCTGCACTGTCAGAGGGACTGCTATTACAGGAGTGCTGCTCTGTCAGAGGGACTGCTACTACAGGAGTGCTGCTCTGTCAGAGGGACCCCAACTGCAGGAGTGCTGCAATGTCAGAGGGACCCCTACTACAGGAGTGCTGCACTGTCAGAGGGACCCCTACCACAGGAGTGCTGCACTGTCAGAGGGACCTTTTCTACAGGAGAGCTGCACTGTCAGAGGGGCCTCGATTACAGGAATGCTGCTCTGTCAGAGGGACATCTACTACAGGAGTGCTGCTCTGTTAGAGGGACCGCTACTACAGGAATGCTGCTTTGTCAGAGGGACCCCTACTACAGGAGTGCTGCACTGTCAGAGGACCACTACGACAGGAGTGCTGCACTGTCAGAGGGTCCGCTACTACACGAGTGCTGCACTATCAAAGGGTCCGCTACTACAGGAATGCTGCAGTGTCAGAGGGACCCCTACTACAGGAATGTTGCAGAGTCAGAGGGACCACTACGACAGGAGTGCTGCACTGTCAGAGGGTCCACTACGACAGAAGTGCCGCACTGTCAGGGGTATCGCTACTATAGGGTGTAGCACTTTCAGAGGGACCGCTACTACAGGATTGCCGTACTGTCAAAGTGGCCGCTACTACAGGAGTCCCGCACCATCAGAGGGACCGCTACTACAGGAATGCTGCAGTGTCAGAGGGACGTCAACTACAGGAGTGCCGCACTGTCAGAGGGACCACTACTACAGGAGTGCTGCACTGTCAGAGGGACCACTATGACAGGAGTGCTGCATTGACAGAGGGATGGCTACTACAGGAGTGCTGCACTGTCAGAGGGACCACTATGACAGGAGTGCTGCATTGACAGAGGGATGGCTACTACATGAGTGCTGCACTGTCAGAGGGACCACTACTACAGGAGTGCAGCACTGTCTGAGGGACCTCTACTACAGCAGTGCTGTTCTATCAGAGGGAACCCTACTACAGGAGTGCAGCACTGCCAGAGGGAGCCCTATTACAGAAGTGCAGCACTTTCAGAGGGACCGCTACTACAGGAGTGCTGCACTGTCAGAGGGACTGCTACTACAGGAGTGCTGCACTGTCAAAGTGACCCTTTCTACGGGAGAGCTGCACTGTCCGAGGGACATCTACTACAGGAATGCTGCTCTCTCAGAAGGACAGCTACTACAGGAATGCTGCACTGTCAGAGGGACTGCTACTACAGGAGTGCTGCACTGTCAGAGGGACCGCTAGTACAGGATTGCTGCACTGTCAGATGGATCGCAACTACAGGAGTGCCGCACTGTCAGAGGGATCCCTACAACAGAAGTGCTACTCTGTCAGAGGGACCGCTAATACAGGAATGCTGCTCTGTCAGAGGGACCGATATTACAGGAGTGCTGCACTGTCAGAGGGACCCCAACTACAGGAGTGCTGCTGTGTCAGAGGGACCCCTACTACAGGAGTGCTGCACTGTGAGAGGGACACCTACTACAGGAGTGCTGCACTGTCAGAAGGGCCCTACTACAGGAGTGCTGCTCTGTCAGAGGGACCCCAACTGCAGGAGTGCTGCACTGTCAGAGGGACCCCTACTACAGGAGTGCTGCACTGTCAGAGGGACCCCTACTACAGGAGTGCTGCACTGTCAGAGGGACCCTTTCTACAGGAGAGCTGCACTGACAGAGGGGCCTCGATTACAGGAATGCTGCTCTGTCAGAGGGACATCTACTACAGGAGTGCTGCTCTGTTAGAGGGACCGCTACTATAGGAATGCTGCTTTGTCAGAGGGACCCCTACTACAGGAGTGCTGCACTGTCAGAGGACCACTACGACAGGAGTGCTGCACTATCAGAGGGTCCGCTACTACAGGAATGCTGCAGTGTCAGAGGGACCCCTACTACAGGAATGTTGCAGAGTCAGAGGGACCACTACGACAGGAGTGCTGCACTGTCAGAGGATCCACTACGACAGAAGTGCCGCACTGTCAGGGGTACCGCTACTATAGGGTGTAGCACTTTCAGAGGGACCGCTACTACAGGATTGCCGTACTGTCAAAGTGGCCGCTACTACAGGAGTCCCGCACCATCAGAGGGACCGCTACTACAGGAATGCTGCAGTGTCAGAGGGACGTCAACTACAGGAGTGCCGCACTGTCAGAGGGACCACTATGACAGGAGTGCTGCATTGACAGAGGGATGGCTACTACAGGAGTGCTGCACTGTCAGAGGGACCACTACTACAGGAGTGCAGCACTGTCTGAGGGACCACTATGACAGGAGTGCTGCATTGACAGAGGGATGGCTACTACATGAGTGCTGCACTGTCAGAGGGACCACTACTACAGGAGTGCAGCACTGTCTGAGGGACCTCTACTACAGCAGTGCTGTTCTATCAGAGGGAACCCTACTACAGGAGTGCAGCACTGCCAGAGGGAGCCCTATTACAGAAGTGCAGCACTTTCAGAGGGACCGCTACTACAGGAGTGCTGCACTGTCAGAGGGACTGCTACTACAGGAGTGCTGCACTGTCAAAGTGACCCTTTCTACGGGAGAGCTGCACTGTCCGAGGGACATCTACTACAGGAATGCTGCTCTCTCAGAAGGACAGCTACTACAGGAATGCTGCACTGTCAGAGGGACTGCTACTACAGGAGTGCTGCACTGTCAGAGGGACCGCTAGTACAGGATTGCTGCACTGTCAGATGGATCGCAACTACAGGAGTGCCGCACTGTCAGAGGGATCCCTACAACAGAAGTGCTACTCTGTCAGAGGGACCGCTACTACAGGAATGCTGCTCTGTCAGAGGGACCGATATTACAGGAGTGCTGCACTGTCAGAGGGACCCCAACTACAGGAGTGCTGCTGTGTCAGAGGGACCCCTACTGAAGGAGTGCTGCACTGTCAGAAGGGCCCTACTAAGGAGTGCTGCTCTGTCAGAGGGACCCCTACTACAGGAGTGCTGCACTGTCAGAGGGACTGCTATTACAGGAGTGCTGCTCTGTCAGAGGGACTGCTACTACAGGAATGCTGCACTGTCAGAGGGACTGCTATTACAGGAGTGCTGCTCTGTCAGAGGGACTGCTACTACAGGAGTGCTGATCTGTCAGATGGATCGCAAATACAGGAGTGCCGCACTGTCAGAGGGACCCCTACAACAGAAGTGCTACTCTGTCAGAGGGACCGCTACTACAGGAATGCTGCTCTGTCAGAGGGACCGATATTACAGGAGTGCTGCACTGTCAGAGGGACCCCAACTACAGGAGTGCTGCTGTGTCAGAGGGACCCCTACTGAAGGAGTGCTGCACTGTCAGAAGGGCCCTACTAAGGAGTGCTGCTCTGTCAGAGGGACCCCTACTACAGGAGTGCTGCACTGTCAGAGGGACTGCTATTACAGGAGTGCTGCTCTGTCAGAGGGACTGCTACTACAGGAATGCTGCACTGTCAGAGGGACTGCTATTACAGGAGTGCTGCTCTGTCAGAGGGACTGCTACTACAGGAGTGCTGCTCTGTCAGAGGGCCCCTACTACATGAGTGCTGCACTGTCAGAGGGACCCTTACTACAGGAGTGCTGAACTGTCAGAGGGACCCCTACTACAGGAGTGCAGCACTGTGAGAGGGACACCTACTACAGGAGTGCTGCACTGTCAGAAGGGCCCGACTACAGGAGTGCTGCTCTGTCAGAGGGACCCCTACTACAGGAGTGCTGCACTGTCAGAGGGACATCTACTACAGGAGTGCTGCTCTGTTAGAGGGACCGCTACAACAGGAATGCTGCACTGTCAGAGGGACATCTACTACAGGAGTGCTGCACTGTCAGAGGGACATCTACTACAGGAGTGCTGCACTGTCAGAGGGACTCCTGCTACAGGAGTGCTGATCTGTCAGAAGGACGCTCCAACAGGGGTGCTGCACTGTCAGAGGGACATCAACTACAGGATTGCTGCTCTGTCAGAAGGACAGCTACTACAGTAATGCTGCACTGTCAGAGGGACTGCTACTACAGGAGTGCTGCACTGTCAGAGGGACCGCTAGTACAGGATTGCTGCACTGTGTGATGGATCGCAACTACAGGAGTGCCGCACTGTCAGAAGGGCCCCTACTACAGGAGTGATGCACTGTCAGAGGGACACCTAATACAGGAGTGCTGCACTGTCAGAAGGGCCCCTAGTACATGAGTGCTGCACTGTCAGAGGGACCCTTACTACAGGAGTGCTGAACTGTCAGAGGGACCCCTACTACAGGAGTGCAGCACTGTGAGAGGGACACCTACTACAGGAGTGCTGCACTGTCAGAAGGGTCCGACTACAGGAGTGCTGCACTGTCAGTGGGACCCCTACTACAGGAGTGCTGCTCTGTCAGAGGGACCCCTACTACAGGAGTGCTGCACTGTCAGAGGGACATCTACTACAGGAGTGCTGCTCTGTTAGAGGGACCGCTACAACAGGAATGCTGCACTGTCAGAGGGACATCTACTACAGGAGTGCTGCACTGTCAGAGGGACATCTACTACAGGAGTGCTGCAGTGTCAGAGGGACCCCTGCTACAGGAGTGCTGATCTGTCAGAAGGACGCTCCAACAGGGGTGCTGCACTGTCAGAGGGACATCAACTACAGGATTGCTGCTCTGTCAGAAGGACAGCTACTACAGGAATGCTGCACTGTCAGAGGGACTGCTACTACAGGAGTGCTGCACTGTCAGAGGGACCGCTAGTACAGGATTGCTGCACTGTGTGATGGATCGCAACTACAGGAGTGCCGCACTGTCAGAAGGGCCCCTACGACAGGAGTGATGCACTGTCAGAGGGACACCTAATACATGAGTGCTGCACTGTCAGAGGGACCCTTACTACAGGAGTGCTGAACTGTCAGAGGGACCCCTACTACAGGAGTGCTGCACTGTGAGAGGGACACCTACTACAGGAGTGCTGCTCTGTCAGATGGACCCCTACTACAGGAGTGCTGCTCTGTCAGAGGGACCCCAACTAAAGGAGTGCTGCACTGTCAGAGGGACACATACTACAGGACTGCTACACTGTCAGAGGGACCCCTGCTACAGGAGTGCTGATCTGTCAGAGGGACCGCTAATACAGGAGTGCTGCACTGTCAGTGGGACCGCTACGACAGGAGTGCTGCACTGTCAGAGGGACCCCTGCTACCAAAGTGCTGATCTGTCAGAAGGAATTCTACTACAGGAGTGCTGCTCTGTCAGAGGGACCCCTACTACAGGAGTGCTGCACTGTCAGAGGGACATCTACTACAGGAGTGCTGCTCTGTTAGAGGGACCGCTACTACAGGAATGCTGCACTGTCAGAGGGACTGCTATTACAGGAGTGCTGCTCTGTCAGAGGGACTGCTACTACAGGAATGCTGCACTGTCAGAGGGACTGCTATTACAGGAGTGCTGCTCTGTCAGAGGGACTGCTACTACAGGAGTGCTGCTCTGTCAGAGGGACCCCAACTGCAGGAGTGCTGCACTGTCAGAGGGACCCCTACTACAGGAGTGCTGCACTGTCAGAGGGACCCCTACTACAGGAGTGCTGCACTGTCAGAGGGACCCTTTCTACAGGAGAGCTGCACTGACAGAGGGGCCTCGATTACAGGAATGCTGCTCTGTCAGAGGGACATCTACTACAGGAGTGCTGCTCTGTTAGAGGGACCGCTACTACAGGAATGCTGCTTTGTCAGAGGGACCCCTACTACAGGAGTGCTGCACTGTCAGAGGACCACTACGACAGGAGTGCTGCACTATCAGAGGGTCCGCTACTACAGGAATGCTGCAGTGTCAGAGGGACCCCTACTACAGGAATGTTGCAGAGTCAGAGGGACCACTACGACAGGAGTGCTGCACTGTCAGAGGATCCACTACGACAGAAGTGCCGCACTGTCAGGGGTACCGCTACTATAGGGTGTAGCACTTTCAGAGGGACCGCTACTACAGGATTGCCGTACTGTCAAAGTGGCCGCTACTACAGGAGTCCCGCACCATCAGAGGGACCGCTACTACAGGAATGCTGCAGTGTCAGAGGGACGTCAACTACAGGAGTGCCGCACTGTCAGAGGGACCACTATGACAGGAGTGCTGCATTGACAGAGGGATGGCTACTACAGGAGTGCTGCACTGTCAGAGGGACCACTACTACAGGAGTGCAGCACTGTCTGAGGGACCTCTACTACAGCAGTGCTATTCTATCAGAGGGAACCCTACTACAGGAGTGCAGCACTGCCAGAGGGAGCCCTATTACAGAAGTGCAGCACTTTCAGAGGGACCGCTACTACAGGAGTGCTGCACTGTCAGAGGGACTGCTACTACAGGAGTGCTGCACTGTCAAAGGGACCCTTTCTACGGGAGAGCTGCACTGTCCGAGGGACATCTACTACAGGAATGCTGCTCTCTCAGAAGGACAGCTACTACAGGAATGCTGCACTGTCAGAGGGACTGCTACTACAGGAGTGCTGCACTGTCAGAGGGACCGCTAGTACAGGATTGCTGCACTGTCAGATGGATCGCAACTACAGGAGTGCCGCACTGTCAGAGGGATCACTATAACAGAAGTGCTACTCTGTCAGAGGGACCGCTACTACAGGAATGCTGCTCTGTCAGAGGGACCGATATTACAGGAGTGCTGCACTGTCAGAGGGACCCCAACTACAGGAGTGCTGCTGTGTCAGAGGGACCCCTACTACAGGAGTGCTGCACTGTGAGAGGGACACCTACTACAGGAGTGCTGCACTGTCAGAAGGGCCCTACTACAGGAGTGCTGCTCTGTCAGAGGGACCCCTACTACAGGAGTGCTGCACTGTCAGAGGGACATCTACTACAGGAGTGCTGCTCTGTTAGAGGGACCGCTACTACAGGAATGCTGCACTGTCAGAGGGACTGCTATTACAGGAGTGCTGCTCTGTCAGAGGGACTGCTACTACAGGAATGCTGCACTGTCAGAGGGACTGCTATTACAGGAGTGCTGCTCTGTCAGAGGGACTGCTACTACAGGAGTGCTGCTCTGTCAGAGGGACCCCAACTACAGGAGTGCTGCACTGTCAGAGGGACCCCTACTACAGGAGTGCTGCACTGTCAGAGGGACCCCTACTACAGGAGTGCTGCACTGTCAGAGGGACCCCTGCTACAGGAGTGCTGATCTGTCAGAGGGACCGCTAATACAGGAGTGCTGCACTGTCAGTGGGACCGCTACGACAGGAGTGCTGCACTGTCAGAGGGACTGCTACTATCGGAGTGCTGCACTGTCAGAGGGACTGCTACTATAGGAGTGCTGCACTATCAGAGGGACCACTGCTACAGGAGTGCTGATCTGTCAGATGGATCGCAAATACAGGAGTGCCGCACTGTCAGAGGGACCCCTACAACAGAAGTGCTACTCTGTCAGAGGGACCGCTACTACAGGAATGCTGCTCTGTCAGAGGGACCGATATTACAGGAGTGCTGCTGTGTCAGAGGGACCCCTACTACAGGAGTGCTGCTGTGTCAGAGGGACCCCAACTGAAGGAGTGCTGCTCTGTCAGAAGGGCCCTACTACAGGAGTGCTGCTCTGTCAGAGGGACCCCTACTACAGGAGTGCTGCACTGTCAGAGGGACATCTACTACAGGACTGCTGCTCTGTTAGAGGGACCGCTACTACAGGAATGCTGCACTGTCAGAGGGACTGCTATTACAGGAGTGCTGCTCTGTCAGAGGGACTGCTACTACAAGAATACTGCACTGTCAGAGGGACTGCTATTACAGGAGTGCTGCTCTGTCAGAGGGACTGCTACTACAGGATTGCTGCTCTGTCAGAGGGCCCCTACTACATGAGTGCTGCACTGTCAGAGGGACCCTTACTACAGGAGTGCTGAACTGTCAGAGGGACCCCTACTACAGGAGTGCAGCACTGTGAGAGGGACACCTACTACAGGAGTGCTGCACTGTCAGAAGGGCCCGACTACAGGAGTGCTGCTCTTTCAGAGGGACCCCTACTACAGGAGTGCTGCACTGTCAGAGGGACATCTACTACAGGAGTGCTGCTCTGTTAGAGGGACCGCTACAACAGGAATGCTGCACTGTCAGAGGGACATCTACTACAGGAGTGCTGCACTGTCAGAGGGACATCTACTACAGGAGTGCTGCACTGTCAGAGGGACCCCTGCTACAGGAGTGCTGATCTGTCAGAAGGACGCTCCAACAGGGGTGCTGCACTGTCAGAGGGACATCAACTACAGGATTGCTGCTCTGTCAGAAGGACAGCTACTACAGGAATGCTGCGCTGTCAGAGGGACTGCTACTACAGGAGTGCTGCACTGTCAGAGGGACAGCTAGTACAGGATTGCTGCACTGCGTGATGGATCGCAACTACAGGAGTGCCGCACTGTCAGAAGGGCCCCTACTACAGGAGTGATGCACTGTCAGAGGGACACCTAATACAGGAGTGCTGAACTGTCAGAGGGACCCCTACGACAGGAGTGCTGCACTGTGAGAGGGACACCTACTACAGGAGTGCTGCTCTGTCAGAGGGACCCCTACTACAGGAGTGCTGCTCTGTCAGAGGGACCCCAACTAAAGGAGTACTGCACTGTCAGAGGGACACATACTACAGGACTGCTACACTGTCAGAGGGACCCCTGCTACAGGAGTGCTGATCTGTCAGAGGGACCGCTAATACAGGAGTGCTGCACTGTCAGTGGGACCGCTACGACAGGAGTGCTGCACTGTCAGAGGGACCCCTGCTACCAAAGTGCTGATCTGTCAGAAGGAACTCTACTACAGGAGTGCTGCTCTGACAGAGGGACCGCTACTACAGGAATGCTGCACTGTCAGAGGGACTGCTATTACAGGAGTGCTGCTCTGTCAGAGGGACTGCTACTACAGGAGTGCTGCTCTGTCAGAGGGACCCCAAATACAGGAGTGCTGCACTGTCAGAGGGACACATACTACAGGACTGCTACACTGTCAGAGGGACCCCTGCTACAGGAGTGCTGCACTGTCAGAGGGACCCCTGCTACAGGAGTGCTGATCTGTCAGAGGGACCGCTAATACAGGAGTGCTGCACTGTCAGTGGGACCGCTACGACAGGAGTGCCGCACTGTCAGAAGGGCCCCTACTACAGGAGTGATGCACTGTCAGAGGGACACATAATACAGGAGTGCTGCACTGTCAGAAGGGCCCCTAGTACATGAGTGCTGCACTGTCAGAGGGACCCTTACTACAGGAGTGCTGAACTGTCAGAGGGACCCCTACTACAGGAGTGCTGCACTGTGAGAGGGACACCTACTACAGGAGTGCTGCTCTGTCAGAGGGACCCCTACTACAGGAGTGCTGCTCTGTCAGAGGGACCCCAACTAAAGGAGTGCTGCACTGTCAGAGGGACACATACTACAGGACTGCTACACTGTCAGAGGGACCCCTGCTACAGGAGTGCTGATCTGTCAGAGGGACCGCTAATACAGGAGTGCTGCACTGTCAGTGGGACCGCTACGACAGGAGTGCTGCACTGTCAGAGGGACCCCTGCTACCAAAGTGCTGATCTGTCAGAAGGAACTCTACTACAGGAGTGCTGCTCTGACAGAGGGACCGCTACTACAGGAATGCTGCACTGTCAGAGGGACTGCTATTACAGGAGTGCTGCTCTGTCAGAGGGACTGCTACTACAGCAGTGCTGCTCTGTCAGAGGGACCCCAAATACAGGAGTGCTGCACTGTCAGAGGGACACATACTACAGGACTGCTACACTGTCAGAGGGACCCCTACTACAGGAGTGCTGCACTGTCAGAGGGACCCCTGCTACAGGAGTGCTGATCTGTCAGAAGGACGCTCCAACAGGGTTTCTGCACTGTCAGAGGGACATCAACTACAGGATTGCTGCTCTGTCAGAGCGACACCTACTACAGGAGTGCTGCACTGTCAGAAAGACCCCTACGACACGAGTGCTGCTCTGACAGACGGACTGCTCCTTCAGGAGTGCTGCTCTGTCACAGGGACACCTACTACAGGAGTGCTGCTCTGTCAGAGGGACCCCAACTACAGGAGTGCTGCTCTGTCAGAGGGACCGCTACTACAGGAGTGCTGCACTGTCAGAGGGACACATACTACAGGACTGCTACACTATCAGAGGGACCCCTACTACAGGAGTGCTGCACTGTCAGAGGGACCCCAGCTACAGGAGTGCTGATCTGTCAGAGGGACCGCTAATACTGGAGTGCTGCACTGTCAGAGGGACATCTAGTACAGGAGTGCTGCACTGTCAGATAGATCACTACTACAGGAGTGATGCACTGTCAGAGGGACATTTAATACAGGAGTGCTGCACTGTCAGAAGGGCCCCTACTACATGAGTGCTGCACTGTCAGAGGGACCCTTACTACAGGAGTGCTGCACTGTGAGAGGGACACCTACTACAGGAGTGCTGCACTGTCAGAAGGGCCCGACTTCAGGAGTGCTGCTTTGTCAGAGGGACCCCTACTACAGGAGTGCTGCACTGTCAGAGGGACATCTACTACAGGAGTGCTGCTCTGTTAGAGGGACCGCTACGACAGGAATGCTGCACTGTCAGAGGGACTGCTATTACAGGAGTGCTGCTCTGTCAGAGGGACTGCTACTACAGGAGTGCTGCTCTGTCAGAGGGACACCTATTACAGGAGTGCTGCTCTGTCAGAGGGACTGCTACTACAGGAATGCTCTACTCTCAGAGGGACTGCTATTACAGGAGTGCTGCTCTGTCAAAGGGACTGCTACTACAGGAGTGCTGCTCTGTCAGAGGGACCCCTGCTACCGAAGCGCTGATCTGTCAGAAGGACCTCTACTACAGGAGTGCTGCTCTGACAGAGGGACCGCTACTACAGGAATGCTGCACTGTCAGAGGGACTGCTATTACAGGAGTGCTGCTCTGTCAGAGGGACTGCTACTACAGGAGTGCTGCTCGGTCAGAGGGACCCCAACTACAGGAGTGCTGCACTGTCAGAGGGACACATACTACAGGACTGCTACACTGTCAGAGGGACCCCTACTACAGGAGTGCTGCACTGTCAGAGGGACCGCTAATACAGGAGTGCTGCACTGTCAGTGGGACCGCTACGACAGGAGTGCTGCACTGTCAGAGGGACCCCTGCTACAGGAGTGCTGATCTGTCAGAAGGACGCTCCAATAGGAGTGCTGCACTGTCAGAGGGACATCTACTACCGGAGTGCTGCACTGTCAGAGGGACATCTACTACAGGAGTGCTACACTGTCAGAGGGACCCCTGCTACAGGAGTGCTGATCTGTCAGAAGGACGCTCCAACAGGCGTGCTGCACTGTCAGAGGGACATCAACTACAGGACTTGCTGCTCTGTCAGAAGGACAGCTACTACAGGAATGCTGCACTGTCAGAGGGACTGCTACTACAGGAGTGCTGCACTGTCAGAGGGACCGCTAGTACAGGATTGCTGCACTGTGTGATGGATCGCAACTACAGGAGTGCCGCACTGTCAGAAGGGCCCCTACGACAGGAGTGCTGCACTGTCAGAGGGACCCCTGCTACAGGAGTGCTGATCTGTCAGAAGTACGCTCCAACAGGAGTGCTGCACTGTCAGAGGGACATCTACGACAGGAGTGCTGCTCTGTCAGAGGGACCGCTACTACAGGAATGCTGCATTGTCAGAGGGACTGCTACTACAGGAATGCTGCTCTGTCACAGGGACCGATAGTACAGGAGTGCTGATCTGTCAGAGGGACTGCTACTACAGGAGTGCTGCTCTGTCAGAGGGACCCCAACTACAGGAGTGCTGCACTGTCAGAGGGACCCCAACTACAGGAGTGCTGCACTGTCAGAGGGACACATACTACAGGAGTGCTGATCTGTGAGAAGGACGCTCCAATAGGAGTGCTGCACTGTCAGAGGGACATCTACGACAGGAGTGCTACACTGTCAGAGGGACTGCTACTATAGGAGTGCTGCACTGTCAGAGGGACCCCTGCTACAGGAGTGCTGATCTGTCAGAAGGACGCTCCAACAGGAGTGCTGCACTGTCAGAGGGACATCTACTACAGGAGTGCTGCTCTGTCAGAAGGACAGCTACTACAGGAATGCTGCACTGTCAGAGGGACCCCTACTACAGGAGTGCTGATCTGTCAGAGGGACACCTACTACAGGAGTGCTGCACTGTCAGAAAGACCCCTACGACACGAGTGCTGCTCTGACAGACGGACTGCTACTACAGGAGTGCTGCTCTGTCACAGGGACACCTACTACAGGAGTGCTGCTCTGTCAGAGGGACCCCAACTACAGGAGTGCTGCTCTGTTAGAGGGACCGCTACTACAGGAGTGCTGCACTGTCAGAGGGACACATACTACAGGACTGCTACACTGTCAGAGGGACCCCTCCTACAGGAGTGCTGCACTGTCAGAGTGACCCCAGCTACAGGAGTGCTGACCTGTCAGAGGGACCGCTAATACAGGAGTGCTGCACTGTCAGAGGGACATCTCGTACAGGAGTGCTGCACTGTCAGATAGATCACAACTACAGGAGTGCCGCACTGTCAGAAGGGCCCCTACTACAGGAGTGATGCACTGTCAGAGGGACACCTAATACAGGAGTGCTGCACTGTCAGAAGGGCCCCTACTACATGAGTGCTGCACTGTCAGAGGGACCCTTACTACAGGAGTACTGTACTGTCAGAGTTACCCCTACTACAGGCGTGCTGCACTGTGAGAGGGACACCTACTACAGGAGTGCTGCACTGTCAGAAGGGCCCTACGACACGAGTGCTGCTCTGTCAGAGGGACTGCTACGACAGGAATGCTGTACTGTCAGAGGGACTGCTCTTACAGGAGTGCTGCTCTGTCAGAGGGACTGCTACTACAGGAGTGCTGCTCTGTCAGAGGGACCCCAACTACAGGAGTGCTGCACTGTAAGAGGGACACATACTACAGGACTGCTACACTGTCAGAGGGACCCCTACTACAGGAGTGCTGCACTGTCAGAGGGACCCCTGCTACAGGAGTGCTGATCTGTCAGAGGGACCGCTAATACAGGAGTGCTGCACTGTCAGTGGGACCGCTACGACAGGAGTGCTGCACTGTCAGAGGGACCCCTGCTACCGAAGTGCTGATCTGTCAGAAGGACCTCTACTACAGGAGTGCTGCTCTGACAGAGGGACCGCTACTACAGGAATGCTGCACTGTCAGAGGGACTGCTATTACAGGAGTGCTGCTCTGTCAGAGGGACTGCTACTACAGGAATGCTGCACTGTCAGAGGGACTGCTATTACAGGAGTGCTGCTCTGTCAGAGGGACTGCTACTACAGGATTGCTGCTCTGTCAGAGGGCCCCTACTACATGAGTGCTGCACTGTCAGAGGGACACATACTACAGGACTGCTACACTGTCAGAGGGACCCCTACTACAGGAGTGCTGATCTGTCAGAAGGACCTCTACTACAGGAGTGCTGCTCTGACAGAGGGACCGCTACTACAGGAATGCTGCACTGTCAGAGGGACTGCTATTACAGGAGTGCTGCTCTGTCAGAGGGACCGCTACTACAGGAATTCTGCACTGTCAGAGGGACTGCTATTACAGGAGTGCTGCTCTGTCAGAGGGACTGCTACTACAGGAGTGCTGCTCTGTCAGAGGGACCCCAAATACAGGAGTGCTGCACTGTCAGAGGGACACATACTACAGGACTGCTACACTGTCAGAGGGACCCCTACTACAGGAGTGCTGCACTGTCAGAGGGACCCCTGCTACAGGAGTGCAGCACTGTGAGAGGGACACCTACTACAGGAGTGCTGCACTGTCAGAAGGGCCCGACTACAGGAGTGCTGCTCTTTCAGAGGGACCCCTACTACAGGAGTGCTGCACTGTCAGAGGGACATCTACTACAGGAGTGCTGCTCTGTTAGAGGGACCGCTACAACAGGAATGCTGCACTGTCAGAGGGACATCTACTACAGGAGTGCTGCACTGTCAGAGGGACATCTACTACAGGAGTGCTGCACTGTCAGAGGGACCCCTGCTACAGGAGTGCTGATCTGTCAGAAGGACGCTCCAACAGGGGTGCTGCACTGTCAGAGGGACATCAACTACAGGATTGCTGCTCTGTCAGAAGGACAGCTACTACAGGAATGCTGCACTGTCAGAGGGACTGCTACTACAGGAGTGCTGCACTGTCAGAGGGACAGCTAGTACAGGATTGCTGCACTGCGTGATGGATCGCAACTACAGGAGTGCCGCACTGTCAGAAGGGCCCCTACTACAGGAGTGATGCACTGTCAGAGGGACACCTAATACAGGAGTGCTGCACTGTCAGAAGGGCCCCTAGTACATGAGTGCTGCACTGTCAGAGGGACCCTTACTACAGGAGTGCTGAACTGTCAGAGGGACCCCTACGACAGGAGTGCTGCACTGTGAGAGGGACACCTACTACAGGAGTGCTGCTCTGTCAGAGGGACCCCTACTACAGGAGTGCTGCTCTGTCAGAGGGACCCCAACTAAAGGAGTACTGCACTGTCAGAGGGACACATACTACAGGACTGCTACACTGTCAGAGGGACCCCTGCTACAGGAGTGCTGATCTGTCAGAGGGACCGCTAATACAGGAGTGCTGCACTGTCAGTGGGACCGCTACGACAGGAGTGCTGCACTGTCAGAGGGACCCCTGCTACCAAAGTGCTGATCTGTCAGAAGGAACTCTACTACAGGAGTGCTGCTCTGACAGAGGGACCGCTACTACAGGAATTCTGCACTGTCAGAGGGACTGCTATTACAGGAGTGCTGCTCTGTCAGAGGGACTGCTACTACAGGAGTGCTGCTCTGTCAGAGGGACCCCAAATACAGGAGTGCTGCACTGTCAGAGGGACACATACTACAGGACTGCTACACTGTCAGAGGGACCCCTACTACAGGAGTGCTGCACTGTCAGAGGGACCCCTGCTACAGGAGTGCTGATCTGTCAGAGGGAGCGCTAATACAGGAGTGCTGCACTGTCAGTGGGACCGCTACGACAGGAGTGCCGCACTGTCAGAAGGGCCCCTACTACAGGAGTGATGCACTGTCAGAGGGACACATAATACAGGAGTGCTGCACTGTCAGAAGGGCCCCTAGTACATGAGTGCTGCACTGTCAGAGGGACCCTTACTACAGGAGTGCTGAACTGTCAGAGGGACCCCTACTACAGGAGTGCTGCACTGTGAGAGGGACACCTACTACAGGAGTGCTGCTCTGTCAGAGGGACCCCTACTACAGGAGTGCTGCTCTGTCAGAGGGACCCCAACTAAAGGAGTGCTGCACTGTCAGAGGGACACATACTACAGGACTGCTACACTGTCAGAGGGACCCCTGCTACAGGAGTGCTGATCTGTCAGAGGGACCGCTAATACAGGAGTGCTGCACTGTCAGTGGGACCGCTACGACAGGAGTGCTGCACTGTCAGAGGGACCCCTGCTACCAAAGTGCTGATCTGTCAGAAGGAACTCTACTACAGGAGTGCTGCTCTGACAGAGGGACCGCTACTACAGGAATGCTGCACTGTCAGAGGGACTGCTATTACAGGAGTGCTGCTCTGTCAGAGGGACTGCTACTACAGCAGTGCTGCTCTGTCAGAGGGACCCCAAATACAGGAGTGCTGCACTGTCAGAGGGACACATACTACAGGACTGCTACACTGTCAGAGGGACCCCTACTACAGGAGTGCTGCACTGTCAGAGGGACCCCTGCTACAGGAGTGCTGATCTGTCAGAGGGAGCGCTAATACAGGAGTGCTGCACTGTCAGTGGGACCGCTACGACAGGAGTGCTGCACTGTCAGAGGTACCCCTGCTACAGGAGTGCTGATCTGTCAGAAGGACGCTCCAACAGGGGTGCTGCACTGTCAGAGGGACATCAACTACAGGATTGCTGCTCTGTCAGAGGGACACCTACTACAGGAGTGCTGCACTGTCAGAAAGACCCCTACGACACGAGTGCTGCTCTGACAGACGGACTGCTCCTTCAGGAGTGCTGCTCTGTCACAGGGACACCTACTACAGGAGTGCTGCTCTGTCAGAGGGACCCCAACTACAGGAGTGCTGCTCTGTCAGAGGGACCGCTACTACAGGAGTGCTGCACTGTCAGAGGGACACATACTACAGGACTGCTACACTATCAGAGGGACCCCTACTACAGGAGTGCTGCACTGTCAGAGGGACCCCAGCTACAGGAGTGCTGATCTGTCAGAGGGACCGCTAATACTGGAGTGCTGCACTGTCAGAGGGACATCTAGTACAGGAGTGCTGCACTGTCAGATAGATCACTACTACAGGAGTGATGCACTGTCAGAGGGACATTTAATACAGGAGTGCTGCACTGTCAGAAGGGCCCCTACTACATGAGTGCTGCACTGTCAGAGGGACCCTTACTACAGGAGTGCTGCACTGTGAGAGGGACACCTACTACAGGAGTGCTGCACTGTCAGAAGGGCCCGACTTCAGGAGTGCTGCTTTGTCAGAGGGACCCCTACTACAGGAGTGCTGCACTGTCAGAGGGACATCTACTACAGGAGTGCTGCTCTGTTAGAGGGACCGCTACGACAGGAATGCTGCACTGTCAGAGGGACTGCTATTACAGGAGTGCTGCTCTGTCAGAGGGACTGCTACTACAGGAGTGCTGCTCTGTCAGAGGGACACCTATTACAGGAGTGCTGCTCTGTCAGAGGGACTGCTACTACAGGAATGCTGTACTCTCAGAGGGACTGCTATTACAGGAGTGCTGCTCTGTCAGAGGGACTGCTACTACAGGAGTGCTGCTCTGTCAGAGGGACCCCTGCTACCGAAGCGCTGATCTGTCAGAAGGACCTCTACTACAGGAGTGCTGCTCTGACAGAGGGACCGCTACTACAGGAATGCTGCACTGTCAGAGGGACTGCTATTACAGGAGTGCTGCTCTGTCAGAGGGACTGCTACTACAGCAGTGCTGCTCTGTCAGAGGGACCCCAAATACAGGAGTGCTGCACTGTCAGAGGGACACATACTACAGGACTGCTACACTGTCAGAGGGACCCCTACTACAGGAGTGCTGCACTGTCAGAGGGACCCCTGCTACAGGAGTGCTGATCTGTCAGAGGGAGCGCTAATACAGGAGTGCTGCACTGTCAGTGGGACCGCTACGACAGGAGTGCTGCACTGTCAGAGGTACCCCTGCTACAGGAGTGCTGATCTGTCAGAAGGACGCTCCAACAGGGGTGCTGCACTGTCAGAGGGACATCAACTACAGGATTGCTGCTCTGTCAGAGGGACACCTACTACAGGAGTGCTGCACTGTCAGAAAGACCCCTACGACACGAGTGCTGCTCTGACAGACGGACTGCTCCTTCAGGAGTGCTGCTCTGTCACAGGGACACCTACTACAGGAGTGCTGCTCTGTCAGAGGGACCCCAACTACAGGAGTGCTGCTCTGTCAGAGGGACCGCTACTACAGGAGTGCTGCACTGTCAGAGGGACACATACTACAGGACTGCTACACTATCAGAGGGACCCCTACTACAGGAGTGCTGCACTGTCAGAGGGACCCCAGCTACAGGAGTGCTGATCTGTCAGAGGGACCGCTAATACTGGAGTGCTGCACTGTCAGAGGGACATCTAGTGCAGGAGTGCTGCACTGTCAGATAGATCACTACTACAGGAGTGATGCACTGTCAGAGGGACATTTAATACAGGAGTGCTGCACTGTCAGAAGGGCCCCTACTACATGAGTGCTGCACTGTCAGAGGGACCCTTACTACAGGAGTGCTGCACTGTGAGAGGGACACCTACTACAGGAGTGCTGCACTGTCAGAAGGGCCCGACTTCAGGAGTGCTGCTTTGTCAGAGGGACCCCTACTACAGGAGTGCTGCACTGTCAGAGGGACATCTACTACAGGAGTGCTGCTCTGTTAGAGGGACCGCTACGACAGGAATGCTGCACTGTCAGAGGGACTGCTATTACAGGAGTGCTGCTCTGTCAGAGGGACTGCTACTACAGGAGTGCTGCTCTGTCAGAGGGACACCTATTACAGGAGTGCTGCTCTGTCAGAGGGACTGCTACTACAGGAATGCTGTACTCTCAGAGGGACTGCTATTACAGGAGTGCTGCTCTGTCAGAGGGACTGCTACTACAGGAGTGCTGCTCTGTCAGAGGGACCCCTGCTACCGAAGTGCTGATCTGTCAGAAGGACCTCTACTACAGGAGTGCTGCTCTGACAGAGGGACCGCTACTACAGGAATGCTGCACTGTCAGAGGGACTGCTATTACAGGAGTGCTGCTCTGTCAGAGGGACTGCTACTACAGGAGTGCTGCTCGGTCAGAGGGACCCCAACTACAGGAGTGCTGCACTGTCAGAGGGACACATACTACAGGACTGCTACACTGTCAGAGGGACCCCTACTACAGGAGTGCTGCACTGTCAGAGGGACCCCTGCTACAGGAGTGCTGATCTGTCAGAGGGACCGCTAATACAGGAGTGCTGCACTGTCAGTGGGACCGCTACGACAGGAGTGCTGCACTGTCAGAGGGACCCCTGCTACAGGAGTGCTGATCTGTCAGAAGGACGCTCCAATAGGAGTGCTGCACTGTCAGAGGGACATCTACTACAGGAGTGCTGCACTGTCAGAGGGACATCTACTACAGGAGTGCTACACTGTCAGAGGGACCCCTGCTACAGGAGTGCTGATCTGTCAGAATGACGCTCCAACAGGGGTGCTGCACTGTCAGAGGGACATCAACTACAGGACTTGCTGCTCTGTCAGAAGGACAGCTACTACAGGAATGCTGCACTGTCAGAGGGACTGCTACTACAGGAGTGCTGCACTGTCAGAGGGACCGCTAGTACAGGATTGCTGCACTGTGTGATGGATCGCAACTACAGGAGTGCCGCACTGTCAGAAGGGCCCCTACTACAGGAGTGCTGCACTGTCAGAGGGACCCCTGCTACAGGAGTGCTGATCTGTCAGAAGTACGCTCCAACAGGAGTGCTGCACTGTCAGAGGGACATCTTCTACAGGAGTGCTGCTCTGTCAGAGGGACCACTACTACAGGAATGCTGCATTGTCAGAGGGACTGCTACTACAGGAATGCTGCTCTGTCACAGGGACCGATAGTACAGGAGTGCTGATCTGTCAGAGGGACTGCTACTACAGGAGTGCTGCTCTGTCAGAGGGACCCCAACTACAGGAGTGCTGCACTGTCAGAGGGACCCCAACTACAGGAGTGCTGCACTGTCAGAGGGACACATACTACAGGAGTGCTGATCTGTGAGAAGGACGCTCCAATAGGAGTGCTGCACTGTCAGAGGGACATCTACGACAGGAGTGCTACACTGTCAGAGGGACTGCTACTATAGGAGTGCTGCACTGTCAGAGGGACCCCTGCTACAGGAGTGCTGATCTGTCAGAAGGACGCTCCAACAGGAGTGCTGCACTGTCAGAGGGACATCTACTACAGGAGTGCTGCTCTGTCAGAAGGACAGCTACTACAGGAATGCTGCACTGTCAGAGGGACCCCTACTACAGGAGTGCTGATCTGTCAGAGGGACACCTACTACAGGAGTGCTGCACTGTCAGAAAGACCCCTACGACACGAGTGCTGCTCTGACAGACGGACTGCTACTACAGGAGTGCTGCTCTGTCACAGGGACACCTACTACAGGAGTGCTGCTCTGTCAGAGGGACCCCAACTACAGGAGTGCTGCTCTGTTAGAGGGACCGCTACTACAGGAGTGCTGCACTGTCAGAGGGACACATACTACAGGACTGCTACACTGTCAGAGGGACCCCTCCTACAGGAGTGCTGCACTGTCAGAGTGACCCCAGCTACAGGAGTGCTGACCTGTCAGAGGGACCGCTAATACAGGAGTGCTGCACTGTCAGAGGGACATCTAGTACAGGAGTGCTGCACTGTCAGATAGATCACAACTACAGGAGTGCCGCACTGTCAGAAGGGCCCCTACTACAGGAGTGATGCACTGTCAGAGGGACACCTAATACAGGAGTGCTGCACTGTCAGAAGGGCCCCTACTACATGAGTGCTGCACTGTCAGAGGGACCCTTACTACAGGAGTACTGTACTGTCAGAGTTACCCCTACTACAGGCGTGCTGCACTGTGAGAGGGACACCTACTACAGGAGTGCTGCACTGTCAGAAGGGCCCTACGACACGAGTGCTGCTCTGTCAGAGGGACTGCTACGACAGGAATGCTGTACTGTCAGAGGGACTGCTCTTACAGGAGTGCTGCTCTGTCAGAGGGACTGCTACTACAGGAGTGCTGCTCTGTCAGAGGGACCCCAACTACAGGAGTGCTGCACTGTAAGAGGGACACATACTACAGGACTGCTACACTGTCAGAGGGACCCCTACTACAGGAGAGCTGCACTGTCAGAGGGACCCCTGCTACAGGAGTGCTGATCTGTCAGAGGGACCGCTAATACAGGAGTGCTGCACTGTCAGTGGGACCGCTACGACAGGAGTGCTGCACTGTCAGAGGGACCCCTGCTACCGAAGTGCTGATCTGTCAGAAGGACCTCTACTACAGGAGTGCTGCTCTGACAGAGGGACCGCTACTACAGGAATGCTGCACTGTCAGAGGGACTGCTATTACAGGAGTGCTGCTCTGTCAGAGGGACTGCTACTACAGGAGTGCTGCTCTGTCAGAGGGACCCCAAATACAGGTGTGCTGCACTGTCAGAGGGACACATACTACAGGAGTGCTGCTATGTCAGAGGGACCCCTACTACAGGAGTGCTGCACTGTCAGAGGGACCACTGCTACAGGAGTGCTGATCTGTCAGAGGCACCGCTAATACAGGAGTGCTGCACTGTCAGTGGGACCGCTACGACAGGATTGCTGCACTGTCAGAGGGACCCCTGCTACAGGAGTGCTGATCTGTCAGAAGGACGCTCCAATAGGAGTGCTGCACTGTCAGAGGGACATCTACTACAGGAGTGCTGCACTGTCAGAAGGACATCTACTACAGGAGTGCTACACTGTCAGAGGGACCCCTGCTACAGGAGTGCTGATCTGTCAGAAGGACGCTCCAACAGAGGTGCTGCACTGTCAGAGGGACATCAACTACAGGACTTGCTGCTCTGTCAGAAGGACAGCTACTACAGGAATGCTGCACTGTCAAAGGGACAGCTACTACAGGAGTGCTGCACTGTCAGAGGGACCGCTAGTACAGGATTGCTGCACTGTGTGATGGATCGCAACTACAGGAGTGCCGCACTGTCAGAAGGGCCCCTACTACAGGAGTGATGCACTGTCAGAGGGACACCTACTACAGGAGTGCTGCACTGTCAGAAGGGCCCCTACTACATGAGTGCTGCACTGTCAGAGGGACCGCTACTACAGGAGTGCTGCACTGTCGGAGGGACTGCTACTATAGGAGTGCTGCACTGTCAGAAGGGCCCCTACTACATGAGTGCTGCACTGTCAGAGGGACCCTTACTACAGGAGTGCTGCACTGTGAGAGGGACACCTACTACAGGAGTGCTGCACTGTCAGAAGGGCCCGACTTCAGGAGTGCTGCTTTGTCAGAGGGACCCCTACTACAGGAGTGCTGCACTGTCAGAGGGACATCTACTACAGGAGTGCTGCTCTGTTAGAGGGACCGCTACGACAGGAATGCTGCACTGTCAGAGGGACTGCTATTACAGGAGTGCTGCTCTGTCAGAGGGACTGCTACTACAGGAGTGCTGCTCTGTCAGAGGGACACCTATTACAGGAGTGCTGCTCTGTCAGAGGGACTGCTACTACAGGAATGCTGTACTCTCAGAGGGACTGCTATTACAGGAGTGCTGCTCTGTCAGAGGGACTGCTACTACAGGAGTGCTGCTCTGTCAGAGGGACCCCTGCTACCGAAGTGCTGATCTGTCAGAAGGACCACTACTACAGGAGTGCTGCTCTGACAGAGGGACCGCTACTACAGGAATGCTGCACTGTCAGAGGGACTGCTATTACAGGAGTGCTGCTCTGTCAGAGGGACTGCTACTACAGGAGTGCTGCTCGGTCAGAGGGACCCCAACTACAGGAGTGCTGCACTGTCAGAGGGACACATACTACAGGACTGCTACACTGTCAGAGGGACCCCTACTACAGGAGTGCTGCACTGTCAGAGGGACCCCTGCTACAGGAGTGCTGATCTGTCAGAGGGACCGCTAATACAGGAGTGCTGCACTGTCAGTGGGACCGCTACGACAGGAGTGCTGCACTGTCAGAGGGACCCCTGCTACAGGAGTGCTGATCTGTCAGAAGGACGCTCCAATAGGAGTGCTGCACTGTCAGAGGGACATCTACTACAGGAGTGCTGCACTGTCAGAGGGACATCTACTACAGGAGTGCTACACTGTCAGAGGGACCCCTGCTACAGGAGTGCTGATCTGTCAGAATGACGCTCCAACAGGGGTGCTGCACTGTCAGAGGGACATCAACTACAGGACTTGCTGCTCTGTCAGAAGGACAGCTACTACAGGAATGCTGCACTGTCAGAGGGACTGCTACTACAGGAGTGCTGCACTGTCAGAGGGACCGCTAGTACAGGATTGCTGCACTGTGTGATGGATCGCAACTACAGGAGTGCCGCACTGTCAGAAGGGCCCCTACTACAGGAGTGCTGCACTGTCAGAGGGACCCCTGCTACAGGAGTGCTGATCTGTCAGAAGTACGCTCCAACAGGAGTGCTGCACTGTCAGAGGGACATCTTCTACAGGAGTGCTGCTCTGTCAGAGGGACCGCTACTACAGGAATGCTGCATTGTCAGAGGGACTGCTACTACAGGAATGCTGCTCTGTCACAGGGACCGATAGTACAGGAGTGCTGATCTGTCAGAGGGACTGCTACTACAGGAGTGCTGCTCTGTCAGAGGGACCCCAACTACAGGAGTGCTGCACTGTCAGAGGGACCCCAACTACAGGAGTGCTGCACTGTCAGAGGGACACATACTACAGGAGTGCTGATCTGTGAGAAGGACGCTCCAATAGGAGTGCTGCACTGTCAGAGGGACATCTACGACAGGAGTGCTACACTGTCAGAGGGACTGCTACTATAGGAGTGCTGCACTGTCAGAGGGACCCCTGCTACAGGAGTGCTGATCTGTCAGAAGGACGCTCCAACAGGAGTGCTGCACTGTCAGAGGGACATCTACTACAGGAGTGCTGCTCTGTCAGAAGGACAGCTACTACAGGAATGCTGCACTGTCAGAGGGACCCCTACTACAGGAGTGCTGATCTGTCAGAGGGACACCTACTACAGGAGTGCTGCACTGTCAGAAAGACCCCTACGACACGAGTGCTGCTCTGACAGACGGACTGCTACTACAGGAGTGCTGCTCTGTCACAGGGACACCTACTACAGGAGTGCTGCTCTGTCAGAGGGACCCCAACTACAGGAGTGCTGCTCTGTTAGAGGGACCGCTACTACAGGAGTGCTGCACTGTCAGAGGGACACATACTACAGGACTGCTACACTGTCAGAGGGACCCCTCCTACAGGAGTGCTGCACTGTCAGAGTGACCCCAGCTACAGGAGTGCTGACCTGTCAGAGGGACCGCTAATACAGGAGTGCTGCACTGTCAGAGGGACATCTAGTACAGGAGTGCTGCACTGTCAGATAGATCACAACTACAGGAGTGCCGCACTGTCAGAAGGGCCCCTACTACAGGAGTGATGCACTGTCAGAGGGACACCTAATACAGGAGTGCTGCACTGTCAGAAGGGCCCCTACTACATGAGTGCTGCACTGTCAGAGGGACCCTTACTACAGGAGTACTGTACTGTCAGAGTTACCCCTACTACAGGCGTGCTGCACTGTGAGAGGGACACCTACTACAGGAGTGCTGCACTGTCAGAAGGGCCCTACGACACGAGTGCTGCTCTGTCAGAGGGACTGCTACGACAGGAATGCTGTACTGTCAGAGGGACTGCTCTTACAGGAGTGCTGCTCTGTCAGAGGGACTGCTACTACAGGAGTGCTGCTCTGTCAGAGGGACCCCAACTACAGGAGTGCTGCACTGTAAGAGGGACACATACTACAGGACTGCTACACTGTCAGAGGGACCCCTACTACAGGAGAGCTGCACTGTCAGAGGGACCCCTGCTACAGGAGTGCTGATCTGTCAGAGGGACCGCTAATACAGGAGTGCTGCACTGTCAGTGGGACCGCTACGACAGGAGTGCTGCACTGTCAGAGGGACCCCTGCTACCGAAGTGCTGATCTGTCAGAAGGACCTCTACTACAGGAGTGCTGCTCTGACAGAGGGACCGCTACTACAGGAATGCTGCACTGTCAGAGGGACTGCTATTACAGGAGTGCTGCTCTGTCAGAGGGACTGCTACTACAGGAGTGCTGCTCTGTCAGAGGGACCCCAAATACAGGTGTGCTGCACTGTCAGAGGGACACATACTACAGGAGTGCTGCTCTGTCAGAGGGACCCCTACTACAGGAGTGCTGCACTGTCAGAGGGACCCCTGCTACAGGAGTGCTGATCTGTCAGAGGGACCGCTAATACAGGAGTGCTGCACTGTCAGTGGGACCGCTACGACAGGATTGCTGCACTGTCAGAGGGACCCCTGCTACAGGAGTGCTGATCTGTCAGAAGGACGCTCCAATAGGAGTGCTGCACTGTCAGAGGGACATCTACTACAGGAGTGCTGCACTGTCAGAAGGACATCTACTACAGGAGTGCTACACTGTCAGAGGGACCCCTGCTACAGGAGTGCTGATCTGTCAGAAGGACGCTCCAACAGAGGTGCTGCACTGTCAGAGGGACATCAACTACAGGACTTGCTGCTCTGTCAGAAGGACAGCTACTACAGGAATGCTGCACTGTCAAAGGGACAGCTACTACAGGAGTGCTGCACTGTCAGAGGGACCGCTAGTACAGGATTGCTGCACTGTGTGATGGATCGCAACTACAGGAGTGCCGCACTGTCAGAAGGGCCCCTACTACAGGAGTGATGCACTGTCAGAGGGACACCTACTACAGGAGTGCTGCACTGTCAGAAGGGCCCCTACTACATGAGTGCTGCACTGTCAGAGGGACCGCTACTACAGGAGTGCTGCACTGTCGGAGGGACTGCTACTATAGGAGTGCTGCACTATCAGAGGGACCACTGCTACAGGAGTCCTGATCTGTCAGAAGGACAGCTACTACAGGAATGCTGCACTGTCAGAGGGACTGCTACTACAGGAGTGCTGCACTGTCAGAGGGACCGCTAGTACAGGATTGCTGCACTGCGTGATGGATCGCAACTACAGGAGTGCTGTACTGTCAGAGGGACCCCAACTACAGGTGTGCTGATCTGTCAGAGGGACACCTACTACAGGAGTGCTGCTCTGTCAGAAAGACCCCTACACCAGGAGTGCTGCACTGTCAGAGGGACCGCTACTACAGGAGTGCTGCACTGTCAGAGGGACTGCTACTATAGGAGTGCTGCACTATCAGAGGGGCCACTGCTACAGGAGTGCTGATCTGTCAGAAGGACGTTCCAACAGGAGTGCTGCACTGTCAGAGAGACATCTACTATAGGAGTGCTACACTGTCAGAGGGACCACTACTACAGGAGTGCTGCACTGTCAGAGGGACCCCTGCTACAGGAGTGCTGATCTGTCAGAAGGACGCTCCAACAGGAGTGCTGCACTGTCAGAGGGACATCTACTACAGGAGTGCTGCTCTGTCAGAGGGACCGCTACTACAGGAATGCTGCACTGTCAGAGGGACTGCTACTACAGGAATGCTGCTCTGTCACAGGGACCGATAGTACAGGAATGCTGCACTGTCAGAGGGACATCTACTACAGGAGTGCTGCTCTGTCAGAGGGACCCCAACTACAGGAGTGCTGCACTGTCAGAGGGACACATACCACAGGACTGCTACACTGTCAGAGGGACCACTACTACAGGAGTGCTGCACTGTCAGAGGGACCCCTGCTACAGGAGTGCTGATCTGTCAGAAGGACGCTCCAACAGGAGTGCTGCACTGTCAGAGGGACATCTACTACAGGAGTGCTGCTCTGTCAGAGGGACCGCTACTACAGGAATGCTGCACTGTCAGAGGGACTGCTACTACAGGAATGCTGCTCTGTCACAGGGACCGATAGTACAGGAATGCTGCACTGTCAGAGGGACATCTACTACAGGAGTGCTGCTCTGTCAGAGGGACCCCAACTACAGGAGTGCTGCACTGTCAGAGGGTCCCCTGCTACAGGAGTGCTGATCTGTCAGAAGGTCGCTCCAATAGGAGTGCTGCACTGTCAGAGGGACATCTACTACAGGAGTGCTGCACTGTCAGAGGGACTGCTACTATAGGACTGCTGCACTGTCAGAGGGACCCCTGCTACAGGAGTGCTGATCTGTCAGAAGGACGCTCCAACAGGAGTGCTGCACTGTCAGAGGGACATCTACGACAGGAGTGCTGCTCTGTCAGAAGGACCGCTACTACAGGAATGCTGCACTGTCAGAGGGACCCCTACTACAGGAGTGCTGATCTGTCAGAGGGACACCTACTACAGGAGTGCTGCACTGTCAGAAAGACCCCAACGACACGAGTGCTGCTCTGACAGAGGGACCGCTACTACAGGAATGATGCAATGTCAGACGGACTGCTACTACAGGAGTGCTGCTCTGTCACAGGGACACCTACTACAGGAGTGCTGCTCTGTCAGAGGGACCTCAACTACAGGAGTGCTGCTCTGTCAGAGGGACCGCTACTAAAGGAGTGCTGCACTGTCAGAGGGACACATACTACAGGACTGCTACACTGTCAGAGGGACACATACTACAGGAATGCTGCACTGTCAGAGGGACCCCAGCTACAGGAGTGCTGATCTGTCAGAGGGACCGCTAATACAGGAGTGCTGCACTGTCAGTGGGACCGCTACGACAGGAGTGCTGCACTGTCAGAGGGACATCTAGTACAGGAGTGCTGCACTGTCAGATAGATCACAACTACAGGAGTGCCGCATTGTCAGAGGGACCCGTGCAACAGAAGTGCTACTCTGTCAGAAGGACCGCTACAACAGGAATGCTGCTCTGTCAGAGGGACACCTACTACAGGAGTGCTGCACTGTCAGAAGGGACCCTACTACATGAGTGCTGATCTGTCAGAAGGACGCTCCAACAGGAGTGCTGTACTGTCAGAGGGACATCTACTACAGGAGTGCTACACTGTCAGAGGGACCCCTACTACAGGAGTGCTGCACTGTCAGTGGGACCGCTACGACAGGAGTGCTGCACTGTCAGAGGGACCCCTGCTACAGGAGTGCTGATCTGTCAGAAGGACGCTCCAATAGGAGTGCTGCACTGTCAGAGGGACATCTACTACAGGAGTGCTGCACTGTCAGAGGGACCCCTACAACAGAAGTGCTACTCTGTCAGAAGTACCGCTACAACAGGAATGCTGCACTGTCAGAGGGACCCCTACTACAGGAGTGCTGCACTGTCAGAGGGACCGCTACTACGGAGTGCTGCACTGTCAGAGGGATTGCTACTATAGGAGTGCTGCACTATCAGAGGGACCACTGCTATAGGAGTGCTGATCTGTCAGAAGGACGCTCCAACAGGCGTGCTGCACTGTCAGAGGGACATCTACTACAGGAGTGCTGCACTGTCAGAGGGACATCTACTACAGGAGTGCTACACTGTCAGAGGGACCCCTAGTACAGGAGTGCTGCACTGTCAGAGGGACCCCTGCTACATGAGTGCTGATCTGTCAGAAGGACGCTCCAACAGGAGTGCTGCACTGTCAGAGGGACATCTACTACAGGAGTGCTGCTCTGTCAGAGGGACCGCTACTACAGGAATGCTGCATTGTCAGAGTGACTGCTACTACAGGAATGCTGCTCTGTCACAGGGACCGATAGTACAGGAGTGCTGATCTGTCAGAGGGACTGCTACTACAGGAGTGCTGCTATGTCAGAGGGACCCCAACTACAGGAGTGCTGCACTGTCAGAGGGACACATACTACAGGACTGCTACACTGTCAGAGGGACCCCTACTACAGGAGTGCTGCACTATCAGAGGGACTGCTACTATAGGACTGCTGCACTGTCAGAGGGACATCTACTACAGGAGTGCTGATCTGTCAGAAGGACAGCTACTACAGGAATGCTGCACTGTCAGAGGGACCCCTACTACAGGAGTGCTCATCTGTCAGAGGGACACCTACTACAGGAGTGCTGCACTGTCAGAAAGACCGCTACGACACGAGTGCTGCTCTGACAGAGGGACCTCTACTACAGGAATGCTGCACTGTCAGACGGACTGCTACTACAGGAGTGCTGCTCTGTCACAGGGACACCTACTACAGGAGTGCTGCTCTGTCAGAGGGACCCCAACTACAGGAGTGCTGCTCTGTCAGAGGGACCGCTACTACAGGAGTGCTGCACTGTCAGAGGGACACATACTACAGGACTGCTACACTGTCAGAGGGACCCCTACTACAGGAGTGCTGCACTGTCAGAGGGACCCCAGCTACAGGAGTGCTGATCTGTCAGAGGGACCGCTAATACAGGAGTGCTGCACTGTCAGAGGGACATCTAGTACAGGAATGCTGCACTGTCAGATAGATCACAACTACAGGAGTGCCGCATTGTCAGAGGGACCCGTACAACAGAAGTGCTACTCTGTCAGAAGGACCGCTACAACAGGAATGCTGCTCTGTCTGAGGGACCGATACTACAGGAGTGCTGCACTGTCAGAGGGACTGCTATTACAGGAGTGCTGCACAGTCAGAGGGACCCTTACTAGAGGAGTGCTGCACTGTCAGAGGGACTGCTATTACAGGAGTGCTGCTCTGTCAGAGGGACTGCTACTACAGGAGTGCTGCTCTGTCAGAGGGACCACACTACAGGAGTGCTGCACTGTCAGAGGGACACATACTACAGGACTGCTACACTGTTAGAGGGACCCCTACTACAGGAGTGCTGCACTGTCAGAGGGTCCCCTGCTACAGGAGTGCTGATCTGTCAGAGGGACCGCTAATACAGGAGTGCTGCAATGTCAGTGGGACCGCTACGACAGGAGTGCTGCACTGTCAGAGGGACCCCTGCTACAGAAGTGCTGATCTGTCAGAAGGACGCTCCAACAGGAGTGCTGCACTGTCAGAGGGACATCTACTACAGGAGTGCTGCTCTGTCAGAAGGACAGCTACTACAGGAATGCTGCACTGTCAGAGGGACTGCTACTACAGGAGTGATGCACTGTCAGAGGGACCCCTGCTACAGGAGTGCTGATCTGTCAGAAGGACGCTCCAACAGGAGTGCTGCACTGTCAGAGGGACATCTACTACAGGAGTGCTACACTGTCAGAGGGACCCCTACTACAGGAGTGCTGCACTGTCAGAGAGACATCTACTATAGGAGTGCTGCACTGTCAGTGGGACCGCTACGACAGGAGTGCTGCACTGTCAGAGGGACCCCTGCTACCGAAGTGCTGATCTGTCAGAAGGACCTCTACTACAGGAGTGCTGCTCTGACAGAGGGACCGCTACTACAGGAATGCTGCACTGTCAGAGGGACTGCTATTACAGGAGTGCTGCTCTGTCAGCGGGACTGCTACTACATTAGTGCTGCTCTGTCAGAGGGACCCCAACTACAGGAGTGCTGCACTGTCAGAGGGACACATACTACAGGACTGCTACACTGTCAGAGGGACCCCTACTACAGGAGTGCTGCACTGTCAGAGGGACCCCTGCTACAGGAGTGCTGATCTGTCAGAGGGACCGCTAATACAGGAGTGCTGCACTGTCAGTGGGACTGCTACGACAGGAGTGCTACACTGTCAGAGGGACCCCTGCTACAGGAGTGCTGATCTGTCAGAAGGACGCTCCAACAGGAGTGCTGCACTGTCAGAGGGACATCTACTACCGGAGTGCTGCACTGTCAGAGGGACATCTACTACAGGAGTGCTACACTGTCAGAGGGACCCCTGCTACAGGAGTGCTGATCTGTCAGCAGGACGCTCCAACAGGGGTGCTGCACTGTCAGAGGGACATCAACTACAGGATTGCTGCTCTGTCAGAAGGACAGCTACTACAGGAATGCTGCACTGTCAGAAGGACAGCTACTACAGGAATGCTGCACTGTCAGAGGGACTGCTACTACAGGAGTGCTGCACTGCCAGAGGGACCGCTAGTACAGGATTGCTGCACTGTGTGATGGATCGCAACTACAGGAGTGCCGCACTGTCAGAAGGGCCCCTACTACAGGAGTGATGCACTGTCAGAGGGACACCTACTACAGGAGTGCTGCACTGTCAGAAGGGCCCCTACTACATGAGTGCTGCACTGTCAGAGGGACCCTTACTACAGAAGTACTGTACTGTCAGAGGGACCCCAACTACAGGAGTGCTGATCTGTCAGAGGGACACCTACTACAGGAGTGCTGCTCTGTCAGAAAGACCCCTACACCAGGAGTGCTGCACTGTCAGAGGGACGGCTACTACAGGAGTGCTGCACTGTCAGAGGGACTGCTACTATAGGAGTGCTGCACTCTCAGAGGGACCACTGCTACAGGAGTGCTGATCTGTCAGAAGGACTCTCCAACAGGAGTGCTGCACTGTCAGAGGGACATCTACTACAGGAGTGCTGCTCTGTCAGAGGGACCGCTACTACAGGAATGCTGCATTGTCAGAGGGACTGCTACTACAGGAATGCTGCTCTGTCACAGGGACCGATAGTACAGGAGTGCTGATCTGTCAGAGGGACTGCTACTACAGGAGTGCTGCTCTGTCAGAGGGACCCCAACTACAGGAGTGCTGCACTGTCAGAGGGACACATACCACAGGACTGCTACACTGTCAGAGGGACCCCTACTACAGGAGTGCTGCACTGTCAGAGGGTCCCCTGCTACAGGAGTGCTGATCTGTCAGAAGGACGCTCCAACAGGAGTGCTGCACTGTCAGAGGGACATCTACTACAGGAGTGCTGCACTGTCAGAGGGACTGCTACTATAGGACTGCTGCACTGTCAGAGGGACCCCTGCTACAGGAGTGCTGATCTGTCAGAAGGACGCTCCAACAGGAGTGCTGCACTGTCAGAGGGACATCTACGACAGGAGTGCTGCTCTGTCAGAAGGACCGCTACTACAGGAATGCTGCACTGTCAGAGGGACCCCTACTACAGGAGTGCTGATCTGTCAGAGGGACACCTACTACAGGAGTGCTGCACTGTCAGAAAGACCCCAACGACACGAGTGCTGCTCTGACAGAGGGACCGCTACTACAGGAATGATGCAATGTCAGACGGACTGCTACTACAGGAGTGCTGCTCTGTCACAGGGACACCTACTACAGGAGTGCTGCACTGTCAGAGGGACCTCAACTACAGGAGTGCTGCTCTGTCAGAGGGACCGCTACTAAAGGAGTGCTGCACTGTCAGAGGGACACATACTACAGGACTGCTACACTGTCAGAGGGACACATACTACAGGACTGCTACACTGTCAGAGGGACACATACTACAGGAATGCTGCACTGTCAGAGGGACCCCAGCTACAGGAGTGCTGATCTGTCAGAGGGACCGCTAATACAGGAGTGCTGCACTGTCAGAGGGACCGCTACTACAGGAATGCTGCATTGTCAGAGTGACTGCTACTACAGGAATGCTGCTCTGTCACAGGGACCTCTACTACAGGAATGCTGCACTGTCAGACGGACTGCTACTACAGGAGTGCTGCTCTGTCACAGGGACACCTACTACAGGAGTGCTGCTCTGTCAGAGGGACCCCAACTACAGGAGTGCTGCTCTGTCAGAGGGACCGCTACTACAGGAGTGCTGCACTGTCAGAGGGACACATACTACAGGACTGCTACACTGTCAGAGGGACCACTACTACAGGAGTGCTGCACTGTCAGAGGGACACATACTACAGGACTGCTACACTGTCAGAGGGACCCCTACTACAGGAGTGCTGCACTGTCAGAGGGACCCCAGCTACAGGAGTGCTGATCTGTCAGAGGGACCGCTAATACAGGAGTGCTGCACTGTCAGAGGGACATCTAGTACAGGAATGCTGCACTGTCAGATAGATCACAACTACAGAAGTGCCGCATTGTCAGAGGGACCCGTACAACAGAAGTGCTACTCTGTCAGAAGGACCGCTACAACAGGAATGCTGCTGTGTCTGAGGGACCGATACTACAGGAGTGCTGCACTGTCAGAGGGACTGCTATTACAGGAGTGCTGCACAGTCAGAGGGACCCTTACTAGAGGAATGCTGCACTGTTAGAGGGACTGCTATTACAGGAGTGCTGCTCTGTCAGAGGGACTGCTACTACAGGAGTGCTGCTCTGTCAGAGGGACCACACTACAGGAGTGCTGCACTGTCAGAGGGACACATACTACAGGACTGCTACACTGTTAGAGGGACCCCTACTACAGGAGTGCTGCACTGTCAGAGGGTCCCCTGCTACAGGAGTGCTGATCTGTCAGAGGGACCGCTAATACAGGAGTGCTGCAATGTCAGTGGGACCGCTACGACAGGAGTGCTGCACTGTCAGAGGGACCCCTGCTACAGAAGTGCTGATCTGTCAGAAGGACGCTCCAACAGGAGTGCTGCACTGTCAGAGGGACATCTACTACAGGAGTGCTGCTCTGTCAGAAGGACAGCTACTACAGGAATGCTGCACTGTCAGAGGGACTGCTACTACAGGAGTGATGCACTGTCAGAGGGACCCCTGCTACAGGAGTGCTGATCTGTCAGAAGGACGCTCCAACAGGAGTGCTGCACTGTCAGAGGGACATCTACTACAGGAGTGCTGCACTGTCAGAGGGACCCCTACTACAGGAGTGCTGCACTGTCAGAGAGACATCTACTATAGGAGTGCTGCACTGTCAGTGGGACCCCTGCTACCGAAGTGCGGATCTGTCAGAAGGACCTCTACTACAGGAGTGCTGCTCTGACAGAGGGACCGCTACTACAGGAATGCTGCACTGTCAGAGGGACTGCTATTACAGGAGTGCTGCTCTGTCAGCGGGACTGCTACTACATTAGTGCTGCTCTGTCAGAGGGACCCCAACTACAGGAGTGCTGCACTGTCAGAGGGACACATACTACAGGACTGCTACACTGTCAGAGGGACCCCTACTACAGGAGTGCTGCACTGTCAGAGGGACCCCTGCTACAGGAGTGCTGATCTGTCAGAGGGACCGCTAATACAGGAGTGCTGCACTGTCAGTGGGACTGCTACGACAGGAGTGCTACACTGTCAGAGGGACCCCTGCTACAGGAGTGCTGATCTGTCAGAAGGACGCTCCAACAGGAGTGCTGCACTGTCAGAGGGACATCTACTACCGGAGTGCTGCACTGTCAGAGGGACATCTACTACAGGAATGCTGCACTGTCAGAGGGACTGCTACTACAGGAATGCTGCACTGTCAGAGGGACACCTACTACAGGAGTGCTGCACATTCAGAGGGACCCCTACTACAGGAGTGCTGCACTGTCAGAGGGACACCTACTATAGGAGTGCTGCACTGTCAGAGGGACACCTACTACAGGAGTGCTGCACTGTCAGAGGGACATCTACTACAGGAGTGCTGCACTGTCAGAGGGACACCTACTACAGGCGTGCTGCACTGTCAGAGGGACCCCTACTACAGGAATGCTGCACTGTCAGAGCGACCGCTACTACAGGAGTGCTGCACTGTCAGAGGGACCCCTACTACAGGAGTGCTGCACTGTCAGAGGGACACCTACTACAGGCGTGCTGCACTGTCAGAGGGACCCCTACTACAGGAATGCTGCACTGTCAGAGCGACCCCTACTACAGGAGTGCTGCACTGTCAGAGAGACCCCTACTACAGGAGTGCTGCACTGTCAGAGGGACACCTACTACAGCAGTGCTGCACTGTCTGAGCGACCCCTACTACAGGAGTGCTGCACTGTCAGAGGGACCCCTACTACAGCAGTGCTGCACTGTCAGAGGGACCCCTACTACAGGAGTGCCGCACTGTCAGAGGGACCCCGACTACAGGAGTGCTGCTCTGTCAGAGGGAGCCTAATGCAGGATTGCCGCACTGTTAGAGGGACCGCTACTATAGGAGTGCTGCACTCAGAGGGAACCCTACTACAGGCGTGTCGCACTTTCAGAGGGACCACTACTGCAGGACTACACAGTGTGAGGGAGTGGCACACTGTGGGATCAGGCAGTTGTGAGTGAGTGTGACACTGTGGGAGTGGCAGTGGTGAGGCAGTGCCACACAATGGGAGTGGGCAGTGGTGAGGGAGTGTTACACTGTGGGAGTGGGCAGTGGTGAGGGAGTGTGACCCTGTGGGAGTGGGCAGTGGTGAGGGAGTGTGACCCTGTGGGAGTGGGCAGTGGTGAGGGAGTGTGACCCTGTGGGAGTGGGCAGTGGTGAGGGAGTGTGACCCTGTGGGAGTGGGCAGTGGTGAGGGAGTGTGACCCTGTGGGAGTGGGCAGTGGTGAGGGAGTGCACAGCAGTTCAGGCAGCATCCAAGTAGCTTCAAAATTGATGTTTCGGACAAAAGCTCTTCATCAGGAAGGGCTTTTGCCTGAAACGTCGATTTCGAAGCTACTTGGATGCTGCCTGAACCGCTGTGCTCTTCCAGCACCACTAATCCAGAATCTTGTTTCCAGCATCTGCAGTCATTGTTTTTACCTCAGTGGTGAGGGAGTGCCAAACTGTGGGAGTGGGCAGTGGTGAGGGAGTTGAAAATGTGTTGCTGGAAAAACGCAGCAGGTCAGGCAGGATCCAAGGAGCAGGAGAATCGACGTTTCGAGCATCAGCCCTTCTTCAGGAATGAGGAAAGTATGTCCATCAGGCTGAGATAAAAGGTAGGGAGGAGGGACTTGGGGGAGGGGCGTTGGAAATGCGATAGGTGGAAGGAGGTCAAGGTGAGGGCGATAGGCTGGCGTGGGGTGGGGGCGGAGAGGTAGGAAGAAGATTGCAGGTTAGGAAGGCGGTGCTGAGTTCAAGGGATTTGACTAAGACAAGGTGGGGGGAGGGGAAATGAGGAAACTGGAGAAATCTGAGTTCATCCCTTGTGATTGGAGGGTTCCCAGGCAGAAGATGAGGCACTCTTCTTCCAACCGTTGTGTTGCCATGGTCTGGCGATGGAGGAGTCCAAGAACCTGCATGTCCCTGGTGGAGTGGGAGGGGGAGTTGAAGTGTTGGGCTACAGGGTGGTTGGGTTGGTTGGTCCGGGTGTCCCAGAGGTGTTCTCTGAAATGTTCTGCAAGTAGGCGGCCTGTCTCCCCAATATAGAGGAGGCCACATCGGGTGCAGCAGATGCAGTAAATGATGTGTGTGGAGGTGTAGATGAATTTGTGGCGGATATGGAAGGATCCCTTGGGGCCTTGGATGGAGGTAAGGGGAGGAGGTGTGGGCGCAAGTTTTGCATTTCTTGCGGTTGCAGGGGAAGGTGCCGGGAGTAGAGGTTGAGTTGTTGGGGGGTGTGGACCTGACGAGGGAGTCATGGAGAGAATGGTCTTTTCGGAACGCTGATAGGGGAGGGGAGGGAAATATATCCCTGGTGGTGGGGTCCGTTTGGAGGTGGCGGAAATGATGACAGATGATACGCTGTATTTGGAGGTTGGTGGGGTGGTAGGTGAGGACCAGTGGGGTTCTGTCCTGGTGGCGATTGGAGGGGCGGGGCTCAAGGGCAGAGGAGCGGGAAGTGGAGGAGATGCGGTGGAGAGCAGCGTCGACTACGTCTGGGGGGAAATTGCGGTCTTTGAAGAAGGAGGCTATCTGCCTGTGGGAGTGGGCAGTGGTGAGGGAGTGTGACCCTGTGGGAGTGGGCAGTGGTGAGGGAGTGTCATACAGTGGGAGTGGGCAGTGATGAGACAGTGACACACTGTGGGGGTGGGCAGTGATGAGGGTGTGCCACACTGTGGGAGTGGGCAGTGATGAGGGAGTGTCACACTGTGGGACAGGGCAGTGATGAGACAGTGCCACACTGTGGGAGTGGGCAGTGGTGAGGGAGTGTGACACTGTGGGGGTGGGCAGTGGTGAGGGAGTGTCATACAGTGGGAGTGGGCAGTGATGAGACAGTGACACACTGTGGGGGTGGGCAGTGATGAGGGTGTGCCACACTGTGGGAGTGGGCAGTGATGAGGGAGTGTCACACTGTGGGACAGGGCAGTGATGAGACAGTGCCACACTGTGGGAGTGGGCAGTGATGAGACAGTGACACACTGTGGGAGTGGGCAGTGGTCAGACAGTGTCACACTGTGGAAGTGGGCAGTGGTGTGGGAGTGTCACACTGTGGGAGTGGGCAGTGGTGTGGGAGTGTCACACTGTGGGAGTGGGCAGTGGTGTGGGAGTGTCACGTTATGGGAGTAGACAGTGGTTAGGGAGTGTCACGCTGTGGGATTGAGCAGTGATGAGACAGTGTCACACTGTGGGAGTAGACAGTGGTGTGGGAGTGGGATGTAGATTAGATATTAGATTAGACTACCTGCAGTATGAAACAGGCCCTTCGGCCCAACGATTCCACGTCGACAGTCTGAAGAGAAATCCCCACCCCCCTCCCCCTATATTTACCCCTGACTAATCCACCTAACACTACGGGCAATTTAGCATGGCCAATTCACCTCACCTGCAAATCTTGTGGGTGGAAACCCACGCAGACAAAGGGAGAATATGCAAACTCCACACAAACAGTCGCTCAAGGCAGGAATTGAACCCGGGTCTCTGGAGCTGTGAGGCACCAGTACTAACCACTGAGCCACTGTGCCATATTCTCTGTATGTTTTTGTTATCTCTCTCAATAATAGGAACATAAATAGGAGCACAGGAGGACTTTGAGGTATTGTGAGGACTTGCTGATAATTCCACAAGTGATTTTGAGTTTGACAGCATGGTCCAACTTTCTCTATTGCAATTTGCCACCAGGTGGCAGTATTAGCTCCCCAGTCCTGCAATTCAATCCACTTTGTCAGTGCAAGAACTTGGTCAGTGTTGTGGCTAGCCCATGCTCCCTGTGTCTGTCAGTGGGAGAGTACACGTGGTCTGAATGGATACCACCCTGACATCATGCAGAGACGGGGGCTGTATATGTTGAGAATGAATGCACAGGTAGTATACTCCTGCAGCAATCTGCAAGAGAGCTGGGTTAATGAAGCCACAGGCTGGACTCTGGGCTAGTGCTGCATAAAGTATCAGTCCCAAATACAAGGCACAGAGATATTTTGGATCTTTATCTACTGTAACCTGTCAGGAAGGATTCTGGATTGCTTTTCAAGGTGTTTTAGTGAGATTTGGTCAAGGTGTGTTGGCGTATCTTCACTCTGGGATCTACCATCTAACTTTGCAATAATTTACGTTGCAGCAATTTTTTTGACTCGTCTCCCTGTAAAGGACAGCCTGCCTTTAAGAAGAAGATGACGTGGTGGCTCAGTGGTTAGAATTGGTTGCCTCACAGTGCCATGGACCTGGGTTTGATTCCAGTGTGGAATTGCAGGTTCTCCCTGTGTCTGTGTGGGTTTGCTCTGGTTTCCCTCCACAGTGCAGGTTGGTGGATTGGCCATGGGAATTATGGGGTTATGGTTGGGGGGAGGGGGTGGTGTAATGCACTTCGGAGGTGAGGGGGGGGGGTGCGATGATATTGACCGAAGGGTTTCCTTCCACGCTGCAGGCTGTCGAGAGAAGACAATCCTGTCAGCCCTCTCCAGCTGTCTGCTGGAGCTGGGGGTGATCAGGGCATTGGGACCTACTCTGGTACAATACTGGTAAAAGTGGGGACATGGAAATTATAGAGTACCCATCTGAATATACTTGAGAATGGTCAGGTTGCACATTGTAACCTCAGCCCCAAAAGCCAGAAAAACCCCATTTCTAGCCCATAGTTTGGTTTGTACATCCTTACCCTCCTTCCAGTACTGTAAATCCAATTGTGTCAGCATCTAGATAAAAGCAAATTACTACGGATGCTGGAATCTGAAACCAAAAGAGAAAATGCTGGAAAGTCTCAGCAGGTCTGGCAGCATCTGTAAGGAGAGAAAAGAGCTGACGTCTTGAGTCTAACTGACCCTTTGTCAAAGCTGAGATTTTCCAGCATTTTCTCTTTTTGTGTCAGCATCTGACTGGGTGTCATTTCCAAACCCAGAAAGAGAAATATGTTTCTGGTGAAGGATGCATGTTGATCAGAAGACTAATGTGTCCAACCAAGAGTTTTTGAACAAAAGTGTGCAGTAGAGTTCGTCTCCTGATGTTTTCAATATAAATAACATTTCTGTTCAAAATGGTTAAATTAGTTGCCCCTCAATCCAAGTGAGATGCTGTGAGGCCCGCTGTGATATCACATTAAGAGGATGATGTACAGCCATGGTCAAGGGGCCACAATGTAACGCAGAGTGGAAACAATGATGGGGTTCGGACAGTTGGTGGGAGTAATGGTCGCTGCTGAACCCCGAGATGAGACCCAATGGCGGAGTCCTCCCGTCGCGTGTGGTGGATGGGCGCGAAAATTTGGTTCAGGGACACGCTGTGCAGTTAGTTTTGAATCAGGTGAGAAACCTACTAGGGGTGCCATTCTCACACAAAAAGGCAAAAAAAAATGCATGAAACAGGAAAGCAGCTGGGATGAGTGTTGTGAAAGTATGAACTGCAGACCAAAAAAAGGAAGCAATTTTTTTTTGAAAAGCCGCAGCTGGTTTACTGAATCTCTTTATGGAATTGAGGTCAGAAATCACCTCTTTTCCCTCATCCACTGCCCGGACACGCCTTGGTGCCCATTTGCCACCGGGTGGTGGGGATCCCCAGTAGAGGGCTCTCTATGTGGGAGTCCTCCCCCTTTCTCCCGGGGATCTGGGGTGGAGGGTGCTGCACGCAGCGGTCCCCTGCAACTGCAGATTGCGGTGGTTAGAAAAGAAAAGGAAAACAAAATAGAGGTCAGAAATTCTATACCAGTTGGGATGAATGACACGGAACATCAGGAAGATGACCACAAAATTCTGCAGCTTGAATTTGAAGACCGCGGGTGGCCTGAATTAAGCAAAAGCGGGATGTTTTTGTAAATTTAAACAAGTTCATTTGAAAACAGAGTTTGCACAGAATCAATACTTTGGGCCTGTCTGAAGAAGCCCTGAAGGACCCTGAGGAGCTGTGGAACACATCAGCGATGTGTAAACATGAAGCTCAGAATACCGAGTTAATGTCTCACAGATATCCACCACAGCTATCAATAGGACGTAGAATGTTAGAGCATAGAACAGGACAGCACAGTACAGACCCTTCAGCCCTCAATGTTCTGCTGCCCTTTTATCCTAGTCTAAGTTTAGACTAACCCTGATACCCTTCATTGTACTATCTTCCATGTGGTTATCCAGGAGTCAATCAGATATCAGAGCGTATACACTGATTAATGCAGCTCTGTCACGTATATAGTGAAAAAGGATGCTATTACCCGGGGAGGCTTGGACCCAAGATGTCAAAAATCTTGTTCAAAAAAAAAGCGGACTGCTCAAGATTCTAACATCAGAGGAACTGAATCACAGCTTCACAGGAGGAGGAAGATAGGACACCAAATGTGAAATTGTTCGGTTCATTTGGCAGAGGTATTCACCAACTTCGAGATCCCATTCGGAAGATGCTGCATTAAGTTTATCCGTTTGTAAGGATCTGTTCCAGCAGCACTTGGGCAGAGATTGTGCCCACTTTGGTTCTGCCCATCACCACAATCTAAATTTACCTCCACCCCCCTCCCACCCCCCCCCCCCCCCAACCCCGGCAGCAACGAGTTTTGAGGCAAGTCAACAAACTTAGGGCTCAAGGCACCTTCTCCCAAGTCCTCACGCCAGGCCTTGCTGTCACATCGGCTGCTACCTCACGCAACCCATTGGCAGCAATTAAAGAGTCCCCATTAGCAGCTATTCATTCCCCCAAGCTGACCTTTACCCAGTCCTTTGGCTGTCCAACTGTTTTACTGTCTCTTAGGGTCTATCTCTATCTATTGTTTACTTTTCTGCTGCCCCCTTTGTGCATAAATACCAATCTTTTCCCAGCTACCGTCAGGTCAATGGACCTGAAACATTAACTCCAATTTCCCTCCACAGATGCTGCCAGCCCTGCTGAATGTTTCCAGCAATTTCTGTTTTAGTTTGTGGAAAGAATGTTGATCAATATTTTTAAGAGGGAATCAAAGGTGGTTTTATGGCTCCAAAAAAACTTAGAAAATCCCTAGGATCTGTCTAGCAGCAGCCTTCGGGCTTTATGTTTTGACTGCAGGAACATATTTCCCACCCTCCCTCCCTCACTCACTCGCTCACTCCCTCACTTGCTCATTAACTCACTTGATCACTCACTCGCTCACTCCCTCACTTGCTCATTAACTCACTTGATCACTCACTCGCTCACTCACTCACTCACCCCCTCACTCACTCACTCACTCACTCATTCATTCGCTTGCTCACTCCCTCATTCTCTCCCTCCCTCACTCCCTCCATCCCTCTTTCTGTAAAAGATTACTCTTAAAAGAAAGCGAGCTGAAGCGATAGCTCAGCAAAATACTTTCTCAGAACCTGAGAACGTTCCAGAAGTCAGTATATCGGATCTTCACATAAGTTCCGTTGGAGATTGGGGTCCCTTTTACATATGAATTTTCCCAATATTTACTGTGTGGCGTGAGATCGCATTTAGCTGCTGTTACAGCAGTAAGGAGCTTTCAAATCTCTAGCAGATGAAAACAAAAAGAAGGATCAGATGATTCATCAGGATCGCCAAGGTCAGAACAAATCGGAATCAGAACAAGGTCGGAACTTGAATAAAGAAAACCAGAAATAAATCCACAACTATTGCCCTCCTCACTGACGAGGGAGCCTAATACATTGACGGAGAAGATAAGGCTGAAACATCCTCAGCCAGGAGTTTTAGATTACATTACAGTGTGGAAACAGGCCCTTTGGCCCAACAAGTCCACACTGACCCACCACCCACCCATACCCCTAACCCAGCACTACGGACAATTTAGCATAGCCAATTCACCTGGCCTGCCCATCTTTGGACTGTGGGATGAAACCGGAGCATCCAGAGGAAACCCACGCAGACACAGGGAGGACGTGCAAACTCCACACAGTCAGTCGCCTGAGGCGGGAATTGAACCCAGATCTCTGGCGCTGTGAGGCAGCAGTGCTAACCACTGTGCCACCATGCCGCCCTAAAGTTCCGAATAGATGAACCACCTCAAATTCCCTCCAGAGGTTGGCTGTATCATAGATGATATTAAACTGATGTCAATGAATTTTCTGGCACTATATCCTTTTATCAATGTGTTGTTCTTATAATAGGTGATAAGCTAACCTTCGGATGATGCTCCATAACAATCCTCCCAAGTGAATGGTTCACACTATTGAAGCAGTAATTGTGAAATACAGAAAGACAAAACAAAATGGCCCTATAACCATATTGAGCTTAAGAGCAGCACCCTGGCAATGTTTTTCCACAATGTTTCTCTACCATCGGGGAGAAGGTACAGAAGCTTGAACATACGCACCAGCCGGTTTTGTAACAGTTTCTCCCCTCCTGTTGTTAGAATACTGAATGGACTCACAAACCCTTAACATTCGCCTGTCCCTGTGTTTTTGTTTTTGCCACTGTTTACCAGTTATTTACTATCTATGTTACTTAACTCTGTGATCTGCCTGTATTGCTCGCAAGACAAAGCTTTTCACTGTGCCTCGGTACACGTGACAATGAATTCAATTCAATTCAGCACTTGTCGACATGGTTACTGTTACCAATGGTGATTTGGGAGACAACCTTTCCTAGCCACACCTTAGTTCTCAGAAATGTAGGAAAAACATCTCAGAAAGCAAGATGGCCACAGTTGCTGAACTGCCTCTTTTGTGCGAAGGGCAAAGCTTCAGATGATACCCCTTACCCAGGGAGCCTTGCTACCCTCAGAAGTATCGACAGTGTCCAGTGAGCCTAGATGTAGTAAGGTCATTGCTCTGGATTGTGTGATGTTAAGGAGAAACAGAAACTGGCCAAGGGAATTAGACAGCAACAAAGTACCCAGCGCTCCCACCACATTCAAAAACATCCAAAGGTGAAAGCCTCTTGATAAAAGGTGATGGGAGTGAACTTTCTTGAATCGTTGCCATCTGTGTGGTTATCAGTGCTTCCAGAATTCTGTTCAGGAGGGAGTGCCTTAATATTGACCCAACGGCAGTGAAGAGGTTCGAAGTCAGGCCGGTTAGTGACCTTGGGAAGCTACAATTGGTGCTGTTGCCTTGTGTTGCTCAGTGACAGATGTCTTATATTTGGCTGTTGCCATCAGGAAAGGCTGGGTAAGTCGCAGCTTGTAAATTCCACATGCTACAACCACAGTGTGTCGGTGGTGCAGGCTTTTAATATTGAAGGATATCAACGTTTTTCAGAGATGTAATGACAGGTAGTACTCCAAAATGCCGTAGTTACATTCCAGTGAAACCTCACTTCATAGAAAATTGCTTAATAGAAATAATGGGGCCTATGAGAAAAGTGGGGTCAGGGCAGACCAGCACAAAATATCACCCACGATTTCTCAAAAATCACCCGAAGGTCTGATGCAAAGTATAGCAAAGCCTGAATGAAGGTTGAAATCATATCTATTAATGAAACAAAAGTAAATTTAACACAAAAGATGTAAAAGCTCCTCTCAGTACAGTACCCAATCAGAGAAAGCTGCTCTATCAGCAGCTGACATTGCACATGTGCAGAATGACACAACAACTTCAGTGCGGGCACTGGCACATATGCTGAATGGTAAGAACATTGACACATGGGCAGAACGGCATGGAGATTTTGGTGTGCACATTGGCATATGGGCAGAACCGCATGGAGATTTTGGTGTGTACATTGGCATATGGGCAGAACCGCATGGAGATTTTGGTGTGCACATTGGCATATGGGCAGAACGGCGTGAAGATTTTGGTGTGCACATTGGCGTATGGGCAGAACGGCGTGAAGATTTTGGTGTGCACATTGGCCCATGCGCAGAACAAAGTGTACGAACCAATCACTGTTGCAATCGTTCTATTGCCAACGGAGGTAAATATTCTCCAAAATAGATCAGATCCTGATCCTCACCGAACGAGTTAGGGAACTGGAACTGGAACTGGATGAGCTGAGGATTATTAGAGAGGCTGAGAGGGTGATCGATAGAAGCTACAGGGACATAGTTACGCCAGAGAACAGAGGTAGCTGGGTAACAGTTAGAGGTGGGAAGGGGAAGAAACAGGCAGTGCAGGGTTCCCCTGTAGTCGTTCCCCTAAAAAATAAGTATGCAGCTTTGGAAACTGTTGGGGGGGACAGCCTTGCAGGTGTAAGCTGCAGTGAAGGGGTCTGTGGCTCTGAGATTCAGAAGGGAAAGGGGGAGAAGAAGAGAGCGCTAGTTATAGGGGACTCTCTAGTTAGAGGGACGGACAGGCGGTTCTGTGGACATGGGCGAGACTCTCGGATGGTTTGTTGCCTCCCGGGTGCTAGGGTCCGAGACGTCTCGGACCGTGTCTTCAGAATCCTTAAGGGGGAGGGTGTGCAGCCAGAAGTCGTGGTACACATTGGCACCAACGACATAGGTAGGAAGAGGGGCGGGGAGGTCATTCAAGAGCTCAAGGAGTTAGGCTGGAAGCTAAAAGCTAGGACAGACAGAGTCGTCATCTCTGGGTTGTTGCCGGTGCCACGTGACAGAGAGGCAAAGAATAGGGAGAGAGTGCAGTTGAACACGTGGCTGCAAGGATGGTGTAGGAGGGAGGGCTTCAGATATTTGGACAATTGGACTGCATTCTGGGGAAGGTGGGACCTGTATAAACAGGACGGGTTGCACCTGAACCAGAAGGGCACCAATATCCTGGGGGGTAGGTTTGCTAGCACTCTTCGGGGGGGTTTAAACTAATTTGGCAGGGGGATGGGATCCGGACTTGTAGTCCAGCAAGTAAGCTAGCTGTGTGTCAGGATGTCCAAGACTGTAGGGAGGCTGTGGAGAAGGTAGCACTGACAGGGACTACTTACGGACACAGAGATGGGCTCAAGTGCGTATACTTCAATGCAAGGAGTATCAGAAATAAGGTGGGTGAACTTAAGGCATGGATCGGTACCTGGGACTACGATGTTGTAGCCATCACGGAAACATGGATAGATGAGGGACAGGAATGGCTGTTGGAGGTTCCTGGTTACAGATGTTTCAGTAAGATTAGGGAGGGTGGTAAAAAAGGAGGGGGGGTGGCATTGCTAATTAGAAATGGTATAACGGCTGCAGAAAGGAAGTTTGAGGGAGATCTGCCTCTGGAGGTAGTATGGGCTGAAGTCAGAAATAGGAAAGGTGCAGTCACCTTGTTGGGTGTTTATTATAGGCCCCCCAATAGCAGCAAAGATGTGGAGAAACAGATTGGGAAACAGATTTTGGAAAGGTGCAGAAGCCACAGGGTCGTAGTCATGGGCGACTTCAACTTCCCAAATATTGATTGGAAGCTCTTTAGATCAAGTAGATTGGATGGGGCGGTGTTTGTGCAGTGTGTCCAGGAAGCTTTTCTAACGCAGTATGTAGATTGTCCAACCAGAGGGGAGGCCATATTGGATTTGGTACTCGGTAACGAACCGGGACAAGTGGTGGGCTTGTTAGTGGGTGAACATTTTGGTGATGGCGACCACAATTCTGTCACTTTCACCTTGGTTATGGAGAGGGATAGGTGCACACAACAAGGAAGTTTTTACAATTGGGGGAAGGGAAATTACGATGCTGTAAGACAGGATTTGAGGAGCATACGTTGGGAGCATAGGCTGTCAGGGAAGGATGTGGTGGAAATGTGGGACTTTTTCAAGGAGCAGATACGACGTGTCCTTGATATGTATGTACCGATCAGGCAGGAAAGAAATGGTCGTGTGAGGGAGCCTTGGTTGACGAGGGAGGTTGAATGTCTAGTAAAGAGGAAGAAGGAGGCTTACATAAGGTTGAGGAAACAAGGTTCAGACAGAGCAGTGGAGGGATACAGGATAGCCAGAAGGGACCTGAAGAAAGGGATTAGGAGAGCTAAGAGAGGGCATGAAAAATCCCTGGCGGATAGGATCAAGGATAACCCCAAGGCATTCTATGCGTATGTGAGAAACCTGAGAATGACGAGAACGAGGGTAGGTCCGATCAAGGACAGTGGTGGGAGACTGTGTATTGAGTCGGAAGAGATAGGAGAGGTCTTGAACAAGTACTTCTCTTCAGTATTTACGAACGAGAGGGACTGTATTGTTGAAGAGGAGAGTGTGAAACGGACTGATAAGCTAGAAGAGATATCTGTTAGGAAGGAAGATGTGTTGGACATTTTGAACAACTTGAGGATAGACAAGTCCCCCGGGCCTGACGGGATATATCCTAGGATTATGTGGGAAGCAAGAGAGGAAATTGCAGTACCGTTGGCAATGATCTTCTCGTCTTCACTGGCAACGGGGGTGGTACCAGGGGACTGGAGAGTAGCGAATGTTGTGCCCCTGTTCAAAAAAGGGAATAGGGATAACCCCGGGAATTACAGGCCAGTTAGTCTTACTTCTGTGGTAGGCAAAGTAATGGAAAGGGTACTGAGGGATAGGATTTACGAGTATCTGGAACGGCACTGCTTGATTAGGGACAGCCAGCACGGATTTGTGAAGGGTAGGTCTTGCCTTACAAGTCTTATTGAATTCTTCGAGGAGGTGACCAAGCATGTGGATGAGGGTAGAGCAGTGGATGTAGTGTACATGGATTTTAGTAAGGCATTTGATAAGGTTCCCCATGGTAGGCTTATGCGGAAAGTCAGGAGGCATGGGATAGAGGGAAATTTGGCCAATTGGATAGAAAACTGGCTAACCGGTCGAAGTCAGAGAGTGGTGGTAGATGGTAAATATTCAGCATGGAGTCCAGTTACAAGTGGAGTTCCGCAGGGATCAGTTCTGGGCCCTCTGCTGTTTGTAATTTTTATTAATGACTTAGATGAGGGAGTCGAAGGGTGGGTCAGTAAATTTGCAGATGATACAAAGATAGGTGGAGTTGTGGACAGTGAGGAGGGCTGTTGTCGGCTGCAGAGGGACTTAGATATGATGCAGAGCTGGGCTGAGGAGTGGCAGATGGAGTTCAACCCTGCCAAGTGTGAAGTTGTCCATTTTGGAAGAACAAATAAGAATGCGGAATACAGGGTTAATGGTAGGGTTCTTGGTCAGGTGGAGGAACAGAGGGATCTTGGGGTCTATGTACATAGATCTTTGAAGGTTGCCACTCAGGTGGATAGAGTTTGTAAGAAGGCCTATGGAGTATTATCGTTCATTAGCAGAGGGATTGAATTCAAGAGTCGTGAGGTGATGTTGCAGCTGTACAGGACTTTGGTTAGGCCACATTTGGAGTACTGTGTGCAGTTCTGGTCGCCTCACTTTAGGAAAGATGTGGAAGCTTTGGAGAGGGTGCAGAGAAGATTTACCAGGATGTTGCCTGGAATGGAGAGTATGTCATACGAGGATAGGTTGAGAGTTCTCGGCCTTTTCTCGTTGGAACGGCGAAGGATGAGGGGTGACTTGATAGAGGTTTATAAGATGATCAGAGGAATAGATAGAGTAGACAGTCAGAAACTTTTTCCCCGGGTACAACAGAGTGTTACAAGGGGACATAAATTTAAGGTGAAGGGTGGAAGGTATAGGGGAGATGTCAGGGGTGGGTTCTTCACCCAGAGAGTGGTGGGGGCATGGAATGCGCTGCCCGTGGGAGTGGTAGAGTCAGATTCATTGGCGACCTTTAAGCGGCATTTGGATAGGTACATGGATGGGTGCTTAATCTAGGATAGAAGTTCGGCACAACATCGTGGGCCGAAGGGCCTGTTCTGTGCTGTATTGTTCTATGTTCTATGTTCTATGTTCTATTAGATTCCCTACAGTGTGGAAACAGGCCCTTCGACCCAACAAGTCCACACCGACCCTCCGAAGAGCAACCCACCCCCCCACTGACTAGTGGACCTAACACTATGGGCAATTTAACATGGCCAATGGGACTGTGGGAGGAAATGGGAGCACCCAGAGCAAACCCATGCAGATACAGGGAGAATGTGCAAACGCCACACAGACAGTCACCCGAGGGTGGAATTGAACCTTGGACCCTGGTGCTGTGAGGCAGCAGTGCTAACCACTGAGCCACCATGCCACCCCATGAAGTGCTTTGATCATTGTCTTCTATAACTGTCCCTTGTAGCCACTTAGATACTGGTCCAATGTGTTTCTCTCATTTGCCCTGTTTTAATTCCATTTTATTATCGCTGCTGTTCCTTTTTGAGATTTTACAGCTAACCCTTTTGATTCGTGTTTCCTTCAGGAGTCTGATTTAATAGCAGCCTGCCCCAGCAGCTCCCTTTACTAGCTGTTTATGAGCAGATAGACGGTCTCTCAGATTAGCTCCTCTCCATATTTCACCTGTCTGTAAAATGTATTATTGCTGCTCTTTGCCTTTGCTACAAACCCTGATTGCTGAGGTTGCCTGATAGTTGTCTGACAGCTTCCAATTCCTACAGCTTTACAGAGTAGACCTCAATCTGGATCCTGCTATTTTTATTACTTATTACAATCTAATAGAAGATAGAGAGCTGGGCTTATTCAGGGTGGCAACCTGTAACTTGTGGCGTACCACAGCGACTGGTGCTGGGGCCACCATTATTTGCAATATATTTTGATGACTTGGATGAGGACAGTGAATCAACCAAAGCCAAGTTTCTGGAAAACACAGTAATTGGTGGGAAGGCAAGTGGTGAAGGGGATGTTAAAGAGGGATACAGAAAATGTAGGGGAGTGGGCAAAATCTCAGCACATGGGATATAATGTGAGGTTTTGACAGGAAGAGTGGAGAAACTGATTATTGTTTAAACGGAGAAAGACTGCAGAAAGCTATGGAATGCAGAGGTTTGGAATTCCTCTTCCATGAATCACAAAAAGCTAACATCCAATTTCAGCAGGTATTCGAGATGGCAAATGGCATGTTGGACTTCATTCAAAGGGAATGGTATATAAACATAGGGAGGTTTTTCTACAACCCTATAAGGCACAGCTGGAATAGTGTGAACTAGGCTGATCCCCAGGATGGAGGGAATGGCTGAAGAGGAGAGGTTGAGTAGATTGGGCCTATACTCATTGGAAAATACAAGAACAAGAGGTGACCTTGTTGCAACATACAAGATTCTTAGAGGACTTGACAGTCTTGATGCTGAAAGGTTGTTTCCCCTTGTGGCAGAGTCTGGGACCAGAGGGCACATTGGGAGAATAAAGAAAGGGTGACACATTTCAGACAGGGATGAGAAAATTTTCTCAGAGAGTAGTGAATGAATGGAATTCTTTACTGCAGAGGACTGTGAGGTGGACATAGATTTCTAATCAGTCAAGTGAATCAAGCATTCTGGGGAAAAGGTAGGACAGTGGACGCGAAGATAATCAGATCAGGCGTGATCTCATTCAACAGCAGAACAGATTCAATGGGCTGAATGGCCTACATCTACTCCTGTATCTTATGATCTTAACACCTCCCATTACTTTTAAAAAATGGGGCCGCAGGTTGGAGCAAAAATCATAAAGAGATTTACGTTGAGGGCTGTGGGACCAGAACGAATTCAGACCACCAGGAACAGCGGCACCTGCTCCAGTACAAGCTGTGGACAGCCGAGTACTTGATGAGTATAATATTCCGGAGGACAGGGGGATGGGAAGCCAGCCACAACAACATTAGAATGGTTGATATTGCAGTCAGAGATATCTCTCCTTAATCCCTGATGGAATCTCTCAAAACTGGAAACGCTCAAGCAGCATTTGACTTTCATCTGTCTGCAACGATTGTGTGCCTGACCTTTCGAATGTTTACAGTCAAAGAACAGCAACAACATCAACCAAACCAAAATGTTTGACATTCCCTTTTGTCTGTTAATTTTTCTCTCTGTGCGGCCATCAAGGTGGGTATTTCTCACAGTTTTGGAGTTGGGCCGGGTGGCAGGAGGTGACAGGAAGGAACGTTTCAGGCTGAATGGATATATCCAGGGTGGCAGCTGGGCTGGCAGGCGAAAGTCCCATGTGAATGGAGCCTGGAGGAAATTAAACTGTTAAATAACAATTAACTGAGATTTTACCAGCACTTTCCCCTTTGACAGGAGTAGCCCTGGAAAAATGCTACAATGGGGTGAAGACCTAGTGACAGCTGGCTTTGGGCTACAATAGAGAGACGTTGTGAAATGTTGCTGCATTTAGCAGGGATGGTGAAACTGAATGGGTAGCCACACTAAAAACTGAGAGCAAAGACAAACTTTGGCAAATATAGATAAAGGGTTCAAGCCAAGTGTCCTCTTTGATTTTTCACCCCATGTGTACAGAGTGAAAGAGGATCAGAGAACGGTGTGCTTTCTTTACCAGTGAACACAGGCATCAGAGAGGCAGTTCAGGGAGATGCAGAGACACAGAGATATAAACATCCAGACAGACAGAGACAGAAAGACAGAGGCATGGAGAGACAGAGACAAGGAGACAGAGACAGGGAAAGACAGAAAGAGAGAGTCAGAACAGAGAAAGAGAGAGAGAGAGAGAGAGACGGATAGAGATACGGTGAGACAGGCAAACAGAGAGAGAGAGAGAGAGAGAGAGAAAGAGAGACAGACACACACACAGAGACAGGCAGACACAGAGAGAGACTGTCAGAGGGGCACACAACCAGCCTCTTGTGTGCACATGACACAAGGCAGAGAGTCCGTCATCAGACAGTAGCAGAGGTGCCACTGTAGACCGAACCTGTACATGGAGATGGCCATTGAGCTGTGTGCCATGGTGGAGGAGGAGCTGAGCATGATGGGAAGTATCAGGCACCTATTGCCTGTTGCATTGAAAGTCACAATCCCACTGAATATATCTGCCCTGGGATCACTCCAGGAAGGTTCAGGAGGAATCTGTGAGATCTCTCAGGCTGGGCTCATCACTGTACCAAGGCATTTAGCAATGCTGTGTTGTAGAGAGCAGCCTGCATATGGGTTTTCACACTGATCCAGATGGTCTGGCCATCTGTGGTTATTCCCAAATGCTGGCTGCCATTCCCCATTCACTTGGTTATTGAGGTTCCTGAAGATCAGGCAGCTGACTTCCTCATTTGTTAATGTGACCAACACAAAAATGGATCTTTTAAGCGTGCCCAGGAAAATCAGGCAGTGCCAGGCACTCGGTTTAAAAAGGAAATTGAAGGGGTAGTTAGAACAAGAGAAGTCAAGAAAGACAACTGTATCAAGGAGGCAGAAAACTGGAAAAGGCATCATGCTGTAAAGTTGAGTGAAATAAGGGTTGAGGGGAAAGGTGAGAGCAGTAACAAATTAAAAATTCTATATATGAATGCACGAAGCATTAGACACAAGGTGGATGAGCTTGAGGCTCTTTTGGAAATTGGCAGATACGATATTGTGGGGATAACTGAGACGTGGCTTCATGGGGACAGGGCCTGGGAAATGAATATTCAAGGCTACACGTGCTATCGTAAGGATAGACTGACGGGCAGAGGGGGTGGGGTGGCCTTGTTGGTAAGGGAGGATATTCAATCCCTTGCGCGGGCGGACCTAGAGTCAGGGGATGTAGAGTCAGTGTGGATAGAGCTTCGAAACACTAAGGGTAAAAAGACCCTCATGGGAGTCATCTACAGGCCCCCAAACAGTAGTCTGGATGTTGGAGGTAAGTTGAATCAGGAGCTGAAATTGGCTTGTCACAAAGATGTTACTACAGTTGTTATGGGGGATTTTAACATGCAGGTAGACTGGGAGAATCAGGATGGTATCGGGCCTCAAGAAAGAGATTTTGTGGAGTGCCTCAGAGATGGATTTTTAGAGCAGCTGGTGCTGGAGCCGACCAGGGATAAGGCGATTCTGGATCTGGTATTGTGTAACGAACCAGAATTGGTCAGTGACCTCGAAGTGAAGGAGCCATTGGGAAGTAGTGACCATAATACAATAAGCTTCAATCTGCAATTTGAGAGGGAGTGGGTACAATCTAAAGTGACAATATTTCAGTTGAATAAAGGGAAATATGGAACTATGAGGGAGCTACTGGCCAAAGTTCAATGGTTCAATACCTTAACAGGGAAGACCGTGGAGGAACAATGGCGGATATTTCTGTGTATAATGCAGAAGATGCAGGATCAGTTCATTCCTAAAAGGAAGAAAGATCCCAGGAGGAGACATGGGCGGCCGTGGCTGACGAGGGAAGTAAAGAAACATATAAGGTTAAAAGAGAAAAAGTATAACTTAGCGAAGATAAGCGGGAAAACGGAGGACTGGGAAGCTTTTAAAGAACAACAGAGGATTAGTAAGAAGGAAATACACAGAGAAAAAATGAGGTACGAAGGTAAACTGGCCAAGAATATAAAGGAGGATAGTAAAAGCTTTTTTAGGTATGTCCAAGGCAAAAAAATGGTTAGGACAAAAATTGGGCCCTTGAAGACAGAAGCAGGGGAATATATTACTGGGAACGAAGAAATGGCAGAGGAATTAAATGGGTACTTCAGATCTGTGTTCACTGGGGAAGACACAAGCAATCTCCCTGAGGTAACAGTGGCTGAAGGACCTGAACTTAAGGGAATTTCTATTTGCCAAGATTTGGTGTTGGAGAGACTGTTAGGTCTGAAGGTTGATAAGTCTCCGGGACCTGATGGCCTGCATCCCAGGGTACTGAAGGAGGTGGCTCGGGAAATCGTGGATGCGCTGGTGATTATTTTTCAGAGTTCAATAGAATCGGGGTCGGTTCCTGAGGATTGGAGGGCGGCTAATGTTGTGCCACTTTTTAAGAAGGGTGGGCGGGAGAAAGCAGGAAATTATAGACCAGTTAGTCTGACCTCAGTGGTGGGAAAGATGCTGGAGTCTATTATAAAGGATGAAATTACGGCACATCTGGATAATAGTAACAGGATAGGACAGAGTCAGCATGGATTTATGAAGGGGAAATCATGCTTGACTAATCTTCTAGAATTTTTTGAGGATGTAACTCGGAAGATGGACGAGGGAGATCCAGTGGATGTAGTGTACCTGGACTTTCAGAAAGCTTTTGATAAAGTCCCACACAAGAGGTTAGTGAGTAAAATTAGGGCGCACGGGATTGGGGGCAAAGTACTAGATTGGATAGAGAATTGGTTGGCTAATAGGAAACAAAGGGTAGTGATTAACGGCTCCATTTCGGAATGGCAGGCAGTGACCAGTGGGGTACCGCAGGGATCCGTGCTGGGACCGCAGCTTTTTACAATATATGTAAATGATATAGAAGATGGTATCAGCAATAACATTAGCAAATTTGCTGATGACACAAAGCTAGGTGGTAGGGTGAAACGTGATGAGGATGTTAGGGGATTACAGGGCGACCTGGACAAGTTAGGTGAGTGGGCAGATGCATGGCAGATGCAGTTTAATGTGGATAAATGTCTGGTTATCCACTTTGGTGGCAAGAACAGGAAGGCAGATTACTACCTCAATGGTATCAAATTAGGTAAAGGGGCTGTTCAGAGAGATCTGGGTGTTCTTGTCCACCAGTCAATGAAGGCAAGCATGCAGGTACAGCAGGTCGTGAAGAAGGCTAATAGCATGCTGGCCTTCATAACAAGAGGGATTGAGTATAGAAGCAAAGAGGTGCTTCTGCAGCTGTACAGGGCCCTGGTGAGACCACACCTGGAGTACTGTGTACAGTTCTGGTCTCCAAATTTGAGGAAAGACATTCTGGCTATTGAGGGAGTGCAGCGTAGGTTCACGAGGTCAATTCCTGGAATGGCAGGATTGCCTTACACGGAAAGACTGAAGCGACTGGGCTTGTATACCCTTGAGTTTAGAAGACTGAGAGGGGATCTGATTGAAACGTATAGGATTATGAAAGGACTGGACACTCTGGCAGGAGGGAACATATTTCCTTGATGGGGGAGTGCCGAACCAGAGGACACAACTTAAAAATACGGGGTAGACCATTTAGGACAGAGATGAGGAGAAACTACTTCACCCAGAGAGTGGTGGCTGTGTGGAATGCTCTGCCCCAGAGGGCAGTGGAGGCCCAGTCTCTGGATTCATTTAAGAAAGAATTGGATAGAGCTCTTAAAGATAGTGGAGTCAAGGGGTATGGAGATAAGGCTGGAACAGGATACTGATTAGGAATGATCAGCCATGATCATATTGAATGGCGGTGCAGGCTCAAAGGGCAGAATGGCCTACTCCTGCATCTATTGTCTATTGTCTATTGTCTATTGTCTACTCAGGCTCCTTATGTGCCTTCAGTGATGGCTGTGAAGGGCTAGCCCCTGATAGCTAAGAGGAGCACATTGGCAGAGGAGAGATATAACCACAGCCAACATATAACCTGAGGAATCACTGAGCAGGTCAGAGATCTCCCGAAAATGTGGATCAGCTGCCTAGATAGATTTGGTGGAGTCTTTCAATATACCCCCCCCCCCAGCCAGTGTGTAGAGTTGGCGATGCCAACCAGGTCCATGGGCATCATTGGCAGTTACAGTGTTATGTTGGATGTGACTCTCCACAGGGGTCACCAACCACCCAATGGAGGATGCCATGTATCTGTGCCTGAGAGAAAGGCTGCACTGGTCAGACCATCCAAACACTTACAAAGCGATAGGCACAGGAGGCTCTGCCAGATGTTCATTGACTTACACTGCAGCATCTGGTGCCTGGACTGGGATGTCCCCAGCCTAAGGTGGGCAGTGTCGGATCTTCCTACACCTTCCAAATCTGAGTGAGCTCGCCTATCATTGCCTGCATTTTCACAGGCCTGACTGTGGTGACTACACCGGACTGTTACCATGGAGCCAGGAATATCTGTGCTGACTACACCAGACTGTTACCATGGAGACAGGAATGGCTGTGCTGACTACACTGGATTGTTACCATGGGGACAGAAATATTTGTGCTGAGTGAGAGTATGTTGTACTCTCCGAACTCTGCTTAGGAGGGACACAGCTGACCAGCTGCAACTTGTATCCGTGGTCTGCAGGAGAGAGAGCAAGCCGATCAAGGGCAATGCAGACCCAACACATTTCCCAGGACCTGAATCCCAGCAGACACCCCTCAGCTGGAAAGCCAGAAGCATGCCCACATGCACCTATTGAGACACCCTGGAGAGGTAATCACACCATCAAGGTTTTCCTGCACATCTGTCTGAGAGGAAATCCTGTCTCTGAGAGCTCAATCAAATGGCTGTCCTCTAGTCCCAGCGACACCAAACAGACAGGCAGCCTTTTCAGGGATTACAGGTAGTCCCCACCCAAGAGTAGTCACATGTCCTGATGAGTAGCCCCTGTGTGGATCCCACAGGGGTCAGGTTAGCAGGGCTGAGTTAGAGGGAGCACATCTGGAGGATATACATCTTGAGGAGAGGCCTCTGTTGGGCACAGGTTGCCTGACCTGGAGGGACAGTCATTCAGCTACAAAGCTCCACATGAACACCTCCTTCCATCAGTAATACCAGCAAAGGTGGGGAAAGGCTCGTGAAAGTGTTGTTTGACACCTCCCTGGCTCTGGAAAAAGACATACTCCCCCTGGGACTGAGAGTGATCCACCCTCTGTCTGGAGCTCAGTGTAACTAGTGATGGGCACATGACATGAGCACCGTTCCTTTTACTTTCCAGAGGGACTTCTGTGCCTGACCTAACATGGGGTTGCAGACCAGGCTCACCATTGCAATTGGCCAAATGCAGGAAACTTGTTTAGTTTAAGAAACCGGGTCAGATTAATAGGTTGGACCGAAGGGTCTGTTTCTGTGCTGTATGACTCTCTAACTCTCATTGCTCACTCTTCTTCCAGGACTCCCTGCTCTGAACCCTCTCTCTTTATCATCCTTTACATCCTTGGAAGATATGGGTTGCCACTTTTCTCCCTCACATTGGGAGGTCTCTTTGCTTGAAGGTTTATGAATTTCCAATGTTACTCCCTCAGCAAATGCTCTGCTCATACGCTGGTGGCATCAGGGAATGACAGGGATGTCTGCTGTGTACAGTTAGTCTCACCGTGGCAGCACTCAGGGCACTGGGATCTGTTACCGTACAGAGGCTGGCACACATATGACAGACAATGTAGATGCCTGAGCTTTGCCAGTAAGTCGACAGGCCACAACCCTCAACCATTTTCATATTTATCTTCAGTGACATGCAAGGCTCTAAGCTTAATGTTTCCACTTTGATGGAATGCAAATGGCTCTGAAGTGACCTGTGTGGGACTGTTATAAATTTGTGATTTTAAACATGGGCATGGAGCAGATTTGTAAGTCACAGCTGTCAATTTAATAATCCAGATTAGATACAACTCCGGGAGTGATTCCTGACAGTGTCTGCCAGGGCAAGTTCAATGTTACATGACCTGACATAATTTCCTATGATGTCAGCAACTGTACAAGTAATGCGGGCTGCCATTTTGAATGGTGCCAGCATTGACCAAGCTGGGACTTAGTCCACTCTTTGCACTCACTCTCTCACAACCCGACTGACTGATACCCACATTGACCAGCTGTTAATTGGCCAGCTCTGAGATGGACATTGGCTACTCTGCTCTCACCGTGCAGCCGTCCCACCTGGTTTCAGTAATGATCCTGTGCCATTGTCAGTGCAGGTAAAATCCTTGCCTCTGTGATTTTCTCTCTCTCTCCATCACTTGTTCTCTCACCTACCTCCCCCCACCTCACTATTGCACACAAATTGAGATTGTAGAGAAAGCCTTGGCACTACACCAAATCAAAGTGGAAGTACAGACAGGCCTCATGTTGGGGAAGATGGATTGGCAGCAAGGTCTCTGATCTGCCCTTGATAGAACCTGAAGGAGGCTAAGATGTCAACCTTACTGCACTCTATGAATAGAAATTCATTCCTGCCTCTGTTGTGGTCGAGCTAAATGGATTAAAGGTAAAATAATTAAGGTTTGTGAGTAGATAAAATCATGGATTTTCCTGCTAGATTAGAGTTACTCTGTAGTTCCCTAGAGACTCATAATCACACCTTTTGAATTCTAATACACTCCAGCCTCTACTTCCTCTGCCACTAAACCTTTTACATTCACAGTCGCTAATGTACCTGGCTACATTCACTAGCATATAATGGATTATCTCTGAATTCATCTATATTATAGAGTTGCTTGTGTTGAAATGTGGGAGAGAGTTATTGATGGACATTGTACAAGAACGCATTGGCGATTGTGAGGGCCAGAATAAATCGTACTGATTACTTTGGAGTGCTTGAATTTCTAGCTGTTAATGTCGGTTTGGGCTGAACCTGAGTTCCTCGTGTTAGATTGGTCACATCCAAATTTTTGGGTGCATAATGAAGGAGTTCACATTGCACCCCCATTGAAAAGATGTCCTGTGGAGACAAGTGCTGTGACCCAGTTACTAAGTAAATGGTTTGCATTTGGCTTCATTCGAGGTGTAGCACTAAATGATCCGAAAGCACTTTCAGCCAATGAAATACTCTTGAAATGTAGTTATTATTATCAGAAATGTTACAGCTTTTTTGGTAATTGTGGGAGCTTGCTGTGCACAGTCAGATTAGCCTCTTGTTTTGTTCATTCTTTGACATCACTGGCTAGTTCAGCATTTATTGCCCATCCCTATCGAGAGTCAACCACATTGCTGTGGATCTGGAGTAACATGTAGGCCAGACCAGGTGAGGATGGCAATTTCCTTCCCTAAAGTGAACCAGATAGGTTTTTCCAACAGTCGACATCATTAGACTCTTAATTCCATATTTTTATTGAATTAAATTCCGCCATCTGCCACAACGGATTCAAACCCAGCCCTGGGTCTCTGGAGCAATAGTCTAGCGAAAAATACTACTAGGCCCGCGCTTTCCCACAGTGATATTAATGATGTTGATTGATGAATAAATATTAGCAAAGGCAGCGAGGATAACTCTCCTGCTTTGCTTGAAAAGACTGTGCTAACATCTTTGACATTTACCCGAGAGATCGGAAAGATGCTCAGTGTAAAATCTTGTAATCCAAAAGATGGCACCAGAGGCAGTGCAATGAAGCTGATTTGACGGCTATGATTCTTGGGCTCACGTCTCTGAAGTGGGACATGAAAGTGCAACTTTGTGACCCAGATACCCATTGGAATAACCATAGCTGGCAAGTCTATTATTCCCCCGAAAGAATATTCATCCTTTGTGATACTCAGTTTAAGAATTCAATAAGGTTGGTCAAGCATATCCTTCTCTTTCACATCTTAATGATAACTCTTTACTGAAAGAGTTTGCAAGTAAAGATTTCATACATTTCCAACAATCAACATTCAGCCAATTAGTCTAATTTCCAAATGCAAAACCAAAATATTGCAGATGCTAGAAATCTAAACTGGAAATATAAATTGTTGGGAAATACTTAATAGGTCAAGCAGCATCTGAGAAGATAAAAGCAGTTAATGGATGGACTCAGGGCTTTAGATGGAGATGGTCCAATCGGAACAGAACTTTTGACATCTTCATGTTAGATCTGTATTTTCCAAAGGGTGGACATGGAGGAAGAAGGCTACTTCTTGATGTAGCAAAAAGGTAATTAAAGCAATTAACTTGTGAATCAAAAGCAGTTTTAAAAATGGTTCTGAATTTTTCACAAAGTGCCCGGGGATCTTGAGGCTTCAGAGAATGGTTAGATATATGGAGGGTGACATGGAAGTGAGAGATCAGTACTTTAGCAGATGGATCTTCAGTTTGCCTGTAAGGGTGGAGCAGCACTATTCTAACTAGTGGCTTGTGCAAGAGACACAGTAGCGTACATTTTGGGTTTTGCACAAGTCCATCTTCATAGTGGGTTGCGTTTAAAGTTCTCCCTCGGTATTAATCCTTTCAGGTCCTTGCCCCGTTATGTAACACAGCCCCATGACTGCAGCCAGCACACAGTTACTCCACAGCAACCTGGCTCGAGTCAAGGCAAACATGTGGCCACCATTGACCAAGGAGCAACCACATCTCCAGCACAACCTGCTGCTGCCTCGGGCAATAATCTCTCCAGAGTTAACTTGCCTGATTTGAAACTCAGTTAACTGCCAGACTTTATTGTGGTTCTGTTCGCCGAGCTGGGAATTTGTGTTGCAAACATTTTGTCCCCTGTCTAGGTGACATCCTCAGTGCTTGGGAGCCTCCTGTGAAGTGCTTCTGTGATGTTTCCTCTGGCATTTATAGTGGCCTGTCTCTACCGCTTCCAGTTGTCAGTTCCAGCTGTCCGCTGTAGTGGCCGGTATATTGGGTCCAGGTCGATGTGTTTGTTGATAGACTCTGTGGATGAGTGCCATGCCTCTAGGAATTCCCTGGCTGTTCTCTGTTTGGCTTGCCCTTAGCAGCCACACACGCAGATGACAAGCAACATGAATTCGACTGGGACAACACTCCCATTATAGGGCAAGCCAAACAGAGAACAGCCAGGGAATTCCTCAAGGCATGGCACTCATCCACAGACTCTATCAACAAACACATCGACCTGGACCCAATATACAGGCCACTACAGCGGACAGCTGGAACTGACAACCGGAAGCGGCAGAGACAGGCCACTATAAATGCCGGAGGAAACATCACAGAAGCGCTTCACAGGAGGCTCCCAAGCACTGAGGATGTCACCTAGACAGGGGACGAAACATTTGCAACACAAACTCCCAGCTCGGCGAACAGAACCACAACAACGAGCACCCGAGCTACAAATCTTCTCCCAAACTTTGCCAGACTTTACTTATCAATCAGCGCTAACAGATTTCCATGGCAATGACTCTTCCAAATAGGGTCTACAGAGCTTTTAGCACAGTGGTAGTTTCCTACCTGTGGACAAAGAGACCAGGGTTCAAGTCCCACTATGTATGTAATAACATGGATGAACAGACTGATTATTTAAAATGATTCAAAATAGGGTCTACTTACCAACCAATTAGCTCGTTCCTCTCATTTACAGTGCAAATGTTGGTTTCCCCTTGAATTGGTATTCTTGTGAATTGTCCTGATGATTGCAAGATGAAAAGCTTCAATGAAATGTATCATTTATCAGGAATACTAACATTTTTATAATATGAAATTGCGTTACTTTTAGGTCTGAGCCTGAGGACAGGTCAGGACTTTAACTTTGAAAAGTCTATCTTGAATCCAAATTCAGTTTGGCATCAAATCATATGAAAGGCTTGCACATCGAAAAACCTCTGAACTGACAAAGGACTGTTTTTCCCCAACTGTTTGTCCCTTTTACAACTGCTGCTAATCACTGAGAAACATTTCTTCCTCAGTTCATTTGCTCCACTTGAGATTGGTATTTGATGAGATTTATAACCTTTGACCCCTGTGTCAGTGCTAAGGGAGCCTGAAGTCAGACTGGGACTTTAATGCATCCAATTCTCATTGTGTGTTTGATTCCATGTTAGTCTGCATTTGATGCAAATACAACTGCAATTGAAGCCCAGGATTCTAGTGGGGCAAACATGCTCCTGTCCACTTCAACTGCACATGATTTACGATTTGCTCATTGCATTTTAATCCATTTTCAAATGTCACTGGGTGACGGCAGCACATTTTCCAGATGTAATCACTTCAGTTTCTGCGGCTGAGACTCAAGCGAGGTTTCCATAAATAATTCAGGAAAGTCCATGGGATTAGAGACTACAGCTGCAAGGTGATCTGCATCCTTCCTTTCACCCTTCCTGAAGGTTTTATCTAGCAAAAGCAACTCATCTCCACAGCCAATTCACTCAGTTATATGAAGACATCATTCCACTCCTGCACCCCCACCAGATTTTTGATTCCCCCCCCCCCCCTTAGCCCATGGAAAATGGAGGACACCAACTACCATCGGCATTTCCATCTCATAACAACAATGATCAAAGCATTGAACTTGGGATATTGACCAACGTTTATCTCAGCTACATCTGGGAGTGTATGTAGCTACTAATCTATGACAGCAAGTGTATGCAGCACTATTACTCCTACAAATAATAACAAAATAAAACCTAGAGCTACCTAAACACAGCGGGTAGCCTTTGCACCTGAGTCAGAAGGTGATAGGTTCAGGTTCCATGACAGTGACTTGAGCACAACATCCAGGCTGACGCTGCCAGTATACTGCTGAGGGGCCACTGCACTCTCAGTGCTGTTATACAGCTGATTTGCGATCGGTCTTCTCTCTCAAGGTATTTCTACCAGAGGTACTCTTTCAACAGCACCACCAATGACAGATTCCCAGCTCAATCTTCTTCTGTACCTATTTGTGGATCTTACTGTGTACAGATTGGCTGCTCTATTTCCCAAAAAAATTGCAATAGTGGCTCCAACTCGGATGTGCTTCATGGAAAGTGTGATTTATCTTGGCCTTGTTTGCACTGCAGCTCAGGAAGGTGAGGAGAGGAGAGGTTTGTTTGAAGGACAGGAGATCCTGAACGCTCTTGACAAGGTCAATGTGAAAAGGATGTTTCCTCTTATGGGTCCATCCAGAAACAGGGACATGACTTTAAAATTAGGGCTCACTTCTTCAGGACAGCGATGAGGAGAATTTAACTTCTCTTGGAGGGGTGTGCAAATTTGGGACTCTGCCTCAGATGACAGTGGAGACTGGGTTATTGAATATTTATGAAGCACAGTTGTGTAGATTCTTGTTAGGCAGAGGAATTAAAAGCTGTTGAGGATTGATGGCAGTGTCGAATTGGAGATGCAGAGATGGCTGTGATCTTATTGAATGGCAGAGCAAGTTGGAAGGGGCCAAATAATCTTCTTCTCCTATTTTATATGTAACATCCTGAGCTATCATAATGCACATTACCTCTTACATTTTCATCTTCTGGATTGGACTTTTAATTTTTCCTTGAAGAAAATGGTCATTCTATACATCCTGTGCTAACCCAATACTTTAATAAACTGCAGCTCCGAACTAGCATTGTATTGGTCCAGCTGATACCAAACCTGGCAGCGTGGACTCAATGAATTGAGGCTGAGTGTGAACCTCGGACTGGTGCTGGGTGTGACATAGGTACAGGTTGGAGGAGCTTAAGACAATGGAGCACACAGATCGTATCAGTGTCAGGATGAACTGGCCCAGACACAATGGGCTGAATGTCATCTATTACACTGCTTCTATGCTTTATCTCTCAACTTAAGCTTTTCTTTCTCTCTCTTCAGTACATCCTCTCTGGCCTGAAGATTTTAACAGTTCTACCATGGGCAGAGCTTCCTTGCTCCATTCTCTTCATCCACCCACCATCCTTCTCCCTGTATTGTCACTGAGACCATAATGTGTTACACAATCTCCTGTCAGTTATTACCAGGAGCACAACTACTCAAGGAGGATTCCAGAATCAGGGAATGAAATCATGGACCCCACACTCAACTCCTCCTCACCGCCCTTTAACCTTGCTCCTCATCTTCAGAGACCCCCAAATTAGGAAACAGTCACAGTGTGTTTGAAATGTCTCATACACATTAGAAAACATCTTGACTTGTCAGATTGAATGCTCTGTGGATTGGATTCCCAGACTGACAGGCTGCTCAGCCAATGAGAGTGACCCCTACAAAAAAAAGCAGAGGCCTCAGTGATGAAAACAGTCTGTACCAACCTCTCTGGACTATTCATCTCTTTCCGGAATAGCAGGGAATGGCAATGATTGCTGAGCCAGCCAATAATCTCCAAGAAAGGCTCATTTGAGGGCCCTTGTGGAGCACTGGCAGTGCCACTATCTCAGGGCCAGGAGGCCCAGGTTCCAGGGGCATTTGAACAGGATGTTGCTGTGTACAGCTCTGGTCACCCTGCTATAGGAAGGATATTATTACATTGGAGAGACTACAGAAAAGATGTTACCAGCGCGGATGGATCTGAGTTACGAGAATCAGCCAGATAAGCTGGGACTTTTTTCACTGGAGCACAGGAGGTTAAAGGGTGACCTTGTAAAATTATGAGGGGCATAGATAATTTGAGTAGCAAAAATTTTCCTGAGGGTGGGGTGTTCAAAACCAGAGGGAATATGCTTGAGTTGAGAGAAGAAAGATCTAAAAGGTACTTGGGAGTAATGTTTACACACACAGCGTGGTCTATATGTGGAATGAACTGCCAGAGGAAGTGGTAGATGCAGGGACAGTTACAACATTTAAAAGATGTGTACATGAGTAAGAAAGATTTAGAGGGATATGGGCCAAATGCAGGAAAGTAGGACTGGTTTAGTTTGGAATTATGGTCGGTGTGGACAAATTGGTCTGAGGTGTTGGTTTCCATGCTGTACGACTCCAGGTGTGTTGGGGCATCTCTGAACAGCAACTATCAATGAGGGTCATTTTGTTTCCTCCTTGTTCTGATTTGCTCCTTCCCTCCCTCCCAGAACATGCAGGTTTCCAAACCTCTGGCTCAGTATCAGTTAGCCACTGCTTGGGGAGTACCAGTAGTTTCCCCCACTCTGATAACCAGTGGTACGTCCCACCCCATAAGCGTCCTCCACGGGCGGCACGGTGGGTCAGTGGTTAGCACTGCTGCCTCTCAGCACCAGGGACCTGGGTTCGAATCCAACCTTGGGTGACTGTCTGTGTGGAGTTTGCACATTCTCCCCACGTCTGCGTGGGTTTCTTCCAGGTGCTCCGGTTTCCTCCCACAGTCCAAAAGATGTGCAGGTCAGGTGAATTGGCCTTACTAAATTGTTTAGGTGCATTAGTCAGAGGGGGGTAGGTAGCTCTTCGGAGGGTCGGTGTGGACTTGTGGGGCCGAAGGGCCTGTTTCTACACTGTAGGGAATCTAATCTAATCACCCCTAATCTCTTCCCTCTTACTGCCCTCAGTTTCTGAATAAGCAGCTGGATAGGCCACTATTGTTCTGTGATAAAACCATTGTCGCTGCTATTCAGCAGAGATTGAGAGGTCATTGCAAGAATGACAGACTTGGCCCACACATCCGCTGTCTGAAACAGGAGCAGTAACATTGCTGGCAGATGCAGGCACATACAGCAGTCCCTCACCTTAAATCATCCAGTAATCATCCTGCGGGAAGTGAGGGGAATTCCATAAACGTTTACTTGGCATTGCTGCAATTTAGCAGACAGTTTTTATAACACAAATCTTTGAGCACGCAACTTTAGTGCTAGGGCTAGCAGCTGGGGCAATCAGTCTCTTGTTGCCTCTGGTGAATGTAAGTACTACCATTCCTGCGTGACTAGCTGCCAGGAAGCGGCTTAGTCAAGCAGTTATGGGGAAACATTGAAGTAAATCCCTAGTCTTGGGGCTGCCAGTATCAAGTGAAACATCTTTTAATCGCAGGACTAACACAGATATATGTCAATGAAATATGTCGTGCCATTTGTTACAGGTTGTTTTGTCACATAGTTTTTGTTGTAAAATACAATCCCTGCTGTGCACCTACACTTTTATTACTAGCTGTGGGGCTTGGTTAGCTGGTCAGCTGGTTTGTGATGCTGATAGGGTGGCTGTGATCCCTGAATCTGGCTGAGGTTACTATGAAGACCTCTCCTTCTCAACCCCTCACCTGAGGTGTAATGATGCTCAGTTAAATCATCATGTCTCTCTCATGAGACTATGGGACTACGACAACTTATTGTGTTTTTTAATTCCCTTCTGTTTAATTCAAGAGATCATCTTTGTATCAACCCCACCATCTTCCGGTAAGATAACAGTGGAGTAGGGTTTCTGAGCACAGGGGCTCATCTGCATTTCTTTTTGTTTCATTCCTTTTTCTCTCTTTTCACTTTTTTCTTTCCTATTTTATTTTATTTACCTTTTGTTGGAGAGCTCGGATGCAGTGATGATATTGGCAGTGGCGGGTGAGCCCAGCACAGACATGAGTGGGCCCAGCACAGATTCGAGTGAGCCCAGCACAGACTCAAGTGGGCCCAGCACAGACTGGAGTGGGCCCAGCACAGACTCGAGTGAGCCCTGCACAGATTGTAGTGGGCCCCCATTCTCAGAATTATTGGACAAATATTTACTATTTTACCAAGCCAAGGTCACAGTGGTGCTTATAATGAGCTTTTGACTTGGAAGGAAACCAGAGGCACAGGTAGTAGGGATTCCCTCTGTTCTCACCCAGTGGGAACGGACCTCAAGACGTTCTGAGAATTCAGCCAGACTCTTTGACAGGTGATGGATGGGACTCATTTCAGATAATTTGTTTGTTGCACATGGTGTAATATTCTTTGAAATAAAATCTATGGTCTGTGCTGTCATGTCTCTAACTAGCACGTTCTGATCATCATTGAATCCTGTGCGATACAATTGACGGAGAGCTGATTCAGCTGAATGGATTTTGATCATTTGTGCTGTCCCAGCTCAATAGATCTTCACTGAGCACGGGCATGTCAGCATCCCAATGCAGTGGGACAGATCCAAGCAACAAATGTAATTTCTGCTTGTTGGTAAGGACTAAAGGTGACTATGTAGGGCAGCAGTTTAAAATGTTGTCCCACTCATTGCTAGCTGATGGATTGACCATTCCCTCTGCCTGTGGGCTGTTCAGGACATGAAATAAATGAGCCTGGTGCAGACTCAGTACAGTTCCTTTGTGTCCAGACTGCAATAACAAGCCATTATTCAGCACTTGAATGATTTTTGCACTGAGAAGCTCTCAGGGTGATTGAGATTGAAATTCATAAGACCCATAGAAAAATACAGTACCAAAGGAGGTCACTTAGCTCAGAATGTTGGTGCTGGTTCTTTGGAACATTTAATTAATTAGTTAAACACAGCTGCTCGTTGCCCATAGCCACACAAGTATCTCCTCTCAAATATTTATCCGATTCCTTTTTGAAAATTACGATTGAATCGGATGTCATTCTCCTTGCAGGCAGTGAATTCCAGATGATTTTGTGTCTGGAACGGGTGTGCGCCACATTGTGAAGGGTAAATGTCGTAAAGTGAAAAGTAGGTGCTGTATTGGGGCATGTGCTTGGGGCAGTGTTGTATTGAGACCGTTAGGGATTGTACAGCAAAGAGTATGCACTATATTGCAAGGGGTAATAGACTGTTTTGTGAAAGATACCATTGCAGCTGTGCCAAGAGAGATGTGATGAGAATCAAGTCTCTTTCTTCCACCATTCGCATATATGTGTTGATTCAATCACTAAAATAGCCAACTGCCTCTCTCTCTTCTCTATTATTTTCCAGAATAGACTTTGACTAGACTTCTTTAATGAACTCAAAATGACCTGTTTATTATAACATATCATAATCTGCTTATTCTCATAATAAGTAGTAAATATTAGTTAGCAGTTAAACTATAGCCAGAATTAGAAATATATCCCCTTAATCCCAAATAGGCACATTCACACAACACAAAAAATGGCAGACTCTTTGGAAATTACTTTACTTTCATAAAACAGGAAAGAAGGGCAAAGAAAAATCACCATTCTTCACCAATAGTCTGAAAACAAACACCAGGATTTGGCAACTTTCCACTGTCCATCTGGTTTCATGTCAATAAAATCGAATCGCTGATAGCCTTTGACACTACAGAAGACCTTCGGTTCCAATTGAAATCAGGCTGGGCCGAAGTCTTTGGCCACAGTTCAACTTTCTAAGGTAGTCAAGAATATTGATATTTGAAAGTTTCATCAGGTCCCCAAGAACTTCTACTGAGAGTAACAAAGAGACTTGGAACTTCTGGGGGTTTCTTCCTTCCTCATCATGTAAGTCTGTGAAAACAGAAATGAAGTCCAGAAAGAGTTGCCAGACACAATCAGCTGAGATGCCCCCATCGTCTTTTCCAAAGTCGAGTTTTCTCGCCAATAAGATCCGTAAACTCCATCTCTCATCTCCCTAAAAGCTTTGCTTGTCCTTCCCTCGGACAAGATTTTGATATGATCAGAAAGTGGATCACAGCACTCATTAAAATGGTCACCTCATTTTTCAACAAATCAAGTAATTAATAATACTCTTCAATCCAGAAAGTGTCCAAACAGTTCCACCTCTTCCACTTTTTCTTGCAGTCCTTGAATATAAGTATGTTTTCCCAATATCGCAATAGTGCACTGTCGAACCCACTTGGAGCTCCTCTGCCATTGTGGGAATAAGGTGAGTGTATCAATCTTATATTGCCAAGGGTATACACTGCACTGGAGCAGGAGAATCGACATTTCGGGCATAAGCCCATCTTCAGGAATGAGGAGGGTGTGCCAAGCAGGCTAAGATAAAAGGTAGGGAGGAGGGACTTGGGGGAGGGGCGTTGCGAATACGATAGGTGGAAGGAGGTTAAGGTGAGGGTGATAGGCCGGAGATGGGGTGCTGCCTGACCTGCTGCGCTTTTCCAGCAACACATTTTTAAGCCCTGATCTCCAGCATCTGCAGTCCTCACTTTCTCCTATACACTGCACTGGAAAGGATATGGACTATGAAGCGTACACATGGTACTGTGTGCGGTAAGCACTGTACTGTAAGTGTACGTGTCGTTTTGTAAACAGCCTGCACTGTAACATGTAGAATACTGCCTCAAGATTCAATACGTGCCATTTAGGAGTCACTGAATCACACTGTGAAACAGGAACTATGGATGATTTTCTGTCCCTAATGTGGGCTGCTCAATCTCACCTATTGGCCCCCTCAGTTTGGCAGACGTGTGGAGCTGTCCCCAGCCCTCGGTGCATAACTGCTGTTTTTGGCTCAGTTCCACTGTGGTGAATATATCTTTCACTTAGCCTGGGGTGGAGGTAGAACAGGAAATACACAGCCTGCTCTGGAGAGATGGGGCAGTGCAGCCTGAGGTGTGAGGACCAGCATGAGGTGAGTAAGGGTTGAGTTACTGGTGGGAATGATGCGGGTCCAATTTTTTTAACTGAGTCTGCTTTTGCTCTGATGGTAGTGAACACAAAGTCAGGTCTATGAATTCTCCCATGACCCCTTCAGAACAAATTGGAACTTTCATTCCAATCCTCTTCCTTGTTCCATCTTCATTTCTTGCTGCTTCCTCACATCACAGCTCTGTGTCCAACTCTGCCATGTTCCTTTGTCACAGCTCGCTCTTCTGTTCCACTGACCTACTGAATAATTTAGCATAACTGAACAATTTTGATTCGGTAGAAATTGCAAATAACACAACCCAAAGAAAGCTGCCAGAGGGCATAATAAAACTCATAACTGAATGTGGTACCGATCAAGGATATGAATCATATCATGCTGCATAAATCATTTCACATTACTCACTTACTGCACCTGCTCCTTCTCAAGAACCGGCCTTAATTACACCACAATAAACTCTCTTATAAAACTCTGTGCTCCTTCCCACTCAAGTATCAGCTGCTCCTGGGAAGCTCTGGGAATGGCTAGCTGCTCTTCTTTAGAAAATGATAGATTTATAACAAGGTTTACCTTCTCATGAAAGAGGTGGAAATAATGAGTGGTAAACACATGGGGCTAGAAATTAGATAACCCTGTTTATGGGTGAGAGCTTACAATGTGACAGCACACATAAGATTGGCGCACTCACCAAATGTCCACAATGGCAAAGGAACCCCAAGTGGATCCCACACTGCACTACACTCCAGGTAGCCTGAGCACACCACAGGGGTCTTAGTGCTTGCTATAGTCCCTCTGACAGGGACTTGTGTGCTGCTGGATCATCACTGATCATCACATCATGCCACAGAAAGGGCTCAGCATTTCAGGGCAGCCATCCTGATGGAGAGGTATAGGATCATGAAGTGGTTGAGGTGGGTACTTTAACAACATTTAAAAGGCATTTAGACAAATACATGGAGAGGAAAGGATTAGAAGGATATGGGATTAGTGGTGCTGGAAGAGCACAGCAGTTCAGGCAGCATCGAACGCTGCTCGTTGGATGCTGCCTGAACTGCTGTGCTCTTCCAGCACCACTAATCCAGTATTTGGTTTTCAGCATCTGCAGTCATTGTTTATACCTTAGAAGGATATGGGCCAAGGGCAGGGAAATGGGGTTAATATGGATGGGCATTTGGGCCAAAGAGCCTGTCTCCATGCTCTATGACCCTGGGGACCTGGTGAGATGGGTGAGGGCTCAGGGAAGGTTTGTTTCCATCAGTCTGGCAGGAACCCGTCAGTATCTCACCCTCAGCCTCCTCTGTTCTCGGTCAAACAACCCTAATTGATGTTATCTTTCCTCAAAACTGCAATTCTCAAGCCCTGACAATGCTTTGTAAATCTCCTCTTCAGATGAATTATGTCCTTCCTGAAATGTCGGGACTAGAACTGTACACGGAATTCCAATTGTGGCCTAACCGATATCCGACATAGTTCCATCTTTACGTCCCTGCTTTTGTATTCCATACTTTGTTCAGTCAAGAAAAGCATTTCACATGCCTCCTTTATCACTGTCTCTAACTGACCTGCCACTTTCAAGGACCCATGGACATGCACTCGGGTTTGTCCACAAGTTCATTCTTCTGCACCTCTCATCACCCCCTGTGTAATCTGCAGCTTTATTCAGCCTCCTGTGGTTAGCACTGCTGCCTCACAGCGCCTGAGACCTGGGTTCAATTCCCGCCTCAGGCGACTGACTGTGTGGAGTTTGCACGTTCTCCCCGTGTCTGCGTGGGTTTCCTCCGGGTGCTCCGGTTTCCTCCCACACTCCAAAGATGTGCAGGTCAGGTGAATCGGCCATGCTAAATTGCCCGTAGTGTTAGGTAAGGGGTAGATGTAGGGGTATGGGTGGGTTGCGCTTCGGCAGGGCGGTGTGGACTTGTTGGGCCAAAGGGCCTGTTTCCACACTGTAAGTAATCTAATCTAATCTAATCTCCTCAAAGATATCACCTCACACATGGCCAGATTGAATTCCATTTGCCTCTTTTCTATCCACTCCCATTCCCCTGACATCCCCATGAGGATATTCATCTCAGTTCTGTTCAAGGACAGTTTGATTTGGAAATGTTCCCATGGGAATATTTCCCTAATGCCCCAGAACACAATGCCCAGTCTCTTACACCAACCATCCAGGTATGTGTTCAATCACTGTTTGCTCCTATTTCTATGCTCATTAGCACATGGGGCTCAGATTAATACTGACATTGCTGCTTTCAAGATGCTGCTTTTTAATCTTCTTGTTGGTTCCATAAAATCAATTATTGTGACCACATCCCCTTCCTTACCTGAAGCATTGATGCCAGTGTGATCCATCACCCCTTATTGTCCACTGTCCCCTTGAGGGATGTCCTGCATCTATTTTGTGACACTGGGCACTGAGAAGGCAACATTCCCATTTTAGAACCACATCTACAGCCAGAGAAATGTCTGTTCCTTGAGCTAACAAATCCCATAAGACTACTACCCTTCCTTCTTCTTCCCCTCATCTACAGTAAAGCCTTCCCTGGTGATTCAAATGTGGCTCTGACTGCTCTCCTTTGAGGATCCAGCATCTCAAAACTGAAAGCCGATTGGTGTGTGGGACCCTAGGGGATACCTGCATCACCTGATGGCCTCTCTTGGAGTGTCTCATGGTCAGCCATTCCTTTGAGCATTCTCATCGTGTAGTTCTCAGCCTCAGAATGTTCCAGCCACTGCTCAAGCTCTGAAACCCAAGGCCCTAGTTTCTGTAAATGATAACAGATATGGTTGTCTCAGTTACCAGTCATGCCCTCAGTTTGTTACACATTAGAAGACACACATTCCACACGACTGAGCTGTCCTGTCATATCTTAACTTTTTACTTTGCATTTTTTTTTACTTTCTCTTAATTGAATTTGGCATGTCTTCACTTCCATATTACTTTAGGTTAAAAATCACACAACACCAGGTTATAGTCCAACTGGTTTATTTGGAAGCACTAGCTTTCGGAGCACTGCTCCTTCTTCAGGTGATTATACAGAATAAGATTATAAGATACAGAATTTATAACAAAAGTCATCCAAATCATCCATATTGCTTGTGTTCCTTATTTAAATCTAGGTAGCTACTTTTTAAATAAATAGTTTTTCCTAAATTTCAACTGTATGGGTGTTCCGAAACAAATGAATTTGCACTTCTTCTGATTACATGCTTTGATTTTCTTTCAAGCAGCAGCTCCCAGCTGGCTGGAGGTGTCTCCCACAGGTTTGACTCCTCCCTGGCAAGGTATTCTCCAAGATCATCTGTGGTCTAGCAACCTTCCACCAGCCATGCTCCAGTCACTGGGTACAAGAGAACCAACACAGGCTAGCATGACGAAAATAAAGGGGATGCACAAAAAATAATTAGTTCCGCTATTTTTCTTTGTATGATTCTTGTGTTGCTGGATGGACTTGTTGAGTAAATGGGATCCTACACCATCAAGTAACCCGTTATTGTAGCCAATCTGCATAGAGTCATAGAGACGTAGAGATGAACAGCATGGATCCTTCCATCTAATTCATCCGTGCCAACCAGATATCCTAACCTAATCTAGTCCCATGTGCCAGCACCCGACCCATATGCCTCTAAACCCTTCCTATTCATACACCCATCTAGATGCCTTTAAATGCTGTAATTGTACCAGTCTCCACCACTTCCTCTGGCAACTCATTCCATACACACACCACTCTTTGCATGAAAAGGTTGCCCTTTAAGTCCCTTTTATATCATTCCCTTCTCACCCTAAACCTATACCCTCTACTTCTGGTCTCCTCCAGCCCAGGGAAAATGAGTTGTCTATTTATCCTATCCATACCGCTCATGATTTTATAAGTCTCTATCAGGTCCAGTGCTCCAGCCTCTTCAACCTCTCCCTATGGTTCAACCCCTCCAACTCTGGCAATGTCCTTGTCGATCTTTTCTGAACCATTTCAAGTGTCACATAATCCTTCCTTTACCAGGGAGAATTACACATGGTATTCCAATAGTGGCCTAACCAATGTCCTGTACAGCTGTGACGTGACCTGGCACTAACCTGGTGTTCAACCCTGAGAGAGAGAGAATCAAATTGTCTCTCTCCAAGTCATTGCCACTGGTGACTTTGCTGGTGAACCGAGATGTTTCTGATGTATTCTATTCCAGTGGATCTAAGGATGACAATGACCAACACAAACACCACCTTTGGGAGGCAAAGGCTCCTCAGATATGGCTCCTGGCTCATTGTTGAATAAGAAGTAGTTTAGCTCCCTTCTTGCAGACAACACCATCTCTGCCTCATCCTCCCCATGTCTAGCTCATGTTCCAGAACATTAACCTCCTCTCTGGCTATACTAAACTTTCCCGTAGTCAGCAGGAACCATTACATTACTCCAGCAACCACGCACTAGGTTTTGACAAAGAGTGGTGCATGTCTGGAATGAGCTGCCACAGGAAGTGGTGGAGGCTGGTACAATTGCAACATTTAAGAGGCATTTGGATGGTATATGAATAGGAAGGGTTTGGAGGGATATGGGCCAGGTGCTGGCAGGTGGGACTAGATAAGTTTGGGATATCTGGTCGGCATGGACGGGTTGGACCAAAGGGTCAGTTTCCATGCTGTACATCTCTATGCTTCTATTACCTCAGCAGAAGTCATTCGAAAGCACCTCAGCTGCAACTTGGGTGTTCTTTTATAGACAGACCCTGCTACTTCCCAATTGTTCTTATTTCAGGAGGGATTAATGATGAATAAAAGAGGGATTAATGACAAATAAAAGAGGGATTAATGACAATGCTGCCTGCACGTGCAGGCTGTCCTGTTGTTACAACAGTGTATTCTGATCCCTGCTGATATGGTACTCAGGGTCCTCAGGTCCACCCTAGGGAACTATTGCACACATCACTGAGACCAGCAACATTGGGTAGTGTACTCTGGCCGTGTCTGTGGTGTGTCACAGGGAAGCGAAACCTGAAGTAGGCCCTCCCATGTCCCTGAATGTTACATCCAATGAGGGAATGGGATACAGAGAGCACACTGGGATAGAGGGGAATTTCATATTCACCCCCACACCCCAGCACCAAAACCAAAACGGGTAATTTACTCACAGACAATGTCACCTCCAATCCCCAGAGCAGTCAGAATCTCTGGAGAGCTGATCATTTCTCAGAGGCTGGATTCCTCTTATGCTCGTTACTGGGAGCTCATGGTCACAGCAGCTCATGCATGGAAAGACAGTGAGAAGGTGAATAGTGGTGATGGGAACAGAGCTGCTCAAGAGAGGGGGGGATGGGTAACAAACTAGGAAAGGAGCCCGAATGCTGCCCACCTCGCCAGCGCCGCCATCTTGAAAATCAGATGTTAAGTGGAGGAGCCATCTACCCTTTTAGTTGAACATGAAAATTCCCATGATACTGTTCAAGGAGAGTGTAGGAGCTTATCTCCAGCCAACCCTTAACTCTCAACCAACATCATGAAAAACAGAATGGCCATTCTCATATTGCTATTCAATTACAAATTGCCTGTCTTGCTTTCTGCATTGACAATTTCAAAATCAATTTCAACACCTATAAGGGAATTTGGGGCATCCTGAAGTTTTGACAGGCACTATAGAATTGCAATTCCTTGTTTTCTTTCTGGCTGTCGAGAGATTTCCAATGGTTCTGCCTCTGTCCCCATTCTAATCCAACAACCACACAGCCCAGAAAATATGGTTATACCCTCTTTGTAAAGGGGATAGGTCGCACTGTCAGGTAATCCTCACCAACTGTGAGACAGGGAGGGTCAGTTGTGTTGGGTCCTTTCAGTTCGTCATAGCCATGCTTACCCCCCACACTAGGGAGGGATCCTGCCAACTTCGACATCACATCCTGTGCCTTGACCCAGCATAAGATCTAGGCAACACCCAGGCTTGGGCTGGTAAGTAGCAAGTAACATTCACGCCACACAAATGCCAGGCGATGCACATCACGAATAAGAGACAATATAACCACCGCCCCTTGGCATTCAATGGGGAATACCATCACAGAATACCCCACTATCAACATCTGGGGCTTATCATTGACCAGAAACTCAATTGAACTCAACATATAAATGCAGTGACTACAAGAACCAGTGAGAAGGTAGGAATAATGTGGCGATTAACTCACCTCCTGACTTCTCAAAGTCTGTCCACCATCTACAAGGCGCAAGTCAGGAATGGGATGGAATACACCCCATTTGTCTAAATGGGTGCAGTTCCAAAAACACTCAAGAAGCTTGACACCATCCAGGACAAAGCAGCCCACTTCATTGGCAACACATCCACAAGCATCCACTCTGCCCATCATGCATGCCCAGTAGCAACAGTGTACTGCAAAAATTCACCAAAGATCCTCAGATATCACCTTCTAAAGCCACAACTGCTTCCATCAAGAAGGACAAGGGCAGCAGATATATGGGAACACCATCACCTTCAAGTTCCCCCCCAAGCCACTTGCCATCCTGACTTAGAAATATATCATCATTCCTTCATTGTCGCTGGGTCAAACTCCTGGAATTCCCTCCCTAATAGATTGTGAGTCAACCCACAGCAGGTGGACTGCACTGGTTTGAGAACGCAACTCACCACCACCTTGTCAAGGGACAGGCAATAAATGCTGGCCAACCAGCAATGCCCACTTCCCACAGATGAATATAAAAAAAGTAAGCAGCTTCAGGAGAAGAGGAGACAAATCTGGACACCAGAAAGTATAGAATTCATTGTCCCCCTCTTCTATGTGTTAGCTCAGCAATTGGCTGCTATGAGCACATGACTTACGTGCAACAGACTGAGCTCAGCAACTATAACCCTCCTGCCGTGGGAAAGAATGAACACATCCTTTATTGCACACTTTTGTCCTTTTGAGTGAAAAAATGCAGTTAAAAGCAGGGAATAGCATTTGAAATTCTTCAGGAGTGTTTAAGTTCTCTCCTCCCCCACACTTCCCTCCTGCTCAAAAACCAAACCATAATTTCTCCCTGTGGTCATAATAAAGGAATTCTGAAGAGCTGCTTTTGCCTCTGGCATGGGTGGTGATGCTGAGCCGATTAATGCAATTTTTCCGACCATTCCTTGCTTGAAGGAATTGGAAAGGCTTGAGTTATTTATCTGTCATGTGAATACTTCCTTAGCTCTGAAGTATTATTTACACTGAATACCTAGGCATAAATATGAGAGTTTATTCCTTTTTTGAGTTTCCAAGGACAGAACAAGATATAAATTCTGGAGTGACTCTGCATGCTAACTTAAAAAGACATGGTATTGGAATAGGTGTCTTTTAACACAGGCAAATTCTCAAACTGTGGCAAGGGATTCAGAGGAATTAATCTCAGTAATTGTCCATGATTTATTTCCATTCTGTCATCCAGTTCTATGTTACTGTCCACTTCTAGTTTAAAGAGTACTTTCCTCTCTATCGAATCCATAGTGTACCTGCCCTGAGCATATTTAATGGGACAGTGTCGAGGGAGCTTTGTTTTAAACCAAGTTTGGATAGATTACTCACTGACCCTTCAGCTATGCTGCTATTTATTCTGACACTTAATGTAACAGTGTACAAAGCTTATCAATCGTTAATACTATTTAAACAACGTGAAAAAACAGCTTTGGACAAATAGCTTCTGTGAAGTCTATTACTTAAAACAATAATTAAACAACACACTTTACACTGCTCAATGTCAGAGGCAATTGACTATAATCACACTGTAATCACACCAGACAGATATTGAAGTCAAGTGTGCTCCAGTGTTACCAAAGTTGCAAGATGGGTTCCATTGTATTACAAAGCCAGCGAAAGGTGTGAAACTGGATTATATTGAGCAGGAAAGTCCAAGACTCCATCGTCATGCAGTGCAGCATCTGGTCAACTAAGACACAATGTTATACCATTCCAATTGGCTAAAAGGCACTGAGAATATATACCTCATATCAGATCTCAGTGGAGCTAAACTTCACTAAAGTGGCAGACAATTTGAAAAAGGCTATTTAGTTCAGTTTACAGAACAGTGAATAAGCCAACAGACCACACCCCAGCTGCTAATTTCTCACCCGCTTCCAAATACTACAGCGCGATTTCTTCAGCCAGTTTCCTTCTCCCATCCACAGGGAACAGAACTACCCTGCAAGCCCTACTAGGTCACAGCATTGTGTCCAGGGCTCAGGCTGCTGCAGTGTAATCCTACCGTACTCTGCTGTAGTCATCATTTGGAGATGCCGGTGTTGGACTGGGGTGTGCAAAGTTAAAAATCACACAACACCAGGTTATAGTCCAACAGGTTTAATTGGAAGCACACTAGCTTTCGGAGCGATGCTCCTTCATCAGGTGATAGTGGAGGGCTCGATCGTAATACAGAATTTATAGCAAAAATTTGCAGTGTGATGTAACTGAAATTATACATTGAAAAATTGATTGTCTGTTAAGCCTTTCATCTGTTAGAATACAGTGATAGTTTCACTTCTTTCATGTGTAAATCACAAAACCCTTTTTTTAAAAGTTGCATTCTCGGTGATGCAACCGGTGATTCTCAGTTAACAATGGTGATAGCTAGACAATATGTTGAAGGTGTTAGCCCCCTGTGTTCTCTGTCTATGACCTGATGTTTAGATTGATTCTAATCTAAGAAGTAAGATAACAGAGTTTTACATACATTCATGCAGTTTTTGAGCAAAGTGCCATGTAACTCTGCAAGTACAAATTCACCCCACAAAATATATGTGTGCATGTGGGTCTTTGTCTGTCTGTCTGTGTGTGTGTGTCTGTCTGTCTGGGGTGGGGGTTGTGAGTGTGGGAGTGTGTATCTGTATAAGGGTGTGTGTGGGTGTCTGTGTGCACATCTGTGTGTACCTGTGTCCGTGTGTATGTGAGAGTGTGTGTATGTAGGAATATCTGTGTGTGTGTATAGTGCAATGGTGATCACCTGTAATGTGACATGAACCCAAGGTCCCGGTTGAGGCCCTCCCTATGGATACTGAACTTAGCTATCAGCTTCTGCTTGGCCACTTTCCTCTGCTGCCTGTCCCGAAGTCCACCTTGGAGGATGGTGACCCGAAGGTCCGAGGCTGAGTGTCCTGGACCACTGAAGTGTTCCCCAACTGGGAGGGAACCCTCCTGTCTGTTGATTGTTGTGCGGTGCCCATTCATCCATTGTCGTGGCCTTTGCTCGGTTTCCCTAATGTACCATGCCTCCAGGCATCCTTGCCTGCAACGTATAAGATAGACAACATTGGCTGAGTCACATGAGTACCTGCCGTGTACAAGGTGGGAGGTGTTCCCACGCGTAATAGTGGTATCTATGTCCACAATCTGACACGTCTTGCAGCGTCCACCGTGACAGGGTTGTATGGAGTTGTCCTGAGAGCCAGGCAGTTTGTTACGAACAATGATCTGTTTGAGGTTTGGTTGTTTAAAGGCAAGTAGTGGAGGTGTGGGAAAGGTCTTTGTGAGGTGCTCATCCTCATTGATAATGTGTTGCAGGTCACGAAGAACGTGGCGTAACTTTTCAGCCCCTGGAAAGTACTGAATAATGAAGGGTACCCTGTCAGTTGCAGCACGTGTCTGTCTCCTGAGGAGGTCATTATGGTTCCTTGCTGTGGCAAGTCGGAACTGGCAGTCGATGAGTTGAGCATCGTACCCCGTTCTTATGAGGGCATCCTTGAGTACTTCCAGGTGTCCGTCACGTTCCTCCTCATCTGAGCAGACCCGGTGTATGCGTAGGACTTGTCCATAGGGGATGGCTGTTTTAATATGTTTTGGGTGGAAGCTGGAGAAGTGTAGCATTGTGAGGTTGTCTGTGCGTTTGCGGTAGAGTGTGGTGCTGAGGTGTCCGTCCTTGATGGAGATGCACGTGTCCAAGAATGAGACAGACAGTCGAGAGTAGTTCATGGTGAGTTTGATGGTGGGATGAAACTTGTTGATGTCACTGTGTAGTTTTATCAGTGACTCCTCGCCATGGGTCCAGAGGAAGAAAATGTCATCAATGTACCTGGTGTACAATGTTGGTTGGAGATCCTGCATAGAGAAGAAATCTTGTTCGAACCTATGCATAAAAATGTTGGCATATTGGGGTGCAAATGTGGTCCCCATGGCTGTTCCGTGTGTCTGGATGAAGAACTGGCTGTCAAAGGTGAAGACGTTATGATCGAGGATAAAGCAGATGAGCTGGGGGACATCTTCAAAGGACCCAGTGTAACTTGAGAAAATTACTTGCCTTGTAAATCAGTTTTTCTTTTAAGGAATTACCAAGATGGTAGGTGAAGGAAGCCCAGCAGACATTCTCTGCTTAAGAGTTCTTAAAATCCCTTGAAAAGACGTTGCACAAGAGGCTTCTTTATAAGATTAAAGGCTCTGACATCAGTGGCCAAATAGTGAGCTAGATGAAGAATTGGGTGGCAAGATAGGCAGAAAGTCATTACAGCTGGATTTGGTTACAGTGCATTTCAGGGAGGGATCAATATTAGGACAATTATTCTCAACCATTTTTGTTCATGATTTCGATGTAAACAACCTTGCAGATGATACAGCACATGCCTGAGTACTGGTACTGTACACAATGCTCATTGTCCTTACGCAGATCTTAATGTACTGAGGATTTGGCATCATGGCTGACAAACGATATATAACTTGGATAAGTGCACTGTTATAGGACAGGGAAAAACTTGCGATGTATCGACCCTTCCTGAAAAAGTATTAAAAGAAAGTTGAGAAAGAGCGAGTTCTGTAACAATCTCTAAAGGTACATAAACAACACCATGGAATAAAAGCCAGGTAAATGCATTGCATTTGTTTGGCTGTTGAGTATAAGTGGAGGCCAATTTATGTGCCCTCAAATGTTGGATGGTGTTGAAGTTTTGCAAAGATGTATTGGAAGGACAGCAGACCATTCCTAGTATAAAATATCTTAGGAATTAAGATAGATTCTTAACTCTTTTTTGAGCCTATCCTATTTAAAAACAAATGTGTAATCGCAGGGAGTGGCCAGACTGTTAGTCATGAACCACACGTGGCTCTTTTGTACAGAATGTACAGCTCCTGGAACAAGCATGTGCAATTCATCCTGAACCTCCATATAATTAGATTCCCTACAGTGTGGAAACAGGCCCTTCTGCCCAACAAGTCCACACCAATCCTTCGAAAAGCAACTCACCCAGACCCATTCCCTGACATTAACCCCTTCACCTAACACTACTGGCAATTTAGCATGGCCAATTCACCTGACCCTGTACATCTTTGGACTGTGAGAGGAAACTGGAGCACCCGGAGGAAACCCACGCAGACACAGGGAGAATGTGCAAACTCCACACAGACAGTTGCCTGAGGTGGGAATTAAACCCAGGTCTCTAGCGCTGTGAGGCAGCAGTGCTAACCACTGTGCCATCATGCCGCCCGTAAATAATGTCCACCTCCACAAGCTGTACAGGTAATGGGTGGGGCAGATCTACCAACACACCTTGTTCCAGGCAATTCTGAAGGCTAATGTAAGTTTGCTTAAAATAGCATACAGTAAGTTCCTGTTTAACATTACTCTGCTTTATGCTGTGTCACTTTAACATCAGGCGAAAGTGAGGACTGCAGGTGCTGGAGATCAGAGTTGAAGAGTGTGGTGCTGGAAAAGCACAGCAGGTCAGGCAGCATCCGAGGAGCAGGAGAGTCGATGTTTCAATCATAAACTCCTGATGAAGACCCTATGCTCAAAATGTCAATTCTCCTGCTCCTTGGATGCTGCCTGACCAGCTGTGCTTTTCCAGCACCACACTCTTCAACTCTTACTTTAACATCAGCCAGTTTAATGTCTGCTGTATTCCCATTTAGCAACACAAGATTCCTTTTAGCATTGTTTCTCCCGGTCTGATGTAGAGCCATGTGACTCAATCAGCGCCTTTGGAGTGGCCTCCCTGACACGTGCTGCTGAGCTCTTTACCTGCAGTGTCTGTCACCCATTGACTCACCCTCCTACTGGCCATTACTCTGACTGATGCTCCCACTCCCCACCTTTTCCACTCGGAGCTTCCCTCTCTTGAACCCTCACTTTGAGGTGAGCATCAAAGCTCGGGAGCTATTTGAATAGCTACTCTTTTGTCTTCAGGGTCCTGGATATTCAAACCAGTCAATTTCCTGTTTTTGGCAATATCCTCAAACTGTGGGAACAAATTACTGCAGATGCTGGAGTCTGTGCTGTGATCTCCAGTATTTGCTGTTTTCAGTCCTGGATCTGTGTATTAGTTCCCATAGAGTCTTTGTTCAAGCAAATCTTTACTCTGAACCTACGGATATATCTAGGCTGAAGTATACATAAGTTTCACTTTAGCTTATTGATTCAATTGGACAGCTTCAGTCACCTTCTGTGATTGTTTCGCTGGTGAACTAGACTTTTTCACAACTTGTCATGTCGCTGGATAATTGCTGCTGACTCAGCACAATGCTGTCACTCCCATTGACTGCTCTGGTTTAGAAGATGCAGATGTGAAAATTCTCACCAGTCCTGTAAACGGAGTCTTCTTTCCTGTTGACAGTATGGAACAATACTTCTGCTACCTCAAGGATACTGAGGCCAAGATATGCTTGTATACTGAACAGTAAGGAGTTTTGATTATGAACCACATGTGCGTATTTCCAACTCTGAAACACTTCTTTTTTAAGTGTTACCTGTAGCATATCTTTAAACTTAAGAATTGTTCCACCTGGATCATGTTGGTTCACCTTTATAGGCTGTAACCTCAGTTTCTTCAGCCTGATCTGACAGGATAGTGATATCATTGGCACAAGCTCTGTGAAAGTGGAGTTGATTTAATTAGCGCTTGTGTTCGAAACAATAATTCTGCCTTGGAATGCTTTTGTTTTTTTTAATGTATATATCTGCAAATGCAGATAGCTCTTCCAATACTGGTGGAAGCTGTGCTATTCAGACTTCTTAGTGTATGTGGCCACCAGTAATTTGAAAATTTTGAAGCTGTGTCATACTTCTCCAAATATTCTAGATGTGACCTACAATTTTACAAACATGGTATTTCTCTGTCATGGCTAGACGTTGTCTGCCTGTGTCTGTCACACTCACTGTTTGTTTGTATCTGCTGGTTGGCCTATTTTCTCTGTTGCCCATCACATGCCTTTTCAGAAAAATGAATTTGTTAAAATCTTGCCTAAACAGTTGGCAGTCTCTACATTCAATTTTCCAACAACTGAGACTAATTGTGTTGGGAAGTCAAGAACACCACCTCGTGCTGAACATCCTTAATCTGATAAAGCATTAGTAAAGAAGAAGTTGCTACAATTTCAGATGCAATAACACAAGTTCAACGACTAATAGCAAATATTCCAAATTTGATTGATTGATTTCTTGATTGGATGTAAGTGATGGTGCTGAGTTGTAGCGTTTCGATGGCGAAGAGTTTGGCAGAGCTTCCCAGGGCCACGGTGCTCCTGATGCAAGTGGAGGAAGGCACTTGTGAGAGCCTGTGGCCAGTGTGGTGGATGCAGATGTCCATCCCTTGCGGCCATAGCAGCTGTGGATGTATCAAAGGCTTCATCATTGATGGGTCTGGTCTATTCCTCCTTGCAGTTTCAGCTGTGGCTGTAGTGGTGATAGCATGGTGCCTCTGGTTTGGTCCTTGTTGTTATGGCAGCAATGTGACAGCCTCAGGCAGCAACTTGGTGGGTCCAGACAGTTCTTCCTCGGTAAGGCTTTGATGTTGGCTTTAGCAGTGGTAGGTTGTGGAGGTCCACTCCGGAATTCCTTGCTTTGACAGCCTCGGGCAGCTTTGAAGGCATCCCACAGTCACTCCAGAAACCCAGGAACTGTGGCTGGAGCAGAAGGTAAACTTTGTGCTAATGCTCAAATATGTATTTTTATAATTTCTGTAATTAAAATGGCACTGAAGTTTTATACATGTATACACATCTCACTATCTTTTCATAAATACAAGTAAAAATAAATTTCTCTTCTCGTTGTCAATACTTTGTTGTCACATGTACCAAGATACAGTGAAAAGTGTTGTTTTGCAAGCCGTGCCACACAAAGTGCATCCAGTTAGCAGAACAATGTGCACAATACAATGTTACAGCCACAGAGAAGGTGCAGAGGGAGAGGTCCATTCAAAAGTCTGAAAACAGCAGGGAAGAACCTGTGCTTGAATCTATTTGTTTACGTACTCAAACCTTCATATCTTCTGCCCAATGGAAGAGGGTGGAAGAGAGTCCACTTGGTGTGGAGGGGTCTTTAATTACGTTGGTTACTTTCCCAAGTTAATGAGAAGTATAGACAGAGTCAATGGGTGGCAGGCTAGTTTGTGTGATGGACTGATTTGTATTCATAAGTCTCTGTAGTTTCTCGTGGCCTGAGGAAGAGCATTTGTCATATTACACTGTGACCCATCCTGATAGGATGTCTTCTATGGTGCATCTATAAAAATTGGTGACAGTCCTTGTGGACATGCTGAATTTCCTTAGCCTCCTAAGGATGTAGAGGTATTGAAGTGCTATCTTGACTGGCACATCAACATGGGGGTGTTATCCAGGACGGGTTGGTTATTGTCACTCCCAGGAACTTGACACTCTCGACCATCCCCACCTCAGCTCCATTGATGCAGATCACGGTGTCATTTTGCCAAAATTGATGGAGAGTTGTTGACTTTACACCATGCTGCTAACCATCTAATCTCCTTCCTGTATTCTGTCTCATTGTTGTTTGAGATCAGACCTACAACAGTCATCAGCAAACTTGTAAATGGAGTTGAGGCAGAATTTGCCCACACAGTCGTGACTGTAGGAATATATTAGGGGGCTGAATAGGCAGCCTTGCAATAGCACCGGAGTTGAGGATTATTGTGGAGGAGGTGCTGTTGCTCAGGAAAGACAGGATCCAATTACAGAGGAGGGAGCCAAAACCTAAGTCTTAGAGTTTAGGGATGAGTTTATTTGGAATTGTGATGTTAAGAGGCCATAAGACCATAAGACATAGGAGTGGAAGTAAGGCCATTCGGCCCATCGCTATTCAATCATGACTGATGGGCATTTCAACGCCACTTACCCACACTCACCCTGCATCCCTTAATCCCTTGCGAGATTAAGAATTTATCAATTTCTGCCTTGAGGAAATTTAACATCTCAGCCTCCACTGCACTCCGTGGCAATGAATTCCACAGGCCCACCACTCTCTGGCTGAAGAAATGTCTCCTCATGTCTGTTTTAAATTGACCCCCTCTAATTCTAAGGCTATGCCTACAGGTCCTAATACCCCTACCTGATGGAAACCAATTTCCAGCATCCATCCTTTCTAAGCCATGCATTATCCTGTAAGTTTCTAATAGATCTCCCCTCAACCTTCTAAACTCTAATGAATACAATCCCAGGATTCTCAGCCGTTCATCATATGTTAGGTTTACCATTCCAGGGATCATCCATGTGAATCTCCGCTGGACATGCTCCAGTGCCAGTATGTCTTTCCTGAGATGTGGGACCCAAAACTGGACACTGTATTCTAAATGGGGCGTAACCAGAGCTTTATAAAGTCTCAATAGCACATCGCTGCTTTTACATTCCAACCTTCTTGAGATAAATGACACCATTATGTTGGCTTTCTTAACCATGGTCTCAACCTGTAAGTCACCCTTTAGAGAATCCTGGACTAGCACGCCCAGATCCCTTTGTACTTTGGCTTTTTGAATTTTCTCACTGTCTAGAAAATAGTCCATCCCTGTATTCTTTTTTTCAGAGTGCAAAACATCACATTTGCTCACATTGAATTTCATCAGCCATTTCCTGGACCACTCTTCTAAACTGTCTAAATCTTTCTGCAGCCTCCCCACCTCCTCAGTACTGTCTGCCTGTCCACCTATCTTCGTATCATCGGTGAACTTCGCCAGAATGCCCCCAGTCCCTTTATCCAGATCATTAATATATAAAGTGAACAGCTGCAGCCCCAACACTGAACCCTGCGAGAACTCACTTGTAACCGGCTGCCATTCCAAAAAAGAACCTTTTATCCAAATTCTCTGCCTCTGTCAGACAGCAAATCCTCAATCCATGCCAGTAGCTTATCTCAAACACCATAGACCCTCTCCTTACTCAGCAGCCTCCCGTGAGGCACCTTATCAAAGGCCTTTTGAAAGTCTAGATAGATGACATCCACTGGGTTTCCCTGGTCTAGCCTACTTGTTAACTCTTAAAGAATTCTAACAGGTTTGTCAGGCACAACCTCCCCTTACCAAATCCGTGCTGACTTGTTCTAACCTGACCCTGCACTTCCAAGGATTGAGAAATCTTATCCTTAACGATGGATTCTAGAATTTTACCTACAACTGAGGTTAGGCTAATTGGCCTGTAATTTTCCATCTTTTGTCGTGATCCTTTCTTGAACAAGGGGGTTACAACAGCGATTTTCCAATCATCTGGGACTTTCCCTGATTCAGGGATTTTTGAAAGATCATAGTCAGAGCCTCTGCTATTTCCTCAGCTACCTCCCTCAGAACTCTAGGATGTAGCCCATCGGGGCCAAGAGATTTATCAATTTTTAGACCTTTTAGCTTTTCTATAACTTTATCTTTTGTAATGGCTACCATACTCAACTTTGCCTCTTGACTCTCCCTAATTGTTGGCATATTACTCATGTCTTCCACTGTGAAGACTGACACAAAGTACTTATTAAGTTCTTCAGCTATTTCCTTATCTCCCATTACTAGCCTTCCTGCATCAATTTGGAGTGGCTCAATGTCTACTTTTGCCTCTCGTTTGTTTCTTATGTATTGAAATAAATTTTTACTATTATTTCTAATATTACTGGCTAGCTTACCTTCATATTTGATCCTCTCCTTCCTTATGTCTCTCTTTGTTATCCTATTTATTTTTGTAGTCTTCCCAATCCTCAGAGTTCCTAGTGCTCTTGGCCACGCTATAGGCTCTCTCTTTTTCTATGATACATTTCCTGACCTCCTCTGTCAGCCATGGCTGTGTAACCCCTCCCCAGATAATCTATCTTTTCTTTGGGATGAACCTCTGTACTGTGTCCTTATTTACACCCAGAAACTCCTGCCATTTTTGCTCTACTGTCTTCCCTGCTAGGCTCTGCTTCCAGTCAATTTTTGTCAGTTCCTTTCTCATGCCCCTGTAATTACCTTTATTTAACTGTAGCACCATTACAACCAATTTTGCCTTCTCTCTTTCAAACTGCATACTAAACTCTACTATATTATGATCGCTGCCTCCTAAGTATTCCCTTATTTTAAGATCTTTTATAAAGTCTGGCTCATTACATAGAACTAAGTCCAGAATCGTCTGCTCCTTTGTGGGCTTCATCACAAACTGTTCCAAAAGGCCATCCTGTAAGCATTCCATGAATTCCCTTTCTTTGGATCTACCGGCAACATTATTCACCCAGTCCACCTGCATATTGGACTCCCCCATGATCACAGTGACCTGGCCTTTCTGGGATGCCCTATCTATTTCCTGGGACATGTTGCGCCCCTGGTCCTGGTCACTGCTGGGAGGTCAGTACATAACTCCCATTATGATTTTTTTTTGCCTTTGTGGTTCCTCAACTCCACCCACACAGACTCCACATCATCTGACCCTATGTCATTCATTGCCATAGATTTAATCTCATTCTTAACTAACAAGGCAACCCCACCCCCTCTGCCTACCTCCATGTCTTTTCAATAAGTTGTAAATCCTTGGATGTTTCACTGCCAGTCCTGAATCTCCCACAACCATGTCTCTGTGATGCCTAAAACATCATAATCATTCATCAATGATTTGTGCTGTTCGTTCATCTGCTTTGTTACGAATACTATGAGCACTTAGATAAAGCGCCTGAATGCTAATTTTCTTATCCTTCTGATTTCCATAATCTCTCATAATATGTCCTCAGTTATCCTTCCTTTTTGCTTCATTCCTAGTCTGCTTTGAACTTAAACCCTGCATACATGGTAACCTGCTGCTTATCTTTCTACTTGACTCCATACTACCTGTTGCTTTCACTTTCCCTTCCCCCCGACTCACAAGTTTAAAGTCCTAGTGACCACCCTATTTATCTTTTTCGCGAGAACACTGGTTCCAGTTCAGTTCAAGTGGAGACCGACTCAACGGTGCAGATTTCCCCAGTTCCAAAACTGATGCCAATGTCCCATGAAATGGAAGCCATACTCTTAGCCACATATTTGCTTCAATAATTTTCTTATCCCTATGCCAATTAGCTCGTGGCTCAGGCAGTAATCCAGAGATTATGACCCTTGAGGCCCTGTTCTTCAATTTCCTTTCTAGTGCTTGATATTCCCCAAACATGCCCTCCTTCCTCGCCTTGCCTATGTTGTTAGTGCCAACATGGACCACAACAACTGGATCGTCCCCCTCTCGCTCCAATATCCTTTCAAGCCAATCGGAGAGGTTCTGCACCCAGCACTGGGCCGTCAACACACCATGTGGGACTCCCGATCTGGCTCACAAAGGATACTATCTATCCCCCTAATTGTTGAAGGCAGAGCTACAGTCAATAAATCAGAGCCGGACCTTGGCATCCTGGTTATCCTAGACAAATTGCAAGGCAATCTGGTTGGCTGGAGTTGATGAGAGCTATAACCTCTTGAAGCACCTCACAACAATGGAGATCAGAGCCACCAAGCAGTAGTGATTAATGCTCACTGCTTTTGCAAATAAAATGCATTGCGATCTGTACAATTCCCTCTCTGGCATTCAGAATTAATGATAATTGTTTTAATTGCACAATTGTAATTGTTAAAGAAGTGTTGCACTTGATACTATTAAGAGAAGCCACACATGGTACTAACATAAAGAACACACCTCAAAAGGTATTGGAAATGCTGATACAGCGATGATTAAAGTTGCCCTTGTTGCAATGGATGGATCATCTGCTCTGGAAAAGGGTAGACAAGCAGGATGCTGGAAAAACACAGCAAAGCCAGGCAGCATCAGGAGGTAGGGAAGTCAATGTTTCAGGTGTAACCCTTCTTCAGGACCGGCTTTCTGAGACTCTTGGATTGAGGCTGCGAGGTTTATGGGAGGGCCAGAATCCTCATCTATTATAAAGATCTGGAAGCAATTCTGAGGAATGGGTCACTGGATCCGAAACATTATCTCCGATTTCCACGTCCACAGATGCTGCTCAGCATTTTCTGTTTTTGTTTTGTTTCAAAAACTTGTACCCAGTTTGGAAATTCTCACCTCCACTCCCTTCAGCAGTGACTTGCCCTGAGGGTGTTATTATTACAATAGTTTTAAAAAGGTGCAATTTAGTTTCAGCTATCATATTAACATATTGAATACAGATAAGATATCACAATTGATTCAAATTTAGAAAATGTTCCATGTGTATTTTATGATTATTGAAATTAAGAATAAAATCCTCAAGATAGCTAACTATAAATTAATAAATGCTCTTGCACACACATTTGTATTCAATTTATTTACGCACAAGTGTGTGCAGTAGCAATAAAAATGTCTGTTAAGGGGTGTCTGTGTTATGCAGTTCTCAAATATCTTCATACAGAGGGTGGTGGGCGTTTGGAATGTGTTGCCAGCAGAGGTGGTAAAGGCAGGCACGGTAGATTCATTTAAGATACATCTGGACAGATGTATGAGTAGCAGAGGGATGGGGAGCAGAGGAATACAAATGCTTGGGAATTGACCGACAGGTTTAGATAGTACATTTTGATCGGCTCAGGCTTGGAGGGCCGAAGGGCCTGTTCCTGGCCTGTAGATTTTCTTTGGTTTTTTTTATCTGCAGTTTATTGATTATAACTCGAAAATTTGTTTATCCACAGACTATAAGATGATGAAGAATAGATTATCTTCCAATTGACAATTTGTTCCAATTAAAATTTTAGGGAAGACAGAGGTTGTAATTTTGCTTTGGACAAGTCCAGATTGAAATTAAAATAGGGCAGTTCTTTTTCCCAGGGACTAGTGTAGTATAAATATGGACTGGTTGGGCCATATGGCATGTTTCCACGTTGTAAGTTATGTTTTTATGTATTATAATAGGTCTGCAGGTAGAAAATTTAATCTCCTATTTGCATCTTTACATGACCAAGAGGGGAGTAGAATATTAAAATAGCACAACAGAATACATAAGAGACCTTCGGGGCTACTTTTTCACAAAGAGGATGGTGTGCTTGTGGAATGAGCTGCCAGAGGAGGTAGTGGAGGCTGGTACAATTATAACATTTAAAAATCATTTGGATGGGTACTGTGGGATATAGGCCAACTGCTGGCAAATGGGACTAGATTAATTAAGGATATCAGGTCGATATGAATGAGTAGGACTGAAGGGTCTGTTTCCATGCTATACAGCTCCATGACTCTGTAACTCGATGAGAAGAGAGAGGAGCGTATGGGCTTTCAATGGGGACAGAGGTCTAGGTGCTCAGGGGATTATGGGAGTTACACAGAGCACCTCACCAGATAAGCAGTCTTTATTCAGGCTTGGGCTTGAACAGCACCATGGTAATGAACAATCCCCAACTGCTGTGTATTCTGCACAACTTCGCCCAAGGCTTGAATGCTCTTGAAAATGAAGGCTGTCATCAATCACCTCGCTTGTTTTATTGCATCTACTTTATCAATATGTACAACTTGTTCATACATTGTCACAGAGATGTAGAAAAATCTGTCATGTAGTCAAGCTGCATTGGATGAGCTACTATCGCAACAGAGACTTTAAGAAAAGGCACAGAACAATCTCCACTTTCTCCACAATATCTCCTTACCTGGCTCCATGTGCTCACCTTTGTTTTTGTCAGAGTTGATTTGGAATGTTATAGTTCCTTTCTTGGCAATACTAGACTCTGTGTAAATGTTAGCCTAAGGTACATGCTGGTTGAGGATTGATTTATGCTTCTCTGGGGGTAGCTGCATAGAAACCTGCCCACTTGTATTAGTTTCCATCTCAGGGCTTGGATTTAAGCAGCAAGGCCAGACCGCCTCTGTGACACAGAATCTCCAAGTAACTGATTAAACACAGTAATCAAAATCAATTTGCCCAGGACTGTACAAGATTGTCTCTTTTACAACCGACTGGCAATTCTTTTAACCCTTGAATTATAAGCGAACAACTGACTCACTCACAAGCTTGTTAAATTTCATGGGATTAATTTATTTGTACCAATGATTACAGATTTAACAAAGATGCTGATCTAAAATTATGACAGGAAAATTAAATGGTTGCAGAAAATTATTTTTCAAAACAGTTAGCCTGAAAGGGTTAACTCTGATGCCATTTTATAGCTCCACCCACTGAGACATTTATGATTGTCTGTGTCCCTCAGAGGAGCTTGTCTGTTGTCGTTGTCTGAGATTAGATTCCCTACAGTACGGAAACATTTGGCCCAACTAGTCCACACCGACCCTCCAAAGAGTAACCCACTCAGACCCATTTCCCTCTGACTAATGCACCTAATACTATGGGCAATTTAGCATGGCCAATTCACCTGACCTGCACGTCTTTGGAGTGTGGGAGGAAACCGGAGCACCCGGAGGATACTCACGCAGACACGGGGAGAATATACAAACTCCACACAGATAGTCACCTGAGGCTGGAATCAAACCTGAGCTCCTGGTGTTGTGAGGCAGCAGTGCTAACCACAGAGCCACTGTGCCATCTGTTAGTCTTACCTCTAATATTAATAATCATGTAACTTGAGTTAACCTGGTATTTCTCTTAGGAGATACCAATGTCTCTTAATAATTGTGTCATGGGTAACCAGTTAAGTTAATGTAACCTGTTATCATGGTATAAGCTTGCCATTTTTGTAGTGATTGTAACGAGGTCAGCCAGGTGGACCTCAAGAATATGAATCCCCCAATTGGGACTGTTAATCTGGTTCAATTAGGGAGTCCTGGCTGACAGATATAAATAGGCATGTCAGACATCCTCCTCACTCTGAGAGCTGGCTCTGAGGGAGCTGGATCAGTGTCAAGCATTCTCCCACATGTAAATAAAGGGTGACTTGGTGACAGGATACCGGCCTCTGTGGAGTTATTTCAGTTTTAATCCTGTCAGTCTTGATTGCGCTGTTTGACTTTGACCAGCTGAGACTATAATACAATAGTTTCACTGAGGTAGTTGGACGGTGAGGTAGCTGTACTCGTTCGACATCAATTCATGTTATATTTTAATTTGACCAGAGGAAGCAGGGAGAAGAAATGGGAAGAGAGGACACGTAGCAGGGAAATGAGTCTGGACATCAAGGCTAGGCATGGAGGCCCAGGAGCAAGGCCGAGTGGTTGGAGCCTAGGGTACAGTCAATGAGGCAGTAAAAAGTGCAGAGAGAAGCTATGGTGGGATGGGGAAGGGGTGTGTTTAAACTGCAAAGGAGAGACAAAGGGGTTTAGTGGGTGACTACAGAAGGTGGCATGTGTTTGTACAGTGTAGCGAAGGTCTGAAATAGGAGAGCGTGGCTTAATGGGAAGAAAACAGTTTTAAACGTTTCAACAAAGGAAAGCAAATGAAACTGGGAACAGGTCAACCGAGGTAATAAATTCTTCACAAATTAATGTAGACTCTCTAGAATAAAACTGCAGGAGTTCAGGAGCCACTACATAGTGGGAAATGTAGTGGATGCAATTGTAATGAATTCTACATGAATTGTTTACTTAAATATTAAACAGTTTTATTTCATAAACATTTGTAGTTATGTGTTATCACACCCCTGCCAGCACAACCTCATCCCTCACCTGTGGCATAGTGACCCTCAGGGTTAAACCACCAGCACTCAGCTCTCTCCGATGAGAAAGTAGTGCTATGGTCCTCTGGCACAATGGCAACTACAACTGTCACATTTCAAAGCGTCTTACATATAGTCAATCAGTTGGCCGCAGTGGTCTGTATTAGAGACAAATATGCAACAGTATAGCTGTGACCCAGTTGGTCCCTAGAAAACAAGTTTAACGTGCTGGAAATGTCTCAGTGATTTTTAGTTTTAAAATTACATTTGCTGCTAACTTATGGAGCAGATGTGCCAAGATTTTATCAACGGCGGGGTGAGATTGCGGTAGTGAATGAGAACATCTGAACTAGGAGCACGAGTAGACAATCCAACTCCTTCGTTCTGTTTGGCTTTCTGAAACAACTTTGGTTGATCGTATCTTTACCTCAACTCCTCTTACCTGCCCGTGCTCCATAACCCTTTAACCCATTACCCATTAAAAAATCTGTCTATCTCCTCCTTATAGTTACTCAATGTGCCACTATCCATTGCAGAAGGGTTGCGAACTGCACAGATTTGATCCTTTGAGAGAAGTTTAAAAATCAGTTAGTGCCTGATGACAAAGCAGTGCTCCAAAAGCTTGTACCTCCAAGTAAACCTGTTCGATTATAACCTGGTGTTGTGTGAGTTTTAAACTTTGTCCACCCCAGTCCAACACCAGCACCTCCACATCATATCCACCTCTGAGAGAAGTAATTTTTCCTCATTGTTGTTTTAAATCTGTCACCCCTTATCCTCCAACTATGATGTCTCATTCCAGATGCCCCATAAGCAGGTTCATCCTTGCTATGTTTACTCGGTCAATCCCCTTCAGCATCTTAGATACCTCAATTAGACCTCCTCTCAGTCTTCCAAACTCTAGAAAGGATGGGCCTAAACTGCTCAATCCCTTTTCCAAAGACAAACCCCTCATCTCTGAAATCAATCTAATGAACTTCCTCTGAATTGCTTCCAATACAATTACATTCCTCCTCAAAGAAAGGGACCAACATTGTACGCAAAGTCCAGGTGCTATCTCACAAATGCCTTTACAATTCCTTTAGCAGTGAATTTGCCTTCATTATTACCTCCTGTACCTGTGGACTAGCTTTCTGCAATTCCTTCACAATGACACTCAGATCCATTGTCGCAAAGCACTCTGAAGTTTTTCTCCATTTAGATCATAAGTTGTCTTTCTATTCCTCTGATTTAAATGGATGAATGCAAGCTTACTTATTAGCCCAGGCTTTAGCCCATTCACCTAACCTATTTATATTTATTTATAATCTATTTATCTTATAGATATCTAATATCCATATATAAATTTCTTATTTTTCACTGAAACTCACTTTCCCCTATTTTTGTATCATTTAGACACGTGGCTATAATATTTTCTATTCTCACATCCAAGTTATTAATATAGATTATAAATGATTGGGGCCCAAGGACTACACCCTGAAGAACCACACTAATTACATATTGCTAACCAGAAAAAAATTGACTTATCCTGACTCTCTGCTTTCTGCTGATTAGCCAATCCTCTATCCATTTTAATAAATTACCCTAACTCATGTGACCATGCCTTGTGTGAGGCATCTTATCAAACGCCTTCTGGAAGTCCATATATACTACATCTACAGGATCCCCCTTATCAACTTTGATTGTTACAACTTCAAAGAATTCTAGCAAATTAGTTAAACATATTAGTTAACGTTCACAAAAACTGTGTTGATTCTGACGGATTGTATTTTGAATTACCAAATGTCCTCTTATTACTTCCTGAATAATGGATTCTAACAATGCCTCAATGACACATGTTAAACTGACCGGCTATAGTTTCTTACCTTCTGCCCCTTCCCTTCTTGAATAAGAATGTTATGTTAGCATTTTTCCAATCCACTGGTAGGTCTCCTGCATCCAGCAGAATGGCCTACCCCTGCTCCTATCCCTTATGTTCTTATTTCTGTTGTCCTGTGCCAATTTATCTACAGTACGTGCAGGAAACAAATGTTTTTCTTATATGCTGCTGCATGAATTTTACTGGAGCAGTGCTGGTTACTGGGAACAGTGGGTGATTCTTCAGTAGTGGAGGGTGATCCTGTGGACTGATATTATGGAAAATAAAGAACATGAAAGCCTGGGAAGGATGAAAGCATGAAAACCACTGGCGATCTGTGGTCTGTAGAAGGCAGGATGGGATAAGAATAATGGAATGTTCTTACACCAATTAGCAGAGTAAGGTTAAGGCTGAAAGGTCACGATGACGAGATGAGATAACACAAGTAATAAAGCAAGTTTTTCTGTTAAATGTTATTATAACAGGATTGGGACAATAAATATTTGGGACATGACATTAAAATATCTAATTAATAGTTAGTAGAGTCAGCTTGAGACAGGAGACTATTGTAATAGATGGAATAGCTAAATATCTCTCATGACAGGTTAGTTTGGGATTGAAGTTCACTGTAGTAGAGTTAGCAATAAATATCTAACCGTGACATTAGAATAACATTAAGTAGAATGTACAACAGAGATAATGAGAACATCACTGGTTTATTGTGTACCTAGAGTGAGGGACTTTGATTAATATAGTTGGACATGCTGACAAGCTAACAGAAACATTATTAAAAATATATAAAAATCCACGGACCCTGAGGTTCACGGGCATTCGAGAATCTGCTTTCTCAGTGTCACGGTTTTTTGTTTGCAAATTAAAGACCTACTTCTTGAGGAAATCTCTGCAACTCCTGGTGATTCTCTATATTTTCTCCACAACAATATCAGAAGGATGTACAAGGATGTAAATGACATAATAATGTGTCACTGACATGATCACTAAGTGGAGAGAACAGCAAGAGTTCAGAAGACCCAGCCTATACTGTACATGATGAGTTCCTCCAGATGGTTCCGTGGATTAGAGCAGCCATACTTGAGGAGACTCAATAGAGTTAGACCCTGAACCAGCAACAAAACATGGTGGCAACAGAAAAGGGAAAAACAGGCAATGATGTCAGCGATTGAAGTGAACTTCATCAGGATGTGGGCGATATTGCAGGAGAAGGTGTCTGGAAAACAGATTGGGAGACTGCGTAGCAGTGAACATCAACCTGAAACAGGAGACAGTGGGGCAAAATGCAGTCACAGGTAAAGGAACAGCTCCAGAGCTGAAGCAAGGCATGGAGGTGAACCTATCACTGGCAGAATCACTCCAGTTAGTTCAGGGACCACGTCAGACCCAGGAATTGGAGGCGTGCAAGAGAAGATTTACTGAGTATCCAACAGCTTCAGGATTAGATAAGAAATGCCAGAGGTTCAAATTAGTAAATTACTTTATGCTTTTGGAATCACCAGCAATGATATAATAGTAAGACCCAGGGCATTATTGAGAATCCAGTATCACATGAAGTGGTATTGTAGGCATTTGACACTTATCTCAATATTCAAAGAAATGTAATTATTGAGCGTGCACAGTTTAATCAAAGATGGCAGAGGCCAGGTGAAAGCATGGCCTCATTCCGAAATAATCTTTATCAGCTGGCAAAGGGATGAAAGCAGAATTAAATCACAACTATGTGGAAGCCAGAGTAACAGATGAGGCACCTGTTTAGAAGTCAGGAAGGATTCAATGCTTTAGAAGTGGTGCAGATCACTAAGCAAACAGATCTTTGAACAAACACCCAGTTCTGCTTTCAAAGGAAAGGTTAGGCACCATGAAAATGATTAACTTGGGTGATTCAAATCTTCAGTTGCAAGGACAGTGTACAGGAAAATCATAGCCTGCTAAAACAGAGAAAAGTGTGCCACTCTTATTTCAAAATGTCTGTGCTTTGGAGGAAGTAAGTGTCATGGACCAGCGCAGACTCACTCAAAATATATTAAGAAGGTAGCCTAGACCCTAACTTTTTCTTATTTCAAAGGTAAATGTGAGCTGCGGTCCAGATGCAATTCGATTTGTCAAACTAATTGACGTTAAGCAAAACGCAATTTATTCAAACACTATAGTTAATAAATAACAAAAGAAAGAGGAATTTTGGATAACTTAATTTTATTATAAAACTTAACAGAATAATAGATTATTTTACTACTAAACAGTAACTGTTCCAATACAGCAATACCCCATAAACACCCCCTCTGCAAAATGCAAATTCAGGAAATAGATTGTCTCACATGCAGTTGTCCAATCCAGGAGGAAAGCACATCAAAAGACAATTCTGATAGAAACCTCAGAGACAGTATAGCTGAAAGCTAACTAAAAATCCTAAATCTGTGAGAGCTTGACCACACCCACTCAGGCTGCTTCCATTGTTTGAACTTTAAAAATTACCCCAAGACCTCACAAGTTGTTTATCTTCTCATAGACCACTTGTACCTGTCCCCCAATCTCGGTATCTTTTATACCGAGACAAAATGCACCTCTTAAAGCCACAGTATTGTCACACAAGGCACAAATGGAAAGACAATCCAGCAGGAAGAACACATTGTCACAACTGTGGAAACATGTGTCATTTTAAAATACAAGTTGATTTAACCTACAAGCCTCAATAAGCCAAAAAATCTTTACTTTAAAGTAATAGAATATTCAAGTGGTCAAAACAAGAATGAAAATAAAGCCATTTTGGGATGATATCATTAATTTTGAACACAAATAATAGAGTGTAATACTGAAAGTAAATGGTACCCCCACAGATTTAAACTTGACACTAGAACTGGGATTTCAGCCTTATCATTTTTATTTAAATGGATTAAACAGGTCAAATGGCAGCAACGCACAATAAAGTTACAGCGTCCTAGAGGCCAACTCACAGAAAAGTTCAAGTACAGGATAAAAGGTATCATGGAATTTCTCTATCATTCGAAATCAAGAAAGTTCTGTACTAATCAGAAAGGCACGCTCAAAGGAGAAAATAATCTTTAAAAAAAATGAAATTGCAGGTACAGTCCATGGAAGTCAATTTCCAAAGTGAGGTTCTAAAATTGTTCCCAGCTTGCATGAAATTGAATGCCGAGTATTATATTGCCCTTCGGAATGATGGAAAACTAATCTGCTGACACATAGCAAGAAAAGCACCATGTCCATTTTTATCAAGGATAAGGAAGAGATAGAGTGTGTGCTCAGATGGTTACTATGCCGATAAGTTGGTGTTCAGATATGGTTGCAGCACAAGACCAAATGGTTCAAAAAGAATCTCTGTGAATACAACTTAAGTTCATAAAAGTAGTGGCATATGAGAGTCACACAATGGCTACAGTAGATGAATATTAAGCAAAGCTAGCCAAGAGTGTCTTGTGCTAGAAGCTGTTTGACAATTACCTCTGAATGAAGACTTTGGTAAGTTGGCTACATTAATTACATCTTTTGGGCATCACTGCTTTAACAATCACTCCTTTAAAATAGCATTCAACCCAGAAATGTTTCAGAAAACTTTATTGAAAACATTGGAAAACACTGATGGGGTAATACTAATACTTGGGTCACATACTAATACATGGCACCATGATAGAATTAGGCCAGTCAGTAAAGTAGCTCAGAATATAGGTCTAACATTAAATGAGAAGTCCAAATTTGTCAGCTCAAGAATAACGTTTGCTGAGTACAGTATCCAAGCCATAGGAGTCACGTTTGATCCTCAGAAAACCAATTAAGTAACTCCCATCACCTCACAGTAACATAGAACTTCAAAGATGCTTCAGGATGGTGGATCAACTGGGCTTTTATAAACTTAGCAGTAATTAACAAAACTTTGAGACATCTTTTATGCCAGGGTCTACACTGGTGTTGGAATGTTGGCTGGAAAAAAGGCTTTTGACAAAATCAAGCAACTCCTGATGATTTACATCCACTGATGATAGATCTTCAACAGCTCTGGGGGCAATACTCTTTCAGGTACAGAAAAATGGGGAATGTAGACTAGTACCATAACTCTGGATCACTCATTGAGAAAGAACAACATTACACCACAATTGAACAAGAGGCTTCAGCAATAATATGGGCCCAGGAAAAATTTTCAGATTATGTGATGGAAGACAGAAACTGAATATAAACCATTGCTTACAGTTCTGAATACAAAGGCAAAGCTAAGATACCAACTAGAATTCAATGGTTAAAACTGAGGTTATTGAAAGCTGATTCTATGACTGAATAGGTAGAGGAGAAGTACTCAACAACAGTAGATACATTATTCAGGGGAGCAATAAATGCAGCAGAATGAGCAGGCTTAGAATTCTTTGAAAAAGTTAAAAGCCTACTTGTCAGAAAGCATGTCCTAGTTACAGAGAGGAAGCTACTTAGGAAAGATGTGCACATGATGACAATCTATTCAAATCCAGAAATACCAACTGGTATCCAACCTCCCATTGTGATCAGACCCCAGGCAAAGTTCCCTTATTCACTATGGCTCCCCAGATGGGATAGCGCAAACTCCTGGGTGAGGAGAGATGAACTAATTCCTCTTCTTTGTTCACTCACTGTCTCAGTTGATTGCAACATGGTTAATTTCTCCCACACCCAAATTAACTTACGTTTTAAAAGGGGACAATTTAACCAGGCTTTCTTGAGTTAAGAAAGTGATTTATTAATTAGTACAAACACATACGTTAAAAATGAGGTGACTCCAAAAGGATAACAGTTTTTAGAAAACAAGAGATCTATAGATCAGTCTCTGAATCATTCTCAAAAAGTGGAGAGTCCAATGTTATATCTGTTGCAGTGACAGTTATGCTGGGAGCATTGGCATTGGCAGTTGAGATTTGCATGAATTTTATTCATGTTACATGTTTACCTCTCAGGGGATGGAGAGCTGTCAGAAGTTGTGGTGCACATCGGTACCAATGACATGGCTAGGAAAAGGAATGAGGACCTGAAAAGTGAATATTGGGGATTAAGTTGGAAGCTAAAATGCAGGACAGGTAGAGTAGTAATCTCAGCATTGCTACCAGTGCCATGGGCTAGGTATAGAGAGTGAGTGCAGATGAACATGTGGCTGTAGAGTTAGTATAGGAGGGAGGACTTCAGATATGTGGATCATTGGGATACCTTCTGGGGAAGATGTGACCCACACAAGGAGGACGGGTTGCACCTGAGCTGGAGCGGTACCAATCTCCTGGGCGGGAGGTTTGCTGGAGCTCTTCAAGAGGGGTTAAACTAGGTTGACGGGGGATGGGAACTGGAGCTATGGATCAGAGGATGGAGTAGCTGGTGAACAGGCACATACAGCATGCAGAGAGTCTGTGAGAAGGATATACAATTGATAGGGCAAAGTTGCAGTCAGTGCGATGGGTTGAAGGGTGTCTATTTTAACACAAGAAGTATCAGGATTAAGGTTGATGACCTGAGAGCATGGATCAGTACTTGGAGCTACCATGTTGTGGCCATTATGGAGGCTTGGATATCACAGGGGCAGCAATGGTTGTTGGATGCTCCAGTGTTTAGATGTTTTAAAAGGAATAGGGAGGGAGATAAAAGAGGTGGGGGAGTGGCATTGCTAATCAGGGATATTATCACAGCTGCAGAAAGGGAGGTTGTCGAGGAGGGCACTTGCTGCGAGTACTGAATAGGTTTGTCCCACTGAGGCAAGGAAGGGATGGTAGGGTGAAGGCTAATCAAGAGGAAGCTTACTTATGTTTGAGGAAGCAAGGATCAGACAGGGCTCTAGAGGGTTACAAGGTAGCCAGGAAGGAACTAAAAATGGAGTTCGGAGAAAGGGGCATGAAAAAGCCTTGGCGGGTGGGATTGAGGAAAACCCCAAGGTGTTCTACACTTATATGACGAACAATAGGATGGCCAGAGTGAGGGTAGGACTGATCAGATGTAGTGGAGAAAACTTGTGCCGAGAGTTAGAGGAGGCAGGGGAGGTCCTGATTGCATACTTTGCTTCAATTTTACTGAGAGGGACCTTGTCATTTGTGAGGACAGTGTGAAACAGCGTGATGAGCTCGAACAGATTCATGTTAAGAAGAAGAATGTGCTAAAAATTTTGAAAAGCTTGAGGATAGGTAGGTCCCTGGGCCAGACAGGACATACTCAGAGTTACTACAGGAAGGGAGGGAAGAGATTGCTGCGCCTTTGGCAATTATCTTTACATCGTCACTGTCCACTGGAGTGTTCCCAGATGATTAAAGAGTGGAAAGTGTTATTCCCTTGTTCAAGAAAGGGAATAGGGATAATCCTGGGAATTGTAGATCAGTCTTACGTCGGTAGTGGGTAAATTGTTGGAGAGGATTCTGGGAGACAGGGTTTATGATTATTTGGAAAAGCATAGTTTGATTAGAGGTAGCCTGCATGGCTTTGTGAGGGGCAGGTCATACCTCACAAACCTTATTGAATTCTTTGAGGGTGTGACCAAACACATTGATGAAGGTAGAGCAGTGGATGTGGTGTATACGGATTTTAGCAAAGCATTTGATAAGGTTCCCCATGGTAGGCTCACTCAGAAAGTAAAGAGGCATGGGATACAGAGCAATTTGGCCAACTGGAGACTAAATTGGCTGGCCTATTAGAAGACAGAGGGTGGTGGTAGATGGAAGGTATTCAGCCTGGAGCTCGATGAGCAATGATATTCCACAGGATTCTGTTCTGGAACCTCTGCTCAACTTGATCTCTGCTCAATTTTTATAAATGACTTGGATAAGGAAGTTGAAGGGTGGGTTAGTAAGTTTGCTGATGACACAAAGATTGGTGGAGTTGTGGATAGTGTGGAGGGCTGCTGTAGGTTGCAATGGGACATTGATAGGATGCAGAACTGGGCTGAGAAGTGGCAGATGGAGTTCAACCTGAAAAAGTATGAAGTAATTCATTTTGGAAGGTTGAATTTGAATGCAGAATACAGGGTTAAAGGCAGGGTTCTTGGCGGTGTGGAGGAACACAGGGATCTTGGGGTCCATATCCATAGATCTTTCAAATTTGCAACCCAAGTTGATAGGATTGTTAAGAAGGCATAAGGTGTGTTGGCTTTCCTTAGCAGAGAATTTGAGTTTAAGAGCCATGAGGTTATGCTGCAGCTCTATAAAGCCCTGGTTAGACCATACTTGGAATACTGTGTTCAGTTCTGGTTGCCTCATTATAGGAAAGATGTAGAAGCTTTAGAGAGGGTGCAGAGGAGATTTACCAGGATACTGTCTGGACTGGAGGGCATGGCTTATGAAGAAAGGTTGAGGAAGCTCGGGCTTTTCTCATGGGAGTGAAGAAGGATGAAAGGTGACTTGATTGAGGTATGCAAGATGATAAGAGGCATAGATAGAATGAATAGCCAGAGACTTTTTCCCAGGGCAGAAATGCCTATCACGAGGGGGCACAATTTTAAGGTTATTGGAGGGAGGTTTAGGGGAGAAGTCCAGAGGTAGGTTCATTACACACAGAGTGATGGGTGTGTGGCAAGCGCTGCCAGCAGTGGTAGTAGAGTCAGAGACTTAAGGGACATTTAAGCAACTCTTGGATAGCACATGGATGATAGTAAAATGAAGGGTATGTAGGTTTATTTGATCTTAGAGTAGGATAAGAGGTCAGCAAAGCAAGTAAAGAAGTTGAGTAAAGAATACATACAGTACAAGTATTATTGAAGAATGAAGATTTGAATTATTAAACTATTTGCATGATTAAGGTACAGATCACCGCTATAACAGAATAGGTTATTGTCATCAGAGTTATTGATGGGTAGGAGGTTGAAAACACAACATCCATTTCTGACTTAAAAATTACAACCTAATTTCACTGACAATGACGATAACAGTGAAACAGCCTGCATAGAAGACAAAGGATGATGAGGCATGGCATTTTAACAAAAGCTGAAAATGTGTTGCTGGAAAAGCGCAGCAGGTCAGGCAGCATCCAAGGAACAGGAGAATCGATGTTTCGGGCATCAGCCCTTCTTCAGGAATCTTCATTCCTGAAGAAGGGCTGATGCCCGAAACGTCGATTCTCCTGTTTCTTGGATGCTGCCTGACCTGCTGCGCTTTTCCAGCAACACATTTTCAGCTCTGATCTCCAGCATCTGCAGTCCTCACTTTCTCCTCCATTTTAACAAAAGGTATAGAATGTAAGACTCACCAAAGCTGCAATTCTGACCCTCTGCATCCCCTACAGCTAGGCCTCCCACAGGAGTTTAATTTTATACACTGCCATACCCTTCCCATTCTGTGGTTTGATGTCTGGAAACACCTCAAAGTCCATGCCAGCCAACCCACTGGCTTCACTCGGTGTACTTCTGACAGCTCTGGGCTTGGACCCCTGTGCTGGCTTCGCAATTTCTTCCCAGAGCACTGTCCTATTGCTGAGCTTCACTCTTCTGTATCCTGTTGACCAGTGCCATGATGTGGTTCTGAGATCCGTACTCTGAGTGAACAAAACAGCCTTTGGTAACCACGACTATGTGTAGATGATGGGAAGGGAGGATGTCTTCTCCAGAGACCTACAGACCCAGGCTCCTGTTCCATGTGATTTGACATCACTGTCACATATCCTGTTTTGCACATATTCACTGGTTAAGCAGAGTAATGATGTAATCCCTTTACAATGCACATCTGCACTGAATGATCAGTGTGCTGACCTCTCTTATTGTCTGTTGTCTGTTCCAGTCACTAAACTGCTGAGAATATTTGACAGTATACTGTGGGGACAGCTTTACTCTCTGTCTAACCCTGTGCTGTATCAAACCTGAGAATATTTGACGGCATAATGTGAAGGTAGTTTTACAATGCAGCAAACCAGACTCAGGAACATGTGGGGAATGCCACACGCAGAAAACACAAGAAAATGAAATTCAGAGGAAAATAAAAATCCAGATTTGTGAGCACATCATTTCTGTACCTGACCAGGGTGTTTGATGGGCCAATACAGAGCGCATTTATTCAGTATCCAATGCGTGTCTGTGAGCTTGGAATTATTTTGCGGTCGAAATCCTCTTCTGTTCTGTGCCCTTTATGGTCTGCTGTAATTGTGGCTACACGATGGGTTGAGATTGAGATGGGTTAACCTGCTTGAGAGGACACCTGCACAACAGATAAATTAGAATTAGAGTCCCAACAGCATGGAAACAGAACCTTCAGCCTAAGAAGTGCACACCAACCCACCCAGATCCATTTCCCTCTCAATGATGCACCTAACACTATGGACAATTTACAATGGTCAATTCACCTGACCTGCACACCTTTGGACTGTGGGAGGAAACCCACACAGACTCAGGGAGACAGTTTCCTGAAGCTGGAGTTGAACCTGGTGCTGTGAGGCAGCAGTGCAAACCACTGAGCCACCATGCCACCTGGGCTATGTAAAGTGAAATAATATCATTTCCACTCAATGGTGCACAGTAAACTAGAAAGGCTACTCCCTGTAGAGGATTGTACGCTCTCCTGCAGAAATCTTCCTTCGTTCTCCCAGCAACCAGCTCATGATGAGATTGAATTGTTTTCCTCAAGACTTTGTTGCCTCAGAAAGTGAATAATTTAAAGAGAGTTTGCTCCACCTGACAGTGGGAGAACAATACATGCTGCTGAGCTTGAAGCTTTTGATGCTTCACTTCGTGCTGTTTATCTCAGAAATCTGCACTGACTGAAGTCAGTACTTTCTATGTCTTTCTGATGCACTGTCCACACTGCAGCTTGTGCCTGGGACTGACCTGCTCTCCAGCTCTGCATGCAGCCTCCAATATCTGTTCCACAGCATATCACAGACTGCCACAGACTGTGGCTGTGGAAATTCCAGTGTGCTGAGGGGTAGGTAGTGGGGAAGTGGGGAGGTACATTGGCAAGTATATTGTCACAGAGTGAATTCTCCAAAACTGTTACCCAATTCTGGATTCAGGAACATCAGGATACATCTAGATTTGGGAATACGAGAGATATCTAGATTTAGGAATGTGGGGAAATTCAGATTCAGGAACATGGTGGGTTGGGGGAAGGAGTTGGATTGCAGGTTACAGAACATAACAGAAAACTTGATTCAGTGAATAAAAGAATTCCAGATTCTCGAACACAATATTTCTCTTGGATAAGTGTCTGCACAACTTCTTCTACTACCAGCTCCTCGATAGTCTCATCTTCCCATTCCTGATCCTTTCTTTGCCCAGGGGAGGGCTGTGACTGTGTTCTAGATAATCCAGATATTCCTCCTCTATGTTATGATTCAGAAGGTCTCTCACTCGTGCTGCACCTTAATGACTATGAGTCAGAGGGACGTTTCCTGCAGATGTGAGGATCAAGAACAACCTTGTGACCCACAAACTCTTACTTTCTGCATTTGTGATGCACAGCCTGTCCCATCCCCTCTTGTGTCTCCAATTTAGTCATTGATAACTCAAACTAAAATTAGTAAATAGCTTTTTATCCTGAAAGGAGGAGAGAGAGGAAATGTGGAGAAATTTAAGGAGGGAACTTCAGATCTTAAGACAAAGCAGACAAAGTCACAAATGCCCATTGGTGGATTGGAAGGCAAGGGAAGAAAATGGATGGTGAAAATGGAATGATCCTGGTTGATTGACCAACTACTGTCGACACAAGTTACACATCAACTTCACAAATTAACAGCAACCCAAAAAGAATCAAACTAGGCCTTATTATGAGAACCTTGTGTCTTTGACCTGTGCCATAGTGGCAAAAGGGCAAGGCTTTTCATTGAAGTCAAAGGGTTATACAGCATAGAAACTGGCCCTTCAGCCCAGCATGTCTCTGCCAACCAACAAACACCAAATTGCATTATTCCTATTTACCTGCTATTTGGTCCATAGGTGACCATGCCCTGGCATTTTAAGTGCCCAAGCAGATGTTTTTTAAACGTTGTGAGAGCATATTCCTCCACCAGCCTCTCAGGCAGCACATTCCATACCTCAAACTCCCTCTGGGTGAAAAGATTATTTCTCATGTCTCCTCTAAATCACTTGCTCCTCACCTTAAGACCCCAGCCTATTCAGCTTCTGCTCCAAACTGAAACTTTTCATCCCAGACAACACCCTGGTGAATCTCCTTTGCATCCTCTTCAGTGCAATTGTGTCCATGTGAAAATCTGGTGACCAAACTATACATAGTATTCCATCGATGGCCTAACCAAAGTTTTATAAATTTGTAACAGGAGCTCCTTTTTCTTCATCCCTGTAAATGAAGGCTTGCATCCCATATGCCTTCCCCACCCTATCCATCTGTGCTGACACTTTCAGGGATCTATGGATTTGTTCACCAAGATCCCTTTGTTCCTCAGTACTCCCTCGGGATCTACTATTTGTTGTGCCTTCCCTTATGAGACTCTCCCAAAATGCATCACTTCCCACTTATCATGATTAAATCCATCTGCTATTGCTCTGCCCAATTTGTCAGCTGTTCAGTATCAGACTGTAGCCTGAGACCATCTTCCTCATTATCAACAACACCAATTTTTGTTCATCTGTGAAATTACAAGTTATATCTTTTACACTCACATCCAAGTTGTTAACATAGATAACAAACAGCAAGGGTCCCAACACTGATTTCTGTGGTACTCCACTGACCACAGGCTTCCAATTACAGAAACAACCCTCCATTATTACCATTTGCCTCCGATTTCGAAGCCAGGTTTGGATCCAGTTTGCCAACTTGTTTTGGGTCTTGTGGACTCTTACCTTTTAGATCATGTGGTTCCTTACCAAAGGCCTTGGTGAAGTCCATGTAAACCATATAACCGCATTACCTTCACCAATCTATTTAGTCAAATTTTCAAACAAACTCAGTTAAATTTGTCAGACAGGATCTCCCTGTAACAAATCCATGCTGATTATCCCTGGTTAATCTCTGTGTTTCCAAATATTGATTAATCCTCTTCTTCAGAATTACTTTCCAATAATTTCCCTCCCGCCGATATCAGGCTAACTGGTCTGTAATCACCTGGCCTGTCCCTGCTTCCCTTCTGGAACAAACAAACCACATTAGCCTTCATGCAGTCATCTGGCATTTCACCTGTGGTCAGTAAAGTTATAAATATCTCTGCCAGAGCCCCAGAAATCTCCTCCCTTGGCTCCCATAGTATCCTGGGATACATCTCATCAGGCCCTGGGGATTTACAGACCAGTATACCTGCTACAATATCTAATACCTCCTCCTTATTAATCTTAGTGTTTCCTAGAACTTCACCATCCCAAATGGCATCCATGGCTACAATGTCTTTCTCCTCTGTGAATACAGATGAGAAGTATTCATTTAAGACCTCACCCACATCCACTGGCTCCATACACGAATTGTTCCTTTGGTCTCCAATAGATCCCACACTTTCTCCGGTAATCCTTTTATTCTTATTAAAAAATTTGGATTTTTTTTCTTGATTCCATCGGTCAAAAATATTTTGTGGCCTCTCTTCACCCTCCTAGTTTCCTTTCTGAGCAACCTCTTACACTCCACACTTTTGAAAGGCTTGACCTGTTTTTAATGCACTGTACCTGACATATATTTCCTTCTATCTTTATTAAACTCACAATATCCCCTGAAATCTAGGGTTCCCTGGACTAGCTGCCCTTGCCCTGCACACTTAGAAGAATACACTGCCCCTAAATTCTTGCTATACTACCCTGACCTTAAATTTACCTGGACCATCTCTGACACCTCCCTCCACTTCCTGGACCTCTCCTTCTCCATTAATGACAACAGACTTGACACCGACATTTTTTACAAACCCACCGACTCCCACAGCTACCTGGATTACACCTCTTCCCACCCTACCTCTTACAAAAATGTCATCCCGTATTCCCAATTTCTCCGCCTCCGCCATGTCTGTTCCCAGGAGGACCAGTTCCACCACAGAACACACCAGATGACCTCCTTCTTTAGAGACCGCAATTTCCCTTCCCACGTGGTTAAAGATGCCCTCCAACGCATCTCGTCCACATCCCGCACCTCCGCCCTCAGACCCCACCCCTCCAACCGTAACAAGGACAGAACGCCCCTGGTGCTCACCTTCCACCCTACCAACTTTCGCATAAACCAAATCATCCGCCGACATTTCCGCCACCTCCAAAAAGACCCCACCATTAGGGAAATATTTCCCTCCCCACCGCTTTTCGCCTTCTGCAAAGACTGTTCCCTCCATGACTACCTGGTCAGGTCCATGCCCCCTACAACCCACCCTCCCATCCTGGCACTTTCCGCAGGAACTGCAAAACCTGCGCCCACACCTCCTCCCTCACCTCTATCCAAGGCCCTAAAGGAACCTTCCACATCCATCAAAGTTTTACCTGCACATCCACCAATATCATTTATTGTATCCATTGCTCCCAATGCGGTTTCCTCTACATTGGGGAGACTGGATGCCTCCTAGCAGAGCGCTTTAGGGAACATCTCCGGGACACCCACACCAATCAACCACACAGCCCCGTGACTCAACATTTCAACTCCCCCTCCCACTCTGCCGAGGACATGGAGGTCCTGGGCCTCCTTTACCGCCGCTCCCTCACCACCAGACGCCTGGAGGAAGAACGCCTCATCTTCCGCCTCGGAACACTTCAACCCCAGGGCATCAATGTGGACTTCAACAGTTTCCTCATTTCCCCTTCCCCCACCTCACCCTAGTTCCAAACTTCCAGCTCAGCACTGTCCCCATGACTTGTCCGGACTTGTCCTACCTGCCTATCTCCTTTTCCACCTATCCACTCCACCCTCTCTTCCCTGACCTATCACCTTCATCCCCTCCCCCACTCACCGATTGTACTCTATGCTACTTTCTCCCCACCCCCACCCTCCTCTAGCTTATCTCTCCACGCTTGAGACTCTCTGCCTTTATTCCTGATGAGCCCGAAACGTTGATTTCGCTGCTCCTTGGATGCTGCCTGAACTGCTGTGCTCTTCCAGCACTACTAATCCAGAATCTGGTTTCCAGCATCTGCAGTCATTGTTTTTACCTACCTTTAAAAGACTCCTAGTTACCAAATGTTGACTTACCCAGGAAGCAACATACCATTCGAGAGTTTCATTTGTAGCCCAAGAATTGCCTGTCAGTACCCCATACAATCAAGTCCCCTGTCACTAAAACTTTCCCAGTCTTCTCCTCCTGCTGCTGAGCAATAAATTGGGTTGTTGCTGCTTTCCCCAAGAAGCCATTTCTCGCTCCACAGCAGTATCCAAAACGGTACACAGAATGACCTCAGTTATCCACACATCAATTATCCGAATTTCAGATTATCTGAACAAGACCTCAAGGTTTCATAAATGTTTCTTTTGTTTATGATCAGATCAGCCATCCGATCAGTTATCCGAACAATCAGTTACTCGAACAAAATACTTCCTGCCCGTCTCGTTCAGATAGTCGAGGTTGTTCTGTATTCTATTTGGGAGGGGAATGGTCACAGGGGACTGTAGCACTGCTTGCCCACACTTACCAATGTTCCTGGTGGTCACCTAATGTTTTTCCGTCTGTGTAGCCTCTGCTAGTGATGTGACTAGTTCACCAGATGTGCTATCCGCAAAGTGCTCAGCCTTGTGGGTGCTCCATACTGAGTCCATCCACAGCTCCAGGTGCTCCTTGTGGCAGATCAGGGGCTGCAGCTGAACACACTTCCTGCTTACATGGTCACTATGGAGACTGGGAGTGTTCCTGATTTCCCACATATCACAGGAGGAGCATTCCATGGGGCCAATTTCCACTTTTGTGAACCTTACCAACTATACACAATAAATGAGGAACAAATTTGTCAACCTTACCCATTACTTGTTAAAGCGAATTTCTCTCTCCCTACACCTAACAAGGTACAAAAAAGGACCTGACATTCTGTCTCCCTCCAGTAAGACCCACACTTGGTTCTGAAGCAGCCAATCCTCTTGCCCTGTGTCTCTTTTTGAACTCTGACATGACCTGAGGAGCTCTGCCTTTGGATTCAGCTGCCACTGTCCCTGTTCACCTCCAAAGTTCAGTTCAAATTCTACCAGCTGACACAGTATTCCCTGGGACATCAGCCTGGGGTTCTGGATGACCAGTCCAGTGACTTGGCTGCCACTAACACCCCTTATAGGTCCACTCACATGCTAGATTGTCAACAGTCTATTGAACCATGGGGATATGAGAGTCAAGCCTAATTCTCTCTCACATCAACCAGTAAGTAGACCCAACATTTCCCAGCATTTTGTTCACTATGCATATATCACAGTATGAAACTTCCAAACACTTGTCAATCATTGGTGCTTCTGGAGCAGGTTAGTTCTAAGGATTTGCTTTTACTCAATGGGGACCAATTACAACACTTTTAGTCATTAATTTGTCTAATTTGTTTTACTCTGATTCCTTCACCATCTTGTTCTGTTTTTTTCTTTCTGAGCCTGTCTGGAGATTTCAGTTCGTGATCTGTTGGATTTAAATAATTTAAAACTGAAATTTTCAGGTGAAATCTGAAGATTATCACTGCACACAACAGGAATTCCTAGCCCAGTCACTGACCAGAGTTGCAGATAAAATGACATGAGAATTAAACATATTTGTTGAACAGCAGACTTTGTCTTTGCATCAGTGAACATATTCATGGGTGTGCATTTTTGATTGTGACTAAATTAGATTAGATTCTCTACAGTGTGGAAGCAGGCCCTTCAGCCCAACAAGTCCACACTGACCCTCCGAAGAGCAACCCACCCAGACCCATTCCCCTACATTTACCCCTGACTAATGTACCTCACACTACGGGCAATTTAGCATGGCCAATTCACCAGACCTGCACATCTTTGGACTGTGGAAGGAAACCGGAGCACCCAGAGGAAACCCACGCAGACACGGGGAGAATGTGCAAACTCCATACAGACAGTCGCCCAAGGCAGGAATTGAACCCAGGTCCCTGGCGCTGTGAGGCAGCAGGGCTAACCACTGAGCTACCATGCCACCCAAGTCATTAGGAAATAACTTTTTTTTATTAAAAAACAAAGAAGGATTACTGTATGCTTTGCAAACAAGTAAACCCAGATAATTGTAGTAAGTGCTGTTACACAGCTGCTTGTTTAAATAATTGTTGAAGTGTAGTTTGGAGATGAGCTCGAGCTAAGTGTGTATAATTAACAATTCAGCCAGCAACAAGTAGATGATTGATTTGTGGTTTAGTGATCAAATAACAATGATAAAGGCCCTCTGCCTGCCAACAAGCTTGTGATTTGTCCTCAGCTAGTTAAACAGCTTGGGACTGTGAATCTGATAGTAAGAGGTCTACAGCTCTCCCAACTCAGGAGCTTTCTCTGTTGTCTGCAGTTAAAGCTACCGTAAGCCTGAAGAAAACTTTTTTTTCCCTTCAATTTTTATAAGCTCTGACCTTTAATTAGGAAGTCAGAGACCCTTTATATTTGTAAACCAGCTACTCTGTGCCTCTTACAAACCATTGAAACCAACCAGAGAAGGAAGACCAAGAAGCAACTGATCAGCACAAGAACCATCTCAGCTCATCCTGTAAACAGAGACCACTGAACTCCCAGTTTTCCCCTCCACCCATAACACTCATGTTTTTCATGTCTGCGTATAAGGTGGATATGATAAGGGGGTTAGAGTTTTAATGAGTAGAGTTACATGGCAATGATTCATAATAGTTTACCTGCAGCTGGAGTCAATTTACCTAAATAAATAGCCTTTCTAGTTAAGTACAGATATCTGACCCATGCTTACTATAAACCAGGTGAATTGGGGAATTGTGTAGACTTCTATAAAATATTAATCTTTGGTAACAACTCTCGGGTTAGCAAGGCTTGATTTCCAATACACCAATGCATTGAGGCGTAACAGTGTAAGTGGGTATCTCGGCCTATGTGTTCAAATGGACATTGTTGTCTGGCTATGTGTGGGTGTGAGTGATTGGATGGGTAAAAGTTTATGGACCAACACTTCAATGTGCTAGCAAGGAATAATCTACCCAAACACATCTGTTCTTTTTAGAAATTCAGCTGTTTACTTTAGCATAACTCCAGCAGTCACAGCTTTCAGCCTTCAGTCTGACTGAATATTGTAGTCAGAATTAACTCCAATGTGTAATTGCATGTATCAGAAATCAATGTAATGTGTCATCAGTCTAACACCAACAAGTGTCCAGTGTTGTGATTTTTAGACTCAGACAAGGTTGAACTGTAATAAGTTCAGCACGAAATTCTTGTGAATGAACAGTTGAGAGACTTTATTAAACGTTACTATATATGAGGGCTTATAAGAAAGGACATCTTCTGGAACGAGAAAGATAGCACCTAGTGGCATTGTCACTAGAATAAAAAAATTAGAGACCTAGGTAATGTTCTGTGTTCAAATCCCAGACAGAATTGGAATTCAATAAAAGTCTAATGACAACCATGAAGTTAAAAATCCCAGGTTATAGTCCAACAGGTTTATTTGGAAGCACAAGCTTTCAGAGTGCTGCTCCTTCACTAGGTGGTTATCAGGTCGCTCCAAAAGCTAGTGCTTCCAAATAAACCTGTTGGACTATTACCTGATGTTGTGTGATTTTTAACTTTGTCCACCCCAGTCCAACACCGGCACCTCCAAGTCATGATAACCATAAAACCGATGTCAATTGTCTTCCTATGTACCCAGATGTGACACCAACAAGTGGAGAGTTTGCCCTCGATTCCAGTTTTATAAACGTTCCTTGATGCCAAATTCTGTCAAATGCAGCCTTGATGTCAAGGGCTCTCACTCTCACTTCACCTCTGGAATTCAGCTCTTTTGTCCATGTTTGAACCAAGGCTGTAATGAGGTCGGGATTTGCGAGGCCTCGGCTAAAACTAAACTGAGCATCAGTCAGTAGATTATTGCCAAGCAAATGCTTCTTGACTGCACTTCTGATGACATACTCCATCACTTTATTGAAGATGGAGAATAGCTTGATGGGGTGGTAATTGGCTGGGTTGGATTTGTCCTGCTTTTTGTGTATGGGACATACCTGGGTAATTTTCCACATTGTCGGATAGGTGCCAGTGTCACAGCTTTGCTGAAACAGCGAGGTTTTGGAGCATGTCTTCAGTTTTCTATCCAGAATGTTGTCAGCACCTTTGTCTCCAGGTGTTCTTGATACCATGTAGATTGAATGAACTTAGCTGAAGACTTGCATGTGTGAAGCTGAGGAGCACTGGATGGATCATTCATTCAGTATTTCTAGCTGAAGATTTCTGCAAATATTTCAGCCTTATCTTTTGCACTGATATGCTGGGCTCCCCCAGTACTGAGGAGAGGGATATTTTGTGGAAATATCCTCTACCAGTGCGATTTTTAATTGCCCATACTGTTCATGGTTAAATGTGGCAGTACTGCAGATCTTAGATCTGATCCTTTGATTATGGACTCAACTAGCCTTGTCTATCATTTGCTGCTAATGCTGTTTGGCATTTGAGCAGTTGCGTTTTGTTTCAGCAAGTTGGCACCTCAGTTTGGATTATGCCTGGTGCTCCTCCTGACATACCCTCCTGCACTCTTCATTGAACCAGGATTGGTCCCCTGGCTTGATGGTAATGGTAGAGTTGGGGAAGAAGGTGGTTGTAGTTCTTGGAGGTTGGTCATCTCAGCTTCAGGATATCTCTGCAGGAGTTCCTCAGGGTAGTGTCCCAGACCCAACCATCCTCAATGTTTCATCAATGGTCTTCTCTCCATCATAAGGTAATAAGTGGGGATGTTTGCCAATTATTACACTGTATTCAGCACCATTTGCAACTCCTCAGCTATTGAAGCAGTCCATGTTCAAATGCAACAGACCTGGGCAATATCCAGGCTTGGGCTGACAAGTGATAAGTAAGATTCGTGCCACACAAATTCAAGGCAATGACCATCTGCAATGAGAAACAATCTAACCACTGCTCTTTGACATTCAGTAGTATTACCATCAATGTATCATCCTCTACCAACAGCCTGGAGGTTACCATTGACCAGAAACTCAACTGGACTCACCATATAAATACAATGGCTATAAGAGCAGGTAAGAGGCTAGGAATACCACAATGAGGAACTCACCTCCTGACTCCCCAAAACCTGTCCACCATCTACAAGGCACAAGTCTGGAATGTGGTGGAAGACTCCCTGCTTGCCTGGATGGATGCAGTTCCAACAATACTCAAGAAGCCTGACCTTATCCAGGACTAAGCAGCCCACTTGATTAGCACCACATCCATAAACATCCACTCCTCCACAACCAACAGTGTGTACTATCTACAAGATGCACTGTAGAAATTCACCAACAATCCACAGGAAGCACCTTCCAAACTGACAACCACTTGCACATAGGAGAAGAACAGCAGATAGGAACACCAACACCTGCAAGTTCCCCTCCAAATCATTGATACTCTGACTTGGAAATATTTTGCCATTTTTTTCAGTGCTGCTGAGTCAAATTCATGGAATTCTGTCCCTAAGGGCATTGTGGGTGTACCTCCAGAAAATGGGCTGCAAAATTTCAAAAAGGCAGCTCACCACCATCTTCTCAAGAGCAACAAAGGATGGGCAATAAATGCTGGCCAGATAGTGATGCCCACGTCCCATGAGTGAATAAATCACAGATTCAGATATCACTCAGCTCCTTTCACACATGCTCAGGAGCTTTTCTTGAATAAAGATGTAGCTCACCCTTTAATCCACAGAGACTGAAGGAAAAAATGCAACAAAAGTTAAGAACAACGCAGTCTCAAAATACTTCTATAATTCAAAATGGTGCTCCAGTATGATCAGCACGTTTCCGAGTGTGACCTTTTTTTCCAGCTTTTCTCCTCTGCCTGGTGTTTGACCTGATGGAATGGATGGAGCTGAAGGGGGTGAGTCAGTCATGTCAATTAACATGCGATAAAATCAAATAGAAACAGGTTTGATGTGGACCCTGCCTTCTGTTCTCAGTCCAATGCAAGGCATTTGTTTGCAATTTCCATTCTTCCCCCTTTCATGTGAAGGGAATAACTTCAGCAGGTCCAATTTTCTGGACCTTGACTGTATTCCACCAATCTGACAATAGATTCTTTCTTCCACCAGTTACTTAACTTCTGAGGGGCATCTAGAGATAAGTAATCTGTCCTCACAGATGTGTAAATAATGTGGCATTGCAGGATTGGGTTTCAACTGTACAAAACCTATTTGCCTAGGATGAGGGTTGCTTACACTATTAAAGTATTTCGTCAAGTAACTGTTAAATGTTTTGTTAGCGCGGATGAAATGATCTCAGTCCGAGCCCAGAGTGCGGTTCGACAATCGGTAATTTATTAAAGTGTTTAACGCCGGCGGAGACCAACCGAGGTCCGAATCTCGATCGCTCTCCCCTTCCCCGCGCGATGTTACAAGTTATATACTTCATGAGTCAGGATGTAGGAGATTGGGTATGAATGAGTGTGAATGGTGGCAATCATGGCTGGAGTATGTGTGAATGTCAAGCTTCCTGCCGTCCTCGGAGAGTCGGCAGCATACACCAAAGGTGTGCTGTTTATCTTTATGTAAATGGGTCCGGGTGCTATCTGCTTGTCTCTCCGTGAGGGCTGGAGGCTAGCACCCCTCTTTGTTACTTCCAAAGTGTCTGTTAGATTCATCCTGTTCGTTTGGTGTTTGCCTTTTGTGTAGGACTGTTTTGCATGATCAGGTTATGGGTGTGTGTCAGTTGGAACCTTGACGAGATTATAAGGTGGGTTTCGATCTGTGAGTCATGACCATCGTCTGGAGTCCTGACTAGTGTCTGGTCCGGTGTGTATTCGGATCTGTCTTTGGGCCCCCTTCTCCCGATCATGTGGTCGGGCTGGCAGCTGCTGTTTTAGAATGAATACTGTTGCTTTAAAATGGATAATGCTGGCTCTCGCGATGTGGTCCTTGCTCCTTGGTAAACACGGGGCGGTTTATCACCCCCCTTCAGTTTTGACTATTTTTAAGGTTAAACTTATGGGATCGACTACTACTTGGATACTACTTTTGAGTGGCTAACTTCATGCCCATCAAAATTCATACCATCATTAGCAGAAGCCCAAATGATCTCTAAACGAATAAAGAAATGAAACACAATGAAATAGAGTAATTCTGAAAACCCGGAGCAAAGTGTGACAGCTGGAGGACTGGAAGACCCAGAACAGAGCAGGGTGACCGGCAGATTGGAAACCTGGACCAGAACACAATGACCAGCACACTGACTCATAAATGTTGATCCGTGATCTGTGAAGAACTATGGTCGACTTTTACTCAAGATATATAGAAAATTCTGGATTTTTTGGCCAAAACTATCGGGGTCGACTTTTACATGAGATTGACTATTACTTGAGCATACACGGTAAATCAAGTTGATGGTTACTCACTGTTTGACTGTCCAAGGTCACATCGGGCACAATGAGCACTGCACAGGAAAACAATAGATTATCATTTAAATTGCAACAAATAAACCCTTTAGTTGAGTTTGAAGTCTCCATAAACAGTGAAGTTGTATGTCTTCATTGGGAGGTTGCTTAATATGGTTCAATTTTAACAAGAAAACATGGCACCTACATAAAATGTCAGTATTGCAGGAGCCTGTAGACACAGAATAATAATAGTGTTTGCTACCATCCTCACTGACGAAATAACCAGCTAACATTGAATCATTGGAACTTGAAAAGCTAGCAGTTCAAGCAGTAAATCCAATATAAAATTCAATAATGCAGGTTGTGAAGTGGAAGATAGAGCCATATATTCTTGAAATATATAGAACTCTGTCCTTGAGAATAGGAGTATCTTTTTCAGAATTATTTTTTAAGTTTTGTTCCTGTGTGCTGTGGGAAAAAATGAATTCACTTCCAGCATGCAATACCTTTGTAAAAACATTTCTGTGTATGAAATGTTAGCAGCACTGGTTACTGCATTTCCGCTCTTAGTCTCTCAATGGGAAGTCTGTCACCAAAGGATTGTAAAAACTAAATGAAGAGAAGTCTTCCCTCTGGCCAAATGGTAAGACACAGCCAGTTTACAACTGGTCACAGCTCCTCAGCACTCAGGAGAGGAAAATCAATCAGGCTGTGTTCCCACTGTGACTTCTTTATGATCCCTTTTGGAACACTTGCCTATGTGATTACTGGATGAGAGCAGGATCTGACTTCACAATGATACCGTCCACTGTCAGTAGCTCTCTGCTGTCCCATGGCTTTGTGGGTGAGATACTGGAAACAGAGTTGAAAAATGTGGTGCTGGAAAAACACAGCAGGCCAGGCAGCATCCAAAGAGCAGGAGAATCGATGTTTCGGGCATAAGCCCTTCTTCAACTCATTCCTGAAGAAGGGCTTATGCCCGAAACGTTGATTCTCCTGCTCATCGGATGCTGCCTGGCCTGCTGTGTTTTTCCAGCACCACATTTTTCAACTCTGGTCTCCAGCATCTGCAGTCCTCACTTTCTCCTAGATACTGGAATCAGCCTCTTTGAAATATTTGCTAATTTGAAGTAAGTAGTGTTTGGAGAATTATAATATATGCTTTGGAAAAGGTTAATAATTTCCAATGCAGGAGCGCATGCAACATCTTTGTTGACGTCAGTGAGTGCGTGCATTACACTTACAGCTGGCATCTTCCAGTGTCTTTCAGATGGAAGGTGGTGAATGAAATCAATAGTCATTGATTCTCTAAATTTAAGCAAGGTAGCATAGGAAAGATTTGTTTCATATCTTGAAGCCCAGTCAGAATGTTTTCTCCCAGACTAAAAGGTTGTGTGTGGAGTGGAGAGTGCCCCTGTTACCCTTCAAAATAATTGCGTGATCGTACAATTCAAGCCATTCCTCGGAGCTGCAATAAGGTTGGTAATACTATGCATTTACAAAGTGCTGTGATGGTGAAAAGGACAGAGAAGCCAGTTAAGTAGAACAGGGCTGCACTGACGGATACTACCTCTCCAATAATGAATAAAGGTACATGGCGAGTGAAAAAGATCTGTATCCCCTGAAATGGTGAAGTAGCTCCATAAAATGCACACCCTACACCTTATATGAACCAGCACCTCAGCCATCTGCGGAGCAACTTCTGTTGTACCTCACTGATGTGTAGTAGTTCAGGCCCCAATTCTACCTCTGCATTTCAAATACATTGACCTTCCCATACTTGCACTCAGTGTGCTCCAAATCTCCCTAGCTCTTTCTGCTTCTCTATGAAATATCACAGTGCCAAGAAGAATGGGGCTTTTGCAACACAGTGGCAGTGTTCCTCCCTCTGAGCTTGGAGGTCGTGGTTGAAGTCCAGAGGTGTGTAATAACTCTCTGAATAGATTGATCAGAAAATACCAAATTGCCTTAACCTCTTTGTACAGCTCCCAGTGTGTAGCTTGTAAGAAGTAAACATAACTCAGATTGAGGTTATTAGTTATCAGTAGATCTTAAAGTGCTGCTGGATGAAGTTCTGAAGAGGTAAATGTTCCCCTTGTATTGGCTCAATCCATTCAGCTGACGTCACACAGATTCTGTAGTCAGAGACAGGGAATTCCAGCCTATTTTCAGAGTGAGCAAATGGATCTGTACCAGCTCTCCAAGACCCCAGCAATCACTCCTGACCAACTGTATTGTATTTATTGCTAACATACCTGTTATCTAAGAACAGTTCCCCTTCTGTGGATACTCAACAGTGGTGCATCCACAACGGCTAATCTCCAGATAGGCCAAGACATAGCAAAGACCAAGGTGGAACTAGAGGCAGTGAACACCCCTCACCCACATTTCATTTCATTTCATTTACTGTTGTCACATGAACCGAGATACAGTGAAAAGTGGTGTTTTGCCTACTCTACATACATATCATACCTTACAAAGTGGATCAAGATAGCAGAACAGAGTGCAGAATATAATATTACAGTTGCAATGAAGGTGCAGAGAGAGATCAACAATTACATTTGAACGGTCCATTCAAAAGTCTGATGGGGACTTCAGATCTTAACAAGGAGAGATTAAAGATGTCTTTAAAACTGCTGCCAATTGGTCTGCACAGAATCTGAGTACATGGCCAAGGATTCCATCTGGGCCAGTTGCTTTCCGTAGGCTCATCCTTAAGAAGGACGGTCTAATGACTGTGGCAGTGACTGTGGGTAATGGTGCATCCAAAGCTGTTGGGATAGATGATACCATTTCACTGATCTTCAGTTCAAAGTGAGCGTAGAGTGCAATCAGCTCACTGGGTCGGGATGTAATGTTTCCCGCCATTCTATTCAATGTCCCTTTATAGCCCATTTTGTTGTGTAATCCTTGTTACAAGCGGCAGGTGTCCATGTAGTTAGTCTGGGTCTCAAGCTGAGTTTGATATTGCCTTCTGACATCTCTGATGATACACACTGGTAGAGATGGCTAACACCACCAAGTACTAGGACTAGTTATCCTGGGGAAATGCTACAGGGAGTTCAGCATCAAACTGGATGGGCACCACTCTGTCAGAAATGCATTTACAGAGATCAGGCCATAAACTGATGCTTCAGCTATTTTCTGAGGTGAAAATAAAGAATCCCATAGCACCATGTATAAAGAGCAGTGGTGATCTCTCGATTATCCTGTATAATAATTACATAATCAAACATCATCAAAACAGTTTAATTGGGCATTTATCACAGTGTGGTTTGTGAGATCTTGTGTGCAAGTTGGTTGTTCTGTTCCCACATTACCACACTGACCAAACATTTAAGTACCTCATGAGTTGAAATGCATGTAAGGTCAGTGTAAGCCATGGCATGAAACAATTTATATTGCCAGCCTATAAACTGAGCCAGTCTCTACCCTGCCACTTTGGCACTTAAATATGATCTCAAGTTTAAGGGCTTCCAGTGAAAGCAACAGTTAAACTCTGTGTGTGATAGCTATTGAATGGGTGGAGTCAATGTTACAGGAAAATTAACCTACAAAACCATTACCTTATACAGAACATCAGTCTTTATTATTTATCTACCCAAATCTCTAGAGTGGGTCTACATCAAACATTCTCATTTAGATACAGCTCACATTATATATAGAGGATGGGTGAGCCTAATATGGTTTAGATATGGAACAGACAGCCTTTGGTTACTATGCATTCAGTTCACTGTGATATCTCATCAGGAATTGACATTCCTCGGCATCCTCAAGTTTATTTATTCGCTACCTGTACTCAGTTTGTGATGTTTTATTGAGATTCTCTTTGATTCAGTACTGTGGGCCTGACCTGCATCAATTCTCTGCAGCAGGACTTACGGAAATGATCCATTGACGCATTTTCCTGCAGAGATTTCTTCTTGAGAGTGTCTCCCACAGGGGACAGCTGGTAATAAATCAGCTCACAATTTGGCAAGTGACTGGGAGACCAAGAATGACCATCCCATCCCACACCTAGGAGTGACTCTTTATAGTGAACAGCAGATGAATAAGGAAGCGGTTTAATTGGAGGGAGGACCTAACAGCCATTGCAAAGGAAGATTGTGCAATACAAGTAGCCATGATGGATGTAGGTCAGAAGGAAGGGATTGGGGGAGAATGGTGGTGGAATGCATGATCCCTGGTCTGAACAAGTCAACACAAGTGTCTAAGGCCAATGATCATGGTTTCTTATCTTTGATCTCCACAGTCCCTACCCAAACAGTGGGGAAACATCCAATCACCATATCTCCAATAGCCTTTATGGAGATTTTCCAGGATCTACCTCTGAACTGGCAATCTGTTAGAAACCTCCATCTGGACTCAAAACACTTTAAACTTTATTCCCCATGCAATGGCATTGGCCTGGATTCAGTACAATCCATCATGGTGAGAACCATGGTGTCTGGGCCCATGTCATCATGGGCGAGGTTCCATGACATTCTCCCAGTGTCTGGAGAACCATCTCCGATGAGAAATTTGAGGAAAGAAAGGGACTGACACAGAATTCCTGGCCACGGGGTGACAGGGTGCTTATCAATGAGCCAATTGATCCCCACTACTCTGGAGCCCATTGCTATTTAGTGGTAGCTCAGGAATGAAATGGCAAGGATCTTCTGCATCTTCAAAAGGCTACCTAACAAACCCTGATATACTGGCCAACAGTCTGTCAGGAGTAGTCACTCATTATCAGGAATTCTTGGCCAGGAAATGGCTCCCAACTTTTACCCTCTGCTTTTCTCTCTGACCTCCGTCCCCACTCTCTTGTGACCCCACCTCAGGATTCTCTCTTGCCTTCACTCACCCAAGGCTTTGGGTTACTCTGCGATTCTGAGTCCCAGGTGGGTGCAATGCTGTCAGCAGCCACCAGTACCATTGGAGCCAGTGAGGGAGGCCACCTCTGATTCACTGGTACTTCACAGCCGTGGATAGGGTCCAGGCGGGGCATGTTTAGATATTACCAGGGATGTGGTATTCCATTCATGAGGAGGGTTTGGGAAAAATTAGATATTCTTTCTGGAACTGAGATGGTTAAGAAGTTTTCAAGAACAATTAGAATTCTTGCCAGAATTGAGAGAGAATAATTTTTTTCTCTCTCACTGCAGAAAGAGGTCATAGATTTTAACTCATGGGCCGAAGATCCGGAAGAGGAGTTTTAATTTCACTGAGTTGTTAACATCTGCTGGTGGAATTTGATTCCATAATTAATTTTGACTGGAGGTTTGGGTGCTTGAGGATAAGGAACTTGCAAGGTGATGCCAAAAGGTGTGGATCTGCAGCAGGGTTACGGGACTAAGCTTGCCTGCTGTTTTCCAGCCAACATCACCATGTTGGGCCAAATGAGCTCCTGTGGTAGATGTTTCTCTGATTTTGACAGGTGAAACACTCCGCAAACAATCATTGCTTCGACAATGTCATTGCAAACAGAAAATACAAAAGGCCTGTTTCAATGATAAGGCTTGATTCCTACTGGCTGTGTGCCTGTCATGTGATGGGTCACTGTGTGCACATCTACAAGAGATGACGAGAAAAGAAATGCAACTTGACTGTCTTTTGAAGTAGCTGGAAATGTCAGACTGTGCATGTCTGAATGTGATAAGGCAGAACTCGAATTATCGTTATCTCACCACTCAACAAAGTTCCAAGCATTCTAGCCCTTGTGATGTGTGGGAAGAGAAAGGAAAGGACAGTTTTTCTATCTTCAGCTACCCACACCCTTTAACCATCATCATTCTATCCAGATTCTCAATCAGACTCTGATAAAGCAAAGGAAAATTTTACCAACTGCCAAGAAGCTCAGACACAACCTATTCTCTCCAATGGTCTGGATCAAGAGGAATCTCACTCCAGACATCTCCAATTTGCACTCCCATTACCCTGGGATTCATATTAGGATTGGAAACCCCCTAAACCTCCTAGTTTTGCCTCAGTGGCCCCTCCTGGTCAGATAAGTAGAAAGCAGGAATTCTTTGTAAGAGTAAATGTTGATTCTCAAATGGACTTGGATGAGCTTATACAAGGAAGAAGAAAGTTAGCATATAGGTGCAGAAAGCAATACCAAGGTATATGGTTTGCTGCTCATAATTGCCAGGAGATCCAAGTACAGGAATAAAGAAGTCTTGCTACAATTGTATGGGGCTTTGGTGAGACCATGTGTGCATTACAGTGTACAGTTTTTGTTTCCATATTTGCAGAAGGACATACTGGAATTGGAAGCAGATGGTGAAGATTCACTAAATTGGTCCCCCAGGTGCGAGCGTGCTTACCTATGAGGAGACCCTGAGTAAACTGAATCTATATTCTCCGGGATTTAGAAAAATGAGAAGCAATCTCATTGAAGAGCACAGGATTTCGAAGGGACCTGATTGTGCAGGTACTGAGGAACTATTTTTGCTGGTCTTAGAATCTAAAACACAGCCTCAGGAGAAGGGACCAATCATTTAGAACTGAAATGAGGTATTTCTTCACTCACAATGTTAAGATCCTTTCAAATTCTCTCCTTCAGAGGGTTGTGGATATTACATTGTTGAGTTCATTTAACTCTAACCTAGACAGATGTTTGGTCTCTTGACATCAAAGGATATTGAGAGCATGCAGGAAAGTGAAGGTGAAGCCCAAGATCAGCCATGTTTGTATTGAACATCGGAGTGAGCTCAATCAGCCCTATTGTCTATCCCTGCTCCTATTACTGTGTTTTTATACTGTTGGGTGAGACTTCCACCATCAATCACAGGAAAGGCACAGTCATGGCCGATTAAGTGCTTGAAGGTCTTATGATGCCAGCTAAAGTCACCATTAGATAAGTCAGATGTCAGAATGAAAACCAGGCCAACAGGTCATGTTGTGTTTCTTTAAATTTAGTATGGCAGTCTCTCCTGAAACATCAGAATACAAAACTGCAGATTCAGTTTTAACAATAAACCAAAGGTTTATTGCATAAAAATAAAGGAAATCAAGCTAAATGATCAAAATAGAGCAGGTTGAAAGATTTAAAAACATGGCAAAACAATGTTTCATCTACTCTGTATCACTTTTACAGATAATCAAGATCCAGAGACATTTTCCTTTCCTGTGGGCCATGAGGCCTTTTGGTTGAACACTGACACAGACTGAAAACTTTGACTTTCTCAGCTTTGTATAACCAATGCAGACTTCTCCTCAAGAATACTACTACTTGTATTCTTTCACTGAGGTACCTTATTTCCTTCACTGTTCTGAACTGCCTTCTTTTTTAGGGGAGTCTTTACTTGCATCTGTCATGAGTCAGGTGTCCACCAAACTGCACTCAAAAACGTCTGAACTTTATTTTAAAAATTGCTCATCTGAGATTCTACTACAGCTAGTTTCTTGATGTTTTCTCTCTTCCATGGTAAACCCAACAATATAAACAAAATTCCATTAACACTCCAGGAGTCCTTACAGATGCCAGCTGTCTCTGACACATACTGGGTTTGAAGTCATGGTTCTGGAAAGATTGACTGAATTTGTTTCTAAACTCCTTCACAAACATATATCGATACCTATCGATCACAACTATTTCATTGCAAAGAGATTTGGTTCTATCAGGCCTTCCCACAGTGCTTTGCTAGTTCTTCAGTTAGTGGCCAGTGGGGTTTTCCATTTCAAATTTGTTCATTGCCTTTGCTGTGGATCTGTCCAATTCATTCTCCATCCGAAGTCTCTGCAGAACAAGGATATCACAGACAATGTCCCTGGAGCAAAACTACAGGGTATTGGCCAAGTGGGACAAACAGCAGGAAGGAGGATTCTCCTGAGATAAGCAGAAGCATTCACCTAACACAAGGAACAACATTAGGTGGTGAGCATGAAGCAGCACCAAGAATCTGATATTGCAGTGGTTTTAAAGGGAAAGAATAAAGGCCAGTGATGCAGCTTAGTTTGGAAAAATATATTATGAGGCTTGCTGAACACATGGTTGACATCGGCTTAAATTCAGAGTGAAAATTGAAATGCAAATTAGCGAGCACTGATTATCACAATTTCAGCACATTGTCAATGTTTCTGAGAATCTTTCTGCCTTCAGCTAGAGAACAGAGACAAACAGCTTCAAGCTGGGATAAAAATGTCCGTGAAACAGCACATTTTGTCTCCCCAGGGAGAATCCAGCTCCCTAATTGCAAGGAACTATCTTGGCCAATATTTAGTTTGGGACAAGGTTACTTGGTAAACTGAAAGGCCTGAAAGAGAGAACTTTTATATGACCTTGGGTCTTCCCAAGAGGCTTTATGGTAAATGAAATACTTCTGAAATTTAATCGCTGTTGTAATGTAGGAAATGCAGCAGACAATTTGCACATGGGGAAATCCCACAAACTGTGATGTGATAATGACTGGGATCATCATTATTTAGTGATAAACATTGCTCTTCTGCTTCTCTTCAAGCTGAACTGGATTGCCTAACTTCCCCAGTGAGGATAGACAGGATTGTTACTCAACTATGGGACAACTAGGAAGGGTGGGATTAGTTTGGAATTGACACAGGGCTATGCGATTAGAATGGGTCAGCAAACATTCAGCAAGCAATCCTCACGCTTCCTGCTCGCCTCTGATTGTGGCATGTAGCCCTGATTTTAGTCAGCCACCGAGTGGTGAAAGGCAACAGGGATCCAGATACAAACAAAAGCCAGGGTGCTCTTTCTAAAACAAACCAGCAGCTCTTAAAAGGGAGGTCCATGCTGCCAGCAGATGTTGTGAAAGACAGTGAAGGTAACTTTCAGACAGGAGCAAAAATACAGCAGGTCAGAGAGAGAAAGAGAGACAGGACCTTGAGCTTCATTAGAGATCTCAGTGCGACAGTTGAATTAGGGAGAGGGCCACATTTCTGCAGAGGATAGGACACCCTATAGACATTTTATAAGCAGGCCTGGGTGGAAAGATTGAAGTTATGGTTGATTCTTTTTCTATTTTCCATTGTAACAACTTCTGAGGACAAATTAAGCCGTTTTGATTCTTCGAACATGGCTAATGAAGTCACTTTGTATTCTGTATTAACCACAGGAACTCATTAAATTGGTGTTAGGGTAGTAACCAGTCCTGGAAATGCTGGAAAAGTAACAGCCTTGATTAATCCTAACTCAATGAGTCCATCCATAAGATGGGTTGGATGTGAGGATGCGATATCTGTCACCCTGTGGATATGTTTTCTGGGAAAGTGTCCCCATCCCCTCACAGCTCCATGTGGATTCCTCGCGATGCTCAGCACTCAGTCACAGAGAATGACCCCCTCCCCCCGCCATAAGAGGGCGAAAGTGAGGACTGAGTCAAGATTAGTGTGGTGCTGGAAAAGCACAGCAGATCAGGCAGCATCTGAGGAGCAGGAGAGTCGACATTTCAGGCAAAAGCCCTTCATCAAGAGTGAACGTTATCTCTCCTGCTCCTCAGACGCTGCCTGACCTGCTGTGCTTTTCCAGCACCACACTTTCTCCCCCCTATAAGAGATCCACTCCCATTGATCAATGTGGCCATCATCAGGTTATATGGATATGGATCAATGTGGCCATCATCAGGTTCAGTGGAGGGGTTGATAAAACATGACTATCTGTTCCCCTTTCTCAGTTATGTCTGTGTTTGAGTGTCTGTGAAGCTGAGTCACGGAGACAGTGGAGCCCTTCAGGGACTGCTGGGTACCCAGGAGTTAGACTGCAAAACCTCCCCTTGGACATGGGATTTTGATAGGTTTCCATTCATAAATTTCTATTTATCTTTTGACTTTTTATTACAGCTGCCTAACTGTAATTACTGTTCAGGGTACAAAGCCTGAGTTTTCATTTAAAGTCTATTAAGGCCCACTTTTATGAGTGCCTGTGTCTGTGGCAAAGATTACTGGTTTACACAAACTGTTTGAACAATGGAGCCTTTGGATCCCTGATAAAGATCCCTAGGTAGGAACATCATGGCCTTGCAGAGCCTGATTTAGTGAATAGAGAATTTGTTTACATGAGATTAAGAGACAGTTTGAAACAACTCTATCATCTTGTCTGAGGCCAGGTCACCCACTGTGACGATGAATATATCAAGTTAACCTCGCAACAGCTGGAGCCAGTTATTAAACCAGCAAAGCCTGACTCTGATGCAGGGAGATGATCACTTGAGGATTGAAAGCCAGAATTCTGGTGTGTTTGTTGCTCATCAAGAACTGAAAACTCTCGAGGTGAGAAACAGGGGTGTCATCTGATAGGGACCTGAACAGCATGAGCTATAGGGACAGATCTGTGTACGTAAAGTGTGGGATATGATAAAGCATGGAGATGGTAAAACATGGAATGGGGTCATGCAGGGAGACCACGGGGTGGGAGGGGGGTCAATGGTAAGGATCACTCTGTCTTTCAGGAGGGGTCACTATATGAGCACGGGTGGCATGGGCCTGGGTGTGCTGGTGTAGGCAGATATATGGTGGGGTAGGGAGCTGAGGAACGGGAAGGCCTACTAAGAAGGGAACTGAATGATCAGGGTACATAAAGGCAGAGCCTGGAAATTAATTTCCAAAGAGCATTCACTCTCTCCTTCCATTGTCCTGGAAATTACAATGGGCAAGCAGAAAGCTGTACCCATCCCTGGAGTGGATAGGGTAAGATCCTTGACTTGTGAGAATAGACCCATTCGCCGCAGATGAATCTCAAGCCTTGCCAATTCCTGGGGACACTTATCCATGGCCTCACTTTGGCTTGACCTCCCACAGGACTGAGAGTGGCAGGCAGGAGTGGCCTGAGAGGAAACTTCTAAGGGACCTGTGTCTGGTTTCTCCTCTGGGTTTGTACATCCTGAGCTAAACAGTTCCCTGTCCTAAACAGTGCTGCCTTCTTCTTAAAACAGTAAGACCCTTGGAGCAGGCCAAGTCAAAAATCACACACCGCCAGGCTATAGTCCAATAGGTTGACTTGAAAGTTGTGGCCAGTGATGCCAAATGGCTGTGTACCTGGGGCAATGGGACCAAGCGTTGGAGAGTTTTGCATTCTTTGTTTGTCTTTATTTTATATCCGCAAGTTCCCTAACACACAACTGAGCCTTTCCTTCCCCATTAACCAAATCACCCATGGTGTTTTTTTTCATCTGTTAACCACCCTGGAGATCCTTTAGTTTATATCTGGAAGTGTTGTCACATACAACTGAACAGTTTTCCCATCAAGTCACTGTGACCTTTTTATTAACCATCACCAGTACCTGCCTGTACAGTAAAGGAGAAATTTACATGCTAGTCCGTTATGGATAAAGCAACCTATCAACAGTAAGGTGGGGGGTTGAGGGTAGGTACGGAGAGCAAAAAAGGGGCTAAATCAAAATGGAGTTGGAAGGGGAAATGAAGTCCTGGATCCACCCCATGATGCCCACCTCTCTCTGAAGGTGTGTAGAGCATTGATGAACACCTTGTGCTCCCTGTCCAGTAACGGCGTGCACAGACATAACTAGTGAAGAGAGGTAGGCGGTCAGCATTGGAGACCCTTCTGAACGTGCTGTTGCCATTGTCCAGGTGGTGCTGCAGTGTCTCAGATCAGGCACTGCTCCACAGAACATCAGATATGAGAACCGATATCTGATCTCACAGTGCGACAGTTACAGCAGGGGTAACACAGAGACATCAGCAGGCATGTGACACTCGGAGCATGTCAGACCTGGGTCACCATAGTGCCCTCCAGAGGTTTCTCTCCTTTCTTTCCCTCTCATTATATCCAAGTGCAGACCCGAGCTCTACAGCTGGGGTGAAGAGACACTGCCCCACCTGGAGCCCATTGCCCTTGGGGATTTGGTAGAGTGACCCTGGGGGTATTTTCAACCAGAGAGCTGAGTGTTTTAAGCCCTGGGGGAAAATGCATCTCTTTGGTTTGACCTCCCACAGGACTGAGAGTGGCAGGCAGGAGTGACCTGAGAGGAAACTTCTAAGGGACCTGTGTCTGGTTTCTCCTCTGAGTGGGTACATCCTGACATTGCCCTGTCTCTTGTGAGGACAGAGCACCTCGTGTGAGATAAAGGGGCTGCTGAAGACCAATGACAAGGGCAGTAGAATGATAGTCTCTGTGTATGTCCAGGGTGCCCTGAGACTAGTGGGCCTGGCTCTCCATCGACAGCCACCAACCGGTCCATGGGGGCAGCCAGACATCTGTAATTCTGAGGCAGTTAATGGCAGCTGCCATTCTGAAACATCCGAAAGGCATTGCCCACCCCCCCCAACCACCACCATATACCTGCCTAGTGCTCCTGTGTCTTCTTGTGCATGTGTATGAAGTCACAAATGCTGGGCACTTGGAATCCTCTACTGCCTGGGGAAGAGCAGCTGTCTGGTCTCCAGCAGTCCTGCAAGAGCCAACGGCCTGTGGCATTTCTTCCTTGACCAACCGCGGAGGCAATGGGCTGTGATGTGCAGGAGTGCAGTAATGACCCTGATCCCTGAGGTGTCACCATCTGGGCTGGAGACGGTGCAGGAAGCAGCCTTTCTGCTGCTTCCCTCTGAAGCCTTGAAGCTACCCTCCTCAGAGATCTGGATGCCTATCTTGCGGCACAGCCCACTTAACCACTGAAGCAATGGGCATCACAATCAAGGCTGATAGTTTTCTGCAATGAGTGACTCTGACCCTGGGGTTAATGTGACAGCCCACTGGAATGAAGCTGAATGAGACTTACTTATGGATGTCTCAGCATCCCAACGGGAGTGCTCCCAGTCTTCTCCTGTGTGGGCCAAGTGAGGAGCCTAATGTTGGATGTACCGCCCCGAACTATCAGTTGGATACTGGCATAAGTGAAAAGGATGGATTAAATCAGAATATAAGAACTAGGAGCAGGAGTAGACCGTCTAGCCCATCGAGCCTGCTCCGCCATTCAACAACATCATGGCTGATCTTTTCGTGGATTCAGCTCTGCTTACCCACCCTCTCACCATAACCCTTAATTCCTTTACTGTTTGAAAATCTAACTTTGCCTTAAAAACATTCAACGAGGTAGCCTCAACTGCTTCACTGGCAGGGAATTCCACAGATTCACAACTCTTTGGGTGAGCAAGTTCCTCTTCAACATAGTCCTAAATCTCCTTCCCCTGATGGTAAGGCTGTGCCCCCTAGTTCTAGTTTCACCCATGAGTGGAAACAACCTCCTTGCTTCTATCCTATCTGTTCCCTTCATAATTTTATCTGTTTCTATAAGACTACCCTCCCTCACCTTCCATCCCCACCTTCCACCCCCACCACCACGCCCCCCCACCCCCCCACCTCAGCGAGTACAGTCCCAGTCTACCCAGTCTCTCAATTCCGGAATCAACCTAGTCAACCTCCTTTGCATCCACTCTAGTGCCAGTACATCCTTTCTCAAGTCAGGAGATCAAAACTGTACAAAGCACACCAGGTATGGCCTCACCAACACTCTGTACAGCTGCAGCATAACCTCCCTGCTTTTAAGCTCCATCCCTCTAGCAATGAAGGACAATATTCCAGCTGCACCTCTAAAGCAACATTTTGTGATTCATGCACAAGTACGCCGAAATCCCTCTGCACAGCAGCATGCAGCAATTTTTCGCCATTTAAGTAACAGTCCATTATTCCTACCAAAATGGTTGACTTCACATTTACCAATGGAAAATGAGGTGCAAGTGGGTGTCACAACTGTTGGCGATGGTGCAAGTGAAGGATGGGTGGTGAGGTCTCCCAAGTGAGTGAGTAGGCAGACAGGGTCAGTGGTGTGGGAAGTTGGCAATGGAGGGAAAATGGTGCATGCCACCATGGGAGAGGTAGCCCATGAGCCTTGGTAGGAGATAGGGCAGTACCAGAGATAGACTGAGTGTGAACTGGGCAGAGAGAAGATGGTGGCACTTACCCTGGCAGAATGGAGAAGGTGATTGACTTTCTTACTGAACATTTGCGGAGGACCAGGTTGAACCTGGTGGTAATGCTGGCCCAGCGTGTGATGGTGTGGATCTCTCTGGCAATCCTGGGGAAGAGGATGTCCCTCCCTTGTTTCACCCCATCCTTGAAGACATCCAGGTCCCTGTCCACAAAATGGGCACACATTTTCCCTTGTCTGCCCTGTCTGAAGACAAACCAACCAGGGCAACCTGGGGATGCCAGTAATGGTGCTTCAAAGAAAGTGCAGGTGCTAGGGATACAGGGCCATTCCAGGATGTGCAGTGAGTGGCAAGTTCCTCTGGCTACAGTGAGTCGGCAGAATCGGGCTAGCATCAGACAAGAGGGGTGCCAATGAAGTAGTTGATGAGGAGAGTTTGAGATGATATGGTAAGAAACCTTGTTAGGCATCATGGAGAGAAACCATGAGAAATACGACAAAGTTGACACTTGGAGATAGTGAGGAGTGCAGATGCTGGAGAAGTCAGTGTCAATCAAGCATGGCGCTGGTCAAAGCCCAACAGGTCAGGCAGCAACCAAGGAGCAAGAGAGTCGACATCAGCTCCTGATGAAGGGCTCCTGCTCCTCAGATGCTGCCTGACCTGCTGTGCTTTTCCAGCACCATACCTGATCGACTCCAAACATTGACACTTGGCCAAGATAGCATAAGATTCAGCCCCATGTGTCCATCTCTGCCAATGGAATCACCTCCCACACAGAGCTCTGAGAGGATTACTCTTCAGCAGACTGACATTAATTAAATTACAGATTAAAAAAAAGTGAGTAAAGTTGGATAACAGTGCTACCTCAGGTGAATGGAAACAGATCACCGCAAAGGTCAATGCAAGGAATTTGGTCTCCATGAGCAAACTGAAAAGGCAAAAACAGAAGTTCCGTGCCCTCAGGTGACTTGTTCAGGTCAGTGAAGTGCTGCAGAGGCAACCTCTGGCATTGCTCAATACATCTCATACCCAGCATTCACCCTCCCACAATCTCCAACATTTCAAACTTGCATCTAACCGCGCTTTGCCTCATTTTTGCACACATCTTGCAGCTCCCTCAGATTTCCAGCTATAACAGAACTATCACCCAAATGTTTTAAAATTGTTTACAGAACCTGCCATTCGCTGGCTAGGCCAACATTTATTTCCCTTCCTTAATTTCCTTGGAGAAAGTGGTGGTGAGATACTTTCCCAAACTCTGCAGTCCTCGGGTGTAGGAACAGCCATGCTGCTGTTAAGGACAGAATTCTAGGGTCTTCACTGACAGTGAAAGGACAATGTCACACCTTCCAAGAAAGGCTGGGGCAAGCCATGCAGGGAATTTACAGGTGGTGACGTTTTCATGCATCTGCTGCCCTCGTCCTTCAAGATGGTAGGGATCAAACATTAGAGGGTATAGTTAAGACCATAAGACCATAAGAAATAGGAGTGGAAGTAAGGCCATTCAGCCCATCAAGTCTATACTTGCCATTCAATCATGGCTGATGGGCATTTCAAAGCCACTTACCCACTCTCTCCCCGAATCCCTTATTTCCTTGTGGAAGGAGCCCTTGTGAGTTCCTGCACTGTATCTTGTAGTTGGTACACTCAATTAGCATAATGGTGAATGGGATAAATATTGAACATTGCAACACTCTCACTGATGCTCTCTATTGCTTTGGTTTTCTCTTGCTCGCTCTTTCTTACAGGACAAGATGGTTCACAGACGAACAGAGTAATTGAACAAACTGGGAAGATTTGCATCTGTTGAGCCTTTGATACCTGTGTTCAAAAGAAGATAATTTCTCACGCCAATGTGTTCCAATGGAATATTAAGATTGCTGAGGTAATACCCTGGGGAGGATTGCTGGTGGTTTCATACTGCACGAACCTGCTAATCTCGCTCAGAATGACAACATTCATGCTCCTGCCCGTACTATTAGGCCACTCCCCTTCTTGTTGCCTCTGAGACTTTCAGCCCATGCTGCAGACATGGTAGTGCTGACTGAGGCCAAACCCTTGAGGCCTAGTACTGCTATGGTCATTCTCCAAAGCCACTTCCAAAACTTCCCAGTGAAAGCAGCCATCATGCTGCAGCCATTTGGGTAAAGTGGTGTCGGAGCACCAGGCCAGGCAAAGGTACCTTCAAGGGAGGATCTATAGGAAATCATAAGAGTGGATAATTTAATCTTGTACATATCAGTGGAAGATTGGTTAGATTCAGTTGTTAAGAGGTAGGTACCTTTATTGATCATGACAGCACAACCAGCAACAATGGGACCAATAGGACCTCTCCTATTGTGGAGTAGTGGTGATCTAGAACATTATTTCAGGGATACCGAAGTCTGAAGAAAAGGGAATAGAGAGTGCATGAGGCAGGCAAAAAGAGAAATTGCCTAATAAGATGTAGGAGTAAAGTATTGGAACTAGAGAGAAACACAAGTTGAGAATTAAGCACCAGAAAGTGAAATCTTTGCCAGAGATGACAGCAGATAGAAGTTTATAAAAAGACCAGGACGATAAATATTGTTTTGAAAGAAATGTAATAGCAAAAATATAGACATCATATGCATGAATTATATAATGATCTAAATTGAAGATGTCCTCAAGATATAAAAGCAACTAAAAGAATGACTATCAGGACCATCACAGGTAAGGGATACTTTGAATTTGATTCCGACAGGAAAAACACCAGACATAAATGAAGTAACATCAGAACATCAATAAGGCCTTGGAGACACAAGATTGGAAGTTATAATCAAATGTATTCCAAAGGATACATTCTCCGAGACTGGAGATATTCATTATTTGATAAATTACCTAAGAATCCTAAAGCAATGAAGTGCAATCATTTTAGAAAGATGCATTTAGTGAGTCATCTCAATGAAGTGATCTTGAAAATCATAACAGAAAAAATAATAATACATTTGAATAAGAAATTATGAAATGTAGTTTGGATGTAGACCTGAAGTAGGAACAAGAGACAGCATATTTCACCTGAGAACAATCTTCAATAAATATCTGTAAATAAACAGGAGCATTTACAGTCTATGAAGCTTATACATTAACAAAAGCCTTTGATTGTGTTTATCATCAAAAGCCAATATGTGCTGCTGAAATGTGGCATTGACAGGAAAGATGCAAAATTTATCCATTGTCCATCTACTAACTGGATGCTTGTTGTTTGGTCCCAATGCAGGCAACCAGAAATGTATAGGTAAAGGGAGGAGTACAACAAGGCTGTTCATTCTCCAAAATTATTCAATCCATACACCGAACAAATCATCAGAGAATCCGATGTACCGTGGTAAATATTGGAGGCTGGAACATTACAACAACCTGCAGTATCCCGGTGACTCAGTGCTACTTCCAGAATCCGAAGAGCTCGACAAAATATCACAGATCAAGCTCAATCTGAAAGTTTAGAATAATTTTGAGTATGAACACTGAAAAGACAGAAAGAACGTGAGTCAGATAGAATACATTAGGAGAGACTAGAGTGAAGACTGAAGTGGATGGGGTCACACCACAACAAGTCTGTAAGATAAGGACAAATAACAGAAGAAGGTGGATCCTTCGCTAAAGTCTGAACAGAGATGGTCAGATGACATTTTGTTAACATTAATGCTTGTACATTTTGGTGTTAATAATGAAAACTCAAGTCTATAACAAAGAAAGGCTTCATGAGATGCAACATTCTCTCTGTCCTCTCGCCTCAGAAACTTTAATAATAAGTAAAACCATTTGAAAGAAAATAGAGGCCTTTGAAATGTGGATGCTATACTTATGCCTAAAATTCAATGTACAGGCGATAACAAAAGTGAAGAGGTGATCCAATTTACTAGAACATTAAGAACTCCAAAAAGAGATATCCAGAAAAGAAATGTTCAGACCTTGAGTGTAGAATTGGGTCATCATGTTGAGGTTGGACAGAACACTGCTGAGGCCTCTTCTGGAGCACTGTGTGCACTTCTGTTTACTCTGTTATAAGAAGGATGTTATTAAGCTGGAGAGGGTTCAGAAGAGATTTACCAGGATGTTGCCAGGACCGGAGGGTGTCAATTATAAAGATAAGCTGGGGCATTTTCATTGTGGTTTAGGATATTGGCAGGTCACCTTAAAGAAGTGTATAAAATAATAAGGGGTATAGGTAAAGTGAATGGTAAGTGTCTGTTCCCTAGGGTGGGGGGATTTCAAGACTAGGGGGTGTATGTTTATGGTGAGAGGAGCAAGATTTAGAAAAGACATGAGGGGCAATGCTTTTACACAGAAAGTGGTTTGTGTGTGGAATGAACTTGCAGAGGAAGTGGAGGATGTGAGTACAGTTACAATGTTTAAAGTACATAAGTCCATGAATAAGAAATGTTTGGAGGGATATGGGGCGAACACAGGCAGGTTGGGCTAGTTTAGTTTGGAATTATGGTCAGCATGGACTGGTTGGACCAAAGGGTCTGTTTCCATGTTGTATGACTCTATGACTCTATAAAATGTCAGTATTTTGGCCATTGGCATCTTTGCTGTCAGCCTGTTCTGTGGGGTTGCAGCTCTGGGAATCTCCTTAATGAAGCTTGGCTATTCATATACTATGAGCAGCTGAGCTAAAAGTAAGAGAAGGTACACTTTGATTTATCCCAGAGGAGTACAGTCTTCTTATTGGCTGTTATTCCTCACCCCATCCTTCACTTCCTGCTCAGATATACTTCTGTGCTGCCTTGTTCTGTCTCCCGGTTGTCATACAGTTCAAGAGGGATTTTAACAATAGTCCAGTGATGCTCCAAAGCCATCAAAACTCACTCAATCCCTTGAAAAGGTCTAGCACTGCCCCCCACCCCCCACTCACCTCTCCCCCCCACCCCCCCCCCCACCCCCAACATGGAGAGACATCTGTCTGAGCTCCTTCACAACCCACCAGCAATGCTCAAAGATTCCAGCACCTCAACATTTATGTTTAGACTTGATCATTGATTCCATTAGTTTCAGGATTAAGCGAAGAGTAATGGGTTTATTATTGTCCACACCCTATTGTCTTTGCTTTGGATTTTTGGAATTACCTTGCTCTCTTCTAATCCACTGCCACCATTTATCTGTGACATTTCCCTAATGGTGTTGAATATTTAAAAATCTCTCTCTCCTATAGTTCTCTGACATCAGGATTCTTTATTCTTGGAGACAGATAGAGGTCAAAATTAATTTGGGCCTATCCTTTGGACCAGATCTAATTATTGGGAGGAACCTTCAAGTTGGATGTCCATAGCTGGCCTGAAACTAGATTTTAGGCCTTGTTGATAACATTTGATAACTGATCCCTTGGTGCATATTGCTGTTGTAGGTGGCTTGCACATTGAAGTGAAGCTGACAGCCCGGTAGTGGGTGGAAGAGGCCTTCTAGCAGCCTGAGGTTGAGAGGCTAATTTTAGGGAAGAGATCTTCTGGTAACTCAGAGGTGGATGTCTTGAGAGGGTGTCATGGAGCACTGGGGAGAGTGGGAAGGAGGGCAGGGAGATCTATTCCTCTTCCTTACTCCACAGAATTTATTTATCTCCTTTAGCTGAAAAATACCAGGGTGACGTGGGAAGGGTGCAAAGCCCAGAGAGAGAAGTGCGGAGAGGGAGGTGGTCCAGAGAAGCGAAGGATTTGGTGATTAATTTGATTGTGGTAAATATCAAACTGAAATGAACAAGAAATAACGAGAAATATGACTACCAAGGAACGACAGTTTGTTTTTTTTTTTCTAATCTAAGGCCTTGGCTTTGTTCACAGCAAATGGAGAGGAATCAATTAATGAATGCTCACACTTCAGCTCTTCAGAAGATTAAAATATTAAAAATGTTTGTACAGGTATTCGGTGAAATAAGGTGAATTAATAAGAGATCTGACATCAGTCTGTTGGAGCCAGGGAGGAGCTAGTGACAGCACAGAGGCATGAAGGTGTGCTCTTGTTCTTCTGTCTTTTATCAACAAGTTTCAATCCACTTCCTTTCCAATTAAACACAAGCTTTTTCCAACTGGTCACGGTGTAGAAATGTGTTTGGAGGATGGGTTGCCATCGGGAGGTGCTTCCTACACTAGGCTATTCATGATCACGATGTTATAAATGTATAATGACAATTAGATTGCAGCTCAGTTGGCTGGATAGCTTGTTTGTAATACACAGTGATGCCAACAGCAGCAGCCTCATGTCCTCATGTGGTGACCCTCAGGTCAAAGGTCCCACCAGTTGAGCTCCTCCAATGAGAAAGCAGCCTATGGTCCACTGGGAACAAGGAATATTATTTAATTTTGTACTTGTCAACAAATGTAAATGTGGCATGTATATGAATGTGTGATGTGGAGCTGCATGTTGAATTCAATTTATATCAGAGTAAGGGGAGGAACACAGGAAGTATTGATTGACCCTCCACATCATTTCAATTAATCTTGCTCCTGTCTATCTTCTCCCTTATCAAGCTCGAGAGACTCACTTATTAATGGGATGGAAGTCCATGGCCTTGAATAGTGACTGTACTGTAAGTCCCAAGCAAGCTGAGAGTGCAAGAATGGGAATGGGAATAGGGAGAAAGAAGGTGGGAGCTCAAAGTTATCCTTTTGCAGATTTTGTGGCATGATTCAGGTTCTGAAACATTTTAGTAAGATAAGATGGGGGGGGGGGGCATGGCTTTGCAACAGATAGGCCAAAGGACTCATTAAGAACTTATTGAATCCATTAACTTTTTTTAGTTTGTTTAATGAAGTTGGAGACAGGATGCTTCCATTTTGAAGCAACTTCTCCCCTTTGGCCTTTTATAAAAATTCATTACTGAAATGTGGATGTTGTTAGCCAGGTCAACGTTTAAAAATAATTTCCCGCAAGATGGTGATGGTGAACTGCCTCCTTGAACTGCTGCAGTTCATACATTGTTATTAAGGAGAGTGTTATTAAGTGTTATTAAGAACAGAGTTCCAATATTATGGGCGGCACGGTGGCAGAGTGGTTAGCACTGCTGCCTCACAGCGCCAGAGACCTGGGTTTATTTCCTGCCTCAGGCGACTAACTGTGTGGAGTTTGCACGTCCTCCCCGTGTCTGCGTGGGTTTCCTCCGGGTGCTCCGGTTTCCTCCCACAGTCCAAAGATGTCCCACCAGTCCAAGGTCAGGTGAATTGGCCATGCTAAATTGCCTGTAGTGTTAGGTAAGGGGTAAATGTAGGGGTATGGGTGGGTTGCGCTTCGGCGGGGCGGTGTGGACTTGTTGGGCCAAAGGGCCTGTTTCCACACTGTAAGTAATCTAATCTAATTTTGCTGTTATCACAGAGAGGGAATTACGATATAGCACTAAGTCAGTCTTGAAGAGGAACTTGCAGATACTGCTGTTCCAATGTATCTGCTGACCTTGTCCTAAGGGGTAGAGGTCATGGGTTTCAAAGGTGCTGTTCACGGAGTCTCGGTGAGCTGCTACAGTGCCTCTTGTAAATGGTGCACAGTGCTGTGCAGTGGTGAAGGAGAGAGTAGATGCTGAAGGTTGCAGACAGGGTGTCACACAATCTGTTTTGTTCTGGATGGACGCAAGCATCTTGAGTGCTGTTGAAGCTGCACTCATCCAGGCAAGTGGGAGTATTCCGTCACACTCCTGACTTTGTGCCTTGTCAATGGTGGACAGGCCTTGGGGAATCAGGAATTGAGGTGCTCACCACAACATTCCCAGCTTCTGACCTGTTGTGTCCTTCAAGCCTGAAGATCTGCGAATTGCCCTTGACCTTCAAAAGAGCCCTGTTCCTAATTGAGCTGCAAGCCCATCGTCTGGCCAATGAAGACCCGCCCACATGAAACATTTTGGCCAGTGACTGACTCCTCCAAGGCATTTCTCTTTCCCACCCCAAATGCAAGTTTCTGTCCAAATGCTGTAATTTCAATCCATCTTGACAGGGAGTGGAGACCAGTTTTCAGTCTGGAAGAAGGTATTGTGGGGTTTACAGGTGAACAAACTACTGATTGCGCTTCTCTTGATCTTTATTAATGAGCTAGGTTTGGATGTGCAGAGCATCATTTCCAAATATGCAAATTATATCAAATCTAGACTGTGGAATGGATAGTAATACACTTCAAGTGGGCGTAGACTGGTGAAATGGGCAGAAATGTCATACAGAGAACTGTGAAATGAATCTTTCGGTACCCGACAGAAGAAGCAACATAACGTAAAGGGTACAATGCTATTGGGAAATTGCTTCTTTTTCCAACGATTCTATGAAGGTCGCATTTCTGCAGCTAGTGTTTGGGACCTGCAGTGCACTTCATCATTGGTCTGCCACTACCATGAGCCTTGGAAACATGAGCAAAATGACCTCCAACTCTGCTGTAACTATTCGTTCACTCTGAAATGTGGGAAACCAGTTTGATTCCTGGATTTACTACAGTGTCTAATAATGGGTAGATACAGACACACCCGAAACCACAGGGAAAGCTTGTTACTGCCACCTACAGGAATTGCCGAATGGACTACAGGTAACTCATTTTGCAGGAAAACAGTTTTTCCCTCCCTCACTCATCCACTCTGCTCTCTCAAATGTTTCCTGCTTTTAGTTTCTATGTATTTCTCTATTGTTTTCTCTTCATCTTTGATACTCACATTTTCCTATGTGCATTTTATTTGAATAACTAAGACTCCATCCCTTTCTACATTCTCTTGCTTTCCATCTGCCTCCTCCACTCTCTTCTCTTTCTGTGTCTTCCTACTGTACCACCATCCAGCTAACATTCCATTCCATCTGTCTCTCAGTTTCTGCTCAGTCCCCAGCAGGAATTTGTACCCCTGCCAAAATAATCTCTGTTTGTCAAAGGTTACAAGCTCTTGCTGAAACATTTCTTGCAGTGCATTATCTAAATTAAACATAGACAAAACTTAGATAAAGCAAATGTCATGTTGCAGTGTGGGCAGAAACAGTATGTCATTGATGGATCTGTCTTCAGTCCGACTACTCTGTACCAGCCGGTCTAACCCGAATATTCACAAATTGTCACCGTCTGTCCAATGAGCTGACAGTGTATTTCGGACAAGTCCTTCCATTGCCCTACTGTTCCTTTACAGTAGATTCCAAATGCAATGAAAAAAGTTATAACCAGAAAGACTGTGGAATGGGGAAAAACAATATTGCTAGCATGCTTTTATAAACTGGAAGATGAATAATCAAGGATAGAGAGGGCATTTCTGTACTAACTGGAAGAGTGATTCGTGGAGGAGCAATGGGATGACACTTAAGATGGTGTCTGTTTAAACACAGCTGTGTACTAATGACCAGCTCCATAGATTTCATTGTCCCACTTTTTTCCTATACACCTTATGCACACCATCCACCATCTCTCTCAAATCCACCTCCCAACCAAATCATCATATCTTTCAATCCTACCTGCCCACCATCTTCCCATATTCAATACCTATCCACTTTCTCATATCCCTTATCTCTACTTGGTTCAATCCATGTTCCTCAATCAGACTTACTTGCCTTCTCAACACACACCTTGATCTAACACATCCTTCAATGTCAGGTCACTGCCTCTTCAATTCATCTCGCTTTCCTCTCCATGTTCTTCAAATCTTTTCCCCAAGAAAACCACAATGCAATCAGGAAAAAGCTACAGAGCTCCTAGAGTCTGCTCCGCCATTTAATATGATCAGAGTGAATCGTATGCTTCAACTTCAGCTTCCTGCCTGCTCCTCATATCGCTTGACTGACTGAGTGCAAACGTCTGTCTATCTCTACCATAAGTATATTTGATGATGGTGTAACCGCAACTATCTGGGCTGGAGAATGCCAAGGATTCATAACCCTGTTATTTCTCTTCTTTCTGAGTCCTAAATGATTGATCCCCTTCACTTGAAGCTCTGTTATTTGACATTCCCCAGCCAGAGAAACAATATCTCAGTATCTATCCTTCAAAATCCAAAATATTTCAGTGAGATCACCTCTCATTCTTCTCAATATCAAGCCCCCAGTTTGCCTTCTCATTCCAGTGAAATTTTACTGCACTGCCCCCATTCGAAGTCTATCCTTTCTTAAATAGAGAGACCAAAATCACACACAGTATTTGGAAATTCCAAACTCATTCTTACAGCTTCTGAATTTTTGAAGAGTCTGCTGAAGGTAAGGACCATCCAGAAGATTAAGATGCATGGGATCCATTGTGACTTGGCTGCTTGGATGCAGAATTGGTTTGCCAGTTGACAGCAGAGGGTAGTGGTGGAAGGATGTTTTTTAGGCTGGAGGTCTGTGACTGGTCATGTTCCACAGAGATCCATTCCAAAACCTCTGCTGTTTGTGATCATTATAAATGGGTTGGATGAAAACATAGATGGGTTGGTTAGTAAGTCTGCAGACAACACTAAGATCGGTGGAGTTGTGGATACTGCAGAAGGTTGTCAAAGAATACAGCAGGATATAGATCAGTTGCAGATATGGGTGGAGAAATGGCAGATGGAGTTTAATCTGGGTAAGTGAGAGGTGCTGCACTTTGGGGGGTTCAAATGTTAAGGAAAAGACCCTAAACAGCATTGATGTAAAGAGCGATCTTGTAGTTCAAGTCCATAACTCAGTGAAAGTGGCCACACAACTGGATAGAGTGGTAAAGAGGACATATGACATGCTTGCTTTTATTGGTTGAGGCATTGTGTACAAGAGTCCAGATGTCATATTGCAGCTTTATAATTTTGGTGAGGCCACACTTGCATTCAATTCTGGTCACCACATTACGGGAAGAATGTGGAACCTTTGGAAAGGGTGCAGAAGAGGTTTACCAAGACGCTGTCTCGATTAGAGGGTATAAGCTTGAAAGAGATACTAGAAAAACCCAGATTGTTTTCTCTGGAGCAGTGGAGGTGGAGGGTAGACTTGATAGAAGTCTATAAAATTATGAGATGCATAGATAGGGTTGATAATCAGAATCTTTTTCCCAGCGTTGAAATGCCTAAAACCTGGGGGCATGCATTTAAGGTGAGAGGGGGCAAGTTCAAAGGAGATATGAGGGGCAAGCTTTTTGCACTACCTTTTTCCAGGTAGGGGTCTGGAACATGCTGTCAGGGTGATGTTGGAGGCAGATATGACAGGGGTATTAAAAAGACTTTTAGATGGAAATATGAATATGCAAGAAATAGAGGGATATGGATCAAGAGCAGGCAGAAGGGATTAGTTGAATTTGGCATCATGTTCAAACATTCGTTGTGGGCTGAAGGACCTGTTCCTGTGCTGTACTGTTCTATGTTCTATGGTACAGGTTGCAAGCTTGCACCTAGTGTGCCTGGGCTGGCTGATTTCATCCTGGAGACTGGCATGTCCTAGTCCTTTACAATCTTCATGGAGTTGGACTAGGTTTCTAAAGGCTAGTGGTACACAACACGTCAAGGACTGCCTGTATTAGTGTAGCTGGGGAAAAGTCCTCTCGAATGGAAGCATGCCTTTAGAACAGATCAGCCCTGTGGCTGCAGTCTGAATTTCCTCTGGGGTTGACTTGGCTGTCCCCTGTGTTTCAGGTTTGGAGATCACATCTCCAAGGCAGGCCCACAAAGCCAGGACTCTCCTCAAATCCCATCACCTGCCTCAAGGATGAAAGCCCAGGCTCCAGCATCCAGTTCTCGTCACCATGTTCAGAAAGAGACGTGAACGTGCAGGACAGATTGACCAGAGTAGTTCCAGTGAGGGGAAAAATTTTAGTTTGTAGAAGAATAGGTGGCTCTCCCTGAAGCAGAGGAGATTTGATACAGATGTCAAAGATTCTGACAAGTCTGGATAAGATAGACAAGAAGAAATTGGCCCCCTTTGCTGGTGACAGAAGGAGTAGGGGACACAGATTTAAGATTTTGGGTAAAAGATGCGGGAGAGACCTGAGGAGAAATTGGTACCCACAAAGGCACATGAGATCCAAGAGGAAATTGGAGGGACACTTGAAGGAAGTTAGTTTGCAGAATTAGAGAAATATAGCAAGGGAATCACACTGACTGAGCTGCTCTACAAGGAGCCAGCACAGACTTGGTGGGTTGAATAGCCTCCTTCAGTGCTGTAAACAATCCTATCTATAACACATCTCTTCCCTCAATCTCACCTTCTCCCTCATATCACTCAAACTCATTACCTACCTCTTCCAACTATATTTGTCAAACCTGCAAACTGCCAGCTGGAGAAATTGTTCAATGCAGAGGATTATTCCCCACACTGAATGAGCAGGCCTCAAATCAGCAAGTGTACACTTAACGGCACCTCATAAATCTGTAAAGCAATCCGTGGGAATCAATATTTTTCATTAAGGCCGTGCAAGAGTTGACTATTATCAGGAGAAATCTGTTTAAGTTGACAAGGTGATGAAGTTATTTAGTTCAAGAGCTGGTGATGTGGAGAGGTAATAAAGAGAGGTACAGAAAGATAAAGATGCGTGCTCTTGATACAAAAAGAGGAAATGTTGAGCTCTTTCATTCATCTCTCCTTCTATTAGGGAGATTAGGTTAAGTTGCTGAGGTGCCCAGTCACTGATTTGATCAATTGAAAATGATCAAAGAAGAATTTGGTACTTTCAGGGACCTCAGTGTAATCATCATCTCATTTCAGTACCGTGAATGATGTGTTTCCCAACCATTAAATGGTCCTTATCTTGGCGACAGAAAAACTCTTGTACAATGCAGACAGAGTAAAATGATTCACTCTCATCTGGTACAGTGCGCATATACTGTGTGTATCCCAGTGTCAGCTCTGAGTTTGAGTTATAGACATGGAATGGAATAAATTGATCCTGCTTTCTCCTGGAAATTTCCCACCCCCTAAGGATTTATAATGGGACAAAACTCCAAGATTGTGTGCATGGTAAGGTGGATGAAGGCAGCCTGACACTCATCCAACATCCTAAATACCCTCTTCCTCCACCACCACCACACCATGACAACGATGGTTACCATTTATCATATGAAGGGCAGCAATTTTGCATTCTTATTCAGCTATGTGTTTTGGGTTTGCCAGTTAGGACAGCATTTACTTCCTGTTACTAATTGCCCAGAAGCCAGGTAAGAATCACCCACATTGCTGTGGATCTGGAATCCCATGTCGGCCCGACCAGGTAATGAAGGCAGATTTTCTTCCCTAAAAAGGACCATTGTGAACCAGATGGGTTTTCATGACAATTAGCAGTGGCTGCATAGTCACCAATAGACCAGCTTTTAATTCCAGATTCAAATTTCACCATCTGCTGTGGTGGACTTAAACCCACATTCCCCAGATCATTAGTCTTGTTTCTCTTGTTTACTCAACTAGTGACATCGCCACTATACTACTTACCAAGCTTCCTTCAACATCACTTTCCAATCCCAAGCTTCTAACTAGAAGGACAATGGAACAGCAATACTAATACCTGCAAGCCATGCACCATTCTGACATCAAAGCTATATCACCATTATCACTGTGTCAAAATCTACTTATTTATGATAAATAGTCACTCTTGTTAAGTACCGAAACCTAGTCTATGTTTTTCATCAGCCTGGGTCTAAAGGACAGATTGATTGAGGGAATTTTATGTACTTTAAAAAATCTTTAATTCTTGTGACAATCCCATAAATACTGGGCTTGATGTTCAGCACAGGATCCCAATGAGGGATACTAAGGCATACCCATCACCTTTTCAAGGGCAGTTAGGGATGAACAACACTGCTCACTATCATGAAAGAACTTACTGTAAATGTGTTTGTGTGTGCATTCATGTGAGTGTGAACACATGTGTGAGCATGTGCACATGTATGTACAGTACCCACTCAATGAGGATAGGCTAAGGGTCCATGATGTTGCTGTCACGTTTTGCCTGGGACCACACAGCTCTTTACGGCAGATACTAGAGGTGCCCATGGGCCCATCCCCAATGAGAGCTGGAATCATCAGGAAGAAGCACAGGAACTGAAAGGGGACATTTGCTCTTTATTATTGATTCTTCTTCACATAAAGGTTTTCGATTAACCAGATTTGGGCATGATAAGTGTCATAAATGTTTCTCAATTCTAACAACACGGATTTACAACAATGCGGGTACCTTCACACATAACTGCTTGATCAATTTTAACGCGAGTGAGGTTAACATGCACTGAGTGTTTTCTACGCTACCCGCAATATTTCAGCATCGGCTGCACTCAGTACCCAATTCTTATTGATAGCTCAGTAATGTAGCAATGTGGATTAAATTAGAATATAAACTGCAAGACAAGTTCATCATTTTAACACCCATGTTATGAACTGACTTTACATATTCAGAGAGTGTCAGGATTATTGAGATTGTTTAGCTGCGCTCAGGCGATTGGATTACCCAGCACTCTCCCTCTCACTATTTTCTACTGTACACCCACACCATTACATCAAGTTAGAAAACTGAACCATCCCAATCTATAAATCCTTCAACTCTGAATATATACTCGTAAACTGGGTTTGATACATATGAAGTGATATTAATTTGATGAAGGTACAAGTCTTGAATAATGTCAGAATAGAAGCAGTAGCAGAGGCAGGAAAATATTACTCTGCACTAAACCAAGACACTACATGTTCACCATGTAGGAGCAAGTTACTGCAGATGCTGGAATCTGTACTGGAAACAATAAATGCTGTAGATCATAGAGAGTCAGACAGCATCCATGGAGAGCTGAAGAGTCATCCAGACTCAAAAAGCTAGCTTACTGTCTCTCCATGGATATTCTCTGACTCGCTGTGATCTCCAGCATTTGTTGTTTTCACTACATATTCTCTAAACTGACTTCTCCATTTTCAATCCTTCAGTAATCCTTGTTGCATATTTTCTATCTCAGATCTATGCAGAGATTGCTTTAATTTCAATGTGTGTTCCAGGAATTTATTCATAAGAGTTTTATAAACATTTTAACATGACCAGTCCATGCTTCCAGCTGCTGCTTTTAGCTATGTCTACTTTTCCCTTGAGTCTTGGCCTAGACTTAATCAGTCAAGCATAATGAGCATCAGTAGTAAACAGACTCAGATAATCAAATATAGAATAACTAAATAGATTTTGATAGTTTGTTGTAGCTACACTGAAATACAAGAATTTGAGGTTATACTTCCACGAGATCAACATAATAGGGCAAATGTTCAACATCAGAGTTGCTCATTGGGAAAGGAAATGTATCCACATCATCAATATCGTGGAGTTGTACAGCATCCTGGCCTGCTCATTAACAAGTGTCTTGTATTCCATTCCACTTTATGTGACCCTGATAAAGATGGAAACCATTGCAGTGCAGAGGTAGTGTCCCTGTCTCTGGACTAGGAGACAAAAGTTCAAGTCCCATCTATTCCAAAGGTATGTCATAACATCTCTGAACAAATTGGTTAGAAAATAACTCCAAATGGAGATGTTACAAGTTTGTCATTGTGATTGTGATTTGGCTGTTTGATATCAACCCAATCTTCACCTTCAAATCAATTTATTCGGCACCTGTTGACTTGCTAAAGGTATGCTTTGGCTTTATCTTGACGCAATGCCTTAAAATGTCCAATAATGTCTTCAGCTCTCCGTTCCAGCTTGTTAACTTATTCATCATCTAGGCATAACCAATCCAGCTAGGAGAAAGTGAGGACTGCAGATGCTGGAGATCAGTGTTGAAAATATGTTGCTCAAAAAGCGCAGCAGGTCAGGCAGCCTCCAAGGAACAGGAGAATCGATGTTTCGGGCATCAGCCCTTCTTCATTCCTGCTGCGCTTTCCCAACAATACATAACCAATCCAGCACAGTGAATATCACTAATAAATAGACACCTCTTCAAACACAGAACAATTCAATATTACATCTCTCCCTCCATCTTCTCTCCACCAATAATGTCTCACTAGGTTTCCTCTCCAACATTAGTGTCATACAGTGTACTTTTCTCCTTTTCTAAATCACTCTACCCACTTCGAGTCTCTCACTAAACTTCTCCCTCCATCTCTAATTCCTCTCTGCCTCGATTTGCCCAATCTTTTTTTCCCCAAAATGATTAGAAATGTGTGCAAACTACATCATAAATGGAAAATTTACTAAAACAGTATCCAGACAACTCTCAGAACTTTTCTTAAACCAGATACTTAAGCACATAATCTAAGTTGGTGTTTCGATATTGGAACATGAGGAACATGAGGAGCTCATTAACCTGCTTTCAATCAGAACATGACTGATCTTAGCTCAAGCCATTATTCCACCATTCTCTTAATAACCCTTTCCCAAAAAGGGAACTCACCACACCTTGTGTGAAATAGTGTTTCCTGATTTTATCCTTTACGGCCTCATTCCTAATTTAAGGTTTCTTGGTTCCCATGCTGGAGAAAATAGTTTCTTTGTCTCAACCTATCGAATCCTCGACATTCTAGGCACCTTATTCAGATCACCCTTCAGTCTGCTGCACACTAAAGATAACAAGACACATTCATGCAACCTGGCCTCATAATTTAACTCTCAAAGTGCAGGTACCACTCCCTCTCAACAATAAGGGGCATTTGGACTGGTGGACATGGTGTATTTGGAGTGAAGGATTGAATCAATGCCCTATCTACTCTCAGTTAATTGGAAAAGATCCCTCGGTACGATTGAAAACCAGCAGGGAAACCAGCGGTAACAGTAGGTTTCCTGTCTCGTTGTACCATACTATTACATCAATAGGTAACAAAGGAGTGTTCAATAGGTGTCAAAGGTGCAACCCTCAAGTGTTTACCACTGCTAGGGCCCAGTGCTCACTGTGAAATGAAATGCCAACACACCCAACCTGTGTTTTCCCATTCATGCCCCATTCAAATTTAACACCTGACTGATGCCAAGAGAGGGCAGCCTGTCACATCAATGGCCCCTGTGCGTTTCCATGCTATTCTAAGACACAGGATTGCACTAGTGAACCTAATCTTGTTCTTGTGTGCACTGTCCAATGGTATTTGGGAATCAGGTGTAGGATTCCCAAAGAGTGTCCCACCCCATCCCAACCTCCTCAACCCACACACATGCTTACCTGCCCATTCTCCCACCCCTGACCCTTCTCAAGTTGCTGAGCTCAGGGCAAAGATTGAAAACTTTCTGTTCTTGAAATTTGTCTCAGGTTGGTAAGAAACTTTGGAGAAATAGAAACAGAAGATGTGGATAGTTATGAGAAACACAACCGCTGAGGTGACATTTACTTTTTTCTTCAAAATGGAAGTGAAGGGAATGACTGGTCTGTGTTCACTGGTTTTCCATTTCTACCTGACTCCTTTGGTGGAATGGACTCAGTAGATCATTTATTAGAACTCTTTTAGCTAAGGTTCAAGATCTTGCTTGGAACGTGATGACGATTAAGAGACTCACAATTCAATTATCAATTCATTATTTAATTTCCTTAGAGAATCAAACAAACTCTGTGGATGAAATATTGAGGCATCACAGAGAGATTTCATGCTGGGAGAGTCTCACTAAAGATGCAAGATCTTATGGTTAATACAGTCTGCAATCATTGACTGTATAAACTTTTCCTGTATCCTCTTTCTAAGGATATAAAATGAGTGAAACATTGCCCATTGACTTTGATGCATTTACCACCCAGTGTGCAGCCATAAAGCACCCATCAGACTTTGCCAACTTTGGAAAGAATAGGCAAGAACATCAGAGTCATCAGAAGGTAGACCGGGTTTCAAAACCTTGCATGCTGTTGTAGGAAAGTTAGGCTGAGGGAGGAATTCCACAGTTGGAGCTTTGAGAAGGTACAACTTGGAGATCAGGCTTGGAGTCTTCATTTTAATACACAAAGGATGCAAAGGGAAGCAGAATGACAAAATGTCTGCAACTCAGGATCTGTCTTTATGTAATGCCATTCCAAACATTGAACATCTCAAAGCATTTCCAGCCACTGAAGTACTTTTGAAATGTACTAAATGTTTCAGCACAAGAAATGGAACAACCAATTTGGCCTCAGTACTTTCCAGCAAATTACAATGAGGTAAAAGTCAGATTTTTTTTTCTGTGATGCTGATTGAAGGGTAAATAGTGGCCAGGAATTTGGGGATGGCTTCCCTGCTCTTCTCCAAAATGTACCAAACGGTCTTTACATCCACCTGCGGCTGCAGCCAGAGCCCGTTAAATGTCTCACCTGAAAGACAGAAGAATATCAAGGGAACTAAGAACCCAGCATGGGGGAGTAGCAAAGGCGACAAGTAACCAGTCACTGAGGACCTGTCACTAATGAGTTTAGTGGAGGATGCGGTGAATCAACACGCAGCAGTGTCAGAAAACAAACCACCCTGCAGGAAAACCGAAGACTTTCAACATGTCCAGCATAATGGGAGAATATGATAAAGTAAAATCCAGATCAATAAGCATTCACATCAATTAATAAATTATTTGCATCTGAGCTATGCTTGCCTCACTTCATCTGAGTGAGAACATATGACATTCACAGAACATTCAGAACATCTGCATTCATACTGCACGAGCCCCAAGCACACACTTCACGCTGTGCTTCCAGCCTCTCCAGATGTTCTGAGGTTTATTTTTGTCAATATTTTCATTCTCAACTTTATCTTTCTTCCTGAGATGGCCTGACTGCTTTGGTTGGGCTTCCTTTCCATGTGTGGAGGCTGACCTTCTCCAAGGCTTCACTCAATCTTTTTCCGATCGCACTCGGCTGCAAGGAACTCTGGCTCGCTTGGATTTGACCTGAGATCAGGAGCATTTTGGACAGCAGCAACACCAGCACCAGGATCCCACTGGTCACAGACTGTAGGTCCAGAGGGGGCCAGGGAGCTGCACAGAGAGAGGTGGAGCAGCAGAGAGAGGTGAAGGGTCAGCAGAGAGAAGTTAAGGGTCAGTAGAGCGAGGTTAAGGGTCAGCAGAGAGGGGATTAGCAGAGAGAGGTTAAGGGTCAGCAGAAAGGGGGCTAGCAGAGAGAGGTGAATGGTCAGCAGAGAGGGGGTCAGCAGAGAGGGGAAGGGTCAACAGAGAGATGTTAAGGGTCAGCAGAGAGTAGGTTAGCAAAGAGAGGTTAAGGGTCAGCAGAGAATAGGTTAACAGAGAGGGGAAGGGTCAGCAGTGAGTAGGTTAGCAGAGAGAGGTTAAGGGTCAGCAGAGAGTAGGTTAGCAGAGAGAGGTTAAAGGTCAGTAGAGAATAGGTTAACAGAGAGGGGAAGGGTCAGCAGTGAGTAGGTTAGCAGAGAGAGGTTAAGGGTCAGCAGAGAGGAAGTTAGCAGAGAGAGGTTAAAGAGTCTGGAGGGGAGATGAGGGGTGTTGGGGGAAGCGAAATGTGTCCGTGGCAATGAGGGGTGTTCTGGGGAGAGGTGTACCTCAGAGGAAACACTGTCTGTCACATTGGATCTAGTGGCAGAAGCAATGTCTGAGGGAACTCAGGATGGTACAGCTGATGGTGGGAGCTGCCTGCAGGATTCATTGCTGGATTTGATGGCTACATATTAACAATGACTGTCCAGGTGCCCTCAGTTTTCTTGCCATTGGGTCACTCCACACCTCTGCTGAAGTTATGTCCACCAGCTCACAGTCAATAGCTCAGAGAAGCATAAGACCAGTCACTGATGGGGTTTGACTGACAGGTCCAGCCATTGTGGTCAAAAAGTGTAGCACTGGAAAAGCACAGCAAGTCAGGCAGTATCCGAGGAGCAGGAGAGTCAACGTTTCAGGCATAAGATCTTCATTAGGAATGTGTATGAGGTGGAGGTGGGTGGATGGGGTCTAAGAGATATATAGGACGGTGGGGGTGAGACTGGAGGGAAGGTCACTGGGAAGGCGATAGGCAGCTGCAGGTAGGGGTAAAGGTGATAGGTCGGAGGGGAGGGTGGAGCAGATAGGTGGGGAGGAAGATGGACAGGTCATGAGGGTGTTACTGAGTTGGAAGGTTGGAACTGGGGTAAGTTGGGGGGAAAGGAGATGAGGAAACTGGTGAAGTCGGTGTTGATGCCATGTGGTTGGACGGTCCCAAGGCAGAAGATGAGGCGTTCTTCCTCCAATTGTCGGGTGGCTTGGATTTGGTGGTGGAGGTGGCCCAGATCTAGAATGTCCTTGGCAGAGTGAGAGGTGGAGTTGAAGTAGTCGGTCACAGAACAGTGGGGTTGTTTGGTGCGTGCGTCCCAGAGAGGTTCTCTGAAATGTTCACTGAGTTTAGATTAGATTAGATTAGATTAGATTAGATTACTTATAGTGTGGAAACAGGCCCTTCGGCCCAACAAGTCCACACCGCCCCGCCGAAGCGCAACCCACCCATACCCCTACATTTACCCCTTACCTAACACTACGGGCAATTTAGCATGGCCAATTCACCTGACCTGCACATCTTTGGAGTGTGGGAGGAAACCGGAGCACCCGGAGGAAACCCACGCAGACACGGCGAGAACATGCAAACTCTACACAGTTAGTCGCCTGAGGCGGGAATTGAACCCGGATCTCTGGCGCTGTGAGGCAACAGTGCTAACCACTGTGTCACCGTTGCCGTCCCCTCTCCCTAATATAGAGGAGACCACGTCGAGAGCAATGGACACATGAGATGAGATGCTTGGATGTGCATGAAAATCTCTACTAGATGTGGAAGGATCCTTTGGGGCCTTGGGACGAGGTGTGAGTGTAGGTTTTACACCTCTTGCTGTGGCAGGGGAAGGTGCCGGGAGTGCAAGATGGGTTAGTGGGGGGCGTGGAACTAGTGAGGGAGTTACGGAGGGAGTCTCTGCAGAATGCTGATAGTGGTGGGGAGGGAAATATATCCCTGGTGGTGGGATCTGACTGTATGTGGGGAAATTAAAATTAGAATTCCTACAGTGTGGAAACAGGCCCTTTGGCCCAACAAGTCCACACCAACCCTCCAAAGAGTAACCCACCCCTACCCTATATTTACCCCTGACTAATAATCTACACAATAGGCAATTTAGCATGGCCAATTCACTTAGCCTACACATATTTGGAGTGTGGGAGGAAACCAGAGTACCCGGAGAAAACCCACGCAGACACAGGGAGAACGTGCAAAATCCACACAGACAGTCGCCCGAGGCTGGAATTGAACCCAGGTCCTTAGTGCTGTGAGGCAGCAGTGCCGCCGTGCTGCCCACCAATGGCGAAGGATGATACGGTGTATCCGGAGACTAGTGGGCGGAAGGTGAGGACCAGTGGGGTTCTATCCTTGTTGCACTTGGAGTGGTGGGGTTCATGGGTGGAGGTACAGGAAGTGGAGGAGATGTACTGGACGGCATTGTTGATCACATGGGAGGGAAAATTGTGGCCCTTGAAACAGGAGGCCATGTGGGAAATTCTAGAGTGGAATTGCTCCTTCTGGGAGCAGATACGGCAGAGGTGGAGGAATTGGGAGTAAGGGATTGTGCTTTTACAGAAGGGGATTAGGTGAGGTGTAGTCCAGGTAGCTATGGAAATCGATGGGGTTGAAATAGATCCCGTGTTGAGTTGGTCACTGGAGATGGAGACAATTGGATTGGCTGAACTGGTCCTCACCCTCAACAACTTCTCCTGCTCGTCGGAGGGCCTGACCTGCTGTGCGTTTCCAGCGCCACACTTTTTGACTCTGATCTCCAGCAGTCCTCAGTTTCTCCTAAATCTGGCCATTGTGACCACTTTACCTGTGATGAGGTTAATCTGAATGTGCATCCAGACAGGGCCATTGGCTGTTCGCACATAAGGGTGTGTGTGGGTGTCTGTGTGTGCGTCTGTGTATATGTGTGTCCATGTGTATGTGTGTATAGGAGTGCCTGTGTGTGTGTATGAGTGTGTGTGTGTAGGAGTATCTGTGTGTGTGTATAGTGCAATGGTGTTCACCTGTAATGTGACATGAACCCAAAGTCCCGGTTGAGGCCCTCCCTTTGGATACCAAACTTAGCTATCAGCCTCTGCTCGGCCACTTTTCTCTGCTGCCTGTCCCGAAGTCCACCCTGGACGATGGTCACCAGAAGTGGGCTGAATGTCCTGGACCACTGAAGTGTTCCCCAACTGGGAGGGAACCCTCCTATCTATTGATTGTTGTGAGGTGCCCATTCATCTGTTGTCGTACTCCAACACACACACACACACACACACACACAGGCACTCCTATACACACGTACACACAGACACACATATACACAGATGTGCACACAGACACCCACACACACCCTTACAGACACACACACTCCCACATGCACCCCCTCACAGACTTAAGACACTCTGCACTCACTACACACACACACACACACATACACTTTCTCACACTCACAACCCCAACCCAGACAGACACACACACACAGACAGACAAAGACCCACATGCACATGTATATTTTGTGGGGTGAATTTGTACTTGCAGAGTTACATTGTACTTTGCTCAAAAACTGCATGAATTTATGTAAAACTCCGTTATCTCACTTCTTAGATTAGAATCAATCCAAATATCATGGCATAGACAGAGAACACAGGGGGCCAACACCTTCAACATATCGTCTGGCTATGACCATTGTTAACAGCTAACTCGAGAATGCAACTTTTTAAAAAAAGGTTGTGTGATTTACGCATGAAAGAAGTGAAACTATCATTGTATTCTAACAGATGAAAGACTTAACAGACAATCAATTTTTCAATGTATAATTTCAGTTACATCACACTGTAAATGTTTGCTATAAATTCTGTTCATTAGGATGAAGCTGGTGTGCTTTCAATTAAACCTGTTGGACTATAACCTGATGTTGTGTGATTTTTAACTTTGTACACCCCAGTCCAACACCGGCATCTCCAAATCATAATGTTCTTCAAGTGCCTGAGCAGTTATTATGATCAACATGCACCAGCCTGAGTAGTCTCCAGAATGGCCTGTTGCACAGCAGGAAGGCGTGGGCCTACAAGAGCAGCAAGAACTCAAACCATCTGCAGAAGGCTCTGAGCAGCAGAAAGAAGGTAACACTGAAAATGCAGCATCAGCTGCTCACAGTGTTACCGGAATGTCTTCATTAGTGCAAGGTTCACTTCAGTGGTATTGCTGGATCGATGTCTGCATTATTCTTCCCATCCGTTAACGTGTTGAGCTGGATGTAGATGATGGATCCCATGAGCTACTGATGAATAGGAAGCTCCTTCAGGTGCAGCAGAGAATGTGTGATACTTGACAAAAATGGGCAAGATGGGGGAGTAAAGTAAACCAGTCAAATTCATGATTTTATCAGAGAATAAGGATTGTTCTCTAATATATAGGCATCTATATGTATATCCTTGTGCTGCCACAACAATCTATAATAAACCAAAGGTCTGAAGAGGAGTTGCTGGACTTGAAACCTGAACTCTGCTTTCACTCCACAGATGCAGCAAGACCTGCTGAGTTTCTCCAGCACTTTCTGTTGCTGCTTGTCACAAAAGTCAACTCTTCCTTTTATTATTGCTCCTATGTCTTGTTCAAATCCTGTTCAGAGGTAGAGGCAGCTTCTCTGATCCCTGAGTGCTGAAATGATCCTGGCTAATGTCCTCTGGGTTCTGGAGATTAACAAGGTCCCATCAGATTTTGCCCTGCCTGGACCTATACAGGGGCAGACTTGACAATGGAGGCAAAAAGCAGGAGAAGTAGAGGTATGCTGAGACCAGTTGCCAGTTCCATCTCTCTCATAGTTATTCTTCCCAGTTTCTTCCTGTGTATTGTAAAGTTAAAGCTGATGTAGCTTACAACCTATTTAAGACGGCAGGTACTCCCGGAATCTGAATGGCCATGAGCAAGGTGTGCAAGTGATAGCCATGTTGGATGGTCCACAGTGCTGGTTATTCTAACCATGCCAGAAAACACCAGTTCATGCTTGCTTGAGGAAGACTGTTCCATTCTCCCTGCAGTCATCACCACCCACGGGTGCTTGGGAGGCTTGTCAGTGTTTCACACATTCTCTGCTGCGCCTGAAGGAGTTTCCTATTTATCTGGAGCTCATGGGATCCAGCTGTACAGCGCTCAGAGAGGCCCGTGCCCTCTGTTACAGATTCTCTCCAGCCATCTCTATCTCCACCTTGGTTCTTGCTCACTTGTAAAGTGTGAATCACAAACTGGCTGTCACCCTGGCCTCTAAGGAAGATGCTTCTCTGCATTTGAAGAAAGGAGCAAAGGTGTGGTAAAGGAATTTGCAAACAACAACAAGATAAGTAGGAAAGTGTATTGTGAAGAGGACATTCGGAGGTTGCAGATGGATAGAACAGTCGAGTTAGAAGGAAAATGTCTGGAGATTGTGGAAAAAGTGGGAAAATGCAACATTGCTCACTTTAGCCAGAAGAAGAATGAACAGTATTACTTTAAATGAACACAGAAATCAGATGTGAAGAAGGATTTAGTTGTCCTAGTGAACAAATGACTGCACAACATCTTAGTATGCAAGTCATTAATCATGTCATGAAAAAGGCTAATGGGAAGCTATCCTTTATTACAAGTAGAATTGAACATAAATGTTAGGGGATCTTGTGGTGCAATGGTAGTGTTTTTGCCTCTGAATTGTCGATTCTCCTGCACCTCAGATACTGCCTGACCTGCTGTGCTTTTCCAGCACCACACTCTGGACTCTGATACCTGGGGCGAGTGGGTTGGCGTATGGGGAAGTTTGGACAGGCTGGGCTTGTTTCCTCTGGACGTTACGAGAGCCTGGGGTGACTTGATTGAAGTGAAGATCCTAAATAGTCTTGACAAGGTTTGACATGGGAAGAACATTTCCACATGTGGGTCAGTGCAGAAGTAAGGGGCACTGTTTTGAAATTAGGGCTTTCCCTTTCAGGACAGAGATGAGGAGAATTTTTTTTTCTGTCAGAGGGTTGAGTGATTTTGGAACTCTGCCTGTGATAGCAGGGAAACAGGGTGTTTGAATATATTTAAGACAGAGGCAGATGGATTTTTGTTCGGCAGAGGCTTTGAAGATAATGGAGAGTAGATGGCAATGTGGAGTTCTGACCACAAACAGATCAGCCAATAACGTTATTGAATGTCAGAGCAGGCTCAAGGAGTCAAACAATTTACTTCTACTGCTGTCTTATGTTTGAATGTGAGAATATTCTGAGATTTACAGAGAAAACGCAATTAATTTAGATAACTTCAAAATCGCTGAGGTGAAAATGGGATAAATTGGAATTGATGATTAGCAGGCAATAATGTAACTGAACAATGGGCTTCCTTTAAAGAAGGAATAGTCCGAGTCCAGTCAAGTTAGAGTCTTATGAAGGGAAAGGTGGGGCAAACAAATCTAGAACTCTTTGGAAAATGGCAGATAGAGGGAGCAACCTTATGGAGTCTGCAAGTTTTGACACGCACATAACTGGATAAGGCAAAGGTGACTGCATTAGAAAGGTGGTGACCAAAGCTCTGACATATTTGTACATTTCCTATGTGATATGTTCTGGACTGACCCACAGGAAGAAATAACCTTTCCACTTCCACCTTATCGAGACCATTCAGTTAAAAATCACCCAACACCGGGTTATAGTCCAATAGGTTTATTTGGACGCACTAGCTTTTGAAGTACTGCTGCTTCATCATGTGATTGTGGAGAATAAGATTGTAAAACACAGAATTTATAGTAAAGGTTTACAGTGTGATGTAAGTGAAATTATACATTGAAAAAGACCTGGATTGTTTGTTAAGTCTCCCACCTTTTAGAATGAACATGTTGGTTTCAGTTCTTTCATACGAAAATTGCAGAATACGAAAGTCAGAGGAGTTGTTGACAGTGAGGAAGGATGTGTCAGGTTACAGCGGGATATAGATAAGCTGCAGAGCTGGGCAGAAAGGTGGCAAATGGAGTTCAATGTGGGTAAGTGTGAAGTGATTCACTTTGGTATGAGTAACAAAAAGATGGGGTACTGGGCTAATGGTCGGATACTTGGTAGTGTGGATGAGCAGAGGGATCTTGGTGTCCATGTACACAGATCTTTGAAAGTTGCCACCCAGGTAAATAGTGCGGTGAAGAAGGCATATGGCGTACTGGCTTTTATTGGTAGAGGAATTGAGTTCCGGAGTCGTGAGGTCATGTTGCAGTTGTATAAGACTCTGGTGCGGCCGCATCTGGAGTATTGTGTGCAGTTTTGGTCGCCATACAATAGGAAGGATGTGGAGGTATTGGAACGGGTGCAGAGGAGGTTTACCAGGATGTTGCCTGGTATGGTAGGAAGATCGTATGAGGAAAGGCTGAGGCATTTGGGGCTCATTGGAGAAAAGAAGGTTTAGGGGTGACTTGATAGAGGTGTACAAGATGATTAGGGGTTTAGATAGGGTTGACCATGAGAACCTTTTTCCACGTATGGAGTCAGCTATTACAAGGGGGCATAGTTTTAAATTAAGGGATGGTAGGTATAGACAGATGTTAGGGGTAGATTCTTTACTCAGCGAGTCGTGAGTTCATGGAACAGCAGTAGCAGTGGTGGACTCTCCCTCTTTATGGGCATTTAAACGGGCATTGGATAGACATATGGAGGATAGTGGGCTAGTATAGGTTAGATGGGCTTGGAACGGTGCAAGGTAAAAACAATGACTGCAGATGCTGAAAATCCAATACTGGATTAGTGGTGCTGGAAGAGCACAGCAGTTCAGGCAGCATCCAGCGAGCAGCGAAATCAACGTTTTGGGCAAAAGCCCTTCATCAGGAATGATGGGCTTTTGCCCGAAACGTTGATTTCGCTGCTCGTTGGATGCTGCCTGAACTGCTGTGCTCTTCCGGCACCACTAATCCAGTATTGGATCGGTGCAACATCGAGGGCCAAAGGGCCTGTACTGTACTGTAATTTTCTATGTTCTTCTATGTTCTATTTAAAAGTTACATTCTCAAATGAACATTAACAATTGGTGTCATGTTGGCCCAGATAACGCATTGAAGGTGTGAGCTGTCCTGTGTGAGACTGTCTGTGCTCCAATGTTCAGACTGATTCAAATCTAAAAAAAGGATTTACAGAATCTTACATGGATTCATACAGTTTTTGAGCAACATAAAATGTAACTCTGCAAGTACAAATTCACCCCACAAACTTATATGTGGGTGTGCATGTGCTGGGGGGCCGGGGTATGAGAGTCTGTGAGGGAGTGTTTGTATGTTTATGTGCGTGAGTGTGAGTGTATAGTGCAATGGGGTCACCTGTGGTGTGACATGAACCCAAGGTACTAGTTGAGGGCATCCCTATGGGTACCGAACTTGGTAATACTGTGAACTCAGCACCCATGGACCAGTCGAACCGGGAACATTCCTTGTCACACTGGACGTTTCCGTACTCTACACCAGCATCCCCCACAATGACAGCATCGCGGCAACAGCCTCAGTACTCAACACCAACAACTGCCAATCTCCAAACACCGTCCTACAACTCATCCGCTTTATCCTCTATCACACTGTATTCACCTTTGACAACCAGTCCTTCATCCAAACACATGGAACAACCATGGGTACCAAATCTGCACCCCAATATGCCAACATTTTCATGAATTAGTTTAAACAAGACTTTTTCTCTACGCAGGACCTCCAACCAGCATTATACACCAAGTACATTGATGACATTTTCTTCCTCTGGACCCATGGCGAGGAGTCACTGATAAAACTACACAGTGACATCAACAAGTTTCATCCCACCATCAAACTCACCATGGACTACTCTTGACTGTCTGTCTCATTCTTGGACACGTGCATCTCCATCAAGGACAGACACCTCAGCACCTAGTGCAAACCCACGGATAACCTCACAATGCTACACTTCTCCAGCTTCCACCAGAAACATATTATGGACAAGCCCTATGCAGACACAGGATCTGATTAGATGAGGAGGAACATTATAGGCATTTGGAAGGACTCCAAGATGCTCAACTCATCAACTGCCAGTTCCGATGTGTCACAGCGAGAAACCGTAATGACCTCCTCAGGAGACAGACACATGCTGCAACCGACAGGATACCCTTCGTTGTTCAGTACTTCCCAGGAGCTGAAAAACCATGCAATGTTCTTTGCGGCCTGTAACAAATTATCAATGAGGATGAGCACCTCGCCAATACCTTCCCCACACCTCCACTGCTTGCCTTTAAACAACCGCCAAACCTCAAACAGATCATTGTTCGTAGCAAACTGCCCGGCTTTCAGGATTAGTGGTGCTGGAAGAGCACAGCAGTTCAGGCAGCATCCAAGGAGCAGCGAAATCGACGTTTCGGGCAAAAGCCCTTTTACCTGCATGGTTTTCAGGACAACTCCATACAACCATGTCACGGTAGGCACTGCAAGACATGTCAGAGTGTCGATACAGATACCACCATTATCCATGGGAACACCTCCCACCATGTACGTGGCAGGTACTCATGCGACTCAGCCAACGTTGTCTATCTCATACGCTGCAGGCAAGGATACCCTTAGTGAGGTACATTAGTGAGACCGAGCAAAGGCTACAGCAACAGATGAATGGGCACCACACAACAATCAACAGACAGGACTGTTCCCTTCCAGTTGGAGAACACTTCAGCGGTCCGGGACATTTGCCCTCAGGTGACCATCCTCCCACGTAGACTTCAAGACAGGCATCAAAGAGGTTGAGCAGAGGTTGAGCAGAGGCTGAAGGCAAAATTTGGTACCAATGGGGAGGGCCTCAACCGGGACCTTGGGTTCATGTCACACTACAGATGACCCCACTGCACCACACACACACACACACACACACACACACACAGATAGATATACACAGACACCCACCCACAGACAGATACACACACACAGAAACAAAGACACTCCTACTGACACACACTCCTACTGACCCACACACTCATGCAGACCCTCTCTTATGTGCTCACACATACACTCCCACACGCACCCTCTCACAAAAGTATACCCCTTTAACTCACACTCACAACATACACACGCTCTCTCACTCACATACACACACACACACACACACAGAATCTGTACCTGCAGAATTACATTTTATGTTGCTCAAAACCTGCATGAATCCATGTAAGGTTCTGTAAATCCCTATTCTAGAAATAGAATCAGTCTGAACATTGGGGCACAGACACAGGGCACCTCATACCTTCAATGCATTATCAAGGCCAACAAAGCACCTATTGTTAAAGTTCACTTGAGAATGTAACTTTAAAAAAGTTCTGGGATTTACATAAGAAAGAACTGAAACCAACATGGTAATTCTAAAAGATGAGAGACTTAACAGACAATCCAGGTTACATCACACTGTAAGCTTTTGCTGTACATTCTGTGTCTTGTGATCTTATACTCCACAACCACCTGATGAAGGAGCAGCGCTCCGAAAGCTAGTGCTTTCAAACAAACCTGTTGGTCTATAACCTGGTGTTGTGTGATTTTTAACTTTATCCATCCCATTCCAATACTGGCATCTCCAAATCAAGACCATTCAGGATTTTCACTTCAATCAAGTCTCCCCTCACTCTTCTAAACTCCATTGGAAAAGGTCCAACTTGTCAAACTTACTCTCCTAAAGACAACCCACTCAGTCTATGTACTGATCTAGTAAACTTCCTCTGAACCGGCTCCAAATGTATTTACATCCCTCTTTAATTAAGTAGACCAAAAATACTCACAAAATTCACACAGTGATAATGAAATTTCCTTTGCCCTGGCATATGGCCCAGTTTATATCACAGGAAAATACACCCAGGGAGACAAGGAAAGAAAGGACAGAGAGAGAAATGCAGACAGGGCCGAGGAAAGAGAATGGGAAGTGAAGGAGAAAGAGACAGAGACAGGGAGAGGCGAGCCAGAACTTAGATAGAAACATGAAACAGGATGAGACAAAGAATGAGAGACAAAAACAGATGGATTGTGAAGGAGAAGGAAAGTCAGAGAGCAAACAGAGATCGAGAGAGAAGGAGGGAGACAGAGACAAGGAGAGAGCTCTGTCCTGTGGTCTCTCTTTCTCTCTCTCTCTTTGAAAAAGAAAAAAAGCGCCGTCATTTAATTTTCTTATTTCATTTCTTCTCCAAACATTGAACAGATTGCTGACAGTCAGAACTGGCAATTGTGATGCCCCAAACTCAACTAAATTGGCTCAAAGCGTAAATTAGTTTTGAGAACAGAGAATAGCAAAGTCAGAATTACCCATCAATAATGGAAGGCAGTGTTACCTCAGAGATTGTCAAATATTTCTCCTTCTCACATGCATTATAGATGCAGTTTAGCACATAGTAAGTTTCCTTCATTGAGTCTATTGACTGGATTGCATGCAGCAAAAGCTTTTATGTCCTGCATTTTAACATTCCTCAGTTTAAAAAAAACACGAAGCTTTGGGTTTCTATTTTTCTCCACTTCCTGCTTTCACTGTTTTGAGAAAACACAAGAAGATAGCATGGAATTCTTAACATAAATGAGTCATTGCCAATTTTATACAGAGTGGGGAAAACGTTAATCAAATCCAAAGACTGAAACTGGGTTACCAACTCTGACTGAGACATAGAGTCATAGAATCATAGAGATGTACAGCATAGAAACAGACCCTTCGGTCCAACCCATCCATGCCAACCAGATATCCCAACCCAATCTAGTCCCACCTGCCAGCACCCGACCCATATCCCTCCCAACCCTTCCTATTCATATACCCATCCAAATGTCCGGAGGTTTCAATACATTCAACCACCACATCCAGTCAATTCATTTTATCTTCCCATCTCCCATATTTGAATCACTGAAAAAATGAACATATTAAAGAATATTCAAATAAATACATTAATACGCTTTTAAAGCCTCTATTATTTTAACGTAGGGTGTTGAGCATTACACCTGAAGACTAATTTTCAGTTCCTGGATCATAGGTTAATACAGAATGGTTAGCAACATGTAGTCCCAAGCTGTGACAACCGTGCAATATATCTTGGTGACTCACATGTAAACCATACGTTTCTTAGATAGACCTGGAAAATCCCATGGCTCTATTTGAAGAACAGTGGGGAATTCTGCCTGGTGCCCTGGTTAAGATCAGCCAACATCACCTCAAGGAAATAGATTATCTGGCCATTATCACATTGCTGTTTTCTGGGAGCTTGCTGTGCACAGATTAGTGACTTCATCCCCTACAGTAGAAGAGAACACACTTCAAATGTACTTCATTAGCTGTGAAGCATTGTAGATATCTTGAGGTTATGAAAGATCCTATCTGAGTGCAAGGCTTTTTATTTCCACAGTTAATCAGTGAGAGTGAACAATACAAACTGACATCCCTTCAGAACCAGCACTGGGGCAACACCTGCTCATCATTTACATCAATGATGTGGACCTGGGAATAGAGGTACAATCTCCAAACTTGCTCATGACACCAAACTGAGAGATGTACAGATAAAATGGCGAAGAATTGCAGCAAAACACAGGAAAACAATAACAGTCTTGTGAAGTCGGTTGTCAGTGATAAACAGAGGTCAAATGGGTGAGGTGGTGCGTTTTGTTAAGAAGAATAGGAGGCCCCATACTCCTCGGGAAATGAGAGCCGAAGTGTAACTTGGGAACAGTGGGTTCTGGGACTGCAGGTTCACAATTATAAAAGTAGCAACACATGTTAATAAGATCACAAAAGACCAAAATTAAAGCTAAATTTCTGGAAGCTTAAAACTGAAAAAAGACAAGCCGCTTTATTTTGCACATTAGTTACAGTTCTTTGAATGACTCTGGTCTTCATGTAATAAAAAGAATATAAAGACACTGAAAAAGTTAGAGAAAGATTTATTTGAATGGTACCAGAACTGAGAGGTAATAGCTGTTTGAAAAGATTGAACACATTGTGGCTTTTTTTCCTAGAAATGAGAAGTCAGAGTAATGATCAGATAGAGGTCTTTTAGATTATGAAATGGTTTGAGAGAGTAGACAGACAAAGTATTGCCACTTATCAACAAGACTAGAACTATATAAAACATATAGATGTCACCAATAAATCTAGTAAGGGATTCAGGAGAAAATTATTTGCCAAAGCTCAGTCAGAATTAAGAAGAATTTACTACCACAGGGTATAATTGAGGTGAGCTAAATAGATAAGCAAATGAGGGAGATAATATTCACAGAATTAAATAAGGAAAGGTCAGAGGAGGCTCATGTGAAACAATGACCCATTGAGTCAAGTGGTTTCCTTCTTTGTTGTAAATTTCATTGTAATATTTGTAATGTTTAGCTCTGTGGCCTGTTGTTTGTTTTCTATAAATGTAATTATTCTCCCGTCTGTTTCCATGTACCCATGGGTACTGTTCACAGCCTCACTTTTTCCCGAAGGATGAATCTCTACTTAATGCTTTTCTGAATCTTTACTCTGAAAATTATCCTAACAGTTATTGATTATCACTTCAATCCACAGGATGGTGTCAACACAATAAACTGAAGAGGATGCTAAATTCATAAAACAAACAGTTGGAGCAGATCCACATTGGACCAGGGTAACCTGATACCACAATCACCACGAAGATCATTATCAATCAAAATTGCTTGATGTAGCTCAGTGATACTTTCGAAGTAATAGAATATTTTTCGGTCTTGAACATTCTTGTTGCACATTTTTAATTAATTAGAAGTGCAATTGTGCTAAATTCCCAACTCCGTGAAAAGCAATTAGCCATTACAACTACTTCCATTTATATAATACCTTTAAGTGTAATAAATGCTCTAGGCTAGAGAGCTAAAACCATGGGCATCCAGATAATGTTTGGTGATACAGCAGAGAAACACAAGAAAGAACACATGCATAAATGGGCACAAATGATCAGTTGTCGGCCTATGCCCAGGTTATGTTGGTATTCTGACCACTGCTAAAACTGCAGGTGTAACATTCAACAAATTGTTTCCCAGAAAGAACTTTTTGCTTATCTTAATATTCAGCACTATCGGAGATGGTATGAATGTCAGTAACCCAAATAAATGTCGATGCTGGCATTGTCAGAATACCAACATGCTCCTCAATTACCCAGTAAACCTGACGTGACTTGGTTACTGTCAATCTCTGACAAGCATCACCACGCTGACTAAATCTGAGCCCACAATAGCTGGCAAGTCATTGCCATCTGTTAGCAGTTGGCTCTCTGTGTGTCTCAGCAGCAGCTCATGTACATGAACATTTTCCTGACATTAACTAATATGTTTAAACCAAATATACCAGTCAAGTAATAGCAAATGAGTCAACCAGAAGCATGATCAAGATGAGAAAAGTTAACTGCTATCTCAGTAATAAAGCACCCTGACAGAGGAGTTAGGTCAAGACAGTGGACAGCATTTTCTTGGCCAGTTGGAGGTAGGGTCAGCAGGTAGCATGTGATTGGGTGGGGAGATATCAGCATAAAAGTCGAATAGCCTTATTTTGAATCCAGATAATGTGAGGGGCAGCCTGCGTGCTGGGAGAACACTGTGCTTCCACACCGCAGACAGGTAATCAAACTTTTCAAAAAGGCAACTCGCAAGCTTTTCTCCGAATTTCTGCTCTTTCCAAACTATACATACAAACCCCGAGGCCTCAAACACTTCAGACACACGAAGAAGGGCTGCTTGATTTGAACTAGGAGAAAGTGAGCACTGCAGATGCTGGGGATCAGAGCTTAAAAATGTGTTGCTGGAAAAGCACAGCAGGTCAGGCAGCATCTAAGGAGAAGGACAATTGACGTTTCGGGCATGAGCCCTTCTTCAGGAATGAGGAGGGTGTGTCAAACAGGCTAAGATAAAAGGTAGGGAGGAGGGACTTGGGGGACGGGCGTTGCGAATGCGATAGGTGGAAGGAGGTTAAGCTGAGGGTGATAGGCCGGGGAGGGGGTGGGGGGGGCGGAGAGGTCGGGAAGAAGATTGCAAGTCAAGAAGGCGGTACTGAGTCTCAGGGTTGGGACTGAGAAAAGGTGGAGGGGAGGGGAAATGAGGAAGCTGGAGAAATCTGTATTCATCCCTTGTGGTTGGAGGGTTCCTAGGCGGAAGATGAGGCGCTCTTCCTCCAGGCGTCGTGTTGCCATGGTCTGGCGATGGAGGAGGCCAAGGACCTGCATGTCCTTGGCGGAGTGGGAGGGGGAATTAAATTGTTCAGCCACGGAGGGGTTGGGTTGGTTGGTTTGGGTGTCCCAGAGGTGTTCTCTGAAACGCTCCGCAAGTAGGCGGCCTGTCTCCCCAATGTATAGGAGGCCACATCGGGTTCAGCGGATGCAGTAAATGATGTGTGTGGAGGTGCAGGTGAATTTCTGATGGATATTGAAGGATCCCTTGGGGCCTTGGAGGGAAGTGAGGGGGGAGGTGTGGTCGCAAGTTTTGCATTTTTTCCAGTTGCAGGGGAAGGTGCCGGGAGTGGAGGTTGGGTTGGTGGGGGGTGTGGATCTGACAAGGGAGTCACGGAGGGAGTGGTCTTTTCGGAACGCTGATAGGGGAGGGGAGGGAAATATATCCCTGGTGGTGGGGTCCGTTTGGAGGTGGCAGAAATGATGAAGGATGATCCGATGTATCTAGAGGTTGGTGGGGTGGTAGGTGAGGACCAGTGGGGTTCTGTCCTAGTGGCAATTGGAAGGACGGGGTTCAAGGGCGGAGGAGCGGGAAGTGGAGGAGATGCGGTGGAGAGCATCGTCAATCACGTCTGAGGGGAAAGTCCGGTCTTCAAAGACCGGAATTTCCCCTCAGACTTGGTTGACGATGCTCTCCACCACATCTCCTCCACTTTCTGCTCCTCTCCCCTTGAACCCCGCCCCTCCAATCGCCACTAGGACAGAACCCCATTGGTCCTCACCTACCACCCCACCAACCTTCAGATACATCGGACCATCCTTCGTCATTTCCGCCACCTCCAAACGGACCCCACCACCAAGGATACATTTCCCTCCCCACCCCTATCAGCGCTCCAGAAAGACCACTCCCTCCGTGACTCCCTTGTCAGATCCACACCCCCCACCAACCCAACCTCCACTCCCGGCACCTTCTCCTGCAACCGCAAAAAATGCAAAACTTGCGACCACACCTCCCCCCTCACTTCCCTCCAAGGCCCCAAGGGATCCTTCAATATCCATCAGAAATTCACCTGCACCTCCACACACATCATTTACTGCATCCGCTGAACCCGATGTGGCCTCCTATACATTGGGGAGACAGGCCGCCTACTTGCGGAGCTTTTCAGAGAACACCTCTGGGACACCCGCACCAACCAACCCAACCACCCCGTGGCTGAACACTTTAACCCCCCCTCCCACTCCACCAAGGACATGCAGGTCCTTGGCCTCCTCCATCGCCAGACCATGGCAACACGACGCCTGGAGGAAGAGCACCTCATCTTCCGCCTAGGAACCCTCCAACCACAAGGGATGAATACAGATTTCTCCAGCTTCCTCATTTCCCCTCCCCTACCTTTTCTCAGTCCCAACCCTCAGACTCAGCACCGCCTTCTTGACCTGTAGTCTTCTTCCCGACCTCTCCGCCCCCCACCCCGTCTCCGGCCTATCGCCCTCACCTTAACCTCCTTCCACCTATCGCATTCGCAACGCCCGTCCCCCAAGTCCCTCCTCCCTACCTTTTATCTTAGCCTGTTTGGCACACCCTCCTCATTCCTGAAAAAGGGCTTATGCCGGAAACGTCGATTCTCACTTGATTTGAAGTGTCAATTCTGTTTCTCTCTCCATAGACACTGTCAGACCTGCTGAGTTTCTCCAGAAATGTCTGGTTTTGTTTGTATCATGTTGAGATGACCTCCTATATAGATGATCCTTGGAGCGCATCACATGTAAATCCTTAAAGGAGGTCCATCCTGGTGTACCTACCTTTGTAGACTTCGTGAGGTCTTTCACCCTTTAGTGGCACAGCATCGGGTATAAGGTACCACACACACAGTTGCTGACTTACTCTGTACCCTTTGTCCCAGAATGCTTGATCTGCCTGGCACATCTGCCATCTCTGGACCTCCCCACTATCCCCTTCCTGGAAGAAAACATGGGCATTGCTAAAGCCTAAACCTAGACACGATCCTGCCCTCTGCCATTGTTACACTGTCTAGACAGGATCCCGCCCCTGCCATTGTTACACTGTCTAGACAGGATCCCGCCCCTGCCATTGTTACACTGTCTAGACAGGATCCTGCCCCCTGCCATTGTTTCACTGTCTAGACAGGATCCTGCCCCCACAATTGTTACACTGTCTAGACAGGATCCTGCCCCCACAATTGTTACACTGTCTATACAGGATCCTGCCCCTGCCATTGTTACACTGTCTAGACAGGATCCTGCCCCCACAATTGTTACACTGTCTAGACAGGATCCTGCCCCTGCCATTGTTACACTGTCCAGACAGGATCCTGCCCCTGCCATTGTTACACTGTCTCGACAGGATCCTGCCCCTGCCATTGTTACACTGTCTAGACAGGATCCTGCCCCATGCCATTGTTACACTGTCTCGACAGGATCCTGCCCCCGCCATTGTTACACTGTCTAGACAGGATCCTGCCCCTGCCATTGTTACACAGTCTGGGCAGGAATCTGCCTCTGCCATTGTTACACTGTCTAGACAGGATCCTGCCCCCACAATTGTTACACTGTCTAGACAGGATCCTTCCCCCTGCCATTGTTACACTGTCTAGACAGGATCCTGCCCCCACAATTGTTACACTGTCTAGACAGGATCCTGCCCCCTGCCATTGTTACACTGTCTAGACAGGATCCTGCCCCTGCCATTGTTACACTGTCTAGACAGGATCCTGCCCCCGCCATTGTTATACTGTCTAGACAGGATCCTGCCCCTGCCATTGTTACACTGTCTAAACAGGATCCTGCCCCCTGACATTGTTTCACTGTCTAGACAGGATCCTGCCCCCTGACATTGTTTCACTGTCTAGACAGGATCCTGCCCCCTGACATTGTTTCACTGTCTAGACAGGATCCTGCCCCCTGCCATTGTTACACTGTCTAGACAGGACCCTGCCCCCTGACATTGTTACACTGTCTAGACAGGATCCTGCCCCTGCTGTTGTTATACTGTTTGCTCTGTTCCCTTGAGATTTCTTTGCTGCTCCTATAATTCCAAACAATGCCAGTAGCCTTTTAAAGGTAACAGCAGCATTTCCTGCAGCACGACCTTTTGCTGCCTACTGCACCCATCTAGTTACATTGTCCTCCTGCCACCACATAATCCGGTCTGGCTCACACTGTTCAAGTGGCATTGCCCACCAGCCTCTGGTCTCACCTGGAAAACAGAAAGCCCTAAAAACCATAGCACTGTGTCTCTGATGTGAGACCATCGAGGGGCTTCACCTATTATTCCATCTTTGTCCTTCCATGATTGCTACACACAGTTAGGGTACTGTTGCATTACAGTTGTGTTCCTGGATACAAATTCATTTATTTTTAATTCTGGAAGAGAATTCTGGATGATGCTGTCAGATCATTGTAAAAATGTAAGAGGTTCACTAATGTCCTTCGAGAAGGATAGCTGCTTTCCTTAACCTGATCTGCAGATATATGGGACCCCTGAGCCACATCATTGTGGTTGACTTTTAACCCTTCTCCAAAGTGAACTAACAAATTGCTCAGGTGTACCAAAGCACTGAACAGCATTGAAGGAGCACCACTCATAGTGCATCTCAAAGGCAATGAGACACAAGCAATAAATGCCAACTTGCCAGCACCACCCACATCCCTGGAATGCATTAAAGGAAACACTTGCCAACAGGGGTCACAGAGCAATCCTCTCAGAGATATTCTGGTTAATTATGGTATACTAGCACCAGCCTACTTCAGAGCAGAGACTCGTCTGATCTATAAGGTTCGGTTTTTGAAGGAAAGATAAATGTAACATTTAGTTTAAAGGCTCTATATATTTTTGTTGCTGCTAATTATAGAAGCCTCCAGCAGCTTCCCACACAATCTGGCTCAGAGCCTAATGTGCTCACTGAGGCTAAGAGTCAGATATATCAGAATATCTCCTCGATCAGTGATTTTAAACTCTCAAGGCCTTCTGTGGCTTGGATCACTTTTTTCTTCCTGCAAGAGGCATCTTCTCAGATATCGTTCTGACCCTTTTATGCATTATTAATCAGAGAATGACTGCACCTTATTGTATTACAAGTAGGTGGAATGCAGGGTTAAACCACCTCACATTCCCGAGTACCTCAACTGTCGGAAATACAGTGTGACATTTGGTTCATGAGTGGTGCAGTTTAAGGACAGAGTGACTAAAATCACAGCACTTTTCCTTCTATTTTCTTTGTTCATGTCTATTCGATTTCTTACTGGTGGGATGTGGGCCAAATTGTTCATTTGGGGTGGCACGGTGGCTCTGTGATTAGCACTGCTGCTTCATAGCGCCACGGACATACGTTTAATTCCAGCCTCAGGCGACTGTCTGTTTGGAATTTGCACATTCGCTCCGTGTCTGTGTGGGTTTCCTCTGGGTGCTCTGATTTCCTCCCACAATCCCGGTCAGATGAATTGGCCATGTTAAATTGCCCATAGTGTTCAGGGATCTAGAGGTTAGGTGCATTAGTCAGGGGTAAATGTAGGGGAATGAGTCTGGGTAGGTTACTCTTCAGAGGGCCAGTGTGGACTTGTTGGGCCGAAGAGCCTGTTTCCACACTGTAGGGATTCCATAATCTCTAATTATCCTTGAGCAGGTAGTGGCTTCTTTAACCACAATGTATTGGGGTGTTCCAGAATCTTGATCATTTTTGAACTTAAGGTTAGCATTCGCTTTCCTTTCCCAACTTTGATTTATGTAACTGTGTTAACAAGCCTCTTTGCTCCCTCTGTTTCTCCTCTCTGTTCAGTCCTGATAAGCGTCAAATTGTGTCCCCCTCCTGTCTTCCACACTCTGGCCCTTAAAGAAACCTTCATTATTACAGTGTCCTTTATGACTCAGGACATCCAAAGAGTCCCACATACCCAAGGATATACTTATTGAAGTGTAGCCACAATTGTAATTTAGGAAGGTTGACAGTCAATTTGTGCAGAACAAGCTTTTTCAAGCAGTAACAAGATAAATAACAAGATCATCTATTTTCATGCTGTTGGGTGATGGTTTGGTACTGGCCATCAATGGGGAGAACTTCACTTTTCTTTTTAAAACAATTGGAATCTTTTTACAATTGCCTGAGAATGCAGCTTAACATCCTATCCAAAACACTACACCTCCATGAATGCTGCTTTGCAAATATCAGCCGAGGTTTCGTGCTTATGTCTGTATTGTGGGATTTAAATCCACCAGCTTCTAACTGGGAGGTGACAGTACCACTCACTGAAAAACAGCCAATACAAAATCTATATATAGCTGGTATATAACTATTCAACTATTGGCCATAATTGAATCCCCTCAGTGAACTGTGTGCTTCACTACATTCAGTTCAATTTAATCTTGCAACTTATCCAAGTATTCACTCACAATGATTATATTTAGCAAGGTGGTGGCTTAAAAGTGATATCACGAACCTGTTAATTTAGAGCACACATCCAGGTTAATGTGCTGGGACCACTGGTTCAAATCCCAGCATGGTACTGTTAGAATTTAAATTAAATTAGCAAATACAGCATAGAAAGCTAGTCTTGGTAATTATGACCATGACAACTGTTATGAATTGTTGTAAAAACAGTCTGGTTTATTAATGTCCTACTGGGATGGAAATCTCTCATCTTTACCTCGCCTGACCGACATATGACTCCAGCCCCAAAATGGTTAACTCTGAACTAGTGGGTGGCACGGTGGCTCAGTGGTTAGCACTGCTGCCTCACAGCACCAGGGTCCCAGGTTCAATTCCAGCCTCGGGCAACTGTATGGAGTTTGCGTGTCTGCGTGGGTTTCCTCCGGGTGCTCCGGTTTCCTCCCACAGTCCAAAGATGTGCAGGTTAGGTGGATTGGCACGTAGTGTGAGGTGCATTAGTCAGGGGTAAAGGTAGGGGAATGGGTCTGGGTGGGTTGCTCTTTGGAGGGTCGGTGTGGACCTTTTGGGCCGAAGGGCCTGTTTCCACACTGTAGGGAATCTAATCTAGTTAGAAAGTGCTGCCCACATCCAAGAATGAACACAGAAGAGCATATGTACAAACCAAGGCAGTGGAGAAGATTTGGTCAATTCATCCTTAAGCACAAATGGGGGCTGAAAAGCGTCAACATATAACTGGTATTACAGAAGGATGAGAATAAACAGGAAGCCTATTTGATCACCTTACCCCAGCCCTGAACTGAAAGCAGCTAAATCTACTCAGGTCAACAGTCGTGTCTCTCCCAGGCACTGGATCATCCCAAAGGAGCCCACGTCATCAATATAAATATAGTTACCTTGAATCTGGTCTGCTATAAAATTACATTTTATCTGGAAAATGATAAACACACAGGATCTCCATTAACATTGGCTCATTAGAGGCTAAGACCTCTGTTTGAGGTTTCAATGTGGTACTTCTGTCTGAACTGCTCTGTTTATTTTCCCCCAAAGCTCTCTATCTTGTCTCAAAAAGTGTCTATTAAATAAAATTAGTGAGATTGTAAAAGTTGCCTGCAAAAGAATTGTGTCTCTGTTCTTTATGAGCTGAATTACGTTGCCTCATTACATATGTAATATCATGAGATTTAATATTGGTGATATTAAACCAGAATCTACTAACTTCAATCCCTCTAGGCTGTCTCCAGTTAGTGCTTTCCAATCAGCTTTGAAGTGGGACAGAGTCTTGCTCTTTCAACTATTGGAATTTAGCTGCCTGATGGCGAAATACCCAATGAAATATTTAGTGAATGGGAAAGCAAGTAAATGAAAGGTTCCCAGAGCCCTGCAGCAGAACATTGTTAACCCTTGTTTAACCATACTCTGCAGGAACAAAAGATATTTGGAAATTTGGAAATCATGCAGAGCAATACTGGTGATAGAACTGTCAAGGCATCCTGATCCACAGCTATTACAATCAAACCTTAAGCTATTTAACTTAAATGAACTTGAGGGGCTTCTCAATACCAATGTTTTTCTTTGTTTTTATAGAGGATTCGCACTAAGGGAATGAATAATGTTCAGTTTGTGTCACAACTCAATAGTGAGAACGGCATCATGGATGAATAAAGGAAAGCTTAGTTGGTGCAATAGATCAGATATGTTTTGTGTATGACCTGGGAGTGCTGTTAAGAGTTTCACTTTGTATTTAACCTGTGCTCTGAGATTGTTTGTTAGGGTAGACAGGCTATACTTTAATCTGTATAAGCCATGCTGTATCTGCGCTGAGATTTTTTTGATAGGCTAGGGTATAAGGGGAGATTTACTGTACATTTAAAAAGTGCTGCTGTAACTTTGAAATTTTTCATGGACAGTCTCGAAAGAGCTTCATGCTATATCGAACCCATACTTCAAGTTGCACTGCAAATGTTTGATGGAGCTGTGCGGAGGGAGATTTACTTGGTATTTTGACTGAAGTCGTACTCTGAATTCAATACATTCTGCACCTTTCTTCAAAGCTTTATTCTGTTTCTAATCCAAGCTGTGTCTCTAACTGCACTGGAGTGATTGATGGAACCGTGTAAAGGGAATTTTGCTCTGTATCTAACCATGCAGTGACCCTAAACAATGAAACTTCCTTCAGAGAGCCAATTGATGGTTGATCTCCTGATTTGTAGTCTGTATGATTTCCAATTATTTAATTCACAGAGCAAAAAAATTCGAAACTTGTCCTGAAGTAAATGCACTAAAACCCACTGTTCATGTGGCCCCAGGTGATGGATACCTTTTGTGAGGAGCATTCATTTTGATGGATACTACATATGACAGAACAGTGAGTGAAGAGTCTTCATTTAACAACCTCAAAGGGCCAATTGACATAAATTCAATAATATTGGATTTCATCTATAGGGCTGAGTTGAACAGTAAAGATGCTGTCTGCACTCACAGGACATCAACAGTTCAGGTCCAGCATGTTTAAGCAGTAGAAGGATATTAACTAACAATGTGTTTGTTAACAGTTGTGCATGCAGACACTCTGTAACTCTCCCAAATTAAACAGTCTCAAAACCGCGCAGAATATCCAGAGCCCTGAACCTCTTCCAATTGATATGGGCTTTCAAAAGCTCATCGTTTCATGCAGACACTCTAAACCTTAATAATTCACGCTGTACAAAGGGAATCTGGAGGCAAGTCATCACCCTGTGGGATAGAGATCTGCACTTCTTCATGGCTTTACAAGATCCTACACCACTGCACCCACTAAACTGACCCCTGGTTAAAAATCACACAGCACCAGCTTATAGTCCAACAGGTTTAATTGGAAGCACACTAGCTTTTGGAGCGCCACTCCTTCATCAGGTAGTCATGGAGCAGCGCTCCGAAAGTTAGTGTGCTTCCAATTAAACCAGTTGGACTATAACCTGGTGTTGTGTGATTTTTAACTTTGTACACCCCAGTCCAACACCGGCATCTCCAAATCCTGACCTCTGGTTTGGTAGCTCTAAGTAGCAATATAATAAACAAAGTGATCACTCACCCCTGAAGATTACACCACCAGTTTTTTTAAAAGCTAGTTCCCTGCACAGGTTATTTTTTGCTCTTAATTTTAAGGGACCTTCATCCTCTGGCAACTCCTGTTATATTTTGGACCACTCTGAGTATTTCTGAGGCTTGGGCCAAGTACTGCGAGTGTTATAGCGTTCTCAACAATCTGATATCTTCTACTGACGATGGATTAAGTACAAAGCACCAATGAAATGTGGGATTTTGAGCTAGGGCAGGTATCCTATCAAAAACTGTCTGGGGGAGGCAAGTAAACACAAAGAGAGTAAACTTGCAAAACTCACCTAATAATACATTAGGATAAATAATTCCAAGGCAAATCCTTTACCATATTGACCAACTCTAGACTCAAATTTAGATCACAGCTAATTTGACCAAGTACTGCATCAGTAAGAGGACAGAGCTGACATTCAATGACAACTGACTCATCTCCTCGCTCCTTGTTGACCATAAAAAAAAACATAAGGCAGGAGTGCAACAGAAAACTCTCCATTTTCCGAAACCTGTTGGACTATAACCTGGTGCTGTGTGATTTTTAACCTTGTATACCCCAGTCCAACACCAGCAGCTCTAAATCATGACTCCATTTTCCTGGCTGCATACCATCCTAGCAACACTCAAGAGGCCCAGCAACATCCAGGAAAACTCAGTACACGTGATCACTACCTCATCCACCATTTTAAACATGCCGTCCCTCCACCACTGGCACGCAGTTACAACAGTGTGTACCTCAACACACTGAGCAAATTCAAGGCTTGTTTGACAACACCTTCCCAACCCATGACCTCTACCACCTAAAAGAATAATGGCAGAAAATGTGTGAGGACCCCATTGCTTTCAAGTTCCCTTTAAGTTACATTCCAACTTGTCTTGGAAAAATATTACCATTCCTTCATTGTCACTTTTCCAGAATTCTTGAAGTCTGTCCCCAAAGCAACACATTGCTGCAGTTACTACAGTGGTTCAGGAAGGTGAATCATCATCACTTTCTCAAGGACTATTAAGGACGAGTAATAATAAGTGCTGGCCCCACCATAAATCTTGTAAATGCAGCTAAAAGAGAAATGACCCAGACCTCCTAACCTGACTATTTATATGAGAGGAATGAAATGTGGATTGAATGCTGTTAGATCCCCTGGGATTGAGCAGTGGACACCAAATTTGAATTGACAAAGCATTGTCAAAGGTGGCACAGTGGCTCAGTGGTTAGCACTGCTGCCTCACAGCGCCAGGGACCTGGGTTTGATTTCAGCCTCGGACGACTGTCTGTGTGAAATTTGCATTTTCTCCCCATGTCTGTGTGGGTATGCTCCAGTTTCCTCTCACAATCCAAAGATGTGCAGGTAGGTGAATTGGCCAGGCTAAATTGCCCATAGTGTTCAGGGATGTGTAGGCTAGGTGCATTAGTCAGGGGTAAATATAGGGGAATGGGTTTGGATGGAATACTCTTTGGAGGGGCCATGTGGACGTGTTGGGCTGAAGGGCCTGTTTCCACACTGTAAGGATTCGTCTTCTTCTATCTTTGCTCCAATATGGAAGTTCTGGTTTGTCTTTAACTTTAACTACATGGCAATTACTGTATTAATCTTTTGATAATGAACTCTGCATCTTTGTAAGCACTTAACCCTAACCCATCCTCCATTTAACAGTGCAGAAAGCAATTTCTTGTCATCTAAAATATTACTCACATGCTGGGACCATGGGCATCACTGAGAGCATCGCACTGTCAGCAAAGTCCCATTAATGTCACTTTGGATTTGCTGAACAGATTGACAATCTCTTCAGGATGCACATGCAACTTTTGAAAATGAAATCAATATTTGATTATTGTGTGGCCCCTGTGAGACTATTGACTCCATTTAGGGATGCCGGCTTCTGAAATGACTTCTATTTCAAGCTTTAAAGTCAGAACGTAGATTTCAGAATCTGGGATCAGGCCCGTGGTACTTCTACAGTTACATCCAGTTCCTTGCATCAGAGTAGACTCATCAATCCAGTTTCATGGTTACATCGGGTGATTCAAATCCACTGATTACTCATAGACTGGCATTAACTTTATTATGCTGGCACATATCAGTATCCTAGAATTCCACACAAAAGCCTAATATGAAAGATACTCTGTGCCAATGTACTTAACTTTTAACTGGCTCTGGAATCACTGAGCAAGCCACCCAATTGTTTTCAATTCAGAAGGTCACTCACCACCATCTTCTCTACGGCAATGAGAGATGGACAGTGAATCGTGGCCTTACTGGAGATGTGAACATCTTCTGATCAATGCAAAAGTTGCATTGTTTTTATTGCTGCCCCTGATTAGCAAAGAGTCAATCTGGTAGTTCAATGCACACACAGTAAGTTACAATGAAGTATGATATCCAGCTGAAGCTAGGCTAAAGCTGAGGGGATCATTGGAGCAGGGTACAGAGAGGATAGGAATAAGGCAGTGTGTCACAATTACAAAGATAGTGGACATAGGAATATATATTGCAATAGTTGACAGGGAGAGGATAGAGATATTTTATCATATGTAATAGATTACCATACTTGATCCACACCTACACTTTTCTCCCAGATCCCAAGTTATTTTGTGTCTTTAGCACCAATTATAAATGAGGCATGAATGCTACATTGAAATGAAGTCAGCTTGTTGTACACTCATTGCTGCAAAATAAGTGTAAACCTGCTTTAATGTAAATAATGCACTAACAATGGTTCACAGGAACACGTGGAAAAAGAATCTGCTCACAAAATGAAATATAATCACAAAATTACCTCACTTCCCATTGCTGTAGACTAGACATGACCAAGTGATTCAGTTAGCTAGAATCACCCAATGAATCTATTGGCCTGAAACTTTTTGCTGAATTGATTGACAGAAAGTTAAGAGCTTTTGCCCGAAACGTCGATTTCGAAGCTACTTGGATGCTGCCTGAACTGCTGTGCTCTTCCAGCACCACTAATCCAGAAGAAAGTTAAGAGGATTACTTGAGTTTGAATCCTAAAACTTCCTGGGATGTGTTGAACGTCTGTTTCTTCACCCACGTTAATTCCTTGTTCTTGTGAATTAAGTTCAGTAACACTGACTTCAGCTACAATATACTGCATTGAAAACAAAAAATACTGCAGCAAGTCAGGCAGCAACAATAGAGAGAGAGCAAACTAACGTTTCAAGGCAGTTTGGTCGGGGGGTAACGATAGCCGCGCCTCCGGCCTGGGTATCCTGTTGCGAGGAGGCAACTTCACCATCTCCGAGGTTAAAGAGGTAGTGGGCGGGCGCCTCCTCGTCACCGACGTCATGTACAGGAATGCTCCCCTGAGACTGATTAATGTGTACGCCCCAGTGGGTAAGAGTGAACGGTTGGCCGTCTTGCAGCAGCTTCCACTGTTGCTGGCTACGTCCAGGCTGGTCATTCTGGCCGGAGACTTCAACTGTATCATTGATGCAGATGGACGATCCAGCTGGGGGGACAGTAAACTGGACGCCACGTCCAGAGCCCTGATGGACATGATAAAAGATGCCAAGCTGCACGACGTCTTCAGCACCCTTGCAGACGGAGCGCAGCGTAGATACACCTGGTCACGGGCAGACGGGTCTATCGCTCAAGGATAGATGACCTGTTTGTGTCCTGAACGCTCTCAATCAGATCCACCGACGTCAAGCCGGTGTTCTTCTCTGACCACTGCCTCCTGCTGGTCGACTGTCACCTACAGGACGAGCAGCGGGCTGGTAAGGGAACGTGGAAGCTGAACACAAAGCTGTTGACCCCGGGAAACATTGAGGAGCTCAAGAGGGACTACACAGGTTGGAGAACCATGAAGCCCCTCTTTGAGTCTCCAGCGGACTGGTGGGAAACGGTAAAAGGGAACATCAAGAGGTTCTTCATCCTCAAAGGTGTTCAGGAGGTGAGAGAGAGGTGGGGAAAACTGTCCCAGCTCCAGGAAAGTATGCAGAATCTGCTCCTGCTGCACACGATGGGGGTCAATGTCACGGAGGACCTCAAGGAGGTGAAGGGCCAGCAAGCCTCGCTCTTTGCCTTGGAGGCCTCTAAGATAATCTTCCGGTCCAGGATCCGCTCGGTGGAGCAGGACGAGACGTGCTCACGTTTCTTCTTCCAGAAGGTGCACAAAGAGAGTTCCATGCTCAGCAGCCTGAAGGAAGACGATGGCTCGGTAACGTCATCTCAGGCTGACGTCATGAGGATCAGTAAATCCTTCTATGCCGGACTGTATGACGCGAAGCCAACCGACAGCGCGGCCTCCCAGTCGTTCCTGTCCTCTATCACGGAGGTCTTAGACGACAGAACACGCGAGAGGCTGGACCAGCCGCTATCTCTGGACGAGCTGACCAATACCCTCAAGTCCTTCGAAAAGAATAAAACTCCCGGAAGCGACGGCTTACCGGTCGAGCTCTACTCCGCTCTGTGGGACTTAATTGTCCAGGACCTGATGGAGGTGTATGTCAGTATGCTTCGGGCAGGTACCATGAGTGAATCCATGAGGAAAGGCATCATCACCCTCATCTACAAGCGAAAGGGGGAGAGGGAGGAACTCAGAAATTGGAGTCCAATCTCACTGTTGAATGCGGATTACAAAATTCTGTCAAAGGTAATTGCTAACTGGGTCAGGTCTGCTCTGGGGTCGGTGATTCACCCTGACCAAACCTGTACTGTACCGGGCAGGAAAATCGCTGAGAGTCTTGCACTCCTCAGGGATACGATCGCCTACATGCAGGACAGAGGGTTGGACACCTGCCTGATCAGGAGAAAGCCTTTGACAGGATATCCCACAGGTATATGAGAGATGTTCTCTCCAAAATGGGCTCTGGGGACAGAATCTGCAATTGGATCAGACTGCTCTACACCAACATTGTTAGTGCAGTCTCAATCAATGGGTGGGAATCAGATAGCTTCCCAGTCAGATCTGGAGTCAGGCAGGGCTGCCCTCTCTGTCCTGCCTTGTTTGTGTGCTGCTTAGAGCCATTTGCTGAGTCCATCAGGAAGGATGCGAGCCTGAGAGGGGTGACTATTTCAAGCAGCGGGGGCCTGGAGGTCAAGGCCTCCCTGTACATGGATGACATCGCCGTTTTCTGCTCAGATCCGCTGTCCGTGCGCAGACTCATGTGCATATGTGACCAGTTCGAATGGGCCTCGGGGGCCAAGGTAAACTGAGGCAAGAGCGAGGCCATGCTCTTCGGGAACTGGGCTGACCAATCCTCGATCCCCTTCACCGCCAGGACCGACCACCTGAAGGTGCTGGGTATTTGGTTCGGGGGTGGGGGCTGGGGCGTGCGCCAAGTCTTGGGAGGAGCGTATCAGCAAAGTGAGGCAGAAAGTGGGCAGATGGAAGCTACGGTCGCTCTCCATCGTGGGAAAAAACCTGGTCATCAGGTGTGAGGCACTGTCATTGCTGTTATAGTGGTACAGGACTGGCCTATTCCCAGAACCTGTGCCGCTGCAGTCACCCGGGCCATCTTCCAGTTTACATGGAGATCAAAGATGGACCGGGTCTGAAGGGACTCGATGTATAAAGATCTGGGCAATGGGGGAAAAAACATACCCAATGCCACCCTCACCCTGATGGCCACCTTTGTGTGTGGCTGCATCAAGCTGTGCGTGGATCCCCGGTACGCAAACACCAAGTGTCACTACGTACTGAGGTTCTACCTGTCCCCGGTGTTGCGAAGGATGGGCCTGGCCTCGCTGCCGCAGAACGCTCCGAGTAGTTGAACCGTTCCATATCACCTGTCCTTTGTGGAGAAGTTTATGAAGAAAAACACCTTTGACCACAAGTCCATCAGGAAGTGGTCAGCACGTAGTGTCCTTGAGACCCTTCAGGAAAAGGAGAGGGCATATCCTATCGTGTGGGTCCCTGAGCAGACTGTCAAAGCCATTTGGCAGAATGCCTCATCGCCAGAACTTTCCAACAAGCACCAAGACATGGCTTGGCTGGTGGTGAGAAGGGCTCTGCCTGTGAGATCCTTTATGCACGCCCGGACTTGTGCACTTTATGCATGCCCGGACAGTGGTGGAGGCTGGTACAATTGCAACGTTTAAAATGCATCTGGATGGGTATATGAATAGGAAGGATTTGGATCAGGGGTGGGCAATTAATTCTTCCAAGGGGCCACATGAGAAATCTGAGTTGAGTTGGAGGACTGAACCAACAATAAGTTGAACATAATTCTGCTCAGTATTAATTTTCTCCCATTGTAAAAAGTACTAAATTATATAGTTTTGCACTGAAACTTATAAACAATAAAGATATGAAACTGTGGAGTATGTAAAATATAGGAGAAATAAACAGTAAAAACAATAATTTCAGTATTTCATTTTATTTTTAACATGTTAATCTCACAAACCAGTAATGAAAAATTGTTTCATTATTGTTCAGTATTACAAACAACAAACAACTCTTTACAAAAAGTAGTAAGTGCTTTTGATGTTTTTCAGTTCATTTTGCTTGTTTTGTGAGAAAAATCCAGTCTGTTTTGGGCTTGAACAAGTGACTGAAATCTGGTTGAATGTCTGAGTTGGATATATGAAGGACAGTTGTGAGGTGATCATCAGTGATAGAGGATCGGGATTTGGATTTGTTGAACTTCATCACTGAGAATGTCTGTTCGCATATATAGGTAGATCCAAAGGGGACTAGAATCTCCTGAGCATGCCTCCTCATGTGTGGGAAGTTCTCCTCTTTGAGGGAAGAGTAAAAATCAAGCAGTGAGACTGACCTAAAGTACTCTGCCAGAAGTGTGTCAGACTGCAGGTCAATGAGTTCAAGCTGAACATCACTAGGTGCATTCTCCACATTGCATGTAAATAGGGAAAAAAATCATGTCCATTTCATTCTCAACCGTTTTAAAGTCTTGACATCATCTTGAAAATTCACCATGCAGTGCTTCTAACATTGATGAGTATCTGTGGAGGTGATCAGCTGAAGGTGCGGCTTCCTTCAGTGTTGGCAAGTGGGTGAGAATGTTGTCCTCCATTTAGCTTGAGAGAAGCTACAACTTTCTCATAAAAGCCTTCACCAAGTTGTACATTTCACGCACAAAAAGGCCCTTGCACTGCAGTTTCACATTTAATTCATTCATAAATGCAGTCACATCAACAGCAAAACCAAGGTCTGCAATCCAGTCTGCATCTGAAAGCTGTGGAATGCCATTCCCTCAGGTCCCATACACTTTTCAGCATTTTGCCCAGGCTGAGCCCCCTGACAGCTGTGTGGTAGCCTATGTTCAGTCTCACTTTCCTCCAAAAGTGCAACAAACTGCCTGTGATTCAAAGCTCTTGCCCTGATGAAGTTAACTATTTTAGTTACAATATCAACCACATGGTTAATTTTTAACACTGACTTACACAACACTTCCTGATGTATAATACAATGCAAAAATTCCAATTTCTGTTCAGGGTCAATTTCTGTCACTTTATCCTGCATTCTCTTTAAGTGTCCAACATTTTTTCCCATTAGATTTGGACAACCATCCATTGTCACACCCGCCAGCTTGTCCCATTTTAGTCCCAACGTGTCCAAACATGCATTTACCTCCGTGAACAAATCATTACCAGTTGTTGTTCCTTTCATAGACTGCATGGCTGCCAGCTTCTCCGTGATTTTAAAGTCTGTAGTTATCCCATGTACGAAGATGAGTAGCTGGGCTGTGTCACGTATGTTCCAGCTCTCATCCAAAGCCAAGGAAAAATGTCAAAGTTGACGGCTCTGTGCTGCAGCTGAAGCTCCAGATTTCTTGCGATGTCCCCAGTCCTTCTCGTTCCAGTGCATTGGGAGAGGGGCACATTCTCAAATGCCTCCTTTTTCCCTGGACATATTAGTTCTGCAGAGTCCAACAATCAGCTGCATCTCTGGATATGTGAAGTTTAATAAAAAGTCTTTGCTGGTTATGCAGCTTAGCGAGTAAAGCATCCGACTCCCTTACCTGCTCTTGATCAGACAAGTTGTACTTCTCGATGTGTTTGGTCACGTAGTGGCTATTCAAATTATAATCCTTGAACACAGCGACCTATGCACCACAAACCAAGCACACAGCTTTACCTCTGATTTCTGTAAATAAATATCTAGCAGTCCGTATCTTGTTAAAAATGCGGCATTCAGTATCAACCTTCCTTTTTTTTGCATGAGCTGACATTTTGAGGGCTAGCCAGCAAGCATCACTTTTAGCTGTTCACGCATGCACACACACGCACATGTATGTCCTTAGGTAAATAAAAAAAGCATCCTTTTCAAAACAAAATACTTTTTCATTTATGTTCTAATTTAAGATTGACCTCATGCGGGCCGGACAGGAACGACCAAAGGGCCGGATATGGCCCGCGGGCCGTAAAATGCCGAGGTCTCATTTAGAGGGATATGGGCCAAGTGCTGGCAAATGGAACTAGATTTGGTGAGGATATCTGGTCAGCATGGACGGGTTGGACTGAAGGCTCTGTTTCTATGTTGTACATCTCTATGACTTCATGACTCTAAATACTCTATATGTCTGTTCCTCCTACCAAAGCAGACAACCTCACATCTTTCTGAAATATAGTCCACTACCACATCCTTGCCAACTCACTAAATTTGTCCAAATCCTCTTGAAAATGCTTTGCATCTCTCTCACAGCACTTATTCCACCCTGGCTGTGTGTCATTTTTAAACTCAGAAATTTGGTGCCTATGTACAATTTATATATGGATATTGTGAACCCAAGTACCTTGCAGTACCTGACTAGTCACAGCCTGCCAATGTGAGAATGACCCATGTATTCCGATTCTCTTTTTCTATCTGTTAGCTAATCATTAATCCATGCCAGTTCATTGCATCTTATGTCAAATGTTTTAATTTTGCTACCCAGCCTCTTATGCAAGACTTTATCAAAGCCTTCAGAAAACCCTTGTATACCACTTCCACCATATTGATCCCCTACAATTTGCCTACCGATGTAACTGGTCCACAATGGATACCATATCCCTAGCCCTGCACACATCCCTGGGACATCTGGGCAACAAGGGCACCTTAACCATTGACTACAGCTCTGCCTTCAACCCATAATCCCCTCAAGACTGATCTCAAAAATCCGTGACCTAGGTCTCGGTTCTGCCCCCTGCAAATGGACCTTCAGCTTCCTGGACAATAGACTGCAATCAGTGGAGACAGACAACTGCACTTCCTCCCTCAGCACTGGAGTCCCCAAGCTTTGCGTTCTCAGCCCCATACTGTGCTCCCTGTACACCCACAACTGTGTGGCCAAATTACGAACAAATGCCATCAACAAGTTTGCTGACGACACCGCTCTGAGAGGACAGATACCAAACGGAATACAGAAAGGAGATAGAGAGCTTGGTGTCAAACAAAAGAACTGATCATTGGCTTCAGAAAGAATGGAGGAGAATACACCCCAATATATATCAGCGGAGTGGACATTGAGAGGGTGGAGAGCATCAAGTTCCTGAGAGTGACATTAACAGGCAACCTGTCCTAGATTTCCCATGCACGGTCAGCTCGGATATAACACCATAGTTCTGTTCTCATGCAATCACGTGTTATAAGAAAATTGTGCAATAGCCACTCTGCTTAAACTAATGGGGACAGAATCATGTTATAGCCAATACAGGTAAGGAAAGTTCACGTTCTACAAATAATGGCCTAATTTCTTCAGCCGCGCTAAAGCTAATGCGCGTCGAAGAAATGCACATTATAGCAGAACCAACTGTAGATGTAACGATCAAGAAGGCACAACATCGACTCTTCTTCCTCAGGTGGCTCAGGGATTTCAGTATGTCCGTAAGGACCCTCACCAACTTCTGCAGATGCACCACTGAAAGCATTCTATCGTGGTGCACAATGGTTTGGTACGGCATCTGCTCTGCCCAGGACTGAAAGAAACTACAGAAGGTTGTATGCACAGCCCAGTCCATCATGGAAGCAGCTTTCCATCCATGGACTCCGGTTACACATCTCGCTGCTGCAGTAAGGCTGCCAACATCATCAAAGACCCCTCCAACTCCGGTAAGCTCTCCTGCAAATCCGTCCATCAGACAGAAGATACACACGAACCAACAGGTTCAAGGACAGCTTCTTCCCTGCCATTACTAGTCTGACGAATGGACTCTCTAACTTCAAATGATGTTGATGTTGGTCTTGCTTCATGCACCTCCTGTGCAGTGTAACCTGTATGCCTCACTCTAGGCAAAAGTGAGGACTGCAGATGCTGGAGATTAGAGTCAAGATTAGAGTGGTGCTGGAAAAGCACAGCAGGTCAGTCAGCATCCGAGCATGCTGCCTTATGCCTCAGTCTGACTAGGCACCCTGTGTTCTGCAAGTCCTTACTTACTATGATCTGTCTGTACTGCTCACAAACATAGCTTTTCATTTTACTTAGGTACATGTGACCACAGTGAAAACAAATCATCACTTTGTCAATTCTATTAGTAATATCCTCAAAAAACTCCAAAGAGCAAACACAATTTCACGAATCCATGCTGACTATTCTCAACCTGAATAGTTATTATCCAGGCATCCACTTCACACAACCTTTGTAACAGCCTTTGTATGTTCCTTACTACTAATGCGAGGCTGACAGATCCGTCGTGTACAATTTTCTCTGGATTAAAATCGACTAAGAACATCTCTTTTAACTGTAATGTATTTTTTTTGTCAGATGAACATCATCCTTTCTGTCCAGTTGTTGCTTGAAGCATATTACTATGGTTTACCATGACAGACCTCAAATCCGTCAAACAGAATATTTATTAAAATCCCCGATTATTTCAACCTTCTTCCTTTGTTTCCCTTGTTCTCTCTGTTGCTTGCAATGTACATAAGAGAGTTAAATTGGGAAGAAGCTTGATAGATTGCTACCGTTACAATATGAGTGAGCAAGAAGAGGTTTGGTCAATTGATGTGGAATGCTTAAGCTGGCTGGAAACATCTGGAGTCAATTAAATCCACTTTCAACCAATCCAAAGACTGGTTGCAGAACAATGTTTTCTGCAAATGTTGCTATGTAAATCTGTCGTGTAAATATTTTCTGATCGAAGCACAGAGTCTGGATTAAGTCATGTTCAGATCAGCAAGAAATAAGTGGAAACATTTCAAATTCTGCCGCAATCCGGAGTGCAGCGAAGTGTTGCTTAAGCCCTTGTCCTGGTTTTACAAAGCTGTGCAACGCTCTTATTTGTCATTAACTATTCACCGATCGCATTTTTATAAATATATGTGCGGGGAACAGGGATCCTATGGGGATGGCCACTATGGCCTTTCAATTGATTTCAGCCCGAAGGCACTACACAAATAATCCCAGCTAACCCCTCAGCTCTGTCACTTTCAGCTTTTTCAAGCCATCAAATGTCACTTAAGGTCTCTCTGGCTGTGACCCTGACTTCTGTATTGGGATTTCATCATCTGTAGGTAATAATGCCGTTGGAGCTCCCCAGTCCATCCCAGAGAGAGATGGGGCAGTGGGGGGGGGGGGGGGGGGGGGGGGGGGTGGAGAAAGAGGATAGAGATGGAGGGGGGGGTGGTGGGGAGCATGAACAAGACAGTGCCAAACACAGCTTCTTTCATGCAGCTGTTGCAGAATTAATTCGGCTTCCTTTCATCTCCCTGACAGTAATCTGATCGAAACTATTAAAGGTGAAGTCAAGAATGTGGAAGTGCAACAAGGCAAGTAAAGCATCAGTCTTCTGGAGGGCGCAGGGTAGTACAGTGAAGGAATTTGAGGTTACATGAACACTGATAGTGTTTTCCCCTTTCTGCTTCTCTGCCCTGGATGGTCTGTGTGGAGATCATTCCTGAATTTAATCCTGGGCCGTATCATCACCTTAATGGGTGCTTTTGCTTGTCGGATCCGCACATCTCCTGACTATTCCTTACAGTGAAACATTGACGTCTCGACACCTGTCGCACCCTCCCAGTGGAGAGGCTCCCCACCAGCAGTGTTCCCCAATTGTACAGCCTTGTAGCTCAGCTATTAGACAGATGCTACATAACCAACAACCAATGATGCAATGATGCAAAAATACTTACTTTCCTTCTCAATTAGATTATTAAAATAGCCCAATGTGGAAAGCACTCAGAAGTATTTTACTCTGGAAGAGTCTTAGTAATCCTTCATCAGTCAGATGATGGAGGAGCCCAGTACATCACTGCAAAAGATAAGGCTGAAGCTTTTGCAGCAACCTTCAGCCAGAAGTGCTGAGTGGATGATTCAATTTGGCCTCTTTCAGTGATCCCCACCAGTGATCCCCGATACCCAGCATGAGTAAAACCAACGTAGTGTGCAAAATCCCATGCAAGGACTGCACAAAGCACTACATAGGACAAACAGGAAGACAGCTAATGGTCCGCATCCATGAACATCAACTAGCCACAAAAGACACGACCAGCTATCCTTAGTAGCCACACACGCAGATGGCAAGCAACATGAGTTCGACTGGGACAACACTACTATTAAAGGACAAGCCAAACAGAGTACAGCCAGGGAATTCCTAGAGGCATGGCACTCATCCACAGATTCAATCAACAAACACATCGACCTGAACCCAATGTACCGACCACTGCAGCGGACAGCTGGAACTGACAACTGGAAGAGGCAGAGACAAACCACTATAAATGCCGGAGGAAAGATCACAGAAGCGCTTCACAGGAGGCTCCCAAGCACTGAGGATGTCACCTAGACAGGGGACGAAACGTCTGCAACACAAATTCCCAGCTCGGCGAACAGAGCCACAACAACGAGCACCCGAGCTACAAATCTTCTTACAAACTTTGAATTACAAATACCAGTCTTCAGCCAATTTGATTCACTCCAAGTGATATCAAGACACTGGATACTGCAAAGGCTACAGGACCTGACAATATTCTGGCAATAATACTAAAGGCTTATGCTTCAGAACTTGCCGCTCCCCTAGCCAAGCTGCTCCAGTGCAGTTACAAGACTGGGATCTACCCAACAATGTGTAACCTTGCCCAGGTATGTCCTGTACACTAAAAGCAGGACAAATCCAACCCGGCCAATTACCGTCCCATCTGTCCACTCTCAATCATCAGTAAAGTGATGGAAGGTGTCAGCAACAGTGCTTATCAAGCAGCACCTGCTCAGTGATGCCAAGTTTGGATTCCGCTAGGGTCACTCATTAAGGAGCTCAAGCAAAACTGGAATCAATGGATTTCACTGGTTGGAGTCATAAGGAAGCTGGTCGTGGTGGTTGGAGGTCAGTCATGTCAACTGCAGGACATCTTTGCAGGAGTTCCTCAGAGTAGCGTCCAAGGCTCAACCACCTTCAGCTACTTCATCAATGACCATTCCTCCATCATAAGGTCAGAAGTGGGGATTTTCAGCAATGATTGCACAATGTTCAGCACCATTCACAACTCATCAGATACTGAAGTAGTCCATGTTCATATGCAATAAGACCTGGACAATATCCAGGCTTGTGTTGACAAGTGACATTTGTGCCACACAAATGCCAGGCAATGACCATCTCCAAACGATACAATCCAACCGCTGCCCCTTGACATTCAATGGTACGACCATCACTAAATTTGCCATTATCAACATCCTGGGGGTTATCATTGACCAGAAACTCAGCTGGACTCACCACATAAACACAGTGGCTACAAGAGCAGGTCAGAGGTTAGGAACACTGTGGCAAGTAATTCACTTCCTGGCTCCTCAAACCTGTCCATCATCTACAAGGCACAAGGCAGGAGTGTGATTGAATACTCCCCGCTTGCCTGGATGGGTGCAGCTGCAACAACACTCAAGAAGCTTGACACCATCCAGGACAAAGCAGCATGCTTGACTGGTACCACGTCCACAAGTATCTACTCCTTTTTTGCAAGGTTTGTAGTTCAGGTTCAGGTTTAGGGTGTAGGTTTGCTCGCTGAGCTGTAGGTTTGATATCCAGACGTTTCATTACCTGGCTAGGTAACATCATCAGTGGCAACCTCCAAGTGAAGCGAAGCTGTTGTCTCCTGCTTTCTATTTACACATCTATCCTGGGACAGGCTAAGCAAAGACATACCAGAGAATTCCTAGAGGCCTGGCACTCCAACCACAATGCCATAAACAAACACATAGAACTAGATACCATCTATCAACCCCTCAGAAAATGAACAGGAAATGACATCACCACAAACCCCAGGAACCCCATCCAGGAGAAACATGTAAATAGAAAGCAGGAGACAACAGCTTCACTTCACTTGGAGGTCGCCACTGATGACGTTACCTAGCCAGGTAATATAACGTCTGGATATCAAACCTACAGCTCAGTGAGCAAACCTACGCCCTAAGCATCTACTCCCTTCACCACTGAGGCTCAGTAGCAGCAGTGTGCACTCTCTACAAGATGCACTGCAGAAATTCACCAAAGATCCTTAGACAGCACCTTCCAATACCATAACCACTTCCATTCAGAAAGGACAAGGGCAGCAGATACATGGGAACACCACCTTTCATGTTTCCTTCCAAGACACTCTCAATGTTGACTTGGAAATATATTATCATTCCTTCACAGTTGCTGGATAAAACTCCTGGAATCCTCTCCCTGAGGACATTGTGGGTCAACCCACAGCAGGTGGTCTGCAATAGTTCAAGAAGGCTCACCACCTCCTTTTCCAGAGCAACTAGGGATGGGCAATAAATGCTGGTCCAACCAGTGATGCCCACGTTTCATGAATGAACAAAAACAACACTATGGATTTTGTAAATTTGGGTGTTTGTGGAGTAGGAATGGAGAATTCAAAAGCCTACTGAAGTGTAGAGTTTAAGAAACTAACTGTGAGTGGTATCAGAGAGAACAATGTGCCCCTCGGCAAGGTAACAGAACAAACTAGAGAGTGGGGCTCAGAACCACATGAAAGGTTGATGCCTTGTCCATATACTTTTTTTGAACTTTCATAAACAGGATGTGAATATCACAAACAAGACCTGTTTTTATTTCCCAACCCTGATTACCTAAGGAAAATTGTGGTGAGCCACACAAATTACACCTCAGAGTTCCAAGGGAGAGATCATGGAGGCGTTAATGGTGATCTTTCAGGAATCGCTAGAATCAAGGAGGGTCCCAGAAGACTGGAAAATCACTAACATGACATCCCTGTTTAAACAGGGAAAATGGCTAAAGCTGGAAAATTACAGACCAATTAGCCTAACCTCAGTCATCGGTAAGATCCTGGAATCCATTATGAAGGATGAGTTTTCTGAATACTTAGAAGTGTATGGTAAAATAGGGCAAAGTCAGCATGGTTTCATCAAGGGGAGATCTGCTAGAATTCTTTCAGGAAGTAATGAGCAGGTTAAACCAAGGAGAGCCAATATATGTTATCTACCTGGACTTCAAGAAGACTGCACAGAAGGCTTTTAAGATAAGGGTCCGTGGTGTCAGAGAAAAGGTGCTAGCATGAATAGAAGCTTGGCTGTCTGGCAGAAAACAGAGAGTTGGGATAAAAGGGTCCTTCTCAGGATGGCAGCTGGTGACAAGAGATGTTCCACAAGGCTCTGTGTTGAGACCACAACATTTCACTTTAAACATTAATGATCAAGACGAAGGAACTGAGGGTATTCTGGCTAAGTTTGCAGAAGTCTGAAGTGCAAAGAGACTTGGGAGGTTTAGTCCAGGATTCTGTCAAGGTAAACTTGCAGATTGAGTCAGTAGTTTTGAAGACAAATGTATTTTGAGAGGATTCGACAGTGCGGTGATAGAAAATCATAGCATATCAGGTAGCATCTGACGATCAAGAGAATCGACGTTTTGGGCATAAGTCCTTCATCAGAAATTTATTTTGAGGGGACTTTAATATAAAAGCAGGGATGTACTTCTGAGAGTCTATAAGGCCCTGGTCAGACCACATTTGGAGTATTGTGTGCAGGTTTGGACCCATATCTCAGGAAGGATGTACTGGCCCTGGAGCGTGTTCAGAGGAGGTTCACAAGAACGGTCCCAGGAATGAAAAGCTTAACATATGAGGAACATTTGAGGACTCTGGGTTTATACTCAATGGAGTTTAGATGGAGGGGGACCTAATTGAAACTTACAGAATACTGAATGGCCTGGACTGAGTAGATGTTGGGAAGATGCTTCCATTGGTAGGCAAGACTAGGACCCGAGGGCACAGTCTTAGAGTAAAGGAATGTAACCTTTTTGAATGGAGGTAAAGAAAAACTCTAAAAAGAGAGTGGTGAATCTATGCAATTCATTACCACAGAAGGCTGTGGAGGCCAGGTCAGTGAGTATATTTAAGATGGAGTTGATAGGTTCTTGAGTATCAAGGGTATCCAGGGTTACAGGGAGAAAGCATGAGAATGGGGTTGAGAAACTTCTCAGCCATGATTGAATAGTGGAGCAGACCCAATGGGCTGAATGGCCTAATTTCTGCTGCAATGTCTTATGGTCTTATGCTCTTCTCATAAAGCTGCAGTCTATGCTGTGTAGGTAAAGTTGCCATGCCGATAAGTAGGAGGTTCCAAAGTTTACCAACAATGATGAACAAGAGCATAATTCCAAATCTGGATTAAGTGTAAATTGGTGTTTAACATGCAGGTGGTGCTGTTCCTATCTGCAGTCTACTCTTTGCTGTGACTTTGGAAAGTGTTGTTAAAGGAGCCTTGGTGAGGTGCTGTTGTGCATCTTGTATTAGTTGACATACTGCCATTGTGTACCGCTAGTGGCAGGAGTGAATAGTTATGGTCATGGACCTGGTGGCCAAGTAGTCCATTTGTCCTGAACTTCCAGTTGGAGCTGCACTCATCCAACCAAATGGAGATGACTCCATCACATGCCTGATTCATGCTTCATAAACAATAAAAATATAAGAAGATAATTGAAAGCTTTAAGATTGATAAGGAAGTCATATTAGATAAGCTGTCCTTATTTAAAAGTTGCTAAGGCAGTAGGATTAAATGAGATGCATTCAAGGCTATGGAGGGAAGCAAGAGTGGAAATTGAGGAAGCATTGACCACTATTTCCCAGGCTCCCTTTAGATTCAATAGTGATGCCAGAGGAATGGAGAATTGCAAATGTTACTCCCTTATTTTTAAAAAAATGTAAGAATAAGTCCTAAAATATCTCAAAAACATCTGAAAGGGTTCAGAAAAGATTTACAAGGATGTTGCCAGGGTTGGAGGATTTGAGCTATAGGGACAGGCTGAACAGGCTGGGGCTGTTTTCCCTGGAGCGTTGGAGGCTGACGGGTGACCTTATAGAGGTTATAAAATCATGAGGGGCATGGATAGGATAAATAGACAAAGTCTTTTCCCTGACAGCATAGGTTTAGGGTGAGAAGGGAAAGATATAAAAGAGACCTAAGGAGCAAATTTTTCACGTAGAGGGTGGTACGTGTATGAAATGAGTTGCCAGAGGATGTGGTGGAGGCTGGTACAATTGCAACATTTAAAAGGCATCTGGATGGGTATATGAATAGGAAGGGTTTGGAGGGATATGGGCCAGGTGGGACTAGATTGGGTTGGGATATTTGGTCGGCATGGACAGGTTGGACTGAAGGGTCTGTTTCCGTGCTGTATATCTCTATGACTCTATCACTCTAAGGCCAACAATTTCAGACCAGTCAGTTTCACTTTGGTGGTGGGAAGCTTCTAGAAACAATAATTGGAGAGTGAATGAATAGATTAAGCAAAGCCAACAAGAAGTTTATTTCTAAGGAGAAATCATGTTTAATGAATTTGATGAGGTAACAGAAAGGATGAGGATAATGCTGTTGATGTGGTGTCCCCAAACTTCTAGAGGGTACTTTATGATACAATGTCCCAAAAAAGACATGTGAGCAAAATTACAGCTCAGGGAATAAAGTTGACAGCAACAATATAAATACAAAACTATCTTCTAAGCAGCAACTGGAATAATGGTTAATGGATGGTTTTTTTTGACTGGAGGAAAGCTTATAGTGGAGTTCCCCATGGCTCTGTGTTAACATCCTTGCCCTCCCTAATGTATATTAATAACATAGTTCTTAATGGACATGGCACAATTTCAAAATTTGCAAATGATGACACTTGTGATTAGTGAGGAGGATAGTTCCAAAGAGAAGGGTGCTGGCAGGTGGGACTAGATTGGGTTGGGATATCTGGTCAGCATGGACTCGTTGGACCGAAGGGTCTATTTCCATACTGTACATCACAACAAGTGGCAGATGAAATTTAATGCAGATAAACGTGAAATGATTCATTTTAATTCGAGGAGAGGTAAAATAAAGAGGATGATTCTTTAGGGGATATAGGAGAATCTGGGAGTATATATGCAGAAATCATTGACAATAGTAAGAAAGGTTGAGAGAGTGACTAATAAGGCATACTGCATCCGAAACTTTATTAATAGGCAGGTAGAGTACAAAAGCAAGGAGGTTATATTAAACTTGTATCAAACACTAGTTTCACCTCGACAGGGGTATAGTGTCCATTTCTATACAGCATATTTCAGACATGATATAAGGAAATTGAGAGAGTGCAGAAAAGATTGACAAAACTGTTCGCAGAAGGAGAGCCTTCAATGGTGTGAATAGATTGAACAGGTTGGGCATATTTTCCTTGAAGTGGTAAGAGTAATTTTGTCAGAAGTATTGAAAATCATGAAGTGTCTGGACAGAGTAGATAACAGAATGCTGTTCCTGTTGTTGGAAGGACTGAAAACCGAAGGTGACAGTTTTAATGTAAATTGGCAAAAGAAGGAATGGCGAGGTGAGGAGAAACGTACTCACCCGAGTGGTTCAAGAATGCACTTCCTGAGAGGTAGATGCAATCAAGACATTTAAGCCTGAACTAGATTATTATTGGAAAAGGAAGAGTGTGCAGAAATATGGAAAGAATCCTTGGGATTGGTACAGCCATTGGGTAAATTGTTTCTTTACAGACAATTGCTCTTGGTCTGAGCTGTAACCATTCCGTTAGCCTGTGGCAGTCGGGTCTTAGCTGATGAGTTAGTCACCCCACCGTGGTGTTTCAGGAAGATAGTTCATCACTGACTTCTCAAGAGCAATTAGAGACAAGTAAAATGCTGGAAATGCCAGTGCTACTCAGATCCAGAATAAATTTTAAAACTGTCCCATCTCTCGCCCACTCTTGTCACTACAGTATTTGTGTGACAGGTCCAGTTAAGTTTCTGGTCAATGGTTATTCCCCAGTAATTAAACTCAGTCGTATTGGAGCTTAGATCAGAGTGGTGCTGGAAAAGCACAGCAGATCAGGCAGCATCCGAGGAGCAGGAACATCGACGTTTCGGGCTAAAGCCCGTCATCAGGAATAGAGGCAGGAAGCCTCCAGGGTAGAGAGATAAATGGGGAGTGGGGCTGGGCAGAAGGTATCAAAGAGCACAATAGATGAATGGGGGTGGGGATGGAGGTGATAGGTCAGAGAGGAGGATGGGGGAAGGTAGCAAAGAGTACAACAGGTGAATGGGGGTGGGGATGAGGGTGATAGGTCAGAGGGGAGGGTGGGGGAAGGTAGCAAAGAGTACAATAGATGAATGGGGTGGGGATGGAGGTGATAGGTCAGAGGAGAGGGTGGGGGAAGGTAGCAAAGAGTACAATAGATGAATGGGGGTGGGGATGGAGATGATAGGTCAGAGGGGAGGGTGGAGTGGATAGGTGGGAAGGGAGATTGGCAGGTAGGACAGGTCATGAGGACAGTGCTTTGCTACCTTCTCCCCAGCCACCTTCTTCCCCCCACCCCACCCCCAACTCCATTTATTTCTCCACCCTGGAGGCTCCCTGCCTGTATTCCAGATGAAGGGCTTTTGCCCGAAATGTCAATTTTCCTGCTCCTCAGATGCTGCCTGACCTGCTGTGCTTTTCCAGCACCACTCTGATCTAAACTCTGGTTTCCAGAATCTGCCTCAGTCACTTTTGCCTCAGTCTTATTGGAGATGAGCTTTGCCTGACATTTATGTGACATGAATGTTATTCGCCACTTAGGGGCCTAAGCTTGAATATTGTCCAAATCTCGCTGCATGCAACAATTACACATCTTCGATGGATAGATATGACTGTCAATTACATTATATTGCTATTCTTGGGGTACAAGTACCAATTATCTTCTATTTCTGTGGTAAATGATTAAGTATTTCTGGAACTGAATATAAATTCCAATTATTTCATGGTTGAAAGCCTTACATAAATGTCCATCACTTTTGCCGAAATAACTAAGCACAGGAGCATTGTTCAGTCAAATGCATCTTATTACTTGCTAGAAATGCAGAACAAATAAGAAGTAATAAAATATTTAAGACGTTGTACAATAACCCAGCCACCTTTATAGACAGCTGAGAATGATTTGACATTCATTCCCATATGCACATCAGAATTGCCTAAATGAAATACTCTCTACACTTCTGTCATGAATGAGTTGAGTGTTCACATCTGCACTTGGCATTTTGTATGTGGTTCAGTGACTGGTGTTTCTTACAGTGATATTCTGTCTCAAGCAATCACAGCCCCCTTGTCTCTTGCAGAAGAACAGGACATTTATGAATGTGTCAGGGTAGCTTTGAAAAATTACTCTCCCAATCCAAAGGGAACCTTATTGAAGAGTGGCACAGAATGCTCTGAGAATGGTTAGTGCACCGTGTTACTGTGTGTACCACAAAGTAGTGATGCCAGGATCAATCATGAGTAACAGATGCCAGCCTTGGTCAAGCTTGGCAGGTCCCGTATGACTATGGGCTGGTCCAGTGCCAACTGTGGTTCAATGGGTACCACCTGCTCAGGTTGATGTCAGAAGGCTATTGTTTCAAGAGTAGGCTCTATTCCAGAGAACTGAGCATATAACTGAAGCATACATCCTCATTAGAATCCAGAGAGAGTTCTGCCCCATATGAAGTTCTCTCTTTCAGATGAGATAGTAAACTGAGGTGATATCTACTCTCTCCAATGGCTGTGAAAGATCAAAGGAAAGATGATAAAGGAAATTCTCTCTGGGTCCAGTATCCCTCAACCAACATCACTAAAACTGATGATCTGATCAGAGGATGGTGCAGTGGCTCAGTGGTTAGCACGGTAGTCTCACAGCACCAGAGACCTGGGTTAGATTCCAGCCTCAGGCAACGGTCTGTGTGGGCGTTTGCACATTCTCCCCACGTCTGCATGGGTTTCCTCTGGGTGCTCCAGTTTCCTCACACAGTCCAAAGATGTGCGGGTTAGGTGAATTGGCTATGCTAAATTGCCCACAGTGTTCAGGGGTGTGGAGGTTAGGTGCATTATTCAGGGGTAAATGTAGGGGAATGGGTCTGGGTGGGTTACTCTTTGGAGTGTCAGTATGTACATGTTGGGCCAAAGGGCCTGTTTCCACACGGTAGAGGTTCTATGTATGATCCCCTTTTACCATTAGTATTTGTGCAGCCTTGTTGTTTTGAACCTGGGCACCTTGTTACCAACATGAGAGGACTGATGGCATTGCATTAACCTTCACTGGCTGAAAAATGTGTTGAAACATAGAGCATGAAGTTGTACAACACAGAAACAGACCCTTTAGCCCAACACGTCCATGCAGACTAGATATCCCAACCTAATCTAGTCCCGTTTGCCAGCACTTGGCCCAAATCCCTCTAAACCCTTCCGAGTCACTGATCCAGATGCCTTTTAAATGCTGTAATTGTACTAGCCTCTATCACTTCCTCTGGCAGCTCACTCCATATACTAGCCATTCTTTTAATGAAAAATTTAAATCTTTTATATCTTTCCCTTCTCACCCTAAACCTATGCCCTCTAGTTCTGGACTCCCTGACCCCAGGGAAAAGACCTTGCTTATTTACCCTTTCCATGCCCCTCATGATTTTATAAACCTCTATAAGGTCACCCCTCAGCCTCTGACGCTCCAGGGAAAACAGCCCCAGCCTATTCAGCCACTCCCTATAGCTCAAACCCTCCAACCCTGGCAACATCCTTGTCAATCCTTTCTGAACCCTTTCAGGTTTTACAACATCCTTCATATAGGAAGGAGACCAGAATTGCATGCAATATTTCAACAGTGGTCTAACCAATGTCCTGTACAGCCGCAATATGACCTCCCAACTCCTGTACTCAATACTCTGACCAATAAAGGAAAGCATACCAAACGCCTTCTTCACTATCATATCTACCTGTGACTCCACTTTCAAGAAGCATGACCCTCACTCCAAGGTGTCTTTGTTCAACAAAATTCCCCAGGACCTTACCATTAAGTATGTAAGTACTGCCCTGATTTGCTTTTCCAAACTGCAGCACTTCACATTTATCAAAATTCCTGAGGTTGAAACAATGAGATATAAATGCAAGCCCTTTTCCCAGTGAGGCTGGGTGGTGGCACAGCGATAATCTCAGTGGACTCCTAAATGACTTCCTTTTGTGCTGCATGATTCAATCATTCTCTTTCTAAATGTCTGGCAGGAGAAACACCAAGCATGGAGAGCCCGTTTGGTAAACCTCCAACACAGGACTATTTGGCCGGAAAACAACAGAAGCCACATACAATAGACAGGAATAAGTGACCCTACAGCCAATGGATGAGCAAAGCTCTGCAGTTGAAGGCATTAGATGCCAATGACAGAGTGCACATATCCCGCAATAAATGGCGATGGACAATTAAACAAAAGAATGAGGAGGTTTCATAAGGATCTTCAATGATGTCAGAACCCAGCACATTAGTGCACAAGACAAGGCTGAACCAGTTACAACCACTAAGGCAAAAGTGAGGACTGCAGATGCTGGAAATCAGAGTCTAGATCTGAGTGGTGCTGGAAACGCACAGGAGGTCAGGCAGCATCCGAGGAGCAGGAAAATCGATGTTTCTGGCAAAAGCCCTTCATCAGGAAGAACGCCTCATCTTCCACCTTGGAACACTTCAACCCCAGGGCATCAATGTGGACTTCACCAGTTTCCTCATTTCCCCTCCCCCCACCTTACCCCAGTTCTAACCTTCCAGCTCAGCACTGTCCTCATGACCTGTCCCACCTGCCAATCTCCCTTCCCACCTATCCACTCCACCTTCCTCTCTGACCTATCACCTCCATCCCCACCCCCATTCACCTATTGTACTCTTTGCTACCTTCTCCCCAGCCCCAATACTCCCATTTATCTCTCCACCCTGGAGGCTACCAGCCTTCATTCCAGATGAAGGGCTTTTGCCCAAAACGTCGATTGTCCTGCTCTTCCGATGCTGCCTGACCTGCTGTGCTTTTCCAGCACCACTCGAATCTAGACATTTACAATCACCTTCACCCAGAGGTGACAACTGGATGATCTATCTCAACTTCATCCTGAAGCCACCAGCATCACAGTTGCCATTCTTCAGTTTACTCCAAACGATATCAAGAAATGGTTGAAGGCCTTGAAGGCAACCGACTCAACACGGACATTTGCTATAAACCGACCGACTCCCACAGTTACCTAGACTACACCTCCTTCCACCCTGCCCCCTGTAAGAACACCATCCCATATTCCCAATTCCTTCGTCTCCGCCACATCTGCTCCCAGGAGGACCAGTTCCAATACCGAACAACCCAGATGGCCTCCTTCTTCAAAGACCGCAATTTCCCCCCAGACGTAGTTGACGATGCTCTCCACCGCATCTCCTCCACTTCCCGCTCCTCTGCCCTTGAGCCCCACCCCTCCAATCGCCACTAGGACAGAACCCCACTGGTGTTCACCTACCACCCCACCAACCTCCAGATACATCATATCATCTGTCGTCATTTCCGCCACTTCCAAACGGACCCCACCACCAGAGATATATTTCCCTTCCCTCCCCTATCAGCGTTCCAAAAAGACCATTCCTCCCTGACTCCTTCGTCAGGTCCACAACCCCACCAACCCAACCTCCACTCCCGGCACCTTTCCCTGCAACCGCAAGAAATTCAAAACTTGCGCCCACACCTCCTCCCTTACTTCCCTTCAAGGCCCCAAGGGATCCTTCCATATCCACCACAAATTCACCTGCACCTCCACACACATAATTTACTGCATCCGCTGCACCCAATGTGGCCTCCTCTATATTGGGGAGACAGGCTGCTTACTTGCGGAACGTTTCAGAGAACACCTCTGGGACACCTGGACCAACCAACCCAACCACCTCATGGCTCAACACTTCAATTCCCCCTCCCACTCCACCAAGGACATGCCATCGCCAGACCATAGCAACATGACAGCTGGAGGAAGAGCGCCTTATCTTCCGCCTAGGAACCCTCCAACCACAAGGGATGAACTCAGATTTCTCCAGTTTCCTCATTTCCCCTGCCCCAACCTTGTCTCAGTCCCAACTCTCAAAGTCAGCACCACCTTCCTAACCTGCAATCTTCTTCCTGAACTCTCCAACTCCACCCCCACTCCGGCTTATCACCCTCACCTTAACCTCCTTCCACCTATCGCATTCCCAACACCCCTCCCCCAAGTCCCTCCTCCCTACCTTTTATCTGAGTCTGTTTGGCACACTTTCCTCATTCCTGAAGAAGGGCTTATGCCCAAAACGTCGATTCTCCTGCTCCTTGGATTCTGCCTGACCTTCTGTGCTTTTCCAGCAACACATTTTCAGCTCTGAAGGCATTGGATGCCAATGACAGAGTGTACATATCCTGACACCATTCCTGTGATGATACTGAAGGTATGTACTCCAGAACAAGCCACGTCTCTGGCTAAGCTGTTCCAGTACAGTTACAACATCGGAATATATGCAGTAATGTGTAAAACTGGTATGTCCTCTACACAAAAGCTACGAATAATCCAGCCAAGCCACTTATCATCCTATAAGTCTACTCTAACTCATAAGCAAAGTAATAGAAGCCATCGTTATGCTTTTGATATTAAGGTAAGATTCGACCTTGTACTAAGGAGCCCCAGCAAAACTGGAGTCAGCTGGGAATGGGGGAACAACTCTCCATTGATTAGTCATACCCGGCACAAAGGAAAATGATTTGTGAAGGTCAGTTATCTCAACTCCAGGACATCTCTGCAGGAGTTCATCGGGGTTCTGTCCCAGGCCCAACCACCTTCAGTTGCTTCATCGATGACCTTCCCTCCATCATGAGGTCAGAAGTGGGGATATTAGCTGATGGATGCACAGTCAGTGTACAACATTCAGTACCATTTGCAACACCTCTGGCACAAAAGCACTCCGTGCTGTAATGTATCAAGACCTTGACAACATTCAGACCTAGGCTGGTAAGTGGAAAGTAATGCCATCTCCAACAGGAGAGAATCTAACCATTTCCCCTTGACTCTCAGTGGCACCACCATCGCTGCACCCTCTGTTCCTGGGGCCCGGCAACTGAATTGGACTAATCATATAAATACTGTGGTCACAAGAGCAGTTCAAAGGTTAGGAATCCTGCAGTGAGTAATTCACCTCCTGAATCCCCAGAACTGATCCACAGCAAAAGTGTCAGGCAATGACTATCTCCAACAGGACAGAGAGAGAATCTAACCATTGTATCTTAATATTCAATTGTATCACCATCCCTGAATCTGCACTAGCAACATGCTGGGGACCAGATAATAAACTGGTCTAGATTTTATATACAACGGCTACAGGAGCAGAGACGGCTAGGAATACTAGCAAGTAACTGACCTTTCCCCACCAACCCCATTCCCCAATTTATTTCTCAGCACCCCTGGCCCATGAGGCTCATTCCTTATGAAGGGCTTATGTCCAAAAGACCGACTCTCCTGCTCCTCGGATGCTGCCTGACCTGTTGTGCTTTTCCAGCACAACACTCTTGACCCCAAAATCTTCCAACCCTGTTACCACTACCATTGGAAATAGCGAAGGAACACCATACCAGCAAGCACCCTTCCAAGTCACAGACTATCCTGACTTTCTGAATCCCTGTAGAATATTTGGTGCAGTACACCCACAATGCCATTAGGAAGCAATTTCAGGATTTGGACCCAGCGACAGTGAAGGAATGGCAATATATTTCCAAGTCAGGATGATGAGTGGTTTGGAGGGGAACTTGCAGGTGCTGTCCTTTCCTCATGGATGGAAGTGGTTGTGTATTTGGAAGGTGATGTCTAAAGAGCCTTGGGGAATTTCTGCAATGCATCTTGTAGATAATACACACTACTGCTACTGAGCGCCGGTGGTGATGGAGGGAGCAGATGTTTGTGGATGTGGTGTCAATCAAGCAAGCTGCTTTGTCTTGGATGGTGTCAAGCTTCTGGAGAGAAACTGGATCTCCATTCTTTCACTGTTGCTGGGCCAAAGTCCTGAAATTCCTTTTCTAACAGCACTGCATCTACATCACTGGGATTGCACTGATTCAATAAGGTGGCTCATTATCACCTTCTCCAGGATAATTAAGATAATTAGCAAATGCTGGCCTCGCCAGTGAAGCACACATCCCTTGAGAGAACAAAAACAAAACTTTTGGATAAGAATTATTATCCAGAAAGAGAAAATAAGCAAGAAAATCGTCTCAAACATTCTCCGTAATGAAGTCATCTGTGCCTGCAGGGCGATGGAACAAAGCAGGTTGTAGCAGAAGCAACAATAGATGACCAGTTCAGCCACTTCTGTTGGCAGGAAATGGAAGGAGTATAGTCTGTGGAGATCTATCTGCTCTCTTTCAAAAAGAACAAGGCTAAGGGGGCTTTGTATTTTAATATCCACCCGACATACAGCTTGTCTTTACAAGAGTAGAACATCATTGGAACTCAAACATCAGCTCAGATCATCCAACAACAAGAAGAGATCCATCAACAGAACCACTGCTCTGTGATCATTACATTATTCTAAAAAATCCAATTCAAATCTCTTCAAGTCTACTTCTAACAAGTCTTTTCTGGGTACAGCTCTTTTAAACACTGATTAAGGAGCTTAATGATCCCTTTAATGATTGTTAGGTGAAGCATGATTCAGCCCTTGTAATGAGTTAACACGGAACTGCCTGTTTTCTGTCTAGGCACCCAGACTTCATTGGTACAAACATTGATCACTGTCTGATCCATGCCCATGGCCACTAAGTCACATTACCCACTTGTTAATGATCAGCATAATTAATTTTAATGGCCTTTAGTTATTCAGCATGGCTGTCTTGTACAGATATTTGATTTTTCTCAAAGGTAACTTGAGAAAGTTGCTCCAATTGTATACAGGCTAAGGTCAGGTTAATAATGTTTATTAATCAAGGTGTTCTTTTTTGTCAAAGAGTTGTCTTACTGCAGAAGAGGGCCCAAATTCTATTGTTACATTTTAAGGTTTTGCCTCCTATTTTCTGTGCTTGACTCTTGTAATTCACCAAAATTGCCAGAGACTATCCACAAAATGTAAGTTCAAAGCTGGTGATTGGCAAATCAGGGTATTACAGAAATTATATTGCATAGGGAATATTAATTACAAATGTGTCAAACATGGTGTATTAAGGTAAGTGGCTCAGAAGTGATATATTACATTAAATGTGTGAGACTTCCAATATTACAGCAGGTGCATTAGACATTGTACATTACAGTGAAGTTGGGCATGGTGTTTTACAGTGAGTGTGTTTGACATAGTGTATTATAGCATACATCTCAAGCAAGTTGAATTACTAGTGTCAAATGTAGTGTATTGCAGCGAGTGTGTTTGGGGTGGTACATTGCAGCAAGTGTGTCAGAGGTGGTATGTTTTAGATATGGCATATTACAGCAATTGTGCTAGGTGTGGTGTGTTACCATGACAGAGTTATAGATCAGACCAAAACACCTCAAAATATATCAAGGAGATAGCCTAGGCCTTAACATTTATCTTATTTACAGCAAGTGTAAAACACTGCATTCTGGGTGTGATTCAATTGATGACATTGCTAGGGAATAAACACTTTATTCTTACACTACAGTTGAAATACGAAGAAAAGAAAGAAGAATTGGTGTAATTTTATCTCTATTGGAAATCTTAACAGAAAAGTAGATTATTAAATTAGTAAATAGAAACTGCTCCAATAGAATAACATCCCATAAACACAGCCTTGGCAAAGGCAAATTCAGTAAAATAGCTTGTCTCATATGTGATGCTTCTCCAGGCCAGGAGAAAGAACACTAAAAGAAACCTCTGGCAGAGAGAGAGAACTCCAAGTTTTTGCTGTGGCAAAGAGATGTATAACAGCTTCCAGAACCAACTTAAAAACCCAAACAACTGCTGAAAGCTAAACTGAAGCCCTGGTCCTGTGGGAGCCAGACTCCACCCATTCATGCTGCTTCTATTGTTCCAACTTAAAGAAAATGCGGGGCCTCACATGCTGTTATTTAATTGGCTTGGTAGAGACAGCTCAATACCTCTGTCTTAAAAGCTGTCTTCAAAAAAAACAAGACAAAATACACTGTTTAAATCCATAGTAGTATCATCACAAGAGTCAGACGTGGTGTGTTACAGTAAGTGTATTAGACATAGAATATTACAGGAAGTGTGTCTGTTATGTATTACAACACATGTCAATCATGATGTCTTCCAGCAAATGTGTCAGATTTGGTGGATTATAGCATGTGTGTTAGATGAGACATATTACAGTGAGTCTGTCAGACAATGTATTACAGCGAGTGTATCAGACAATGTATCACAAGTCTGTAAGACAATGTATTAAAGTGAGTGTGTCAGCCATTTCCATTATAGTGAGTGAGTTAGATGAGGCGTATTCCAGTGAGTATATTGGCTGAGGCATATTACAGTGAATTGGGCATGGAGTACAGCAGCAAGTGTGCCCTGTATTGTATATGAGAATGAGGGTATGTGAGGTGGTGCATTAGAGCTAATGTTGTATACTGGAGCAAGTGTATAAAACATGGTGAATTAGAGTAAGTGTATTACACATGATATATGAGTGTGAGTGTATTAGGCATGGTATACAAAGAGTTGCTTGGCAGTAAGAACTTGACTTTAACTGAAATAGAATACTGAGTGCTACTTTGAGCACACAGAGTGTAGAGTGGGAATTTGATGAGTAAGGGATTTTGATGAAGAATGGAGGGAGGTGCTCCTTCTCCTTTTCTTTCTTCACTTTTCCTTTTCCTCATTTTCCAGCCTCCAGTATTTGGATCATATCATTGGCTGTACAAGCTGGATATCACTCGCTTTCAGAACATGTCCATGCTGTTGACACTTTGACCAGTTTATGTATTAAACGCACATAAAACAAGTAGTCCAGTCAGTGGGGAAGACAAAGGGACACAGAATTCAGTTTGCAGTTCAACTTGATTTTATTAACAAAATATTCCTTTTTAAAAAACACCATGTGCCCATTTCCCAAATTACAGTGTTACAGTGAGGTCATTAGGGACAGTGTATTAGAGTGAGGGCATTAGGGATGGTGTATTACAGTGAGGGCATTAGGGACAGTTCATTACAGTGAGGGCATTAAGGATGGTGTATTAGAGTGAGGTCATTAGGGACAGTGTATTACAGTGAATGAGTTAGGGACAGTGTATTACTGTAAGCGAGTTAGGGACAGTGTATTACACTGAGAACATTAGCGCAGACTGTTACAGTGAGGTCATTAGGGACAGTGTATCACAGTGAGGGCCATTAGGGACAGCGCATTACAGTGAGGGCATAAGGGATGGTGTATTAGAGTGAGGTCATTAGGAATGGTGTATTACAGTGAGAGTGTTAAGGACAGTGTACTAGACTGAGAGCATTAGGGACAGTCTAATACAGTGAGAACATTAGAGGTGGTGTATTACAACAAGAGCATTTGGGATGGTGTATTAAATTGAGGGCATTACAGACGGTGTATTGCACTGAGGGTTTTAGGGACAGTGTATCACACTGAGAACATTAGGGACGGTGTATTACAGTGAGGGCATTAGGGACAGTGTATCAGAGTGACGGCATTAAGGATAGTGTATCACAGTAAGGGCATTTGAGACAGTGTATCACAGTGAGGGCATTCGGGACAGTGTATTATAGTGAGGGTATTAGGGACAGGCTATTACAGTGAGGACAATAGGGACGTTGTATTACAGTGAGGGCATGAGGGACAGCGTATTACACTTAAGGGCATTAGGGACAGTGTATCACACTGAGGGCATTAGGGACAGTGCATTACAGTGAAGGCATTAGGGACAGAATATCACAGTGAGGGTATTAGCGACAGTGTATCATAGTGAGGGCCTTAAGGATTAAGTATTAATTATTATTAATTATTAAGTATTACACTGAGGGCATTACAGACAGTGTACTACAGTGAGGGTATTAGGGACAGTGTATTACAGTGAGTGCGTTAGGGACAATGTATCAGAGTGAGGGCGGTAGAGACAGTGTATTGCACTGATGGCATTACGGGCAGTGTATTACACTGACAACATTGGGGCAGAGTATTACAGTGAGGGCATTTGGGACAGTGTGTTACTGTGAGGGCATTTGGGATGGTGTATTACAATGAGGGCTTTAGGGACAGTGTATTACTGTGAGCAAGTTAGGGACAGTGTATTACACTGAGAACATTAGCGGCAGACTGTTACAGTGAGGTCATTAGGGACAGTGTATTAGAGTGAGGGCATTAGGGATGGTGTATTAGAGTGAGGTCATTAGGGACAGTGTATCAGAGTGAGTGCATTAAGGACAGTGTATCACAATAAGGGCATTTGAGACAGTGTATCACAGTGAGGGCATCAGGGACAGTGTATCAAAGTGAGGGCATTAAGGACAGTGTATTATCCTGAGGGCATTAGGGATGGTGTATTACAGAGAGGGTGTTAAGGACAGTATATCACAGTGAGGGCATTAGGTATGGTGTATTACAGTGAGGGCGTTAGGGTCATGTGTAATACAGTGGGGGAATGAGGGACAGTGTTTCATAGTGTGGGTATTGGGGACAGTGTATCACAGTGAGGGCATTAGGGACAGTGTATTTATCTGAGTGAATTAAGATCGGTATATCACAGTGAGGGCATTCGGGACAGTGCATTACAGTGAGGGCATTAGGGATGGTGTATTACAGTGAGGGTGTTAAGGACAGTATATCACAGTGAGGGCATTAGGTATGGTGTATCACAGTGAGGGCATTAGGGACAGTGTAATACAGTGAGGGCATTAGTGATGGTGTATTAGAGTGAGGTCATTAGGGACAGTGTATCTCAGTGAGGGCATTAGGGACAGTGCATTACAGTGAGGGCATTAAGGATGGTGTATTAGAGTGAGGTTATTAGGGATGGTGTATCACACTGAGAACATTAGGGACAGAGTATTACAGTGAGGGCATTAGGGATGGTGTATTAGAGTGAGGGTGTTAAGGACAGTGTATCAGAGTGAGTGCATTAAGGACAGTGTATCACAATAAGGGCATTTGAGACAGAGTATCACAGTGAGGGCATCAGGGACAGTGTATCAAAGTGAGGGCATTAAGGACAGTGTATTATCCTGAGGGCATTAGGGATGGTGTATTAGAGTGAGGTCATTAGGGACAGTGTATCAGAGTGAGTGCATTAAGGACAGTGTATCACAGTAAGGGCATTTGAGACAGAGTATCACAGTGAGGGCATCAGGGACAATGTATTACAATGAGGGCATCAGGGACAGTGTATTACTGAGAGGGCGTTAGGGGTGGTATATCAGAATGAGGGCATTAGGGACAGTGTATTACAGTGAGGGTATTAGGAACGGTGTATTACAGTGAGGGCGTTAAGTACAATGTATTAGAGTGAGGGTGTTCTGGACAGTGTATTACACTGAGAGCATTAGAGACGGTGTATTACAGTGAGGGCATTAGGGACAGTGTATCACAGTGAGGGCATTAAGGACAATGTATTAGAGTGAGGGTGTTCGGGACAGTGTAATACACTGAGACCATTAGAGACGGTGTATTACAGTGAGGGCGTTAGGGACAGTGTATCACAGTGAAGGTGATAGGGACAGTGTATTACACTGAGGGCATTAGGACAGTGTATTACAGTGAGGGCATTATGGACAGTGTATCAGAGTGAGGGCATCAGGGACAGTGTATTACACTGCAGGCTTTAGAGACAGAGTATCATAGTGAGGGCATTAGGGACGGTGTATTATTGTGAAGGTATTAGAGACAATGTATCATAGTGAGGGCATTAGGAATGGTGTATTACAATGAGGGCATTAGGGACGGTGTATTACACTGAGATCATCAGGGACAGTGTATTACAGTGATGGTATTAGGGACAGTGTACTGCAGTGAGGGCATTCGGGATGGCGTATTACAGAGAGAGTGTTAGGGAGTGTATTATCCTGAGGGCATTAGGGATGGTGTATTAGAGTGAGGTCATTAGGAACAGTGTATTTCAGTGAGCGAGTTAGGGACAGTGTATTACTGTGAGAGAGTTAGGGACAGTATATTACACTGAGAACATTAGCGGCAGACTGTTACAGTGAGGTCATTAGGGACAGTGCATTACAGTGAGGGCATTAGGGATGGTGTATTAGAGTGAGGTCATTAGGGACAATGTATTAGTGAGGGCATTAGGGATGGTGTATTAGAGTGAGATCATTAGGGACAGTGTATCACAGTGAGGGCATTAGGGACAGTGCATTACAGTGAGGACATTAGGGACAGGCCATGACAGTGAGGGCAATAGGGACGTTGTATTACAGTGAAGGCATTAGGGACAGTGTCTTACACTAAGGGCATTAGGGACAGCGCATTACAGTGAAGGCATTAGGGACAGTATATTACAGTGAGGGTATTAGGGACAGTGTATCATAGTGAGGGCCTTAAGGACAGTGTATTACACTGAGGGTATTACAGACAGTGTACTGCAGTGAGGGTATTAGGGACAGTGTATTACAGTGAGGGCGTTAGGGACAATGTATCAGAGTGAGGGCAGTAGGGACAGTGTATTGCACTGATGGCATTACGGACAGTGTATTACACTGACAACATTGGGGCAGAGTATTACAGTGAGGGCATTTGGGACAGTGTGTTACTGTGAGCGAGTTAGGGACAGTGTATTACACTGAGAACATTAGCGTCAGACTGTTACAGTGAGGTCATTAGGGACAGTGTATTAGAGTGAGGACATTAGGGATGGTGTATTACAGTGAGGGTGTTAAGGACAGTATATCACAGTGAGGGCATTAGGTATGGTGTATTACAGTGAGGGCATTAGGGACAGTGTAATACAGTGGGGGAATGAGGGACAGTGTTTCATAGTGTGGGTTTGGGGACAGTGTATCACAGGTGAGGGCTTTAGGGACAGTGTATTTATCTGAGTGAATTACGATCGGTATATCACAATGAGGGCATTAGGGACAGTGCATTACAGTGAGGGCATTAGGGATGGTGTATTAGAGTGAGGTCATTAGGGATGGTGTATTAGAGTGAAGGGCATTAGGGACAGTGTATTACAGTGAGGGCATTAAGGACAGTGTATTACCCTGAGGGCATTAGGGATGGTGTATTAGAGTGAGGTCATTAGGGACAGTGTATCACCATGAGGGCATTAAGGATGGTGTATTAGAGTGAGGTCATTAGGGACAGTGTATTACAGTGAGGGCATTAGGGACAGCGTATCAGAGTGAGTGCATTAAGGACAGTGTATCACAGTAAGGGCATTAGGGACAGTGTATCACAGTGAGGGCATCGGGGACAATGTATTACAGTGAGGGCATCAGGGACAGTGTATTACTGAGAGGACGTTGGGGTGGTATATCAGAATGAGGGCATTAGGGACAGTGTATTACAGTGAGGATGTTCGGGACAGTGTATTACACTGAGAGCATTAGAGACGGTGTATTATAGTGAGGGCATTAGGGACAATGTATCACAGTGAGGGCATTAAGGACAGTGTATTATCCTGAGGGCATTAGGGATGGTGTACTAGAGTGAGGTCATTAGGGACAGTGTATTACAGTGATGGCATTAGGGACAGTGTATCAGAGTGAGTGCATAAAGGACAGTGTGTCACAGTAAGGGCATTTGAGACAGTGTATCACAGTGAGGGCATTAGCGACAGTGTATCACAGTGATGGCATCAGGGACAATGTATTACAGTGAGGGCATCAGGGACAGTATATTACACTGAGACCATTAGAGACGGTGTATTACAGTGAGGGCGTTAGGGACAGTGTATCACAGTGAAGGTGATAGGGATGGTGTATTACACTGAGGGCATTAGGACAGTGTATTACAGTGAGGGTATTAGGGACAGTGTATCAGAGTGAGGGCATCATGGACAGTGTACTACACTGCGGGCTTTAGAGACAGCGTATCATAGTGAGGGCATTACAGACGGTGTATTATTGTGAGGGTATTAGAGACAGTGTTATACACTGCAGGCTTTAGAGACAGAGTATCATAGTGAGGGCATTAGGAATGGTATATTACAATGAGGGCATTAGGGACATTGTATTACACTGAGATCATCAGGGACAGTGTATTACAGTGATGGTATTAGGGACAGTGTACTGCAGTGAGGGCATTCAGGATGGCGTACTACAGAGAGGGTGTTAGGGACAGTGTATTAAAGTGAGCCCATTAGGGACAGTGTATTAGAGTGAGGGCATTAGGGATGGTGTATTACAGTGAGGGAGTTAGGGACAGTGTATTACACTGAGGGCATTAGAATCGGTGTATCACAGTGAGGGCATTAGGGATAGTGTATTACAGTGAGGGCATTAGGGATGGTGTATTATATTGAGTTCATTAGGGACAGTGCATTAGAGTAAGGACTATAGGGACATGGTATAACAATGAGGGCATTAAGGACAGTGTATTAGAGTGATCGCATTAGAGATGGTGTATTACAGTGAGGGCTATAGGGACAGTCTATTACAGTGAGGGCATTAGTGACAGTGTATTACCAAGACGTCATTAGAGACGGTGTATTAGAGTGAGGTCATTAGGGACAATGTATTAGTGAGGGCATTAGGGATGGTGTATTAGAGTGACAGCATTAGGGACAGTGTGTTACTGTGAGGCCGTTCGGGACAGTGTATTACACTGAGGGCATTAGGGATGGTTTATTAGAGTGGGGTCATTAGGTGCTGTGTATTAGAGTGACGGCATTAGAGATGGTCTATTACAGTGAAGGCTATAGGGACAGTGTATTACACTGAGGGCATTACAGTGTATTAGAGTGTGGGTGTTAGGGACAGTGTATCACAGTATGGCTGTTGGGGACAGTGTATTACAGTGAGGGCATTAGGGATGGTGTATTACAGTGATGTCATTTGGGACAGTTTATTAGAGTGAGGGCATTTGGGATGGGGTATTACAGTGAGAGCATTAGAGATGGTGTATTACAGTGAGCGCTCTAGGGACAGTGTATTAAAGTGAGGGCATTAGGGGCAGTGTATTACACTGAGGACATTAGGATCGGTGTATCACAGTGAGGGCATCAGGGACAATGCATTACAGTGAGGGCATTAGGGATGGTGTATTACAGTGAGGGCATTAGGGACAGTGTATTAGAGTGAGAGCGTTCAGGACAGTGTATTGCACTGAGGGCATTCGGGATGGTTTATTAGAGTGAGGGCATTAGGGCCAGTGTATTAGAGTGAGGGCATTAGGGTCAGTGTATTACACTGAGGGCCCTAGGGATGGTTTATTAGAGTGAGGTCATTAGGGCCAGTGTACTACACTGAGGGCACTAGGGGTGGTTTATTAGAGTGAGGTCATTCGGGCCAGTGTACTACACTGAGGGCACTAGGGGTGGTTTATTAGAGTGAGGTCATTAGGGCCAGTGTACTACACTGAGGGCACTAGGGGTGGTTTATTAGAGTGAGGTCATTAGGGCCAGTGTACTACACTGAGGGCACTAGGGGTGGTTTATTAGAGTGAGGTCATTAGGGAGAGTGTAGTAGAGTGACGGCATTAGAGATGGATTTTTACAGTGAGCGCACTAGGGACAGTGTATTGCAATGAGGGCACTAGGGACAGTGTATTGCAATGAGGGCATTAGGGACAGTGTATTACACTGAGGTCATTAGGAATGGTGTATTAGAGTGAGCGCATTAGGGACAGTGTATTAGAGTGACGGCATTAGAGATGGTATATTACAGTGAGGGCTATAGGAACAGTGTAATACAGCGAGGGCATTAAGGGCTATGGGGACAGTGTATTACTCTGAGGGCATTAGGGATGGTTTATTAGAGTGAGGGCATTAGAGCCAGTGTATTACAGTGAGGACATTAGGGATGGTGTATTAGAGTGATGTGATTGGGGGCACTATATTAGAGTGAGGGCATTAGAGATGGTGTAACAGAGTGAGGTCATGAGGGACAGCATATTTGAGTGAGGGCATTAGGGATGGTATATTACACTGAGGGTATTCAGTTCAGTGTATTACAGTGAGGGCATCAGGGACAGTGCATTACAGTGAAGGCATTAGGAATGGTGTATTAGAGTGAGTGCATTAGGGACAGTCTATAATAGTGAAGGCATTAGGGACAGTGTACTACAGTGAGGGCATTAGGGACAGTGTATTAGACTGAGAGCGTTCAGGACAGTGTATTGCACTGAGGGCATTCGGGATGGTTTATTAGTGAGGGCACTAGGGCCAGTGTATTACAGTGAGGGCATGAGGGATGCTGTATTAGAGTGTGGGAGTTAGGGACAGTGTATTACAGTGAGGGCTATAGGGACAGTGTATTACACTGAGGGCATTAGGATCGGTGTATCACAGTGAGGGCATCAGGGACAGTACATTACAGTGAGGGCATTAGGGATGGTGTATTACAGTGAGGGCATTTGCGACAGTGCATTACAGTGAGGGCATTAGGGATGGTTTATTAGAGTGAAGTCATTGGGGACAGTGCATTATAGTGAGGGAATTAGGGGCAGTGTATTAGAGTGAGGGCATTAGAGATAGTGTATTACAGTGAGCGCTCTAGGGAAAGTGTACTAAAGTGAGGGCATTAGGGACAGTGTGCAACACTGAGGGCATTAGGATTGGAGTATCGCAGTGAGGGCATCAGGGACAGTGCATTACAGTGAGGGCATTAGGGATGGTGTATTAGAATGAGGACATTAGGGACAGTGTGTTACAGTGAGGGTGTTAGGGACAGTGTATTACACTGAGGGCATTAGGGACGTTGAATTACATTGAGGGAATTAGGGACAGTGTATTAGATTGAGCGCGTTCAGGACAGTGTATTTCACTGAGGGCATTAGGGATGGTGTATTACAGTGAGGGCATTAGGACCAGTGTATTACAGTGAGGGCATTAGAGATAGCATATTAGAGTGTGGGCATTAGGGACAGTGAATTAGAGTGAAGACATTTGGGACAGTGTATTACCCTGAAGTCATTAGAGACGGTGTATCAGAGTGAGGTCATGAGGGACAGTATATTAGAGCGAGGGCATGAGGGACGGTATATTACACTGAGGGCATTAGGGATGGTATATTACAATGAGGGCATTAGGATTGGTGTATCACAGTTAGGGCATCGGGGACAGTGCATTACAGTGAGGGCATTAGGGATGGTGTATTAGAGTGAGGGCATTAGGGACAGTGTATTGCACTGAGGTCATTAGGCACAGTGTATTAGTCTGAGAGCCTAAGGGACAGTCTAATACAGTGAGGGCATTAGCAACCGTGTTTTACACTGAGAGCATTAGGGACAGTGTGTTACAGTGAGGGCGTTAGGGACAGTGTATTACACTGAGGTCATTAGGGATGGTTTATTAGAGTGAGGTCATTAGGGACAGTGTATTAGAATGACAGCATTAGAGATGGTGTATTACAGTGAGGGCATTAGGGACAGTGTATCATAGTGAGGGCTTTAGGGACAGTATATTAGACTGAGGGCATTGAGGATGGTGTATTACATGAAGGTGTTAGGGACAGTGTATTACACTGACGGCATTGGGGATGGTGTGTTAGAGTGACGGCATTAGGGGCAGTGTATTACTGTGTGGGCATTAGGGATGGTGTATTGTAGTGAGCACTCTAGGGACAGCGTATTACAGTGAGGGCATTAGGGATGGTGTATCACACTGAGGGCATTATGATCGGCGTATCACAGTGAGGGCATTAGGGACAGTGTATTACAGTGAGGGCATTAGGGATGGTGTATTGTAGTGAGCACTCTAGGGACAGTGTATTACAGTGAGGGCATTAGGGACAGTGTACAACACTGTGGGCAATCGGTTCAGTATATTACAGTCAGGGCATCAGGGACAGTGTATTACAGTGAGGGCATTAGGGATGGTTTATTCGAGTGAGGGCATTCGGGCCAGTGTATTAGAGTGTGGGCATTGGGGATAGTGTATTACAGTGAGGGCATTAGGGACAGTGTATCACAATGTGGGCATTGGGGACAGTGTATTACAGTGCGGGCATTAGGGACAGTCATAGTCAGGGCATTAGGGAAAGTGTATTACAGTGAGGGCATTAGGATCGGTGTATCACAGTGAGGGCATTAAGGACAGTGTATTACAGTGAAGGCATTAGGGATGGTGTGTTAGAGTGAGGGCATTAGAAACGGTGTATTACAGTGAGGGAGTTAGCGACAGTGTATTACAGTGAGGGCATTAGGGACAGTGTATTAGAATGATGGCATTGAGATGGTGTATTACAGTGAGGGCTATAGGGGCAGTGTATTACAGTGAGGGCATTATTAGATGGTTTATTAGAGCGAGGTCATTAGGGACAGTGTAGTAGAGTGTTGTGTTAGGGACAGTGTATCACAGTGAGGGCATTAGGGACAGTGTATTACAATGAGGGCTTTACGGACAGTGTATCACAGTGTTGGTGTTGGGGACAGTGTATTACAGTGAGGGCATTAGGGATGGTGTATTACAGTGATGTCATTAGGGACAGTGTATTAGAGTGATGGCATTAGAGATGGTGTATTACAGTGAGGGCTACAGGAACCGTGTATTACAGTGAGGGCATTAGGAACAGTGTATTACAGTGAGTGCTATAGGGACAGTATATTACACTGAGGTCATTAGGGACAGTGTACTAGAGTGACAGCAGTAGAGATGGTGTATTACAGTGAGGGCATTAGGGACCGTGTATTACAGTGAAGGCATTAGGGATGGTGTATTAGAGTGAGTTCATTAGGGACAGTGTATTACAGTGACAGTTTTAGGGACAGTCATAGTGAGGGCATTAGTGACAGTGTATTATAGTGTGGGCATTAGGGATGGTGTATTAGAGTGAGGGCATTAAGGACAGTGTATTACAATGACGCCATTAAGCACAGTGTATTAGTCTGAGAGCATTAGGGACAGTCTAATACAGTGAGGGCATTAGCAACAGTGTTTTACACTGAGAGCATTAGGGACAGTGTGTTACAGTGAGGGTGTTAGGGACAGTGTATTACACTGAGGGCATTAGTGACAGTGTATTACACTGAAGTCATTAGGGATGGTTTGTTCAAGTGAGGCCATTAGGGATGGTGTATTAGAGTGACGGCATTAGAGATGGTGTATTACAGTGAGGGCTCTAGGGACAGTGTATTACATTGAGGGAATTAGCGACAGTGTATTACACTGAGGGCATTAGGAATGGTTTATTAGAGTGAGGTCATTAGGGACAGTGTAGTAGAGTGTGGTGTTAGGGACAGTGTATAATAGTGAGGGCATTAGGGACAGTGTATTACAGTGAGGGCTTTAGGGACAGTGCATCACAGTGTGGCTGTTGGGGACAGTGTATTACAGTGAGGGCATTAGGGATGGTGTATTACAGTGATGTCATTTGGGACAGTATATTAGAGTGAGGCATTAGGGATGGTGTATTACAGTGAGAGCATTAGAGATGGTGTATTACAGTGAGCGCTCTAGGGACAGTGTATTAAAGTGAGGGCATCAGGGTCAGTGCATTACAGTGAGGGCATTAAGGACAGTGTATTAGAGTGAGAGCATTCAGGACAATGTATTGCACTGAGGGCATTCGGCATGGTTTATTAGAGTGATGGCATTAGGGCCAGTGCATTGCACTGAGGGCATTAGGGGATGGTGTATTAGAGTGATGTCATTAGGGACACTATATTTGAGTGAGGGCATTAGAGATGGTGTATTGCTGTGAGTGCTCTAGGGACAATGTGTTGCAGTGAGGGCATTAGGGACAGTGGACAACACTGAGGGCATTCAGTTCAGTGTATTACAGTGAGGGAATTAGGGACAGTGTATTAGAATGAGAGCGTTCAGGATGGTGTATTTCACTGAGGTCATTAGGGATGGTGTATTAGAGTGAGGGCATTAGGGCCAGTGTATTACAGTGAGGGCATTAGGGATGGTGTATTAGAATGTGGGTGTTAGGGACAGTGTATTAGAGTGAAGGCATTTGGAATAGTGTATTACCCTGAGGTCATTAGAGATGGTGTATTAGAGTGAGGTCATTAGGGACAGTATATTAGAGTGAGGGCATTAGGGGCAGTATATTAGGCTGAGAGCACTAGGGACAGTCTAATACAATGAGGACATTAACAACAGTGTTTTACACTGAGGGCATTAGGGACAGTGTATTATACTGAGGTCATTAGGGATGGTTTATTAGAGTGAGGTCATTAGGGACAGTGTATTAGAGTGAGGGCATTACACCAGTGTATTACACTAGAGGGCATTACGGATGGTTTATTCGAGTGAGGGCACTCGGGCCAGTGTATTCAAGTGTGGGCATTAGGGATGGTGTATCAGAGTGGGGTGTTAGGGGTTTATTCCTGATGAAGGGCTTTTGCCCGAAACATCGATTTCGAAGCTCCTTGGATGCTGCCTGAACTGCTGTGCTCTTCCAGCACCACTAATCCAGAACTGTGTATTACAGTGAGGCCATTAGGGACAGTGTATCAAAGTGTCGGTGTTGGGGACAGTGTGTTACAATGAGGGCTTTTGGGACAGTGGATCACAGTGTGGATGTTGGGGACAATGTATCACAGTGTGGGTGTTGGGGACCATGTATTACAGTGAGGGCATTAGGGACAGTGTATTACAGTGAGCGTTTTAGGGACAGTGTATTACACTCAGGGAATTAGGGACAGTGTATTATAGTGAAGGTGTTAGGGAGAGTGTATTACACCGACGGCATTGGGGATAGTGCATTAGGGACAGTGTATTAGAGTGAGAGTGTTCAGGACAGTGTATTGCACTGCGGGCATTAGGGATGGTTTTTTAGAGTGAGGGCATTAGGGTCAGTGTATTACAGTGAGGGCATTAGGGTCAGTGTATTACAGTGAGGACATTAGGGACAGTGTAATTACACTGAGGGCATTAGGGATGGTGTATTGCACTGAGGGCATTATAGACAGTGTATTGCACAGAGTGCATGAAGGACAGTGTATTGCACTGCGGGTATTAGGAACAGTGTATTTTCCCAGTGTGTTTGTGATAGTGTATTAGACGCATGTGTTACGGATGGTTTCTTCAGTAATGATGTGTTACATTGAGTGTGTCACAGCAGATGTATGACAGTAAGTGTCAGGCCTAGTGCCCTGCAATGAGTGTGTCAAAGGTGATGTATTTAGGCTAATGTGTTTAATGTGGTGTATTGAAATTACTTGTACTTAAAATGCTTTCACTCCTCTGTTTGAATACCTATCTTTGAACATTGCCAGTTAGGTTCATATTTAGGTTCATAGTAGCAACATCAAGTAATGCTGCAGTTTGTACAGCAAGTATTAGGTACTGAGTCCATGGTGCCCAATAAAAAGCTTACAGGCAGGTACATCATGTTGCATACACAAATGTCAAAATCGACATTGGATCGAAACAGAAAATACAGGGAAGCAAAGTGGAGAGAATGGGTGCACAAGTGAAGGAACAAGTTGGGAACACAGGAATGAGGCCAGGAGCAGGTCATTTGGTCCCCAAAGCCTGCTCAGCTATTCAGCTAGATTGTAGATTTTCCTGCATTATCCATCGTCCCGTCCTACCTGTTTGATATCTCAAAATCAATGATTTCTGTCTTAGTCTTCACCATCCAATGGGGTAGAGAATTTTAAAGATTCACCATCCTGTCAAGGACAAAGTTCATCGAATGTCATATTCAGAGACTGTGTTGCCTGATTCTAGATCCCTTACCCTCCCTCCAGGTAGGGGAAACATCCTTCCTATACCCAAGGGAGGATTAAAATAGAAAAAAAAGAGGTGAGTACAGATAGGAGGATGAACGTGGCTTGAAGTTTCTGTAAATCCAACCAAAGTCACTCACTATTGTGTGTTAATCGGAAGGATTTTTCCTGGCACAGAATCTAACACGATTCAAAGTTGTTGGTGGTATCAGGCAGTTTCTAATAGCTTGTACTGTGGGAAGCTGTAGTAAATACACTGGATTTATGATGTAACTGACTTAGCCTGACATTTTCAAATACATTCCAAAGAAAAATAATGGGCAAGGAAGAATTAGACTAACGCTGTTACTGAAATTGGTTTTGGGGAGTGATGTGATCAGAATTCATGCTTCTTGCCATACAATAATGAGGCACCTATCGCTCTAATTTCCTCCTTTGTAAGAAAATTGGCCGTGAGCTTGAAGCAAATCGCCCATTTTCATTACAACCAATGGTCTGTAGCAACCAATTTCACAGACAAGTAACTTCAGTCCCAACCAGGGTCACTAAGAGAAATATGTTAGGATTTACACCTCCAGCAGAAAGCAGATTTGCAACATTACTAAGGAGCATTAAATTAATATATGCGATTAAACCCACAAAATGTCAACTCGTTCACTAGTGCTTCATGATTAAGAATTCTGACAAGTCCACTTTATATCAATAAAGTGCTCACAGACAAATTATTTGACAAGACAATAGATTAACAGATAATTTGCTATCAGCCCATTTTCCATATCCATCTCATTTAACTGGAAAAATTAACAAAATTTCTTGTTGTAATTGTGACTTTTAATGTGAATGTTCTAGCTGCATGTAAATGAGGAAACCCTTCTGTTATTGAGATATTACAGATTTGTAATAAAAGAAGGCTTGGAGTTATACAACACCTTTCATGACCTCAGAATGTCTAAACACTTTATAGTTAATGAATGCTTTTGAGGTGCAGTCCCTTTCATAAACTAGTTAACACTACAAACAAAGTAAAGTCCTACAAGAATCGAAGAAATAAAACAAACAATCCAATTTGAGGTGTCTGAGAATCGCCTGGATTTCATTAGAAGTGTAAATGATTCATGCAGACTTCAGGGTCAAAAAGTTTGATTTTAAAGTTAAATATTCATTAACTTAGAAATAAATTGAAGTGCACAACTAAACTGTTGCCATGGAGGTGCATAATTCAGGGTGGGGCCTTGGTTGGAAGGCTGAGAAGTTGGCTGTAGTGATTCTCCAGAATATTTTGAGGGTGTAAGTAATAACATCCAATTTGGTGCGATTAAGCCCAAAGTTCAGCATGCAGTGAAAGAAAAGATATGCTAGGAGCTGTAAAACAGATTTAGACCAGACATAAAAAAAAGGTAGTAGAGGTCAAAGGTATTTCTGAAGTGGAGCCACAAAACAAAAGTACAGCAATGCTTAAGGTTGAACGTGAGGCTTTGAAGAGAAATTAACCGAAAGATAATGGCAGGATCTTTTTTAAATTTAATGCCTTGGTATCTACTTGGAACACTGAGGACAAATCAAAGTGAATTTCAAAGAGTTATGGCGTATCATTGGATTGGTCCCAGGAAAATTAATGAATCTTAGGGAGATTGATAAGTAGCCAAAAACTTCCTGGAATGGAAGTCGTAAAGGAAAAACATGTTCTGTTTGAGAATTATAGTCTAAAATATATGTGGTTGTGCTCTATCATGCTTTCCCATCAAGAGTACAAGAATTCACCCACAATGATGTTTAGGTGGTAGCAATTGCTCTTCTTGTTCTCAGTCATTTAAAGTGTGAAATCTTGTGCTGTAACTCCTTTCACTTGGTCACTGGGTGTCTGAACTACTCTTTAAACATTAACTGTCTCTAACAGGATCATTGCGCTGAGTTTTTTAAAGATGTCTCCAAGGTCATAGCATGTGGAAGAGATACGGGATGGAGACAGGATAGATTCTGGGAGGGACATCAAAGGTAACTGTGCTGGAACTAAAAAGAGAAGCCATTGCAAGTGAGTTCCCCAACTACAAAGTGAATGTTCTCAACTCAACCAGGTGAGAATAGGCCCACCCCATTCATGATACCTTGAGCCTTTGGGGGAGGGAGGTTTTGCCAACTGTGTCACAGGCTGGAGACAGATTGAAGTTTGATACTGAGAAGAGGAGAAATTAAATTCACTTAAAGAATTGTGAATCTTTTGGGGATTGTGAATACTCCATTATTGAGTACATAAACGTCAGAGTCAATAAATTTTTGAAAACAAAGTGAATCGAGGTATTTGGAATTATGTGAAGATATCGCAATGGTGGAAAACCAAGCATGATCTTTCTGTAAATATATAATTGTGGAAAGTAACTAATTGTAGTTTGTTTTCCATGGGATCAGGCACAGATATTTTAAAATTAATTACAAGCAAAATTTTGCAAACATATTCCATTCTAACCCTGTTTGGTGATTAATATGCAAATACATGGAGATGTTTCTCAAAAAATTACAGCAGGTTGATAAAATTCTTGCCACTATAGTTTTTCTAACTCAGCTTTGGAATGGCATACAAAAGCAATTTATAATACAAAATAAGTTACTAGGAGTTGAGTCAACACCAATGAGCTATGCTCTGACTCTGCTTAAATATATATATTGTATTTTTAATGCATATCGGTTTCCAAAGCTTAACTCTGGCCCAGATCCAAGCCCTTCTAGTGCTGTTAAAGGTTACATTTAATAATCACTGCGTCTAACTGAGAAAAATGTATCAAATTATTACCGTGATAGATAGCAAGGGCACAGGCTAATGGAAGCCACTAGTCTAAGGCTGATAAGGAAAAAAGACTTAGTACATAATATAGCCATTGATTTCACTGCTCCTTTGAGTGGTGATAGAAACATTTTACTTTCCTGAAAGCTTGATGCGTCTACCTTACACTTGCTTCTTGCAACATTCACATCAAAAACCATTGCTTCTCTCTGATTATGGACTTTGTGTTCTTTCTATTCTATTCTACAACACAGTGTTGCTAAAAAAAATACAATCTATTTGAAGTTAATTGTGGTTATTAACACTTCTTCAATCCAATCCTTTATTTTGATCTGGCTGTCGCTCTGATGTTGATTTTTCTGATTTGAGCGTTTCTGCCAAAAACTCACTTTCCTGACACTGATGGGGCATCAGGGATGGGTGGAGCAAATGGTAGAGGGTTTGGCAGTGGTGTGGTTGAGTCAGTGTGGGATTCGGTGATGTGGGCATGTGATGGGGAGCTAAATGGACAGGAATGGGAGAGTCCAGAGCTCAGATTTGATGTAAGAATAGAAATTGCTGCCTGGAAGATTCCAACAGGAAGGGCTCACTGATTCCACATGACTTTAGGAGGATCAGGGAGAATTGGCAAACAACTGGGGGAAAATCAGCCCCATTATGTGAGGGAAGAGGAAATTAGAGAATAAAACTTTTTCTATGCTGATTGATCTAAATTGACCATAACTAAAAACTAACACAAAAGGCAGCCTGAACTCATCATATTTTGACCTGACTGGAGTGTATAGTTCCCCCAGTTGTGCCAAGTTATAATTGACATTGATTTTCAGTTTGCAATGTAAGTCAATAAAAGTATTGTGTATCAGATTTAAAGGGCTGTAATGGTGGGATTACTTTTATTGTAATTCTCTGTCATTCGTACACTGCTTTCCCCACACAACCAAAAAACACACATACACACACTGTTGTATGTAACTGTTCGGTTTGAGTAACCCTCTGTAATTATATTGTGTAATGGGATATGTCTACTCTCATCGGGTGGTGGAGGATGTGGTGCAAGCAGCAGCACAATGTCAGCCAGTGACATCCTGAAGCTAAAACCGACCCAAACAAAGACATACAACAGGTTTAGAAGGATGAATGAACTTGTATTTACATAGTACATTTCACAACCTTAGGATGACCCTGCCCCCAACTGCTTACAATGTATATATAGGCTTTTGTTTCTAGAAGGAAGACTTCAATACGCGAGTTCTTCTGGAAAATAGGCCTTTTTTTTTACCTGACCGATCTCCAGGGCTACAAAATCATACATCTATTAGACTGTTGAAACAGTTGAGCTCCAGGGAAAAAATGACTTAATTGGCTGCTCTGGTTCTCTCATTTGTTCTCTCACTTACACAATGTTTCCTTACAGAAGTTGGAAAGGCTTCAACTTGAAGTTGCTGCTATTAATGTTTCAAAGTATCTGGAAATATGACATCTTTATTGGCTAGTAGTAAAATGAGTTTTTTTAAAGAATTTGGAAATGAATTGATGAATTGCTATTTTTAAAAGGTTTTCTTTTTACATATGTAATTGGCACTATAGAATTCACTGGTTCTGTACAGTGGGCAGTGGATCAATGAGAACATAAGTGCCACAGCTTGGCATGGAAGGTATAAGGTGACATAATGTTTGAGGGGGAATAATAGGGCTGTGGGAAATGTGTGGGCATACCTTGGCATGAGAGGCATTGGGTGGTGCGCGGAGGGGCATGAATTTGTATGGACAGGGCATGGGGAATGTACGCAGGTTGAGGGGGCGTAACAGATGAGAGCTAGAGAGCCTTTCTCATTTTAACACATTCAGGGCCCACAATACCAAGGCTGACCTGGCAAACAGGCCCATCCCAGCAGCCAGCAGCCCAATGGCTGCCTCTGACCATTTTCCCACACTGGCTGGCCTGACTGCAACCAAACCTGCCCATTCCCCCAATGAAAAGTCTGTCTTTGCAGTCTATCGCTCCCAATGCAGGTGAGCAGCACTAAGCTGGAAATGATCTCAACTCCCATTGGACCCAGCTCATGGATGTAAACCCAAGCCTTGATCCCTTATCTCAGTCAGGGAGAGCTGAGAGGGCTGTAGTTGCTTTAGTTGAGTCCTGTGTTGAAGTCAGTATAAAGCAAACACAAGACAATTTGTCAATTCCCAGCTTCATCAGCCAGAGACAGTAGTCACTACAGTGGCAGGAAATGTAACTAGAACGAGCTAGTCCTGTCTCCAGGCCAGTAGAAGGTTTTCTAGATCCAGTGCTTCCATATTTGTCAAAATGTGAACCTTCCACATGTAAGATCCACAATTCCATACTGTAAATCTGAGATAAAAATCAGACAACACCAGGTTATAGTCCAACAGATTTAATTGGAAGCACTCGTTTTCGGAGTGCTGTTCCTTCATCAGGTAGTTCATCAGGTGACAACCATCTGATGAAGGAGCGGCGCTCTGAAAGCTAGTGCTTCCAATTCAACTTGTTGGACTATAACCTGGTGTTGTGTGATTTTTAACTTTGTACACCCCATCCAACACCAGCATCTCCAAATCGTATATCTGAGACAATGCCTGAACTGCAAACAGACAGGGAAGTGGAAAAGGAAGAACTTCCATTTCCACAGCACCTTTCAGAACCTGAGTACATTGTAAAGCACTTCAAGCCAATGAATTACTTGTGAATTGTAGTCACTGTTGTAATGGAGAAAACCTGATAGCCACCGTTTGCATAACAGGAGGCTGGGAGAACACAGCAAGCCAGGCAGCATCAGGAGGTGGAGAAGTCAAAGTTTCAGGTGTAAACCTCGAACCAGTGTTTGCATAGCAAGCTCCCATGAACAGAAATGCAACAATGGCTAGAAAAACTATTTTAGTCATGTCACTCTAAGGATAAATGTTGGCCAGCACACCAACAAAGCTCTGCTAATCTTTAAATAAAAACATTGAATCCTCTGCATCATCTCAGAGGGCTGATAATTGCCTTGGTTTAATACCTCAACTGAAAGACAGCAGTTCTCCCTCAACACGACCTACTGACAGTGCAGTAATCCCTTGGTCCTTCACCTCAGCACTCCCTTTTCAACCCGCAATGAAGTATTCCCTCATAACCTTTTTAAACAGAGCAGTACCATCGCAATAATGCCCCTCTAACAGTGCGGCACACTGCCTCAGCATTACATCTCTGACAGTGCGATACTCCTTAATTACTGCACTTCTGACTGCTGTATTCAATCAAAACTGTATCTCAACAGTGCAATGCTGTCTCAATACTCTCTATTTAACCATGGTGCTCTCCCTCAGTTCTGCACTGGGAGTATCCATTGAACTTGTGCTCAGGGTTCTCGAGTGGGTATGAACCAAAGGCCCAGTGACACAAAAGAGAGAAATTACCATATTTGATTGGCCCAGTAGCCCACCAAGGTAGCAACAATTCAAGTTTGAATTTCAACAATTTGACTGTACTGACATCACAGCTGAACTTGATGTTATCTCTTGTAACAGCAAAACACACAGAGATGTGGAGATGTATAAGGTGTGGTCCACATTCCATCTGGACTGTGATCAGAAACCTTGGCTCTGCTCACTCAACGCTGAGCCACTTTGTTACTTCTCTGAATAATTCAGCATAAAGCAGAGTTCAAATGCTTTACAGCTCACAACCAGACTGCACGATAGATTTAACCAGCTCCGAGTGACACCAGTTCCACAACTCCTTGCTCCTAGAACTTCTTCCAGAATTCTAAAGTAACCAGAAGAGTAAGCATTATTTTCCTCCTTCATCTCCTTGGGCAAATCACTAAGTTGTAGAATAGAGACAAATCCTTCTCCCTGGTTTCCAGTGCTCTGAACAAGCCACTGACAAAAAGAGAAAGAAAAATGTAAAACAACTTGCAATTAAAGAGCATAGCACAATACAGCACAGCAATGAGCCCTTTAGCCCATTGTGCCAAACATGTTGCCAAGTTAAACGAATCCCTTCTGCCTTCCCATGGTCCATATTCCTCCATTCCTTGCATATTCATGTGGTTATCTAAAAGCCCCTTAAATGTCCCTATCATACCTGCCTCCACCACTACTCCTGGCTGTTTGTTCCAGGCACCTACCACTGTCTGTGTAAAAAACTTCCCCCCTCGCCCCCCATCTCTTTGAAAATTTCCCCTCTTGTCTTAAACGCATGCCATCCAGTATTAGACATGCCAACTCTGGGAAAAAGATTCTGACTGTCAACCTTATCTATGCTTCTCATAGTATTATAAACTTCGATCAGGCCTCCCCTCAGTCTCTGCCACTCGAGAGAAAATAACCCTAGTCTGTCCAGCCCCTCCTTAAAGCTCATACCCTCGAATCCAGACAGCATCCTAGTAAACCTCTTCTGCACCTTCTCCAAAGCCTCCACATCCATCCTGTAATGTGGTGACTAGAACTGAACACCATACTCTAAGTGTGGCCTAATCAAAGTTTTATAAAGCTGCAACATCACTTCCTGACTCTTGTACTCAGTGACCCAACCAATAAAAGCAAGCATGCATATGCCCTCTTTACCACCCTATCTACTTGTGTGGCCACTTTTAAGGAGCTATGGACTAGGACTCCAAACTCCTTCTGTATATCACTGCTGTTAAGGGTCTTGCTATTATATTGTGCTTTTGGCAATAGCATCTCAAAAAGCTTCACAACCAGTGGACTACTTTCTAACTTGCAGTCACTGTGGGAATGTAGTGACAGCATATGTGCACACAGCAAATTCCCACTAACAGCAATGTGATAAAGACTCGATAATTTATTTTTGTGATTTTCATTGCGGGATAAGTATTAGCATAAACTGAACCCTCAGCTGGTGTGGGATTTTCTGGAGTCCTTTTGTGGTGGCTGTCCCAGTAGGGTAAAGAACTTCCCCCAAAGTAACTGGGAGAACTGGTTGTTGTTAGTGTCATGATTCTCCGATATGGGCTTATGTCAAGTCATTCAGGGAGTGAATCATCTCCAAATTGACCTTCATTGGACCTGCTGCTCACTGACCTGAAAAATTCAAAGAATCACCACTGTACTTAAGGTGTGCAGTCCCATCAAAACACAGTAGTTCAATCCATTTGCCCTCACTCTGTAAGACATTAGCTACTGTGACTGAGATCCTGTTGGTGTACAAACAGGGTGTGGAGCAGCTGGAGTGCAATGTCTACATGTGATATGATATTAACTTGATTAATTAATTCAGGGTGATAAATGGTGAAGGAATAATTGCCACAGGTTTGTCAAAGGAAATGTTGACCCCTTCCTAAGTGCTGCAATGATCTGTTCGGGTCACATGTACTAATGCTTCTTCCATTACCAGCAGTCAGATTGTTCTTGATGAATGTCCATCAGGGAACTGAATGCTGCCTGACTCTGCTCCCTAGCCCCAGGGTCACGTATTCCTAAAGACACTTATCTGGGCCACGGCTGAAAGTGAGATTTCCCTTCTGCGCTGATTGGTAAAGGTCAGCAATGTATTAGAGTGGAACTCTAACACGTTTAATACGAATCTATCTTTGAGCCTCTCTGACACTGCACAAAAACAGAAAGGGCCATTCTGCCCCTCAAACCTGTCACCTTCAGCCACAGGAACAAGAGAAAGCCATTCAACCCCCTTACACCTGTTGTATGGATGCATCATATAAGGATGTTATTCAATCCCTGGAGCCGATTCAATCATAGTGTTGTTTATCTGTACCTCAGTTCCATTTAGTGATGTTGCTCCATATGCTTTGATAATGCTACCAAATGAAGAGGGCTCTTAGTCTGCATCAACTCCAATTACTGTATAGAATACAATTACCATATTGTTCTTTGGCACATTTCCCTTTCTTGAAGTTCCAGCACCTTAGTTTCCTTTGGCAGTCCGTCAGGGGCAAGGATGGCTTGATCCCGGGCCTTCAGGATGGGCGTGTTGTGGGGGAGTGGAAGAGTTCTGTGGTGGGTGAATGGTCTAATCCTGGAGCTGCAGCCTCTGCCATGGGGGAGGGGAGGGGGGCAGGATGGGGGGTGGGGGGGGGAGCAGCTGGTGAGGAGGTGGATGGATGGGATGCTCTGGATTCTGCATGCTCTTTCTGCCACTTGTGCTTGCCCTCCACGTGCTCCATTTGTTGATGCTCAAAGTGGGAGGTGCCTTCACAGATGCTTCTTCTCCAGTTTGTTGCTTTCTGGGGAAAGCGATTCCCACGTGTCTCTGGGGTATAGTATTTGTTTCGGGGGTTCTTGTAGTATTTCCTCTGCCCTCCTCATGATCACTTGCTAGTGAGGTGCTGGGAGTTGAGCACTTGTTTAGGGAGTCTGGTGTCAGGCATGTGGACAATGTGGCCCAGCCATCACAGCTCATCATACCTGACCAGTGCCTCGATACTGGGGATATCGGCCTGGGAGAGGATGTTTACCTAGGCACACCTATCCTGGCAGAGGATTTGCAAGGGTAATACAGAAGATAACTCTCTAGGGATCTATGACGTCTGTTGTAAAGGGCCCATATTTCTGATACATACAGGAAGGTGGGGTCCATGAGCTTGGTTCTGAGTTTGAGGTCTTGGACTTCAAACACTCTGTTGCTCAGGAATCTGAAGGCTGCACTGGCACATTGGAGTCAATACTGATTTCACCATCAATGCCTGCTCGTACCAAGAGGAGGATCCCAAGGTATGGAAAAGGATCCATATTGTCCATGGGTTCACTGTGGATTTTGATGGTTGGGGGCCAGTGTTGTGTTTCAGGAATGGGCTGGTAGAGACCCTTTATTTTCCTGAAGTTTAGACTGATGCCCAGTCTCTCATATGCCTTAGTGAATGTGTCGATGATGGTTTGTGGCTTGGTCTTTGAGTGTGTGCACACATGGGCATTGTCTGTATAATGCAACTCGATGACAGAAATGGGGGTGGTCTTGATTCTGGTCTAGAGGCATCAAAGGTTGAACATGTTCCTGAAGTTAGCCCCACTCTGGCTGGGAGCTTCCTGGACTCGGAGAGGAGTGTTACTGCGAGGTAGATGGAGAGGAGCAGTGGAGCAAAGGCATTACCATTAATCAATTAGCTTTCAATTGTGATACTGGAGGCTTTTTGCCAGAATATATGCCCTTATAGTCATTAGCCCTGAACTTGACAGGAGGCGTGCTGTTGCCTCACAGCTCCGGAGACCCGGGTTCAATTCCCGCCTCCGACGACAATCTGCATGGAGTTTGCACATTCTCGCCGTGTCTGTGTGGGTTTCCTCTGGGTGCACTGGTTTCCTCCCATAGTCCAAAAATGTGCAGGTTAGGTGAATTGGCCACGCTCAATTGCCCGTAGTGTTAGGTGAAGGGGTAAATGTCAGGGTCTGGGTGGGTCGCGCTTTGGCGGGTTGGTGTGGACTTGTTGGGCCGAAGGGCCTGTTTCCACACTGTAAGTAATCTAATCTAGGTAAAAGGGGTGGGTGTATTGTGGTGTGATTGTGAAGGATGACAGACATGCAGACAGAAAATGTAATGCAGTATTCCTGAGCCAAACTTTGGGATCCAATCTTCTCCGTGTCTCCCCTACCAAACCTCTTCCTAATTTTCAAGACCTCAATCAGTCACGTCTCAGCCTTCACTTGTCTAATTGCAATGTCTGAAAGCTATTTTACCACTGAAATTGCTTGCTCTGTGTCACTGTGCTGTGGCAGTTTGACTGATTATATTTTTCCAGTTTACTTCTTTCAAAATAATAATCCTTTCTTTGATAGAAAATCTCTTTAATCTTTCAGGAGTGAATTTCTGGCTGGATCAGTGTTGCTTCCCAGTTTAATACATCTGAGACCAGCCTGGCATTGAGCACCAAATACTCAGATTCTGCTTTCAGATAAACACAATATTCATATCAGAAGGATGCCCAAAAGAACGTTTACAATATAGTAATACAGGAAATACAGCAGCCAATTTGCACACAGTAAGATTACACAAACAGAAATGTGATAACAATCAGATAATCTTCTTTCATGATTTTGATTGTGGATAAATTTTAGCTCAATGATATTTTCTACTCGAGAGAATTTAAACTTGTAATCCATGCTGATAGTGCTGTACACTAGTAATGGAGTACTGCATTGTCACAGATGACAGAGAGCGGTGGGAGCTGGGTGGAAGTTCAGGCGGAGCGCAAAGCCAGGCGGGAAGGTAAGTGATTGCTATTAGAGTGGGTGTGTTCTAGACCCCAGGTCCTACAAGGTAGGGTCTCCCTCCCTCCCTCCTCCTCTAATCTAAATTAAGAGTCCACAGACTTGCCACAAAAAGAGGGTCTAAGGAAATTTGGATCGAAGAGTGAGGCTTCAGCTCAGGAGTCTTTGACAAGGAGGTTGAGTGAAGTGATTATACCACAGTTGAAGAGGGTGAAGACATGACTGCCCAGCTGGTTCAGTGCGCTACGTGCTTGATGTGGGAAGTCATCGACTCTGGTGTGTCTGGCTCGTATATGTGTGGAAAGTGTGTGCACGTTCAGCTATTGACCGAGCATATTGCAGCACTGATGAAAGAACTCCAGGACCTTAGGCTCATCCGAGAGAACGAGATCTTTCTGGACAAGACCTTCAGCGAGGTTATTACAACAAACATGCCAGAAGAGAGCAGAAGAGAGCAGACAATAAGGAAGGCAGACAGGAGACAGGTGCAAGATACCCCAGGAAAAGTACCTGTCAGGAACAAGTTAAAGCTTTTGGAAACAGTAGAGACTGATGACACTGCCAGTTTGCAAGGCGGCCAAGTCAGTCAATCAAAGGTTGGCGCAGAGGCAGAGCGGAAGAGTCGGACATCGCACAGAGCCGTGGTAATAGGGGGCTCCATAGTGAGAGGAACTGACCGGGGTTTTTGTGGCAGCAGACAGGATTTAAGGATGGTGTGTTGCCTTCCTGGTGCCAGGGTGAAAGACATCGCGGACAGAGTGCAGGAAATCCTCAAGGACTAGGGTGAAGAGCCAGAGGTGGTGGTACATGTCGGCACAAATGATGTTGGGAAGAAGAGGAGGAACATACTACAGCGGGACTTCGGAGAACTAGGAAGAAGGCTGAAAAGCAGGACGTCCAAGGTGGTTATCTCCGGTTTGCTTCCAGTTCCTCGGGCTGGTGTGGCCAGAAACAGGGAGATAATGGACTTGAACGTGTGGTTGGGGAACTGGTGCAGGAAGCAAGGATTTAAGTTCTTGGATCACTGGGGTGTATTTTGTGGCAAGCATAAATTCTACAAGAGAGACGGTTTGCACCTTAATAGGTTAGGGACCAGCATTCTAGCAGGCAGGTTTTTTACTGCAACACTGCTACATTTAAACTAAGTAGTGGGGGGGTGGGGGGGGGGGGGGGAGGGGACAAACTGGATGTTTAAAAAGGAAATTGAAGGGAAAGTTAGAACAAGAGAAGTCAAGAAAGACAACTGTATCAATGAGGCAGAAAACTTGGAAAGGGATCATGCTGTAAGGTTGAGTGAAATAGGTGTTGATGGGAAGGATGAGGGCAGTAACAAATTAAAAATACTATACATGAATGCACAAAACACTAGACATAAGATGGATGAGCTTGAGGCTCTTTTGGAAATTGGCAGATACGATATTGTGGGGATAACTGAGACGTGGCTTCAAGTGGACAGGGCCTGGGAAATGAATGTTCAAGGCTACAAGTGCTATCGTAAGGACAGACTGATGGGCAGAGGGGGTGGGGTGGCCTTGTTGGTAAGGGAGGATATTCAGTCCCTTGCGCGGGGGGACCTAGAGTCAGGGGATATAGAGTCAGTGTGGATGGAGCTGCAAAATACTCAGGGTAAAAAGACCCTCTTGGGAGTCATCTACAGGCCCCCAAACAGTAGTCTGGATGTCAGATGTAAGTTGAATCAGGAGCTGAAATTGGCCTGTCGCAAAGATGTTACTACAGTTGTTATGAGGGGTTTTAACATGCAAGTAGACTGGGAGAATCAGGATGGTATTGGACCTCAAGAAAGAGACTTTGTAGAATGCCTCAGAGTTGGACTCTTAGAGCAGCTGGTGCTGGAGCCGACCAGGGAGAAGGCAATTCTGGATCTGGTATTGTGTAACGAACCAGAATTGGTCAGAGACCTCGAAGTGAAGGAGCCATTGGGAAGTAGTGACCATAATACATTAAGCTTCAATCTGCAATTTGAGAGGGAGAGGGTACAGTCGGAAGTGACAGTACTTCTGTTGAATAAAGGGAACTATGGAGCTATGAGGGAGGAGCTGGCCAAAGTTCAATGGTGCAATACCTTAGCAGGGATGACCGTGGAGGAACAATGGCGGATATTTCTGTGTATAATGCAGAAGTTGCAGGATCAGTTCATTCCTAAAAGGAAGAAAGATCCCAGGAGGAGGCATGGGCAGCTGTGGCTGACGAGGGAAGTTAAGAAACATATAAAGTTAAAAGAGAAAAAGTATAATATAGCAAAGATAAGTGGGAAAACTGAGGACTGGGAAGCTTTTAAAGAGCAACAGAGGATTACTAAGAAGGAAATACGCAGAGGAAAAATGAGGTATGAAGGTAAACTGGCCAATAATATAAAGGAGGATAGTAAGAGCTTTTTTAGGTATGTGCAAGGCAAAAAAATGGTTAGGACTAAAATTGGGCCCTTGAAGACAGAAATAGGGGAATATATTATGGGGAACAAAGAAATGGCAGAAGAATTAAATGGGTACTTCACTGGGGAAGACACAAGCGATCTCCCTGAGGTAACAGTGGCTGAAGGACCTGAACTTACGGGAATTTATATTTGCCAGGATTTGGTGTTGGAGAGACTGTTAGGTCTGAAGGTTGATAAGTCTCCGGGGCCTGATGGTCTACATCCCAGGGTACTGGAGGAGGTAGCTCGGGAAATCGTGGATGCGTTGGTGATTATTTTCCAGAGTTCAATAGATTCAGGGTCAGTTCCTGAGGATTGGAGGGTGGCTAATGTTATACCACTTTTTAAGAAAGATGGGAGAAAGAAAGCAGGAAATTATAGACCAGTTAGTCTGACCTCAGTGGTGGGAAAGATGCTGGAGTCTATTATAAAGGATGAAATTACGGGCACATCTGGATGGTAGTAACAGGATAGGACAGAGTCAGCATGGATTTATGAAGGGGAAATCATGCTTGACTAATCTCCTAGAATTTTTTGAGAATTTAACTCTGAAGATGGATAAGGGAGATCCAGTAGATGTAGTATACCTGGACTTTCAGAAAGCTTTTGATAAAGTCCCACACAGGAGGTTAGTGAGTAAAATTAGGGTGCATGGTATTGGGGGCAAAGTACTAGATTGGATTGAAAATTGGTTGGCTGAGAGGAAACAAAGGGTAGTGATAAACAGCTCCATTTCGGAATGGGGCAGGCAGTGACCAGTGGGGTACCGCAGGGATCTGTGCTGGGACGCAGCATTTTACAATATATGTTAATGATATAGAAGATGGTATCAGCAATAACATCAGCAAATTTGCTGATGATACAAAGCTGGGTGGCAGGGTGAAATGTGATGAGGATATTAGGAAATTACAGGGTGACCTGGACAAGTTAGGTGAGTGGGCAGATGCATGGCAGATGCAGTTTAATGTGGATAAATGTATGGTTATCCACTTTGGTGGCAAGAACAGGAAGGCAGATTACTACCTCAATGAAATCAATTTAGATAAAGGGGCAGTACAGAGAGATCTGGGTGTTCTTGTACACCAGTCAATGAAGGCAAGCATGCAGGTACAGCAGGTAGTGAAGAAGGCTAATAGCATGCTGGCCTTCATAACAAGAGGGATTGAGTATAGAAGCAAAGAGGTCCTTCTGCAGCTGTACAGGGCCCTGGTGAGACCACACCTGGAGTACTGTGTGCAGTTCTGGTCTCCAAATTTGAGGAAAGACATTCTGGCTATTGATGGAGTGCAGCGTAGGTTCACGAGGTCAATTCCTGGAATGGCGGGATTACCTTACACTGAAAGACTGAAGCGACTGGGCTTGAGTTTAGAAGACTGAGAGGGGATCTGATTGAGACATGTAAGATTATGAAAGAATTGGACACTCTGTCGGCAGGAAACATGTTTCCGCTGATGGGTGAGTGCTGAACCAGAGGACACAGCTTAAAAATATGGGGTAGACCATTTAGGACTGAGATGAGGAGAAACTTCTTCACCCAGAGAGTGGTGGCTGTGTGGAATGCTCTGCCCCAGAGGGCAGTGGAGGCCCAGTCTCTGGATTCATTTAAGAAAGAGTTGGATAGAGCTCTCAAAGATAGTGGAATCAAGGGTTATGGAGATAAGGCAGGAAGAGGATACTGATTAGGAATGATCAGCCATGATCATATTGAATGGCGGTGCAGGCTCGAAGGGCTGAATGGCCTACTCCTGCACCTATTGTCTATTGTCTATTATTGATATTTTTCAAGTGATGTTAAACTAAGATCTCACCTGTACAGTGTCAATAGAGGAACTGAAGGTACTACTCTGAAGGAGCACAGTGATGCCCTGCCCAATATTTACCCCCAAAACAACATCATTTAGTTAATTGCTGTTTGTAGGAGCTTGCTGTATGCAAATTGACTACTTTATCTTCTATATTAACAGTAATCAAGGTTTATAAATATTTAATAAAAACTAAAAAAAACTGCAGATATTGTAAATCAGAAACAAAAGCAGAATGTTCCAGAAAAGCTCAGCAGATCTCTCAGCATCTGATTAGATTAGATTAGATTAGATTCCCTACAGTGTGGAAACAGGCCCTTCGGCTCAACCAGTTCACACCGACCGTCCGAAAAGTAACCCACCCAGACCCATTTCCCTCTGACTAATACACCTAACACTAAGGGCAATTTAGCATGGCCAATTTACCCAAATAGCACATCTTTGGAGTGTGGGAGGAAACCGGTCTGTGGAGAGAAATCAGAGTTACCCTTTCACTGAAGGGTCACTGGACCTGAAACATGAACTATTATTTCTCTTCACAGATGCTGCCAGACCTGTCGAGTTTTTCCAACAACTTCTATTTTTGTTTCTGATTTATGGCATCCACAGTTCTTCCAGTTTTTATTTAGTACTTGGCTGATTTCCTCCTGCCTTTCAAAGTAGGTGCTTTCACCAGTTTTCATACTCACCACTAAGATATAGAGGTTGGGTAGAAGCTGGAGTGCTTGCTTTAGTATGCGTTGATGTCACTCTGAGAGAGACACTGAGAGAGTAGTGGAGTCACTGAAAATCATCTGCCGAATGAAGGAACTCAACGATAGCTCTAGCAATAACAGTTTACAGTGTGTGAAACAGTTTGTGTAAAATTAATGAGAGTTCAAGTTCAAAGCCAGTTGTCGCTTTTAACAGCTTGTCTTCAAAGTTCTGGCACTGTTACATGTCCTATGATACACTCCAAATTCAGAGACAGAATATCTCGATCTTTCCTGACACCATTTCTGGAAACAGACTGTGCTTATACAAGGGAGCATCAGAACCATTCTTCTGAAAGAATCCTGCCAAAAAAAATAAAAATGTAAAAGCATTTGGGCATGGTCCTGAAAATGTACACTTAGAATCTTAAACCTTGCAATATTATATGCCAGATAAACTACTCCTTGCTCATTAATATTGTATAATTAAATTACAAATCCCCAATGGATCCAGTCCAACCTCATTCTAACCTTCCCAACCAGTGAGATTCAGCTTCTGATTCTTATCACTGTGCATTCCTCACTCCTACCCTTCATCCCTCCCTCCTTTCCTCCATGACTCCATCCCCTTCACTCTCCAGCTCACTCTCCTTCTCCCTTCTTTCCCTGAGTATTATCCCTTCACTGTTATCCCTTCACCTCTGGTCTCTCAACTGCTCCTCCTTTGCTACCTCATTCCACACCACCACAGCTACTCAAAAGCAAACTTACACCTGAGCTCTGATGAAAGGTCATCAGCATGAAGCATTGACTATACTTTTCTCTCTCTTAACGCTGTCTGGCCAGCTGATTATTTCAAGCACTTATTGTTTACATTTCAGATTGCCAGCAACTGCACTATTTTGTCTTTACTCAGATTCGATTTTGCCTCCTGTCACTTTCCTAATTCCTCTCCCCATCCCTGCCTGGAGACAAGTTAACCTATAATCAACACTTAACCATTCCATTCTGTATTGTAATGTAATGTTATTGGATTTGTAATCCAGAGAACATGAGAAATGGCAGTTTGAGATATTGAATCCACATTAATAAATATGAAAAAAACAGCTGGTTACAGTAAAAGTGATCATGAAGCTGCCAGTCTGTTATAAAATCTGAGCTGGTTCACTAATGTTTGTGTGAGAGACAAACAGCGCTCCATGGTTTAGCCTGCAAGTGACTCCAGTTTCACATCCACATTATATATCACTCTTCAACAATTCTAATGTGCAAACTCAGATCAATAATTGTAATTGTTATCATTTTCATTGCACTCAGTTAGGAGATGTAAGTACTGTAGACAAATATCATGTACTCAGGACATATTTCTAATAATATGTTCTGAAATATAACATGGCATTCCATAGTGAGCCTGCATGTTCTATTCCACAGCCAGTGCAGAAAATAGTGAAGAGCTTTGGGATATATTGAAAAACAAAGACTTGCAGTTATTTAGCACCTTCCATAAGGACCAGACATCCCCCCCAGCAATTCATAGCTAATGAAGAATAGTCACTGTTAGTATGTAGGAAATGTGCAGCAATGTCTCAACAATGTGATAATGACTAGATAAGTTAATGATGTTGATTTAGAGGCAAATATTGGCCAAGACAGCAGGATTAACTCTACTGTTCTTATTCAAAAAGGGCCATGGGATCTTCTACATCCATGTGAGGGAAAAGACAGGGCTTGCGTTCATCATCATTTTTGAACAACAATACCATTGATGGTACAGTCCTCCCACAGAGAGACACTGGTCTCAAAGGTTATGCTCAATGTCTGGACTAAGAATGTAAACTCACTACTTTCTGATTCATGGGAGGGTATTAACAACTGATCCACTGCTAACACACAACCAGCAGTACATGCTAAATAAAGTACTGTTGTCGTATTTGATATGGCATCCTTAATCCATTACAGCACACTCTATAATAATTACTGATCTACTCCAATGGTTACCTAAATAAAGGTAACAGAGCACAGTTCCAAGGTTGAAACATTCCAGGAATTTAAAGGAAGTGAAGACTTCAGTAAAGAAGAGTAAAGCTGCCTCTGCACTGCTCAATCAAACACATTCAGGGTTAAATTTTAATCTGAATTGTTCCACCAAACATTCTAATTATACACATCACTGTTAGTAGGTTATTGTCACTGTGTTTTAAGATATCACTCATTTTCTTTTCCTCTCCAGAACCAAGATTGGTACTGTTTCCGTTTTGGATTAACTGTTTGATTGATAGAGTTTCCTCTGTACCCCTTGGCAATAACCTGAGGGAATGAATCTTCAGTCTTTTGTAAACACCAGCATATTTTTACTCCAATTAATTTTGTTCAGTTGGCCTTTCTTTGCAAATCCTTGCCAGTTTATCGTCATTCAGAGATGAGCCCAGGAACCCTGACATCCAGCTCACAAGAATAGATTCTATTACTACATCAGGTTTTGGTATCATCACTCACCAGACACAGTGACGGTGCCACTGCTGAGTTATTGAAGGGGAAACTGTGAGCAACCAGTATGAGTTGGACCAAAAAAGGAACCAAAGTGAAACAAAGCAATAATCCAGACAGCAAGCCTTGCTTTGGCTTCAATTCTGGGTTTGAGGATCTGTGTGCTGTTCTGTAAATATCCGATATTCATTTCAATCACAGCAATACATCTCCTGCACTAGCAGGGATGAAATCCGGGCAGATAATCTCCTGTCATTTAATCCTAAGTATCACTTGCAATCCTACAGCAAAGTATTGGAAACGTTTGCATCTCACTGACAAAGGCTTGACACTAAGAAAGATTATCAGTCCAACCGGTTACATCTGACAGTATAGCCCATTAGTTAGTAAATAATATTCACTGTTATGCAAAGGAAACGAGAATTTCTATTTAATTGTGAAGTGGAAGATTTTGTGCAGCCTCTCTCTATTCTGTTATGTTCCAAAGAACAGTGTGTAATCTGGCCCAGTTAAATCTGAGAGGCTGTTTTTGATCTTGAGAGAAAACAATTGGCATCAAAAATCTGATTTAAAAAAAACAGTTTTGCCTGGAAAAGAAGAGAGTCAGAAATAATGTAATGCAACATTATGAAGGAATATGACCATATTGACAGCTGGATTGTCCCCATGGGATGAAGGTTTGGGTCCCAGTGAACAAAAATAAACTTTCAGCCAAGATTGATAGGCAAGTCAAAAATAGAAGTGTGTTTGAGAGGAAATTGGGTGGGTTTTCATTGTGAACAGAGAGAGGGATGGAGAGGAGGTAGATGGGTGGCGATGAAGAATCTGAGGTCTAAGTGAATCATACAACAATACCAGGCATAGCTTCAAATTGGTCATGGACCAGCAAATTTGCATTTCTTGTTTGTAGCCCCCATTTTGTTTCAGTGTTTCAATTAAAAAATAATCAGTGGCATTATGTGTTATCAAAATAAAGCGGCAAGTTGTTACACAACAAAGTTACTAAACCAAAGGTGTTATTAGCTAAACTCCAGATGCAAAGATGAAGCAGGAATGGATAAAAGTTGTGCACGAAGGTGAAAATGAGATGCATCTAGTATCACTGTGTGCCTGGTTGAAATAACTGCACAGAGGCTGGTATCCCATCACCAAGTCACCCTTTATTCACATTTGCACAGTACACTGTGGTCAGCCAGCTCAGAGTCGGTCGCTGAACTGAGGAGATTCTGAATCCCCTGGTTCTATCTGTCAGCCAGGGCTCCCTGATTGGCCCGGGTTAACAACCCCAGTCCAGGATCTCATAGTAAATAAGATCCACTTGTTTCCAATCACCACAGTAGATTAGGCAGCTGTGATCACCTCTGTGCTCAAGTAGTTGGAGTTTGCCTTTGTGAGTGGACACAGTAGATAGAACAGCTTCAGGATTCGAGTAAAGATTATGTTATTAAAAACTGGTTCTTCTGGTATGATGCTTGAAAAGTGCTTAGGATCCTTTTCAGCAGGACAGAGGGGCTTCTTGTCTCTGTAACCCCCATTATCAGAGAGAAAGCCCAACTCTCACATAGGTCGGTGAGTTCAGCAGGAGATGTCTTCACACAGTCTCCTGAGATCTCCGCGCACACAATGGCTGCAGGCAGCCTGATCGAAATTTAAAATAGAAGCTGAAATACTGCAGCTGCCAGAGATCTGAAGTAAAAGCAGAGCGTTCTGGAGAAACTCAGGACAGCTCACTCCTTCTCTACAGAGAGAAACAAACTGAAGAATTGAAGACAGGTGGAAAACTTGCATTTTATGCTGATGTGGAGGTGCTGGCGTTAGACAGGGGTGTACAAAGTTAAAAATCACACAACACAACACAGTCCAACAGGTTTATTTGGAAGCACTAGCTTTCGAAGTGCTGCTCCTTCGTCAGGTGGTTGTGGAGAATAAGATCACAAGACACAGAAAGCTTCCAAATAAACCTGTTGACTGCAACCTGGTGTTGTGTGATTTTTAATTTTATGTTGAAAAAGATGTGAGGGAGAAAGTGCAACAGTTCAGAAGGCCAGGGGGAATTTTGAGAGCAAGGGAGATTAGAGAACCCACTTGTCACTGGACAAAAGGCAAAGGGAATGGTAATGGTTATAGACAAGTGACAAGGCAATGATCCAGAGGAGGTGTTATTAGAATATTAGTCAGCTCAGCTGAAAGCAAAACCATGAACACATGACCCTGAGTAAAAATACCGGTATCAAACTGGAGGACTACATTCGTGCTCTGAAGTTGTTGAGATCGATATTTAGTCCTGAAGGCTGTAATGCATTTACACAGAAAATGGAGTGCTCCAGGTTATGATTAGATTAGATTCCTTACAATGTAGAAGCAGGCCCTTCAGCCCAACAAGTCGACACCGACCCTCCGAAGAGTAACCCACCCAGACCCATTCCCCTAGATTCACACTTGACTAATGCACCTAACACTACAGGCAATTTAGCATGGCCAATTCACCTAACCTGCACATCTTTGTGACCGGAGCACTTGGACAAAAGTCATGCAGACACGGGGAGAATGCGCAAACTCCACTCAGACAGTTGCCTGAGGTGGAGTTGAACCCAGGTCCCTGGCACTGTGAGGCAGCAGTGCTAACCACTGTGCCACCGTGCTGCCCACAGGCTTCACTACAACAGTGCAGTGAGTCTGGGATGGAAATGTGGATGTGAGGCTACCCTGAAGTGAGTCATTCTGTTACATTGAAGGCACTACATAAATACAAGTCAATGTCATTGTTCAGATGTTAATCCTGCAACCTGTCTGTCCACTTAGAAAGACATACTATTTAAAGATCAGGGAATTTCTCCCAGATCTTCCAGCCAATACTTATCCCTCAACCAACATTATTTTGTCATCAATCACATTGGGGTGACACAGTGGCTCAGTGGTTAACACTGCTGCCTCCCTGCACCTGGTGCACCTGGGACTCTTGGGCAACCCTTTGTGTGGAGTATGCACGTTCTCCTTGTATCAATGCAAAGATGTGCAGGTTAACGGGATTGATCATGCTCAATTGCCGATAGTGTGCCGGCTAGGTGGATTAGCCATGGAAATATAGGGTTACAAGGAATAAGGCTAGTGGGAGATGGGTCAGGGACTCTTCAGAATGTAGGTGCAGACTCAATGGGCTGAATGGTCTGCTTCCACACTGTAGACATTCCATAATTCTCATCTTATTGCTGCTGTGGGGATCTGCAGTGTGCAAATTGGCTGCTACATTTTTTTTAATGACAGTGTCTATATTTTAAAACCCATGTAATTGTCTGTGAATGTCCTGAGTTGTTGAAAGATGCTATCCATGATCAAGCCATACACTGATGTCTGAGGGGGTATGATAGGGGAAGCCGGTATCCCACTATTCATTTATGACAAAAAAATGTTGTGCTGGAAAAGCACGACAGGTCAAGCAGCATCCAAGGAGCAGGAGAGTCAATGTTTTGGGCATAAGCTCTTCATCAGGAATGTAGCTGGGGGGAAAAGGGGCCTGAGAGAGTAATAGGAGAGTGGAAATGAGAATGGAGGAAGGTAGCTGGAAAGGTGATAGATAGCTACAGCTGGGGGGTGATGGTGATAGGTCGGAGGGGAGGGTGATGCAGATAGGTGGGAAGGAAGATGGACACTAGGATAGGTCAAGACGGTGGTGCTGGGTTGGAGTATTGGATCTAGGAATGAGCTGGGGGAGGGGAGATAAGGAAACTGGTGAAGTCAATGTTGATGCCATATGGTTGAAGCGTCCCAAGTTGGAAGATGAAGTGTTCTTCCTTCAGTCATCAGGTGGCTTGGATTTGGCAGTGGAGGAGGCCCAAGACTTGCATGTCCTTCACAGTGTAGGAAGGGGAGTTGAAATGGTCGGGCACTGAGATGTGGCCGTTGCTCTCGATGTGGTCTCCTCTACATTGGGGAGACAGGACACCAACTCACAGAATGTTTCAGAGAACATCTCCAGGACACACACACCAAACAATGCCACCGCTCTGTGGCTGACCACTTCAACTCCCCCTCCCACTCTGCCAAGGTCATGCAAGCCCTGAGTCTCCTCCACCACCAAATCCAAGCCACTCAACGCCTGGCAGAAGGGTTCCATGCTCCAATTCTCAAAAAGAATTCTTTCATTAATACAGTGAGCAGGAAATAAAGGTACTTTGCAGTGATTTCCTGAAGTGCTATGATAAATCAAGTCAACTGATGAGATAATTGTAATAGGCCATTTAATCATGAAGGTTGTGATGGAACATTAAGAATACAAATCAGTCAATATGGCCTTGAATCAAGAATTTAAAAAGGTAAAAGATAATTTTGGGTAGAAAGTGATGTGATGTCAGTAAAAACCTTCTTCAAGCAACCAAAAGAGGACTATGATTTTGAGAATAAGAACATTACAAATAGGAGCAGGAGTAAGCCATCTTGGATCTTTTCATGGACTCAGCTCCACTCACCCGCCTGCTCCCCATAACCCTTAATTCCTTTGCTGTTCAAAAATCTATCTATCTTTGCCTTAAAAACATTCAATAAGGTAGCCTCAACTGCTTCACCGGGCAGCGACTTCCACAGATTCACAACTGTTTTGGTGAAGACATTCCTCCTGAACTCAGTCCTAAAACCAGCTCCCCCTTTATTCTGAGGCTATGCTCGCTAGTTCTAGTTTTACGCATCTATTCCCTTCATAAAATATATGATTCTATATGATCTCCTCTCATTCTCCTAAATCACGATGAGTATAGTCCCAGTCTACTCAATCTCTCTTCATATGGCAACTCTGGAATCAGTCCAGTGAACCTCCTCTGTACCCTGTCCAGTGCCAGTCCATCCTTTCTCAAGTAAGAAGACCAAAGCTGGACCCAGCTCTCCTGTGTATAGAAACCAATATCGCACCCAGAGTGAGAAACAGCCTGAGGGACTATACGTTTCTGGGATTTTGGAGCAGCTTGGAAATTCAATGCAGAGGGTAGAGGTGTCGTTTGCTTGCCTTTTTGTTCTATGTGTGTAAGGTCTTTTTAACAGGGTAATTGGAAGCATAGAATTGGGGTCCCAGCACACAGCAAAGAGGGATATGACAGGAAAATTAAATTAATTGGTGGTAATCGCTGCAAATTTGACTACTAATTGTAGGTTACTTTCTGATTAAAGGTAATAATTTACAGATTAAAAGCTAAAAGGCCAGCAGGAAATCTTTTAAAAAACAAATTAAGATAAACAAATATATAATTACAGATGCAGAGCCAGACATTGTCTTGACCATACATGATGTGGGACCTGGTGGACCCCAATGTGGTTCACAGTGACTACAGTGACTACACCAAGTGCTGGTTATTTGAAGAACTCTGGCTCAGAGGTAGTGAGCGAGAGTCTAAGCTTCAAACATTGATTCATCAGGGAGGGACAGAGTTTCCTGGATGCTGTGTTTCAGGAGGAAGTCACATCTCTTTGATTAACTACCTCAACCAGTGGTCAGAGACAGGAAGGTGTGATTGTGAGTGAGGTAGGTCTAGGGATCCAGAACTGGATGTGCTGAAGAAGCCTCAGCCCTTGAGTGTGTCTAACAGGTTAGAAATCCTTGTTTCCTGAGCGGGGCAGGGGGCGTGGGGCTGCCGGGAGGATTATCAAATTGAACATAGCACCATAGTACTGGGAGCCCTTCAACAGGAGGCGAAAAGAGTAATATTATTGTAAATAGGGATAGTATAGTCAGGGGGATAGACATGGTTCCCTGTGGCCAGCATTGAGAGTCCCGAAGGCTGTGTTGCCTTCCTGGTGCACGGGTTCAGGATCTCTCACCTGGGCTGGAGAGGAACCTGGAGTGGGAGGGAAAAGATCCAGTTGTGGTCCTCGTGGGTATCACCAACACAGGCAGAAAGAGGAAAGACGTTCTGCTGAAGGAATATGAGCAGCTAGGGACTAAGTTATAAAGCAGAACCAAAACGATAATAATCTTTGGATTAACACCTGAGCCACAAGTTAATTGACACAGGGTCAATAAGATTAAAGGAGTAAATGCACAGTTCAAAGATGGGTGTGGGAGAAACCGGTTCAAGTTCATGGGACATTGGCACCGGATGGGAGGAAGGTAGCTATTGGGACGGGCTCCAACCGAATCAGACTGGGACTAGAGTCCTGCTCTCAGTTCGAGAAATAGAAAGCAAATAGAAGTATGTGGATAGTCACGGAGTGATACAGAATGGAAAGAGACCCTTCATTCCAACCAGTCATAGAGATGTACAGCATAGAAACAAACTCTTTGGTCCAACTCATCGATGCCGACCAGATATCCCAGCCTAATTTAGGCCAATTTGTCAGCACTTGGCCCATACCCCTCTAACCCTTTCCTATTCAGATGCATTTTAATGTGGCAATTGTACCAGCCTCCACTACTTCCCCTGGCAGCTCATTCGACACATGCACCACCCTCTGTGTGAAAAAGTTGCACCTTAGATCCATGGGGTGGCGGGATGGCACGGTGGCTCAGTGGTTAGCACTGCTGCTTCACAGCGCCAAGGACCCAGGTTCAATTCCAGCCTCAGGTTACTGTTTGTGTGGAGTTTGTGTTTTCTCCCCATGTCTGCATGGGTTTCCTCCAGGTGCCCTGGTTTCCTCCCGCAATCCAAAGATTTGCAGGTTAGGTGAATTGGTCATGCTAAACTGCCTACAGTGTTACCTGCCCTTGACCTCTTCATTTCCAACTGCCGCCGGGACATTAACCGCCTCAACCTGTGTACCCACTCCAACCTCTCACCCTCACAACGCGCAGCCCTCCAATCCCTCTGCTCCAATCCCAACCTCACCATTAAGCCAGCGGATAAAGGGGGCGCAGTGGTAGTCTGGCGCACTGACCTCTCCACCGCTGAAGCCAAACGCCAACTCAAGGATACTCTTCCTACTGCCCCCTCGACCATGACCCCACCCCCCATCACCAAACCATCATCTCCCACACCGTACAGAACCTCATCACCTCAGGAGATCTCCCACCCACAGCTTACAACCTCATAGTCCGGGAACCCCGCACTGCCCGGTTCTACCTCCTTGCCAAGATCCACAAGCCTGACCACCCTGGCCGACCCATTGTCTCAGCATGCTCCTGCCCCACTGAACTCATCTCTACCTACCTCGACACTGTCCTATCCCCCCTAGTCCAGGAACTCCCCACATACATTCGAGACACCACCCACGCCCTCCACCTCCTCCAAGACTTCAGTTTCCCCGGCCCCCAACGCCTCATCTTCACCATGGATATCCAATCCCTCTACACCTCCATCCGCCATGACCAGGGCCTCCAAGCCCTCCATTTTTTCCTCTCCAGATGTCCACAACAGTACCCTTCCACCGACACTCTCATTCGTTTGGCCAAACTGGTCCTCACCCTTAACAATTTCTCCTTTGAATCCTCCCACTTCCTCCAGACCAAAGGGGTAGCCATGGGCACACGTATGGGCCCCAGCTATGCCTGTCTCTTTGTTGGCTACGTAGAGCAGTTGATCTTCCGTAATTACACCGGCACCACTACCCACCTCTTCCTCCGTTACATTGATGACTGCATTGGCGCCACCTCATGCTCCCGCGAGGAGGTTGAGCAATTCATCAACTTCACCAACACATTCCACCCTGACCTTAAATTTACCTGGACCATCTCTGACACCTCCCTCCCCTTCCTGGACCTCTCCTTCTCCATTAATGACGACCGACTTGACACTGACATTTTTTACAAACCACCGACTCCCACAGCTACCTGGATTACACCTCTTCCCACCCTACCTCTTGCAAAAATGCCATCCCGTATTCCCAATTCCTCCGCCTCCGCCGGATCTGCTCCCAGGAGGACCAGTTCCACCACAGAACACACCAGATGGCCTCCTTCTTTAGAGACCACAATTTCCCTTCCCACATGGTTAAAGATGCCCTCCAACGTATCTCATCCACATCCCACACCTCCGCCCTCAGACCACCCCTCCAACCGTAACAAGGACAGAATGCCCCTGGTGCTCACTTTCCACCCTACCAACTTTCACATAAACCAAATCATCCACCGACATTTCCGCCACCTCCAAACAGACCCCACCACCAGGAATATATTTCCCTCCCCACCCCTTTCCGCCTTTCGCAAAGACCGTTCCCTCTGTGACTACCTGGTCAGGTCCACGCCCCCAAACAACCCACCCTCCCATTCTGGCACTTTCCCCTTCCACCTCAGGAACTGTAAAACCTGTGCCCACACCTCCTCCCTCACCTCTATCCAAGGTCCTAAAGGAGCCTTCCACATCCATCAAAGTTTCACCTGCACATCCACTAATATCATTTATTGTACCCGTTGCTCCCGATGTGGTCTCCTCTGCATTGGGACCCTGGGTGCTTCCTAGCAGAGCGCTTTGGGGAACATCTCTGGGGCACCTGCACCAATCAACCACACCGCCCCATGGCCCAACATTTCAACTCCCCCTCCCACTCTGCCGAGGACATGGAGGTCCTGGGCCTCCTTCACCACCGCTCCCTCACCACCAGACGCCTGGAGGAAGAACGCCTCATCTTCCACCTCGGAACACTTCAACCCCAGGGCATCAATGTGGACTTCAACAGTTTCCTCATTTCCCCTTCCCCCACCTCACCCTAGTTACAAACTTCCAGCTCAGCACTGTCCCCAAGACTTGTCCGGACTTGTCCTACCTGCCTATCTCCTTTTCCACCTATCCACTCCACCCTCTCCTCCCTGACCTATCACCTCATCCCTTCCCCCATTATACTCTATGCTACTTTCTCCCCACCCCCACCCTCCTCTAGCTGATCTCTCCACGCTTCAGGCTCACTGCCTTTATTCCTGATGAAGGGCTTTTGCCTGAAATGTCGATTTCGAAGCTCTTTGGATGCTGCCTGATCTGCTGTGCTCTTCCAGCACCACTAATCCAGATTCAGGGATGTGTAGGCTAGTTGTATTAGTTAGGGGCAAATATAGGGGAATGGGTCTGGTGGGTTACTCTTCGGAGGGTCAGCATGGACTTGTTTGGCCAAATGGTCTGTTTTCACACTGTAGGGAATCTAATCTAATATCTTTCCCCTCTCACCCTAAACCTATGCACACTAGTTCTGGACACCTCAACCCCAAGGAAAGGACATTGTCCATTTATTCTATCCATGCATCTTATGATTTTGTAAACTTCTATAAGGCTACCCCTCAGCCTCCGACACTCTAGGGAAAACAGCCCCAGCCTGTTCAGCCTCTTCCTATAGCTCAAATTCTCCAACCCTTGCAACATCCTTATAAATCTTTTCTGAAATCTTTCAAGTTTCACAACATTCTTCTGATAGGAGAGAAACCAGAATTACATGCAATATTCCAAAAATAGCCTAACCAATGTTCTGTACAGCCACAACATGACCTCCCAACTCCAATACTCAATACTCTGACCAATAAAGGAAAGCATGGGGGGAGGTTTGTTAGTGCTCTTGGGGGGTTTTAAACTAACTCTGCAGGGGCATGGGAACCTAGACTGTAGCTTTAGGGTGCAGGACCTGGAGGTTAGGAACATGGCATCAATCTCAAAGGAGGGTGCCTGTAAACAGGAAGGTGGCTTGAAGTGTGTATACTTCATTGCAAGAAGTATACGAAATAAGGTAGGTGAACTTGCAGCGTGGGTTGGTACCTGGGATTTCGATGTTGTGGCTATTACGGAGACATGGGTAGAACAGGGACGTGATTGGCTGTTGCAGGCTCCAGGGTTTAAATGTTTTAGTAGGGTCAGAGGTAGGGGTAAAAGTGGGGGAGGTGTGGCATTGCTTGTCAAAGATAGTATTACAGCGGTGGAAAGGACGATGGATGAAGACTCGCCATCTGAGGTAGTTTGGCCTGAGGTTAGGAATAGGAAAGGTGAGGTCACCCTGTTAGGAGTTTTCTACAGGTCTCCTAATAGTTCTAGAGATGTAGAAGAAAAGATTGCGAGGATGATTCAGGAGAAGAGTGAAAGTAATAGGGTGGTTGTTATGGGGGACTTTAACTTTCCTGATATTGATTGGGAAAGCTATAGCTCAAGTTCATTAGATGGGTCGGTGTTTGTTCAATGTGTGCAGGAGGGTTTCCTGACACAATATGTAGACAGGCCAACAAGAGGTGAGGCCATACTGGATATGGTTCTGGGTAACGAACCAGGCCAGGTTTTAAAATTGGAGGTAGGTGAGCACTTTGGGGACAGTGACCACAATTCAGTGACTTTTACTCTAGTGATGGAGAGAGATAAGTGTGCATTGCAGGGCAAGAGTTATAGTTGGGTACAGGGAAATTATGATGCAGTGAGGCATGACTTAGGATGCGTGCCTTGGAAAAGTAGGCTTCAAGGCAAGGGCACAATTGATATGTGGAGCTTGTTCAAGGAGCAACTATTGAGTGTCCTTGATAAGTATGTACCTGTCAGGCAGGGAGGAAAGGGTCGTGTGAGGGAGCTGTGGTTTAATAAGGAATTGGAATCCCTTGTTAAAGGGAAGAGGGCGGCCGATGTAAAGATGAGGCGTGAAGGTTCAGTTGGGGCGATTGAGAGTTATAAGGTAGTCAGGAAGGATCTGAAGAGAGAGCTAAGAGCAGCAAGGAGGGGACATGAAAAGTCCTTAGTTGGTAGGATTAGGGAAAACCCAAAGGCTTTCTATAGGTTTGTTAGGAATAAAAGAATGACTAGGGTAGGAATAGTTTCGCTGCTCGTTGGATGCTGCCTGAACTGCTGTGCTCTTCCAGCACCACTAATCCAGTATTTGGTTTTCAGCATCTGCAGTCATTGTTTTTACCTTGTTGATTTTAACCCAACTGCGAATCCTCTTGCAAGGATGCCTGCCTTGAAGAAGTTTTCCACCTCTCTCTACAAGAATCTCAGGGAGTCTCTCTCCCACTGCAACTCCCAGGTCATTTCCTCTGCTCTGAAGCTCTTCAACCATGTTGTGAAACAAACTCGGTACCACAGCCACATTTGCTTCCTCAGTGCATGCCTCCGTAACCAACTCATCCCACACGGACTCCAGACCACCTTTAAACCAGCAGAGTTCGGACCCGAACAGGACAAACAGTACAGACTACAGATTCAAAAACACCAGCAACAGTTCTCCTTCAAGTTCCTCCGCTCCACACTTGCAGCAATGCGCCGGCACCTAACCTCTCTACAGTCAGTCCTACCTCAGCTGAGGGCCACACTCTCTCAGAATTGCAAAGGACCCACTCTGTACTACATCCTCAGGAGAATTCATGCTCTCAACAAACAGTATTTCAATTCCATCTCAAACATCAAAAACTGTAAGTACAACAAACTTTTATCCACCCACCTCCATAACCAGCGCTCCTCAAACATTCCAGAAGATTCCCCTGGCCTCGGAAACGCCATTAGCCATGCGGCTGACGCAGCTACCACCCCCACGCTGAGTGATGATGTCACTTCCGCCCACATCATGGCCACTCCCACAGCCACTTCCGGCCCTCACATCATCGCTGATGCCACACGCTCAGTGACTTCCGCCACCCCTACTGCCATGATCACCACCACTTCCACCCCCACCAGCGCCACTCACCTGCATTCTGCTGACACGCCCCCCACAGACCCCACTGTCACTATCCCCACACCCCAGAACCCCGAGGGCAACATTACCCCAGCTCATGCCTCCACCCCCATTCCCCCCACCATCACACCCACTCCAGGTACTGGCTCCGACCCCACTCCCAGCTCCACACCCACACCAGATCCCAGCTCCCGGCCCTGCCGAGTTTTCACCATCCCTCCAGACCTCCCACTCACTGAGGACGAACGATCAGTCCTCAGCAAAGGACTCACCTTCATCCCCCTCCGTCCACGCATCAATGAATTTAATACACGACATGACATCGAACAATTCTTCCGCCACCTCCGCCTCCGAGCTTACTTTCACAATCAGGACTCCCGCCCACCTTCCCTTTGCCCACCTCCAACACACTGCATCCACCTGGACAACCGCCTCAACCTGTCGTCCCCCCTCCCCCACTCCAACCTCTCACCCTCACAACGCGCAGCCCTCCAATCCCTCTGCTCCAATCCCAACCTCACCATTAAGCCAGCGGATAAAGGGGGCGCAGTGGTAGTCTGGCGCACTGACCTCTACACCGCTGAAGCCAAACGCCAACTTGAGGACACCTCTTCCTACTGCTCCCTCGACCATGACCCCATCCCCCATCACCAAACCATCATCTCCCAGACCATACAGAACCTCATCACCTCAGGAGATCTCCCACCCACAGCTTCCAACCTCATAGTCCGGGAACTCCGCACTGCCCGGTTCTACCTCCTTCCCAAGATCCACAAGCCTGGCCACCCTGGCCGACCCATTGTCTCAGCATGGTCCTGCCCCACTGAACTCATCTCTACCTACCTTGACACTGTCCTATCCCCTCTAGTCCAGGAACTCCCCACATAAGTTCGACACCACCCACGCCCTCCACCTCCTCCAAGACTTCCATTTCCCCGGCCCCCAACGCCTTATCTTCACCATGGATATCCAATCCCTCTACACCTCCATTCGCCATGACCAGGGCCTCCAAGCCCTCCGTGTTTTCCTCTCCAGACGTCCCCAACAGTACCCTTCCACCGACACTCTCATTCGTTTGGCCAAACTGGTCCTCACCCTTAACAATTTCTCCTTTGAATCCTCCCACTTCCTCCAGACCAAATGGGTAGCCATGGGCACACGTATGGGCCCCAGCTATGCCTGTCTCTTTGTTGGCTATGTAGAACAGTTGATCTTCCGTAATTACACCGGCACCACTCCCCATCTTTTCCTCCGCTACATTGATGACTGCATTGGCGCCACCTCGTGCTCCCGCGAGGAGGTTGAGCAATTCATCAACTTCACCAACACATTCTACCCTGACCTTAAATTTACCTGGACCATCTCTGACACCTCGCCCCCCTTCCTGGACCTCTCCATCTCCATTAATGACGACCGACTTGACACTGACATTTTTTACAAACTCACCGACTCACATAGCTACCTGGATTACTTCTCTTCCCACCCTATCTCTTGCAAAAATGCCATCCCGTATTCCCAATTTCTCCGCCTCCGCCGTATCTGCTCCCAGGAGGACCAGTTCCACCATAGAACACACCAGATGGCCTCCTTCTTTAGAGACCGCAATTTCCCTTCCCACATGGTTAAAGATGCCCTCCAACGCATCTCGTCCACATCCCGCACCTCCGCCCTCAGACCCCACCCCTCCAACCGTAACAAGGACAGAACGCCCCTGGTGCTCACCTTCCACCCATCTACCAAATCATCCGCCGACATTTCTGTCACCTCCAAAAAGACCCCACCACCAGGGATGTATTTCCCTCCCCACCCCTTTCCACCTTCCGCAAAGACCGTTCCCTCCGCGACTACCTGGTCAGGTCCACGCCCCCAAACAACCCACCCTCCCATTCTGGCGCTTTCCCCTGCCACCACAGGAACTGTAAAACCTGCGCCTTCACCTCCGCCCTCACCTCTATCCAAGGCCCTAAAGGAGCCTTCCACATCCATCAAAGTTTCACCTGCACATCCACTAATATCATTTATTGTATCCGTTGCTCCCGGTGTGGTCTCCTCTACATTGGGGAGACTGGGCGCCTCATAGCAGAGCGCTTTAGGGAACATCTCCGAGACACCCGCACCAATCAACCAAACCGCCCCGTGGCCCAACATTTCAACCCCCCACCCACTCTGCCGAGGACATGGAGGTCCTGGGCCTCCTTCACCGCTGCTCCCTCACCACCAGACGCCTGGAGGAAGAAAGCCTCATCTTCCGTCTCGGAACACTTCAACCCCAGGGCATCAATGTGGACTTCAACAGCTTCCTCATTTCCCCTTCCCCCACCTCATGCTAGTTTCAAACTTCCAGCTCAGTAACTGTCTCCTTGACTTGTCTGGACTTGTCCGACCTGCCTATCTTCTTTTCCACCTATCCACTCCACCCTCTCCTCCTGGACCTATCACCTTCATCTCCTCCCCCACTCACCCATTGTACTCTCTGCTACTCTCTCCCCACCCCCACCCTCCTCTAGCTTATCTCTCCATGCTTCAGGGTCACTGCCTTTATTCCTGATTCCTGCTTTTGCCCGAAATGTCGATTTCACTGCTCGTTGGATGCTGCCTGAACTGCTGTGCTCTTCCAGCACCACTAATCCAGTATTTGGTTTTCAGCATCTGCAGTCATTGTTTATACCTTAGGAATAGTTCCAGTCAAGGATAGTAGTGGGAAGTTGCATGTGGAGGCTGAAGAGATTGGGGAGACACTGAATGAATACTTTTCGTCAGTATTCACTCAGGAACAGGACATTGTTGCCGATTTAATACTGAGTCACAATTAATTAGAATGGACGGCTTTAAGGTATGTAGGGAAGAGGTGTTGGAAATTCTGGAAAGGGTGAAAATAGATAATTCCACTGGGCCTGATGGCATTTACCTAGGATTCTCTGGGAAGCAAGGGAGGAGATTGCAGAGCCATTGGCCTTGATTTTTATGTCCTCGTTGTCTACAGGAATAGTGCCAGAAGACTGGAGGAAAGCAATGTGGTGCCCTTGTTCAAGAAGGGGAGTAGGGCTAACCCTAGTAACTATAGGCCGGTGAGTCTCACTTCTGTTGTGGGCAAAGTCTTAGAGAGAATTGTAAGGGATAGGATTTATGAACATCTGGATAGGAATAATGTGATCAAGGATAGTCAGCATGGTTTTGTGAAGGGCAGGTTGTGCCTCATAAACCTTATTGAATTCTTTGAGAAGGTGACTAAGGAGGTGGATGAGGGTAAAGCGGTAGATGTGGTGTATATGGATTTTAGTAAGGCATTTGATAAGGTTCCGCATGGTAGGCTACTGCAAAAAATACGGAGGTATGGCATTGAGGGTGAGTTGGAGGTTTGGATTAGGAATTGGCTGGCTGGAAGAAGACAGAGGGTAGTAATTGATGGTAAAGGTTCATTTTGGAGTGTAGTTACTAGCGGTGTTCCGCAAGGATCTGTTTTGGGACCCTTCCTGTTTGTCATTTTTATAAATGACCTGGAGGAGGGGCTAGAAGGTTGGGTGAGCAAGTTTGCGGATGATACGAAAGTTGGTGGAGTTGTTGACAGTGAGGAAGGATGTGGCAGGTTACAGCAGGATATAGATAAGCTGCAGAGCTGGGCAGAAAGGTGGCAAATGGAGTTCAATGTGGGTAAGTCTGAGGTAATTCGCTTTGGTATGAGTAACAAAAAGATGGGGTACTGGGCTAATGGTCAGATACCTGGTAGTGTGGATGAGCAGAGGGATCTTGGTGTCCATGTACACAGATCTCTGAAGGTTGCCACCCAGGTAAATATTGTGGTAAAGAAGGCATTCGGTGTACTGGCTTTTATTGGTCGAGGAATTGAGTTCCGGAGTCCTGAGGTCATGTTGCGGTTGTATAAGACTCTGGTGTGGCCGCATCTGGAATATTGTGTGCAGTTTTGGTCGCCATACTATAGGGAGGTTGTGGAGGCACTGGAATGGGTGCAGAAGAGGTTTACCAGGATGTTGCCTGGTATGGTAGGAAGATCGTATGAGGAGAGGCTGAGGCGCTTGGGGCTGTTTTCATTGGAGAAAAGAAGGTTTAGGGGTGACTTGATAGAGGTGTACAAGATGATTAAGGTTTAGATAGTGTTGACCATGAGAACCTTTTTCCATGTATGGAGTCAGCTATTACGAGGGAGCATAGTTTTAAATTAAGGGGGGGTAGGTATAGGACAGATGTTAGGAGTAGATTCTTTACTCAGTGAGTCGTGAGTTCATGGAATGCCCTGCCAGTAGCAGTGGTGGACTCTCCCTCTTTATGGGAGAGTCAACCTCAACATGACATCCTAACTCCTATATTCAAAGGATTGAGTAATGAAGGCAAGCATGACAAATGTCTTTTTAACCACACTATCCATATGTAACGCAAACTTCAAAGAATTATGTACCTGAACCCCTAGGTCCCTCTGTTCTACAAAACTACCCAAGGCCCACCCATTAATTGTATCAGTCCTATCCCTGTTTGTGTAACAAAATGCAATCCTCACATTTATCCAGCTTGAACTCCATCTGCCATTTTCAGCCCATTGACCCATTTGATCAAGATCCTTTTGTAATCTTAGAAAACCTTCTTCACTGTCTACTGTGGCATCAATTTTGATGTCATCCACAAACTTACTAACCATGCCTTCTATTTTCTATCCAAATCACTTATATAAATGAGAAACAAAAGAGGACCCAGAATCAATCTCTGTAGAATACCGCTGGTGACAGGCTCTCAGTCTGAAAAACAACTTTCCACTCCCTGTCTCCTGCCATTAAGTCAATTATGCCCCCAATTGGCAAACTTACCCTGAATCCCACATGAACTAACTTTATGAATTAGTCTACCATGTGGAACCTTTCAATGGCTTTAATAAAGTCCATGTAAACAATATCTACTGCTCTGTCACCATCAATCTTTTTGGTAAGTTCCTCAAAAAACTCAGTCAAGCTTTTGAGACATGATTTTCCTCACACAAAACCATGCTGGATATCCCTAATACATTTTTGCCTCTCTAAATGTCAATAAATTCTATCTTTTAAAATCACCTCTGACAATTTACCCACAACTGAAGTCAGACTCACAGGTCTATAGTTCCCCAGTTTCTTCTTACAACCTTTCTTAGACAAAGGTATAACATTAGCCACCCTCCAGTCATCAGGCACCTCACTCATTGTAACAGGTGATGCAAACATTTCTGCAGTCTCATAATGTCCTCCCTTATTTCCCACAAAGTTCTGAACATGCAAGATATTGTAAAGGAGATATTATCAAAAGAGAAAGAGACAAGGAGTGGATGACAGATGAGATGTTAGTAATGATAATAGAAAGTGTAAAGAAAAGAAACACCCCTGAGTCTGACAAAATCGAAATGAAAATAAAGAATTTGGGTAGGCAGGCTAAAGAGCATTAATATAAAGAGATGTGTGATGAAGTACTGGAGCTGGAAACACATTACAAAATGAGAATTAGGCACCATACGGTAAAATCTTTGACAGGTAAAAAGAGTAGGTGCAGAATGGAAAGTTGGTAGAGTGGTATTTTAAAAGGTGCATTTTGAATTGCACCAAGACAGACAGTATATAAGACAGACCCACATTGCGGAAGCCCTGGTATAGAGACAAGTGAAGGACTAACCATCATGATATTAGAGGTAAAGAAACTGTTGTGGACAGAAAAAACACCAGGCATAGATGAAGTTGCAATATAACATCGAAAAGACCTTTGAGGAACAGAATTGGAAGTGATAATCAAATGTATTACCAAAGGATACGTTCTAAGAGATTGGAGATATTCATTATTTGATAAGTTACCTAAGAAACCTAAAGGAATAAAGTGCAATCATTTTAGAAAGATACATTCAGTGACTCATCTCATTGAAGTGATCTTGAAAATCAAAGCAGAAAAAATAATAATGCATTTGAATAAGAAATTATGAAATGTAGCTTGGATGTGGACCTGAAGTAGAAACAGGAGATAGAATATTAAATCTGAGAACAATCTTCAATAAATATCTATAAATAAGCAGGAGCATTTATATAAGCTATATAAGACTATAAAAAAAGCTTTCAATCATGTTTATCACCAAAAGGTAATAGATCTGCTGCTGAAATGTGACTTTGACAGTAAAGATGCAAGATTTATACACTGCCTGTGTTGTGACCAAATAGCGAGCATCAGGCCAACAGATGGACAATCAGATATGTTTCAAATAAACTCAGTGGGGTGCAAGAAGGCTGTGCAGTCAGCAAAATTATTTCATCCATACAATAAACAAATAATCGGAGAATCCGATGTACCGTGGTAAATATTGGAGGCTGGAACATAACAACCTGCAGTATCCCGGTGACTCAGGGATACTTTCAGAATCCGAAGAGCTCGACAAAATATCACAGATCAAGCTCAATCTGAAAGTTTAGAGTAATTTTAAATATGAAAAGGCAGAAACAATGTGAGTCAGATAGAATACATTAGGAGAGACTAGAGTGAAGACTGAAGCAGATGATGTCACATCAGAACAAGTCGATAAGTTTGTTTCTTTAGGACAAATGATAACAGAAGATGGTGGATCCATTGCTAAAGTCTGACAGAGACGGTCAGGTATCATTATGTGAAGATAAATAATGTGTTAACAACAAAACAACTCGAGCATATCACAAGGGAATAAAAACACATAAGATGCAACATTCCTTATTCCTGGAAACCTGGCAATAAGTAAAACTATGTGGAAACAAATTAGAGGCCTTTGAAATATGGATGCTAAAACAAAAACTTAAAGTTCCAAATGCAGAGCATAAGACAAGTGAAGAGATGGTCAAAATTGTAAGAATGAAAGTAATCATCAATATGGACAAAATGTCTGAAATTTGACTAGAGCTGCAAACCTCCAGAGATCTCTTCTAGTGAGTAAAGTGGAGGACATCAGAAATAGAGGTTGGTCTAAGTGTTCTTGGATGAGAGAGATCACAGAACAGTTACAGATAAGCTCCAGTGAATGTGAGAAGGTGGTGCACAGGTGTGTCATACCATAGGAGTGACTACAAGCCACAGCAGCAGGGTGTACATTGTCTAGTTCTAGTCACCCACTGCTGATAAATAGCCTGCTGGTGGTGACAGTGTGGGGTAAAGTGGATCAGATGGGGATGGTGTTGGGGCAGGGAGATTGAAAGTGATGCTATTGACTGTTGGGAATCAGCACCAGTCTGAAAGAGATACTGTCACAGTCAAGGAGCAGAGAGCCATACTCCTCTCTTGACAATATAAATTCATTTTAAGAAAGATTTTGACTTAACTCATTTCTGATCACACAGGCCTTTATACGACACTGCTCCCATCCAGCAGCAAGATCACCAAGCCAAAGAAATTTCTCAGGAGGAGGATGAAACTAAGCAGTGCACCCAGTAACTGCCTCATTGCAAATGACTCAGTAGTCAATGGGCAAATGGGTAATAAACATGAAGCTATTATCCTCCAATACAGAAAAAGATATCTTCAAGGAAACAGGCAACTAGAGTCTGGAAGCAGCACACTAAAACAATCCATTCTCCATTACTGCCCAACAGAATTAATTGAGTCAGCTCCATTATCTAAATGATGCAGATCAGAGTAACATTTTGTCATAAATTTGAAGTGCACATCTATTTATTATCCTGAATAATGAACTATTTGCTTTCCAAAAGAATACATGTGTTACTTTAATAAGGCAGCTCTCCACAAAAGCCTTTCTGGAAGGCCACAATTTTCTACAATGAAGGATCACATAATCAGCATTGAGCTTCTAATATACAGCTCCTTGGCAGTTTCATCCATATTTACGGAATGGCTGATGAGAATGAAAGAACTCCTTTTTCATAACATTTCATTACATCCATCAAAAACATCATGGAGTGCTTCACAGCTAATGAGTAGAGTTATTTTGAAGTTTTTGACTACTTGCCTAGGAAATATAGCAGTCATTTTGCTATCAAGATCCTGTCAAAAGCACTGAGATAAATGACTAATTGACATACTGAAGCTAAAACATTGGCCACGACACTGGGAGAATGCTTTGGTTTTCTAATAACAGCATAGGATCCCCACCAGTCACCAGGCTGCTGGCCTTTTGTCTGTTGTTTTCTCTGAAGGTATCCTGCAGTAATCCACTGAAGCTGTAGCCAAGATCATCATCAGCCAGCCCCAATTCTGTTCAACCTATACACTGTTATAACAATGGGTTTGAACCTAGAAATACGGCAGGCATTTATAGTCCTTGACTCCAAAACATTTTTATTTTAAAAGGACTGTTCCAGAGACAAACTAACTACTGGCATGAACTAAAGAAAGCAGGGCTGTGAATTCTTATGACTGAAGAGAACAAAGAGCTGATGAATCCCTGCTCAACAGCAAGATCATATCCCAAACTGCAAATTCTGTTATTTCTTTTGAAGAATGCACAGGGAAAGGGGTTAAAAGTTCAGTTTCAACTCAACTGCTGTATGCTAGTGGAACTGAATGTTCTCATGTGTAACAGTCTGAGGTTGAAGTTTAGCATGCTGTGAAAGTTACTGTCAAATTTACCTTCTACTCATTCCTGTGTTGCAGATAAAGACTCATTCTGAGTGCTGAAAACCAATTCTGAAAGAAATGAGGACATCAAAAAGAGTCCCACTCACCTGACTGCTGGAATTCAATCATGGTCAAAAGGGGTTGTAACTATAGGACCTCAAACAATTTGCAAAACCAAGGATCATGATGCTAACTGTTCAACTATCAACATCAACATGAGTGGTAATATCTAACAGTTTGGGACATCCCATATGATATTGTAGTGTATTAGGGAACCTCTCCTGGGTTTTGGTCCTAACAATAAAAGTGACCTGCCAACAACCAGCTCCTTCAAATTGGATAGATATCTATTGATGATCCCTGTTGTGTCACCCAAGCTCTCTCCTTCTGTAACCTGGACAAGATCCTTAATGAGGCCATTACAAAGTTGACAGATGACTGCAACACATTGCGTCTCACACTGAATCTCTCTAAAATCTTATCCAGTGTACTCTATATCTACAAAGCCAATGCCAAAAACAAATTGCATCTCTACATGAATAGCAAGAGACTAAAGCATGACTATAACTAAATATTCTGGGCAGTGATTCCGGATAGGATTCATTCTGAGAACGTCTGAAGAAAACAGCAACAAAGGTCAAAACCAGGAATAAAAATTTTTAACTTCCTGGATCCACAATGGAGACTGCCGGAACAATCCAGACCTCGGCACTTGGGAAACCTGGTTGGCATGGACAAGTTAAACCGAAAGGTCTGTTTCCATGCTGTGTGATTCTATGACTATGACTGTGTGACTCTCATATCATGCAGTAGTGAACTCTGTACCTATCTGGCAAAAGTCATCTCTCTCACACACAGCTTCTTGGCACACAATTCAACACAATAATGACACCACACCTGGAAACCTTTGCTCAACATCTCTAAGCAGTTCCTTGTCCTCATAAACATCACTATGTCAACAGATGGAAACTCACAAGGCATTTGAAACCATTTGTGCAGTACCTCATTGACCAGTCCTTGATGACCCACTCCTTACCCTCTACATTGGGACCCTCTACGGAGCAAACTTCCTGAGCAAGATCTACCAGCAGATATTGTTTAGATGGATGGGAAATATGGGAGGTCATTAACAATTGTCTTGCAAGAAGCAGGTGCAAACAAAATTGTTACAATGGTCCATACTGAACAGGTTCAAGACAAGCCATGGCCTTTGGGCAGCCAAGCTCATTAGGGAGAGTTGACTGGTGGTGGTTTAACCTTTAGGTCACTACAGCTCAAGTGCGGGAAGAAGTTGAGAAAGAGTCCTTCGTGGTAACCTCAGCCAATGCAGGAATGGAACCCGCACTCTTAGTGTCCCTCTGCATGTTCCAGACAAGACAATTAATCAACCCTATTCCTTATGTATTTGTTGAGAAGCTCAAATAATGCTGCGCGTTACTCAAGTTGAATCCCTTCTACAGTCTAAATGGCAAACCATTCACCTCAAACAGAGCAGATAACAGGGTAAGGGTCTGAAGAAGGCTCACTGGACTCAAGCCATTAACTCTGTTTCTCTCTCCACAAATGTTGCCAGACCCGCTGAGTTTCTTCAGCAATTTCTGTTTTTGTTTCAAATAAGTAAGAATGTTGCTTCGCTTTAGGGACTTGCATTCAACTAAACAAGCAGTTCAACTGAAATATGTTTCAGTGTTAAACACTTAGCTCCTCAGTATCCACTCATTGTTTTTAACCCATGCTGTGTCTTCTGTGGGAATGTTTGATGTGAATACCAAAGGGAATGGCACTCTTTATATGCCCAGCATTATGTATGATTAGGGAGTATTTGATGGGGCAGTCCACACAGAGTCTGACTCCATACCCATTCTGTAAGATGCTTTGCCTGCCTTGTGAGTGTTTGCTGACGTTGTGAAATATGGAGATATTTGATTCACCGCACTGACATCCTTCACTTTGATGAACTCAATGCTTCTCAGTTACACTGGTGAGGTGACTTCGAGCACCTCACACAGTCTGTGGCTCTGGGCTGTAAAATGATTAACTTCAATTGCCTAGTTTGATTACAGTTCAATAATGCGATCATTTACATTAAATAAACCCATATTATGATTAAATGGGACGAAGCAAATTAGCTGCGAACATTAATCTGGCTCAAATAGTCAGTGATAAACAGGGTCCATTGTTATTATTGTTATCTTCCATTGCAAGCTGTTTCATTCTGTCATATCAGAGGCTGGTCTGCCTTCACCAGCATTTATCTGGACCATAAATTTGGAATCTGAGTAGACAATAATGCTTTAGTGTTTGGGGAAGAAAACACTGGTCATTTCTGTGTGCTTGAGCAAATGGGAATCTTTTATCCAAGGGCTATAGTTTCAACAACACTTTTATAGTGTTTTTAATGTAAAACATTCATAGACACTTCAGAAAAGCAATTTCAAACAAAGGTTGGCAGCATATCACGTAAGGAGACATTAGTGCAGATGACTAAAAGTTTGATCAAAAAGCTAATTTTTAAAGAATGTCCAAAAGGAGGAAAATGAGATTCTTTTATTCACAGTGTGAATGTCGCATCTCAAAGACTTGGGAGCCAATGGCACTCTCATCAATACTGAGGTGATTAAAATCAGGAATCTGTAAGAACTCAATAAAAATTGAAGTATGCAGGGCTCACTGAAAGTCACAGAGATGGAGCAGCTCAGAGGCGAAGAGGAAGAGGTCACAAAGGGGATTTCAAATCAGGGAGATTTGATGTGCATCGGCTCTGTTGGTTAAGCAGTCAATTATATTGGAGTCACAAAGTCAATTGGAGAGTGGTCAGTTATATTGGACCACATGCAGTTTGTGTGGACAATACTCATTTAACTAAACTTTGGCACACACTTGGACACAGCAGTCAGTTATATAGAAACAAACAATAGGGTAACAGTTGTCAGTTACACTGAAAACTACACACACTGTGGGATGTGGTCAGTTATACTGGAATTCACACACACTGTGGGATATGGTCAGTTACACTGTAGCTCACACATACCATGGGACAGTGGTCAGTTACAATGGAACCCACAAGCATTGTGGGAAAGTGGTCAGTTACACTCGAACCAACACGCACTGTGGGGCAGTGGTCAGTTACACTGGAACTTAGACTCACTGTGGGACAGTGACACTGGAACTCACACACACTGTGGGACAGTGGTCAGTTACATTGGAACCCACACACACTGTGGGACAGTGGTAGTTACACTGGAGCTCACACACACTGTGGGACAATGGTCTGTTACACTGGAACTCACACACACCGTGGGACAGTGGTCAGTTACACTGGAACTCACACACACTGTGGGACAGTAGTCAAATACACTGGAACCCACATACACTGTGGGACAGTGGTCAGTTATACTGGAAACCACACACACTGTCGGACAGTGGTCAGTTACACTGGAGCCCACACACACTGTAGGACAGTGGTCAGTTACAATGGAACTCACACACACTGTGGGACAGTGGTTAGTTACACTGGAACCCACATACACTGTGGGACAGTGGTTATTTACAATGGAGCCCACACAGACACAGTGGTACAGTGATCAGTTACGCTGGAACCCACACACACTGTGGGACAGTGTTCAGTTACACTGGAACCCACACGCACTGTGCGACAGTGGTCAGATACACTAGAACTCACACACCCTGTGGGACAGTGGTCAGTTACACTGGAACCCACACGCACTGTGGGACAGTGGTCAGATACACTGGAACCCACATGTACTGTGAGACAGTGGTCAGTTACACTGGAACCCACACACATTGTGGGACAGTGGTCAGTTACACTGGAACCCACATGCACTGTGAGACAGTGGTCAGTTACACTGGAACTCACACACACTGTGGGACAGTGATCAGTTACACTGGAACTCACACACACTGTGGGACAGTAGTCAGTTACACTGCAACTCACACACACTGTGGGACAGTGGTCAGTTACACTGGAACCCACACACACAGTGGGAGAGTGTTCAGTTACACTGGAACTCACACACACTGTGGGACAGTGGTTCGATACACTGGAACTCACACACACTGTTGGACAGTAGTCAAATACACTGGAACCCACACGCACTGTGCGACAGTGGTCAGATACACTAGAACTCACACACCCTGTGGGACAGTGGTCATTTACACTGGAACCCACACACATTGTGCGACAGTGGTCAGATACACTGGAACCCACACACACTGTGGGACAGTGGTCAGATACACTGGAACTCACACACACTGTGGGACAGTGGTCAGTTACACTGGAACCCACATGCACTGTGAGACAGTGGTCAGTTACACTGGAACTCACACACACTGTGGGACAGTGATCAGTTACACTGGAACTCACACACACTGTGGGACAGTAGTCAGTTACACTGCAACTCACACACACTGTGGGACAGTGGTCAGTTACACTGGAACCCACACACACAGTGGGAGAGTGTTCAGTTACACTGGAACTCACACACACTGTGGGACAGTGGTTCGATACACTGGAACTCACACACACTGTTGGACAGTAGTCAAATACACTGGAACCCACACGCACTGTGCGACAGTGGTCAGATACACTAGAACTCACACACCCTGTGGGACAGTGGTCATTTACACTGGAACCCACACACATTGTGCGACAGTGGTCAGATACACTGGAACCCACACACATTGTGGGACAGTGGTCAGATACACTGGAACTCACACACACTGTGGGACAGTGGTCAGTTACACTGGAACCCACACACACTGTGGGACAGTGGTCAGATACACTGGAACCCACACACATTGTGGGACAGTGGTCAGTTACACTGGAACCCACACACATTGTGGGACAGTGGTCAGTTACACTGGAACCCACATGCACTGTGGGACAGTGGTCAGATACACTGGAACGCACACACACTGTGGGACAGTGGTCAGATACACTGGAACTCACACACACTGTGGGACAGTGGTCAGTTACACTGGAACCCACACACACTGTGGGACAGTGGTCAGATACACTGGAACTCACACACACTGTGGGACAGTGGTCAGTTACACTGGAACCCACACACACTGTGGGACAGTGGTCAGATACACTGGAACCCACACACATTGTGGGACAGTGGTTAGTTACACTGGAACCCACACACATTGTGGGACAGTGGTCAGTTACACTGGAACCCACATGCACTGTGGGACAGTGGTCAGATACACTGGAACTCACACACACTGTGGGACAGTGGTCAGATACACTGGAACTCACACACACTGTGGGACAGTGGTCAGTTACACTGGAACCCACACACACTGTGGGACAGTGGTCAGATACACTGGAACCCACACACATTGTGGGACAGTGGTCAGTTACACTGGAACCCACACACATTGTGGGACAGTGGTCAGTTACACTGGAACCCACACACATTGTGGGACAGTGGTCAGTTACACTGGAACCCACATGCACTGTGAGACAGTGGTCAGTTACACTGGAACTCACACACACTGTGGGACAGTAGTAAGTTACACTGCAACTCACACACACTGTGGGACAGTGGTCAGTTACACTGGAACCCACACACACCGTGGGACAGTGGTCAGTTATACTGGAACCAACTTACACCGTGGGACAGTGGTCAGTTATACTGGAACTCACACACACTGTGTAACAGTGGTAATTTACACTGCAACTCACACACACTGTGGGACAGTGGTCAGTTACACTGGAACTCACACACACTGTGTAACAGTGGTAATTTACACTGCAACTCACACACACTGTGGGACAGTGATCAGTTACACTGGAACTCACACTCACTGTGGGACAGTGGTCAGTTACACTGGAACTCATACACACTGTTGGACAGTGGTCAGTTACACTGGAATGCACACACACTGTGGGTTAGTGGTCAGTTACACTGGAACTCGCACACACTGTGGGACAGTGGTTAGTTACACTGGAACCCACATACACTGTGGGACAGTGGTTATTTACAATGGAGCCCACACAGACACAGTGGTACAGTGATCAGTTACGCTAGAACCCACACACACTGTGGGACAGTGGTCAGTTACACTGGAACTCCCACACACAGTGTGACAGTGGTCAGTTACACTGGAACCCACACACACAGTGGGAGAGTGTTCAGTTACACTGGAACTCACACACACTGTGGGACAGTGGTTCGATACACTGGAACTCACACACACTGTTGGACAGTAGTCAAATACACTGGAACCCACACGCACTGTGCGACAGTGGTCAGATACACTAGAACTCACACACCCTGTGGGACAGTGGTCAGTTACACTGGAACCCACACACACTGTGGGACAGTGGTCAGATACACTGGAACCCACATGTACTGTGAGACAGTGGTCAGTTACACTGGAACCCACACACATTGTGGGACAGTGGTCAGTTACACTGGAACCCACATGCACTGTGAGACAGTGGTCAGTTACACTGGAACTCACACACACTGTGGGACAGTGATCAGTTACACTGGAACTCACACACACTGTGGGACAGTAGTCAGTTACATTGCAACTCACACACACTGTGGGACAGTGGTCAGTTACACTGGAACCCACACACACCGTGGGACAGTGGTCAGTTATACTGGAACCAACACACACCGTGGGACAGTGGTCAGTTATACTGGAACTCACACACACTGTGTAACAGTGGTAATTTACACTGCAACTCACACACACTGTGGGACAGTGGTCAGTTACGCTGGAACTCACACACACTGTGTAACAGTGGTAATTTACCCTGCAACTCACACACACTGTGGGACAGCGATCAGTTACACTGGAACTCACACACACTGTGGGACAGTGGTCAGTTACACTGGAACTCATACACACTGTTGGACAGTGGTCAGTTACACTGGAATGCACACACACTGTGGGTTAGTGGTCAGTTACACTGGAACTCGCACACACTGTGGGACAGTGGTCAGATACACTGGAACGCACTTGCACTGTGGGACAGTGGTCAGTTACACTGGAACCCACACACACTGTGGGACAGTGGTTAGTTACACTGGAACTCTCACACACTGTGGGACAGTGGTTAGTTACACTGGAACTCACACACACTGTGGGACAGTGGTCAATTACACTGGAACTCACACACACTGTGGGACAGTGGTCAATTACACTGGAACTCACACACACTGTGGGACAGTGGTCAGTTACACTGGAACTCACACACACTGTGGGACAGTGGTTAGTTACACTGGAACTCACATGCACTGTGGGACAGTGGTTAGTTAACATTTGTCATGAGGATAGTGTTAGAAGCTTGTCAGTTCCTCACCTAGAGAACCACTGTAAGGGGATTGTGATACCTTCCCGACAGAAGGGTAGAATCAGCAATACATTTTTTCTGAAGTGAGCAGAGCCAATTCAAATGAATCTAAGTTAGAGAATGACATTGTCAACAGGCAGATCAGTTTAGCCAGATATTTATAGTCTATAAAATTATTAACTACTTTGAAAGATTAATGCCATTCCAATGTGTGCCTGGTTTCTTTTCTGCTGAGGTAAGGATATCTTAAGATTGAACAGAAGTTTCTAACTCTGCATTGGTACAGTGCAGAGAGAGCTCCCCTCACTCTCTAACATGTCCTTTAGCCGCTCTCAGTGTGTATGTTGGGACAGTGTATAGGGAGCTGGGAGTTTTAAAGATCCAGTTGTGATGAACTCCATTCTCAATTATCACATTCTACATCTTTATGTGTGCAAAGTTATGAAGAGAAAGATTGCTAGATTAAAAAAAAGGCTAAACTGCCAGCACTCATCACTGTTAAATCTGCTGGTATAGTTCAAAGTGTCAGGTATTACATAAGGCAACATAGAGTGAACTTGCTTCCAAAACACTTGCATATTTCTGCTGTCAGAGAATAGCAAAGAATGACAGATTAGCTTTCGCAGTAGTGTGGACACAAATAGCAGAAAGATATATTGCACTATCACCACCATCATTTACTATATATAAATCTCCCACTGGGATATTGATGATTACCTCGTGCTCCACTAATACTACTCTTCGCAAAATCTTCCTCCATTCTGCTAACACGTTCCCTTCATTAACTGGGAGTTTCCATGTCACTTCAGTTCACTGCAGTCCTCTCACAGTGAACAGTATGCAAGTGCCACTGAGCTCGCCCAACTCCAGACAAGAACTGATCCTTCCATCCCCCCCAAAAACTGGATTCTTACAAGTGACTGTCCACAAAATAGCTTCCTGTGAAATGCACAAACATTCCTATTGGAGTGAGGATGAGTTCTGGCCTGCTTCCTAGTTAAACAGTCATCCGGCAAAGAGTTGCCGCACTAGCAAAGTAGGAATGGCCAGAGGATGGGGGGCAGACACTGAACGGTGTCTACCAGTTTCCTCAGAAGATGCAAGAGATTGGGCTAAAGCAAAGCTGCCGTTCTTTCAGTATCTCAGGAACAATCATTTGCCAATACAGAATTTAAACATTGCCAAAAGGAGACAAGAAGTCAAAAGTTTTCCTCTTGAACTCATCAGAACCAGGATGCAAGAAACAGACTCCAAAATGTCCTTTTCTCATGTCTGCTTCTTGAATCCTAGTTTTTTTTTATATTCTCATGTTGGGCTAGTACGTCGTTGCCTGTGCCAATACTTGTTGCACTAGTTTTCCTTGAGAAGGTGGTGGTGAGTTGCCTTCTTGAACTGTTGCAGTCCACCTATTGTGGGTTGACCCACAATGCCCTTCAGGAGGGAATTCCAGGATTTTGACCCAGTGACACTGAAGGAATGGCGATATATTTCCAAGTCAGGATGGTGAGTGGCTTGGAAGGGAACTTGCAGCTGGTGGTGTTCCCATATATGTGCTGCCCTTGTGCTTCTAGATGGAAGTGGCCATGGGTTTGGAAGGTGCTGTCTAAGGATCTTTGGTGAATTTCTGCAGTGCATCTTATAAATAACATACACTGCTGCTACAGAGTGAGAGTGGTGGAGAGAATGGATGTTTGTGGTTGGAATGCCAATCAAATAGACTGCTTTGTCCTAGATTCTGTCAAGTTTCTTGAGTGTTCTTGGAGCTGTGTCCATCCAGGCAAGTGGGGTGTAGTCCATTACACTCCTGACTTGAGCATTATATATGATGGACAGGCGTCTGGGGAGTCAGGACGTGAGTTCAGTTAAGTTTCTGGTCAATAATAACTACTATGATTCTGATAGTGGGAGATTCAGTGATGGTAGCACCATTGAATGTTAAGGGTTGATAGTCAGATCATCTCTTGTTGGAGGTGGTGATTGCCTGTCATTTGAATGGTGCAAATGTTCCTTGCAACTTGTCAGCCCAAGCCTGGATATTGTCCAGATCTTGTCGCATTTGAAGTTGGACTGCTTCAGCATCCGAGATGTCACAAATGTTGCTGAACATTGTGTAATCATCAGCAAACATCCCCACTTCTCACTTTATGATGGAGGGAGGGAGATTGATGAAGCAGCTGAAAATGGTTGGGCCAAGGGAACTACCCAGAGGAACTGTTGCAGAGATATCCTGGGGAGCTGAGATGACTGACCTCCAACAACCATGACCATCCTCCTACGTACCAGGTATAACTGTATCCAATGGAGAGTTTGACCCCTGATACCCATTGATTCCAGTTTTGCTCAGTCTCCTTGATGCCACACTCAGTTGAATGGAACATTGATGTCCAGGGCTGTCACTCTTACCTCACTTCTGGAATTCAGCTCGTTTGTCCATGTTTGGACCAAGGCTTTAATGATGTCAGGAACTGAGTGGCCCTAGTGGAACCCACAGTGGGCGTCACTGAGCAGGTTATTGCTGAGCAGGTGCTGCTTGGTAACACTGTTGATGACACCTTCCATCACTTTTCTGACGATCAAGAGTAGACCAATGGGGCGGTAATTGCCTGGGTTGGATTTGTCCTGTTTTTTGTGTAAAGGACATACCTGGGCAATTTTCCACATTGTTGGGTGATGCCAGTGTTGTAAATGTGCTGAACAGCTTGGCTATGGGAGTGGTAAGTTCTGGAGTACAAGTCTGCAGTACTATTGCTGAAATGTTATCAGGTTCCATAGCCTTTGTTTCTTCTTTTCACATGGAGTGAATCAATTTGGCTGAAGACTGGTTTCTGTGATGCTGGGGACCATTGGCTGATGTTGACACCTGTAAGACTAGAAACTTCAACTTCATGTCTCCATTTAGAATAGCGATCAAATAGATGAGACAACTATATTTGTGAATGAGACATGCCAGTAGATATAAGGGTTAAAGGTTTCCACGTGAGGCTTTTGAAGAAGATATTGGCAGAAGTAACATTGGCAAATGAATAATGGATTTGCCGGGTGAACAATAGCAGGCTTTTGGGGTGGGGTTTGGGGGGGGATGAGCTGGGAGATAGAAAGTCATATCATAAAACCTTCTGGTAAATGTTCAACCAAGATTAACCAACCAACATTTAGTAAGTGAAAAAGAGATATTGGGGAGAGAGAGCCAGCCATAATCGCTCTTACTATTCCCCACCTCCACCCCATCTGCCCTTTCACCTCCTCCTCCCAACATATTTGGCAGCAGCTTCAATGATGAAAGAGCTGGGAGCAGCCACACAACCCATTCCAGTTCCTGGGAATATGGAGTGAGGACTCAGGAAGTAATGCCAAGAAAAGAGAAAAATAGAAGCCAGCTGACAGAATAAATACCTATTGAAGAATGCACTATCATGCCACCTTATAAGAAAATTGTTCCACAAAGTGACAGGTAATGCACAATATTTCTTTATTTGAATAGGTTCTACTTTCATTTCTTTTGTTGCCCATAGCAACAAGATCCTACCATGACAAAAGCTTCAACCTTTCTTGGTCCTTCACAGCACAGAAAGTTAAAATAAAATTTAAACAAGGCATCTGCCATGTATAACTCACACCATGCCAGGAAATTGTCTTCCAGCATGTCATTAGCCAATGCTTTGGCATTTACCCATCAACATACAGTGCCCTCCTCACTTTATCTTCACAAGCAGGCCCGAGGTGCTTTAACAAATTGTACAGGCACCAAGAATATTCCCATGGAAGTACCTCAAACATACCACAACAGAATATATATTTTCCAACATCATTCATTCTCTGCTAATGTTGGGGAGACACCTGAGTATAATACTGGCATCTGATAGAAATTCGCAAGTAGACACTGTTCCAGAGAAAGCCCTAATTTTGAACATAATTGCATTTCAACTTCCTCTTGAGTCCTAAAGTCCAAACTAGTGCATTCTTAATTCTCATCCCACCCTGTTGAAACAACGATTGAACAAAGCACTGACTTTAACACACTTTTCCTGACCCCACATCCCTCTACAAATGAAGAATTCTTAATGATACCAGCTTAGTCATAACTGTCCTCAACTGTATGATTTTTCCCACCTCCTCTCTTTATAATGTGAGTGTTTCATTATCAATGCAGTACACAGTTGGAATGTGGGCCAACAGATATCATTAGAGTATAAGTATATCGCCAATGTAATAATGAAGGTGTGCTATACCAAGTATCCCATCGTGTTATACATCATATCCCATTCTTATGAGGGCATCTTTCAGTGTCTGTAGGTGTCTGTCCTGTTCCTCTTGTCTAAGCAGATCCTGTGTATACGCAGGGCTTGTCCAAAAGGGATGACTTCTTCAACATGTTGAGGGTGGAAGCAGCACAGTGAGGTTATCCATGGGCTTGTGTCACAATGAGGTACTGAGGTGTCTGCCCTGAATGAAAATGCCTTTGTCCAAGAATGAAATTGATTCTGAACAGTAATCTATAGTAAGTCTGATGGTGGGATGAAACTTGTTGATATCACCATGTAGTTAGCGAGGAGAAAAGCAACAGACACCATAGACACTGAACAACGGTCACATAAGAATGGAATACAATGCCCAACTCATCGATCAATAGTTCCAACATGTCACAGCGATAAACCGCAATAACCTCCTCAGGAGACAGACACAGGATACAACAAATAGAATCCCTTTGGTCGTCCAGTACTTCCTGGAGCAGAGAAACTATGCCATGTTCTTCACAGTATTCAATATGACGATGCACATCTCACCAGGTCATCACTACGCCTCCACTACTCACCTTCAAACAGCTGCCGAACTTCAAACGGACCATCGTTCATAGCAAACTACCCAGCTTTCAGGAGAACAGTGACCACAACACCACACAACCCTGTCACAGCAACCTCTGCAAGACATGTCAGATCATTGACATGAATATCACCATCACACATGGAAACACTATCTACCACATACACAATACATAGTCATGGGACTTGGCCAATGTTGTCTACCTCATACACTGCAGGCAAGGATGACCTGAGGCAAGGTATATTGGTGAGACCATGCAGAGTCTACGACAATGGATGAATGGGCACCATACAACAATCCTCAAACAGAAATGTTTTCTCTCAGCCCGGGACACTTTAGCAGGCGAGGACATTCAGCCTATGATCTTTGGGTAAGCATCCTCCAAGGCAGCCTTCAAGATACACAACGCAGAATCACTGAACAGAAACTGATAGTCACACTCTATATTGATGAGGACGAATTCAACCATGATCTTGGGTACATGTCATGCTGTATGTAACCCCACCATCATGTTCTGTTTGTAAAATCTTCCTTACTGCTCTGTTTTGACATTATCACCTTGATAGCTCGTTGTGATCCCTCTACCTTAATTAGTTTGTACAGTTTTTGATTACTTGTTACTTTGGTTAGACCCTTATCATGCAAATCTTATAATTGTACATGTTATTCCAGCAATTTGGTTTGTCTCTATTTTTGATTATTTGTAATTATCTCTCTGCCTTAATTCATCGGTTCATAGGCCATCCCTTCACTTGTTATTCAGCTTTTAACACTTTACTCACACATCTGACACTTTTGATCACCTTCAAAGACTTGTTACTCAGCCTGTCGACACTCTATTCACACCATTTGTATGTATCTGTTGACACTCTTCATCGCCTGGAATTATCTTGTCATTATCCCTCCACCTATATATTCTCTGCCTGTCCACTTCCCTCCACTTCACCGGACAAAGGAGCAGTACTTCAAATGCTTGTGATTTCAAATAAACTTGTTGGACTATAACCTGCTATCATGTGACTTCTGGATTTAGTTAAGGAATATTATGACCTCATGTCTCTTCTAATTCTGATTCACAATCATTTTTACTTGACAATTTGAAAATCAGTGAAATCCATGTCAGGATTTTTGACTCAGTTAAGATGACTGGAATAGGCATGTGACTTTGGTTTAACCCTTAATGAGACGCTGAGGGACAGGTTGGTAAGTGGTAAATGTAACCATGCAAAGGTGCTTACAACTTTAGCCAAATGGACTTCATACAAGTACTACAACTGGCTTTAGCATTGGAAAATGCGGCAAATGAAGCATATGAATTGCAGAGTATTCCACTTGTAAAATCCCAAAACAAAGCCAGGCCATGACCAAAGAGTTAAATTTTCTTCAGAATCCAGGCCAGCAAGCTGCTGGCATGGGGACTTGAGATGGCAAAAGACTCCCACTGGACCTAAATTGAGTAAAAGCACTCACAGGCCAGCATTCAGGAAAATTCACACCCTGGAAAGTCCACCTACATCTGGTTTAGAACAGCTAAACTGCTTAGCCACATCAAAATCAGAACCAATCAAAATAAATGTCTGGTTAAATGGTCACCCCATTCGAATGGATGTTGATACCAGTGCGGCTGTTTCAGTGATCGCAGAACCTTAACAAAATTCACTCTGGATGCCAACTCTTATGTTTGGACAAGACCTTGGCTAAACTGACAGCATATACTGGGAAATCTTTACAGATTAAGGGTACAACTTTGGCTCTAGTCTTTTATGAGAAGCAGCTGGTTCAGTTCCCACTGATTGTAGTAAAAGGCTCAGGCTCAAGCCTGATGGAGTGAAATTGGTTGAGAAAGATTCACCGTAATTGGCTCAACATTGTTTGATTAGAAAATGGCTGCCTTAGTGAAGTCCTAATTAAATACCTGGAAGTTTTTCAGGAAAGTCTAGAGACTATCAAAGTAGCCAAGGCCTTGACCAGGAAGCAATTCTGCAATTCTGCAAGGCCTGCCCAGTGCAATTTGCTTTCTGTGCAAAAGTAGAGGTATAAATCAGGAGGCTGGAAAGCAAAGGAATCATCGAACCATTCCAGTTTGTGGATTGGGCAGCACCGGTTCCTATCGATTGTGAAGCCCAATGCCTTTGTGGGGCTTTTAAACAAATGGCAAACTTGGAACTGATCATGTAGCCAACCCATAGCTTTCACGGAAGTGAAGAAACAGCTGTCATCCTCAAAGCTGTTGGCACACTATGGTCCGAATAAGATCTGGTATTGATATGTAATGCTTCCCCATTCAGCATCAAGGTAGAGTTACTTCTTATTGGCCCAGTGGAGAGGAATGCCCAATAGGGTAAGGCATCCAGGACATTGGCTAATGCAGAATGTAAATACGCCCAGACAGAGACGCGTTCATATTTGGAGTTAGGAAGTTCTACCAATATCTTTACAGACGTAAAGTTGTAATAATAAAGGATCTCAAACCCATGGTAGGTTTACTTAAAGAGGACAAGACAGTGCCAACCATAGCTTCAGGCCAATTTCAGCATTGCATTCTAATACTAAGTATGTATAATTACAAGCTGGGAGACTGTCCAGGAGGCCAAGTAGCAAATTCGGATGCATTGAGGTGGTACCGCCCCTGGAAGAGTCTACTGTAATGGCTTTAAATTTTCTGGTCATACTTCCAGTCACAGCTGACAATATCAGACTTTGGACGCAGAAAGTTCTGGTCATGGCAAAACTGCAAAAGTGATGGGGGAAACCAAAGGGCCATCACAACCAGAACTGAGACCTATTTAAACTCAGAGAGACCAGATCACAGTAGAGGGCAGCACTTTATTATGGGGAGCGAGAGTGATGGTCCTGAGAAATGATTGCCACCAGATACTGGCTGAACTCCACCATTCACAATGGGGCATTGTCCAGCATGCCGACAAGGACAATCATTGCCACCACTACCATTCATGGGAATGGCTGGGTAAACCCTACACTCAGTTACACACTGCAGGTTGAGTGCAGCTCCTTTCATGTGATCAATGTTCTTAGTAATTGTGGATGCCCACTCAAAGTGGCTGAATGCGAACAGAAACCACTTGTCAAACACAGGGATAATGATAGAAAAACTGCGTGCGTCTTTTGCAATGCACAGATTCCTAAAAGTGTTGGTCTCAGAGAATGGGCCATTGTTTACCAGCAGGGAATTTGAGTATTTTCTAAAATCGAATGGTATTTGTCATAAGAGGACAGCTCCATACCATCCACCATTCTATGGTCTGGCAGAGAGAGCAGTCCAAGCGATCTCTCCACGCTTCAGGCTCACTGCCTTTATTCCTGATGAAGGGCTTTGCCCAAAACGTCGATTTCGAAGCTCCTTGGATGCTGCCTGAACTGCTGTGCTCTTCCAGCACCACTAATCCAGAATCTGGTTTCCAGCATCTGCAGTCATTGTTTTTACCTTAAAGAAACAGCCTCCAGCGTCATTTGACACCAAACTATCCCGGTTCCTATTTGATTAGGCAACCATCCCTCTTACAATTACAGTGATACAATAGACAATAGACAATAGGTACAGGAGTAGGCCATTCTGCCCTTCAAGCCAGCACCACCATTCATTATGATCATGGCTGATCATCCTCAATCAGTATCCTGTTCCTGCCTTATCCCCATAACCCTTGATTCCTTAAGAGCTCTATCCAACTCTTTCTTGAAAGTATCCAGAGACTTGGCCTCCACAGTCTTCTGGAACAGAGCATTCCATACACCCATCACTCTCTCGTTGAAGACGTTTCTCCTCAACTCTGTTCAAAGTGGCCTACCCCTTATTTTTAAACTTTGTCCTCTGGTTCAGGACTCAACCATCAGCGGAAACATGTTTCCTGCTTCCAGAGTGTCCAATCCTTTAATAATCTTATATGTCTCAATCAGATCCCCTCTCAGTCTTCTAAACTCAAGCAGTCTTCATCAATCCATGCTGGCTCTGACCTATTCTGTTACTGCTATCCAGAAGTGTCATAATTTTGTCCTTTATAATTGACTCCAGCATTTTTACCATCACTGAGGTCAGACTAACTGGTCTATAATTCTTTGTTTTCTCTCTCCCTCCTTTCTTAAAAAATGTGACAACATTAGCCACCCTCCAATCTGCAGGAACTGATCCTGAATCTATAGAACATTGGAAAATGATCACCAATGCATCCACGGTTTCTAGAGCCACCTCCTTCAGTACCCTGGGATGCAGACCATCAGGTCCAGGGGACTTATCAGCCTTCAGACCTAACAATCTCTCCAACACCAATTCCTGCCTCATATAAATTCCCTTCAGTTCAGGTCCTTCAGCCACTATTACATCAGGGAGATTGCTCGTGTCTTCCCCTGTGAAGACAGATCTAAAATACGAATTCAACTCATCTGCAATTTCTTTGTTCCCTTTAATAAATTCACCCGTTTCTGTCTTCAAGGGCCCAATTTTAGTCTTAACCATTTTTTTTCTTCTCACATACAGTTGTTAATGGGGAGAAGACTCAAAACCAGATTCAATCTGATCTTCCTGAGCCTGGGGGTGAGGGTGAGACTGCATCAGGAATGTCAGTGCAAGACACAAGACCCCGTTAAGTGAAAGAGACAGTTTGCTTCAGGGGACAAGGTTTGGTGTAGGAACCATGGGATTGGAACTCCAAGTAAGAGGCATGGTCAACACAATGTTCGGTCCAGTGACGTATACAGTTTGGGAAGGTGCCATGGCCCTGAACAAGCATGTGGACCAGATGAGAGCTGCAAACAGTGCAGTAGCAAAATGTGCCCAGCTCCTCAACTGCCTCTCCAACTGTTCCAAACCCATGGGTTCTCCCTCTCCATCAAGCATTGAAGGTACTGACATTCTGAGATGGACACTGCAGATGTCGCCACCTCGAGGTCTTTACCAACTGAAGGAGAGAATGAATTTCTTCAGAGATGCTCAGGGCCCAAACAGCGAGCTTCTGTGAGTGACAAGCCGTCCCTATCAGATGCAGAGTTGGAGGAACCTGGCCCCGTGGTAAAACTCCCCAGGAGAAGCTACAAAAAAAAAACAGGCAATATCCACGGACTCAGAGGGAGAGGGTTGTAGTGACTGTAACATGGTCAGCTCATGTACAATATGAGTTCCCTGATTGGGACTGTTAATCTGGTCCACTCAGGTAGCCCTGGCTGACAGATATAAACAGAAGAGTGATCTGCTTCTGGGCCTGGCCAAACTGGCCATCAACAGGTCCAGGCAGCGGGCTGTGGAGGGGGTCGTTAGGGCCGACTGCCTGCCCCTCTTCCGCGGTTACGTTAGAGCCCGGGTGTCCTTGGAGAAGGAGCACGCGGTCTCCACCAACACCCTGAAGTTGTTCAGGGAGAGGTGGGCACCGCAGGGAGTGGAGTGCATTATTTCCCCCTCCAACTCTATTTTGATTTAATCCCTGCCCTCCGCTTCACTGTTTGATCACACAGCATTGCCCTTTGTGAAGGACACTGCTTGTCACTGGCCACTTGGGTGTTTCCTTTCTTCCTGGTGGTGGAAATTTGAATAAAGATTTGTGTACCTTGTGTCTTTCACTGTGTCTCACACCTGCACACACACTGCATGGATGCTAGGGAAAAATAAGCAATACCGCAGTTCGGCGGTAGTGTGGGGGCAAACAAAAAGGCATGTCAGACCTTCTGAAGAAGGAAATAAAGAATAAATAAATAAACAGGAGAGTGGTCTGCTTCTTGGCCTGGCCAAACTGGCCATAAAGAGGTCCAGGCAGCATTGTCCTTTGATGTGAAGGGCACTGCTTGTCACTGGCCACTTAGGTGTTCCCTTTCTTCCTAGTGGTGAAAATTTGAATCAAGATTCGTTCACCTTAAAAAAAGAAAAAAAAAACAGGAGAGTCTGCCATCCTGTTCCCTCAGAGAGCTGGCTCTGAGGGAGTAAAGCACTCCCCATTTGTAAATGAAGGCTGACTTGGTGATGGGATACCAGCCTCTGTGAAGTTCTTTCACAGAGGATTTGAAGAAATCCATTGCTTCAGTCTTCACAGGAGAGGACACTAATAGCATTTCAAAAATACTAAATAATTAGGGTGTGAAAGGGGTTAGGGAATAAATACAATAGCTATTACAAAAAAAAACTAGGGACGGCAATGGGGCTAAAACGAGTAAATCCCCTCAATCCATCGGGTTACATCCTACTATATTACAAGAAGTAGCCGTAGAGACAATGTATTTCCAGCTTTCAGCGATCCTTCAGTTCTGGCAAAGTTTTACAAGATTTGAAAACTACCAATGGAACATCCTCACAGAAAAAGAGAGGCAGACAAAATACAATTAACTTTAGGTTTGTTAGCTTCAAATCTGACATTGGGAAAATTCTAGAGTCTATTATAAAGGATATAATAGCAGAATGTTTAGAAATACTTAATATAATCAAGCAAAATAAACACATAGTCTTTCAGCGATCCTTCAGTTCTGGCAAAGTTTTACAAGATTTGAAAACTACCAATGGAACATCCTCACAGAAAAAGAGAGGCAGACAAAATACAATTAACTTTAGGTTTGTTAGCTTCAAATCTGACATTGGGAAAATTCTAGAGTCTATTATAAAGGATATAATAGCAGAATGTTTAGAAATACTTAATATAATCAAGCAAAATAAACACATCTTAATGAAGGGAAAATCATGCCTGACAAATCAGTTGGAATATTTGAAGAGGTTACAAACAGAATTGACAAAGGGGAACACTAAATGCAATATATTTTGGTGTACAAAGGTGTTGCTTAGAGTAGCCAACATTGAGGACCTCGAGATTGTAGTAAATGGTAAAAGGGAAACATCACACACACAGACCCATGCAGTGTACAGGACACAGACCTGCAGTGTCCTTCACCTCTGGCCAACCTAACGCAATAGCTCTCTGTTTGCTGTTCGTCTCCCAGCCCCAAACATCATTGACCAACTCATTCACACCAACACTTTCGGAACCAGGGAATCGGGGAAAGGTTTGGGCTGTGGTAAGAGGAGGGGGCGATGGTGTCAGCAGAAACCATTGTCCTGTAAACACCTTGTTCCTCTTGTTTCCAGCTGCTGCTGCAGCTTCTCAACACAGACTCTGATCCATGGGACACCCAGTGAAGTCATGAAGTTATCATTTATGATAGAGCAGTTACACAGAGAGACAAACAACCAGATGGAAGGTCAAAACAGTGTCATTTACAGAGAAGTGCTGTATAATGTACAATGCATTGTCACCTGTGCCACCAATAAGTTTTCTTTTTCCTGGTTAGGCCACATTTGGAATACTGCATGCAATTCTGATCTCCCTGACATAGCAAGGATATTGTGAAACTTGAAAGGGTTCAGAAAAGATTTACAAGGATGTTGTCAGGGTTGGAGGGTTTGAGCTCTTGGGCGAGGCTGAATAGACTGGGGCTGTTTTCCCTGGAGCATCAGAGGCTGAGGGGCGATCTTATAGAAGTTTATAAAATCATGAGGGGCATTGATACGGTAAATAGACAAGGTATTTTCCCCACGGTTGGGGTGCCCAGAACTAGAGGGCATAGGTTTATGGTGAGAGGGGGAAGATTTGAAAGCAACCTAAGGGGCAACATTTTCATGCAGAGGATGGTACGTGTATGGAATGAGCTGACAGAGGAAGTGGTGGAGGCTGGTACAATTACAACATTTAAAAGGCATTTGGATGGGTATATGAATGGGAAGGGTTTGGAGGGTTATAGGCGGGTGCTGGCAGGTGGGACTAGATTTATCTTGGATACCTGGTCAGCATGGACAAGTTAGACTGAAAGGTCTTTTGTCCGTGCTGTATATCTCTATGACTCTATGTCTCTCCCTTCCGATATGCCTTACTGCACTCCTTGGATCCACACTGAGGTGAAGGGAACTTGCTGGGCAATGTAACCCCTTGGCCCGGAGGTTTGGTCGGACAACCCAAGGGGGTGCCTATGTCTCAGTGCCCAGTCAGGCCAAGGATCTTTCCTTCGGGGCATGGATGTTCAAGAGTTGGAAGGGGTCAGGCAGGGTGGAGGGGAAGTTGAAGGTTGTGATCACTTCTCTAGTCCCACCTAAATCTCAGAGTACCTTTTGAGGAACCATAGTGTATTACTCCCAACCATCTTTAGCTGATTCATCAATGACCTTGCCTCGATCATAAGGTCTGAAGTATGATATTTGCTGATGATTGCATAATGTTCAGCAGAATTTGCAACTCCTCAGATACTGAAGCAGTCCATGTTTAAATGCAGCCAGACCTGCACAATATCTAGGCTTGGGCTGAAAAATAGCAGGTAACATAGCCCCATAAATGCCAGGCAATGACCAACTCCAACAAGAGAGAATCTAACCATCACCCTTAACATTGAATAGCATCACAATCACTGAATACCCCACTGTTAATGTCTGGGGGGGGTCACCGTTGGCTGAAAATTGAACTGGACTTGCCATATCAATACTGTGGTTACAAGAACAGGTCAGGAACTTGGAATACTGCAGTGAGTAACACACCTGCTGACTCTCCAGAGCCTGTCCATCATCTACAAGGTATAAGTTAGGGGTGTGAGGGAATACTCCACACTTGCCTGGATGGGTGTGTCTCTAATAACACTCAAGAAGCTTGACACCATCCAAGACAAAGTAGCCCACTTAATTGGTACTACATCCAGAAACATTTAGTCTCTCAGCAGCAGCAGTGTGTAGTATCCACAAGATGCATTACACAAATTCACCTTTGACAGCATCTTCCAAACTCATGGTCACTACCATGTTGAAGGACAAGATTAACAAATACATGGGAACAAGTTCCACGCCAAGTCACTTATCATCCTGACTTGAAAGTATATCGCCATTCCCTCTGTGTCCTGAAGTCAAAATGTTGGACCTCTCTCTCCCTAACAGCCTACAGCAATTGGACAGAAGCTGTTCAAGAAGGCAGCTCATTGCCATTTTTGTTTTAATTCATTCCCAGAATGAGGGCATCACTGGCCAGGCCTGCATTCATTGCCCAGAAGATAGTTAGAGCCAACAACGTTGCTGTGGGTCTAGAGTCACATGTAGGCTAGACCAAGTAAGGATGGCAGTTTCCTTCCCTAGTGAACCAGATGGGCTTTTTCCCAACAATTGATTCATGATCCTCATAAGAGGCTCTTACTTCCAGCGTTTCATTGAATTCAAATTCCATCATCTGCCATGGCAGGATTTGAACCCAGGTCCTCAGAACATTACCTGGATCTCTGGATTAGCAGTCGAGAGTGTGGCACTGGAAAAGTACAGTGGGTCAGGCAGCATCTGAGGAACAGGAAGATCGACATTTCAGGCAAAAGCCTTCATCAGGAATCTGGATGAACAGTCTAGCGATGATATCATTAGGCCATTACCTACCCCATTTCCTCAAGAGTTTGTTATACAGTGTTACAATGAATCTGTTATACAGTATGTCACAGTGAGGGTCTGTTATACAGAGTGTTACAGTGAGTCTGTTATACTGTGTATCAAAGTGAGTCTGTTAGACAGAATGTTACAACGAGGGTCAGTTGTACAGTGTGTCACAGTGAGTCTGTTATACCACGTGTCACATTGAGTCTGTTATACAGAGTGTCACAGTGTGTGCATTATATAGTGTCACAGTGAGTCTGTTATATCATGTATCACAGTAAGAGTCTGTTAGACAGTGTTACAGTGAATCTGTGAAACAGAATGTCACGGTGAGGGTCTGATATACAGAGTGTCTGTTATACCATGTATCACGGTAAGAGTCTGTTAGACAGTGTGTCACAGTGAGTCTGTTATACCGTGTAACACCGTGAGTCTGTTATACAGTGTGTCACAGTGAGTCTGTTATACCGTGTGACACCGTGAGTCTGTTACACAGTGTGTCACAGTGGGTCTGTTATACAATGTGTCACAGGGAGTCTGTTATACCGTGAAGTCACAGGGAGTATGTTATATTGTGTATCACCGTGAGTCTGTTACACAGTGTGTCACAGTGAGTTTGTTATACAGTGTGTCACAGTGAGTCTGTTATACAGTGTGTCACAGTGAGAGTCTGTTATACCATGTGTCATAGTGAGTCTGTTATACAGTGTGTCACAGTGAGTCATTTATACTGTGTGTCACAGTGAGTTTGTAATACTGTGTGTCACAGTGAGTCTGTTACACAATGTGTCACAGTGAGAATCTGTTATACAGTGTGCCACCGTGAGAGCCTGTTATACCCTGTGTCACCGTGAGTCTGTTATACAGTGTGTCACCGTGAGAGACTGTTATACAGCATGTCATAGTGACTCTGTTATACCGTATATCACAGTGAGTCTGTTGTATAGTGTGTCACAGTGAGAGTCTGTTATACAGTGTGTCACAGTGAGTCTGTTATACAGTGTGTCACCGTGAGAGTCTGTTATACAGTGTGTTACCTTTTTCTGTTATACCATGTGTCACTATGTGTCTATTGCACAGTGTCACTGTCAGTCTGTTATAAAGTGTGTCACAGTGACTCTGTTATACCATATATCACAATGAGTCTGTTGTATAGTGTGTCACAGTGAGAGTCTGTTATACAGTGTGTCACAGTGAGTCTGTTTATACAGTGTTTCACCGTGAGAGTCTGTTATACAGTGTGTCACAATGTGTCTGTTATACAGTGTGTCACCATGAGTCTGATATACAGTGTGTCACCGTATTTCTGTACAACCGTGTGTCACCGTGTGTCTGCTATACAGTGTGTTACAGTTAGAGTCTGTTATACCGTATGTCACAGTGAGGCTGTTATACAGTGTGACACAGTGAGAATCTGTTATGCAGTGTGTCACAGTGAGAGTCTTTTGTACCGTGTGTCACAGAGAGTCTGTTATATCGTGTGTCAGAGTGAGTCTGTTATACAGTGTGTCACATTCTGGATTAGTGGTGCTGGAAGAGCACAGCAGTTCAGGCAGCATCTAAGTAGCTTCGAAATCGACGTTTTGGGCAAAAGCCCTTCATCAGGAATAAAGGCAGTGAGCCTGAAGCGTGGAGAGATAAGCTAGGGCAGGGTGGGGGTGGGGAGAAAGTAGCATAGGGTACAATGGGTGAGTGGGGGAGGGGATGAAGGTGATAGGTCAAGGAGGAGAGGGTGGAGTGGATAGGTGGAAAAGAAGATAGGCAGGTAGGATAAGTCCGGACAAGCCATGGTGACTATTACTGAGCTGGAAGTTTAGAACTAGGGTGAGGTGGGGGAAGGGGAAATGAGGAAACTGTTGAAGTCGACATTGATGCCTTGGGGTTGAAGTGTTCCGAGGCGGAAGATGAGGCGTTCTTCCTCCAGGCACCTGGTGGTGAGGGAGCGGTGGTGAAGGAGGCCCAGGACCTCCATGTCCTCGGCAGAGTGAGAGGGGGAGTTGAAATGTTGGGCCACAGGGTGGTGTGGTTGATTGGTGCAGGTTCCCCAGAGATGTTCCCTAAAGCGCTCTGCTAGGAGGCGCCCAGTCTCCCCAATGTAGAGGAGACCGCATCGGGAGCAACGGATACAATAAATGATATTAGTGGATGTGCAAGTAAAACTTTGATGGATGTGGAAGGCTCCTGTAGGGCCTTGGATAGAGGTGAGGGCGGAGGTGAAGGCGCAGGTTTTACAGTTCCTGTGGTGGCAGGGGAAAGTGCCAGGATTGGAGGGTGGGTTGTTTGGTGGCGTGGACGTGACCAGGTAGACGCGGAGGGAACGGTCTTTGCGGAAGGCGGAAAGGGGTGGGGAGGGAAATATATCCCTGGTGGTGGGGTCTTTTTGGAGGTGGCGGAAATGTCAGCGGATGATTTGGTTTATGCGAAGTTTGGTAGGGTGGAAGGTGAGCACCAGGGGAGTTCTGTCCTTGTTACGGTTGGAGGGGTGGGGCCTGAGGGCGGAGGTGCAGGATGTGGACGAGATGCATTGGAGGGCATCTTTAACCACGTGGGAAGGGAAATTGCGGTCTCTAAAGAAGGAGGCCATCTGGTGTGTTCTGTGGTGGAACTGGTCCTCCTGGGAGCAGATCCGGCAGAGGCGGAGGAATTGGGAATACGAGATGGCATTTTTGCAAGAGGTAGGGTGGGAAGAGGTGTAATCCAGGTAGCTGTGGGAGTCGGTGGGTTTGTAAAAATGTCAGTGTCAAGTCGGTCGTCGTTAATGGAGATGGAGAGGGGAGGGGAGGGAGGTGTCAGAGATGGTCCAGGTAAATTTAAGGTCAGGGTGGAATGTGTTGGTGAAGTTGATGAATTGCTCAACCTCCTCGCGGGAGCACGAGGTGGCGCCAATGCAATCATCAATGTAGCGGAGGAAGAGGTGGGGAGTGGTGCCGGTGTAATTACGGAAGATCAACTGCTCTACGTAGCCAACAAAGAGACAGGCATAGCTGGGGCCCATACGTGTGACCATGGCTACCCCTTTGATCTGGATGAAGTGGGAGGATTCAAAGGAGAAATTGTTAAGGGTGAGGACCAGTTCGGCCAAATGAATGAGAGTGTCGGTGGAAGAGTACTGTTGGGGACATCTGGAGAGGAAAAAACGTAGGGCTTGGAGGCCCTGGTCATGGCGGATGGAGGAGTAGAGGGATTGGATATCCATGGTGAAGATGAGGCGTTGGGGGCCAGGGAAACGGAAGTCTTGGAGGAGGTGGAGGGCGTGGGTGGTGTCACGAACGTATGTGGAGAGTTCCTGGACTAGGGGGGATAGGATAGTGTCGAAGTAGGTAGAGATGAGTTCAGTGGGGCAGGAGCATGCTGAGACAATGGGTCAGCCAGGGTGGCCAGGCTTGTGGATCTTGGGAAGGAGGTAGAACCGGGCAGTGCGGGGTTCCCGGATATGAGGTTGGAAGCTGTGGGTGGGAGATCTCCTGAGGTGATGAGGTTCTGTATGGTCTGGGAGATGATGGTTTGGTGATGGGGGTGGGGGCATGGTCGAGGGGGCAGTAGGAAGAGATGTCCTCGAGTTGACGTTTGGCTTCAGCAGTGTAGAGGTCAGTGCACCAGACTACCACTGCGCCCCCTTTATCCGCTGGCTTGATGGTGAGGTTGGGATTGGAGCAGAGGGATTGGAGGGCTGTGTGTTGTGAGGGTGAGAAGTTGGAGTGGGGGAGGGAGGTAGACAGGTTGAAGTGATACAGTGTGTCACAGTCAGAGTCTGTAATACCATGTGTCACCGTGAGTCTGTCATAGCCTGTGTCACAGTGAGAATCTGTTATACCATGTGTCACAGTTAGTCTGTTATACCGCGTGTCACAGAGACAGTCTGTTATACCGTGTGCCAAGTGTGTCTGTTATCCACTGTGTCACAGTGAGAGTCTGTTACACCGTTTGTCACAGTGACTCTGTTATACCCTGTGGCAGAGTGAGAGTCTGTAAAACCGTGTGTCACCGCAAGAGTCTGTTATACAGTATGTCGCAGTGAGTCTGTTATACCGTGTGTCACCGTGAGAGTCTGTAATACAGCGTGTCACAGTGAGTCTGTTATATCGTGTGTCACCGTGAATCTGTTGTACAGTGTGTCACAGTGAGTCTGTTATACAGTAAGTCTCAGTGAGTCTGTTGTACAGTGTGTCACATTGAGAATCTTATACAGTGTGTCACAGTGAGTCTGTTATACTCCGTGTCACAGTGAGAGTCTGTTATACAGTGTGTTACAGTGAGTCTGTTATACCGTGTGCCACAGTGAGTCTCTTATACTGTGTGTCACGATGAGTCTGTTCTACCCGGTGTCACAGTGACAGTCTGTTATACATTGTGTCACAGTGAGTCTGTTATACAGTGTGTCAGAGTGAGAGTCTGTTATACTATGTGTCACAGTGAGAGTCTGTTATACAGTGTGTCACAGTGAGTCTGTTATACCGTGTGTCACATTGAGAGTCTGTTATACAGTGTGTCACAGTGAGTCTGTTATACCGTGTGTCACAGTGAGAGTCTGTTATACAGTGTGTCACAGTGAGTCTGTTATATCGTGTGTCACAGTGAGAGTCTGATATACAGTGTGTCACAGTGAGTCTGTTATATCGTGTGTCACAGTGAGAGTCTGATATACAGTGTGTCACAGTGAGTCTGTTATACAGTGTGTCACAGTGAGAGTCTGTTATACAGTGTGTCACAGTGAGTCTGTTATACTATGTGTCACAGTGAGAGTCTGTTATACAGTGTGTCACAGTGAGTCTGTTATACCGTGTGTCACATTGAGAGTCTGTTATACAGTGTGTCACAGTGAGTCTGTTATACCGTGTGTCACAGTGAGAGTCTGTTATCTAGTGTGTCACAGTGAGTCTGTTATATCGTGTGTCACAGTGAGAGTCTGATATACAGTGTGTCACAGTGCGTCTGTTATATCGTGTGTCACAGTGAGAGTCTGATATACAGTGTGTCACAGTGAGTCTGTTATATCGTGTGTCACAGTGAGAGTCTGATATACAGTGTGTCACAGTGAGTCTGTTATACCGTGTGTCACATTGAGAGTCTGTTATACCGTGTGTCACAGTGAGAGTCTGTTATACAGTGTGTCACAGTGACAGTCTGTTATACAGTGTGTCACAGTGAGTCTGTTATACCATGTGTCAATGTGAGAGTCTCTTATACAGTGTGTCACCGTGAGATTCTGTTGTACAGTGTGCTACAGTGAGTCTGTTATACCGTGTGTCACAGTGAGAGTCTGTTATATAGTGTGTCACAGTGAGTCTGCTATACCATGTGTCACAGTGAGTCTGTTATACCCTGTGGCACAAGTGAAAGTCTGTTATACCGTGTGTCACAGTGTGTCTGTTATACAGTGTGTCACCATGAGTCTGTTATACCCTGTGACACCGTATTTCTGAACAACTGTATGCCACCGTGTGTCCGCTATACAGTGTGTTACAGTTAGAGTCTGTTATACCGGGTATCACAATGAGTCTGTTATACCCTGTGTCACAGTGATTCTGTTATACGGTGTATCACAGTGAGTCTGTTATACAGTGTGTCACAGACAGTCTGTTTTCCGTGTGTCACCGCGAGTCTGTTATAGTGTGTCATAGTGAGTCTGTTTTACCGTGTGTCACAATGAGAGTCTGTTATACAGTGTGTCACAGTGAGTCTTGTATACCATGTGTCACAGTGAGTCTGTTATACCCTGTGGTACAAGTGAAAGTCTGTTATACTGTGTGTCACAGTGTGTCTGTTATACAGTGTGTCACCATGAGTCTGTTATACCCTGTGACACCGTATTTCTGAACAACTGTATGCCACCGTGTGTCCGCTATACAGTGTGTTACAGTTAGAGTCTGTTATACCGGGTATCACAGTGAGTCTGTTATACCCTGTGTCACAGTGATTCTGTTATACGGTGTATCACAGTGAGTCTTTTATACCGTGTGTCACTGTGAGTCTGTTATACAGTGTGTCACAGACAGTCTGTTTTCCGTGTGTCACCGTGAGTCTGTTATAGTGTGTCACAGTGAGTCTGTTTTACCGTGTGTCACAGTGAGTCTGTTATACAGCATGTCACAGTGAGTCTGTTATACCGTGTGTCACAGTGAGTCTGTTATACAGCGCCTCACAGTGAGAGTCTGTTATACCAGGTGTCACAGTGAGTCTGTTATACAATGTGTCAATGTGAGAGTCTCTTATACAGTGTGCCGCATTGAGTCTGTTATACTGTGTGTCACCGTGAGTCTGTTATTCAGCGTCACAGTGAGTCTTTTATACTGTGTGTCACAGTGAGTCTGTTATATCGTGTGTCACAGTGAAAGTCTGTTATACAGTGTGTTACAGTGAGAATCTGTTATGCAGTGTGTCACAGTGAGTCGGTTATAAAGTATGTCGCAGTGAGTCTGTTATACAGTGTATCACAGCGAGAATCTGTTATACAGTGTGACACATGAGTCTATTAGACAGTGTGTCACAGTGAGTCTGTTATACCGTGTGTCACAGTGAGAGTCTGTTATACAGTGTGTCAGAATGAGTCTGTTAAAGTGTGTCACAGTGAATCTGTTATACCGTGTGTCACAGAGTCTGTTACACAGTGTGTCACAGTGAGTCTCTTATACCGTGTGTCACAGTGAGTCTGTTATACCGTGTGTCCCGATCAGTCTGTTATACGGTGTGTCACTGTGAGTCTGTTATACTCTGTCACAGTGAGTCTGTTTTAATGTGTGTCACAGTGTGACACAGTGAGAGTCTGTTATACCGTGTGTCACAATGAGTCTCTTATACCGTATGTCACATTCAGAGTCTGTTTTTAAAGTGTGTCACAGTGAGAATCTGTTATACATTTTGTCACAGTGAGTGTGTTATACCCTGTGTCACAGTGAGAGTCTGTTATGACATGTGTCACCATGAGAGTCTGTTGTACAGTGTGTCAAAGTCAGTCTGTTATACAGTATGTTGCATTGAGTCTGTTATACCGTGTGTCACAGTGAGAGTCTATTATACCATATATCACCGTGAGAGTCTGTTATACAGTGTGTCACAGTGAGAGTCTGTTATACAATGTGTCACAGTCAGTCTGTTATCCAGTGTTTCACCGTGTGTATGTTATAAGGTGTGTCACAGTGAGTCTGTTATACAATATGTCGCAGTGAATCCGTTATAACGTGTGTCACCGTGAGAGTCTGGTATTCAGTGTGTCACAGTGAGTCTGTTTTAACGTGTGTCACCGTGAGTCTGTTTTAACGTGTTCACTGTGAGTCTGTTATTCAATGTGTCAAAGTGAGTCTTTTATGCCGTGTGCCAAATTGAGTCCGTTATACTGTGTGTCACCGTGAGTCTGTTATTCAGCGTCACAGTGAGTCTGTGACCCCGTGTGCCACAGTGACAGTCTGTTATACAGTGTAACACAGTGACTCTCTTGTACAGTGTGTCACAGTGAGTCTGTTTTACAGTGTGTCACAGTGAGAATCTGTTATGCAGTGTATCACAGTGCGTCACAGTGCGTCTGTTATACAGTATGTCGCAGTGAGTCTGTTATACCGTGTGTCAGAGTGAGTATGTTATACTGTGTGTCACAGTGAGAGCGTGCCATACCGTGTGTCACATTGATTCTGTTAACAGTGTGTCACAGCGAGAGTCTGTTATACAGTGTGTCTCAGTGAGTCTGTTATACCGTCTGTCACAGTGAGAGTCTGTTATACAGTGTGTCACAGTGAGTCAGTTATACAGTGTGTCACAGTGAGAGTCTGTTATACAGTGTGTCACAGTGAGTCTGTTATAGTGTTTCACAGTGAGTTTGTTATACCGTGTGTCACAGTGAGAGTCTGTTATACAGTGTGTCACAGTGAGTCTGTTATACAGTGTGTCACAGTGAGCCTTTTATACCATGTGTCACCGTGAGTCTGTTATAGTGTGCCACAGTTAGTCTATTTTACCGTGAGTAACAGGAAGTCAATTATACAGTCTGTCACAATGAGTCTGATATACCGTGTGTAACCGTGAGTCTGTTTTACAGTGTGTCACAGTGAGAGTCTTTTATACAGTGTGTCACAATGCGAGTCTGTTATTCAGTGCGTCACAGTGAGTCTGTTATACCGTGTATCACGGTGAATCTGTTATACAATGTGTCACAGTGAGAGTCTGTTATTCAGTGTTTCACAGTGTGTCTGTTATACTCTGTGTCACAGTGAGAGTCTGTTATACAGTGTGTCACAATGAGTCTGTTTTACCATGTGTCACAGTGAGTCTGTTATACAGGGTGTAACCATGAGTCTGTTATACAGTGTGTCACAATGAGAGTCTATTATACAGTGTGTCACAGTGAGAGTCTACTATACCGTGTGTCACCGTGAGTCTGTTATATTGTGCCACAGTGAGTCTCTTTTACAGTGAGTTACAGTGAGACAGTTATACAGTGTGCCACAGTGAGAGTCTGTTATAAAGTGTGTCACAGTGTGTCTGTTATACCCTATAGCACAGTGAGAGTCTGTTATACCATGTGTCACAGTGTGTCTGTTATACAGTGCGTCACCATGAGTCTGTTATACAGTGTGTCACAGTGACAGTCTGTTATACAGTGTGTCACAGTGAGTCTGTTATACCATGTGTCAATGTGAGAGTCTCTTATACAGTGTGTCACCGTGAGATTCTGTTGTACAGTGTGCCACAGTGAGTCTGTTATACCGTGTGTCACAGTGAGAGTCTGTTATATAGTGTGTCACAGTGAGTCTGCTATACCATGTGTCACAGTGAGTCTGTTATACCCTGTGGCACAAGTGAAAGTCTGTTATACCGTGTGTCACAGTGTGTCTGTTATACAGTGTGTCACCATGAGTCTGTTATACCCTGTGACACCGTATTTCTGAACAACTGTATGCCACCGTGTGTCCGCTATACAGTGTGTTACAGTTAGAGTCTGTTATACCGGGTATCACAATGAGTCTGTTATACCCTGTGTCACAGTGATTCTGTTATACGGTGTATCACAGTGAGTCTTTTATACCGTGTGTCACTGTGAGTCTGTTATACAGTGTGTCACAGACAGTCTGTTTTCCGTGTGTCACCGCGAGTCTGTTATAGTGTGTCATAGTGAGTCTGTTTTACCGTGTGTCACAATGAGAGTCTGTTATACAGTGTGTCACAGTGAGTCTTGTATACCATGTGTCACAGTGAGTCTGTTATACCCTGTGGCACAAGTGAAAGTCTGTTATACTGTGTGTCACAGTGTGTCTGTTATACAGTGTGTCACCATGAGTCTGTTATACCCTGTGACACCGTATTTCTGAACAACTGTATGCCACCGTGTGTCCGCTATACAGTGTGTTACAGTTAGAGTCTGTTATACCGGGTATCACAGTGAGTCTGTTATACCCTGTGTCACAGTGATTCTGTTATACGGTGTATCACAGTGAGTCTTTTATACCGTGTGTCACTGTGAGTCTGTTATACAGTGTGTCACAGACAGTCTGTTTTCCGTGTGTCACCGTGAGTCTGTTATAGTGTGTCACAGTGAGTCTGTTTTACCGTGTGTCACAGTGAGTCTGTTATACAGCATGTCACAGTGAGTCTGTTATACCGTGTGTCACAGTGAGTCTGTTATACAGCGCCTCACAGTGAGAGTCTGTTATACCAGGTGTCACAGTGAGTCTGTTATACAATGTGTCAATGTGAGAGTCTCTTATACAGTGTGCCGCATTGAGTCTGTTATACTGTGTGTCACCGTGAGTCTGTTATTCAGCGTCACAGTGAGTCTTTTATACTGTGTGTCACAGTGAGTCTGTTATATCGTGTGTCACAGTGAAAGTCTGTTATACAGTGTGTTACAGTGAGAATCTGTTATGCAGTGTGTCACAGTGAGTCGGTTATAAAGTATGTCGCAGTGAGTCTGTTATACAGTGTATCACAGCGAGAATCTGTTATACAGTGTGACACATGAGTCTATTAGACAGTGTGTCACAGTGAGTCTGTTATACCGTGTGTCACAGTGAGAGTCTGTTATACAGTGTGTCAGAATGAGTCTGTTAAAGTGTGTCACAGTGAATCTGTTATACCGTGTGTCACAGAGTCTGTTACACAGTGTGTCACAGTGAGTCTCTTATACCGTGTGTCACAGTGAGTCTGTTATACCGTGTGTCCCGATCAGTCTGTTATACGGTGTGTCACTGTGAGTCTGTTATACTCTGTCACAGTGAGTCTGTTTTAATGTGTGTCACAGTGTGACACAGTGAGAGTCTGTTATACCGTGTGTCACAATGAGTCTCTTATACCGTATGTCACATTCAGAGTCTGTTTTTAAAGTGTGTCACAGTGAGAATCTGTTATACATTTTGTCACAGTGAGTGTGTTATACCCTGTGTCACAGTGAGAGTCTGTTATGACATGTGTCACCATGAGAGTCTGTTGTACAGTGTGTCAAAGTCAGTCTGTTATACAGTATGTTGCATTGAGTCTGTTATACCGTGTGTCACAGTGAGAGTCTATTATACCATATATCACCGTGAGAGTCTGTTATACAGTGTGTCACAGTGAGAGTCTGTTATACAATGTGTCACAGTCAGTCTGTTATCCAGTGTTTCACCGTGTGTATGTTATAAGGTGTGTCACAGTGAGTCTGTTATACAATATGTCGCAGTGAATCCGTTATAACGTGTGTCACCGTGAGAGTCTGGTATTCAGTGTGTCACAGTGAGTCTGTTTTAACGTGTGTCACCGTGAGTCTGTTTTAACGTGTTCACTGTGAGTCTGTTATTCAATGTGTCAAAGTGAGTCTTTTATGCCGTGTGCCAAATTGAGTCCGTTATACTGTGTGTCACCGTGAGTCTGTTATTCAGCGTCACAGTGAGTCTGTGACCCCGTGTGCCACAGTGACAGTCTGTTATACAGTGTAACACAGTGACTCTCTTGTACAGTGTGTCACAGTGAGTCTGTTTTACAGTGTGTCACAGTGAGAATCTGTTATGCAGTGTATCACAGTGCGTCACAGTGCGTCTGTTATACAGTATGTCGCAGTGAGTCTGTTATACCGTGTGTCAGAGTGAGTATGTTATACTGTGTGTCACAGTGAGAGCGTGCCATACCGTGTGTCACATTGATTCTGTTAACAGTGTGTCACAGCGAGAGTCTGTTATACAGTGTGTCTCAGTGAGTCTGTTATACCGTCTGTCACAGTGAGAGTCTGTTATACAGTGTGTCACAGTGAGTCAGTTATACAGTGTGTCACAGTGAGAGTCTGTTATACAGTGTGTCACAGTGAGTCTGTTATAGTGTTTCACAGTGAGTTTGTTATACCGTGTGTCACAGTGAGAGTCTGTTATACAGTGTGTCACAGTGAGTCTGTTATACAGTGTGTCACAGTGAGCCTTTTATACCATGTGTCACCGTGAGTCTGTTATAGTGTGCCACAGTTAGTCTATTTTACCGTGAGTAACAGGAAGTCAATTATACAGTCTGTCACAATGAGTCTGATATACCGTGTGTAACCGTGAGTCTGTTTTACAGTGTGTCACAGTGAGAGTCTTTTATACAGTGTGTCACAATGCGAGTCTGTTATTCAGTGCGTCACAGTGAGTCTGTTATACCGTGTATCACGGTGAATCTGTTATACAATGTGTCACAGTGAGAGTCTGTTATTCAGTGTTTCACAGTGTGTCTGTTATACTCTGTGTCACAGTGAGAGTCTGTTATACAGTGTGTCACAATGAGTCTGTTTTACCATGTGTCACAGTGAGTCTGTTATACAGGGTGTAACCATGAGTCTGTTATACAGTGTGTCACAATGAGAGTCTATTATACAGTGTGTCACAGTGAGAGTCTACTATACCGTGTGTCACCGTGAGTCTGTTATATTGTGCCACAGTGAGTCTCTTTTACAGTGAGTTACAGTGAGACAGTTATACAGTGTGCCACAGTGAGAGTCTGTTATAAAGTGTGTCACAGTGTGTCTGTTATACCCTATAGCACAGTGAGAGTCTGTTATACCATGTGTCACAGTGTGTCTGTTATACAGTGCGTCACCATGAGTCTGTTATACAGTGTGTCACAGTGACAGTCTGTTATACAGTGTGTCACAGTGAGTCTGTTATACCATGTGTCAATGTGAGAGTCTCTTATACAGTGTGTCACCGTGAGATTCTGTTGTACAGTGTGCCACAGTGAGTCTGTTATACCGTGTGTCACAGTGAGAGTCTGTTATATAGTGTGTCACAGTGAGTCTGCTATACCATGTGTCACAGTGAGTCTGTTATACCCTGTGGCACAAGTGAAAGTCTGTTATACCGTGTGTCACAGTGTGTCTGTTATACAGTGTGTCACCATGAGTCTGTTATACCCTGTGACACCGTATTTCTGAACAACTGTATGCCACCGTGTGTCCGCTATACAGTGTGTTACAGTTAGAGTCTGTTATACCGGGTATCACAATGAGTCTGTTATACCCTGTGTCACAGTGATTCTGTTATACGGTGTATCACAGTGAGTCTTTTATACCGTGTGTCACTGTGAGTCTGTTATACAGTGTGTCACAGACAGTCTGTTTTCCGTGTGTCACCGCGAGTCTGTTATAGTGTGTCATAGTGAGTCTGTTTTACCGTGTGTCACAATGAGAGTCTGTTATACAGTGTGTCACAGTGAGTCTTGTATACCATGTGTCACAGTGAGTCTGTTATACCCTGTGGCACAAGTGAAAGTCTGTTATACTGTGTGTCACAGTGTGTCTGTTATACAGTGTGTCACCATGAGTCTGTTATACCCTGTGACACCGTATTTCTGAACAACTGTATGCCACCGTGTGTCCGCTATACAGTGTGTTACAGTTAGAGTCTGTTATACCGGGTATCACAGTGAGTCTGTTATACCCTGTGTCACAGTGATTCTGTTATACGGTGTATCACAGTGAGTCTTTTATACCGTGTGTCACTGTGAGTCTGTTATACAGTGTGTCACAGACAGTCTGTTTTCCGTGTGTCACCGTGAGTCTGTTATAGTGTGTCACAGTGAGTCTGTTTTACCGTGTGTCACAGTGAGTCTGTTATACAGCATGTCACAGTGAGTCTGTTATACCGTGTGTCACAGTGAGTCTGTTATACAGCGCCTCACAGTGAGAGTCTGTTATACCAGGTGTCACAGTGAGTCTGTTATACAATGTGTCAATGTGAGAGTCTCTTATACAGTGTGCCGCATTGAGTCTGTTATACTGTGTGTCACCGTGAGTCTGTTATTCAGCGTCACAGTGAGTCTTTTATACTGTGTGTCACAGTGAGTCTGTTATATCGTGTGTCACAGTGAAAGTCTGTTATACAGTGTGTTACAGTGAGAATCTGTTATGCAGTGTGTCACAGTGAGTCGGTTATAAAGTATGTCGCAGTGAGTCTGTTATACAGTGTATCACAGCGAGAATCTGTTATACAGTGTGACACATGAGTCTATTAGACAGTGTGTCACAGTGAGTCTGTTATACCGTGTGTCACAGTGAGAGTCTTTTATACAGTGTGTCAGAATGAGTCTGTTAAAGTGTGTCACAGTGAATCTGTTATACCGTGTGTCACAGAGTCTGTTACACAGTGTGTCACAGTGAGTCTCTTATACCGTGTGTCACAGTGAGTCTGTTATACCGTGTGTCCCGATCAGTCTGTTATACGGTGTGTCACTGTGAGTCTGTTATACTCTGTCACAGTGAGTCTGTTTTAATGTGTGTCACAGTGTGACACAGTGAGAGTCTGTTATACCGTGTGTCACAATGAGTCTCTTATACCGTATGTCACAGTCAGAGTCTGTTTTTAAAGTGTGTCACAGTGAGAATCTGTTATACATTTTGTCACAGTGAGTGTGTTATACCCTGTGTCACAGTGAGAGTCTGTTATGACATGTGTCACCATGAGAGTCTGTTGTACAGTGTGTCAAAGTCAGTCTGTTATACAGTATGTTGCATTGAGTCTGTTATACCGTGTGTCACAGTGAGAGTCTATTATACCATATATCACCGTGAGAGTCTGTTATACAGTGTGTCACAGTGAGAGTCTGTTATACAATGTGTCACAGTCAGTCTGTTATCCAGTGTTTCACCGTGTGTATGTTATAAGGTGTGTCACAGTGAGTCTGTTATACAATATGTCGCAGTGAATCCGTTATAACGTGTGTCACCGTGAGTCTGTTTTAACGTGTTCACTGTGAGTCTGTTATTCAATGTGTCAAAGTGAGTCTTTTATGCCGTGTGCCAAATTGAGTCCGTTATACTGTGTGTCACCGTGAGTCTGTTATTCAGCGTCACAGTGAGTCTGTGACCCCGTGTGCCACAGTGACAGTCTGTTATACAGTGTAACACAGTGACTCTCTTGTACAGTGTGTCACAGTGAGTCTGTTTTACAGTGTGTCACAGTGAGAATCTGTTATGCAGTGTATCACAGTGCGTCACAGTGCGTCTGTTATACAGTATGTCGCAGTGAGTCTGTTATACCGTGTGTCAGAGTGAGTATGTTATACTGTGTGTCACAGTGAGAGCGTGCTATACCGTGTGTCACATTGATTCTGTTAACAGTGTGTCACAGCGAGAGTCTGTTATACAGTGTGTCTCAGTGAGTCTGTTATACCGTCTGTCACAGTGAGAGTCTGTTATACAGTGTGTCACAGTGAGTCAGTTATACAGTGTGTCACAGTGAGAGTCTGTTATACAGTGTGTCACAGTGAGTCTGTTATAGTGTTTCACAGTGAGTTTGTTATACCGTGTGTCACAGTGAGAGTCTGTTATACAGTGTGTCACAGTGAGTCTGTTATACAGTGTGTCACAGTGAGCCTTTTATACCATGTGTCACCGTGAGTCTGTTATAGTGTGCCACAGTTAGTCTATTTTACCGTGAGTAACAGGAAGTCAATTATACAGTCTGTCACAATGAGTCTGATATACCGTGTGTAACCGTGAGTCTGTTTTACAGTGTGTCACCGTGAGTCTGTTTTACTCTGTGTCACAGTGAGAGTCTTTTATACAGTGTGTCACAATGCGAGTCTGTTATTCAGTGCGTCACAGTGAGTCTGTTATACCGTGTATCACGGTGAATCTGTTATACAATGTGTCACAGTGAGAGTCTGTTATTCAGTGTTTCACAGTGTGTCTGTTATACTCTGTGTCACAGTGAGAGTCTGTTATACAGTGTGTCACAATGAGTCTGTTATACCATGTGTCACAGTGAGTCTGTTATACAGGGTGTAACCATGAGTCTGTTATACAGTGTGTCACAATGAGAGTCTATTATACAGTGTGTCACAGTGAGAGTCTACTATACCGTGTGTCACCGTGAGTCTGTTATATTGTGCCACAGTGAGTCTCTTTTACAGTGAGTTACAGTGAGACAGTTATACAGTGTGCCACAGTGAGAGTCTGTTATAAAGTGTGTCACAGTGTGTCTGTTACACCCTATAGCACAGTGAGAGTCTGTTATACCATGTGTCACAGTGTGTCTGTTATACAGTGCGTCACCATGAGTCTGTTATACAGTGTGTCACAGTGACAGTCTGTTATACAGTGTGTCACAGTGAGTCTGTTATACCATGTGTCAATGTGAGAGTCTCTTATACAGTGTGTCACCGTGAGATTCTGTTGTACAGTGTGCCACAGTGAGTCTGTTATACTGTGTGTCACAGTGAGAGTCTGTTATATAGTGTGTCACAGTGAGTCTGCTATACCATGTGTCACAGTGAGTCTGTTATACCCTGTGGCACAAGTGAAAGTCTGTTATACCGTGTGTCACAGTGTGTCTGTTATACAGTGTGTCACCATGAGTCTGTTATACCCTGTGACACCGTATTTCTGAACAACTGTATGCCACCGTGTGTCCGCTATACAGTGTGTTACAGTTAGAGTCTGTTATACCGGGTATCACAATGAGTCTGTTATACCCTGTGTCACAGTGATTCTGTTATACGGTGTATCACAGTGAGTCTTTTATACCGTGTGTCACTGTGAGTCTGTTATACAGTGTGTCACAGACAGTCTGTTTTCCGTGTGTCACCGCGAGTCTGTTATAGTGTGTCACAGTGAGTCTGTTTTACCGTGTGTCACAATGAGAGTCTGTTATACAGTGTGTCACAGTGAGTCTTGTATACCATGTGTCACAGTGAGTCTGTTATACCCTGTGGTACAAGTGAAAGTCTGTTATACTGTGTGTCACAGTGTGTCTGTTATACAGTGTGTCACCATGAGTCTGTTATACCCTGTGACACCGTATTTCTGAACAACTGTATGCCACCGTGTGTCCGCTATACAGTGTGTTACAGTTAGAGTCTGTTATACCGGGTATCACAGTGAGTCTGTTATACCCTGTGTCACAGTGATTCTGTTATACGGTGTATCACAGTGAGTCTTTTATACCGTGTGTCACTGTGAGTCTGTTATACAGTGTGTCACAGACAGTCTGTTTTCCGTGTGTCACCGTGAGTCTGTTATAGTGTGTCACAGTGAGTCTGTTTTACCGTGTGTCACAGTGAGTCTGTTATACAGCATGTCACAGTGAGTCTGTTATACCGTGTGTCACAGTGAGTCTGTTATACAGCGCCTCACAGTGAGAGTCTGTTATACCAGGTGTCACAGTGAGTCTGTTATACAATGTGTCAATGTGAGAGTCTCTTATACAGTGTGCCGCATTGAGTCTGTTATACTGTGTGTCACCGTGAGTCTGTTATTCAGCGTCACAGTGAGTCTTTTATACTGTGTGTCACAGTGAGTCTGTTATATCATGTGTCACAGTGAAAGTCTGTTATACAGTGTGTTACAGTGAGAATCTGTTATGCAGTGTGTCACAGTGAGTCGGTTATAAAGTATGTCGCAGTGAGTCTGTTATACAGTGTATCACAGCGAGAATCTGTTATACAGTGTGACACATGAGTCTATTAGACAGTGTGTCACAGTGAGTCTGTTATACCGTGTGTCACAGTGAGAGTCTGTTATACAGTGTGTCAGAATGAGTCTGTTAAAGTGTGTCACAGTGAATCTGTTATACCGTGTGTCACAGAGTCTGTTACACAGTGTGTCACAGTGAGTCTCTTATACCGTGTGTCACAGTGAGTCTGTTATACCGTGTGTCCCGATCAGTCTGTTATACGGTGTGTCACTGTGAGTCTGTTATACTCTGTCACAGTGAGTCTGTTTTAATGTGTGTCACAGTGTGACACAGTGAGAGTCTGTTATACCGTGTGTCACAATGAGTCTCTTATACCGTATGTCACATTCAGAGTCTGTTTTTAAAGTGTGTCACAGTGAGAATCTGTTATACATTTTGTCACAGTGAGTGTGTTATACCCTGTGTCACAGTGAGAGTCTGTTATGACATGTGTCACCATGAGAGTCTGTTGTACAGTGTGTCAAAGTCAGTCTGTTATACAGTATGTTGCATTGAGTCTGTTATACCGTGTGTCACAGTGAGAGTCTATTATACCATATATCACCGTGAGAGTCTGTTATACAGTGTGTCACAGTGAGAGTCTGTTATACAATGTGTCACAGTCAGTCTGTTATCCAGTGTTTCACCGTGTGTATGTTATAAGGTGTGTCACAGTGAGTCTGTTATACAATATGTCGCAGTGAATCCGTTATAACGTGTGTCACCGTGAGAGTCTGGTATTCAGTGTGTCACAGTGAGTCTGTTTTAACCTGTGTCACCGTGAGTCTGTTTTAACGTGTTCACTGTGAGTCTGTTATTCAATGTGTCAAAGTGAGTCTTTTATGCCGTGTGCCAAATTGAATCCGTTATACTGTGTGTCACCGTGAGTCTGTTATTCAGCGTCACAGTGAGTCTGTGACCCCGTGTGCCACAGTGACAGTCTGTTATACAGTGTAACACAGTGACTCTCTTGTACAGTGTGTCACAGTGAGTCTGTTTTACAGTGTGTCACAGTGAGAATCTGTTATGCAGTGTATCACAGTGCGTCACAGTGCGTCTGTTATACAGTATGTCGCAGTGAGTCTGTTATACCGTGTGTCAGAGTGAGTATGTTATACTGTGTGTCACAGTGAGAGCGTGCTATACCGTGTGTCACATTGATTCTGTTAACAGTGTGTCACAGCGAGAGTCTGTTATACAGTGTGTCTCAGTGAGTCTGTTATACCGTCTGTCACAGTGAGAGTCTGTTATACAGTGTGTCACAGTGAGTCAGTTATACAGTGTGTCACAGTGAGAGTCTGTTATACAGTGTGTCACAGTGAGTCTGTTATAGTGTTTCACAGTGAGTTTGTTATACCGTGTGTCACAGTGAGAGTCTGTTATACAGTGTGTCACAGTGAGTCTGTTATACAGTGTGTCACAGTGAGCCTTTTATACCATGTGTCACCGTGAGTCTGTTATAGTGTGCCACAGTTAGTCTATTTTACCGTGAGTAACAGGAAGTCAATTATACAGTCTGTCACAATGAGTCTGATATACCGTGTGTAACCGTGAGTCTGTTTTACAGTGTGTCACCGTGAGTCTGTTTTACTCTGTGTCACAGTGAGAGTCTTTTATACAGTGTGTCACAATGCGAGTCTGTTATTCAGTGCGTCACAGTGAGTCTGTTATACCGTGTATCACGGTGAATCTGTTATACAATGTGTCACAGTGAGAGTCTGTTATTCAGTGTTTCACAGTGTGTCTGTTATACTCTGTGTCACAGTGAGAGTCTGTTATACAGTGTGTCACAATGAGTCTGTTATACCATGTGTCACAGTGAGTCTGTTATACAGGGTGTAACCATGAGTCTGTTATACAGTGTGTCACAATGAGAGTCTATTATACAGTGTGTCACAGTGAGAGTCTATTGTACCCTGTGTCACCATGAGAGTCTGTTATACAGTGTGTCACCATGAGTCTGTTATACAGTGTGTCACAGACAGTCTGTTATACCATGTGTCACCGTGAGTCTGTTATAGTGTGTCACAGTGAGTCTGTTTTACCGTGTGTCACAGTAAGTCTGTTATACAGCATGTCACAGTGAGTCTGTTATACCATTTGTTACAGTGTGTCTGTTATACAGTGTGACACAGTGAGTCTCTTATACAGTGTGTCACAGTGAGAATCTGTTTTGCAGTGTATCACAGTGAGTCTGTTATACAGTATGTCGCAGCGAGTCTGTTATACCGTGTGTCACAATGAGTCTGTCATACAGTGAGTCACAGAGAGAATCTGTTATAAAGTGTGTCACAGTGAGAGTTTGTTATACCGTGTGTCACAGTGACAGTCTGTTATACAGTGTGTCACAGTGAGAATCTGTTATGCAGTGTATCACAGTGCGTCACAGTGCGTCTGTTATACAGTATGTCGCAGTGAGTCTGTTATACCGTATGTCAGAGTGAGTATGTTATACTGTGTGTCACAGTGAGAGCGTGCTATACCGTGTGTCACATTGATTCTGTTAACAGTGTGTCACAGCGAGAGTCTGTTATACAGTGCGTCTCAGTGAGTCTGTTATACCGTCTGTCACAGTGAGAGTCTGTTATACCGTGTGTCACAGTGAGTCTGCTCTAACGTGTGTCACAGTGTGAGTCTGTTATACAGTGTGTCACAGTGAGTCTGTTATACCATCTGTCACAGTGAGAGTCTATTATACCCTGTGTCACCGTGAGAGTCTGTTATACAGTGTGTCACCATGAGTCTGTTATACAGTGTGTCACAGACAGTCTGTTATACCATGTGTCACCGTGAGTCTGTTATAGTGTGTCACAGTGAGTCTGTTTTACCTTGTGTCACAGTAAGTCTGTTATACAGCATGTCACAGTGAATCTTTATACCATGTGTTACAGTGAGTCTGTTATGCAGTGTGTCAATGTAAGTGTCTCTTATACAGTGTGTCACAGCGAGTCTGTTCGACTGTGTGTCACAGTGAGAGTCTGTTATACAGTGTGTCACATGAGTCTGTTAGAAAGTGTGTCACAGTGAGTCTGTTATACCTTGTGTCACAGTGAGAGTCTGTTATTCAGCGTCACAGTGAGTCTTTTATACTGTGTGTCACAGTGAGTCTGTTATACCGTGTGCCACCGTGACAGTCTGTTAAACAGTGTAACACAGTGAGTCTCTTATACAGTGTGTCACAGTGAGTCTGTTATACCGTGTGTCACAGTGAGAGTCTGTTATACAGTGTGTCACAGTGAGTCTGTTATACCGTGTGTCACAGCGAGTCTTTTATACAGTGTGTCACAGTGCGTCTGTTATACAGTGTGTCACAGTGAGTCTGTTATACCGTGTGTCACGATGAGTCTGTTATACCGTGTGTCACCGTGAGTCTGTTATACAGTGTTTCACCGTGAATCTGTTATACGGTGTGTCACAGTGAGTCTGTTGTACAATATGTCGCAGTGAGTCTGTTATAACGTGTGTCACCGTGAGATTCTGGTATACCGTGTGTCACAGTGAGTCTCTTATACCGTGTGTCACAGTCAGAGTCTGTTTTTAAAGTGTGTCACAGTGAGACTCTGTTATACCATGTGTCACCGTGAGAGTCTGTTATGCAGTGTGTCAAAGTGAGTATGTTATACAGTATGTCGCATTGAGTGTGTTATACCGTGTGTCACAGTGAGTCTGTTATGCAGTGTGTCACAGTGAGAGTCTGTATAGAGTGTGTCACAGTGAGAGTCTGTTTTACAGTGTGTCACAGTGAGTCTGTTATACAGTGTTTCACCGTGAGTCTGTTATACGGTGTGTCACAGTGAGTCTGTTATACAATATGTCGCAGTGAGTCTGTTTAACGTGTGTCACCGTGAGTCTGTTATTCAACGCGTCACAGTGAGTCTTTTATACTGTGTGTCACATTGAGTCTGTTATACTGTGTTCACCGTGAGTCTGTTATTCAGCGTCACAGTGAGTCTTTTATACTGTGTGTCACAGTGAGTCTGTTATACCGTGTGCCACCGTGACAGTCTGTTATACAGTATAACACAGTGAGTCTCTTATACAGTGTGTCACAGTGAGTCTGTTATACAGTGTGTCACAGTGAGAATCTGTTATGCAGTGTGTCACAGTGAGTCTGTTATACAGTGTTTCACCGTGAGTCTGTTATACGGTGTGTCACAGTGAGTCTGTTATACAATATGTTGCAGTGAGTCTGTTTTAACGTGTGTCACCGTGAGTCTGTTATTCAATGTGTCACAGTGAGTCTTTTATACCTTGTGCCACATTGAGTCTGTTATACTGTGTTCACCATAAGTCTGTTATTCAGCGTCACAGTGAGTCTTTTATACTGTGTGTCACAGTGAGTCTGTTATACCGTGTGCCACCGTGACAGTCTGTTAAACAGTGTAACACAGTGAGTCTCTTATACAGTGTGTCACAGTGAGTCTGTTATACCGTGTGTCACAGTGAGTCTGTTATACAGTGTGTCACAGCGAGAATCTGTTATACCGTGTGTTACAGTGAGAGTCTGTTATACTGTGTGTCACAGTGAGAGTCTGTTATACAGTGTGTCACAGTGAATCTCTCATACTATGTGTCACAGTGAGATTCTGTTATACAGTGTATCAGAGCGAGTCTGTTATACCGTGTGTCACAGTGAATCTGTTAAAGTGTGTCACAGCGAGAGTCTGTTGTACAGTGTGTCACAGTGAATCTGTTCTACCGTGTGTCACAGCGAGAGTCTGTTGTACAGTGGTTCACAGTGAATCTGTTCTACCATGTGTCACAGTGAGAGTCTGTTACACAGTGTGTTATAGTGAGTCTGTTATAGTGTGACACAGTGAGAGTCTTTTATACCGTGTGTCACAGTGAGTCTCTTATACCGTGTGTCACAGTCAGAGTCTGCTTTTACAGTGTGTCACAGTGAGAGTCTGTTATACAGTGTGTCACAGTGAGTCTGGTATACACTGTTCACAGTGAGATTCTGTTATGCCATGTGTCACAGAGAGTCTGTTATAGTGTGATACAGTGAGAGTCTTTTATACCGTGTGTCACAGTGAGTCTGTTATAGTGTGACACAGTGAGAGTCTCTTATACAGTGTGTCACAGTGAGTCTCTCATACCGTGTGTCACAGTCACAGTCTGTTTTTACAGTGTGTCACAGTGAGAGTCTGTTATACAGTGTGTCACAGTGAGTCTGGTATACACTGTTCACAGTGAGATTCTGTTATGCCATGTGTCACAGAGAGTCTGTTCTCGTGTGACCTAGTGAGAGTCTGTTATACGTGTGTCACAGTGAGTCTCTTAAACCGTGTGTCACAGTCAGAGTCTGTTTTTACAGTGTGACACAGTGAGAGTCTGTTATACATTTTATCACAGTGAGTGTGTTATACCCTGTGTCACAGTGAGAGTCTGTTATACCATGTGTCACCATGAGAGTCATTTATACATTGTGCCACAGTGAGTCAGTTATACAATGTTTCACCGTGAGTCTGTTATACGGTGTGTCACAGTGAGTCTGTTATACAATATGTCGCAGAGAGTCTGTTATAATGTGTGTCACTGTGAGAGTCTGGTATACAGTGTGTCACAGTGAATCTCTCATACCATGTGTCACAGTGAGATTCTGTTATACAGTGTATCAGAGCGAGTCTTTTATACCGTGTGTCACAGTGAGTCTGTTAAAGTGTGTCACAGCGAGAGTCTGTTGTACAGTGTGTCACAGTGAATCTGTTCTACCGTGTGTCACAGCGAGAGTCTGTTGTACAGTGGTTCACAGTGAATCTGTTCTACCATGTGTCACAGTGAGAGTCTGTTACACAGTGTGTTATAGTGAGTCTGTTATAGTGTGACACAGTGAGAGTCTTTTATACCGTGTGTCACAGTGAGTCTCTTATACCGTGTGTCACAGTCAGAGTCTGCTTTTACAGTGTGTCACAGTGAGAGTCTGTTATACAGTGTGTCACAGTGAGTCTGGTATACACTGTTCACAGTGAGATTCTGTTATGCCATGTGTCACAGAGAGTCTGTTATAGTGTGATACAGTGAGAGTCTTTTATACCGTGTGTCACAGTGAGTCTGTTATAGTGTGACACAGTGAGAGTCTCTTATACAGTGTGTCACAGTGAGTCTCTTATACCGTGTGTCACAGTCAGAGTCTGTTTTTACAGTGTGTCACAGTGAGTCTGGTATACACTGTTCACAGTGAGATTCTGTTATGCCATGTGTCACAGAGAGTCTGTTCTCGTGTGACCTAGTGAGAGTCTGTTATACGTGTGTCACAGTGAGTCTCTTAAACCGTGTGTCACAGTCAGAGTCTGTTTTTACAGTGTGACACAGTGAGAGTCTGTTATACATTTTATCACAGTGAGTGTGTTATACCCTGTGGCACAGTGAGAGTCTGTTATACCATGTGTCACCATGAGAGTCTGTTATACATTGTGCCACAGTGAGTCTGTTATACAATGTTTCACCGTGAGTCTGTTATACGGTGTGTCACAGTGAGTCTGTTATACAATATGTCGCAGAGAGTCTGTTATAATGTGTGTCACTGTGAGAGTCTGGTATACAGTGTGTCACAGTGAATTTGTTTTAACGTGTGTCACCGTGAGTCTGTTATTCAATATGTCACGGTGAGTCTTTTATACCGTGTGCCACATTGAGTCTGTTATACAGTGTAACACAGTGAGTCTGTTATACCGCGTGCCACAGTGACAGTCTGTTATACAGTGTGACACAGTGAGTCTGTTATACCGTGTGTCACAGTGAGTCTGTTATACAGTGTGTCACAGTGAGAATCTGTTATACCGTGTGTTACAGTGAGAGTCTGTTATACTGTGTGTCACAGTGAGAGTCTGTTATACAGTGTGTCACAGTGAATCTCTCATACCATGTGTCACAGTGAGATTCTGTTATACAGTGTATCAGAGCGAGTCTGTTATACCGTGTGTCACAGTGAGTCTGTTAAAGTGTGTCACAGCGAGAGTCTGTTGTACAGTGTGTCACAGTGAATCTGTTCTACCGTGTGTCACAGTGAGAGTCTGTTACACAGTGTGTTATAGTGAGTCTGTTATAGTGTGACACAGTGAGAGTCTTTTATATCGTGTGTCACAGTGAGTCTCTTATACCGTGTGTCACAGTCAGAGTCTGCTTTTACAGTGTGTCACAGTGAGAGTCTGTTATACAGTGTGTCACAGTGAGTCTGGTATACACTGTTCACAGTGAGATTCTGTTATGCCATGTGTCACAGAGAGTCTGTTATAGTGTGATACAGTGAGAGTCTTTTATACCGTGTGTCACAGTGAGTCTGTTATAGTGTGACACAGTGAGAGTCTGTTATACGTGTGTCACAGTGAGTCTCTTAAACCGTGTGTCACAGTCAGAGTCTGTTTTTACAGTGTGACACAGTGAGAGACTGTTATACATTTTATCACAGTGAGTGTGTTATACCCTGTATCACAGTGAGTGTCTGTTATACCATGTGTCACCATGAGAGTCTGTTATACATTGTGCCACAGTGAGTCTGTTATACAATGTTTCACCGTGAGTCTGTTATACGGTGTGTCACAGTGAGTCTGTTATACAATATGTCGCAGTGAGTCTGTTATAATGTGTGTCACTGTGAGAGTCTGGTATACAGTGTGTCACAGTGAATTTGTTTTAACGTGTGTCACAGTGAGTCTGTTATTCAATAGGTCACAGTGAGTCTTTTATACCGTGTGCCACATTGAGTCTGTTATACAGTGTGTCACAGTGAGTCTGTTATACCGCGTGCCACAGTGACAGTCTGTTATACAGTGTGACACAGTGAGTCTCTTATACCGTGTGCCACAGTGAGACTGTTATACCGTGTGTCACAGTGAGAGTCTGTTCTACAGTGTGTTCCAGTGAGTCTGTTATACAGTGTGTCACAGTGAGAATCTGTTATGCAGTGTGTCACAGTGCATCACAGTGCTTCTGTTATACAGTATGTCGCAGTGAGTATGTTATACTGTGTGTCACAGTGAGAGTGTGCTATACCGTGTGTCACATTGATTCTGTTAACAGTGTGTCACAGCGAGAGTCTGTTATACAGTGTGTCACAGTGAGTCTGTTATACCGTGTGTCACAGCGAGTCTATTATATAGTGTGTCACAGTGCGTCTGTTATACAGTGTGTCACAGTGAGTCTGTTATACCGTGTGTCATGATGAGTCTGTTATACCGGGTGTCACCGTGATTTTGTTATAGTCTGTCACAGTGAGTCTGTTTTAATGTGTGTCACGTGAGTCTGTTATGCAGTGTGTCACAGTGAGAATCTGTTATACAGTGTGTCTCAGTGAGTCTGTTATACCATGTGTCACAGTGAGAGTCTGTTATATCGTGTGTCACAGCGAGTCTGTTATACCGTGTGTTACCGTGAGTCTGTTATTCAGCGTCACAGTGAGTCGTTTATACTGTGTGTCACAGTGAGTCTGTTATATCATGTATCACAGTGACAGTCTCTTATACAGTGTGTCACAGTGAGAATCTGTTTTGCAGTGTGTCACAGTGAGTCTGTTATACAGTATGTCGCAGTGAGTCTGTTATACCGTGTGTCACAATGAGTCTGTCATACAGTGAGTCACAGCGAGAACCTGTTATAAAGTGTGTCACAGTAAAAGTCTGTTATACCGTGTGTCACCGTGAAAGTCTGTTACACAGTGTGTCACAGTGAAACTGTTAAAGTGTGTCACAGTGAGAGTCTGTTATACAGTGTGTCACAGTTAAACTGTTATACCGCGTGTCACAGTTAGTCTGTTATACCGTGTGTCACGATGAGTCTGATATAGCATGTGTCACCGGGTGTCTGTTATACTCAGTCACAGTGAGTCTGTTTTAATGTGTGTCACAGTGTGACACAGTGAGAGTCTGTTATACCATGCGTCACAGTGAGTCTCTTATACCGTGTGTCACAGTCAGAGTCTGTTTTTAAAGTGTGTCACAGTGAGAGTCTGTTATGCCATGTGTCACCGTGAGAGTCTGTTATGCAGTGTGTCAAAGTGAGTATGTTATACAGTATGTCGCATTGAGTCTGTTATACCGTGTGTCAAAGTGAGAGTCTGTTATGCAGTGTGTCACAGTGAGAGTCTGTATAGAGTGTGTCACAGTGAGAGTCTGTTTTACAGTGTGTCACAGTGAGTCTGTTATACAGTGTTTCACCGTGAGTCTGTTATACGGTGTGTCACAGTGAGTCTGTTATACAATATGTCGCAGTGAGTCTGTTTTAACGTGTGTCACCGTGAGTCTGTTATTCAATGTGTCACAGTGAGTCTTTTATACCGTGTGCCACATTGAGTCTGTTATACTGTGTTCACCGTGAGTCTGTTATTCAGCGTCACAGTGAGTCTTTTATACTGTGTGTCACAGTGAGTCTGTTATACCGTGTGCCACAGTGACAGTCTGTTATACAGTGTAACACAATGAGTCTCTTATACAATGTGTCACAGTGAGTCTTTTATACAGTGTGTCACAGTGAGAATCTGTTATGCAGTGTGTCACAGTGAGTCTGTTATACAGTATGTCACAGCGAGAATGTGTTATACCGTGTGTTACAGTGAGAGTCTGTTATACTGTGTGTCACAGTGAGAGTCTGTTATACAGTGTGTCACAGTGAATCTGTCATACCTTGTGTCACAGTGAGATTCTGTTATACAGTGTATCAGAGCGAGTCTGTTATACCGTGTGTCATAGTGAGTCTGTTAAAGTGTGTCACAGCGAGAGTCTGTTGTACAGTGTGTCACAGTGAATCTGTTCTACCGTGTGTCACAGCGAGAGTCTGTTGAACAGTGGTTCACAGTGAATCTGTTCTACCGTGTGTCACAGTGAGTCTCTTATACCATGTGTCACAGTCAAAGTCTGCTTTTGCCGTCACCTAACCTCTCTCCAGTCATCCCTGCCTCAGCTGAGGGCCACACTCTCTCAGAATTGCAAAGGACCCATTCTGTACTACGTCCTCAGGAGAATTCATACTCTCAACAAACAGTATTTCAATTCCATCTCAAACATCAAAAACTGGAAGTACAACAAACTTTTATCCACCCACCTCCATAACCAGCGCTCCTCAAACATTCCAGAAGATTCCCCTGGCCTTGGAAATGCCATTAGCCATGCGGCTGACGCAGCTACCACCCCCACACTGAGTGATGATGTCACTTCCGCCCACATCATGGCCACTCCCACAGCCACTTCCGGCCCCCACATCATCGCTGATGCCACACGCTCAGTGACTTCCGCCACCCCTACTGCCATGATCACCACCACTTCCACCCCCACCAGCGCCACTCACCTGCATTCTGCTGACACGCCCCCCACAGACCCCACTGTCACTATCCCCACACCCCAGAACCCCGAGGGCAACATTACCCCAGCTCATGCCTCCACCCCCATTCCCCCCACCATCACACCCACTCCAGGTACTGGCTCCGACCCCACTCCCAGCTCCACACCCACACCAGATCCCAGCTCCCAGCCCTGCCGAGTTTTCACCATCCCTCCAGACCTCCCACTCACGGAGGACGAACGATCAGTCCTCAGCAAAGGACTCACCTTCATCTCCCTCCGTCCACGCATCAATGAATTTCTTACACGACGTGACATCGAACAATTCTTCCGTCGCCTCTGCCTCCGAGCTTACTTTAACAATCAGGACTCCCGCCCACCTTCCGAGGACCCCTTCGCCCACGTCCAACACACTGCATCCACCTGGACTCCCGGCGCTGGCCTATTACCTGCCCTCGACCTCTTCATTTCCAACTGCCGCCGGGACATTAACCGCCTCAACGTGTCGTCCCCCCTCCCCCACTCCAACCTCTCACCCTCACAACGCGCAGCCCTCCAATCCCTCTGCTCCAATCCCAACCTCACCATCAAGCAAGCGGATAAAGGGGGCGCAGTGGTAGTCTGGCGCACTGACCTCTACAACGCTGAAGCCAAACGCCAACTCGAGGACACCTCTTCCTACTGCCCCCTCGACCATGATCCCACCCCCCCATCACCAAACCATCATCTCCCAGACCATACAGAACCTCATCACCTCAGGAGATCTCCCACCCACAGCTTCCAACCTCATAGTCCGGGAACCCCGCACTGCCCGGTTCTACCTCCTTCCCAAGATCCACAAGCCTGACCACCCTGGCCGACCCATTGTCTCAGCATGCTCCTGCCCCACTGAACTCATCTCTACCTACCTTGACACTGTCCTATCCCCCCTAGTCCAGGAACTCCCCACATACGTTCGAGACACCACCCACGCCCTCCATCTCCTCCAAGACTTCCGTTTCCCTGTCCCCCAACGCCTCATCTTCACCATGGATATCCAATCCCTCTACACCTCCATTAGCCATGACCAGGGCCTCCAAGCCCTCCATTTTTTCCTCTCCAGACGTCCCCAACAGTACCCTTCCACTGACACTCTCATTCGTTTGGCCGAACTGGTCCTCACCCTGAACAATTTCTCCTTTGAATCCTCCCACTTCCTCCAGACCAAAGGTGTAGCCATGGGCACACATATGGGCCCCAGCTATGCCTGTCTCTTTGTTGGCTATGTAGAACAGTTGATCTTCCGTAATTACACCGGCACCACTCCCCACCTCTTCCTCCGCTACATTGATGACTGCATTGGCGCCACCTCGTGCTCCCGTGAGGAGGTTGAGCAATTCATCAACTTCACCAACACATTCCACCCTGACCTTAAATTTACCTGGACTATCTCTGACACCTCGCCCCCCTTCCTGGACCTCTCCATCTCCATTAGTGACGACCGACTTGACACTGACATTTTTTACAAACCCACTGACTCCCATAGCTACCTGGATTACACCTCTTCCCACCCTATCTCTTGCAAAAATGCCATCCCGTATTCCCAATTTCTCCGCCTCCGCCCTATCTGCTCCCAGAAGGACAAGTTCCACCATAGGACACACCAGATGGCCTCCTTCTTTAGAGACCGCGATTTCCCTTCCCACGTGGTTAAAGATGCCCTCCAACGCATCTCGTCCACATCCCGCACCTCCACTCTCAGACCCCACCCCTCCAACCGTAACAAGGACAGAACGCCCCTGGTGCTCACCTTCCACCCTACAAACCTTCGCATCAACCAAATCATCTGCCGACATTTCCGCCACCTCCAAAAAGACCCCACCACCAGGGATATATTTCCCTCCCCACCCCTTTCCACCTTCCGCAAAGACCGTTCCCTCCGTGACTACCTGGTCAGGTCCACACCCCCCTACGACCCACCCTCCCATTCTGGCACTTTCCCCTGCCACCGCAGGAACTGTAAAACCTGTGCCCACACCTCCTCCTTCACCTTTATCCAAGGCCCTAAAGGAGCCTTCCACATCCATCAAAGTTTCACCTGCACATCCACCAATATCATTTATTGTATCCGTTGCTCCCGATGTGGTCTCCTCTACATTGGGGAGACTGGGCGCCTCCTAGCAGAGCGCTTTAGGGAACATCTCCGAGACACCCGCACCAATCAACCAAACCGCCCCGTGGCCCAACATTTCAACTCCCCCTCCCACTCTGCCGAGGACATGGAGGTCCTGGGCCTCCTTCACCGCCGCTCCCTCACCACCCGACGCCTGGAGGAAGAACGCCTCATCTTCCGCCTCGGAACACTTCAACCCCAGGGCATCAATGTGGACTTCAACAGCTTCCTCATTTCCCCATCCCCCACCTCATCCTAGTTTCAAACTTCCAGCTCAGTTACTGTCTCCTTGACTTGTCCGACCTGCCTATCTTCTTTTCCACCTATTCACTCCACCCTCTCCTCCCTGACCTATCACCTTCATCTCCTCCCCCACTCACCCATTGTACTCTATGCTACTCTCTCCCCACCCCCACCCTCCTCTAGCTTATCTCTCCATGCTTCAGGCTCACTGCCTTTATTCCTGATGAAGGGCTTTTGCCCGAAACGTTGATTTCGCTGCTCGTTGGATGCTGCCTGAACTGCTGTGCTCTTCCAGCACAACTAATCCAGTATTTGATTTTCAGCATCTGCAGTCATTGTTTTTACCTCTGCTTTTACAGTGTGTCACAGTGAGAGTCTTTTATACAGTGTGTCACAGTGAGTCTGGTATACACTGTTCACAGTGAGATTCTGTTATGCCATGTGTCACAGAGAGTCTGTTATCGTGTGACACAGTGAGAGTCTGTTATACGTGTGTCACAGTGAGTCTCTTAAACCGTGTGTCACAGTTAGAGTCTGTTTTTACAGTGTGACACAATGAGAGTCTGTTATACATTTTATCACAGTGAGTGTGTTATACCCTGTGTCACAGTGAGAGTCTGTTATACCATGTGTCACCATGAGAGTCTGTTATACAGTGTGCCACAGTGAGTCTGTCATACAATGTTTCACCGTGAGTCTGTTATACGGTGTGTCACAGTGAGTCTGTTATACAATATGTCGCAGAGAGTCTGTTATAATGTGTGTCACTGTGAGAGTCTGGTATACAGTGTGTCACAGTGAGTTTGTTTTAACGTGTGTCACCGTGAGTCTGTTATTCAATATGTCACAGTGAGTCTTTTATACCGTGTGCCACATTGAGTCTGTTATACAGTGTGTCACAGTGAGTCTGTTATACCGTGTGTCACGATGAGTCTGTTATACTGTGTGTGACCGTGTGTCTGTTATATTCTGTCTCAGTGAGTATATTTTAAAGTGTGTCACCGTGAGTCTGTTATTCAGTGTGTCACAGTGAGTCTTTTATACCTGTGTCACAGTGAGTCTGTTATACAGTTTGTCACAGCGAGAATCTGTTATAAACTGTGTCACAGTGAGAGTTTGTTACACCGTGTGTCACAGTGAGATTCTGTGATACAGTGTGTCAGAGTGAGTCTGTTATACCGTGTGTCACATTGATTCTGTTATACAGTGTGTCACAGTGAGAGTGTGTTGTACTGTGTGTCACAGTGAATCTGTTATACCGTGTGTCACAGTGAGAGTCGCTTATTCAGTGTTTCACTGTGAGACTGTTATACAGTGTGTCACAGTGAGTCTGTTATACAGTGTGTCACGGTGAGTCTGCTATACCGTGTGTCACAGTGAGAGTCTTGTTATACAGTGTATCACAGTGAGAGTCTGTTATACAGTGTGTCACAGTGAGTCTGTTATACCATCTGTCACAGAGGGAGTCTGTTATACCCTGTGACACAGTGAGAATCTGTTATACCGTGTGTCACAGTGAGTCTGTTATACAGTGTGTCACAGTGACAGTCTGTTATACCGTGTGTCACAGTGAGAGTCTGTTATACAGTTTGTCACAGTGAGTCTGTTATACAATGTGTCAATGTGAGAGTCTGTTATACCATGTGTCGCCATGAGAGTCTGTTATACAGTGTGTCACAGTGACAGTCTGTTATACCGTGTGTCACAGTGAGAGTCTGTTATACAGTTTGTCACAGTGAGGCTGTTATACAATGTGTCAATGTGAGAGTCTGTTATACCATGTGTCACCATGAGAGTCTGTTATACGGTGTGTCACAGTGAGTCTGTTATACAATATGTCGCAGTGAGTCTGTTATAACGTGAGTCACTGTGAGAGTCTGGTATACAGTGTGTCACAATGAGTTTGTTTTAATGTGTGTCACCGTGAGTCTGTTATACAGTGTGTCACAGTGAGTCTGTTATACCACGTGCCACAGTGACAGTCTGTTATACAGTGTGACACAGTGAGTCTCTTATACCGTGTGTCACAGTGAGACTGTTATACCGTGTGTCACCATGAGAGTCTGTTCTACAGTGTGTCACAGTGAGTCTGTTCTACCGTGTGTTCAGAGTGAGTCTCTTTTACTGTGTGTCACAGTGAGTCTCTTATACCGTGTGTCACAGTGAGTCTGTTATACCGTGTGTCACGATGAGTCTGTTATACTGTGTGTCACCGTGTGTCTGTTATATTCTGTCTCAGTGAGTATATTTTAAAGTGTGTCACCGTGAGACTGTTATTCAGTGTGTCACAGTGAGTCTGTTATACAGTTTGTCACAGCGAGAATCTGTTATAAACTGTGTCACAGTGAGAGTTTGTTACACCATGTGTCACAGTGAGATTCTGTTATACAGTGTGTCAGAGTGAGTCTGTTATACCGTGTGTCACATTGATTCTGTTATACAGTGTGTCACCGTGAGAGTGTGTTGTACAGTGTGTCACAGTGAATCTGTTATAACGTGTGTCACAGTGAGAGTCGGTTAATCAGTGTTTCACAGTGAGACTGTTATACAATGTGTCACAGTGAGTCTGTTATACAGTGTGTCACAGTGAGTCTGCTATACCGTGTGTCACAGTGAGAGTCTGTTACACAGTGTGTCACAGTGAGAGTCTGATATACAGTGTGTCACAGCGAGTTTGTTATACCATCTGTCACAGAGGGAGTCTGTTATACCCTGTGTCACAGTGAGAATCTGTTATACCGTGTGTCACTGTGAGTCTGTTATACAGTGTGTCACAGTGAGAATCTGTTATACAGTGTGTCACAGTGACAGTCTGTTATACAGTGTGTCATAGTGACAGTCTGTTATACAGTGTGTCACAGTGAGTCTGTTATACCAGGTGTCACCGTGAGTCTGTTTTACAGTGTGTCACCGTGAGAGTCTGTTATACAATGTGTCACCATGAGTCTGTTATACAGTGTGTCACAGACAGTCTGTTATACCATGTGTAACCGTGAGTCTGTTATAGTGTGTCACAGTGAGTCTGTTTTACCGTGTGTCACAGTGAGTCTGTTATACAATGTGTCAATGTGAGTGTCTCTTATACAGTGTGTCACAGCGAGTCTGTTCTACCGTTTGTCACAGTGAGAGTCTGTTATACAGTGTGTCTCATGAGTCTGTTAGACAGTGTGTCACAGTGAGTCTGTTATACCTTGTGTCACAGTGAGAGTCTGTTATACATTGTGTCACAGTGAGTCTGTTATACAGTGTGTCACAGTGAGTCTGTTATACCACGTGCCACAGTGACAGTCTCTTATACAATGTGACACAGTGAGTCTCTTATACCATGTGTCACAGTGAGACTGTTATACCGTGTGTCACCATGAGAGTCTGTTCTACCGTGTGTTCAGAGTGAGTCTCTTATACTGTGTGTCACAGTGAGTCTCTTATACCGTGTGTCACAGTGAGTCTGTTATACCGTGTGTCACGATGAGTCTGTTATACTGTGTGTTACCGTGTGTCTGTTATATTCTGTCTCAGTGAGTATATTTTAAAGTGTGTCACCGTGAGTCTGTTATTCAGTGTGTCACAGTGAGTCTTTTATACCGTGTGTCACAGTGAGTCTGTTATACAGTTTGTCACAGCGAGAATCTGTTATAAACTGTGCCACAGTGAGAGTTTGTTACACCGTGTGTCACAGTGAGAGTCTGTGATACAGTGTGTCAGAGTGAGTCTGTTATACCGTGTGTCACATTGATTCTGTTATACAGTGTGTCACAGTGAGAGTCTGTTGTACAGTGTGTCACAGTGAATCTGTTATACCGTGTGTCACAGTGAGAGTCGCTTATTCAGTGTTTCACTGTGAGACTGTTATACAGTGTGTCACAGTGAGTCTGTTATATAGTGTGTCACAGTGAGTCTGTTATACAGTGTGTCACAGTGACAGTCTGTTATACAGTGTGTCACAGTGACAGTCTGTTGTACAGTTTGTCACAGTGAGTCTGTTATACCATGTGTCAATGTGAGAGTCTCTTATACAGTGTGTCAACGTGTGATTCTGTTATACCGTGTGTCACAGTGAATCTGTTATACCATGTGTCACAGTGAGAGTCTCTTATACAGTGTGTCACAGTGAGTCTGTTATACCGTGTGTCACAGTGAATTTGTTATACCATGTGTCACAGTAAGAGTCTGTTATACAGTGTGTCACAGTGAGTCTGTTATACCATGTGTCACAGTGAGAGTCTGTTATACAATGTGTCACAGTGAGTCTGTTATACCATGTGTCACCGTGAGTCTGTTTAGCAGTGTGTCACCTTGAGAGTCTGTTATACAATGTGTCACCATGTGTCTGTTATACAGTGTGTCACAGACAGTCTGTTATACCATGTGTAACCGTGAGTCTGTTATAGTGTGTCACAGTGAGTCTGTTGTACCGTGTGTCACAGTAAGTCTGTTATACAGCATGTCACAGTGAGTCTGTTATACCATTTGTTACAGTGAGACTGTTATACAGTGTGACACAGTGTGTCTGTTATACAGTGTGTCACAGTGACAGTCTGTTGTACAGAGTGCCACAGTGAGTCTGTTATAGCATGTGTCACAGTGAGAGTCTTTTATACAGTGTGTCACAGTGAGTCTCTTATACCGTGTGTCACAGTGAGAGTCTGTTATACAGTGTGTCACAGTGAGTCTGTTATACAGTGTGTCACAGTGAGAGTCTGTTACACAGTGTGTCACAGTGAGCGTCTGTTATACAGTGTGTCACAGTGAGTCTGTTATACCATCTGTCACAGTGAGAATCTGTTATACCGTGTGTCACAGTGAGTCTGTTATACAGTGTGTCACAGTGACAGTCTGTTATACAGTGTGTCACAGTGACAGTCTGTTGTACTGTTTGTCACAGTGAGTCTGTCATACCGTGTGTCACAGTGAGAGTCTGTTAAACAGTTTGTCACAGTGAGTCTGTTATACCATGTGTCAATGTGAGAGTCTCTTATACAGTGTGTCAACGTGTGATTCTGTTATACCGTGTGTCACAGTGAATCTGTTATACCATGTGTCACAGTGAGTCTGTTTTACCGTGTGTCACAGTAAGTCTGTTATACAGCATGTCACAGTGAGTCTGTTAGACCATGTGTTACAGTGAGTTTGTTATACAGTGTGTCACAGTGAGTCTGTTATACCATGTGTCAACGTGTGATTCTGTTATACCGTGTGTCACAGTGAGTCTGCTATACCGTGTGTCACTGTGAGTCTGTTATACCCTGAGGCACAGTGAGTCTGTTATGCTGTGTGTCACCGTGAATCTGTTATTCAGTGTGTCACAGTGAGAGTCTGTTATACAGTGTGTCACAGTGAGTCTGTTATACCATATGTCACCGTGAGTCTGTTTTACAGTGTGTCACCGTGAGAGTCTGTTATACAATGTGTCACCATGAGTCTGTTATACAGTGTGTCACAGACAGTCTGTTATACCATGTGTAACCGTGAGTCTGTTATAGTGTGTCACAGTGAGTCTGTTTTACCGTGTGTCACAGTAAGTCTGTTATACAGCATGTCACAGTGAGTCTGTTAGACCATGTGTTACAGTGAGTTTGTTATACAGTGTGTCACAGTGAGTCTGTTATACCATGTGTCAACGTGTGATTCTGTTATACCGTGTGTCACAGTGAGTCTGCTATACCGTGTGTCACTGTGAGTCTGTTATACCCTGAGGCACAGTGAGTCTGTTATGCTGTGTGTCACCGTGAATCTGTTATTCAGTGTGTCACAGTGAGAGTCTGTTATACAGTGTGTCACAGTGAGTCTGTTATACCATGTGTCACCGTGAGTCTGTTTTACAGTGTGTCACCGTGAGAGTCTGTTATACAATGTGCCACCATGAGTCTGTTATACAGTGTGTCACAGACAGTCTATTATACCATGTGTAACCGTGAGATTGTTATAGTGTGTCACAGTGAGTCTGTTTTACCGTGTGTCACAGTAAGTCTGTTATACAGCATGTCACAGTGAGTCTGTTATACCATGTGTTACAGTGAGTCTGTTATACAGTGTGACACAGTGAGTCTCTTATACAGTGTGTCACAGTGAGAATCTGTTTTTGCAGTGTATCACAGTGAGTCTGTTATACAGTATGTCGCAGCGAGTCTGTTATACCGTGTGTCACAATGAGTCTGTCATACAGTGAGTCACAGAGAGAATCTGTTATAAAATGTGTCACAGTGAGAGTTTGTTATACCGTGTGTCACAGTGACAGTCTGTTATACAGTGTGTCACAGTGAAACTGTTAAAGTGTGTCACAGTGAGAGTCTGTTATACAGTGTGTCACAGTGAAACTGTTATACTGTGTGTCACAGTTAGTCTGTTATACCGTGTGTCACGATGAGTCTGTTATACCGTGTGTCACCGTGAGTCTGTTATACTCTGTCACAGTGAGTCTGTTTTAATGTGTGTCACAGTGTGACACAGTGAGAGTCTGTTATACCGTGCGTCACAGTGAGTCTCTTATACCATGTGTCACAGTCAGAGTCTGTTTTTAAAGTGTGTCACCGTGAGAGTCTGTTATGCAGTGTGTCAAAGTGAGTATGTTATACAGTATGTCGCATTGAGTCTGTTATACCGTGTGTCAAAGTGAGAGTCTGTTATGCAGTGTGTCACAGTGAGAGTCTGTATAGAGTGTGTCACAGTGAGAGTCTGTTTTACAGTGTGTCACAGTGAGTCTGTTATACAGTGTTTCACCGTGAGTCTGTTATACAGTGGGTCACAGTGAGTCTGTTTTACAATATGTCGCAGTGAGTCTGTTTTAACGTGTGTCACCGTGAGTCTGTTATTCAATGCGTCACAGTGAGTCTTTTATACCGTGTGCCACATTGGGTCTGTTATACTGTGTTCACCGTGAGTCTGTTATTCAGCGTCACAGTGAGTCTTTTATACTGTGTGTCACAGTGAGTCTGTTATACCGTGTGCCACAGTGACAGTCTGTTATACAGTGTAACACAGTGATTCTCTTATACAGTGTGTCACAGTGATTCTGTTATACCGTGTGTCACAGTGAGTCTGTTATACAGTGTGTCACAGCGAGAATCTATTATATTGTGTGTCACAGTGAGAGTCTGTTATACATTGTGTCACAGTGAATCTGTCATACCATGTGTCACAGTGAGATTCTGTTATACAGTGTATCAGAGCGAGTATGTTATACCGTGTGTCACAGTGAGTCTGTTAAAGTGTGTCACAGCGAGAGTCTGTTGTACAGTGTGTCACAGTGAATCTGTTCTACCGTGTGTCACAGCGAGAGTCTGTTGTACAGTGGTTCACAGTGAATTTGTTCTACCGTGTGTCACAGTGAGAGTCTGTTACACAGTGTGTTATAGTGAGTCTGTTATAGTGTGACACAGTGAGAGTCTTTTATACCGTGTGTCACAGTGAGTCTCTTATACCGTGTGTCACAGTCAGAGTCTGCTTTTACAGTGTGTCACAGTGAGAGTCTGTTATACAGTGTGTCACAGTGAGTCTGGTATACACTGTTCACAGTGAGATTCTGTTATGCCATGTGTCACAGAGAGTCTGTTATAGTGTGACACAGTGAGAGTCTTTTATACCGTGTGTCACAGTGAGTCTGTTATAGTGTGACACAGTGAGAGTCTCTGATACCGTGTGTCACAGTGAGTCTCTTATACCGTGTGTCACAGTCAGAGTCTGTTTTTACAGTGTGTCACAGTGAGAGTCTGTTATACAGTGTGTCACAGTGAGTCTGGTATACACTGTTCACAGTGAGATTCTTTTATGCCATGTGTCACAGAGAGTCTGTTCTCGTGTGACACAGTGAGAGTCTGTTATACGTGTGTCACAGTGAGTCTCTTAAACCGTGTGTCACAGTCAGAGTCTGTTTTTACAGTGTGACACAGTGAGAGTCTGTTATACCGTGTGTCACCATGAGAGTCTGTTATACATTGTGCCACAGTGAGTCTGTTATACAATATGTCACAGTGAGTCTGTTATAACGTGTGTCACTGTGAGAGTCTGGTATACAGTGTGTCACAGTGAGTTTGTTTTAACATGTGTCACCGTGAGTCTGTTATTCAATATGTCACAGTGAGTCTTTTATGCCGTGTGCCACATTGAGTCTGTTATACAGTGTGTCACAGTGAGTCTGTTATACTGCGTGCCACAGTGACAGTCTGTTATACAGTGTGACACAGTGAGTCTCTTATACCGTGTGTCACCGTGAGAGTCTGTTCTACAGTGTGTCACAGTGAGTCTGTTATACCGCGTGCCACAGTGACAGTCTGTTTTACAGTGTGACACAGTGAGTCTCTTATACCGTGTGTCACCGTGAGAGTCTGGTCTACAGTGTGTCACAGTGAGTCTGTTCTACCGTGTGTCAGAGTGAGTCTCTTATACTGTGTGTCACAGTGAGTCTCTTATACCGTGTGTCACAGTGAGTCTGTTATACCGTGTGTCACGATGAGTCTGTTATACTGTGTGTCACCGTGAGTCCGTTATACAGTGTGTAACCATGGGTCTGTTATACAGTGTGTCACTGTTTTTCTGTACAACCGTGTGTCATAGTGTGTCTGCTATTCAGTGTGTTACAGATAGTCTGTAACTGTGTGTCACAGTGAGGCTGTTACACAGTGTGCCACAGTGAGAGTCTGTTATGCAGTGTGTGTCACACTTAGACTGTTATACAGTGTGTCACAGTGAGAGTCTACTATACCGTGTGTCACCATGAGTCTGTTATATTGTGCCACAGTGAGTCTCTTTTACAGTGCGTTACAGTGAGACAGTTATACAGTGTGCCACAGTCAGATTCTGTTATACAGTGTGTCACAGTGTGTCTGTTATGCAGTGTGTCACCATGAGTCTGTTATACAGTGTGTCACAGTGAAAGTCTGTTATACAGTGTGTCACAGTGAGGCTGTTATACAGCTTGTCACAGTAAGAGTCTTTTATACCGTGTCTCACAGTGAGTCTGTTATACCCTGTAGCACAGTGAGAGTCTGTTATACCATGTGTCACCATGAGAGTCTGTTATACATTCTGTCACAGTGTGTCTGTTATACAGTGTGTCACCATGAGTCTGTTATACAGTGTATCACAGTGAGAGTCTGTTATGCAGTGTGTCACAGTGAGAGTCTGTATAGAGTGTGTCACAGTGACAGTCTGTTATACAGTGTTTCACCGTGAATCTGTTATACGGTGTGTCACAGTGAGTCTGTTTTATAATATGTCGCAGTGAGTCTGTTATAACGTGTGTCACCGTGAGAGTCTGTTATACAGTGTGTCACAGTGAGTCTCTTATACCGTGTGTCACAGTGAGTCTGTTATACCATGTGTCAATGTGAGAGTCTCTTATACAGTGTGTCACCGTGAGATTCTGTTGTACAGTGTGCCACAGTGAGTCTGTTATACCATGTGTCACAGGGAGAGTCTGTTATACTGTGTGTCACAGTGAGTCTGTTATATGGTGTGTCACAGTGAGTCTTTTATACCGTGTGTCACCGTGAGTCTGTTATAGAGTGTGTAACAGAAAGTCTGTTATACCGTGTGTTATCGTGAGTCTGTTATAGTGTGTCACAGTGTGTCTGTTATACAGTGTGTCACAGTGAGTCTGTTATACCATGTGTCAAAGTGAGAGTCTCTTATACAGTGGGTCACCGTGAGATTGTGTTGTACAGTGTGCCACAGTGAGTCTGTTATACCATGTGTCACAGTGAGAGTCTGTTATACAGTGTGTCACAGTGAGTCTGTTATACCGTGTGTCACAGTGAGAGTCTGTTATACAGTGTGTCACAGTGAGTCTGTTATACAGTGTGTCACAGTGAGAGTCTGTTATGCAGTGTGTCACAGTGAGAGTCTGTTATACAGTGTGTCACAGTGAGTCTGCTATACCATGTGTCACAGTGAGAATGTTATACCCTGTGGCACAGTGAAAGTCTGTTATACCGTGACACACTGTGACACACTGTGAGAGTCTGTTATACAGAGTGTCACAGAGAGTCTGTTATGCCGTGTGTCACCGTGAATCTGTTATGCAGTGTGTCTGTTATACAGAGTGTCACAGTGAGTCTGTTATGCCGTGTGTCACCGTGAATCTGTTATGCAGTGTGTCACAGTGAGAGTCTGTTATACAGTGTGTCACAGTGAATCTGTTATACCGTGTGTCACCGTGAGTCTGTTTTACAGTGTGTCACAGTGAGAGTCTGTTATACATTGTGTCACAGTGTGTCTGTTATACAGTGTGTCACTATGAGTCTGTTATACCCTGTGACACCGTATTTCTGAACAACTGTATGCCACCGTGTGTCCGCTATACAGTGTGTTACAGTTAGAGTCTGTTATACGGTGTGTCACAGTGAGTCTTTTATACCGTGTGTCACCGTGAATCTGTTATACAGTGTGTCACAGACAGTCTGTTATACCGTGTGTCACAGTGAGTCTGTTTTACCGTGTGTCACAGTGAGTCTGTTATACAGCATGTCACAATGAGTCTGTTATACCGTGTGTCACAGTGAGTCTGTTATACAGTGTGTCACAGTGAGAGACTGTTATACCAGGTGTCACAGTGAGTCTGTTATACAATGTGTCAATGTGAGAGTCTCTTATACAGTGTGTCACAGTGAGTGTGTTATACCATGTGCCACCGTGAGTCTTTTATACTGTGTGACACAGTGAGTCTGTTATATCGTGTGTCACAGTGAGAGTCTCTTATACCGTGTGTCACAGTGAGAGTCTGTTATACAGTGTGTCACAGTGAGAATCTGTTATGCAGTGTGTCACAGTGATTCTGTTATACAGTATGTCGCAGTGAGTCTGTTATACCATGTGTCACAATTAGTCTTTTATACAGTGTGTCACAGCGAGAATCTGTTATAAAGTGTGTCACAGTGAGAGTCTGTTATACAGTGTGACACATGAGTCTATTAGACAGTGTGTCACAGTGAGTCTGTTATACCGTGTGTCACAGTGAGAGTCTGTTATACAGTGTGTCAGAATGAGTCTGTTAAAGTGTGTCACAGTGAATCTGTTATACCGTGTGTCACAGTGTGAGTCTGTTACACAGTGTGACACAGTGAGTCTCTTATACCGTGTGTCACAGTGAGTCTGTTATACCGTGTGTCACAATGAGTCTGTTATACGGTGTGTCACTGTGAGTCTGTTATACTCTGTCACAGTGAGTCTGTTTTAATGTGTGTCACAGTGTGACACAGTGAGAGTCTGTTATACCGTGTGTCACAATGAGTCTCTTATACTGTGTGTCACAGTCAGAGTCTGTTGTTAAAGTGTGTCACAGTGAGAGTCTGTTGTACATTTTGTCACAGTGAGTGTGTTATATCCTGTGTCACAGTGAGAGTCTGTTATATCATGTGTCACCGTGAGAGTCTGTTGTACAGTATGTCAAAGTGAGTCTGTTATATAGTATGTTGCATTGAGTCTGTCATACCGTGTGTCACAGCGAGAGTCTATTATACCATATATCACCGTGAGAGTCTGTTATACAGTGTGTCACAGTGAGAGTCTGTTATACAGTGTGTCACAGTCAGTCTGTTATCCAGTGTTTCACCGTGTGTCTGTTATACGGTGTGTCACAGTGAGTCTGTTATACAATATGTCGCAGTGAATCTGTTATAACGTGTGTCACTGTGAGAGTCTGGTATACAGTGTGTCACAGTGAGTCTGTTTAAACGTGTGTCACCGTGAGTCTGTTTTAACGTGTGTCACCGTGAGTCTGTTATTCAATGTGTCACAGTGAATCTTTTATGCCATGTGCCACATTGAGTCTGTTATACTGTGTGTCACCGTGAGTCTGTTATTCAGCGTCACAGTGAGTCTTTTATACTGTGTGTCACAGTGAGTCTGTTATACCGTGTGCCACAGTGACAGTCTGTTATACAGTGTAACACAGTGATTCTCTTATACAGTGTGTCACAGTGAGAATCTGTTATACAGTGTGTCACAGTGAGAATCTGTTATACAGTATGTCGCAGTGAGTCTGTTATACCGTGTGTCAAAGTGAGTATGTTATACTGTGTGTCAAAGTGAGAGTGTGCTATACCGTGTGTCACATTGATTCTGTTATACAGTGTGTCACAGTGAGAGTCTGTTATACAGTGTGTCACAGTGAGTCTGTTATACCGCCTGTCACAGTGAGAGTCTGTTATACCATGTGTCACAGTGGGTCTGTTATACAGTGTGTCACAGTGAGTCTGTTATACTGTGTGTCACAGTGAGAGTCTGTTATACAGTGTGTCACAGTGAGTCTACTATACCCTGTGTCACAGTGAGAGTCTGTTACACAGTGTGTCACAGTGAGAATCTGTTATACCGTGTGTCACAGTGAGTCTGTTATACAGTGTGTCACAGTGACAGTCTGTTATACAGTTTGTCACAGTGAGTCTGTTATACCATGTGTCAATGTGAGAATCTCTTATACAGTGTGTCAACATGAGATTCTGTTGTACAGTGTCTCGCAGTAAATCTGTTATACCATGTGGCACAGTGAGAGTCTGTTATACCGTGTGTCACAGTGAGTCTCTTATACTGTGTGTCACAGTGAGTCTGTTATAACGTGTGTCACAGTGAGTCTGTTATACCGTGTGTCACGATGAGTCTGTTATACCGTGTGTCACCTTGAGTCTGTTATACTCTGTCACAGTGAGTCTGTTTTAATGTGTGTCACCGTGAGTCTGTTATTCAGTGTGTCACAGTGAGTCTTTGATACTCTGTGTCACAGTGAGTCTGTTATACAGTGTGTCACATTGAGAATCTTATACAGTGTGTCACAGTGAGTCTGTTATAACCCTTGTCACAGTGAGAGTCTGTTATACAGTGTGTCACAGTGAGTCTGTTATACAGTGTGTCACATTGAGAATCTTATACAGTGTGTCACAGTGAGTCTGTTATAACCCTTGTCACAGTGAGAGTCTGTTATACAGTGTGTCACAGTGAGTCTGTTATAACCCTTGTCACAGTGAGAATCTGTTATACATTTGTCACAGTGAGTGTGTTATACCCTGTGTCACAGTGAGAGTCTGTTATACCATGTGTCACCGTGAGAGTCTGTTATACAGTGTGTCAAAGTGAGTCTGTTATACAGTATGTCGCATTTAGTCTGTTATACCGTGTGTCAGAGTGAGTGTCTGTTATACCATATATCACTGTGAGAGTCTGTTATACAGTGTGTCACAGTGAGTCTGTTATACAGTGTTTCACTGTGAGTCTATTATACAGTGTGGCACAGTGAGTCTGTTAATCAATGTGTCACAGTGAGTCTTTTATACCGCGTGCCACAGTGACAATCTGTTAGTGTGACACAGTGAGTCTTTTATATTCTGTGTCACAGTGAGTCTGTTATACAGTGTGTCACATTGTGAATCTTATACAGTGTGTCACAGTGAGTCTGTTATACCGTGTGTCACGATGAGTCTGTTATACCGTGTGTCATGGTGAGTCTGTTATACTCTGTCTCAGTGAGTCTGTTTTAATGGGTGTCACCGTGAGTCTGTTATACAGTGTGTCACATTGTGAATCTTATACAGTGTGTCACAGTGAGTCTGTTATACCCCGTGTCACAGTGAGAGTCTGTTATACAGTGTGTTACAGTGAGTCTGTTATACCATGTATCACAGTGAGTCTGTTATAGTGTGACACAGTGAGAGTCTTTTTTTACAGTGTGTCACAGTGAGAGTCTGTTATACATTTTGTCACAGTGAGTGTGTTATGCCCTGTGTTGCAGTGAGAGTCTGTTATACCATGTGTCATTGTGAGAGTCTGTTACACAGTGTCTCAAAGTGAGTCTGTTATACAGTGTGTCACAGTGAGTCTGTTATACCCCGTGTCACAGTGAGAGTCTGTTATACAGTGTGTCACAGTGAGTCTGTTATACAGAGTGTTACAGTGAGTGCCTGTTATACAGTGTGTCACAGTGAGTCTGTTATAGTGTGACACAGTGAGAGTCTTTTATACCGTGTGTCACAATGAGTCACTTATACCGTGTGTCACAGTCAGAGTCTGCTTTTTGGGTGTGTCACAGTGAGAGTTTGTTATACAGTGTGTCACAGTGAGTCTGGTATACACTGTGTCACAGTGAGATTCTGTTATACCATGTGTCACAGTGAGTCTGTTATAGTGTGACACAGTGAGAGTCTTTTATACCGTGTGTCACAATGAGTCTCTTATACCGTGTGTCACAGACAGAGTCTGCTTTTTGGGTGTGTCCCAGTGAGAGTTTGTTATACAGTGTGTCACAGTGAGTCTGGTATACACTGTGTCACAGTGAGATTCTGTTATACCATGTGTCACAGTGAGTCTGTTATAGTGTGACACAGAGAGAGTCTGTTATACCGTGTGTCACAGTGAGTCACTTATACCGTGTGTCACAGTCAGAGTCTGTTTTTACAGTGTGTCACAGTGAGAGTCTGTTATACATTTTGGCACAGTGAGTGTTATACCCTGTGTCGCAGTGAGAGTCTGTTATACCATGTGTCACAGTGAGAGTCTGTTATGCAGTGTGTCACAGTGAGAGTCTGTATAGAGTGTGTCACAGTGAGAGTCTGTTTTACAGTGTGTCACAGTGAGTCTGTTATACAGTGTTTCACCGTGAATCTGTTATACGGTGTGTCACAGTGAGTCTGTGGTACAATATGTCGCAGTGAGTCTGTTATAACGTGTGTCACCGTGAGAGTCTGGTATACAGTGTGTCACAGTGAGTCTCTTATACCGTGTGCCACAGTGACAGTCTGTTATACAGTGTAACACTGTGAGTCTCTTATACAGTGTGTCACAGTGAGTCTGTTATACAGTGTGTCACAGTGAGAATCTGTTATGCAGTGTGTCACAGTGAGTCTGTTATACAGTATGTCGCAGTGAGTCTGTTATACCGTGTGTCACAGTGAGAATCTGTTATACAGTGTGTCAGTGAGTCTGTTATACCGTGTGTCACAGTGAGTCTGTTAAAGTGTGTCACAGTGAGAGTCTGTTACACAGTGTGTCACAGTGAGTCTCTTATACCGTGTGTCACAGTGAATCTGTTATACCGTGTGACACAGTGAGTCTGTTATACCGTGTGTCACCATAAGATTCTGTTCTGCAGTGTGTCACATTAAGTCTGTTATACCGTGTGTCACAGTGAGTCTGTTATACCATGTGTCGCAATGAGTGTGTTATACTCTGTCTCAGTGAGTCTGTTTTAATGTGTGTCGCCGTGAGTCTGTTATTCAGTGTGTCACAGTGAGTTTTTTATACCATATGTCACAGTGAGTCTGTTGTACCGTGTGTCACAGTGAGAATCTGTTATAAAGTGTGTCACAGTGAGAGTTTGTTATACAGTGTGTCACAGTGAATCTGTTATACCATGTGTCAGAGTGAGTCTGTTAAAGTGTGTCACTGTGAGAGTCTGTTACACAGTGTGTCAAAGTGAGTCTGTTATACCGTGTGTCACTGTGAGTCTGTTATACCGTGTGTCACCGTGAGTCTGTTATACTCTGTCTCAGTGAGTCTGTTTTAATGTGTGTCACCGTGAGTCTGTTATTCACTGTGTCACAGTGAGTTTTTTATACCATATGTCACAGTGAGTCTATTATACAGTGTGTTACAGTGAGAATCTGTTATAAAGTGTGTCACAGTGAGAGTCGGTTATACAGTGTGTCACAGTGCATCTGTTATACCATGTGTCAGAGTGAGTGTGTTAAAGTGTGTCACAGTGAGAGTCTGTTACACAGTGTGTCACAGTGAGTCTGCTATACCGTGTGTCACTGTGAGTCTGTTATACCATGTGTCACCGTGAGTCTGTTATACTCTGTCTCAGTGAGTCTGTTTTAATGTGTGTCACCGTGAGTCTGTTATTCAGTGTGTCACCGTGAGTCTTTTATACCGTGTGTCACAGTGAGTCTGTTATACAGTGTGTCACCGTGAGTCTGTTATACTCTGTCTCAGTGAGTCTGTTTTAATGTGTGTCACCGTGAGTCTGTTATTCAGTGTGTCACGGTGAGTCTTTTATACCGTGTGTCACAGTGAGTCTGTTATACAGTGTGTCACAGTGAGTCTGTTATACAGTGTGTCACAGTGAGAGTCTGTTATAGAGTGTGTTACAGTGAGTCGGTTATACCATGTGTCACAGTGAGTCTGCTATATTGTGACACAGTGAGAGTTTTTTATACCCTGTGTCACAGTGAGTCTCTTCTACCGTGTGTCACAGTCAGAGTCTGCTTTTACAGTGTGTCACATGACAGTCTGTTATACAGTGTATCACAGTGTGTCTGGTCTACACTGTGTCACAGTGAGAGTCTGTTATACCATGTGTCACAGGGAGTCTGTTATAGTGTGACACATTGAGAGTCTGTTATACCGTGTGTCACATTGAGTCTTTATAACATCTGTCACAGTCAGAGTCTGTTTTTACATTGTGTCACAGCGAGAGTCTGTTATACATTTTGTCACAGTGAGTGTGTTATACCCTGTGTCACAATGAGAGTCTGTTATACCATGTGTCACCGTGAGAGTCGGTTATACAGTGTGTCACAGTGAGTCTGTTATACAGTATGTCGTATTGAGTCTTTTATACCGTGTGTAACAGTGAGTGTCTGTTATACCATATATCACTGTTAGAGTCTGTAATACAGTGTGTGACAGTGAGAGTCTGTTATACAGCGTGTCACAGTGATTCTGTTATACAGTGTTTCACCGTGAGTCTATTATACGGTGTGGCACCGTGAGTCTGTCATACAGTGTGTCACAGTGAGAGACTGTTATACAGTATGTCACAGAGAGAGTCTGTTATACAGTGTGTCACAGTGAGTCTGTTATACCGTGTGTCACAGTGAGAGACTGTTTTACAGTGTGTCACAGAGAGAGTCTGTTATACAGTGTGTCACAGTGAGCCTGTTATACCGTGTGTCACAGTGAGTCTGTTATACGGTGTGTCACAGTGAGAGACTGTTATACTGTGTGTCACAGAGTGAGTCTGTTATACCCGGTGTCACAGTGAGAGTCTGTTATACAGTGTGTCACAGAGTGAGTCTGTTATACCCAGTGTCACAGCGAGAGTCTGTTATACTGTGTGTTACAGTGATTCTGTTATGCAGTGTGTCACAGTGAGAGTCTGTTATACCGTGTGTCACATTGATTCTGTTATACGGTGTGTCACAGTGAGAGACTGTTATACTGTGTGTCACAGAGTGAGTCTGTTATACCCGGTGTCACAGTGAGAGTCTGTTATACAGTGTGTCACAGAGTGAGTCTGTTATACCCAGTGTCACAGTGAGATTCTGTTATACAGTGTGTCACAGTGAATCTGTTATACCGTGTGTCACAGTGAGAGTCTGTTATACAGTGTGTCACAGTGAGTCTGTTATACCGTGTGTCACAGTTAGTCTGTTATACAGACTTTGTACCAGAGTCTGTGACATATGGTATAAAAAACTCACAGTGAGTCTGTTATACTGTGAGTCACAGTGAGAGTCTATTCTACCCTGTGTCACAGTGAGTCTGCTATAGTGTGACACAGTGAGAGTCTGTTATACCATGTGTCACAGTGAGTCTGTTATAGTGTGACACAGTGAGAGTCTGTTATACCATGTGTCACAGTGAGTCTGTTATACAGTGTGTCACAGTGAGTCTGTTGTACCGTGTGTCACAGTGAGTGTCTGTTATACAGTATGTCACAGTGAGAGTCTGTTATACAGTGTGTCACAGTGAGTCTGTCATACCATGTGTCACAGTGAGTCTGCTATAGTGTGACACAGTGAGAGTCTTTTATACCGTGTGTCACAGTGAGTCTCTTATACCGTGTGTCACAGTCAGAGTCTGCTTTTACAGTATGTCACAGTGAGAGTCTGTTAGACAGTGTGTCACAGTCTGTCTGGTATACACTGTGTCACAGTGAGAGTCTGTTATACCATGTGTCACAGTGAGTCTGTTATAGTGTGACACAGTGAGAGTCTGTTATACCATGTGTCACAGTGAGTCTTTATACCTTGTGTCACAGTCAGAGTCTGTTTTTACAGTGTGTCACAGTGAGAGTCTGTTATAACATGTCTCACCATGAGAGTCTGTTATACAGTGTGTCAAAGTGAGTCTGTTATACAGTATGTCGCATTGAGTCTTTTACACCGTGTGTCACAGTGAGAGTCTGTTATACCATATATCACTGTGAGAGTCTGTTATACCATGTGCCACAGTGACAATCTGTTATACAGTGTGACACAGTGAGTTTGTTATACAGTGTTTCACTGTGAGTCTGTTATACCATGTGTCACAGTGAGTCTTTTATACCGTGTGTGACAGTGAGAGTCTGTTACACAGTGTTTCACAGTGAGTTTGTTTTACAGTGTTTCACCGTGAGTCTATTATATGGTGTGGCACCGTGAGTCTGTTATTCAATGTGTCACAGTGAGGTTTTTATACCGTATGCCACATTGAGTCTGTTATACAGTGTGTCACAGTGATTCTGTTATACCGTGTGCCACAGTGACAATTTGTTATACAGCGTGACACAGTGAGTCTCTTATACCGTGTGTCACTGTGAGTCTGTTATACCATGTGTCACCGTGAGAGTCTGTTATACCGTGTGTCACAGTGAGTCTGTTGTACCGTGTGTCACCGTGAGAGTCTGTCATACCGTGTGTCAGCGTGAGTCTGTTATACTCTGTCTCAGTGAGTCTGTTTTAATGTGTGTCACCGTGTGTCTGTTAGACAGTGTGTCACAGTGAGTCTGTTGTACCGTGTTTCACAGTGAGAGTCTGCTATACAGTATGTCACAGTGAGAGTCTGTTATAACATGTGTCACAGTGAGTCTGCTATAGTGTGACACAGTGAGAGTCTTTTATACCGTGTGTCACAGTGAGTCTCTTATACCGTGTGTCACAGTCAGAGTCCGCTTTTACAGTATGTCACAGTGAGAGTCTGTTACACAGTGTGTCACAGTCTGTCTGGCATACACTGTGTCACAGTGAGAGTCTGTTATACCATGTGTCACAGTGAGTCTGTTATAGTGTGACACAGTGAGAGTCTGTTATACCATGTGTCACAGTGAGTCTTTATACCTTGTGTCACAGTCAGAGTCTGTTTTTACATTGTGTCACAGTGAGAGTCTGTTATACATTTTGTCACAGTGAGTGTGTTATACCCTGTGTCACAGTGAGAGTCTGTTATACCACGTGTCACCGTGAGAGTCTGTTATGCAGTGTGTCAAAGTGAGTCTGTTATACAGTATGTCGCATTGAGTCTTTCATACCGTGTGTCACAGTGAGAGTCTGTTATACCATATATCACTGTGAGAGTCTGTTATACAGTGTGTGACAGTGAGAGTCTGTTACACAGTGTTTCACAGTGAGTTTGTTATACAGTGTTTCACCGTGAGTCTATTATACGGAGAGGCACGGTGAGTCTGTTATTCAATGTGTCACAGTGAGCTTTTTATACCGAATGCCACATTGAGTCTGTTAGACAGTGATTCTGTTATACCGTGTGCCACAGTGACAATCTGTTATACAGTGTGACACAGTGAGTCTCTTATACCGTGTGTCACTGTGAGTCTGTTATACCATGTGTCACCGTGAGAGTCTGTTATACCGTGTGTCAGCGTGAGTCTGTTATACTCTGTCTCAGTGAGTCTGTTTTAATGTGTGTCACCGTGAGTCTGTTATTCAGTGTGTCACGGTGAGTCTTTTATACCATGTGTCACAGTGTGTCTGTTACATAGTGTGTCACAGTGAGAATCTGTTATACAATGCGTCACAGTGAGTCTGTTATACAGTGTGTCACAGTGAGCCAGTTATACCGTGTGTCACAGTGAGTCTGTTATACACGGTGTCACAGTGAGAGTCTGTTATACAGTGTGTCACAGTGAGTCTGTTATACCCGGTGTCACAGTGAGAGTGTGTTATACAGTGTGTCACAGTGAGTCTGTTATACCGTGTGTCACATTGAGAGTCTGTTATACAGTGTGTCACAGTGAGTCTGTTATACCGTGTGTCACAGTGAGAGTCTGTTATACAGTGTATCACAGTGAGTCTGTTATATCGTGTGTCACAGTGAGAGTCTGATATACAGTGTGTCACAGTGAGTCTGTTATGCATTGTGTCACAATGAGTCTGTTATACCGTGTGTCACAGTGAGAGTCTGTTATACCCTGTGTCACAGTGAGAGTCTGTTATACAGTGCGTCGCAGTGAGTCTGTTATACAGTGTGTCAGAGTGAGAGTCTGTTATACACTGTGTCACAGTGAGAGTCTGTTTTTCAGTGTGTCACAGTGAGTCTTTTATACTCTGTGTCACAGTGAGTCTGTTATACAGTGTGTCACATTGAGAATCTTATACAGTGTGTTACAGTGATTCTGTTATACCCCGTGTCACAGTGAGAGTCTGTTATACAGTGTTTCACAGTGAGAGTCTGTTATACAGTGTGTTACAGTGAGTCTCTTATACCGTGTGTCACAGTGAGTCTCTTATACCGTGTGTCACAGTGAGTCTGTTATACCGTGTGTCACGATGAGTCTGTTATACTGTGTGTCACCGTGAGTCTGTTATACTATGTCTCAGTGAGTCTATTTTAATGTGTGTCACCGTAAGTCTGTTATACCGTGTGTCACAGTTAGTCAGTTATACGGACTTTATACCAGAGTCTGTGACATATGGTATAAAAAACTCACAGTGAGTCTGTTATACAGTGTGTCACAGTGAGAGTCTGTTCTACCCTGTGTCACAGTGAGTCTTTATACCTTGTGTCACAGTCAGAGTCTGTTTTTACATTGTGTCACAGTGAGAGTCTGTTATACATTTTGTCACAGTGAGTGTGTTATACCCTGTGTCACAGTGAGAGTCTGTTATACCATGTGTCACCGTGAGAGTCTGTTATACAGTGTGTCAAAGTGAGTCTGTTATACAGTATGTCGCATTGAGTCTTTTATACCGTGTGTCACAGTGAGAGTCTGTTATACCATGTGTCACCGTGAGAGTCTGTTATACAGTGTGTCAAAGTGAGTCTGTTATACAGTATGTCGCATTGAGTCTTTTATACCGGGTGTCACAGTGAGAGTCTGTTATACCATATATCACTGTGAGAGTCTGTTATACCTTGTGCCACAGTGACAATCTGTTATACAGTGTGACACATTGAGTTTGTTATACAGTGTTTCACTGTGAATCTGTTATACCATGTGTCACCGTGAGAGTCTGTTCTACAGTGTGTCACCGTAAGTCTGTTATACTGTGTGTCACAGTGAGTCTCTTATACCGTGTGTCACGATGAGTCTGTTATACCATGTGTCAGCGTGAGTCTGTTATACTCTGTCTCAGTGAGTCTGTTTTAATGTGTGTCACCGTGAGTCTGTTATTCAGTGTGTCACAGTGAGAATCTGTTATACAATGCGTTACAGTGAGTCAGTTATACAGTGTGTTACAGTGAGTCTGTTATACCATGTGTCACAGTGAGTCTGTTATACCCGGTGTCACAGTGAGAGTCTGTTATACAGTGTGTCACAGAGAGAGTCTCTTATACAGTGTGTCACAGTGAGTCTGTTATATCGTGTGTCACAGTGAGAGTCTGATATACAGTGTGTCACAGTGAGTCTGTTATGCAGTGTGTCACAATGAGTCTGTTATACCGTGTGTCACAGTGAGAGTCTGTTATACCGTGTGTCACAGTGAGTCTGTTATATCGTGTGTCACAGTGAGAGTCTGATATACAGTGTGTCACAGTGAGTCTGTTATACCGTGTGTCACAGTGAGTCTGTTATACAGTGTGTCACAGTGAGAGTCTGTTATACCCTGTGTCACAGTGAGGGTCTGTTATACAGTGTATCACAGTGAGTCTGTTATACAGAGTGCCACAGTGAGTTTGTTATACCATGTGTCACAGTGAGTCTGTTTTAATGTGTGTCACCGTGAGTCTGTTTTTCAGTGTGTCACAGTGAGTCTTTTATACAGTGTGTCACAGTGAGTCTGTTATACTCCGTGTCACAGTGAGAGTCTGTTATACAGTGTTTCACAGTGAGAGTCTATTATACAGTGTGTTACAGTGAGTCTGTTATACCGTGTGCCACAGTGAGTCTCTTATACTGTGTGTCACAGTGAGTCTGTTATACCGTGTGTCACGATGAATCTGTTCTACCCGGTGTCACAGTGACAGTCTGTCATACAGTGTGTCGCAGTGAGTCTGTTATACAGTGTGTCAGAGTGAGAGTCTGCTATACACTGTGTCACAGTGAGAGTCTGTTATACAGTGTGTCACAGTGAGTCTGTTATACTATGTGTCACAGTGAGAGTCTGTTATACAGTGTGTCACAGTGAGTCTGTTTTACTCTGTCTCAGTGAGTCTGTTTTAATGTGTATCACCGTGAGTCTGTTTTTCAGTGTGTCACAGTGAGTCTTTTATACTCTGTGTCACAGTGAGTCTGTTATACAGTGTGTCACAGTGAGAATCTGTTATACAATGCGTTACAGTGAGTCAGTTATACAGTGTGTTACAGTGAGTCTGTTATACCATGTGTCACAGTGAGTCTGTTATACCCGGTGTCACAGTGAGAGTCTGTTATACAGTGTGTCACAGAGAGAGTCTCTTATACAGTGTGTCACAGTGAGTCTGTTATATCGTGTGTCACAGTGAGAGTCTGATATACAGTGTGTCACAGTGAGTCTGTTATGCAGTGTGTCACAATGAGTCTGTTATACCGTGTGTCACAGTGAGAGTCTGTTATACCGTGTGTCACAGTGAGTCTGTTATATCGTGTGTCACAGTGAGAGTCTGATATACAGTGTGTCACAGTGAGTCTGTTATACCGTGTGTCACAGTGAGTCTGTTATACAGTGTGTCACAGTGAGAGTCTGTTATACCCTGTGTCACAGTGAGGGTCTGTTATACAGTGTATCACAGTGAGTCTGTTATACAGAGTGCCACAGTGAGTTTGTTATACCATGTGTCACAGTGAGTCTGTTTTAATGTGTGTCACCGTGAGTCTGTTTTTCAGTGTGTCACAGTGAGTCTTTTATACAGTGTGTCACAGTGAGTCTGTTATACTCCGTGTCACAGTGAGAGTCTGTTATACAGTGTTTCACAGTGAGAGTCTATTATACAGTGTGTTACAGTGAGTCTGTTATACCGTGTGCCACAGTGAGTCTCTTATACTGTGTGTCACAGTGAGTCTGTTATACCGTGTGTCACGATGAATCTGTTCTACCCGGTGTCACAGTGACAGTCTGTCATACAGTGTGTCGCAGTGAGTCTGTTATACAGTGTGTCAGAGTGAGAGTCTGCTATACACTGTGTCACAGTGAGAGTCTGTTATACAGTGTGTCACAGTGAGTCTGTTATACTATGTGTCACAGTGAGAGTCTGTTATACAGTGTGTCACAGTGAGTCTGTTTTACTCTGTCTCAGTGAGTCTGTTTTAATGTGTATCACCGTGAGTCTGTTTTTCAGTGTGTCACAGTGAGTCTTTTATACTCTGTGTCACAGTGAGTCTGTTATACAGTGTGTCACATTGAGAATCTGTTATACAGTGTGTTACAGTGAGTCTCTTATACCGTGTGTCACAGTGAGTCTCTTATACCGTGTGTCACAGTGAGTCTGTTATAACGTGTGTCACGATGAGTCTGTTATACTGTGTATCACCGTGAGTCTGTTATACTATGTCTCAGTGAGTCTATTTTAATGTGTATCACCGTAAGTCTGTTATACCGTGTGTCACAGTTAGTCTGTTATACAGACTTTATACCAGAGTCTGTGACATATGGTATAAAAAACTCACAGTGAATCTGTTATACTGTGAGTCACAGTGAGAGTCTGTTATAAAGTGTGTCACAGTGAGAGTCTGTTCTACCCTGTGTCACAGTGAGTCTGCTATAGTGTGACACAGTGAGAGTCTGTTATACCATGTGTCACAGTGAGTCTGCTATAGTGTGACACAGTGAGAGTCTGTTACACCATGTGTCACAGTGAGTCTGTTATACAGTGTGTCACAGTGAGTCTGTTGTACCGTGTGTCACAGTGAGAGTCTTTTATACAGTATGTCACAGTGAGAGTCTGTTATACAGTGTGTCACAGTGAGTCTGTTATACCATGTGTCACAGTGAGTCTGCTATAGTGTGACACAGTGAGAGTCTATTATACCATATGTCACAGTGAGTCTCTTATACCGTGTGTCACAGTCACAGTCTGTTATACAGTGCGTCGCAGTGAGTCTGTTATACAGTGTGTCAGAGTGAGAGTCTGTTATATACTGTGTCACAGTGAGAGTCTGTTATACAGTGTGTCACAGTGAGTCTGTTATACTATGTGTCACAGTGAGAGTCTGTTATACAGTGTGTCACAGTGAGTCTGTTATACTATGTGTCACAGTGAGAGTCTGTTATACAGTGTGTCACCGTGAGTCTGTTATACTCTGTCTCAGTGAGTCTGTTTTAATGTGTATCACCATGAGTCTGTTTTTCAGTGTGTCACAGTGAGTCTTTTATACAATGTGTCACAGTGAGTCTGTTATACAGTGTGTCACATTGAGAATCTTATACAGTGTGTCACAGTGATTCTGTTATACCCCGTGTCACAGTGAGAGTCAGTTATACAGTGTTTCACAGTGAGAGTCTGTTATACAGTGTGTTACAGTGAGTCTCTTATACCGTGTGTCACAGTGAGTCTGTTATACCGTGTGTCACGATGAGTCTGTTATACTGTGTGTCACCGTGAGTCTGTTATACTATGTCTCAGTGAGTCTATTTTAATGTGTGTCACCGTAAGTCTGTTATACCGTGTGTCACAGTTAGTCTGTTATACAGACTTTATACCAGAGTCTGTGACATATGGTATAAAAAACTCACAGTGAGTCTGTTATACAGTGTGTCACAGTGAGAGTCTGTTTTACCCTGTGTCACAGTGAGTCTGCTATAGTGTGACACAGTGAGAGTCTGTTATACCATGTGTCACAGTGAGTCTGTTATAGTGTGACACAGTGAGAGTCTGTTACACAGTGTGTCACAGTGAGTCTGTTATACAGTGTGTCACAGTGAGTCTGTTGTACCGTGTGTCACAGTGAGAGTCTGTTATACAGTATGTCACAGTGAGAGTTTGTTATACAGTGTGTCACAGTGAGTCTGTTATACCATGTGTCACAGTGAGTCTGCTATAGTGTGACACAGTGAGAGTCTATTATACCATGTGTCACAGTGAGTCTCTTATACCGTGTGTCACAGTCAGAGTCTGCTTTTACAGTATGTCACAGTGAGAGTCTGTTAGACAGTGTGTCACAGTCTGTCTGGTATACACTGTGTCACAGTGAGAGTCTGTTATACCATGTGTCACCGTGAGTCTTTATACCTTGTGTCACAGTCAGAGTCTGTTTTTACATTGTGTCACAGTGAGAGTCTGTTATACATTTTGTCACAGTGAGTGTGTTATACCCTGTGTCACAGTGAGAGTCTGTTAAACTATGTGTCACCGTGAGAGTCTGTTATACAGTGTGTCAAAGTGAGTCTGTTATACAGTATGTCGCATTGAGTCTTTTATACCGTGTGTCACAGTGAGAGTCTGTTATACCATATATCACTGTGAGAGTCTGTTATACCGTGTGCCACAGTGACAATCTGTTATACAGTGTGACACAGTGAGTTTGTTATACAGTGTTTCACTGTGAGTCTGTTATACTATGTGTCACCATGAGAGTCTGTTCTACAGTAAGTCTCTTATACCGTGTGTCACGATGAGTCTGTTATACCGTGTGTCAGCGTGAGTCTGTTATACTCTGTCTCAGTGAGTCTGTTTTAATGTGTGTCACCGTGAGTCTGTTATTCAGTGTGTCACTGTGAGTCTTTTATAACATGTGTCACAGTGTGTCTGTTATATAGTGTGTCACAGTGAGAATCTGTTATACAATGCGTTACAGTGAGTCTGTTATACAGTGTGTCACAGTGAGCCTGTTATACCATGTGTCACAGTGAGTCTGTTATACCCGGTGTCACAGTGAGAGTCTGTTATACAGTGTGTCACAGAGAGAGTCTCTTATACAGTGTGTACAGTGAGTCTGTTATACCCGGTGTCACAGTGAGAGTCTGTCATACAATGTGTCACAATGAGTCTGTTATACCGTGTGTCACAATGAGTCTGTTATACCCGGTGTCACAGTGAGAGTGTGTTATACAGTGTGTCACAGTGAGCCTGTTATACCTTGTGTCACCGTGAGAGACTGTTATACAGTGTGTCACAGAGAGAGTCTGTTATACAGTGTGTCACAGTGAGTCTGTTATACCCGGTGTCACAGTGAGAGTCTGTCATACAGTGTGTCACAGTGACAATCTGTTATACAGTGTGTCAGAGTGATTCTGTTATGCAGTGTGTCACAGTGAGAGTCTGTTATACCATGTGTCACCGTGTGAGACTGTTATACAGTGTGTCACAGAGAGAGTCTGTTATACAGTGTGTCACAGTGAGCCTGTTATACCGTATGTCACAGTGAGTCTGCTATACCGTGTGTCACATTGATTCTGTTATACAGTGTGTCACAGAGAGAGTCTGTTATACAGTGTGTCACAGTGAGTCTGTTATACAATATGTCGCAGTGAGAGTCTGTTATACTCTGTGTCACAGTGAGTCTGTTATTGTGTGACACAGTGATAGTCTTTTATACCATGTGTCACAGTGAGTTTGTTATACAGTGTGTCACAGTGAGTCTGTTATACCGTGTGTCACAGTGAGATTCTGTTATACAGTGTGTCACAGTGAGTCTGTTATACTGTGCGTCACAGTGAGAGTCTGTTATACAGTGTGTCACAGTGAGAGTCTGTTATACAGTGTGTTACAGTGAGTCTGTTATACCATGTGTCACAGTGAATCTGCTATAGTGTGACACAGTGAGAGTCTTTTATACCGTGTGTCACAGTGATTCTGTTATACAGTGTGTCACAGAGAGAGTCTGCATTTACAGTATGTCACAGTGAGAGTCTGTTATACAGAGTGTCACAGTCTGTCTGGTGTACACTGTGTCACAGTGAGAGTCTGTTATACAGTGTGTCACAGTGAGTCTTTATACCTTGTGTCACAGTCAGAGTCTGTTTTTACATTGCGTCACAGTGAGAGTCTGTTATACCATGTGACACCGTGAGAGTCTGTTATACAGTGTGTCAAAGTGAGTCTGTTATACAGTATGTCGCATTGAGTCTTTTATACCATGTGTCACAGTGAGAGTCTGTTATACCATATATCACTGTGAGAGTCTGTTATACAGTGTGTCACAGTGATTCTGTTATACCGTGTGTCACTGTGAGTCTGTTATACCATGTGTCACCGTGAGAGTCTGTTCTACAGTGTGTCACAGTAAGTCTGTTATACCTTGTGTCACAGTGAGTCTCTTATACTGTGTGTCACAGTGAGTCTCTTATACCGTGTGTCACAGTGAGTCTGTTATACTGTGTGTCAGCGTGAGTCTGTTATACTCTGTCTCAGTGAGTCTGTTTTAATGTGTGTCACCGTGAGTCTGTTATTCAGTGTGTCACGGTGAGTCTTTTATACCATGTGTCACAGTGTGTCTGTTATATAGTGTGTCACAGTGAGAATCTGTTATACAATGCGTCACAGTGAGTCTGTTATACACTGCGTCACAGTGAGTCTGTTATAAAGTGTGTCACAATGAGTCTGTTATACCGTGTGTCACAGTGAGTCTGTTATACCCGGTGTCACAGTGAGAGTGTGTTATGCAGTGTGTCACAGTGAGTCTGTTATACAGTTGTCACAATGAGTCTGTTATATCGTGTGTCACAGTGAGAGTCTGTTATACAGTGTGTCACAGTGAGTCTGTTATATCGTGTGTCACAGTGAGAGTCTGATATACAGTGTGTCACAGTGAGTCTGTTATACAGTGTGTCACAGTGAGAGCCTGTTATACCCTGTGTCACAGTGAGAGCCTGTTATACAGTGTGTCACAGTGAGTCTGTTATACAGTATGTCACAGTGAGTCTGTTATACCATGTGTCACAGTGAGTCTGTTTTAATGTGTGTCACCATGAGTCTGTTTTTCAGTGTGTCACAGTGAGTCTTTTATACTCTGTTTCACAGTGAGTCTGTTGTACAGTGAGTCATATTGAGAATATTATACAGTGTGTCACAGTGAGTCTGTTATACTCCGTGTCACAGTGAGAGTCTGTTATACAGTGTTTCAAAGTAAGAGTCTGTTATACAGTGTGTTACAGTGAGTCTGTTATACCGTGTGCCACAGTGAGTCTCTTATACTGTGTGTCACAGTGAGTCTGTTATACCGTGTGTCACGATGAGTCTGTTCTACCTGGTGTCACAGTGACAGTCTGTTATACAGTGTGTCACCGTGAGAGTCTGTTCTACAGTGTGTCACAGTACGTCTGTTATACCTTGTGTCACCATGAGTCTCTTAGACCGTGTGTCACAGTGAGTCTGTTATACTGTGTGTCAGCGTGAGTCTGTTATACTCTGTCTCAGTGAATCTGTTTTAATGTGTGTCACCATGAGTCTGTTATTCAGTGTGTCACGGTGAGTCTTTTATACCATGTGTCACAGTGTGTCTGTTATATAGTGTGTCACAGTGAGAATCTGTTATACAATGCGTCACAGTGAGTCTGTTATACGGTGTGTCACAGTGAGCCTGTTATACCATGTGTCACAGTGAATCTGTTGTACCCGGTGTCACAGTGAGAGTCTGTCATACAGTGTGTCACAATGAGTCTGTTATACCGTGTGTCACAGTGAGTCTGTTATACCATGTGTCACAGTGAGTTTGTTATACCCGGTGTCACAGTGAGAGTGTGTTATACAGTGTGTCACAGTGAGTCTGTTATACCGTGTGTCACAGTGAGAGTCTGTTATACAGTGTGTCACAGTGAGTCTGTTATATCGTGTGTCACAGTGAGAGTCTGATATACAGTGTGTCACAGTGAGTCTGTTATACAGTTGTCACAATGAGTCTGTTATACCGTGTGTCACAGTGAGAGTCTGTTATACCGTGTGTCACAGTGAGTCTGTTATATCGTGTGTCAGAGTGAGAGTCTGATATACAGTGTGTCACAGTGAGTCTGTTATACAGTGTGTCACAGTGAGAGTCTGTTATACCCTGTGTCACAGTGAGCCTGTTATACCGTATGTCACAGTGAGTCTGCTATACCGTGTGTCACATTGATTCTGTTATACAGTGTGTCACAGAGAGAGTCTGTTATACCGTGTGTCACAGTGAGTCTGTTATGCAGTGTGTCACAATGAGTCTGTTATACAGTGTGTCACAGTGAGAGTCTGTTATACCGTGTGTCACAGTGAGTCTATTATATCGTGTGTCACAGTGAGAGTCTGATATACAGTGTGTCACAGTGAGTCTGTTATACCGTGTGTCACAGTGAGTCTGTTATACAGTATGTCACAGTGAGTCTGTTATATCGTGTGTCACAGTGAGAGTCTGATATACAGTGTGTCACAGTGAGTCTGTTATACAGTTGTCACAATGAGTCTGTTATACCGTGTGTCACAGTGAGAGTCTGTTATACCGTGTGTCACAGTGAGTCTGTTATATCGTGTGTCACAGTGAGAGTCTGATATACAGTGTGTCACAGTGAGTCTGTTATACCGTGTGTCACAGTGAGTCTGTTATACAGTGTGTCACAGTGAGAGTCTGTTATACCCTGTGTCACAGTGAGAGTCTGTTATACAGTGTGTCACAGTGAGTCTGTTATACAGTATGTCACAGTGAGTCTGTTATACCATTTGTCACAGTGAGTCTGTTTTAATGTGTGTCACCGTGAGTCTGTTTTTCAGTGTGTCACAGTGAGTCTTTTATACTCTGTGTCACAGTGAGTCTGTTGTACAGTGTGTCACATTGAGAATCTTATACAGTGTGTCACAGTGAGTCTGTTATACTCCGTGTCACAGTGAGAGTCTGTTATACAGTGTTTCAAAGTAAGAATCTGTTATACAGTGTGTTACAGTGAGTCTGTTATACCGTGTGCCATAGTGAGTCTCTTATACTGTGTGTCACAGTGAGTCTGTTATACCGTGTGTCACGATGTGTCTGTTCTACCCGGTGTGACAGTGACAGTCTGTTATACAGTGTGTCACAGTGAGTCTGTTATACAGTGTGTCAGAGTGAGAGTCTGTTATACCCTGTGTCACAGTGAGTCTGTAAAACAGTGTGTCACAGTGAGTCTGTTACACCGTGTCTCACAGTAAGAGTCTGTTGTACAGTGTGTCACAGTGAGTCTGTAAAACAGTGTGTCACAGTGAGAGTCTGTTATACCGTGTGTTACAGCGAGTCAGGTGAGAGGCGCGAAGTAACGTCCTGCCCAATGTGCACTGTGACTTTCCCACCCCTGCCATCTATTTGACCAGCTGTGTTGAGGCAACTGTTCCGTTGCTCAAGTTCTCATCCCCTGTTTTTGAGTTTCCCACAGGCACTGTCATGGAGGGGGAGCTGAAAGTCATACATGGGGTGAGGAGACTTCATAGGGACATCCAGCTTTGTCCCCACATTGGTGTGCACACTCCAGCTGGCTCAGAATTGATATAGGTTGCCCTATCACAATTAAGGGGGTAGAGAAGACTGTGGCAGCCCCGAGGCCATTTTGGACATGGAAGACAGACACAGCCGTACTGTATGGGTGAAGATTCTTGGTCTCGGATGTCACAAGTTACGAGTACCACTGAAGACTCAGCAACAGATGAATTCCTGAATGTCTAAGATCCATAAGAAATTATAAAGCCTTGGACAAACAATGACGAGGCACTAGCAATGCATGTGCTCAAGGGTAAAATTCACGAAACGCTGGGTTATAGTCCAGCAGGTTGATTTGGAAGTGCAGGCTTTCAGAGCGCTGCCCCTTCGTTCGGTAGCGAGTAGGGTAGGGCTGTCTACCTGACGGAGGAGCAGTACTCTGAAAGCTTGTACTTCCAAATAAACTGGTTGAACTATAATCCAGTGTTGTGTGATTTTTAACTTAGTCCACTCCAATCTAACACCAGCACCTCCACATCATGTACTCGAGGGATTTAAGTGCATGAGCTCCCCAATTGAGAGGATGGCCACATGGTCGAAGTTCCATGTGCTACATTTCTGAGAGGTTACAAGAGCTGTACACGGACAGGCAGAGAAGGAATGAGGATCGCCACAGCACAGACATTCTGTAACCGATGCTGTATAGATGTTTGTCTTAGATGCCAGCTGCTTGCCAGCCAATAGCTTCAGACAGCATGCCTGAGCACGATGGAGGGCCTCAGGTAGTCAAAGCAGAGAGTCCCACCCCTCCCAAAGGGCACAGTGATAGTGTTAGACTGGGTTATAGTGATACTGACTGTACAGAAGGTGTTAGAGTGAGATAGTGTTATTTATAGTTTGTTTTTAATGGCTGTCATATTCGCTCCTTTGTTTTTTTGACCAATAATCACTGTGAACATTTGCCATAAATTATCTAACACTTTTTTTGCAGTAATTTATTTTACTTCATTGTCTTGATCCTGAAAATGTCGATATAAATTAAATTAAAACATGGACTGGCCAGTGAAGATGCAAGAGAAACTCAAAATGTTCAACACAAAGACATATTTGATGTTGTCATGACTGACATCTTCTGCAGGCCTTACATGGAATTTTATCTGAACAGACTCCCATTCTCTGTGGTACGGGATCCAAAACAATACTGTCAGTTAGAGATACCACCAAAACCTGTCCAATTTCAGAACAGACAGTATATTCTGTATTTTAAGGATAGAGAACACAGCAAGGATGAAGTGGATTTAAGGGTTAGAAGAGATGTTTGGACTGAAGGGAGAGGAGTGCACTAATGCATGTCATTCCCATGGTGACTTCCACCTTCCCCACTCTTCTCCTGCCGATGGACAACCAGGCTCCGTCCTCCATCTCTGTCCCTACCCTCCCTTTCCCTATCCCTGCCTACACTCCTCCATTCCCCATCTTTACTCCCTCTTTCCCTTCCTTCTCACTCTCTCCATCTCCTGGTCCCTTTCTCTGCATCTCTTTACACCATCTCCCATTTCCACTCTCGCAAATCTCCCATTCGTGGGCGGCACGGTGGCACAGTGGTTAGCACTGCTGCCTCACAGCGTCTGAGACCCGGGTTCAATTCCCGCCTCAGGCGACTGATTGTGTGGAGTTTGCACGTTCTCCCCGTGTCTGCGTGGGTTTCCTCCGGGTGCTCCGGTTTCCTCCCACAGTCCAAAGATGTGCAGGCCAGGTGAATTGGCCATGCTAAATTGCCCATAGTGTTAGGTAAGGGGTAAATGTAGATGTAGGGGTATGGGTGGGTTACGCTTCGGCGGGGCGGTGTGGACTTGTTGGGCCGAAGGGCCTGTTTCCACACTGTAAGTAATCTAATCTAATCTAATCTAATTCCATCCCCCCCACTTCATCCGTCTCTCTATTGACTCATTCTCCCTTTCCAATCCGCTCCCTACCCAGATCTCCCCTTAGCCACTCCTCAGAATACCCATACCCTTTCCTCCACTCACCACCTCTATCATACCACTGCCTTGATCCATCTGACTCATTGCCCAATCACTCCTTCCCAATCTCCAATATCCCCTCTTTCAACTTGATTTTCACTATCTCTTCATTCTTTGCAAATCTTCTTTTTCCACTATTCTGTGTGTGTGCAGAGCATCTCAAGGTATAAACTCAAATTACCTAGCCTTCCTCTTGACACCATTTCCGACAGCAAGGCTGAACCTGCTCCCCAATAAGCTTTATTACACTGCTCTGCTGTATAATTCAATTCTCGCCTCAGTTAAGCATCCACTGTTACAATGCAATGATTTCTGTTCTAAGATGGGGGGTTGGGAATGTGGCTTTGCATTAATGTTACCGTCCTTCAGATGAGGCATTAAACAGAAGCCCTACCTCCGTGTGTCTGTTCAATATTACTTCAAACATTTCATAACAGGAGCACTCTCTCTCTCTCTCTCTCCACTTCTTTCTCTCTCTCTGGGTTAATCCATCAATTTATCCAGCATTGTACCTGGTCCATACTATACCTGACCACGCTAGACCTGACCAATACTGAACCTGACCCTCACAAAACCTAATCCATGTAGTACCTGACCCACACTAGACTTGGCGGAAGTCAGTACTGCAGACACTGGAGATTAGAGTCAAGATTAGAGTGGCGCTGGAAAAGCACAGCAGGTTAGGCAGCATCAGAGGAGCAGGAAAATTGATGTTTTGGGCAAAAGCCCTTTATCAGGATTCCTGATGAAGGACTTTTGCTCGAAACGTCGACTCTCCTGCTCCTCGGATGCTACCTGACCTTCTGTGCTTTTCCAGCCCCACTTTAATCTCCACACTAGACCTGACTCATACTGTACCCAACCCACACTAGACCTGAGCCACACTGTACCTGACCCACACTAGATCTCACCCATACTGTACCTGACCCACACTGTAACTATCCCACACTGTACCTGACCCATTCTGTGCCTGACCCTCACTAGACCTGAGCCACACTGTACCTTACCCATACTGTACCTGACCCATACTGAACCTGACCAACACTGTACCCGTACCTGTCTCACACTGTACCTGATCCACACTTGACCTGGCCCATACTGTACCAGACCGATACTGTTCCTTACCCATACTGTACCTGACCCATACTGAACCTGACCAACACTGTACCCGTACCTGTCCCATACTATGCCTGACCCATACTGTACCTGACTCACACTATACCTGTCCCATACTGTGTTTGACCCATACTATGTCTGACCCATACTGTAATTGACCCACACTATACCTGACCCATACTGTAACTGACCAACACTGTACCTGATTTATACTATGCCTGACTCACACTGTACCTGACCCATACTGTACCTGATCTATACTATACCTGACTGATACAATACCTGACCCACATTGTACCTAACCCATACTGTACATGATCTAAACTGTATCTGATTCATACTATACCTAACCTATACCATACCTGATTCATACTGCAAAAAACACATGGATTAGTGTATAATTCCAAATTTCCAGCAGCAATAGCATTCTAATGCTCTGATCCATCCAGAAGCTAATCAGCTCATATTTCTGTCCCTACCCTGTGCTGTACCCAACCCATACTGTACACAATCTGATTCTACCTACTCCAGGCTAAACCCAATCTGTGTACCTAACACGTGCTGTTCTGAGTTGAGTTGTACCTGACTCATGCAGTACTTGATTAAGCTTTACCTGACTCATGCAGTACTTGACTGAGCCGTCCTGTAAATGTTTGCTCTGTGCTATACTTGAGCTGCAATGCCTGAAAAATAATGCTTCCTGCGATGTGATGGAGGAGATATGGATGGACAGTCATTAATGCAAAGTGAGAGAAATGATCAAGGAAAGTATTTCCGAGATTTCATTAGAACATGATGGAATTGAAAGAGTTAAGCTATATAGTAAGGTTGCATTGATTTGTTCTGCATTCCCTAGAGTCTAGAAGGTTGAGGGGAGATCTAATCAAGTTGTTTAGAATGTTAAAAGGATTCAATGGGAAAATAGAAAGAAAATATTTCTCTTGTGAAGGAATCTGTAATAAGAGACACAATTTTCAAATTGGAGCAAAACTTCAGCTGCAAAATGAGAAAGCATTTTTCATCCAAGGGCACTGGAAACCTAGGACTCCCTCCTTGCTCCCTGCCTCCCCCCTCCAGAATAAGCTGGAGCTGCTGGAGATCAACTGGAAATTTCAAAGCTGAAACTAATAGATGTTTGTTGGTCAGTATCAAAGGATATGAAGTAAAGGCAGGTGAGAAGAGTTAAAATACAAATCAAGCACGGTGTAATGAAATGCTAGAGCAGTCATAAAGGGTTGAATGGTCTCTTCCTGTTCCTATATTGAATTATTTTTGCAGTGATTCCACTCTGTCACAAGAGGGTGCATCGTTGAGAATTAAAATGAACAAATAAACATAACCAGTTCTGACAAGATATAAAGTCAAACAGTTTCATTCAAGGCAAATCCCATTAAATGGTGTATTATGTGTACTTGCTGGATTACCGCTTGTGCATGTTGACTATGACTTTACACTGTCAACCTCCCATGTGCCTGAATCCTAACAAAGGCTTGCAGACAGAAAAAGCCCATTGATTGATATTTCTCTGTGCATAGAAAGGCAGGGTCTGGACCTGATACTCCTGATTTATCACTTTTAAATGAGACTGAGGTGGTGAGGAGAGAAGCCACTATAGACAAATGTGGAAGTGGCTGCAGGATCCCGTAATGCAACACTTGCTCAGCTGGGGAGGGTTGATCATTATTATGGTGCATCACCATCTCAACCAGCGAGAGTTTAAATCAGCATTATGGCATGAGACTAAATTACCCTGAAAGTAAACGACTTGTCAGAAAAATCCAACCTTATTCATTCATTTGTTAAGGAAGGAAGAATCGTTGTCCACCTATTTGATCTATATGTGACTCCAGTGCCAACACAAATTGGTCAAATCTTAGCTAGCCTTTTAAGTAGGAAGGGTTTGGAGGGACATGGGCCGGGTGCTGGCAGGTGGGACTAGACTGGGTTGGGATATCTGGTCGGCATGGACTGGTAGGACCGAAGGGTCTGTTTCTATGCTGTATATCTCTATGACTCTATGACTCTAAGTAGCCTAACAAGTCATTAGATTACAGCTATATCAAATTCCACAATATATCATTGTGTTTTCTCACATGGAGGAGAATAGTTGCTAGAAATAACAAGATGATGAAATTAATCTAATGTTGAACAAAAGGAAGCTTTTTGATTTGAAATTTCCTAATTTTCTATTTCTGATACTTAGTTTTAAGTTGACTGTACTGAGATTCATCAGAAGCAGAATAGAAAACAGAAACCACAAATCACAATCATAAACCTCCCTCCTTAATCCATTTCCATGACATTCTCTGTGATCTCACCATTCTAATTAATTCCCATGCTCTCTGATCACCTTCACACTCTCCAAAATGCTCACTCTTGTACTCTAAAGCTTCATTTCCCTCAACGACATCTCCTCTTCTTGACACTTGCCTCCATATCTCCCTTAACTGGATAAATTAAGGAGAAGAACTAACTGGATTCATTATAAATTAAAAATAGTAATGGAAACCTGAGCATCATTAAAAACTGACCAACCTTCAGGCTCCAGATATTTCTGTCTGAGTCAGTGATGAAATTATTGATTTGCTAGTCTTCCAAAACTGTCCCAATCCAGGACCTGGTCCCATTGTTTGGAAAACTACCAATGTTACTCCTATCATTTCAAAAGGATAGGAGTGGTGAAAATTAGTTGTGGGCAAGTTATTGGAATCTGTTACTGAGCATAAGTTTGCCAGGAAAAGCCATGTAGAATTGGAATGGGTAAGTCATGTCAAAAAATGTTAGTCAAAACTTTAGAATTAATGTTGCCATCCACCACCTTCACCATCCACCATTTTCCCCAACTCACAGTGGTAGCAATGGGTACCATCTGCAAAATTAGATTAGATTAGATTACACAGTGTGGAAACAGGCCCTTCGGCCCAACAAGTCCACACCGCCCCGCCGAAGCGTAACCCACCCATACCCCCTACATCTACATTTACCCCTTACCTAACACTATGGGCAATTTAGCATGGCCAATTCACCTGACCTGCACATCTTTGGACTGTGGGAGGAAACCGGAGCACCCGGAGGAAACCCACGCAGACACGGGGAGAACGTGCAAACTCCACACAGTCAGTCGCCTGAGGCGGGAATTGAACCCAGGTCTCAGGCGCTGTGAGGCAGCAGTGCTAACCACTGTGCCACCGTGCCGCCCACTGAAATGTACTGTGGTAAAATGTACTGTGGTAACTTACACTGGCGACACCTTTAAAACCCATGACCTTTCCAACTGAGAAGTGGAAGAGTAACAAAAACATGGGAACACCACTGCCTGGGGGTTCCCCTCCAAGGCACTCACTGTCCTGAGTTGGAAATATACTGCTGTTTCTTCAGCATCACTGGGACAATGTCCTGGGATTCCCTTCCATACCAGCACTGTCACACCACAAGGACTGCAGCAGTCCAACAAAGCAGCTCACCACTTCCTTCTCAATGGATGGGTAGTAAATACTGGCCCAGGCACACATCCCATGAAAGAAGACATTTCTAAAGAATGTAGTAGATAGATGAGTATGTGTGGAAGTTATATAAACATTCAGCAAGATTCCACATTAGTCAGTTAGGTTTGGATCTCATTAATTAGGAGGAGCAGATGGATGGTGGGAATAATGGCTGTGTATACTAATGATCAGGATGTGCCCAAGGAATCAATACTGTCCTCTTGCTTTTCTCTGCTCTTCTCACAGTGGTTAGCACTGCTGCCTCACAGCATCAGGGTCCAAGGTTCGATTCCAGCCTCGGGTGACTGTTTGTGTGGAGTTTGCACGTTCTCCCTGTGCCTGCGTGCGTGTGCTCCGGTTTCCTCCCACAATCCAAAGATGTGCAAGTCTGGTGAATTGGCCAACGGCAAATTGCCCATAGTGTTAGGACAGAAATGGTTCTGGGTGAGTTACTCTTCAGAGGGTCGGTGTGAACTAGTTGGGCCGAAGGGCCTGTTTCCCCACTGTAAGTAATCTAATCTAATAGTGTCATGTGAGGAAGGCAAAGAACATACTTACCTCTGTTTCCATAGCTAGGGTTTTCCTGAAACAGGTCTTGACCCTGGAGCTGGTCAGGTAACACTTGCATGGCTGACCATGTCATAGACAGACCAGAAAGATCCATTGCATGATGACCATCCCAGTTCACCATGGAACAAACATCCTCATCACAGCCATCAGCAGTCGGGGTGATTCAAACCCAGATAGTCTACCTCAGAGACACAGATTCCCATCTGCCCTACAAGGCTTTCCCAGTCTTTTTGAATGAAGCCAATCTGCAGGCACTCAGTAAAGTGGCACAGTATGGGTGGCAGGAGCAGATTGTGAAGGTACAGTGATAGATGTAGAGAGTGCGGGGGGGGAGTTCCAGTGGAGGTCACCCTTTAAGAAAGATCAAAGCTTCTTCTCATCCAAAGATCCATCCCAATTCTCCCTCATCTCTCCTTCTCTAATGTGCCACCCTTTCTCCCAGATCTCACTATCTCCCGTTTCTGGTGACAATTCCTTGCACTGCTCTAACATCTCTTCACATCCCCTGATAACCCCAAATCGCAGTCTTTTCCCAATCCTCTGCTTTCACTGGGAGGTTCCTGCCCTTAGGCTTTCTCCTGCAGCCTCTGTGGGCTGTGCTGGGAGGGGAGACCGTACCTGAGTCCAGGCGGCAGTCCCTGGCCGACAGTACTGCTTTTCAAACCTGTGGACTCTGGGATTTTATACACATTCTCCCTGTTTGATAAGAGAGGCGTAAGATAACGCGAGCGGCGAACGTCAGGGAGCGGAGGACGGCGCGTTTAAATATTCAGACCTCAGCCCGCTCTGCATCGGTATTCCTGGACAACTTTGGAGTTTAAAAGAAAAAATCCAGGAGGAGGGAGACGGAGCCAGGAGGGGAAAGCAAACGTCTCAATGCAGTGCCCTGACCGGGTTAGCAAGCACAGCCAGGATCCGGGAATGATAGGGAGCTCCCCGTGTGAGAGTGTCTGTCTGTGAGGGAGACTGAGACAGTGTGTGTGTGTGAGAGAGAGAGAGAGAGAGAGTGTGAGAGAGAGACTGTGAGAGGGAGAGAGTGTATATATGTGTGAGAGAGTGTGTGAAAGGAAGAGACTGTGTGAGAGTGTGAGGGAGAGTGTGTGTGTGAGAGAGAGACAGTGTGTGTATGTCTGTGTGAGAGAGAGAGAGACAGTGTATGTGACAGGGAGAGAGACAGTGTACGTGTGTGTGTCAGTGAGGTGACAGAGGGTGTGGAAGAGAGGGAGAAAGATTATGAGACAGAGTGTGTGACAAGGACAGAGATAATATCTGAGGGAGAAAAGCGTGCCTGTGTGAGAGAGAAAGTGTGAGGGAGGGACAGAAAGAGACTGTCTATGTGAGGGGGGAGTGTGTATGTGAGGGAGAGATACATTGTGTGGGAGGGCGTGTGTTTCTGTCTGTGTGTATCTGTGTGTCTCTGTGTGAATGCGTTTATCTCTGTGACTGTGTGTGACTGCCTGTGTAACTGTGCGTTGGTGTGTGTGTGACTGTCTGTCTAGGTGACTGTGTGTGAGACTGTCTGTGTGAGTGACTGTGTGGGTGTGTGTGACTGTGTCTGTGTGTGTGTGAGTGTGGGTGTGTGTCTGTGAGAGGGTGTGGGTGTGTGTCTGGGTGTGTGTGTGTCTGTGTGTGTGTCTGTGTGTGGGGGTGTGTCTGTGTGTGTGTGTGTGTGTGGTTCCCCCTGCAGTGTCAACTCCCTCCTTGCCTTACCTAATGCACGGAGCAGGGAGCAGGCAGCAATGTGCAGCATCTCCAAGTAGAGCGGACGAAGTGCAGTTGGGGACAGCGCTGCCTTCCCGGAGCTGACCTTGCCCTCTCTCCCTGAAGCCTGGCAGTGTCCCTGCTCTGGTGGCCAGGGTCCTCCGCCCTCAGTCTGTGCCCACAGCCCCAGATGCCCGAAGAGCCGGTGCCGAGCTCCTGGACCAAGATCATGTTCGCGCCCCTGTCAGCAGCTGCCCTGAGACATGGCATCTAGACTAGGGGTGAGAGTGGTGCCAACTCCACCCAGAGGGACGCGCAGGCTCGTCTTCATCTTCAGCCTGTCGCTCTCCTTCACCTACCTGTGTTACAGCCTCATCTTCTGTGGCCACTCCATCATGCAGAAGCCGCTGGCTTTCCCCGAGCACCGAGCCTGCTACTTGCTGCAGAGATCCCAGCACTGTGGCCACTCTGCCCATCCCAACAGCCCGGGCCGGGGGCACGCAGCCCCTAACAGGACACTCAGCGGCAGGAGCCCGGAGCGGGACAGGGTCAGCGAGACATCCCCCAGGCCGGGCAGTAAGCGCCTGCCTCTGGCCATTATTGTCGGTGTGAAGAAGGGAGGAACCCGGGCGGTGCTAGAGTTCATCCGAGTCCACCCCGAGGTCAGGGCGCTGGGCACCGAGCCGCACTTCTTTGACAGGCATTACGAGAAAGGACTGGAGTGGTACAGGTAACACTGGCATTGGTACAGTCAGGGTGGGCATGACACTTACCATGGGCATGGGGACAGAATGGGCACTGGATTCTGTCCAGTTATATGTGAATATCATTAAGCTGGAAAGGGTTCCAAAGAGATTTACCAGGATGTTGAAGGTTTGAGTTATAAGGAAAGGCTGGATAGGCTGGGACTTTTTTCACTGGAGCCTAGCAGGTTGAGAGGCGAAGTTTATAAAATAACAACGGGTACAGATAGAGTTGATGGCAGTTGTATTTTCCCTAGGAATTCAAGACTATGGGATACATTGTTAAGATGAGAGCAGAGGGATTGAGAAAAAGACATGAGGCACCCTTTTCTTTTAACACGGAGGGTGGTTCAATTGTGGAATGAACTTTCTTAAGAAGTGATGGATGCCCATACAATTACAACATTTAAAAGACATTGGGTGGATTCATGAATAGGAAAGGGCTGCAGGGACATGAGCCAAGAGCAGGCAGGTGGGACTAGTTTAGTTTCAGATGATGTTCAGCATGGACTGGTTGGATGGAAGGGTTGGGTTCTGTGCTGTATGACTCTATACATGTTATGGGTCTGATCTCGGTACAGTGTGTGCATGGTATCAGGGTAGAATTGGGTATCAGAAAGGCACAGTGTGGGTATGATTAGAGTGTGGTGTGCCATTTTATTGATGACATGATTTGGATGGTCTGGCTGTACAAACCAACCTCTCGCCCTCATTCTTCTGTTTACTGAGGTAACTGCATTTAACATCTTCCCCGTCTTAATCTATTTACATTTGTTGCCACAACCATTTTTTCTCTTTCTACCTACAACCTACTTTGAAAGTCAGTTGGAAATTCTGCATTTGTTGTGACTCTATGTGAGCTGTATCTGATCTCAAGTGTAGCTGATCCTTTGTTAAATTATTTTAAAATGAGTGCCATATTTTGGTGCCTTACCTTTTAAACAGTTTAATAGTGGCTGTGTGATACAATTAAAGGGTTAGTGTGCTTCTGTGGAATGGGCTATATTGTGGAATGGGTTATATTGTGGAATGGGTTATATTGTGGAATGGGTTATATTGTGGAATGGGTTATATTGTGGGTGGCACAATGTTAGCACTGCTGCCTCACAGCGCCAGAGACATGGGTTCAATTCCTGCCTCAGGCAACAGTCTGTGTGGAGTTTGCACATTCTCCCTGTGTCTGTGTGGGTTTCCTCCCACAGTCCAAAGATGTGCAGGTTAGGTGAATTGGCCGTGCTAAATTGCCCATAGTGTTAGGTGAAGGGGTAAATGTCTGGGTGGGTTGCTCTTTGGAGGGTCGTTGTGGACTTGTTGGGCTGAAGGGCCTGTTTCTACACTGTAAGTAATCTAATCTCAGTTTCAATGCCTGTTTTTTTGTGGTTTGCTTCCCATCAGACTGATCATTTACTGACAGGACAGATAAGGAACCAGTTCTTAACTAGCCTCGGTAGTTGGTTTGGAGGGAAAAGTAATTTGTGTCATCATGACTATTCCTGTTGTTCAGGGACAGAGGCACATTTATGATTCTTAATCCTCTCATCAAGGGAGAATGTCTAATGGAAACCTTTTTTATTGATTTGTGAACACATATAGCCTTGAGGTTATCAGTTTGAAAGTCAATGAAAGTAGATGTGATTAAGTTCATCCCTCCAGCTTTTTCTCCCTCTCCCCCTCCCTCTTTCAAACTCACCCTCCCGACCTTCCTCCTGAACTCCTTTTGCTCCCCCACTTCCTCCATTCTATTCCATCCTTCTCTCCCCCAATCTCGCTGTCTGCTTTCCATCTCTGTCTGCTCCTTCCCTCTTTCTTTTCCTCCCTCACGTTCTCTTTTTATTTGTTGTTGTCTCTCCCTCTAACCTCATCCTCTCACTCTCCCTTTTTCACCTTGCCAGATTAAGACTTGTCACCTGATGTCCATTAAAAAAAGTGTAAATTTATGAAAAAATTAAATGACAGATTCCCCCAAGGACTGATTGGCAACATGGCCTTTGTAGTGATGTAATGAAATATAGAGAGCAGGAAGATCCCAGACTACACTGTTGAGTCAGTTGATGTTAACCACAGTGACTGTGGATCAGGGCAGGGAACATGCCCTCCAGAGACAGAGGGCACATATACCAGCTGGGGACAAAATCAGCTTTGATACAATGCCCCACGTGTTAGAATGACCAGCCGCCACTCACCGTCTGAGCACAGATGTGAGAAATGGGGTCATTCAGGTTGCATATTGTGGAGTATTCAGGACTCAGTAGGAAGTCTACTCCCCTTGCAAGAAAATAGCACAGAAACTAGGGGAAGTACAGCAAATGGTTGCATCAGGAAATCCTGAGAGTTTGTTTCTCAGCCTCTGCTCAGACTCTGTCAACAGGGTCGTCTTTTCCCAGTGCACACCTAATCCATCCAGAGAGCAGTTTTTAAACACATTCAGAAAATAAATCAACAGGGGCCAGGCAAAGCAGATCAAATCAAAATGTAAAACCCCAATCTGTTCCTGTGCACAGTACATTATCCTGTTACTGCTGTTTGAATGGTGGAGGTTTATTCTGCTGTCTCCACTCATAAAATACTGCAATGTAAACTTGGTATTGCAGAAATAAAATTGGTATTTTAAGTGTGTGGTCATTCCAGATCAAGAATTTCTACCTGGCAGCAGTGTGGCTTGCTAACGGACTGACTGTAATTCCTTGGCAATTTCTGGATGTAGGTGAGTTGTCACGCTGGGAGTACCCATCCCCATTGACAGTCTTTATGACGGATTCTCTGATTTGTTTCCTCACCTCCACCCTGCAGTAAATGACATTAGTTAAATCCTTCCAGTCTGTTGATAAGGAGAACCACAAGCTGAGACTCAAGTGTTACCCACCAGTACAAAATAAGATCCTTGTTTGATGCCATCAAACAGTGCCCATTGTATAATACACAATCTACAAGATAACAGGGACTTGTTTAATTTTTCTGTCACTTGCTGACAAAATCTGTGTGAGTGAACATTAAAAAAGAATGAAATTAGGTCTGACTTTGATGAGCTTGTTTGTTTTTATTGTATTTGTCCCTCATCAGCCTGAGGGATAGGAGCTGATGATTACTCTTTGCATTAGTGTGAACATAGAACACTCATCAATTAGCAAGAATTGCTAAGGTTACCTTTATTGGCAACTGTGGCTTAATGAGCAACACTCTCATCTCAGAGGCAACAAGTCCTACGCTGGAGGTTCTTGCACATAATCTTGGCTAACAGTGCAGTACTGACAGAATGCTGCACTGACAGAGCAGCCATCTCTCAGATAGGATGATAAGCTAACCCAACTCCTCAGGAAAAGCTGCCATGACTCAATCTGGAAAGGAAAGCATTAGAGTTTCCCCTTGCATTCTGGCCAACATTTGACCCTGAGCTAACGTCACTAATACAGGTTGACTGGTTCTTATCCAATCTGCTTGAGGGAACTTGCTGTGCACAAACTGAGTGCAGTGTTTCCCACAATTCAGCAGTGATGATACTTTAAAGAGTACTTTTATTCTGAAGCGCTTTGCCGCATCCTGAAATTGTGAAAGACTCAGAGTCACAGAGATGTACAGCACGGAAATAGACCCTTCAGTCCAACCAATTCATGCCAGCAGAGATCCTATATCAATCTAGTCCCTTTGCTAGCTTTGGCCTATATCCTTCTAAACCCTTCCTATTCATATATCCATCCAGATGCCTTTTAAATGTTGTAATTGTACCCGTGCCCACCACTTCCTCTGGCAGCTCATTCCATACACGTACCACCCTCTGCATGAAAAAAATTGTCCTGTAGGTCCCTTTTAAATCGTTCCCCTCTTACTCTAAACTTTTGCCCTCTTGTTTTGGACTCTCTCACTACAGGGAAAAAAACCTTGTCTATTTATCCTATCCATGTCCCTCATGATTTTATAAATCTCTGTAAGGTCACCTCTCAGCCTCCAATGCTTCAGAGAAAACAGCCCCAGCCTATTCAACCTCTCCCTATAGCTCAAATCCTCCAACCCTGTCAACATCCTTGTAAATCTTTGCTGAACCCTTCCAACTTTCACAACATCCTTCCAAAAGAAGGGAGACCAGAATTACACACAATATTCCAAAGGTGGCCTAACCAATGTCCTGTACATCCACAACATGACCTCCCAACGTCTTTACTCAATACTCTGACCAATAACAGAAAGCATACTAAATGCCTTCTTCACTATCCTACCTACCTGAGACTCCAATTTCAAGGATCTATGAACCTGCACTCCAAGGTCTCTTTGTTCAGCCACACTCCCCAGGACCTTACCATTAAGCGTATAAGTCCTGTCCTGACTTGCCTATCCAAAATGCAGCACCTCCCATTTATCTAAATTAAACTCCATTTGCCACTCCTCACCCCATTGGCCCATCTGATCAAGATCCTGTTGTAATCTGAGGTAACCTTCTTCGCTGTCCACCACGCCTCCAATTTTGGTGTCATCTGCAAACTTACCAACTATACCTCCTATGTTCACATCCAAATCATTGCTATAAATGACAAAAAGTAGTGGACCCAGTTCTGACCCTAACTGTGGAGAGACAGAAGAACAAAGTTAACATTTCGAGTCAGAATTCTGAAGAAGGAGTTCAGAAGAAGGGTCACTGGACCCGAAACGTTAACGCTGCTTTCTCCCCACAGGTGCTGCCAGACCTTTTGTTTCTGTTTTCATTTCCGATCATTAGCAGATCTTTGTTTTATTTTACTGTCAGTCTGAGCTGCACTGCCCAGCTGCTGTCATTTTCCCCGGGTATGGCAGACAGGGAGAAATCAGGACCCTGCTTTGTGAGCAGATTCCTGGACCCCTGCTGGATAGGGTGCCATGCCATACCATGCCAGCCTGATCCGATATAGGTACCCAGGTGAAGCAGTCTCAGGCACCTGGAGGAACGTCCAGTAACATAGGAAGAAGGTCAATGATCTTCTCCACTCTACCAGCCCAAGTGCCACCATCTTTTGCCCAATATCTCACACTCCACTATATCTCCACTACTCTACCTACCTCCCAGCAAGGCTCACATTCTATAACTCTCACTAGAGCCATGCGACATCTTCCCCACTCACCCTCCTCCACTCCAACCCCCACTAAGCCTCCCTGCCCACTACAATGCCTCGTCACTCACTCAGGACACACCTCCATCCCCACATTTAGTAATAGCTGTGCCACCCACGTTCGTCATCAGTAATACATACCACTTTCTCACTCCACAAGGGAGCAGCTCAGTCAAAAGACTGATGATAGGTGGTATGCTTCCTGGTCATTCTGCTCCTTGCTCTTTATGACCACCTTGGACCACCCTGAGCAGGCCTCAGAGTCTGTCCTTGACATACCATGCCAGAACATTCTGAGCGAAAGCTATCCCTCCTTGACATGCTTGAGGCTGCTGACAACGAGTTTACTGGGTTTGTGTCTGCACTAAGTAGTACAGTAAGACAGCAGTAATGTGAGGCTGGTACCTCTGAGCACCAAAAGGCAGGGCAATGTCAGGTGAGGGTGCTGTGAGCGTCCAAGTGGGCACAGAATGAGTGAGCTGTATGACACTGAATGATGCAGCTAGGTCCAGTCCATGAGCTGGCTGTGAATTCCTGAGTACACAATGCCCTTGCTGCTGCATTACAATGAGAGGGGCCAGTGCTGCCCAAAGTGTAGCATGGAAGTGCAGTAGTGTACTGTAAGTGGGTTGGTGATGTGCTATCACGGTCCTTAAAGGCTGGCACATGTTGGGTGCCAATGTCTGTGGATGTGGGGTTTGTGTGCCCAGTGTCTGTGGGGTATGCCTGAGATGTCAGTGCCCATTTTACACTCTGAATGAGGTCATTCAGAGTGAGCAGTTAGCTGAAACCACCAGTTACTTACTCTGGTTCCTTTGTCAAATTCTCCTGACGTCTAATTCATTTACCACGTTTGGTGAGATGGGAGGCTGAACATTAGTGAGGTGAGTTGGGCTGTTAACAAAGTGGTTAACAAACAATAATAACTGTCAATGCAGCTAAGGATTCCATTTCATTAGGCACTGGCAGTAGTATTGGGACAGGAACAACTGTATCATTGGGGCGGGCTCCACCTGAACTGATTGGAACCACGATCTCAGTGCAAAGGTTAATAAGGTGGTCACAAAAACTCTAACCAAGTTAAAGGTGGGGGAGGTAGGGTTAATAAACAATTCCTGAACAAGTAATAACAAGTTTACAGATAACACAAAGGTAGGTGGAGAGACAGGTAATATTGAGGAAGTGAGGAGGCTGCAGAAGGACTTGGACAGGGTGGGAGAGTGGGCAAAGAAATGGCAGGTGGAATACAGTGTGGGAAAATGGGAGGTTATGCATTTTGGTAGGAGGAATAGAGATATGGACTCTAAATGGGGAAAGGCTTCAGAAATCTGAAGCACTTAAGAGTCCCAGTTCATGTTATGGTTAACATGTAGATTCAGTTGGCAGTTAGGAAGGCAAATGCAATGTTGGCATTCATTTCAAGAGGGCTAGAATACAAGAACAGAGATGTACTGCTGAGGCTGTATAAGGCTCTGGTCAGACCGCATTCGAAATATTGTGAGCAGTTTTGAGCCCAATGTCTAAGAAAGGATGGGCTGACCTTGGAGGTGGCCTAGAAGAAACTCACAAGAATAATTCTGGGGGTAAAGGGTTGCCGCATGAGGAGCAGTTGAGAATTCTGGGTCTGTACTTGATGGAGTTTGGAAGGTTGAGGGAGGGATCTGATTGGAACTTACAAAATACTGAGAGGCCTTGATAGAATGGGTGTGGAGAAGATTGTTTCCACAAATAGAAGAGACTAGGACCTGAGCACACAGACTTAGAATGAAGGGACGATCCTTGAGAACAACGATGTGGGTGAAATTCTTCACTCAGTAGCTGGTTAATCGGTGGAACTCATTGATACAAACCATGTGGAGATCAAGTCATTGAGTGCATTTAAGACAGAAATAAATGGTTCTTTATCAGTGAGGGGATCAAGGGTTATGCAGAGAAAGCAGGAGAATAGGATTGAGAAACATATCAGCTCTGATCGAATGGTGAAGCAGTCTCTGTGGACCAAATAGCCTAATTCTGGTGCTATGTCTTATGGTCTTGCCACTACCCAGTGAGATTTTCACCAATGCACTTGTGAAAAACATAAAAGATGGAGCGAGTGGCTTTCTATGTTGAGATTGGCCTCACAACATTTATTGCCAAATTCTATCACACACCTTGCCATAGCCCACGTCACTCAGAGCCACTAAGATTCTCCCCAGTGTCGGTGCAAATTGTTTGTTTTTATGATAACCTTTATCCTATTCTTTGCATTGTTTCAGACTCTGGTAGTTAACTTGATTGACACATATATTCCTGTAAAGTTTCTACCTGGTTCAAGTATGCTTTGATAGTTCAATTCAGTAAACAGATTAAGCCAATTTAAAACCGTTTCATTATTCACTAGCTGTCAGTTGGATAATAAATTCTTGGCTGCACTCATCCAGCCAAATAAACTACATCACTGGTGTTCATTCATACTTGGCCCTTCAGTTCTACTTCCTAATAAATAGATCAAAATTAGAAATCCAGACAGTGGTTGATGTTTTTAAAGCGCTTATGGACTGGACTTGAGTCCGCAAACAAGCAAACGGCACTTTCAGAAAGATTGTAAAGCTTATCTCATTGTCCCGTCTCCTCTTCGCTGTCCCAGCAAATGCTCTTCCATTTAGAGGACCGAATAAAGAGATTATTATCTTTTTAGTCCAAATAACACTGCTGTGTGACGGCTGTTGGATTTCTCTACAGTATAAATCAGTTTGATTGATAGGTTAATTCAGTCATTTCGGTCAATTGACATTGAGCTGTAGTCCTGTGGCTGCTAACTACTGGGATAAGTATTGCAGGAGGATGTGGAGAGACAGAGAGACAGCACTTTACCAGAGAGACTCTCTGAATGCTCTCCAGTTGATTCAATCTTTGATTGTTCCCACAAACTAAGAGACACTTGTTCATTTCAAAATTTTAGCACTTTGATCTTAAAATTGATCAAGAGAAAATGTTGACAGGGAAACTATATTTCATTCTGCAACATATCAAAGAACAAAACAGGAAAAAATGCATCTAGTTTACTGCACCTTTAAGAGTTCAGCCCATTCCCACAATGCACCAGGAAAATGGTCCATTCTCACAGTGTACCAGGGAAATGACCCAACTGAACAGTGAATGAGAGGAAAAGTCCAGTCCACACTGCACCAGTGGAATGGCCCAATCCCACAGTGCATCAGGAAACTCCCCAGTCCTACAGTGGAATGACCCAGTTGCAAAGGACAGGGCATCAGGACATTTTAGAGTAGACTAACCAGCTTTGTGCTTAGCTTTGCAAATGTGCAGAGCCTTCTGTATTAAGCCTTACACATTGTTATCAGTGAGCTAGCCATTCTCAAGGCCCTTTATTGCTTTGGTATCTGTTAAAGCATAGTAAGATTATGGAGGAGATGCAGGAATGGGTGTGGAAGATACTGTAGGGTGGATAAGTGGTCAAGGGATGGATGGGATTGAGGTGCTAGGTATTTGGAGTTGTCTATGGAAAGGGATGAACTTGTGGAGTCTGATGGTCTTTTCCTCTCCTGAAGATTTTTAATCTGCAATGTGATGTACTGTCACTGGGATTAGGAGTTGATGTAGGCGGGGATCTTTGTTTTATATCTTACATTGAGTTGGAGAAGGTGATCTGGTGAACACTCTGCTACCAACACCCAATGGAAAAATACTTGGTGCCTCACACTAGAATTCACTTCAGGGATTACTATTTACAAATTTGCAACTCATGGACTTGTCAAATCAGAGTCAAACAGTCAGTGACCACACTGTCGACTGACTGTAACCATGACAATTAATACCTAATAACTACAGCATTTGGGCTGTGTACAAGAAAACACAAGTCCTTTCCCCCCTTCTCCCTCCCCTCTCTCAGAAGCACTAACTCTTGCTGGTGAATTGTTCCATGTACTGGCCACCCTCACATCTATCTCCTTAAAGATCTAACTGAAGGCAACTAAAAGATCCAACTGGAATTTTCCAGTGAGCCTCCAGGCAGAGCTCGCTGCCTAGCTGGATGGAAGACAGTCACAGGTCACCCTGTAAGATAATCCTTGTCACTCCACCCCAGCGCTGATCTGGCTAATGAGGCTGTTGTTTAATTCACTCAATAGATCTGGGCAGTATTAGCTGGGCCAGGATTTTGACCCAGGGATATTGAAGGAGTGGTCATATATTTCCAGTCAGGATGGTGAGTGGGAAATTTGTAGATGATGGTGTCCCCATGTATTTGCCATCCATGTCCTTCCAGATGGAAATGGCCATGTGTTTGGATGGTGCTGTCTGAGAATCTTTGGTAAATGTCTGCAGTGCATCTTGTAGATAGTACACACTGCTGCTACTGAGCATCAGTGGGGGAGGGAGTGGATGCTTGTGGACGTAATGCCAATCATGCAGACTGTTTTACCCTGGATGGTGTCAAGCTTCTTGAGTGTTGTTGGAGCTGTATCCATCCAGGGCAAGTGAGGAGTATTCCATCACATTCCTGACTTGTGCCCTGTAGATGGCGGATGTCACTTCAACTATTTTTAATTGTAGAGTTTTAAAGGTTTGACAGCAGTGTCTGCTATTTTGAAGTATGTGTTCTCTTCTTTATTGTCCACTATAGGGTGATGGCTCTTTTCAGATTACTGAAGGGCCTCAGACTGGTCCTCCCACTTCTAGCACATATCTGGGCTGAGAAATGGCAAATGGAGTTCAACCTGGATAAATATGAAGTGATACAATTTGGAAGGTTGAACTCGAAGAATTAAAGACAGGATTCTTGGCAGTGTGGAGGAACAGAGGGATCTTGGTGTTCAAGTACAAAGATTTCTCAAAGTTGCCACCAAAGTGGATAGGGTTGTTAAGAAAGATTATGGTGTTATGGCTTTCATTAACACGGGGGTTGAGTTTAAGAGCCGTGAGGTTTTGCTACAGCTCTACAAGTCCCTGGTGAGACCACACTTGGAATATTGTGTCCAGTTCTGTTTGCTCTACTGTAGGAAAGATACAGAGGCTTTGGAGAGGGTGCAAAGAAGGTTTACCAGGATGCTGCCTGGACTGGAGGACTTGCCTTATGAAGAGAAGTTGACTAAGCTTGGACTTTTCTCTCTAGAGAGGAGGAAGAGAAGGGACCTGATCGAAGTGTACAAGATAATGAGAGGAATGGATAGAGTCAATAGCCAGAGACTTTCCCCCAGGGCAGGGATGACTGACACAAGGGATCATAGTTTTAAGATATTAGGAGAAAGGTATAGAGGGGACATCGGAGGAAGGTTCTTTACGCACAGTTGTGAATGCATGGAATGCGTTGCCAGCAGTGGTGGTGGAAGCAGAGTCATTAGGAACATTTAAGTGACTGCTGGATGAGCACATGGATAGCAGTGGGTTGAGGGGTGCTTAGGTTAAGTTATTTTATTTTACATTAGGATGAATCATGGGCCAAAGGGCCTGTTCTGTGTTGTACTTTTCTATGTTCTATATGTTCTATATCATCTTGCCAACAGCGAACCTGTCTCCAAGACATTTAAAGAAACACTCTCTGCAATTCTGAGTGACTGGTTTCCCCCACATGGAGGTGCTTGGTTTATAGCCCAGAGGAATCCCACATCCTATTTCTTATCCCCAGAGGGCAACTCCAGCCATAGCAGTCTTAGTCAGATTGAGGATTAAACACAGACTACGGAACCTATCAGTGACATTTCACGATCAGAAAGTGTTGCAAATTCTTTAACAAAACACTGTGAGATCCAGGTTATATAAATAGATTATTCCAGGACATCTATTCTGTGTGATTTGCAAATTTGTTACTTGCAATTGACAAGGTTTCTTTAATGTGTGAATTAAACAATGCGTTCACTGCCTCCCACTCAGTGTGCGGTTTGTACTGGATCTGATTTCAATCGTCCTCTTTGTCCTAATGTTATAATTGGCACCCTAAGGTGGCCAGTTTACCTCAGCTTTCATGACACTTGATCCAGTTTGCTCTCCTAATTGGGAGGCATTGCTCTGCACCAGTCAACATTTAATCACTGAAATAATTTCCCCAGCTCATTGACACACCAGAATATCTGATACTGTATGCTGGTTATTTTGGTTCATAAAGATTTATGTAAATATCACCGCCTGCTAAATCGCTCCTGCAGTTTGCTGTGAAGCCACTTTTAGACCTCCGCACCCACTCAAGCCCCTCCCCCTTACTGACTCATGGGTGCCTCTCCCCTTTCAGGTTCTTCACCACACCGCTCCCCCCCCCATATTAATTTACACTGATGACTTAGAAAGATGCTGCTAGAGTTCCCAAAGGCACATGCGTCCAAATGCTAATGCAAATGCAGTTCTTTGACACACAGTATGGAAGTATGGTGCTGGAAAACCACAGGTCAGGCAGCATCCGAGGAGCAGGAGAGTCAACGTTTCGAGCATAATCCTTTCATCAGGAATGAAGGGGTGGCCCAAGGGGGCTGAGAGATAAATTGAAGAGGGGTGGGGCTGGGGGAAGATAGCTGAGAATGCAAGATGGGGCCAACACAATGGCTCAAGGGTTAGCCCTGCTGCCTCACAGCACCAGGGACCCAGGTTCAATTCCACCCTCAGGCAATTGACTGTGTGGAGTTTGCACATTCTCCCCTTGTCTGAGCTCTGGTTTCCTCTCACAGTCCAAAGATGTGCAGGTTGGGTGGTTGGCTGTGCTTAAATTGTCCTTAGTGTCCACAGGCGAGCTGGATTAGCCCTAGGGGAAATTCAGGAATAGGGAAGGGGGTGGGATGTTCAGATGATCAGTGTGGACTAAATGGGTCAAATGGCCTGCTTCCATATGGTAGGGATTCTAACAGACAACGGGGTTTTACACTGACAGGAGAGCTCAAGCCAGTGAGACCCATTATTCTATCATTGTGACTGCACACTGATCCCTGGTTACAAATCAGAAGGGTTGAGTTTAATTTCCCATGGATCCTGACTCCCGAGAAATTGATTTTATTGTATTTTCTCTGCTTTCTTTCACCTCACTAGTTCTGCAGTTCAGGCAAAGAATACTTATTCCTAGAAGACTATGGAGAATTGAAATATAAAATTACAAGCAGAGGCTTCAGTCCAATTGGAATTTGTGTCACAGGACCCCATTTTCCAAATGGTATACTGGGCTGTTGCCTGAAACTGGTGAGCATTTTGCATTGTCCTGGGATCCTTTAAAAATGGATTCAATCCACGATGGAGACTCCGGATTAGTGGTGCTGGAAGAGCACAGCAGTTCAGGCAGCATCCAAGGAGCTTCGAAATCGACATTTCGGGCAAAAGCCCTTCATCAGGAGTCTGGTTTCCAGCGTCTGCAGTCATTGTTTTTACCACTATGGAGACTGTCAACCTCAAATCTGCTAACATCAGCCATACCCACCCCCAACAAAGAACTGACCCTGTTAACCCTTCCAACGTCTTTGTTTCCAACCCCATTAATCCCTAACCCTGTTAACCTCAAGCTCATTTAGCAAATTCCATCCCCATTAAAATATCTTAAGCCCAGCCCACCCAGTAAATTTGAATGCTGTTAACTCCTCCACCCCATTAACCTTCTCTGCTCATATAATCCACCAGTTGACCATTAACCCCTCAACCTATTAAACCCTACCCCTTTAGCCTCCACCCCAGTTATTCCTTATCTCCATTAACTCTCTAATGGCATTAACACCATTAGAGAAACACCTTCACCTTGTTAACCTGACCTCTTGTTAGTCCCAGCTTCCATTAATTCCATCCCCATTAATAATCTTCTTCTGTATATTCCTCAATTCCATTTCCCTTCAATTTACTAAACTCCTGTCATCCTAGATGAATTCTTCCAACCCGAATAACACCTTTCCCTATTAATATCAGGTCAAGGAAGTAAACATCATCGCAGTCAGTCCTGGTACAGATGAAGAAATTAATCATTAACAAATTTATACTAATGTGGATGTAGTGGTTAACTTTGTAAGTCAAACTATTTCCCACTTCCAGTGATTGTGTACACCTGTTATACATGAACCTATTGGCGTATAATTCCTTGAGGAATTCTTCCTCAGTAAGACATTTTTGCACTGAGAACATATAGACAACTACAGTGGTAATACAGTATAGTTTCTTGTAATATAAATGTAACAATCCCTCCCTGCTCAATATCTGTCTGAGTAAGGACCTATGGTCAGGGAGAGCCAGAGATATAACCGTTCCAGTAAGGTGGCACAGTGGCTCACAGCACCAGGGACCTGGATTCAATTCCACCCCCAGGTGACTGCCTGTGTGGGTTTCCTCCATGTGCACTGGTTTCCTGCCACAGTCCAAAGTTATGCAGGTTAGGTGAATTGGCCATGCTAAATTATCCAGGGTCTGCAGGTTAGGTGGATTAGCCATGGGAAATGCAGGGATACAGGTATAGGGGAAGGATGTAGCTTTGGAGTGGGATGCTCTTCGGAGAGTCGGTATGGTCCAAATGGCCTGCTATGATTCTAGACCCGGCTCTTATTTAATCGAATTCCCATTTTGTCCATGCAGAATTACTTCTGACCCTAATTATTCTTCCATGTTCCATTTAGTCAGAACCACACTCCAGGTATCACCAATGGTGGAAATCCTAAAAACTCTGTGAGCCTTGTATCTTAATCACGATACTATCATCCCTTTGATTCACTTCCATTCTAAAGAAGCCCAAAGGATCAAATCTCTACGGAAGTTGCTGCAGAAATAAAAATGAGGGGATGTAACTTCTCATTCACTCCCTTTGTACAGAAGTTCAGAGGATCAAATCTGTCCTCAATTACTCCCATTGTATAGAATCCCAATGGACCAAATCTTTTCCTGTTCACTTCTATTATATAGAATTACAAAGAGTCAAACCTTTTTCCATTCATGCCATTGTATGGAATCCCAGAAGAAAATGTCTTGCATTTGTGTGGCATTTTCTGTAACCACTGGTTATCTCAAAGCATTTTCTAACCAAAATACACTTGAGTGTCGTAATGTAAGAAACCTAGCAGCCAATATGTACTCAACAAACAGTAATGTGATAATGACCAGAAAAACCTTTTTTTAAAAATATTGATTGAGGGATAAGTGTTGGCTAGAATACTGTAGATAACTCCCCAACTCTTCATTGAAATAGTGCCAGGAAATGCTTTACAGCCACTGAACCAGGCAGATGGACCTGAGTATAACAACTCATCAGAATGGTGGCACCTCTGATAAGCACTGCTTCCTCAGTACTGTACTGGTATATTCGCTCTGATGTTTGTCCTGAGTTGGATTTGAACTTGCAATTCAAATTCAAATTCCTCCCTATCAGGCCCACTGTACAGATTCCCAGTGGACCAAGTCCATTCCCGTTCACTGCCATGTACTGAATCTCAACTGATGAATTGCAGCCAATGCTAACTTGTATCCTAGAGCACACACTGATTTGCAATTTTACACACGTGTTCGTTTGATGCAGGCATAGAATTCACAAGACATTTGGCCTAATAATCTCTGTGAATTGGCAACATGTAGTCCGCATGCTCTGCACAAGTCTCAAAATAGAAATAATTAAATCAAGGATTGCTGATTAAATATTCTTTCTTATCAGGAGTGTGAGCTTTGTGCACTGAATATACTGAGCCCCCAGCCAGATTGCAGATAGTGCCAATCGATTCACAGTCTTTTGTGCAAAATCTAAATGCTTTGCACTGTTTCTGTTTTATTCATTCATTAAACTACTGAATTAACATTAGATAGACAATGTGAGGCACTGATTGCCAAATTGGCTTGCTGGAACTGTAATTTAGAAATCTTTGATGTTGATTCTGATCCTGTTCATGTTTCAAGGTTTACCAGAACGCACTTGTATTTTCTCTGAATTCCGCTGGGATAAATCAGAGTGAATTCAGACAGTCTGGGTGAAACCATATCCACGAAAGCTTCACTTTATCAAGGGTGAGAGAACATGCATCACAGGAAAGATTCTGTCTGTTGCAGAATTTCTCAGCTGGAGTTTGAGACACCCACAGGCTTAGTGTTCCCATTGTCATGAAGTTTAAGAGACCATGATTGACCAAATTAGTCAAAGGGTAGGAAGCTCTCTTTTCATTCACTTATGAGATGTGAGCCAGCATTTGTTGCCTATCCCTAATTACATTGAGGGCAGTTAAGAGTCAGTATGCTTCAGTGGGACTGGAGTCACGTGTAAACCAGACCAAGTGAACATGACAGATTTCCTTCCCTAAAGCATAGTAGTAATCCAAATGGGTTTTTTTTTCACAACAATTGACAATGGTTACATGGTCACCACTTTTAATTCCAGAATATTATTGAATTCAAAATTTCACCATGTCGCACGTCCCCAGAAAATTGATGTGGCCTTCTGGATTACCAGTCCAGTGATATTACCATTATCCCCTCTCCTTATGATGTATAGGATCTGAAATGTACAAATAATGTATGAGATAGAGGATATATAATGCAGTATATAATGTACAGTATAGGGCACATTACTCACACAGTGAAAGATGGCCATGTACCTTATACTCCTTGCAAATCTGGATTTAGACAAAATTTAAAAATTAATTAGCATTTAGTGAATTTGAGAACATTTCAATATTGGAGATGAACACTAAATACCAACAATATAAATAACATCAGGCAAATATTTACCACTCATGAAAGCATCAGATTAATGTGTTGATTTAATATGATGCTTCCATTGTCTTAATGTGAAAACTAAGAGTAACTATTAACCACACAAGGGAATAACTGAACACACACATTAACCAAATCGCAGCAATTTCCCCCCAAAATTAACCAAGCTTCACTATTAATGAAAATGGTTGATAACTAAATTTTGAGAATCAGTGGAATGGGAGCATTAACTATTTTAAATCATCTGAAATGGAGCATTAAACAAATGGGAGCATTGACTGAAGCAGAGCACAAAGTGGATGATAGCATTAATTAAAGGGAAAAGAAATAAACCCATGGGAATGTTAACTGAACAACGAAAGAACTAATTGGGAGTAGGAACAGAATGGAAACATGAAGGTAGAGACTGAATTGGAGCATTCGCTGAATGAGATTATGAATAGAATGAGCACTTTAACTGAACTCAAGTATGACCAAGTGAAACTATGACTAGTGAGGGGGCATTAACCGAGCGGGAGCCTTAATCACATTAATCTGTATCAATTTAAGGGGAACATTAATCTGAACAAGTGAAAAAAAGAAAACAGGGGGCTTTATTCTGAAAAATGAACATCTACCTGATGCAGAACAAAACTCCAGTGAGAGGGGTTTTATAAAATTATTAAATGCTCATTGGCTAATTTTACAAACAATAATCCCCTGGGCTACATTCAATGTATGGCTTTTATGTAATGCCTGATTTATACATTGTACATTGGATTGTGTGCAGCCTCTTTCTGACTAATTACCTTCCCTGATCCCTCATAATATTTATGGTCCATGTGCAAGGGGAAGTTTCTGCCCTGTCGTGTAACCTTTATTAAATGTTGCCATGTCAGGAGATTTGTTTTAAAACGAGTGCTTAGATAATCTTCAAACAAGTATCCACTCAACGATATCATTTTCTTGTTAGATGACTTTTAAATACTTCACATATCGACAGCACGTATTATTCTCAGGAACCACACTGTTCTGACATGGGATCGCTCTGTGCTTCTGTTCACCAATTAAAAATAAATCACATCCCTCGTGATGTTTAATTTCCAAAGTTCCTGTCCACTTCTCTGGAGGCTTCAACTGCTCACTGGCAGGTGTCAGCTGTGACTCAGTCTGGAGTACTCTCTCTCTGACCTCTGAGTCAGAACAATAAGTTCAAGACCCACTGCACAGACTTCAACTCAGTGTTGCTCTAACAGAGTTACTGATATCAATATGAGACATTAAACCAAGCCCCAACTGCTCTCTTGGGTGAAAGTAAAAGACCCTGTGATACTATTCAACAATGATGGGGAGATGTGCCTGGTACTGAGCTCAATCCTCAGTCTGCATCACTAATAATGATTATCTGCCCATTGTTGCATTGCTGTTAATGGGAGTTTGCTGTATACAATTTTTTTTAAAATTACAGCGGCATTTCAAAAACCGCTTAATTGACTGTAAAATGTCCTGAAGTTTCCTGAGGTTACAAAAGTTAGTAAAATCTTTTGATGCCCTCTCCCAGCACCCCTTAATGGTACTCCCACCCAGTTCTGGTTTTTTTAGGTATTGGAGGGCAATGGGAATAGATATGACACCTCACTCTCCTCCAGAGCAGATCAGGCCGTGAGCACTGGCTGAGAACAGCTCAAGCAGCTCACATTGAGTAGTGACCCTAAGACTCTATTAGTATTCTAATTGAACGTTCACTTTACCAAATCCTTGTTAATTCATTCTGCACCAGACAGTTTGCTAAGAAGGCAGCACCAGTATATTTTTAATGTGTGGTTTATTTACAGTATGAAATATTACATATGTCTGCCATCTCACTAACCAACACTGGGAGTCCCTGCTTTATAGATATTTTCTAATCCTCAGAGATGTTATTACGCATTTCTTGAGCAGATGGGACTTGAACCTAGAAAGGGGGACTCAAAGATAGGGACATTGCCACCATAGCAGCCGTGTTATGCTCCTCTTGTTCAATGTGGGAGCTCAGGTACACGGCTGATATCCCTGGCTCCTTCATGTGCAGGAAGTGTGTCCAGTTTCAGCTCTTGTTAGACCGCATGATGGCTCTGGAGCTGCAGATGGATTCACTTTGGAGGATACGTGATGCTGAGGAGGTCATGGATGGCACGTTTAGTGAATTGGTCACACCGCAGATTAGGATTGCTGAGGAAGAAAGGGAATGGGTCACAAAAAGGCAGAGAAAGAGCAGGAAGGCAATGCAGGTGTCCCCTGCAGTCATCTCCCTCCAAAACAGGTATACCATTTTGGATACTGTTGGGGGAGAGGCTCACCGGGGGAAGACAGCATTGGCCAAGTTCATGGCACCGTGGCTGGCTCTGCTGTACAGAAGGGCGGGAAAAAGAGTGGAATGGATACAATTGTAAGGGGAGTAGATAGATGGTTGCATGGTCGAAAATGAGACTCCAAAATGGTATGTTGCCTCCCAGGTGCACAGGTCAGGGATGTTTCGGATCCGCTGAAAGACATTCTCAAGGAGAAGGGTGAACAGCCAGTTGTCGTGGTCCATATAGGCATCAGTGATACCGATAAGAAACAGGATGAGGTCCCACAAGCAGAATCTAGGGAATTAGGAGCCAAGTTAAAAAGTAGGACCCCAGAGGTAATAATCTCAGGATTGCTACCAGACCATTGTGCTAGTGAAAGGAGGAATGATAGAATAAGCAGGATGAATGTGTGGCTTGAGAGATGGTGCAGGAGGGAAGGGTTCAGATTTTTAGGACATTGGACCAGTTCTGGGGGAGGTGGGACTATTACAAATTGAACAGTCTCCAACTGGACTGGATTAGAATCAATGTCCTTTGGGGGGGGAGTTTTGCTAATGCTGCTGGTAAGGGTTTAAACTAATGTGGCAGGGGGATGGGAACCAAATGAGGTTAGAGGACAGTCAGGAAGCAGTAACTAAATCCTGTAAGTAACTAGATAATGAAGTCAGAGTGACTAAGGGGAAGAGGAAGCAGGGAGCTGATGATGAATTCAAAGGGACTGGTGGTCTGAGGTGCATTTGTTTTAATGCAAGAAGTATAGTAGGTAAGGCGAATGATCTAGGGCTTGGATTAGTACCTGAGAGCATAATGTTATTGCTATTACTGACACTTGGGTTGAGGGAAGGGCATAATTGGCAACTAATGTCCCAGGATATCGATGTTTCAGGCGGGATAGAGTGGGAGCTAAGAGGGGTGGAGGAGTTGCACTACTGGTCAGAGAGGATATCACAGCTGTGCTGAAGGAGGGCACTATGGAAGACTTGAGCAGTGAGGCAATACGTGCAGAGTTCAGAAATAGGAAGGGTGCGGTAACAGTGTTGGGGCTGTACTACAGGCCTTCCAACAGTGAACATGAGGTAGAGGTGCAAACATGTAAACAGATCATGGAAGGATGTAGGAGCAGCAGGGTGGCAGTGATAGGAGATCTTAATTTTCCTAACATTGACTGGGATTCACTCAGTGTTAGAGGTCGAGATGGAGCAGAATTTGTAAGGAGTATCCAGAAGGGTTTTCTATAGGAGTATGTAAATAGACCAACTCAGGAAGGGGTCTTACTGGACCTTGTGTTAGGAGATGAGCCCGGCCAGGTGTTCGATGTTTCTATGGGGGATTACTTTGGGAATAGTGATCACGATTCCATAAGTTTTAGAATACTCATGGACAACAAAGAGATTGGTCCTAAAGGAAGAGTGCTAAATTGGGGGAAGGCCAATGATACCAACATTTAGCAGGAGCTGGAGAATGTAGATTGGGAGCAACTGTTCGAAGGTAAATTCACATTTGATATGTGGGAGGCTTTTAAAGAGAGGTTGATTAGAGTGCAGGAGAGATATGTTCCTGTGAAAATGAGGGATAGAAATGGAAAGGTTAGGTGAAGTTGTGAGACTAGCTAAGAGGAAAAAGGATGCATACATGAGGTCTAGGCGACTGAAGACAGACAATGTTTTGGAAGAATATCGGGAATGTAGGACGCTGAAATGAAAATTAAGAGGGCTAAAAGGGGTCATGAGATATCTTTAGCAAATAGGGTTACAGAAAATCCCAAAACCTCTTTTCATATAGAAGGAGCGAGAGGGTAACTAGAGAAAGAGTTGGCTCACTCAAGGAGGAAAGTTATGTGTAGAGTCAGAACAAATGAGTGAGATTCTTAATGAATACTTTGCATCACCAAGAAAAGAGACCTGATGGATGTTGAGGTTAAGGATAGATCTTTGAGTACTCTAGATCAAGTCAGCATAAGGAAGAAGGAAGTTTTGTGTCTTCTAAAAGGCATTAAGGTGGACAAGTCTCCAGGTCCGGATGTGACCTACCCCAGGTTACTGAGGAAAGTGAGAGAGGAAATAGCTGGGGCCTTAACAGATATCTTTGCAGCATCCTTGAACAAGGTGAAGTCCCGGAGGACCGGAGAATTGCTAATGTTGTCTCCTTGTTCAAGAAGGGCAGCAGGGATACACCAGATAATTACAGGTCAGTGAGGCTGGTATCAACAATTGGGAAGCTGCTGGAGAAGATACTGAGGGATAGGATTTATTTACATTTGGAAGAAAATGAGCTTATCAGTGATAGGCAGCATGATTTTGTGCCGGGAAGATCATATCTTTGAGGAGGTGACAAAGTTGATTGATGGGGGAAGAGATGTAAATGTCATATACATGGACTTTAGTAAGGTGTTTGATAAGGTTCCCCATGGTAGGCTGATGGAGAAGGTGATGTCTCATGGGGTCCAGGGTGTTCTGGTTAGATAGATAGAGAACTGGCTGGGCAACAGGAGACTGAATACTGATGGAAGGGAGTTTCTCGAAATGGAGACCTGTGACCAGCAGTGTTCCACAGGAATCTGTGCTGGGACCACTGTTGTTTGTGATATATATAAATGACTTGGACAAAAGTATCGGTTACCTGATTCGTAAATTTGCAGATGACACCAAGATTGGTGGAATAGCAGATAGTGAAGGGGACTGTCAGAAAATACAGCAGAATATAGATAGATTGGGCAGATGGGCAGAGAAATGACAGATGGAGTTCAATTTGGGCAAATGCAAGGTGATGCATTTTGGAAGATCCAAATCATGAGCGAACTGTACAGTAAATGGAAATGTCCTGGGGAAAATTGACTTACAGACAGTTTTGGGTGTTCAGGTCCATTGTTCCCTGAAGGTGGCACCGCAGGTCAGTAAAGTGGTCAAGAAGGCAAACAGCATGCTTTCCTTCATTGAACTGGCTTTTGAGTACAAGAGTTGGCAGGTCACGTTACAGTTGCATAGGACTTTGGTTCAGCTGTATTTGGAATACTGCATAAAGGTCTGGGCACCCCATTACCATAAGGATGTGGATGCTTTGGAGACGGTACAGAGGAGGTTCACCAGGATGTTACCTGGTATGGAGGACATTAGCTATTGAAGAGAGGTTGAGTAAATTAGGATTATTTTCATTAGAAAGATGGAGGTTGAGGGAGGACCGGATTGAGGTCTACAAAATCATGAGAGGTATAGACAGGACGGATAGTAAGAAGCTTTTCCCCAGAGTGAGGGATTCAATTACTAGGGGTCACGAGTTAAAAGTGAGAGGGGAAACGTTTAGGGGAGATAGAGTCACAGAGTCATAGAGTCATAGAGATGTACAGCATGGAAACAGACCCTTTGGTCCCACCCATCCGTGCCGACCAGATATCCCAACCCAATCTAGTCCCACCTGCCAGCACCTGGCCCATATCCCTCCAAACCCTTCCTATTCATATACCCATCTAAATGCCTTTTAAATGTTGCAATTGTACCAGCCTCCATCACATCCTCTGGCAGCTCATTCCATACTCATACCACCCTCTGCGTGAAAAGGTTGCCCCTTAGGTCTCTCTTATATCTTTCCCCTCTCACCCTAAACCTATGCCCTCTAGTTCTGGACTCCCCAACCCCAGGGAAAAGACTTTGTCTATTTATCCTATCCAAGCCCCTCATAATTTTGCAAACCTCTATAAGGTCACTCCTCAGCCTCTGACACTGCAGGGAAAACAGTCCCAACCTGTTCAGCCTCTCCCTGTAGCTCAGATTCTCCAACCCTGGCAACATCCTTGGAAATCTTTTCTGTACCCTTTCAAGTTTCACAACATCTTTCCGATAGGAAGGAGGCCAGAATTGCACGCAATATTCTAACAGTGACCTAACCACTGTCCTGTACAGCCGCAACATGACCTCCCAACGCCTGTACTCAATACTCTGACCAATAAAGGAAAGCATACCAAATGCCTTCTTCACTATCCTATCTACCTGTGACTCCACTTTCAAGGAGCTATGAACCTGCACTCCAAGGTCTCTTTGTTCAGCAACACTCCCTAGGACCTTACCATTAAGTGTATAAATCCTGCTAAGATTTGCTTTCCCAAAATGCAGCACCTCACATTTATCTGAATTTATCTGCCAGTTCTCAGGCCATTGGCTCATCTGGTCCAGATCCTGTTGTAATCTGAGGTAGCCCTCTTCGCTGTCCACTACACCTCCAATTTTGGTGTCATTTGTAAACTTACTAACTGTACCTCTTATGGTCGCATCCAAATCATTTATGTAAATGACAAAAAGTAGTGGGCCCAGCACCGATCCTTGTGGCACTCCACTGGTCACAGGCCACCAGTCTGATAAACAACCCTCCAGCACCACCCTCTGTCTTCTACCTTTGAGTCAGTACTGTATCCAAATGGCTAGCTCTCCCTGTATTCCATGAGATCTAACCTTCCTAATCAGTCTCCCATGGGGAACCTTGTCGAACGCCTTACTGAAGTCCTACTGCTACACATCTACTGCTCTGTCCTCATCAATTTTCTTTGTTACTTCTTCAAAAAACTCAATCAAGTTTGTGAGACATGATTTCCCATGCACAAAGACATGTTGACTATCCCGAATCAGTCCTTGCCTTTCCAAATACATGTACACCCTGTCCCTCAGGATTCCCTCCAACAACTTGCCCACCACCGAGGTCAGGCTCACTGGTCTATCCCTGGCTTGTCTTTACTGCCCCTCTTAAACAGTGGCACCACGTTTGCCAAACCTCCAGTCTTCCGGCACCTCACCTGTGACTATCGATGATACAAATATCTCAGCAAGAGGCCCAGCAATCACTTCTCTAGCTTCCCACAGGGTTCTTGGGTACACCTGATCAGGTACTAGGGATTTATCGACCTTTAACTGTTTCAAGACATCCAGTACTTCCTCCTCTGTAATCTGGACATTTTGCAAGATGTCACCATCTATTTCCCTACAGTCTATATCTTCCATATCCTTTTCCACAGTAAATAGTGATGCAAAATACTCATTTAGTATCTCCCCCATTTTCTGTGGATCCACACAAAGGCCGCCTTGCTGATCTTTGAGGAACCCTATTCTCTCCCTAGTTACCCTTTTGTCCTTAATATATTTGTAAAAACCCTTTGGATTCTCCTTAATTTTATTTGCCAAAGCTATCTCATGTCCCCGTTTTGCCCTCCTGATTTCCCTCTTAAGTATACTCCTACTTTCTTTATACTCTTCTAAGGATTCACTCGATCTATCCTGTCTGTGCCTGACATATGCTTCCTTTTTTATCTTAACCAAAATATATGTGTAGAAAGATATGTGCAGAAAGTTCTTTACACAGCGGGTGGTGGGTGCCTGGAATGCCTGGAGGTGGTAGGGGCGGGAATGATAGTATCAGTTAAGATGTACCTAGACAGATACATGAATGGGCAGGCAGCAAAGGCATACAGACCCTTAGAAAATAGATGACAGGTTTAGATAGAGGATCTGGATTGGTGCAGACATGAAGGGCCAAAGGGCCTGTTCCTGTGCTGAAATTTTCTTTGTTCTGTGCCACTAGAGCCCTAAACCCATCGTTCTATATACTTAATTAATCAATACATTCTTTATCCTTAACTTTGAAAATGCAATTAACGTAGCATTAACGACTTTTACAATTAACAGTTTAATAATTAGCAATACGTAAGTGTTGACCATGTGATCAGGGTGAGACAACTGTCAACTCATCCTTCCAAATGTCCCAACAACTGTCAAAGACTCAACACCTAGCCCATGCTCTTCTCCCACTCAGCAGTGATTGTCTCACCTCCTTCCCCGAGTCCTGTTACTCCCCAAGTCCTGTTACTCCCCGAGTCTTGTTGCTCCCTGATTCTTGCTACTCCCCAAGTCCTGTTACTCCCCGAGTCCTGTTACTCCCTGAGTCCTGTTACTGCATGTCCTGTTACTCCCTGAGTCCTGTTACTGCATGTCCTGTTACTCCCTGAATCCTGTTACTCCCTGAGTCCTGTTACTCCCTGAGTCCTGTTACTCCCCAGTTCCTGTTTCTCCCCAGTTCCTGTTACACTCTGAGTCCTGTGACTCCCCAAGTCCTGCTCCTCCCAGGGCCCTGTGACTCCCCGAGTCCTGCTCCTCCCAGGGCCCTGTGACTCCCCGAGTCCTGCTCCTCCCAGGGCCTTGTTACTCCCCGAGTCCTGCTCCTCCCAGGGCCTTGTTACTCCCCGAGTCCTGCTCCTCCCAGGGCCCTGTGACTCCCCGAGTCCTGCTCCTCCCAGGGCCTTGTTACTCCCCGAGTCCTGCTCCTCCCAGGGCCCTGTGACTCCCCGAGTCCTGCTTCTCCCAGGGCCCTGTGACTCTCCGAGTCCTGCTCCTCCCAGGGCCCTGTGACTCCCTGTGTCCTGCTCCTCCCAGGGCCTTGTTACTCCCCGAGTCCTGCTCCTCCCAGGGCCTTGTTACTCCCCGAGTCCTGCTCCTCCCAGGGCCCTGTGACTCCCCGAGTCCTGCTCCTCCCAGGGCCCTGTGACTCCCCGAGTCCTGCTCCTCCCAGGGCCCTGTGACTCCCCGAGTCCTGCTCCTCCCAGGGCCCTGTGACTCCCCTAGTCCTGCTCCTCCCAGGGCCCTGTGACTCCCCGAGTCCTGCTCCTCCCAGGGCCCTGTGACTCCCCGAGTCCTGCTCCTCCCAGGGCCCTGTGACTCCCCGAGTCCTGCTCCTCCCAGGGCCCTGTGACTCCCCGAGTCCTGCTCCTCCCAGGGCCCTGTGACTCCCCGAGTCCTGCTCCTCCCAGGGCCCTGTGACTCCCCGAGTCCTGCTCCTACCAGGGCCCTGTGACTCCCCGAGTCCTGCTCCTACCAGGGCCCTGTGACTCCCCGAGTCCTGCTCCTACCAGGGCCCTGTGACTCCCCGAGTCCTGCTCCTCCCAGGACCTTGTGACTCCCCGAGTCCTGCTCCTCCCAGGGCCCTGTGACTCCCTGTGTCCTGCTGCCTACCAGTCTGGGATCAGTAGAAAACAAATGTTGCAGTCACGCAAGTGTTAACCACTTTCTTCGGTCTAGTGCCAGGTATTTTGGAAGTAGATGCCAGGGCTATGTTGTATTGCCTGTACTTCCTGTCTGCCTGTCCCTAACATTCAGCAGACACTGCCCTGAGGAACCTTGGGAAACATGGCAGTAAACACAGGAAAGAATCTCGAACTGGGTCATGTTCACCAGGCAAAGCTTCAATTGGACAGGGACTGGGGGAGATCAGAAATTACTAATTCAGAACCAGCTCCTATCTGTAGTTATGGCTCAGAGTAACTGTAAGTGGATGCATATTTCTGTGGAATTCAGTGCCCGGGTTAGAAGATGAGACTCAGGAAAGGCAATAATTTCAATTTCAAGTGCTGGTTTTGAGAGGTGTGTGCGTGTTTCAGAGTCTGCTATTGCATATGTACCATACACGATGAGTAAAAGAAGAATAATTCACTCCCCACCATGTGATGAATTCCAGGCAGGCCAATGGAAACACTGTAATATTAACTTACCCCCGATCTCACTGTTGGTTAGGCTTGGAGCAGCACCCAAATCACAGTTCTGAAGCTGAGGACAGAATTTATTCTGACACTGTAGTACAGAGATTGAATTGTGATGATAAAGATCCTGTGCATCGGGAAAGATATGAAATCAAGCTTTTGGTTAAGCCGATTAACTAGTAAAAGTTAGCTCATTCAACAGCACAGCACTGTCAGTATTGTCTCACCGACACTGCGTCACTCCCTCAGTCCTGCCCCCTGACAGTGCGGCACTCCCTCAGTACTGATCCTCTGACTGTGGCACTCCCTCAGTACTAACCCTCTGACGGTGTCGCACTCCCTCAGTACTGACCCCTCTGACAGTGCGGCACTCCCTCAGTATTGACCCTCTGACAGTGCAGCATTCCCTCATTACTGCCCCTCTGACAGTGTGGCACTCCATCAGTACTGCCCCTTTGACAGTGCGGCACACCCTCAGTACTGACCCACTGACAGTACAGCACTCCCTCAGCACTGACCCTCCTGTAGTGATTGTAACAACATCAGCCAGATGGACCTCATAGAATATGAGTTCCCCGATTGGGGTTGTTAATCTGATCCAATCGGGGAGCCCTGGCTGACAGATATAAACAGGAGAGTCTGCCATCCTGTTCACTCTGAGAGCCCGTTCTGAGGGAGCTGGATCAGTGTCAAGGACTCTCCATGTATAAGTAAAAAGTGACTTGGTGATGGGATACTGGCCTCTGTGGAGTTATTTCACCCCCAATCTGCAGTACTCCCTCCTTTCCAGAGGTCTGTGAGAGATACAGGAGAAATGCTAACATCGCGCTGACATGTTGTCCGGCAGGCTCTCACCTGGAATGACTCAGGCCCACACACTCACCACCCTGTATCACCATTCACTCTGCAGATAGCCCACAATTATTATAAAATAAGGCAAGAAGGATCTGATGAGCTTAACAGCACAGAAACAGAGGCAGCATGTTGTCAGAAACATACTTCAGAGTCACACATGTATCTTCCTATCCCCATACAGAGTCAGTCAGATGCCCACTCATTTCATTGAGTCTATTGTTATAGCTCCATATGCACACCCATTGGACACTGTTATACACAAACACACATGTCCAATGCACACACAGTTACATACCCACACCTATATCCAAACAGTTATCCATGTTTACACTTACACACATCAACCATAAGCACAGAACTATATCTACGCAGTCACACAGCTCACATACAGCACAGTTGAAGTCTTTTGTGTGTCACTTTTCCATTTCTCCTCTGTCAGTTCTGTTTACTTGTGTGCTCTCACTGCTGTTTTGTGATGGGATTTTTTTTCAGTGACATTTTGAATTCCCTTCTTCTCCTTGATTTCATACCTGGTTGAATCTCTGGACATATTTATACCAACAAACCAAACATTTCTCTTTTCCTCTTTTGAGGTTTTTAAGGCTTGTATAATATCACGGAATGTTCACAGCACAGAAGGTAGTGGGGGGGCGGGCAGGGTCCCTTGACCAATCCTGGTCATATTGGCTCTCAACATGGGGATTTCAGCCAGTCCCACTCCCCTAACCCCATCTCACAGTCCGAGAGAAGGTTCCCTTCAGGAGGACCTGATCCAATTCCCTCGTGAAATCCACAATTCAATCTGCCACCCTCAGACAATGCTTTCCAGATCCTTCCTCTCACTGCATTAACAAAAAGGTCAAGGCTTTAGAAAGAGTTGGGGAAAAATTTACTCAGACAGGTCCAGACCACAAGATTTAAGCTACATGCGTAGATTGGAGAAAGCTGGATTTATTTTCATAGGATCCCTGCAGTGTGGGAAGAGGCCATTCAGCCCACTGGGTGTGTGCCGGCCCTCTGAAGAGCATTCCACCCAGAGCCACTCCATCCCTGTAACCCTGCATTTCCCATGGCTAACCCACCTAGCCTGCACATCCCTGGACATTTTAGCATGGCTAATCCACCTAACTTGCACATCATTGGACTGTGGGAGGAAATCGGAACACCTGGAGGAAACCCACATAGACACAGGCAGAGTGTGGAAATTCTACACGTACAGTCACTAGAGGGTGAATTCAAACCCAGGTCCCTGATACTGTGAGGCAGAAGTGCTGACCACTGGGCCACCGTGCCATCTAAAACAGGTGGGTCAAGAGGAGGTTGAGTAAAAGGTAAATAAAAATCCTGAAGGGTTTAGATACAGCAAATAAATAGACAGGAAGGAATCTTCCCAGGCCCTGAACAGTTAAGTCTATGATAAGAGATTTGTGAAAATCGAGTGAAATGTCAAGGTCCTTCTCACTGTTGCGACCAGAAGTCCATTTTTCGAACCAAGTCCCAGACGTCAAGGTGCGATTCTCACTATTAAGCATGGAGACACCGATTAACATATTGATCACTACTACTGAATCTTCCTAATTAATATGCAGTCTTCTATTCTCCATCCCTGTGGATAGAAGCTAGATGCGGAGAATTCCCAGTGTAAATATCTGAGCAGGTACCTGATGATCCCAGCTCACCACTTCCTTCTGTGGGACACTCTGCACCAACATCCATGGCCAGCAACCTCACACACCACACACCCACAGACTAGCCTCACCACATCAGTTGATCCATTAACTGTACACTCCAGTGCCACATTTTAAAGCATGTCAGGCTTTCCCTTTGCAGTGTTGCTACAAAGACACTTTGCTCTCAAAGACAGCTCCAAACTACATCTAGGGCCCCTCACTTGATCCCTGACTCATCCTGTGTTGGTCTGGAGGCTCACCTTGTCTTGCCTTTCGGCAGTATTTGTGCCGGGTTAAGCAGTGCCCTGATAAACCTGCGCCAGTGTCTGCTCCACCATTGGTTTGAATTGCTGACAATGGGGGTCCTGCCCTAGGGGTAAGCAGGGCCTGCTTTCTGGTTACCCTTTGAGTGCCAGCAAGCTGGGGCATTTCTTCTTGGCAGTCTGTGAGGACGTGGCAATGGGATGCTCACCAGTAGGTGCTCCTGACTCTGATCTGGCTAAAATACCCAGTCAGGGGGGGGCAGATCAGTATCAGAGCCAGTTGGATGAAGGAGACTGCCATCCAGTACTTTCTCTAAGGCATCCATGGTAAGGTTTCCTGATGGAGTGAGTAGGCAATACAGAGGGCAGATAGTGATAGCATTATTGGGGTTTCAAGAGCAAATGACAGAAGATGTGTGTGATAGTGAGAATGAATATGGGTGCAGTGCCAGCACAGAGCAGGAGATATCAGAGAGAAGATGGTGGCGCTTACCCTGGGTGAGAGGAAGAGCCTAGTCCCCTTTCTTGTGGCACTGCTGTGTATTTACTCCAAGTTGTGGACAGTGTGCTGACACAGGCCGCCACGGTCTGGGGTAATAAAACAACAAACTACAGATTCGGGAAATCTGATACGGAAACAGGTCTGGCAGCATCGATGGAGAGAAAGCAGAGTTAATATTTCGAGTCCAGTGCACTCCTTTAGAACTGATAACTGATAGCAACTGGATAAAGATGGTATGTGTGCTGAAGACAGGGGGTGAAGGGTGAGCAGATAGGCGGAGATGGAGATGGAATCCAGAGGGATGGAGGGGGGGTAAGAGTGAGCAGATAGGCGGAGATGGAGATGGAATCCAGAGGGATGGAGGGGGGTAAGAGTGAGCAGATAGGTGGAGATGGAGATGGAGATGGAGTCCGGAGGGATGGACGGGGTAAGAGTGAGCAGATAGGTGGAGATGGAGATGGAGTCCAGAGAGAGAAAGAGAGAGAGAGAAAATACTGGTTAGGCAGACTGGACGCTCACTCTGCAGAACACCTACATTCTCTCCATAAGAATGACCGTGAGTTTCTGATTGCCTGCCACTTTAACACACTGCTGTGTTCCGTGACCAACATGGGCAGCACGGTGGCACAGTGGTTAGCACTGCTGCCTCACAGCGCCAGAGACCCGGGTTCAATTCCCGCCTCAGGTGACTGACTGTGTGGAGTTTGCACGTTCTCCTAATCTCTGTGTCAGGCCTGATACAGTGCTTCAACGAAAGCTGGAGGAACAGTTCCTTGTTTTCTGTTTGGGGCCCCTGCAGCCTTCAGAACTCAATAATGAGTTCACCTCCTTTCATTAGCCCCAGGCCCCAGCCCTGACATCATATGGGCTGCTAATAACATAGCCAACCTATTTTTACCTAACCATGTTCCCAATTTTGAGCTTTTCTTTCTCCCCGACTTACCATGATCCATCCCTTTTTCTGTTGACTGTTCTGTCTCTCTGCACGCCATCTCCACCCCACCCCACCCCCCATCGTCAGCATATGTACTGCCTTTTCCTAGCTACTATCAGTTTTGAAGAAGAGTCACTCAGAACATTAACTCTGCTTTCTCTCCACAAATGCTTCCAGACCTGCTGAGTTTATTTCCAGCAATTCCTGTATTTGTGATAGGGTCTAGAGTTGTGGCCTCCTCTATTAGCCTGAGGACAATCCTGCTCTGTGCCATACTCTGCACCTCAAAGCAGGGAGTCAATTTCTGCAAGTGTATTATTGTGCTAGCATTGGGCAGGTGGGGTACCCTGCAGGCATTGTACCCAGTTAATGGGGCAAGATTATGTGAGAAAAGTCTCTGGGCTTATGGGAGAGAGAGAAACCCTCCATAGAACTCGATGACACTGACACTTTGCTGATTTCTGATAAGAGGCTAGAGGGCGGCATGGTGGCACAGTGGTTAGCACTGCTGCCTCACAGCGCCAGAGACCTGGGTTCAATTCCTGCCTCAGGAACTGTAGAGTTTGCACATTCTCCCCGTGTCTGCGTGGGTTTCCTCCGGGTGCTCCAGTTTCTCCCACAGTCCAAAGATGTGCAGGTCAGGTGAATTGGCCATGCTAAATTGTCCGTAGTGTTAGGTAAGGGGTAAATTTAGGGGTATGGGTGGGTTGCGCTTCGGAGGGTCGGTGTGGACTTGTTGGGCCGAAGGGCCTGTTTCCACACTGTAAGTAATATAATCTAATCAGTCCACTGCTTGCAATTGTTGAAGGGCTGATCGCAAAAGGGTAAAAGGCATAGAAGGGCATCATTTGGAAAACTATTTACTGCAGTAAGTGGTTGTGATTTGGAATCCACAGATGATGGTTACAAATTCAATTGTAGCTTTCCAAATAGAATTGGGAGAGAAAAATGGAGAAACAAGGTAATCTAAGAGGGGGGGAATGGGATTAAAAGGATTACTCTGCAAACGAACTGGTGCAGACTCAATGGACTGAATGGCTTGCTTATCTGTGCTTTACGTTCTATGAATCATGATTTCTCATCAAGGCCCAGTGGTCAGTCAGCTGCTTAATGAGCATCTCGGAAGTGGGTAGGAGGAATTCAAGAAGAAGCATTGCTTAGTGATGGATTTGTGCAAATGATCTGTCAACACTTCACAATTGGCGTAATTAGAATTTATGATTGGATCTGGGGAATTTGCGAAGCACAAATTTGCAGACGTTAGTGACAGATAAACTACTGATGACGAGTGAAGAAATGAACGGTTTCAGTATTGAAAATTAATCTCACAAACATGTTGCTTGACTATTTCTTCTTGTTTACTTTTTTGCTTTCCTGTGCTTTCAGTATGAAGATACACGTGTTCAGTGGGGCTGGGCTAATGAGGTTCATACTCATTTGTTGTTGAACTCACCAGGCACCAAGAAAGGGAGGAGGGAGAGCGACAGAGAGGAGGTGATAAGGGGATGAGGACAGAGCGCTAGAGAGATAGGAGGATTGGAATATTACAGAAAATTGGGAGGAAGGGAAATCCAAACCAGGGACCTCAGAAAGTGAGGAGGAATAGAAGGAGGAGAGTTAGCTGGGAGAGTACAGAGAGAAGTGGCTGAGATATTGCAGAGATGGAAGAAGGAGAAAAAATGTTCAGGGAATATCTAAGGGATAGAAGAAGAGGAGGTGGCGCTGACACTGGAGAGGGGGTAGGAATGGCACAGTGCCTCAGCCAAGCACCAATGAGCCAGAGTCGCTGGGCACCAGGAGGCAGAACTTGAGAGGGAAGGACCCAATTCTGAGAGGCAGGTGCATGATAATGAGATGCAGGGCACCTGTTGCTGAGAGCCAGGGAGCTAAGAGCAAGGGAATAGTGCCATGCCTGATACCAATGGACTGAGGCTCAGAGTGGTGAAGCTTGAGACCAAGAGCAAGGGACCTGAGGCCGAGAAAGGAGCATAGACAGTTGGAGCTGCTCGACCAAGGCTAGAAGTGGTAGACAGGTTTAACCTTCAGGATCACAATGGGTGTGTCAGTACACCTTTATGAGATGTGCTCATGATACCAACACCATATCACAGCATGTGGCCAGCGGCCATATATGTCTCAGACTCCATCTTTACTCAGGTCACTTGAAGCATGACCTTTTGATGAAAACATATTGTTTCTGTGAATCTAAGCGTGGAATCAGTGTGTAGAAGATGCCCTTCAGTCCGTATTGTTTGTATCTATCAGTGAGCTGGAGTAAACTTTCATTACCAATGTTACCGCTAATTCTTTTTCTTCTGCCTGGACATTTGAGGTCCACGTGCGGCAGTGACTTCCAGAACCAGAAGTCAAGATTGATCACCTCACTGGTGTGAGAAATGGTGTTGCTTTGCATGGGTGCAGCTTGGAGAGAACATTGCTCATTACACACCTGTAGATTCTTACCTTATGAAAGATAACATCGGTACTGTCACATCAGATACAAATATCCTGCTTTTAAGACAAAACACACATTGTGGTTGGCATCAGTGGCCATCGATAAAGAAATAACCCCAAGATACTGGTGTTAGCTACTTGAAGGTCCATTTCAACATCACCTGGACAACAGCCCAAGACATCAAAGAATTCAGACCGTGCAGGATCATCTGTGAGTAGAATTGAGCAGCCAGAAGCCAGAGCTATGTTTTTCCGATTAAAATCTAAATTATGTCAAACTAGAAAAGCTGTCTTCTACAAAAACTTAAGTGTCTGCATTTTCAATTATGGAAAAAAAATGCAGTTGACAGCTATTCATAGTACAGTTTGTAACTTTCACTGAAATAAACTGCAGCTAAAAAAACCCTTTAAAATACAATTCTCTTGCTTCATTCAGAGGCTCACTGATGATGTTACCTAGAATGGTGACGAAACATTTGAAAAGAAACCTTCCAGCTCAGCAGGCAAACCTACATCCACAATTTTCTATACCAAGGAGGCTTACCTGTGAGTAAGGGATTTTGTTTAGATTAGATTCCCTACAGTATGTAAACAGGCCCTTCAGCCCAACAAGTCCACACTGTCCCTCCAAAGATAACCCACCCAGACCCAATCTCCCACCCCTACATTCACCCCTGACTAATGCACCTAACACTATGGGCAATTTAGCATGGCCAGCTCACCTGGCATGCACATCTTTGGAATGTGGGAGGGAACCGGAGCAACCGGAGGAAACCCATGCAGCCACGTGGAGAATGTGCAAACTCCACACAGACAGTCACCCAAGGTGGGAATCGAACCCAGGTTCCTGGAGCTGTGAGGCAGCAATACTAACCACTGAGCCACCGTGCCGCCCTAAAATGGCTCCACCATTTTGCCTCTACGAATCAGCATCAAAATAGCAGAAAGCCCCTGTGATATGATCATTCTTTATTTAGCAAATGCATCATCTGATGGCTGAAATCTGCAACTACAAACCTGAGTTTGTTTCAATTCAAGGCTGTCATTCTTCAAAACAACTCTTAAAGGAACTAAAGCCAGTAAAGGAACATTGCAAAATAAAGGGAAACAGAAGCAAATACGGGAATAAGAAAGGAGAAGAAAGCCAAAGCAGGAAAAGGAAATAAACAAAGACTGTACGTGCAGCAAACCACATCCTTATTGAAGTACAGCTATTCAAGCAACTTCAGCAGTTTTATTTCACAGATTGTCACAGATAATTCTGGGAAGAGAGCTGTGAAAATCTTGCTTGCCTCTGGCAAGAAGGGACTTCTCAGAATGAATACAACCGTGCTTTCTGGTGATAATCAAGCAATCCAGAAAAGATCAGGGAAGTTCTCAAAGACCAGCTCAACGGTAGAATTAATTGCAGAATTAACAGACTCCAACTCATGTCATAAAGACAGCAATACCAAGAGTCTATCGAACAGTTTGTCAGTGAGTGTCACAGCAAAGGGAACTGTGAGAGAGGCTCATTGAGATAGTCATCGTCTTTATGCTATAGTAGAGCCTTAGGGGAGGAGCTATGGATGCTAGTATGAAGTCATTGTAGCAGGCTAAACAATGATGTTCATTAGGTACAGCCAGCACTATTGCAATAGACAGCAAAGTGCTCCAAACCAGAAAAGCTACAGTAGATGTGATATATCATGCTATCCAGCCTTTTGTGATATCTGCCACACATAAGGCACCAAAAGACAGTGGATACACAAGTGCAGGAAATCTGGATCCTGAGGCCAAGCCAGGTTACAGAACAACATAGTACCACACCACAACACTGGCAGCAAGGAAAGTGTTAAAAATATTCACAAATCCAACTGGTCCCAGCAGGAAGAGGCTGTACAGGGATGAGAATAGACAGGGAGGCCCCAAATAGGCTGGAGAGAAACAGAGAGGCTGCAGTTGAGCTAGCTAGAGATGGGGACTGAATGGTGGTAGGGGCAAATGGGAGGCAGTGACACGAATGGAGAGAGAGGGAGGCAGCAAGAGGGATGGGAGATAGAGGTCAAGGCAGCAAAGGGATGTGGAAGAGCAAACAAGAGAGAATAGGTTCAAACCTGTCAGTAAAGGAATGCTCAGATAACTAGAAGCCGGAAAACTTTGAAATCAATGAGGTAATGCATTATCTGCAAATTAATATCTGACTTAATGCTACAAATGTTCAGGGGCTACAATATGAGAGAAATGCAAGTGGATTTGATTGCAATGATCACTGTGTCAATTGTCAAATTTACATTGGAGATGTAGTAAAAAGGGTAGTAATTGCCAAGTTAGAGTACTCCAGCATCGTGAGTATGTGATGAAAATGCATTACCTGTGACCTACCAATCTGGAAGGTATATTTAGGATGATGGCTTTTTGTATTTAGAAATGTATGTCAGTTATTCTGAAAAAAAATCTTTTGTTCCTCACCATGCCTCTTATGCCAGTTTAAATACGATGGTATTGAGGAAATTAATGCTTTCCTTGACGTATTGTGGTTTTAAATGTAATTATAATTAGTGAAGATATTCTCCCAATTCTGCTCCAGTGAGTGTCTAAAAGGTTCACGCATCAAAACAGAAATAGAAAAGATAATATTACACCCTGACTGTGTAATTTAATAAAGGAGTGAGAATGGAAAGGTAGACTTCCCTCCCCTACCCCCCACCCCAGCATCAAACGTAGCCCTGAAGAGGAGCCCTTATTTTGTCCTCTGGCCATCATTGAGTAGACAATTGGTCTTCTGTAGATGTGCTTCTGATGCCAGGACTAAGCAAGAGGAGCACGCTAGGACTCACTGGATGGTGTCTCCAGAATAATGATTGTTTGAAGCACTTTATAGAACCGAACACAATGACAGGGTTAGAAGAGATACCAGCCACCTGTCACGTCAGACCAGGGAGAGGCTTTGTCCTGTGGAGATGCTGAAGGAGCCATGTTGAGGGTGAGGATCCTGAAAAAGGAATGATATGAGTCAGACAGGCCTGAGAGAATCTGGTAGGAGCCTGATCTGAGGACAAATGACTGCTTTAACATGTGTAGAGGATCAGAACTATAATCTAATTATAATGCAGGGGCATCCCTGCTTTCTAATATTAAAACGTTAAGATACTTTGTTCTCCATTAGCTGTAAGTTAATTTGTTCCCTTTGCACTAATAACCAGGATATTTGTGTGGAATTGTGCAGGATGACATTGTGGAGGGGGTTGTGGGCAGCAATGATATGAATGAGATTGCAGTGAGCATTCATGAGATGGACTAATCTATGCTGATTGACTCCAGAAACACTAATATCCTGCTTCAATCCCAGCTTTCCAGGGGTTACGTTCCTCCCAGAGGTCAGTACAGACTAACAGCCACAGCCCTCTGTGCACTGCTCCATATGATGAGCCTGTGAGTGTGTATGGAGATCCATGTCCCTCAGTGTAGTCTACACAGAAAACATGAAGAGTCAGAAACCTTAACAGACTGATAGAGAGTACAGGCCTCTCCTACAAAGTGCTAGATTTGTATCAAGTGCCAGTTTTCCAGAAGGTTGACAGCCGTGCACCCAAAGAGACTGCAGTATTGTTTAATCTTTCTTTTCTCACTGCCGCCTCTTGGTCCCTCCTCAGCAGCTGCAGCTGAACATGAGGAAGCTGCTGACCACTTTGCCAGCCTTTGGTGGGCACCCTCTGGTGGTCTGAAGCTAGTGGACACCAGCCTGCTGGGGGTTACCTGCACAGCTACAGGCACAGCTTCCTCAATCCAACTTGACGGAGATGTTTGGAATCCTGGCAGAGGGGAAGGTGGATGCTGCAGGATGCCTCTGGAGTGGTCTGAGATGACAATCTTTGGGTGGAAGTCGGTCACTTTTCCTCCCTGATGGTGGGCACCCTTCACTCCTCAACCCTTGAGGGGCTGGGACACTGAAAGGGACATCTCCCCTAATCAGCGAATGAAGTTCCTGCAGGTAGCTGGCACGTAGGGACCCAGCTCTGCATGGCAGCTGCCAGCCATTCCACATGCTCATACACTGTAGCTACAGCAGCAGACAGGGCCTGAGCAGATCTCTCTGTCCTTTACTCAGTCTGTGCATGGGCTTTGGCATCTCTGCCAGATGTTCCCCTGTCTTGCCTCAACATCCATGTCAGTTCACGAATGGCCAAGTCCAGAGGCTTCTCATTTCGACTGGACACAGCATGGACCTGTTCTCCAACTCTCTGAATCCTCTGCTGTTTCTTCCTCCTTTCTTCCTCCTCTTGCTGTGGGCCCGTGGCAGTGTTGCACTTGCCGAACATGACCCTAAGCCTAAGGTAGATGGCACACCAAAGTGAATGTCTCTGTATTGGTGGAGTGTGGGGATCAATGACTTGACGGCACATCCACTGGAGGTGAATGATTGCTTCTCCTCAGAAAAGCTGGTCAAGGTGGGCCTCAGGTTGGGGCCATTTTCTTCTTGTCCAGGCGTGGCAATGAGATCTGGAGCTGCACAGAAAAAACACTGTACATAGCGTGGACTTCCACCCACACCCATGGTTCCATTGAGATGTTGGTGCTTGAAGTGTAGCTGGGAGCAGCAGATTGAAGACTCTCTCACTAGATGGCTATAGATATCCTTCAGCACACATACATATTCCCCTTCCTCTCCTGCTATCTCAACACCTTCCCCATCCCCTCACCCCGACTGTCTGTCTACATTTATGCTTATTGTGCATATTCTTATCTTGAGAGAAGAGGAGCATTAACAGCACCAAACCTATACCAATATTACCAATAAGCAGCATAGCGTATGGAGCAAGTTAGGAGTTAAAGAGTTATTAATGAAAGGTAGTTCAGGGTCATAAAAGAGCTATTGCTAACAAAATACAATAAATCATTAACTGAGGCATGAGCCTGAGATATCTGAGGCATTTGTCCTTAAGTCATCTTTTGTGGTTGTATCCTTGTTCCCCACAAGCCGTTCGTGAAAAGCTGTCAGACGTGTACACTCTCCTCATTGTGAAGACAGGTCAATGAGCTGGTGGTCTGTGAGCTGATGAATGGTGCAGCTCCTTTTATGTTTTAAGTGTAACCCTTGGCAGATATCTGGAAGAAAGTCCCAGTGTATATCACAGTCGTGCTACAGCAGTAGCTTCAGTGAAGTGACAGAGATTGATTAAGCATAAGACTTCTGATGGAGAAGCTTTGCACCCAAAAGTCCCACACAGCGGCAACTTTAGAACACTAACTCACTCTTGTAGGATTTTGGAGCACTGAGTAGATGATGGTGGAACACAGCAGGTCGCACATCCTCTTCTGCCAGCTACTCTTCAGCTAGTCATGGACACTGAGCTCTGCAGCCACCTCTGCCCAGGCTGCCATCATCAATCAGGATGGCATCTTTGGCCAGCGTTCGGGAAACGAACTTGCTTTCTATTCAGGACAGCCTTCAAGAGAAGTTGTAGGGGGAAGTTGCTCAAACATGGTGCCCCCTTGTGGCTGATCTCTGATAGTTCCAGGGCTAGGTGCACAGGATGAGCAAGGCTCAATTGCTGCTGCTGAGTTACAGAAAATGAAGTGCTATCCAGATGCCGTTGGAAGGTGGCACTGGGAGCCCAGAAGGTCCTGGCCAGGGACGGGAATTCCTGCCCACCTGGCCATACAGTTTATTGTTCCACACATGTATGCATATGTAATGAGCTGACAAGAAATTGCATGAGGAAACCCAAGCCACCCCCAGGAAGCAGTCCCTCCTGTTAATACGCTTGTCTCCACACTCAGTCTCAAAAACACCAGGATTCTGCCAGTGGAGCTTCTCCACTTGCTGACATCTCAAACAGCAAACATTGGCAGCCACAATTAGAAAGCTGGTGACCAGGCCTGAAAAGCCCTTCTTTGATATTCACTAGACTGTAACTAAGAGCAAGGATACTGTTTCTACATTGGATCAGAAACAGTGGGTGGGGTTTGCTGTCCAACCTAAAGACAGGCGTGGCGATGGGGGCAGGAGGGGGCTGAGCTGGGACCCTGCTGCCTTCCAACCTCTGATCAATGAGGCCTGGGGTAGAAAGAGTTGTGGACAACCTGTCTACCTTTCAGTCAAGGAGAAAGTGAGGACTGCAGATGTTGGAGATCAGAGCTGAAAATGTGTTGCTGGAAAAGCGCAGCAGGTCAGGCAGCATCCAAGGAGCAGGAGAATCGACGTTTCGGGCATAAGCCCTTTTTCAGGAATGAGGAAAGTGTGTCCAGCAGGCTAAGATAAAAGGTAGGGAGGAGGGACTTGGGGGAGGGGCGTTGGAAATGCGATAGGTGGAAGGAGGTCAAGGTGAGGGTGATAGGCCAGAGTGGGGTGGGGGCGGAGAGGTCAGGAAGAAGATTGCAGGTTAGGAAGGCGGTGCTGAGTTTGAGGGTTGGGACTGAGACAAGGTGGGGGGAGGGGAAATGAGGAAACTGGAGAAATCTGAATTCATCCCTTGTGGTTGGAGGGACCCTAGGCGGAAGATGAGACACTCTTCCTCCAGCCGTTGTGTTGCTATGGTCTGGTGATGGAGGAGTCCAAGGACCTGCATGTCCTTGACAGAGTAGGAGGGGGAGTTGAAGTGTTGAGCCACGGGGTGGTTGGGTTGGTTGGTCCGGGTGTCCAAGAGGTGTTCTCTGAAACGTTCTGCAAGTAGGCGGCCTGTCTCCCCAATATAGAGGAGGCCATGTCGGGTGCAGCAGATGCAATAAATGATGTGTGTGGAGGTGTAGATGAATTTGTGGCGGATATGGAAGTATCCCTTGGGGCCTTGGAGGGATGTAAGGGGGGAAGGTGTGGGTGCAAGGTTTGCATTTCTTGCGATCGCAGGGGAAGGTGCCGGGAGTGGAGGTTGGGTTGGTGGGGGGTGTGGATCTGACAAGAGAGTTACGGAGGGAGTGGTCTTTTCAGAACGCTGATAGGGGAGGGGAGGGAAATATATCCCTACCTTTCAGTCAATTCAAGTTGGCACTAATGCCCACTTGAGGGCCTCACCCTGCTTCCAGTGACAGGCAAGGCAGTGGGAATACACAAACCCTGCCTTGCTTACTCTAAACTCCCATAGGTCCCTCCTTCGATGCCACTCAGTACCTGATCGAGGGAATGCCCTTGCTTCTGACCCACTGCAGCCAACACTATCCCATAATCCTCACTCGTCTTTGGCCTGATATCCGTCAATGAGTCTGTACCTCTGGTGGCTGCATTGTTGGCAGTTACAGTGGCTCCACTGGAACTGTATGCAATAGGCAACTACCAACCTTAGATTGGCAGGATTTCTGCCTCCCAAGATCCTTGATCTTGGCCTGCTATTGGTCACTTAAGTGCCTGAGTTGGAATCCCAAAAGGATCAAGTGTGGAGTTCTCTGTGTTTGGCCAGTGGGCAATCCCCTTGACCTGAATTAAATATTGTCCATCAGGTCTTCACTTTATCCCCACATTGATCCTATAGTTAGTGCTTCCTCTTAGCCGCAGTCAGAATGGCAGAACTGTCTCAAAGTGCCAAATAGTTCCTATTTTCTCATTTTCTCCTAGTCACTGTAAACCTATATCATATAAAAATAGATACTAACAATTATTTGCTCTACAATGGGTACAAGTAGAAAATGATCAGAATTCATCAATTCCTCAAAAGTTTATCTGTGTTCCACCCATGTTTTCGAATGTTTCCATTTCTATATACTCTCAATTCAGCCTATAATGAGCCTCCAAATATACAAAGGTAATCCACTGGTTGTTCTGGACGGGTAAAGGCCATAATAGGGGAGTTGCACATGGAATGTGGAAGAACATTCAGTCAATTGTAGGCTCCATCTGGAGTGTAATTCCATGTGGGAAATAGCAGAGGGTAGAACAGATGAACGGCACCTTTTCATTCCTTTCATGCTAATATTCTTATCTTTGAGAATTTCTGTGCAAATCTGTTCCCAATGAACTTGTGATCCACATAGATACTAACAATGACTTAAGCAGATCCCAGGTTCATGTTGACTTTCGTCCTGTGTCTGAGCTGTTTCTTCAGTAACACCAAATAAATAATGCAGTGTTTGTCACAGCCCCTGGTAATTATGGTTCATATTTCTAACTAATTGAAAAATTAATTAGCCATTATAAATTGAAATGACAAATCTTCTGGTAGCTGCAGTTAAGGTTTATTGAACTGTTCTCAGTTTTCCATTCCTGTTAGCTCAGTCGATTTGATTTTTTTTTCCATCAAGTTGTACTCTGAGTAAATCTTACATTCTGCTGAAAGCACTTTTTACAAACCCAGGGCTGAATTCTACTGGGCTTTGCAGGAGTGAGTTAGGAGGTGAGATGGGAGGGGAGGAAGGTGTTAAAATCAGGAAGGAAACTGAGTGTTACAGGTTTCTCACTTTGCTGCTAACTTTTATTCTGAATCATTTGTGGGACGTGGGTGTCACTGGCTGGTCAGCATTTATTGCCCATCCCTAAATGCCCTTGAACTGAATGGCTTGCTGGGCTATTTCAGTTGAGAGCCAAGTATATTGCTGTAGGTCTAGAGTCACATGTAGGCCAGACCAGGTGAGGATGGCAGATTTCCTTCCCTTCCCTTAGGGATATTAGCCAGATGGGTTTATCCTGTCAATCCTTCCTGATGAATGGCTTTTCAACTCTCCTGCTCCTCGGTTGCTGCCTGACCTGCTGTGCTTTTCCAGCACCACACTCTTGACTCTTATCCTGTCAGTCAGGCAATAGTTTCGTGGACAAGGGTAGATTCTTTCCAGATTTGATTTTACTGAATTTGGGGCAGCACAGTGGCTCAGTGGTCAGCGCTGCTGCCTCACATTAGAGCTTCATTTAATTAACTCCCTGATAACTTGCTCCCAGTATGATTGAGAAGTGAGATACAACATCTCTAATACCATATATCACAGGTGGGATGAGCAAAGAGTTGCACATTTCACATGAATCTGCAGCCAACCCCATGAAGGCAGATTACAATCAGGTTACTCATTTACAGTGTAGGAAGATTCACAAAGGAATTACTGAAAAGCAGCTGGGTAACTCATTTTGGTTCAATGTCCTCCCAATGTCTTGCAGTTCCGATCAATCTATTGTTGAAGGTAATGGCAGAGGAGGAAAATGAATCAAAGGATAATGCACATCCAGGAAATATGTGTAGGATTCCTTCCATCTCTGCAATTCTCGACAAAGTATTTTCAAATGAAAACAGCTCTCTTGTTTCTGGTCCCTTGCTATTTCCGGTGTTTGTTCTCCAGTACTGAGAGCTAGTGGCTTCTCCTTAGATTTCTACCAAGTGAGGACTAGCAATATCTGAGACTGGCTCACGTTTCTAAGTCTGATTGCTTCTTAAAGAATGTACGTTTCACTCTGTGTCTACCCCGATGCCAATGAATGGCCCCGATATTCTGATGGACCATGCCGAATCCCAAATGCAGCAGATTCTGTGGAAATTATCCAGGAGATTGAAGACTCCAATGGACAATTTCCTTGTATCTGGGACCCTCCAGTAGAGTCCATTAAAGTCAGGGAATTCGGACAGTGCTGACATAGTTAAGTTTATAATTACCCAGGAAAGAATTAAAGAGGAACGATTATCTAAACATTGACTAACCAGAACTACACTTCCCTCACCATGTACACCAGCAGATCCTGACCACCACCACCCAACACTCACACAACATGATTCCATCCCTCGGACCTGACACTCCCACTACCAACCTGACCTCCCTCATCTCTACCTAACAGCCATCCACTCCGTGGGCGGCACGGTGGCACAGTGGTTAGCACTGCTGCCTCACAGCGCCAGAGACCCGGGTTTAATTCCCGCCTCAGGCGACTCTCTGTGTGGAGTTTGCACATTCTCCCCGTGTCTGCGTGGGTTTCCTCCGGGTGCTAAATTGCCCGTAGTATTAGGTAAGGGGTAGATGTAGATGTAGGGGTATGGGTGGGTTGCGCTTCGGCGGGGCAGTGTGGACTTGTTGGGCCGAAGAGCCTGTTTCCACACTGTAAGTAATCTAATCTAAAAGTAATCTAATCTAATCTAATCTAATCCCCTTCCCCACACCCCTAGCATCATTGCTAACCTGATACCCCAGACCTAACACTCCCTCCCTGACACCTCCACTCCTCCCCACCCCAGGACAACACCCCCTTTCACTGCTCTGACCTCCTGCTGTGACCCAATACCTCCCCTTTGGCCAAACCAACATCCCCTGCCACTAGACTTGGCACTTCTCCCAAACACCAGTCTGGGAACCTCCTGTAGACAATATGCTCTGCCTACTGCTCCCCACTGCCAGATCCTGACTTGCCTTTATACTCCTGCCCAGCATCCTACTCTCTCAACCTGACACTGTAACCCCATATTTATCTTAGTTACATACCCATTTACAGGAGCTGCCAAAGTGTCTGGTTGTAGTGCTGGGCATTTCAAAGACAGTACTTGGGGTGCTGACTGTGACAAAAGGGGGCACATTTACTTCACTGCTGTATTCATGAATCCTGGACAGTTTCATACCAGAAGTTCTGTGTCCAGAAATCTCCAGCACAGAAGCCTTCTAAAGACCAGTGGTAAATGTTTCATATGACTGGGGTGGAAATAAGCTCTCCATCTCTGATTGGATTAGTTGGGCCAATGCGTGAGTGGGAATATGGAGGTCTCACGTTGAGAGCCCATTTAATACATGTACCCTGCTGCCCCAGGCATGTGATAGACTGAGCAATACTGATTGTCAACACATTGTCCAGAAAAATGTACTGCTCAGTAACTAGTCCAGACCTTAATTCGTTCACTGCCGAGCTCAGTGATTGCTTGACAAGCAGATTAACCATTAACAGGCTGATACTTTCAGTGCAGTATATGGACTTCAACAAGGCATTTTGATAAGATTCCTCATGGTAAGCTCAATCATAAAGTCAGGAGGTATGGGATACAGGGAGACTTGACTGTCTAGACTCAGAATTGGTTGGCTGACAGAAGGCAGAGAGTGGTCGTAAATGGAAAGTATTCTGCCTGGAGGTCAGTGATCAGTGGTGTCCTGCAGGGCTCTGTTCTTGGGCCTCTTTTCTTTGTAGTTTTTATAAATAATTTGGATGAGGAGGTTGAGGGATGGGTTAGTAAATTTGCCAATGACACAAAGGTTTCTGTGCCCACAGACCAATCAACTTCTTGTTACCAATAGAGCTTCATTTGAATACAAAACCATTTGGTTCCAGTTCATCTGCAAACTAAACTGCAATTCCTGCTTATTTAAGCAGCTTGCTGAGAGTGTCACATTATTTGCTTTTCAAAACATGCACCAATCCTGGTTTTAAAACAATTCTTTATCATTTGAGTCTAAGATTTAAAAACACACAAAAATAAAATAAGGCACAAGTTTACAGAACTTTGTTGTTAGTCTAGTTCATGCTAACTTTTTTTAAAAATCCTGCTAACCGATATATTGATACGACAACTGAGCCTGTGCAGGAAGTGCTCCCCCTTGTGGTACACACAGACCACCTTGCATACAATAAAATAATCTCCAGTACTTTACAAAGTGAGGTATACAGAAGAAATGAGTAGTCAAGACCTGATATGACAGCAGGAATGCTTGGCCAAAATCTTGTTAAATCAGTTGAGGTCAAGGTTAGAGACTTGTGCTGAGTGAGCCTAGGCTGTGAGTGTTTCTAAGCCAAGGTTAATATGTTCAAAATATTCCTTATTCACCACTCAGGACTGCACAAGTGACATTATCAGATCATTACTTGAATGAAAATCGTAAATGTGGCCCTTTAAATCTTCAAAAATCCATCTAGCATTAATTTTAATTTTCCAAAGCTCGCAAATCATGTCAGAAAAGAAGGAAGAGATGAACTGCAGGTCGTTAAGTCTAATAGTGTCCAAACTGCTGAAATTCATCATTTCAGGCTAGAAAAGTGAGCACATGGTAATTTATACTTTAATTAGAGAGGGTTAATACGGTTTACTGAAAGCTATCCTGTTTGTAAATAATCTGATTGAATTCTTTACTGGGTCACTCTGGTGTATGACAAAAGGAGGATCAATGGAGGTTAGTGGATTTTTAGGAAGCATTTGGCCAGATTTCACCCAATGAGCTGCTGCCATTTGAGGTGCACAGAACCTGAGAGTTTCATGACTGAGATCAAAAACTAGTGAGGAATAAACAATATAAACTGAGCATTATTTCAATGGCAAGTGCTGTTGGGACAAAATCCAAGTTTCTGAATGAAACTGTAGTTAGAAGCTGAGTAAATTATAGCTGACCCAAAAATTGCAAAGCAATATGAACTCTGCCAATTTGCAAAATGCGTGTCGATGCATAATGGATGGTAGAGGTGAGTTCAGATCAATAACCAGGAAACAAGTTGTTGAAAGATATATGTTTCTTTATCAATCAACTCTTGTATCTCTTAGATTACCTGAGCGCTGAGAAATGACTCTATAAGACTGGCACATCTCACTGGGAAATAGAAACTTTAAAGGTGATGAGGTTCTGAAAGTGCGAGATGTTGTTAAATATGGCAAGTTGTTTAATTTTACCCAGAATGAAAGAGCACAGGTTACACTTGAAAGTGGACGTGGAGGGAGCCATAGAGAAATTCAAAACTAATCTACTGAAACATTACACTGAATTTAACTCTCATTCCAGGCAGGAAACAGACCAGAAAGCAATTAAAGTTTAATGAGAGATGAACCTAGTTCTCATCCACCTCAATCTGACTATCTACAGACTTAAATTACAGGCAGAATGGAAACCTATATCAAGCTGAGAAGGATGCCTTTTAAATGTATGTACCAAGCTCCCCGAACCTCACTGAGGCCCAATCTACAACTTTAATCCACAGCCTAAGACAAGCAAGCAATGGACCTTCCACCCATTTTCACACCAAACCTGTCAGGAGCCGGATCAAAAACCAGAAAACTCAGGGGTCTTCCTTCAAGCTCCAGAGACACCCTTATACTTCATTCTGAACGACAAACCTCACTGTAGCCATCTCTTTATCACACTTTGCTGTAACATTCCCTGCATAACATGACATCACTATAATACTCTCACACAGTGTCCTCCTTCCCCCCAGCCAGCTATTAATTTGCATTGGGGTTGGTGCCCAGATACTGTAATGAGAGCAGTGAGTTAAAATCTCTCTGGGCCGAGAGATGCAAACCTGTTGCTCACCTTTTCACGGAGAAGACCTGATCCAAATTTAAAATCATGTACTTTTTAACCAGCGGGCAGAAGGTCAGTCTATGGAATACTCTCCTTGGGGAGACGGTGGGAGTAGTTAGTGAGTGAGTGGTCAAGTTGTGAAATACACTTCCTGGGGAGACTGTGGAAGCAATTAGTGAGTGAGTCGTCAATTTGTGGAATATACGCTGTAGGGAGACTGGAAGAGCAGTTAGTATTGATAGATTCCAGTGCAAATTGGAAATACCTTTCACAGAAAATAATATTTCTGAATACAGTGTTTGATTAATTTGAGACATGGCATCTGGTGAGTATAGCGTTGCATGGGAGGATCTGATCATTTTGAGCCTATGCCTCCCAAAGTTCTCCATCAATGAGGGTTTCCTTGCCTCTTGACTGAGTCCACTGGAGACTAATTGATGGAGATTGATTGCCATGATTAGTTAACAACTCCTTTGACATTGCATCATGCTGCTGTGAGGATAGTATTTGGAGTGTGTTTTTTTTCTCATCTTGCAATCCCTGTGTTTGTGCTCATACTGATAGACAGAAACATATTTTACAAATCTGCTCACGTTCATGTGAAGGATCTGTTAGTGAGTTATTTTTGTTTGGCTTCGGTAGCTGAGAACCTGATGTAACAGCCTTTGGGATTCAGGTTCGCAAGTTGCATATTTCCACTTTGTATTGAGAGAAATCTTGCTACTTTCAGAAATTCCCTCAGGACAAGGCTGCTCACGTTCAGTGCAGACAACACTTGCAATTATCAAAGACAAGCTCTGATCCAGGAAATGTAGGAGCATTGAGGTAGCAGAAACAACAGGAGCACATGAATCATACCGAATTAGAAATTTACTGCACAGTAGGATGGAATCAGCTCATCATTTCTGTGTGGGTTTTTCGTCAAGTAATCACAAACATATATTCCACTGCCTCACCCTTTCCAAAGCTTTGTATCAATCCCGATTTAATGCTGTCTGCCATAGCCCATTATCAATTCCAAACCTATCCCAAAGCTCTGGATATGTTCTCCAAAGCCCTGGCTCAATGTTAAACTAATGCCATTGCCCCGCAGCGCTCTCACAACAGCCCTGTTTCAATGCCAAACAACTCCCATCTGCCAATTCTGCCCCGATAGCTCTATATCAGTTGTGAAGTAATGGCACTCTCCCACTCTCTACCCTAACACTGTATCAATCCCAAACAAACCCTGCTTCCCTGTACCATTGTAAAGTATTTATCCAACCTTCCACCAAAAGATGTGACGCATTGACCATCCTGCAACAAAGCATTCCGATCAACCTCTGTGTAATGAAACACTTCCTTCCTTAATTTTCCCTTCATTCTCTGTGACAATTTTAAATTGATTATTGCACAATACAGACGGTTCCAAACTAAGGACTTAGTCTTTTCCGATTCAGCCTATACAAAACCTTCAGAATTTTTGATAAACATCTATTAGATTTCCCCTCACAGTTCTCTGCCAGTCCAAGTATCTGCAGTCACTCCACATCATCTTGCATCCCTGGCAGCGTTCTCTCAATCTCAATTATTCGATCGCTAAAGTTCTAATGGACTTCCTACATTAGATTTTGTTTTATTCATACAGGGGATGTGAGTGTCACTGGCTGAGTCAACATTTATTGCCCACCAGTGGTGGCACTTGAAGTGCAGATGGTCCTGATCTGCCTTCTTGAACCGGGGCGATCTGTCTGGCCCAGTTACACCCACATTGTCGTTAGCATGAGAGTTAAAGGGTTTTGACCCAGTGACAGTGAAGAAACAGTGATCTATTTCCAAGTCAGGATGGTAAAGAGCTTGGAGGGGAACATACATGTGGTAGTATTCTCACATATCTGCTGCCCTTGTCCTCATAGATGGATGTGGTCCTGTGCTTGGGAAGTGTGTCTAAAGGAGCCTTGGTGAATTTCCATAAAAATTTCTAAAACTTTCCACAGGAGGCTACCAGAGCTGAGGGAGGTCAATTGAAATATTCTTGCCAAAGGTGGGTAGATTTTTGTTCGGCAAGGGTAACAAGAGACATGGGTCAAAGGCAAGTCAATGGAATTAGTTGGAGTTCGGCAATGATCTATCCGAATAGTAGAACAGGTTAGAGGAGCTGAATGATCTCCTTCTGCACCCAATGCTCCTTCCAGATTTGGCAAGATTAATGTGAATCTTATTGACAGTCACATCTCCTCTTAAATGGAAATCTCATTGAAGCAGAAACACATGTGGAGAAATCATTAGTCAGTGAAATAGGGAGATGGAAAGAGCTTCTCAAGAGTTTTTCCGAATTGAAAAGTTGATCTGAAGAAAATTAAAAATGATGCTAAGTATTAATAACTTCCCCAACACCTCGGTGAAGTTTTCCTGAAATAAAATCCTACATTTTTGACGTTAATGTAATTTTCAATGGCACTTTTACTCAAGTAATGTGACATTCTCTGCATGCTAATAGGCTAGATGACACCTTCTGAATTATCAGCAGGTTAATGCCTGCGATCATTAGATGGAGAGTGTTATTATTGTCTCAAGTAATGCAATGTGCTTTAATCAGCCAAAGTCTTGATCTAATTTCCTCCTTCATTTGTGTAATTGATTGACATTGGCCCCCATGTCTGATATTTATCAATCCTCCACCTGGTAGTGTTTGAAGACAAATTGATTTAGTGGACTTCTGGTATTGAAAGCATGACAAAGGAGAGAATGTTTCATTAATTTAACAGCAATTTTCAGCTAAGTTCCAGCTAATAGTAATAACTAGATGCTTATAAAACTGTCTCCCCCAAGATTGATCTCAAGCTCTTGTAACTGATATGGAGTTAAGTGTGTCTCACAATTAGTGGATTGTGCTCTGCTTTAGCCTGTCATAAAACTCCATCACATGTGCACAGACAGCTCATTGTCAATTTAATCATTAAGCAAATTGGATGAAGACACTAAATATTTTGCGAATTTGTTCAGGTGTCAGAAGAGCAGAACAATCTAAAGGAATGATTAATTCATTGTCTGAATGTGATTGCTGCTCACAAGGTCAGCATTTGTTGTCCATCTAGAGATGTTCTTGGAAGATGATAGAACTGATGAGCTTGCTAGACCATTTCCAAGGATAATTAGTGTGGTACAGGAATCACAACTAAGTCAGAGCAGGTCAAGGTGACAAGGTCCCTCTCCATCTCTTTCCCCCCCCCCTTCTTTTGATAGTTTGTATTGCCCTTGTCAGGCTGTGTGTGTAAATATAGAATTGTCTACATGGGTGTTTTTATGGTGGTGGTTGGTAGTGTAAAGATAAAACACAAATTAAAAGTCAGTGATTTGTGATGGTGGGAAGTGTGGTGATAACACTTCTGGGGAGAAAAACCGAAGAAACAAGGGAAGATGACAGGGTTCCTTCTGTAATGGAACATTAAGGAACCAGCAAGGTATTGAAGAATAATCTAAGAGATTCCTGGGGTTGTTTTCTGGAGGCCATTTTAAAAAAATGTTTCTACATTCCCATACTCCACCAAAAAGACATGTTAAAGAAAATGCAAGGATTGAGATAGATACAATGGAGTACAGTACATTAAAGACATAAGATATAGAGAGTCACTTTGGGAGCAATAGAATATGGATACAATGAGGGAATGTGGTACATAGAGAATAAATACAAGAGATAGTGGAATATACGGGGAGCTACTCTGAGTATAAGTTATGGAAGAAATAAATTAGGAGCTGTGGAATATTGAGGATACAAGCCAGAAATCAACTTGGAGCATACAAATGTAGAGGTTAGAGAGTAAGCCACACTGAGTTTGGTTCGCTATTTAAGTGAGTGAGCAGATTGACAGGTGTGTGTTTGATTTTGAACCATACTGAAACTATGATCTAAATTGAGCCCCTCCTACTGCAGGTGGTGACAAACTAGTCGGTGTCCTCCTAAAGCCAGCCATTAGCAGCTCCTATATCTTTAAGCTTTGAGTCTGTGGAGACCCATTGAATAAAAATTAACAGCTAATCCCACAAGGGGTTTGTGTGTGTGTGTGTTCCTCCTACATTCCTGTTCTATTATGATATTGTGCCTGAGAAGCTCAGCTGTAAACTAATCGGAGAGTTGTCGGCAGGCTAATCAATTTTTCATATGCTGCATTCCATGCATTGTTTATACAAGCACTTCCTTTATTCAGGTAACCACTGTGCTCCTCTGTGTGTTGGTTTTAGTGATGAAATCAAATCACGATCTTGATTCTCCCAAAATTGTTCACAATGAATATAAAAGATGCTTGGGTTTATTTAGGATCAAGGAAGGTTTAAGGTGTTTTGAGAGGATCAATTTAAAACCGCTGGATATAACCTCTGCAGTGGAATTAAGACTTGTGGGTAACCTGTTGAGATCTTCAAAATGAATTTACAGTTCCTCCCTAATCCTGCAGCAATAAAAGCTCTCCAATCTCCTTAGAAAAGAACAACTGTATCGTAAGGGTTTCAATAGGGTCAATGTTCCCAATGACATGGGGGTCACAGTCTGATACAGAGTAGACCATTTAGGACTGAAATTTGGACAAATTTCTTCGCCTAGGGAGTGGTGAGGGCCATTGGAATTTCCTACCACTGGAATGAGGCAAGGTTAAAACATTGTAATTTGGCAATTAGGATCAAAAGGTATAGAGGCTATTGAGTTAGATGATCAACCGTGTTCATATTGAATGGTGAACAAGGCTAGAAAGGCTGAATGGCCTACTGCTCCTATTTTCAATAGTTCTATGTAAATTGTCTGAAGAAACAGGTTTGTACGAGTTTACATCCTGCATTAATAATCATGTCACAATATATTACAGTATATTGGTGGATTCAAGATCAGAGTAGCAGTTTCTTGGTGAGTCATGGTATTGAGGGATGTGGAATAAAGATGAATATGTGGAGTTAGGACACAGATCAGCCATGATCTTATTATATGGTAGAATGGGTTGAAGGGGTTGAATGGCCTTCTGGAATTTATTTGGATGGGGGCGCATGCCTTGGTCTATGGAAAAATAAGATTTTCACTTCTGTAGTGCCTTCATATTCCCAGGCAGTCCTCAAGCACCTTACAACCAGGAAAGTACTACTGGAAATGCAGTCAAAATATATCAAACAAAGCAACTATTTGGTGCTACCCAAGCTTCCACAAACAGTAGTGTGCTAATAACCAGACAAACTATTTCAACACTACTAACGTTTTTGTTATTCACTGTTACAGGGAAATTTCATTTCCCCTTCCCCCACCTCACCCCAGCTCCAACCTTCCAGCTCAGCACTGTCCTCATGACCTGTCCTACCTGCTTATCTTTCTTTCCACCTATCCACTCCACCCTCAGCTCTGACCTATCACCTCCATCCCCACCCCTATTCACCTATTGTACTCTATGCTACTTTCTCCCCACCCCCACCCCCCTCTCATTTATCTCTCCACTCTGCAGGCATCCTGTCTCTATTCCTGATGAAGGACTTTTCCCCAAAACGTCGATTTTCCTGCTCCTTGGATGCTGCCTGAACTGCTGTGCTTTTCCAGCACCACTCTAATCTAGACTCTGGTTTCCAGCATCTGCAGTCTTTGTTTTTACCTGACCTGCATGCCACACAAGAGAGAATTCAACCATCTCCTTTTGCCATTCAATGTCATTACAATCAGTGAAACCCCCACTATCAACATCCTGTGGTTTCCATTGATCAGGACATTCAGTTGGCCTAGTTTTACGAGTACTGTGCGAATAAGATTAGGTCAGATGCTGAAATTCTGCAGAGGTTCACTCTCTTCCTGACTCCCCCGAGCCTAAGCCTACATGTAAAGGCACAAGTTGGATTTGTGATGGATGACTCTCCATCTGTCTGCTTAAGTGCATCTGCTACAACACCCAAGAAGCTTGACATCTGCAGCTGATCAGTCACCCTCCTTTGACAGCACCTTCCAAACCTTGGGAACATTACCATGTTCAAATTTCTCACAAATCATCCTGACTTGGAATTATATTACCACTGTTCTTTTCCTGGATAATTGAATCAAAATCCTGAAGGTCCCTTGCTCTGACTGTACTTATCCCCATAGGCTGCAGCAGTTCAAGAAGGCAGTTTATTGCCACCTTCTCAAGGGGCTATTAGGGATGAGCAATAAATACCACCCCGGTCAGCGACATCCACATCCCACGAAAGAAATAAAGTTGCACCAGCCGTGCCATTGGATCAGCAGATTAAGGAGTTTGTCCCACTGACAATAATGAAACAATGACATGGTTTCATGACATCATAATGTGTGATTTGAAGGTGAACCTCAGGTGTTGGTGTTCCCTGACACCTGCTATATTTGTTTCCTAAGCAGGACAGGTCATGAGATTAGAGGATTCTGTTAGAAAGCTTGACAATGTTTTGCAATCCAGCTTGTAGATGATGCTTACTTTCCTTTATTCCTTTAAGAATGTGTGTGTCATGGCTTGGCCACCATTTATTGCTCATCCCTAATTGGCTTAGAGACAGTCGTCATTGGCTTAGAGACAGTCATTGGCTTAGAGAAGGTGCACTACCTTCTTTAACCACTGCAGTCCTCAACTTCTGGAAAAGCCTGTAGGACACTGTTAGGGAAAGAGTTCCAGAAGTTTCTCTGGAGCACAAATTGAAAGTTGTGGTGTTCCCATATGTCTGCAGCCCTTGTCCTCATAGATGACAAAAGTTGACAGGTTTGGAAGGTGGTGAAAGGAGTAGATGTTTTAGGATGGAGTGCCAATCAAGCTGGCTGCTTTTTCCTGGGTTGCTGAGTGGTTAGCACTGCTGCCTCACAGTGCCAGGGACCCGGGTTCAATTCCAGCCTCAGGCGGCTGCCTGTGTGGAGTTTGCACATTCTCCCAATGTGTGTCTGGGTTTCTTTCAGGTGCTCCGGTTTCCTTCCACAGTCGAAAGATGTGCAGGTCAGGTGAATTGGCCATGCTAGATTGCCCATAGCGTTCAGGGATGTGCAGGTTGGATGCATTAATCAGGGGTTAAATGTAGGGGAATGGGTCAGTGTGGCCTTGTTGAGCCGAAGAGCCTGTTTCCACACTGTAGGGGTTCTATGATTGTGTGATTCTAGCTTCAGCGGTTGGGTGGAATGCTTCAGTGGGTCAGTGTGGACTCAATGGGTTGAATGGCGCAAGACAAGATTAGAGTGGTACTGGAGAAGCACAGCAGGTCAGACAGCATCCGAGGAGCAGGAAAATTGACGTTTTGGGTAAAAACCTTCATCAGGAATGGGTTGAATGGCCTCCTTCCACACTGTAGGGATTCTATGATTCTATGGATATTGTCAAGTTTTTTGAACGTTGTTGAATTTGCACCCACCCAGGCAAGTGAGGAGTAGTTCATCACACTCCTGACTTATGTTTTGCAGGTAGTAGGCAAGCTTTAGTGAGTCAGCAACTGAGTTACCACAGAAGACAAAACTGTTTGATATTAGATTAGATTAGATTCTCTACAGTGTGGAAATAGGCCCTTTGGCCCAACCAGTCCACACCCACCCTCCAAAGATTAACTCGCCCAGATCCATTTCCCTCTGACTAATGCACCTAACACTACGGGCAATTTAGCATGGCCAATTCACCTGACCTGCACAACTTTGGACTATATGAGGAAACCAGAGCACCCAGAGGAAACCCACACAGACACGGGATGCTTTCCTTTATTGGTCAGAGTATGTACAGGAGTTGGGAGGTCATGTTGCAGCACATTGGTTAGGCCACTTTTGGAATATTGCATGCAATTCTGGTCTCCTTCCCGTCGGAAAGATGGTGTGAAACTTGGAAGGGTTCAGAAAAGATTTACAAGGATGTTGCCAGGGTTAAAGGATTTGAACTATGGGGAGAGGCTGAATAGGCTAAAGCTGTTTTCTCTGGAGCGTCAGAGGCTGAGGCATGACCTTATAGAAGTTTATAAAATCATGAGGGGCATGGATAGAATTAATAGACAAATTCTTTTCCCTGAGGTGGAGGAGTGCCGAACTAGAGGGCATAGGTTTAGGGTGAGGGGGGAAAGATATAAAAGGGACCAAATGGGCAACTTTTTCACGCAGAGCGTGGTACGTGTATGGAATGAGCTGCCAGAGGATGTGGTGGAGGCTGGTACAATTGCAACATTTAAGAGGCATTTGGATGGGTATATGAATAGGAAGGGTTTGGAGGGATATGGGCCAGTTGCTGGCAGGTTGGACTAGATTGGGTTGGGATATCTGGTCAGCATGGACAGGTTGGACCGAAGGGTCTGTTTCTGTACTGTACATCTCTATGACTCTATGTCTCTATGACTCTGACCTGTTCTTGTAGACATGGTATTTTTACGACTAGTCCACTGCAGTTTTGGGTTAATGGTAATCTCCATGATGCTAATAATGGAAGATTAAGTAGTGGAAATGCCATTGAATGTCAAGAGATGATGGTTGGATGATGGTCATCATCTGATACTTCCATGTCACAAATGTTACTTGCCACTTATCATTCCATGCCTGAATATTTTCCAGGTTTTACTGAATTTGGACATGCATTTCTACAATAGGCAACAGCTCTATAGTTATGTTTACTAAAATTGAATTGAGACTCCCAAAAGACTGTTGTGAGATTTGAACTCACAATGTCTGGACCAGTAACATTCCCTTTATACCATGGTAACTAGCCATTCGTACCCCAACAATGCCCTGGATAGTTGAATCCGTCCATGTGTTGAGGCAAGACTCTGAATGTTTCAGGTAACTGGCCAAGAGGAGATTAGGATCCACATTAGCAGTCTTACAGTATCAAGGATTTGAGGAAAGTCGTATTAGGTGTGTGTGAGATCCATTAGTAAGGCAGCATTTAGAATATTGTACTCACTTAAGGTCAGCACAGATGCAAAAAGACAGTGATGCATGAGAAGGGAGAAACAAGCTCAGCTCAGCAAATGGCCAGTTACAGGAAACTGAGATTGCCAGCACTGAAATGAGATCCTTAGTAAATTGAACAGTGTGTGGAAACAGGTTTCAACATAATGAGGGCAGTGAATAAAGTGGGAGCACAGAAATTCTTTGAATTAAATTGCAAATGTGGGGCAATGATATACAAGCTGAACAATAATGAGCTCAGTCAGCATTGTGTACTAAGAACAGATCACTGAGAGGAGGGAAGAAGGGTTAAGTACATAATAAGCCTTAGTCAATAGAAGTGTGACAGCACAGATAGATACAGTCTCAATAATCAATTAATGCCAGAGATATTCATGCCAATCACTAACACCACCGCCCCCAAGTTTTAGTTTATTACTGCCTGTGAATATAGGCAAGGAGTAAAATAGACAAGTCTGATTTGTCATCCCAGTCCTACAGAACCTTTTATCAGGAGCTATTGGCTTGGTTCCTGAAACAGAATGTCTCGTGCATCCTCTTCACCCCTCACCCCCGCCCCCCTCAACAGTCCATATTCCCCACCTGACCTCCCAACCCTGACTTTCTATAACCCACTATAGCACCAATCACTGTTAAAGCCCACCTTCTGAGATCAGACATTTAAATTAAGGTTTGTACTTACATTGCACATTGTCAAGGTGACAGCACGTGTTAATATTCTTCACATGTGGGAAATTATTTACTCTTATTACAGAGAAGTCCATCTGGTTCTGCAATGTAAGGGATTTAAAAAAAGACCTGCATTTATATAGTATTTTTCAGGACGTACTGCTTGCAGCCAATTTTGAAATGTAGTCACTGTTGAAATGTAAGAAACATGGCTGCCAACTTGCACACAGGAAACTCTCTCAAAGATCAACATAATGATGACTGGGTAATACAATTCTGATTGAGGGATAAATATTGAGTAGAATATTTTTGAGAACACTCCAACTCTTCATCAAAATAATGCCATCACCTGAGAAGGCAGACCAGGCCTTAGATTTCAGTCTGATCCAAACGTCAGGGCTTCCAACAGCACAATACAACTTTTAAACTGTATTCCAGTATCAGCCTCATTTTTTGTGTTTCGGTCCTGGATCAGGAATTTAATACACAGCCTTCTGCCATACCTTTAAATGTGCTACACACTAACACACAGCTGAAGTAGTTTGTCTGTATTGGATTGATGAGACTTTGGCCTCAGCACGCTGACAACACTCTTCTGTTCTGCCCATGGAAGCCCAGAGTGCAAAGATACAAGAACACGCTCACTATTACTTTCATCATTTGACAAATAAATTCTAATAACTACTAACCCTCTTTATGATAGCCCTTCCTGTCCTGAATTAGTGAACCCATGTAGCCAAAGAGACAGTGAAGAATTCAAAATAAATTTTTGTTTCTCTGAACTCTTTAAATGATATGAACTAACTTGTCCCATCAGCTCTACCAGGTAGTCATTGTGGGTTCTTTCGTGTAAAGACTTTTTAAAATTTTAGGTTCGTGTCACAATGCTCCAGTTTTGAGCCAGGAAGTGGCAAGTACATTAGTACCACACAAGGCAAGACCATCTCAACAGGAATGAAAGTAAATGCTTCCCCTTGAGATTCCATTATGCTGCTGTTGTTGAATCCATCAGCACTGGACATGAATACAGTGAGGCTGGAAATTCGGTAGCAAGTAATTCTTCTACAAAGCACATCCACTATTTATAAGATACAACTCAGAAGGGTGCTTAAATAAGGATTGGTCTTGCCAGCAACACCCACATTCTCTGAATGAATATTAAGAAATAGTTTTATCTTCTTTTTCTGGTAGAATGTCTCCAAGCAGTTCGATATCTACCTGGTGTGTATTAGACAGTGTTTGTAAAGGGATCCTAAAATGAAAGATATCTAAATGTGATGCATTTGGGTTCCTCTTCTTATTTACCAGCCCGACTAACTCTGCCCAACCTCCCAAGTCTCCCACCTGCCTCTTGGAAAAGGTTAACCAAATTATACCTCATCAGCTAGATTCCACTGATGGGAGTCTGAATAAAATGTTCTGAAAAAGAATCCAATTAATGCCTATTAACCAAATCAATATGTAACTTAAAATAGATAATTAAATGCCACAAAACTTTTGAAAGTAAGAGACTGCTTTTTAATGGATTTACAGGTAAGGCCTGGTGTAAAATTAATGATTGATCTTTCTCTGTTCATGTTAGTGTCCAGTACCAGCTACATGTATGCATGTAAGACATGTTATTGGATTAAATGAATACAAAGTGGGTGCAATTTCTCTCTCATTATTTCACAGATGTATCTCATTGAAAGGCCAGCACAGCATTTTCATTCTGCTTCAGGGCCTCGTCCTTTTCACACAGAGCTCACTGCGGCAGCAGCATGCTGGTACTGTGTCATGCAAGTCATTGGAATTGCTGCTCTGATTTAGAAAGGGTTAAGTCAGGCAGAAATCTGATAGAGTGGGTAATAGGGAATGATTCATTTCCTCTTGGTACTGTCGGGCCTGTTTGTGCTATACATATCCAGTTCCTTGCTTGATTACTCCCAGATGGAAGTATTCAATGCTATACTTTGCCCAAATGTTTGCTCCATGCCAGTTTACTCCCAGTTGCTCTTTTTATTTGGCATGCCCTCACCAATAAGGCTAACATTTATTATCCATCTTAGCTCTTGCGAATGTGGTGGCAAACTATGTTTTGTTATTTCTGGTCGATATGTCAGTATGTCTTTAAGAGACATGTACATTATATCATCGTTGCACCATTGGTTGTGACCTGAGGTTATTAAGATCTGAGGTTGCATCTTCCCTTGAATCATTTGAAGTATGCCATTCTACTGAAAGCATGCTTCATTTCTGTAATGTATCAGCTCAGACAATGAACACAATGTTTGTACATGATAGCTGGTTTTCATTATAGTCTATAGAATTCTTCCTACCCCAATATCCATTCCCAGTTTCTTATTTTATAGGAAACAACATTTAGGTAAAACCCCTGACAGAGGCAAAATTCACGCCAGGTTAACTGTAAAAAGCTGTCTAGAAAAGGCTATAATAATGTGGAGGTAGACATTTGGAAAACTAATTGAAGACCAACTGCATGACAGCTTTGTCGAACAGAGAGTTCAGACAAAAGGGAGAATAGACAGCTGTACGAATCTGTGGATATGGCATTAGCCACCAAGAAAACAGCTAATTTTTTTTATTGGAACATAATTTTTTTCAAGACAAAATACATTTCTAACATTGCTCTGCTTAATATAAATAAGCTGCAATGCACTTTGACCTAAAACACAAAGTCAGTGAAGTTTTGTACAGAAACTGCAGGCTAGAATGCTTTTAGGAAAAAGTGAGGACTGCAGATGCTGGAGATTAGAGTCAAGAGTATGGTGCTGGAAAAGCACAGCAGGTCAGGCAGTATCCAAGGAGCAGGAGAATTGATTTTTCAGGCAAAAGCCCTTCATCAGGAATGAGGGGGTGGTGAGATAAATGGGAGGGAGGTGGGGCTGGGGGGAAGGTAGCTGGGAAGGCAATAGGTGGATGGAGGTGGGGGTGATGGTGATAGGCCAGAGAGGAGGGTGGAGCAGATAAGTGGGGAGGAAGATGGACAGGTTATGAAGGCGGTGCCGAGTTGGAAGGTTGGAACAGGGATAAGGTGGGGGAAGGGGGAAAGAGGAAACTGGTGAAATCCACGTTGATACCATGGGGTTGGAGGGTCCTGAAGCAGAAGATGAGGCAGTCTTCCTCCAGGCGTCGGATGGTTAGGGAGTGGTGATGGAGAAGGCCCAGGACCTGAATTTCTTTGGTGGAGTGGGAGGGGCAGATGAACATTTCAGTTCCAACATTCCAACTTGGCACTGCCCTCATGACCTGTCCTACATGTCATTCTTCCTTCCAACCACCCTCCTCTCTGACCTATCACCATTACCCCAACCCCCATCTATGTATTGCACTCTCAGCTACCTCCCCCTCCAGCCCACTCCCTCCCATTTATCTCACCACCCCCTTGGCTCTCAGCTTCATTCCTGATGAAGGCCCGAAACGTCAATTCTCCTGCTCCTCGGATGCTGCCTGACCTGTGTTGTTCCAGCAACACACACTTGACTAGAGTGCTTTTACTTACATATGGCTACTGCATTCTTGACTGTCAATAAAGTCTGTGCTCTGAAAAGAGGAGCAGTTTTTAACCTTTGCTGACACAAAGTCAGGGACATGGCTTGTGGTGGTTGAGTTCAATTGATCGGATAGAATCATTGATAGCAGAAACTCATTATGAAATGATAAGTGACACTGAAAAGTGAACAAAAATTATACTTGCCATTATCAAGTTTGGACTTCACAGCAGGTGGAGAAACAGTGTCTGGAAGTTTATCAAGGACCAGCTCAGGATTAACTTTAGGATTAACAGACTTGAAGTTTTGTTATTAAATCAGCAACCCCAAGAGTTTGTTTATTGACCAGTTTATTGGAGAATGCCACATGACCAATAAGGTGGTACAACAACACAATGCTGACAGCAAGGAAAGGGTTAAGAATATACAGAAATGTAAACACTCAGTGAGGTTCCGATTCAACCAGGCAAAAGATACATTTCAGAAGATGACCAAGCTTTCCACACTGTTAATCTCATACACTGTGTTAATGGAAGAAGGTGATCAGAAGCTTTCATAACCATTAATATATTCTTTTTAATTCATTTGTGGGATGTGGACATTGCTCGCTGGCCAGCATTTATTACCCATCCCTAGTTGCCCTTCAGAAGGTGGAGATGAGCTGCCTTCTTGAACCTCTGCAAACCCCCGCAGACCATCTGCTGTGGGTTGACCCACAATGCCCTTAGGGAAGGAATTCCAAGATCTTGACCCAGTGACAATGAAGGAATATTTAAGTCAAGGTGGTGAAGGGCTTGGAGGGGAACTTGCAGGTGGTGGTATTCTGATGTATTTGCTTCCCTTGTCCCTCTAGGTGGAAGTGATTGTGAGTTTGTCAAGTGCTGTCTGAGGATCTTTGGCGAATCTCTGCAGTGCATCTTATGGATAGTACACACTGCTGCTCCTGAGCACCAGTGGTGGAGGGAGTTAATGTTTGTGGTTGGATTGCCAATCAAACGGGCTGCTTTGTCCTGGGTGGTGTCAAATTACCTCATGTAGTTGGAGCTGCACCCATCCAGGTAAGTGGGGAATATTCCGTCTCACCCTTGACTTGTGCCTTGTTGATGGCGGACAGGCTTTGGGGAATCACGAGGTGTGTATTATTCTCTCCAAGGTTCCACACACGGCAACTGGTGTCAGCGCACCAATTCTGATATTGGCTTCCAGAAGTTGCTGTTGCACATGGACCTCAGAGGCCCATGGGATCAGAAGGAATGCTGAAGCTGAGTTACTCACTGCAAGATTCCGCCCTGCTCTTGTAGCTTCAGTATTTATACAGCTAATCAAGTTCAGTTTCTGGTCAATGGTGCTCATCTGTTGACTAGTGTGCTGTTAAAGGTTTGAGTTAGAAGGGGCAGATGGAGTTTAATTCAGATAAATGTGAGGTGCTGCATTTTGAGAAAGTAAATCTTAGCAGGACTTATACACTTAATGGTAAGATCCTAGGGAGTGTTGCTGAACAAAGAGACTTTGGAGTGCAGGTTCATAGCTCCTTGAAAGTGGAGTCGCAGGTAGATCGAATAGTGAAGAAGGCATTTGGTATGCTTCCCTTTATTGGTCTGAGTATTGAGTGCAGGAGTTGGGAGGTCATGTTGCGGCTAAACAGGACATTGGTTAGGCCACTGCTGGAATATTACGTGCAATTCTGGTCTCCTTCCTATTGGAAACATGTTGTGAAACTTGAAAGGGATCAGAAAAGATTTACAGAAATGTATAGGACATTCAACAACTGGTGAGTGCATGTGAGGCATGCCAAACATATCAAACATCCACATGATGTTTCATCCACTTCTTGAATGAAAGTAGCAACAGACCTATTTACAGTGCATGGGTAAGATTACAGCCTTGTGATGAATTACTTCTCCAGATTTCCTGTTGTTCAACAATTTAGCAACACAAGAGTGCAACAGGACACTGACAGTGCACTATTCTTGTTTATTCAGTGTCCCAGATCAGATAGTGTCTGACAATGGACTCCAGTAAACTGGCAAACTGTTTCAAGATAGGGGTACTGAGGGGTGACCCATATCACATTGTCACTCCATGCTCAAAAAATATAGCAGGACATATGAAAAGTATTTCTAAATTAATGAGCATTTAGTTCTGCAACACAGCAAGATTTTCATATGTAATTTTAATGCAACCCCAGTGGAGAAGGGAATTACCATCCCTCATGAAAGAAATGCTCGGGAGGCAATTGCAAATGACATTTCCCAGCAGCCAGTAATCTGAGATACACAGCTGAAGTTCTGAGACACAGGACATTTTTCTTCAATTATAAATTTGATGGGAGAGGCACACAGTGTATGAGCAGGTAGAGAACGACCAGAATTGGGAGAACAATGCTTGTTAGAAATACTTGAGGTCCAGAAAAGGTTTCTAGAAGTGCAACCATTCCGTGTCATATGAACTCAACACTGATCATGATGCTACATTGGCTGGTTTCTGTTCCTTTGCAATGTATGGCACATCGATCATGCATGAAGAGGAAAGAAATCTTGAAGATGATTGTTTAGTGACAGTGAGTGACAGAACCCAGCAGCAAGGCAATCAATTTGTCAAACATGTGCAACAGGGAATTAATACTTATCCAGCTGGATTTATGATTACCAGATCAAGGCAATCATCAAACCTCCAAAGCCTTAAACTGAAGCTTGAAATGTTAGATTTTTAAACTCTGTTCTCCTTATTTGCCTGTTTTAAAAAATTGACAGCACACACTTAATGTACAACCATGTATTTCCGTTTGGGATGAGGTTTTATCAACAGAAAAAGGGAAGAACGTTGTGTTATGTTGCACTGTCATAACCTTTTAAGAGACCTGCCCATGCTAATATCAGCATTTTAAAGCATATGAACCAGAGGTATAAAGATCTCATAATCCAACTTAGCTTGGTTCACTTGAAGCATAACGTTCACACTGAAAACCTGTTTCTCTGTTGTAACATGTCCGGTTTAATATTAAGTTGTTCTGTTTGTGCCTGCGAATGTAATGTTTGTATATCACAGTTAACTTAAGGTCTGTTGGAGTCTTGAACACCTCAGTACTCCCAGATTTGTATGTTAAGGGAGATAACATAAACATTGGTGCATTAGTTAAAACACCCAGCTAAAGACAAAGCCCAATCCAAACTGCTACAATCTAAGTCATGTGAGTACATCCACAGTGTTGTAAAGAAGGAACGTCCAAGAAAAAGCAAACGTATTGCAATATTATTTCCAAGTCAGGTTGATGTAAGCCTTTGGAGGTAACCTAAAGGTGATGATGATCCCATCCATCTCTTGATCTTGACTTTCCTGTTGGTAAAGCTCATGGGTTGCAAGGACCCTTGTTGAATAGCTACAATGTCTCTTGTGAATGACACATGCTGCTGCTGTGCACGAGTGATGGAGGGGGTATAGATGGGATACCAATTAAGCCAGCTGCTTTGTCCTGGATGATGTTGAGCTTGAGTGTTGTTGGAGCTTCATCCATCCAGGCAAATGCAGAATATTCCTTCACAGTTCAGACCTGTGCAGTGTAAATTATGTAGGCTTTGGGGAGTCAGGAGATGAGTTACCCACCACAACATTTCCAGCCTTTCATTTGCTTTGTAGTGTTTGTGGTGTTCCAGTTAAAGCTCTGGCCAATGTGCTCAATGATAATAAAGCTATTGAATGTAAAAGGGAGTTGGCTAGTTTCTCATAAGTGACGGGTAATATTTACCTCACATATCATACCAAGCATGACTGTTGTCAATGTCTTTTCACATGCTACAGACTGTTCCAGCACCTTGAAGTGGTCAATGGTAACATTGTGTAATCATCAAACATATCTTCACTTCTGACCTTACATTGGAAGGAAAGGCATTAATGTGTAGCTGTAGTCATAGAGTCATAGAGCAAATCGATACCCATATTGTTGGCCTGAGGAACTCCTGCTGAGATAATTGGCATTCAATAATGCAACCATTTTCCTTTGTGCTTTTATAATTCAAAGCAGCAGAGAGTTTTCCCCCTGATTCTCATTGACTTCATTTTCACTAGGTCTCGTTGATTAGTCAAATACTGCCATGATATCAAGAGTAGTCACTTTTGCCTCATCTCTGGAATTCAGCTGTTCTGTCCATGTTTGTTACAAAAATTGTAATAGTATTAGGAGCCACATGGTTCTGACTGAGCATCTTGAGTATAATATTCAAACTAAGTGTTGCTTGATAGTACTGTCAATGACACCTTCCAGCACTTTGCTATTGATTGACAATAGGTTTATGGGGTAATAATTAGTTAGATTGGATTTGCACTGTATTTTATATGAAGGACATAGCTTGGAAGGTTTCCATTGTCATGTAATAGTCAGTGTTGTAGCTGTACGTGGACAACTGGACTGAGAGCACCAATAGGTCTAACACACAAGTCTCCAGCTGGGATATTATCAGGTCCCATAGCCTTTTCTGTATCCAGTGTCTTCAGCCACTTCTTGATATCAAGTGTGAATCTAATTGACGGAAGACAATCTTTTATGATCCTGGAGAGCTCAGGAGGAGGCTGAGATAGACCATCCACTCTGAAGTTCTGGCTGAAGATTGTTGCAAATTCTTTAGCCTTATCTTTTGTACATTGGTGAGGACAAGGTCAACAAAGTTCTTCCTTATCACCAGCTGCTGCAGAATAGTCTGTGAGAAATCTTTTCAGGACTCAGCTGGCTTGGTCAGGAGTAATATTATGGCACTGTTAATGATGGGCATTGAAGTTCCCTACCAAAGTACATTGTGCACCCTTGCTACTCTCAATGTTTTAACATGGAGGAGTACTGATTCATCAGCCAAGGAAGTCCAATATGGGGGAATCATCAGGGGAGTTCCTTTTTCACTTTTTGACTTGATGCTACAAGACGACATAAGTTCTGCCAGTATTCTGGATTGCCAGGGCAACTCCCATTTGACTGCCTCCACTACCACCTCTGGTGGCTCTGTGTGCGAATGGTGATGCTGGTATCTGGGACATCCACCAAATGGAATGATTCTGTGAATAGACTATTTTGTTCTATTGCTTGACTAGTCTGTGGGACAACTGTCCCAGTTCTGATACAAAGATGTTAGCCAGGAAGACCAGGTTGTAGTTTGGAGAAAGTGAGGACTGCAGATTCTGGAAATTGGAGTCTAAAAGCATAGCACTGGAAAAAACACAGCAGGTCAGGCAGCATTCGAAGAGCAGGAGAATTGACGTTTTGGGCATAAGCCTTTCATCAGGAACTTTGTAATAATGGCTGGTCAGTATGTTGTTTTCAGTGCCTAGAGAATTCATAGTAATCCTTTTACTTTCAGTCTTATTTTACCTTTTCCTGACAGCTGGAGACAACTGAGTGACTTGCAAGACAAATTGAGAGAGCAGTTACAAGTTAACCACATTGCTGTGGGTGTGGAATCGCTCGTTAGCCAGACTAAGTAAAGGTGGCAGATTTCCTTCCCTAAAGTACATAAATGAATTAGATGGCTTTGTTGACAATTCATGGTCACCATTACTGAGACCAGTTTTTATTTTAGGTATGTATAAAGTAAGTGGAATTTACCTTACAAGTCGCTGCAGTGGGATGAATTCATGTTTCTAAAAGAGGATTGCTAGCTCAGAAACATAATCACAACGCAACCATTCCCCGCTGTGTCGTTCCCAAATGTATTTCTTCCTGCTGTAATATTCTGTGGTGTATAACTCTTAAATGTACTGTTGCATGCCCTATTACTCCCATACCTATTATTACCTGCTGTATTGTCCCCTGCTGTATCCCTCCCAGATGCATTATTCCCTGCTGACTTCCTCTGAGTTTCCATCAAATGTATTGTTTGTTCTCTGCTGTATTACTCTGAGTAAGTGTTCCCTGATGTATTACAGCCTGCTGCATGGTATGCGTACATGATAAAGTGCTGTACAACTTTGCAATTTCCTTTTTTTATTTGAAGGTCTTTATCACAATAAAAGGTCTTGTGCACGAAGCAGAAAACAAGTTATTTAATTTACACAGTGCATGATGAACATGAAGACACATGTACAAGATTAGCCAGTTTTGTATAAATTGGATTTTTTTTTAAAAAGTCTCCTACAAAATAATGAACACTTAGAACCAACATCCAGAGAAAGGGAGTTTGATTCAATGTCAGTTACTGGATCAAAATGTATTGAGAAGAGAAATTAAGAGATATTAATGGCATTGTCAGGGAAAAAGCTGTTTGTATCCCTCCAGTAATGGCAGTTTATGTTAAATAAGAATGCAATGATAATGCATGGAGTAGGCCTGTGAGATGAGTGACGTCCTACTCTGTCAGGCCGCCAAAAGAATTCTGACTAATGTGAAGATCTGATGTGGGCATCTTCCTGGTTCTTATCTGGTATTGTTCTGTTAGTCCATCCCTGGGAAACATGCACAGCAATGTGGATTTCAAACACCATAAATCCTTGCAGAGTCATTCTTCACTGACAAATGTATCCACTACCTCTGCAGTTATCTTCTCCTCTGCTCACCCTTGCCATAATGGAGCTTTAGTTTATGGATTTTTTTCATTGCCTGGAGGTAATGTTGAAAAGTGTAGCACAGACACAGAAACAAATTGAGAAATGGTTGGTAGGTAACCACAAGGCCAAAGGATGTAGGAACTGAAGCAAGCCATTCAGCTCATCAACACTGTTCTGCCATTCGATGAGATCATCATGGCTGATCTGATAATCTCCAACTCTACTTCCCTGCCTATTCCTTTGATTCTCTTACTAATTAAAAATCTGTCCATCTCAGCCTTAACAACTCAGCTTTTACAGCTCTCTGTGGCAAGGAATTCCACAGATTCACTCCAATCTGAGAGAAGAATTTGCTTTTCAGCCCTGTCCTACCTGGCTGAACCCTTGCTCAGAGGTTATGCCCTCTGACTCTTGACAAGAAGAAACAACATCTCCACTTTGAACCTATCAAGCCTCCTACAAATTTTATACATTACATACAAGGTCATGGCTCATTCTTCTAAACTCTAATAAGTTCAAACCTACTCCCAGAAACTCCCTCCATACCCAGAATCAACCATGAACCTTTTCTGGACTGCCTCCAATACCAAGATATCTTTCCTTAGATAAAGGGATCAAACTGTTCACAGTATTCCAGCTATGGTCTAAATAACTAAAACAAGATGCCCCATTTTTATTCTCCGTTCCCTTTGAAATAAAGGCTATTATTCCATTTGCTTTCCTTATTGCCTGCTGAACTTGTACACTAGCTTGTTGTGCTTCATGCCGAAGGACCTCCAAATGCCTCTGGGCAGCAATTTTCTGCAGTTTTTCTTTATTTAAATAAAATGCACAACTTCACATTTTCCCACATTATATTCCATTTGCCAAGTTTTTGCCCACTCACTTAACCTTATCAAATGTCCCACTGTAGATTGTATCATCCTCACCATTTATCATGTTATTGTGTATTTTACAAACTTAGTGATGTTCCATTTACTTTTCTCATCCAAGTCACTAATATATATTATTGTGACCCCAGCCATAGTCCCTATGGTGCTCCACCATTTACAGATTGCTAGCCAGAAAGTTCCCTCGAAAGTCTCTGTCTTCTGTTGGTTAGCTAATCATCTATCTGTGCTAATATATTGCCTCCAACACCACAGGCTGTTATCTTATGAGGTAACTTGCTGCATTGTTACATTGTTTCTCTTGGCTCCCTTGAAAGCTTTTGTGGTCCAGTGGTAGTGTCCCTACCACTGAGGCAGAAGACCAGGGTAAAATGTCACCTGTTCTGGATGTGTGTAATAACATCTCCGAACACATTGATTAGAAAATATTTGTCTATTCTGCTTGTTACCTCCTTAAAGAAGTCTAATAAACTTATCAGGATGAAGCCATGTTGACTTTGCTTGATTATATTTTGTATTTCTAAATTTCAGCTATTACATCCTTTATAATGGACTGTAATAATTTCCCAATAACAAATGTTTAGCTAACTATCTGTAGTTATTTGTTTTGTGTCCCTTCTCATTGCTGAATAAGGGCATTACATTGGCAGTTTTCAAACCCTCTGTGACTCTCCAGAATCTAAGAATCTTAGAAGATTATCATTAGTGCATCCATTTTCTCTGTAGCTACTTCCTTTTAACATCAATACAACTCATTGGTTCCAGGAAAAGTATCGGTTTTCATATCCCTAGTACTATCTGTTGTGATAGTCATTCTGTTTATGTTCTGTCCCTTTTAACTCCTTGATTATTTAGTATTTTTGGAATGTTATTAGTGTCCCCCACCACAACGACTGATGTCAAATACTTATTCACTTCCCTCCACCATTTCCTGACTCTCTATAATTATTTCCCACTGCCTCATTCTTAAGGCCAGTCTCAGGTGTGAAATAAATACTAATTGCAGGAGGGGGATGTCTGAGGTGGTGGAAATTGGAAAATTATGAAGAAAACAAACATGTCAAAATCAAAGATTATGCACTAACTTCATCAAAAGAAAGTGATAGGAGAAACCGGAGTACATGAAAATGAGCTTTAATTATAGACAATTTGATTAAACAGTAACAAAGAAAACTGAGGGACAGAGAGGTTGAAGATTACAAAGAGATCATGATCAACTGGGTCAATGAACTGAGGAGTGGAAGATGAAGTTTAATTTGGATAAATGTGAGGTATTTTGGTAAAACAAACAAGGACAGGACTTATACAATTAATGGGAGGTCTCTGGGTTGAGCTGTAGAACAGAGATTGAGGAGTTTGAAATTTGCCTTCATTGCTGAGGCCTTTGAGTGTATGAGTTGGGATGTAATGTTGAGGTTGTACAGGATATTGGAAAAGCCTCTTCTAGAGTACCGGGTACAGTTCTAAATCACACAATACCAGGTTATAGTCCAATAGGTTTAATTGGAAGCACACTAGCTTTCAGAACATCGCTCCTTCATCAGGTGGTAAGGAGCGATGCTCTGAAAGCTAGTGCTTCCAATTAAACCTGTTGGACTATAACCTGGTGTTGTGTGATATTCAACTTTGTACACCCCAGTCCAACACCGGCATCTCCAAATCATGTGTACAGTTCTGGTTGCCTTGCTAAAGGAAGGATGTTATTAAATTGGAGAGGGTTCAGAAAAGATTTACCAGAATGTTGCCAGGGATAGAAGGTTTGATAAAGATACACTGGGATTTTTTTTTCACTGGAGCATAAAAGGTTGAGGGGTGACCTTTTACAGAGGATTAGAAAATCATGAGGGGCGTAGGTAAGGTGAATAGAAAGGGTCTTTTCCCTAGAGTAGGGGACTTCAAGACTAAGAGGCATTTTTTAAGGTGAGGAGAAAGATTTGAAAAGGACATATGGGACAACTTTTTTTACACTGAGAGTGGCTCATATGTGGCATGAACTGCCAGAGGAAGTGGTGGATGCAGATACGTTTACAACATTTACAAGACATTTGGATAAGTACATGAATAGGAAAGGGTTGGAGGGAGATGGACCAAATGCAAGCAGGTGGGGCCAATTTAGTTTGGGAACATGGTTGGCATGGACTAGTTGGACCAAAGGATCTGTTTCCATGCTGTATGACTCTATGAAAAGTTAGATGTAAGAGTGGTTTCAAATATTAAATGTGTGTTTGTTCATGAGTCAGAGATGTAAAAGGAAAATATCTTTTCTTTCTATTGCAGTTCAGGATGTCCCAAAGTGCTTTAGAAACCAATGGAAGGTGCAAGTCTACATTGAGTAGAAAAGCTTCTGGGAGAAAAAGATCACTAAAAGAATAGCAAACCAAGTTCTAGCCTTCATTTCTAAAGTGGTAGATTCGTAAAGTAGATAAATTATGCTAAACCTGTCTTAAACCTTGGTTAAATGACACGGATTACTGCATGAAGTTCTGATTGCTTGAATATAGAAAGCATATAGAGGCACTGGAAAGTTCATGAAGACTGACATAGATGATAGCAAAAATGTATGAGTTTACATGTCAGGAAAGTATTGAGAGGTTAAACCTCTTTTCTCTTGAGTACAGAAAGCTAAAGATTGATTTACCAGAGGTCTTTAAAATTATGGAAGGTTTTGGTTGAGTGGATACAGAGAAAACGTTTCCTCTTGTGTAAAAATGCAGACTAGTGACTATCAATAAAAGATCATCACCAGGAAATCCTATAGGAAATTTAGAAAAAAACTTCTAAGAACACGACCACAGGGCATTATTAAAGAAAATAATGCAGATGCATTGTAGGGGAAGGTAGGCAATATGTCAGAGATAAGGAATAGGGAGGTACAATTATAAGGTTAGATGAGGAAAGATGGGAGATCAACATTGGAATGGACTCATTGGGCTTAATGAAATAAAGTGAAATATCAATATCATTTTATGCTCAATCTCTGATCAATCCATAATGTTCTAACTCAGGAATTTATGTCACTCAGTGAACCACAGCAAATATTTGGAGAGATGTTATAGCATGGGCCAGGAATTTTCTCAGAAATAAATAATACTGTGAGGAAATTAGATTGACAGGAAAATATTTTATGATCTGTTAGTCACACTGGTGCATGGTTAAAGAACACTTCCTGTGTGGTTAGGATTGGGAATATAAAAGCAAGGCAGCAAAGGAAGGTTTGCAGTAACTTAATACCTTTAATAGCTCAGCTTTGGAAGGAAGTTAATATCACATTTAAGAGTTCTGCAGAGTCAAATTAAATTTGAAATGTAACTAATCATTTAATCCTCAAGCCTGCCTTTGTCCTTCTAGATGTCAAAGTGAATGTAGCCACCTCATCAGAGCACATTTGCTTTTTACATTCTCAATACACTGCAAATTGATTGTTTGTAATATGCAGGACTTGAGAGAAAAAGTAATTTAGAAAGTCCCTTCCACAGCTGACGTACAATCTCCCCTGTCATAGACCTGACCCACTGACTGAAACTCCTTCTGCACACCATGTAAAATAATTTGTCTGATTATCTGTTAACCATTTTCATGCATTCTATGTAGACCGGAAGATAATTGAATAGACTACCACCAAGAATACTAATAGCTGCTTTTTATATGTCTTTAGAAGCTTGATGCCCAAGACGCTGGATGGTCAGATCACCATGGAGAAAACACCCAGTTACTTTGTTACCAGGGAGGCACCAAAGCGAATCTTCTCGATGGCAAAAGGCACTAAACTCATCGTAGTGGTCAGGAACCCAGTGACGAGAGCCATTTCAGACTATACCCAGACACTGTCCAAGAAACCGGAGATTCCGACCTTTGAGGTTCTAGCGTTCAAGAACCGGACCCTGGGCCTGATTGATGCCTCTTGGAGTGCAATCCGCATTGGAATCTACGCCTTGCACCTGGAGAACTGGCTCCAGTTCTTTCCCCTCTCCCAGATCCATTTTGTCAGTGGGGAGAGGCTCATCATCGACCCGGCTGGAGAAATGGGCAAAGTGCAGGACTTTCTGGGCCTCAAGAGGATCGTCACTGACAAGCACTTTTATTTCAACAAAACCAAGGGCTTTCCTTGCCTGAAGAAACCAGAGAGCAGCAGCACGCCGAGGTGCCTCGGCAAATCAAAAGGAAGGACTCATGTCCAAATAGACCAAGATGTAATTGAGCAGTTGAAGGAGTTTTACAGATCATATAATATTAAATTTTATCAAATGGTGGGACATGACTTTCGATGGGACTAACCACTAACATCCCACAAATTGAGGAAAAAAAGGAGAAAATTTATATACGTCTTCCATATTAGAGGACTTAACACATTCAAAATGATAGCCTGTCTGGCACACAACAGGCAAGCTGTTCCAGAGCTCAAAGCTGACACCCTGAGGTTGAACTGTGAGCTAAAGATCCTCCTCCGTAATTCATCAGAGTTTAGGTCAATCCTGGGAAAAGCAAGGCAAACCACTGGGGCACCTCCTAAGGAAGCCACTGGGGAAATGAGGGTCAGTTATGGATGCAATCACTGGGAGACCAGAGCCAACCACAAGATTTACACACTGGGGTACCTTGGACCAGCCATCACTTTGGTCCACTACTGAGGCAGTGTAGTGGCATCAGTCCAAATGATGTGTGTTTTTTTTTTAAGTGAAATGTGTCGTATTGTACCGATATCGTTGGCATCTGAAATATTGCCATTGAAACCAATTGGAACTCTAAGATTCACCTGCGCTCTAAAACAAACAGACGCTCACCCCATTATAGCATAAAACAAAGAATCCAATAAAAATCCTTCTGCAGCATGTATCATGGTTGAAGGAGTGATTGAATGTAGAGACCTATGCTTCTCTCCCTTTATTGATTTCCTCTTCCATAGTTTATTTTATTGCAATCGTTAATCTCTCTTTTCTAATCCCCGTGGGTGTTTCAGTTGTCACAGGCTTATTTAGCATGGATTTATCAGCATTGCCCCAACTTATAGAGAGGATCTATTGCTATATGATATCATAGTGTACATTATTGTTTGTTCGTTCTCAGTATGCGGCCCAGCTAATGTCCTTAATGTCCTCAGCCTATCCCACAAGTAGACTGAGACTTAAACAATTCAAGGTGTCTGTAGAACAGCATGCAAAGGTGAACCATGTTGGTGAGGGACTTGGAATCATTAACAGGCCCAGCCTGGTCAGGACAGCATTTCATTCCTGAGGCAACATCAGTGAAACAGTTGAAGTTTTTACAATGATACAACAGTTTCATGGTCACTTTTACTGAGGCCAGCATTCCATTCTCGAACTCTCAACTGCCCATGGTAGAGTTTGAAATTAAAAGGTAGAATTTAACTTAGGGTACTCATGTAAAATGGGCAACAAGGAAAGGTAGAGCAATGTTGATATTTTTGAATAAAACTGTGCAGGGATGTTATTACACATTGTGGAGCAGATGGGACTTGAAAGCAGAACTCCTGACTCAGGTAGGGAAGCTACCACTGTGCTACAACAGCCCAACTAAGAAGACGTATAATAGGAGGCTAATCAATATAACTTGTTTTATAGTATCATTCAAAGTCCAAATTACTGCTACATTCTGTAGATTACAAGTTTAATAACATAATGATTACACTATACAGTAATACCCATCCTTGGCACAGAAGTTCTTTTCAGTTAGCTTTGAATCCTCCTTATTTTTCTACTCCGCTCCATTTCTCACTGGACAGGCAATTTAGTTGCCTCAAACTGGTTTAAGGGGTAATTTAGGTGATACATTTTGTTTAACTGACTGCCCTGTCCTCACAATGGGACCCTATATTTTATTATAAGCAAGTATAAGGAATTAGTCACTGTGGGTAATTCACAGAAACTCAGCAGTCAATTTGTCAGAGAAAAATAATGGCACATATTTCTGTTCTAAAAGAAGGGATACGTTGCTAGTCAAAGGAATGGCTGTGTCACGCTAGATTGTCCAAATCTACAGAAAAACAGATTCATGTTGTAGAATTGTGCCTATCAGTTGGATCATGGAGGACCCTTTCACTGCGTTATATGTAAAGATCAGCATTGATGCCTCATGGTGACTGTGTGGGTTACATCCGAAATGTCGACTTCCCCACCTGCTGATGCTGCCTGGCCTGCTGTGTTCTTTCAGCCTCCTGCCTGTCTATTTTGATATCTGCAGGGTTTTTTTTGTCTGTATCCTAACCTAGCAGAAACTGTCAATCTCAAATTTAAATTTTTTAACTGAACTAGCAGATGACAGGTTCTGCCTGAATCCCTATCTGAAGTAGTTGCTGGTTCTCTACAAGATTTGTATTTGTAACCTCCTTTCACCACGCTGCACTGGCCTCACTGAAAGAGAAGCAGTAATCTTGTATGGCCACAGTGGATAGACATTCACTCCTACCACTCCAACCCCATCCCTCCCATATTCCCCGCAAACTGTCTGGGTTATATAATGTCAAGAAGCATTAGCCAGAAATGAATGCAGATAATGTGATTTAATTAGAATAACTACTCTCTCAAATTACATTGAGCCAAGGGTTTGTCTCCATCTTTCGAAGGTCAAAACCCTCAGCACTTGACGTAACAAGGTTTCACAGTTAGTAACCTTATATTCTTGGTGGTGCTGTGTCAATAGTGACATTTTATTACCCTTGGAACAGATTTACTTAAGCTTATTGATCGATGAAAGAGAGTATTGTCACAGTATAATGAAATCTACTTCATACCGTCTGCCTGAGCATTATCTGCCATCATTTCTACATAGCATGAAGTTGTCAGAAATAGAAAGGATTCACACAACATTTTTGTTTCTGTTGAGGAAATTGGGTGAAGGGCTAAAGCTTCTAAAATAAAGATTGCAAACTTTAAAAACATGGAAGGAAGTTGGAGTAAATTGAAATGCCAGAAGGCTGTGCGTTTGAGTTCCACACCAAAGACACTTCAGCACAAAACTGAGGGATCGGTACTTTTAAAGTGAGATATTAAACTGAGGCCCCATTTGCCCTGCCAAGTGGACACAAAAGATCCTACTGCACGAGTCAGAGAGGAGCTTTTGTATCTGCTGTGCATCCTTGGCCAATATTTATCTGTCAACAATGTTAAAACAGATGATCTGCTCATAGAACATTGCTATTTGTCAAATCTTGCACTGTGCACAAAATGACAGCTCTTTTTATTTGGATTATTATTTGGACCCTTCAAAAATACTTATTTGGATGTGGAACATTTTGGAATATCCTGAGATGATGAAAAGTAGCGTAAAAATGCAAGGCTTGCTCTTTTTTTTTCCTGTGCTTCAACAACATTTAATAACAAGAATGATTTTGTAAAAAATATAGCAGAGTTGGGGGGAGGTCCACTGTGTCATTTGTGGCTAAGAAAATGTTAAAGAAACAATGGCAATATATTTCAGGGTGGGCTGTCAATGATTTGACTGCAAAACAATGAGATTGCTTGGTGTGTCTTGTTTGGAATGGGAAACATTTCAGAGGGTTATAAAGTCCCACAGAAAATATAGATAAGGTGTTTTGGTGTTTCTATTAGGGCCAACCAACTCCACATAGTACTAAACATGGTTTATTCTGTGAAAATGGCACACCGTGAAAATAGTACACTCTGATAAAGTTGCACACTCCAATAAAAAAAATTGGCATTCCACTGTCACAATACAAAACATAAAAGGAATGAGAATTTTGCAGAAAAAAAATCCAAAAGTGACCAAAGCTAATCAGCAGAATCTCTCTTCAAAATCTGTGCCTCATTCTAAAAACACAAAAATGCCAGGGTGGTAACAAAGGAGTGCAAATTGGTTTAGTTTGAAATGGAGAATCTATCCAAGCAGCTCTCTGATCTCCTAATGTAATCCCATTTTTTAACTTTTTTTCTTTTTGTTTTTATTCTCTTAATCCTTACCTGATAACAAAACATGAAATCAGCTGCAGTTCTTTCACTCTTTTACCATTAAATAAAAAATTGGGAAATAAATTCAAACACCATTACACAGACCAAGGGCCAGTGGTTTCATAGTCTGGCCAATCCCCACTAGAAGAGTGCTTGAGGAACATTGCATCAATGTTCTACAATATTGATAACTTTCCTGCATAGATCTTGGTTTCATTGACTAACTACAGGTGAGTAAGTTTCAGGTAAGAAAGTTCTGTGCACCAGCCAGAATGCTAATTAGGGTGACAGGTGGAAAGAGAGGAGATGAGAGACTCGCACTCAAATGGAAATAAAAGGAAGGCAGCTCAAGAATTAGAACAAGCCTCAGAAGACTCTATGAGTTGCTGCTAATTCTATTATTTACACCCTGCTCCACTCTATCTCCAGCCAAACACTCTGGCTTGTAGCAATGCCCTATTAACAATAAGAATCAGTCAGGATCAATCCTTTTCTTTTCCTTTCTCTTCACCTTGAAGCTGGAGAGAGGTACGTGATGTCCCCAAACAGCAACTAAAGGACAGAAGGTTTTGCTGTGCAGGTTCCATCAGGTGACTTGACACAAGACAGACAGTATGCAGCGATTGTGTATCAGACGTGGAGCAGGTTAGAGACTGGGTTGCTAGTGGGAATTACACACACACCATTTATTACAACAGCATTCTGACATATGGCCTGAGGTAGAAATAGTTTTAGAAGTTTCTATCTAATGCTGCAGGGTTTGAAAAGCCACTGTTCACTTAAGATGTGCAGAAATGGGTCAGAGTCAGTAACTCATTAACACAGCGTATTTCTGATATCCACTAAAACTGCTAATTCATCAACACCCAAACCCCTTTCCATTCACTCCCATTATAGAGAACCCAATGGACCTAACTCCCTCTCATTCACTTCCATTACACAGAATTCCAATGGACTAAATAGATTTCCATTCACACCAAATTTACAAAAATCTGAAATCCTTTCTCATTTCAACTCATTGTGCAGAATGCCAATGGATTAAACTCCTTCCTACGTCCTTTCATTGCATTAAATTCCAATGGATGTAGTCCATTGCCATTCATTTCTATTTTGTAAAACACCAAAGGCCCCAAAACGCTCCCCATTCAGTTTCATTTTACGGTACCCTTGGTACAAGGCTGACAATCAAAGACACCGAATTGTCAGGCCGTAAGATTATCCTAATTTCCGTTTTTGTCACTAATTGCACACAGTCAGCATGGTGTCATTTTCAGCCAGAGATAAACATACTTTTGAATTCTGTCAAGGCTGCACTGTAGAATATGAGAGCACAGTGGAGAATGGTGAATCTTCATTGGAAAATGCTTTATAGTACGAACAATAACACATTGATCTGAGTGCAAGCATTGATTCTTTGATCAAGAGGTTAGCATAGAGTAGACCAAAGGATAGGTATCATACAAAACATACTATCATGACCACAATAGGCATATTCTCAGAGTGGGTTGTGAACTGCAAATTTATATAGCTCATTTCATTCCTTTTAAGAATTTACATTTAAGAACTTCAATTAAAATAAAATACTCCCATTAAAAAATATCCAACAGGAAAGCATTAGAACAGAGAACAAAGAATAGGAACAGGCCTTTCAGCTCACCAAGTCCGCACTGACACATGAAACCATTCAAACTAAAGACCCCTTGCCTCTATGCAGTCGGTATTCCTCTCTTCCCTGCCTACTCACTGGTGTGTTTAAATGCCTCTTAAACATTATTATTGTATCTGCTTCCACCACGTCCTCTGGCAGCACATCCCAGGCACTTACCACTTTCCATGTTAAAAAAACTTGCCTCTAATATCTCCTTTAAACTTTCCCCCTTTTGCCTTCAACCTATGTCCCCGAGTTATTGATATCTGTAGCCTGGTTAAGAAAATTCCAACTATCCATACCTCTCATAATTTCTTAAACGTCTATCAGGTTAGTCTTGAACAAGTTAAAGATTAGATTACCACACAATTATTGTTAGAAGAGACTTATGTTAAACCTGATACAGTTATTAACTAAATTATAGATTTAAAGATTACAAGAAGGCAGAAATAAAAGATACCTATCAAAATGAAAGTAAGATCAACCTGTTATCATTGCAGGCTCGCTTGAAGGTTTCCTCTTCCAAAATGAAAGGGTTGAAAACATGAATTCAGAAGCTTGTGTAGTTGAAGGTTTCTCTCAGGTGAACTGAATAGAACAAATTCTGGGAAGATGTGAGGTCTCCTTTGTTACATTTTTATAGTTTTGTAAGTGTTGTGGCCTTTGGTCTGGCAATTTTTTCAGTGTTTGTTGAAAACACCTTTGTAAAAAATCTTCTCTTTGATGGTGTCTCTCAGAGTTCTTCTTGATGTTCTGCTAAATACGTAGCACACTAGCCAGTCTTATTCTGATCAAAATTTAAAATTCTTGCCAAGTTAACTCTGATGCTTCTTCAAAGCAAAGTATTTTCTGTGGTGTCATTCAAAGTTTATATTCTCATGGAAAGTTTGAATTTTCAAACCTTTAAAAGGACCAATTGTGTTGTCCAAGACTTTACTAATTTATAAATATCTTCCTTTACAATTGGTGCTGAGGTAACACATCAGTCCACTATCAATAACAACAGTCATGTGACTTCTGGAAGCCATTATGTAAAATTCTGTGTCCATTTTATAAAGGGAGATTAGCCTCATTAGAAAATATATATTCTAACAATACTCTTATAGTATACTATCCCTTTTAGCAGAAAAAGGAAAAAAGCTTTGTATTTTATAGAATCACATTACGGATATTAAAGATAAGAAATACACACATTTTTCTCTGTACACATACAGGTGACTGGTGCAATACAGCTCTCGCATTTTTTCTGTTACATTTTATTGGGAGATTCTCTTCCTCCTTTTCTTCCCAATTTGTACAACAGTTTGCACAGCTGTTAACTTTGAAACTTCATGGGTATTGCTACCTGTGGCTTCCTCACTGTTGGGTGAACAAAAAAGGCACCTGGCTAATCTGTAGTCAACTCAACTGCTGTATTTTAATAGATAAGCATTTCCGGTTCATTTCCCAGACTGAAGTGTTATAAATTCTCCTTCTGAGACAACAATTTAGTACGGGCCACTTTCCAGTATTTATTCACTTCTCTCCTCAAAATCACTTCTAGCTGCTACAAGTATGTCATTAAGAATTTTTTTTATGTTAAACTAAAATATTGGTATATTTGACTGTCTTCACTTCCAAATATTTTTACACCTCTGCAGCTTCTCCTGATCAGAATCAGATTGGATTTTGTTTGATTATGTCTGAGCATTGCCAATTGCTTCAAGGTTTTGAGCTTTTAACTTTTTCTTCCAATACATTGATTTTATCTTTTATCTCACAAATTATCTTAACTCACTCATGTAGAAATTGTAATGGGCCTTCTGAACTCTGAGAGTTTTGAACTGAAATCTCCTTGATTCTATTTCTGCAGAATATGGAGAGTTAACGTTGATAAGTATGTGTGAACTGATTGCTGCTTCTTTACTCTCACTGTGCTTGGTTTTGGGCATTCAGGATTATCCAGTGACTTTCCTCAAGGTGTTTGACTAGGAGAGGCAATTCTCCCTCTTTCCCAACCTGCTTGGGGAATTCCTTCTTTCCTGTTTAAACCTGGATATTTTAACTAGGCTATTTCCACATGCATGGGCTGTTTCTTCTCCTGTAGTGCTTCTAAATCCCTTTCAGCTGCCTCCAGCATTATAGAAACATAGAAAATAGGAGCAGGAGGAGGCCATTTGGCCCTTCAAGCCTGCTCCGCTATTCATCACGATCATGGCTGACTGTCCAACTCAATAGACTAACCTTCCCATAACCTTTTGATTCCATTCTTCCAACTGCTGTAGGTTCTGGCTGATGTAATGCCATCCACTCAGCTTCATTGGTCCACTCTAAAGCTGTGAGGTTTGAGAAGGCTGGAGGGAGGGTAACAGTGTCCAGTCCACAAGATCAGTCCTTTACAAGTGGATGATCATTAGCAACGGTATGTTTGAATTACAGCTGCAAATAAGTTCACTCTTCTATTGAATTTTTGCTTATGATAGCTCAACACCTCCTCCAGTTCATCCTTTGACCAACATTCTGGAATTTGTTCTGCCTCTCTGTAGGAAGTCCTCGTTTCACCCCACCATTGACAAGCAAATGGTGTCCTGGAGTATGTTCAACACCTTTCCCAATCTTTGGATCTGCACGGGCCCACTTCCCCTTTACACTGAAAATTCTGGTAATTTTTTTTTACATCCTTTTTTTAGATTCAATTAAAGAAGGCAGGCCATGATTTCCCCAGCTCTGCCTTCTACATTGGCTTTCCTGTTTTTCTCCCTTATCTTTGTTTCTTAAAGACTAGTTCCTCTTCCTCTGCCTCCTTTCTCTTTTGTCCTGCTGATGCAGACACATTTAAAAGGCATCTGGATGGGTACATGAATAGCAAGGGTTTAGATGCAAATGCTTGCAAATGGGACTAGATTAATTCAGGACATCTGGTCGGCATGGATGAGTTGGAAGGAAGGGTATATGCTGTATATCTCTCTGACTCGAATTGTCTTCGTGATTCTGCAGTCTGTGGATCAGTCCGTAGACAGCAGCATTCCCAGTAGCTGCCCATCCCAAGGTAAGTTTGTGTTTCTCAAAGTGCATTTTAATATGTTAGAGCGATAATTTCCGAACTTCTCTAACAATAGCAATTTTCTTATTTCCTGATAACTGCATTCTGTTTTTAGGGATCATGCCCATTGGTCAAACACTGATTTTTTTTTCAAATTCCAGTTTTTTTTAATCAGAATAGATTTTCTAATGAGAAGCTTCCGCCAGGAACTCATGGTAATGGCGGGTTGTCTCTTCAGTCTGTTTGTAAGCAGCAGTCACTTCAGGGAACAGGGTCAAGTGACCTCAGATCACTTGAATCCACATCTCTTGGGGTAAATGTAACTATCCCGCTACCTTTTCCAAAGCTGTAAAGAAGTAATCTATTCCTTTCCTTTTAAATTTGGGAACACATTTGGAGAAATTTAAGACACTGAGACCTGTTCCAGTGACACAGGAATTTGGCTATTATTAAGCCGAGTGAGATTTTCCCCAGCAGCCTCAAGCTTCTCTGTGCTTTCAGCTCCATTTCCATCTGGAAACTGATTTCTCACTTGTAAGGCTCTGTGTCCATTCTGAAAAGACAGATTAGCCTTCTTTACAAATCTCTTTTTTGTCACCTAGTGGGTGATTCAAATATGGAACATCCTGCCTGAGAGAGTGATGAAGGAAGATATTCTTCATACAATCAATGAGCATCTAGATGAATAATTAAAATGCCCAGACAAGGTAGGCTATGGATGAAGTGCAGGTCAATGGGATTAGCGTAGTTTAGTGTTTGTTGGTCAGCATAAAGGTGGCAAGCTGAAGGGCCTGTTTCCTGCCTGTATGACTTTGTGACTCTATCATTTCATTGTTATGACAGTCTCGCTTCAACAGGATTGCTCAGTCTGGCTATGAAGTGCCACTTAATGGTTTATGAACAGGCAATGAATGCTGATTTGCCAGCGGCACCAAATTCCAAGGACATTTTAAAAAGAATGAGACCTTCTAGACAGAGACAGGACCCGCACAAGGGAGTACCCGTTGCATGGGTGTCAATGTAGCATTCTGTCATGATTATGATTCTTCTTTTTGTTGCTGTGGTGTCTTTTTCAGAAGGTCTCTTCGATAGCTGAGAGATGCTGCACTGACATCTCATTTCCAGCTGCAAAATCTCTACAAACAGCCAGAAGGAAAACACCTGCATCTCCAGCTCCCATCAGTGAACTCCTTTCTTACTGGAATTAGAACCATTAGTTGCCAATCAAACGTTCCCATGCCCTCGGGCAACTGAATCCTGTGCAGGATCTCAGCTCCCTGCTGCACCTTTAGAGTGTTTACTAACCTGAGCTGCCATCTCCAGCAGCCAGAGATCTTCGACTCATATCATCCTAATGCCAGTGTTGCCAAGGAAACAGGCTTTGTATTTCAGTTGCTGCTCTCCTCCATCACCCGCTCTCCCCTATTCCATTTCTTATTGTCTCATTCTCCATCTCTTCACCTTCACTGTTTCTCTCTCACTTATTCTCTTGGCCAGCCCACTCTTTCTCCTTCTCACTGCCTTTATCCCTTTCCACTTTTTCTCTCATTCACTCTCTCTTTGTCTTTTTTTCTCCTCCCTCTCTGTCTCCAGTCTCTTACTTCCTCTGCCCGTCCCTCTCTTGTTCCTTTCGTTTCTCTCTCTCATTCTCACATCTGCAGATATTGAAAAACATTCTCATTTCTGTTTCACCAGCTCCAATTCCAATCAGGAATGCAGCTTTCCATCAGGGTTAAGCATTTTCTTACAAAACAGCATCATTGAGAATTCAGGCTGAAGGATTGAGTATTGTCGCAATCGCCAGTGTCGAAAAGAGTCAGGACAGGATGGTGCAAACAATGGCGATAGGCCTAAATTTTATGAGGCTGATCAAAGGATGGGGCTGATTTCACCAAAAATCAATTAAATCCGCAGTAATACCTTCAAAATACCTTGTGGGCGGCACGGTGGCACAGTGGTTAGCACTGCTGCCTCACAGCGCCTGAGACCCGGGTTCAATTCCCGCCTCAGGCGACTGACTGTGTGGAGTTTGCACGTTCTCCCCGTGTCTGCGTGGGTTTCCTCCGGGTGCTCCGGTTTCCTCCCACACTCCAAAGATGTGAAGGTCAGGTGAATTGGCCACGCTAAATTGCCCGTAGTGTGAGGTAAGGGGTAGATGTAACTAGTAACTATAGGCCAGTGAGTCTCACTTCTGTTGTGGGCAAAGTCTTAGAGAGAATTGTAAGGGATAGGATTTATGCACATCTGGATAAGAATGATGTGATCAAGGAGAGTCAGCATGGTTTTGTGAAGGGCAGGTCGTGCCTCACAAACCTTATTGAATTCTTTGAGAAGGTGACGAAGGAGGTAGATGAGGGGAAAGCGGTAGATGTGGTATATATGGATTTTAGTAAGGCGTTTGATAAGGTCCCCCATGGTAGGCTACTGCAGAAAATACAGAGATATGGCATTGAGGGTGAGTTGGAGGTTTGGATTAGGAATTGGCTCTCTGGAAGAAGACAGAGGGTAGTAGTTGATGGCAAAGGTTCATCTTGGAGTGCCGTCACTAGCGGTGTTCCGCAAGGATCTGTTTTGGGACCATTGCTGTTTGTCATTTTTATAAATGACCTGGAGGAAGGGTTAGAAGGTTGGGTGAGCAAGTTTGCGGATGATACGAAAGTCGGAGGAGTTATAGACAGTGAGGAAGGATATGGCAGGTTACAGCGGGATATAGAGAAGCTGCAGAGCTGGGCAGAAAGGTGGCAAATGGAGTTCAATGTAGCTAAGTGTGAAGTGATTCACTTTGGTAAGAGTAATAAAAAGATGGATTACTGGGCTAATGGTAGACTACTTGGTAGTGTGGAAGAGCAGAGGGATCTTGGTGTCCATGTACACAGATCTCTGAAAGTTGCTACCCAGGTAAATAGTGCAGTGAAGAAGGCATATGGCGTACTGGCTTTTATTGGTAGAGGAATTGAGTTCCGGAGTCCTGAGGTCATGCTGCAGTTGTATAAGACTCTGGTGCGGCCGCATCTGGAATATTGTGTGCAGTTTTGGTCGCCATACTATAGGAAGGATGTGGAGGCACTGGAACGGGTGCAGAGGAAGTTTACCAGGATGTTGCCTGGTATGGTAGGAAGATCCTATGAGGAAAGGCTGAGGCACTTGGGGTTGTTTTCTTTGGAGAAAAGAAGGTTTAGGGGTGATTTGATAGAGGTGTACAAGATGATTAGGGGGTTAGATAGGGTTGACAGTGAGAACCTTTTTCCACGTATGGAGTCAGCTATTACAAGGGGGCATAGCTTTAAATTAAGCGGGGGTAGATATAGGACTGATGTTAGGGGTAGGTTCTTCACTCAGCGAGTCGTAAGTTCATGGAATGCCCTGCCAGTAGCAGTAGTGGACTCTCCCTCTTTATGGGTATTTAAGCGGGCATTGGATAGGTATATGGAGGATAGTGGGTTAGTGTAGGTTAGGTGGGCTTTGATTGGCGCAACATCGAGGGCCGAAGGGCCTGTACTGCGCTGTATTCTTCTATGTTCTATGTTCTATGTAGATGTAGATGTAGGGGTATGGGTGGGTTACGCTTCGGCGGGGCGGTGTGGACTTGTTGGGCCGAAGGGCCTGTTTCCACACTGTAAGTAATCTAATCTGTAAGTAATCTAATCTAATCTAAGAAAATGGGGTTCATGGTAAAGCAATATACTGCAGGTTTTGCTATTCTTCGATAAAACGGAAAATGCTGGAAAAAGCAGATCTGGCAGCATCTGTAAAGAGAGAAACAGAGTTAAGTTTCAGGTCTGAAACCTCTCTTCAAAATTCAGGGAAGTTAGAAACATGCAGGTGTTGAGCAAGAGAGACACCAACTCCCATGATTACCTGGCTATACTTCCTACCACTTCCTATAACCCTATCCAATCCGCACATTTCTCTGTTTCTGTCATATCTGTTCTGACAATGCAAGTTGTGGTACTAGAAACTGTAGCATGTCTTCCTTTCCCCTCAGCTTCAGTTAGGCTACACCACTGTTGACAGACCTCCGTGTCCATTCCAGTTTTCTCACCTTTCCCCCACAATCCCAGAATTCAACAGATCATCAGCAATTATTTTGACCATCTCCAGTGTGATCTAACGTGTCTAGACCTCTCATGAATGCCTCCATTAAAACACGTTCCTCAATCTTCTCTATGGATTCTTCAGATTCTTCAATCTATCCACATAACTGAAGTCCTGCAACCCTGAAACAGTGGAGGGGACTCCTTGAATGAGGAAGACATGTTAGAGACCACAGTAGATGTTAAAATAATTGGAACAGATGCAACAGAGACAGAGAAACTGGGAGAATGGTTTGGAGGCCTTACAAGAAACAGTCACCAGTCAGTGCAATCAAGGTAGCTGTGGGAAGTACTGTAGTATAGATAGCCTCGCCCCAGAATTGAAGAAATGTCAGGAAGAGAAGTGTCAGTGATGGACCACGCGAAGGGGAGAAAAGAGAGGAAATTGGAAGCAAAATCGATTAATTTTCAAGTCATCGGAAAATGCAGTAATTGACACCAATAGGCTCATTGATGGACCAGAAAAGAGTAGTGAGAAGGGGTCTGATTTGGACTGGAACAATGTTCCACAATCCCCAGAGAAATACAGTGGGCAGAATCTTCTAGGGGCCTGAATAATATCAGTTATGACAAGACTTGAAGCAGAATCACATGAAAAATCCAGCAAGGCCTATCTCGATGTCAGAAACTACTCATTAAATCTTTTCTGCATCTGCCAGGGGGGTTGAGATGAGTTTCTCACCTGGCAGTGACAGGTTGTCAACCAAGGGGGAGTATAACTTATTAAAAACCTTATTAATGCCATAACTCACTGAATTAATATTCAGCTTCCTAACCTTATCAAATGCACCAAACAAGCTAACATGAAAAATTCTTGCGAGAGTTCCTGATTCCTGGTGATTGGTTGGGAAGGGACTCCGTATTGATCAACACCAAATAACATTTCAGGGTATGATCCAAGGGTATCAACTACTTGCATCTCTTGCCCATAGACGTTGGCACCTGACATTGTGGCATCGGTCTGATCTACTCACAAGATGCTCAGAGCTACAATGCAGGGCATGCCAGCAGCTCACATTGAAAGGCTGCAGAGGGGATACTTTGCAAATAGGGAAATGTACCCAACTCACAAATTGGACCAGGCTGCATCTTAGGACTGTTTTTAAGCTCTCTTATTGCTCAGTCACTTAATGCCTACTCACATGCTTGTACCATCTGTGCTGGGACATGCCTTTCAGTATGTTACTGTTTCAGCCAAATTAATTTTGGTGTCATCTGCAAACTTACTAACTATGCCCCCTATGTTCACATCCAAATCATTTATATAAATGACAAAACACAGTGGACCCAGCATTGATCCTTGTGGCATGCCACTGGTCACAGGCTCCAGTCTAAAAGGCAATGAAAGATTATCTGTCTGGCCATATTAACGTGTTGTTTTGTGCAGATACACACACAAAGAGACTGCTTGATCATGAGGTCAGCAGTTAGTTGGCATTGTGGGGTGTCTTGCAACCTCTATGGGGTTTTGCTGGCTGTAACTAAAACCCATCTCTGGAACTGACCCATTGTTTGCCTGTGTGACAATGAGCTGATCAATCTATAAGTAGAACTCAAGCCTTCAGATCAGAGGGAATGAGTGAAGAACATGTCCATTCAGGAACCTTCTCCTTCTCTATCTCTTCCTCTGTCTCACATGGGGACAAAGCAATTTTTTAAGCACATAGCTGGTTCATCACTGAATTCACTTTACAAACTGAACTGTTACCCAAACACGGTCATAGCAAGTTGATTCCAGGCCTATGGTTACATATGATTCCATTATGTTTGGAAGAGTTCCCTCTCCAGCAGGGTCCAGTATCCAAAATGGTTGTGTCTAATGGCTTAATCCCCATCCAGATATACACAGTCCTGTCTGGGTGGTTTGAGGACGCATAAGGACATGGGTCAGGAGAAGGCTGCCTACAGTTTAATGGTTTGGGAATTTGTAGGGTACAGTCATGAAAATATTCAAATCTATATTGGAAGTCATTTGTTTTTAATGCTGCTGTTCAGTCTTTGTACTTAATTGGCTCTCTCAGTCCAATAATTCATTTTTGGTACAAAACATTGGTCTTCTAACAAGTACAACCAGGATGCTCATGGGGGTATACATGTCAAATCCTTTGAGACAAGTTAAAATAAAAAAATGTTCAAGGAGAGAACAAACAGGGAGAACTCACCATTTGGATACAGAACTGAGTCAAAGGTAGAAGACAGAGGGTGGTGGTGGAGGGTTGTTTTTCAGACTGGAGGCCTGTGACCAGTGGAGTGCCACAAGGATCGGGGCTGGGTCCACTACTTTTCATCATTTATATAAATGATTTGGATGTGAAGGTAGGAGGTATAGTTAGTAAGTTTGCAGATGACACCAAAATCGGTGTCGTAGACAGCGAAGAAGGTTACCTCAGAGTACAATGGGATCTTGATCAGATGGGCCAATGGGCTGAGACCTGGCAGATGGAGTTTAATTTAAATAAACGTGAGGTGCTGCATTTTGGAAACGCAAATTAAGCAGGACCTATACACTTAATGGTAAGGTCCTTGGGAGTGTTGCTGAGCAAAGAGACCTTGGAGTGCAGGTTCATAGCTCCCTGAAAGTAGAGTCGCAGGTAGATAGGATAGTTCAGAAGGCATTTGGTATGCTTTCCTTTATTGGTTAGAGTATTGAGTACAGAATTTGGGAGGTCACGTTGTGGCTTTGCAGGACATTGGTTCGGCCACTGTTGGAATATTGTGTGTAATTCTGGTCTCCTTCCTACAGGATGGATGCTGTGATTCACAAGGATGTTGCCAAGGTTGGATGGTTTAAGCTATAGGGAGAGGTTGATTATGCTGAGGCTGTTTTCCCTGGAGCATTGGAGGCTGAGGGGTGACCCTATAGAGGTTTATAAAATCATGAAGGCATGGATAGGATAAACCTAGGGTGGGGAGTCCAGAACTAGAGGGCATAAGTTTAGGGTGAGAGGGAAAAGACTTTAAAAGGGACCTGAGGGGCTACTTTTTCACACAGAGTGTGGTACATGTATAGAATGAGCTGCCAGAGGAAGTGGTGGAGGCTATTACAATTGCAACATTTAAAAGGCAGATGGTTGGGTATCTAAATAGGAAGGGTTTGGAGGCATATGGGCCAAATGCTGGCAAATGGGACTAGATTAATTTAGGATATCTGGTCGGCATGGGCAAGTCAGAGTGAAGAGTCTGTTTCCTTGCTGCACATCTCTATGACTATATGACGAAGTTTAGCAAGGTGAGAGGCTGGGGCTGGTTTGGGCTTTTGTTCAAGGGAGAGTGGAGAAACCAGGGAGCTGGTAGGAGGTTGGTTTTCACAGATATGCGATGCCCAACATGTTGAGAAGGTAGCTCAGGTCAGGAAGTGAGTGTGACCGGATCCATGGTTGTGATGTAGATTGGAAATAGCCCGAGGCTGCGAAAGGTGATGATTAGATTAGATCCCCTACAGTGTGGAAACAGGCCCTTCGGCCCAACAAGTCCACACCAATCCTCCAAAGAGTAATCCACCCAGACCCAATTCCCTCTGACTAACGTACCTAACACTATGGGTAATTTAGCATGGCCAATCCACCTGTAGGAGGAAACCAGAGCACCCGGAGGAAACCCGGGTGATGCAGATACGGGGAGAATGTGCAAACTCCACACAGACAGTTGCCCGAGGCTGGAATCGAACCTGGGACCCTGGTGTTGTGAGGCAGCAGTGCTAACCACTGAGCCACCGTGCCACCCACAGAAATGCAGACTCTTTTCTATCTGATTCTGATGATGTAGGGATGAGGAGAAAGGCGGGGTGGGGGGGGGGGGCAGAGACAAGTGGGAGGTTGGGGAGAAGGGCAGAAACTGCTCAACCTCCCCCGAGGAATCCAGAGGAGAAAGAGTGGTCACCTGAAGGTTGTGACAAATCCTCAACAAGTCAAATCCCTGACCCTCAGAATGTAAATCAGGTAGCGGCTGTACGAAGCCTCAGTCAGCAGCCTGAGCCTGTTTAGTAATTAATCTGAAGCATGGTGCAGCATTGGTGATGTCAATGCATGTCTTTCCTAAGGCATCTACAGATGGATTACAATGCTGTGTCCCAGCTTTTAATTTACTTTCCAATTCTAGATACGTGAAGCCAATATTTTAACAAACGCCATTCATTTCACTTCAGTATCTGACATCTTCTTAATTAGCTTGTTAACCTGTTAGTTATTACTTAGTCTCACCACTCAAGAATCCTATCCTGCTCTATATAACATGCATTTCCAGCATATGTTTGCACATTCTTTCTCCTTCCCTTGGAATAGCTGTTTGTGACTGTCAAAGAAATCAAATATCTCCAGTTTTATATTCAATACTACCTGTCCATATTAGGCTAGACACAGATTAAATCTCCCTCCTTCAGTGTCCCAACTAGCACATGCAGAGCAGCCCTGAGACAACAAAGATTTCTTTGGCCGATTAGGAGTTAAAAAGGAAAACAAATAGCCTGTTTTTCTCAGCTCCAGTTAGATTCTAATTACAATCACACATCTGCTGACAATGAGGGCGGGGAATAAATATTTGAAATAGCAGGAGAGCTTCATTTTTGTTTTGTGAAAAGCAAATTATGAGTGGCACTCAGTGCCTCTCCTGTAATTACCCTCTAGACTCTCTGTATTGTAAGTCTCAAACCATAAGCAATGAAGCTCATGCAAAAGGAACATCTAAATCAGCTAATCGCAGCTGCCTGCAAAGTTTCCCAGGGAAGCACTCAGCTTGCTCAGCATTTCAGAGCAGGAGGAAGAGACTCACAGAGGAGTCATGCTGCACAGGCCATTCTCTCAATCCCTGCCATCCCAACTCTGAGATTTGCACTTCAGATGGTCCCTGCCCTTTTTGGCAATGGGAAGAGTTCATGTCGGATTCTGATATCCTGAGGCCATCGATCAGACCTTCCATTAAATTCAACAAACATATTATTTTAAAAGATACCTTCCAGCTGAGTTTTGCTCATTATCATAGGTATGCTGCCTGTCCTTTACTGTGCACGGTTCGTTCCTTGTGTATTGAAGAGAGAACATGCACTTTCATAGAACCATTCACAATCCCAGGAAATTCACTGCTCTTTACAACCAATGAAGTACTTTGTTTTTACGTCTAGTTCCTGTTATAATGGCAGCAGTTAAGTCACACCGAGAAAATTCCCACACACAGGAAGGTGACAACAACCAGGTAATCTATTTTGTTGTGACATATACTAAGGGATGAATATTGGGTAGGCTTCTTCCCTACTGTTCATTCAATAGTGGTTCCTGAGATCCACCTCTGAGAGTAGGTAGGGCTTCCAACCTCATCCAACGTCTGGCACCTCTGACAATGTTGCACACCTCCAGTGATGCACAGACCTGATTAGCCTTGGTTATGGGCCCAAGTCTTTGCTTTAGCCCACAACCCTCTGAGTCAAAAACAAGAACACTTCCTTCTGATCACCAGCTGCTCGCACAAAATGTGATCAGACAGTGAGACAATGAAGACAGAGATGTTTTGGGATTAACTGTGGCGAGAGTTCAATGGTTTTAGACTATATTCAGTTGTCGATCAGGTTGGATGAAGCAAGTTCCATATCGTTCTATTTGAACTCAGTCCAAACAGCAATAAACCAATTACTCAAAAAAAATGCCTCGAACCTTCAAAGGAAATCCCAGGCGGCAGTGCTGGAAAAGCAAAGCAAATGTCATGAACTTTGTCGAACCCCAGACTGCAATATTGCGAGACAGGTTCAGCTTATAGAAAGCACTGTCTCATTACCTCAGTCTCCAGCACCCAGTGCGGTTTATCAAATGAGAGAAACTGATAACTGAGAGGGTACAGTTTGTAGTCTTGGAAGTGATTATACTGCGGTTTCAAACTCTAATTTGGGATTGGGTGGAAGTGGGAAGGTCAGTTGTTAGTCTGAGACTCTGTATCTGCAGCGCCATTTGTGAACCAGACCAGTGGTTCCCAATCATTTCAGAAAAACAGCACAATTCAATGAGACAAATAATTCAATGGGAAACCCACTTTGACAGCTGAATTTATAAATGTCACATTTACATATGTTTACTCTGGCTACAGTCTTACTAGAGAGGTTTACAACACAGTGCATGCAGCAAGCTGAAAAAGGGTCAAAAACATCAATGTATCAAATCCACCAGGAAAGCAATATAATATTCAAATACGAGCACAGTCACACTTTCAAAACTTTCTCAACTTAACTATTTCTAACTGTTCGTGAATGATGGATCAGAGCAAGACAAAAGGTTGAGTAAACTGCAATTTACCAGGAAACTTGGGTTGGTGTGCGTAGAGCCTTGACGTCCACCCACACAGTCCCATACTGAATACCCAGTGTCCACCCACATATCATACCCTACTGACCCTATCCCTAACACTATCGCCTGCGTGGTATTGGGAGTCTATGAGTAAGTGGCTCTGGAGGCTTGCACAGCGGCAGTTGATAGGGGTTCCTGGTCCTCAGCAGATACTGCCTTCAATAATAGACAGCCAGGCTCCAGAGGAGATCGGAAGCACAGAACCAGCCTTGTTGCTGAGGTAATGCAGCACAGCTTCCTGATAGTCTTGTGGTACACTTCTCACCTTGTTAGGATCACAGAGTCTCTACAGTGTGGAAACACACCATTTGACCCACAAGTCCACACCAGCCCTCTGAAGATTATCCCACCCAGACCCATTCCCCTAATGAACACACCTAATCCACACATCCCTGAACACGATGGATAATTTATACTGGCTAATTCACCTTTGCCCATCTTTGGAATGTGGGAGGAAATCAGAGCACACCCACGCAGCCACGGGGAGAATGTGCAAACTCAACACAGTCACCCAAGGCTAGAATCGAACCAGGGTCCCTGGCAGTGTGAGGTAGCAATGCTAACCACTGAGCCACCATGCTGCATACTGTAACACACTGGTTGAAAACCCCTAAACCAGTCTGATATTAATGTAAAGACAGATTCTTCCACACATTTAATTGGGTTAACTATTCTAAGCAGGGACCTTGTCCTTGAAACAGTGAAGGACTTATGGGAGATCCCTGTACTCCAGCGGGCCATAGGCCCCTCATCGAATGCAAACGACAAATGTGCAAGAGAAAGTTGATTGGTCCAGCCATGTACCACATGATTGTGAAGCTTTGTGCATTCATTACAGACAAGGCAACCTCACCCAGAACCATGACAGTCACCTGGGAGAGGAAGACAATTAGACGAAAAAACCAAACCAAGTGAAAGGGAGTCTGGAAAATTTCTCTCTGGCACTCCACTTACAATTGCAAAATTATCAAGATTGCTCCAGTCCCCATTTACATTATCCAGTCTCCGTACCTCTCCCAACCAGAGACATGTCCTGCTGATTCAACATCCAGCATCCACAAAACAAGCCAACAAGCCAGTTGTTCCAAAGGTCAGTTGGTTTGAATTCAGACTCCTCAATGCATAATAATGAGTACAATTTCATGGACACTGAAACTAGACCTCTGGGAAAAGACCATCCTGAAGCTGCCCAGACAAGGCAGAACATATCTCAGTTCCAGAGCCACACACAGTCCCTAACTAAATACCCAGTGTCAGACACACACACATACACACACACACAGTCCCATACTGAATACCCAGTGTCAGACACACACACAGTCCCATACTGAATATCCAGTGTCAGACACGCACACACAGTCCGATACTGAATACCCAGTGTCAGACACACAGACACACACACGGTCCTATACTGAATATCCAGTGTCAGAGACACACAGACAGTCCGATACTGAATACCCAGTATCAAACACACACACACACACACGGTCCCATACTGAATATCCAGTGTCAGAGACACAAAGACAGTCCGATACTGAATACCCAGTGTCAGACACACACACACACGGTCCCATACTGAATATCCAGTGCCAGACACACACACACAGTCCCATACTGAATACCCAGTGTCAGACACACACACACACACACACACACGGTCCCATACAGAATATCCAGTGTCAGAGACACACAGACAGTCCGATACTGAATACCCAGTGTCAGACACACACACACACAGTCCCATACTGAATACACAGTGTCAGACACACACACATACACACACACAGTCCCATACTGAATACCCAGTGTCAAACACACACAGTCCCATACTGAATACCCAGTGTCAGACACACACACAGTCCCATACTGAATATCCAGTGTCAGACACGCACACACAGTCCGATACTGAATACCCAGTGTCAGACACACAGACACACACACGGTCCAATACTGAATATCCAGTGTCAGAGACACACAGACAGTCCAATAGTGAATACCCAGTGTCAGACACACACACACACACGGTCCCATACTGAATATCCAGTGTCAGACACACACACACAGTCCCATACTGAATACCCAGTGTCAGACACACACACACGGTCCCATACAAAATATCTAGTGTCAGAGACACACAGACAGTCCGATACTGAATACCCAGTGTCAGACACACACACACACAGTCCCATACTGAATACACAGTGTCAGACACACACACATACACACACACAGTCCCATACTGAATACCCAGTGTCAAACACACACAGTCCCATACTGAATACCCAGTGTCAGACGCACACACATAGTCCCATACTGAATACCCAGTGTCAAACACGCACAGAATCCCATACTGAATACCCAGTGTCAGACATAAACACACACACACTCAGAATCCCATTCTGAATACCCAGTTCCAGACACAAACACAGTCCCATAATGAATACCCAGTGTCAAACACACACAGAATCCCATACTGAATACCCAGTATCAAACACGCACAGAGTCCCATACTGAATATCCAGTGTCAGACACACACACAGTCCCATACTGAATACCCAGTGTCAGAGACACACACAGTCCCATACGGAATATCCAGTGTCAGAGACACACACACAGTCCCATACTGAATACCCAGTGTCAAACACACACACACAATCCCATACTGAATACCCAGTGTCAGACACACACACAATCCCATTCTGAATACACAGTGTGAGACACACACACAGTCCCATACTGAATACCCAGTGTCAAACACACACAGTCCCATACTGAATACCCAGTGTCAGACATAAACACACACACACTCAGGATCCCATTCTGAATACCCAGTTCCAGACACAAACACAGTCCCATACTGAATACCCAGTGTCAAACACACACAGAATCCCATACTGAATACCCAGTGTCAGACGCACACACAATTCCATTCTGATTACCCAGTGTCAGACACACACACAGTCCCATACTGAATACCCAGTGTCAGACACACACACAGTCCCATTCTGAATACCCAGTGTCAGACACATACACAGTCCCATTCTGAATACCCAGTGTCAAACACACACAGTCCCAGACTGAATACCCAGTGTCAGACACACGCAGTCCCATACTGAATATCCAGTGTCAGACACACACACACGCACAGTCACATACTGAATAACCAGTGTCAGACACACACAGTCCCATTCTGAATACCCAGTGTCAGAGATACACACACAGTCCCATTCTGAATACCCAGTGTCAAACACACACAGTCCCACACTGAATACCCAGTGTCAGACAGAAACACACACACACTCAGAATCCCATTCTGAATCCTCGTTCCAGACACAAACACGATCCCAGACTGAATACCCAGTGTCAAACACACACACACAATCCCATACTGAATACCCAGTGTCAGACACACACACATTCCCATTCTGAATACCCAGTGTCAGACACACACACAGTCCCATACTGAATACCCAGTGTCAAACACACACAGTCCCATACTGAATAACCAGTGTCAGACATAAACACACACACACTCAGAATCCCATTCTGAATACCCAGTTCCAGACACAAACACAGTCCCATAATGAATACCCAGTGTCAAACACACACAGAATCCCATACTGAATACCCAGTATCAAACACGCACAGAGTCCCATACTGAATATCCAGTGTCAGACACACACACAGTCCCATACTGAATACCCAGTGTCAGAGACACACACAGTCCCATTCTGAATACCCAGTGTCAAACACACACAGAATCCCATTTTGAATACCCAGTGTAGACACACACAGTCCCATACTGAATACCCAGTGTCAGACACACACACAGTCCAATTCTGAATACACAGTGTCAGACAATCAGACAGTCCCATTCTGAATACCCAGTGTCAAACATACACAGAATCCCATACTGAATACCCAGTGTCAGAGACACACACAGTCCCATACTGAATACCCAGTGTCAGACAGAAACACACACACACTCAGAATCCCACACTGAATATCCAGTGTCAGACACATACACACACACACACACACACAGTCCCATTCTTAACCCCCAGTGTGACACACAGTCCCATACTGAATACCCAGTGTCAGACACACACAAACATACCGTCCCGTACTGAATACCCAGTGTCAGTCACACACGCAGTCCCATACTGAATACGCATTGTCAGAGACACACACAGTCCCATACTGAATTCCCAGTGTCAGACACACACACACATACACACACACACAGTCCCATTCTAAACACCCAGTGTGACACACAGTCCCATACTGAATACCCAGTGTCAGACACACACAAACATACAGTCCCGTACTGAATACCCAGTGTCAGTCACACACACGCAGTCCCATACTGAATACCCATTGTCAGAGACACACACAGTCCCATACTGAATTCCCAGTGTCAGACACACACAGAGTCCCATTCTGAATACCCAGTGTCAAACACACACAGTCCCATACTGAATACCCAGTGTCAGACAGAAACACTCACACACTCAGAATCCCATTCTGAATACCCCGTTCCAGACACAAACACGGTCCCATACTGAAGACCCAGTGTCAGACACACACACAAACCCATTCTGAATACCCAGTGTCAGACACATACACAGTCCCATACTGAATACTCAGTGTCAAGCACACACAGTCCCATACTGAATACCCAGTGTCAGACATAAACACACACACACTCAGAATCCCATTCTGAATACCCAGTTCCAGACACAAACACAGTCCCATAATGAATACCCAGTGTCAAACACACACAGAATCCCATACTGAATACCCAGTATCAAACACGCACAGAGTCCCATACTGAATATCCAGTGTCAGACACACACACAGTCCCATACTGAATACCCAGTGTCAGAGACACACACAGTCCCATACTGAATACCCAGTGTCAGAGACACACACACAGTCCCATACTGAATACCCAGTGTCAAACACACACACACAATCCCATACTGAATACCCAGTGTCAGACACACACACAATCCCATTCTGAATACCCAGTGTCAGACACACACACAGTCCCATACTGAATACCCAGTGTCAAACACACTCAGTCCCATACTGAATACCCAGTGTCAGACATAAACACACACACACTCAGGATCCCACACTGAATATCCAGTGTCAGACACATACACACACACACACACACACACAGTCCCATTCTTAACCCCCAGTGTGACACACAGTCCCATACTGAATACCCAGTGTCAGACACACACAAACATACCGTCCCGTACTGAATACCCAGTGTCAGTCACACACGCAGTCCCATACTGAATACGCATTGTCAGAGACACACACAGTCCCATACTGAATTCCCAGTGTCAGACACACACACACATACACACACACACAGTCCCATTCTAAACACCCAGTGTGACACACAGTCCCATACTGAATACCCAGTGTCAGACACACACAAACATACAGTCCCGTACTGAATACCCAGTGTCAGTCACACACACGCAGTCCCATACTGAATACCCATTGTCAGAGACACACACAGTCCCATACTGAATTCCCAGTGTCAGACACACACAGTCCCATACTGAATACCCAGTGTCAGACAGAAACACTCACACACTCAGGATCCCATTCTGAATACCCAGTTCCAGACATAAACACAGTCCCATACTGAATACCCAGTGTCAGATACACGCACAGTCCCATACAGAATATCCAGTGTCAGAAACACACACACGCACTGTCCCATACTGAATACCCAGTGTCAGACACACACAGTCCCATTCTGAATACCCAGTATCAGAGACACACACACAGTCCCATTCTGAATACCCAGTATCAGAGACACACACACAGTCCCATTCTGAATACCCAGTGTCAGACACACACACAGACCCATACTGAATACCCAGTGTCAAACACACACAGTCCCATACTGAATACCCAGTGTCAGACATAAACACACACACTCAGAATCCCATTCTGAATACCCAGTTCCAGACACAAACACGGTCCCATATTGAATACCCAGTGTCAAACACACACACACAATCCCATACTGAATACCCAGTGTCAGACACACACACAGTCCCATTCTGAATACCCAGTGTCAAACACACACAGTCCCATACTGAATACCCAGTGTCAGACACACGCACAGTCCCATACTGAATATCCAGTGTCAGACACACACACAAATACAGTCCCATACTGAATACCCAGTGTCAGACACACACAGTCCCATTCTGAATACCCAGTGTCAGAGACACACACACAGTCCCATTCTGAATACCCAGTGTCAAACACACACAGTCCCATACTGAATACCCAGTGTCAGACAGAAACACACACACACTCAGAATCCCATTCTGAATACCCCGTTCCAGACACAAACACGGTCCCATACTGAATACCCAGTGTCAAACACACACACACAATCCCATACTGAAGACCCAGTGGCAGACACACACACAAACCCATTCTGAATACCCAGTGTCAGACACACACACACAGTCCCATACTGAATACTCAGTGTCAAGCACACACAGTGCCATACTGAATACCCAGTGTCAGACATAAACACACACACACTCAGAATCCCATTCTGAATACCCAGTTCCAGACACAAACACAGTCCCATAATGAATACCCAGTGTCAAACACACACAGAATCCCATACTGAATACCCAGTATCAAACACGCACAGAGTCCCATACTGAATATCCAGTGTCAGACACACACACAGTCCCATACTGAATACCCAGTGTCAGAGACACACACAGTCCCATACTGAATACCCAGAGTCAGAGACACACACAGTCCCATACTGAATACCCAGTGTTAGAGACACACACAGAGTCCCATTCTGAATTCCCAGTGTCAAACACACACAGTCCCATACTGAATACCCAGTGTCAGACGTAAACACACAGACAGAATCCCATTCTGAATACACAGTCAGACACACACACAGTCCCATACAGAATACCCAGTGTCAGACAGACAGACACACACACACACACACACACACACACACAGTCCCATACTAAACACCCAGTGTGACACACAGTCCCATACTGAATACCCAGTGTCAGACACACACAAACATACAGTCCCATACTGAACACACAGTGTCAGACACACACACAGTCCCATTCTGAATACCCAGTGTCAGACACACACACAGTCCCATTCTGAATACCCAGTGTCAGACACACACACAGTCCCATTCTGAATACCCAGTGTCAGACACACACACAGTCCCATTTTGAATACCCAGTGTCAAACACACACAGAATCCCATTCTGAATACCCAGTGTCAGACACACACTGTCCCATACTGAATACCCAGTGTCAGACACACATACAGTCCCATTCTGAATACACAGTGTCAGACAATCAGACAGTCCCATTCTGAATACCCAGTGTCAAATACACACAGAATCCCATTCTGAATACCCAGTGTCAGACACACATACAGTCCCATACTGAATACCCAGAGTCAGAGACACACAGTCCCATTCTGAATACCCAGTGTCAGACACATACACAGTCCCATACTGAATACCCAGTGTTAGACAGACAGACACACATACACACACACAGTCCCTAACTGAATACCCAGTGTCAGACACACACACACATTGTCCCATACTGAATACCCAGTGTCAAACACACACACAGTCCCATACTGAATATCCAGTGTCAGACACACACACAAACACACAGTCCCATACTGAACACCCAGTGTGACACACAGTCCCATACTGAATACCCAGTCTCCGACACACACAGTCCCATACTGAATACCCAGTCTCAGACACACACAAACATACAGTCCCGTACTGAATAACCAGTGGCAGACACAATCACACAATCCCATACTGAATACCCAGTGTCAGAGACACACACAGAATCCCATTCTGAATACCCAGTGTCAGACACACACAGTCCCATACTGAATACCCAGTGTCAGACACACACAAACATACAGTCCCGTACTGAATACCCAGTGTCAGTCACACACACGCAGTCCCATACTGAATTCCCAGTGTCAGAGACACACACAGTCCCATACTGAATTCCCAGTGTCAGACACACACAGAGTCCCATCCTGAATACCCAGTGTCAGAGACACACACACATACACACACACAGTCCCATTCTGAATATCCAGTGTCAGACACACACATACACACAGTCCCATACTGAATACCCAGTGTCAGACACACACAAACATACCGTCCCGTACTGAATACCCAGTGTCAGTCACACACACGCAGTCCCATACTGAATACGCATTGTCAGAGACACACACAGTCCCATACTGAATTCCCAGTGTCAGACACACACACACATACACACACACACAGTCGCATTTTAAACACCCAGTGTGACACACAGTCCCATACTGAATACCCAGTGTCAGACACACACAAACATACCGTCCCGTACTGAATACCCAGTGTCAGTCACACACACGCAGTCCCATACTGAATACGCATTGTCAGAGACACACACAGTCCCATACTGAATACCCAGTGTCAGACACACACATACACACATTCCCATACTGAATACCCAGTGTCAGACACACACACAGTCCCATAATGAATATCCAGTGTCAGAGAGAGAGGGACACACACACACACAGTCCGATATTGAATACCCAGTGTCAGACTCACACACACAGTCCCATACTGAATACCCAGTGTCAAACACACACAGACCTATTCTGAATACCCAATGTCAGACACACACACAGTCCCATACTGAATACCGAGTGTCAGACACACACACAGTCCCATACTGAATATCCAGTGTCAGAGACACACACACAGTCCCATACTGAATATCCAGTGTCAGACACACACACACACACACACAGTCCCATACTGAATACCCAGTATCAGACACACACAGTCCCATACTGAATACCCAGTGTCAGACACACGCACAGTCCCATACTGAATATCCAGTGTCAGACACACACACACGCACAGTCCCATACTGAATACCCAGTGTCAGACACACACAGTCCCATTCTGAATACCCAGTGTCAGAGACACACACACAGTCCCATTCTGAATACCCAGTGTCAAACACACACAGTCCCATACTGAATATCCAGTGTCAGACAGAAACACACACACACTCAGAATCCCATTCTGTATACCCCGTTCCAGACACAAACACGGTCCCATACTGAATACCCAGTGTCAAACACACACACACAATCCCATACTGAATACCCAGTGTCAGACACACACACAATCCCATTCTGAATACCCAGTGTCAGACACACACACAGTCCCATACTGAATACCCAGTGTCAAACACACACAGTCCCATACTGAATATCCAGTGTCAGACAGAAACACACACACACTCAGAATCCCATTCTGAATACCCAGTTCCAGACACAAGCACAGTCCCATAATGAATACACAGTGTCAAACACACACAGAATCCCATACTGAATACCCAGTGTTAGAGACACACACACAGTCCCATTCTCAATACCCAGTGTCAGACACACACACACAGTCCCATTCTGAATACCCAGTGTCAGACACACAAACAATCCCATACTGAATACCCAGTGTCACAGACACACACAGTCCCATTCTGAATACGCAGTGTCAGACACATACACAGTCCCATTCTGAATACCCAGTGTCAAACACACACAGTCCCGTAATGAATGCCCAGTTTCAGACAGACACACAGACACACACACACAGTCCCTAACTGAATACCCAGTGTCAGACACACACACACATTGTCCCATACTGAATACCCAGTGTCAAACACACACACAGTCCCATACTGAATACCCAGTGTCAGACACACACACACAGTCCCATACTGAATACCCAGTGTCAGACACACGCACAGTCACATACTGAATACCCAGTGTCAGACACACACAGTCCCATTCTGAATACCCAGTGTCAGAGACACACACACAGTCCCATTCTGAATACCCAGTGTCAAACACACACAGTCCCGTACTGAATACCCAGTGTCAGACACACACACAATCCCATACTGAATACCCAGTGTCAGACACACACACAGTCCCATTTTGAATACCCAGTGTCAAACACACACAGAATCCCATTTTGAATACCCAGTGTCAGACACACACACAGTCCAATTCTGAATACACAGTGTCAGACAATCAGACAGTCCCAATTCTGAATACCCAGTGTCAGACACATACACAGTCCCATACTGAATACCCAGTGTCACAGACACACACAGTCCCATTCTGAATACGCAGTGTCAGACACATACACAGTCCCATTCTGAATACCCAGTGTCAAACACACACCGTCCTGTACTGAATGCCCAGTTTCAGACAGACACACAGACACACACACACAGTCCCATACTGCATACCCAGTGTCAAACACACACACACAGTCCCATACTGAATACCCAGTGTCCGACACACACAGTCCCGTACAGAATAACCAGTGTCAGACATGCACACACACACACACACGCACACACAGTCCCATACTGAATACCCAGTGTCAGACACACACACACACACACGCACACACAGTCCCATACTGAATACCCAGTGTTAGAGACACACACAGAGTCCAATTCTGAATACCCAGTGTCAAACACACACAGTCCCATACTGAATACTGAGTGTCAGATGTAAACACACAGACAGAATCCCATTCTGAATACACAGTCAGACACACACACAGTCCCATACTGAATACCCAGTGTCAAACACACACAGAATCCCATTCTGAATACACAGTGTCAGACAATCAGACAGTCCCATACAGAATACCCAGTGTCAGACAGACAGACACACACACAAGCACATACACACACACACACACACACACACACACACACACAGTCCCATACTAAACACCCAGTGTGACACACAGTCCCATACTGAATACCCAGTGTCAGACACACACAAACATACAGTCCCATAGTGAATACACAGTGTCAGACACACACACAGTCCCATTCCGAATACCCATTGTCAGAGACACACACAGTCTCAGACTGAATACCCTGTGTCAGACACACACACAGTCCCATGCTGAATACCCAGTGTCAGACACACACAGTCCCATACTGAATACCCAATGTCAGACACACACACAGTCCCATTCTGAATACACAGTGTCAGACAATCAGACAGTCCCATTCTGAATACCCAGTGTCAAACACACAGTCCCATTCTGAATACCCAGTGTCAGACACACACACAGTCCCATTTTGAATACCCAGTGTCAAACACACACAGAATCCCATTCTGAATACTCAGTGTCAGACACACACAGTCCCATACTGAATACCCAGTGTCAGACACACATACAGTCCCATTCTGAATACACAGTGTCAGACAATCAGACAGTCCCATTCTGAATACCCAGTGTCAATCACACACAGAATCCCATTCTGAATACCCAGTGTCAGACACACACACAGTCCCATACTGAATACCCAGAGTCAGAGACACACACAGTCCCATACTGAATACCCAGTGTTAGAGACACACACAGAGTCCCATTCTGAATTCCCAGTGTCAAACACACACAGTCCCATACTGAATACCCAGTGTCAGACGTAAACACACAGACAGAATCCCATTCTGAATACACAGTCAGACACACACACAGTCCCATACAGAATACCCAGTGTCAGACAGACAGACAGACACACACACACACACACACACACACACAGTCCCATACTAAACACCCAGTGTGACACACAGTCCCATACTGAATACCCAGTGTCAGACACACACAAACATACAGTCCCATACTGAACACACAGTGTCAGACACACACACAGTCCCATTCTGAATACCCAGTGTCAGACACACACACAGTCCCATTCTGAATACCCAGTGTCAGACACACACACAGTCCCATTCTGAATACCCAGTGTCAGACACACACACAGTCCCATTTTGAATACCCAGTGTCAAACACACACAGAATCCCATTCTGAATACCCAGTGTCAGACACACACTGTCCCATACTGAATACCCAGTGTCAGACACACATACAGTCCCATTCTGAATACACAGTGTCAGACAATCAGACAGTCCCATTCTGAATACCCAGTGTCAAACACACACAGAATCCCATTCTGAATACCCAGTGTCAGACACACATACAGTCCCATACTGAATACCCAGAGTCAGAGACACACACAGTCCCATTCTGAATACCCAGTGTCAGACACATACACAGTCCCATACTGAATACCCAGTGTTAGACAGACAGACACACATACACACACACAGTCCCTAACTGAATACCCAGTGTCAGACACACACACACATTGTCCCATACTGAATACCCAGTGTCAAACACACACACAGTCCCATACTGAATATCCAGTGTCAGACACACACACAAACACACAGTCCCATACTGAACACCCAGTGTGACACACAGTCCCATACTGAATACCCAGTCTCCGACACACACAGTCCCATACTGAATACCCAGTGTCAGACACACACACAGTCCAATTCTGAATACACAGTGTCAGACAATCAGACAGTCCCATTCTGAATACCCAGTGTCAAACATACACAGAATCCCATACTGAATACCCAGTGTCAGAGACACACACAGTCCCATACTGAATACCCAGTGTCAGACAGAAACACACACACACTCAGAATCCCACACTGAATATCCAGTGTCAGACACATACACACACACACACACACACAGTCCCATTCTTAACCCCCAGTGTGACACACAGTCCCATACTGAATACCCAGTGTCAGACACACACAAACATACCGTCCCGTACTGAATACCCAGTGTCAGTCACACACGCAGTCCCATACTGAATACGCATTGTCAGAGACACACACAGTCCCATACTGAATTCCCAGTGTCAGACACACACACACATACACACACACACAGTCCCATTCTAAACACCCAGTGTGACACACAGTCCCATACTGAATACCCAGTGTCAGACACACACAAACATACAGTCCCGTACTGAATACCCAGTGTCAGTCACACACACGCAGTCCCATACTGAATACCCATTGTCAGAGACACACACAGTCCCATACTGAATTCCCAGTGTCAGACACACACAGAGTCCCATTCTGAATACCCAGTGTCAAACACACACAGTCCCATACTGAATACCCAGTGTCAGACAGAAACACTCACACACTCAGAATCCCATTCTGAATACCCCGTTCCAGACACAAACACGGTCCCATACTGAAGACCCAGTGTCAGACACACACACAAACCCATTCTGAATACCCAGTGTCAGACACATACACAGTCCCATACTGAATACTCAGTGTCAAGCACACACAGTCCCATACTGAATACCCAGTGTCAGACATAAACACACACACACTCAGAATCCCATTCTGAATACCCAGTTCCAGACACAAACACAGTCCCATAATGAATACCCAGTGTCAAACACACACAGAATCCCATACTGAATACCCAGTATCAAACACGCACAGAGTCCCATACTGAATATCCAGTGTCAGACACACACACAGTCCCATACTGAATACCCAGTGTCAGAGACACACACAGTCCCATACTGAATACCCAGTGTCAGAGACACACACACAGTCCCATACTGAATACCCAGTGTCAAACACACACACACAATCCCATACTGAATACCCAGTGTCAGACACACACACAATCCCATTCTGAATACCCAGTGTCAGACACACACACAGTCCCATACTGAATACCCAGTGTCAAACACACTCAGTCCCATACTGAATACCCAGTGTCAGACATAAACACACACACACTCAGGATCCCACACTGAATATCCAGTGTCAGACACATACACACACACACACACACACACAGTCCCATTCTTAACCCCCAGTGTGACACACAGTCCCATACTGAATACCCAGTGTCAGACACACACAAACATACCGTCCCGTACTGAATACCCAGTGTCAGTCACACACGCAGTCCCATACTGAATACGCATTGTCAGAGACACACACAGTCCCATACTGAATTCCCAGTGTCAGACACACACACACATACACACACACACAGTCCCATTCTAAACACCCAGTGTGACACACAGTCCCATACTGAATACCCAGTGTCAGACACACACAAACATACAGTCCCGTACTGAATACCCAGTGTCAGTCACACACACGCAGTCCCATACTGAATACCCATTGTCAGAGACACACACAGTCCCATACTGAATTCCCAGTGTCAGACACACACAGTCCCATACTGAATACCCAGTGTCAGACAGAAACACTCACACACTCAGGATCCCATTCTGAATACCCAGTTCCAGACATAAACACAGTCCCATACTGAATACCCAGTGTCAGATACACGCACAGTCCCATACAGAATATCCAGTGTCAGAAACACACACACGCACTGTCCCATACTGAATACCCAGTGTCAGACACACACAGTCCCATTCTGAATACCCAGTATCAGAGACACACACACAGTCCCATTCTGAATACCCAGTATCAGAGACACACACACAGTCCCATTCTGAATACCCAGTGTCAGACACACACACAGACCCATACTGAATACCCAGTGTCAAACACACACAGTCCCATACTGAATACCCAGTGTCAGACATAAACACACACACTCAGAATCCCATTCTGAATACCCAGTTCCAGACACAAACACGGTCCCATATTGAATACCCAGTGTCAAACACACACACACAATCCCATACTGAATACCCAGTGTCAGACACACACACAGTCCCATTCTGAATACCCAGTGTCAAACACACACAGTCCCATACTGAATACCCAGTGTCAGACACACGCACAGTCCCATACTGAATATCCAGTGTCAGACACACACACAAATACAGTCCCATACTGAATACCCAGTGTCAGACACACACAGTCCCATTCTGAATACCCAGTGTCAGAGACACACACACAGTCCCATTCTGAATACCCAGTGTCAAACACACACAGTCCCATACTGAATACCCAGTGTCAGACAGAAACACACACACACTCAGAATCCCATTCTGAATACCCCGTTCCAGACACAAACACGGTCCCATACTGAATACCCAGTGTCAAACACACACACACAATCCCATACTGAAGACCCAGTGGCAGACACACACACAAACCCATTCTGAATACCCAGTGTCAGACACACACACACAGTCCCATACTGAATACTCAGTGTCAAGCACACACAGTGCCATACTGAATACCCAGTGTCAGACATAAACACACACACACTCAGAATCCCATTCTGAATACCCAGTTCCAGACACAAACACAGTCCCATAATGAATACCCAGTGTCAAACACACACAGAATCCCATACTGAATACCCAGTATCAAACACGCACAGAGTCCCATACTGAATATCCAGTGTCAGACACACACACAGTCCCATACTGAATACCCAGTGTCAGAGACACACACAGTCCCATACTGAATACCCAGAGTCAGAGACACACACAGTCCCATACTGAATACCCAGTGTTAGAGACACACACAGAGTCCCATTCTGAATTCCCAGTGTCAAACACACACAGTCCCATACTGAATACCCAGTGTCAGACGTAAACACACAGACAGAATCCCATTCTGAATACACAGTCAGACACACACACAGTCCCATACAGAATACCCAGTGTCAGACAGACAGACAGACACACACACACACACACACACACACAGTCCCATACTAAACACCCAGTGTGACACACAGTCCCATACTGAATACCCAGTGTCAGACACACACAAACATACAGTCCCATACTGAACACACAGTGTCAGACACACACACAGTCCCATTCTGAATACCCAGTGTCAGACACACACACAGTCCCATTCTGAATACCCAGTGTCAGACACACACACAGTCCCATTCTGAATACCCAGTGTCAGACACACACACAGTCCCATTTTGAATACCCAGTGTCAAACACACACAGAATCCCATTCTGAATACCCAGTGTCAGACACACACTGTCCCATACTGAATACCCAGTGTCAGACACACATACAGTCCCATTCTGAATACACAGTGTCAGACAATCAGACAGTCCCATTCTGAATACCCAGTGTCAAATACACACAGAATCCCATTCTGAATACCCAGTGTCAGACACACATACAGTCCCATACTGAATACCCAGAGTCAGAGACACACAGTCCCATTCTGAATACCCAGTGTCAGACACATACACAGTCCCATACTGAATACCCAGTGTTAGACAGACAGACACACATACACACACACAGTCCCTAACTGAATACCCAGTGTCAGACACACACACACATTGTCCCATACTGAATACCCAGTGTCAAACACACACACAGTCCCATACTGAATATCCAGTGTCAGACACACACACAAACACACAGTCCCATACTGAACACCCAGTGTGACACACAGTCCCATACTGAATACCCAGTCTCCGACACACACAGTCCCATACTGAATACCCAGTCTCAGACACACACAAACATACAGTCCCGTACTGAATAACCAGTGGCAGACACAATCACACAATCCCATACTGAATACCCAGTGTCAGAGACACACACAGAATCCCATTCTGAATACCCAGTGTCAGACACACACAGTCCCATACTGAATACCCAGTGTCAGACACACACAAACATACAGTCCCGTACTGAATACCCAGTGTCAGTCACACACACGCAGTCCCATACTGAATTCCCAGTGTCAGAGACACACACAGTCCCATACTGAATTCCCAGTGTCAGACACACACAGAGTCCCATCCTGAATACCCAGTGTCAGAGACACACACACATACACACACACAGTCCCATTCTGAATATCCAGTGTCAGACACACACATACACACAGTCCCATACTGAATACCCAGTGTCAGACACACACAAACATACCGTCCCGTACTGAATACCCAGTGTCAGTCACACACACGCAGTCCCATACTGAATACGCATTGTCAGAGACACACACAGTCCCATACTGAATTCCCAGTGTCAGACACACACACACATACACACACACACAGTCGCATTTTAAACACCCAGTGTGACACACAGTCCCATACTGAATACCCAGTGTCAGACACACACAAACATACCGTCCCGTACTGAATACCCAGTGTCAGTCACACACACGCAGTCCCATACTGAATACGCATTGTCAGAGACACACACAGTCCCATACTGAATACCCAGTGTCAGACACACACATACACACATTCCCATACTGAATACCCAGTGTCAGACACACACACAGTCCCATAATGAATATCCAGTGTCAGAGAGAGAGGGACACACACACACACAGTCCGATATTGAATACCCAGTGTCAGACTCACACACACAGTCCCATACTGAATACCCAGTGTCAAACACACACAGACCTATTCTGAATACCCAATGTCAGACACACACACAGTCCCATACTGAATACCGAGTGTCAGACACACACACAGTCCCATACTGAATATCCAGTGTCAGAGACACACACACAGTCCCATACTGAATATCCAGTGTCAGACACACACACACACACACACAGTCCCATACTGAATACCCAGTATCAGACACACACAGTCCCATACTGAATACCCAGTGTCAGACACACGCACAGTCCCATACTGAATATCCAGTGTCAGACACACACACACGCACAGTCCCATACTGAATACCCAGTGTCAGACACACACAGTCCCATTCTGAATACCCAGTGTCAGAGACACACACACAGTCCCATTCTGAATACCCAGTGTCAAACACACACAGTCCCATACTGAATATCCAGTGTCAGACAGAAACACACACACACTCAGAATCCCATTCTGAATACCCCGTTCCAGACACAAACACGGTCCCATACTGAATACCCAGTGTCAAACACACACACACAATCCCATACTGAATACCCAGTGTCAGACACACACACAATCCCATTCTGAATACCCAGTGTCAGACACACACACAGTCCCATACTGAATACCCAGTGTCAAACACACACAGTCCCATACTGAATATCCAGTGTCAGACAGAAACACACACACACTCAGAATCCCATTCTGAATACCCAGTTCCAGACACAAGCACAGTCCCATAATGAATACACAGTGTCAAACACACACAGAATCCCATACTGAATACCCAGTGTTAGAGACACACACACAGTCCCATTCTCAATACCCAGTGTCAGACACACACACACAGTCCCATTCTGAATACCCAGTGTCAGACACACAAACAATCCCATACTGAATACCCAGTGTCACAGACACACACAGTCCCATTCTGAATACGCAGTGTCAGACACATACACAGTCCCATTCTGAATACCCAGTGTCAAACACACACAGTCCCGTAATGAATGCCCAGTTTCAGACAGACACACAGACACACACACACAGTCCCTAACTGAATACCCAGTGTCAGACACACACACACATTGTCCCATACTGAATACCCAGTGTCAAACACACACACAGTCCCATACTGAATACCCAGTGTCAGACACACACACACAGTCCCATACTGAATACCCAGTGTCAGACACACGCACAGTCACATACTGAATACCCAGTGTCAGACACACACAGTCCCATTCTGAATACCCAGTGTCAGAGACACACACACAGTCCCATTCTGAATACCCAGTGTCAAACACACACAGTCCCGTACTGAATACCCAGTGTCAGACACACACACAATCCCATACTGAATACCCAGTGTCAGACACACACACAGTCCCATTTTGAATACCCAGTGTCAAACACACACAGAATCCCATTTTGAATACCCAGTGTCAGACACACACACAGTCCAATTCTGAATACACAGTGTCAGACAATCAGACAGTCCCAATTCTGAATACCCAGTGTCAGACACATACACAGTCCCATACTGAATACCCAGTGTCACAGACACACACAGTCCCATTCTGAATACGCAGTGTCAGACACATACACAGTCCCATTCTGAATACCCAGTGTCAAACACACACCGTCCTGTACTGAATGCCCAGTTTCAGACAGACACACAGACACACACACACAGTCCCATACTGCATACCCAGTGTCAAACACACACACACAGTCCCATACTGAATACCCAGTGTCCGACACACACAGTCCCGTACAGAATAACCAGTGTCAGACATGCACACACACACACACACGCACACACAGTCCCATACTGAATACCCAGTGTCAGACACACACACACACACACGCACACACAGTCCCATACTGAATACCCAGTGTTAGAGACACACACAGAGTCCAATTCTGAATACCCAGTGTCAAACACACACAGTCCCATACTGAATACTGAGTGTCAGATGTAAACACACAGACAGAATCCCATTCTGAATACACAGTCAGACACACACACAGTCCCATACTGAATACCCAGTGTCAAACACACACAGAATCCCATTCTGAATACACAGTGTCAGACAATCAGACAGTCCCATACAGAATACCCAGTGTCAGACAGACAGACACACACACAAGCACATACACACACACACACACACACACACACACACACAGTCCCATACTAAACACCCAGTGTGACACACAGTCCCATACTGAATACCCAGTGTCAGACACACACAAACATACAGTCCCATAGTGAATACACAGTGTCAGACACACACACAGTCCCATTCCGAATACCCATTGTCAGAGACACACACAGTCTCAGACTGAATACCCTGTGTCAGACACACACACAGTCCCATGCTGAATACCCAGTGTCAGACACACACAGTCCCATACTGAATACCCAATGTCAGACACACACACAGTCCCATTCTGAATACACAGTGTCAGACAATCAGACAGTCCCATTCTGAATACCCAGTGTCAAACACACAGTCCCATTCTGAATACCCAGTGTCAGACACACACACAGTCCCATTTTGAATACCCAGTGTCAAACACACACAGAATCCCATTCTGAATACTCAGTGTCAGACACACACAGTCCCATACTGAATACCCAGTGTCAGACACACATACAGTCCCATTCTGAATACACAGTGTCAGACAATCAGACAGTCCCATTCTGAATACCCAGTGTCAATCACACACAGAATCCCATTCTGAATACCCAGTGTCAGACACACACACAGTCCCATACTGAATACCCAGAGTCAGAGACACACACAGTCCCATACTGAATACCCAGTGTTAGAGACACACACAGAGTCCCATTCTGAATTCCCAGTGTCAAACACACACAGTCCCATACTGAATACCCAGTGTCAGACGTAAACACACAGACAGAATCCCATTCTGAATACACAGTCAGACACACACACAGTCCCATACAGAATACCCAGTGTCAGACAGACAGACAGACACACACACACACACACACACACACACAGTCCCATACTAAACACCCAGTGTGACACACAGTCCCATACTGAATACCCAGTGTCAGACACACACAAACATACAGTCCCATACTGAACACACAGTGTCAGACACACACACAGTCCCATTCTGAATACCCAGTGTCAGACACACACACAGTCCCATTCTGAATACCCAGTGTCAGACACACACACAGTCCCATTCTGAATACCCAGTGTCAGACACACACACAGTCCCATTTTGAATACCCAGTGTCAAACACACACAGAATCCCATTCTGAATACCCAGTGTCAGACACACACTGTCCCATACTGAATACCCAGTGTCAGACACACATACAGTCCCATTCTGAATACACAGTGTCAGACAATCAGACAGTCCCATTCTGAATACCCAGTGTCAAACACACACAGAATCCCATTCTGAATACCCAGTGTCAGACACACATACAGTCCCATACTGAATACCCAGAGTCAGAGACACACACAGTCCCATTCTGAATACCCAGTGTCAGACACATACACAGTCCCATACTGAATACCCAGTGTTAGACAGACAGACACACATACACACACACAGTCCCTAACTGAATACCCAGTGTCAGACACACACACACATTGTCCCATACTGAATACCCAGTGTCAAACACACACACAGTCCCATACTGAATATCCAGTGTCAGACACACACACAAACACACAGTCCCATACTGAACACCCAGTGTGACACACAGTCCCATACTGAATACCCAGTCTCCGACACACACAGTCCCATACTGAATACCCAGTCTCAGACACACACAAACATACAGTCCCGTACTGAATACCCAGTGTCAGTCACACACACGCAGTCCCATACTGAATACCCATTGTCAGAGACACACACAGTCCCATACTGAATTCCCAGTGTCAGACACACACAGAGTCCCATCCTGAATACCCAGTGTCAGAGACACACACACATACACACACACAGTCCCATCCTGAATACCCAGTGTCAGACACACACATACACACATTCCCATACTGAATACCCAGTGTCAGACACACACACAGTCCCATAATGAATATCCAGTGTCAGAGAGAGAGGGACACACACACACACAGTCCGATATTGAATACCCAGTGTCAGACTCACACACACAGTCCCATACTGAATACCCAGTGTCAAACACACACAGACCTATTCTGAATACCCAATGTCAGACACACACACAGTCCCATACTGAATACCGAGTGTCAGACACACACACAGTCCCATACTGAATATCCAGTGTCAGAGACACACACACAGTCCCATACTGAATATCCAGTGTCAGACACACACACACACACACAGTCCCATACTGAATACCCAGTATCAGACACACACAGTCCCATACTGAATACCCAGTGTCAGACACACGCACAGTCCCATACTGAATATCCAGTGTCAGACACACACACACGCACAGTCCCATACTGAATACCCAGTGTCAGACACACACAGTCCCATTCTGAATACCCAGTGTCAGAGACACACACACAGTCCCATTCTGAATACCCAGTGTCAAACACACACAGTCCCATACTGAATATCCAGTGTCAGACAGAAACACACACACACTCAGAATCCCATTCTGAATACCCCGTTCCAGACACAAACACGGTCCCATACTGAATACCCAGTGTCAAACACACACACACAATCCCATACTGAATACCCAGTGTCAGACACACACACAATCCCATTCTGAATACCCAGTGTCAGACACACACACAGTCCCATACTGAATACCCAGTGTCAAACACACACAGTCCCATACTGAATACCCAGTGTCAGACATAAACACACACACACTCAGAATCCCATTCTGAATACCCAGTTCCAGACACAAGCACAGTCCCATAATGAATACACAGTGTCAAACACACACAGAATCCCATACTGAATACCCAGTGTTAGAGACACACACACAGTCCCATTCTCAATACCCAGTGTCAGACACACACACACAGTCCCATTCTGAATACCCAGTGTCAGACACACAAACAATCCCATACTGAATACCCAGTGTCACAGACACACACAGTCCCATTCTGAATACGCAGTGTCAGACACATACACAGTCCCATTCTGAATACCCAGTGTCAAACACACACAGTCCCGTAATGAATGCCCAGTTTCAGACAGACACACAGACACACACACACAGTCCCTAACTGAATACCCAGTGTCAGACACACACACACATTGTCCCATACTGAATACCCAGTGTCAAACACACACACAGTCCCATACTGAATACCCAGTGTCAGACACACACACACAGTCCCATACTGAATACCCAGTGTCAGACACACGCACAGTCCCATACTGAATACCCAGTGTCAGACACACACAGTCCCATTCTGAATACCCAGTGTCAGAGACACACACACAGTCCCATTCTGAATACCCAGTGTCAAACACACACAGTCCCGTACTGAATACCCAGTGTCAGACACACACACAATCCCATACTGAATACCCAGTGTCAGACACACACACAGTCCCATTTTGAATACCCAGTGTCAAACACACACAGAATCCCATTTTGAATACCCAGTGTCAGACACACACAGTCCCATACTGAATACCCAGTGTCAGACACACACACAGTCCAATTCTGAATACACAGTGTCAGACAATCAGACAGTCCTAATTCTGAATACCCAGTGTCAGACACATACACAGTCCCATACTGAATACCCAGTGTCACAGACACACACAGTCCCATTCTGAATACGCAGTGTCAGACACATACACAGTCCCATTCTGAATACCCAGTGTCAAACACACACCGTCCCGTACTGAATGCCCAGTTTCAGACAGACACACAGACACACACACACAGTCCCATACTGCATACCCAGTGTCAAACACACACACACAGTCCCATACTGAATACCCAGTGTCCGACACACACAGTCCCGTACAGAATAACCAGTGTCAGACATACACACACACACACACACGCACACACAGTCCCATACTGAATACCCAGTGTCAGACACACACACACACACACACACACACGCACACACAGTCCCATACTGAATACCCAGTGTTAGAGACACACACAGAGTCCAATTCTGAATACCCAGTGTCAAACACACACAGTCCCATACTGAATACTGAGTGTCAGATGTAAACACACAGACAGAATCCCATTCTGAATACACAGTCAGACACACACACAGTCCCATACTGAATACCCAGTGTCAAACACACACAGAATCCCATTCTGAATACACAGTGTCAGACAATCAGACAGTCCCATACAGAATACCCAGTGTCAGACAGACAGACACACACACACGCACATACACACACGCACACACACACACACACACACACACACACAGTCCCATACTAAACACCCAGTGTGACACACAGTCCCATACTGAATACCCAGTGTCAGACACACACAAACATACAGTCCCATAGTGAATACACAGTGTCAGACACACACACAGTCCCATTCCGAATACCCATTGTCAGAGACACACACAGTCTCAGACTGAATACCCTGTGTCAGACACACACACAGTCCCATGCTGAATACCCAGTGTCAGACACACACAGTCCCATACTGAATACCCAATGTCAGACACACACACAGAATCCCATTCTGAATACCCAGTGTCAGACACACACAGTCCCAAACTGAATACCCAGTGTCAGACACACATACAGTCCCATTCTGAATACACAGTGTCAGACAATCAGACAGTCCCATTCTGAATACCCAGTGTCAAACACACACAGAATCCCATTCTGAATACCCAGTGTCAGACACACACAGTCCCATACTGAATACCCAATGTCAGACACACACACAGTCCCATTCTGAATACACAGTGTCAGACAATCAGACAGTCCCATTCTGAATACCCAGTGTCAAACACACAGTCCCATTCTGAATACCCAGTGTCAGACACACACACAGTCCCATTTTGAATACCCAGTGTCAAACACACACAGAATCCCATTCTGAATACCCAGTGTCAGACACACACAGTCCCATACTGAATACCCAGTGTCAGACACACATACAGTCCCATTCTGAATACACAGTGTCAGACAATCAGACAGTCCCATTCTGAATACCCAGTGTCAAACACACACAGAATCCCATTCTGAATACCCAGTGTCAGACACACATACAGTCCCATACTGAATACCCAGAGTCAGAGACACACACAGTCCCATACTGAATACCCAGCGTTAGAGACACACACAGAGTCCCATTCTGAATTCCCAGTGTCAAACACACACAGTCCCATACTGAATACCCAGTGTCAGACGTAAACACACAGACAGAATCCCATTCTGAATACACAGTCAGACACACACACAGTCCCATACAGAATACCCAGTGTCAGACAGACAGACAGACAGACACACACACACACACACACACACAGTCCCATACTAAACACCCAGTGTGACACACAGTCCCATACTGAATACCCAGTGTCAGACACACACAAACATACAGTCCCATACTGAACACACAGTGTCAGACACACACACAGTCCCATTCTGAATACCCAGTGTCAGACACACACACAGTCCCATTCTGAATACCCAGTGTCAGACACACACACAGTCCCATTTTGAATACCCAGTGTCAAAAACACACAGAATCCCATTCTGAATACCCAGTGTCAGACACACACTGTCCCATACTGAATACCCAGTGTCAGACACACATACAGTCCCATTCTGAATACACAGTGTCAGACAATCAGACAGTCCCATTCTGAATACCCAGTGTCAAACACACACAGAATCCCATTCTGAATACCCAGTGTCAGACACACATACAGTCCCATACTGAATACCCAGTGTCAGACACATACACAGTCCCATACTGAATACCCAGTGTTAGACAGACAGACACACATACACACACACAGTCCCTAACTGAATACCCAGTGTCAGACACACACACACATTGTCCCATACTGAATACCCAGTGTCAAACACACACACAGTCCCATACTGAATATCCAGTGTCAGACACACACACAGTCCCATACTGAATACCGAGTGTCAGACACACACACAGTCCCATACTGAATATCCAGTGTCAGAGACACACACACAGTCCCATACTGAATATCCAGTGTCAGACACACACACAAACACACAGTCCCATACTGAACACACAGTGTGACACACAGTCCCATACTGAATACCCAGAGTCAGACAGACAGACAGACACACATACACACACACAGTCCCTAACTGAATACCCAGTGTCAGACACACACACACATTGTCCCATACTGAATACCCAGTGTCAAACACACACACAGTCCCATACTGAATATCCAGTGTCAGACACACACACAGTCCCATACTGAATACCGAGTGTCAGACACACACACAGTCCTATACTGAATATCCAGTGTCAGAGACACACACACAGTCCCATACAGAATATCCAGTGTCAGACACACACACAAACACACAGTCCCATACTGAACACACAGTGTGACACACAGTCCCATACTGAATACCCAGTCTCCGACACACACAGTCCCATACTGAATACCCAGTCTCAGACACACACAAACATACAGTCCCGTACTGAATAACCAGTGGCAGACACAATCACACAATCCCATACTGAATACCCAGTGTCAGAGACACACACAGTCCCATACTGAATACCCAGTGTCAGAAACACACACAGAGTAATGCCGAATACCCAGTGTCAGACACACATAGTCGCATACTGAATACCCAGTGTCAGACACACACACAGTCCTATACTGAATACCCAGTGTCAGACACACACAGTCCTACACTGAATATCTAGTGTCAGACACACGCACACACACACACACACCCAGTCCCATATTGAATACCCAGTGTCAGACACACACACACAGTCCCGACTGAATACCCAGTGTCAGAGACACACACACAGTCCCATACTGAATACCCAGTGTCAAAATCACACACAGTCCCATACTGAATACCCAGTGTGAGACACATACAGAGACACACACACAGTCCCATACTGAATGTCCAGTGTCAGACACACACACATACGCACAGTCCCATACTGAATACCCAGTGTGAGACACACACACAGACACACACACAGTCCCATACTGAATACCCAGGGTCAGACACTCACAGTCCCATACTGAATACCCAGTGTCAAACACACACAGTCCCATACCGAATACCGTGTCAGACATAAACACACACACGGAATCCCATTCTGAATACCCAGTGTCTGACACACACACAGTCCCATTCTGAATACCCAGTGTCAGACACACACACAGTCCCATTCTGAATACCCAGTGTCAGACACACACACAGTCCCATTTTGAATACCCAGTGTCAAACACACACAGAATCCCATTCTGAATACCCAGTGTCAGACACACATACAGTCCCATTCTGAATACACAGTGTCAGACAATCAGACAGTCCTATTCTGAATACCCAGTGTCAAACACACACAGTCCCATACTGAATACCCAGTGTCAGACAGACAGACAGACAGACAGACAGACACATACACGCACGCACACACACACACACACAGAGTCCCATACTGAATATCCAGTGTCAGACACACACACAGCCCCATACTGAACACCCAGTCCCATACCGAATACCTAGTTCAGACACACACAAACATACATCCCGTACTGAATATCCAGTGTCACACACACACACGCAGTCCCATACTGAATACCCATTCTCAGAGACACGCACAGCCCCATACTGAATGCCCAGTGTCAGACTCACACACACAGTCCCATACTGAATACCCAGTGTCAGACAGACACACAGTCCCATACTGAATACCCAGTGTCAGACAGACACACAGTCCCATTCTGAATACCCAGTGTCAGAGACACACACAGTCCCATACTGAATACCCAGTGTCAGACACAGACACAGTCCCATACTGAATATCCAGTGTCAGAGACACACACACAGTCCCATACTGAATACCCAGTGTCAAACTCACACACAGTCCCATACTGAATACCCAGTGTGAGACACACACAGAGACACACACACAGTCCCATACTGAATACCCAGTGTCAAACACACACAGAATCCCATTCTGAATACCCAGTGTCAGACAATCAGACAGTCCCATTCTGAATTCCCAGTGTCAAACTCACACACAGTCCCATACTGAATATCCAGTGTCAGACACACACAAACACGCACAGTCCCATACTGAAGACCCAGTGTGAGACGCACACAGTCCCATACTGAATGCCCAGTGTGAGACACACACAGAGACACACACACAGTCTCATATGGAATATCCAGTGTCAGACACACACACACACACACACACACACACACACACACACACACACACACACACACACACACACACACAGTCCCATACTGAACACCCAGTGTGACACACAGTCCCATACTGAATACCCAGTGTCAGAGACACGCACACACAGTCCCATACTGAATACCCAGTTTCAGTCCCATACTGAATACCTAGTGTTAGAGACACACACACAGTCCCATTCTGAATACGCAGTGTCAAACACACACAGTCCCACACTGAATATCCAGTGTCAGACACACACACAGTCCCATGCTGAATACCCAGTGTCAAACACACACACAGTCCCATTCTGAATGCCCAGTGTCAGACACACACAGTCCCATACTGAATGCTCAGTGTCAGACACACACAGTCCCATACTGAATACCCAGTGTCAGACACACACACAGTCCCATACTGAATACCCAGTGTCAGACACACATACAGTCCCATTCTGAATTCAAAGTGTCAGACAATCAGACAGTCCCATTTTGAAAACCCAGTGTCAAACACACACAGTCCCATACTGAATACCCAGTGTCAGACGTAAACACACAGACAGAATCCCATTCTGAATACACAGTCAGACACACACACAGAATCCCATTCTGAATACACAGTGTCAGGCAATCAGACAGTCCCATACAGAATACCCAGTGTCAGACAGACAGACACACACACACGCACACACGCACACACACACACACACACAGTCCCATACTAAACACCCAGTGTGACACACAGTCCCATACTGAATACCCAGTGTCAGACACACACAAAAATACAGTCCCATAGTGAATACACAGTGTCAGACACACACACAGTCCCATTCTGAATACCCATTGTCAGAGACACACACAGTCTCAGACTGAATACCCTGTGTCAGACACACACACAGTCCCATGCTGAATACCCAGTGTCAGACACACACAGTCCCATACTGAATACCCAATGTCAGACACACACACAGTCCCATTCTGAATACACAGTGTCAGACAATCAGACAGTCCCATACAGAATACCCAGTGTCAGACAGACAGAGACACACACACGCACACACACACACACACAGTCCCATACTAAACACCCAGTGTGACACACAGTCCCATACTGAATACCCAGTGTCAGACACACACAAACATACAGTCCCATACTGAATACCCAGCGTCAGACACACACACAGTCCCATTCTGAATACGCAGTGTCAAACACACACAGTCCCACACTGAATACCCAGTGTCAGACACACGCACAGTCCCATTCTGAATACCCAGTGTCAAACACACACACAGTCCCATTCTGAATGCCCAGTGTCAGACACGAACAGTGCCATACTGAATGCTCAGTGTCAGACACACACAGTCCCATACTGAATACCCAGTGTCAGACACACACACAGTCCCATACTGAATACCCAGTGTCAGACACACATACAGTCCCATTCTGAATACACAGTGTCAGACAATCAGACAGTCCCATTCTGAAAACCCAGTGTCAAACACACACAGTCCCATACTGAATACCCGGTGTCAGACACACACAAACACATACACACGCACACACCCACAGTCCCATACTGAACACCCAGTGTAACACACAGTCCCATACTGAATACCCAGTGTCAGACACACACAAACATACCGTCCCGTACTGAATACCCAGTGTCAGACACACACACGCAGTCCCATACTGAATGCCCAGTGTCAGACTCACATACACAGTCCCATACTTAATACCCAGTGTGACACACAGGCCCATATTGAATATCCAGTGTCAGACACACACAAACATACCGTCCCGTACTGAATACCCAGTGTCAGACACACACACACGCAGTCCCATACTGAATGCCCAGTGTCAGACTCACATACACAGTCCCATACTGAATACCCAGTGTGACACACAGGCCCATATTGAATATCCAGTGTCAGACACACACACACAGTCCCCTACTGAACACCCAGTGTCAAACACACACAGTCCCATACTGAATACCCAGTGTCAGACACACACAAACATACAGTCCCATACTGAATACCCAGTGTCAGACACACACACAGTCCCATTCTGAATACGCAGTGTCAAACACACACAGTCCCGTACTGAATACCCAGTGTCAGACACACACACAGTCCCATTCTGAATACCCAGTGTCAAACACACACACAGTCCCATTCTGAATGCCCAGTGTCAGACACACACAGTCCCATACTGAATACCCAGTGTCAGACACACACAAAAATACAGTCCCATACTGAATACACAGTGTCAGACACACACACAGTCCCATTCTGAATACCCATTGTCAGAGACACACACAGTCTCAGAATGAATACCCTGTGTCAGACACACACACAGTCCCATGCTGAATACCCAGTGTCAGACACACACAGTCCCATACTGAATACCCAATGTCAGACACACACACAGTCCCATTCTGAATACACAGTGGCAGACAATCAGACAGTCCCATACAGAATACCCAGTGTCAGACAGACAGAGACACACACACGCACACCCACACACACACACAGTCCCATACTAAACACCCAGTGTGACACACAGTCCCATACTGAATACCCAGTGTCAGACACACACAAACATACAGTCCCATACTGAATACCCAGTGTCAGACACACACACAGTCCCATTCTGAATACGCAGTGTCAAACACACACAGTCCCACACTGAATACCCAGTGTCAGACACACACACAGTCCCATTCTGAATACCCAGTGTCAAACACACACACAGTCCCATTCTGAATGCCCAGTGTCAGACACACACAGTCCCATACTGAATGCTCAGTGTCAGACACACACAGTCCCATACTGAATACCCAGTGTCAGACACACACACTGTCCCATACTGAATACCCAGTGTCAGACACACATACAGTCCCATTCTGAATACACAGTGTCAGACAATCAGACAGTCCCATTCTGAAAACCCAGTGTCAAACACACACAGTCCCATACTGAATACCCAGTGTCAGACACACACAAACACATACACACACACACACACACACAGTCCCATACTGAACACCCAGTGTAACACACAGTCCCATACTGAATACCCAGTGTCAGACACACACAAACATACCGTCCCGTACTGAATACCCAGTGTCAGACACACACACGCAGTCCCATACTGAATGCCCAGTGTCAGACTCACACACACAGTCCCATACTGAATACCCAGTGTGACACACAGGCCCATATTGAATATCCAGTGTCAGACACACACACACAGTCCCCTACTGAACACCCAGTGTCAAACACACACAGTCCCATACTGAATAACCAGTGTCAGACATACACACAGACACACACACAGTCCCATACTGAATACCCAGTGTCAGACACACACACATACACACACAGTCCCATTCTGAATACCCAGTGTCAGAGACACGCACACACAGTCCCATACTGAATACCCAGTGTTAGAGACACACACAGAGTCCCATTCTGAATACCCAGTGTCAAACACACACAGTCCCATACTGAATACCCAGTGTCAGACGTAAACACACAGACAGAATCCCATTCTGAATACACAGTCAGACACACACACAGTCCCATACTGAATACCCAGTGTCAAACACACACAGAATCCCATTCTGAATACTCAGTGTCAGGCAATCAGACAGTCCCATACAGAATACCCAGTGTCAGACAGACAGACACACACACACGCACAGTCCCATACTAAACACCCAGTGTGACACACAGTCCCATACTGAATACCCAGTGTGAGACACACACAGAGACACACACACAGTCCCATACTGAATACCCAGTGTCAGACACACACACACACACACACAGAGTCCCATTCTGAATACCCAGTGTCAGAGACACGCACACACAGTCCCACACTGAATACCCAGTTTCAGTCCCATACTGAATACCTAGTCTTAGAGACACACACACAGTCCCATTCTGAACACCCAGTGTCAAACACACACAGTCCCATACTGAATACCGTGTCAGACATAAACACACACACAGAATCCCATTCTGAATACCCAGTGTCAGACACACACACAGTCCCATTTTGAATACCCAGTGTCAAACACACACAGAATCCCATTCTGAATACCCAGTGTCAGACACACACACAGTCCCATACTAAATACCCAGTGTCAGACACACATACAGTCCCATTCTGAATACATAGTTTCAGACAATCAGACAGTCCCATTCTGAATACCCAGTCTCCAACACTCACAGTCCCATTTTGAATACCCAGTGTCAAACACACACAGAATCCCAATCTGAATACCCAGTGTCGGACACACACACACACACACAGTCCCATTTTGAATACCCAGTGTCAAACACACACAGAATCCCATTCTGAATACCCAGTGTCAGACAATCAGACAGTCCCATTCTGAATACCCAGTGTCAAACACACACAGTCCCATTCTGAATATCCAGTGACAGAGACACACACACAGTCCCATACTAAATTCCCAGTGTCAAACTCACACACAGTCCCATACTGAATATCCAGTGTCAGACACACACAAACACGCACAGTCCCATACTGAAGACCCAGTGTGAGACACACACACAGTCCCATACTGAATGCCCAGTGTGAGACACACACAGAGACACACACACAGTCCCATACTGAATATCCAGTGTCAGACACACACACACACACACACACAGTCCCATACTGAACACCCAGTGTGACACACAGTCCCATACTGAATACCTAGTGTTAGAGACACACACAAAGTCCCATTCTTAATACCCAGTGTCAAACACACACAGTCCCACACTGAATACCCAGTGTCAGACACACACACAGTCCCATTCTGAATACCCAGTGTCAGACACACACACAGTCCCATTCTGAATGCCCAGTGTCAGACACACACAAACATACCGTCCCGTACTGAATACCCAGTGTCAGACACACACTCGCAGTCCCATACTGAACACCCATTGTCAGAGACACACACAGTCCCATACTGAATGCCCAGTGTCAGACTCACACACACAGTCCCATACTGAATACCCAGTGTGACACACAGGCCCATACTGAATATCCAGAGTCAGACACACACACACAGTCCCCTACTGAACACCCAGTGTCAAACACACACAGTCCCATACATAATACCCAATGTCAGACACACACAGTCCCATACTGCATACCCAGTGTCAAACACACACACACAGTCCCATACTGAATACCCAGTGTCCGACACACACAGTCCCATACTGAATAACCAGTGCCAGACATACACACAGACACACACACAGTCCCATACTGAATACCCAGTGTCAGACACACACACACACACAGTCCCATTCTGAATACCCAGTGTCAGAGACACGCACACACAGTCCCATACTGAATACCCAGTGTTACAGACACACACAGAGTCCCATTCTGACTACCCAGTGTCAAACACACACAGTCCCATACTGAATACCCAGTGTCAGACATAAACACACAGACAGAATCCCATTCTGAATACACAGTGTCAGACAATCAGACAGTCCCATACAGAATACCCAGTGTCAGACAGACAGACAGACAGACACACACACACACACAGTCCCATACTAAACACCCAGTGTGACACACAGTCCCATACTGAATACCCAGTGTCAGACACACACAAAAATACAGTCCCATAGTGAATACACAGTGTCAGACACATACACAGTCCCATTCTGAATACCCATTGTCAGAGACACACACAGTCTCAGACTGAATACCCTGTGTCAGACACACACACAGTCCCATGCTGAATACCCAGTGTCAGACACACACAGTCCCATACTGAATACCCAATGTCAGACACACACACAGTCCCATTCTGAATACACAGTGTCAGACAATCAGACAGTCGCATACAGAATACCCAGTGACAGACAGACAGAGACACACACACGCACACACACACAGTCCCATACTAAACACCCAGTGTGACACACAGTCCCATACTGAATACGCAGTGTCAGACACACACAAACATACAGTCCCATACTGAATACCCAGCGTCAGACACACACACAGTCCCATTCTGAATACCCATTGTCAGAGACACACACAGTCTCAGACTGAATACCCTGTGTCAGACACACACACAGTCCCGTACTGAATACCCAGTGTCAGACACACACACAGTCCCATTCTGAATACACAGTGTCAGACAATCAGACAGTCCCATTCTGAATACCCAGTGTCAAACACACAGTCAAATTCTGAATACCCAGTGTCAGACACACACACAGTCCCATTTTGAATACCCAGTGTCAGACACACAGAGAATCCCATTCTGAATACCCAGTGTCAGACACACACAGTCCCATACTGAATACCCAGTGTCAGACACACATACAGTCCCATTCTGAATACACAGTGTCAGACAATCAGACAGTCCCATTCTGAATACCCAGTGTCAAACACACACAGAATCCCATTCTGAATACCCAGTGTCAGTCATACACACAGTCCCATACTGAATACCCAGAGTCAGAGACACACACAGTCCCATTCTGAATGCCCAGTGTCAGACACACACAGTCCCATACTGAATGCTCAGTGTCAGACACACACAGTCCCATACTGAATACCCAGTGTCAGACACACACACTGTCCCATACTGAATACCCAGTGTCAGACACACATACAGTCCCATTCTGAATACACAGTGTCAGACAATCAGACAGTCCCATTCTGAATACCCAGTGTCAAACACACACAGTCCCATACTGAATACCCAGTGTCAGACACACACAAACACATACACACACACACACACACACAGTCCCATACTGAACACCCAGTGTAACACACAGTCCCATACTGAATACCCAGTGTCAGACACACACAAACATACCGTCCCGTACTGAATACCCAGTGTCAGACACACACACGCAGTCCCATACTGAATGCCCAGTGTCAGACTCACACACACAGTCCCATACTGAATACCCAGTGTGACACACAGGCCCATATTGAATATCCAGTGTCAGACACACACACACAGTCCCCTACTGAACACCCAGTGTCAAACACACACAGTCCCATACTGAATAACCAGTGTCAGACATACACACAGACACACACACAGTCCCATACTGAATACCCAGTGTCAGACACACACACATACACACACAGTCCCATTCTGAATACCCAGTGTCAGAGACACGCACACACAGTCCCATACTGAATACCCAGTGTTAGAGACACACACAGAGTCCCATTCTGAATACCCAGTGTCAAACACACACAGTCCCATACTGAATACCCAGTGTCAGACGTAAACACACAGACAGAATCCCATTCTGAATACACAGTCAGACACACACACAGTCCCATACTGAATACCCAGTGTCAAACACACACAGAATCCCATTCTGAATACTCAGTGTCAGGCAATCAGACAGTCCCATACAGAATACCCAGTGTCAGACAGACAGACACACACACACGCACAGTCCCATACTAAACACCCAGTGTGACACACAGTCCCATACTGAATACCCAGTGTGAGACACACACAGAGACACACACACAGTCCCATACTGAATACCCAGTGTCAGACACACACACACACACACACAGAGTCCCATTCTGAATACCCAGTGTCAGAGACACGCACACACAGTCCCACACTGAATACCCAGTTTCAGTCCCATACTGAATACCTAGTCTTAGAGACACACACACAGTCCCATTCTGAACACCCAGTGTCAAACACACACAGTCCCATACTGAATACCGTGTCAGACATAAACACACACACAGAATCCCATTCTGAATACCCAGTGTCAGACACACACACAGTCCCATTTTGAATACCCAGTGTCAAACACACACAGAATCCCATTCTGAATACCCAGTGTCAGACACACACACAGTCCCATACTGAATACCCAGTGTCAGACACACATACAGTCCCATTCTGAATACATAGTTTCAGACAATCAGACAGTCCCATTCTGAATACCCAGTCTCCAACACTCACAGTCCCATTTTGAATACCCAGTGTCAAACACACACAGAATCCCAATCTGAATACCCAGTGTCGGACACACACACACACACACACAGTCCCATTTTGAATACCCAGTGTCAAACACACACAGAATCCCATTCTGAATACCCAGTGTCAGACAATCAGACAGTCCCATTCTGAATACCCAGTGTCAAACACACACAGTCCCATTCTGAATATCCAGTGACAGAGACACACACACAGTCCCATACTAAATTCCCAGTGTCAAACTCACACACAGTCCCATACTGAATATCCAGTGTCAGACACACACAAACACGCACAGTCCCATACTGAAGACCCAGTGTGAGACACACACACAGTCCCATACTGAATGCCCAGTGTGAGACACACACAGAGACACACACACAGTCCCATACTGAATATCCAGTGTCAGACACACACACAGTCCCATACTGAACACCCAGTGTGACACACAGTCCCATACTGAATACCTAGTGTTAGAGACACACACAAAGTCCCATTCTTAATACCCAGTGTCAAACACACACAGTCCCACACTGAATACCCAGTGTCAGACACACACACAGTCCCATTCTGAATACCCAGTGTCAGACACACACTCGCAGTCCCATACTGAACACCCATTGTCAGAGACAGACACAGTCCCATACTGAATGCCCAGTGTCAGACTCACACACACAGTCCCATACTGAATACCCAGTGTGACACACAGGCCCATACTGAATATCCAGAGTCAGACACACACACACAGTCCCCTACTGAACACCCAGTGTCAAACACACACAGTCCCATACATAATACCCAATGTCAGACACACACAGTCCCATACTGCATACCCAGTGTCAAACACACACACACAGTCCCATACTGAATACCCAGTGTCCGACACACACAGTCCCATACTGAATAACCAGTGCCAGACATACACACAGACACACACACAGTCCCATACTGAATACCCAGTGTCAGACACACACACACACACAGTCCCATTCTGAATACCCAGTGTCAGAGACACGCACACACAGTCCCATACTGAATACCCAGTGTTACAGACACACACAGAGTCCCATTCTGACTACCCAGTGTCAAACACACACAGTCCCATACTGAATACCCAGTGTCAGACATAAACACACAGACAGAATCCCATTCTGAATACACAGTGTCAGACAATCAGACAGTCCCATACAGAATACCCAGTGTCAGACAGACAGACAGACACACACACACACACACACACACACACACACAGTCCCATACTAAACACCCAGTGTGACACACAGTCCCATACTGAATACCCAGTGTCAGACACACACAAAAATACAGTCCCATAGTGAATACACAGTGTCAGACACATACACAGTCCCATTCTGAATACCCATTGTCAGAGACACACACAGTCTCAGACTGAATACCCTGTGTCAGACACACACACAGTCCCATGCTGAATACCCAGTGTCAGACACACACAGTCCCATACTGAATACCCAATGTCAGACACACACACAGTCCCATTCTGAATACACAGTGTCAGACAATCAGACAGTCGCATACAGAATACCCAGTGACAGACAGACAGAGACACACACACGCACACACACACACACACACACACAGTCCCATACTAAACACCCAGTGTGACACACAGTCCCATACTGAATACGCAGTGTCAGACACACACAAACATACAGTCCCATACTGAATACCCAGCGTCAGACACACACACAGTCCCATTCTGAATACCCATTGTCAGAGACACACACAGTCTCAGACTGAATACCCTGTGTCAGACACACACACAGTCCCGTACTGAATACCCAGTGTCAGACACACACACAGTCCCATTCTGAATACACAGTGTCAGACAATCAGACAGTCCCATTCTGAATACCCAGTGTCAAACACACAGTCAAATTCTGAATACCCAGTGTCAGACACACACACAGTCCCATTTTGAATACCCAGTGTCAGACACACAGAGAATCCCATTCTGAATACCCAGTGTCAGACACACACAGTCCCATACTGAATACCCAGTGTCAGACACACATACAGTCCCATTCTGAATACACAGTGTCAGACAATCAGACAGTCCCATTCTGAATACCCAGTGTCAAACACACACAGAATCCCATTCTGAATACCCAGTGTCAGTCATACACACAGTCCCATACTGAATACCCAGAGTCAGACAGACAGACAGACACACATACACACACACAGTCCCTAACTGAATACCCAGTGTCAGACACACACACACATTGTCCCATACTGAATACCCAGTGTCAAACACACACACAGTCCCATACTGAATATCCAGTGTCAGACACACACACACACAGTCCCATACTGAACACCCAGTGTGACACACCGTCCCATACTGAATACCCAGTCTCCGACACACACAGTCCCATATTGAATACCCAGTCTCAGACACACACAAACATACAGTCCCGTACTGAATAACCAGTGGCAGACACAATCACACAATCCCATACTGAATACCCAGTGTCAGAGACACACACATTCCCATACTGAATACCCAGTGTCAGACACACACACAGTCCAATGCTGAATACCCAGTGTCAGACACACACAGTCGCATACTGAATACCCAGTGTCAGACACACACACAGTCCTATACTGAATACCCAGTGTCAGACACACACAGTCCTACACTGAATATCTAGTGTCAGACACACGCACACACACACACACACACGCACACAGTCCCATATTGAATACCCAGTGTCAGACACACACACACAGTCCCGACTGAATACCCTGTGTCAGACACACACACAGTCCCATACTGAATACCCAGTGTCTGACACACACACAGTCCCATACTGAAAATCCAGTGTCAGAGACACACACACAGTCCCATACTGAATGTCCAGTGTCAGACACACACACATACGCACAGTCCCACAAAGAATACCCAGTGTGAGACACACACACAGACACACACACAGTCCCATACCGAATACCGTGTCAGACATAAACACAAACACAGAATCCCATTCTGAATACCCAGTGTCAGACACACACACAGTCCCATGCTGAAGACCCAGTGTCAGACACACACCCAGTCCCATTCTGAATACCCAGTGTCAGACACACACACAGTCCCATTTTGAATACCCAGTGTCAAACACACACTGAATCCCATTCTGAATACCCAGTGTCAGAGACACACACATTCCCATACTGAATACCCAGTGTCAGACACACACACAGTCCAATGCTGAATACCCAGTGTCAGACACACACAGTCGCATACTGAATACCCAGTGTCAGACACACACACAGTCCTATACTGAATACCCAGTGTCAGACACACACAGTCCTACACTGAATATCTAGTGTCAGACACACGCACACACACACACACACACGCACACAGTCCCATATTGAATACCCAGTGTCAGACACACACACACAGTCCCGACTGAATACCCTGTGTCAGACACACACACAGTCCCATACTGAATACCCAGTGTCTGACACACACACAGTCCCATACTGAAAATCCAGTGTCAGAGACACACACACAGTCCCATACTGAATGTCCAGTGTCAGACACACACACATACGCACAGTCCCACAAAGAATACCCAGTGTGAGACACACACACAGACACACACACAGTCCCATACCGAATACCGTGTCAGACATAAACACAAACACAGAATCCCATTCTGAATACCCAGTGTCAGACACACACACAGTCCCATGCTGAAGACCCAGTGTCAGACACACACCCAGTCCCATTCTGAATACCCAGTGTCAGACACACACACAGTCCCATTTTGAATACCCAGTGTCAAACACACACTGAATCCCATTCTGAATACCCAGTGTCAGACACACACACAGTCCCATTTTGAATACCCAGTGTCAAACACACACAGAATCCCATTCTGAATACCCAGTGTCAAACACACACACACAGTCCCATACTGAATACCCAGTGTCCGACACACACAGTCCCATACTGAATAACCAGTGCCAGACATACACACAGACACACACACAGTCCCATACTGAATACCCAGTGTCAGACACACACACACACACAGTCCCATTCTGAATACCCAGTGTCAGAGACACGCACACACAGTCCCATACTGAATACCCAGTGTTACAGACACACACAGAGTCCCATTCTGACTACCCAGTGTCAAACACACACAGTCCCATACTGAATACCCAGTGTCAGACATAAACACACAGACAGAATCCCATTCTGAATACACAGTGTCAGACAATCAGACAGTCCCATACAGAATACCCAGTGTCAGACAGACAGACAGACACACACACACACACACACACACACACACACACACACAGTCCCATACTAAACACCCAGTGTGACACACAGTCCCATACTGAATACCCAGTGTCAGACACACACAAAAATACAGTCCCATAGTGAATACACAGTGTCAGACACATACACAGTCCCATTCTGAATACCCATTGTCAGAGACACACACAGTCTCAGACTGAATACCCTGTGTCAGACACACACACAGTCCCATGCTGAATACCCAGTGTCAGACACACACAGTCCCATACTGAATACCCAATGTCAGACACACACACAGTCCCATTCTGAATACACAGTGTCAGACAATCAGACAGTCGCATACAGAATACCCAGTGACAGACAGACAGAGACACACACACGCACACACACACACACACACACACAGTCCCATACTAAACACCCAGTGTGACACACAGTCCCATACTGAATACGCAGTGTCAGACACACACAAACATACAGTCCCATACTGAATACCCAGCGTCAGACACACACACAGTCCCATTCTGAATACCCATTGTCAGAGACACACACAGTCTCAGACTGAATACCCTGTGTCAGACACACACACAGTCCCGTACTGAATACCCAGTGTCAGACACACACACAGTCCCATTCTGAATACACAGTGTCAGACAATCAGACAGTCCCATTCTGAATACCCAGTGTCAAACACACAGTCAAATTCTGAATACCCAGTGTCAGACACACACACAGTCCCATTTTGAATACCCAGTGTCAGACACACAGAGAATCCCATTCTGAATACCCAGTGTCAGACACACACAGTCCCATACTGAATACCCAGTGTCAGACACACATACAGTCCCATTCTGAATACACAGTGTCAGACAATCAGACAGTCCCATTCTGAATACCCAGTGTCAAACACACACAGAATCCCATTCTGAATACCCAGTGTCAGTCATACACACAGTCCCATACTGAATACCCAGAGTCAGACAGACAGACAGACACACATACACACACACAGTCCCTAACTGAATACCCAGTGTCAGACACACACACACATTGTCCCATACTGAATACCCAGTGTCAAACACACACACAGTCCCATACTGAATATCCAGTGTCAGACACACACACACACAGTCCCATACTGAACACCCAGTGTGACACACCGTCCCATACTGAATACCCAGTCTCCGACACACACAGTCCCATATTGAATACCCAGTCTCAGACACACACAAACATACAGTCCCGTACTGAATAACCAGTGGCAGACACAATCACACAATCCCATACTGAATACCCAGTGTCAGAGACACACACATTCCCATACTGAATACCCAGTGTCAGACACACACACAGTCCAATGCTGAATACCCAGTGTCAGACACACACAGTCGCATACTGAATACCCAGTGTCAGACACACACACAGTCCTATACTGAATACCCAGTGTCAGACACACACAGTCCTACACTGAATATCTAGTGTCAGACACACGCACACACACACACACACGCACACAGTCCCATATTGAATACCCAGTGTCAGACACACACACACAGTCCCGACTGAATACCCTGTGTCAGACACACACACAGTCCCATACTGAATACCCAGTGTCTGACACACACACAGTCCCATACTGAAAATCCAGTGTCAGAGACACACACACAGTCCCATACTGAATGTCCAGTGTCAGACACACACACATACGCACAGTCCCATAAAGAATACCCAGTGTGAGACACACACACAGACACACACACAGTCCCATACCGAATACCGTGTCAGACATAAACACAAACACAGAATCCCATTCTGAATACCCAGTGTCAGACACACACACAGTCCCATGCTGAAGACCCAGTGTCAGACACACACCCAGTCCCATTCTGAATACCCAGTGTCAGACACTTACACAGTCCCATTTTGAATACCCAGTGTCAAACACACACTGAATCCCATTCTGAATACCCAGTGTCAGACACACACACAGTCCCATTCTGAATACACAGTGTCAGACAATCAGACAGTCCCATTCTGAATACCCAGTGTCAGACACACACACAGTCCCATGCTGAAGACCCAGTGTCAGACACACACCCAGTCCCATTCTGAATACCCAGTGTCAGACACACACACAGTCCCATTTTGAATACCCAGTGTCAAACACACACTGAATCCCATTCTGAATACCCAGTGTCAGACACACACACAGTCCCATTCTGAATACACAGTGTCAGACAATCAGACAGTCCCATTCTGAATACCCAGTGTCAAACACACAGAGTCCCATACTGAATATCCAGTGTCAGACACACACACAGCCCCATACTGAACACCCAGTCCCATACCGAATACCTAGTTCAGACACACACAAACATACATCCCGTACTGAATACCCAGTGTCAGACACACACACGCAGTCCCATACTGAATACCCATTCTCAGAGACACACACAGCCCCATACTGAATATCCAGTGTCAGACTCACACACACAGTCCCATACTGAATACCACGTGTGTCACACAGTCCCATACTAAATACCCAGTGTCAGACACACACATCATATAGACCCGTACTGAATACCCAGTGTCAGACACACACACAGTCCCATACTGAATACCCAAGTGTCAGACAGACACACAGTCCCATTCGGAATACCCAGTGTCAGACACAGACACAGTCCCATACTGAATATCCAGTGTCAGAGACATACACACAGTCCCATACTGAATACCCAGTGTCAAACTCACACACAGTCCCATACTGAATACCCAGTGTGAGACACACACAGAGGCACACACACAGTCCCATACTGAATACCCAGTGTCAGACACACACACACGCACACAGAGTCCCATTCTGAATACCCAGTGTCAGAGACACGCACACACAGTCCCACAATGAATACCCAGTTTCAGTCCCATACTGAATACCTAGTCTTAGAGACACACACACAGTCCCATTCTGAACACCCAGTGTCAAACACACACAGTCCCATACTGAATACCGTGTCAGACATAAACACACATACAGAATCCCATTCTGAATACCCAGTGTCAGACACACACACAGTCCCATTTTGAATACCCAGTGTCAAACACTCACAGTCCCATTTTGAATACCCAGTGTCAAACACACACAGAATCCCATTCTGAATACCCAGTGTCAGACAATCAGACAGTCCCATTCTGAATTCCCAGTGTCAAACTCACACACAGTCCCATACTGAATATCCAGTGTCAGACACACACAAACACGCACAGTCCCATACTGAATACCCAGTTTCAGTCCCATACTGAATACCTAGTGTTAGAGACACACACACAGTCCCATTCTGAATACCCAGTGTCAAATACACACAGTCCCACACTGAATACCCAGTGTCAGACACACACACAGTCCCATTCTGAATACCCAGTGTCAAACACACACACAGTCCCATTCTGAATGCCCAGTGTCATACACACACAGTCCCATACTGAATGCTCAGTGTTAGACACACACAGTCCCATACTGAATACCCAGTGTCAGACACACACACAGTCCCATACTGAATACCCAGTGTCAGACACACATACAGTCCCATTCTGAATACAAAGTGTCAGACAATCAGACAGTCCCATTCTGAAAACCCAGTGTCAAACACACACAGTCCCATACTGAATACCCAGTGTCAGACACACACAAACACATACACACACACACACACACAGTCCCATACTGAACACCCAGTGTAACACACAGTCCCATACTGAATACCCAGTGTCAGACACACACAAACATACCGTCCCATACTGAATGCCCAGTGTCAGACTCACACACACAGTCCCATACTGAATACCCAATGTGACACACAGGCCCATACTGAATATCCAGTGTCAGACACACACACACAGTCCCCTACTGAACACCCAGTGTCAAACACACACAGTCCCATACTGAATACCCAGTGTCAGACACACACACATACACACACAGTCCCATTCTGAATACCCAGTGTCAGAGACACGCACACACAGTCCCATACTGAATACCCAGTGTTAGGGACACACACAGAGTCCCATTCTGAATACCCAGTGTCAAACACACACAGTCCCATACTGAATACCCAGTGTCAGACGTAAACACACAGACAGAATCCCATTCTGAATACACAGTCAGACACACACACAGTCCCATACTGAATACCCAGTGTCAAACACACACAGAATCCCATTCTGAATACACAGTGTCAGGCAATCAGACAGTCCCATACAGAATACCCAGTGTCAGACAGACAGACACACACACACGCACACACGCACACACACACACACAGTCCCATACTAAACACCCAGTGTGACACACAGTCCCATACTGAATACCCAGTGTCAGACACACACAAAAATACAGTCCCATACTGAATACACAGTGTCAGACACACACACAGTCCCATTCTGAATACCCATTGTCAGAGACACACACAGTCTCAGACTGAATACCCTGTGTCAGACACACACACAGTCCCATGCTGAATACCCAGTGTCAGACACACACAGTCCCATACTGAATACCCAATGTTAGACACACACACACAGTCCCATTCTGAATACCCAGTGTCAAACACACACACAGTCCGATACTGAATACCCAGTGTCGGACACACACACAGTCCCATTCTGAATACACAGTGTCAGACAATCAGACAGACCCATACTGAATTCCCAGTGTCAAACTCACACTCAGTCCCATTCTGAATACCCATTGTCAGAGACACACACAGTCTCAGACTGAATACCCAGTGTCAGACACACACACAATCCCATACTGAATACCCAGTGTCAGACACACACACAGTCCCATTCTGAATACCCAGTGTCAGACACACACACAGTCCCATTTTGAATACCCAGTGTCAAACACACACAGAATCCCAAATTGAATACCCAGTGTTGGACACACACACACACACACAGTCCCATTTTGAATACCCAGTGTCAAATACACAGTCCCATACTGAATACCCATGGTCAGACACACACACACAGTCCCATACTGAATACCCAGTGTCAAACACACACACAGTCCGATACTGAATACCCAGTGTCGGACACACACACAGTCCCATTCTGAATACACAGTGTCAGACAATCAGACAGTCCCATTCTGAATACCCAGTGTCAAACACACACAGTCCCATTCAGAATACCCAGTGTCAGACAGACAGACAGACAGACACACACACACTTACACACACACACACACAGACAGAGTCCCATACTGAATATCCAGTGTCAGACACACACACACACGCACACACACACACAGTCCCATACTAAACACCCTGTGTGACACACAGTCCCATACTGAATACCCAGTGTCAGACACACACAAACATACAGTCCCATACTGAATACCCAGTGTCAGACACACACACAGTCCCATTCTGAATACGCAGTGTCAAACACACACAGTCCCACACTGAATACCCAGTGTCAGACACACACACAGTCCCATTCTGAATACCCAGTGTCAAACACACACACAGTCCCATTCTGAATGCCCAGTGTCAGACACACACAGTCCCATACTGAATGCTCAGTGTCAGACACACACAGTCCCTTACTGAATACCCAGTGTCAGACACACACACAGTCCCATACTGAATACCCAGTGTCAGACACACATACAGTCCCATTCTGAATACACAGTGTCAGACAATCAGACAGTCCCATTCTGAAAACCCAGTGTCAAACACACACAGTCCCATACTGAATACCCAGTGTCAGACACACACAAACACATACACACACAGTCCCATACTGAACACCCAGTGTAACACACAGTCCCATACTGAATACCCAGTGTCAGACACACACAAACATACCGTCCCATACTGAATGCCCAGTGTCAGACTCACACACACAGTCCCATACTGAATACCCAATGTGACACACAGGCCCATACTGAATATCCAGTGTCAGACACACACACACAGTCCCCTACTGAACACCCAGTGTCAAACACACACAGTCCCATACTGAATAACCAGTGTCAGACATACACACAGACACACACACAGTCCCATACTGAATACCCAGTGTCAGACACACACACATACACACACAGGCCCATACTGAATATCCAGTGTCAGACACACACACACAGTCCCCTACTGAACACCCAGTGTCAAACACACACAGTCCCATACTGAATACACAGTGTCAGACGTAAACACACAGACAGAATCCCATTCTGAATACACAGTCAGACACACACACAGTCCCATACTGAATACCCAGTGTCAAACACACACAGAATCCCATTCTGAATACACAGTGTCAGGCAATCCGACAGTCCCATACAGAATACCCAGTGTCAAACACACACAGAATCCCATTCTGAATACACAGTCAGACACACACACAGTCCCATACTGAATACCCAGTGTCAAACACACACAGAATCCCATTCTGAATACTCAGTGTCAGGCAATCAGACAGTCCAATACAGAATACCCAGTGTCAGACAGACAGACACACACACAGGCACACACACACACACACACACACACACAGTCCCATACTAAACACCCAGTGTGACACACAATCCCATACTGAATACCCAGTGTCAGACACACACAAAAATACAGTCCCATACTGAATACACAGTGTCAGACACACACACAGTCCCATTCTGAATACCCATTGTCAGAGACACACACAGTCTCAGACTGAATACCCTGTGTCAGACACACACACAGTCCCATGCTGAATACCCAGTGTCAGACACACACAGTTCCATACTGAATACCCAATGTCAGACACACACACAGTCCCATTCTGAATACACAGTGTCAGACAATCAGACAGTCCCATACAGAATACCCAGTGTCAGACAGACAGAGACACACACACGCACGCACACACACACACACACACAGTCCCATACTAAACACCCAGTGTGACACACAGTCCCACACTGAATACCCAATGTCAGACACACACACAGTCCCATACTGAATACCCAGTGTCAGACACACACACAGTCCCATTCTGAATAGCCATTGTCAGAGACACACACAGTCTCAGACTGAATACCCTGTGTCAGACACACACACAGTCCCATTCTGAATACCCAGTGTCAGACACACACACAGTCCCATTCTGAATACACAGTGTCAGACAATCAGACAGTCCCATTCTGAATACCCAGTGTCAAACACACACAGTCCCATTCAGAATACCCAGTGTCAGACAGACAGACAGACAGACACACACACACACACACAAACACACAGAGTCCCATACTGAATATCCAGTGTCAGACACACACACACACACACAGTCCCATACTAAACACCCAGTGTGACACACAGTCCCATACTGAATACCCAGTGTCAGACACACGCAAACATACAGTCCCATACTGAATACCCAGTGTCAGACACACACACTCAGTCCCATTCTGAAGACCCATTGTCAAAGACACACACAGTCTCAGACTGAATACCCAGTGTCAGACACACACACAATCCCATACTGAATACCCAGTGTCAGACACACACACAGTCCCATTTTGAATACCCAGTGTCAAACACACACAGAATCCCAAATTGAATACCCAGTGTTGGACACACACACACACACAGTCCCATTTTGAATACCCAGTGTCAAATACACAGTCCCATACTGAATACCCATGGTCAGACACACACACATAGTCCCATACTGAATACCCAGTGTCAAACACACACACAGTCCGATACTGAATACCCAGTGTCGGACACACACACAGTCCCATTCTGAATACCCAGTGTCAGACAATCAGACAGTCCCATTCTGAATACCCAGTGTCAAACACACACAGTCCCATTCAGAATACCCAGTATCAGACAGACAGACAGACACACACACACACACACACATACACACACACACACACAGAGTCCCATACTGAATATCCATTGTCAGACACACACACACGCACACACACACACACAGTCCCATACTAAACACCCAGTGTGACACACAGTCCCATACTGAATACCCCGTGTCAGACACACACAAACATACAGTCCCATACTGAATACCCTGTGTCAGACACACACACAGTCCCATGCTGAATACCCAGTGTCAGACACACACAGTCCCACACTGAATACCCAATGTCAGACACACACACAGTCCCATTCTGAATACCCAGTGTCAGACACACACACAGTCCCATTCTGAATACCCATTGTCAGAGACACACACAGTCTCAGACTGAATACCCTGTGTCAGACACACACACAATCCCATTCTGAATACCCATTGTCAGAGACACACACAGTCTCAGACTGAATACCCTGTGTCAGACACACACACAGTCCCATGCTGAATACCCAGTGTCAGACACACACAGTCCCATACTGAATACCCAATGTCAGACACACACACAGTCCCATTCTGAATACACAGTGTCAGACAATCAGACAGTGCCATACAGAATACCCAGTGTCAGACAGACAGACAGACACACACACACACACACACACACACACAGTCCCATACTAAACACCCAGTGTGACACACAGTACCATACTGAATACCCAGTGTCAGACACACACAGACATACAGTCCCATACTGAATACCCAGTGTCAGACACACACACAGTCCCATTCTGAATACCCATTGTCAGAGACACACACAGTCTCAGACTGAATACCCAGTGTCAGACACACACACACAGTCCCATACTGAATACCCAGTGTCAGACACACACACAGTCCCATTCTGAATACACAGTGTCAGACAATCAGACAGTCCCATTCTGAATACCCAGTGTCAAACAGACAGACAGACAGACACACAGACACACACACACACACACACACACACAGTCCCATACTAAACACCCAGTGTGACACACAGTCCCATACTGAATACCCAGTGTCAGACACACACAAACATACAGTCCCATACTGAATACCCAGTGTCAGACACACACACTCAGTCCCATTCTGAATACCCATTGTCAGAGACACACACAGTCTCAGACTGAATACCCAGTGTCAGACACACACACAATCCCATACTGAATACCTAGTGTCAGACACACACACAGTCCCATTCTGAATACCCAGTGTCAGACACACACACCGTCCCATTTTGAATACCCTGTGTCAAACACACACAGAATCCCAATCTGAATACCCAGTGTCAGACACACACACACAGTCCCATACTGAATATCCAGTGTCAGAGACACACACACACTCCCATACTGAATATCCAGCGTCGGACACACACACACACAGTCCCATACAGAATACCCAGTGTCAGACACACACACATACACACACACAGTCCCATTCTGAATACACAGTGTCAAACACACAGTCCCATACTGAATACCCACGGTCAGACACACACACACAGTCCCATACTGAATACCCAGTGTCAAACACACACAATCCCATTCTGAATACCCAGTGTCAGACACACACACAGTCCCATTCTGAATACACAGTGTCAGACAATCAGACAGTCCCATTCTGAATACCCAGTGTCAAACACACACAGTCCCATTCAGAATACCCAGTGTCAGACACACACAATCCCATTCTGAATACCCAGTGTCAAACACACACACAGTCCCATTCTGAATACCCAGTGTCAGACACACACAGTCCCATACTGAATACCCAGTGTCAGACACACTTACAGTCCCATTCTGAATACACAGTGTCAGACAATCAGACAGTCCCATTCTGAATACCCAGTGTCAAACACTCACAGTCCCATACTGAATACCCAGTGTCAGACACACACACAGTCCCATACATAATACCCAGTGTCAGACACACACACACAGTCCCATACTGAATGCCCAGTGTGAGACACACACACACAGACATACACTGTCCCATACTGAATACCCAATGTCAGACACACACACACAGAGTCCCATTCTGAATACCCAGTGTCAGAGCCACGCACAGACAGTCCCATACTGAATACCCAGTTTCAATCCCATACTGAATACCCAGTGTTAGAGATACACACACAGTCCCATTCTGAATAACCAGTGTCAGACACACACACACAGTCCCATTGTGAATACCCGGTGTCAAACACACACAGTCCCATACTGAATACCCAGTGTCAGACACAAACACACACACACAGAATCCCATTCTGAATACACAGTGTCAGACACACACACAGTCCCATACTGAATATCCTGTGTCAGTGACACACACACACAGTCCCATACTGAATACCCAGTGTCAGACACACACACACACACACACACACACAGTCCCATTCTGAATACACAGTGTCATAGACACACACACAGAGTCGAAACTAAATACTGAGTTTCAGTCCCATACTGAATACCCAGTTTCAGTCCCATACTGAATACCCAGTGTTAGAGACACACACACAGTCCAATTCTGAATACCCAGTGTCACACACACACACAGTCCCATACTGAATATCCAGTGTCTGAGACACACACACAGTCCCATACTGAATATCCAGTGTCAGACACACACAGAGTTCCACACTGAATATCCAGTGTCTGAGACACACACACAGTCCCACACTGAATACCCAGTGTCAGACACACACACACACACACACACACACACACACACACAGTCCCATACTGAATACCCAGTGTCAGACACACACAGAGTCCCACACTGAATATCCAGTGTCAGACAAACACACACAGAGTCCCATACTGAATACCCAGTGTCAGACACACACAGAGTCCCACACTGAATATCCAGTGTCAGACACACACACACAGAGTCCCATACTGAATACCCAGTGTCAGACACACACACAGTCCCACACTGAATATCCAGTGTCAGACACACACACACAGAGTCCCATACTGAATACCCAGTGTCAGACACACACACACACAATCCCATTCTGAATACCCAGTGTCAGACACACACACACTATCTTGTACTGAAGACCTTATGTCAGAAACACACGCACAGCACCATTCCGAAGGTGTAATACCAGACACTTACATAGCACTATACGCAAGGCCCAGTATCAATTACACACACACAGCCCATACTTTAAGGTACAATATCAGACACACAGACAGCCCTGCACTGCAGGCCCAGTTTCAGTGACCTACACAACCCTAATCTAAAGACCCCACAGCAGAGTCTCAAACAGCATCGCACTAACTGTAAAACAACGAACTGCAGATGCAGGAGATCTAAAACAAAACACAAGTTGTTGGAAAAACTCAGTAGCTTTGGCAGTATCCGTGGAGAGAAAACAGAGTTAACATTTGAAGTCCACTGTCACCCTTCTTCAGAACTGATGGTAAATAGGAAAAGGTGGTATATCTGCTGAAGACAGGGGTAGAGGAAGGCATGCACAATTGTTGGAGATGGATTCCAGAAAGAGACAACAACAGGCAGATAAAGGAATGGGTAATGGTAAGACAGGGAGAAAGAGCTGAAAATGTGTTGCTGGAAAAGCGCAGCAGGTCAGGCAGCATCCAAGGAGCAGGAGAATCGACGTTTCGGGCATTAGCCCTTCTTCAGGAAAAGAAGGGCTGATGCCCGAAACGTCGATTCTCCTGTTCCTTGGATGCTGCCTGACCTGCTGCACTTTTCCAGCAACACATTTTCAGCTCTGATCTCCAGCATCTGCAGTCCTCACTTTCTCCTCGAAGACAGGGAGAAAGAAAAGCTCATAATAGGGATCATCAGTAGGTGAAACTTTAATTGTGTTTGCATTACTTACACAGATCCCAGACAAACGATGCCTCAAACTGAAAATGCTTATCTTCCAGTTTACATTTTTTCTATGAGCATGTTCCTCCCAATTACCCTTGGGGTATAATTCCCCTTTAAGGAGGAAGCGACCTCCTGATCGATTGTGGGCAGCTCACGAACAATAACTTCTACGTACGGTTAAGGGTCACCAAATAGTTTGCTCTTTGGAGTTGAAATGCAAATTCAGATCTTTCAAATTGTGCTGTACGTATACCAAGGTCTGCCTTGGCTCTGAAGGCATCAATGTCCCTTCTGGGTATGACTTTGTAAGTTCAGGTACCAATTCAGAGGGGACTGGGCCGATATACTAGTGCAATATTGAGTGATCATTGCTCTTTTGGAGAGATAATACAGAGTTGCATGGCTTTGGTTTATTTAATAAACTCCAAGAAAAGGAAATTCTTGTTGAGGAATAGCTATACAGGATATTAGTTAAAAACAAGACAGACATTAACAAAGAATGCAAACTAACACAGTGTGTCAAACAAGGAAGATTGATCCTTCATATTTCATTAAACAAGATATCACACAATACACAGGTTCAACCCATGCTGATCTATCTTTCCCATAGTTTCTGGGACTTAGTCTCCTTCGGCCCAACCCGTCCATGCCAACCAGATATCCCAACCCAAACTAGTCCCACCTGCCAGCACCCGGCCCATATCCCTCCAAACCCTTCCTATTCAAATACCCATATTCATATGCCTGTTAAATGTTGCAATTGTCCCAGCCTCCACCACGTCCTCTGGCAGCTCATTCCATACACACACCACACTCTGTGTGAAAAAGTTGCCCATTAGGTCTCTTTTATATCTTTCTCATCTCACCCTAAACCTATGCCCTCTAGTTCTGATCTCCCCCACCCCAGAAAAAAGACTTTGTCTATTTATCTCCTCATAATTTTGTAAACTTAAAAAATTACTGAACTGTGTTGTCAAGTTTTTAACTGATTGGAATCCGTCATCTGTTCTGCAAATTCACATAGCCGTAGTTAATTGTTTTGTATCCTGAATAACATCTCTACTGGCATGATGGCGCACAGATCAAAGATTTGTCAGCAGAAAGATGTTGTGAAACTTGAAAGAGTTCAGAAAAGATTCACAAGGATGTTGCCAGGGTTGGAGGATTTGAACTACAGGGAGAGGCTGAACAGGCTAGGGCTGTTTTCCCCGGAGCGTCGGAGGCTGAGGGGTGACCTTATAGAGGTTTACAAAATCATGAGGGGCATGGATAGGGTAAATAGACAAAGTCTTTACCTTGGGGTCGGGGAGTCCAGAACTAGAGGGCATAAGTTTAGGGTGGGGCGGAGGCAGTTTAAAAGGGACCTAAGGGGCAACTTTTTCAATCTGTGGATCCACAGACTCTATCAACAAACACATCGACCTGGACCCAATATACCGGCCACTACAGCGGACAGCTCGAACTGACAACCGGAAGCGGCAGAGACAGGCCACTATAAATGCCAGAAGAAACAGCACAGAAGCGCTTCACAGGAGGCTCCCAAGCACTGAGGATGTCACCTAGACAGGGGACGAAACGTTTGCAAGACAAATTCCCAGGTCGGCGAACAGAACCACAACAATGAGCACCTGAGCTACAAATCTTCTCCCAAACTTTGAACACCTACGGGCGAGAGACGCTAAGACAAGCCTCTTCCTATGGCTCAAATCCTCCAACCCTGGCAACATCCTTGTAAATCTTTTCTGAATCCTTTCAAGCTTCACAACATCTTTCCGATAGGAAGGTGACCAGAATTGCATGCAATATTCCAACAGTGGCCGAACCAATGTCCTGTACAGCCGCAACATGACCTCCCAACTCCTGTACTCAATACTCTGACCAATAAAGGAAAGCATACCAAATGCCTTCTTCACTATCCTATCTAACTGCGACTTCATTTTCAAGGAGCTATGAACCTGCATCCAAGGTCTCTTTGTTCAGCAACACTCCCAAGGACCTTACCATTAATTGTATAAGTCCTGCTAAGATTTGCTTTCTCAAAATGCAGCACCTCACATTTATCTGAGTTAAATTTCATCTGCCACTTCTCAGCCCATTGGCCCATCTGGTCCAGATCCTGTTGTAATCTGAGGTAACCCTCTTCGCTGCCCACTACACCTCCAATTTTGGTGTCATCTGCAAACTTACTAACTGTACCTCTTATGCTCACATCCAAATCAGTTATATGAATGACAAAAAGTAGAGGGCCCAGCACCGATCCTTGTGGCACTCCACTGGTCACAGGCCTCCAGTCTGAAAAACAACCTTCCACCACCACCCTCTGTCATCTACCTTTGAACTAGTTCTGTATCTGAATGGCTAGTTCTCCCTGTATTCCATGAGATCTAACCTTGCTAATCAGTCTCCCATGGGGAACCTTGTCGAACATCTTACTGAAGTCCATCTAGATGACATCTACTGCTCTGTCCTCATCAATCTTCTTTGCTACTTCTTCAAAAAACCCAATCAAGTTTGTGAGGCATGATTTCCCACGCACAAAGCCATGTTGACTATCCCGAATCAGTCCTTGCCTTTCCAAATGCATGTACATCCTGTCCCTCAGGATTCCCTCCAACAACATGCCCACTACCAAGGTCAGGCTCATTGGTCTATAGTTCCCTGGCTTGTCCTTACCACCCTTCTTAAACAATGGCACCACGTTATCCAACCTCCAGTCTTCCGGCATCTCACAGGTGAGTATCGATGATACAAATATCTCAGCAAGAGGCCCAACAATCACTTCCTTAGCTTCTCACCTGATCAGGTCCTGGGGATTTATCCACCTTTATGCATTTCAAGACATCCAGCACTTCCTCCTCTGTAATATGGACATTTTTCAAGATGTCACCATCTATTTCCCTACACTCTGTATCTTCCATGTCATTTTCTACAGTAAATACTGATGCAAAATACTCATTTACTATGTCCACCATTTTCTGTGACTCCACATAAAAGTCACCTTGCTGATCTTTGAGGGGCCCTATTCTCTCCCTAGTCCTTAATGTATTTGCAAAAACCCTTTAGATTCTCCTTTAATCTAATTGCCAAAGCTGTATCATACCCCTTTTTACCCTCCTGATTTCTCTCTTAAGTAAAATCCTACTGCCTTTATACTCTTCGAAGGATTCACTCGATCTATCCTGTCTATACCTTACATATGCTTCCTTCTTTTTCTTAACCAAACCCTCAATTTCTTTAGTCATCCAGCATTCCCTATGCAAGCCTTTCCTTTCACCCTGACAGGAATATACTTTCTCAAGACTCTCATTATCTCATTTCTGAAGGCTTGCCATTTTCCAGCCGTCCCTTTACCTGCAAACATCTGCCCCCAGTCAGCTTTTGAAAGTTTTTGCCTAATATCGTCAAAATTGGCCTTTCTCTGATATAGAACTTCAACTTTTAGATCTGGTGTATTCTTTTCTATCACTATTTAAAAACGAATAGAATTATGGTCGCTGGCCCCAAAGCGCTCCCCCACTGACACCTCAGTCACCTGCCCTGCCTTATTTCCCAAGAGTAAGTCAAGGTTTGCACCTTCTCTAGTAGGTTTATTCACATATTGAATCAGAAAATTTTCTTGTACACACTTTACAAATTCCTCTCCATCTAAACCTTTAACACTATGGCAGTCCCAATCTATGTTTGGAAAGTTAAAATCCCCTACCATAACCACCCTATATTTCTTACAGACAGCTGAGATCTTGTTACAAATCTGTTTCTCAATTTCCCTCTGACTACTGGGGGGGTCTATAATACAATCCCAATGAGGTGATCATCTCTTTCTTATTTCTCAGTTCCACCCAAATAACTTCCCTGGATGTATTTCCGGGAATACCCTCCGTCAGTACATTCTGGGAACTTACCTTCGGAATTTCTTGAACTTTGTATGTTGGCCAGCTAAACTCTGAATATTAATCCCGTTGCTACTTTAAAACGTCAACTCTGCTGGATTCTTTCCCAACACACCCATTCTCAGTCTACCTTAACTGCTGAGGCTTCCAGTCCACCTTAAGTGGGGAGGTATGGCCTCATGGCATTATCGCTGGACTATCAATCCAGACCCTCTGGGGACCCAGGATTGAATCCTACCATGTTAGAGTTTGAATCCCAGAAATGTTTGGAATTAAGAGTCAAATGATGACCATAAAATGATTGTTGGAAATATCCATCAGATTCAATAATGCTCTTAAGGGAAGGAATCTGCCATTGTTACCTGGACTGGCCTACATGTGACTCCAGACCCACAGGTTGATTCCTACCTGCCCTCTGGATAATTAGGGATGAGTAATAAATGGAGGCCTAGTCAGTGATGCTTTTATCCCATGAATAAATGTTTAAAAAGTGCTGAAATTAACACTTCAAAGCCAACTGCTGAGTGTTTTCTCTCTCCTTCGTGCAAATTTTCCACCAAATATATCTCCCTAACCCCTAACACCTCCTCAGACTTGATCCAACTACCCACCTCCCTCCCCACACCACCACCATCCCCACCACCACCACCATGCTAGTCTGGAACTCCACACCCTCCTGCCCTTCCCCCAATCCCATAACAATTCCCTTCTTCTCGGTCTGAAACCAACAGCCCCCGTCTTCAGCCTGGGATCCAGTACCTCTCCCTAACCTGACTCAGCACTTATCCCAACACCTCCAGATCACCCACCCTACCACTGGGACCTGATGCTTCCCTAACCCCTCCTTCTAGGATCTAGGACCCAGCCTTCTGCCTGGGATCCAACATCCCCTCCCCCAAGGACATAATGCCCCTGTCACCCTCCCCAGGGCTCACACCCTTCACATCACAGCTCCACCAGCCACAGCCCTGCCAGATCATATCCCCTGTCTAGTCCCATCTACCTTGGGCAGTCCATCCCTTACCTTACCCCCACCCAGCTGTGGTACCTGGTCCCCTTCCCACCTGTCACATACTTGGCAAACCTATTTACTTGGCACCCTAACCTCATATTTACCTTACATGCTTACCCTTTCACAGGAGCTGTCGAAGTAACTGTCTGTGACGATGGACATTTAAATCACAAAATACAGCAAATGCTGCTGTGAAAATTGATAACGCCACCCATCGTTACAACTAACCTGAGAATGCAACTTTTGAAAAAAAGGTTTTGTGATTTACACATGAAAGAAGTGAAACTATCACGGTATTCGAACAGATGAAAGACTCAACAAACAATCAAGGCATTTATCAATGTATAATTTCAGTTACATCACACGGTAAACTTTTGCTATAAATTCTGTGCCTTACAATTGTGCCCTCCATAACCACCTGATGAAGGAGCAGCGCTCCGAAAGCTAGTGCTTCCAATTAAACCTGTTGGACTATAACATGGCGTTGTGTGATTTTTAACTTTGTGCACCCCAGTCCAACACCGGCATCTCCAAATCGTGAAACTGGGATTGTGAATGCTTTGTACCTTCCTCCCCTCCCCCACCAACTATCCTTCAATACAATGGGACCTGTCACTTCTGAAGGAATCTGCTCACAATCTCCTGCACGAAATGTGGAGCTCCTTCTTAATGATAAAAGAAAGGAGAGGTGTGGCAAACTTTGTGACATTCCTACTCCTCATAAAATCCAACTCTTTGGTTTTCCACAAATGACTAAGGCTGTATTTTATTACTGATTCTCCCAAACTAGACTTCAACTGACTGAATCATTTCTCAGCAGATAAGAAGAAGCTATGCATTTTGTATTCATTCTGTTCCAAGGCAATTGCTATAGTCCTGGTGTTCCTGTCTGTACTGAATTCCCTGCTCTCTAATATCAGATCCTTTCATAAACTGGCCAGCCTGTGACAAAAACCCGTCAACTGGCAATGCCCTACGCAAATACCAACTTCCTAGTAAGTGCCCTACTCATTTCTATGACTCTTGGCAAGTGTCCTATGATGAACACTCATTCTCTGCAAGTGAAGCCTCCCCATCTTCGATCCAAATTGCAGATATCTTTGCAACACTTTGCCGATTGTGTCACCTGACCAACATAACTAACAACTTTGAACCCAATATTTTCAACTTTTGACCAATGGGAAGTGTATTCCTAGCATTCCCACAACTTAATTTGTATAATTGCAATTTGAATATACTGTGGAGGACCTTAGAACATCAAGACCATTCCTCTAAGAAAGCTTTACATCCTTGGCATTCCTTCTAATGGCTGAACTGAAACTTGTATCTATGACCAGAGACCCTGGAAGATATTGTCCTCAATAACATCCTGACCAACTACATTTACCATGTATTTACTGCTAAGTCAGACATGGCGGAGCCCAAGTGTGTTCTAGCTACGTCTTCAGATCATTTGCAAAGGATTCATGTCTTTTCTTAAAGTTGCAACACAGCTTTTGGCAGATAATGCGATATCAACGTTAAGATTTTCTTAAAAACAGACTCCAAAACTCAAACTTTATCCAAATAATGCATGCAAGTTCAGACTTTTCATCACAAAGCTCATGTAGAATACAGGATAATCATTTAAACCTGATGAATGTTGTGAAGACTAATATTCGGGGGATTGCTGTACTGTCAAAGGGGTAATGCCCTGGGTACAAATTGATTGTCACGTTTCCCACACTGCAACATTGACGAAGTGAAGGAGCCATTGGGAAGTAGTGACCATAATACAATAAGCTTCAATCTGCAATTTGAGAGGGAGTGGGTACAATCTGAAGTGACAATATTTCAGTTGAATAAAGGGAAATATGGAGCTATGAGGGAGCAACTGGCCAAAGTTCAATGGTTTAATACCTTAACAGGGAAGACCGTGGAGGAACAATGGCAGATATTTCTGTGTATAATGCAGAAGATGCAGGATCAGTTCATTCCTAAAAGGAAGAAAGATCCCAGGAGGAGACATGGGCGGCCGTGGCTGACAAGGGAAGTAAAGAAACATATAAGGTTAAAAGAGAAAAAGTATAACTTAGCGAAGATAAGCGGGAAAACGGAGGACTGGGAAGCTTTTAAAGAACAACAGAGGATTAGTAAGAAGGAAATACGCAGAGAAAAAATGAGGTACGAAGGTAAACTGGCCAAGAATATAAAGGAGGATAGTAAAAGCTTTTTTAGGTATGTCCAAGGCAAAAAAATGGTTAGGACAAAAATTGGGCCCTTGAAGACAGAAGCAGGGGAATATATTACTGGGAACGAAGAAATGGCAGAGGAATTAAATGGGTACTTCAGATCTGTGTTCACTGGGGAAGACACAAGCAATCTCCCTGAGGTAACAGTGGCTGAAGGACCTGAACTTAAGGGAATTTCTATTTGCCAGGATTTGGTGTTGGAGAGACTGTTAGGTCTGAAGGTTGATAAGTCTCCGGGACCTGATGGCCTGCATCCCAGGGTACTGAAGGAGGTGGCTCGGGAAATCGTGGATGCGCTGGTGATTATTTTCCAGAGTTCAATAGAATCGGGGTTGGTTCCTGAGGATTGGAGGGCGGCTAATGTTGTGCCACTTTTTAAGAAGGGTGGGCGGGAGAAAGCAGGAAATTATAGACCAGTTAGTCTGACCTCAGTGGTGGGAAAGATGCTGGAGTCTATTATAAAGGATGAAATTACGGCACATCTGGATAATAGTAACAGGATAGGACAGAGTCAGCATGGATTTATGAAGGGGAAATCATGCTTGACTAATCTTCTTGAATTTTTTGAGGATGTAACTCGGAAGATGGACGAGGGAGATCCAGTGGATGTAGTGTACCTGGACTTTCAGAAAGCTTTTGATAAAGTCCCACACAAGAGGTTAGTGAGTAAAATTAGGGCGCACGGGATTGGGGGCAAAGTACTAGATTGGATAGAGAATTGGTTGGCTAATAGGAAACAAAGGGTAGTGATTAACGGCTCCATTTCGAAATGGCAGGCAGTGACCAGTGGGGTACCGCAGAGATCCGTGCTGGGACCGCAGCTTTTTACAATATATGTAAATGATATAGAAGATGGTATCAGCAATAACATTAGCAAATTTGCTGATGACACAAAGCTAGGTGGTAGGGTGAAATGTGATGAGGATGTTAGGGGATTACAGGGTGACCTGGACAAGTTAGGTGAGTGGGCAGATGCATGGCAGATGCAGTTTAATGTGGATAAATGTCTGGTTATCCACTTTGGTGGCAAGAACAGGAAGGCAGATTACTACCTCAATGGTATCAAATTAGGTAAAGGGGCTGTTCAGAGAGATCTGGGTGTTCTTGTCCACCAGTCAATGAAGGCAAGCATGCAGGTACAGCAGGTCGTGAAGAAGGCTAATAGCATGCTGGCCTTCATAACAAGAGGGATTGAGTATAGAAGCAAAGAGGTGCTTCTGCAGCTGTACAGGGCCCTGGTGAGACCACACCTGGAGTACTGTGTACAGTTCTGGTCTCCAAATTTGAGGAAAGACATTCTGGCTATTGAGGGAGTGCAGCGTAGGTTCACGAGGTCAATTCCTGGAATGGCAGGATTGCCTTACACTGAAAGACTGAAGCGACTGGGCTTGTATACCCTTGAGTTTAGAAGACTGAGAGGGGATCTGATTGAAACGTATAGGCTTATGAAAGGACTGGACACTCTGGCAGGAGGGAACATATTTCCGTTGATGGGGGAGTGCCGAACCAGAGGACACAACTTAAAAATACGGGGTAGACCATTTAGGACAGAGATGAGGAGAAACTACTTCACCCAGAGAGTGGTGGCTGTGTGGAATGCTCTGCCCCAGAGGGCAGTGGAGGCCCAGTCTCTGGATTCTTTTAAGAAAGAATTGGATAGAGCTCTTAAAGATAGTGGAGTCAAGGGGTATGGAGATAAGGCTGGAACAGGATACTAATTAGGAATGATCAGCCATGATCATATTGAATGGCGGTGCAGGCTCGAAGGGCAGAATGGCCTACTCCTGCATCTATTGTCTATTGTCTATTGTCTATTGTCTATTATGCACCTTATTGGTTGTGATGTGTTTTGGGAGCTCCAGAAGGATGCTATGTAAATTCAAACTTTTGTTTAGTGACATTGGAGTTGAAGGTAAACTCAACAACAGCAGCAATGTAGACTTCATGGCACCAAATGTAAAAGAAACTGTGAGATTCCACAGTGAACTGACACCAAGTAAATCCAGGGAGCTTTGTTCTCTCAGCTGCTGTCGAGCGAGCCAGCCGAGACTGGGTGAGGTAACAGGATGTTTTTAACGCTGTTAGGTTCTGCAATCAATTAATGTGCCCCGTTGTGCAATCAATGTTTACTCCTATTTACTTTTTACTTCCTAAAGGTCAGCTAGCAAAGGTTGATTCTTCGACAGTGAGGTATTATCAGAAATATTGGCAGTGATTCTCTTGGGGAGAGGAGCAGTTATTAATCTATATCTTGTAGACAAAATGTTTGAACTACCATGAATGATGTCAACACCAATTGCTGATGGCTACTAAGAATGCGCTTGATCATCTGATCTGCTATCCATCAAATAACCTTACAGGAAAGTTCGATCCTGTATCCACGTGGTTCTGTTCTTCTTGCAAATTAGTTTGTTTTATTTATGCAGAGAAGGCAAGTGTTAATGGCCCGATGGGCATTTATTGACCATTCCTTGTTGGCTTTGAGAAGCTAATGGTGAGTCTCCTTCTTGAACTGCTGATAGCAGCTTTGACAAAACAGAACGGCTCGCTCGCACACCTCAAAGGGCGGTTAAGAGTCAACCATGCTGCTCTGGGATATAAGAGTTACATATTTGACCTATATCAGGCAGGGTCATTTCCCTAAAGGACAGATACTTCACACACAAACCTGTACCTCCTCCATTCACACATCCATTGTCTTATATAGCCTTGCAAATCTCTCCTCGCTCCCTATATGATAACAACACTGAGATACAAATGTGCATTTGCATTTCTTTTTTCTCATTTTGCAACTTAATTAATGGATCTACCATAAAGTTTTAATCTTGACCTTGGTCCTTTCATTTGAATTAAAGAACGTTTATCGCTTCCAGAAGTAGAAACACACAAATTTCAAAGAATTAGCTAATGCATTTAATAGGGTCTAAAGTTTTTATTTTAATTTCACCAGCCAAGGACAACTATAATTACAATTGTAGAACACTAGATCAAATGACTTTCACAAAGCTAACTACAGGAAAATACATCTGACAATATCACTATTCTCACATGAGTTTCGTGCCTTGGACTGAATCCGATTACATACTGAAGTGAACTGAATAACTTTAACAGCAAAGTTTAGTTATATAGTCAAGATTAACAACTTGTGGCTTTTTCTCCAGGAGAACGAATCAGAAATCTGGTCCTGCTCCCTTGCATTTAAATAAACCCATCCAACAATAAATGCAAAATATAAAATCATAACACCAAGTGTGAGAAAAGCAGCAGGCCGGGCAGTGTCTGTGGAGACAGGAACAGAGTTTATGTTTCCAGTTCAAGATACTTATAATCACAAAACAGAGCTTTTGCCCAAAACAGAGCTTTTCCTGCTCCTCGGATGCTGCCTGACCTGCTGTGCTTTTCCAGCACCACTCTAATCTAGACTCTGATCTCCAGCATCATTTTCACCTAGGAGCAGAATTAGGTTATTCCGCCCATCAAGTTAGCATCACCATTCAATGAGATCCTGGCTGACCTGATAATCTTCAACTTCACCTTCCTGCTGTTTCCCTATAACCCTTGATTCTCTTATAGATTAAAAATCTGTCTCTCAGCTTTTGGACAGCAACAATTTACATTTATGTAGCACCGGTAATGTGATGAAAAATCACAAAGCATTTCACAGGAGCATGATAAAACAAATATGACACCAGGTAAAGGAATGAACAAAATCTTGGTCAAAAAGGTAGGTGTAGCAGTCTTTTGTCAGAGGAAAGCAAAACGTGAGGGCTGGAGGAGTATGGTGGGAAAGGGATATAGTCCAGTCCAGAACCTGGTAACCAAAGGTGAAACAATAAATGAGAGAGTAGTTATAATTAGGAACATACAGAGACCAAAAGTAGAGGAGCAACAGTTCTAAGGTAGTGGAGCGAGAGGAGATCACAGAGATAGGAAATGTGGGGGGGCATAATTGGAGGGAATGGGGAGCATGAAGAAATTTAAAAGTAAAGATGAGAATTTTAAAATTAAGCCATTGGTTGACCTGGGGCCAGTTAGCCAACGCAGGGGTGACAGGGAAATGCAACTGGGTTTGAGTTAAGACATGGGCAGCGATGTTTTGCTTGATCTCGAGAATGGATTGCTTGCGACTATATTCACTGAAGTTTCGAGGAATGAGGAGGAATCTCATCAAACTCGAAGAATACTAGACAGGGCAAACCCAGGAAGGATGCTCCTGATGACCAGCAAGTCCAGAATCAGAGGACACAGTCTAAGGATATGGTATAGTCCATTTAGGACTGAGGTGAGGCATACAGTCATAAAGGAAATGCCTCTTCATCCATTGCATGGTGAGCCTGTGAAATTCTCTGCCACAGAAAACCATTGAGGTCAAAGTATTGAATGTTTTCAGGAAGGAGTTAGATATAGTTCTTAGGACTGAAGGGATCCAAGAGTAAGGGGAGAAAGCAGGAATGGGTTAATGAATTGGTTAATCAACCAGGTCATATTGAACAATTTAACAAGCTCAAAAGGCCAAGTACCCTACTGCTGCTCCTAGTTTCTATATTCCTCGATTACAGAGGTTAGAGAGTGGGAGACCAGCTAAATGCACATCGGATTAGTTAGGTTTACAGGTAAAAAAAGAAGGCACAGATGAGTCAGGTGAAGTCAGATCATGTAGGAGGTCAGTTCGCTCAGTTGGCTGGGCAATTGTTTGCGATCGGAATAATGCCAGCAATGTGGGCTCAATTCCCACACCAGCTGAAGTTTACCTGGGAGGATCCTCCTTCTCAATCTCTCCCCTCACTTCGAGAAGCTATTCGAGAAAATTAATCTTCATTTAGAGAGGTGAGGTTTGATCAGGGATAGTCAGAGTGGCTTTGTGAGAGGGAACTCTGGGCCTATGAGGGTGGAAGTTAATCTCAGGATCAAATCTGACACTGAGGTTGTGAACAAACTGACTTGCCAGGGAGAGGGATGGAGTCAATAATAAGTGAATGGAGTTTGGGACAGGGACTAAAAGCAGTGGCTTCTGTCTCTCCCAATTAATCAGAGAAAATTTCTGCTCATACAGTACTGGATGTCAGTTAAGAGTGATCCTACTCCACTAGGTAACTGATGAAGGTGCAATGCTCCAAAAGCTAGTGCTTCCAAATAAACCTGTCGGACTATAACCTGGTGTTGTATGATTTTTAACTTTGTCCACCCCAGTCCAACATCAGCATGTCCTCATCATAGTTAAGCAGTCAGCAGTGGAGGAGTCACCGCAGGTAATTATGAGGCAGAGTTGGGTGGCATCAGCAACATACGAAAACCAACACTGGATTTTCAAACATTATAACCCAGTGGCAGCATGGCGAGAAAAACTAGAACAGGGCAGATAATAAATCCTTGGGCAGGCCTCCCAGATGGTGGTAAGGCTGAGGGAGCAGGATGCAGAAGCCACTGGCAGCAATTCTCTGGCTACAATTAGAACAGAATGGGGCCGTGTGGGAGCAGTTCCACCCAGCAGGACAACACCGGGGGGAGTATTGGAGGAAGATGGTGCGGCCAACTGTGTCGAAAGCTGCACACAGATTGAGCGAGATGAAGAGAGAAAGCTTCCTACTGTCACAGTCACATGGAAGGTCATCTGTGACTTTGATAACGGCCATTTTGGCACTTTGCCAGGGCAGAAAACTGATTAGAGTTTTGGGTTCTGGCAAAGAAGGTAACAGATTTGGGAGATACCAACTCTCTTAAAGTCTTTGGAGGAGGGAGGAATTGTGGAGATGGATCAGCACTTTGCAGGGATAGTGAGGACATAGATGTTTGTGAGGACAGGATAATGACAGTAGAAAAGGTCAGCACCTGAATAGAAAGAAATGGTTACAACATGTCAGAGAATTGTGCAATTTCAAATGCAGCTTGTACACAGACCTTGTGAAATTGACAGGTTTTTTTATTTCACGATATCGTGGGAAGAGGTCAATGACCACTCAGGTACAGAATTGCCACTCCATGATGATGAGTCGAAACCTCTTCCCTCAGTTGTAGCCATGTGCAGTTTATAAAGGGTTACAAATGGTTGATAGTTGATTGTAAGACAGTATAGGTCTAACTATGATAGATAGTTTAATAGTATTGAAAAGGGCTAACAATACTAGTTGAACAATCAGTCGCATCCTGTGCATATTGGCTCATGGTCTGTGGTCATCAATATTAAGTAGGTCAGGCAGCACTCAAGGAGCATTTCATCCACTTCCCTCACCTCCGCCCTCGGACCCCGCAACCGCAACAAGGACAGAACTCCCTGGTCCTCACCTTCTACCCCATCAACCTCCATGTAAATCGCATCATCCGCCACCATTTCCGCCACCTACAAACAGACTCCACCACCACAGATATATTTCCCTCCCCATCCCTATCCACTTTCCGTAAAGACCGTTCCCTCCACAACTCCCTTGTCAGGTCCACGCCCCCCACCAACCCACCCTCCCATCCTGGCACCTTCCCCTGCCACTGCAGGAATTGCAAAACCTGCGCCCACACCTCCCCCCTCACCTCTGTCCAAGGCCCCAAAGGAGCCTTCCACATCCATCAGAGTTTTACCTGCACATCCATCAATGTCATTTATTGTATCCGTTGCTTACGATGTAGTCTCCTCTACACTGGGGAGACTAGACGCCTACTTGCAGAGTGCTTCAGAGAATATCTCCGGGACACCTGCAGCAACCAACCCCACCACCCCATGGCTGAACATTTCAACTCCTCCTCCCACTCTGCCAAGGACATGCAGGTCCTGAGCCTCCCCCATCGCACTCCCTTACCACCCGATGCCTGGAGGACGAACACCTCATCTTCCGCTTTGGGGCCCTCCAACCCCGCAGCATCAATGTGGACTTCACCAGTTTCCTCATTTACCCTTCCCCCACCTTACCCCACTTTCAACCTTCCAACTCGGCACTGCCCTCGTGACCTGTCCTACCTGTCCATCTTCCTTCCCATCTATCCACTCCAACCTCCTCTCCAACCAATCACCATCCCCCTTCTCCATTGCACTCTCAGGTGCCTTGCCCCCAGCCCCAACCCCTCTCATTTATCTCACCACCCCCTTCGCTCACAGCCTCATTCCTGATAAGGGGCATTTGCCTGAAACATCAATTTTCCTGCTCCTCGGATGCTGCCTGAATGGCTGTGCTTTTCCAGCACCACACTCTCAACTCTAATCTCCAGCATCTGCAGTCCTCATTTTCGCCTAATCGATATTAAATAGTTTGATGACATCCTGTCTGCAGGGGCATTGTTTTCACTAGGGTTCCCCATAGAGAGGGAGAAAGCCTCTGCCAATGGGGAGCAGGGATGAAGTGTCATTGTCAGTGAGAGAATCTCATTAGCAGGTCATTTAGTTAAGGTGTTTCTTTCAATTAGGAAATGGCTTGTTCACAGTCAATTCCTCTGTATAACTTCAGTCATTATGGGTGTTGTAATGGTTTCCCCTTCTCCCACACAACATCAACAAGCATGGGGACCAGGAGGGGATCTGCAGTTTAGTGGGTATATGATCAGGGAAACAAGAGTGAGTCTCAGTGAACACGTTGAGCTCAAGGGGGATACAAAGTGAAGGTAGGAGGCAAAGTACAGGAAGATGTGAGCTCAGGGTTAGCACAGAGGTTGGGAAGGTGGAGGGGGAGGGGCGGAGATAAACACTATGTAAGGCTTTAGAGTCATAGAGATGTACAGCCTGGAAACAGACCCTTCGGTCCAACCTGTCCATGCCAACCAGATATCCCAACCCAATCTCGTCACACCTGCCAGCACCCAGCCATATCCCTCCAAACCTTTCATACTCATATACCCATCCAGATACCTTTTAAATGTTGCAATTGTACCAGCCTCCACCACATCCTCTGGCAGCTCATTCCATGTACTGCTCTCTGTGTGAAAAAGTTGTCCCTTAGGACTCTTTTATATCTTTCCCCTCTCACCCTAAACCTATGCCCTCTATTCTGGACTCCCCGATCCCAGGGAAAAGACTTTGCCTATTTAGCCTATCCATGCCCCTCATAATTTTGTAAACCTCTATAAGGTCACCCATCAGCCTCCGATGGTCCAGGGAAAACAGCCCCAGCCTGTTCAGCCTCTTCCTACAGCTCAAATCGACCAACCCTGGCAACATCCTTGTAAATCTTTTCTGGACTCTTTCAAGTTTCAAAACATCTTTCCGATAGGAAGGAGACCAGAATTGCACGCAATATTCCAACAGTGGCCTTAACCAATGTCCTGTACAGCCGCAACATGACCTCCCAACTCCTGTACTCAATACTCTGACCAATAAAGGAAAGCATACCAAATGCCTTCTTCACTATCCTATCTACCTGCGACTCCACTTTCAAGGAGTTATGAACCTGCACTCCAAGGTCTCTTTGTTCAGCAACACTCCCTAGGACCTTACCATTAAGTGTATAAGTCCTGCTAAGATTTGTTTTCCCAAAATGCAGCACCTCGCATTTACCTGAATTAAACTCCATCTGCCATGTCTCAGCCCATTGGCCCATCTGGTCAAGATCCTGTTGTAATCTGAGGTAACCCTCTTCGCTGTCCACTACACCTCCAATATTTGTCCAAAGTTTGATGCTAGAAAAGCGCAGCAGGTTAGGCAGCTTCCGAGGAGCAGGAGAATCGACATATCAGGCATAAGCCCTTCATCAGGAATGAGATGAAGGGCATTTGCCCAAAACATCGATTTTCCTGCTCCTCGAATGCTGTCTGACCTGCTGTGCTTTTCCAGCACCACACTCTCGACTCTAACCTCCAGCATCTGCTGTCCTTACTTTCACAATATGAGGTTTGGTCCAGTATACTTGTGGAGGAGGGAGACACACAGCAAGCATTCAGCTTGTCTACATCTTTATGACTGTGGTGAAGGTTGAAATATATTTGGAAACTTGGATTTGAAAGAGGAGTAAAAATAGATTTCATTTTTTCAGTTCTTTGTATGTGACTATTCTTTTCTAAAACATTTTTTAGCAACGAATTAACAACACCTTTTCCAAGTAAGTATGCGACTAAGTTAAATGACTCAACCAGCTTTCTGGGAGTGATCATTGCTGGATGTTTACAACAGTGAGCTTTTATGATTCAGAAACAAATAATAATGGCCCACTAGGAGGTTAATTTCAAAAGACAGAATTCACCCTCACAAAAGCTCAATTTTGTTAATGTATAGAATTCTCCAGGCTGCAAGAGATGGTAGAAGTCCCTCAGCTGGAGAGGGGCTTCCAATCCATCTAGAGTCATTTGTGCAAGAAAGTAAAGAATTAAAGTACATGTGATATTTTATTAGCATTGAGTAATTGTAAGGATATTCCTGGCAAAAGGATTGACTCCTATTATGTTCCCATTTTGTCTTACATATATGCAGCTTTGTTTTACTATTGTGTAATAAATAACTTTGCATTCTTTACTTAAAACAATGGCAGCCTTACGTGAATATGATCAGTGACTGACCACCACAATAAAGTTTAAGATCTATCAAGCCAAGTTTCACTCTGAATTGTCTCGTTTTGCTATCAGCTAGAATCGTAAACTGACAAAGAAATCAGAGATAAATCATGGATAGGGTAAATAGACAAAGTCTTTTCCCTGGGGGAGTCCAGAAATAGAGGGGCATAGGTTTAGGGTGAGAGGGGAAAGATATAAAAGAGACCTAAGGGGCAACTTTGTCACGCAGAGGGTGGTACGTGTATGGAATGAGCTGCCAGAGGAAGTGGTGGAGGTTAGTACAATTGCAACATTTAAAAGGCATTTGGATGGGTATATGAATTGGAACGGTTTAGAGGGATATGGGCCAGGTGCTGGCAGGTGGGACTAAGTTGGGTTGGGATATCTGGTCGTCATGGACAGGTTGGAACGAAGGGTCTGTTTCCGTTCTGTACATCTCTATTACTCTATGAGAACCAAACCAGGGAAACAGCCAGGATTAAAGAGAAAAATAGTTTTATTAGTGACTAAAGCAATGAAGGTAGAAGTCAAGGTGCAGTTGAGGAAATGGTAGAAATATTGTGATGGTGTTTTCCCAGATGACCACATCTGGTACCTTGTGGTATTTGTTACCTCCTCTAGTATGTGGCACTGGGCGAAAATTGCTTGCTTCACTGACAGCCAATATTCCTTAGTCTGGGCCTGGCCAGAGATTCGCTTCAGAGGATACACCACATAGAGTATATACAGAAGATGAACTGTTCTTTGATAAGAGGAAGTTTTATTGTCATTATACTATAAACAAACTACATTTGGTCAGGCACGAATATTATTTCCTTAAGGAGCTGGGGCAGACACATCTGTCCTCTCTGAAGGTTAGAGGAGTGCACCTTGTCTCCTCCTACAGACTGTGTTTGCAGTCAGTAAAATAGGTGGAGCCAATGTACCATAAACATTAACCCCTCCTGAACCATTCTCTTATAAACTGTTGCAACAGATTTTCAACAAGTAGATAAGCAGGGAAAGGGACTGAGGGAGAAGGAAAGGGAAGGTTATGGAAAGGCTGGAAGGATACTGAGATTAAATAACAAAATGTACAACAGTTCAAGGAAAAGAAAACATGGTAATGGGAGAAATAGGGAAATAAAAGATGGGACTGGAAGAGACATAAATGGTAAAACAGAACTATTATCAATAATTTCCATCGAAAAGAAAGGGAAACAGTTATGACTGGTAATTATTAAACTCAATAATCCAGAAGGCTGTGAAGTTCCTAATCAAAGGTTAAGGTGTCATCCCTCAAAGCTAATTGGAACTAGTGTGGGAGGATGAAGATAGAGGGGTCACCATGGCAGCAGAATGGGAAATTAAAATGGCAGGTCTCTGAGTCTCAGGGTCATACACAAGCACACACAGCAGCCATCTAGTCAACATTCAAACTCCCCAGTGTAAAGTAGAACACATTGTGAGCAGCTAAAACAATTAACTAAATTGCATAAAGAGCAAGAAACACACTGTTGCTCTTGGAGCCATTGACAATGAAAAGGGAGAAGTTAATACACCAGATTGTCACAGCTGCATGAGAGGTGCTGTAGGTACTGGAGCTGAGGAACAGTCAGAAGTGTCACAGAGGGAATAATCCATTTGGAAAGTTGAATAGAGAGTGAACAATGTATCTTGTGCTTGCATCATGATAGGGGTGATACAAATAGAGTCATAGAGTCATAGAGATGTACAGCATGGAAACAGACCCTTTGGTCTAGCTCATCCATGCCAACCAGATATCCATATCCCTCCAAACCCTTTCTATTCATATGCCTATCCAGATGCCATTTAAATGTTGCAATTGTAGCAGCTTCCACCACATCCTCTGGCAGCTCATTCCATACACGTACCACCCTCTGCGTGAAAAAGTTGCCCATTAGGTCTCTTTTATATCTTTCCCCTCTCACCCTAAACCTATGCCCTCTAGTTCTGATCTCCCCCACCCCAGGGAAAAGACCTTGCCTATTTACCCTATTCATGCCCCTCATGATTTTATAAACTTCTATAAGGTCACCCCTCAGCCTCCAACGCTCCAGGGAAAACAGCCCCAGCCTGTTCAACCTCTCCCTGTAGCTCAAATCCTCCAACCCTGGCAACATCCTTGTAAATTTTTCTGAACCCTTTCAAGTTTCACAACATCCTTCTGATAGGAATTGCATGCAATATTCCAACAATGGCCTAACCAATGTCTTGTACAGCTGCAACATGATTTCCCAACTCATATACTCAATACTTTGACCAAAATTATGGAAAATTATGCTTTTAATTCTGGTCGAATGTAAGGTGAGGACAAGGGAAAATGTTGTGATATGTTGTGTGGTCAGGGAGTATTTGAACAACATTCATAATGTGACCAGTTTAATTTGGTCCTTTTGGCCATTGGTTAACATTCTGTTTATACATAAGGACAAAAATCTACCCGTAGAGAAAACATGTAAGATATTTTGTCCAATTGATCAGCTGTGAGATTCCCTTAATCTGTGCAGGAACAGTATTTAGAGTGGGATAGAAGGCATTTACTAATATAGTGCCACGGATGAAGGATTCAGTTATGCAGAGACTGGAGAAGCTGAAATTGTTCTGTTTAGAACAGAAAACGTTAAAGAAACAAATGATGGAGGTGTTGAAAATCATGAAGAAATTTAATAACATAAGCAGGAGTAAATGTTTCCAATGGTAGTAGGGCCAGATGATGCAGATTGTTTTACTGCACTCAGAGGAGCAAATGAGGAAAATATTTCGAATCAGCAATTGGGTGCAATCTGACATGTGCTGCCTGAAAGGATGTGGAAACAGATTCAATCATTACTATCAGAATGCACTGATAGGGAATAAAAAATGCAGAGTTATGGGAAAATAACAAGAGAATAGAGCAGAAATGATGGGTTGAATAGTTTCCTTTCAAGGTGTACAATTCTGTGATCATCTTGCAAGTCTCGATATATTTCAGAGGTTATTTACAGTATGGCCTAAATCCTGTCTGATGGTGCTCTATAGTGGATCCTCAGTAATGACCTCTCCTGCCAGATGAGAAACACTGTGTAATCTCTCTCCTGCCAGCTCTCACCAGGAAATATCTCAATGAGATCAGATGGCGACACACTTTGACCCCAGTGTAATCAGATCAAACCTACAGCTTCTTGAGCGATGTTGGAGAATGTATAAGCTGTTTCTTGTGGTTGTAATTCGATCGATCCTCATTCTGTGAAGCCCAGGTCAGTCCCAGACTGGATTCCCACTTCTAGATTTCTGGACAATCCAAAAAGGATAATCATCTTTCCCTCATAAATCTGTCTGCCTGTTTGTCGCAACCTTTCTTGTCAGTCCTCAGAAAATCATACAATATGTGGAAGAGTGATCCAATTCTGACCCCTCTCCATTTACAGCAGCAGCAGGAGCTGTGAGAGTGAGGACCAGGGGGCAGCCAAGAAGGTAAGCTTTTCCTTTAAAAGACTTTTCTCGTGAATAAGCGGAGCGAAGGCTCAACAGGAGTGGACGCAGATACGTGGATTGCTGGGCACGTCAACTGATATATTTGGGCTGTGGATAGATAAATCCCCTGGGCCAAACAGGATATACCCTAGGTTACTACAGGAAGCGAGGGACGAGATTGCTGCACCTTTGGCAATGATCTTTGCATCCTCACTGTCAACTGTTCAAGCAAGGGAATTGGGATAATCTTGGGAATTACAGACCAGTCAGTCTTATGTCAGTGGTGTGCAAAGTATTGGAAAGGATTCTGAGAGACACGATTTATGATTACTTGGAAAACCATAATTTGATTAGAGATTGACAGATTGCAGAACTGGGCTAATAAGTGGCAGATGCAGTTCAAGCTGCAAAAGTATGAAGTCATTCATTTTGGAAGGTCGAATTTGAATGCAGAATACAAAGTGAAAGGCAGGATTATTGGCAGTGTGGAGGACCAAAGGGATCTTGGGGTCCATGTTCATAGATCCCTCAAAGTTACCACCCAGGTCGATGGGTTGTTAAGTAGGCATATTGTATGTTGGCTTTCATTAGCAGGGGATGGAGTTTAAGAGCTGTGAGGTTATGGTACAGCTCTATAAAGCCCTGGTTAGACCTCACTTAGAATATTGTGTTCAGTTCTGTTTGCTTCATTATAGGAAAGATGTGGAAGCTTTAGAGAAGGTGTAGAGGAGATTTATCAGGATGCTGCCTAGACCGGAAGGCGTGTCTTATGAAGAAAGAGGGAGCTGGGGTTTTCTCATTGAAGCGAAGAAGGATGAGAGGTGACTTGATCGAGGTGAAAGATGTTGAGAGGCACAGATATGATGGATAGACAGAGATATTTTCCCAGGGCGGAAATGTTTATCATGGGGGAACATAATTTTAAGGTGATTTGAGGAATGTTTAGGGGAAATGTCAGGTATATTCTTCACTCAGAGTGGTGGGTGCATGGAATGCAATGCCAGAGGTGGTAATAGAGTCAGATAGATTAGGGATATTTAAGCGGCTCTTGGATAGGCACATGGATGATGGGAAAAATAAGGGTATGTAGGTTAGTCTGATCTCAGAGTAGGATAAATGGCTGGCACAACATCAAGGGGGCCAAAGGGCCTGTATTCTGCTGTACTGTTCAATATTCTATATTTTACAAAATGACCCCCTCCTCATAACTACAACCAACTAGATGGAAACGTTGAAGATGTGATAAGCTCGGTACCTCAGAAACCCATTCCACCAGCCCAACCCCACCAATTGCAAAAAGGACAGTGTTCCTGGGCCCTGAAGATTGTACCCAGCAATGTCCCTTAAAGTCACCAATTCTGATTGGATATATTCCAGCAGGTTACTTCATGGGGTGACCATTGTCCTCCAAGCAGTCCCATTATTAATACCCCACTATGATATTATAATCCCCATTGATGACAGTACTGGACGAAAGACTTTATATATATATATATATATATATATATATATATAATATGCCAATTTGGAAAAGTCTCAGTATAAACAGCAATAGGAAAGATAATCAATGTCAGTAAAGAATCACTCCGAGATTTACTTTAAAATTTCTTACTCACCATCCACAGTCACTAGAATTGCATTTGGCAAATTTCTGCACATTCACAAAGGTGATTTTTTCCATTGCTGTCGCTCCCTGAGACACACAGACAGAGACTGACTCACCACCTTTTAAAAACTCAGGGCTTCTTCCACTATTTCAGGTACTTTTAGGATACTACATATCACACCTGATGGCTTCAATATTTTGAACGGAACTATCCTCTGGGTTTGAAAATGTGTTGCTGGAAAAGCGCAGCAGGTCAGGCAGCATCCAAGGAGCAGGAGAATCGACGTTTCGGGCATCAGCCCTTCTTCAGGAATGAGGAAAGTGTGTCCAGCAGGCTAAGATAAAAGGTAGGGAGGCGGGACTTGGGGGAGGTTGGGAATGCGATAGGTGGAGGGAAGTCAAGGTGAGGGTGATAGGCCGAAGTGGGGTGGGGTCAGGAAGAAGATTACAGGTTAGGAAGGCGGTGCTGAGTTCGAGGGTTGGGACTGAGACAAGGTGGGGGGAGGGGAAATGAGGAAACTGGAGAAATCTGAGTTCATCCCTTGTGATTGGAGGGTTCCCAGGCGGAAGATGAAGCGCTCTTCCTCCAACCATCGTGTTGCCATGGTCTGGCGATGAAGGAGCCCAAGGACCTGCATGTCCTTGGTGGAGTGGGAGGGGGAGTTGAAGTGTTGGGCTACGGGGTGGTTGGGTTGGTTGGTCCGGGTGTCCCAGAGGTGTGCTCTGAAACGTTCCACAAGTAGGCGGCCTGTCTCCCCAGTATAGAGGAGGCCACATCGGGTGTAGCGGATGTAATAGACGATGTGTGTGGAGGTGCAGGTGAATTTGTGGTGGATATGGAAGGATCCCTTGGGGCCTTGGAGGGAAGTAAAGGGGGAGGTGTGGGCGCAAGTTTTGCATTTCTTGCAGTTGCAGGGGAAGGTGCCGGGAGTGGAGGTTGGGTTGGTGGGGGGTGTGGACCTGACGAGGGAGTCACGGAGGGAGTGGTCTTTTCGGAACACTGATAGGGGAGGGGAGGGAAATATATCCCTGGTGGTGGGGTCCATTTGGAGGTGGTGGAAATGACGGCGGATGATACGCTGGACATGGAGGTTGGTGGGGTGGTAGGTGAGGACCAGTGGGGTTCTGTCCTGGTGGCGATTGGAGGGGCGGGGCTCAAGGGCAGAGGAGCGGGAAGTGGAGGAGATGCGGTGGAGAGCATCGTCAACTACGTCTGGGGGGAAATTGCGGTCCTTGAAGAAGGAGGCCATCTGGGTGGTACGGTTTTGGAACTGGTCCTCCTAGGAGCAGATGCGGCGGAGATGAAGGAATTGGGAATATGGGAGGTTTTTTTACAGGGGGCAGGGTGGGAGGAGGTGTAGTCTAGGTAGCTGTGGGAGTCTGTCGGTTTATAGTAAATGTCCGTTTTCTCAGGAATGAGGAAAGTGTGTCCAGCAGGCTAAGATAAGAGATAAGGAGGAGGGACTTGGGGGATGCTGCCTTTTCCAGCTTTTCCAGCAACACATTTTCAGCTCTGATCTCCAGCATCTGCAGTCCTCACTTTCTCCTATCCTCTGGGTTTCCCTTTCTCTGGGTCATAAATGCTCAACTCACCCAAAATTCAGCAATGGTCTCACCGGGAGGCATATAGAACATAGAACATAGAACATAGAACATTACAGCGCAGTACAGGTCCTTCGGCCCTCGATGTTGCGCCGATCAAAGCACACCTAACCTACACTAAGCCACTATCCTGCATATACCTATCCAATGCCCGCTTAAATACCCATAAAGAGGGAGAGTCCACTACTGCTACTGGCAGGGCATTCCATGAACTTACGACTCGCTGAGTGAAGAACCTACCCCTAACATCTGTCCTATATCTACCCCCCCTTAATTTAAAGCTATGCCCCCTTGTAATAGCTGTTGACTTATCTTAGGTCACATGATTTCTTGGAAATGTTGTTTTGAGCCAGTGACCAAAAAAATTAGTTTCTGCCTCTTTACAAAACATCTTCAAGGAAGTGAAAATTACCTCTACTTTAGATCTCAAGTTCCCAAATAATAATTCTCTATCATAAACCTTCAGCACAATGTAAAAGCTTGTATCTTGCTATTGAAAATCTACAGATTCTCCACTACGCAATTCGACTGTTTTTGGCTCTCAATCAAATAGTCACTTATTCCCTTTATTTAGGTTGCAACTCCTCAGATAGTGAAACAGTGTCTGACATTTTGTAGCAAGAGATGAGCAACTTGAAGGCTCAGGCTGATATGTGGCAAGTAACATTCACGTCATGCAAGTGGCAATCAATGACGATTTCCAACAAAAGAGAATCTAACCATCTTGCCTTGACTTTCAGTGATATTACTATCCCTAAATCCCCCACGATGAACATTCTTGCGAAACTGAAGTGAACCAGTCAAAACATACTGTGGCTACATGAGTGGGTCAGAAACTCCCCAAAGCCTGTCCGCTATCCACAATGATGTGGAGGAGCCAATGTTGGACTGGGATGGACAAAGTTAAAAATCATACAACAACAGGTTATAGTCCAATAGGTTTATTTGGAAGCACAAGCTTTTGGAGCGCTGATCCTTCATCAGGTCCTGCTCCACAGCTACCTGATGAAGGAGCAGCTCTCTGAAAACTAGCAATCACCTGAACAAGTCAGGAGTGTGATTGAATATTCCCCACCTGTCAGGATGGATGTACATTCAACAACACCCAAAAAGCTTATCACCATACAGAACAAAGCAGTCCATTTGATTGGCATCTTACCCACCACCTTCAACAATCACTGCCTCCACCATTGATGCACAGTGGCAAGAGTCTCTATCACTACAAGATGCACTGCAGTGACTCACCATGAGACCACCTTCCAAACACACTACTTCAACCACCTTGAAAGAAAGGACAGCAGATAGACAGAAGCAACACCAACTGCCAGTCTTCCTCGAAGACAAACTTAGAACTATTGCACTGTTCCTTCACTGTCACTGGGCCAAGGTCCTAGACCTCCCTTTCTAACAGCATTATGGGTGTATGTACACTTCATGGACTGCAGTGGTTCAGGTAAACCAGCTCAGCATCACCTTCTCAAGGGCAACTCGGGATGGACAATTGATGCTAGTTCAGCCAACAATACCCACATCCCGTGAAGGAATTTTAAAAATTAGTTTATTTTCCTGGCTAGTTGTAGAGTCCAAGTGATTAATATTTAATTCCAGGAGACTTCAAGACTAATTGGCAGGATTGATCAACCCCGTCACATGATCTGTTTGCTCATGAGTTGTCTCTGTTCTCAGCTTTCCTTGGTTTTTCTGTAACTCCTGTCTCCTGACACAGGGACTGCACTTATCCTTCCCACTGTATTCATCATCAGGAGGCACTAACAGGTAGGAAATAACCCCAGTTTGCTGGCCTTGCGTTCTGCAGCGCTGTAAGATCTATATGAAATGCCCTAGATAATTGAGTTGGAATGGTAAATTGTAAATTTAACGGAATAGAGAGAAGCCCAGTTATCTTGAACTTGGATTTCTATGAAATTAACCCTCCTTGGTGGTGGTGAATAGATTTTTTTTATGAACCTTCATATTCATTACAACAAAAGAGCGTATTCGTGCTTTTCAGCAGAAGGTCATGAGTGTAAATCACTGAGCAAAAAGGGTAGAATCATTCCTATTGAAAAATGAATTAAACCATTGCAAAATGTATCTCGGTCACTGCATTAATATATTCCAGTTTCAAAAAGTCAACAGTTTTAAATGTGCACATGCGTGGGTTTGCTGGTGTTCATGTGGTACAGGATCACATGAATTACAAAGCACCGAAACAAAACATTTGGCCCACCGTTTACGCTAATTTTACACTTCTCTGAAGTCTCTTGCAGTGAGCCGTACTGAGGGAGCAGGGAGCATTGTCCAAGGGAGAGTATTGAGAAAGATCTACACTGATATAGAGTCAGTACTGATGGAGTGCTGCACTGTCAGAGGGTCAGTACTGAGGGAGTGCTGCACTGTCAGAGGGTCAGTACTGAGGGAGTGCCACACTGTCAGAGGGTCAGTACTGAGAGAGTGCCCACTGTCAGAGGGTCAGTACTGAGGGAGTGCTGCACTGTCAGAGAGTCAGTACTGAGGGAGTGCCATACTGTCAGAGGGTCAGTACTGAGGGAGTGGGACACCGTCAGATGCGCAGTGTTGAGGAAGAACTACACTGTCAGACTGTCAGTGCTGAGGGAGTGCCAAATTGTCAGAGGGTCAGTACTGAGGGCGTGCCGAACTGTCAGAGGTGCAGTACTGAGGAAATGTGTCACTGTCAGAGGGTCAGTACTGAGGGAGTGCAGCACTGTCAGAGGGTCAGTACTGAGGGAGTGCAGCACTGTCAGAGGGGCAGTACTGAGGAATTGCTGCACTCTCAGAGGGGTAGTACTGAGGGAGTGCCACACTGTCAGAGGGTCAGTGCTGAGGGGGTACCGCACATCAAAGGTCAGCACTGAGGGAGTGCCGCACAGTCAGAGGGTCAGTACTGAGGGAGTGCAGCACTGTCAGCGGTGCAGTACTGAGGGAGTGCAGCACTGTAAGCGGGGAAGTACTGAGGAAGTGCCACACTGTCAGAGGGTCAGTGCAAAGGGAGTGCCACACTATCAGAGGGGCAGTACTGAGGGATTGTCGCACTGTCAGAGGGTACGTACTGAGGGAGTGCTGCACTGTCGGAGGGTCAGTAATGAGGGAGTGCGACACTGTCAGATGGGCAGTGTTGAGGAAGAGCTACACGGTCAGAGCATCAGTGCTGAGGAAGTGCCGAACTGTCAGAGGGTCAGTACTGAGGGAATGCGACACTGTCAGATGGGCAGTGTTGAGGAAGAGCTACACGGTCAGAGCATCAGTGCTGAGGAAGTGCCGAACTGTCAGAGGGTCAGTACTGAGGGAGTGCCGATCTGTCAGAGGGTCAGTGCTGAGGGAGTGCCGAACTGTCAGAGGGTGAGTACTGAGGGAGTGTTGCACTGTGGGAGGGTCAGTACTGAGGGAGAGTCGCACTGTCAGGGGATCAGGACTGAGGAAATGAGACGTTGTCAGGTGGCCAATACTGAAGGAGTGCCACAGTCAGAATTCAGCGTCAGAATTGAGCAAGTAGCAGATTGTAATTGGGTCAGTACTGAGGGAGTGCTAATGTCAAAGGTCAGTACTGAGGGAGTGTTGCACTGTCAGAGGGTCAGTACTGAGGGAGCGCCGCACTGTCAGAGGGGCTGTACTGAGGGAGCGCCGCGCTGTCAGAGGGGCAGTGTTGATGAAGATGTGCCGTGCTTTCAGAGGGGCCGTACTGAGGGAGTGCAACTCTGTGAGAAGGGAGGTATGAGGGAGTGCTACACTGTGAGAGAGCCATAACTGAGAGTATGGCACCGTTGAAGGAGCTGAATAATGGAAATGGCACACTATCAGAACAGCAGCACTGACAGAGCACAGAAACTACCGCGTGCTAGTACAGAGGGAATGCTGCACTGTCAGACGGTCAATTCTGAGGGAACACTTGAAGGATCAGCATAAAGTGCATGCTGCTCTGTTGGAGAGGTGAACTGATCAAATGCTACGCTGTGTGATGTGCGGTACTGAGGAAGCTCTAGTATTGACAGAAATCTGCATTGTCAGATCTGCCCCTTCAAAAGATTATTGCTTAGTAATTTGGATGTAATGATAATGGATTAACTGTCACTGTTTCATTGCAGCAGGGGAAGGACAGAGAGTTTTCGCTTTTTGTAGTTGTTTCTCACCAGTGATTAAATCTTCTCACCGTGAATATTATGATGTCCCTGATGGCAATCTTACATCTTTTAATCCTGCTCCTAGAACAGTCTCAGGTCTCCTCGGAACTGTTAACACGTGTTTAAAAAGCTGTGATATAGTCAGCTCACAAATATCTCTTACATAAGCTAAGGTAAAGTCATCTGGAGAGATCTGATTCTATTCACTTGAGGGAAACACTGTTGCCCTCACCTGCCTCAAACTTTCTGGTAATTAGCAGGCATTTGACAATTTGTTTCTGTATTTGTGACCATTAAGTGAGTAATGTGAAGGCTGGGATGGGAAATGTTCTCTTTCATCTCTCCACAGTCAAATTAAAAACTCCCAGGACAACTACAGCAATAGAGATACAGAGTAAAATTTGCTTTACTACAATCATTTAAATTCACCCAGAACAGTTACAATGTGGGTCAGATACAGAGTAAAACTCCCTCAGCATTGTCTTATCAAACCCTGGGAGACAGGAGGGGGAAAGAAACTGAGAATTAACATGCACTTAAAATGAGAAATGCTGGCACTTGATACTTTAGATATGTTAATGAGGTTAATGCATGTCCATCTAAATAGCCCCCAAGTGTCTCCCACCCTAAAACATAGAGCAATGTGTAGAATAACATCAGAGAATTGGCAATGTATGATATTAGGCCCAGTGACAGCCATCCTATCTATCCTAAACTCTGGCCCACTGCCACCAGTTTCAAGGCCACTGTCAGCACAGTTTCATAAAAGAGACCTATTTGATATGAGGTGCTGAAAACTGCTTTATCATTCAGTACAACCAGGAACGACAGTCCTCATCAGAACTGTTTTTCAAGCGTTTCCTCTAGCTTACTGCATCCCCAACATAACATCCCTGCAGCGCACCCTCATTACAGCACCTCCAATTTATAGTTAAACTACTTTTATTATTAATTACTTTATTATTAATTTACTTTGTTATTGAATTTGAATTTCTAAATTAACTAACTAAACTACCTAACATGCTCATAGTTAACAGTGAGTAATACTTTTAAACATCAAACCTAATTAGTTAAATGAAACACAATAAAAGTGGAAGAGTCAACAATGAAAACAGAACTTGCTGGAGAAGCTCAGTAGGCCTGGCAGCATCTGCAAAGAGAAATTAGAGTTAACGTTTCAGGTCCGGTGACCCTTGCTCATAATTGGGCAGGCCTGAAACATTAACACTGATTTCTCTTCATAGATGTGGCCAGATTTGCTGAGCTTTTCAAGCAACTTCTGTTTTTGTTTCTGATTTATAGCATCTGCAGTACTTTTGGTTTTTATAAAGATGGGAGGGTGATGTGCTGCAGCTGTAGCATGTGGGGGAGGTAGATGTGACTGTATGTCAGGCAAATGTACAGACACAGAAGACAGCAATGGGAAGCCTAAATCCCTGCAATTATCCAAACGTTTTGAGGTTGGGCAGACTAACCACATCGTCATGGGGCAAGAAGCCTTTCAATTGGAGATTGTTAATAGGAATGTAGTTGTTGGATACTTTATTAGTAGGATCGACACTAGTTATCTGAAGTTGAGAATATGATTCTTGAAGGTTATGTTCTATGCCTGGTTCCAGATTAAGGACAGCTCCCCTGGACTAGAAATTGGAGTGGGAATGCAAGGATCCCGTTGTCATTGTGACATTGAGACTACCAATGATATAAGTAAGATTAAGAAGAGGTTGCGCTGATGAGATACAAGTAACTCAGAGATAATTTAAAATGTTTGGATTACTCCTTGAGTCATATCCAAATTGACATTCGGTAAATAGGATGAGAAAGCTGAATGTGTGGCTCAAAGGTTGGTGCAGGAGAAATGGGTCTTGATGGAATGGGGAAAGAGGGAATACAGGTTGGGACCTGAACCACGTGAACAGCAGTGAACTGGTGAATCACATAACTGGGACTGCAGAGAGAGGGCTTCAAACCAAATTGTAAGGGTACTGGAGATTAGGTTCCAAGTTACAAAAAATTTGTAAAGTTATAAAGAAAAGATAAGGCAAGAGTTCAGGGTAGTGATATGAATAATAGTAACCAGAATATGCCAGGAAGGGACAAAGCATTCAAAGACACAATCAGCAAATTGGGCTGTGTAGAGGCAAACAGCAAGGGAGGAGGATTCAGGTGAAGAGAGATTTAAACATTGAAAGATAAATTTGAGGCAATAAGAAAGTTATCCAGAGTTGAGAACATGACTCCTGAAAGTTATGTCATATGGCGAAGTTATAATTCCTGTTAAGGTCATTGAAAGAGAAACTTGAAGTTACCCTTAATTGCTGAAAGAACAATTCTACAAGGTTCCATGGTTAAAAATGAATGATTTTTTTTTCTGTACCAGAAGTAGTAAAGCAAACAATGTGAAATGATTACGTATACTTTGTATCAGAAAGCACGATAAAACCAATCACAAAATGTTACACACAGATTCTTAATTGAAAATTCCTTTTTCATCTTTGAATCACCACAAAAGCTTTTGGTTATTTATCAGCTTCCTGAAGATAACACACTGTCCTGACACCAAATCTAAACTTTTCCACAGTCTTGTAAGGTCTGGGATTTTATAGCAAAAGCTTAAGTTTCACTTGGAATTCTTGGGAAGTGGTTTATACATAAAACTTGAAACATTAATTTGGTTTCTAATAACTTTATGCTTTGTATAATGACCTTTTTTAAATTTTTCTGTGTTTTGGATTGTAAACTGAAGAGGGGAAAGGGGTGTTTTAAAATAACAAGGATTGTGGAAGAGAATGTCACACTTTTTACAACTAAACTACCAGCACAAACATGTTTATTTGCATTGTTGTTTGGTGAGGCAGTAGGGGCAGGTTACTGCAGACAGACTGAAGCCAGAGGGTGTGTGCAATAGGACATTGGCCAGCAACAAGTAGCTTATTGGCTTATGGAATGGTGGCCCTAGAGCCTTTTCCACCATTCAGTGAGATCATGGTTGATCTGTAGCCTAACTCTAGCCTTTAGCAACTACTCCATAATACTTTTGCTTAATAAACCTGTATCTATCTTAGATTTAAAATTACCAATTGATCCAGCATCCACTGTTTTTAGTTGTGGAGAGTTCTGAACATCGACCACTCTTTGTAGAAGTGCCTCCTAATATCTTTCCTGAACAGTCCGGACCTGATTTTTAGAGTATGCTTCTTTGTTCTAGAACCTTCAACCAGTAGAAAAGGTTCATGGTTCTTTACCCTGCCTTTTCTTGCTAATAAATTGAAGACTTTGATCAGATTACACCTTAAACTCTAAATTCTAGAGAAAGCAGACCTAATTGGTAAAATCCCTCCCTCTAACTTTAACTCTGAAATCCAAGTATAATTCTTATAAATCGGCATTGTATTCCCTCCAGGGCCAATACATCCTTCCTAAGGTGTGGTGTCTAGATCTGCTCACAGTCCTCCTATGGGGGTCTAACCAGGGTTTTGTATAATTAAAGCATAATCTGAGTATCCTTGCACTCTAGTCCTCTACATATAAAGGTCTGCCAATGGCTAGCAACTATGTGATTGTTGGTGTGACCATGATAGCCAGTGGACCATGGACCTCCAGAAAGGGAGATATTGTCTTTTTTTCTGCAGTAAAAGACACCTAACACTTTAAGAAAGCCAGTTTATTTTCTCCCACCAGTTGCTGCATGCTGTACCTTTTACCCCCAATAAGTCAGAGACTTTATAAGCTGTTAACCAGTCGTTCTGTGCCTCCTGCAAGCAAGTGAGAGAGTACCTGGATCAAGATGCAGAAGTTTGAACAACTGTCTTTATGGAGACAGGAATTTTTCAACGACCTTCCCAATTTTCCCTCCATCTGAAATATCAGTTTTCTTTCTGTCTGCATATGTTTGTAGGAGGAGTTTTATAAGAAGGTTAGAGTTTTAACTGGTAGAGTTATATGTCAGTAGTTCATGGTTATTTATCTGTGGCTAGAATCTATTTATTTGTAATAAAAGAAATTCTTATTAAGTACAGAAACCTGGTTCATACCTTCTGTGAACTTAGGTCTCAAAGGACAAGTAAATAGGAGAATTTTGAGTACTTTGGTAAAAGTGAGGCGTGATATTTAGTCCTTAGATGTTTCATAGCTGCTGAAAACTCCTCTGGCTTACTGTCAGCTTCAAGTCTGAGCTATTTGTTTCCATTCTGAGTGTTCGTGAACATTTCTCCCTAGAACTCCAAGTTAGGTAAAGTCTCCTTTCCAGTCTCCCTTTCTTTGTGAACTTTCTTACCAAAATGAGTGTGAGCTCCTACTTGCCTTTCACTTGGTGAACATTAAAGTTAGCATTTTCTCTGTTTAAGGTGCAGACCAGATTCACAATGTACCGTTTTTACTCCCTTGACTCAGGGGGACAGTTCTCTACAATTTGTCTCCCCAGAAATGTGGTATGCCTGAATGTTTCAAACACAAACATACTTGAGGTAATTTGTAGCTTCCAAGCAGCCCTTTTCTCTGACTGCCTTCTTGTACCGAGAACTTCCCTTATTTACAATCTGCCTTTAGTTTATTTCTATCCAAAAACTATATTAATAATCAATACTTTTTTATTTATCTAAGTGTAAAGGTCCTGGCTGTATTATCACCTTAGAGATAGTTACCCAATATTTAGATTCATTTCCTATCCCAGGGATCCTATTGCAGAAACACAGATGATCTTCTAACTGCAATTATGTCAGGCTTGTTTAATTTGTATTTGCATTTGACTTGTTTACCCATTGAGTTTCTTTCTTCATTTATCCACATGTTTTTAAAAAAGTAAAACTAAATGATATTTCCTAAATTATAGAATTTTCAAACTAAATAGTTTCAACAAAATTGATGTGAGTAAAGACAAGCCAAAAAGGGACAGAAAGTGCCCCACAATAATAATGCATCAGAGAATGAAGTCTTTGCAGGAAATTGTCATTAAAAATATTACTTGAAGTCATTTGTTCAGAATTCAGGGAGTGTCCACATTAAGATGGATGAACCAGTGGTGGAAAAAGAGATTTATTCTCAATTATTCATGCGATGTGGGCATGGCAGGCTAGGCCAGCATTTATTGCCCATCCCGTATTAACCTTGAGAAGGTGGTGGTGAGCTGCCTTCTTGAACTGCTGCAGTCCCTGAGGTAGGAACACCCTCAGTGCTGTTAGAAAGGGGAGTTTCAGCATTTTAGCTCAGCAACAGTGAAGGAACAGTAATGTAGTTCCAAGTCAAGATATTGCACATAGCTTGACGGGGAACTTACAGGAAGTCACGTTCCCACATATCTTCTGCCCTTGCCCTTCTAGGTGGTACCGGTCACAGATTTGGAAGATGCTGTTCAGAGAGCTTTTGTGAATGCTTCCCAGCATCTTGCAGATGGTATGTACTGAATGGTGAATCAATGGGAAAGGAAGTGAGTTTGAATATGGTAGGTATGGTGTCACTCAAGCTTTGTCCTGGATAGCATAAAGCTTTTTGGTTGTTGCTGCTGCATTCATCCAGGCAGGTGGAGATTCCATCATACTTTTGACTTGTGCCATGTAGAAGGCAGGCAGGCATTAGGAAGATCGGTGAACTACTTGCTGCAGAATTCTCTCAAGTGCTCTTATAACCACAATATTTATCAGGCTAGTCCAGTTCAGTTTCTGCTAATTGGTAATCACTGGGATGCCAATAGTTGAAAATTCAAAGTTGGTAGCAATCATTGAATATCAAGAGGCAATGGTTGCATTCTCTCTTGTTGGAGATGGTCGTTTCCTGGCATCTGTGTCGCACAAATGTTACTTACTGCTTGTCAGCCCAAAACCTGGATATTGTCCAAATCTTGCTGATGGTCAACACAGTCTGCTGTAGTATTTGTGGAATGGTGAATAATGTTGGACATCATGCAATCATCCACAGCCATCTCCACATCTGAGCATATGAGGAATGGAAGGACATTGAGGAAGCAGCAGATGATGATTGGATCTAGGACACTACCTTCATTCGGGTACTCCTGCAGTGATGTCCTGGGACTGAGATGACTGACATCCAAATCCAGAACTATCTTCCTTTGTGCCAGGAATAATCAGCAGAGAGTTTTCACCAATGCTCATTGCCCCCAGACTTTCTAAGGCTCCTTGAAGTCATACTCAGTCAAACGCAGCCTTGCTGTCAAAAGCATTCACTGACACCTGATCTCTGGATTTCAGCTCTTTTCTCCATGTTTGGGCCAAGCCTGCCATTAGGTCAGGAGCTGAGTTGCCCTGGCAAAACCTGGGCGGCTCTCAGCTGGTTATTGCTAAGCAGGTGCTGCTAGATAGCACTGTTAATGATACCTTCCATCACTTTACTGATGATCAAGAGTAGACTGATAGAGTGTTAATGGGTAATCATCCACATTGTCCACTGTCTTCACCATATTAACAGCTAGGGAGGGACACAGCAAGTTCTGGAGCAAAAGTCTTCAGTAATATTACTGAATCCATAGCCTGACTTTCACTTTTATCACTTGTTCCTTACGTTGTTTGGCACACAGATTGTCCTAGGTTGTAGCTTCACCAGCTTGACATTTCATTTTCACATTTGCCTGGTTTTGCTCCTTACATGCCCTCCTGCACTCTTCATTGAACAAGGGCTGATCTCCCTGTTCAATGATAATGGTAGAATGAGGCATGTGTCAGGCAATGATATCATAGGTTGTCACTTAAAATAGTTGTGCTGCTGCTGATGGTCGATAGCACCTCATAGATGCACAGCTCTGAGATGCTAGATGTTTTTTTGAAGTCTGTCGCATTTAGCGTGGTGATAGTGCCACAACACAATGGAAGGTATCCTCAATGTAAAGACAAGACTTTGCCTCTACAATGACTATGTGGTGGTCACTCTTACCAACAGAAACATAATGGGTGAGGACAAAGTCACGTAAATCTGTTGCTCCCTTCACCATCTGCTGCTGTAGACCCAGTCTATCAGCTATGCCCTTTCCGATTTGGCCAGCTCAAGTCAGTAATAGTGCTACTGAGCCACACTTGGTGGTGGACTTTGAAGTATCCACACAGATTGTATGCTATTCACTTTCCACCGTCTGTGTTTCCTCCAAGTGCTGTTCAACATGCGGGTGTACTGATTCATCAGCTGGGGGCAGTACATGATAACCAGTAAATGGTTTCCTTGCCCATACTTGACCTGATGGCATGAGACTTCATGCATTGGAGAGTCAATGTTGAGAATTCCCAGGGCAACTCATTCTCAACTCTTCCAATACCTTTGGTGCATCTATCCTGTTGCTGGGAGACCCAGGATAGTCATAGTGCTGACTGAGACATCAGTTAAAAGAAATGAGTTTATATCATCTTGTTCCAGCTGTAACCTGTCCAGTTTGTGAGACAGCTCTCCAATTCATAGGATCATAACGTGTAAGAACAGAACTAGACCATTCAGCCCAAGAACTCTACTCCATTATTCTATGAGATCATGACTGATCTGAAAATCCTCAACTCTACATTCTTGCCTTTTCCCAATTACCCTTGATGCCCTTAATGATTAAAAATCTATCTCATCCTAAATATACTTAACGTTCCAACTTCCTCAACCATCTATGCTAAGGAATTCCACAAATTCACTTCCGTCTGAAAGAATACATTTCCCCTCATCTCTGTCCTAACTGGTGAGCCCTTACTCTGAGATTATGCCCTCTGACTGGTCCAAGACTGACCCAACTGGGGTAACAACTCTCAGCACCTACCCGATCAAGCACCCTACTGAAAACATTTCTATGTTTCAATAAAGTTGCCTCTCACTTTTCTAAACTTCAATGAGTACAAGCCCAATCTACTGAACCTCTCTTCATAAGTCAATCCCTTCACACACGATGTCAGTCTAGCGAATCTTCTCTGGACAGTTTCCAGTGTCAGTACATCTTTTCTTTGATAAAGGGCCCAAAACTATTCACCGCATTCTGGATGTGGTCTAACTAGAATTTTGAATAGTTTTAGCATGACCTCCGTACTTTTATATGCTGAATTCCCTTGGGGTAAGACTCCAGGTGTTAGTAAGGAGGACTTTGCAGAGCTAACAGACTGAGTTTGCCATTGTCATTTCCTACTGTCTAGTCAATACCAGATGGTCCATCCAGTCTCATTCCATCCTTTAGACTTTATAGCAGTTTGATATGACTGAATGGCTTCAAGACCATTTTGAAGGGCATTTAAGAATTCTGACTATACTGCTGTGAATTTGGAAAGTAGACTAGATTAGGTAATGCAGATTTCCTTAGCATTAGTCTAATCATGGACAGCATTTACTTTAGATACACTTTTTCTTTTTGTACACTAATAAAAGCTCTGACAATCTATTTGTTATATTCCTGACCTCCACAGGTCTTTATTTTATGTTATATATCTGGCTAACTTACACTCATGTTCCTATTATTCCCCATTTATCAACATTTTCATGACTCTTTCACTGATTTTGAAAACACTCCCAATCCTCAGATGTACCATTATTCTTTGAACATTATAAGAATCTAATTTTAATCTAACACTATTCTTGATCACATGAGGAAGCCACAGATGATTCATTTTTGCTGAGGTTTTGTTTTTCAATTAAATATATTTTGCTGAACATTTTAAATTGTTTTTCCAAATGTTTCCCACTGTTCATTTGCAACCATATCTTTTAGTCTATTTACCCAATTAATCTTAGCCTACACTCCCTTTGCACCTTTGTGAAAGTTTAAGATTCTTGTTTGAGATTAGAGAACGCTGCTTTCAAACTCAATATGGAATTCAGTTGAATTATGATGGCTATGCCCCAGTGGAGCTTTTACTATGACATTACCCATTAACCCTGACTCCTCACATATACTGGAGTAAAGATAGCTTTGTCCCTAGTCAGTGCCACAACATATTGCTCCAGGAAGCTGTCACAGAAACATTCAACAAACGCATCTAGTCTACCTGATCTGTCCAACTTGATTGGTTCTGTCTATATGATGATAAAAGTCCCCAACAATCATTATATTGTCTTTGTTACAAATTCCAATAATTTCTTGTTTAATGCACTCTCCAATGGTATAACTACTGTTAGGAAACTATTAACTAGGACAGTGGTTTTGAACTGGTGTGTCATGAGAACTGTCCAAGGGCACCATGAAGGTTGTACAAAAGTAATGGAAATGAATGAAGAACAAACATTGATTCATGTTAAACAATATTCTATCCATGCAAAATTATATCCATTCTACAACAATCATATTGTTCAAATTATGAAATGTCACCTATGAAATTTAAACCCCAAACAGGTTTAGGGCTATGGGAAATTAGAAATAGTTGAGTTGAGCAGATTTTGAAAATGTGTTTGTGTTCACAGTTGAGAACATTGTATTTTTCTGTTGGTGGATTTGAACAGAAATGCATTTGATCCTTCTTTAGCTTCTTGCGTGCATTATTTTGTAAACTTCTCTGGTAAGGACGTAACCATAGTCAATACAAGTCAATGTGACATCTGTAAGCAATCAGTTCAGCTGAAAAACATTGGTGTCTCATGGAATTGTTTGTGTCATTGAACTGTGCTATGTCACTGAAAAGGTTGGGAACAACCGAACTAGGACACATTATTTAGGACACTTATTAACCAGCACACTAGGACAACTATTATCTCCTCCAACCAACAGATTCTGACCAATCTGGATTACTAATGCAATGGCATTACCACAATGCTACCATCATTCCCAAGGTTGTGTATAGTGGAGTGCTTCGAGAATCTATGCTGGAGTACTCAGCTATTTACAATCTACTTTAATGACTTAGCTGAAGAGGCAGAGAGTAATGTATCTACATTTTCTGATTTTTTAAAATTCATACATAGGATATGGGCATCACTTGCTGGGCCAGCATTTATTGCCCATAAGTTGCTCTTGAGAAGGTGGTGGTGAGCTGCCTTCTTAAATTGCTGCAGTCCACTTGCTGTGGGTTGATCCACAATGTCCTCAGGGAGAGAATTCCTGAATTTTTAGAATGCAACCAAAATTTTTAGATGAAATACTGAACTGCAATCTAGATTTGTTCAATATATTGTATCAGTTGTATGATACTATGATCTTTTACTATAAATTCTGTGCCCTATGATCCTGCCCCACTAGCTACCTGATGAAGGAGCAGTGCTCCGAAAGCTTATACTTTCAAATAAACCTGTTGGACTATAATCTGGTGTGTGTGATTTTTAATTTGTAAATAGTACATATTGTTGCTACTGAGCATCAGTGTGGAGGGAGTTGATGCTTGTGAATATTGTGCCAGTCAAATGGGCTGCTTTGTCCTGGATGGTATCAAGCTTCTTGAGTGTTGTTGGGCTGCAGTCATCCAGGCAAGTGGGGAGTATTCCACTACACTCCTACCTTATACCCTGTAGATGGTGGACAGGCTTTGAGGAATCAGGAGGTGTGTTACTCACTGCAGTATCCCTAGCATCTGACCTGCTCTTGCAGTCAGTGTGTTTATGTGGTGAGCATTGCTGAGTTTCTGGTCAATATTAATGGGATGTTAGTAGAGGGGTATTCAATGATGGCAACACTTTGAATGTCAAGCGGCTGTAGTTAGATTGTTAAAATCTTTAGCCCTGAGGCACTCCTGCAGAGATGTCCTGGAGCTGAGATGACTGAGATCCAACAATCATGACCATCCTCCTATGTGTCAAGTATAACTTCAACCAGCAGAAAGTTTGCCCCTAATTCCCATTGATTCCGGTTTTGCTCAGGTTCCTTGATGTCACACTCAGTTGAATGCAGCCTTGTTGTCAAGGGCTGTCACTCATCCCTCCCCTCTGGAATTCAGCTCTTTTGTCCATGTTTGAACCAAGGCTGTAATGATGTCAGGAGCTGAGTGGCCCTGGCGGAACCCAAACTGGGTGTCACTGAGCAGGTTATTGTTGAGCAGGTGCTGCTTGGTAACACTGTTGATGACACCTTCCATCACTTTACTGATGATCAAGAGTAGACCAATGGGGCAGTAATTGGCCGGGTTGGATTTGTCCTGTTTTTGTGTAAAGGACATACCTGGGCATTTTTTTACATTGTTGAGTAGATGCCAGTGCATAACTATATTGGAACAGCCTGGTTGGACAGTGCGGAAAGTTCTGGAGCACCAGTTTTCAGTTCTATTGCAGAATTTTGGCAGAACCTTTGCAGTATCCAATGCTTCCAACAGTATAAACATAGGTGTAAGTTGTGAGAAGAACACAGAGAGGCTGTAGAGAGAGTTGGAGAGGGTAGCTAGATGGATTACAATTTTACATGGGAATAGCATCACCTGCAAGTTCTGTTCCAAGCTACTCACCGTCCAGACTTGGGAATATATCGCCGTTCATTCAGTGTCATCAGGTCAAACTCCTGGAACTTCTTCCCCAACAGCACTGTGGGTAAATGTACAGCAAATGGAATACAGCAGTGCAGGAAGGTAGCACACCATCACACTTTATCAAAGGCAAGTAGAGATGTGGAATAAATGCAGGTTCAGCCAATGACACCCTTATCCCATGAATGATCATTTTTTAAACATGGGGAAGTGTGCAGTTATTCACTTTGATCAGAAGAATGGAAAAGCAGAATTATTTTTAAAACTTGTGAAACTTGCACATCTTGATGTTCAGAGACACTTGTATATATTTGTGTTAGAAACACAGGAGAGTTAGCATCTAGATACAGTACTGAAAAGCTGGAAAAGCGAAGCAGGTCAGGCAGCATCCAAGGAGCAGGAGAATCGACGTTTCGGGCATGAGCCCTTCTTCAGGAATGAGGAAAGTGTGCCAGGCAGGCTAAGATAAAAGGTTGGGAGGAGGGACTTAGGGGAGGGGCATTGGAGATGTGATAGGTGGAAGGAGGTTAAGGTGAGGGTGATAGGCCAGAGTGGGGGTGGGGATGGAGAGGTCAGGAAGAAGATTGCAGGTTAGGATGGTGGTGCTGAGTTCGAGGATTGGGACTGAAACAAGGTGGGGGGAGGGGAAATGAAGAAACTGGAGAAATCTGAATTCATCCCTTGTGGTTGGACGGTTCCTAGGCGGAAGATGAGACACTTTTCCTCCAGCCATCGTGTTGCTATGGTCTGGCGATGGAGGAGTCCAAGGACCTGCATGTCTTTGATGGAGTGAGAGGGGGAGTTGAAGTGTTGAGCCACGGGGTGGTTGGGTTGGTTGGTCCGGGTGTCCCAGAGATGTTCTCTGAAACGTTCCAGAAGTAGGCAGCCGTCTCCCCAATATAGAGGAGGCCACATCGGGTGCAGCGGATGCAGTAAATGATGTGTGTGGAGGTGCAGGTGAATTTGTGGTGGATATGGAAGGATCCCTTGGGGCCTTGGAGGGAAGTAAAGGGGGAGGTGTGGGCGCAAGTTTTGCATTTCTTGCGGTTGCAGGGGAAGGTGCCGGGAGTGGAGGTTGGGTTGGTGGGGGGTGTGGACCTGATGAGGGAGTCACGGAGGGAGTGGTCTTTTCGGAATGCTGATAGGGGAGGGGAGGGAAATATATCCCTGGTGGTGGGGTCCGTTTGGAGGTGGCGGAAATGACGATGGATGATACGATGTATATGGAGGTTGGTGGGGTGGTAGGTGAGGACCAGGGGGTTCTGTCCTGGTGGCGATTGGAGGGGCGGGGCTCAAGGGCAGAGGAGTGGGAAGTGGAGGAGATGTGGTGGAGAGCATCGTCGATCACATCTGGGGGGAAATTGCGGTCTTTGAAGAAGGAGGCCATCTGGGTTGTACGGTATTGGAACTGGTCCTCCTTGGACCAGATGCGGCGGAGACGAAGGAATTGGGAATATGGGATGGCGTTTTTACAGGGGCAGGATGGGAGGAGGTGTAGTCTAGGTAGCTGTTGGAGTCGGTCGGTTTAAAGTAAATGTCTGTGTTGATTTGGTCGCCCGAGATAGAAATGGAGAGGTCTTGGAAGGGGAGGGAGGAGTCTGAGATGGTCCAGGTAAATTTGAGGCCAGAGTAGAAGGTGTTGGTAAAGTGGATGAACTGTTCAATCTCCTTGTGGGAGCACGAGGCAGCGCCAATACAGTCATCGATGTAGCGGAGGAAAAGGTGGGGGGTGGTGCCAGTGTAGCTTCGGAAGATGGACTGTTCCAACTCCCTCGTCAGGTCCACACACCCCACCAACCCAACCTCCACTCCTGGCACCTTCCCCTGCAACCGCAAGAAATGCAAAACTTGCGCCCACACCTCCCCCTCCCCTTACTTCTCTCCCCCCACCTTGTCTCAGTCCCAACCCTCGAACTCAGCACTACCTTCCTAATCTGCAATCTTCTTCTTGACCTCTCCGCCCCCACCCCCACTCTGGCCTATCACCCTCACCTTAACCTCCTTCCACCTATCGTATTTCCAACGCCCCTCCCCCAAGTCCCTCCTCCCTATCTTTTATCTTAGCCTGCTTGGCACACTTTCCTCATTCCTGAAGAAGGGCTTATGCCCGAAACATCAATTCTCCTGCTCCTTGAATGCTGCCTGATTTGCTGCGCTTTTCCAGTAAAACATTTTCAGCTCTGATCTCCAGCATCTGCAGTCCTCACTTTCTCCTATCTAGATACAGTAAGCAATCTGGAAAGTAAATGAGATATTGGCTTTATTGCAAGAAGATTGGAATACAGTAACCAAGGCATCTTATTACAATACAGTTAGTTTTGTGACAGCACTCCTGATCTCCATATTTACAAAAGGTTACACATGTATTTGGAGACAGTACAATGAATTAGTAGACTGGCCCCTTGGATGATGGTTGAAAAGCGTGACACTGGAAAAGCACAGTAGGTCAGGCAGCATCCAAGGACAGGAGAGTCAATGTTTTGGGCATAAGCCCTTCATCAGGAATGTCCGAAATGTCGACTCTCCTGTTCCTCAGATGCTGCCTGACCTGCTGTACTTTTCAAGTGCCACACTTTTGACTCTGATTCTCCAGTATCTGCAGTCCTCACTTTCTCCTTGAATGATGGTAGACAGATGATGAGAAGCTGTGCAAATTCAGTTCATATTCTCTGGAGCTTAAAAGTGAAGGATGATCTCAGTGAAATGTACAGGGGTTTGACAGAGTAGGCACTAAAGGCTGCAAATTCCCAAAATTTGATAAGGTGTCGATTTCAGAGAGTTTCATCAAGGGTTTCTTTTCACGCACTAGACAAGTTTCATATGGCATTTTACACAGGCCACCTCACCAAGTGTACAGCACACCTCTGTGGTGCTGCTGTCAGATTATCTTGCACTCTGCAGTGACAGGACTGCTTGCTACTGTCAGTCCTTCAGCACTCACAACACAGACACCATATTTAAACCCCAATTTCACAACAGTTCAAACCCTGCATGCCTTTCACAGATGGAGTACAAGAGATAGCAAACACAGGTAGGTTGGCACTCCAGTTCACAGAAGGGGACCTGGAGATCTTTGGGGAGACATGGTGGCCAAGGGGAGGCAATGGTCTAGTGGCATTATCAGTGGACCTTTAATTCAGAGATCCCTGCAAGTGAGGTTTGGATCCCCACATGACAGATTGTGGAATTTGAATTCAATGAAAGAAATCAGAATTAAGAGTCTAATGATGACCATTGCCAATTGTTAGAAAACCCCATCTGGTTCTCTAATGTCCTTTAGGGAAGGAAACTGTCACCCTTGCTTGGTCTGAATTACACGTGACTCCAGACCCACAGCAATGTGACTGACACTTAAACTGCCCTCAGGCCAATTAGGGATGGACAATAAATGCTGGCCTAGCTGGTGTGTCCTCATCCCATGAATGAATTAAGAAAAATACAGTGTTGGAAAGCAGGGCTGTCATTCCCCCCAACCACCAGGGAAGACCACTGCCCCAGAGACTGCCAGTCAGATCCAAGGTTCCCACCCAGGTCAGGATCTCACATTCACCCTAAGCTCATTCTACCAACTGTACTAGTATACACAGTGTCTTCCCTCAATGACTCAAAGCTACCCCATCGCCTGTTCTTGCCCTCAGAGCTTGCTATTCATTCACTCAGTTTACCTCCATCTTTCCCCCACCTGCATCAATACTAACAATTGGGCCAACCACTTCCAACTCACTCAATTCCTGTTGGTCTCTCATTCCAGGAGTAGGGCAAAGAGGGCCATGATGGATGGCTGACATCCGGTTCCTCACCCCCTACGGTTCCTTGCCTTACCGGGAGAGGATAGAGAACATTAATGTAGTGATACCAAGGCTTCCATGTCCTGAAATCAAATGCTATATTAGTCTCCCATTACCACCACCAAGAATTTATCATTAATATGCCCAAGAAACAACCTCTGCTATGTAACTCAGTCTCTGTCTGTCTTCTGCAAGGTCAGGCACTATGCGCACTCCTCTGAGCTCACAAAGACATCAGCCTCTCCTGCCAACTCCTCCTCCTTCAACCCTAAGGAAGATAACACAGAGCTTTCTGAGGGAGCGTGGTTAGAGTTGCCTCCTGCACCCTCCACCAGCTCAGATTCTTTCTCCTGGATGGGCACAAGATGGTCATCACATCACTGCCACATCTCCATAGCTGACAAACGCACAAAGGCTCCAGATCACTGCCACACTGAGGACGAGACGCCAGCTCAGCCCCTGGCAGGAGAGGACCCCAGGCTGATGGCAATTAATAACTTTGGACAAATACACAGAGACAGGAACTGCAGACTTGTCAGAGTCACACGGGAAACTGGATCAATGGTTGGAGAAGACTACCAATGCTGTCAGGACCATACTGGCTCTGGTGTGCATGTGTCTGATGGTCTCCATGGGGTAGTTGGTGTCTGCTGTGGGTATGCATCGAGCCACACTCCATTGCTATAGTCCACAGCAAGGAGATAGACGGGGTGGGGGGAGAGGTGAAGGAGGGTGTCAATCTCACCCACTTCCTCACAAGGAGACAAGGTCATGCCAACAAGGAGCCAGCCAGAGGGGGAATCAGGTACAGGATTCCCCCAGACATCTCCTCGCAGGGCATCCAGAGGTGCCAGTCCCTTCGCCTCCACCCTGCCTGCCACTCTCAACCCTCTTCAAGCCAAGGATGGTGAGCCTGCAACAGGGCATATCTAACCCCATGAACCACAAACACTGCCATCCATCCAAATCTCCAAGTCCAGCAGGCTTCACTATAGGGCAGGCTCCCTCTACTGCAGGCCTTAGGACTGCACCTGGGCACAGTGGAAGGGCATACAACTGGCAAGGGTGACAATTCAATGGAAATAGAGTCTCACTCACAGAAATATACTTTTACTTTCCATCATCACCTGCCTGATAATCTGAGTGCAGCTACAAGAATAAGACTAGAGAGGCTCACCTCCCATCGCACCTAATGTTCAAACCCTGACTGTGGGAGTGCTACTCTTTCCATCGCATCTGGAGTGACAGAAAATATTATCATGTTTTACTGTGGGAGCAGCAGATGTTGTAAAGCATTCCAACAGTTAATGTTAACTTTTACTGAACAACAGGAAAAGTGAAAAAAAGAACAAAGCAAGAAGCTTCATTCACTTTTGGGAATAAACAGGAGATGTTTGCTTTTCCAGAATTAACAAACTTACAGTCAACTTCAACCTACTCAATTCCATCGAAAGTAGGTGTCATTAAAAGTCTCTTTTGGCTTGTTGCACTGTATCTAGACTCAGCTTCAATCAGAGATCGAGTAATGGGCTCATCAGTCATGGTCAAAGAGGGGAGACCTCAGCCCCTTCAGCCATCCTTATTAGCTTGGGGTGAAATCTGCAATTAGTAAATCAAAATCCCAGGCTGATGTTGTGGGGCGTGGCTTCAAACCCCACCACAGCAGGTTGGGGAATTAGAATTCAGCAAAATTTGAACTAAAATTCAGTGACCATCTAACCATTGCCAACTGCTGTAAAAACCCATCTTGCTCACCAACATTCTTTCGGGAAGGAAATCTGCCGTTCTTACCTGGTCCGGTCTACATCTGACCACCAGATGCACAGTAATGTGGTTGACTTTAGGGATGGGCAATAAATGATGCCCATATCCCATGAACATTTTTTTTAAAAAACCCAGATTTCTGTCTCCTTTTGTAACAAAGAAAAGACAGTAGCAATCTGCATGAGATTTCCTGTCCTTGTAAAACCAAGCCCCGTATCAGAAATTGGCACCATCTAGTTTCTTTCCAGTACAATATCTGGCAAAGTAGCGATTGTATATAAATGAGGTTAGATTAGGTAATAATGAGATACTAATACATGTAAATAGACCATTTGCCAATCCTAGCATGATTCTCATCTGACTGGCCATCAAACTTTAAACAGAAAATTAGAATTTCTTTTCTTGACATCAGGAATCTCAATGTCGCACTTTTGTCCTATCTTCCCAACTGTCTCACTACTTTCCATGCCTTTTCGGCCACTGGGAGGTTTCTGCCCTGAGACACTGTTCTTACTGAGTGGACAATCAAAAATAATTGCACACCACCTCAGGATACAGAGAGGATAATTTAGAACCAAGGTGAGCGGCAATTTATTTACCTTAAGAGTGCTGTATGTTTGGAATTCTCTACCCCAGAAGGTTCAATCCATGAATGTACTTCAGGATAGACAGCTTTTTAGTTTCTCAGGGAATCGAGGTGTAAGAAGTTTGAATGAGAAAGTGGAGTTGAAGCCAAGATTGGCCATGATCACACTGAATAATGGAGACGGCTTGTCAGGCTCAACAATGGAGCATCACCCTTATCACTCGTCTCGCTGTGCTCTTATGATACCATGATGATCTTTTAGTATTGCCCCATTGACAAGACAGCATCCCTCAGCACTGCCCCTCCAACCATACAACAGTCACCCAGAACTCTCCATCAAACAGCAGGCTTCACTCACAATTGTCGCCCTCAAACAGTAGTGTTCCTTCAGCACTACCATTATGACAATGCTGCACTCCCTAGGTACTGCACCTCCAACAATGCAGCATTCCCTCAGTACTGCATTTCTGTTAGTGGAGCATTTGCTCAGTATTATCTCTCTGGCAATGCAGCACTTCATCCATGTGTCCCTCCAACTGAGCAAAGCTTTCTTAGAACTGACCCACCAACAGTGCAGCACTTCTTAGTAATGCCCTCTTCAGTGCAGTGCTCATTAAATGCTACCTTCAACCATTACAGCTGTCGCCCAGCACTGCTCCTGGAACAGTGCAGCACTTTGTTGGTACTGAACATACAACAATGTATTGATGCCCCTGACAGTGCAGCATGTAGCAGTGCCTCTCCAACAGTGCTCCCTCACATACTGTCCTTCTGACAGTCCAGTGCTCCCTCAGGATGCAAATCCACTTCAGAGCTGGGAATGTCCTGATATACAGGGACAAATTCCTGAACTGAGCCCTGATTGGTGAGACTCCCCCTTTCAAAGGATCACGGAAGATGGGACTTCCCCAAAATATACCTCACTTTTCACTTCACTGAAAGGAATCAATAAAGTCAGACTTCTTTTTTCCTTTAGAAAGTCAGTCGTGCCAAGCATCCAAAGGGTTAAATTATTTCAGGAAATATTTTAGATTTTGTTTGAAAGGTTACACTGAGTTTCTTTGGTCCCCTAGGTAGGATTCAATAAAGATTCAGCCACTGGAAATCATTAGCTTCACTTGGGAAAAGCAGCCCAACAAAGCATGGTCCATTGGACTTAGATAATAAGCTGTGCCGTGGGGAAGGGGTGGAGAGCGGTGGGTAGTATGCAAGAGACTGAGAGAACCAAATATAAATATATAAAAGAAAATATGAATTCACTTATGACTGCCAAATCTGCAATCATAATAAAAGGGCAGAATGAAAGAGAACTTCCATGAATAAAGCACCTTTCACAACCTCAAGATGTCTCAAAGCATTTTACAAGCAAAAAGAAGTCCTTTCAAAGTGCTGCTACTGCTGTAACGTACATAGCAAGCTCCCATAAATGGCAATTATATAATGACTGGTTCATCCATTTTATTGGGAATATTAACTGAGGGACAGGTATGGGAGAGTACTGCCCTCTGCTCCTTCAAATAGTGCCATGGCACCACTCAAAATACACAGCAGCAACGGGAGAATTCATCCACTGATTGCCTGGGAAAATTCAACCACAGGGCAACAAACCCCAACACCAACCCCTCCACACCGCACCCCCCCCAAAAACCTCGTAGGTGTACAGTCAAAACTGGGGACCAACACCTTCAATCACAGGCTGTTTCTCTTCCATGCCTGCTGTTGACTGAAGTGGCAGTGAGCTGAAGGCCACAGAGGGGCAAGTGAGGTTGCTGAGGCCAGGGGAACGGAGGAAAGTAAGGCCAGGCTGCAAGAAGCAAAGTCACAGTTTAGGGGGAGGGAACGGAAGGGAAATGTAAAGCTAGTGCTTGGGGAATGAGATGGGAGTAAGATTTCTAGATTGGATCAGCAGTTGGGGACAAGCCTTGTTGGGGAACAAGGTATCCCAGGCCAAGGTGGGGTGGGAACTTTAGGGAGTGATGCCAGAGCAGGGCTTGGTGGCATGGGGCGTTGTTGAAGTGAAACTGCAAAGGGGGGAGCGGGTTGCAACGTGGAGTGTGGGTCTATAACACTGGGAAGAGAGGCTGCAAAGAGAAGTGAGAGCCTACCAAGTGGGAACAAGAACTGCAAAGGGAAATGGGCAACACGTGAGAGGAGCTGCAAAAGGAGACGTGTAACTTTAAGTCTTTCAGCAAAGGAATATTCAGCCAACTCAGATACAAGGAAATTGAAAATCACCTAAATAATGTATTCCTTGCAAATGAATGTGGAGTCTCCAAGTTAAGGCAGTAGAAGCTAAGGAGTTACAATATGAGGGAAAGTGTCTTGGATGATATTATAATAAACACTATCAATTGGCTAATTTAATATTGAGCAGTTTTATTTCATAAAAGTTGTAGTTATGTTTTATAAATTTTACCTTGAGTTACTGAAGGTCAATGACTGTCTTGGTGACAAACATGCAACCATTTACCTGTGACCTCACCAATCTTTGGATAGACTCTTTGGGAGCATGGTATTTTATATTCAGAAGTGTGTATTAGTTAATTTTTTAAAAAATCTGGAATTGACTTTTGCCCATTATCTTGAGTCAATTTAAATGTTGCGATATCTTGAATATTAATGATTTTTGTTTGTGCTTCAGCTTTAAATTTAAAGGAGCAATGATACTCTTTGATTATATTGATGAAAATGTCTGATTCTGCAGCTGTGCAGGTCTAAATATACCACATGTCAACACAAAAATATTTTAACTGTGTGCCTACATCACCTTTTAAATATGTTAGTGAGAATGAAAAAAATGTCTGAAAATCAACATGAACCCCCAAAAATCAAAACAAAAGTCCTCTTGAAAATCTCAAGATCAGTCCTCATAAATGACTATTTTGACCCCTGTGCTATGATATTCATTGCATCTATCTAACAGGACACATGGTGACTTTAGTTTAAACGTTCATCTGAAAGATAATACTTCCAACAGGACAGCAATGGAGAATGGGCCTGGATTATAGCCTCATCATTGGAAGACGATGAATTCACAATCAACTGCATCAAAGGCAGTAGTGAAACTCCCTGAGATGTGGCTGTCATTCTACATCGTGAGGTCACAAATCACAGAGTGGTTCAGGTGAACAGCACTCTCACCACATTGTTCGTGTTGAGTTGGTGATCACAGGGATATATTTCAGGGTGCTTCATGGGACCTGGTGGTATATGTGACATGGACAAACTAAGCCAGAGATCCTGTTCTTGTGTCCTATCACAGAGTCTCTCCTGGTGACTGCGCAGGAATATTCCATCGCTGGGTCATTATCCAGCTGTTGGTTTCAGAACACAGCGATTGACCTTTCAGTTTCAGTTTCACAGGCAGACAGGTGACAAGGTAAATGAAGTCATGTACCAGTATGTTATCAATAAGTCAAAATTTTGAACACTGACTGTTAAAACGGATGCCGTAAACAATTTAAGTTTCAAACTATCCTGAATCTCAAGCAATTATCCAATTAAATATGGAGAGTCACAGCCATCTGCAAATTCACAGACCACTTTGTTTAAGGTTTTAGTCAATAAAAGAGCTATTGCATGTTGTGGTTGTGTTCGCCGAGCTGGGAATTTGTGTTGCAGACGTTTCGTCCCCTGTCTAGGTGACATCCTCAGTGCTTTGGAGCCTCCTGTGAAGCGTTTCTGTGATCTTTCCTCCAGCATTTGTACAATTTCTACAAATGCCAGAGGAAAGATCACAGAAGCGCTTCACAGGAGGCTCCCAATCACTGAGGATGCCACCGAGACAGGGGACGAAACGTCTGCAACACAAATTCCCAGCTCGGCAAACAGAACCACAACAATGAGCACCCGAGCTACAAATCTTCTCACAAACTTTAAAGAGCTATTGCATTCCAGCTGACTCACCTTTCTGTTTCACAATGGACCAAAGAACCATCAAAGCTAAATGTGTTAGAAGCATGTGAATAGATCCCCAGAATCTTTCATTGTATTATGGTCGTTCTGTTCATTCAAACTGGACTGGATAAATCTCAAGGTAGAAACAGGTCTTATGTCTAATCAATACATCATCCTTTGTAGGAACAAGTCATATAATGTGAATGCCATTTGGCCACTTGCTTTTAAAATAAAGGCAAAAAGCTTTTCTGCAGAGGCTGAGTTCCATCAGGCAGCTATCACACCAGCTGAGCAGCCAAGTTAATAAGGCATCATGTTGACACTGGGAGAAGCACTCCATCTCCCAAATTATTCCAACTTCAAGTTCACCCTTCTGAAGATGCGACTACAAGAAACCTCATAACTTCCTGGGAATCTTTGGCTTTAAGACTTCACTTCAACAAAAGCATTAACTCATCTAAGAAACCATGGATCTGCCACAAAAGAGACCAAAATAATCATACACTGTAATTGTATTGTTTTACCTACATCTGTAACTGATCTTTGAATGTGCTATCGTGCGATGTGAGATGACTGAGCGAGTAAGATGTCGTGTTTTAAATATTCAGGGTAAACCAATGACAAGTAACCTTCTTTAATTTAAAGCTCACAAAAAGACTTGCTGCTGGATTCATTTATCACTCCAAGATTAAGAAAACATACTGTCTACAATCAAACATATTGATCATGGTCAATAAAAAGGAACATTTAAATTTTATGAATTGAATCATAAGATAGACCAGGGCTGGACAATGGGTAGGAAGACATTGTCCTTTCCCATTCTTTACCATAGCCAAACATTTGAGTTTTAAAGAGAGGCTGGATATTCTGGGACTTTGTTCCCTGAACTTAGGAGGTTGAGAGATGACCTTAAGGAGGTTTATAAAATTAGGAGGGGTATAGATAGGGTTAATGGTAGGTGCCTTTTCCCTAGAATGGGGGATTTCAAGATGAGGGGAGAGAAGTTTAAAGAAGACATGAGGGGCAACTTTTTTTTTACACAGAAGGTGGTTCGCATGTGGAATGAACTTCCTGATGAAGTAGTGGATTTGGTCACAGTTAAAACATTTAAAAGATACTTAGATAAGTACATGAATAGAAAAGGTTTGGAGGTATATAGGCCAGGAACAGGCAGGTGGGACTAGTTTAGTTTGGGATTATGTTGAACTGGTTGGACCAAAGGGCCTGTTGCTGTGCTAGATGACTCAAGGACTCTCTGATTTGTAGAGGGAAACAGTGCCCAAGTAAGGTCTCACAGACATACAATGGCTCTTGGGTCTCCCACACTTCCAATTTAAAATTGTCATCCATGTTTTCAAATCCACCATGGCCTATCCCTTAGAATCATAGTGTCATAAAGATATACAGCATGGAAACAGACCCTTCTGTCCAACTCATCCATGCTGACCCAATATCCTAACCTAATCTTTGGCAGCACTTGGCCCATATCCCCCTAAACCCTCCCTATTCATATACCCAACCAGGTGCCTTTTAACTGCTGCAATTATACCAGCCTCCACTACCTCCTCTGGCAGCACCTATCTCCATAGCATCATCCAACCCTGCAATCCTTTGCAGTCTGTGTTTTTCTAATTTTGATCTCTTGTATGTGCAGGCTTAATCACTGCACAATCAGCAGCTACGCCCTCAGCTGCCAAGGCCTGATACTCTCAAGGTTTCTCCCCAAGCCCTTTTGCCTCGCATCTCTCTCTCTCTTTAAAATCTATCACTGCGACCAAGGTTTTGATTACCTGTCCTAATACCTACTTAGATAGATCAGCGTCAAACTTGGTGTGATTAAATTCCTTCTGATACTTCACTACATCACAGTGCAGCTTGCTATTGTTATGAGGAAATGGTGGTTGGGTAGAGAATCTTTCACAGAGAGGGAAAGATTGAGAACACTGGTATCAAAACTAGATATAACAGTAGAGCTGGACACTGAGAAGGTTTGGATGAGCACAGAGCTGTGAGATTTCTGACTCTCAAGTAATAGAACAGTGCACAGAATGACAGGGGAACCAACCTGAGATCAGGCTTGTGAACACAATTACTGATTGGTCACTGAAGAATGTTCCTGGTTTTGAGAACATTTCCCTGATTTTCAATGCCCTTCCAGACGCTCGCTTCATTGTATTCTGGTCATTAAGGTAATCTATGGCCTTTCATTCTGACTATGTATTGCAGTAGAGTACTTGTTGAACAATGGGACCTCTCACCAGCTCCCAGTTACCGAGTCTGAGGAATACTAATTATTTGTAATTAAGAGTGAGTGCATCACATAGAAAATGAGCAGATGTTCTCTCTCTCTTTCTCTTTACTTGTGTGTGTCACTCTCTATATCCTTTTTTTTGTGTCTTTGTCTTGTACCAATGTCTCCCTCTCCATTTCCAACATTGGTGTTGTCTGTGTGTGTGTGTATCTGTGTGTGTGTGTGTGTGTGTGTGTGTGTGTGAGCTTTGGGATTTTCTTTTTGCTGTCAGTTGAGAGGCAAAGAGCCCGAGCCCTGCTGGTTGAGAATGGCGAATAGGAATTAGTATTCCTGCATTGTTTTCCTGCACACAATACAACTCGCTTCATTTTTAACCAATCAATAACAGTCTGCCCATGGCACCAGCCAGCAGCACAGGGATCAGAGGCTGAACAGTATCAGTAACGCGGCAGATCAATCAGAACCCAACCCAGAATCAACAGAGAGCACTGAGCTACTCACAGTCCCCAGGTTCAGACAGCTCCCGGAATCCTCACTCACTAAACAATAAATAACAACAGTAAAGCAGATTTTCTCATTCACTGTTCAGCAGCGTTCCTCATCATTCACTCTTCATCACATCTTTGTTAAAATTTTCCAGTCAGACTCATGCTCACATAGACACCAGCCTGATGTCCTCTCGACCCTGGTTCCATCAAAAATTCCCAGAGCAGTTATAGCTTACAGGTAAGATACAGTCTGAAGTTCCTCTGCTCTGTCTCCATCAAACACTCCCAGGGCAGTTACAGCCTACAGGTAAGATACGGAGTAAATTTTCTTCTATTAGCCATTTCCCCATTCCCAATTCACACCCAGCACTGGTTGGATGCAGAAAAATGTAACCCATCAACTGTGGTTGATATCTTGGGCGAGGATGTGTAATCTGAAGTTAACGCAGGGAGGGCAGTCCATGACCCTGACAATTTGGGATTGTAGGGTTCAAATATATTGGCCTCAGTGAGTTTTGAAAGATTTGTAACTCAGGTTGAGGTTCTGGATGGAAGTTTACTAGCTGAGGTGGAAGGTTCGTTTTCAGGTGTTTTGTCATCAGACGAGGTAACATCATCAGTGAAGCTTCACTGGAGATTCACTGATGATGTTACCTATTATGATGACAAAACATTTGAAAATGAACCCTCCAGCTCAGCGAGCAAATTTATACCCATGTTGGCCTCAATTCAGAATTGGATTCACGTGGCTGGAATCAGATATAACAATATTATAATGGAGTAAAGGTGACTACAGAGACATGAGGGAGAAGCTTGCCAGAGTCGATTGGAAGGAGAGCCTACCAGGGAAGGCAGTGGAGCAGCAATGGCAGGAGTCATAGAGTCATAGAGATGTACAGCATGGAAACAGACCCTTCGGTCCAACCCGTCCATGCCGACCAGATATCACAACCCAATCGAGTCCCACCTGCCAGCACCCAGCCCATATCCCTTTAAACCCTTCCTATTCATATACCCATTCAGATGCCTTTTAAATATTGTAATTATACCAGCCTCCACCACTTCCTCTGGCAGCCTATTCCACACACACACCACCCTCTGCGTGAAAATGTTGCCCCTTAGATGTCTTTTATATTTTTCCCCTCTCACTCTAAACCTATGCCCTCTAGTTCTGCACTCCCCATCTATTTATCATATCCGTGCCCCTCATGATTTTATAAACCTCTATAAGGTCACCCCTCAGCCTCCGACGCTCCAGGGAAAACAGCCCTAGCCTATTCAACCTCTCCCTTTAGCTTAAATCCTCCAATCCTGGCAACACCCTTTTACATCTTTTCTGAACCCTTTCAAGTTTCACAACATCTTTCCGATAGGAAGGAGACCAGAATTGCATGTAATATTCCAACAGTGGCCTAACCAATGTCCTGTACAGCCTCAACATGACCTCCCAACTCCTGTACTCAATATTCTGACCAATAAAGGAAAGCATACCAAACGCCTTCTTCACTATCCTATCTATCTGTGACTCTACTTTCAAGGAGCTATGAACCTGCACTCCAAGGTGTCTTTGTTCAGCAACACTCCCTAGGACCTTACTATTAAGTGTATAAGTCCTGCTAAGATTTGCTTTCCCAAAATGCAGCACCTCGCATTAATCTGAATTAAACTCCATCTGCCACTCCTAATTGGCACATCTGATCAAGATCCTGTTGTAATCCAAGGTAACCTTCTTCGCTGACCACTACACTTCCAATCTTGGTGTCATCTGCAAACTTATTAACTATACCTCTTATGCTCACATCCAAATCAATTATATAAATGATGAAAAGTAATGGACCCAGCACCGATCCTTGTGGCACTCCACTGGTCACAGGCCTCCAATCTGAAAAACAACCTTCCACCACCATCCTCTGTCTTCTATCTTTGAGCCAGTTCTGTATCCAAATGGCTAGTTCTCCCTGTATTCCATGAGCTCTAACCTTGCTAAGCAGTGTCTCATGGGAAACCTTGTCAGATGCCTTACTGAAGTCCATATAGATCATGTCCACCACTCTGCCCTCATCAATCTTCTTTGTTACTTCTTCAAAAAATTCAATCAAGTTTGTGAGACATGATTTCCCATGCACTAAGCCATGTTGACTATTCCTAATCAATCCTTGCCTTTCCAAATACATGTACATCCTATCCTTCAGGATTTCCTCTCTAGGGGTAATTTGGGAGGCACAGTAGAAATTTGTCCCAAGAATGAAAAAGCATACTAAGGGGAGTTTGAAGCAACCACGGCTAACAAGGGAAGTCAGGGACAGCATAAAACTAAAAGGAAAATCTGGTGAAGATTGGTGTGAAGCCAAAGGATTGGGAAGCCTTTAAAAACCAGCAGAAGATAATTTAAAAAAGCAATAAGGGTGAGAGAATATGAAATATGAAGATAAGTTAGCTAATAATGTAAAAGAAGACTACAGTCTTTGTTTTAAATCTAAAAGGTAAGAGGGCGGCAATAGTAGACATTGGAGCACTAGAAAATGAGGCTGGAGAAGTAGTAATAGGGAAACAAGAAACAGCAGAGGAACTGAGTAGGTCATTTGCATCACTTTTCACAGCAGAAGACACCAGCAGCATACCAGAACTTCAAGAGAATCAGGGGGCTGCGCTGACTGTGTTAATTGTACTGGGGAGAAAGTGCCAAGGAAGCTGAAAGATCTGAAAGTGAATAAGTCACTTGGACCAGATGGATTTCATCCCAAGGTTCTGAAGGCGATAACTGAGGAGATTGTACAGACATTGGCAATGATCTTTCAGGAATCACTGGAGTCACAGAGGGTCCCGGAGGAGTAGAAAATGGCTAATGTAACACCCCTGTTTTAGAAGAGAGAGAAGCAGAGTACAGTTAGAAAAGGCTCATTGTTAAGATTTTAAAGCCCATTGTTAAGGAAGAGATTGCAGAGTATTTGGAAATCTGTGCTAAATTGGGCTGAGTTGGCACAAATCTTTCAAGGGGAGATCATACCTGATAAATCTGTTTGAATTCTTTGAGGAGGTAATGAGCAAGTTAGACAAAGGGGAGCCAGTGGATGTGATCTATTTGGATTTCCAAAAGGCCTTTGAGAAAGTGCCACACTGGAGGCTGCTAATTAAGAGAGGAGCCCATGGTGTTAGAGACAAGGGACTGGCATGGATACAGGATTGGCTGGCTGTCAGAAAACAGAGAGTAGGGAGAAAGGGGTCTTTTACAGGATGGCAACCAGGGATTAGTGGAGTTCCACAAGGGCCCACTTTGGGACCACAGCTAATCATTTGATGATATTGATGAAGGAACTGAGAGTATTGTTGCTAGGTTTGCAGTTGACATGGAGATAGGTGGACAAGCAGGTCATGTTGAGGAAGTAAGGAGGCTGCAGAAATACTTGGAAAGGCTAGGAGAGGAGCAAGGAAGTGGCAGATGGAATACAATATGTGGAAGTGTGAGGTTATGCACTTTGGTAAGAAGAATAAATATGTATATAATTTTCTAAATTGGGAAAGGCTTTGGAAATCTGAGGCACAAAGGGACTTGGGAGTCTTAGTTCAGGATTCTCTTAAGGTTAACATATATGTTCAGCTGTCAGTCAAGAAGGCAATTGTATTGTTGGCACTCACTTCAAGAGGGGTAGAGTATAAAAGCAGAAATGTGCTTTTGAGGCTGTATAAGGCTCTTGTCAGACTGCATTTGGAATATTGTGAGCAGTTTTAGGTCCCATATCTAAGGAAGAATGTGTTGGTATTGGCGTGGGTCCAGAGGAGGTTCACAAGAATGATCCTGGGGATGAAGAGCTTGTCATGTGCAGTGGTTGAGTCTATATTTGATAAATTTTAGAATGATGAGGGGAGATCTGATTGAAACTTACAGATTACAGAGAGGCCTGGATAGTGTGAACATGGAGAAGATGTTTCAACTAGTAGGAGAGACTAGGACCTGACAGCACAGCCTCAGAATGAAGGAATGACCCATTACAACTGAAATGAGGAGACATTTCTTCAGCTAAAGGGTGGTCTTCCTCAAACTGACTAGCTGTGGAGGGTAAGTCAATGAATGTATTTAAGACAGAGCTAGGTAGCTCTTGATTGGTGAGGGGACCAAGGGTTAGAGGGAGAAGGCAGGAAAATGAGATTAAGAAATATATCAGCCATCATCAAGTGGCTAAGCAAACCTGATGGATGGAGTGGCCTCATTCTATTCCTATATCATATGGTCTTATGATTGGAAGTCTATTCAGGGTCAAATGAACAAACTGTTCATCTGATTAAAATCTCTGGTTCTTTTTATTTTAAAACAATAATGAGACCCAGTTTAATTGTGTGCGTGAAACTCCCACTTCATTTTATTGCATTCTGAAATTCTTTACTATAAAATCAATGGTGAAGATTCACTAATAGCTGATCCCATTGGTTTCATGGTAAATTAATCTGCAATGACACAATGTAAACAAACCCTCAAATCAAATCCATTTACTGCCATTTTGGAGAACTCACATCCTGCTGTACAAGAGGTACTGATGTATACATATTAGGCATATAATACCATGGAGGGAATTAGACCTTTAATCCACTCCGTACTATACACATACAGGAGCTGGCAGAGCCATACACATGCAATAAACAGCCGGATTGCCCTGTCAGGAAGAACTGACACTGAGACATAAACTCATTATCATATCTGACCATGAGGCCAATGAGCCCATTCAACCTGCTCACGTCTTTTTTATTGAACTCACTTGCTACTTACCACCTGCTCTTGTCTCCTTTTCACATCAGTTTCCAAGTCCATTTTGAGAGCTCTCTTTGCTGGTTTTCATGGTGTAACTCTGATAGCCAATTATAGCACTTTGTGGTATCTGCTACTTCTGCCTAGTATGGAAATCAGTGAGACTTTGAAACAAGGTAAAAGCAAGGACTGCAGATGCTGGAAACCAGATTCTACATTAGTGTGGTGCTGGAAATGCACAGCAGGTCAGGCAGCATCCGAGGAGCAGGAAAATCAACATTTCGGGCAAAAGTCCTTCATCAGGAACAGAGGCAGGGTGCCTTCAGGGTGGAGAGGTAAATGTGAGGAGGGTGGGGGTGGGGAGAAAGTAGCAAAAAGTACAATAGGTGAATGGGGGTGGGAATGGAGGTGATAGGTCAGAGAGGAGGGTGGGGAAGGTAGCAAAGAGTACAGTGGGTGAACGGGGGTGGGGATGATGGTGATAGATCAGAGAGGAGGGTGGAGTGGATAGGTGGAAAGGAAGACAGGCAGGTAGGACAGGTCATGGGGACAGTGCTGAGCTGGAAGTTTGGAGCTGGGGTGAGGTGGGGGAAGGGGAAATGAGGAAACTGGTGAAGGCCACATTGAGGCTTTGAGACAGTTTGCCTCCACTAATCCTCTAATGTCCATATTTTATCCAAAACCTGTCTAATGAGCTGTGGTAGAGTACACAGCACTGTAGAATCTTTATAGATGAGGTGCTGTTCTTAGTAAACAAGATAGTTTATTGCATGATAACAACTTTGTATTTGTTAGACATAATTACTAGGGCTGACTGGAGCTGGACAGAATGCAACTGCTTTTCTGAAGGCTGAAAATCACACAACACCAGGTTATAAACCAACAGGTTTATTTGGAAGCACTAACTTTCGGAGGTGGTTGTAGAAGTTAAGATCATGCTCACAGAATCTATAGCCAAAGGAGTCCAGTGTCATGGAGATGTGATACAGTAAACAATCTTAGATTAAAAGGTTCATCTTTTATAATGGGAAATGCTGGTTTCTGTTCTTTGATATGTAAGTCCTAGAACTTCCTTTAAATTACATTCTCAAGATAGCTCAGCTTTTTAAACAATAGGGGTGAAGTCTGTCCGTGTCCCAACGCAATTCAGACTGACAAACCCTCTGTATCGTTTTAGAGTTTCACATGGATTCATGCAGTTTTTGAGCAAAATAAAACATAATTCTGAAAAAATCAATTCACCCCATAAGTTTATACGTGTACGGGTGCAGGAGTAACAGATTGAGTGTGCATGTGTGTGTGTGTGGGTGTAAGTGCACATGATAGAGTGTGTGTGTGTGTGTGTATACTGTATGTGTGTGTGTGTAAGCTTGGCTAAGTGTGTGTGTGAGTGTGATGGAGGTATGTGTGAGAGGGTGCGTGCGAGAGGGTGCAGTTTCTGAAGGTTAGTGTGGTCCTCACTGACTGCACCCACAGATTATGCAGAATAAACAGAATTGGTGAAGTCAATGCAAATTTAGCATGAACTCTTTCGGAACCATGACCTTATAAAGTACATTGGTTTGCCCTCCAGTTCCTGTGGGAAATAATGATAAGTCCAGCCCCTGCCCCTCCCACACACCCCACCCCTGGCTACATGGATACAGTAACCATAATGCAGATTCATTAAAATGTGTTGTGGACAAGTTCAGAGTGGGATGCTTACACATGCAAGCAAGATGGTGTCTCTTCTACTGTTGTAACATGGCTTGAAGAGGCTTAATTGTGAAACTCCACACGAGATCAGTTGTCTCTGCCTCTATCAGCTCGGTTTCCCCAATTAAATTGATGTTACTGGCTGTTACTATTCTGCTCCTTCACACTATTTTTCTCTAAATCCTCCCCACATCACTTTGGGTTTACGATCTGTATCTCTGTTGATCTTAATCCAGTTCCTTCCCACTCAATAACATTTACCCCAAGACAATGTGTTACAGGTTGTAATGTACCAATATTAATCCAGCTCCCTCACACTGTCATCTGTAACCTTTTCCTGCAGCACCGTGGGTTACTGACTGCATCTTGACTGATGTTAATCCAGTTCCTTCATGCTGATATTCATTAACACCTCTCCCCCAAAGCAATCTGTTGCAGACTGTATTTCTACTGATGTTGATCCAGCTCCCCCTCACTGTCACCGCTCCCCCCAACACCCTAGCTTACTCAACTGTATTTCTACTGATGTTAATTCAGTTTCCACACATCGTAACTCAGTAACACTCTGTTCCAAGGCAATCTGTTGCAGACTGTATCAAAAGTAATGCTAATCCAGCTCCCTCACACTGGACCACCTGATGAAGGAGCAGCGCTCCGAAAGCTAGTGCTTCCAATTAAATATGTTGGACTATAACCTGGTATTGTGTGATTTTTAACTCTGTAACCTTTTCCAGCAACATCATGTGGTAGTGACTACTCCTGGTGAGATGAGTCCAGCTCCCTCATTCTCACTCAGTAACACCTCTCCCCCAAGGCCATTTGCTGCAGACTGTATTTGAATTGATGTTAATCCAGCTTCCTCGCAGTCTCACCCCTTTTCCAGCAGCAAGTTACCTGACTGTATTAATTCTATTCCTTTGCACTCTGTATCCCTACTGGTAATAATCAAATTGCCTCATGCTGTCATGTCTCTAAAGAGATGCTGATGTTCTCAGTGAACCTCTCGCTTTGATCTCCCTTTGACCCTGACACTACAGCCTGAGGTCACAATTTCATTAAAGTCATTTCCCTGAGGAACTCTCTCACCCCCCTCCCATGATCACTCCTGCAGTTGGGTGCCATGATTTTGTAGGGGACCAGTAGGGATGTCATCATTTAAAGATTGTAACTAAGGGTGGAAGTATTGTACTTTCAATTTTAAGTCCATGTATTACATTTTCCTTTTAAAAAAAACCTCTTTTATATCCTGAGTGAATTAAATCAAGGTTTATCACATCATCTCACATCCTCTTCCAGTCAGTCTCAGTACCCCTATCAAATGTTGTTATCCTCATTCTTAGGATCCGAGATAGTTGGCAAGTCCAGATATTTACTGGTCTCTCTATTGTTTCCTTTGCCTTGAGTCAGACGTGGTGAGCTGCTTTCTTGAAGTGTTGCAATCTTTGTGATGTAGTTACCCAGCGATGGTGAATGCAGGCATTGACCCAGCGATGGTGGATGCAGAGTGCACTGGATGGGAACTTGCAGAGTGCTGCCATGCATCTGCTGCTGTTGTCCTTCCCAGTGGGAGGGGGCACAGGTTCAGAAGTGTTGATGAAAAGAGTCTTGGTGAGTTGGTGCAGTGTATCTTTTAGATGGTACACATTGCTGCCATTGTGTCTTAGAAAGGCAGAGTGAATACTTAAAACGTGAATGAGATGCCAGTCATTTAAGCTGCTGTATCCCGGACTCTGTTGAGTTTCTTGACTGTAGTTGGAGCTACACTCATCCAGGCAAGTGGAGAGTTTTCCATGCCATTCCTGGTACCTTGTAAATGATGGACAGTCTCTGGGTAGTCAGGAAGTGAATTACTTGCCTCAGAGTATCCAGCCTCTGTCCTGCTCTTGTACCCACAGTATTTATTCTATATGCTGGTCTCATTCTGCTTCTGTTCAATTGTAATCCTCAGATGGTGATGGTGAAGCAATAGTAATCTCTATGCAACAAATAGATAAATAGAAGTTAGAATCAGAAGTGGGCCGTTCGACCCTTCGAGCCTGCTATGATCATGGCTAATCATTGAGCTCAAAACCTTAATCCTGCCTTCCCCCAGATCCCTTGATCTCTTTAGCCACAAGATCTATATCTACCTCCTTCTTGAAAACACTTAGTGTTTTGGCTTCAATCACTTTCTGTGGTAGTGCAGCAAGACATCTCTCTGGGTGAAGACATTCCTCCTCATCTCAGTCCTAAAAGATTTACCCTTTATCCTTAAACAATGGTTCTGGACTTCCGCACTGTCGGGAATATTCTGCTGAATCTAACTTATCTCGTCCAGTTGGAATTTTATAGAGCTCTATGAGATTCCCCTCTTTCTTCTAAATACCATTAGGTACAATCTTAATCGACTCAATCTCTCTGCATACGTCAGTCCTGCCATCCCAGGAATCAATTTAGTAAACCTTTGCTACTCACCTTTAAAGCAAGAACAGAGAGACAAAGAGACCAAAACGGTACACAATATTCCAGGCATGGAGTCGCCAATGCCCCATGTATTTGCAGCAAGACATCCTTGTTCCTGTATTTGAATCCTCTCACAATGAAGATTAACATACAGTTTACCTACTGTCCAGCCAACGGCACCCACACCCTCACTTTCAGCAATTCGAGCACAAAGACACCCAGGTCTCATTGAACATCCCCTTCTCTCAATTTACAGCCTCGTATTGGATTAGACCCTTGAAATATTACAGACATTTTTTACTTTTAACTCCAAAATTTGTTTGCTTTTAATTTAAAAAAGACTGCTGCAGAAAAAAGAATCAGTAAATTCAAACTCAGTGATTGTCTGGCAAAATCCTGTGTGAAGACCAAGGAATGTCACATCTGTAATTGTCAGGAAAACTTCAAACTGGGAGAGACTGTGGAAGAAAACCAGAACAAGGATTTGACTATCCCCATCTCAGCAGAAAATCACCTCCTGCAGACATGTCTCCTCCTGTGTGTGTTATTGGTTCAACATCCTAATTTGTGGGCAAGAATGCTATGAGAGCCACAGTTTTGACAACAACCATGTTAGACATACCTGCATTGCAGGTAAAGCAAAGATAAAACTTTTGCCCTTACAGTACAGTCACTGACAAAGGGCATTTCTACCATCCTGCAAAGCCAAGAGTCTCAGAATTGACTGCTCAACTGCCAATATCCATGTAGCCTGTACATCCAATAGCAGCTGCAACATCATCTTTTCTGCTCTTCACAAACAATTCAGAGGCTGATTCTCATGTTTATTTGTACTTTCTTTTTTGGATTCACCTTTGATTTCTATTCTGTGTGGATGTGTGTTCTATTATTATTCCTTCTCAGGTTTAATAATGAATAAACTCACTTTTCCAATTCAAGAAAGCCTGGTTAAATTGGTTACTTTTAAAACATTAAGTTCATTTGGTTCTAGGAGAAATGTATCTACAAGGGAAGATTTTATTTTTAAACTAACCATTTTGTGACTGACTGACAGTATGGGTGAATGATCAAGGCAGCCAGGACATCCGTCTACACGTGCACGCATAATGATTTGGGATATCCTGTCTGAAACTGTAACAACTTGGGAGAACATCACCTGGGATCTGATCAAAGGAAAGGGAGATGGTTAGGGTCTCTCTTGTTGGAAATTGCCATTTCCTGCCACTTCTGCCCCATAATTAGTAATTGCCAGTTATCAGCCCAAGCCTGGATGGTGTCTAGATCTTGTTGCATGTCAACCTGGACTGTTTCAGTATCTGAGGAGTTGGGAATAGTGCTGAATATTGTGCAATCATCAGCAAACATCCCTATTTCTGACCTTGTGCTGGAGGAAAAATCATTTATGAAGCAGTTGAAGATGGTTGGGTTGTCGACACTGTCCTACGCAATCCCGCAGCAATTCCCGGAGCTAAAATCATTAACCTCCGACAACCTTTGTTCTACGTAGGGGTCTAGCCATTGGAAAACCTTCCCAAATTCCCATTCACTCCAGGTTTGATTCCTGATGCCACACTCAGTCAAATGTGGCCTTGATGTAGCTCTCACCTCATCTCATCTCTGGAAGGTAAAAACAATGAATGCAGATGCTGGAAACCAGATTCCAGATTAGTGGTGCTGGAAGAGCACAGCAGTTCAGGCAGCATCCAAGGAGCTTCGAAGTCAACGTTTCGGGCAAAAGCCCTTCATCAGGAATAAAGGCAGTGAGCCTGAAGGGTGGAGAGATAAGCTAGAGGAGGGTGGGGGTGGGGAGAAAGTAGCATAGAGTACAATGGGTGAGTGGGGGAGGGGATGAAGGTGATAGGTCAGGGAGGAAAGGGTGGAGTGGATAGGTGGAAAAGGAGATAGGCAGGTAGGACAAGTCCGGACAAGTCATGGGGATAGTGCTGAGCTGGAAGTTTAGAACTAGGGTGAGGTGGGGAAGGGGAAATAAGGAAACTGTTGAAGTCCACATTGATGCCCTGGGGTTGAAGTGTTCCGAGGTGGAAGATGAGGCGTTCTTCCTCCAGGGCGTCTGGTGGTGAGGGAGCAGCGGTGAAGGAGGCCCAGGACCTCCATGTCCTTGGCAGAGTGGGAGGGGGAGTTGAAATGTTGGGCCAAGGGGTGGTGTGGTTGATTGGTGCAGGTGTCCCGGAGATGTTCCCTAAAGTGCTCTGCTAGGAGATGTCCAGTCTCCCCAATGTAGAGGAGACCGCATCGGGAGCTCTGGAATTTAGCTCTTTTCTCCATGTTTGGACTTAGGTTACAATGAAGTCAGGAACTGAGTGACCCTGTAAAAAACCAGTCATGGACAGCTGAAGAGACAGCATAAAACCATAAGAATGGGCTTACAAAGTGCAAAATACAGCACAGATCCTGTTGAAAGGGAAAGGTACAAAGACCTGCAAAGGGTCAAAAAGCAGCACGTAAGAGCTACTGAAAGGGAATATGAAAGGTAACCTGCCAGGAATATCAAAATCAATAAGAAATGTTGTAATTACATAAAGGGAAAGCAGGTGGTCAGGAACAAAGTTAGTCCACGAAAGACTGAAAATGCAGACTATCTACAAGATATACGGCAAAAATTCACCAAAGATCCTCAGACAGCACCTTCCAAACCCATAACCACTTCCATCCAGAAGGCAGCTCACCATCATCTTGTCAAGGCTAACCAGGGACCAGCAGTAAATGCTGGAACACACAGTGAAGCCCACATCCCATAAATGACATTTTAAAAATGACTAGAGAGGAACCTCGATTATCTGGCATTCAATTAACCAAATTTTGGATTATCCAAACAAGATTGCAAGGTCCAGATGCTTGGTTAACTATGTTATCCGGCACTCGATTATCCAGACACTCCACATACTGGCCACCGTGTCCTCCAGATAATCGAGGTTCCTCTGTATAGGGAAATGGCAAACATGTAGAATAGTCACTTTGCCTCCATATTTACAGTAGAAAAGAATGTTAGCTTGCCAAAGATTCCAAAGAAAGTTATAATGGATTGGGACCAGGGACTGAATAAAATAAATGCTACAACATCAGAAATGAGGAAAGTAATGAGGAAACTGTGACAAACCCCCAAGAGGGGGATCGTTTTCAGACAGAGGGTGGTGCATGTATAGAACGAGCTAAAAGAAGAAGTAGAGGAGGCAGGTACAATTATAACATTTAAAAGCCATCTGAATGAATGTATGAATAGGAAGGGTTTATAGGGACCTGAACCAAATGCTAGCAATGGGACTAGGTCAGATTGGGATGTCTGATCAGCACGGATGAGTTGGACCAGAGGGTCTGTTTCCGTACTCTATGACTATGACCCAATGACCTGGCAGTTTCCATCCAATGACATTAAAGGAAGCAGTGGAGCACACTGTTGACACCCTAATTATAATCTTTCATCTTTCCCTAGATACTGGAGATGTCCCTCTGGATTAGGAAATTGCATGTGTTACTGTGCTTTCTTAAGAAGGATGAAGGAGGAAAACCTGGGAATTACAGACCGGTTAGCCTGACATGTGCAGTGGGAAAATTGTTTCAGTCTTTAATCAAGGATGGGGTACTATGGCTGGGAAATTGGTTGAGTGACAAGCAACAGAAAGTAGGGATAATGGGTAAGTACTAAAATTGGCAGAATATAACTGTGTCCCAAGGGGATCTGTATTAGGATCTCAATTATTCACATTAAATAAGGTAAATAATTGAGGCCCTAACACAGATAAGAACTTGGATAATGGACAATGTCATCTGTCCAAAGTGTTGATTACACAAAGTTAGGCAGCATTCTAGGCATAAGAGCTGAGAACATAAAATTCAAAGGAATCTAGCTGGACCAAAAGAATAGGCAAAATTGTGCCAAATGGAGTTCAGTGTAAGCAAATGTGAGGTTATTCATTTCAGACTGAGAAAGATAAACCAGGGTACTTTCAAGATAGCATAAAAGTTAAAGACAGTGGATGTCCAAGGAGACTTGCAGATTCGGATGAATAGATCTTTAAAATGTCACAACAGGTGCACAATATAATTAAAAAAGAAAATAGAATGCTGGTTTGTATATGATTAGATTAGATTAGATTCCCTAGAGTATGGAAACAGGCCCTTCAATCCAACCCAACCTTCTGAAGAGTAACCCACCCAGACCCTTTCCTTTACCCTATAATTACCCATGACTAATGGACCTAACACTGTGGGCAATTTAACATGGCCAATTCACCTGACCTGCACATCTTTGGATTGTGGAAGGAAACCCACACAGACACAGGGAGAATCTGCAAAGTCCACACAGACAATCACCCAAGGTGGGAATTGAACCCAGGTCCCCAGTGCTGTAAGCCACCATCCCACCCAATATCTAGAGCACCAACAGTACAACAATCCAGAAGTTATGCTGTAGTTATACAAAATCCTGTTTAGACCCCACTTGGAGTACTGTGAACTGATCCAAACACCAAAACCTTTGGAAAGGTATATTGGCCTTGGAGGGAATACAGCATATGTTTACAAGAATGATACCTGGGTTATGTTATGAGAAGCGATTATATAAATTAGGCCCATTTTCTCTATAATTTAGAAGGTTAAGGGTGAGCTGATCAAAGGCTTCAAGATATTAACAGGAAAAGAGAGGCTAGAAAAAGATAAACTATTTTCACTGGTTGGGGATTCGAGAGTTAGGCGGAATATTGTGAGAATTGTGGCTTGATGATTCAGGAGAAATGTTAGGAAGCACTCCTGCACACAAAGGATGGTAGATGTTTGGAACTCTGTTGGATCCTTGATTCATTGTTAATTTTAAATTTGGTATAGATACAGTTTTGTTAAGCAAAGGTTTTAAGGGATTTGGGCCAAAGGCAGGTATATGGAGTTAGGCCAGAGATCAGCAATGATCTCATTGAATGGTGGAACAGGCTTGAGGTGTTGAATGGTTTAGCCCTATCTCTACATTCCTATATTGGTATACTGAACCTAAACTGAACATGAATAAACAGCTTGCTGTTGCCTAAGTGCCACTTTATATCATTGTGGATGACGTGGTTTCCCCCCACTCCCCCCCCCCCCAACATTGCTACTGATTGAGCGTAACTAGCTAGGTTAGATTTGTCCTGGTTTGTGGATAAACATTCCGGGGAATTCTTTTCATTATCAGGTAGATGCCAAAGTTGTTGCTATACTGGAATGACGTGGTTTGGGGTGGGGCTAATTTTGGAGTAGATGCCTTCAGCACTATGTCCAAGATAATGACAGGACCCATAGCCTTTGCAATAGACAGTGCCTTCAGCCATTTGTTGATACCATGGAGAACATCTCAAGTGAATTAAAGACTGGCACCATTGACGATTCCGAGGAGGTCAAAATGGATCATCCACTTGGCTCTTCTGCCTGATGATGGTTGCAAATGTTTCAAACCTGTCTTTTGACAAGTTTGGGATCCTATTCCAGTGTGGAATTTGCTGAGCCTGTTTCAGTTAACTGTTTAATTGTCCATCATTATTCTTGACTGGATGTGACAGGTCCGAAGAGCTTTGAGCTGACCTGTTGTTTGTGGGATTCCATAGATATGTCTATTGCATGCTGCGTACATGGCTTAGTGTGCAAGTTGTCCTGTGTTGCAGCTTCAGCAGGTTGTCACTTCATTTGTAGGGTTGCCTAGTGCTATTCCTAGCTTGCTCTCCTGACTCTTCATTGAACCAGGTTGATCTAGGCTTGATAGTAATGAGAGAGTGGGGGATATGTGGAGGATGGGATTACAGATTGTGGTTGAATGCGGTTCTGCTGTTATTACCAACTCATGATTTTGAGCTGCCAGATATTGAATTCATCCTACCTGGTGGTCTGGTGATAATGGCACTGAACTCAATGGAATGCCATGATGTGGAGGAGCAGGTGTTGGACTGGGATGGACAAAGTTAGAAATCACACAACACCAGGTTATAGTCCAACAGGTTTATTTGGAAGCACTAGCTTTCGGAGTGCTGCTCCTTCATCAGGTGGTTGTGGAGTATAAGATCGTACAATACAGAATTTATAACAAAAGGTTACAGTGTCATACAGTGAAGTATTGAACAAATCTGGATTATTAAACCTTTCATCTTTTAGAATCGGTTGCAGGTTTCGTTTTATTAGTATGTAAATCCCAGAACTTCTTTTAAGTCACCTTCTCGAGGTAATGCAAGGTTTTGTAACAAAAGATGACATCTCAGCTCAGACAATACATTAAAGTGTGAGTTCAGAGTCTGTCTCTATCCCAGTCTTGAATCAGACTGGTTCAATTTCCAAAGTGAAATTTACAAAATATTACATAGATTGACTCCCTGCAGATTGCACACCCTCCAAGGTCAATATGTCCATCCTGAGGTGCACTGCCAAGAACTGTTTCCATTGGCAAGAGGATCAGTAACCAGAGGACACAGGCTCTTATGGTAACTGGGTGAAAAGCTAGCAGTGAGAGCAGGAGAAATGTTTTCACAGCATGTTGTTGTGATCCAAATGGCTGATGTAAGTAGATTCAATGACAACTCTAAAAAGGTAAGAGAGACCTCTGGATTTGAGGAACACAAGAGCAGGAGGGGCTATTTAGCCCCCTCAAGCCCATTCTAACATTCATCAAGATCATCGTTAATTGGTTTCACTAATAATTTTATGCTATGTCTTAGCAATATTTTTTATTACATTTGCACACTATTATAAATGTTCAAGCACCATCTGTGCTCAGAGGAGAATAGGACATGGCACTGGGCCAGAGCCTTACAGGACTACATTTCATGCCTTATCCTTATTCACATCATCTAGTCAAAGGACTGTCTAATACACAATACCTACCAGGCAGGGCACTGAATGCAGTCTCTCCAAACTTAAACATCTTCCACCTTCTGGGAGATTTTTGGGAAAGAAGGAGAGGGATGCAGAGTTTGGCAGCATTCAGGAGAGGAACCAAGAAGCAGGGGACATCTCAATGACAATAATGTAGATTTATATAGTGCCTTATTGTCTAAGGCATTTTAAAGGAGAATTGAATAACAAAATTGGGCCCTGAGCCACAGAAGGAGATTTGGATCCAAATTGTTTGAGGAATGGCAATTGCACATGGATTTCCTCTGGACAGCGTTTCTAGAGTTCCACACTTTTGTTCCAAGCTTCCAATTCAGGCCTTTTGACAAGTATAGAGCATACCCATTCATGTGGTCTTCAGTGCAGTATGGGATCATTGCTGGAGGCCAGGTCTTTTCCAATTTTTACAACTATTTTCTGGGATTCAAACGTCCCAAAGATCTTTTAGTTTGAAAATCTATGGAATGAAGATAAGTGTGTATGGTCAATGGGTGAGGGAATAGGGTGGCATCCAGATGAAGGTAAACAAGTGGTAGGTAAGTGGTCAGGTGTTGGGGAGTTCAAGGGAATTCGCGATTGATTGGATCAGCTGTCCAGTGAGGGCCAGTTGTCAGGAGGTGTAACAGTTGTCAAATTGGATTGACTATTCAGGATTGTAGGGGTCAGGAATTGTGACGGTCAGGGATTGTGTGGGGGTCAGGGGTTGTGGGGGTCAGGGGTTGTGGGGGTTAGGGGTTCGGTGGGGCTTAGGGGTTGTGTCAGTGTTGGTAATATTTCCTACACTCGTGCTAACACAAATCTCACACTCACACAAACAGGGTTCAGCTGTACTTCCCACACAAATCAGGATCTCTCAAGATGACAAATTCCTCACAAGCACACTCACTCACGCACATTAGCAACACATACACTACTGCAGCTCTGACAAATCTGCACATTATATAACTTGTCCCTGCAAATACAACTAAATAATTGTGAACAAATTCACACTTGGTGCTGTAGCCCTGTTTCCAATCATGGCAGCGCCTCAGCCTTGTCTGTTCCAAACTTTCCCAGCTTCCACAACACAAAAATAACTATTTTTATTCTCCAGAGAGTAGACACAGCCACAAATGAAACTCAGATACAAGCTCATAAAAGAGATGACAAATACATAGACAACACAGATGCAGACGACACAGAGATGCAGACATGGTGCCTGTGATCCTGATGGAGTCAAGGAAAGCTGACAGCTCTTTAATTGCATAGTTCCTGGATCAGTTAGAAGCCAGCAGTGAATGTGTTAACATCTCCCTGCACGCAAAACAATCTCCAGTTGGGCTGATCACAGTGAAACTCTGCGGTCTCCCCAGTTTTCTGCATCAAGGGTCCGGTTTGTGTTCCCGTGGTGGAAACTGCTCTGTCCTTGAGAGGTTTATCTGTCCTTGTAGGGTGTCTCACCAGCTGAGCTGCTCACCTTGGCTGCCTGCTGTCTATTCTAGTACCATCAGCCAGTATAACTCATTACTAACAGAGTCGGTGATGTGTCTCCTGACAATAAACCTCCTCTCCTAATTACTAGCAGGCTGTTGATAAGATTAAAATGGTAGGAGTCAAGCCATTCGCTGCCTGAATACTGTATGGAACTGTAAGTAACCCCATTGTGTCCAGAGATCCTGCTGGAATCAGACAAGAAATGACACTTTACGTATGATCTACCACCACAACAACAACTTGTATTTTTACAGGACCTTCAATGTTATTAAACATCATATGGCCATACTCAAAGGCTCATCACTGAACAAACATGATCACAGGTGACTGAAAATATGGTCAAAGATACAGGGTTTAAACAGCATTATTAAGGAATACAGAGAGGTGAGAAAACTATAGGAGAGAGACCATGGTGGCACAGTGGTTAGCACTGCTGCCTCACAGCGCCAGAGACCTGGATTCAATTCCTGCCTCAGGCGATTGACTGTGTGGAGTTTGCACATTCTCCCTGTGTCTATGTGGGTTTCCTCCAGGTGCTCCAGTTTCCTCCCACAGTCCAAAGATGTGCAGGTCAGGTGAATTGGCTATGTTAAATTGCCCGTAGTGTAAGGTGTAGGGGAATGGGTCTGGGTGAGTTGCGCTTCGGCGGGTCAGTGTGGACTTGTTGGGCCGAAGGGCCTGTTTCCACACTGTAAGTAATCTAATCAAAGCCATCAATGGAGCATCTATTAAAATGGAGAATGGAGATGAAGCCAGAAATAGAGGGGTGCAGATGACTTGGAGGATTATAAAGCTGGGAAAGGTTACAGAGACTGGGAGAGGTGGGGGCAGAGAGAATCTCAAAGCAGAAGGGAGAACTTTAAGACAAAGTGGAGATTAATACAGCTCAGCCAATCCTGGTAAAATGCAGGCAATCCCAGCTCAAGCTCAGAGTGGCAGGTTCTCTGCTGGCGAGCAACTTGAGTACATACTGAGTACAACTCTGTGACAGCTTCTTCTGGAACTTTCTCATCTATTTTTCATTTTATCTGCTCCCGTGGCAAATGATGGGCAGCAATCAAAATGACCTCTAGGTCCCACCTATGTCATTGATACCCACATGACCCATGACCCTCCAATTTCCTCTCCAACTCCATGGTGATGACCTAAACCCTAGTAAAGTGAAGCCCTCAGGACAAACACTCATGGTTCAAACAACAATATTTACACTAATAACAATATTTACCCCCATAATCTTTTCACTGCCTCCACTTGAATGGCTTCCTGCACCATGGCACCAGTTTGCTCTTCCTGACTGATAGCTCCTGCTCTCGACCACATAAGCTACAAGAACCTTCAATCTGTCAGAGAATTGCATAGAGTGAGGTCAGAGATAGAGCTGGAGGAACAGCAGCAGATTACTATGGTGGGCAAATTATTGGAAAGAAAATACTTTGAGGGAAAGTGTAAATTATCATTTATAATGGTAAGAATTCAAGGAATGTCAATCAAAGATGGATTTGTTAATGGAAAGTCATGTTTGACATGATAGAACATTTTGTTGAAGTAACAAGAAGAATCAATGGAGGGTAGCAGTTTTGAACTCCACATAGATTTCAGCAATGCCAAGGTTCCTTGTGACCAGACTGGTCAGAAAAATAAAAGCCCGTAAGATATGAGGTAAAGTTGAATCCAAAATTAGCTCAACGGCAGGACATAAAGTGTAATGTGTTGGCAAGTGTTTTTGTACATGGAAGGCTGTTCCAATTGGGGTTCTTCAGGATCAGTATTAGGTCCCTTACTTTTTGAGGTAAAAATCAGTGATTTAGACTTAAATAAATAGGTTGTTAATAAGAAGTTTATAGATAATTTTAAAGCCATTCCTTGTCCTTGATATTATGAAAGAAAGTTGTAGAACCTGAGAAGCTATAAATGGACTGTTCAGCTGGGACAGAAACATGAGAAATGGAATTCAGTCTGCAGAAGGAGAGGTAGTGCACTTAGGAGGCAAACAAGGCAAGTAGATGCACAATAAATAATGGAATGTTGGGGATATAGAGGGTCATGGAATTGCATGAACACAGATTCTTTCAGTTGCAGAACAGGTAGGTACAGTTGTTAATAGATATCTACGTAAGTTAGCTCACTGAGCTGGAAGGTTTGTTTTCAGATGTTTTGTCACCATATCTAGGTAATATCATCAGCGAGAGTATCCGGTGAAGCGCTGGTGATATGTCCCGCCTCTCTATTTATGGGTCTTGGTTCCATAAGGTTGACTGGGACAAAACACACATCCAAGGACAGGTGAAACAATGACACGCATGAGAATTCTTAGAGGTATGGCATTGAACGCCATCATTAAACACATCGACTTAGATCCCATCTACCTTCCCTTGATAAAAAGAACTGAAAATGACATCATCCACCTTAAGAAACCACCAGCGCTTCATCGGAGAATCTCACTGATGACGTTACCTAGTCATGATGATGAAACTTCTGAAAACAAACCTTCCAGCTCAGCAAGCTAACTTACATACTTATCATCAACCTGAGCTACAAATCTTCTCAAAATTTGTTAGTAGATATCTATTTAATTAATTCATTCAATGTGGCAAGGGCAGCATGTATCGTCCATTGCAAACTGCCTTTGAGAATGTTATGGTAAGCCACATTCCTGAGTAGAACTGAAGAGCTTACTAAGTCATCTCAAAGTGCAGTAAAGAACCAACCAGATTGCTGTAAATCTGAAGCCACCTAAAGGCCAGACCAGGAAAGGACACAAATTTCCTTCCCTAATGGCCATTAGTGAAGGAGATAGATATTTTATGACTATGCATTGCCATAACTATCCAATCATTTCATAGTCATCATTATTAATGTTAATTTTTTTATTCCAGATCTTATTCAACTAATTAATTTAATCTCCCGAGTTGCTGTGGTGTAACTTAAACTCATGTTTCCAGATTATTATTCCAAGCCTCTAGTTTATTAGTCCAGTAACATAACCACTGTGCTAGCAAACTCTTAACATGGGAGACTTGCCTTTATCTGCTGAGGCAGAGACTACATGAGCTGGAAAGTTGCGCTCGAATAGTATGTCAAACTCTCATCATATTCTCACAGGGTGGAGTGATCACAATAGAGCAGGTACAGAGAAGATTTACAAGCAGGTTACTATGATTAGAGAATTTCTATCATGAAGATAGGCTGGGCTTTCTCTCTCTTGGAACATGGAAGTTCAGGAAATACTTAATTGAAGTGTTTAAATGACAAAATGTCTCATGATCCCAGTTGATGTTATCACTGGGCATGTCAGTTCCCAGGCTGAAATGGGGATTGATTGATCATATTTGGGGTTTCTTTTGGTTGAAGGGTAAGCAAGGAATGTTGTAGATTTGGATTAACAATAAAATAGAAGATTCTTAATAAACTAAATGAAGATAAATGAGAAGAAACCAAACCGTTTACACATAACACACAATTAATGATTTTGAAATACGCAGTTAAAATATACGCTCATTAATCCCAACAGCATCCAATTATAATACTAGAGAGAGTGCTCTTTACAATACCACAAGGGGTTTGACTTAATTGTGGCTTTAATTCCTGATCATGAGAATCTGATAGTCTCCTCCTCCATTCATCATCTAACAGCTGAAACTTTCTTAGCTTCAAATAACCCCTCCAGCATTTTAACAAAACACTTTCTATTTGGAACATTTAAACTAAACACTGAGGTAATATATATTTAACAATTCTAAACTACCTTCTTCCTTGCTTAGGTGTAACTGCTTTACACATCCAGCTTCAGATAAGAACCTAGCAGAGCTGCCAAAGATGGATCATCTACTCAGAACTTCTGACTCAATAGAAAATACTTCATCCTTGAACTGATATGCTGGGATCACCAGCATTGAAGGTGGGAATATTTATGGACCCTCCATCTTCAGGTAACATAATCTGCCATCATTCATTCTGGATGCTGTAGGATTTCTGGGCTTAGGTCTGGTTGTGGGATCATTCAGCTATTTATGTCATATGCTCCTTCTGCCGCTTGGCTTGAAAGTAATCCTATGTTGTCACTTCACCAGGTTGAGACCTTAATTTTAGGCATGTACAGTGCTGCTCCTGCATGCGCTCCTCCACTTTCTCTGAGGCTTGATGATGACAGTGGAGTGGGGAATATGCCTGGCCATGACATTACAGATTGAGGTTGAATACAATTCTGTTGTTGCTGGTGCCCTGCAGAACTTTGTGGATGCCCAGTTTAGAAATATTAAACTTGTTCAAAATCATTTAACACTGTGATAATTTCACATAATATAATATAGGATATCCTCAATGTGAAGATGGGACTTATCTCCCATGCTGTGATCACTCTTACCAAAACTGTCATAGACTGATGCATTTACAACACATAGATCAGTGATGATGAGGTCAAGAGTGCTTTTCCCTCTTATTAATTTCCTCACCAACCACAGTCTGGGGTCTAATTCCTTTAGGACTTTGCCAGTTTATTCAGTGTTGGTGCTACATTGCATTCTTGATGACGAGTATTGAAGACCCCACCCAGAATAAGTTCTGTGTCGAAGAGTGTGGCGCTGGAAAAGCACATCAGGTCAGGCAGCATCTGAAGAGCACAAGAGCCAATGTTTCAGGCATAAGCCTTTCATCAGGAATGTGGGTGGGGGACAGGGTGGATTGAAGAGGGCTGAGAGATAAATAGAAGGGGAGATGGGGTTAGGGAGAAGGTAGCTGGTAAAGCGATAGGTAGATATAGGTGGGTGATGATGGTGATAGGTCAGAGCAAAGGGTGGAGCAGAGAGGTGGGAAGGAAGATGGACAGGTAGGACAGGTCATGAGGGCAGTGCTGAGTTGGAGGGGTGGATCTGGGATGTGGTGGGGGGAGGGGTGATAAGGAAACTGATGAAGTCAACGTTGATGCCATGTGGTTGGAGGGTCCCAAGGCAGAAGGTGAGTCATTCTTCCTCCAGCTGTCAGGCAGCTAGGATATGGTGGTGGGGCAAGCCCAGGATTGTGTGCCCTTGGCAGAGTGGGAGGGGGAGTTGAAGTGGTTGGCCACAGGGTGGTGGGGTTGTTAAGTGTGTGCGTGCGCTGAAGATGTTCCCTGAAACATTCCACAAGTTAGCATCCTGTCTTCCAAATGTAGAGGAGACCACATTGAGAGCAAAGGACACAGTAGATGAGGTGTTTGGATGTGCAGGAAAATCTCTGCTGGATGTGGAAGGATCCTTTGGGGCCTTGGACGAAGGTGAGCGGGGAGGTGTGGGTGCAGGTTTTACACCTCTTGCGGTGGCAAGGGAAGGTGCCAGGAGTAGAGGGTGGGCTGGGTGGGGGTGGTGGGGGGGAGGGGGGGGGGGTGGAGGTGTGAGGGAGCATGGACCTAACAAGGGAAAGGTGGTGAGAATGGTCTCTGCAGAATACCGATAGGGGTGGGGAGGGAAATATAGCTCTGGTGGTGGGTTTGATTGTCGGTGGCAGAAATGGTGGATGATGATGCATTGTATCCGGAGATTGATGGGGTAGAAGGTGAGGAACAGGGGGGTTCTATCCTTGTTGTGGTGGAAGGGGTGGCATTCATGGGTGAAGGTGCAGGAAGTGGAGGAGATGTGCTGGAGGGCATCGTTGATCATGTGGGAGGGAAAATTGCAGTCCTTGAAAAATGAGGCCATCTGGGATGCTGTGGAGTGGAATTGCTCATCCTGGGAGCAGAGGCAGCGGAGGCAGAGGGATTGGGATTAAGGCATATCATTTTTACAGGTAGAGGGTGTGGGAGGAGGTGTAGCCCAGGTAGCTGTGGGAGTCAGTGGATTTGTAGAAGATGTCCATGTTGAGTCAGCTGGCAGAAATGGAAACAGAGTGGTCCAGGAAGGGGAGGGCAGTGTCCGAGATGATACAGGTGAACTTGAGGTCAGGATAGAAGGTGTTTGTGAAGTTGGTGAACGATTCAACCTCCTTGTGGGAACATGAGGTAGCATCGATACAGTCATCAATGTAGTGAAGGAAAAGGTGAGGAATAGTGCCAGTGTAACTGCAGAAGATGGACTGTTCCACGTACCCAACAAAGAGGAAGGTCTAGCTGAGGCCCATGCGGGTACCCACTGCTACCCCTTTGGTCTAAAGGAAGTGGGAGGATTGGAAGGAGAGGTTGTTGTGGGTGAAGACCAGTTCAGCCAATCGAATGAGTGTGTCAGTAGAGGGGTACTGATTGGGTCAGCAGGATAGGAAGAAACAGAGGCCTTCTCCATGGAGGATGAACGGGGACTGGATGTCCATGGTGAAGATGAGGTGATGGGGACCAGGGAAACAAAAGTCATGGAGGTGGTGGAATTTTTAAAACCCAGGAAGTTGAGCTGTCATCGAATACTGTGAGCCTGACATGATTTGAACCCACAACCTTCTGACCTGGAGTCAGATGCACTAACGTTTCTCCAAAAGGCCACACCCACATACTGTGACCTTGCAACCCTCATATTTCTCCCAATTGGCTTGCCAGCATGGAGGTGAAATGGTCCATCAGCTGAGTGTGGATTGGTAGTTGGCAATCAACAGGAAGTTTCCTTCCATACATTTAATCGAATAGCATGAAAACTCATGTAACCTGAAGTCAAATATGGCAACTCCCAGAGTCATTCCTTCCTGTTTGTGTCCCAGCTTACCAGCACCTCTGGACCTTTTCAAGGATGGTGATGGTGGTGCACAGGACCATGTCTGTAAGGCATGATTATTGTTTTGAGGAAGGGTCACCAGATCCAAAACGTTAACTCTGATTTCTCTTCACAGATGCGGCCAGACCTTCTGAGCTCTTGCAGCAAACTTCTGCTTTTGTTTCTAATTCGCAGCATCTGCAAGATGGCTTTTTGCGTGGGAAATCATGTCTCACAAACTCGATTGAGTTTTTTGAAGAAGTAACAAAGAGGATTGATGAGGGCAGAGCAGTTGATGTGATCTATATGGACTTCAGTAAGGCGTACGACAAGGTTCCCCATGGGAGACTGATTAGCAAGGTTAGATCTCATAGAATACAGGGAGAACTAGCCATTTGGATATAGAACTGGCTCAAAGGTAGAAGACAGAGAGTGGTGGTGGAGAGTTGTTTTTCAGATTGGAGGCCTGTGACCAGTGGAGTGCCACAACGATCAGTGCTGGGCCCTCTACTTTTTGTCATTTACATAAATGATTTGGATGCGAGCATAAGAGGTACAGTTAGTAAGTTTGTAGATGACACCAAAATTGGCGGTGTAGTTGACAGCGAAGAGGGTTACCTCAGATTACAACAGGATCTGGACCAGATGAGCCAATGGGCTGAGAAGTAGCAGATGGAGTTTAATTCAGATAAATGAGAAGTGCTGCATTTGGGAAAGCAAATCTTAGCAGGACTTATACACTTAATAGTAAGGTCCTAGGGAGTGTTGCTGAACAAAGAGACTTTGGAGTGCAGTTTCATAGCTCCTTGAAAATGGAGTTGCAGGTAGATAGGATAGTGAAGAAGGCGTTTGTTATGCTTTCCTTTATTGGTCAATATTGAATACAGGAGTTGGGAGGTCATGTTGCGACTGTACAGGACATTGGTTTGACCACTGTTGGAATATTGCATGTAATTCTGGTCTCCTTCCTATCGGAAGGATGTTGTGAAACGTTGAAAGAGTTCAGAAAAGATTTACAAGGATGTTGCCAGGGTTGGAGGATTTGAGCTACAGGGAGAGGCTGAACAGGCTGGGGCTGTTTTCCCTGGAGCGTCGGAGGCTGAGGGGTGACCTTATAGAGGTTTACAAAATTATGAGGGGCATGGATAGGATAAGTAGACAAAGTCTTTTCCCTGGGGTTGGGGAGTCCAGGACTAGAGGGCATAGGCCGGGTGCTGGCAGTTGGGACTAGATTGGTTTGGGATGGTCGAGTTGGACTGAAGGGTCTGCTTCCATGCTGTACATCTCTATGACTCTACCTGCAGTTTTTTCGGGGTTTTGTTTTTCTTGATTAGTCTGTGGGATCACTTTCCCAATTTGGCCAGCAGATGTCAGTAGGGAGGCCCTTGTCGGGTCAACAGGACAGGATGTGCCATCATCAAAATTTATTGCTTGCCATGCTTGTCAGGTTGTCCATTTAGTTTCATTCTTTCTTGACTTTGTAGCAGTTTGACACAATGGAGTTGCTTGCTAGGCCTGTGGCATTAACGCTATACCACAACTCCACATGAATTAATGGGTGGTTAAAGTCTGTGATAATCTTGGAATAGCTTTCACATTTAACAGTGCAGAAAGATCTAATCGATTGGTATAATTTATTCCTCCAATGGAAGAATTTTTTTAAAAAACCACGGCAGAATTTCAAAACGAGAGCCAGTCCAATGAGGAATAAAATCAGGAAACACTTCTTTTCATAAAAGGGGTCTGGAACTTTCTCCCCATGAAAGGATGGTGGGACCAATGGAAGCTTTCAAACCTGAGATGAAGCAGATATTTACTGGAGAGGGTTACCAAGAGATTCATGAAGGGGGAAATGAAGTACAGCACTGATCAGTCATGATGGGACTGAATGATACAAAAGGTTCAAGGAGCTGAATCATTCCATTGTGTTCCCAGTGGATCAGAAACAAGGACAAAATGGTGGAGAAATTGGTGTGATAAGATGTTGAAATGTTTGGCTCTGGAGTAGGTTAGTCACAACAGGGATTTATTCAGTTACAAGCAGAAAGTTACAAAAGGTTAAACTGCTGAAATAAAATGGATGTACTAGAACATCAAACCTTGTAATATGTCAAGTTGAAAAATAACACTCCGTATTTTCAATAAGATTTCTAAAGGGCATCTTTACCAAAGCGACAACAGCTCTCAGCTTGGACAAAGGTCACTTATTGTCCCATTACACTCAATTTGTACTCCTGGTGCACTGGGCGCAGAGTAAAATCATCCAACATTCACGGAAAGGGTGCGTAGGGGCAGTCACTGGCTCAACAGATTCATCAGCTCAGCTATAGAGAAATGAGGGACTAAAGTCCATAATCCAATGGTCCTGAGGGACCACTGCACTATCAGAGGAGGAGTACTGGAGGATCATATGCATTGTCAGAGAGGTATAACTGGGCAAGGCTGCACTGTCAGAGAAGCAAATCTGAGGGAGCATTGCATTGCCATGGGGGCAGTTCTGGAGGAGTGCTGTCCTGTCATTAGGACTGTATTGGAGGAGTGTTGCACAGTCAGAGGGGCAGTACTGAGGGAGCACTGCACTGTCAGCGGGTCAGTGCTGGAGGACTGCTGCACTATTGGAGGGACAGTGCTGGAGGAGTGCTGCACTATCAGAGGGACAGAACCAGGGGAGTGCTGCACTATCAGAGGGACAGTATGGGAGGAGTGCTGCACTATCAGAGGGACAGTACTTGAGGAGTGCTGCACTGTTAGAGGGACAGTACTGGGGGAGTGCTGCACTATCAGAGGAACAGTACTGGAGGAGTGCTGCATTATCGGAGGGACAGTACTGGAGGCATGCTGCACTGTCAGAGGGAGAGTACCGGGGGAATGCTGAGCTATCAGAGGGACAGTATCGGGGGAGTGCTGCACTATCAGAGGGACAGTACCAGGGGAGTGCCGTACTATCAGAAGTACAGTACTTGAGGAGTGCTGAACTCTCAGAGAGACAATACAAGAGGAGTGCTGCACTATCAGAGGGACAGTACTAGAGGAGGGATGCACGATCAGAGGGACAGTACTTGAGGAGTGCTGCACTAATGGAGGGACAGTACCGGAGGAGTGCTGCACTATCGGAGGGACAGTACTGGAGGCGTGCTGCACTGTCAGAGGGAGAGTACCGGGGGAATGCTGAGCTATCAGAGGGACAGTATCGGGGGAGTGCTGCACTATCAGAGGGACAGTACCAGGGGAGTGCCGTACTATCAGAAGTACAGTACTTGAGGAGTGCTGAACTCTCAGAGAGACAATACAAGAGGAGTGCTGCACTATCAGAGGGTCAGTACTATAGGAGTACTGCACTATCAGAAGGACAGGAACGGAGGAGTGCTGCACTATCTGAGGGACAGTACTAGAGGAGGGATGCACGATCAGAGGGACAGTACTTGAGGAGTGCTGCACTAATGGAGGGACAGTACCGGAGAAATGCTGCACCATCAGAGGGACAGTACTGTAGGACTGCGACACTATCAGAGGGCCAGTTCCGGAGGAGTGCTGCACCATCAGAGGAACAGTACCGTGGGAGTGCCGTACAATCAGAGGTACAGTACTTGAAGAGTGCTGCACTATCAGAGAGACAATACTAGAGGAGTGCTGCACTATCAGAGGGATAGTACTGTAGGAGTGCTGCACTATCAGAGGGACAGTATTGGAGGGGTGCGGCACCATCAGAGGTACAGTTCCGGAGGAGTGCTGCACTATCTGAGGGAGAGTACTTGAGGAGTGCTGCACTATCAGAGGTACAGTACTGGAGGATTGCTGCACTATCAGAGGGACAGTACCGGAGGAGTGCTGCACTATCAGAGGGACAGTATTTGAGGATTGCTGCACTATCAGAGGGAGAGTACCGGAGGAGTGCAGCACTATCGGAGGGACAGGACCAGGGGAGTGCCATACTAACAGAGGTACAGTACTTGAGGAGTGCTGCACTATCAGAGGGACAGGAACGGAGGAGTGAAGCACTATCAGAGGGACAGTACTTGAGGAGTGCTGCACTGTTAGAGGGACAGTACTGGAGGAGTGCTGCACTGTCAGAGGGAGAGTACCGGAGGAGTGCTGCACTATCGGAGGGACAGTATCAGGGGAGCACTGCACTATCAGAGGGACAGTACTGGAGGAGTGCTGCATGATCAGAGGGACAGTACTTGAGGAGTGCTGCATATCAGAGGGACAGTACTTGAGGAGTGCTGCATATCAGAGGGACAGTACTGGAGGAGTGCTGCACTATCGGAGGGACAGTATCAGGGGAGCACTGCACTATCAGAGGGACAGTACTGGAGGAGTGCTGCATGATCAGAGGGACAGTACTTGAGGAGTGCTGCATATCAGAGGGACAGTACCTGAGGAGTGCTGCACTATCAGAGGGACAGTACTGGAGGATGCTGCACTATCAAAGGGATAGTACTTGAGGAGTGCTGCACTATCAGAGAGACAGTACTTGAGGAGTGCTGCACTATCAGAGGGACAGTACTGGAGGAGTGCTGCACTATCAGAGGGACAGTACCGGAGGAGCGCTGCACGATCAGAGTGACAGTACTAAGGGAGTGCAGCACTATCAGAGCGACAGTACCAGAGGATTGCTGCACTGTCAGAGGCATAATACCGGGGGAGTGTTGCACTATCAGAGGGACAGTACCGGGGTAGTGCTGCACGATCAGAGGGACAGTACCGGGGTAGTGCTGCACGATCAGAGGGACAGTACTTGAGGAGTGCTTCACTATCAGAGGGACAATACTTGAGGAGTGCTGCACTATCAGACGGACAGTATCAAAGGAATGCTGCACTATCAGAGGGACAGTACCGGAGTTGTGCTGCATCATCAGAGGGACAGTACTGGAGGAGTGCTGCACTTTCAGAGGGACAGTACTTGAGGAGTGCTGCACTATCTGAGGGATAGTACTTGAGAAGTGCTGCACTATCAGAGGGAAAATACTGGAGGAGTGCTGCACTATCAGAGGGACAGTACTGGAGGAATGCTGCACTGTCAGCGGGATAGTACATGAGGATTGCTGTACTGTCAGAGGAACAATACTGGAGGAGTGCAGCACTATCAGAGGGACAGTTCCGGCAGAGAGCTGCACTATCTGATGGAAAGTACTGGTGGAGTGCTGAACGATCAGAGGGACAGTACTGATGTTGTGCTGCACTATCAGCGGAACAGTACCAGAGGCGTGCTGCAGTATCAGAGGGATATTACCGGAGGAGTGCTGCACTATCAGAGGGACAGTACTTAAGGAGTGCTGCACTATCTGAGGGATAGTACTTGAGGAGTGCTGCACTTTCAGAGAGACAGTACCGCAGGAATGCGGCACTATCAGAGGGACAGTACTGGAGGATTGCTGCACTATCACAGGGACAGTACCGGGGGAGTGCTGCACTATCAGAGCGACAGAAATAGAGGAGTGCTGCACTATCAGAGGGACAGTACCGGGGGAGTGCTACACTATCAGAGGGACTGTACTTGAGGACTGATGCACTGTCAGAGAGACAGTACCGGAGTAGTGCTGCAGTATCAGAGGGACAGTACCGGGGGGTGTGCTGCACCATTAGACGGACAGTACTGTAGGAGTGCTGCACTATCAGAGGGACATTACCGAGGGAGTGCTGCACGATCAGAGAGACAGTACCAGGGGAGTGATGCACTACCAGAATTCCAGTACCGGGGATGTGCTGCACTATCTGAGGGACATTACTTGAGGACTGCTGCACTATCAGAGGGACAGTACTGGAGGAGAGCTGCACTATCAGAGGGACTATACTGTAGGAGTGCTGCACTATCAGAGGGATAGTACTGTAGGAGTGCTGCACTATCAGAGGGACAGTACTGGGGGAGTGCTGCACTATTGGAGGGACAGTACCAGGGGAGTGCTGCACTATCGGAGGAACCGTACCGGAGGACTGCTGCACTATCAGAGGGACAGTACTGGAGGTGTGCTGCACTATCAAAGGGACAGTACTTGGGGAGTGCTGCACTATCAGAGGGACAGTACTTGAGGAGTGCTGCATTCTCAGAGGGACAATACTGGAGGAATGCTGCACTATCAGAGGGACAGTACCGGGGGAGTGCTGCACTCTCAGAGGGACATTACTGGAGGAGTGCTGCAATATCTGGGAAATAGTACTTGAGGAGTGATGCACTATTAAAGGGACAGTACTGGAGGAGTGTTGCACTGCCAGAGGGATAGTACCGGAGGAGTGCTGCACTATCAGAGCGACAGTACCGGAGGAGTACTGCACTATTAGAGGGACAATACCGGGGGAGTGCTGCACTATTAGAGGGACAGTACCGGGGGAGTGCTGCACTATCAGAGGGGAAAGTACTGGAGGAGTACTGCTGTATCGGAGGGACAGTACCGGGGGAGTGCTGCACTGTCTGTGGGATAGTACTTGAGGAGTGCTGCAGTATCAGAGGGACAGTACTGGAGGAGTGCTGCACTGTCTGAGGGATAGTACTTGAGGAGTGCTGCACTATCAGAGGGAAAGTACTGGGGGAGTGCTGTACTGTCAGAGGAACAGTACAGGGGGAGTGCTGCACTATCAGGGGGACAGTACTTGAGGAATGCTGCACTATCAGAGGGACAGTACTGGAGGATTGCTGCACTATCAGAGGGACTATACTGTAGGAGTGCTGCACAATCAGAAGGACAGTACTGGGGGAGTGCTGCACTATCAGAAGGACAGTACTGGGGGAGTGCTGCACTATCAGAAGGACAGTACTGGGGGGTGTGCTGCACCATTAGATGGACAGCACTGGAGGAGTGCTGCACTATCAGAGGGACAGTACCAGGGGAGTGCGGCACTATCTGAGGGATAGTACTTGAGGAGTGCTCCACTAACAGATGGACAGTACCGGGGGAGTGCTGTACTATCAGAGGGACAGTACTGGAGGAGTGCTCCACTATCAGATGGACAGTACCGGGGGAGTGCTGGACTATCAGAGTGACAATACTGGAGGATTGCTGCACTATCAGAAGGACAGTACTGGAGGAGTGCTGCACTATCAGAGGGACAGGACCGGGGGAGTGCTGCACTATCAGAGGGACAGTACTGGAGGAGTGCTCCACTATCAGAGGGACAGTACCGGGGGAGTGCTGTACTATCAGAGGGACAGTACTTGAGGAGTGCTGCACTATCAGAGGGACAGTACTGGAGGAGTGCTGCACTATCAGAGCGACAGTACTGGAGGAGTGCTGCACTATCAGAGGGACAGTACCGGAGGAGCGCTGCACTATCAGAGACACAGTTCTGGAGGAGTGCTGCACTATCAGAGGGACAGTACCAGAGGAGCGCTGCACTATCAGAGGGACAGTTCTGGAGGAGTGCTACACTACCAGATGGACAGTACCGGCAGAGTGCTACACTTTTGGAGGGACAGTACCAGGGGACTGCTGCACTATCAGAGGGACAGTACTGGAGGAGTGCTCCACTATCAGAGGGACAGTACCAGAGGAGCGCTGCACTATCAGAGGGACAGTACTTGAGGAGTGCTGCATTATCAGAGGGACAATACTGGAGGAGTGCTGCACTTTCAGAGGGACAGTACTTGAGGAGTGCTGCATTATCAGAGGGACAATACTGGAGGAGTTCTGCACCATCAAAGGGACAATACTGGGGAAGTGCTGCACTATCAGAGGGACAGTACTGGCCGGGTGCTGCACTATCAGAGGGACAGTACCGGGGGAGTGCTGCACTATCAGAGTGACAGTACCGGGGGAGTGCTGCACTATCAGAGCGACAGTACCGGGGGAGTGCTGCACTATCAGAGGGACAGTACTGGCCGGGTGCTGCACTATGAGAGGGATAGTGCTGGAGTAGTGCTGCACTATTGGAGGGTCAGTTTCAGAGGAGAGTTGCACTGTCAAAAATCCAACACCAGAGGAGCATTGCAGTGTTGGTGAATCGAACGTTGGCAGCACTGCACTATGGAAGAGGCAGTAATGTGGGAGCATTGCCCTGTGGGAAGATCAGTCCTGAGGAAATGCTACCCTTTAGAGGAGATCTCTGAGGGATGGCTACATTGCCAAAGGATGAGTGCTGAGGGAACATGTTGTGCTGGGGGATATTACTGCGGAGAAGACCTTTCAGTTCCCTTCAGATTAGATTAGATTCCCTACACTGTGCAAACTGGCCCTTCAGCCCAACCAGTCCACACCAACCCTCCGAAGAGTAACCCATCCAGACCCATTTCCCTCTGACTAATGCACCTAACACTACGGGCAATTTAGCATGGCCAATTCATCTGACCTGCACATCTCTGGACTGTGGGAGGAAACCGGAGCTCCCAGAGGAAACCTACGCAGACACGGGGAGAATGTGCAAACTCCACACAGACAGTCAACCGAGGCTGGAAGCGAACTCAGGTCCCTGGCGCTGTGTGGCAGCAGTGCTAACCACTGAGCCACCATGCCACCCCAGGGTCCTGGTCAATATTTAATCTCTCGCAAATATCACTAAAATGTAACACCTGCTGGTTATCATGTTGCTTTTTGTAAGACCTCACTGTGGACAATTTGGCTGCAGCGTTATCTACACTACAACAGTAACTGCACGTCAAGTAGTACTTAATTGATTGTAAAGCATGTTTGATTGCCTTGAGGTTGTATAAGATACTATATAATCTTTATATCGTTTTTTTACATTGCTCCTGGGCTTTCACTTTTATTTTAATTGCCTTGTTGGTGTTTCTTTCCCCTGGTTTGAGCCTCTGCCCTGTGTGAAGCTTTCTCTCAAGACAAGACAGATCCAAAACTTTCCAAACACATCCTGTCATGTGATAGCAACACATCTCACTGCTAGGGCTCAGGAGGCACGAGCTGACTCCAAACATCGTACCTGGCTGGATTTTAACCGGAGGGTGGAATCAGACTGCTGCCCTTGGTTAAATTAACTGATAATGACTCCCAAAGACTTCAGATTAGCTCAAATATCCCAAGACCAAGTCCCACTCCATGATGGCCACAAGAATTAAAACAAGGGTTTTAATTACCACCCACTTCTGGATAATTCACGGGCAGTGGGCAGTGTCAGACTGAACCTATTGCAACAACTTCAGATATGGAGTAACCTTCCAACCCAGCATTGCTAATGAACCTGCTTGGGCAGGTCGCTTTTAAATTGCACTGCCATGGGTCAACAGCGAAGGCGTAGTGCTAGCAAATCAGACTCAATGGCCCTCACATTGTGGCAGTGGGAAGCAAGCACAGGCTAGTTTTAAAAAAAAATGTGGGCAGCACGGTGGCACAGTAGTTAGCACTGCTACCTCACAGCCCCAGAGACCCAGGTTTAATTCCCGCCTCAGGCGACTCTCTGTGTGGAGTTTTCACGTTCTCCCCGTGTCTGCATGGGTTTCCTCCGGGTGCTCCGGTTTCTTCACACAATCAAAATGTGCAGGTCAGGTGAATTGGCCATGCTAAGTTGCCCATAGGGTTAGCTGAAGGGGTAAATGTAGGGGAATGGGTCTGGGTGGGTACGCTTCGGCGGGTCGGTGTGGACTTGTTGGGCTGAAGGGCCTGTTTCCACACTGTAAGTAATCTAATCTAATTTACACTTCAGTATCCAGTCTGCTGCCTGAACAATGTGCCTGTCCCATGAATCTCACCCCTTGTCAGAGTGGTGCAACCTCTTCCGATTCTCTCCATATCCAGTGCAGTAACCTATCTTGCTGCAAACCTTTGGGTCAAACTGTTGGCCTATTCTAAATTCAACCTGCTCTCCAGATTTTTGATCTGGACTACATTGGTGTGTGTTTGATGGAACCATGCAGAGGGAGTTTAACTCAGTCGGATCAAGCTGTGTTTGATCCCCCGTGATGGGATGCTCAGGTCAGTTCACCCAGAAAATTGATTTACAAGTTTCCTCAACACCCAATCCAGGGCATGCAGAGTGACCTCAGACCCCAGGGATGGCACAAGGAAGGGATATCACCTTGGTCATGACCTGCTCCATTCGGAATAATTGATGGAAACCTGATATGCCATTACTGTCAATGTTTGTGACACAGGGAACGATAACACATTGACCTGTGAGCAGCCAGTGTTTGTGTTCAGTAATGTGAATTGATGATCCATTACATTCTTCACCATTAACCACCATCTGCTCCTCATCTGTGCACCTGTCTCTTGTGGATTTTAGCCTTTTTGCTCAGAGCAGATTTCATGACATTATTTTCAAATATTATTAAAATCTTCATCAAAGTGGCTCATAAACTTGTAAAGAAGGAGCCTTTCAGCTTAAAAGCAAATATCACAGCTCTAAGGCTTCTTCTTGACACAGGCTGTTGAACATTTCTGCTGTTCAGTACAGTTTAGGTACAGAATAGAACTCTCTTTACCTTACCCCACTAAACCCTTCCAGGGCAGGTACTGAAAGGAAACCTGACTGTTAGACTCCTATTTTACAGCTAGTTGTACTATTTGCAGTCTGAATGATGCAGAGACCCTTTTGTTTTAAAGGTGCTCAATCTCTCACACGTTGCCTCTAACTCTTGTCTATTATCTGGATACTCATTGTTAACTCTAGTACAACATTGACAAGAATGTGCTCTGACCACAAATGTGATTGGTTTATCTGACATTCCACAAGAAATGAATGGTCTTTTGGCAAGAACTCATTGAGAACTCCCACTCCACACTGGGAATGATAAAAGGTTTTGTTGTCTTTACAATCTTTCTGGTCTCTGCCACCAATTGCTTCAATTCTATCTGACATTCATTACAGAATTCAGAAGGATAACACACCACAATTTCCAGTATTGGCAGCACAAGCCAGCAGCTGTGATTTCACAGCAACTCAGTGAGTAATGGTGTCACGATCATCGAAGATCAGTACCCCAGCAATGGCGAGTAGGGCAGCGGTGGAAATAACTCACTGCTATATAAAACCTGACATAAATATAAACTGTTGTCATTGAGGAAGATAAACCTACCTGCCCCTTAATTTGTTGGATTAAAGCTAAATGACTAATTGTATTCTGCTATCTACATATTCCCTTTATGCCAGTGTTAAGGGATTTCTCACACAATAATTTGATAAGGTTTTGTGTGACACACAAATTGTCGAATTTTGGTCTCTCCACTCTTCTACCTCCATACCCCATGTACAATCTCCAATATCATCGTCCTTGCCAACAAATTGAATCTCCTTCCACATCCAATGTTCAGTGTGCCCCCACTCATTCTAACGTATCCAATGCAAACAGTCTCACTGCACTCTAATTCTGCTCCGTGTTCTCCACAGTACTTGAATCTTCATCGTAATGTGTAAAATGGGCTGGGTTCTTCTGCCAAAATAATGATGAGGGCCAAAGTTATGTATGTGCAACAGCCACAGCAATATCAGGTGAAATGTGATATACTTAAATATCAGCATCCACCCATTCTGGCCAAGATGAACACGTACTAGGATCACCTCACAGGCTATTTGACTCTTCAAGCCTGCCTCTCCATTCAAATAGATCATTGGCTGACCTGATTGTCTGCTGCGTTCTACATTCCCATCTATCCTCCATAACCTTTGATTCCTCTGCCTAACAAGAATCTATCTGCTTCTGTCTTTAAAAAGTATTCAATAACCCTGCCTTCTAAGTTCCAAAGTCACATAAAATCTGAGAGGAAAACATTCCTCCTCACCTCTGACTTAAAATGGCAACCTCTGATCTGAAAACAATGTCACCCAGTTCTGGACTTACCCACAAGGGTAAACTCAGATGCACTGAACAATTGTCAGCTTCATGAAAACAGCATCTCTCAGCTTTATTTCCTAACAGCGTGAAGACCACATTAGTGCACTAAACATAAACAAAGTACACCACAGATAATCAGAAACAGATATGAATTTAACACTGCCATTGGGAGAGTCATACAAACACATCATGATCAGGGCGGCAATAATTCCTATTTTGCATTCAACAACCAAGTGTCTCTTGCCTGGGTCACATTGTTGGTTGTTAGATTAGATTCCCTACAGTATGGAAACAGGCCCTTCGGCCCAACAAATCCACACCAACCCTCTGAAGAGTAACCCACCCCCTTACCATTATATTTACCCTTGACTTGGCAATTTAGGATGGCCAATTCACCTAACCTGCACATCTTTGGACTGTGGGAGGAAACCGGATCACCCGGAGGAAACCCACGCAGACACGGGAAGAATGTGCAAACTCCACACAGTCACCCGAGGCGGGAAGCGAAGCTGGGTCCCTGGTGCTGTGAGGCAGCAGTGCTAACCACTGCATCACTTGAAGAGTCAAGTTGCACTGGTGTTCCAGGATGAGATAAATTTGATCTCCAAACAGTTCTCCAGTTCTTAGATTTTTAAACACAGGCAGGATTTGAGAGTGTAATGACAGTCAGCTGCTTGGAGTGCACTACATAAGGAGAAGTGGAAGGGAAAGGAGTGGAGAGGAAAGGAGGGAAGGGAGAAGAAGGGGAGGGAGATTGAGGGGTAGGGAAGGGAAAAGGAGGGGAGAGGAAGGGAGAGGGGATAGAGTTAAGATGGAAGAAGGAGGGAAGAAGGGAGAACTAGGGTGATAAGGAGATGTAAATTGTGGAGTTTGAACCCCCAATGTAATGTGGCCAGCCATGTAAGACAGTGTGGGTCCTTATAGTTTTGTCATTGAGCAAATCCATCCTAATTGTGTCCAAAATAGGCCTGCAACTGGGTGGGAACATAGTCACATCAGCCAACATACCTGATCTTACGCAAGGTGCATTAGACTGGCTGGAGTGTTGATTAAAATGGGGTTTAAGGGGATACTATACTGTGGGAGGGTCAATGCTAAAAGGCATACTGCACTGTTGAAGGAGCAGTACTAAACCAATGCTGTATTGTTAAAGGATTAGTACTGAGGTTGTGCGGCCCTGATGAAAGGTCAGTTCTGTGGTAACCCAGAAATAGCAGATGGTCAGTTGTGATGGAGACTTACACTATCTGAGGCGATGTGCTGACAGAGGGCTGTACAACATACGGGCTGCTGGGCACCAGTCCTATCATCTAGTCAGTGTAAAGGGGAACTGTACTTTCTTGGGCTGTAGGAGTGGGGAATTACTAAGGGAGAACTGCACTGTTTAAAAATTAGTTATCAGGGAGTACAGGGAGCTATGAGATACTGAGATAATATGTACTGTTGACAGATGAGCATTTCACAGTCAGAAGGTCAACACTGAGGGAGCACTGCACTGCAATATGTTAATACACCAATGAGCTAGTTGGTAAAAGATAGAATTAGAACCAATTTATACAAACTTTTATAAAGATTTGTTTACACAATTACACATTTCAAGTATAGATCTCCCTCACCACCAGACGCCTAGAGGAAGAACGCCTCATCTTCCGCCTCAGAACACTTCAACCCCAGGGCATCAATGTGGACATCAACAGTTTCCTCGTTTCCCCTTCCCCCACCTCACCCTAGTTCCAAACTTCCAGCTCAGCACTGTCCCCATGACTTGTCCTACCTGCCTATCTCCTTTTCCACCTATTCACTCCACCCTCTCCTCCCTGACCTATCACCTTCATCCCCTCCCCCACTCACCCATTGTACTCTATGCTACTTTCTCCCCGCCCCCCACCCTCCTCCAGCTTATCTCTCCACACTTCAGGCTTTCTGCCTTTATTCCTGATGAAGGGCTTTTGTCTGAAACGTCGATTTTGCTGTTCCTCGGATGCTGCCTGAACTGCTGTGCTCTTCCAGCACCACTAATCCAAAATCTGGTTTCCAGCATCTGCAGCCATTGTTTTTACCTCCTCACCCAAAGGCTGTTTCAGCATGTGAAACACAGCTAAAGCACACCAGTTAATACAATTAAACACAATTAATATACAATTTACAGAAGAAGCCAATACTGAGAGACAGCTGTGTTGTATGCAATGAGATGACAACCACTGCTAGACTGCAATTAGTATGACAACACTAAACTTAGTCCTGTTGACCCGACAAATTCCTCCTTACTAGAATCTGTAGTGCCAAAATTGGGGGAGCTGTCTCACAGAGTAGGAAAGCAACAGGATTCCAGCAAAAAGCACTGAAGACTTATACTCATGGAATCATGTCTTACAGACAACACCAACACCATAATTGGATATGTCTGAACTGAACAGCAGGACAGACCCAACAGAGGTGCAGCACAGTGGTATAAGTCGGGAGACGGCTGCCCTAGGAGGCCTCAATATTGACTTCCCCCCAGACACCACAAAGTCTCATGGCATCATGAGATGGGCAAGGAAACCTCCTGCTGATTACTGTGAATCTCCCTGCCCTGGCTGATGAATCAGTATGCTTCCAGGTTGAACACTACCTGCAGGAAGTACTGAGGGTGGCAACAGTACAGAATGTACTCTGGCTGAGGGACTTCAATGCCCAGAAGCACCACAACTGACCAAGGATATAGCTTCTAAACTCAGTCTGTGGCAGATGGTGAGCAAACCAACAAGTTACTGTGTAATCATAGATTTCACAATGAGTTCAGATATCTTCAATCTCTCTTGATCTCTGGCTACCACACTGCAGACTGAGTTCCAGCAGGAGAATCATGGACTCCCTACAGTGTAGAAAAAGGCCATTCATAGAACATAGAACATAGAACATTACAGCGCAGTACAGGCCCTTCGGCCCTCGATGTTGCGCCGATCAAAGCCCACCTAACCTACACTAACCCACTATCCTCCATATACCTATCCAATGCCCGCTTAAATACCCATAAAGAGGGAGAGTCCACTACTGCTACTGGCAGGGCATTCCATGAACTTACAACTCGCTGAGTGAAGAACCTACCCCTAACATCAGTCCTATATCTACCCCCCCTTAATTTAAAGCTATGCCCCCTTGTAATAGCTGAATCCCATCGTTTCACCCAGACCCAGCCCATCCCTGAAACCCTGCATTACCCAAGACTAATCCATCTAGCCTACATGTCCCCGGACATTCTGGGCAATTTAGCATGGCCAATCCACCTGACCTTCACATTTTTTAGACTGTAAAAGGAAACCAGAGCACCAGGTGGAAACCCACGCAGACACAGGGAGAATGCACAAACTCCACACAGACTGGAAGGCCCAATCAAATTGGGTTCAATGCCAACCCAAGGCTGGAATCGAACCCAGGTCTTTGGCACTATAAGGCAGCAGTGCTAACTACTGAACCATCATACTGCCCAGTGATTCCTAGAGGTACCTGGTATATCCTTTCTAAGGCATCTTCCTGAAAGAAAGCTGGAATAAGTCATCTTCTATTATACACTAGTAAGCCATCTATGACTGTGAATTTCTGTTAGCACTCAAAGTATGTGCTTGTAGCCAGCTCTCAGGATGTTTGATCTGGCAATTTCAACAGCACACTGTAAAATGGTAACACATTCTCAGTCAGCTCCTGTCAAGTTTGCTTGAGTCTATTTTGGCTTGCTGTCCAATGGTTCTTCCAGACATATGAAACATATTTCCTATGCCATCACAGCTAATCTCAATAGATTCTGTCTTGCTTTTGGATTCTTCCCATGAGTCTAGCAAACTCAATGAAATGTTCTACCATTGCCCCTTCACTGGTTTTTGACAGCTGTCTGGTCCTGGACCAGATTTTCTCTGATTGGTTTGTCTTTGGTCAGACTTGGCATAACCTGGACCCTCTTGACCTGTCTGCTGTCTATTAACTAGTTCTACTCCTTATCCTACTTCAGGCTCATGACACACATTCACATGCAAGAATGGGATTCGTTATTGAGACTTATGTATACATTCTGTACTATCTCACACCTTTGTGTTGCAGTGTCCGTTATAACATAGCTTTAATCTTGAAAACTGCCTTACTTTAACCATCTATATTATCTTCATAGGCTACATCGTGCCTCACTACGGTACATACAAGAAATCAGGCCCCACTCTAGTTGTATCATAATAGCTAAAGATTTTTAAAATCATTACACAAAATTTGCCAACTTATCTGATTTCCTGACCCAGGTAAATAAAAAGTACAGACCAGACTTCTGCATTCAACAAGAATTACTACTTATTACAAGTATTTAGACTCCAGCTAAGTTATGAGTAAACAGTTATACAGTGTTGGCACATAACACTACAAATTAAAATGCTATTCCCTTAATTACTTTCCCTTTACACATACACAGACAAAGACAGGGCAAGTAGATAATGGCTGAGGAGAAATGGGAGACAGTTCAGTGGTTTCTGTTCACAGGTTGCTGAGATGATCCTTATGATTCTTATATTAGGCAGAATGCTGCTTTCAGTCATCTTTCTCTAGATTCTTCTACTGGTTTGCAAGAGACACAAGGTGGCTGGTTTACCTATAAATGATCTCTGAGTTATCAGTTAAAAGTCACAGCTTACAACAACTGCAACAGGAAAGATGAACTGGTTTTCTTCAGGTTTAAAATGAACTTTGACTGCAGAGAACAGAGAGACAGCTTTTGAGCTGATGGAGATTAAATCACTTTTTCCTATCTTGCTCCCAGCTCCAAGCTATCCAGTTGCCTGAGAATAGATCACCTAGTTGTTGGCAGGCAAAAGGTATTTGTCTTTAATAACGGTCACTAAACCAGAGAACAGTCAACCTCTTGTTCCCCAACCAGGTAACATCAATATTAAAAACCCCTCAGCTCCAAATCATCTCCAACCATTTCCGTTATTGCTTGTTCAAATAGCTGCTTCCACTGTGCTTACTGTGAGTGTCCGAGATTTTTTAAAACATGCAATAATCCTTGAAAACTTTGGTTTTAAGACAGTTCTTTCTCATTTTAGTTCATAATTTTTTAAAAAGCACAGAAATTTACAGGCCTTTACAGCTGTAACTTCTGTTCTTCATCCATGGGAAACAAAGTGAGGATTGACAAAGCAATACTCACCACTTATTATATTACAAGTTAAAGAGATAGTTATTGCTAGAAATTTTGTAAAATGTAAGTTGCTTGAAGCACCAATTTCTCATGCATTTGGGTCTCTTTTATCATACTGGAGACTTGACTACTTTTTCTTCACTCCTGGGATGTGGGTGCCATTAGCTAACCTTCATTTATTGCCCGTCCCTAGTTGAAAATGTGGTGGTGAATTGTCTTCTTGAATCACAGCAGCCCACCTGCTTTAGGTTGCCCACAATGCCCTTTGGAAAAGAATTCCAGGACTTTGACCCAATGACAGTGAAGGAACGGCGATATATTTCCACGTCAGGATGGTGAGTGGTTTGGAGGGGAATTTGCAGGTAATGGTTTTCCCATATATCTGCTATCCTTATTCTTCTAGATGGAATTGGCTGTGGGTTTGGATGGAGCTGTCTAAGGACCGTTGGGGAATTTCTGCAGTGCATCTTAGAGGTAGAGCACACTGCTGCCACTGAGTGTCAGTAGCGGAGGGAGTGGATGCTTGTGGATGTAGAGTCAATCAGCAGGCTATTTTGTCAGGGATTAACATCTCTGTAGGAGTAGACATTGGCCACTTGTTTGAAGTTGATTGGTTTATATGCTTTTGTTTTGCCCTTGTCTCTGTGTGTGTATAGATTTTCTTTCATGCATTAGATCTTTGTTTCTACCAGAGCTTGGTTTTCTAGACACAAACAATAAGGAAGCTGTTTTATTGCGTACTGATTCCTCTACGTCCACATCATGCCTGACTAACACCCTGGTGCATTTCTACAGATTATGTTGAATTTTCTAGTAACTTTACAGGTTTAGGCCCTTGCAGATGTCTTTCCTCTAAGTATGGGAATACAGTGTCGAACTGCCCCAGTGTTTCAGTTTTAGATGATCAGATTGTTGAACCTTAGCTTTATGAACTGTCTACCTAACCTCACCCTTATTGTATCTGTCAATCCCTACTACTCTTAAGATTTTACATACTTGCTCTTTCTTATCTTCCTCTCTATTATACCACTTTAACATATTTATGCAGTGTAATCAAATCTTTTTCCTACAATCGGGAATATCGATCAGATAAGTCACTTTCCTAATGCTCTTAACTGTCTTGCATGAACTGAACCTCATGTTCAGAGTTTGACCCTGTAAATAACACTAATACTTCATCTTTTGTTTACAATGTTCTGGTGGTAGCATGTGTGCCTGTGTATTTTCTCATCTTTTCTTGTAAAGCTTTCAAATCAGGAATCTCTGGCAGCAAATGGTAAGAAATCTAGCCCTTTATGCTAATCCTTTGGTTTCCCATGATAATCTGTCTTAATCGTCATCTTGAGAGTCTGATAGCAGCTCTCCAAAGCCCTGTGTTCATGGATGACATGCAATGGACCTCAATCATTTTATTCTCAAATTATATTTGCATTGTTGCCCCAAATTGGGTAAAAGGAGGAGTTCATTTGTTCATCATTTCTCTAGTTGTAATTGTCCTCAAGGGGAAGCTTGTGAAAATTAGGCTGTCATATCATAACTGTAAGGACATGCTGAAGTCTCTCTTTCCTTTTCAGTAACAATCCTGCACAATTAGCCAGCACTCAACTGAATAGTTCTTCAAACACTGGTATAGATATTAAAGGTGTCTGTTTGATCACATTAAGGTTTTCCCTGTATGTGACTTGTGTAGCATCCTTTACAGAATTGCATTATGTCCTTATGAATTTTGGGCCAAGTAAAATGCTTGTTAATTGATGCTCAAAATTTTCATATTTTGAAATGCCTTGCTATAAAAATATTTACATGTTCCTCACTATAAACCACTGTCTGATGAACAACCATCCATTCATCATCCATGGATCTATGGCAATGACTCCTTTTTGCCATCAGAATTCCATTTTTAATGTAACAACCCAGCCCTCCTTCAGCTTCACCATCAGTGTGGGTTGATTCTGTTAATGTGATTAATTCTGGGTCTGTTTTCAGGGAACCAAAGACAACATGCCAAACATTTATTTTGAATTATCACCAACATTAAGGAAAGTTTCAGCTGCACTAACATCTGTTAGTGGTATAACTTTGACTGCTGGTGATGGACTTTGTTTAGCCATTGCTCTAGCCATTGTTTAGCCATGGAAAAATATCTGGAATTTGTTCCTGTAACGGTTCCGTCTCTCTGCCTTTTATCACAGAAAGTCCAAGTGAGGCTAAGCTATAACTTTTATTCCACTCATTAACCAGGAGTAAGTCAACTCTGTCCATGGATAATTTCTAATCAAGTCCTACTACCACAATTTCCGACATTAAGTCAGATTCTCAATGCACTTTATACAACAGAACAGGTATGTACTCTCTACTTACCCTTTGTATTTCTTCTAAAGAGTGTATTGAAAGCCAATGTGCTTCTTCAGTAATACAGCTTGCTAGCTGTTGTCTCCCTTGCCTTCTTTATCCTGGCTACTTGCCTTCCTTTCACTTTCCCACCTTCCATTCCTTCTCAGGTAAAGGCGTTGACAGGAGAAAAGGCTTTGTTTTATGGATCATCTTATAATTCCTGCTCCCTGTCTCACAGTTGGAACTCTGGTTTTCAACATGTTTTGAATACAAAAGTAGTAAATCTTTAAATTCTTCTCAAGCTGTGGTGGGCTTCATGCATGCTACTTACTCCTAATGCCCAAGCTCTATGAGCTCTGGCTATGAACCTGCATTGCATGGTCAGTTTCCAGTTTACCTTTCCCATTTTATTTGTTTTGTTACTTTTTCAAACTTAAATATTTCCTTACTGGACTTTTGATTATAACTAAGGTATATGCTCATTAGAGCCACCTTCAGAGGTTTCTTCTTAATGGTAACCCTCTAAGCTAGTATTCTTTTTCTTGATGTCCCTCTCTCTCTTGACTCTGTCAAGGGTAGAATGAGGTGGCTTGCCTCCAGTTCCGTTGGTTTTTGGCAATGATATATCGCTGTCAACTGCAGAGTAATAGAAGATTCTCAATCATATGGCCAGTCAGTTGGACCTAAGTCTTTGCTTCAGTTACAAGCTCTTTTCAGAGGCATTGAGTGTTTTTTTGTTTAAAACTCTCATGTTTTGGGGGGAGGTTTTCGAGAGATTTAAGGTCTGAGTGCAACTTAGTTCTCAGATCGGTGATAAACTACAACTTAAAACTCTAAAGGCTCTTCTCAGGCAGCTTTACACCCCAAAGGCACTGGGTCCAGTTTGTCATCAATAAGCGAACATCACATAGTTCCAAAAAAAACCCAACAAGGTACATTGTCTGCATCACAGTGATGTCCTAACTTCTATTTTTCCCAGTTTATATTCTAAACTGAAATTAATTCTTCACATGTATATCATAGATTAATTCTGTCCTTTTCCATGCATTGTTAAATTAAGCCTGGGTCTTGCAGCCTTACTAAATTCTGGAATATTTCGTGCAATTCTGATCTCCCTCCTATAGAAAGGATGTTGTGAAACTTGAAAGGGTTCAGAAAAGATATACAGGGATGTTGCCAGGGTTGGAGGATTTGAGCTACAGGGAGAGGCTGAATAGGCTGGGGCTGTTTTCTCTGGACAGTCGGAGGCTGAGGGGTGACCTTATAGAGGTTTATAAAATCATGAGGGGCATGGATAGGGTAAATAGACAAGGTCTTTTCCCTGGGGTGGGGGAGTCCAGAACTAGGGGACATAGGTTTAGGGTGGTGGGGGGCAGTTTAAAAGGGACCTAAGGGGCAACTTTTTTGCAAAGAGGGTGGTGCGTGTATGGAATGAGTTGCCAGAGGAAGTGGTTGGGGCTGGTACAATTACAACATTTAAAATGCATCTGGATGGGTATATGAGTAGGAGGGATTTAGAGGGATATAGGCCGGGCGCTGGCAAATAGGACTAGATTAGGCTGAGATATCTGGTCAGCATGAACTGAAGGATTGGTTTCTGTGCTGTACATCTGTATGAATCTACCTGAACTGGTTTAAATGAACAGGCTTGTCCACTTATCATGGCCTCAGTAGTTTTCTTACTATCCCCTGCTGTTAGCCTCTGGCTAGTTAGGCTTTTATAGGGCCTCGCTGCACTTTAGTTCTGGTGCTATGATTGTTCAAGTATTCTTATAGTCTTTGATTTCATACTGTAACCATGCCTTGTGGTGTTTGCTTACTCTCTTGGCAATGCTCGGCATGTTGTCTTTTTAAAAAAAAATTCTAGCCTTCCAGCCTGTTCTGCACCATTAACTTAAAAGTGTTCACCTTGCCCAACAGGGATCGTTCACTTTATTCATGGAGTTCTTATGGTTCTTCATTCCTAGCTGAACCTCTAATCAGGACTGTTCTGACAGATATTCACTTTCCAATGAAATTGTAACTGCCAGATATGGCCAGTTTCTAGTTCAGACTTGCTACAGCAATTCTTTAATCCAGCCTGAAGCAAGGGACCTTACCATTAGATGTTGTATCTCCCTTGTTAATCTTCCCACTAATTTGTCTGCAGACTGTTTCAGTGTTCAGCTGCTGCAGTTTTTAACCATCTGTACGAGTAGTTCTTAGTCTTTAAAGCTATAAATGTCCAGTACTACTTCAGAATCCCCTGGAACTCTCACTGTTGTTACTTTAAGGTATTAAGAAATCATCCACATCACAAGCACCATGTGTATGACATTGCTATACTGAATTCCAATGTACACCATGATCATAGTATTGGGTGTGCTGTTCGATGTATGTTTGCATGATGTAAAAAGAACCACAACCAGTTTGCAATTTGGGGAGTCTGCTGTCACTATGCCCTTCCCTGGACTGGGTCCAATGGCCTAATTCGTTTACAGTGGTGGAGGAAAACCACTGATAGGCCTTAATAAGAAGGTATTCTTGTCTTAAACAAGATGTCCTTTATTGCATTAAAGCAGTCAAATAAAAGTTACATTAGTAAAATAGACATCATTACTAAGACTATTGCGGGACTTGTAAGTGTAGATTATCAATGCATAAGATCCTAACATGTTCACACTGCCTTTTTCAGCCAAGTCCTGATGAAATCACCATATTGGGTGAAGTTTAATACACTCTCCATCATTAACCCTTTCATAACAATTAACTTAAATAACATGATGCACTGACAAAGAGGCACAGTAATCACAAAGGATCAGTAGTGAGTACAGAAACTATTAGAAGGATAAAATGAAGGGAAGCTGTACAAAAGGATGTCTGCAATTTCAGAGAGATTGTAATGAGGAAGCCTCACACTGTTGGAGAGTAGTACTTTGCACTGTTGGATGGTCAACTCTGAAAGATCATTGCAATATCAAAGGTGCTATCTTTTGGATGCAACGTTAAACTGAGCTCCCAATCCACCCCTACCTAAAAGGTGGATGCTATATTTTAAGGTCATTGTACACATTGGAACCAATTACACAGGAAGGGAAAGGATGAGATTCTGAAGGGAGAATATAGAGAGTTAGGCAGGAATTTTTAAAATAGGCGAATTGTAATATCTGGATTACTCCTGGTGTTGCAAACTAGTGAGGGCAGGAATAGGAGGATAGAGCAGATGACTGCATGGCTGAGGAGCTGGTGTATGGGAGAAGGATTCACATTTTTGGATCATTGGAATCTCTTCTGGGGGAGACGTGACCTGTACAAGAAGGACGGATTGGAAAAGACAACATGCCGAGCATTGCCAAGAGAGTAAGCAAACACCACAAGGCATGGTTACAGTATGAAATCAAAGACTTGAATTGGAGGGGGACTAATATACTCACAGGGAGATATGCTGGAGCTGCTCAGGAGGGTTTAAACTATTAAGAGGGGGGGAGGGGGGATCCAGGGAGATAGTGAGGAAAGAGATCAATCTGAGACTGGTACAGGTGAGAAAAAAAACGAGTCAAAAAGTCAGGGCAGGCAAAGGCAAAGCAGAGAACAAGGTAGGACTGATAAATTAAACTGCATTTATTTCAATGCAAGAGGCCAAACAGGGAAGGCAGATAAACTCAGGGCATAGTTAGGAACATGGGACTGGAATATCATAGCAATTACAGAAGCATGGCTTAGGGAAGGGCAGGACTGGCAGCTTAATGTTCCAGGATACAAATGCTACAGGAAGGACAGAAAGGGAGGTAAGAGAGGAGGGGAGTGGCATTTTTGATAAGGGATAGCATTACTGCTGTACTGAGGAAGGATATTCCTGGAAGTGCATCCAGGGAAGTTATTTGGGTGGAACTGAGAAATAAGAAAGGAATGATCACCTTATTCGGATTGTATTATTGACCCCCTAATTGTCAGAGGGAAACTGAGAAACAAATTTGTAAGGAGACCTCAGTCATCTGTAAGAATAATAGGGTGGTTATGGTAGGGATTTTAACTTTCCAAACATAGACTGAGGCTGCCAGAATGTTAAGGGTTTAGATGGAGAGGAATTTGCTAAGAGTGTACAAGAAAATTTTCTGATTCAGTATGTGGATGTACCTACTGGAGAAGGTGTAAAACTTGACCTACTCTTGGGAAATAAGGCAGAGCAGGTGACTGAGGTGTCAGTGGGAGAGCACTTTGGGACCAGCGACCATAATTCTATTAGTTTTAAAATAGTGATGGAAAAGGATAGACCAGATCTAAAAATTGAAGTTCTAAATTGGAAGAAGGCTTATTTTGATGTTATTCGGCAAGAATTTTCAAAAGCCGATTGGGGCAGATGTTCGCAGGTAATGGGACGGCTAGAAAAGGGGAAGCCTTCAGAAACGAGATAACGGGAATCCAGAGACAGTGTATTCCTGGAAAGGAAAGGCTGGTAGGTATAGGGAATCCTGGATGGCTAAAGAAATTGAGGGTTTAATTAACAAAAAGAAGGAAGCATATGTCAGGTATAGACAAGATAGATCGAGTGAATCCTTAGAAGAGTATAAAAGCAATAGGAGTATACTTAAGAGGGAAATTAAGAGGGCAAAAGGGGGACATGAGATAGCTTTGGCAAAGAGTTAAGGAGAATACAAAGGGTATTTGGACAAAGGGTAACTAGGGAGAGAATAGGGCCCCTCAAAGATCAGCAAGGCGGCCTTCGTGTGGAAAAGCAGGAAATAAGGAGATACTAAACGAATATTTTACATCAGTGTTTACTGAGGAAAAGGACATGGAAGGTATAGAACATAGGGAAATAGATGGTGACATCTTGAAAAAATGTCCATATTACAGAGGAGGATGTGCTGGACGTCTTGACGACATAAAAGTGGATAAATCCCAAGGACCTGATCAGTTGTAGCCGAGAACTCTGTGGGAAGCTAGAGAATTGATTGCTGGGCCACTTGCTGAGATATGTGTATCATCAATAGTCACAAGTGAGGTGCTGGAAGACTGGAAGCTGGCTAATGTGGTACCACTGTTTAAGAAAGGTGTAAGCCAGGGTACTATAGACCAGCGAGCCTGACGTCGCTGGTGGGCAAGTTTGTGGAAGGAATCCTGAGGAACAGGATGTAAATGTATTTGGAAAGGCAAGGACTGATTAGGGATAGTCAACATGGCTTTGTGAGTGGGAAATCATGTCTCACAAACTTGATTGAGTTTTTTGGAGATGTAACAAAGAGGATTGATGAGGGCAGAGCGGTGGGCATAATCTATATGGACTTCAGTAAGGCATTTGACAAGGTTCCCCATGGGAGATTGGTTAGCAAGGTTAGATCTCATACAGGGAGAACTAGCCATTTGGCTACAGAACTGGCTCAAAGGGAGAAGACAGAGGGTGGTGGTCGAGGATTATATTTCAGACTGGAGGCCTGTGACCAGTGGAGTGCCACAAGGATCGGTGCTGGATCCACTACTCTTCGTCAAGTATATAAATTATTTGGATGCGAGCATGACAGGTATAGTTAGTAAGTTTGCAGATGACAACAAAATTGGAGGACTAGTGGACAGTGATGAAGGTTACCTCAGATTACAATGGGATCTTGATCAGATGGGCCAATGGGCTGAGAAGTTGAAGATGGAGTTTAATTGAGATATATGTGAGGTGCTGCATTTTGGGAAGGCAAATCTTAAGCAGGACTTATACACTTAATGGTAAGGTCCAAGGGAGTGTTGCTGAACAAAGAGATCTTGGAATGCAGGTTCATAGCTCCTTGAAAGAGGAGTCCATGAGACATAGGAGTGGAAGCAAGGCCATTCGGCCCATCAAATCCACTCTGCCATTTAATCATGGCTGATGAGTGGCTCAATTCCACTTACCCACACTCTCCCCGTATCCCTTAATTCCTTGCGAGATCAAGAATTTATTAATCTCTGCCGTGAAGACATTTCACGTCCCAGGCTCCACTGCATTCCGTGGCAATGAATTCCACAGGCCCACCACTCTCTGGCTGAAGAAATGTCTCCTCATTTCTGTTCTAAATTGACCCCCAATAACTTTAAGGCTATGTCCACAGGTCCTAGTCTCCCTGCTTAACAGAAACAACTTCCCAGCATCCACCCTTTCTGAACCACGTATTAACTTGTAAGTTTCTATTAGATCTTCCCTCGACCTTCTAAACTCTAATGAATACAATCCAAGGATCCTCAGCCGTTCATCATATATTAGGCCTACCATTCCAGACATCATCCATGTGAATCTTCGCTGGACACGCTCCACTGCCAGTATGTCCTGCCTGAGGTGTGGGGCCAAAATTGGACACAGTATTTCTAAATTGGGCCTAACTAGAGCTTTATAAAGTCTCAGAAGCACATCGCTGCTTTTATTTTCCATTCCTCTTAAGGTAAATAAGAACATTACATTTGCTTTCTTAATCATGAACTCAACCTGCAAGTCAACCTTTCCAGAATCCTGCATAAGAACTCCCAATTCCCTTTGTACTTTGGCTTTATGAATTTTCTCACCAGTTAAAAAATAGTCCATGTCTGTATTCCTTTTTCCAAAGTGCAAGACCTCGCACTTGCTCATGTTGAATTTCATCAGCCATTTCCTGGACCAGTCTCCTAAACTGTCTAAACCTTTCTGCAGCCTCTCCATCTCCTTAGTCCACCTAACTTCGTATCATCGGTGAACTTTGCAGGAATACCTCCTGATCCTTCATCCAGATCATTAATATATAAAGTGAACAGCTGTGGCCCCAACACTGAATCGTGCGAGAACCCACTTGTCACCAGCTGCCATTCCAAAAAAGAACCTTTTATCCAAACTGTCTGCCTCTGTCAGACAGCCAATCCTCAATCCATGTCAGTAGCTCACCTTGAACACCATGGGCCCTCACCTTAGTCAGCAGCCTCCCGTGAGGCACCTTATCAAAGACATTTTTGAAGTCTAGATAGATGACATCCACTGGGTTTCCCTGGTCTAGCCTACTTGTTACCTCTTCAAAGAATTCTAACAGGTTTGTCAGACACGACCTCCCCTTACCAAATCCATGCTGACTTGTTCTAAAATGACTCTGCACTTCCAAGAATTTAGAAATTGCATCCTTAGCGATGGATTCTAGAATTTTACCTACAACTGGGGTTAGGCTAATCGGCCTATAATTTTCCATCTTTTGTCTTGATCCTTTCTTGAACAAGGGGGTTACAACAGCGATTTTCCAATCATCTGGGACTTTCCCTGGCTCCAGTGATTTTTGAAAGATCACAGTCAGCGCCTCCGCTATTTCCTCAGCCACCTCCCTCAGAACTCTAGGATGTAGCCCATCAGGGCCAGGAGATTTATCGATTTTTAGACCTTTCAGCTTTTCTAGTATTTCTCTTTTGTAATGGCTACCATAATCAAGTCTGCCCCCTGACTCTCCTTAATATTGGGATATTACTCATGCCTTCTACTGTGAAGACTCACACAAAGTACTTATTAAGTTCTTCAGCTATTTCCTTATCTCCCAGCACTAGCCTTCCAGCATCAATTTGGAGTGACCCAATTTCTACTTTTGCCTCTTGTTTTTTTCTTATGTATTGCAAGAAATTTTTACTATCATTTCTAATATTACTAGCTAGCTTACCTTCATATTTGATCCTCTCCTTCCTTATGTCTCTCTTTGTTATCCACTGATTGTTTTTGTAGTCTTCCCAATCGTCTGAGTTCCCAGTGCTCTTGGCCACTCTATAGGCTCTCTCTTTTTCTATGATACATTTCCTGACCTCCTCTGTCAGCGATGGCTGTGTAACCCCTCCCCAGATAATCTATCTTTTCTTTGGGATGAACCTCTGTACTGTGTCCTTATTTACACCCAGAAACTCCTGCCATTGTTTCTCTACTGTCTTCCCTGCTAGGCTCTGCTTCCAGTCAATTTTTGTCAGTTCCTTTCTCATGCCCCTGTAATTACCTTTATTTAACTGTAACACCATTACAACCAATTTTGCCTTCTCTCTTTCAAACTGCAGACTAGACTCTACCATATTAAAATTGCTACCACCTAAGTGTTCCCTTACTTTAAGATCTTTTATAAAGTCTGGCTTATTACATAGAACTAAGTCCAGAATAGCCTGCTCCCTTGTGGGCTCCATCACAAGCTGTTGCAAAAAGCAATCCTGTAAGCATGCCATGAATTCCCTTTCTTTGGATCCACTGGCAACATTATTCACCCAGTCCACCTGCATATTGGACTCCCCCATGATCACAGTGACCTGGCCTTTCTGGGATGCCCTATCTATTTCCTGGGACATGTTGCACCCCTGGTCCTGGTCACTGCTGGGAGGTCAGTACATAACTCCCATTATGGTTTTTTTTGCCTTTGTGGTTCCTCAACTCCACCCACACAGACTCCACATCGTCATTCATTGCCATAGGTTTAATCTCATTCTTAACTAACAAGGCAACCCCTCCCCCTCTGCCCACCCTCTGTGTCTTTTCAATAAGTTGTGAATCCTTGGATGTTTAACTGCCAGTCCTGAACCCCCTGCAACCACGTCTCTGTGATGCCTACAACATAATCATTCACGATGATTTATAGAGTCATAGAGATGTACAACACGACAACAGACCCTTTGGTCCAACTCGCCATGCTGACCAGATATCCCAACCCAATCTAGTCCCACCTGTCCGCACCCAGCACATATCCCTCCAAACCCTTCCTATTCATATACCCATCCAAGTGCCTCTTAAATGTTGCAATTGTACCAGCCTCCACCACTTCCTCTGGCAGTTCATTCCATACACATACCACCCTTTGCGTGAAAAAGTTGCCCCTTGAGTCTCTTTTATATCTTTCCCCTCTCACCCTAAACCTCTAGTTCTGGACTCCCCCACCCCAGGGAAAAGGCTCTGTCTATTTATTCTATCCATGCCCCTCATAATTTTATAAACCTCTATAAGGTCACCCCTCAGCCTCAGACACTCCAGGGAAAACAGCCCCAGCCTATTCAGCCTCTCCCTAAAGCTCAAATCCTCCAACCTTGGCAACATCCTTGTAAATCTTTTCTGAACCCTTTCAAGTTTCACAACATCTTTCCGATAGGAAGGAGACCAGAATTGCATGCTATATTCCAACAGTGGCCTAACCAATGTCCTGGACAGCCGCAACATGACCTCCCAACTCCTGTACTCAATACTCTGACCAATAATGTTTTGTGCTGTTAATTCATCTGCTTTGTTATGAATTCTACGAGCATTTAGATAAAGCGCTTGAATGCTAATTTTCTTATCCTTCTGATTTCCATTATCTCTAGTAATATGTCCTAAGTTATCCTTCCTTTTTGCTTCATTCCTAATCTGCCTTGAACTTAAACCCTGCACACATGCTAACCTGCTGCTTATCTTTCTACTTGACTCCATACTCCGTGATGCTTTCCCTTTCCCTTCCCCCCCGACACACAAGTTTACAGTCCTAGCGACCACCCTATTTATCCTGTTCACCAGAACACTGGTTCCAGATCGGTTCAGGTGGAGACCATCCCAATGGTACAGATTCCTCCGGTTCCAAAACTGATGCCAATGTCCCACGAAATGGAATCCCTCCTTCCCACACAAATCTCTTAGTCACGTGTTAACTTCCCTAATTTTCTTATCCCTATGTCAATTAGCACGTGACTTGGGCAGTAATCCAGAGATAATGACCCTTGAGGGCCTGTTCTTCAATTTCCTTTCAAGTGCTTGATAATCCCCAGACAGGTCCTCCTTCCTCGCCTTGCCTATATTGTTAGTGCCAACGTGGACCACAACAACTGGATCCTCCCCCTCCCACTCCAATATCCTTTCAAGCCGTTTGGAAATGTCCTGCACCCTGGCACCGGGCAGGCAACACACCATGTGGGATTCCCGATATGGCTCGCAAAGGATTCTATCTGTTCCCCCTAATTATATAACCCCCTATAACAACTACTTGTCTTTTTGCTTCCCCTATCTTGAATGACCTTCTGCCCCATGGTGCTGTGGTCAGCCGGCTCATCCTGTCCACAGCCCTTTTCCTCATCCATACAGGGAGCAAAAAGCTCATACCTGTTAGACAAGGTCAAGGGCTGTGGCTCCACCACTCCTGAACTCAGAATCCCCCTACCTGCCTCACTTACAGTCACAGCCTGTTGTCCCTGATCATTAACTGAGTTTGAATGACTTAACCTCCCAGGTGTGACTGCCTTCTGAAGTAAAGTGCCCATGTAACTCTCCCCCTCCCGGATGTGCCGCAGTCTTTGAAGCTCAGATTCCAGATCGTCAATTCTGATCCGGAGTTCTTCCAGCAACCAACTCTTGCCGCAGATGTCACTGCCATTCACAATGGGATCAGCCAGCTCCCACAGATATAGCACATGACCTATCCAGCCATCCCTACTTATTTAATTAATTTATACAAATTTGAGTTAAATAATTTCTAGTATTTCTCTATAGTCTTATTCAACGAACCAACTAATAGTAAACATTTAACCTTTCACACGATACACAAGAAATATAGATTGAAACACCTTACCCTAGCAACACACAAGAATCCTTTTCTTTCGTTAGAGGAGGAGGGCGAGTGAGAGACACAAGTGTAGTGTCTCAGGATTCAGTCGCTGCCCAAATATATGCCCAGCAGTCCTCTGCTCCTCCCTCTCACCTCGCGACAAATGGAGTCGCGGGTAGATAGGATAGTGAAAAAGGCGTTTGGTATGCTTTCCGTTATTGGTCAGAGTATTGAGTACAGGAGTTGGGAGGTCAGGTTGCAGTTGTACGGGACATTGGTTAGGCCACTGTTGGAATATTGCATGCAATTCTGGTCTCCTTCCTATCGGAAAGATGTTGTGAAACTTGAAAGGGTTCAGAAAAGATTTACAAGGATGTTGCCAGGGTTGGAGGATTTGAGCTTTAGGGAGAGGCTGAACAGGCTGGGGCTGTTTTCCCTGGAGCGTCGGAGGCTGAGGGGTGACCTTATAGAGGTTTATAAAATCATGAGGGGCATGAATAGGATAAATAGACAGAGTCTCTTCCCTGGGGTGTGGGAGTCCAGAACTAGAGGGGCATAGGTTTAGGGTGAGAGGGGAAAGATATAAAAGAGACCTAATGGGCAACTTTTTCACGCAGAGGGTGGTATGTGTATGGAATGAGCTGCCAGAGGAAGTGGTGGAGGCTGGTACAATTGGAACATTTAGAACATAGAAAATAGAACATAGAACAATACAGCACAGAACAGGCCCTTCGGCCCACGATGTTGTGCCGCACTTCTATCCTAGATTAAGCACCCATCCATGTACCTATCCAAATGCCACTTAAAGGTCGCCAATGAATCTGACTCTACCATTCCCTCGGGCAGCGCATTCCATGCCCCCACCACTCTCTGGGTAAAGAACCCACCCCTGACATCTCCCCTATACCTTCCACCCTTCACCTTAAATTTATGTCCCCTTGTAACACTCTGTTGTACCCGGGGAAAAAGTTTCTGACTGTCTACTCTATCTATTCCTCTGATAATCTTATAAACCTCTATCAAGTCACCCCTCATCCTTCGCCGTTCCAACGAGAAAAGGCCGAGAACTCTCAACCTATCCTCGTACGACCTACTCTCCATTCCAGGCAACATCCTGGTAAATCTTCTCTGCACCCTCTCCAAAGCTTCCACATCTTTCCTAAAGTGAGGCGACCAGAACTGCACACAGTACTCCAAATGTGGCCTAACCAAAGTCCTGTACAGCTGCAACATCACCTCACGACTCTTGAATTCAATCCCTCTGCTAATGAACGATAATACTCCATAGGCCTTCTTACAAACTCTATCCACCTGAGTGGCAACCTTCAAAGATCTATGTACATAGACCCCAAGATCCCTCTGTTCCTCCACCTGACCAAGAACCCTACCATTAACCCTGTTAATTTAAAAGGCATTTGGATGGGTATAAGAATAGGAAGGATTTGGAGGGATATGTGCTGGGTGCTGGCAGGTGGGACTAGATTGGGTTGGGATATCTGGTCAGCATGGACGGGTTGGACCAAAGGGTCTGTTGCCGTGCAGTACATCTCTATGACATACTCAGTCTTATCTTTCCATCCTCCCTCACTGGAAATAGATTCTTATTTTTCAGCCCACAGCTCTTTCCATGACAGGTTTTTAGATATGATAAGGCTCGGTATAAAATCCACTTTCCCTTTATTACTGTCCATGAATTCCGACCAATCATCTCTAACCTAGAATTTAAGAGATTAATTATATGCCCTGTGTCTGTGAATATCACAATTGCCAACATTCTGAGCGATGCTACATCTTCTGCCATCTTATGGCAGTTCTCAGTATTGCAATAAGCCAGATTTTCACAAATCACCATAAGAAATTCAGCAGCTTTGCCCAATCATCCTCATTTTCAAAATAGTGTCTCCATAGAAAACTGAATGAGGGATCTCCATATTGAGGGTTAATTGAAGTGGAGCTCTGGGTGTGATAAACTGATTGGCCATCATGGAATATACCACTTATTATTACAGATTTTGTTGGGTGTGTGTCAAAGGACACAGAGTGAAAGCTAGATAAATGGAGTTGAAGTACACGTTAGCCATGATCTAATCAAATGACGGAACAGACTCAAGGCAGTTTCAATGGGATATGCTATAGGGGCAGAAAGGCTCCAATTGTTTCAATGGATCTGGGTCAAGGGGCTAAATGATCTTTTCCTATTCCTGTGTAACTGGCTCAGCTCCGTGAATTCAGGAGGAGATAAATCAGCCAAAGTTCAATCTCACAATAGCTACCCAAATGGAAATTAATAATATGAAGTGAATCAGGATTGGAACCAGCTGTGAAATTCCCCAAAGTGGACTAGTTGAATGACTCCCTCAGACTTACCACACACAGAGTAGACAATTAAACTATTCAGGCATTTAAGTTGCAAATTGAACTGTTCTATGACAATGGCACAGAATGGCACATCTGGGAATGATGGTAATTTTTAGCATTTTCAGCAAGATCAAAGCAAGCCATTGAACCATGACCACACTACTTCACATTAACCTCAAAGAGGAAACACTCAGGTCTAAAACCCACCTACCGTTGTTAGAAAATTCATTCATTTTAATTGTCATTTCTTTCTTGATTCTTGAAGACATTCTGTCCTGATTTGCATGAGTTGCACTGAGGATGAAATGCTTTGGAGGGAAGATCTTAACAAAATAGACAGTCTGACCCACCTCATAAAGTATTCAGTACGTTCATAAAACATCCTAAAAGACCAAATTGAGCAGCTTGGAGATCTATTGTTAATCAACCAAGGACCAGTGTCCTTTTACCAAGCTAACTCCAAGCAATGGTTGGTACTTAAGATTTATTAAGTACCTGAAAAAGAATTGCTAAACTTATGTGTGAGAGCCTTCATCAATGGTCACATTATGTATCTGTACAACTTGCTCAGGAATGTAGTCATCTCTCAACCAGAGTGGAAAATGTTGGAAATGATACAAGCAGCAAAGAAACTACCCATCTCCTGTGGAATAGGATTGACAGTTCCTGGGATGGATTAGAGATACCTCTGTTACCAATCATTGCAAACACCACCATGGTTCATTCAACTGGAAGGAGCTTTGATCAGGGTGTCACAGTCCTTTTCTCAACTCCTACCTCTTTTACATTTTCCTCTAAGTGTTTATGCAGTTCCACATTATGACTGCTTCCATAGTTCCTTGTGGAAATAGATTGGAGATGCTCATAATCCAAGGCAAATTAAATGGTGATAGATTGGAAAGTATTGATGTCCAAAGGGACCTAGGTGCCCTTACTCACTGAAAGTTAACATGGAGGTGCAATAAGGAGGGGATAATGGCATGTTAGCCTTTAACACCAGAGGGTTTTGAGTACAGGAGCAAAGACATCTTGCTGCAATTATATAGAAGTGTGCCTGATGTATGGTTGCAATTTTGGCCCTCTTACCTAAAACTGTACTTCCCATAAACCTGGAGTGTGTTTGTCCTGCATTCCTGGGATGATGAAATTGTCCTTTGAGGAGAGATTAAGGAGATTGGGCTTGTATTCTAAATTTCAAAGAATGAAAGACTTCAAGAAACTTACAAAATTCATAATAGATGTGTTTGTCTGAAGAGTCTAGAACCAGGGGGACACGCACAGTCTCAGGTGTGGAGCAAAACATTTAGAACGGAAATGAGGAGGAACATCTTCACTCAGATGGTGGTGAATCTTTGGAGTTGTCCTCTTCAGAGGCCTATAGAAAATCAGTCATTGAGCTGGCCAAGACAGAGATTGATCCATTTATAGGGCAGATTCCTATAGGAGCCCTGAGTGACATGGGCTTTGGCAAGATCTGTGACAGAATCAGGCAAGAAATCCTGCAAAGCTGACCTTGAATTCAGGAGCAACTCACTCCTGGTTTTATGCTTTTGCCAAGCAGCTAGGAGAGTTTCTCAAACAAAACCAGAAATTGCTGGAGAAACTCAGCATGTCTGGCAGCATCTATGGCGAGAAAACAGAGCTAGTGCTTTGGATCTGGTGACCCTATTAGAAGTTTCTCACTGGACAGTAGTGAGTTGCCTATTAAGGGGGATTACAGCTTGTTAAACACTTTACCACTGCTGCAAGTCACCTAATTAAACCTCATTTTAATGTGCTCAGCAAGCTACGCATTGAGAATTCTCAACACGGGACGGAGCTAGTACCAAACGACTTCAGGTTGCCACTGACTGCAAAAACTTTCCGCATTGCTCCAGCACCAAAAGCATCTCTGCGCATGTTCCATGGACACCAACCATACACAACAGCTGTCCATCCACCAACCCCTCATGATCCTCATGGCCCCTCTCCAAGCTTAATAGGATGCTTAAGAAGCATAAATCTGTGTTGTAGGCCACACCAGCAACAGAGGGACAGCTCACAGATTGGGCCAAGCTGCATCCCAGAGCTGCTCACTTGCTGTCATAGTGCTTGCTCACCTGGTGCCTACCGGCATGTTCACAGTATCCAAGCTTTACTTTGCATTGCTACGCCTGTTAGCCTTTGGTTCTAGCTGAAGAGCCAACATGCTATCACTACTGCCTATTGACATGCTCTTTTGCAGGCTGCTGATCATCAAGGATCAGTCCAGGTGAAATATCCTGCTGTACAGCACACCAAAGGTGCCAGTCTAACACCTGCAGCATATGTGCCAGTTGCCTGCACAGCAAACACATTGCACTGGTATCAATAAAATGGCCATGTTGGTAACTGGGTGAGGGCTACTCATCAGTCAGGGTGGTGTTATCTATCAGGGACTGGATTAGTGGTGCTGGAAGAGCACAGCAGTTCAGGCAGCATCCAACGAGCAGCGAAATCAACGTTTCGGGCAAAAGCCCTTCATCAGGATTATAGGGAGTGAGCCTGAAGCATGGAGAGATAAGCTAGAGGAGGGTGGGGGTGGGGAGAGAGTAGCATAGAGTACAATGGGTGAGTGGGGGAGGAGATGAAGGTGATAGGTCAAGGAGGAGAGGGTGGAGTGGATAGGTGGAAAAGAAGATAGGCAGGTAGGACAAGTCAAGGAAACAGTAACTGAGCTGGCGGTTTGAAACTAGGATGAGGTGGGGGAAGGGGAAATGAGGAAGCTGTTGAAGTCCACATTGATGCCCTGGGGTTGAAGTGTTCCGAGGCGGAAGATGAGGCGTTCTCCCTCCAGGCGTCTGTGGTGAGGGAGCGGCGGTGAAGGAGGCCCAGGACCTCCATGTCCTCGGCAGAGTGGGAGGGGGAGTTGAAATGTTGGGCCACGGGGCGGTTTGGTTGATTGGTGCGGGTGTCTCGGAGATGTTCCTTAAAGCGCTCTGCTAGGAGGCGCCCAGTCTCCCCAATGTAGAGGAGACCACATCGGGAGCAACGGATACAATAAATGATATTAGTGGATGTGCAGGTGAAACTTTGATGAATGTGGAAGGCTCCTTTAAGGCCTTGGATAGAGGTGAGGGAGGAGGTGTGGGCACAGGTTTTACAGTTCCTGCGGTGGCAGGGGAAAGTGCCAGAATGGGAGGGTGGGTCGTAGGGGGGTGTGGACCTGACCAGGTAGTTACGGAGGGAACGGTCTTTGCGGAAGGCGGAAAGGGGTGGGGAGGGAAATATATCCCTGGTGGTGGGGTCTTTTTGGAGGTGGCGGAAATGTCGGTGGATGATTTGGTTGATGCGAAGGTTTGTAGGGTGGAAGGTGAGCACCAGGGGTGTTCTGTCCTTGTTACGGTTGGAGGGGTGGGGTCTGAGGGCGGAGGTGCGGGATGTGGACGAGATGCGTTGGAGGGCATCTTTAACCACGTGGGAAGGGAAATTGCGGTCTCTAAAGAAGGAGGCCATCTGGTGTGTCCTATGGTGGAACTGGTCCTCCTGGGAGCAGATACGGCGGAGGCGGAGAAATTGGGAATACGGGATCTATCAGGGAGTCAGGTAACATCAGTCACTGGCACAGAACACACATAGTAAAAGGATGGCCACAATTAGTCAGCAGTTTGGGACTCTCATGATTAGAGATCTCTCTGACTGCAGATAGGGAGTGGCTTCAGTCAGGCTCTGGTCAGTCATGTCTAAGATCTTCTTGTTGAAGTGAGTCAGCCCACCCAGGGCAAATACAATCTTAGGCCCTTCCATTGATCATCAAGGAAGGTGTAAGAGGGACCTGTACAGACAGTAGGAGCATTGCTGCCAATGAGAAAGCTCTCACTGTCCATGACAGAGCTCAGCTGCAGAAGGCACTATTAAGCCATACAAGGCCTGATTGATACTCAGCTCCAGTAGGTGAAAGCTGGGTGCAGTAGACCATCATGGGCTGCAAATTGGTCATAATGCCAGCATATAGTTGACAGTATAGGGACAAACTTCAGCCTCTGTTAGTTTCATTTGTGTTCACTTTTACTGAGGGTGAGTAAAAGCTCGCGCTGGGAATTGCCCCATTGCAATGTTCCCCTGCAGGACAATGATAAACTGTGACTCCACAATGGCCATCAGGGACAGAGTAGTAGTGACATTAGATGGAATGTAGCTCAGGACAGTAAACTCTGTAGTCTGGTGGTTAAGGATGAGAGAACTGGGTTGTATGTGCGAGGGAGCATTAGCCATGCTGGCTAATGTGTTGTGCTGCTATGGCACAATATTGCTGGTGAGGTTCAAGATGGACTGCCAACACTTGACCAAGTGCACAGCAATATTTTAAAGATGGCACAGGCATAATGAACATATAGCTTTTTATCAGATATCTGCTATGCGGAGTTGTTCCAGGAATGGGCCAATGTAAGATGAGAATGGAATTGAACATGAGTGATGCCACAGGGCAGGGTAGGTTACCAAGACGTGTTTGGTAAGATATGACAAGAACACTCATTAGGCTTCACAGTGAAAATCCTTCCAAAAAAAGTATTTATTTGGAAATTCTACCTTCAGCTGATAAAAGCTGTGTACCCACTGGCATTATGACCATTCAACTGCACAAGAGTCTACCTCAAAGAATCAGAGACAAAACCAGAGATAGCAGTTGTAGTATAAGAAGGGAAGATAAACAAACAGGGAGTAAAAGACAGAGAGGGGAGAGAGGCTTAAGGAAAGAAACAGATGAAAGAGGGAGTGAAACAAAAGCAGGGAGATACAGAAAGTTAAGACAATAGTGTCAGAAAGATAGACAGAGGGGTGGAAGAGACAGGATAAAGAGGGACAGACAAAGATGTAGAGAAACAAAGGGCAGGAGTATACAGAGGGAGAGACAGACATAAGCAGAGGGAGAAAGATGCAAACAGAGCAAGTGGAAGATAGTAAAAGAGGAAGAGAGATGTAGAGAGAGATGGGAGGTAGAGAAGGAGAGCAGAAACAAAGAGGGTGGGGGAAGTTATTTCACTCGTGATATGGTGCATTCTTAATGGTTGAAGGCTTTATTTAAGAAAGTGCTTGGCTTAGAGCCAATTGGAACAATGGCCACACAGGGGCTACAGCAAGTGATTTGGAATTAGTTATCTGCCCTGTTAAAATGGCATCTGTTTAATGCAAGAAGACAGCCCAATTCTACTTGCCAACTCTAATATCTTTTCCTATACAAAGCCCATTACTTCATAACCTCAGCGCACTAAGATGGGCAATAAGACTTGCTGGATACCTTATAATCGACCCCAGGAATCCTGCTGCTCAAATCATGGAGAAGTATCCAAGGATTATGCTCACATATAAGACACACGTACAGTATTGGTATTCTAGGACAGGTAATGAAAACACGGCTACATACAGAATTAAGCTGTTGCAATTTACCTGAAATAGCTGTTCCCACAACATACTTTGTTAACCACAAGGTATTCGTACTCACATCTTTTTCTAAATAGATTTTTGATAGTCCTAGTTCTGCCAAAAACAAAATTGCTTGAAAATGTAGTGGAAAGACTTGGGAATAACTTCCAAAACTAGACACATATATGATAAGCAAAAGAAAATGCACACTATGGAAAAAAGCAGCAGAGTGAACTAATTGTGCAGGTTATTTTTTCCAAAAATTCAACATGTGAGATGAATGCCTACTTTCTGTACTATAAGATGAGACAATAAACTAAGATTGGAATTTTTGGCTTACTCAGTACCCCCTGTAATTGAGAGACCAGTGCACATATGAAATCCAACATCAAATGGATGACAATATACTTTTCCATGATCCAACTATTTATCTATCAACCACATCATTAAAACATAGTCTAGTTACTTACACATTGTTGCTTATGGAATATTGTTGTGCACAGATTGGCATCTCATTTCCTACAGCACAACAGTAACTACACTTCATTGGTGAAAATCAATTTTTAACATCTGAGATTGCAAAAACTGTTACATAGATGAAACGCTCAGTCTGACTTTGACAAGAGATCATAACGTGAGTAAAGCAATTAAATGATGTTTGAGCCGATTTAGGAATAACATTAGTTGGTTTTAACTTGTTTTAATTTGTCAATCCCTGAGTGAAAGATGGCAATGAATTCTTTAGATAAATGCATAGAAATCAGGGTGTTGACCCTGCCAGTGACATTATGGCTCCTTTAGGGTGATACATTAACCCTGAACTGTTGGAGTGTGGAATCTAGTTTAGTGTCGACTATATATTGCATAGATTACCACTATACTAACAAAGACTGGATTAATAGCCGTACAGGAGACATCACTAAAAAAGGGAAATGTTTTAATCAGAACAAAACTTAAGGTTTATTGGGTACAAGCGGCTTTCCAACCTGAACATGTCAAAAGACCTTACCTCTGACTTTCTTTTTTTTTAACATTTACTAACTCTGAAAATGACAAATGTTATGGTACAGAAGGCAACTATTCAGCTCTCCAAGCATTTTCATTTAGTGCCAATCTCCTTCCTTCTCCCTGTAATTTGCACAATAGTTAATTGGAAACCCTAATCCAATGCCATCTTGAATGCCTCAATTAAACGTACCTCTATAACACTTCAAGGCAGCGGATTCCAGACACTAACTACTTACTGTGTGAAAGAAAGTTTCTTTGTTACCCTTGCATTTGTCTCCTTTGCAAGACACTTTAAAATCATGCCATCTGGTTCTTGATCCAATTACATTTGGGAATAGTTTCTCTCAAGCTATTCTGCACAAGCCACTCATGACTTAGAAAACTAACAAATCTCCTAGCCTCCTCTCCAAAGAAAACCATCCCAACTTCTCCAACCTTTCCTCAGAACTGAAGAGTCTCATCCCTGGAACCACTCTCATAAACCACTTCTGTACTCTCTCCAATGTTTGCTCATCTTTCCTATAGTGTGGCTTCCAGAGTTCGCTACACTATTCCAGCTGACATCTAAGCACAGCTTTATATCAATTGATCACAACCTCCTTGCTTTTATACTCTAGACACCTATTAATGAAATCTAGAATACTGCCTATTTTATTAAACAACTCTCCTGACTTGTCCTGCCTCCTTTAAGGAATTATATACAAACACACCCAGGTCTCTGTACTTCTATCACTTCACATTTCTCTACAATAAAATTTATCTGCTACTATCTGCCCATGATGCAGAAATTCTACAGTCTTCCACAATGTATAATTTTTCCAAGTTTTGCTCATCCATAAATCCTGAAATTGTCTTCTGTACACCAAGGTCATTTATGTACATCAGGAAAAATATGAATCTTAGTACCAATCTCTGGTGAACTTTACTACAATCTTCAGCCAGCCTGGAAAATACCGATTAACCATTACTCTATTTTCTATCCCTCTGCAAATTTTGTATCTCCATTGCCACTGTCCCTTTTACTCCATGACCTCTCACTTTCCTCACAATTCTGTTGTGTGAAAGTGCATCAAATGCCATTTGGAAGCCCGTGTACATCACAACATTGTGACCCTCATCAACCCTGTCTGTTCATAAAACTCCAGCAACTTAGGTGGACATGTTTTTTTCCTTCAATAACTCAATGCTGATTCGTCCAAATCAATCTAAATAGGAACCTAGGAAGCAGAGTTGGTCACTCTGCCAATTAAGTCTGCTCCACTATTTAACATGATCATGGCTAATCAAACACTTTCAACCCACACTATCCCCACAATGCTTTACACCATTAACACTTACTTATCAATCCTCACTTTATACATACTAAGCTTCCAGTGCCCTCTGTGGTGGAGAATTCCAAACAATCACCACACTTTGAGTACAACAGAATTCTCCTTACCTCATTCCTAAAGGTTATCCCCCTTAATTTGTATTTTGTGGTTCGAGGATCACCAGCCAGGGGAAATACCTTACCTGTCTAGTTATTTGGTAGGTTTTAATTAGATCACTACTCATCCTATGAAACTCAAGAATACAAGCTGTTTCTTTCTTCATTGCACAGTCCCAGCATCCTGGGAACAAGCCTGGTGAACCTTCACTATAAGTTGTTAAGTCTTTGATGATTAAGTTTCAGGAACTTATCAATCTTCTATTCCAATACAACTTTTTAACACTAATTAACTTCAACTCCTCCTTTCCTCTAAGGTCTTCTTAAATCTTCAAATACGGGATATTTCTTGTATTTTCTGCAGACAAATTGGATGCTGACTTGCTGCCTTCAAGAGGGTTCCTGACTGAGAAGGAGACTCCAATATATAGCTAACATTTGTAGACACCTGGACTGCTACTTGATTGCGATGTGGGTGGAAATTTCCAAAATATATTTCTACTGACTGACCTTGATTTTTTTGTTTGTTTCATTCAGGATATCTATGGAGAGAGAAGCTTCTGGGGAACTGAAGAATTCAACAAAATGCTAATAAGATGAGCTGATCGATATGTGCATGGTCAGGATAGATGGGCGAGCTGAACTTCTACTGCTCAATGTTGAGGACCGAAGAATAATGAATCTAATAGCATGTTATTCAGATTTTGGACAAAGGCCAACCATACAGCAGCAATCTGTCCCCAGTCCCACCACTTCTTCCCCCACCTCCCCAAAAAATTGGACCGTGCTGTGCAGTGATTTCAGCTGTCGGACATAGCTCAGATATTACATGGAGAGGCTGATGTTGGGCTTGCATGGACAAAGTTAAAAATCACACAACACCAGGTTATAGTCCAACTGGTTTATTTGGAAGTACAAGCTTTTGGAGCACAGGTCCTTCATCAGATAGCTAATGGGACAGTATCACAGGACACAATTTATAGAGTAGAATGGACTATTGCAAGGAAGTATACTGACAACTGAACAACCAGAAACAATACAGGTGACTACTGGCTGATCCAACCAAAGAACACATCAGTGAACTAAACAAATTGATGAAGACTTTTCATTCAGTCCTTCAGAGTACTCTTCGCACTGTCATCCTCGGTAGCTCTCGCATAGGGGACTTCTACTGCCTTCTGAAGATAGACAAAGCCTAGATGTCTCAATGTATCAGGTAACGGAACCCTACGAGAGATCCTCTCTGGCTATGTCAAGGACATCTTGAAACCCGTTTTATAGGGGATCCCCAGCTTCTGTTGCAACAAAATTTCTTACAGAAATTCAGCACCCATGAACCAATTGAACTGGGAACATTTCTCGCCACAATGGACATTGCTGCACTCTACTCAATACTAACAGCTGCTAAACTCCTGGCACCATCTTACAACTTACATGCTTCATCCTTGCCTACAATGTTTTCACCTTTGACAAACAGTTCTTCATCCAGAGGCACAGAACAGCCATGGGGACCAAATGTGCATCCCAATATGGCAATATGTTCATGCACAAGTTCAAACAAGTCTTCTTTACTGCGCAGGACCTCCAACCAACACTATACAACAGATATATTGACAACATATTCTTCCTCATCAATAACTTCAAAATGCTGCATTTCTCCAGCTTCCACCCTAAACAAATTAAAACAGCCATCGCCTATGGACAAACTCTATGCATATACTGGATCTGTTCAGATGAGGAGGAACATGACAGACACCTGAAGGTGCTGAAGGACACCCTCATAAGAACATGATACGACACCCAGCTCATTGATTGCTAGTTCCGATGTGCCACAGTGAGAACCAAAATTACCTCCTCAGGTCGCAGACACAGGATACAATGTAGCACGGTGGCTCAGTGATTAGCACTGCTGCCTCATGGCGCCAGGGCCCCAGGTTCAATTCCAGCCTCGGGAAACTGTCTGAGTTTGTACATTCTCCCAGTGTCTGCGTGGGTTTCCTCCAGGTGCTCTGGTTTCCTCCCATAGTCCAAAGATATGCAGGTCAGGTGAGTTGGCCATGCTAAATTGCCTGTAGCGCTAGGTGCGTTAGTCAAAGGGAAATGGGTCTGGGTGGGTTACTCTTCGGAGGGTCGGTGTGGACTGGTTGGGCTGAAGGGCCTGTTTCCACACTGTAGGGAATCTAATCTAACTTAACCTAACAACCGATAAGGTAGCCTTCATTGCCCGGTACTTCCCAGGAGCAGAGAATCTATGCCATGTTCTTCACAGCTTGCAACACGTTATAGATGACGGTGAACACCTCGCCAAGATCTTCCCTACACCTCCATTTTCACTTTTAAACATACGCCAAACCTTAAACAGACCACTTTTTGCAGCCACCTGCTCAGCCATCAGACCAACATTGACCACAACACCATACAACCCTGTCATGGCAATCACTGCAAGACGTGTCAGATTGTCATCATTGATACTACCACTACACATGGTGATACCATACACCACATGAGCAGGTGCTCATGTTACTTGGTCAACGTTGTCTATCTCATACGCTGCAGGCAAGGATGCCCTGAGGCATGGTACATTGACAAGACCAAGTAGATGCTACAACAATGAATGAATGGACACTATACAACAATCGCCAGACAAGGATGTACCCTCCAGTCAGGGAACACTCTGGCAGCCAGGGACATTCGGCATCAGATCTTCATGTAACCATCCCCAAGGCAGACTTTGGGGAACACAACAATGCAGAGTCACCGAGCAGAGGCTGATAGCCAAGTTCAGTACTCATGAGGATGGCCTCAACTAGGATCTTGGAATCATGTCACACTACAGGTGACCCCAAGACACTATACACACACACACATGATCACACTCATGCAGACCCTCTGTTATACACACGCTCTCTCACACACATACACCCCCACACTCACGCACACACCCTCTCACAGGCATACACTCCGTCACACTCTCTTCCCCAGACGTCTATGTGTGAATTTGTATTTGCAGATCTTTTTTCCAGATACATTCTACTTTGTTCAAAAAGCACGCAACTCGTGAGCAGTCAGTCCATTGAGATTTTATAAATTCCTACATAGTAAATAGAAACGGTTTGACTTAAGGTTGGAATACAGACTCTAACCATGCACTTTTAATGCACTGTCTCGCTGGAGGTGAGATGTCACTTTTTTATTTAAAATCTAAGTTATCTCAGGAATGTGACTTGAAAGAAGTTCTGGGATTTATATATTAATGAATCAAAACTTGCAACCCATTCTAAGTGATTAAGGATTTAACAGCAATCTAGGTTTGTTCAATACATTGCATCAGTTGTATGACACTTTGATCTTTTACCATAAATTCTGTGTCCTATGATCCTGATCCACTAACTACCTCAAAGAGCAGTGCTCTGAAAGCTTGTACTTCCATATGCACCTGTTGGACTATAACCTGGTGTTGTATGATTTTTGACCATAGCTCAGATAAATCTACTCATTGGTGCACTCAGTTCATCAGCTCAAACACAGTTGGGATCTCCAAAGCAATGAGGATGCACTTTCCCTTCAATGTAAGCCATTGATTAACAATTGAAACAGCATTAGCAGAATAGATAGCTGAAAAACTGTTTGGGTTGGGTGGAGAGTCTAGAGCCAAGTCAAAGTTTCAGGGTGAAGGTTAGTCACGTGGAATTGAGATTATGATAAATGTCTTCAATTAAGCACTGTGAACTGGTGGAATTCCCTAAGACTGAGAACTGATGACACTCAGCTAATAATTACATTCGAGAATGTAGACAATAGATTTTGGGCACTGTGGATATAGAGGATTGTGAGGCAGGAAAATGGAATTGACAGAATCGCTCAACCATAATCTTATTAACTGGTAGAGCTGTCCCAACAGGATGTCTGGATCAGTCTTATTCACATTTATTTTGCATTTTTGTCCAGAGACCCATGCTCAGTAATGTAGCATTATCTAAAAATTATAGGTTGAAACTGGTCCATATAATCAGTTGTCCAGGCTCCCCTGGGTTCTGATAGTAACATCACTGTCAGATAAAACTATCACTCAATGAGTGTGCATGAATAGAGTCCCCTTAGCTCAGATTAGAGCTAAGCACTACATCCAAGAGAGAGTTAATCTTTCTGATCTAGTCAAGTTCGTTGGGCTTGCAAGACAGTTTGTGTCCAAATATTAATGCGTTTTCCCATTCACAGTTACTTGGTCTTCCAAGTCAAGTTTATTCTACTCAGTGCTAAGCTTTGTTTACATTTGCTGTTGTGAATCCACATTTCATTTTCTTTTGGTTGCATCCCATTTCAAACACACACAGTGAGAAGCAGCTGTTGATATAGTGTTAAGGTGAAAATGAAAATCTTCAGCCTCTCTCTCTATTTCTATCCCATGTAATCAATAACTAATTGGTAATTTCTGGTTAAGTTTTTATTGGGCTACCTCAGTGAAGTGACAGATGGAGTTTAATTCAGATAAGTGTGAGGTGTTGCATTTTGGGAAAGCAAACCTTAGCAGGACTTATACACTTAATGGTAAGGTCCTAAGGAGTGTTGCTGAACAAAGGAACCTTGGAGTGCAAGTTCATAGCTCCTTGAAAGTGGAGTCGTAGGTAGGTAGGATAGTGAAGGTGGCGTTTGGTATGCTTTCCTTTCTTGGTCAGAGTATTGAGTACAGGAGTTGGGAGGTCATGTTGCGGCTGTACAGGACATTGGTTAGGCCACTGTTGGAATATTGCATGCAATTCTGGTCTCCTTCCTATCGGAAAGATGTTGTGAAACTTGAAAGGGTTCAGAAAAGATTGACAAGGATGTTGCCAGGGTTGGAGGATCTGAGTTTTAGGGAGAGACTGAACAGGCTGGGGCTGTTTTCCCTGGAGCATCAGAGGCGGAGGGGTGACCTTATAGAGGTTTATAAAATTATGAGGGGCATAGGGGAATAGGATAAATAGGCAAAGTCTTTTCCCTGGTCAGGGAGTCCAGAACTAGAGGTCATAGGTTTAGGGTGAGAGGGGAAAAGATATAAAAAAGACCTAAAGGGCAACATTTTCATGCAGAGGGTGGTACGTGTATGGAATGAGCTGCCAGAGGAAGTGGTGGAGGCTGGTATAATTGCAACATTTAAGAGGCATTTGGATGAGTATATGAATAGGAAGGGTTTGGAGGGATATGGGCTGGGTGCTGGCAGGTGGGACTAGAATGGGTTGGGATATCTGGTCGGCATGGATGGGTTGGACCGAAGGGTCTGTTTCCATGCTGTACATCGCTATGACTCTAAGAGCATAACAGTCCCACCCATGCTTTGGACAAATTGTCACTCGCTTAACATAACCAACATTTTAACAACAAAGTAATTTTCAGAACATCTGACAAAACAATTATTTGTTACACATCTCCAGTCACCACAAATCTGGATACCAGTCATCTCAGCCACAAGAAAACAGGCAGAAGTTCCTTGAGCGGATGTCCTATTCTCAACCACCTTAACTACTTCAAGTCAATGAATGTAATGAATGGGTCTGGGCGGGTTGCTCTTCGGAGGGTCGGTGTGGACTTGTTGGGCCAAAGGGCCTGTTTCCACACTGTAAGTAATCTAAATCTAAAAATCATCTGCTCTCCATTATAAATTAATAAGGGGGGAAATGTTCACGGATAATTGTAGAGTTCAATTCCATTTGGAAGACCTCAGACAATGAATCAATCTCCTGATTGCATGCAGCAAGAGCTGGGCAACATTCAGGTTTGGGTTCATAAAGTGGTAAGTAATATTTGTGCCAGACAAAGCTCATCTTCAACGAGAGATTAACCACAACCTCTGATATTTTACAGCATCACTTACTACTAACCACAAATAAAAATATAACTGGACCAACCAATAACTAACTATAGCTACAAGAGCAGGACATAAGTCAGGAATTTAATTGTGAAGAACTCCTGACTCCCCAAAATATAACCATCATCTACAAGGCATAAGCAGGTAAGGATGTAATTTTATTCATTTATCTGCTTAAGTGTAGCTTCCACCTGACAACCACCCCTACTGGTACACCATGGCTGCTGTCTTTACCACGTACAAGATGCAATGTTGTTATTTAAAATGAGTGTTTGACAGCACATCCTAAAGCCACAATCTCTGTAATCTAAGTGGACAAGGAAAGGTGGCGCATAAGAGTACCACCTTATGCAAGTTCCTCTCCAAGTTGCATCCTAAATTGTACATGTAACATAATTTGATCAAAATATCTGGAGCCCCTCACCCATCAGTACTACAGAGTACTTTCACCACATGGACTGCAGAGGATCAAGATAACAGCTCGCCATCATCTTCCAAATTAGGGATGAGCAATAACTGAAGTTCCATAAACAAGTAATGCATCGGAGTTAATAGGCTTTTTACAGTGATGTAAGTTTCAGAAATGGTTATGACATCAATTTTTAAGCTAAATGTCGAATTTTCCAATCATGTTGTCCAGATTATTTGTTGGGGTGGCATGGTGGCTCAGTGGTTAGCACTGCTTCCTCAGTGCCAGGGACCTGGGTTCAACTCCTGCCTCGGGCAACTGTCTGTGTGCAGCTTACACATTCTCCCAGTGTCTGCGTGGGTTTCCTCTGGGTCTCCAGTTTTCTCCCACATTCCAAAAGATGTGCAGGTTAGGTGAATTGGCCTTGCTAAGCTGCCCATAGTGTTAGGTGCATTAGTCAGGGGTAAATGTAGAGAAGTGAGTCTGGGTGGATTACTCTTCAGAGGGCCGGTGTGGTATTGTTGGGCTGAAGGGCCTGTTTCCACACTGTAGGAAATCTAATCAACACTGTGCCCTTCAGCATCATCCAACGAACACAGGAATGCAATTAGATTAAGACCTTTCAAATCAGGTCATGCTAGCTCCAAACTGAGTTGACCTATACCTTTACAATATGCTTCACAACCTCAAAAATACCTGCACAGCACTATGGGGTGTTAAGTGCGACACATATTATCACTGCTGTGGGGAAAACAGCAGGCCATTTCTGCACAGCAAGCTACCACACTGGTGAGATTAATGAACAAAGTGTGTGATGTTTGAATGGTAAGTATCAGCTCAAGTAGACAAAGACACTTGCTTTTCCAGAAACGGTGCTGTGCAACTAAAAGGCCAAAGATCTCAGTCTGCAACCTCATCCAAATGACATCGAAATCAGTGCACTGGGATTTTGTACTGGAATTTTACAGTTGAAATCCATAAAACTCAGTCTCAGGCGAATGAGTGGCAATAGTTTATACATGAAGTTAACTTTGAATTTTACTCATATGAAGAGTCAACGCCTTCTAAAGGAGGATTTGTTTTAAATGTTACTCATAGTTGAACTGTTGTGCATGGAATAGCTGTTGTAATCACAGCATTTCAAACTATCTGTATGAAACACCTCAGATGTTTGATGGTCTAGATCTTCATGAAAATATTACGACTTTCTTTAATATATTGTCTTCAATATTTGTCTTTTTACAGTTTTGGTGGGATCTGTTTACAAGTCTGGCACTTCTTTCGAAGTTCTCCTGTACCATACCACCCTCTGCTGGCAGCAGGACGACATCTTCGGCACCTTTTAATCACCCAATTTATATATTCGGCCCATTGTGTCCTGACCGACCAGTTGGAAACAAAACCCCAATTCGGCTGACACACCTGCATTTTTTTTTTGCAGAGGCCAAGTCGCGTAAAACAAGAAACTCTTTTTTAAAAAAATACTTCATTTATCTTGGATTAAGGTTGAGGAAGGTAAAAGTATTCAAAGCAAATCACTTCCTTCGGGAGGTGGAGAAAGAAGTCACACAGGAAGAGCACAAGACAAGGGTTGCACTGATTTTATTTTTTTACACTTGGCCCTCGTTGATGGTTATTCTGACTTACATGAGCTTTATACAAACTGTTCTCAAAGAAACATTATTTAAAACATAGAAAAACAATACAGACTCTGAATATTAAAAAGTGCATACACGTCCTGTTAATAAAACATAAATAAATTATCGAAAGGCAGCAAGACATTCTTATGCATCTGCCCAAAATAACTTAAACATGGTTTCAGCAAACAGGTGATCTAATTTACAAGGAGAAAGTTTCACCACACGTTGGTCTGGGAACTGGGCCAATATTGTTCGCATGTCTCCATTTTTCTAAGTTCTGGTTTTGAAGATGTGCTGTTCCTGAAGCCTTACGGGGTCACCGGCATAGCTCTGGGCAAGTGGCCTTACGGAGGATGAGCCGAATGAGGTCAATGGCTCGGATGGGGTAGTAAATACCTCTCTGACCCCGGCGGGGACCAGCAGTCAGTGCTGGTTATGACGGCTCAGACACTTGATTGTGTCTAGCAACCCCTGAGTGGACAGGAGCCATGGATAATGAGTCGCAGTTATTACAATAGGTTAAGCCTCGTCACAGAAGCTCGCCAGCCCCACAGAAATACTTCTGTGCTCCCTGCAGCATCCACGAGTGTGTTACCCGGGTAGTATAGGCAGCGTACTCCCAGTTACTTCCTATATTCCAGTGTTTAATGAACTCAAATGGTATTGGAAGCTAAGTGGAGAAAACCCTCACTTAGTGCCACCTCCAAACCATGAAGCTGTCCAGGTCGATTCCTGATAATAAAATTTAAAACCACCCACTTTTTACTGATCCAACTAATTCACAACAGCCAGGGAGCAGCTAACGTAGCGAGGATCAAAATGTCTGTAGCACTGCTATGTACAAGTCTTGATATGGGTTTCATACAGTGTCGTGGGTAAATAACAGCCGAGGAATGTAGGCACAGGCAGCTGGTATTCCCACCAAAGGGAATCCTCCCGATTAACCAATGTATGCTTAGGGTGGTTCTTTAAATTTCATTATAAAGTCACAACGTTGGTTTATACAAGAGATATAGATATGCTCGCTCTATAAATCTTGTACACAACTCAGTATATACTTAACAGGCTTGCTGGCCACAAAGAAACCTCAATATAACTAGGTCTTGTTGGGTACTATTCTGAAAAACTTAGTGTTCCTTCCGCTATCAACGAACGTCCACCTAAACCCACTGTGTTACACCTCTACGTAATACAGCAGACCTGTGAATTTGGAAGTGGCAAAATAGACTTCCGCGGCAGGCAATGAACCTGAAACTGCTCACATCTTTGTAAAGTATGGTGTAACGCAAGCACTCCCTGCTGTTGAGTCGGTGAACAGTCACAGCAACCCTCGTGTATAACAAAGACACCTCTTCCCCCACATTGGGAGTCTGAGTCCCGACATCAGTGTTCACTGGGGCCCTGGCACAACCCACCTGGACCCTGCATCTTCCCGAGGGACAGCTTGTACTCCCCGTACCCGCTCCCTCACCATGCGAATTGTTACAAAATTCGTCATTAAAATCTCATTTTCCTCCACCCAACCTTGTTTTGGAACCGTTCAGAAGGTCCGAGTTTTATAAGCGAAATCACTGCCCATTAATGAAATCGTGAGCAATACTAAGGCATGAAAAGCAAGAAATTTTACAATCCAGTAACCGGTAGAAATGTCAGTGAAGAATAATTGGAACATTTACTTGAGATGCTGTTTTGTTTCGAACATCATTAACAAAGAGGGAATGAATTTCAGTTTGGAGTTTACATGTTTACAGCTTATGATTTTGTGCATTATAAATTAACTAATCGACAAGCACTCGCATTGATCTCACACCCAGGAAGGAGAAACAAACTGTGCAAACAAAGCAGTGGTTTCAGACAAACCCAAAGTCCGTAGTGTTTGAATTTTGCATTCGATTCAAAGCCCTAAGGGATAAACTTACTACAAAGTACCTCAGTGCATTCAAGGTCCTGGCACTTGCATAGTAATACATTGTGTTAAGTGCATGCAGACAAGAGCACGAACAGGCGGAACAGCAAGCTTAGCGGAAAACTCCAGTTACTTAAAGTAAAAGTGCAATCGGGTTCGGTGAATTAGTACCAGAATTATTACATCTCCTTTACTGGCCTGGGCAGAAAACCCACCTCCCCAACACCTAATCAATAAGGTTGCCCTAAAGACTTGCACTGTGAAAACCGAGATGAGCTTTCAATTGAGACTTGGAGGGGGAGGCAAGAATGCCACACAGCTGGTCTGGTTGGAGAAGTGCACCAGCTCACAGACCCTTCAGGCCCGTTGGCTTCAATGTTGCATTTGCCTACTTAACAGTGACTGTTCTTCAAATGTACCGCGCTGGCTATGAAGCATTATCGGTACTATAAAAAATAAAATTTCTTTCCATCTATAGCCAGTCGCACAATTTAAATAACTGCAGCCCTCCCTGCAACTTTAACTCTAAGTTGGTGGGACATACACATGGTTGCTGTTGTGGCGTTTTGCACAATTAAATCAAAGCCAAAGCCTCTGGCTTCTCTGTACAGCGAGTGCAACCTACAAATGGTGATGAAACCAAAGCTCAAGAAGCTACTTTGAGTATTTGTTTCATTCCCCTGGGTAGGACATCACATGCAGTTCCCATCCTGTTTCAGAAAAAGCTCTTAAAAGGCTCAAATATTTTAAAAGGCAAATATCAGCATTGTAGCACATTGCAAACACACACTCTTGTGAGGACAAGAGTAATGAAATGTACAAAACTGGACAGCATAACCTCAGTTTCACAATGATTTGACTGTAAACACTGTTTCTATTAAAGCCTCTAAGTCACAACTCAAATATAAGTGAATCAGAGCAATGTTTTGGTTTAGCTGGTGCAAAATAGAGGATCCTAATCTATGATAATTTGAAATGAGGCCTTCATCTCTGGTCAGGAGATTGAAAAACAGGAATCACAAATTAAGTTTTAGAGCTGGCCTTTTGTTCCACTTATTACTTAAATTACACATGGGATGAGGAAAGATTCAACAGAAAAAGGATCCATGATAGACTCAACAATATTAAGTAACTGGCAAAATTCACAAAAAGTACTGATTGCCGAAACCCTACAATTCATAAGTTTACATGTTTACACTATAAAATTAATCGACCAATGTTTATAACCCTGAAATGTCAGTGACCAAATCTAAAATGTAGTGCCTGACCATGGGCAGTAGAAGCAAATTCAACCATAAATTTTCAAAAAGGAATCGGATAATTACTTGAAAAAGAAAAATCTGTGCAGGATTACGGGGAAAAGATTTGGAAAATTGGATAGTTATTTCCACGAGCTAGTAGGCACAACGTGTTAAACGGCCTCCTTCAGTATTATAAGCATCTATGAAATCAGAAATAATCATTAAAATTATTCATGCAAGGTCATGAAATGGAACCAAAAGTACAATGTAAAAAACAAAAAGCAGCATTTTCCTCTATACTAATGAGAGTCTAAATGTCACAAACCACTATCCTGACCCAGGTTGGCTATGTGCTTATTCCAAAACAAAAACTATTATTTGATTATCTTTGGTGCTCAGTAACCATGAACCTTCCAACAGGGAGACAAAATTCTGGCAACTCAACCCTGGTGACCCCAGAACCCTCAAGCTTCTGACATCTTTGCCTAGGACAGCAAATCTCAAAGTTCAGACTCTAATATTACACAGTGCTTAATATTTACTTATTTCAGATTAAGATTTGAGTTGAATTGTTTCCCTGGAAGATTGAGCAGAGCAAAACCTTTGCAACTAGATGCCAATAGGTTGCTGCAGGCTATGAAATGGCAGAAAGACAGGTGATATGCTTCTGGCAGGTGAATGCAACTGAAACAGTTACACAAGGGGCTATCAAAACTTTTCACCTATTGAATCTGGAGCAATCACTGGCTGAAATCCCCAATTCTATTAATCTGCAGATAACCAAGCTTCTGATTACCAACTGACGACATACAAACTGATCTAAAACTCACTCGCCAAGCTAACAAAATGTCAGATGCATTACACCTCATTGTACTTTTCCACTCTCACCCTTCTTTCTGCGATGTAGGAGCTGTGATCATTTCAAAGTGGCCACAATGCAACACAGTCAGCACACATTCATTCCTTGTGTGTTCACCTGAAGCTTGCGGTTAAACAGTATTTAACACAGTGTCAAGCAAACAAATCCTTATTAGAGAAAATAAAACTGATTACCTAATTTGATGGCATCCTTAGAGCATGCAGTAGTCATGTTAGTCTTAAAAAGAACATTGGTAAAAAAAAACCTTTAAAATTAAACCATTCATTGAACAGTACATAGTGTTATTCACCAACAAAAATTCTTTAGGTCAATACAAAGTGCTGCGTTAAAACCCAACAGAGAAGACCAGCCTCTGGGGAGAAAAAAAATAAGTTCCATGATCCTTGCATACCACATATCCATTATTTGGTTTGATGGCACAACAAATGCACTTAAAATCAATATCCTCCTTACCCATGTAGGCACATGAACCACAAAAAAATTAAAACCTTCCTCCAACAGAAAGCTGGTGTAATAAATGGAGAAAGTCAGTCAAAAAGAAAAAAAGAAAGAAAGGAAGGAAGTATCATAGAAACAAAACCAGACTAGCATTTTTGGGGAGCTTTTTTTCCTTTTGATTTTTTTTCTCACGTTTACTTTTTGTTATGGCGCACAGAAGACTGCATGCCGCTAGTGACAATCTTTCTGGATTTAAATGTTTTTTCTGCAGGTTTCTTCCTGCTTGTTGGAGACTGAGCCCCCACCTCTGGTAGCGCCGACTTGGATTTGGCAGCTGGAAGCAGTGGACGTTTGGTAGGATTGGTGTCTTTGCTCGACAGCTTCCCTCTTGGAGCTGTTTTGCTGGTCAGGTTCAAAGCCGAGGCAGCAGCAGATGGCGGCTGTTCTGTTGTCATCCGTCTACCCTCTTTAACTGCCCCCTCACTTGGCACTTTTTTGGTCACCATTTTGGTGGGGCCATCTGCCGATTTCTTAGCAAGAATATTGCTCTTTCCCAAGTCAGCTGACCTCCGACTCTCTTTCTGCCGCAAGGCAGACCGAAAGAATGACAGTCCTTTGTCATCTGATTTGCTGCTGTCCCTTCTCAAGTCAGTCCTTGAGCTAGTATCGGATGATTTTGCTTCTGTCATGGAGGAGCTGCTGCTTGAATTCCTCAATCTCCTGTTCTCCAAACGGCTTCCTGATTTAGCATGTGACAACCTGCTTGTGCTGCTAGCTTTAGAAGATGACATCAGCCTACGCTTTTCAGGAGAGGGGCTGCGTTTCGACCGGCCCTCAGAGGTCTTGGACCTTCCTGGCACCTTTTTCCGTGTTGGTGAAGGAGACTGTGGAGAAGGCAAGACCAGCTTCGGTTTCTGCTGATACACTGACAATGCTGACTCTTGACTTTTGGCTGTGTCCCTTCGGAGTACTGAGTTTGAAGAAGAATGTCGGGCTCCCGCTTTTGATTCAGTCTTTTCGCGTGTAACAGAAGCTTTTGGAGGGTTCTTGTGTGATGAAGTTAATTGAGCTCTGGATGAAGAGCCTTTGGCCTGCTCATGAAGCACTCTGGAAGAAGTGGTCTTTTTCTGCAGGCTCTCAGCATTCGCTGTTCCAGACGCAAGACCTTTCCTTTGTCTTTGCTCTTCCGCTGAAGAAGCGCCACTAATACTTGGAGAGCGAGGGCTGCTGAGGCCAGGTGTGCTTTTCCTATTGTCTAAAGCATCCAGTAAAGGGCTCAGAGTGTCCAATCCTCCTGAATCATTGCCGCACTGGTCCAGCTTTTTATCAAGGGGCAAAGTGGGCCGGCTCTGTCCAGCTGCCTTTCCTGTGACTCTCAATTCCTCCTCCCGGACCATGCCTTCCATGACTGCCAGGGGTGCCCTGCCAGTCTGACCGGCATGAGTAGTCCCCTGGACTGGCAATGGAGAGCTGCTTTGGTTGGGGCTCTTCCTCCCCAGTAGGTCTGCTGTTGGAGATGGGCTGTGAGTTGGAGAATCAAAGGAGAATGGTGAAGGAGAACTGGACCGCATGTGCAGCTTGCTGGATAGCGACCTCTGAGATTTAATTCCGTTCTCATTGAGCACCAACGGACTGGCAAACGAAGATCTGGACGACAAACTCTGGCGCTGGACACTCCTCACAAAAGGCCGAGTAGAAAATCCACCTGAACAACAGAAATAATTAATTAATCTGACCTTCAAACTGAATAACAATCATGAGCAACCCTCATGTCACAAACCTGAGTTAAATGTCTTTATGATGTCATATTTACTGCACCAATGGTACAAACATCATAAAGCAGAGTCAGCATCTTCTGTCATTAGGCTTTGGAATTAAAATTGTACTGTTATTAAAATGTTATCTTGAAAATGTTGTCTGTCAAGTAGTAGCTGTTTCTTCAGGTATCACGGTGGTTCAGTGTGCACTCTGTCCCAAATCAGAAGGTTTAACACCTCCACCCACAGCACCCAACACCACTCACCCCAACTTAAAGGTTCAAGCACCTATCCAAGTTAACACTTCAGTGACCAGGAGTGTTGCATTGTTAGAAATGCCATCTTCCAGATGAGACATTAAACCAGGCCATCAAATAATATACCCAAAGATATCCAAAGAGAGAGAATGGGTTCTCCTCATTGTCCTGGCAACATTTGCCCATTAACCATCTTACTAAAATAAATTAGCGCTTTTTTATTGCTATTTGTAGACTGTCATTGTGAACTGAACTCAGTGTGCAGTGTAGGACACAGGAGAGGCAATTTGTACAACACTCTTTACTGGCTGAGAACCTATTTGAGACACTGGGCAGACACAACATAATTAAAGAATCATAGAACAATAGTGCACAGAGGGAAGCCATTTGGCCCATCCTGTCTATACCAACTATGTGAAAGAACCTCAATTTCTTGCTTTTTCTAATAACCCTCCAAACCTTTCCCCTCATAGTACTTGGTCAATTTCCTGCTGAAAGTTGCTACTGAATTCACTTCCACCATGCTTTTAAGTAATACATTCTAGATCACTGCATGAGAAAGGTGTTATAACATGTACATCTTTCCTCCCCAATTTCTGTCTTGGAAATTTCAAAAAATGGTAAATAAAGACTTACATTTATATAGTGCCTTGTATGAACATTGATGGCTGTTCATGCTTTAAAGCCAATGAATTACATTTTAAGTGTAGTTACTGTAGTAACAAATAGCATTCATGTCACACAAGTAACAGGCAACGACCACCTTCAATTAGGAACAATTGCTCGGCAATATCATTGCTGAACCATCAACAACCAACCACCTGGTTCCCATTGACTAGAAACTGAACGAAACAAACCACTGAAAATCTGTGGATACAAGAGCAGGATAGAGGTTAGGAAATCTGCAATAACTAATTTATCTCCTGACTTCTATAGCCTTTACGTCATCTGCAAAGCACAAATCAGGAGTGCAATGGAATACTCTCTACTTCCCTGGACGGGCACAGCTCCAACAACATTCAGAAAGTCCAACACCATCCAAGAGTAAGCAGCCTGCTTGATTAGTACCCTCATTTGCAACCTTTAATATTTAATCTCTCTCTCTACCACCAATGTACAGTAGCAGCAGTATAATACCATCTACAGTTTGCACTGCAAGGCTCCTTTGACACACCTTCCAAACTTATGATCTCTATCAACTAGAAGGCAAAGGAAGCAGATGCATAAGCAGCACAACCACCAACAAGCTCTCCTCCAAGTCACACACCATCCTGACTGCGAATTCCTACACTGTTGCTGGGTCAAAATCCTAGAACTCCCTAACAGCACTGTGGGTGTACCTATGCCCCATGGACTGTATCAGTTCAGGAGGACTGCTCACTATCACCTTTCAGGGCAAATAAATGCCAGCAATGCCTACATCCCATGAACAAATTAAAAAGTATAGGAAATTAACAGTCAATTTGCACATCGGAAACATCTACAAATAATAATGTTTCTTTTCCTAATAGCTATGAAAAACAAATTGGAAATTGGCAAGAACATCAGCGATAATTTCAAAAAGGAGGAGGCAAGTTATGTCATGAGATTATTTATATCCCTGGAGGCCAAGCAAGGCATTCGTCTATTGTCTCACTCAAAAGCTAGATTTCCAACAACGTAGCATTTCCTCAGTTCTGCACTGGCACGCAGATATTGATGCTTAAGTTCAAGTTCTGGAGTGGAACTTGAACCTACAACCTTTGGACTGAGGTAGAAGTGCCACTCATCATCATAATATCTAATGAATAATATTTCCCAATTGCCATTACATGTACTGCATCCCGCACACAAGAAAACATCACATGAATTAAGCAATGTTTATCATCCATAACTTAGTGCGAAAAGGCTACCCTATAGTATAGTTTTCTGAAAATGCATTTTCTTTGTAATGCATAAAAAATGAACACCATGGCTACCTGCGATCAGTTTTCACAAGTTAAAAAACTCAGTATTAATTGAGACTTAACTTGAGAAGGCATGATTAATCAAAAAGTAAGCAAATACAGTCTGTGAAAGAAGTGTTCCAAATGACAAATAATAGTAAATAACGTGCCTTAATGCCCACATCAATTTTAAACAATCCCACTCCCTCAAGCAATTAGTGAAAGAGACATTCCTCTTTTTGGATATTTAACTATGGGGGAGCTTTGAGAATTTGACAGAGAAGAAGCAAAAAAATCAAACTTGTCCTCTATCACTCCTTTTTGACCCAGTTCCTTATATAGTTAGAAATTAAAACATCTTGCAAATATCAGGCTGGGAAGAGGAGAACAGGAATATACATAGATGGTACCATCATCCTGATCGCTTCGGTCCTGTGTAAATTCCACAGATTCAGAAAGTGAGACAAGAGATGTCCGGCGTGATGATGCAGTGGAAGTGATGCTGGGCTGCTTGCTGCCTGTGAGGCGATTTATCCAGTGTTCACACAGAGATGAGCTGGTAGAGCCTGAAAAACATTATCACACATCAATAAGGGAGTATAATATAGTTACACATAACCAAGCACTGGGGCATGGTAATGTGGTGGTGATGTAATGTTATGCAGTGATCCAATAAATCTGGACGCTCAAGCTAATGGATCCAAATTCCATGATGGCAGTTCAAATAGTAAAACCTGAAAGTCTCAGCAATTGTGACCACTGTAAAATTACTGTTCTTTAGAAAAGGAGTTCTGCCATCCTTTCCTGTCTGGCCTACCTAATTTCAGACCCACAACAATATGGTTGACTCTTAAATGCCCTCTGAACTGGACCAACAAGCCAATCGGGCACAGACAGCAAATGCTGGTCTTGCAAGTGATGCCCACAGCCCAAAGAATAAATAAAGCAGTGATCAAAATCAAACATTTTCAAAAAGACAGCTGATTCTCTAGACAGCACAGTTGTTACGTGTACTTCACATCTGTGTTCATTAGAAGCCACAAGCTTTCAAAGCTTCACTCCTCCTTCACATAGCTAGTGAGTGAGGAAACATCGAACACTGAATTTATAAGATCAAAGGTTCATACAACTGATGCCAATGTATTGAATTAACCTAGATGGCTGTTATGTCTTTAATCAGTTAGAATGGAGAAGCAGGTTTCGATTGATTAACATGTAAATCCTAGAATTTTTTTCAAGTCTCTGCCCAGAGATAACTTAAAATTATATCAGCATAAAAGAGGTAACATTTCACATCAGACAATGCATTTTAGGTATGAAGCCTTGCTTAAGAGTCTGTGCCTTAACCTGGAGTCAGAACAGTTTTACTTCCAAAGTAGGAATTTATAAAATACCACATTGACTGACCGTCTACAAAAATATGTGCTTTTTTAACAAAATTGAATGTACCTGCAAATGCAAATTCACCCCATAGATGTATATGTGTGTGTGTATGTGAGGCAAAGAGAGAGGGTGTGTGTGTGTGTGTGTGTGTGTATACGCACGTGCGAGAGAGGATGTGTGTACACTCTTCAAAGAAAATGTGTGACAGAGTATGCATGCATGTGAGGGCGTGTGTGTGTGTGCTTGAGAGAGAGGGTCTGTGTGAGTATGTGCTGGTTGTGCAGCCTCTACTCTTTTTGATATATATGAACTACCTAAGATAAAGGATAAAGATACAAAATTTGCAGGTGATACAAAGCAAAAAATATACTGAATGATAAGGACAGCAACCAGCTTCTAGAGGCTGTATATGTTGATACCCTGGAGCATGAACAGCTGCAGCAAGACTTCAGAATTAAATTTAATTAGAGTGTTTAAAAACCTAACAAACACAAAAAACAAAAATAATGAAAATGAATTGAATGAATTAAGTTTATTGTTGAACAGAAAAAAACTTTTAAACAAAGTAGATTTTTATTTATTTTTTTAAAAATTGGCTTTAAGTTGTGAAAGCATGTGCAGTTTGGAAAAAAATGGAGGTGAGCACATGCATTTGGAACTTTTCCACTGTACAGTGTCAGCAGACATGTCAGAGGGCTTAACTAGAGAAATAGAAATATTAAAGTTAACAGAGAAGTAGGAAGAATACACTTTGATAGGAAGAACAAGGAATAGTAAAAATATCCTAAACTACAGGTTTAAGAGTATAGGAGTTGGGAGGTCATGTTGTGGCTGTGCAGGATACTGGTTAGGCCACTTTTAAAATATTGTGTGCAATACTGGTCTCCCTATTGGAAGGATGTTGTGAAACTTGAAAGAATTCAGAAAAGATTCATAAGGATGTTGCCAGAGTTGGAGGATTTGATCTACAGTGAGAGGCTGAATAGGCTGGGGCTGGTTTCCCGAGAGCGTGGAGGCTGGGGGTGACCTTATACAGGTTTATAAAATCATGAAGAGCATGGATGGAGTAAATAGACATGGTCTTTTCCCTAGGATGGGGGAGTCCAGCACTAGACGGCATAGGTTTAAGGTGAGAGGGGAAAATTTTCAAAGGGACTTAAGGGGCAAGCTTTTCATGCAGAGGGTGATGCGTGAATGGAATGAGCTGCCAAAGTGATGGAGGTTGGTACAATTACAACATTTAAAAGGCATCTGGATGGATATATGAGTAGGAAGGGTTTAGAGGGATATGGGCCAGGTGCTGGCAAATGGGACTAAATTAGGTTAAGATATCTGGTCGGCATGGATGAGTTGGCCTAAAGAGTCTGTTTCCATGCGGTACATTTCTATGACTCTAATACAATTTTAATGGGGGCTCAGAAACAGAGAACTCAGTGTGACATTCATAGGAACATAATAACAGGAGGTTGCCATTCAGCCCCTCAAGCCTGTTCCACCATTCAATGAGATCATTGCTGATGTGTGGCCTAACTCAATACAGCTGCCTTTGACACCTATTCCATAATACCTTTCCTTAAATAAATTATCTAACTCAGAGTTAAAATTAGCAACTGATCCTGCATCCATTGCTGAGTGTTGAAGAAAGTTTCAAACATCTACCAATCTGTGTGTAAAAGCGCTTTTTAACTTCTCTCCTGAACAGTTTGACACTAACTACACCCCCTGGTTCTAGAATTCCCAATGGAAACAATTTACTTTTACCTCCCCTGCATTTTCACGCTAATATCTTGAAGACTTCATACGATTGATGCGAATGTATTGAATAAACCTCGATGGCTATTATCCTCTAACCTTCCAAATTAGACAGAAATGGGCCTAACTTGTATAACACCTCCTTATAACCTAACCCTGAAGTCTAGGTATCATCCCTCTATTTCCTGAAGTAGCGATTTCCAAAACCGGTAAACATGGACCTTCAGAGTGGTTAGCGGGAATCTTTCCCCAGGGCACGTTTTCATAAATATTTGATGAAAGCAGGATAAGTTTAGAAGGCTGTTAAAAAGGGGAATGTTAGAGAGAGAAAAACCAATTACAGATTATTAAATCTCAATAAAACATTGGTTAGGTCTTAGCCCAAATGTAAATTAGAAACATAGAAAATAGGAACAGAAGTATGTCATTCAGTCTTCAAGACTGCTCTGCCAGTCAATATGATCATGACTGATCATCTAACTCAGTACCATGTTCACACTTTCTCCACATACCCTATGATCCCTTTAGTTCTAAGAACTCTAACTCCTCTTGGTAACATTCAATGTTTTGGCCTCAACTACATTCAGTGCAAGAGAATTCCACAGGTTCACTACTCTCTGGGTGAAGACATTTCTCATTTCAGATCTAAAGGGCCCACCCAGTTCTTAGACTGTGACTGTGCTCTAGACTCCCTGGTCATCAGGAACATCCTATCTGCATTACCCTGAATTTTATAGGTTTCTATGAGATCCTCTATCCTCTCCCAATTCTTCTAAACTATAGTGAATATAGTTCTAACTAATCAAGTCTCTCTTCATACATCAATCCTCTTATCTGAGGAATCAGTTCCTTCATTGCCCTGCCTCCATAGCCAGTCTCTGATAAGACAACCAAAACTGCACATTATACTCCAGGTTTATCTCACCAAGTCCTACACAATTGCAGCAGGACATTCCTGCTCCTGTATTCAAATCCTCTCATTATGAAAGCCAACACACCATTTGCCGTATTCAATGCCTGCTGCACCTGCATGCTTACTTTCAGCTCTGATGAAGAGTATGCTATCTAGGCTCGAAATGTTAGCTTCCTCTCTCTTCACAAATGCTGCCTGACCACTGTGATTTCCAATACTTTTTGTCTTCAGAGCTTAGTTTCAGTGTCTGGTATACAAGGACACCTATCAAATTGAGGTGGTGAACCAGAAGCAATAAGGATTTTTTAAAAAAATGCAGTACATAGTTGTGATCTGGAAAACACTGTCTGAAAAAATAGTGGAAACAATTTTAATGGCAACTTTGGAAAGAGAGTGTGAGAAATATCTGAAATGGGAAAAAAAAAAATCAGGGCTACAGGAGAATAACTAATTTATACCTCCACTAATACGAGTCTGACTGGCTGAATAGCCTCCTTGGATCTGTTATCATTGCACAATTCCCAGCACACATACTCAAAGTTATATTGCATGAGAAAAAGATTCCCTCCTTCAATCACACTCATTAGAATGCTGTCTTGGATCAGCATAAACTGTGAATAAAGACTCAAAAGGTTTGATTTATTTTAAATATGACAACAATAGAAGTATTTAAAATGATCATTTAACTTCCATCATGTGAATCTATGAAAAGATAACAAAAGCAACCTTTTTCCAGAACTGACTGGAACAAAGGGCAGGAGAAATCTCTTCACACAGAGTTGAAAGACTTCGGAATTCACTTCCAAGGTTAATCGTTAGTAAGAAACTGTTAACATTCCAGGCTATATAGGCTAGGTGCAAAAAAAAGGACATTAGGATAAAGGTGAATTAATGCAATTAGAATCTTTTCTCACGTGGAAGGTAAACACAAACACAGACTTCCATGTTTGTTTGGTTAGTTACAAACAATTTCACAATCTACCTGCAGATGGCTCTGTTCACTCAGTTCCTGAACTGGACTGAGGTAAAATCAAGGACAAAGTGAGGACTGCAGATGCTGGAGAGTCAGAGTTGGTAATGCGTTGCAGTGGACAAAACACAGCAAATCAGGCATCATCCAAGGAGCAAGAGAGTCAATGTTTCGGGCATAACCCTTCTTCAGCACTGGAGGGGGGGAAGGCAGCTGAGAAATAAAGGGAGGTGGGGGGGGGGCGCGGGGCAAGGTAGGTGGGATGGTGATAGGTTGATGGGAAATGTGGAGCAGGTAGGCGGGAAGAAAAATGGACAAGTAGGACAGATCAAGAGGGAGAATCTGAGTTGGAGGGTTGGAGTTACTGTGCTTCACCAAGTGCAAAAGGGTGTCAGCTGAGCGAGGGAACCAAAGGACCCGTCGGAATATGGTTAGAAAAAGGGTTAGAAAAACTGGCTACCTAACGAAGGATCAGCGGTCTAAAAGTTTGTACTTCCAAAAACACCTGTTGGATTATAACCTGGTGCTATGAGATCTTTATCTTAGATAAAGGGGGTCATCATCTGAGGTGTTGCAGGAAACACTTTATTTTCTGGGAGACCAATCCCACAGAGTTTTTGTAGTTTTATGACTTTTTGTGGAAGTTTTATATTTTATGTTTATTTTTGTAGAGTTTTTTGATATCTTTATACTTTCCAACTTAATAGTTTATTGGCAGTAAACTGTACAGTGAAGGCACTAAACCCTCATTACTCCACAATGGCCCTTGGGGAACTGAACAGAGATAAGTGATTTTTTTGCTGTCAGGGACAACAAAAATCTTCATCTCCCTGCCATTAATTGGTGACAACACCAAGGATGTGAGTTGCATTTGGGGATTGTTACTGAAACTATCTTGTGAAATAAAAGGTTGAAAAAATTTTTGGATAACATTTTTATAGAAATCTGAAGAAACTGCTGTAAGAGTCACATTTCTTTTCTGAAACTTCTTTTGCCAGCTCGTTTCAACATTCCATCTGGTTGTTATTGATCATGTTTCCTCCAAAAAGGTTCTGAAAGGAAGCCTCCATAAGCACAGAGACTGGTTCAAACAAACATCTGCACCTTATTCCCACATTAAGCTTCTCTCTTTTAAATCATTAATTTACAAGATCCAGGCCTTATTGCTTTGGCTGGCAATTTTTGCCTATCCATAAATGCCCAGAGGGGAGTTATGAGTCAGCCACGTGGCTGTGGGTCTGAAGTCGCACATAGCTGAAAATGTGTTGCTGGAAAAGCGCAGCAGGTCAGGCAGCATCCAAGCAGCAGGAGAATCGACGTTTCGGGCATGAGCCCTTCTTCAGGAATGAGGAAAGTGTGTCCAGCAGGCGAAGATAAAAGGTAGGGAGGAGGGACTTGGGGGAGGGGTGTTGGAAATGTGATAGGTGGAAGGAGGTTAAGGTGAGGGTGATAGGCCGGAGTGGGGGTGGGGGCAGAGAGGTCAGGAAGAAGATTGCAGGTTAGGAAGGTGGTGCTGAGTTCGAGGGTTGGGACTGAGACAAGGTGGGGGGAGGGGAAATGAGGAAACTGGAGAAATCTGAGTTCATCCCTTGTGGTTGGAGGGTTCCTAGGCGGAAGATGAAGTGCTCTTCCTCCAGCCGTCGTGTTGCTATGGTCTGGCGATGGAGGAGGCCAAGGACCTGCATGTCCTTGGTGAAGTGGGAGGGGGAGTTGAAGTGTTGAGCCACGGAGTGGTTGGTCCAGGTATCCCAGAGGTGTTCTCTTAAACGTTCTGCAAGTAGGCGGCCTGTCTCCCCAATATAGAGGAGGCCACATCGGGTGCAGCGGATGCAGTAAATGATGTGTGCAGGTGAATTTGTGCCGGATATGGAAAGATCCCTTGGGGCTTTGGAGGGAAGTAAGGGGCAGAGGTGTGGGCGCAAGTTTTGCATTTCTTGCGGTTGCAGGGGAAGGTGCCAGGAGTGGAAGTTGGGTTGGTGGGGGGTGTGGACCTGACGAGGGAGTCATGGAGGGAGTGGTCTTTTCGGAACGCTGATAGGGGAGGGGAGGGAAATATATCCCTGATGGTGGGATCCGTTTGGAGGTGGCAGAAATGAAGACGGATCATACGATGTATATGGAGGTTGGTGGGGTGGTAGGTGAGGACCAGTGGGGTTCTGTCCTGGTGGCGATTGGAGGGGCGGGGCTCAAGGGCAGAGGAGCGGGAAGTGGAGGAGATGCGTTGGAGCATTTGAAGTCACACATAAGCCAGAACAGGTAAGGACAGCCGATTCCTTCCCTAAAAGACATTAGTGAGCCAGATGGATTTTTACAACAATCAACAGTGGTTACATGGTCACCATTAGACTAGCTTTTTATTCCAGATAGGCAATGAACCGCAGACCACTGCATTCAGACTCAAATCAAAATTTACTTCAGTAACTTCACTTCCACATAAGATTCCAAGACTAAATTTTTAACCCAAAAGTAGGGAATTGATTTTCACAAGTAATAAGCAAGGTTTTGAAATTCAATCTCTCATTTTCAGAGTTATCAGGTTGAAGGCTATTCCCACCAACCCTGCTTGCCAAGACTTAACATGCACAGACATGAGCACCTGAACAATGTGCCAATATCTGATCAATCTATCAATGAGTAGATTTGTGTGAGGGCAAGAGGACTTCAGCAGTGAGCAGATGTTAATGAATGTGTTTAGATTTCTTCAGCCAATAGTTGGCAATTGACTTTTACACAAGATCTACTGTTACTCAAGAATGTATGGTGTTTACAAATATAATGCATAGAAGCATGGAATTACCAACAAAGATATAAAACCCACAATATTTCAATAGCCTTATAAAAATATAATTTTGCATTTTCAAACATTTGTACAAATTATGAATTAGCCATTTGGAAATTTGAACCAGCTCTAATATTTGATAAGATCATGGCTTATTGGATTCTGATTGATACAGTCATAGAGTCATACAGCAGAGAAACAGACCCTTCAGTCAAATTTGTCCGCGCTGACTAGGTATCCCAAACTAAACTATGTTTGGCCAATATCCCTCAAATCCTTTCCTGTTCATGTACCTGTTCGAATATCTTTAAATACTGCAACTGTACCTGCCTCTACCACTTCCCCTGGCAGTTCATTCTATACCTGCAACTCTCCAAGTGTGAAAAAGTTGCCCTTCAGGGTCCTATTAAATCTTTACCCTCTTACCTTAAACTTATGCCATCTAGTTTTGGGCTCCCCTCCCCTGAGAAAAGACCTTGGCTATTCAACTTATCTATGTGTCTCATGATTTTATAAACTTCTATATGGTCAGCTCTCAGCCTCCCTGCTCCAGTGAAGTCCCAGTCTATCCAGCTTCTCCTTATAACTCAAACTCTCCAGTCCCAGCAACATTTTGTACATTTCTTCTGTATCCTTTCTAATTTAACAACATCCTTCTTATATTCTAAAGGTGGCCTCACCAATGTCTTGCACAGCCGCAACATGACATCCCAACTCCCATACTCAATGTTCTGACCAATGAGGGTAAATGCCTTCTTCACCATCCTGTCTACCTGCAATGCCACTTTGAAAGAACTATGAACCTGCACACCTAGGGCTCTCTGTTCAACAACACTTCCCAGGGCCTTACCATTAACTGTGCAAGTCTGCCCTGGTTTACCTTACCAAATACAATACCTCGCATTTATCTAAATTAAACTCCATCTGCTACTTCTCAGCCCATTTGCCCATCTGATCAAGATTTCATTGTACTCATAGATAACATTTTCACAGTCCACTATACCACCATTTTAGTATTGTCGGCATACTTATTAACCATTCCTCCTATATGTTCATCCAAATCATTGATATAAACAACGAACAACAGTGGACTCTGAACTGATCCTTGTGGCTCACCACTGGTCACAGGCTCCTGGTTCGAATAACAACCCTGTACCACTACCATCTGTCTTATTTTAACATGATCACCTTTCATTTTGCTAAACTCAAAAGGATACAGACCCAATCTGTTTAACCATTTCTCACAAGGTAACACCCCAATCTCAGGTATCAGTGAAATGATATATTGCTGAATTACTTCTGATGTAATTACACCCTTTCTTAAATAAGGAAACCAAAACTATACACAGTAATTCATAAGTGGTCTCTCTACTGCCCTGTACAACTGCAGAAAAACATTCTACTTGAATATTCTATTTCCTTTGCTATAAGCAACTTTATTCAATTTGCATTCTTAATCACTTGCTGCACGGCCATCCTAGCTTTGTGATTCATATATCAGGACAACTGAGATCCCATTGAATTTCAGTTCTGTAATCTTAAATCAAGTGAAAGGGAATCTAGCTAAAGAACATTCATAAACTCTTACAATACCATGTTACACAAATATGTTACAAATGCAGTTTCTTCAATGCCATGATTCATTGCCAAACCTCCACTTCACAGCTTGTTCTACAAAGGTGAAGAAACCCAAACTGACAAGAGGACACACTTTCATCTTCCACACAAACAATCGCCCTTAATCTATCAAAAGATCGAATTAGTCTTTTCCTTTAGTGTTCGGAACTGCATACAGCAAATGTTTAATTAGCCAGCCTCTATGGGATCAGGAGTGCGCCAGTTGATCAAGAAGTCCACATAATCAATGTAAAAACACACACAGAGTAATAGAAAGGGCGGCACGGTGGCTCAGTGGTTAGCACTGCTGCCTCACAACACCAGGGTCCCAGTTTGATTCCAGCCTCGGGCGACTGTCTGTGTGGAGTTTGCACATTCTTCCCGTGTCTGCATGGGTTTCCTCTGGGTATTCCGGTTTCCTCCCACAGTCCAAAGATGTGCAGGTCAGGTGAATTAGCCATGTTAAATTGCCCATCATGTTAGGTCATTAGTCAGAGGGAAATGGTGGGTTACTCTTCGGAGGGTCGGAGTGGACTGGTTGGGCCGAAGGGCCAGTTTCCACACTGTAGGGAGTGTAAAAAAAAAGTTACCTGCAAGAGAGCTGTTTGCTGACCAGGAGGGAATAGCACTTCGCCGCTGGTAAAACAGAATGTATGCGGTCTGCTTGCAGACATCATCTTCCAAGAGCTGCTGAACATCACTGTCATCAAAACAGTACCAGAGCCCATCAACAGAGTTCTTGCAGTAAGCTAGGTAATAGGATGGGAAAGGTGCTAGTTAGTCATAATCAACAACTGTGCGTAGTGAAAATAACATCATTAGTAAATGAAAGTCAGCAAATTAGATCAGTGAAGGCAGAATGTCATCACAGCTGTACAGGAAGAGTTGGATTCACGAACTTTCCACAAAAAAAGGCAACAAATTAATTTGGTGGGCAGTGTTAAGCCTAGTCTGCACACATCCATTTGAAAAACTTTGGAGAACTCTTGGATCTTAGAAGTTTTGTTTCCCCTAGGAAACCAGTGGCACCTGCACAGCTTTAAGAGATATATCCACTTGAGTAAGAGACAGATTAGGATGATGGGCCAAGGACAAAAGTAGAGCAACATGAGGCTGGGTGTACCACTACTTTGCAGTGGAGCGCCTACCTGTGTAATGCCCTCCTTGCATGGTGCCATGATGATTGCACACCGCATACAGATCATAGAGGTAGTCTTCAGGATCCCTGCCAAGCCCATAGGGCCGTCTCCATGGCGACCAATGAGAAGGAAGGCTCCAGCTGCTCTGGCTGCGTTTTACCACATGAGGAGTCATGTCCAGGCCAGTGAGGGGGAATTTCACCAAGTTCTGTAGTTTGGTCCTTTTATCTCCTTCCTGATGAGAGGGAAGATAGAGAAAATGTTCACTTTAAACAAAAGATACGCAGTTACACAGTGAGCACCAGATCAATGCAATGAACCAAACATAGAGAGTTAATTTACAAATTTTCTTGAGGGCTGCTTTCTTATTTTGATGGCAACATCTTCATATTCACAAACTCTTATTAGATGATTCAGTCATGTCATAACACAGAAGATAATACTGAATCTTTTTTTCTCGGTTTTCTTTAGATAAGATAACACAATTGCCAAAAATTGCATACACATACACAAATAAAGAGACCACTCATCCTGCCCTTCCCGAGTAGCCACCTATTGCTTTTGTACAATCTCTTGCCACAGAAAATTCCTTCACGGGGTCAATAACTTGCCTCCAAACTTTATCTAGCAGTCTCTCAAGAGGCACTTCATTAAATGCCTTCTGGAAGTCCACATAAATATGATCCATAGACATTCCCCTGGCTATTACTTTAGATACTCCTTTAAACAATTCATCGAGGTTTGCCACATTAGATCTAGTATTTGCAAATTATCTCAGATCAGCTGAAACTTTTCAGGGTGTTCAGTCACTCTATCCTTAATGACAGACCTTGGCAAATTTCTGCACGAAAAGATTAAGAACACAATGTTGACTGGGATTTTAGCTGTTCAGAATTTAAATACTAGTTTATTGCCCAATATTTTGATAATGAAAGATTCCTGGTACATTCTTTGAAGTTCCTAAATAGATTTTAACTTCCATTGCAGTTTTTAATTATTTGTCCAATTTATTAAGTGTATTTTCATTTTTTTTAAATTAGATTCCCTACAGTGTGGAAACTGGCCCTTCAGCCCAACAAGTCCACACTGACCCTCTGAAAAATAACCCACCCAGACCCATTTCCCTCTGACTAATGCACCTAACACGATGGGCAATTTAGCATGGCTAATTGACCTAACCTGCACATCTTTGGACTGTGGGAGGAAACCCACACAGACACGGGGAGAATGTGCAAACTCCACACAGACAATTGTCCAAGGCTGGAATTGAACCTGTGTCTCTGGCGCTGTGAGATTGTCAGAAAGGTGTTTATCCCAAAATTAAAATCTCTAAAGCACCAGCATCATTGGTAGGGATTGAATATGTTTCCAGCAAGCGACTGATCTTTGCAACAGCTCTCTTTAACCTGCGGTCTGCAGAAAGCTTTGCCAAAACTATGTTGGCATCCACTAAGCCATGGCGTTCCAGCTCCACCATGGACCCAAAGTGCTGCATCTCAGCTTCGGGTCAATACGGCTGTTACTGGAGGTGGGGGGGTGTTGGTGATGGTTACTAAACTTGTTGACTCCTATCCTTTGCCCTCAGCCACTCGTACAAGGAACTGGAGTCACCCCAGATTCTTTCACCACTTTGGTAAGACGAGTAAGCTAGCCAGTATATAGGTAACTGGAGCTAGGTCAGGCAAAGCAAGCTTCTCTCTACCCTGCACCAGGCCTCTGCCACCATTAAGATGGCTCCACTTGCCAGGCCTTGGCTTTTGCATCCAACCTCCTGACTAAAATTCAGATCCAGTCCCAATGGGCAGGCACTCACCTCCCTCCTGTATCTGAGTGATGGTTGCCTGGGGACAACTCTGTTATGCTTTCCTACATGCCACAAGATTGGTCAAAATATCTCCCCCAGTCACAGGTTCTACATCTTTCACATTGGTCACCCTCAAATATTCTTGGGCATGAAGCTGCAAGCCAAACAAGGAACCTTAAATTTGGACACCAGAGCTGTCAGAACATGCAAAAACATTTTATTTCTTATTCATTCATGGGATGCAAGTGTTGGGTGCTAAAATGTACCTCATTCTGAATCCTTTGGATAGTTCCCTTTTCTCCTCACCAGTACGCACCATTTACCCTTGGAACTCAGTCCCACCTCCTGACTGACAATGTGCAGGTAGCCATTACTTAGACGTGCTGACTGAGAGCAGGGCACCAGGGTATTAAGAATGGTTTTCTTCTGCTCATTTATCTACCACTCCAGGTATTTTGAGTGTAGATGCAAACACACAGCTGTGTGAAACCGTGGATGTTGTGCACAATAAATAACAAATTCTGTATAAAATACACACTGATACAAAGTAGCAGACTTACTCTGACTCACAATATTCTATATAGATCACCCATCCTGACTAAATTATCAATGATGTCCATTTCTTCTTGCTCAGCTTGAATGGAATCAAAGAATAAACTATGCTTTCACTTCCTCCATTCTCCTTTAAAGCACTTACCTGCTTAAAGCGTTTCAAGTGGATGATAAGAACATCAGGAAGTGTCCACAAGCTCAGTTTGATACTGCCCTGCTGAAGCTGCTTACAATGTGGGCAGCGCCAGGCATCATCTGGTGCCAGCTGTCAACCAACGAAACATAATCAAAAAAGGCACTGCACATTCAGAATCTAAAATAAGATAAGAGCATAGGAACAGCAGCAGGTCATTCAGCCAAACCAGCCTTGTATGATCAATCTTAAATGTGAAATCAGCATTTGCACTAGTTATAAAACCTGCAATGCTGCAATCTGCTTTAATCCACAGAATTATAAGGTTGCTTTTCGGAAGGAGGTGCTTTAGCTGCCTCAAAGTTACAGGTTCAACCATGTTGACACTTGCAAACACAAACAACCCACAGTAATTTTACAAGCATTGACTAAAAGCATCACTGGAATTTCAAACCATGTTGTTCCTGTCACATCATGTGTCCTCTCACAGGCACACTGCTTTATCGCAGCTGGTGCTTGTGCTGCATTTACCTGTTCTTCTTTGGTGTAGAGATGAAAGCACTGGGATAAAGTGTAGGTCTGAGGTTGGTGATGAAGCTGCTGCTGCTGGCGAACGCTCTCAGAATCTGGCACGTACTCATCTTCAGCACTCCCAAACAAGCTGCAAGCCAAACAAGGAACCTTAAATTTGGACACCAGAGCTGTCAGAACATGCAAAAACATTTTATTTCTTATTCATTCATGGGATGCAAGTGTTGGGTGCTAAAATGTACCTCATTCTGAATCCTTTTCTCCTCACCAGTACGCACCATTTACCCTTGGAACTCAGTCCCACCTCCTGACTGACAATGTGCAGGTAGCCATTACTTAGACGTGCTGACTGAGAGCAGGGCACCAGGATATTAGGAATGGTTTTCTTCTGCTCTTTCCCACACATACACACCCAATGAAATTTAAAAAGTCACCAACGATCCTGCTCAATAGCTAAGTTTTGACTGGATTAGATTGTCAGTCTGCCTTAATGCAAAGGAAGCTTTGGACAGCAGTCAAAACAAAAGCAAAAGCAATACAATTAGTTTACATTGCTTACTATTCTTTTGTGTCTCGGTCCCACTCCACAATTATCTTAACATGCTGGGGTCCACCAGGTCTGCAAGATTTCCATGCTCTGAAAAGATACATCCAGTTTAAGTCACATCAAATAGACATGCAAATATTAAGACTTGAAAATATTTTGGCCCAAATTCTTCCTTAAATAGTTTTAGGGTGAAGACCAAGCTTCATATGGTGATAGAAAATTTGAAAACTCAGTTAGATTTAGCATTGAATTGTTACCTCAATGCAGCTGAGTCCTGGGGCTATTCCAATGTAGCATTTAAGAGTAAACTCTGGATAGCAATTCCTGTTGTGCAGTCTCTAGGATAGTTGACATCCCAGGTAAATATCACTAGAGGAATCTCAAAAGCAGCTTGCATTAAATAATGCCTTTAACACAGTTAAATCTTGATAAAATTTACAGCTGACGTCACCCAGCAATTAGGAGATTTTTTTAAGGCAAAACAAGTAGCACAGATCTGACATCTGAAATCCACACCTTTGGTATAAAGACAATGCCAATTTCGGACATTTCCAGATTTTGCATTATCTGTCAGTTAAACAGGCAGCTTGTGTGTATGATCAATTCCATTCTCCCATCTTTTAAAGGCATCATTTAGACAACTGCACCCAATAGCAACATCTTGTGAAATGAGCAGATTTAAAACACACCAGGAATCAAACCTAGGTTCATCTAATAATTGCCTTTATGAACTGAAGCAATAGTGCACATCTCTTGAAAATTCTATATCTGTTGGGATCATCCAGAGGGTGCTCACTTCATTCCCACACTTACTATGTTCCGGGAGAGATACCCAAATATCCAGAGAAAAGTGTCAAGTTTTCAGCCAGATTGCAGATAATCGTCATGTAGTGTCATTAAAATCAGCACTGGCTAAGGACACACTGACTCCAAGTTGTACAAGAGTTAAAGGCATGGTTCAGTGGTATTGTCACTGGACTAGGAATCCAAAGCTCCAGACTAATGCGCTGGGGACACTGGTTCAAATCCCACTGTAGCTAATGGTGAAATTTGAATTTAATTTTAAAAAAATTAAAATGATGGAATTAAAAAATGGCAACCATGTAAGCGTTGTCGATTGTCATAAAAACCATCCAATTCATTAATATCCTTTAGGAAGGGAAATCCCTCATCCTGATTGGTCTGGCCTACACAGCAATATGGCCCTCTGAAATAGCCAAGTCACTACAAAACCTCAATTACGAAATGAAATTAGATGGCTACCCAGCATCTGCAAACACATCTGAAATGACAAAAGCAAAATCAAACCTAGCCCTATCAACTGTGCAAAGTACCTACCTGGGGGCTTGGGAGAGATGTCCAATAGGATATTCGATACATTCATGGAATATAGCAATGTCCTGGAGATCACAAGTCCTGGGCAATCAGAGGTGGCAATCCAGTGGTAAGCAGTCATGTGGGAGTTGCACTGAGAGTCTTCAACATGACTTCAGACCCCATGAAGTCGCATGGCATCGGGTCAAAAAAGAGCAAGGCAACCTGTGATTACCGACTACTTCCCCGACTCTTGGTTAATGAATCAGTGGAACACCACTTCATAGAAGTACTGAGAGTGGCAATTGAAGAATATACTCTAGGTTGTGGACTTCAAATGTCCATCATCAAGAGTGATTTGATAATATTTCTACTGATTAAGTGCTAGACAGGGTCTGCAGCAGGTGGTGATGGTCTCAGGGAAAAACTTTCTCGGACCTTGTCCTCACCAATCTGCCTGCCACGGATGACTCTACCCACAAGAGTACTGTTAGGAGTCATGACTACTCGTTCAAACAAAGACAAAGTCCCATCTTCACACTGAGGATACCCTCCGCCATGCTGTGTGGCAATACCAATGTGCCAAATGGGTCAGACTTTGAACAGACCTAGCATCTCAAAACTGGGCATTCATGAAGTGCTGTGAGTAATCTCCCCAGAACCATTTTCAAAGGCAATCTACAAACTTAACGACATGAATATCAAGCAAGTAGAGCAACCAGTTCAAAAAAAGAATGCAGGAGGGCATATCGGGAGAACAGCACTGAGCATGTCTTAAAATGAGGTGCTAACTTGGTAAAAAGACACCATGAGACTACTTGCATGCCAAACAGTGGTAGCGGCAAGTGATGAATGGGACTAAATATCCCACAAACAATTAATAAGATCTAAGCTCTGCAGTTCTACTACATTCAGTTATGAATAATGCTGAGACAGTTATAGATTCACAGAAACCCTAAAGAGGCCATTTGACCCTTCAAGTCTACACTGACCCTCTGAAGAATGTTCCAACCAGATCCCTTCCCCAACTCCATCACAGGTGGCATGGTGGCTCGGTGGTTAGCACTGCTGCCTCACAGCACCAGGGCCCCAGGTTCAATTCCAGCTTCAGGCGACAGTCTGTGTGGAGTTTGCGCATTCTCCCAGTGTCTGCATGGGTTTCCTCCGGGTATTCCGGTTTCCTCCCACAGTCCAAAGATGTGCAGGTCAGGTGGATTGCCCATAGTGTTAGGTGCATTAGTCTGAGGGAGGTGGGTCTGGGTGGGTTACTCTTCGGAAGGTCAGTGTGGAGTGGTTGGGCCGAAGGGCCTGTTTCCACACTATAGAGAATCTAATCTAATCCCCATAACTCCACGTTTACCAAAGCTAATTCACTTTGTCTGCATATCCCTGGATACTTCAGGGTAATTTAGCATGGCTAGTCCATCTTTGGACTAAATATTTACTGAAATGAAATTGCACGCACAATATGAATTCATGAATTCATACCACATTGAATAAAGCATATCATTTATCTCCAGTGTCTATATTTTTCCAGAACACATGTGAAGTATCAGCATTTATACCATTGAACACAGAAGCTCCACATAATATCAATATTTCCAACATTGGTGGAGCCCAGCATTTCAGTGCAAAATGCAAGGCTGATATATTTAGATTAGTCGTCAGCAAAATGTGATAAGTGGGTCAACCAGTTCAGCCTTGTCCTAAAGACCCCAGCATCACAAATACCAACCTTCAACCAATTCACATGATATGAAGAAACAGTTGAAGCCAGTGGATATTGCAAAGAATATGGGGCCTGATAAATACCGGCAATAGAACGGAGGACGTGCTCCAGAAATAGATGAATCTATGAATACAACTGAAGCAAGCTGCTTCAGTTCAGCTACAATACTGGCATCTAACTAGCTCTGGGGAAAAGTCCCAGCTAAGTACTGTCCAATAAATGCAGGATATTTAACACCCTCTCAGTGTACTCTCTCAATCATCAAGAAAGGGAACGTAGGGTTTGAATGCTATCAAGCAGTGTGCGTTCAGGAATAACCTCTTCACCTATGCTCAATTTGGGTTCCACCAGAGTCAGAGTCATTCAGCTCTTGGTCTTGGTCCAAACATGGAAAAAACTGCTGCACTCCAGAGAGCAGATGAAGCAATTGCCCCAATATCAAGGCAACATTTGGTTCGGTATAGCGTAGGGAGTCCAAGTAAAACTGAAATCAACAGGAATCAGGAGGAGAACTCCCTATTGATTCTAGTCTTTCCAGTTGAAAGGAGAATGGTTGTGGTTGGACATCATTGTAGGAATTCCACACAGTAATGTTCTAGGTCCAAGTATCTTCAGTTGCGTTATTATTATCTTCTAATGCTCTAATGCTTTTGGACTGTTGTGGTTCAAAAGGTCAGCCTACTAACACCTCAAGGGATGGACAATAAATATTCACCTAGTCAGTGATGCCCACCTTCCTTAGATTTAACTAAAAAATATGGGGTGCACTTATGAGAAAGACATGTTTTTTATTCTTAAAATGTGTGCGCAATACAAGATGAAGGGATGTCTATGTACAGAGGAACCTTGATTATCCGAATATCGGATTATCCGAAGGGGGTCGCAAAGTCCCAATAGACTTCTTCATAAGGTCAGAAGTGGGGATGCTGAGAAACTGCTCAGATACTGAATTGGTCCATGTCCATCTGCAGCAAGACCTGGACAACATCCAGGCTTGGACTAATAACTGGCAAGTAACATTTGCATCACACAAGAGAGAATCTCACCTTGGCACTTAATGGCATTATCATTGCTGAAACCCCCACCATCAATTTCTTAGAGGATACATTCACCATGAACTGAACTGGACCAGCCACATAAATACTGTAACTACAAGAACAGGTTAGAGGCTGAGAAGTTTACAGCATATAACTCAACTCCTGACTCCCAATGCCTGACCACCATCTATAAAGCACAAATCAGGATTGTGATGGCATGGTCTCCACTTGCCCGGACAAGCACAGCTCCAACCAGATAAAAGGTTCAACATCATCCAGTCTGCTTGATTGGCAACACAACCACCTTCCATATTCAATCCATACACAACCAATGCAGAGTAACAGCAGTGTGCACCATCTAAAAAAGATGCAGTGAAATAACTCATTGCACCTTTGAAACATCAATTCCACCACATGAAAGGTCAAGTCAGATGCATGGGAATATCACCACCTGTTAGTTCCTCTCTAAGCCATACATCATCTGTCTTCATACTATATTGCCGTTCCTTCAGTATCACTGGCTCAAAATCCTGGAATTCCCTCCCTAATAGCACTGTGGGCACCTTAATGCTCCTGGACTGTTGTGGTTCAAAAGGTCAGCCCACTAACACCTCAAGGGATGGACAATAAATATTCACCTAGTCAGTGATGCCCATCTTCCGTGGATTTAGCTAAAAAATATGGGGTGCACTTATGAGAAAGACATGTTTTTTTTTCTTAAAATGTGTGCGCAACACAAGATGAAGGGATATCTAAGTACAGAGGAACCTTGATTATCTGAATATCGGATTATCCGAAGGGGATCGCAAAGTTCCGATAGAAATATTACGCCAAAGAGCTGTTTCAACCGTGATTGTGTCTTTTGTTTACAGGTACAATGATTAAAAACGAACTCAGCTCACTGAAATGCTGCGGAGAACAGTCCTGGACAGTCCTCCTGCCCTCTCTCTCTCTCTCTCTCTCTCTCTCTCTCCCACCACACTTTCCCTGGAGTTCTGCACAGGGTTATACCCTAAACCCCGCTTCCCCAGATAATCTCTCTAACATTAGCCTGTACAGGGCAGAGGTGGAACCTGTTGTGTGTGCGAGCTATTTGGAGACTTACTCCAGAAAGGCAGCAGCAATCTTACTGTTGGTGTCCAGTGCGGCTGCCCAAGGGGCTGGGGGAGGGGTCAGACGGTGGGTGCAGGGTGGGAGCGGGCAGGAGCAAGGTCTTGCACGTAATGTGCTTTTGCCTTGTCTCCTGAATAGGAAGCAGACTTCACAGAAATCTCCGAGCCCCAGAGGAAATCAATTAACCTAATAATAAATTATCCAAATGAAATACTGCCCGCCCATCTCGTTCAGATAATCGAGGTTCCTCTGTATAGTTTAAATTTTAAAATAGAAAACTTTTGCTGATCATACTATAAGGAGCAAACTCAATCTCACTTACCTACTGAATTTTTAACTAATTTGGTGAATGCAATTATACTCAAATTCCCTGTCAGTATTCACAAAGCTGGCACAAGACCCCTTTTCGAAGTTCAGTTCACCACACACATTGTTCCATGTGCCAATGGTGGATCATGTTAACACAAATGGAAAGAAACTTCAGTGATGAATTACCTTTCTGCTGCCAATTGGCACAAGGGATACTCTTCCTGAGGAGAAAGGTAAGACTTCCCCATGCCACCTCCAAGGACTCGCAAACTAAAGGGACCAACCTAGGGAAAAACAGAGAATTTAAAAAGCATGAGCATCTCTGGCCACTTTATGACTTTCAGCACAAAACTGCAGGGAATCAGTTAAATCTTTTCGTCTTCAGCACTGGTTTAGAACGATTCTGCTCCAAACAGGACCATAGTTATTTTTGTCATGTTTTTTGACTCTGTGCTTTACAACCCTGCAGTTTCAGATTCCTATTATTCACAATCTTAATGCAATCTGAATCTTCATACAAATTCATTTATCTTACCCTTTTAAAGAAACTATCATTCCAGCTCCAACCCCATCACAATCTTGTTCAAGAGTGCCCAGTACCTCTCCCTTCACAGAGAATTTCCTGATATCAGACTGAATTTGGCTATCACAACTGAGTCTGTACATATTGCTCGAGAGCTGCAGTTAAATTTTTCATTTTTTATTTAGTTTGCACTGCATACATTCTCGGAAGCACGCTCAGGCACCATCTTCCAAGGTCAAATTGCCCGAACCTTTGCATCCACAGTTGCTTTTCAGTAATCAGCCTCCTAAATCTCCACAGTATAGAAGACTACTAGTGATAATGGGGAACAACTGACAAGGAAGTAATGCAGTTTAAAAGGACTTTAGATTCAAATCTAACAGCAGCAAAAGAAGTTTCCATTTGAAACCGGTTAACTTATTCCTTCACTGATACTCATTAAACACAATTAGAATCAAGGTCATACAGGTTGGAAATAGACCCTTCGTCCAACTCGTCCATGCCAACTTGGTTCTAAACTAAACTAGCCCCACCTGCCTGCATTTGGCCCATATCCCTCCATACCTTTCTTATCCATGTCCCTATCCAAATGCCTTTTAAATGATGTAACTGTGCTCACCTATACCACTTCCTTTGGCAGCTTGTTCCGTATACACACCACCCTCTGTGGAAACATTTGTCCCTTTGGTCCCTTTTAAATCTTTCCCCTCACCTTAAACCTAAGTCCTCTAGTTTTGGACTATCTTACTCTGAGAAAAGACCTTGGCTATTCACCTATCTTTACCCGTCATCATTTTCTGAACTTTTGTCAGTCACCCCTCAGCCTCCTATTCTCCAGGGAAAAAATGTCCCAGCCTAACCAGCTTCTCCTTATATCTCAAACCCTCCAGTCTCGGTAACATTCTTGTAAAGTTTTTTTGCACTCTTTCCAGTTTAATAACATTCTTCCTACAGCAGGGCAACTAGAGGTATACACTGTATTCCAAAGTGGTCTTTTAGTCATCCGTGCTTTGACAGCAAGGATGAAAATGCCTTCTTCACCACCCTGTCTACCTGTGATGCCGCTTTCAAGGAACTATGTACCTGCACCCCTAGTCTCTCTATTCAACAACACTCCTCAGGAGCAAACTGCGTACGTTCTACCCTGGTTTGCCTTACCAAAAGGCAATACATCGCATTTATCTAAATTAAATGTCATCTGAAATTTCTTGGCCCACTGGCCCAGTTAATAAAAAACCTGTTGTACTCTTAGGTAACCTTCTTCCCTGTCCACTATACTACCAATTTTGTTGTCATCCACAAACTTACTAACCGTGTCTCCAATATTCACATCTAAATCATTTATATAAATGACAAACAACAGTGGACCCAGTCCCAATCCTTACGGCCTACCACCAGTCACAGATCTCCAGTTTGAACATAACTCTCTACCACCACACTTTATCTCTTACCATCAAGCCAAGTTTGTATCCAATTGCCTCTCTATCCTTGGATCCCATGTGATCTAACCTTACTAACTGGTCTACTGTGCGGAATCTTGTAGAAGGCCTTGCTAATGTCCATGTAGAGGCAATGTTGTGGTTCTGTTCGCCGAGCTGGGAATTTCTGGTGCAAACGTTTTGTCCCCTGTCTAGGTGACATCCTCAGTGATTGGGAGCCTCCTGTGAAGCGCTTCTGTGATCTTTCCTCCGGCATTTGTAGTGGTTTGAATCTGCCGCTTCCGGTTGTCAGTTCCAGCTGTCCGCTGCAGTGGTCGGTATATAGGTTCCAGGTCAATGTGCTTATTGATTGAATCTATCAATGAGTGCCAAGCCTCTAGGAATTCCCTGGCTGTTCTCTGTTTGGCATGGCCTATAATAGTAGTGTTGTCCCAGTCGAACTCATGTTGCTTGTCCTCTGCGTGTGTGGATACTAAGGATAGCTAGTCGTGTCATTTCGTGGCTAGTTGGTGTTCTGGATGCGGATCGTTAGCTGTCTTCCTGTTTGTCCCATGTAGTGTTTTGTGCAGTCCTTGCATGGGATTTTGTAAACTACATTGGTTTTGCTCATGCTGGGTATCGGGTCCTTTGTCCTGGTGAGTTGTTGTCTGAGAGTGGCTGTTGGTTTGTGTGCTGTTATGAGTCCTAGTGGTCGCAGTAATCTGGCTGTCAGTTCGGAAATGCTTTTGATGTATGGTAGTGTGGCTAGTCCTTTGGGTTGTGGCATGTTCTCATTCTGTTGTCTTTCCCTTAGGCATCTGTTGATGAAATTGCGAGGGTATCCGTTTTTGGCGAATACATTGTATAGGTGTTCTTCTTACTCTTTTCGTAGTTCTGGTGTACTGCAATGTGTTGTGGCCCTTTTGAACAGTGGCTGTATACAGAAAAGCCACACACACAGACAAAGTCCTAAACTACAAAAGCAACCACCCCAACACACACAAAAGAAATTGCATCAAGACACTGTTCAAAAGGGCCACAACACACTGCAGTACACCAGAACTGCAAAAAGAGGAAGAAGAACACCTATACAATGTATTCGCCAAAAACGGATACCCCTGCAATTTCATCAACAGATGCCTAAGGGAAAAACAACGAAACAAGGACAGGCCACAACCCAAAGAACTAGCCACACTACCATACATCCAAAGCATTTCCGAACTGACAGCCAGACTACTGCGACCACTAGGACTCATAACAGCACACAAACCAACAGCCACACTCAGACAACAACTCACCAGGACAAAGGACCCGATACCCAGCATGAGCAAAACCAATGTAGTGTACAAAATCCCATGCAAGGACTGCACAAAACACTACATGGGACAAACAGGAAGACAGCTAACGATTCGCATCCAGAACACCAACTAGCCACGAAACGACATGACCAGCTATCCTTAGAATCCACACACGCAGAGGACAAGCAACATGAGTTCGACTGGGACAACACTACTATTATAGGCCAAGCCAAACAGAGAACAGCCAGGGAATTCCTAGAGGCTTGGCACTCATCGACAGATTCAATCAATAAGCACATTGACCCAGCAGATTCAAACCACTACAAATGCCGGAGGCAAGATCACAGTAGCGCTTCACAGGAGGCTCCCAAGCACTGAGGATGTCACCTAGACAGAGGACGAAACGTCTGCACCAGAAATTCCCAGCTCGGCGAACAGAACCACAACAATGAGCACCCGAGCTACAAATCTTCGCACAAACTTTGAATGTAGAGGCAATGTCTACCACTCTGAATTTTTTTTTTATGAAGATAATTGAAGGCAATCGAGTTTAAGAGAGACAATTTCCCAGTAACAAAGCCATGCTGACTATCCCTAATCAGTTCTTGCCTTTCTAAATGCATGTAGACTCTGTGTCTCAGAATCCCCTCCAACAACTTACCCACCACTGACGTCAGGCTCACCAGTATAATACCCTGACTTTTCCTTGCAGCCTTTCAGTTCTGATATAATCTGTGTTGCTTCAACGCAAGTTGGCTTTAACGCAGTTGAAGAATTTAGATTGATATTTGTAGAATGCAAACTTTCCTTACCTGTATTGGGTATAATGAGAGTCTGGTCCCATTGATCTAAAGAGTGACTACTGCGCGATTTTCTTATAACACAAGAACGGAATTATCATGTTATATCAGAACCAACTGCAATGGTACAACATTTAGCCACCTGCCAGTCTTCTGGCACCCTGCCTTGTAGCTGTCAATGATACAAATATCTCTGCAATTTCTTTCCTCGCTTCACACAATGTCCAGGGATATACATGATCAGGTCTCGGGGATTTATCTACCTTTTTGAGTTTTAAGACCTGCATCCTCACCTTCTCTAACGTGGACTCTTTTCAATACATCACTATTTACATCCCTGAGTTCCCTAGTTTCTACAACTTTCTCCACAGTAAATACTAACGCAAAATATTTGTTTAGGATCTCCCCATCTCCTGTGGCCTCACTGACTGTTAAGGGGTCCTATTCTATTCCCAGTTGCTCATGTGCCCTTAATAAACTTGCAGGGTTTTCCTTAACCGTATCTGCCTATTTATCGTATGTCCTCTTTTTGCTCTCCTGATTTCCTTCTTAAGCATCTTCCTGCACCCCCTACACTCAATGGATTCACTTGATCTCAACTGTCTATACCTGACAAATCCTCCTTGCTCTTGACCAGAGCCTCAATATCTCTAGTCACCTCATGTTCTCTATTCCTGCCAGCCTTGCCCTTCATATTAACAGGAATGCTCTTGCTTCTGAAAGCCACCCACTTGCCAGATGTCCCTTTTCCTATTAGCAGCCTCCCTCCCAACAATTTTTGAAAGTTCCTGACTAACACCTCAAAATTGACCTTACCCCAGTAACTTGTGGACCAGGCACACCCTTTTCCATACCTATTTTAAAACTAATAAAATTATGGTCATTGGTCCAAAAGTATTCCCCCACTAACACCTCAGGCACTATCCCTGCCTTATTTCCAAAGAGGAAATCGAATGTTGCCCCTTCTCTCGTAGAGCCATCTAAATATTAATTGAGAAAGTTTTCTTGAATACATTTAACAAATTCTTCCCCATCCAAGCCCTTAATACTATGGCAATTCCAGTCTATGTTCAGAAAGTTCAAATCTGCTACTATTACAACACTATTATTCTTACAGCTATCTGCGATCTCCCAGCACATTTGCTCCTCAATTTCCTGCTGACTACTGGGGGTCCTATAATACAATCACACCAAAGTGGTCACCTCTTTTTTTGTCAGTTCCGTCCATATAGCTTCACTGCACAATACCCTAGGAATATCGCCTCTAAGTACTGCCATGATGCTTTCCCTAATCAAAAACACCACGCCTCTTCTATCCTTCCTATAACATCTATACACCATAACATTAAGCTGTCCCTCCCTTAGCCATGTTTCTGTATAGCTATGATATCCCAATCTGATGCTCCCATCCAAGCCCTGAGTCCATCTGCCATACCTGTCAGGCCTCTTGCATTAAATAAATCTATTTTAATTCATCAGTCTTTTCTCATTCTCTGTCATGCTCTGGCCTACCTTGTCTATTTAATTAGCTCTCTTTAACTTCTGTACCAATCTCAACCTTCTCTCATCTCATTACTGCTTAGGGTCCCACCCCTCCGCCAGACTGGTTTAAAACCCTCCTGAGTAGCTCTAGTAAATCTCTGCACTAGGATATTGGCTCCTCTCCAGTTCAGGTGCAACCCATCCCTCTTGTACAGGTCATTTCGCCCCAATAGAGATTCCAATGATCCAAAACTCTGAATCTGTGCACCCAGTACCAGCAAGTCAGCCATACATTCATCTGTCCTAACCTTATGGTAAAGGAAGTGCTACTCACATAGCTTTTATCTTCACCACAATGTGGAATATCAAAGGAAAGAAACAGCAACAGTGCGTTTTTTTGGGACAATTATAGATGACATGAACACATAAAACCATCAAAACAACCTTACTTTGCCAATCAATTTCACTAATGCAAACATAACAGAGATATCTATTACGAAAACAACCCTTTTATTAATTTATCACAGGATGTGGACATCACTAGCAAGGTCAGCATTTATTACTCATCCCTAATTATCCAGAGTGCAGTTAAGAGTCACCCACCTTGGGACGTATCTGAATCATATGCAGGATGGACCAGATATGGATGGGAAATTTTGTTCTAAAGGACATTAGTGAATCAGAAGGGATCTTACAACCACTGACACTTGGTTGATTTTATTGAATTCAAATTTGGTGAAATCAAAACCCACATTCTGGACTGCTAGCTACTACTACCCCAATACCTCTTCTAAATACTTCAATGCTCCCAGTTACTGGGGTACGTCAATTCCTCCAGGTTCCTGCATTATAATGAAATGCCTGTCCCCGGGTAGAGGTCTGCAGCCCGGAAAAAGGCCCTTCAACCCATTAAGTCTGTAACAGTCAAAAGCAACTGCCTAACCATTCTAATCCCACTTTCCAGCACTCAGTCCATAGCCTTGTATACCTGAGTATCACAATTGCACGTCAAAGTGCATAAATATTATGAAAGCTTCTGCCTCTGCAACCCTACAGGCAGTGAGTTCCAGATTTCCACCACCCTAAGTGAAAACATTTCTCCTCACATCCCCTCTAAACCTTACCTTAAATCTATGCACACTGGTGACTGATCTCTCCACCAAATGGAAAAGTTCCTTCCTGACTACCCTAGCTATGCCTCTCATAATTTTAAACATTTCCATCATGTCCCCTCTCAGACTCCTCTGCTCCAAGGAATACAACCCAAGTCTATCCAATCTCTCTTCATAACTAAAACTCTCCAGCCCTGGTGATATACTGATAAATTTCCTCTCTACCTTCTGCAGTGCAATCAAATCCCTCCTATAATGTGGATTTGAGACTGTTGTTAGTTATTAAAGCTATCATCTTGAATTATGTTCCGATTTTTTACACTGATACGTCAAACCCACTAGATTTCTTTCTATAGTCTGGCATGCAGCCACTTCACGAAGTCACATCTGCCCCCCCATATTTCTATATGCTCATTTGCTAGCTTGTCGTTTCAGTGTGTGAACATAGAAAGATAATTTCTGTTGCAGCATCATTTGCTTTCAGGAAATGATTGGAAATCAATTGATATTGCCAAGATATACCATTACATTTGATTGAATGTGCAAGTGGTAAGATATCTTTCACCTACTTTTTCTAGTTAAAATATTAAGATTTATCAAAGGTGGAGTGCTGATCTTGCATCCTTTGATGGTACGGTTCCTCATTCTGAAATGTTTGTTTAAACAAATCCTCTCAAAGTCATAAGGACCGAGCTGCCACTCTTACCTCTGTGAACATTCCTGGTCTAAACAGATGGCGCATCTTCTCCAAAATATCTTTCTGCAGTCCTTCCCATGTTATTTTACGATCCAAACAGAGTACAAAGGGATGACCAAACCTAGAAAAACAGAGATCAACAAGGACAAAGTAAACAGTTTGAAAATGAATTCAGATATTCGATGACAAAGTTTTACAGTCTCATTGAAAAGTCAGTTATAAATTTTAACTTTGACTTATATTTCTCGAAGCCATTAACTTCAAGTCGGTCACTATGCTGCACTATTAAGTCAGAAAGGTTGATTTCATTAATCAATCTGCAAACAAGAATACTGAATTAGAATTCTGAATGTAACTTACAAACTTGTATGTTTAAGGATAAATACTACAATGCCTGTGTGATATCAACATGCCACAAAAAGTGGGCTTTAGCTTGTGCACTTGCTTCCACAACATCCACAAGGGACCAGAATATTTCTGCAACAGATGGCAATTATAAGAGCTGCTTCTAATTAAAAAAAATAATATTGACACGTGGGACTTGTCGATAAGAAAACTAATGGATCTAAATGGATTATAGCCATATCAGCTAAATCTAAACTTGTCAGTTAAAAGACCTTTTAACTTTGTTTTAGTGATGGTATTGGCCAAAATTCACAGCAGCCAGTGAAGATTAGTTCCAGACCAGCTGCAGAGTGAAGGAAAGAGCAGTTCATCGCTCCCTCTGGACTGATCCAATGACGTGTCCACTCTCAATCACCACCTGGTGCTAATTTCAACTGAGCCATATGTCAACCAAGAGCAAACTGAAAGATCACCACCCCCATCCATCTAAATTACCCTGGCACATCCTTCCACCTTGTAAACTTCCATATGGTAGCAAATGCATCAATAGTCATCACCATGCAAGGAAAAGGTTTCGAGAGCTCATAGTCTGGGGTAGAGGGTCATCACCAGAATAAAGGTTGTCATGATGATATTATATAGGGCTTTTTTGTTTAGTACTCCAGTCTATGTTTTAAATGTGCTCTTGAAATGAAACGATCAGGAACACATTTAACATATATGATTTGAATGTTGAGAGCTGGAGATCAACAGAGTAGGAGGTTATTGAATATTACCACACACCATGTAAACCAGCTTTATCCACTCTCTTGCATTATGTACTGCCTCACTTATTCAGGAAAAAAATCAAAACTATTGCTGAAAACAGAACTGCTGTCAATGCTTTTTGTCTGGCACTCATTAGAACACAAGAACACAAATTTTCAAAAATAACAACAGCTTCTACCACAAGAGCAAAGGAGGGCTGATTAATTAGCAAGTCAATTCTTATTGGTCAAGAAGTTACATGGTAAAGTTACATGGAAAAGCTACATGGAACTACAGGCTCCAGATGTTCTACATGTTCGAGAGAGGTGCAAGGATTGAAGATATTCCTTCTAGTTTGCAGAGAATGGCCCCTGCATATGAATGTACGCTGCTTCTCGGAAACATAAGTGAGTCACATTACCAGCTCAACTGATTGCCAGTACAGCTATTACAGAGCACTGAATTTTTGGAAGAGCTGCCCAATCATAAAATCATATCCAACGGCAAATGCCTTGTTAGCATGGCATAATTCAGTATTGTCTCAGAGTCAAAATATTGTCCTCACAATTCTCACTCGCACCTTGTTGTGTATCATCTACAAAACTTGGAAATATTTATTTAGTTCCCACATCAAAATATACATTGTGAATAGCTGGAGTCCAAGCTCTGCTCCTTCAGTATCCCACCAATTATAGCCTGCCAACTTGAAAATGATCCATTTATTCTTACTTTCTGGATTGTGAACATCAGCCAGTTCTCAATTCACGCCAGTTTATTACCCCCCACACCCCCAGTTTAAGACCATGGTATCAAAATTTTTTTTACTAATATTAATATTTGTATTACATTAATAGCACTAGTCCCTTGATCCTCCATTATTTCTGGAAAGTTTTGCAGTATTTTCATTAGTGACAAAGTATATGTTACGTTTCCCTGCCACTTCCTTATTCTCCATTATTAACCCTCTTGACTCTGCTAGTAATAAGTTCATGTGTTTTTGCACTCCTTGCTAGTTTACTCATTCTGTTTTTCTTTATCTACTCTTTTCCTTAGCCATCAAAAATCCTGCCAATGCTCAGTCATATTTTGGCAGCTCTACAGATGTGTTGCTTTTGTCTAATACATCATTTCATTTTTAGCCACTGTTCAAATACTTTCCTTGCTGGCTTCTTTTGTGTGAAAGAAATGTACTTTTCTCATAAGCTTTGTTTCAGTTCTTTCAATCTGAATGATTGCCAATCTACATCATACATGTAGTTTCCTAATCTACATGCCAATCTACATGTAGTTTCCTAATTCGCCATAGTGAATTAGGTCCTCATAACTTCATAGTTTAATTTGCTTAGATTTAAGATTCTAATTGTGATTAACTTACGCAACTTTCAAACTTATATAAAATGCTATCAAGTTGTGGTCAGCCTTTCCTAAGTGCTCCTCCACTATGACAAACTTAATTAACCCTATAACATCTGTGTCATCATACTAAACCACTCTCTAGTTGGTTTCCAAATGTGCTGCATTAAAAAAATTTTTCAAGACTCTGTCTCCACAATATCAGTACTAATTAGGTTTACTCAGTCGATATGTAGATTGATGTAGTGAAACCCTCAAGGTTAGTCTAATACTCTTGTTACACCAATTCTAATTGTCTGCTTTATACTGTGACTTACGTTATTATTGCTGTTTGGTGGCCTATACACAATACCCAGCAAAGGTCTCTGCCCTTTATTGCTGCTTAGTTCAACCTAAATGATTTTTGCACCTTGAATTTAAAGTTTCATGATAGTACCGATGCCCTTTTCAATTAACAAGAGTTACCGTACCACCTCTTTCCAAATGCATGACCTTCCAGGATGTCATATATCCTCAGATATTAAGGCCCCAGCCGGGCTTATGTCTCCATAATAACTCTCAGATAATATATTTGAACTTGTATTTGAGCTGGCAATTCCATACACTTTATTGTGAATGCTCCGGACATTATGATGGCAGAGTCATTAGTCCAGCTTTTTAAAAACTTTTTTTAAGTATAAAATTTGGCCTTATCTGATGGCACAGCCTTAAGTTTGCTGTCACTGTTCCTTCCTACCATTGCCCGATTATGATTTTCTTGCTACTTTGACCTATGGTCTTGTCACTTTCCTTTAATTTTGCTCAATTTTCCTCCACATGATCCCTTCCATCTCCATTTAACTTAAAGCCCTCTTCATTTCCCTAGTTATATAACTGGCTAGAACACCAGCCCCAGCACTATTCAGCTGACGTCCATCACAATGGTAAATCCTCCACGTTCCCCAGTACTGACACAGTCACACAAATCATAAACCACTTCTCCCACACCAGTCTTTGCATTCACTTCTCCTGTATTCTTTACCTGAATCAATTTGCATATGGCTCAGGTATACTACTTTGAGATTCTGCCTTTGAATTAGTACTTGTCTCCTTATACTCCTAATTGCATCATCTTTCCTAGTCTTACCTGTTACTGGTACTACTGGCAATAACAATTGGATCTTCTCTCTCTCATTGCAAATTACTCTCCATCCCTAACCAGATATCTGAATTCTGACACCAGACAGGTAACAGCCTTCTGGATTCTGTCGCTCGGTTGCAGACTACAGCATCTATGCCCCTACTATGCTGTCTTCTAATACCACTACATTGTTTTTAGCTGTTCTGCTTCAATGGTTTCCTGTTACATGGTGCAAAGGTTGTTGGTTTATCTGGACTATAGCTGTTATTCATATAAAGGTGCAAGAAATGTAAACCTGTTACACAACTACAGGGCTGAGGCTCCTCAATTTACACCTTCTCAATCCCCTGACCTGTCAAATGTGCAGTCACACCCTCCTGAACTTAATCATGAATCAAATCAGACAATGCTAAGCAAAAAGGCATGACTGCCTTTTGGAACAAAGTTTGCAGGTATCATTCCCCATCCTTGATGCATCACTGACTACAGCTCAATCTCCAGGTCAAAAACAAGATGAAGTTTCTCAAGGTCTAAGATGCCACAAATACAGTTGCTATGGACCATCCAGACACTTGCAAATGCAGAAGCCATGAAGACATGAACTCTCCTGCGACCTTTACAGAATTAACTTTCACAAAACATTTGCAGTACTGTTCAATTATTCGACTTCTGGCTTCTCAATCTATGCAGGTAAACACAGAAATCCTTATCTTACAAAGAGTATACATACATTGAAGTGTTTCTTGTGGTGCAATGGTTTTGTCCTTACTTCTAGCCCAGAAGGCCTGACTTCAAGTCCTATCTGCTCCAGGGGTGCATCTTACCATGTCCAAACAGATAGATTAAAAATATCTACAAACACCATCAGTCAGCTCTACTAAAGCTGAGAAACTTCCTTAAACCAGTTAGCTTATTAACTCGTGACACCTTTCTCAGAGACATTGCAAACCCTGTTTAAGCCTGGTAGAAACTTGATTCACTTCTTTTCAACAGAGATTTTTAGAAAAATTAGACTTCAGAGAGAGATTAGAATTTAGAATTAGAATCACTACAGTGTAGAAACAGGCTCTTCAGCCCAACAAGTCACACCAACTTTCCAAAGGGCAACTCACCCAGACCCATCCCCCTACCATATATTTATTCCTGACTAATGCACCTAACCTGCACATCTTCAGATTGTGGGAGGAAACCGGAGCACCAAGAGGAAACCCACGCAGACACAGGGAGAATCTGCAACTCCACACAGACAACCACTTGTGGCTAGAATTAAACCCGGGTTCCTGGTTCTGTGAGGCAGCAGTGCTAACCACTGAGCCACCATGCTACCCCTCTCTGTAGCTAGGTACCTAAGATAGTTCTAGAAGTAGCAACTGATAAACTTTTCACTGTATTCATTAACCGTTAAGATCACCTCATTCACCCCAACTCCTGACTTCATATATTCTATTTCCTTAACTCCTCTTCCAGTGGTCACAATAACATTCAAATTTAAAAACTAAGTTGAAGTTGCCAATTATATGCTAAACTTAACTGGATTGGCAGGGATGGGATCCTGACAAGGGGAGGGTAGCTGAGTTAGTATGAAATTCTATATAATATGGAATTCAAAGCTAAAACAGGGAGCGAGTCAGCCTGGAAGAAAAAGGGAACATTGACTAGATAAGAGAAAGGTAAGTTTATATTTCTGGTTAAAGGATATTCATGAGATAGAGGGGGTGGGGGGGCGGAGGGGAGGGGAAAGAGATGAGAGTCGGAGGGGTTACAATACCAATCAAGCAATCAATTACAGCAGTGGGGGGAATGATATCTTGGAAGGATGATCAAATGAGGCCATATGGATAGAAATGAAACAAAAACACAAAACAGGCATAAACTGTTAGGTATGTACAATAGGCACCCAAACAAACAGCCAGGGAAAAACAGAGAATAAGATATGCAATCATACTTCAGAAAGTGCAGTAAGGTAGCAATAGTAGGGGATTTAAACTTCCAATACCAATTAGGTTTAGAATTCAAGAGAGATGGGGAACAAATTCTTAAATTGAATCTAAGAACACATTTTTAGCCAGTACCTAAACCGCCTACGAAGCAAGGGGGAACAGTTCAGGGCTTAATATTCTAAAACAAGGCCAGGAAGGTGGAAGACCTATCAATAGGAGAACATTTAGGAGATAGTGACCATAGCTTAGTTAGACTTAGGATCATTATGGAAAAGAATAGGGATTGGCTGGGAATAAAAGTTCTGAACTTGGAGAATATTAATTTTACTAAGATCTGGTTTGGCCCAAATGGATCAGGAGCAGGTACTTGCAGATAAAACTATCACAGCAGTTGGAGACATTTAAAGACGGAATGGCAAGAGTACAGGGCAAGTATGTGGGACTAAGACCAAAGGATCATGGATGTCAAGAAACAAGGTTAAGAATCTTTTTTATAAATCAAGGGATCAACTTTGCAGTCCCTAAATGTGTATAAAAAGTGCAAGGAGTAATATAAAACAAAAATTAGGAAAACCGAGTAATTGAGAAAGCATTGGCAAATAGAAGAAAACTCAAAGAAAACCCTAGTTATTATCTTGCTGCTTATACATTTAGAAAACCCAAAATGAAGGACCAAAAGGGCTTTTCTAAATATATAAAGAGCAAGACAATAACTAGAGAAAATAATAGGGCCCACTGAGGACCATAGATACAATCTGCGTGTGGACCTAGAAGACAAGGGAATAATCCTCCATGAATATTGTGCGTCGGTTCTCACGATGAAAAAGGATAATGCAGGTACAAACATCAGGGTGGAGCACTGTGAAACATTAGACAAAATTGAGAGAGACAAGAGGTGCTAGTAGGTTTAGCAGACAGAGAGGAGATATAAAGGGTCCTAGCAGTAATTTTTAAATCCTGTCTGGTCACAGGTGAGGTGCCAGAGGACTGCCAATATTGTCCCATTATTATAAATGGAGGAAGGGACAGCCAATCTAACCTCAGGAGTGGGAAAGTTATTATAAAGAATTCTCAGGGACAGAAAATATTCATACAAGGAGGAACACTGATTAAGCAGAGATAAAGTTAAAAGTCACACAACACCAGGTTATAGGGACTATATAAGGTGTTGTGTGACTTTTAACTTTGTACACCCCAGTCCAACACCGGCATCTCCAAATCATAAGCAGAGATAGTTAGCATAAATTGAATTTTGGTAAGACCATCAAGGGCAGGACTCACAATTTAATGGTAGGGGCCCTGAGGACTGTTGTCGAGCAGACAGACATAGGGGTTCAGGTGCAGTGTTCTTTGGAAGTTGTGTCACAGGCAGACAGAGTGGTAAAGAAGGCATTTGGCATGCTTGCCTTCATTGCTCAGACTGTTGAGTATAGGAGTCGGGACGCCATGTTACGATTGTACAGGATATTGGTGAGGCCACTTTTGGAGTACTGCATACAATTCTGGTTACCCTGCTATCAAAAGGATATTATTAAATTGGAAGGGTGCAGAAAAGATTTACAAGGATGTCACTGGGACCGGAGGGTTTGAATTACACAGAGAGACTGGATAGGCTGGAACCTTTTTCACTGCAGCATAGGAGGTAGAGGGTTATAAAATCATGTGGACTTTAGCAAGGCTTTTAATGAGATATCTCATGCCAGACTGGTCAAGATGGTAAGAACCAATGGGATCCAAGGCAAAGTGACATTTGGATCCAAAACAGGCGGAAAGGCAGGATGCTAGTACAAGGATGTTTTTATCACTGGAATTTTGTTTTCAATGGGATTCCACAGGTTCAGTGCCAGGATCTTTGCAGTTTATGGTTTACATCAATAATTTGGATTTAAATGTAGGTAACTTGATTGTGGATCACACAAAGATTGGTGGGGTGTAAATAGTGAGGATAGCAGTAAACTGCAGGAGGATATCAATTGACTGGTCAATTCGGCAAAGCAGTACCAAATGGAATTCGATGCAGATGAGGTGATGCACTTGGAGAGGAAAAACAAGACAAAAAATTATATGGCGAATTAGAGGACCCTGGAAAGTACTGTAATCAGAAGAATTTTAGTGTGCATATCCAAAGATCCCTGAAGGTAGCACAGCAAGTAGATATGATAGTTAAAGCAACATACGGAATACTTGCCTTTATTAGTGGAAGCACAGAATACAAAGCAAGGAGGTTCATTGGAATTTGTATAAAACACTGGTTAGACACAGCTGAACAGTTCTGGTCACCATAGTAGAACGAAGGATTAGATTGTACTAGAGAGGATGCAGATGAGATTTACCAGGTTGCTGCCTGGGCTGGAGGGTATGAGCAATGAGGAAAGATCGGACAGGCTGGGGTTGACGCTACAACGGTTGAATCAGTTTTGGCTGGCTGATTTCTTTTACTGCAGCAAGTGCCTAGATTCAGAGCTTGCCTTTAAAAACTCTCCACTTGGATTTTCATTCAAATCCTTAAGAGGGGATTTCAGAGAAAGTGAGCAAAGACAGTTGCTCCTTTGCAAATTCTCAGGCTGTATTCAAATCAGACTCTTAAAAAGCAATACAGATCTAGTGGCTCCATTCAAGCATAGTGATGGCCAAAATCCGTATTGTGACCAAGGAAAAAAGCTCTTCAGCTGCTGGTAAGAAGCAGTTGAGGGGAATTCTTGCAATTGCCTTACTTTTAGCTGCTCTCTGACTCTCCAACACCCACACATACACAATCCAACACTAACTGCTCATTACTCTTCCAATCAGTAGTTCAAAGAAAAACAGCGTATTAACAGGAAGCAGAAAGAAAAAATAGCCTATATTGGAGGAACAGTTCCTCACAACTGCTACTTTATGGTGATAATATTCCTTCAACTGGTCAACCTGTGATTAAATCTTCCTTTGTTTCAGGGACTTAGAGGCGAATTCACCCACCATCTCCATGCATTTTGAGCAGTGGTTGGGTACTCTGCCCATTACGAACAGACATAGGAACATGGTTAAGCATGGGGTGCAAGAATTGCACATTGCTTTCTTCATTGCAATGCTTCAGCGAAACATAGCAACCTTACCAACCAAGCAGCATTCTTTCACCTGGGTATAAACTTATGACTGTCTGAGATTTGGCATTCCTCGATTTAACCTGTCCAGTGTAAAATGAAGTTTCAGCAACATGACTCTTTTCAGCAACATTCACTTTTGTTATAAACAAGCAACCAAACTTACACAGCACTTAATAGTTAACTGTGACTTACTCAACTCATCAATATTAACCAGCATATCTGGCTACTTAGTGAGGTTCTTCACAGATTCAAGTCATCTCCAAGCATATTGCAGTATGAGAAGAACAATTCATACATGTCTCCTCACTGGTATTATATTTTGCACTTTTAACAAATGCACACAATAATCGATCTATAAAAACATCTGCACCACAACTTGTTGACATCAAATATTCAAATACCTTTACATGTAAAATATATTGCTTGCATTCCGAAGACGATTCACCTTTTTATTTGCTGTGCAGTGCAGCATTGGTTACACACCAGCAGCGTCCATTTCTCATAGCCTGAACTCTTGCTGTACACTCTTTCCAGTTTTATCTGCTTCACTCCTCCATGGGGATAGACTGTGGATCTATGATCACTGCTGAACGTCAGATTATTTTGATTTATGTTTGTAAGCTTGCCTGAGAAAGGATGCAGAAACAGGAGTTTAGAAACACAGCAGACTTGCTCTTGATTATAAAAGTTGTAATCTGAGAAAGAAAATGATTGTAGAATGGAACTAAGTTGTTTTAGCCAAGGGACTCTGAGAATTTCGGATATGGGAAACAGCACATTAAAGGTTTAATTATGAAGTGCAGAATAACAGATAATGTCAAGGGGAGCTATATGCATATCTAATGCATGCTGTACCCAGCCTGGCAGTGTTTGATGGGGTAGTACAGAAAGAGCTTTAATCTTGTTTCAGCAACTGCAACAATTTGGGAACATTCAAAGTTGTAACATAGTGAGAGAAATGGAAAACTAAGCCTTCCATTCTCTGGACTGACCTGCTTCATGAATAGAAAATCTATTCAAAAAGGTCTGAGAAAAATAACCATTTACTTCTTAAACATCTATTTAGCAGAAGCTACCTAGATAAAACATAAACACATGACAAAGGTCATTTGTCTAACTGGAGCCTTACAAAAACAAACTCTTACTGTTGTGGTTTATCTCTTGGACGGAAGCATACCTCTTTGACCAATATAGACATCAGGTATCTCAAAAGCATGAATACAGTCATTTTCATGAATAGTGTCCAGCGAATCAGCATCACTGAAGGTACGATGGAATCCATCATAATAAATTTCAGTTAGAACAATCTGAAACAAAAAAAAATCACAATATTTAATTAAAGAATTTGAAATCATTGAAACTACTGGTTGAGTGGCTACAGAACACAAAGCCTTCAGTTATAAACTTCACACAAAAAAACTTTAGTAGAGTTACCCAAGATCCAAAGACTGGGAAATAGTTAGATCACACAGCGTGTCATCTCCAAGACTTGGACAGGATCACAGCACAACTTAATGAGACCAAAGTCTTGTCCCTTTCAGCCAAATAAAAGCTGCACATATAACCAGTTTGGTGCATTTGGTGGGGAGCACAGTGGCTCATCTCACATGCAGATTGGATGGTTAAGGTATTTAACACTCTTGCCTTCATTGCTCAGACCTTTTGACCATATGTTGAGGTTGTACAAGAAGTGGGTAAGGCCTCTTTTGGAGCACTGTGTCTAGTTCTGGTCACCCTCTTATAGAGAGGATATTATTAAGCTGGAGAAGGTTCAGAAAAGATTTACTAGGATGTTGCCAGGAACAGAGGGTTTTAGTTATAAAGGAGAGAGTGGATCGGCTTCTTTCTCTGGAACACAGAAGGTTGAGGGGTGATCTTATAGAGGTTTATAAAATCATGAAGGGCATACATAAGATGAATGATTAGTGTCTTTTCCCTATGGTGGGAAATTTAAAGACATGGGGCATATTTTTAAGATGAGAGAAGAAAGATTCAACAAATAAATGAGGGGCAACTTTTTTTTAAAACAGAGGGTGGTGCATTGTGGAATGAGGAAGTAGTGGATGCGGGTACAGTTATAATGTTTAAAAGACATTTGGATAAAAACATGAATAAAAAATGTTTGGAGTATACGGGCCAAGCACAGACAGGTGGGACAAGCTGAGTTTGGGATTATGCTCGACATGGATTGGTTGGACCAAAGGATCTGTTTCTGCGCTGGAGGACATGATAAATTCATATACAGGGACCTCCGCAAACAAAAGGAATAATCTCAATCCTTACACTTTTCTGAACTACAGCCTATAGCTCCCAATCCTTTTTTCCATATCAGTGCTTCAGCCAATTAGAGACAACTTGCTAACCAATCAACAACCTTTCCTCCTGTAGCACAAGTAGGTAATTTAAAATTTGGCATTCCTACATTTACCTGATCAGTGCAGAACAGTAAACTTGAGCAACATGATTCTTTTCAACAACATTTATTATGGACTGGGGACTAAATAAATTCTGGGAACATGATTCAAAATACTAGGCAAAAGTGATGTCTGCAGATGCTAGAGATTAGATTCGAGAGCATGGTACTGGAAAAGTACAGCAGGTCAGGCAGCATCCGAGGAGCAGGAGTGTCGATATTTCAGGCAAAAGTCCTTCATCAGAAATAATTCAATTACTGCCAAGCAGTCACAAGCAAGTGGTCGCAGGTGACCTAGAAGGACATGTGCGGACAGAAAGAGCACGATATGAAATTATCTACATTGGTTACTGTTTTGGATACGTAAATGAAGAAGGAACCAAGAGTTTGGAGCTTGATTGGTCCTAACAACTGCTACAATTAAACAGCAGGTACCAAAATGTAGAAACCACCTTAACACCCACAATAGCAATTTTAGAGAAACACAGCTGTGTAGCAGACAGCTGACTACCATCTGTGCTACATCATAGTGAACAAAGAACTTACAAAGGAAAGGAGGGAGTAGAGACTCTTCATAAATGAACAACTGACTGCCCAGCAAAGTGCTGATGACAGAGCTGATCGCAATGAAAACAAAACAGTATCACGAGACCTCAGATGGCAAATTCTCCAATGTGAAGGAGAGCAAATGAAAAGCCAAGATAAATGAAAGAATATGACAGAATAGGGACACAGCAAGACAAACCAAATCAGACTCACTAGCCCTGGATATCACAACATTGTGAAACTATTCACTGACCCTCAAAATTGTCTATTTGTTCCTAACCAGACTTTGAACAACAGATATCTGACACAGAGTTTACAGCTTAAACAAAAGTTAACAATTTATTAACTGTAATTTTGCACAAGATAATTAAACAAGATAATCTAATTAATGTTACAATTTAAATACAATCTTCCTTAATCACAACTCCCACTCAGTCAAAGACATTCAGACTGACAGAGACACAATTAAGGGATAAGTTACAAAGTAAATTTAAAAAAAGTTGTAACTGGTCAGTTCACTTAAGCAGTGTTGAATAATGGCTGCTAAACCTTCAAGTAACCCTGGGATAATGAGATGCTCACCAACAGGTGGGACTGTACATATTGCTTGAATTCTGAAGTCACTTGGCAATGTAAATAACTCTGCAGCCCGCTGGAGTGTTTTATTTATGTCCACAGACTGGGATTCTTTCTTAAAACTTTCAAAATGCAATAACTGGAGGATAACTAGAGAGCAACTAAAACTCTATCCAACAGCTTTCATAGCCACATTGCCCTACTGCCCAATCAGTTCAATCCATGGTTTCACTTTCATTTTTCAACATTCTCTGTTGGAGTGGCTGGTATAGGCCTCTCATTTGATTGCCCTTTTAACATCCAATCAGCTGCCAGTCCTTGAGCATAATACACCTCAGGTGCTGAAACATCCTCAGCATGCTTAGCACAATCAGCAATTAACTTTACAACTTGACTAAATACTGTTTTGTTTTGTTAATTCCTTTTGTTAAACAAACTACTGTACAAAGTCCAAAGCTCAACCCTCAACTTCAGGTCACTGTTCGAAATCAAAAATGAGTAGAATAAAATGAAAAGAATGATGGTCCCAACACAGAGAACTTGGAAGTACAGTGGAACTTACTGGCGAACCTGGAGACGTAATGTGTGAAAGATCATTAGGGCAGATAAATATGATGACGGAATGAAAACACGGGACGCAAAGTCTGTTGAAGAAATGGGAACAATCAAGACCTAAAGATGTTAAAGAACAGAACAAAAAAGACAAAATTGAATGCAAAGAAAGCCATTGGTAGAAAAGGTCCCTGGCCTTAGAAACAACATGAAATGTAGATAGCAAAAAGGGATAAAAACAACTTCAGAATAGCTGTTAGAGACAGATGTGGAAAATACAGGTACAAGCAACGGTGAAGGTAAAGTAACCTTTGTGAAAGAGGATAAAATCAAAGAAAGCCATTACTTTAACAGGATTATGAATTTAAGAAAATTTAGAAATTAGAAACATTAACCGCAAGTCAAAAGAGTGACAATTAACACGAATGTGAAAGAAATTAGAACAATGCTGAAAGAAATGAAAAAAGGCAAAGCAGTGATGAAATCAGTTACTAGACCTGCCTGGGTGAATATGGGTCCAGGTCCTAAAAAATCTATTCACAACTGTATTCTAATGAGAGAGAAAATTCCAATGGCAGGAAAGCAAGCATTTTCCATCAGATTCAAAGTAACTGAGACATTCAATGTTGCAGAAACTACAGAGGAATTCAACTCTTGTTTGGTGGTGGTGGTGATGAGAGCATGATTGAGCATCCGAAGAACTAGAAAATAAGGTACAAAAATTAGTAGGTCAAAGACCAAGATAAAGACCGTCAGGAAAGATGATCAGACTGAGGATGTAAAGGTAATGAAGGAAGACGACTTGAGAAAGTGGGTAGTTTCATATGCCTGATGTCATTTATAGAATTTTTTTAATTAATTCATTCACAGGATGTGAACATTGCTGGCTAGGCCATTCATTGTACACTGTTAATTACACTTGAGGGTGGTAGTGAGTTGCCTTCTTGAACTGCTTCATTCCATGTGGTCCTGGGAAACCCATAGTGCTATTAGGAAGTGAGATCTAGGGTTTTGCTGCAGCAACAGTGAAGAAACAATTATATGGTGCCAAGTCAGAATTGCACATCTCTTGAAGGAGGACTTGCAGGTGTTCCCATGCATCAGCTGCCTTTATTTTCTTCCACTGTAAAGGCCACAATTCTGGAAGGATGCTGTCTAAAAGAGGTTTGATGCTTTGTTGCAGTGAATCTTGTAGATGGTAATCACTGCTACCATTCTTTGGTGTTGAAGGAAATGAACGTCAAAGGCGGTTATTGTGCTATCATTCAGAAATGTACTTTGCCCTAGGCGGTGTCAAGCTTAAGTGTTGTTGGAGTTACTCTCTCATTCAGGCAAGCAAAGAGCATTCCATCACATTCTTATGTATGCCTCGAAGATGGTGGAAAGGCTTCAAGGGCTCAGGAGGAGAATTACTTGCAATAATGGATTATCTCTTGTTGTAGTAACTGGAAGAAGTTCAATGGAGTTTTATATAGTAGATATGTGTCACTGAAACTGAAAGGAAAAATCTACAAACAAATAAGAATGTTCTTGTTTTATGGTACAAAAACCCTGGCCAACACAAGGGGAACAGGAGAACAAAGACTGCATACTAATGAAATGTGGATGATGAGCGTAATGACAAAGGACAATATAATAAACCAGCACATCAGGGGGTCAATGAAGATCACAGGAGCAAAAACAATAGTCAATGTGGAACTGAAATGGTATGGTCACCAGGTGTAGAGAGAAAGGAGGTGTGGTAAGCCACGTGATAGAGATGGGGCTGCCAGGAGGAAAAACAGGAAAGCCTAAGTATAAGGAGGAAAGATATGGTCATGAGAAAGTTAAACTTTGGAGAAGTAGAGAATTGAGAATGAAGATCAAATAGCTTGTGGCAACCTAAGTAAAACAGAAGAAGCTGAAAGAAGACATACCTGCTCTTCCACACACACTACCAGAGTCGTTTTTTTGAAATTATATCTCACTAACAGGACCTTACAGAGAATGAGAGGGACAATCAGCAGTACTGGGTAGGAAATGGTGTAAATATAAAAAGTTAAACCAGTCATTGTTCAGCCAAGAGGATGAACAGTGAAAGAAGCGACAAGGTTGTGTTCAGCAAAAACGTTCTAAATGTCAATGGTTGGGAAATATCAGACAGTTAATACCAGGAGCGCAAGGAATTGCTCATGCAGTATGAGCCCTAATACCCAGATCTTCTGAAAAAACAAAAACAATCTACACATTCAAGAAAAGGAGATAAGGGCTCCTCTTGTTGGGTCTCAATTATCACTGACTATTTTAAAAGTAGATAGTATCAGCATTTGTTGGAAGGGTAGATTACAAAGAAGCGCAGCAGGTCAGGCAGCATCCAAGGAACAGGATTCCTGAAGAAGGGCTGATGCCCGAAAAGTCGATTCTCCTGTTCCTTGGATGCTGCCTGACCTGCTGCGCTTTTCCAGCAACACATTTTCAGCTCTGATCTCCAGCATCTGCAGTCCTCACTTTCTTCTAGAATACAAAGAACTCAATTTCTCCCACACATTCACTAATCGGGATATCGGGGCTCAATGTTTAAACTGTGGCTGAGGGATTTCTTTTTCAGTTGACTGGATGACGAGTAATCTCTCACAGCAAACAACACGGTTTGAAGATAAGCAAGAGCTGTTAGGGATACAATAAAGCAATATATATTTATTATTGCATCAAGCAATGCTCTTTTTACCCATTCACTTCTTCCTCCATCTCCCCTACATAAAAAGTGACAACATCGACAGAAAAAAATGTCTTGTATTACAGACTGTGCTCATTGTAAATGGTTGCTGAAGAATTCCTGGTATTTTGTCAGCTACAAATCCAATATTCGTCTTCCCTCCAGCAATAGAATTGACCCTGCTTTCAAATGTTCAATTACAAAATACTGCAGTCTATAGACTGCAGATTGTCTGGTGCTCACTATCTGATTGGCTGCTTTTCAGGAAGTGCTCCACCCCAACTATCCATAATCCAGTTTGTAGACAGACAATGACGTATTGCAGTGAAGGCACAGCAAACAATGTTTCATCAAGCAGTGTTAACATAGGAACAACAGAAATACAATCTGGAAAATCCAGACCAAATCAAAGAAGGAAACTTACAAATATTGGATATGACAAAGAAAAAACCTGCCGTACCAAAAGAGGCTAATAATTTGGAGGAAACATATTTACCAGATTTTTGTTATAATGCTGGAAATTCAGCTGGCAATTTGTACACAGCAAGATCTCACAAACAACAAATGTGACAATGACAAAGCGATAAATATTGGCCCCAGCAGCAGGGGGTAACAGTCCAGTGGAATTTTTTTTTGAACAACAAAACGAGTGAGTGAGACTTGAACCTGGACCTCCTAGCTCAGAGTTAAACCCAGAATCTTGAAACTCAGAGGTGAATGCACTGAGATGAGCTATTAGTCCAATAAAGCACTGTGCATCAGAGAGCACAATGCTAGTGTCCCTAACGCTGAACCATGAGGTCTAGGTTCAATTTCTACCTACTGCAAAGGTGTATCATAACACACTGGAACAGGTTGATTAAAAAAAATCTACAATTAAAGCAAGTATTTAATATAATAAATAGATCCCGAGATGTTTCATAGAGGGGCTGGACAAAAAGGAAACAGGAGAGAGTGAATGTGTATAGTTTCAGGTGAGAATGTTTTCACATGGTAAAGGGTAACATATTAGTGAAGCTTGGCTGGTTGACAGGAAACAGGAAACATAAATGGGTCATTTTCTAGTTTGCAAGATATAATGAATGGTGTGCCAAAAGGAGCAGTGCTAGGGCCTCATCCTTTACAGTTTATTTAAATATAACTTACTTTGATGAAGGGACCAAGGTATACATGTGAACTTTGCTGACGACACAAAAGATAAGTGGCAAAGTAAGTTGTGAAGACAACAGAAGAAGACTACAAATAAAGATGGGTTAAGGGAATGAGGAAAGAAGCAGCCAATGGTGTATAGCATGGGAAACAGTATAACTGTCCATGTTGGCAGGAAAAATTTTAAAAATCATCTGAATGGTGAGTGATTACAGAGCTCAGATAGAAGGTATCTGGGTGATCTCATGCATAAATTTCAGAAGGTTACATTGCAGATGCAGAAAGTAACATAGCAAGAATCCTATAGCTTGTGTTGGCCATAGAACACTTAAGTAGGGAGGTTATACTTCAATTACATGCTGCACTGATTATACTAGATTTGGAGTACTGCGTATATTATTAGTCTGCTTATTCAGGGAAGGGTGTAAATGCATTCGAGCAGTTGAGAGATGTTTTACTAGACTAATACATGGAATAAGCAGGTTGTCTAATGAGGTAAGATGGGACTGGTTAGGCATGTATCAGCTACGGTTTAGGAAGGAAGAGGCAACTCGATTAAAACAAACAAGATCCTGAGGTTGCATACGGAGAAGACTTTCCGACTTATGGGAGAATCTAATACCAGGAATCCCTGTTTCAAAATAAGGGGTCATCCATTAAGACAGAGGAGGAGAGTTTTTTTAAGAAGACATTAAGTATTTGGAACTCTTTGATCCACAGCAGTTGAGAAAGTGTATTTTACAAGGCAAAGGTAGATACACTTCTGATTAGCATGTGGGTAAAACATTAGTCAGGGTTAGTGAGAGTGTGGAACTAGACCAACTAAGATCTTACTGAATTGCAAGCTCAAGGGGCCAAGAGCCCTACTCCCTGTAGGTGGTGTGTGTCTGTTGCTGTGCACACGTGCACATGCATGTTCGAAGTAATGTGAAAAATTGGGCCAATTTAGGAAGAAAATTCCAAAATTCAAGATTGTAACCACTAAAAACAGACACTGGGTATAGCGAAATGTGAAAAGCTGATAATCGAATCAGCAAGACAAGAAGCAGGAGATACAGAGCACTGCTGGACAAAAAGTACAACTGTGGCACCTTCAGCTTGTACCATTCAACCATAATCATTCTCATCTTTAATCCTCTGCTAGACCTCTTTTCCTTCTCAACTTTTGATCTTCTGCTATACAATTTTATAATCTGATTCTAATCTTTAAATCCTTGCATTCCACTCTTCCTCTACCTAGAGATGAACCAGAAGAAATACACAATACTCAGCCACAAAAAGAAAACACTTAGATTTCTTTGGTGACTTAAATAATTGTACAGTTAAAGTTGACAGCCATTTTACACAATGCAAGATCTCACAAAAGCAATCAAGCAAATGACTGGTTTTTGGTGATTAGTTAGTGGAAGAATATTAGCCAGATCACAAAAATAATTCCCTGAACTCCTTATAGTACTGTAGAAAAGGGAAGGCTAAGGGACGATAGAGTTTAAAATTATGGAGGGTTTATTAAGATAGAGGATGAGGTGTTTCCACTTGAAGCAGAGACCAAACTAGGAATCATAAATAAAAATTAATAAATTCAATAGGTAATTCAGGGGAATCATTACTTCCAAGAGATTGGTTAGAATGTAGAATCTGTCATTGCATGTAGTTAATTGCCTCAACTATATTTAAGAGGATTCTAGAAAATATTTGCAAGAAAGGAATAGAAAAATGCATTGATGGTGCTGGAAGGAAGGGAATGAAGGAAACTTGCATGGAGCACAAAATTGACTTGAAGGTTGGAGAAAGAAGTTGGTGACAGAGGGTTGCTTTCCAGACTGGAGGCCTGAGGCCAGCAGTGTGCCATAAGGATCAATTCTGGGTTCACTGCATTTTGTCATTTATATAAATGATTTGGATGTGAATATAGGAGGCATGGTTAGGAAGTTTGCAGATGACACCAAAATAGGTGTTGTAGTGGACAGTGGAAAAGATTATCTCAAGAGTACAACGGGACCATAATCAGATGGACCAATGGGCAGGTGGAGTTTAATTTAGATAAATGTGGTGTTGCATTTTGGCAAGACAAATCAGGGCAGGACTTATACGATTAATGGTAGAGCCCAGAGGAGTGCTGCTGAACAGAGACCTAGGGGAGCAGGTGCATAGTTCCTTGAAAGAGGAATTACAAGTAGATAGGGTGGTGAAGAAGGTGTTTGACACACACAGAGCATTGAATATTGCAGTTGGGAGGTCATGTTGCCACTGGACAGGAAATTGATGAGGTTACTTTTTAAATACTGCATATAATTCTGGTCACCCTTCTGTGGGAAGGATGTTGTTAACTTGAGAAGGCGCAGAAAATATTTACAAAGATGTTGCCCGAATTAGAAGATTTGCATTATAGTGAGATGCTGAATAGGCTGGGGCTTTTTTCCCTGGAGTGTCAGAGGCTGAGGGGTAACCTTATGGAAGTTTATAAAATCATGAGGGGCATAGGTAGGCCTTTTCCTTAGAATGGGAAATCCCAAAACTAGAGGGCATAGGTTTAAGTTGAGGGGAAAGGTTTAAAAAGAACCTGAGGGGTTACTTTTGCATGCAGAGGGTGGTGGGTGTTTGGAAAGAATTGCCAGAGGTGGTTATGGAGGCAGGTAAATTACAAGGTTTAAAAGGCATCTTGATGGATATATGAATAGCAAGGATTTAGAGGGATATGCGCCAAATGCTGGCAAATGAGACTAGGTCAGCGTGGATGAGTTGGACTGAAGGATTTGTTTCCATACTTATGACTCTATGACTCTATAAGCACCAACATGGACCAGTTGGGCCAAATGGCCAACTTTAGGCAGTAGACTCAAAAGGTAAGGAGTTCCTAAACTTCTGCTCTCCAAGTCGAACCACTGAGTTAACAGGCAGAACATGACCTTGGTTTAATAGCTCATTTCAAGGACTGCATACACAATTCCCAGCCTTCTGACACCAGAGTTAAGTTTATTAACCAAATCAAACAGGAATCTCAAGGTCATAAGGTAGATGGAACAAACATGCTCAAATGCAGTTCTGCAATAAGTTTAGGATTTCTGACAATTCAAATATAATAAAGTGGGTTGATGATTTTAAGGGCATTACACTCAACCTCAGGATTGTTGTAGTCCTGTTTCGTTCACAGCACTGCTCAAAGCCATGGTATCCACCTCCCAAAAGAATAAGGTCAGCAGAAACAGGGAAATGCCCATCATCCTAAACTGCACCTCCAAGAGATATACAACCTGACTCTGAAACAAAAATTTGTACCTTCATCATTGCCAAGTCAAAACCTTGAGCAGCCTACCAACAGCACAGAGATATTAAGCCAACAAGTGCAATCTTAGTTCAAGAGAGACCCAAAACCATGTTAATCAACATTTACTCCTCAAATCATTCAAAGGGTTCTTAGTCGTTGGAATGCTCCACCCTGAAAATCTATCAAGTATATTCAATGAGGAAGAATTTATAGGGATATGGAGGGGGGGTGGGGGGTGTGGTGGGTGGGAATGGGAAGTGGCAATTTATGTAACGTTCCTTAAGACGGCTGACATCAACAGTATGGGGCTTCACTTGCTCACCATAGTTTGGGTAGGTTCGGTCAAAATTTCAAAAGAGCAAGGGGCAACTTGTATACAAGACCCAGAACAGTCTAAACAAGATTCAGATGGAAAGGCTGTTTCCACTTGTGGGTCAGTCCAGTGTTTTAAAATTAAGGGTTGATCTTTCAGGTCAAAGATAAAGGGTTGTGCGATTTTGGAACTCTCTGCCACAGGATCACTGAATTTTTCAAAGAGAGGTTTGGATAAATTCTTATTCGGCAGGGGAATCCAGGAATAATCAGTGGTAGGTAGGAATGCAAAACTTGAAATACAAAGAGATCACCCATGATATTAATAATTTTAATAACTGAAGGGCAGGTTTGACAGGCTGATTGGCCTACTGCAGCTTCTATCTCATACGTGCATATTGTCTCCACAACAAAATCTGTTGGAACAGTCAGCAATTTCATCATAGCACAATGTGATGCTGAAACAGTCTATTCACATCTTTATCAGTCATAGCCCAGGGTGAGCTTCCATGACACATCCATATCATTACTGAGATTGTCAAGTTCTACCTCTCTAAAACCATACAAACTTTGCCCCTACCTCAGTTCAATTGTTGCTGAGACACTCATCTCTTTCCACGTCGAGACTGGACTATTCAACTATTCCCCCTGACTCGCCTCCCATGGTCACCCCTCCAAACTTAAGACTTATGCAAAATTCTGCTGTCCATGTCCCAACTTACATCAAGTCCTCTTTATCCATTATCCCTATTCTTGCTGATTTGCAGTGGCTTCAATACAGCATTATTTCAATTTTAAAATTCACAACTTATTCACACATCCACCCACTGTTTTATTAACATGCCATCCTTCCTCCCCACCTTTGAATCTCTAATCTTCTCCAGCTCCACACTGTTTAGATATCGGTACTCCATGAGTTCAGTTCTTGAGCATCTGATTTTAATTGCTCAAGCAAAACGTTGCTGTGGCTCTTGTTGCATCAGCTCTCACTTCTGCCTCACCTCTCTCCCTAGAAGACCTCTTTGTTGAGCTCCTTTAAGATGCCCTGAAAACCTATTGCTTTGATCAATTATTTATCTTAATATCTCCTGACATGAATTGGTATCATTTTATTTTATAATTCTTCTATGAAGCTGTTTTAGTTTATTAAATAATAGACTGTTTTATTCTATTAAAAGGTACTATACAAATAAAATTTGTTGTTAATGATGTAACTACCTTTTCAGCAATGGAGTACTTGATTAAGCAGAAGAACCACTTTATATTTTTCAAGTTTAGGGATGCTGGTGAAAACTTAAATTCTTTCCACATTAAAACACTATTAGCCGCAAGCATAAGGTACAATGCAACTAAACATATGGTAAATCTCTCTACTTTTTAAGGTTTAAACATGAAAACCATTCATTAATTCAGTACAAGTTGGTTTCCACACTCCCTCCTCCTGCATTTCCATTCCAATACTTCAAGCAAGATGGGCAAATTAGTTATAAACTCAGAATTAATTTGAACTGTGGTACCAGATCACTATCCAAAATCACAGAACAGTAGAAAAGACATTTAAGCAATTAACAAAGTTTTCTCAGATAATAAGAACTCTACATTGCAGGTGGGTCCTTTAAGAGAAGGTAGTTGCAGGGGTGGTACCGCCAATGATAACACACTTACCCCTTTATATGCCCCACAGTGGAATTTAACTGCCTTCTTCCTTTGTGGAAAAAAAATCCTTAGTTGAAGAGCTCGTCCAAAGATCCTAGGAGGCACGCATTCCCTCGCAGCAAGAGACACAGTTCACCGATATCATGTGGAATGTTCCTTGCGCAGTAAGCCCAGGCACGCCGTGTTGGTCTGTTTTACCATCTGACTGAGACTACCGTTCCCTTTTAAAAGCGGAGCCCTCCAAGTTTTGCTGTGTTAATAGAAAAAGACTTCGCTGAGGACCCCCACGGAGCAGCACTTCAACAAAGGGATTTTCCACAAAGCTAGAAAGTAGTTAAAGATGACAGGAAGTGGGGCACGCAAAAACACTTCAGAATTCAAAGTAGCCCTCCCCCAGGTTACAGAGCCTCAGACTACTTATAATACGTGGATTTATAATAGTGATAAGTTCAAATAAATGGACTAATCTTACTATGAAGAGAATCAAATGTGTGTTTACCTGATCAGTGGGGATTTTGGTTTCTTGTGAAATTGCTTCCCGGAGCTTGACCACTGTACCAGATAGTGGAACAGCTACCCCAATTCGCATGCAATGTGAACATTTTCCTTCATAAACTACAGTGATATTCAATGGCCTGTAAAACAAAAGGGAGATAAGAGATTTATTTCCAGTCAGTAATATTAATCTTGCATCCAAGGTTAATTTGAAGCTCCACACTGTCATCTGGGTCGAAACAAAATAATTCAAATACACAGCCATTGTTGCGAAAAGCAAATGAGAACAAAAATAAACCAGTACTCATCTCACCTCCAACTCCCCCTCCGATACTAATCTTCTCCCTGCAACTGTGCAATCTATTCCCATCTTCCTCTTTTTCTACTTAATCTCTTATCCTCTCAATACTGATGGTCTAGTGATCAACAATGGTTGTGAGCATTGGTTGTCATCTGAATCAATGTACTTAAGGGATTCCAGCACTTGATGGTATGAAGTGGTCAGGTTAGCAACAAGTTAGAAAAAACAGAAAGCAATTTTCATCAAGGCTTAAAGTGACAGGTTACCAATCCCACATGAAGGTAAGATTCCTGAACTGTAGCTAATTGCCCTTCTCTATACGACGTTAGCACAACCTGTCAAGGCAAAACACTGCTTGACATCAATGTGTACACTCTTGCTAAAGGATTTCTGTTGAATAAAACAGCATGGCTAAATGACGACCATATACACAGTTACTTCACAGAGAGCAAATTAAACAAACTTAATTACAGCCACTGTCAGTGGACGGAGAATAAAGAATAAAATCTTTTTAAAATAGTGCCCTAATACTAGTGCTCCACATTTTATTATTTTATAGAACTTTAAAAAGCAGTGGCCTTGAAATTACAACTTGCACCGTTCTGGCATGTAAACACTCCCCATTAACACAGTTCCGGTTGTTAAAATAGTAGAGAAAGGAATTTCACAAATCCATGACCCTATCTGGCATTTGAAAAATGCACTGTCAATTGTATACCATTTTCCTTGTACAGGAGATTTGCTTTCAGCCTGTTTACATGAACAACTCGGAAACAGTGCCGACTCAAATTCTCTGAAATGTCTCCGGAGACTGAGAGACTATCAAAGGCTGCAAAATTAGCTCAACATGTTTCATTCATTACTGAAAATAGCACACAACTTTATTAATGATTAGACAGTGGCGTACTCACACTGAAGGGTACATTTTGGCATACATTATGTTCTCTCAACTGCTGAACTTATGTTACTGTCAGCCAGTCTGATAAAAAAGCTGTAAGATTTTGTACAGTCCACTGTGAGCCAGTAAGTTGAATATCAGTATTCATAGTGACATTTCCCTTCATCATTGCAGCTCAAAATGCGAGTTTACCAAATACCAAAATCCACTGGCAGCTAGTCTGTGGGTTATCCAATGTTACACTGTATCTTCATACAAGTCTCAACATGAAGTCAAAGGGGTTATGAAAACACAATATCATAGAATGATGACTTGTGTGCCTGGAATTCTTCACAAGCTCGAAAGGTTCAGGAGGCACAAGTCAGGCTGCAAGTATCAAAAGTTCAGAATGGCACTTGGTTTGGTTTGATTTGGATAAAGATTACATGCCCACCCAAAATTTCAGTGTTGGGCACTTAATTGTATTAAGAAACAAAATTAAATAGCTGTTTGCTCATTAACTGGGGCTCCTTACACCAGTCAGCAGCAAAGAGACACACAGTTCACCGACTTGAGTTCTGACCAGAAGTGTACCTTTTTATATCCAGGCACAGATGGTGGCAAACATTTAAGCAAATCAATGGAGAAGGCAGCTCCACAATAATCATCCTCAACTATGGGAGAATCCAGCACATAAGTGCAAAAGTTGAGGTTGAAGAGTTTGCAATGATCTTCACCCAGAAGTGCCAAATGGATGACCCACCTTGGCCACCCTTAGATGACCCCAGCATCACAGATGCCAGTCATTCCACGTGATATCAAGAAATGCCTGAGGCACTGGACAGTGCAAAGGCAAACAGTCCCAACAACATTCCAACAAATAATACTGAAAACTTGTGCTGCAGAACTTGCCACACTTTAGCTAAACTGTTCCAGTATGGCTACAATGTTGGCATTTACCCACTAAAGTGGAAAATTGCCCAGGTATGCCTGAACACAAGTAGCAGGACAAATCCAACCCAGCTAATTACTGCCCCTTCAGTTTACTCTTGATTATCAATAAAGTATAGAAGGGGTACAATCAAGCCATACTTACTCATCAATAATCTGCTCACTGACGCTCATTTGAGTTCCAATCAGAGTCACTTAGTGCCTGACTTTATTACAACTTTAATTCAAACAAAAAAAAAACTGAATTCTAGAGGGGAAGTAAAAGTGACTGGCCTTGACATCAAGACTGCATTTGACAATGCTAGGAAATCTTGAATCATGGAGAAAACTCTGTTGGTTGGAGTCATACCCAGCACAATGGAAAATGGTTGGCGAAAGTCAGCCATCTCCACTCTGGAACATCACTGCAGGTGTTCCACAGGATAGCATCCTAGGCTCAACCATTTTCAGAAATTATATTTTCTCATCAGAAAGTTGGATGCAAAGATGATTGGTGATAATTGCACAATGATCAGCATCATTTACAACCCCTCAGTTTCAGAAGCAGTTTACATCCAAATGCAGCAAGGTACAAGCAATATCTAGGCTTGGGCTGACAAATGGAGACTAACGTTTACACCAAATGAATGCCTGGCAATGTGCATTGCAAATAAGAAAGAATCTAACCATCAGCCTTTGACATTCCATGGTATTATCACCTCTGAATCTTCCACCAACATCATTGAGGTTACCACTGACCAAAAACTGAATTAGCCTAGCCAATATAAATACTGCGGTTAAAAAATATCAAAGACTAGGAATCATGCAACAAATAACTCACCTCCTGCCTCCCCAGTGACTCTGCACCATATGGAAAGGACAAGTCTGGAGTGTGATTGAATATTTCCCACATACCCAAATAAGTGCAGATCCAACAACATTCAAGAAGCTTAACACCAACTAAGTTAAAGCTGACCACATACACAAATATTCACTCCCTCCGTCACTGATGCTCAGAAGTAATATGCACCACCTTGCAAAGATACACAGCAGAACTTTACCAAGGTTCGTTAGATAGTATCTTCCAGCCACTTCCATCTCGAGGGCAAGGACAACAGGGAATGACACTATCTACAAGATTCCTCCAGGTCACACATCATCCTGACTTGGAAATATAATCACCGTTTCTTCAGTGTCATCTACTCAAAACTCTGAAACTTCCTCTGTAATAGCACAAGTGTACCGACACCAATGGACTGCAGTATTTCAAGGTGGTATCTCACTATCACCTTCTAGAATAACTAAGGATGAATGAAAAATGCAATAACACATCCAATCCATGTATTAAAATATTGCAAACTTAGTTTTAACTGGCACCTTATGAACTGGCACTCTTGATACAATGTGCTAAAATTATATACGTCCCTCAAATACTACAAAGTTGACTTCATTATTCTGCCCAATTGTAAGTTTTTAAAATTTATTTACCTCAATGTAAATATACTTGACATTCAATCAAACAGCCACATGAAATATCAACAGTTGATTACATTTCATTTCATTTCAAAACATTTCTCCTCAATACCACAATCTACCATGATGTCAGAGTAGTCAGGCGAGGGTGCAAATAAGAAGGCTCTCTGCTGTAAGTTTTATTTAAGGCAAAGTTGCATTATTATTAATGTGATTTAAACAGTGACACGTATACCCCCATAAATTACGTTTCTATTACTCTGTGTGTTTTTGACAATGTTGACCTCTTGATTATACAGAATATTTGGTCAACCAGCACACTCCTGGTCAATAAAATTTTTGCTTATAGGTACATCGAGCCCAGAGATCAAAATTATTTCTCATTGCTGTGGCTAGTTTATTAGATCTACACAGCCCTCATGATTTACTCAATGTCAAAAAGTAGCACTATAAACAGACAACAGGCTATTCTAAAACGAATTGAACACTGGTTCAAGACCATAACTTTGTAGTGTTTGAACACATTCCTCAGACACCCTTACCATCACTTAGGCTGTGCATCTGCTCAATTGCAGGAAGTTTGCCAAAATCCCCTGTGAAGTTGTGAACAAAGATGATTACATATGTTATTAACAAAGAATCCAAAATAATGCACTGCAGATTTCTAACAGGATTATCACCTAACAATGGATGCCATTTCAGTGTTGGGACATTATCTCATTCGCTCCAATAATGCTGTGATAGCCATGCTACTATGCCACTGTGTGGGAGGCACAATTGGGAGATTTACAGACAACATAAAAATTGGCCAGGTAATTGATAGTGAGGAGGATGGCTGTTGAGTGCAGGAACATAACAGTTTGGTTGAGTGGGTGGAAAAGTGGCAAATTAGAATTCAATCCAAAGTAGTGTGAGGCTATTTATGTATTTGGGGATGGCAAACAAAACAAGGAAATGCAAAGTAAAGAGGTGGAACTGAGAGACCTTGGAATGCTGGACAGAGCTCCCTAAAGGTGACAGGACAGGTGGATAAGGTGATAAAGAAGGCATATAGAATGTTCCTCCAGGAGGTGAGGTACTGAATAAACAACAGTAGAGATGTAATGCTGGAACTATACAAGATAGTGGTTAGGGCACAGTTAGAGTTTGTGCAACAAGCCAGAGGAAGGACATACTGCAGTAGAGAAGTGCGTGTGTGAGAGAGAGTGCGTGAGTGCGAGTGAGTGAATGAGAGAGAATGAAAGTGTGAGTGAGTGTGTTTAGGGCAGGGTGCTTTAATCAAGATATACATTACAGCAGCTTGAAAACAATGCAAAAGGGAAGACCTATTTTCCCTAGGAAAGGTCAACTACCAGTGAACACAGATTTTGAGCTGGTTGGTAGCAGGATTGAAGTGGTTGTGAGGAAAAACTTTTTCACCTAATGTGCTGGGTGTCTGGAATTGACTCCTCAGTTTATAGGTTGAGGCAGAAACACTCAACTCATTTAAAAACAAACCTGGAGCTGCAACTGGAAGGCTATAGACCAGATGCAGGTAAATAAGATTGAGGTGGCAGCTAGTCTATTCAGGTGACACAGACATGACCGTCTAAATAATCTCTTTCTATGCTGTAACCTATGGTTGCATGCCTTGCAGATCAGTGGAAGCCCAACATGCAACTTCTGCCAAATGGCAAGATGCATACTTAACAATGCAGTCAGTTCTAATGAACAACTACCATCCAAAATGCTTGCCCTTCCCGTCAATATTCTGAAGGAACATCAGCACATTTCTAACATATGTTTGTTCTAACCTTGAAAATAGTTCACCTTTGATTTCCAAGCTCCTTACAAAAGCTAGACAACTATCTTCTGCAATCATTCCCAATAGAAAAAATGTGTTATGTCTACTTAATACATTTACAATCTTTTTAAAATGCTTTTCAGCACCTTTAACATTGTGAAACATCCAAAAGTATTTCATAGATAATAGATGCGTCATCAGACAGATTGACACCGAGCAAAGCAGATTTTACATAGGAGACTAAAACTTTAGGGGTCATTTTCAGGAAAGTCTTAGAGAGAGAGGGAAAGGGAATAAAAGGAGAGAGATGGAGTTTTTAACTGAGGGAATTCCAGAGCTTAGGTCCTTGTCAACAAAAGGAAGCAATGTCAATGATGGAAAAGGGAGGAGACACGGAATAATATTTACACAACTAGTGACCATCTAACATTGGTCTGTAAAGCAGAAATAGTTTGCCAAAAAAAATCAACCAATAGGGTCAATTCCTTTAACATGAATGAATAGAATAAGGCATAATATTTCTCAGTACCAGCAGAACAGTCTGAAATCCAAACAGCATTCTTGCAGTTAACAGCTTCACTTCTGTCTCCTTTATTTTAATGCAAAAAAAATCTCCTCTCAACCCAGCAAACCTAAACATTATATTACTAAATAATATGCAAATTAACAACTTCAGATTGCTTCCAACATTCATTATCAACTTGGCCTGTTACTTTTATAAATTCACCATTAGAGATATTTAGACACAATTTTAAAATTAAAAAGATACGATACATCAAATCCTCTCCAATAATTATGTAGCATGTGAAGGAAAAACTAGAAATTACTGGTGAAACTAAGTAGGTCTGGCAGCAACTGGGTTCCGAAGAGTCACAGAGACACAGGATTCAAAACGTTAACTCTTCTCCCACAGATTCTGCCAGACCTGCTGAGTTTCTCTAGCAATTTCTGTTCTTGTTTGAGATCTCTAGCATTTGCAATTCCTTGTTTTATTTTAGCATCTGAAGGATCTGCTCTGAGCGCAGCTGAAATTAATTATTTGGCGCTGGCCTTTGTCATTAATCATGAAATAATTAGTCACGAATTGCTGAGTTCACTCCTCCACAATTTACAGCAAGGCTCTCACTGTATTTAACATATTCTCAACACCAGCTGCTTTTAAAATAACACTTCAAATTCGCTGACAGCCTCAAATCTCACCACTGATCCACTTACACAAAGTGCAAAATTTCCTGTCTTGTCAACTTTCAAATTATTAGAAAATGGTCTATCTAAACTTTCAAATATCCTCCATCCCTCTCTCCACCTTTCTACCTCTTTTTAAAACAATCCTTAAAACTCCTATCAACAAGCTTTTGATCATCTGACCTCATTTCACTAGTGGTTTCACTAGCATTAGGCTCAGAGTTACATGGCATCTCACTGTTTCAGCTAAACCCAAGAAATAGATTAACACACTAATAGAAGATATCAAACTTGACAATATTCCTCCAATAAGTTGCCTGACAGTTTACGCTTCCTTATTGAAATCTTCCTGTAAGATAACCACAAAAGACACTGGGGTAGAATAGCCTTTGAATGAATCTGCTGTTAATGTTCAGATAATTAATTAGTGGGCGGCACGGTGGCACAGTGGTTAGCACTGCTGCCTCACAACGCCAGAGACCCGGGTTCAATTCCCGCCTCAGGCGACTGACTGTGTGGAGTTTGCACATTCTCCCCGTGTCTGCGTGGGTTTCCTCCGGGTGCTCCGGTTTCCTCCCACAGTCCAAAGATGTGCAGGTCAGGTAAATTGGCCCTGCTAAATTGCCCGTAGTGTCAGGTAAGGGGTAGATGTAGGGGTATGGGTGGGTTGCGCTTCGGCGGGGCGGTGTGGACTTGTTGGGCCGAAGGGCCTGTTTCCACACTGTAAGTAATCTAATCTAATCTAATCTAAATCAACAGCCACTAACGTCAAATGGTATCAATTTCATTACAACTTTTTATTATGATTCCACCTAAAATTGGTGTCATTCATCACAACCAAGTCAATTTTGAAACTGTCGAAACATTCACATAACCTTAACAGATTGATCCCAGGTTTTAGAAATGTATCAAATATGAAGAAAATATAAAGAGCAGCGTTACAGCCAGAAAACTGGTCAATCTTTCAGTGGAGTGTGAGGATGGATATGCAAAGAGAATGTGCTCACAGCTAAATTCAAATAAACATTTTCCCTTCCTCTCAAAACAACACAGTTTCTACCACTTCACAGAATTGAAGTACAGCCATGCAAACGCTGATGTGAGGAGCTCTTTCATTACAGTGAATGCACACAACAAATCCCAAAAGATCTAATCACAGGAATGGTGCAACACAACCTCAGTTAAGATAAGAACCATTCAGCCCTTGGAGCCTGCTCCAATATTCAGTAAGATCATGGCTGATCAGCGTGTAACAAATCTGCATAATAGATCTTCATCTCCCCTTGCTTAACAAGAACTTTTCTACACCTTCCTTAAAAGTATCCAAAGACTCAATACTTCCTCCACCTTTCCACTGAGGGAGACATGCAGAGACAATAAAAAATACTCTAGTTCTAAATTCTCCCAAAATGAAAAAGAACAATCAAGTCAACACTTATTCTTATATACTCAAGCAGACAAAAGTTTAGCCTGCCCAATCTTTCCTCATAAGAGGACCACCGTTCCAGGTTATTAGTTTCGCAACCCTTTTCTGAACTTCATCCAACGCTTTACACCATGCCTTAATAAATAAGGTGACCAACGCATGCACAGTGCTCCAAATGTGGTCTCATTAGTGCTAAACTTTCCTACTATTGTATTCAATTCTCCTCATAATAAGTGTTCAATCCTCGGCATCTCCACCACAGAGGGCACCACTCCCACCTTGGATCCTGCGAGGTCATTCCCAAGAACAAACTGTATTCTGGAACTGACACACTGTCAATCAATCCCATTGTTACTTCCTCAGTCTTGGTTTGGCTCTCCAACCTGACCCTACAAAGGGGAACATTAAATTTCTGTCCATTTATTCCACAAATTATCATGCTCTCAGGTAACATGTCAGAAAAAATGCAAATACTTTCATCTCTTACTATTAGAGACGGACCAGATCACGTAACTCTTAAAATTTTAACTTCTTTCTTTTCTCCCTCTGTTCTTCTTGAGTAAACTTTACCAACAGAGGTGAAGTCTTTATCGAGATCAGGCACTAACTCAATACCCAGCCTCTGCCTAGGCTACCCACTCTCCTGCAGCTCCTCAACTTTTCTTGGAGTTTCCTTTACTACTTTCACTAATCCCACTGGCTTAGCCTCTTTTACCACATATTTTCCCAGTATCTTTCTTCAACGACCAGTACTGTGATTTTGTATGTCCCACCTTACCACAGTGAAAACACCAGAGGCCTTTCATCTCCTTTTCACCCCCTTGGGATTCTTTTTTTCACCTGTGGCAAACTATTCCCAGTGTGATCTACTCTTTGTTTTAGACAATAGGTGCAAGAATAGGCCAATCTGCCCTTCGAGCCAGCACCACCATTCATTATGATCACGTCTGATCATCCTCAAATCAGTATCCTGTTCCTGCCTTATCCCCATAACCCTTGATTCCACTATCCTTAAGAGCTCTATCAAACTGTTTCGTAGTGAAGAATCTCCCCTTCTCCTAATTTCTATCCGTCTCAGGATGAAATTCCTATCTGAAGCTAGATTTCACCTTATGCACCAATGCATATTCATCTGCCACTCTCCTCACTTTTTGAAATTTCGGTTCATCATCTCTGGAAGTGAGTTTTTAAATCCCCCAGCAGAATAATCTCTCTTAGAGCCTCTTACGTCTTAACTATTTTTAAGGCCTGCACCCATTTATCAAAATTGTTGTTTAATTCTTTCAAGCTCAACTTCAAGTCTGACCTGGTTCCTTCTTTATATTTCTGAACCACTGTCTATGCACTTCTGGTACCAATTCATAAGCAAAAAGAGCCTTTATGACAACTGCATAATCTCATGACACCTCATCTGACAGCACTGCAAATATCTCACTAGCTCTGCCTACCAGCTTAGTCTGAACCAGCATTACCTACAAATTCTCTGGCCACTCTTATCTGTCTAGCCAATTTTTCAAATGAAGGACAGGAGGTTTTGATACCTTTTATGAAAATGTGTCAATGTTTTAAGATATTTATACACATCATTGCCTTCTCCCTTTATCTTCATCCTGTTAACTTGACTTTTGCTGACTAATTCACAACTGAAGTTCAAATTCTCTCTCTTTCCCTTTGCTCAGCTAAGAACCTTCCATCCAAGTCTTTATCTTCTAACTCCAGTTGCCTCATTTATAATTTTAGCTTTTCTAACTCTACTGCACTTGTCTGTCTCTCTGATACACCTAAGTGCTTGACTAACTCCATTACAATTTCAGCTTTCTTTTTGGCCCTGATTAAACCAAATTCTAACCTATTCGCTAATTCCCAAAGTATATCCTTTCTCTTCTTTCTAAACTTTCTTGGCAAATTTGGGAAGCATCTTCAAACCCCAGAACCTCTTTAGCAATGTTAAAAGCCAGTTCCCTCACTTTTAATTTAACCAACAAGAAACAGAAATTAAACAAATTTTCTCACCTAAGTTTCATTTAAAGATCAAGGACACTAATCACCAAGTGTTTAAATCTGCTGGGAGCTCTCATATCCCAAATCTGTTCAAATCTGTCCAAATCCCAGGCGAGCCCCCAAACCATTGTGATGCAGAGGCAAACCCCTCTGTTAACTAAACCAAACACCCAGAAAGGCTTGCTGCCTTGTAACTGTTAAAATATGAGACACTCCAAAATTCCACTATTTAAAGAAAAGTAACTTATTTTCTTAACTCTAATAGTGTACACTAACCATCAAATATCCACAAATCCAAGCCCCTCCTAACTACTTACTATCTGACCCTAACTTTATTTAAAAAACGCTGTCCAGTAACACACTTATTAAACATTACATGAACTTAATCTCAAGACCACTCAGTCTCTACCTTCTCTGCTATCTTCAATCTTCAGCTGGTGATCTTCCTGGGTTGTCGTCTTTCTTTTTTACTGCAAATAGGTTTTACATGAAAAGGTAACTTTTTGATAGAGAGTGCCTTTTAATTTCTTTGAGAGCAAGATGGTAAATGGGTAGTTGGTTCTACGTCAGTTGCTCTCTGGCCAATTTTCAAAATGCCCATGTGTTTTAACCCCCCCCCCCCCCCATGACACTTTAAATTTGTATAATTTGATTGATTTACAGGTGTCAATAAATAAATTCGAACTCGATTGGGTTTTAGCATCCTGGACAGAATTTAAACTTATTGGTTAAATTCTAATTGTTGTCAAAACAGCAACCAAAACTCAAGTATCCATTTAACAGTCAATTGCTACAAGTACCTATTTTGGACTAGCTCATCTCCCAGCCTTCCCATTCGGACAGTTGAGCTGGCACTTCAAGTTTACTCAAAATTCAGAAAATACTTTCTATTTTAAAGTGAACATACATGCTTTTGACTTCGCAACAATAAGCAACAACATTCTATTAGCTTTCCTAATTACTTGCTGAACCCACACACTAAGTTTTGCCATTCATTCTGAGGATACCAAGATCAGTTTGCAATATCTCACTATTTAGGTAATTGCTTCCTGTTTATTCTTCCTGCTAAAATGGACAATTGCATAATTTTTCACATCTTTTGGTAGCTTCCTATGTCATCTTCACAACTTAATTTCCTACTTGTGTATCTTCATCAAATTTTGCAACTATTTTTCCACCATCCATCTAAGTAATTTGTATAAATTACAAACAGCTTAAGTCCCAAGACCAATCCATGTGACACACATTTCATACATCTTGCCAACCTGAAGGCGGCCTCTGAGCACCTATTTGCTGATTGGTGGTCAGCCAATTGTTTTTCCATGCCATTGTGCAACCCGTAGACCAGGAAATCCCATTTGCCACAATAATCCTTGAATCAGGGGAGTTTTGGAAGATAAAAACTAATGCATCAACTCTATTTCACTAGCTGCTAGGATGCAGTCCATCAGGACAAGGGCACTTGTCAGTCCACAGCCCCCAGCAACTTACTCAGTACCATTTGTCTGGTGATTGTGACTTTACAACCACTGTCCCAAGTTCCTCTCTCACATTTCCCAACTTAACACTGGTCCAAGATGATTTATTGTTTATTCTAATAATAAAGACTGATGCAAAATACCTCTTCGTCTGCCATTATTTTCCATTATTAATTCTCAAGTCTTTCAATAGGACCACCACTCACTTTGGTAAATCCTTTCTTTAAATATTTACAGAAATTCTTATTACCTATTTTACATTTAGGCTAGCTTTGTCAAATTTCCAACATTAATCAATTTGCTCATTCTTTACTGTTCTTTATATTCCATCCAATCTTCTGACTTTTCAACTGTCTCTGCACAATTATGTGCTCTTTGTTTTAGTTTTGTTTTACCTTGTCTCTTGCAATTCTTCTTAAATCATTGCAATGTTTCTCTTCTGCGTATTTTGAAAGGAAGGTGATAGACTAGTGGTATTATCACTGGACTGCTAATCTAAAGACCTAGGTAATGTTTTGGCGACCTGGACTTAAATTCCATAATGAAGGATTGTAGAATTTGATTTCAAGAAAAATCTTGAATTAAGAGTCTAATGATGACTATGGCTCCATTGTTGATGGTCAGAAAAATCCATCTGGTTCACTAATGTCCTTTAGGGAATGAAATTTACTGTCCTTACCTGATCTGGCTAAGATATTACTCCAGACTCACAACAATGAGAGTAATTAGAACAGGTAGTAAATGCCAGCCTAGCCAACGACGCCTTCATCTCACAAATGAATAAAAAGAGTGTAAAATCCAAATATTTATCCAATCTCACTGCACAGTATAAGGTCTAGTATAGCATCCTCTCTGGTAGGCTACAGAACATGCTCTTCTTAAAGAAAACTTTCCCAAAAACAGCCAATAAACTTCTAATCGAGACTATTTTAGCCCATCTGACTTTTCCAATCAATACGTATGTAGATTAAAATCTCTCATTGCTTTAATTTGGAGGTGCCAGTGCTGGACTGGATGGACAAAGTTAAAAATCAAACATTGTTGTAGGATGCTTTTATGACAAGCTCTCATTATTTCTTCTCTCCACTCTGTGTGGTTATTGCTATTGGGCCTGAACACCACTCCCAAATGGTGACAACTTAGAGCAGTCCTTACAGTTAGTACAAAACCAGCTTCTTTAGCACTGCTATTCTACTAAACACAAAACATCAGGTTTACACAGACTCTTGGAATCTCTGCAATATTACGATTCTTCTTGTACAATTAAATTGTTTTCTACAGCTATTCATATAATTTTGATCATTCAAAGGGGTTCTCGGCATGAATAAGGAATACATTTACCCGGTATTTTGAATTAAGCAAAAAAAACTACTAAAAAATTGAAACAGATAAATGAAATTAAGAAAATGGTTATGAATAAACTGCACAGAAGCTGGACATTGGAGAAAGAACTAGGTTAAGATAGCAATTAAGATTGGGGAGGCATTTGATAGGTACAAATCATAATGAAAATGATTTGCTTACTCTTAAAACTTCAATTTGTAATGGTATGGCATAATCATATGAATATGAGAGCAATTGTGCAATTTCTATTTTGAGGAAAACAATCTGTTTGCTGCAGCTTCAAATACAATCCTGAGCTTTAAACATTGATTTTGGAAATATAAACCATATGAGCATTTCTTTATTTCCCACAGGCATTTTCCCCAGTTTTAGCTTTTTTTTAAATCTCAAATTAATACACTGCATCAGCTTTCATCTAAATTAAGATTACACTTAACAAGACAAATTCCACAATTATAATCAATGCAAAGCCAGCTTGCACAGCCTGCTATATGCAACAGCACCAGGCATCTGCAATTCGGCAAACTCTTGCAGCTCCTTGGAATTAATAAATTCAATAGGAAAAGCAGCTTAAGACTTTTGATGAAAGATGAAGAATTTGTTTTAGGAAAATAAATATCTTGGTGCATAGTGCAAAGTATTCTAAATCACATACTGTTGCAAACTTTTCCATATTTAGTATTTTTAGAGGGCTTGAGTCTTGAAGGATTGTGGAAAAATAGATTTATTTCAAGTTTGTGGTAAGATTTGGAGCATGGTTTGTTTAAGACACTATTGAAAGATCACTTTGGACAATGGCAATTTTTCTTTTAAACTAGGCCAGCAGCAGAGCACAAAGCAGCAGCTACTTGAAGGATGCACCACCGGCTCCTCTGATAAAAATGTTTGGGAGGGGCAGCCATAAACAGAAGAAGAGACATAGCACCAAGAGGGGAAAGGAGCTGAGTACCCCCAAACCTGGTAACACTGAACATCGTAGGGGATCCAGAAAACCCCCACCCATGGCATTGGAAACATGAGCAAAGCAGCAGCTCTGTCCAAATCAGAGCATGACACAAAACTAAACCTACCTGGCTTTGTCTTCACCCCAAAGACAACTGATCAGGACAATGGTCCAGCGAGGAACAGCACCATTACCTGTGAACTGAAGCAGCTCACTCACAACACGCGGATATAGGAGCTCGCTCAATGACTGGATTATATTTAAACCTTTATTGGATAGTGTAGTGAACCAGAAATCTTAGAATGGGTCTGAAATTGCCAGCATAAACTGGTATAAAAACAACTATGCGATGTGACTCCATGTCGGCTTACCTGGCCAACATCAAAGAGGACCTCCTATTTCGGCAGCAACGTGAGATACCTCACCTCAGCAGCTGCAGGAAATAGTTGAGCTTGTGGGCCCACAAGCTATCAATTTGGTCAGAGAGTAACAATTGCCATTCCTCTAGCCTGGGAAGAGTAGCTCTTCCTCTACTGCAAAGAGGCAATATCACCATCTCCAAAGTTAGGGTGGTGGTGGGTGAACACCTCCTTGTGGCAAACGCTATGTACAGAAATACTCTTTCAAAACGAATCAGCATGCACAGCCCAGCAGTAAAGAATGAACATCTGGCCAACCTCTAGCAGCACCCAGTGCTGCTGGCAACGTCCAGGCCATAATTCCAGTTAACGACTTCAACTGAGTTATCAATATGGCTGGATGTTCCAGAGAGCAAACTGGTTGCTATGTCCAGATTCCTGATGGAAACAATAAAAGATACCAAGCTGCACGATATGTTCAGCACCCCTGCAATTGGAACGCATCTTAATCAAAAGGGTCTATTTGCTCAAGGATAGATTTCCTATTTATGTCCGAGTGTTCACAGTCAGACCAACCAACAGTGTTCCATTCTTCTCTGACCACTGCCTCCTGCTAGCAAAGGACTGACCTACAGGATGACCAGAGAGCTGTCAAGAAAATGCGGAAGCTGAATATGAAACTTTTGACTCCAAAACATTGAGAAACTCAAGAGAGATTACAAAGGTTGGAGAAGTGTGAAACACCTCCGAGTCTTCAGCAGACTGGCAGGAAACAGTCAATACCAAGTGTTCTTCATCCGCAAAGTGTCCAGAAGGCGAGAGAGAGAGACAAAGGCGGGTGAAATTTTCCCAAATCCAGAAAAGCATGTAAAACCTACTTCCATTGCACATGATGGGATCGATGTCAAGGAGGACCTCTAGGAGGTAAAATGCCAGCAAGCCTTGTTTGATGCCTCCAAAATAACATTCTGCTCCATGGAGTGGGATGAGATGTGTTAGATTTTCCTCTTCCAAAAGGAGCACAGGGAGAGTTCTGATCAGCAGCGTGCAAGAAGGTGGCTCAGTAACATCATCTCAGTCTGATATCCTGAGGATCAGCAAACCATTTTATACCAAACAATATGTCATGAAGCCCACAGACAGCATGGCCTCCCAATCGTTCCTGCCTTCTATCACAGTGGACAGCATACGGGAGAGTCTGGACCAGCCGGTGTCTCTCGATGAGCTGACTATAGCCTTCAAGTCCTTCGAGAAGTGCAAAACTCTCACTAATGATGGCTCAGTGACCATGCTTTATTCTGCTTCACGGGATTTGACTGGCCAGTACCTGCTAGAGGTCTATAACAGCATACTTCTGCCCAGGAGCATGTGCGATCACCTTCATCTCCAAGCGGAATGGGGAGAAGGTGGAAACCAGAAATTTGTGACTCGTCTCACTGCTGAATGCAGATTTTAAAATCCCATCCAAGGTCATTATCAACCAGTTCAGGTTTGTTCTATGGTCAGTGATTCACCCCAACCAACCTGCACTGTACAAGGCAGGAAATAAACAACTTTTCCATAAATCTGAACTCAAGCTTCCAGTTGCCTGCCACTTCGATACAACACCATGCCCCTGGCCAATATTTCTGTCTCAGGCCTGTTTCAATGCTCCAGCAAAGCACAGTGCAGGCTGGAAGAACAGAGTTTCATTTTCCACTCGGGGACCCTGCAGCTTTCAGGACTCAATAAGGTCACCCTCAAACTCCCATGTTCTAGTGAAAAAAGTCCTAGCCTATCTCGCTCCAACTCATAACTCAAACCCTCCAGTCCTTGTAAATCTTTTCCGCACCCTCTTTAATTTAATAATACCCTTCCTAGAGTAATAATTTTATATCCTGAACACTTCCATCCATGTTTTTCATCCACATCCACACCCCGAGTCATGTCATGACATGGGCTTCTTTTAGCAAAACCAACCCATTTTCATCTGCTCATTGTCTCTGCTAGCAACCTTTCTTCTACTCTGGCTTACTATTAACTACCTGTTTGTCTGTCTAACTTACTTTCTCTCTCTCTGGGCTCTAACTCCATTATTCTGACAATAATAGTAAGCACTAATTAGGTAGGAGAGATAATTGTGCAGTGTATATACAGTCATTGAGTCAGAGTCACAGCACAGAAACAGACCCTTCAGTCCAACTCATCCATGCCGACCAAGTTTCCAAAACTAAACTAGTCCCATTTGCCTGTATTTGGCCTTAATCCCTCTAAATCTTCCCTATTAATGCCCCTGTCCAAACAGCTTTTAAATGCAACTGAACCTGCACCTACCACTTCCCTCTAGCACTTCATTCCACACAGGAACCACTCTCTGTGTAGAAAAGTTGCCCCTCAGGTCCCTTTTAAATCTTTCTCCTCTCATCTTAAAAATATGCTCCCTAGTTTTGAACTCTCCCATTTTGGGTAAAGACCATTACTATTCACCTTGTCTCTGCCCCTCAAGATTTTATAAACCTCGATAAGGTCACCCTTAAAACTTCAATGAAAAAGGTCCTAGCCCCTTCTTACAACTCAAAACCTCCAATCCTAGTAACACATTGCAAATCTTTTCAGCAGCCTCTCTAATTTAGTAATATCCTTTCTATAGCAAGACGACCAGAACTGTACACAGTACTCCAAAAGTGACCTCACCAACATTCTGGACAAATCTATTTGTTCTACTGAAAAAGAATAATTCAAAGGCATTTGAATATTCCATTAACTCAGAAAGCTGTGTCTACAAAAACTCTGAAGATAATCATTATTGTCTTGACCACACATGTCAGAATGTCAGATTTTGAAATGTTCTACAATTTATTCTATTTCCTTAAAGAATAACTCATGGACCAAAGTGGGCTTTTTTGTCTCACAAAGCCAACCTTATTAGGGAAATCTTTTATCTTTTCTTTCCCTGAAGTGTGTACGTGTATGTGTGGATGTTTTGGGGATATTTTGATGGATGAACAAGTTATACTTGCACATTATTAAATTTACATATTAACTAATCTTTGCATTTTCACCGAGTAAATTTTGTTTTGATTATAAACATTATTGTTGGTTTATTAAGAAACCTAGTGGATGGTCATTTTATATATTTTTTTAAATTTGTAAATAACATTCACACCACACAAATGCCAGACAACGATCACTTCCAATAAAACAGAACAAAACAAATCGACTAATCATCCCTCAATATTTAATAGTGAATACCCCTCTATCAATATCTAGGGAGTTACTCAAATGAAAATGTGGGCCCACATACAGCACATAGATCGCAGTGGTTCAAGAAAACAGCTCAAACCACCTTCTCAAGGGCAAACAAGGAAGGACAATAAATGCTGGCCTAGCTAGTAAAACTCACATGCGTGTATGCATTAAAAAAATTGATAGAGACACTGTATTAATTAGTCATCTTAGTAACTGAAAAATCTATTTTTGATTTATGTTGTGACTTGTGGAATAGGGACACCAGAGCAATAGTGCGCTCCTCCAGCCTCAGGTCGTAAAGTTTTCAATATTAAATTCAATATCCTGAGCAAACCGTGTCTGTCAAGACACCAGAGAACAATGGCCTTCTGAAGATTTTACTCCTTATCCTTATTGTCTTAAAAAATAACCTCAATAAAAAGAAACTGTTTTTCTGTTTTTAAAAAAATGGGAACCTCTGCAGAGGGGAAAAAAACCTTTTTCTTTCTTTTGCTAATGCCAAAGACACCGCAGGTTGAAAAAGAGAAGCAAGAATATGGACATTTGTATCATCTGTGTATGTCAACTAGTTATAACAACTCATTGAATCAGTTTTGATTTGATAAAAAACAAATAACTGTGTTTATAAAGATTACTCCTTGATAGGCATTTTTTTTAATTTAAAAATTCATCTGGCTAAGCAAAGCTATTTTATGGAAAATACATTTCTGTTTTCTGTACTGACTTATGGAGTCATGGAACTAGAGAGATGGTGCACTCCTCCTGACTCAGTCACAGAACTATAGCAAGTTTAAATGTGGGATAGCAACTGGTCTTCACTGGTCAAAAAACATTACAGAATTAACCATAATTAATTCAAGGTCCCAAGTTTAATACTACTGTCACTAAATATCCTTAAAGTCTGAGTGACCATTGGAGAAAAAAGAAAATCATTAAGTACAAGTTTAACCAATCAGCCTGATGGTTACATCTAAATAGTTTTAAGAACTTATTTACAACTAGTAACAGATACTACGGTCTATAAACATTCATCTGAAAACAACATATCCAATCGATTTCTTAAAAGGCCTCCAGCCAGTAGTGTTTGGCCCAGTGGACTGTAATGCCCAAGTGACTTGAAGCATGATGCTCTGAAATGATATCTGGCTGCCCCGGGATATCAGTACCCTCTTTCACCTCACTTGCTCTTCCCTTTATTTCTTCCTGCATCCATCAAAAAATTTTAAGCACATTCACGCCCTCTTAACCTGAAACACTCTAATGGTGCATTTAATGCAATTAAACAACTCTAAAAATTCTATAACTTGAAGAGGAAAGCAGTGATAAGAAATTAGATGGATTTTAATCTACTGAATCTTCACGTTTTTGTTATAGAACCTAGTATGGGTATATTTAATTAAAAATAGCAAAATCATAAAATTATTAGATGGCAATATCACAGTCAGAATTACACAGCAACAGACTCTTTTGTCCAACTCTTCTGTTATTGCCAACCAGATATCCAAAACTGATCTAGTCCCATTTGCCATCATTTGGTTCATATCCCTCTAAACTCTTCCTATTTAAGTAGCCATCCAGATGCCTTTTAAACGTCGCATTAGTACCCATCACCACCACTACTTCTGGCAGCTCATTCCATACATGCACACCCTCTGCATGAAAAGGTTTCCTCTTAGGTTCCTTTTAAATCTTTTTCTTCTCACCTTAAACCCATACCCTCTAGTTTTGGCCTTCGCCAACTTGGGAAAAAGACCTTGGTTATTCATCCTATCCATGCCTTTTATGATTTTATAAACCTCTATAGCGTCATCCCTCAACCTCTAACACTTCAGGAAAAAAAGGTCCAGCCTATTCAGCATCTCCCTATAGATCAAAACTTCCATCCTTGTAAATCTTTTCTGAACCCTTTCAAGATTAACAACATCATTCCTATAGCAGGGAGACTAGAATTAATGCAGTATTCTAAAAATGATCTCACCAATGCCCTGTACAGCTGCAATATGACATCCCAACTCCAGTAAATAGAAGGAAATATAGTTTCTCATGGTTGAATGTTCAGGAACCAAAAGAGACAGATTTAAGAGAAACAGCCAGAAATGTAAATATCAATGACAGCTGTGATACAGTTGGTAACAATCTTGACTGAGCCAGAAAGTTTTAGACTCAAGTCCTAGTCAAGGATTTGAGCAGAAAATTACAGCTGCCATTTCAATACAGTACTGAGAGAGATTTACACAATTGAAGATGTCAACTTTCAATTGAGATGTTAAACTAAGTTCCAGGTTCCACAGAGGAGCAAGTAAGTTATCCCTAGTGCCCCAACCAATACCTTCTTCTCAATCAAAAGGTCGTCATTATCAATTTGCTTTTGTGGGAGCCTGGTGAGTACAAATTGGCTGCCATCTTTCATGCATTTAAGTAATCAATTGTTTATAAATCAGTTATAAATGCATCCTACATAAATGCAAATCTTTATTTATGGCAAGCTGGAAGGCACAGCCCAACTATGGGCAAAGGATATTTAAAGTGGTTTTCAAAAGGGAACTAGACACTTTATTTTAAAAAAAAGAGAGAAACTTGCAGGGCTATGGAACTAAATGGATTTTCTTTCAAAGAGCTAGCACAGGCACAACAATTGAATGGGTTCCACCTGTGCTACATGATTCTGAAGTAACAACAATGATTTTGCCAAAAAGATTCTCTCTCTCTCTGGCATTTCCAGTTTATGATAGTTAGAAACATCACCCAGTTGTAGCACAAATGGTCCCAAAATTTTGACATTTGTAGCTGTAACTCAAACTCTTACCTGGTCTGAAGTGGAGGAATGGGCAAAGAGATGCACAGGAATGGGTCAAAGGTATTGCTCTGTTTTTGGCAATGAGGACATGTCAATGAAGACCTAAAAGGAAAAAGAGAAACAGTCATTTTGTTGCCAACCTACGAAGTTCAGACAGAAACTCAAGACATTTTTCCATATAAATTGAGAATAGTAACATGACAGGGAGTACAGAAATAGTCAGCAATCCTACCAGGTTTGGTAGATAATGGAAAAAGTATAAAAATTGCATTGATTAAACTGGAAGAGAGAAATAATAAACAGGTGTAAAGCATCTTTACTGAGGATCAGGTTAGAGTATATGGCACAAATAAGAGTTTTATACATGAATGCACAGAACATATGGAATACATTTAAAAAGCTGCAAGTTCAAATTTAAATTGGAGATTATGATACAGTAGCCATTGCTGAGACATGGCTGTAGGAAGGTCTGGATTCAGAATTGAATACATCAGGTTATAAAGTTACAATACAGACAGAGAAAAAGGGAGAGGAGGTGGCGTAGTCTTACTGATTACAAACAAAATTATGTCAATGATGAGGGAGGATATAGTGAAGGATTCAGTGGGGACAATATGGTTGGAACTGAGGAACAGCAAAGGATCTAAAACTGTAAGAGGTGGTGTGTACAGACCCCAAGTAGCAGCTCTTAAGTGCTAGATTGTATAAATGCAGAAATTAGACAAGTGTATAGCAAAACCAGATTAGCATTAACGGGAAATATTAACTTCTATCGCAGATTGGGAGAGGTAGAAAGCACCTGTCAGAAAAGTAGTGAATTTCTCGAGTGTGTCCAGGATAGTTTCCTGCAGCAATATATCCTGAATGCAACAAAGGGACAAGTAGCATTGGATTTAGTAATAAGAAACAATTTAGATTTAATTAGTAACCTATTTATGCATGACCATTTATCAAATTGTGATTATGACATGAGATGAGTGCAATGAAAACAAAAAGCATAAATCAACTATGAGAGTTTTAGATTTAGGGAAGGCCAAACTTAACAAGATGAAACAAACTATAGTGAACTGGGAAGATCTGCTAATGGGTGAAACAACTGAAGAACAGTGGAGCATGTTTAAATTAATATTAATCCAATTTATACAACTGAGGGGGGACAAAACTCTACTTCACAGAAAAAAAACAGCCACAGACAATTAAAGAAATACGGGACAGCATAAAACTAAAAACAAAGACATACAAAAAACAGCACAGAACCTATTTAATGGAAAAAGGTACAAAAACAGGCAAAGAGCCTCAAACCAGCTTAAGGGCTGAAGGGCTAACAAAGGTAATGATATTTGATAGCTGCATGACCTTGAATGAGTTCGGTGAACATTCCGGTGCATGCTGCAGATGGAATAATCAAAGTTGCTTTTCTGTACTTTTTCCTGCACTGGCTATCTGTTACACTGTATAAGAGAAAACGTTTTGTTGCACATTGTTGAACTTCACCTCAGACCAGGATCGCAAACAGTGCCAGAAACAAACCTAAGTCTCCAGTTCAGCCATGGATCGAGAGGTCCCTGACATTCAGGGCATGAGCCTCATTGCTTTCTTTTCCTTCCTTTCTCACCTTCACTTATTAAGTGTTCATATATAAGCAAATTGCTGTTGTCAAGTCTTCTCTCAACTACATCTAACCGAATCCAAACAGAACTGCTTGGATACTCCCTGTGATCCAAGACAAAGGAATTATGAAAGGAAACTTGCCAGGGATATCAAAATCAATGAGAGATTTTATAGTTACATAAAGGGAAAGCAGATGGTCAGAAATATTATTGGACCCATAAAGACTGAAAATGGGATATTGTCGGTGACTATGGGGAACTGGGAGACATGTTGAATAACTGGTTTGTCTCAGCATTTTCAGTAGAAAAGGAGGATTGCTTGTTGAAAGTCGCAGGGAAATTAATAGTAGATCAAGAACAGGGGCTAAATAAAACTAATGCAAGTAAAATGTCAATAATGAGAAAATCAATGGAGTTAAAGAATGACATATCCCCAGGACCTGATGGCTTCCAACCACAAAAAGGAAGTTGGGGAGCACACTAGACATTTCAACTAAGTCTTCAGAGTTCCCTATTTACAGGAGTCGTCCCTCTGGATTGGAAAATTTCACACATCATTCCACTTTTTAAGAGGGGCGAAAGAAAAGTAAACAGGCAAATTACAAACCAGTTAGTCTAATATCTGTGACGGGGAAGTTGTTAAAGTCTAGAATCAAGGAGAGAATAACTGAACACCTTCAAAATTTTCAGTTAATCAGGAAGATTACTTATGAATTCACGACAGGTAAATAGCAAGTGACAGACAGAGCCAAGCAATCCTACAACCAACTGATCAGATCTAAGCTCTGCAGTCCTGCCACTTCCAGTCGCGAATGGTGGTTGACAATTAAATAATTCACTGGTGGACAAAGCTCCACAAATATCCCCATCCTCAATGATGGAAGAGCCCAGCCCATCAGTGCGAAAGATAAGGCTGAAGCTTTTGCTGCAATCTTCAGCCACAAGTGTGGAGTGGATGATCCATCTCGGCCTCCTCCAGTAGTCACCAGCATTACAGATACCAGCCTTTAGCTAATATAAATGCAAATTACTGCAGATGCTGGAATCTGAAACCAAAAGAGAAAATGCTGGAAAATCTCAGTCGGTCTGGCAGCATCTGTAAGGAGAGAAAAGAGCTGACATTTTGATTCTAACTGACCCTTTGTCAGCTTTTAGCTGATTTGATTCACTCCAAGTGATATCAAGAAACAGTTAGGGACATGGGATACTGCAAAGGCTATGGGCCCTGACAACATTCCGGCAATAGGCTTATGTTCCAGAACTTGCTGCACCCCTACCCAAGTTATTCCAGTAGAGTTATAACACTGGTACCTACCAGAAAATGTGCTATGTCCTGTACATAAAAAGCCCAGGTATGTCTTGCACATAAAAAGCAGGACAAATCCAATATGACCAATTACCAACCTATCCCGTCTACTCTCGATCATCAGTAAAGTGATGGAAGGTGTTATCAACAGTGCTATCAAGCAGCATCAAGCCGTACCTGCTCAGCAATAACCTGCGCAGTGATGCCCAGTTTGGGTTCCGCAGGGGACGCTCCACTCCCGACCTCATTACAGCCTTAGTCCAAACATGGATGAAAGAGTTGAATTCCAGAGGTGACATTACAGTGACAGCTCTTGACAACAAGGCTGCATTCGACTGAGTGTGGCATCAAGGAACCTGAGCAAAACTGGAATCCATGGGTATCAGGGGTCAAACTCTCCATTGGATACAGTCATGCCTGACACACAGGATGGTTGTGGTTATGGGGGGGTCAGTCATCTCAGTTCCAGGACGTCTCTGCAGGAGTTCCTCTGGGTAGTGTCCTCAACCCAGCCATCTTCAGCTGCTTCATCAATGACCTTCACTCCATCATAAGGTCAGAAGTGAGGATGTTTGCCAATGGTTGCGCAAATGTTCAGTAGCACTCCTCAGATACCGATGCAGGTCATATGCAACAAGATCTGGACTATGGACTTGGGCTGACAAGTGACAAGTAACATTTGCGCCACACAAATAATAAACAATCTAACCACAATGCCTTCGCATTCAATGGTGTATTCAGCGATGGTGACACCAATATCAATATCCTGGGGGTTATCATTGATCAGAAACTCAACTGAACTCACCATGTGAATACTGTAGCTACAACAGCAGGTCAGAAACTAGTAACTCACCTCCTAACTCCTCAAAGCCTGAGAGAAAGCAAGGACAGCAGATGTTGGAGATCAGAGTCAAAAGAATCGCGCTGGAAAAGCACAGCAGGTCAGGCAGCAACCAAGGAGTAGGAGAGTTGATGTTTTGGGTATAAGCCCTTAATCAGAAGCGCGGGGGGGAGGGGTGGGGGGGGGAAGGGGTGTGAGAGATAAAGTGATACAGCGCATTATCCTCCACCATTTCCAACACCTACAATCACACCCCACTACCAGAGATATACTTCCCTCCCACCCCTATCAGCATTCTGCAGAGACCATTCCCTCAGTGACTCCCGCATAAGGTCCACATCCCCCAACCCACCCTCCACTCCTGGCACCTTCCTTTGCCACCAGAAAAGGTAAAAACAATGACTGCAGATGCTGGAAACCAGATTCTGGATTAGTGGTGCTGGAAGAGCACAGCAGTTCAGGCAGCATCCAAGTAGCTTCGAAATCGACGTTTCGGACAAAAGCCCTTCATCAGGAGCCAGAAAAGGTGTAAAACCTGCCCTCACACCTCCTGCCTTACCTCCGTCCAAGATCCCAAAGGATCCTTCCACATCCAGCAGAGATTTTCTTGTACATCTAAGAACCTCACCGACTGTGTCAGTTGCTCTCGATGTGATCTCTCTACATTGGGGAGAGGGGATGCCAACTCATTGAACATTTCAGAGAACCTCTCTGGGACACACGCACCAAACAACCCCACTGTTCTGTGACCAGCTACTTCAACTCCCCCTCTCACTCTGCCAAAGACATTCTAGACCTGGGCCACCTCCAACACCAAACCCAAGCCATCCAACAACTGGAGGAAGAACGCCTCATCTTCTGCCTTGGGACCGTCCAACCACATGGCATCAATGGCGACTTCACCAGTTTCCTTACCGCGCCCCCCCAACACCTCATCCCAGATCCAACCCTCTAATTCACCCACTTAAACTGTCCTACCTCTCCACCTTCTTTCCCACCTACCCACTCCACCCTCCCCTCCAACCTATCACTATCACGCGCCCAACTGCAACTACCTATCACCTTACCAGCTACCTTCTTCCCAGCTCTAACCCTACCCTCATATTTATCTCTCAGACCCTTCCTGTCCCCCAATACTCCTGAAGAAGAGTTTATGCCTAAAACGTTGACTCTCACGCTCCTCGGATGCTGCCTGGCCTGCTGTGCTTTTCCAGTGCCACACTTTTCAACTCCTGTCCACCATCCAGTCAGGACTGTGATGGAATACTCCCCACTTGCCTGGGTGACTGCAGCTCCAACAACACTCAAGAAGCTTGACATCATCCAGGACAAAGCAGCCTGCTTGACTGGCATACATCCCAAGCATCCACTCCCTCCACTACTGACGCCTAGTAGCAGCAGCGTACTATCGACAAGATGCACTGCAGAAAAATCACCAAAGATAGTACCTTCCAAACTCACAACCACTTCCATCTAGATGGACAAGGGCAGATTTATTGGAACACCACCATCCTCAAGTTCCCCTCCAAGTCACTCACCATCCTGACTTGGAAATATCCTTCACTGTCGCTGGGTCAAAACCCTGGACTTCCTTCCCTAACAGCATTGTGGCTCAACCCACAGCAGTGGACTGCAGCAGTCCAAGAAGGCAGCTCACCACCACCTTCTCAAGAACAACTAGGGATGGGCAATAAATGCTGGTCAGCCAACGATGCCCACAACCCATAAAAATTAACTTCTTTAAAAAATGCCTGACAAACATTACTGAATTTTTAGAAGAGATGGCTAAGATAGTGGATAGGGAAATGGGTAGTGGACAGGATATTGTTTATATGGACATTCAGAATCATTTGATAAAGTTCACACATAAGAGACTGTTAACTAAGACAGAAGGCCACAGAATCGAAGGCAAATTACTGAAATGGCTGAGCAATTGGTTGAGTGGCAGGCAACAGAAAGGAAGGATAATGGGTAGGTACTCAAACCGGCAGGATGTGACTAGTGGCATCCCACAAGTATCTGCATTACGATCTCAATTATCACATTAATTAAGGTGAATACTTGAGGTCATAGCACAGATATACATGAATAGTGGCATACAAAGTTATATATCCAAATTTGCTGATGACACTAAGTTAAACAGCATTGTAGACAGTGAAGATGATCGCATGAAATTCAAAGGAATGCAGCTAGACAAAGTGAATTGGGCAAAATAGTGTCAGATGGAGCTCAATTTAAGCAAATGTGAGGATATACATTTTGGACCAAAAACAGATAGATTTGTATACTTTTGAGATGGCATAAAGTTAAATATAACGGATGCCCAAAGAAACTCGATTGTTCAGGTGCAGAGACCTTTACAAATGTCATAAACAGGTGCAGAAAATGTTCAAGAAAACTAACGGAATACTTGCCTTTATATCTAGAGCACCAGAGTACAACTATCTAGATGTTATGCCGCAGTTACACAAAATCCTAATTAGACCCCACCTGGAGTACTATGAACAGATTTGGACACCATACCTTAGTATGGATATTTTGACCTTGGAGGGAGTACAATGTAGGTTTACAAGAATGATAACTTAGCCCCTGAAGTCAAGGTATGAGAAGAGGAGAGTTTATACTAATTAGACATGGCTTCTCTGAAATTTAGAACGTTACACAGAACAAAGAATACCTACAGTGTGGAAACAGGCCATCTGTCCCAACAAGTCCACACCGACACTCCAAAGTGTATCCATCTCAGAGCCATCTCCTTAACCATAACCCTAAATTTCCCATGGTTAACGAAGCTAACCTACACATCCCTGAACACTATGGAGAATTTAACATGGCCAATTCACCTAACCTGCACATCTTTGGACTGCGGGAGGAAACTGGAGTACCCGAAGGAAACCCATGCAGACGTAGGGAGAACATGCAAACTTCACACACACAATCACCCAGGGCTGAGATTGAATCTCGGACCCTGGTGCTACGAGGCAGCAATGCTAACCACTGAGCTGCCCTCAAAGGTTAAGGGGTGACCTGATCGAAGTCTTCATGATATTAATAGGAAAAGAGCACATAGATAGATACATTATTTTCACTGGTTGGGGATTCTAGAACTAGGGGACTTAATTGAGAATTAGGTCCAGTCAATTCAGAAGGGATGTTACAAAACACTTCTACACTCAAAGGGTGGTACATGTTTGGAACTTTTTTCCGCAAATGGTAGTGGATACTGGATTAATTGGTAATTTTAAATCTAAGATAGATACATATTTATTTAGCAAAAACATCAAGGGATATGGGCCAAAGACAGGTATATGGAGCTAGGCCATTTTGAATGGTGGAGCAGGCTCAAGGGGCTACCACTAACTCACAATTGTCATCTTGCATCTAGGACATCTGTGCACATTGGGTGGTATCAAACAAAGCTTTGTATCATTTGTTAGAAAGCTAGTACAAGATTTTCTTGGATAGTGCATAACACTCGACAGTTCACCTACAAACCAAAAAACTGGAAATCAAATCACCAAGGGGACACTCCAATCTCCCAAAATAGCCAACTGAAGAGCACAACAGCTCACACATCAGGGAAAATCCAACAGCACCAGGAAAGTTGCTCTTGCTCAGAGGTCACAGTTTTCCAACAGTCCAACACCTCTACTAAAACAACTTTAACTTATAAAAGGAAATGAATTCCTCCATGATTAACTCTTGTTCACTTTAAACTCAAAGAAGCTCTCACCTATATTGTGCTTGAAAAAGCTCCTGCACAAAACTGCTTCTCACTGGAAGAGATGGCCCTTCACATAGCTCATCTTCATCTTTTGGAGGCTAAATGAAAGAAAAGTAAATTTATCATACAAAGCATCCATAGATAAATAATAGGAAAGAACTTGCGAGAGTTGGGTGGCCAATTTAAATATAGTTTATTGCAGATTTAGCATCCCTCTGAATAATTTAGAGATCACATTCATTATTTGCAACTAGATACTCTTTCATAGCTAACGTAACTAAATCAGCTGGAAGATTGTTTGGATATCAGAAAAGACGAGGAATGCACAAAGTAAAAGTGCTCAAGTGTATTTGTAGAAAAAACATAATAAATGCATGTTTTGGATAAATATTTACAAATAAAATATGAACATAGGTATAATGATGGTAATAGGACAATGATTTTGAAGGAACTGTAGAAAAGCAATTGATTCTGAACATTTAACATTGAGAATAGATTGAAATTAGTCATCACTTCCTGATGGAAAGCACATTCTATACGGGGGGGGGGGGGGGGGGGGGTGATGCTGGTTGGGAGGGTGGCTGGGAAGGCTATGGGTAGATGGGTGGAGCAGATAGGTGGAAAGGAAAATGTTCAGATAGGACAATTCAAGAGGGTGATGCCGAGTTGGAAGGATAGATCTGGGATGAGATGGGAGGAGGGGAGATTTGGAAACTACTGAAGTTGAGGTTGACATCATGTGATTGAAGGATCCCAACGCAGAAGCATTCATCCTCCAGTCACTGGCAGTAGTGGCGGCCCAGGACTTGCATGTGAGTGGGAGGGGGAGTGGAAGCAGTTGGCCACAGGGCAGCAGTGTTATTTGGGTGTGTGCGTGCGTGTCCCAGAGATGTTCCCTGAAGTCTGCGACTATATTGGGAACAAGTAAATTCCCCAGCCCATCATAATCATCCCCTGGCTTTGCATCACAATGCCCCATCTTAAACAAGCCTAAGCTGCAACAACCAAGTGCCAATTCAAGTTCCTTCATGAGGCCTGAGGCATGTCACACAAAGGACAATGTGTTTTCAGCCCAAAGTCTGACAAAATTTCACAGCTACAAAGCATTTCAAACCGACATTTCAATCTTTTTTTTAAATTGAAAGATCAAATGCAGAATTCAATCAAACATTTAGCTCGATATTACGCAGTGCCCTATTTAATATAGACTTTGAATTTGTATCACCGATGTAACACAAGGAATGCCAGCATGCAGAGGCAAAGCTAGAGATCACAAACTGACACGCAGGTCCATTAACTTGCTGCATTAATGATGATCTTTAACCATGTCCATTATCTATCTAAAGTCACTGTTTTGTGGCAGCATTAATTGAGTTCTCCACAGAAACATAACTGTCTCAAGATGCTTGTTTAAGCCCTCTGTTCAACCTCAAAATATCATCAGAGGTCCAACGGCATGTCATCTGACCATACAGTCAGAGATGTACAGCACAGAAACAGACCCTTCGGTCCAACCCGTCCATGCTGACCAGATATCCCAACCCAATCTAGTCCCATCTGCCAGCACCTGGCCCATTTCCCTCCAAACCCTTCCTACTGATAAACCTATACAAATGCCTTTTAAATATTGCAACTGTACTAGCCTCCACCACTTTCTCTGGTAGCTTATTCCATACACGTACCAACCTCTGCATGAAAATGTTGCCCCTTAGATCTCTTTTATATCTTTCCCCTCCCACTCTAAACCTATGCCCTCTAGCCCTGGACTCCTCACCCCCCCACCCCAGGGAAAAGACCTTGTCTATTTATCCTACCCATGCCCTCATGATTTTTTAAACCTCTACTTGGGAATGACTGCGGGACAATCTCCCCTGCCTCTCCAAAGAATCAAAAACATTTCTTCTAAAAAGCTGAAACTGTGTTTTGTGGCAAGAGTTGGCAACAACAGAAAAATTTAAGGTGTTGAGAACAACAACAAGATGAGACATGAGGCATTTTCTTTCTTATTATGCAGCAAATCACTGCAATCTGAAACTACCCGTATAGTTGTAAACAGATTAAATCATAACTTCCGAAAGCAAGTTATTTAAGTACTTGGAAAAAAAGAATACACTGACCATTGAAGAACGAACAGGGGAGTAGTGGTGGCATAGTATAGTATTGACACTGAACTAGTAACCCACACCACCCCCTGCATAAAGAAGTTGCCCTTTGGATCCCTTTTAAATTTTTCCCCTCTCACCTTAAACTAATGCCCTCTAGTTGCAGACTTCCTCACCCCAGGGAAAAGACCTTGTCAACTTACTGTATCCATGCCCCTCATGATTTTATAAACTTCTATAAGGTCACCCCTCAGCCTCTGTTGCTCCAGGGAAAACATCCCCAGCCTATTCAGCCTCTCCCTACAGCTCAAACCCTCCAACCCTGGCAACATCCTTGTAGATCTTTTCTGAATGCTTTCAAGTTGCACAACATTGTTCTTATAGCAGGGAGACCAGGACTGCATGCAGTATTCCAGTCATGGCCTCACCAATGTCTTGTACAGCCGCAACATGACCTCCCTGTCCATTATCTGTTATAAAAACACATCTGCTTCAATAATGTTCTTTAATCTGCCATCCTTGTGTGGTCTGGGCTACAAGTAACTCTAGACGCACAGCAATATGACTACCTCCGAACTGTCCTCCATAATGACCTAACAAGTCATTCCATTCCAGCACAATTAGGGAAAGATCAATAAATGCTAGTCTACCCAGCAATGCCCAGATCCTATGAATGAATAAAAAGTAATGGCCAGCACTGCCAAACAGCTGGCACGGTCAAGAAGAGCCAAATTACGAGCTTGTACAAATAACTCTCAAAATAAATAACAAACATGAAATTTGTCTTTTTTTTCCTGTTCTATTTTTCTGTTGAATACAGACAAACAATCATACCTTGACTGCAGGCCTCCCATTTGTTAAAACAATATTGTTCAGATCCTCATGAACCCTATCAAGAAGCCATAGCAGAAACTCTTGAGCATCATGCTGAGAGTTACCACGATATTGGAAAGCATTCTTGGATACGACATTCTGAAAGAAAATTAAAAGGTATAAGTTACTTCCCAACATCCAGTTTAAAAAAAACTTGTATTTATATTACAGGGAGCATCCCAAACATCTCATGGCCATCTACACTTAAAAAGTAAGTAATTAGCCATTGTGCAGGCAACAAGGTCTTACAAAATACAATAAACACAGAATCTGTTTTGGCAATGGCAGACTTGATCATTTACCAGAGTATACGCGGAACTCTCTGCTCTTCAAAACAGATATACGAAAGGATCTCTTGTATCTACCTTAGCATGAAACCTGGTTTAATGCCTCATTGAAAATATATTTATGACAATAGAGTGGAGGAGAGGAGGAAGCAATGAGGATCCTTACAGAAAAGTGGGAGAGGATTTAAACAAATAAGGCAGAAAGCTTAACAGAAACAGAATGTAAATAATGAGATCAACTAGAGAATGACAGCAGGGAAAGGGGGATTAAAAATCACCTCGTCTGCCTGATAAAGGATGGAACATTAGGTGTGATGATACAACAGACAGATGTTTCAGTGCATGACACAGCAGAATATGTTTTGAATTCAAAAATACATGTGGACTCTCTCGTGAAGAAGCATGGCACTACATGAATAGCAGGAATCTTTGTACTTTTCTGGTCAAAAATGCTCCCATAACAACCAAAAAAAAACAGGTCATTTATCTCACCTACAATTGGTAGGATCTTGTCGTGCCTCTGGGACTGAACTTTAGTATGACTAAAGATGGCTCATATCTCAGCCTTTGACAGTACCTCTCACATCCCAGGGAATAAAAATTAAAACCTCACTTAGCAACATCTAACAAAGTTGGATCAAACTGTAACAGAGAAGGTGTAATCTGTCCAAGCTGCATTGCATTCTGACTGCCCTAATTGCTAGGTTATAGTTAACTGGGCATTAGAATTGTAACAGACAACATCCTGGTTTCAAAAGGACATGCAAATTTAAGGAACAACTACACATGGCCCCTTGAGTCAGGTCTGCCATTCAATCGTGACTAATCCTACTTTTCCATCCCTCTTGGGCTTGAATATAGTCAGTAGTTAATCATCTCGAGGACAGATAATTCCAAAGATTCACAACTGAGAGTGAAAAAAACTTCTCATTTTAGTCGTCAAAGGTCATGCCCTATTCTCGAGATTCTTTTCCCGAGCTATCTGTTTGTAGATCTCCACCAGGGCATTTCAATTGCAAAATTGCCTTGACTGGGATTCCATAGAATACAGCATTAACCTGGTATGCATAGTTTACAATCAGTGGATTTTGATGCCCAAGCAAAAAGCTGGGGGTGTTCTACCCCAACTGCATTCTAAAGCCTTTAAAGACTCTGAGTGCACTAGAGGTAGACAGTGAGGAAAACACTATACCCTCTTCAAATTCTTCCCTCAAGCAATACCACTGCAAGCGAAGCAATGAATGAGCACAGTCATAGAGATGTACAGCACGGAAACAGACCCTTCGGTCCAACTTGTCCATGCCGACCAGATATCCCAACACAATTTAGTCACACACCCCTCCAAACCCTGCATATACCCATCCAGATGCTTTTTAAATGTTGCAATTGTACCAGCCTCCACCACTTCCTCTGGCAGCTCATTCCATACACAGAACACCCTCTGCGTGAAAAGGTTGCCCCGTAAGTCTCTTTTATATCTCTCCCCTCTCACCCTACGCCTATGCCCTCTAGTTCTGGACTGCCCCACCTCAGGGAAAAGACTTTGTCCATTTATCCTATCCAAGCCCATCATGATTTTATAAACCTCTATAAGGTCACTCCTCAGCCTCTGATGCTCCAGGGAAAACAGCCCCAGCCTATTTAGCCTCCCCCTATAACTCAAATCCTCCAACCCTGGCAAATCTTTGGAAATCATTTCAGAACCCTTTCAAGTTTCACAACATCTTCCCGATAGGAAGGAGACCAGAATTGCACGCAATATTCAAACAGTGGCCTAACCAATGTCGTACACAGCCGCAACATGACCTCCCAACTCCTGCACTCAATACTCTGATCAATAAAGGAAAGCATACCAAACGCTTTCTTCACTATCCTACCTACCTGCAACTCCACATTCAAGGAGCTGTGAACCTGCACTCTAAGGTCTCTTTGTTCAGCAACACTCCCTAGGACCTGACCATTAAGTGTACAAGTCCTGCTAAGATTTGCTTTCCCAAATGCAGCACCTCACATTTATCTAAATTAAACTCCATCTGCCACTTCTCAGCCAATTGGCCCATCTGATCAAGATCCTGTTGTAATCTGAGGTAACCTTCTTCACTGTCCACTACACCTCCAATTTTGTTGTCATCTGCAAACTTACTAACTATAACTCTTGTGCTCACATCCAAATCATTTATATAAATAATGAAAAATAATGGATCCTTATGGCACTCCACTGGTCACAGGCCTCCAGTCTGAAAAATAACCCTTCACCATTACCCTCCATATTCTACCTTTGAGCCAGTTCTGTACCCAAATGGCTAGTTCTCCATGTATTCCATGAGATCGAACCTTGCTAACCAGTCTCCCATGGGGAACCTTGTCGAATGCCTTACTGAAGTCCATACAGACCACATCTACCACTCTGTCCTCACCAATCCTCGTTGTTACTTCTGCAAAGTACTCAAGTCAAGTTTGTGAGACATGACTTCCCCACACACAAAGCCATGTTGACTATCCCTAATCAGTCCTTGCCTTTCCAAATACATGTACATCCTGTACCTCAGGATTCCCTCCAACAACTTGCCACCACCGGCGTAAGGCTCACTGGTCTATAGACCCTGGCTTGTCCTTACCATCCTTCTTAAACAGTAGCACCACGTTAGCCAACTTCCAGTCTTCCAGCACCTCACATGCGACTATTGACGATACAAATATCTCAGCAAGAGGCCCAGCAATCACTTCCCTAGCCTCCCACAGAGTTCTAGGGTACACCTGATCAGGTCCGGGGGATTTATCCACCTTTCTGTGTTTCAACACATCCAGCACTTCCTTCTCTGTAATATGGACATTTTTCAAACTGTCACCATCTATTTCCCTAAAATTCTATATCTTCCATGTCCTTTTCCACAGTAAACACTGATGCAAAATACTCATTTAGTATCTCCCCCATCTCCTGTGGCTCCACACAAAGGCCACCTCACTGATCTTTGAGGGGCCCTATTCTCTCCCTAGTTACCCTTTTGTCCTTAACGTATTTGTAAAAACCCTTTGGATTCTCCTTAATTCTATTTGCCAAAGCTATCTCATATCCCCTTTTTGCCCTCCTGATTTCCCTCTTAAGTATACTCCTACTTTCTTAATACTCATATAAGGATTCACTCTATCTATCCTGTCTATACCTGACATACGTTTCCTTCTTTTTCGTAACCAAACCCTCAATTTCTCTGGTCATCCAGCATTCCCTATACCTACCAGCGTTTCCTTTCACCCTAACAGGAATATACTTTCTCTGGACTCTCGTTATCTCATTTCTGAAGGTTTCCCATTTTCCAGCTGTCCCTGTACCTGCAACATTCTGCCCCCAATTAGCTTTTGAAAGTTCTTGTCTAATACCGTCAAAATTGGCCTTCTTCCAAATTAGAACTCAACTTTTAGATCTGGTCCATCCTTTTCCATCAGTATTTTAAAAACTAATAGAATTATGATCGCTGGCCTCAAAGTACTCCCCCACTGACATCTCAGTCACCTGCCCTGCCTTACTTCCCAAGAGTAGGTCAAGCTTTGCACCTTCTCTAGTACGTACATCCACATATTGAATCAACACGTTTTCTTGTACACACTTAAATTCCTCTCTATCTAAACCCTTAACACAATGGCAGTCCCAGTCGATGTTTGGAAAGTTAAAATCCCCAACCATGACCACTCTACTATTCTTACAGATAACTGAGATCTCCTTACAAGTTTGTTTCTCAATTTCCCTCTGACTATTAGGGGGGTCTATAATACAATCCCAATAAAGTGATCATCCCTTTCTTATTTCTCAGTTCCACCCAAATAACCTCCTTGGATGTATTTCCAGGAATTTCCTTCCTCAGTACAGCAGTAATGCTATCCCTTACCAAAAACGCCACTCCCCCTCCTCTCTTGCCTCCCTTTCTGTCCTTCCTGTAGCATTTGTATCCTGGAACATTAAGCTGCCAGTCCTGTCCATTGCTGAGCCATATTTCTGTAATTGTTATGATATCCCAGTCCCAAGTTCCTAACTATGCCCTGAGTTCATCTGTCTTCCCTGTTAGGCCCCTTGCAATGAAATAAATGCAGTTTAATTTATCAGTCCTACCTTGTTCTCTGGTGTGTCCCTGCTTGCCTTGACTGTTTGACTCGCCTTTGTTCTCGACTGTACCAGTCTCAGATTGAAATCTTTCCTTACTATCTCCCTGGGACCCCCACCCCCCAGCAACCTTACTAGTTTAAACCCTTCAAAGCAGCTCTCGCAAATCTCTCCTCCAGTATATTAGTCCCCTTCCAATTTAGGTGCAATCCATCTTTCTTGTACAGGTCACTTCTACCCCAAAACAGCTTCCAATGATCCAAAACTGTGAATCATTCTCCCATACACCAGCTCCTCAGCCATGCATTCATCTACTCTATCCTCCTGTTCCTGCCCTCACTAGCTCATTGCACCAGGAATAATCCAGATATTACTACTCTCGAGGACCTCCTTATTAAATTCCCGCTTAACTCTCTAATCTCCCTTAGAAAGAGAAAAGTTGAGGTTCCAATGTGTACAATGACCTCCTGCTGGCCCCTCTCCCCCTTGAGAACATTTTGCACCTTCTCTGAGACACCCTTGATTCTGGCACCAGGGAAGCAACACACCATTCTGATGGCCACAGAAACGTCTCTCTCTGTACCTGGGTCTTGAGAGTCCCCTAACACAATTGATCTCTTGGAGCCCAAGGCACCCCTCATTGCATTAGAGCCAGTCTCAATACCAGAAACTTGGCTGTTCATGCTACATTCCTCTGAGAATCCATCATTTGCCAAAACAGCATACTTATTTGAAATGGGCATAGCTACAGAACACTCCTGCACAAACTGCCTACTTCTCTTACCTTTCCTGGAGTTAACCCATTTAGGTGACTGTATCTGTGACTTTTCCCCCGTCCTATAACTGCCATCCATCACATCCCCTTGCTCTTATAAATCCTCACTGTCTCGAACTGTCGCTCCAACCAATCCATTTGATCTGATAGAATTCGCAACCAAAGGCATTTATTGCAGATATAATCCTCAGTAACCCATAAACTCTCCCTGAACTCCTACATCTGACAAGAGCATATCACTCTACTAAAGGTCATTTTTGCTTCTTTCAATCTACAGGTCCAGAAAACAGTACCATCTTATTCCTCTAGAAAACACCGCTCCAGATTAAATTAATACTTATGGCTTATATTTTAAGTTTAATCAAGAGACATATCTCAAAAAGCATATAATCAAGAAAGAATCCACTCTACTCACTCTTGCAGACTTACTATAAGGCCATGCTTAAAATATTCACTTATCTGTTTCTCTGCTGTGACCTCTCCCAAACAGGTTCCTCCAAGATTAGTTATGAATTTCACTGTTTGTTAACCAATATTAATACAGTGCATTTTTCTCTCCTCCTCCAGTTCTGGAGACATGGGTGATTACAGCCAATTATTTCTGAGAAAATAGTAGTTTGTTCTTATATATGTACGTAACAAGTAGCTGTACAGCTGCTGACAACTGCCCTGATTATACGAATTGCACTGCATGATAAATGAGGTGCCTCTATACAACTGACATTCATTCCAATCAGCACAAGCTGCAGAACAAACTATTCAGAACATACTGACAGCCAAGACTCATCCTTCTGCAAAACTAAATATTGCAACATTCTCACATCCCAGCATTTATATTGCAATTTGAATCACTGCTAATCCAAGATGGAGGACAGGAAAATTTTCAGGCTGTAACAGCTACTCCTTTTTTGAGGTACTTTAGGTGTTGGAGGTGATTTCCTCAAATTCCAGGAGCAGCAATTACTGTTTTATATGCTGTTGCATTGTTTTGGAACTTTGGAGAAAAAAAATCAAAACAATAGCACTTTTCAAAGGGAGAGGATCAGTACTATAACGATTGGGATTTGAGATTGATGCTGTTTCAGGAATGGAGAATTTACTTTGGCTCAGCTGATTACCCCGCCTTTCAGAATCTGTTTTGGAAATTTTCAGCTACCTGGTTTGCACATGCAAATTTAATATTCAGAACACTTTAATAGTTTAGACTTGCCTAAAAGTTTGGAATAACTCAGAAGACTTGCAAAGTTCTCACTTAAACCACTAGTTCACGCTGCAAGCAACTGTCTTATCTGCTGCCAACCCAGCAAGTGAGCAAATGCTTTCTTCACCAATTAATTCAGTGCTTCACTTAGTGGTAATCTGACCAATAACTGAAAAGTGGACTTGTAGGAACTAAGTGTAAGTGGATTTTACTTAATAGTAGCAAAATATACAGCTGCTAGAGATCTAAAATAAAACTGCTGAAGAAACACAACATTAACTTTATTCTGTCTTCACCTGCTAAGTACAATTTGATTCTTCTTCAGAATGGAAATAACAGAAATCAAAGGTTACCGGGGCAGGTAGGAATGCAGACATTGGATCCCATACAGATCAGCTACAACCTTAATTGAATGGCAAAGCAGAGCTGAAGGACTAAATGGCCTACTGCTTTTCATTCATATTTCATAATAGAAAATGTGATGTTTTACCCTTTCAAAGCAAAAGGGGGATAGTAAATGGAACAAATGCAACAGTCAGAGAAAGCCCGAAGGTAAAAATATTAGAGAAGAAAGGTGTTATGGAATAGGGCAGAAGGAACAGTAATGGTTGTCATGACGTGGCTAAATATTGGTTCACAACAGGTGACTAGAAGCAAAAACAAGGTACAGACATTGTGAGGATAAAAATATCAAAATGAAGGAAAAAAATCTTGGTCTCAGTCAGTGTTGAGTCCAGAAGGTTGCAAAATGTCGAATCATAAAATTAGGTGTAGGCCCTGCAGTTTTTGCTGGACTTCACTACAGCAGATCTAGAACAGAGATGTGAGCATGAAAGCAAGATAATGTGCTGAAGTGGCAAGCAACCAGAAGAATGGGGCCATCCTTGTGGACTGGGTTAAGCTGTTCTGCAAAACAGCCACATAATCTGCATTTGGTCTCCCTAGTATGGAACAGGCCACATTATGAGCATGGGAGCAGTGGAAGAGTGGACCAGAATGTCACTGAGGGAAGTCTCTTTGGAGTGTTGGTAGGGGTGGTGAGGATTTGTTTGGTCTGGTGGACATGTTGTTTAGTGGGGTTGGGGACAGTGACTTGTACAGTCTTAATGTGACTTTGAGCCACTACATTAGTTGAAATAGTCACTATATGTAATATTGAATTAACTTTGAGCCTATCAGCAATTGCTCTTAATAACAGATGTGTACCAGGTGACTGTCACTGAAAGCCACAAAAACATTTGGTGCATTAGTTTTCTGGATTGCTGTTTCAGTATCATCCATCCTCTGCTGTGATCTAAAAACTAGGGAGCATTTTTTAAAGTGAGAGGAGAAACACTTAAAAGGAACTTGAGGGGCACCTTTTTGACACAGATGGTGGTTCATATGTGGAATGAACTTCTAGCAGAAGTGGTAGATGCAGGTACAGTTATAATATTTAAAAGGACATTATAGGTGCATAAATAGGAAAGATTTACAGGGATATTGGCCAATCACAGGCAAGTGGGACTAGTTTAGTTTGGGAAACTTGGTAGGCTTGAACAAGCTGGACTGAAGAGTCTGTTTCCATGCTGTATGACTCTCGGATCCTTTTTTGATGGCATTTTTGATCCTTTGTTCTTTAAGGATTCTTGAATGCAAAATATCTTGTCTATGAAATTAACGTTTGCTCTTTCTTAGTCGCATGGGCCTGTTTGGTGCTCTGTACAGCTCCTTTAAAATGAATGCAAACACAGTAATCTTTAAAAAATAAATCACTAGTTATGCAGGGCCTGCTAGTTTTCTGCGTGGTACAATATGATGGTGCCACAGATTAGAGACGAGTATTATGAATTCCATACAAGCTCATTTATCAACACTCCCTTATCCATTAGTTTTCTGCAGGAATCTTTTTCAAATTCCATCTCCCTGCGCAGACAATTGAACCAAATGACAGCATGCCAATTTCACCTTAAATCATCGTTATACCTGTCTTTCCTGTCAACATTCCCTTGATCTGAGAAATATCCAGTTTTACAGGACATTTGATCATCTCTATCTGGACTTGTCCTATAACTCTTAAATTTATTAATCAAACTTTTATTCAACAATATTCCTTCTTTCAGAGTTGTTAACTCACAGTGCCATTAACTGAGATGCTATTATTAGAAATGTTTTAAGATTGTGAGAGGACAGCACAAATAGAAGTAGACTAATTCCAGTTGAGGGGTCAAGAATGTGGGTTTTGCCAAGATTCCATGCAATAGGTTTCTGCAAGGACAGGAGAGCGTTCTGCACAAGCACAGGGTTACAGTTGTGGAATTTAGTTTCATAGTGGGTGGTTGAAGTAGAAATTATGTTGGATTATGTTGGATAATAAGGAGTATAATATTTTGTTTAAATTCTTTTTTAAACGGTGGCACAGTGGTTAGCACTGCTGCCTCACAGTGCCAGAGACCCAGGTTCAATTCCTGCCTCAGGCAACTGTCTGTGTGGAGTTTGCACATTTTCCCCGTGTCTGCATGGGTTTCCTCCAGATGCTCCGGTTTCCTCCCACAGTCCAAAAATGTGCAGGTAAATTGCCCGTAGTGTTAGGTAAAGGGGTAAATGTAGGGGAATGGGTCTGGGTGCGTTGCTCTTTAGAGGGTCGGTGTGGGCTTGTTGGGCCGAAGGGCCTGTTTTCACACTGTAATCTAATCTAATCTAAAATGAACTAGATTTTAAAGTGGCAGCAATCAGAAATTTAAATGCTTCCAGAAATTTCCAGCAATTATTAGGTCAGACGTGAAATCACGATCTCCTGGAGCATCCCACTGTGCTAAATCTGATAAAATAGAATATGCTTTATTGTCACATATAGTTGAGGACTGGAGTACAGTGAAAAGTTTTACAATGTTGCCTCTTATGGTGCCATTTTAGGTAGAATTACCATGGTACAAATCTTAGATACAAAAAAAGGAATTAAAAAAAGGTTGCATTTCTTTACAGCGTTTAAAGAATAAGTCAAATACAAAACAGTTAAATAATTAACATTACAATCAGATAAAACAAAATTTTTCAAATAAACATTACAGTGCAGCAGTTGAGCGTAGGGGTTTTCACTCATGGTCTGACCACCCACACCAGGTCCCAGTCCATCCCCGCTTAACGCCGGCTCTCAGCTGCTTCAGGGTTTTCTCTGCTCCAGGGCTGCATTCCCCAAGCCAGCTGCTGCTCCAGATCTGCTTTCCCTGCGCCAGCTGGTGCTCACCAGCTCCCCCATTCAAGGGAGGGGGAAAAAAAAAGAAAAAAGAAAGAAAGCAAAAGAACAGGTGGAGCAGGAGCTCTGGCTAGTGCATCTTACTCTGCCACCATCATGGATCCAGGTGCATCATTCCACCCCAGCCAACACAAAGGACTAGTAGCCAAGATGTCTACCTCAGCCTGAAGAAAGGATGCTATTGAAACTGTAACTGCTTCACTTTATGCAGTGTCTCCCGAATTATCTACGCCAAGTTAATAGCTTGTGACAAAGTGACATGAAAACCTACTTCATTAGTTGAAAATTTCAACCCCAAGCCTCAGTCAGATGACATTTATTTGAAGAGCTGATGAAGGGCTTTTGCCCGAAACATCGATCTTCCTGCTCCTCGGATGCTGCCTGACCTGTTGCGCTTTTCCAGCACCACTCTAATCTAGACTCTGATTTCCAGCATCCGCAGTCCTCACTTTTGCCCACATGACAAATATATTTGATCAAATCACCTTTAATTATACAGCTTTGGTTCATCAATCTGCTTGTAACACCAGAAATGTAAATAGCTCCAGACTTAGCTAAACACCTGCTTCTGTTCTCAATATCTCCCAAAATCTGTTGGATGGAAAGAAATCAGTGTTTCAGTAGCAGGAGTCAAGAGAGCACTAGCCAGGGGCAGCTGGAAGGTAAGTTTGAAAATTAAAAACTTAGCTCATGAATCAGCAGAGCGATTGCTGAACAGGAGCAGAGGTGGATCTGGGGAGACTGCTCAATAAGTGAACTAATATAGTCGGGCAGTACCGAAACCCAAAACACTACATGTAGTGTCTCCCACCTGTCCTTCTCCACGAACCAAAACAAAGATATGGAAGGTTGGTAAGGTAAGGGCTTCTTTTAAAAAATCTCTTTTGGCAAGTTAGAGCAGAGGGGATGAAAGCTAGGGAAGTTGCATGCAGGATGTGGGAGGCAAGGTTCACCACTTGTGTCCCTGCTGACTTCACCTGCCAGAAGTGCACCCAACTCTAGTTCCTCACAGACTGCGTTAGGGAAATGGAGCTGGAGCTGGAGCTGGAGCTGGATGAACTTCAGAATATTTGGGAGGCTGAGGGGGTGATAGAGAGGAATTACAAGGAGGATAAAGGTAGTTGTGTGACTATCAGGAGAGGGTAAGAGAACAGGCAATCAGTGCAGGGATCCCATGTGGCCGGTTTCCTCAATAGTAAGGATACAGCTTTCGATACTGTTGGTGGGGGGCGGGGGGGGGGGGGAACCTACCAGGGGAAAGCCACAGCAACCAGGTCTCTGGCACTGAACCTGGCTCTGTGGATCAGAAGGGGAGCAGGGAGAATAGGAGAGCGATAGTGATAGGAGATTCAAAGGTTACAGGGAACAAACAGGAGATTCTGTGGTCACAAACGAGACTCCAGATGGTATGTTACCTCCCAGGTGCCAGGTTCAGGGATGCTTGAATCGAGTCTACAGAATTCTTAAAGGGGAGGTGAGCGACCAGAAGTCGTGGTACACATCGGTACCAATGACATGGCTAGGAAAAGTGATGAGAATCTGTAAAGTGAATATTGGGAGTTAGGTCAGAAGCTAAAAGGCAGGACAAGTACAGTAGTAATCTCAGGATTGCTATCGGTGCCACGGGCTAGTGAGGCTAGGAACAGAGAGCTAGTGCAGCTGAACATGTGGTTGAGAAGCTGGTGCAGAAGGGAGGGCTTCAGATTGGTGGATCATTGGGATACTTTCTGGGGAAGGTGGGGCCTGCCCAATTAGGCACCTGAACTGGTGGAGCACAAGTATCTTGGGTGTAAGGTCTACTAGAGCTGGAGCTCTCTGGAAGGGTTTAAACTAGTTTGGCAGGGGGATGGGAACCAGAACTATAGATCAGAGGATAGGGTAGCTGGTGAACAGGAAGATACAGCGTGCACAGAATCTGAAAGGAAGGATAGACTGTTGGTAGGGCAAAAGTTGCAGCCAGTGTGATGGGTTGAAACGTGTCTATTTTAACACAAAAAGTGTTAGCATTAAGGGCCATAAACTGAAGAGCATGGATCAGTACTTGTAGTGGCCATTATGGAGACTTGGATATCACAGGGGCAGGAATGGTTGTTGGATGCTCCGGCATTTAGATATTTCAAAAGAAAAGGGAGGGAGATAAAAGAGGTGGGGGAGTGGCATTGCTAATCAGGGATAGTATCACAGTTGCAGAAAGGGAGGTTGTCGAGGAGGGTTTGTCTCCTGAGCCATTTTGGGTGGAAGTCAGAAACGCGAAAGGAGTAGTCACTTTATTAGGAGTTTTCGACAGACCCCCCAATAGCAACACAGACACAGAGGAGCACATTGGGAGGATAATTTTAGGAAAGGTGCAGTGTAGTAGTGTTGCTGTCATGGGTGATTTTAACTTCCCTAATATTGGTTGTAACCTTCTTAGTACAAATAATTTGGATGGAGCAGATTTTGTCAGGTGTGTCCAGGAAAGATTCCTGACTCAATATATAAATAGGGGACTAGAGGGGAGGCAGTGTTGGATTTGGTGCTTGGTAGCATACAAGGTTAGGTGTCTGATCTCTCAATGGGAGAGCGTTTCAGTGATAGTAATCACAACGCTCTGACCTTTACGATAGTCATGGAAAGACGATATAGGAAAGTATTTAACTGGGGGAGAACAAATTACAATGAAATTAGGCAAGAACTGTGGAACATAAATTGGGAGCAGATATTGTCATGAAATGCATGACAGAAATATGGAGCTTGTTTTGGGAGCACTTACTACAAGTGCTAAATAGGTTTGTCGCACTGAGGTAAGAGAGGGAGGGTAGAGTGAAGGGACCTTGGATAGGGAAGAGATTGCTGTGCCTTTGTCAATGATCTTTGCTTCCTCACTGTCTACAGGAGTAGTAAATGCGGTAAATGTCATTTTCTCAGGGGGTGGTAAAAGAATCGGAAATGACATCACCATAGGAAATGATGTCGCTATAGGAAATGACATCACAAACTCAAGAAATTCAAACATCTAAATAGAAAGTAGGCTATAAATGAAGTAGTGCTTCATTGGAGGCTCACTGAAGATGCTGCCTAGTATGGTAACGAAACGTCTGAAAATGAACCTTCCAGAACTTACTTATCATTAACCTCAGATTCACACAACTGCTGCTTTACTCTTCAACAAGTCAAAGGTGATGGATTTTGGAGGTGCAAAGAAACCCTGTCAATTTTCTGCAGTGCATCCTATGGATGTGCCTTGTTCGAATGTTTGATGTCTTTCTAAAATCATATTGCGTAACAAGGGCAGAACTAATTCATTGTGTTAAGCAGCTGAGCCTCCTCGCTATTAGAGTGCATTGTTCTCCCTATTCCCACTGTGTTTCTGAACAGTGGTATCTAAGGCAGTCAATGAAATTGACCTTCTGCACCCAGTGACACCACCTTGCTTTCAATTTCAAATAAGCTTTGAATGGAAGCTTAAAATAAGCCTTCTTAGCAATGTGTTCATCTTGTGTGGAGGAAAAGGTACAGCAATATGCTAAATGAAGCACAGCATTATTAATGCTGAATATATATTAACTCAGTGAAATTCTTCAGTTGACTCTGCAAGTCATTAAAAAAAAGTCAAATTCTACTGTTCTATTCACACTTAACCTCTGCTGATGTGATGAAAAGGACCCAGTTTCAAGCCTTCCTTCAAAATTATAACTTTGCACTTTCCATTTTTTTGTTGTACCTCTTTCATGGTTCAAGCATTACAATGGGTTGCCTTGAACGCCATGCTACAAACTGTTTTCTGCATTTGTAAAGTACCTTGCTGGTTGTAAAGTGCATTAAGAAGTTGTGGAAAACACCATTTAAATGCAATGCTTTTCTTTGTGTAAAACCTACAATCCAAATTACTTGAATGTTTCCCAGCCCCAGCATGGAGATCTCATCCCAGCATATGGTATGGAGGCCTTGTATTCCAGCCTGGAGCAGTCATCTCCCATTTTGGTGATCTTGTACCAGAAAGGCAGTTTCAGCATGACATGACAGTCTCCAATTTTGTCGATCTTGTCCCAATATGCCAGTCTCATCAGCGTGGACATTTTATTCACCGGCAGCTTCCAGGTATTCCAGTGTTCATTGTCTTAATCAACTTTCCCCAAACTGAAATTGATCTGAGATGAACTTGGTCTTAATTTTGACTTTTTTCTTCTTATCTATGACTTCTGTCATTACAGGCACCATGGTTTGTCAACTTATTAAGCTTTTCACTCTTTTCTTGTAAAAATACACATGACAAATTGCTATTATTATTATAAAAATGTAATATGTATGCGGAAGTGGAAGGGAGCACAAAAACGAAGGTCTATGATTCATACCCTGCTTCACGAAAGCGACAGGAGGAGACAGCCTCGTGTTATTATCACTGAACTCTTAATCCAGAGACCCAGGAAATGTTGTGGGAACCAGGGTCGAACCCTGCCACGTCAGATGATGGAATTTGAATTCAATAAATTCTAATGTTGACCATGAATCTATTGTCATGTTGAAAAAACCCATTTGACTCATTTTTCCCTTTAGGCAAGGAAACTGCCATGCTTACTTGGTCTGCCTACATGGTAACTAACTCTTAACTGTCCTCTACCCAGCGATGTCCTCATCCCATAAATGAAGTTTCAAAAAAAGACATTACTTAGTCTGTCACATCTGTTCAGACCGAGCAACTTTACATACTAATCCTTCCAATACATTTCCCTTTTCCCTCAAACAAATGATCCCGAAACAGGCTGATAGATTTAGAGCAAGTGATAGGGGGAAAGAAGCCCTATTGTATTTCTATCACTCCTCAGTTCTGAGGAAGGGTGATGAACCTGAAACAATAGCTCCATTTCTGTCCACAGATGCTACCTGAATTGCTGAGTATTTGATACATTTTGTTCACCTCCCTTTTGACTCAACAACTGGATTCTGGGTAATCCAAGATGGAGGATTGGAAAAATAGTAGCTGTAAGAGCTGCTCCTTTTTTTGAGGTATTTTCAATGTTGGAGCTCCTCAAATACTAGGAGCAATATTTACTCTTTTATAAGCTGTTGCATTGTTTAGGAACTTCGGGGGGGGGGGGGGGGGAATCAAAACAATGGCACTTTTAAAAAAAGGAGAAAAAGAGCAAAAGTAGTGACCAAATTGAAAGTGACCAATGGAGCAGTAAGCCTGCAAAGCTGTCTGATGCAACAGTAACTTGCACAGCTAACTGCCTCTGCTGTTTAGTTTCAAGTATCTCTGGACATGGGAGCTCACCTAAGAAAAATTAAAGAAAACAGCAAAATTCACAGCGGACATTGCGGGGGAGCTCACATCAGTGGAGCAGCTAAGTGGCTAGCTTTACAGTGTTGCCTTACAGTTTTTGGAATCTGCAACAGAGTGGGTTCTTTTTTGATTATATGCTTTTTAATGAGATCTGTCTCTTGATTAAACTGTAAAAATATAAAGTTTTTAAAAAGCTTTTTAAAATACTTAAAAACATTGGTACTAAGTTAGCCTTGAGCAGTGTTTTTAGAGCAGAAAGAATGTGCCATTTTTTATGTCTATAGATTGTTAAGGTGCAAAGATGACCTTTAGTCGAGTGATGTGCTCTTCCTGTCAGATGTGGGAGATTAGGGACAGTTTTCATGTTACTGATGATTACGTCTGCAGGAAATGTCTTTGGTTATGAATCTATCTGATTGTATGGATCGGTTGGAGTGGCAGTTGGAGCAACAAGGAATTTGTAAGAGCCGAGGGGGTATAATGGATGGCAGTTGCAAGAAGGGAGATCAATCGAAGATACAGTCAGGTAGATGGGTTTCCTCCAGGAAAGTTAGGAGAGGGAGGCAGGTAGTGCAGGAGTCTCCTGTGACTATGCCCATCTCAAACAAGCATGCTGTTTTGGAAAATGTAGGGGGTGATGGACTCTCAGGGGAATGTAGCACTGACAGCCAAGTTTCTGGTACAAAGATTGGCTCAAAGGTGACAAGGGATTTGCTAGGTTCCATGGGATCGATTATGATAGGGGATTATCTAGTCAGAACATAGACAGACATTTCTGCAGCCAACAGTAAGGCTGCCTCCCTAGTGCCAGGATCATGGAGAGGGTGCAGAATATTCTCAAAGGGGAGAGGGACCAGCAGGGATCATTGTACATATTGAAATTAACACAGGACAAAATTCTGACGAGAGAATACAGGAAGTTAGGCAAGAATTGAAAAAAGGAGGTTCTCTAGATTACTCCTGGTAGCACAAGCCAGTGACAGCAGGAATAAGAGAATAGAACAGCTGAATGCACGGCTGAGGAATTGGTGCAAGGGTGAAGGATTCACATTTTAGGCTCATTGGAATCACTTCTGGGGTGTAAGTGACCTGTATAGAAGGACAGAATGTACCTGAAATGGAAGGGGACTAATATACTGGCAAGGTGATTTGCTAGAGCTGCTTGAGAGGATTTAAACTAATAAGAAGAGACGCCCAGGAAGATAGTGAGGAAAGAGATCAGTCCCAGACTGGTACAGTCGGAAAAAGGGGAAAATCAAACAAATAGTTGGGGCAAGCAGGAACAAAGCAGAGAACAAAGTAGAACTGATAAATTAAACTGCATTTATTTCAATGCAAGAAGCGTAACAGGTAAGGCAGATGAACTCTGGGTATGGTTGGGAACATGGGACGGGGATATCATAGCAATTACCAAGAATGGATGGACGGGACTGGCAGCTGATTGTTCCAGGTACAGGTAGTATAGGAAGAATAAGGCGGGGTGGGGTGGGGGGTGCATTTTTCCTTAGGGATAATATTACTGTTGTTCTTGGAAGGATATTCCTGGAATACATCCAGAGAAGTTATTTGGGTAGAACTGAGAAATAAGAAAGGGATGATCACCTTACTGGGTTTGTACTATAGACCCTCCAATCGTCAGCTAGAAATTGAAAAACAAATTTGTAAGGAGGTCACAGTTATTGGTAAGAACAATAGGGTATTTATAGTAGGGAGTTTTAACTTTCCAAACATAGACTGGGACTGCCACTGTGTTAAGGGCTTAGATGGATAGGAATTTGTTAAGTATGTACAAAAAAAAATTCTGATTCAGAATGTGGATATACTTACTAGAGAAGGTGCAAAACCTGACCTACTGTTGGGAAATAAGCCAGGGGAGGTAACTGAGGTGTTGGGGGTGGAGGGGTTCACTTGGGCCAGTGATCATAATTCTATTATTTTTTAAATAGTGATAAAAAAGGATAGACCAGATCTAAAATCTAAATTTCTCAACTGAAAGGCCAATTTTGACAGCATTAGGCAAGCGCTATCAAAAGTTGATTGGGGGCGCGGATGTTTGCAGGTAAAGCAACAGCTGGAAAATGGGAAGCCTTCAGAAATGAGATAACGAGAGTCCAGAGACAACATATTCCTGTTAGGTTGAAAGGCAAAGCTGGTAAGTGTAGGGAATGCTGGATGATAAGAGAAGGTGATGTTTTGGTCAAGAATAAGAAAGAAGCATATATCAGGTATTGACAGCAGGGGTCGAGTGAATCCCTAGAAAAGTACAAAGGCAATAGGAGTATACTTAAGAGGGAAATCAGGAAAGTAACAAGAGGACATGAGCTAGCTTTGGCAAATAGAGTTAAGGAGAATCCAAAGGGATTCTACAAATAAATTAAGAACAAAAAGGTAACTAGGGAGAGAATATGGCTCCTTACGTATGGAACAGCAGGAGTTGGGGAGACACTAAACGAGTATTTTGCATCAGTGTGTACTGTGGAGAAGGACATGGAAGATAGAGAACATGGGGAAATAAAAAGTGGCATTTTGAAAAATGTCCATATTAAAGAACAGGAGGTGCTGAATATCTTAAAACACAAAGGTGGATAAATCCCCAGGATTCAATTAGGTGTACGCTAGAACTCTGTGGGAAGCTAGGGAAGAGATTGCTGCGCCCCTTGCGGAGATATTCATAACATTAATAACCCACAAGTGAGGTGCAGGACGGATGGAGGTTGGCTAACATGGCGCCACTATAAAAGAAAAGATGGTAAGGAAAAGCCAGGAAACTATAGACCAGCGAGCCTAACTTTGGTGGCAGGCAAGTTGTTGGAGGGAATCTCAGGGACAGGATTTACATATATTTGGAAAGGCAAGAATGGATCAGGGATAGTCAAAATGGCTGTGCCTGTGGGAAATCATGTCCGACTAACTTGATTTTTTGTAGTAGTAATGAAGAGGATTGATGAGGGCAGAGCTGTGGACACGATCTATACAGACTTCAGGAAGGTGTTTGACAAGGTTCCTCATGGTAGACTGGTTAGCAAGGATAGATCACACAGAACACGGATAACTAGACATTTCGACACAGAACTGGCTTGTAGGTCTAAGACAGAGGGTAGGGGTGAAGGGTTGCTTTTCAGACTGCAGGCCTGTGACCTGCAGTCTCTTCCCTAGCTTCCCACAGAGTTCTAGCGTACACCTAATTGAATCCTGGGGATTTATCCACCTTTGTGTTTTAAGATATTCAGCACCTCCTGTTGGTGTGCCACAAGGATCGGTGCTGGGTCCACTGCTTCTCATCATTTAGCTACATGATTTGGAGGTGAACACGATAGATATGGTTAGTAAGTTTGCAGATGACATCAAAATTGGGGGCGGAATGGACAGTGAAGGAGGTTACCTCAAGAGCAACAGGATTTTAATCAGATGGGCCATTGGGATGAGGATTGGCAGATGGCTTTTAATCTGGATAAATGGGAGGTGCTGCATTTTGGAAAGATAAATCAGGGCAGGACTTCACCGCTTAATGGTAAGGTCCTGGGGAGTGTTGCTGAACAAAGATACCTTGCGGTGCAGGTTCATAGTTCCTTGAAAATGGAGTCACAGGTAGACAGGATAGTGAAGGTGGCATTTGGTATGCTTGCCTTTATTGGTCAGTGCATTGACTACAGGAGTTGGGATGTCATATTGCAGCTATACAGAACACTGGTTGGGCCACATTTGGAATACTGTGGGCAATTCTGGTCTCCCTCCTATAGGAAGGATTTCATGAAATTTCAAGGGTTCAGAAAAAGATTTCCAAGGATGTTGCCAGAGTTGGAGGATTTATGCTATAGGGAGAGGCTGAATAGGTTGGGGCTATTTTCCCTGGAGATGAGAGGTGACCTTATAGAGGTTTATAACATCTTGAGGAGCATTGGTAGGGTGAATAGCAATGGTCTTTTTGCCAGGGTTTGGGAATCCAAAACTACAGGGCATAGGTTTAAGGTGAGAGGAGAAAGGTTTAAAAGGGACCTAAGGGGCAATGTTTTCATGCAGAGGGTGGTGCATGTGTGGAACGAGCTGCCAGAGGAAGTGGAGGAGGCTGGTACAATAACAATATTTAAAAGGCATCTGGATAGGTATATGAATAGGAAAAATTTCAAGGGATATGGGGCAAGTGCTAGCAAATGGGACTAGATTAGGTTAGGATATCTGGTCAGCATGGACAAGTTGGACCGAAGGGTCTGTTTCCACGCTGTACAACTCTGTTTTTCAAATATGGTCATATCCAACTTGATTCACCCTTTCTGAGTAACCGTGAGTTCTCACTGACAGATATATTTCTGGATCTGCCCATGAATAATTGCTGCATTTCAAAAATATGGTTACTGAGAGGCATTTTAAATCACTTTCATTTCAGGAGAACATAACTTACAATCTGTTCAAAGAGACAAAGGAATCTCCATTAGAGCTTAGTGAATTTAGACTGTAAAGCTGACTCAACCTTTTAAGGAGACAGGATCATTAAGTTTCTGAGCAGCTGGACATGACCGGTTTAAGTCTATGAAACCATATTCCCTCAGGAAAAATGAGAGTAATGGCTTCATAATTTTGGGTAGGAGGAGGAATATCCAAAATATTCAGCGACAATTTAAATTACATCCTACAGAATTTAAACAAACCCATAGAGGCAGTTAACCATTAGAAAGTTCCAATCACAAAATAAGACACTTAAATATTTCTTGAGCTCATTGGCTGCGTAAAGTGGCATATCATCATTCAAAATTAGTGAACTTTTTTTCCCCTCTCTGATCAACCTGTTCTGAGATGTTAATATACATCTCTACTGGATTTGCCTGGAGTTGGCTACCACATCAACTTCAATCACTAATCCACTGATGACACCAAAATTGGTGGTGTAGCAGACAGCAAAGGTTACCTAAGAGTACAACATCTTGATCAGTTGGGCAATTGGGCCAAAAAGTGGCAGATAGAATTTAATTTACTTGAATGTGGCATTTTGCATTAAGTTTATACACTGAAATGGTAAGGTCCTGGGGAGTGTTCCTGAACAAAGAGACAAAGAGAACAAAGAATGCATTGTTCCTTGAAAGTGGAGTCACTGGTACACAGGGTGGTGAAGACCACCACCCTGTATGCTTGCCTTGATTGGTCAGTGAATTGATTATAGGGGTTGGAGGTCATCAGGTGGGTGCACAGGAACATTGGTTAGGCCACTTTTAGAATACTGCATTCAATTCTGGTCTCCCTGCTACATGAAAGATGTTGTGAAACTTGAAAGCATGCAGAAAAAATTTAAACAGATGTTGCCATCATTGGAGAATTTGAGCTATAGGTAGAGGCTGAACAGGCTGCAGCTATTTTCCCTGGAATGTCGGAGGCTGAGGGGTCACTTTATAGAGATTTATAAAATGATGAGGGACATGGTTAAGATGAATAGCCAATGACTGTTCCCCAGTTTTGGGAAGTCTAAAACTAAAGGGCATAGGTTTAAAGCGAGAGAGGAAAGGTTTAAAAAGGGACCCGAGGTGCAACATTTTCACAGAGGGTAGTGTTTGTATGCAAAGAGCTGCCAATGGAGACGGTGGAGGCTGGTACAATTACAACATTTAAAAGGCATCTAGATGGGTGCATGAATGTGGGTGGCACGGTGGCACAGTGGTTAGCACTGCTGCCTCACAGCGCCAGAGACCCGGGTTCAGTTCCCGCCTCAGGCGACTGACTGTGTGGAGTTTGCACATTCTCCCCGTGTCTGCGTGGGTTTCCTCCGGGTGCTCCGGTTTCCTCCGACAGTCCAAAGATGTGCAGGTCAGGTGAATTAGCTGTGCTAAATTGCCCGTAGTGTCAGGTAGGGGTAGATGTAGCAGTATGGCTGGGTTGCGCTTCGGCGGGGCGGTGTGGACTTGTTGGGCCAAAGGGCCTGTTTCCACACTGTGAGTAATCTAATCTAATCTAATCTAATCTAATGAATAGGAAGCCTTTAGAGGAATATGGACCAAATGCTGCTAAATGGTACTAACTTAATTTAGGATATCTGGTAAGCATGGACAAGTTGGACAGAAGAGTTTGTTTCCATGCTGTACATCTCGATAACTCATTGGGGACTTTTACATCATTGTTGGTTCAATTTTTTTTTAACTATACAAGAACAGAAAAGTTGCCATCGAGGCCACTGCACAATTGCCAATTCTTTGAAAAAACTATTGCTTTTACTCCCCGCTCTTTCTCAATAGCACTGCAATTATTTCTTTTTCAAGTATGCATCCAATTCCTTTTTGAAAGCTAAATAGAACCTGCTTCTTCACTCTTTCAGGTAATGCTTTCTAAATTATAACTTCGAGGAGAAAGTGAGGACTGCAGATGCTGGAGATCAGAGCTGAAAAAGTGTTGCTGGAAAAGCGCAGCAGGTCAGGCAGCATCCAAGGAGCAGGAGAATCGACATTTCGGGCATGAGCCCGCAGCAGGGCATGAGACCTGCTGCGCTTTTCCAGCGACACATTTTCAGCTCTAAATTATAACTTCCCAAATTAAAAAGAACTGATCTCCTTATGGCTCTTGTGTTAATGACTTCAAAATCTACCAGTGACATGTTATGGAATCAAAATGACTGTGCTTCCACCAAGTGGCTCCATATTGGTTTCCAGCTTATCTTGCTTTCCCAAATGTTGAAAATTAGGGAGTTGTCTAATAGCTATCACTACAAACCACTCTTAAATCACACACCTCTGCCTATAGACATCATCTAAAGATGCCTGGACTAAGTCACCTCAACTCAAGGTATATAATACAGTATAGTGTACAAAGACATACAGGAAAACACATTTTGAAATCTGCATATTTAATCTTGACATCATGCAACAAGAACTTCTGCACAAGGGCAACACCAGAGAAGAAAAGGAGAAGGATGAATATATCCACATCCATCTCAAAGAAACCTGTATAAGAATTCTAATATCTATCAGTTAAATTCAACTCTGAAATGAAGATGGTACTAAAACTCAGTTGTGTGTGTTGCAATGTGCTGAGCTTCTGGAGACACTCAGTATATATAAAAAAAAGAATCAATTTAAGAATATGACTCCAAGACCACCAATCCAACAATCTCACAGCAGTGATCAAAGCCTAAAATCAGTACCTATCAGGACAGTTCCCTTCAAACAACTTAAAATTCAAACTGAAATCGTCTTCAGTTATCTTTCATTCACTTCAAAACAGAAATATTAGGACGACTGCAGTCAGAAATTTGGCCATTTTTGTTACCTTTTAACAGTGAAATGGGTGCCTTTTTTCAGACAGTTTGTCCTCACTGTATTGACCAGGTTCAATTCCTGGGCTAAAACTCTCCGATTTAGGATGACTGCTGACATTGGGGGTGAGGGAATGAACTGTGGACACAAGTGATTCCAAGACTGGAAACTGACCAACTTTATCATGGCTGCTACTGCTTCAGATACAAAGAAGAACAAAATGTTGAACTTAAGTGCAGATGTGTCAAATCAATGAATTACACTGAGAAGTTCCACCAATAACCTACAGATTTCACACTATTATCCAGGTGGATCAAAATTATATGGAACATTATAATAATATAATATACAAACAGGTCCATCCATCAGTATTAGTGGAAATAAGAGATAAAGATTCACTGAAAGTTTTAGTTGTGCTCAAAGTACACAATAATTCTGCAGATACAGACAGACTTCAAAGAATCCCAGACATTTTCTCTGAATTCAGATTTTGTCAAAAACCAAAAAGATTAAAAGCAAAGAGATAAAAGCTAAAGCTTTAAAATAGTATCAGTCTGCAGATCACTATCATCAAATCAAAACTCAAAACTCAATTGTATGCAGTGTTACAGCCCCTCTGCTAAAATAAACGGTCACATCCGAAGATTATCAGCTGTTTGTCAACTAGGAGAGATCGCAACAAAACAAAAATATTGTTGTAATTTCCACTTCCACTTTTGGGCATATCTGGTTAGGTTTGCCCTTATTATGTATAAACCATTCAAAAGTCAAAGGAAATGTGATTTCCTTTTCTGAACTCTTACATGCTGAATTGCAGCACCACAATATCACACTATGCTCATCAGGCAAGTGCAGGATTAAATGACCAATCATGTGGGAGTTATGCTGCCAAACTTCTGACTCTCAATCCCTACTCAAAGCAATAAACCTCAAATTGTTGCCTTGAAACACTCCCCAAGCCATTATCATGCATGCTGAAGGAACAGAAACTCACAAAGCTTGTTTTCTGCCACATTGAGGTTGATATTGGCTACATCTAAAACACCAAGAAAATCAAACGTAGTGCCACCTCCAAATGAGCTCTGTGCACTCCCAGAGTGTGCAGAGTCCCTGCAGGATATTGAATGCGTCACAAGTGCTTCTATTCAGTACAGCATAACCTAACTAACCAGAAACAGGACAAGCAATATAATATCTAACTGATTCAAATTTTTAAAAAAGATACATGACTTTTAAAATTTAAAAATTACAAATTATGGTAATTCAAGTTAAATAGCAAATATTGCAAATACATAGTTGGACAGTTATGTGAAGATAAACAGGCTGGTTTTCCAATATCAAATGTATGCTATTTAAGTCAGTTATTCATTTAACATCACAATCACACATGGCAGGCTCTGTGAGCCCCTCCAAGGGCTTGACAGCCCCATCTAACCCCAGTGTCTTATGGTGCTATGGCTGGTCCTATTGATGTTCACTAGACCTATTCCAGGACCTCAGGCACCCAGTATATCACAGGTGATTAATTTTGTTCCCTAAATAAATGTACACAGACAAAGTTAAGGCAAGCTCCCCATTAAGCCTTGCTCAAGTTATCTGCTGAAAGCAGTTTTATAAAATCAAATTTCCACGGAGGTATCAGTGGAACATTACATAGCTGTTGTTAGTCATAGGATATCAGTCTAAGCCAAATAGCCGGATGTTAATTTGTTCGTTTCTCTACCATCATCCAATGTCTTTAAAAAAATAACTAAATGTAAAGACTCCCTCTTTACAAGTTTCCATGAATTGTTTTTCTGAAATGAGATAAATGATCAAGTAGGTACTTCCTGAATCGGCAGCGGATGTTTGTGATAGAGTTTTTCAAATATAGAAAGTGGGCTGGGCTTCCCTCAAATTCACTTTCTTTCCCTCTGATCACACTCCAAGTTGTGACCAATTGTGCCAAAATTTGTGTTTCTATGTTTCATTTTCATCTGATAAGAACAGATGAGGAATGGGGCAAATGCAACAGTATCCCAGCACATCTAACATAAATTCATTCCCTCCAAAATTCAGCTTTTCACTTACTGAATCAGACAAAATGTTCCTCACCACCCACAATCAGTCTCCAAATAAACTAAATACAAAATCACTTATAATGACAACTTTTGGAATAGAACAGAGGACAACAGCAATTTTCTAGGATTCTTTCTACTGCTATTTCCTGTGGAAGGTAAGACATGGAGATAAAGATGACCTATCTGAAATTGAAATGATTGTTGCGTGACAACTGATGATGAAAGACTTGAACTACATCAATTCCGGGTGGTGGATTCAATAACAGCCTATCTCCAATTGGCAAGTCTGCAGGCATCACACTTGCTATTGCCCATAACCTCACTGAAGAGATGTAGAAGAGGTAGATAATCGTGGCTGCAGGTGGCGAGGGCATAGAGTTTGCAGACTTACCCAATTAAGGAAAATAAATCTCATTCCGAAAGTGTTCAACTATTTTAAACAATCACTGAAGCCATGAACACTAGTCATTATCAAATAAAATCTCGAAGCAATTGTAATTTTGTTTGTGTTACAACTTTTAATTCAGATTAAGAGATTGTACAAAAAAAAATTATGTAAACATGCATAGTCCCCACATATGCAGATGCTTGCATCATCATTCTAGGAAGTAGGCACTCTTGCAGTCAGTATAATAAATCAAATTTTAACCTGCTAACTTTCAATTCAATTAATGAATGTTAGCGCCGATATTACAAGACTAATTTGTAGAAATACTTGCATTTGTATAATACATTTAATCACATCCCAATTTGCTGTATATCATTTTTGGTAAACTACTTTAAAGTCTTAGATTTATGCAGCCATTTCTCACACTCCAAGATTCCACAAATTGCAAAGCAATAAACAGCAAGCTGTATTTGCTTCATGTTAATTGAGACAACAATGTCTGAATACTTCCTAGCATTTCAGATATTCTGTATAAAACTTCAACATCTACTCAAAATACACCATAAGCAGCCACAGTCCTGTTTCCATGTCTTTGCTCAAAAACTGCAGTACCAACCAGACAGCATTCCATCAAAACATCACTGTTGAGGAAGCCTGGGAAGACGCTGGAAATCTGAAGTAAAAGCAAAATCGGTTAGAAATCATTATCAGAACAGGCTGTGTCTGTGAAGAGGGAGGAAAGTAGAATTATTTTGCTAGTCAATGTGTCTCTTTTCTTCTGAGATATATGGCCATTAACTTGAACCACTGACCCTTCCTTCCTCTCTCCACTGCTGCTGTCTGACCTGTCAAAGGTTCCCAAGCATTTAATGTCATTTACCAGAGATTAGAAGCACAGCCTTCAAATTCAGTTAAGTGTATTTACACAAGTCATATTTTCCCCATGATTGCCATCAGTGTAACATCCTTTTGGGTGCCTGCTGATGATTGCGCAGTATTCAGTACCATTTCCAGCACCTCCGATATTGAAGCAGTGTTCCGTGACATGCAATGACATTATCATCACTGTCAACATCCTGCAGGTTACCAGTGACCAGAAACTCAACTTGACCAGCCACATATTCTGGCTACAAATACAGGTCAGAGGTTAGGAATTCTGGAACAAGTAGCTCAGCTATGGACTCCTCAAAGCCTGTCCACCATCTACAAATGTAGAAATAAGGAATTTCAATGAATACTGTCCACTTCATTGTGTGCTTGCAGTTTTCATCAACACTCAAGAAACTTGACAATCCAGGGCAAAGCAGCCTACTTGATTGATATCTCAATCACAATCTTCAACAGTTAGTGCTGCCACAGGAAATGGCAGTATGGCAAGATGCACAGTAGGAACTCAAGGCTACTTCGATATAACTTCCATACCAGAGACGTCTAACATCGAAAGTACATGAACTTGAGAACACCACCACCTGCCAGTTGTCCATAAACCATCCCGACATAGAAATTTATCAGTGCACTTCACCATGTCCTAGCAACTTTGTGGGTGTACCTACCATCCATGGACTGCAATAGCTCATGGTGGCAGTTTTACACCAGTTTCCATTGGGTTTCACTAGCAACACCCACATTCTATGAATGAATGTAAAACAATTCAATAAAATACAGCTATCTAATTCATAATTTTGCTCCTCAAAACTCTATAAGGCAAGATCGATGCTGCTTGTTGGATTAAAGTCTATTTCATAAACAAAAAAAAATCTGTCCAAGTGCAAACCTCCATAATTAAACACATTATTTCATTCCTTCAAAATGTAATTGAAATGTTAAGCTGCTTGAAGATAACAGTTGTTTTTAGGTAAAGCCTCAATACCAATCCCCAGATGCCTGGATGAGTTCCAGATGAAGACTACCAAGTCTCAAACTGGATGCACAGCTCAATAATCAACTCTACAATTAGCCTCAGTGTCACCAGAACATCAAGGATGGAAGTTGGTAAGCAAGTTTTAGAAGGTTCATCTTCTGCTTTTGATAAAAACCTTCTGACAAGCATCAGAAATAGGTGGCCAACCATCTGGGAATACTCAACGAGCCCTCACATACAAGGAATGACTCTGATAAAGTAAACAACACTCATGAGCAACCAAGATAGCTGTAGTTGGAAAATGAAAACTGCTGGGATATACACCACTCTACACTACTCCCTCAATGGTACAAGTTACATTGCCGGACAAACAACAGAAGCAGTAAACTCTAAATCCCATATTAGCTATTTTACAAAATAAAACTGGGGTCGTGAATAGTGTAAAGAAACAACTACTTTGCTAATCCCAAGCAGGACAGAAACCTGCTGTCCTTAACTATTCTGACTCATGTGTGGCACTCAACCCCTACAAACATGGGTCAAGAATCCCCCGAGATGATCCAAAAAGCTGCTATAATGCACCTCTGCACTGCCACCTCTTTGATACATCTGCCTCACCAGCAACACCAACATCACAAGAGTTAACAAGAAAGCATGCGAACGAGAGAGTGAGCACTAGCATGAAAGCGAGCTCAAACTCAAGAGCGATAGAAAGCGAATTAAAGTAAAAATTGTTTTGCCTCATTATTTAAGGAGGGATCAAGTGCACCAATCAATACTATAGAATGGAATGGGGTAAGAAAGACCAACTGAAAGAATATAATCATTTACACTAAAATAACATATTCAAGCTAGATTTTCCGGGGATCAGTCATGTCTGTTTCACTGCAGCTAGAAGTAACAGATTATACTTCAATATTCAATTTATGTCAGATTCAAAGTGATGCAAAGCTTCCCTGCAATGTTAATGGCCCCTCCTGAAACACTCAGGGAAAGCATTCCAGAAAAAGAGCAAGGCCATTTTCAGGGCAATCATCAAATTGCATGCATAACGGGCACAGTATTTTCTCTGCCTTTCAGAAATAAAAACCATTTTTGGAATTGAGTAAAATGGGCTTCAAAAACCTGATATGTAGTACTTAAAATGAATTAGTGACTAACAACCCAGTCTTTAAACGTAATCCTACAAGGCATAATTAGAAAACTGTGGACTAGTGATCAAAATTCCACTGTACTCTAAACCACAACATTTGAGAACAGGCTGCAATCAGCGACTGTTGCTTTTTGTATCAGCTTGCAATTTCCAACTGTTTCATGCTGTAAAAGCCACTAGAACATCCTTGAAATTGTAGGACAACAGAAAAAAAAAGCAGCAACAATGCTGATCGGCCAAGAATTCAAGGGCAAGCATGGCAGCTTTAAAAAGAAAAGACCTCCAGCTAAGAATCAAGTAAAACTGAACTCTCTAGCAAATACCGTATAATCGTAACTCTATATGAGGACGAATAATTTCTTCCTAATGCACCTCACTTCAAATAAGTAACCTGTAATTAAAGAATGGTGGCCCCGAGTGTCAGAAACACATTGAAACATGCTGAAATACTAAAACAATTGACTGTAAGGCAATTCCCAAGGGTTACAAATGATGGTGCAGAAGGATCACCCAATTTTCTCCATTTGAGCCTCAACTTTGAGGAGAAAAAAAAGGCTACTTTTCCCAAGAGGTAAAAACTCAAGTGTATAGGTGTTCATATGACAACAAAGACTTTAAGACTTACGCCACTATGAACCCCCATCCACTACAGATCTTTGTGCATAATAGTTATTTCCAGCCCTATTGCTGTCCCCCATTCACAGTTTTGTGCCATATTCACCCTCCATGTACATACTTTATTACAGCTAAACAATCGCCTTACATTTATCATGACTGCCCCCATCCAAAACCACAGCCTTGCACTAGGCAGTTCTCCATCCTTCAACCACTCAGTATCAATATCCAGTCTCAGAATTATCCATACTTTCCATTTTGAGGAAACATGATGTCAGATTACAATTGAAACACAATGAGACTGAAAGAGTCTGTGAAATCAATTAAATCTTGTTAAGAATTATTTACAACAACAGACACAAAAAGATAACCCAGTGAGTTAGGGGGTGAGAGGAAGGTAACAGAATAGGGCACAGAAAAGATTAGCGATTCAGAAGCAATGCTGGTCGCTAATGACATGTTTCTAAATAGACAATAGAATCATACAGTACACAAAATGGCCTCCAGCCTATCAAGTCTATACCATCAAAAGTGTATAGCTACCTACCATCAGTTACACTTTCCACTTGTATGTCAGTTCCAAAACCATATCTAGTTAGTATTGCTTTGCATATATTAGATTGTAGGTAATTTTGGGTAAACCACCTCCAAAAATGCAGCACATTCAGCCACTTTTTTTTAGAAAAACAGAATAATTAAGCTAGTATTTTATTTATGCACAATAATATTTATTCCAATGCTTATATCATTCAGATCTGGTTGGTAATAGTATCAGAAAGTTAAATTAACATCAGTGATATAAATCATTACCCAAACGTGTTCCAGTTTCAATCAAGTATGTTAAAATTAGCCTGAGGAACTCTAGTATTTCTCCACTGAAGTCATCAGTACTCTGAGCTTAAAAAACATTCCACAGAAGGGTAGAATTAAACCAGTACTTATAGCCATGTTCATTTAACCAGTGTGAAGCATACTCAGCAGTTTATGCTTATTATTCACCACAAATCAAATTCTGTCATCCTGCAAAAGCTTTTTCAGACATTCATGTGGAGACCCACAAAATATTCACTCACTACTGTTACCAATTTCTAAATAACAGATTTGTTCATACATTTGTCCATTACAATTGTACAAAACAATAATTTGCTTTTGAACAAACTAATGTAGAATAAGTACACAATACATGAGCCACATGCTGTGCCTCAAAACAGATAGCAAAATATTCAATGGCTTGACTGATATGCTGATTTCCCCTCAAGCACCACCTTGTGACCATTCAGGGAAGGAATTTTGCATATCAAGAGTTCATAGATTAGGGTAAAAAGGGACTATGAATAGGAAGGGTTTAGAGGGATATGGGTTAAATGCAGACAAATGTGTAATGTTAAAAGATTGAATTGTACTCTCTCACTGGACATTAATACAATATTAAAGGGTTAAACTGCACGGTCTTTGGGTGGGGCACACAGTCATGCAGGAATGTGAATGACTCCCAATCCAATTAGACCGTCACTTGCTACTACTCCCTGTGCTATTATCAAATTAAACTATCATTCACTCTCTTCCATTCAGAAATGCTTTCTAGCCATCCCCTGTATGTCACACCTACACTGTTTTGGGGAATCACTGAGTCAAAAAATCGTTTGCATAACAATTCCCCAGGATTAGAGCATTTTCATTTACATTATCTCATCCTATCATTGTACCTGGGATAACGTGACTGGGTTGTCTTGAGTGGCATGTGACTGTGGTGGAGTGGCCAGAGTATCTGTGAGCATGACCAACTGACGTCTATAAAGGGGATGTGTTTTCTTTATTCAGTGCCTCTTTTTGACTCGACCTCACACGCCTGCAAGGGGGCTCAAAGGGGGTCACCTTGCTTGTACAAGTTTAATAAACTTTCACTGTCTGCAGAAGTTGGTGTTCGCGAATTGCATCTCATGCGTGAAACCTCCAGAAAAGAACCTGACAAATGGAACTAGATTAGTTTGGGATATCTGTTTAGCATAGACAAGTTGGACCAAAGGGTCTGTTTCTGTGCTGTACATCACTATGACTCTATTAACCATAACTTGTAGAACAGTGACATTACCAAACAGTACAATATTATTAATTTCTGTATCTACCTTAGTTCTTAAGGACCAGATTAGCTCTACTGTTTTTCTAACAACTAGTGCATTCTAGGCATTCCTCATCTCTTTCAAACTCTGGAAGCCAATCCCTTAAAAGGTTCTGATGTATGTAACCAGAGGAATGTACCAGCAGTGCCTGTTTTGGCAATGTTATATCAGAAGAAAAGAAATCAGTCCCAATTCTAGTAGAATCTTCTGATCCAACAGGAACAGACAGAATGTTCAAAACAGGACTAACCATGATCAAAACAGTGGGACAATTCCCAGACTGTATAGAGCTGAACCAATCAGCAACTCTAGCATTTTTGGAGGAAATGTACTCAGAAGACTAATTCAGCCAAACCAATTAAACAGGGCAAATGACAAGTAACTAAATTTTTAGTTATCTGTTCAGAAACATGCACTCTCAGTGCTTTTAGGGTGTTCATTCAAGATTGCATTACTTGAATAGCAAATTATCCTAAATGCAGGAATTGACAGTCATGTGACAATTACTTGTTCTTATTTCCTCCTCAACCCTCCAAACAAAATATAAATTTTGTATATAGATAGTTTCCTAAACCAGTGTTAAAGTTAGGAGACACTTTAGTCATTTATTATAACAATAAACATATTGTTAATGGCCTGCTGGAAGGAGCTGATGCTCAAGGACTCCAACACCCCCTGCAAGTGCATTCCCACCAAAAGAAGTCAGCTAAACACCAACACCACCCAGAGGCAGTAGTTCATCTGGGAAAGAGCAAACAAGGAGGAAACACATCTGTTTTGTGACTTCAATTCAACTGCTGTGGAAATTCATTAACCTCACCAAACCAAGACATGATAACAATCAAGTGTTCTGCCTACTGGGAATACATACACGCCTCAAATCCTCTAGAAACCTTTTCCTATTACAAATTAGAGTTTCATCTGCTATTTCACTGACAAATCATTAACATTAAATACTACTGAAGTTGGTAGTACTGAAAAAGAATGCAAAATCACAGATCCTTTTCATTGATTTGATTCCCATTGTCAGCACATAAACACCGCAGAAAACACTTCTCTCAATAAAACAGCACCGCAATTTCTAGATTCCTTCTCCTTGCATGATGATCACCAAACCACTTAAGCTCCTTCTCAATAATCTCCTTAGAATGTATCCATTGGAATGTCCTAACCCTCACTCTCCAACAGGGTCAACTTAGTCGAGCAGCTTTGAAGTATATTCTAGATCACTACAACTCACTACACAAAATCTTTTGTCCTTATTTCAACAATTAACCAAATTCGTGCCCTCCACCAATGGAAACCATCATTCCCGCATTCTGCATTTATTGAAACACTTCATAATCTTGAATATATGTATTACCCTATATCTTCCCTTAAATGTAGTCAGTACTAAGAACATGCAAATACTAAGAACATGCAGATAATTGAACTGAATGCAGCAAAGGTTAGGTTATGAGAATTTGGAGGAAAATTCCACTTGTTAGTAAAATTTAGCACAAGTTTGGGTTGGAGGCAGCCAATCATCTCAGCCCAAGACATTGTTGCAGGAGTTTCTCAGCATAGTGTCTTTTGCCCATTCATGTTGATCTACGTTAATGGCCTTCCCACCATGATAAGATCAGAAGTGAGGAGGTTCACTGATGCTCAATGAGTTTGGTACAATTCACAACTTCAAATACTAAAATTGTGTTCACATGAATGACATTCAGGCTTAGCTGACAAGTGGGAATTAACATTTGTTTATCACACAGTATCAGATAACATCAATCTCCAACGAGAGGGAGTAATTCAGGTTGTACATTTGCTCACTGAGCTGGAAGGTTTATTTTCAAACGTTTTGCCACCATGCTAGGTAACACCATCAGTGAGCCTCCGGTGAAGTGCTGGTGTATGTCCCGATTTCTATTTGTATGTTTTGGTTTCTTAAGGTGGGTAACATAAGTAGAAAGCAGGACATAACACCAGCGCTTCACCGGAGGCTCGCTGTTTATTTTACCTACCATGTTGATGTAATTACTGAAAATGAACATTCCAGCTCAGCAAGCAAACTTACAACCTGAACCTCAACCTGAGCTACAAATCTTCTCAAAAATCACAGAGAATGTAACTATCATTCTTTAGCATTCAACACCACTCCCACTCCTGAAAAACCCATCAACATCTTGGGAAAACCACTAATCAGGATTATAAAGCACCTGTCACAAATAATAAGCAATTCAAGAAGAGACAAAAGACTACATATCCTTTAATAAATAACTCCAAAACGTTTATCTGCCATCTACAAGTCATGAATCAGGATTATGATGGAATGCACTCCATCTGTCTGGCTGGTGCTGCTCCAACAATGCTGTCAAAACCATCCAGGGCAATCAGTTACTCTGAATACCCCAGCACCCAATCAATACCAATAATGCAGTGGCAGCAACATATGCCTTACAAGATACATTGCTACAACATGCACCTCTTCAGCCAGCACCATCTGAACCACATATTCAACCTCCAAGGAGGACAAAAGAAACAAACAGAGTTAAAGTCATAGACATGTACAGCACAGAAACAGAACCTTGGTCCAACTTGTCCAATGCATGGAACAATGCTCCATCACTGCATAACCACTTTCAAGTCTCTCACCATCCAAATATGGAATTATAAATCATTGTTCCATCATCTTTACCAAGCTAAAATTCTTCAACTTCCTTCCACTAGTGCCACACAAACTGCAACAATTCAAAAACAACAGCTCACGCACACCTTCTCAAAAGGCAATTGAAGTGGGGAATAAATATCTTGCATGCCAATGACACTCACTTCCCAAGAACAAATATTTTTTTAAAAACTCAGAAGCTCATATAGATCAGTAGGCATAGAAGCGACATATGAACAGGATTTGGAGTAAACTTGAATGTGGTCAGAGGTTTGAATGAGATGATGTTTAAACAGATACTTAAAAACCTGCTTGGATGGTTACTGGAGGCCCGGTATCACCACACAATAGGGACAGGCAGATACTCTGTTTCGTAAACAGCAAATTTTGTTTTAATTGGCACCTTTGATAAACTAGTAAAAATTATATACCTCAAAATTTACTACATTATCCTGTCTGATTATCATACTTTAATTTATCTCAATGTACTTAAACTTGTTCAATCGAATGGCCATATAAAGTATCAACAGTTGATTCAATTTCGAGTAAATTTCTCCTCAATATCACAATCTATCATGAATAGTCAGTTGAGGATGTGAGTGAAAAGACTGTCTGCTGGTAAGTTTTATTTAAGGCGAAGTTGCATTATTATTTAAGTGATTTATGCTGCAAGTATAACAGTGGTGTGTATATATTATTACTTAGCATGATTTTTACATTGATTATCTGGACCTCTTGATTATCCAAAATATTTGATGAAATGGCACACTCTTGATCGCATAGCTGCCAGTTAATAAAACATTCTCTGTACAAGAAAAGGTGAAGCAGAACTAATCAGTTTGCTTGTGCATATGATTGTGCCACACATGAAAATAATTTTCAGAATAATACAGCATTTGAAGCAGAGATATTGGAGACACATGAGCAGGCACCACATAAACATCTCTTCTAATCCTTTTCCACATCTCTACCTGTATAGGCTGTCATTTATTTCTATAGAATAGGTTTTGACCTGCCCACAGGATGTCCTTTTAAATGTGCTCAGAGAAGCAACCAGGAAATCAATACCTGTTGGACAATTTCAGACAGTCGTCATTAAAACCACATTTCTCATGACTCGCAGATTACTTCGCTGTTGATCAGGTGTTGATAAACATCTCCACACACTCCACTTTACTGACATCACTATTTATTGTGTCCATACACATAATGCAAAACCACAAGACAATAAATCACTTTGCAACATACTGATCCCTTCAGCAGAAAGATGCGACTTACAGTTTTCTCTGACAATGAATGAGCACCACCCTCCCCATGGGATCAAATTTCCAACAAGACATTGAACCGAGGCCCCATCTGCCTGCTAAAACGGGCAGTTGTGGCAGCCAATATTGCACTTTCATGATTCTCTGAAGCTGCACTAAAAGACACTGCAGAGCTGTGACAACATACATAACTTGTTCAAACCAAATCTTAACTTCAGAAAAAAGTACTGTTAAATAGCCTCCCATAAATTAAATTGCACAGAATTAAACATACAGTTGCTAAAATGAAAACAAAACTGCCATATTCCCATTCTGGGCAGTGGCCCAGGTTCACAACTTTGCTACAGCTAATAGCTCATCAATAGTCTTCAAAATAGTTCACTTTTCTTTCACAGACTAGTTTCTGGACCCAATTTTGGTTTCAGTTAATGATTATACATTCAATGTTGTAGCATGGTGATTGACAATTAAATAATCTAGTCTCAAGAGGAAAAGATAAACAAAGCTTGAAAATTACAGTGCTCAGCTGCATCTGAAAAACTGCAAGCGGAGTCACAATGCAGACATATAGGTCAAAGTAAAATCAGCAAACTAGCTCCACCTTAACAAATATTACAATCCATGACATTTTAGCACAACTCATATCAAAATATACCACTGGTATTAAATATCAAATTCTTCTTCACCAAACAACATTCAGGACTTCAAATCTATGTCAGCTAAGAGCATCTGAAAAGTTAGCAGCAGTAATTGCTAACACCAAAGGTCACGTGCAGTTTATAAAAGTATTTTCCAAGTATGCTTGTGTATACAGCATTTAATTCAGTAAAATGCCCAGCTGCAAATTTCAAAGCAAATGTCACTCCTCAAAGAAAAATTGCCACCCACCTCCCAAGACATACAACTGTTATGCAATGAGTATGACAAATCATGTGAAACTGAATATATGGGCAATCCAGTTATGTTACAATAGCATGCCTTAAAAATTAAAAGGTGATATAATATAAAGAAAAGCAATAGTCATGACGACTGTACAGGTGATATTTCTTAAGAGTCACACAGCATCTTTTGGTCCAACTCATCCACGCAGGCCAGATATCCTAAACTGATTTAGTCCTATTTTAGAGAGTTTGATCCATATCCCTTTAAACCATTCGTATTCATGTACCGAGATTCCTTTTAAATGTTGTAACAGTACCAGCCTCCACCACTTTCTCTGACAGCTGCTTCCATACACACACTACCCTCGTTGTGAAAAGGTTGCCCCTCAGGTCACTTTTATATCTTTCCCCTCTCACCCTAAATCTATGCCCTCTAGTTTTGGGCTCCCCTATCCTGGGGAAAAAGACTTAACTATTCACCCTACCCATGTCCCTCATGATTTGGTAACCCTCTAGAAGGTCACCCTCAACCTCTGACACTCCAGGGAAAACAAATGGCCCGATAAACGAATGGCGTGATGAGGAAAAATACTTTTGCACAATGACTGATATCATAGCAATTACAGAAACGTAGCTAAGGGATAGAAAGGACTGGCAGCTTAATGTTCCAGGATACAAATGCTACAGGAAGGATAGAACGGGAGGCAAGAGAGGAGAGGGAGTGGCGTTTTTGGTAAGGGATAGCATTACAGCTATACTTAGGGAGGATACTCCCAGAAGTTATTTGGATGGAACGGAGAAGTAAGAAAGGGATGATCACCTTATTGGGATTGTATTATAGACCCCCTAATAGTCAGAGGGAAATTGAGAAACAGATTTGTAAGGAGATCTCAGTTCTCAGGGCAGGTGACTGAGGTGTTAGTGGGGGAGCACTTTGGGGCCAACTACCATAATTCTATTAGTTTTAAAATAGTGATGGAAAAGAACGGACCAGATCTAAAAAATTGAAGTTCTAAATTGGAGGAAGGATCCCAGCCCTGCCGAGTTTTCACCATCCATCCAGACCTCCCATTCACTGAGGACGAATGATCAGTCCTCAGCAAAGGACTCACCTTCATCCCCCTCCGTCCACACATCAATGAATTTCATACACGCCGTGACATCGAACACTTCTTCCGTCGCCTCTGCCTCCGAGCTTACTTTAACAATCAGGACTCCCGCCCACCTTCCGAGGACCCCTTCGCCCACGTCCAACACACTGCATCCTCCTGGACACCCCACGCTGGCCTATTACCTGCCCTCGACCTCTTCATTTCCAACTGCCGCCGGGACGTTAACCACGTCAACCTGTCGACCCCCCCTCCCCCCACTCCAACCTCTCACCCTCACAACGCGCAGCCCTCCAATCCCTCTGCTCCAATCTCAACCTCACCATTAAGCCAGCGGATAAAGGGGGCGCAGTGGTAGTCTGGCGCACTGACCTCTACACCGCTGAAGCCAAACGCCAACTCGAGGAACCTCTTCCTACTGCCCCCTCGACCATGACCCCACCCCCCATCACCAAACCATCATCTCCCAGACCATACAGAACCTCATCACCTCAGGAGATCTCCCACCCACAGCTTCCAACCTCATAGTCCGGGAACCCCGCACTGCCCGGTTCTACCTCCTTCCCAAGATCCACAAGCCTGACCACCCTGGCCGACCCATTGTCTCAGCATGCTCCTGCCCCACTGAACTCATCTCTACCTACCTCGACACTGTCCTATCCCCCCTAGTCCAGAAACTCCCCACATACGTTCGAGACACCACCCACGCCCTCCACCTCCTCCAAGACTTCCGTTTCCCCGGGCCCCAACGCCTCATCTTCACCATGGATATCCAATCCCTCTACACCTCCATCTGCCATGACCGGGGCCTCCAAGCCCTCCGTTTTTTCCTCTCCAGACATCCCCAACAGGAACCTTCCACTGACACTCTCATTCGTTTGGCCGAACTGGTCCTCACCCTTGACAATTTCTCCTTTGAATCCTCCCACTTCCTCCAGACCAAAGGCGTAACCATGGGCACACGTATGGGCCCCAGCTATGCCTGCCTCTTTGTTGGCTATGTAGAACAGTTGATCTTCCGTAATTACACCGGCACCACTCCCCACCTCTTCCTCCGCTACATTGGCGCCACCTCGTGCTCCCACGAGGAGGTTGAGCAATTCATCAACTTCACCAACACATTCCACCCTGACCTTAAATTTACCTGGACCATCTCTGACACCTCCCTCCCCTTCCTGGACCTCTCCATCTCCATTAGTGACGACAGACTTGACACTGACATTTTTTACAAACCCACCGACTCCCACAGCTACTTGGATTACACCTCTTCCCACCCTATCTCTTGCAAAAATGCCATCCCATATTCCCAATTCCTCCGCCTCCGCCATATCTGCTCCCAGGAGGACCAGTTCCACCATAGGACACACCAGATGGCCTCCTTCTTTAGAGACCGCAATTTCCCTTCCCACGTGGTTAAAGATGCCCTCCAACGCATCTCGTCCACATCCCACACCTCCGCCCTCAGACCCCACCCCTTCAACCGTAACAAGGACAGAACGCCCCTGGTGCTCACCTTCCACCCTACCAATCTTCACATAAACCAAATCATCTGCCAACATTTCCGCCACCTCCAAAAAGACCCCACCACCAGGGATATATTTCCCTCCCCACCCCTTTCCGCCTTCCGCAAAGACCGTTCCCTCCGTGACTACCTGGTCAGGTCCACACACCCCTACGACCCACCCTCCCATTCTGGCACTTTCCCCTGCCACCGCAGGAACTGTAAAACCTGTGCCCACACCTCCTCCCTCACCTCTATCCAAGGCCCTAAAGGAGTCTTCCACATCCATCAAAGTTTTACCTGTACATCCACTAATATCAATTATTGTATCCGTTGCTCCCGATGTGGTCTCCTCTACATTGGGGAGACTGGGCGCCTCCTAGCAGAGCGCTTTAAGGAACATCTCCGAGACACCCGCACCAATCAACCAAACCGCCCCGTGGCCCAACATTTCAACTCCCCCTCCCACTCTGCCGAGGACATGGAGGTCCTGGGCCTCCTTCACTGCCGCTCCCTCACCACCAGACACCTGAAAGAAGAAGGCCTCACCTTCCGCCTCGGAACACTTCAACCCCAGGGTATCAATGTGGACTTCAACAGTTTCCTCATTTCCCCTTCCCCCACCTCATCCTAGTTTCAAACTTCCAGTTCAGCCCTGGCCCCTTGACTTGTCCGGACTTGTCGGACCTGCCTAGCTCCTTTTCACCTATCCACTCCACCCTCCCCTCCCTGACCTATCACCTTCATCTCCTCCCCTACTCACCCATTGTACTCTATGCTACTCTCTCCCACCCCACCCTCCTCTAGCTTATCTCTCCACGCTTCAGGCTCACTGCCTTTATTCCTGATGAAGGGCTCTTGCCCGAAACGTCGATTTCGCTTCTCATTGGATGCTGCTTGAACTGCTATGCTCTTCCAGCACCACTAATCCAGAAAGAACGTTCAAAAGCTGATTGGGCGCAGATGCTCGCAGGTGAAGGGACAGCTGGAAAATGGGAAACCCTCAGAAATGAGATAACCAGAATCCAGAGACAGTCTATTCCTGTTAGGATGAAAGGAAAGGCTGGTAGGTGTAGGGAATGCTGGACGACAACAGAAATTGAGGGTTTGGTTATGAAAAAGAAGGAAGCATATGTCAGATATAGACAGGAGAGATCGAGTGAATCCTTAGAAGAGTGTAAAGGCAGTAGGAGTATACTTAAGAAGGAAATTAGGAGGGCAAAAAGGAGACATGAGATAGCTTTGGCAAATAGGGTTAAGGAGAATCCCAAGGGCTTTTACAAATACATTAAGGACAAAAGGATAACTAGGGGGAGAGTAGGGCCCCTCAAAGATCAGCAAGGCAGCCTTTGTGTGGAGCCACAGGAGATGGGGGAGATACTAAACAAGTATTTTATATCAGTGTTCACTGTGGAGGAGGACATGGAAGATATACAATGTGGGGAAATAGATGGTGACAGCTTGAAAAATGTCCATATTACAGAGGAAGAAGTGGTGGATGTCTTGAAATGAATAAAGGTGGATAAATCCCCAGGACCTGACCAGGTGTATTCTAGAAGTCTGTGGGAAGCTAGGGAAGTGATTGCTGGGCCCCTTGCACAGGTGAAGTGCCAGAAGATGGGAGGTTGACTAACATGGTACAATTATTTAAGAAAGGTGGTAAGGACAAGCCAAAGAACTACAGACCAGTGAGCCTGACATCAGTGGTGGGCAAGCTGTTGGAGGGAATCCTGAGGGGCAAGATGTACATGTATTTGGAAAGGCAAGGACTGATTAGGGATAGTCAACATAGCTTTGTGTGTGAGAAATCATGTCTCACAAACTTGATTTGAGTTTTTTGAAAATGTGACAAAGATGATTGACGAGGGCAGAGCAGTGTACGTGATCTATATGGACTTCAGTAAGGTGTTCGACAAGGTTAGCAAGATTAGATATCATGGCATATAGGGAGGAGCCAGTTGGATACAGAACTGGCTCAACAATAGAAGACAGAGGGTGGTGGTCGAGGGCTGTTTTTCAGACTGGAGGCCTGTGACCAGTGGAGTGCCACAAGGATCGGTGCTGGGTCCACTACTTTATCATTTATACAAATGAGTTGGATGTGAGCATAGGAGCTATAGTGGACAGTGAAGGAGGTTACCTCAGATCACAACAGGATCTTGATCAGATGGGTCAACGGGCTGAGGAGTGGCAGATGGAGTTTAATTTAGATAAATGCAAGGTGCTGCATTTTGGGAAAGCAAATCTTAGCAGGACTTATACACTTAATGGTAAGGTCCTAGGGAATGTTGCTGAACAAAGAGACCTTAGAGTGCAGGTTCATAGCTTCTTGAAAGTGGAGTTGCAGGTAGATAGGATAGGGCTTTCCTTGGTATGCTTTCCTTTACTGGTCAGAGCATTGAGTACAGGAGTTGGGAGGTCATGTTGCAGGTGTACAGGACATTGGTTAGGCTACTTTTGGAATACTGCGTGCAATTCTGGTCTCCTTCCGATCAGAAGGATGTTGTGAAACTTGAAAGGGTTCAGAAAAGATTTACAAGGATGTTGCCAGGGTTGGATGGTTTGAGCTATCGGGAGAGACTGTTTTCCCTGGAGCAAAGAAGGCTGAGGGGTGACCTCATTTGAGGTTTATAAAATCATGAGGGGCAAGATCATAAGATAAATGGACAAAGGCTTCCTTGGGGTGGGAGTGTCCAGACCTAGGGGCCATAGATGTAGGGTGAGGGGGAAAGATATAAAAAAGACCGACGGGGCAACTTTTCCAAGCAAAGGGTGGTGCGTGTATGGAATGAGCTGCCAGAGGAAGTGGTGGAGGCTCGTACAATTACAATATTCAAAAGGCATTTGGATGGATATACGAATAGAAAGGGTTTAGAGGGATATGGGCTTAATACTAGCAAATTCACTTAGGATATCTGATCAGCATGGACAAGTTGGACCGAAGGGTCTGTTTCCAAACTGTACAACTTTATCACCCAATAAAGATTGTTCTCAATCTTCTGATCAGTCACCAATAGGCCCAAAGGAGGCTAACAACACAGTGAAGCTTGTGAAGGTGGGAAGGAAATGAAAAGGCACTCGTATGTGAATCTTTTTGTGCGCACGCATGCTTCGGGGGTGCAGGTTTAGTATTTAAAAATGCTGCATTTCTATCAAAACTTTCCCAATCACAGGATATTCCACAAATGCTTTACAGCCAACTGCATACTTTTGACGTCCAGTCACTTTGATAATGTTGCAAATGCACTTATAACCTTCCAGCCAAGACATTTCGGTAATAGCTGTGATGTCAGGAATTGAGATTGGCCCTCTGCGTTCCTCAGCTAAAGGCTATTAGCAGAAACATTTTTCCAGTGAGTAGCTTACACTGAGAAATAATGCAATCAGCTGTCAGCCTTCTTTACGCTGCCAAGTTTGCAAGAGGTACAAAATTGAACTTCTTTAAAAAAACTAATTACAGGGGAACCTCGATCATCCAAAGGACACAGCAGGGGCATATTTCGTTTGGACAATCAAATGCTCGATAACATAGTTTAACCAAGCATCGGGACCTTGCGATCTTGCCAAATAATCTGATATTCAGATAATCGAATGCCAGATAATCAAGGTTCCTCTATAGTTGATATTTGAAAATTGAACAAATCCAAATCATTTTCAGAATCTTGAAATTCATCCTGCTTACATACACCCAGTTTTCAGGGCACAGGTTCAGGGAATTGAAGATGTACATTCTTAAAATGTTGAGAGTAAGATTCACTTCAAGACTTTCAATTAATCCTGAATGGTGCAATTCTTTTTGCTTTGCATACTGTGGCTTTTAAAATGCACATTTCAAAACCCATGTACCGATATTAAGTGGGTGAGGACAGGGTTGAGGTCTGCTCCAAAAATTACAGGACTAAATCAGTCAAAACAATGTTTAGAGTCCAGGTGTGCATAAAATAATTTTGGTGAAATTTGGTGGGATAGGCAATACCAGTGGAACCAGACCCCATTACAAGTCAGCAAATTTTGTAGGGAAAAATACAGTGTTTTCATTCTCCGAAGTTGTAGATTGTAACTCATTTGCTCCATTATTCAATGGCTGGGTACCCTGTATCACTTTCACTCCATAATCTTTAGCCCCAAGAACTATAGCTATTTCCTTCCGGAAAACATTCAATGTTTTTAACGTCAACCATTTCTGTGGAATTCCACCGGCTCACCACCCTCTGGAAGAAATTTCTCCTGATCCCAGTCCTAAATGACCTACCCCATATCCTTAGATTGTGACCTCTGCTTCTGGACTCCCCAGTCATCAGCAACATCCTGTGACTACTTTGCCTGGTCAGAGTTAAAAATTGCACAACACCAGGTTATAGTCCAACAGGTTTATTTGGAAGCACTAGCTTTCGAAGCACTGCTCCTTCACTTTCAAAAGGGAATGCTTCCAAATAAACCTGTTGGACTATAACCTGGTGTTGTGCGATTTTAACTCTGACCACCCCAGTCCAACACCAGCAACTTCAAATCTTGCCTGGTCCTGTTAGAATTATATCAGTTTCTCCAATGAATGGACCCCTAACCAAACCAATCTCCATGGGGTTCCACAGGTGACTAAAGAATCAACCATGGTTTTCATTGAATAATCTATAGCCAAAGATCTTATCATTGATGAACACCCCTATTACCCTCTTATGCCATGCTTCACTACCTTCAGGATTTATACACACTTCAGCTTCATATGAAAACTAATACCTTAAAACCAAGTGCTTCTTCTCCACATTACACCAAAAAATAGTTAACTGCAATCTTAAATCATCAGTTTAACTACAATAAACACCAGAGCAGTGCTGCTTGGAAGGTGAGAACAGTTTGTTTCCTTTTTCCTTGTTGTCTTCTTCCCTCTCCCAATGGATCCAACTCATTGCTGAAATACAACCTCCTGGGAACACTCCAGTTTCTACCAATTTCCATGGCAAAGGCAGATGGTGAGCACTGACAAAATAAGTGACCCAAGGGACACTCAAATCCTGTCCTCCATCTGAAGCCCTCCTGTGCACAGATAGAAATAGTAACTGGACATTGACCAGGAGCAACAAATAAAGCAACTCTCAGCCAGCTAAGGAAAACTTTAAATGCCTCAATCTACTGAGCTAAGATCAGACTGACTCAATCAAACCCATAAACCTTACTCACGACATGGTCGATGGGCTCAATACCTTCACAACACAGCTACATGACAAAGGTCCAATGATACTTTCTAACAAACATCAGGATTTGTACAACACTAGCTACTAATTAGCAGGAAAGGCCACCAATATTTTTGACGGTGGGAGAACAGGGAAGAGATACACAAGAGCAAATTTCATGAAATTAGGGATGCAAAAACTATATACAGTAGTGAAAATCAGGGAGGAGTATGTTTAATCTTTCTAATAACACTGGAATAATAATGGTGTAAAAAGACAGAGGGGGCAATAGTTTCTACAGCATTCGGGACAATTTTCTAAATGGCAGCAAGGAAAGAATTACTGCTGCATCTGATTCAAGGGAACAAGAGGGGCTAAGTGGACGAGACTACAGCTAGGGAACAGTGATCACAGCAGATCATATGTTTTATGTTAGCTAGGAGAAAAGAAAGTGAATAGAGAACTTAACTGGAGGGAAATCAATTTTAATGGGCTGAGATCAGGTCTGGACAGATTGGAATAATTGGTGGGTTAAATTCAACAAAACAATGGAATGCCTTAAAGAGATAATAGTTCAGGACAAAGGGGTTAAATAGATTTGGGCAGCAAAAAAAAAGCTCCTTGCATGACAACAGAGAGAAAAATAAAGCAGAAAAGAGTGCATGACAGATAACACATACAAGATTGTTAACACAAATGAGATCCAGTATAAATATTGACCAGAGGAAAAATCTGAAAAGATGAAACAGAGACAAAGAGACACAGACAGAATGACATAGTGGCAAGCAGTCAAAAGTCCTCAACAATGACTCTGGATCCCATGAAGTCGCATGCCATCAAATCAAACATGCATAAGGAAACCTTCTACTGATTACTAACCAGCTGGTGAGATATTAAAAATCACTTGGAAGTACAGAGGGTATGGCAAGGGCACAGAACCTACCCTGGTTGGGAGACTTCAGAGTTCATCACTTAGCAGCACCATTAGATACCAAGATGGTCAAGGCCTAAAGGACAAAGCTATTAGACTGGATCTGTGAATGGCGGTGAGAGAACCAACAATGAAAAACATATTTTACCTTGTCATCACCAATCTCCTATCACAAATGCACCTTTCCATGACAATTTCTGCAGGAGTAACCACTGTAAATAGCCTTTGCAGAGGGAAGGCACAATCTCCACATGGAGCATCATGTGGCATCAACACTATACTAAATGGGATAGATTTTGAATAGCTCTAGCAATTCAGACTAAACATCGATGAAGCACTAAGTTATCAGCAGCTAAACTGAACTTCAATGTAATTTGCAACCTCATGGCCCAGGAAATACCCTACTCCACCATCATCATGAAACCAAAGATTAACCCTGGTTCAAAGAAGAACACATAAGGGCATGCCAGAAGTGCTAGCCATACCTAAAAATGAGGCATCAACATGGTGAAGCTACACCACATAACTACTTGCGTACCAAACAGCATAAACAGCAATGACGGAAAGCTAAGCAATTTTGCGACCAAATGATCAGATCCAAGCTCTGCAGCTCTACTACATCCAGTCTTGATTGGTGGTGGACAATGAAACAACTCACTGCAGGAAGTGGCTTCACAAATATCTCATCCTCGATAATGGGGAAGCCCTGCACATCAGTGAAAAAGATAAGGCTGAAGCATTTGCCAAAAATAATCTTCAGCCAAAAGTGTCAAATGGATAATCTCTTTCTGTTTTCTCAGGAGGTCCCCAGCAGCACAGGTGCTAATCTTCAGCCAATTCAATTTCTGGATGTGATATGATATCAAGCAACAACTGAAGGCAGAGAATACTATGAATGGTGTGAGCCCTGGCAACATTCTAGCAACAGTACTGAAGAAGTTGTTAGTTTGTTCAATGAGCTGGAAGGTGTTTGTGTATCCTGGTGGCTAGTTTTCTGCCTGTCTAATATAGCGATTGTTACAGATCTTGCATGGTATTTGTAAACGACATTCATTTTGCTGGTTGGTTCTTTAGTGTCCTTTAGGCTCAACAGCCACTTTTTAAGTGTGTTGGTCGGTTTGCAGGATACCATTATGCCAAGGGGTCTGAGTAGTCTGGTGGTCATTTCCAAGATGCCTTTGATGTAAGGTAATGTGACTGGAGTTTTTGGGCACGTTGTGTCTGCTTGTTTGAGCCTTGATTAGGAATCGGCAGACTGGTGTTTGTTGGGTACCCGTTCTTCTTGAATACGCTGTATAGTAGTTTTCTTCTGCTGCTCGTAGTTCCTGGGTATTGCAATATATTGTGGCCCTTTTAAATAATGTCCGGATGCAGTTCAGTTTGTGTGTGATGAGACATTTGCTTCTGTAGTTAAGTATCTGGTCTGTGTGTGTTGCTTTCCTGTAGACGCTGGTCTGAAGTTCTTCATTGTGACATCTAGGAAGGGGAGTCTGCTGTTGTTCTCCTCCTCTTGTGAATTTTATTCCAGTAAGGATATTGTTGATATTGTAGGTTTCCTCTAATTTGTTCCATTTTGTGATGACAAAGGTGTCATCCACATAACAAGTTAGAGGAAACCTACAACATCAACAACATCCTTACTGACATAAATTTCACAAAAGAGAACAACTACAGACTCTCCTTCCTAGATGTCATCGTGGAATGAACAGTTAATGGTGGTGAACTTCAGACCAGCGTCTGCAGGAAAGCAACACACACAGACCAGATACTTAACTACAGAAGCAAATGTCTCATCACACACAAACTGAACTGCATCCGGACATTATTTAAAAGGGCCACAATATATTGCAATTCCGAGAGGCCTGGCATTCAAACCAGAACTCCATCAATAAACACACTGATTTGGACCCCATTTACCAACCTCTGAGAAAAAGAACTAAAAATGATATCACTCACCTTAAGAGACCAAGACACACAAATAGAAAGCTGGACATAATACCAGCGCTTCACTAGAGGCTCACTGATGTTACCTAGCATGGTGATGAAACATCTGAAAACAAACCTTTCAGCTAAGCGAACAAACTTATAATCTGAGCTATAAATCTTCTCAAAAATTACATAGTACCAAAGACTTGTGCTCCTGAACACCTCCAGCCATCTGTTCCACTGTTCTAGCTAGAATACTGGCATCTACCCTGCGAACGTGGAAAATTGCCCAGGTTTGTCCTACGCACAAAAAGCAGGACAAATCCAACCCAGCCAATTACTGCCTCATCAGTTTACTTTCAATGATTGGCAAAGCAATGCTATCGACGTTTCAGGCATAAGCCCTTCTTCAGCTTATGCCCGAAACGTCGATTCTCCTGCTCTTTGGATGCTGCCTGACCTGCTATGCTTTTCCAGCAACACATTTTTCAGCTCTGATCTCCAGCATCTGCAATCCTCACTTTCTCCAAAGCATGCTATCAACCAGCACTTGTTTAGCAATAAGCGGCTCACTGATGTGCATTTTGTGTTGTGCCAGTACCATTCATTTCAGCCTTGGTCTAAACATGTTCAGAGGAGCCAAACTCCAGAGGGGAAGTGAAGTCAACTGCCCTTGACATCAAGGTACCCTAGCAAAATTATAATCACTATTCAATTAGATCCATCACACATCGACCAGACAAAACAAGGACAGTTGATTTCCTCACCTAAAAGACAGTGAACCAAATGGGTTTTTCCAACAATCAACAATAGTTGTATGGTCATTATGAGACTCTTAATTCCAGATATTTTTCTGGAATTCAAATTCCACCATCTACCATGGCAGTTCTCAAACTGTACATTTCCTGTATCTCTGATGTTGCAGCTGTACAGGACTTTGGTTAGGCCACAGTTGGAGTACTGTGTGCAGTTCTGGTCGCCTCACTTTAGGAAAGATGTGGAAGCTTTGGAGAGGGTGCAGAGAAGATTTACCAGGATGTTGCCTGGAATGGAGAGTAGGTCGTACGAGGATAGGTTGAGAGTTCTCGGCCTTTTCTCGTTGGAACGGCGAAGGATGAGGGGTGACTTGATAGAGGTTTATAAGATGATCAGAGGAATAGATGGAGTAGACAGTCAGAAACTTTTTCCCCGGGTACAACAGAGTGTTACAAGGGGACATAAATTTAAGGTGAAGGGTGGAAGGTACAGGGGAGATGTCAGGGGTGGGTTCTTTACCCAGAGAGTGGTGGGGGCATGGAATGCGCTGCCCGTGGGAGTGGTAGAGTCAGAATCATTAGCGACCTTTAAGCGGCATTTGGATAGGTACATGGATGGGTGCTTAATCTAGGTTAGAAGTTCGCCACAACATCGTGGGCCGAAGGGCCTGTTCTGTGCTGTATTGTTCCATGTTCTATGTTCTAATAATCTCACCAGGTCAATGCTTCCTCTTATAAATCATTTTCCTATTTTTCTGGATGTTGTTGGTAAATTCTAACTCGAGGGAATGACAAAACTGAAAATCATATAATTGCAGACTAGGAGACAAAGGTGATTGTGATTCAGTATAATATTGCAAACAGGTTATTTAACAAACTACTTGCAACATTGAAAAACAAAGAGAGGAATGGATATCAGATAAAAAAAACCTCCTCCTCCCTGTTACTCCTAAAGACATATATCAGCTGATTTGTGGAACAGATTCACACAAAAATGGACTGCAATCTTTAAGTCAGGTTGCTGATACAGAATATACAGCCAAGAGTACGGTGACCCTTGGATTGACAATACTCAGCAAGCAACCCCCACTCACCTCATTATTATTGAGTGAAATTTGACTTTCCCCTTAGTCGTTCATCAACATAAATTTCCTTTAGGTGGATACTTTCTGGTTGCTCAGCTCTGTACCCTCTCAAGAATAAAAAATATTTTTATAAACACACAGTTATGCTGCTGAAATTCAGTACCCTCTGTTCAAACTGTAGGTTTGCTCTCAACCTGAGACCACGTAGCAATAAAATACAAGAACTTTAAATAAAATGACTTGACAATCAGTACAGCAAGCAGATTACAGGTGCAATTTAAGCACAGTGACAGCTTGTTCTTTTGTGAAATAGGTGCTATTGAATCCCAATCACATTCATCCCTGTAATACCCATAGATTTGTACTCCTGGTTTGCCTTCCTTCTTTCATATTCCTTATACATGAACTCATTCAAAGGTTTGCCGCACGCATCACGATGTGTACCAACTCCTACTTAACCATCACTCTTGTGCTCACTGACCTACATTGAGCCTTTGCCAGAATGGAATTCATCATCGGTTGCAGTGAAAAGATGCTGAGAATAACATTATGTAATCATCAAGCTGCAAAGGTGTATACGAATACTTGATTAATGCAGCAGTTTTGTGACATTACACAATTCCCAAAGAAATTTTACAACCCAAGGGAAAACTACAGACAAAGAGACTCACGTATTCCACAACAACCTGCAGTTAAATATCACATTTAATAAACTTAAACATCTCAAGTCATCGCTCAGGAATGTCAAACAAAACCGTGATGCAAAGCCATGCAAAATATTTGATTGGATGACCAAAACCGCCTTCCTAACCTGCAATCTTCTTCCTGACCTCTCTGCCCCCACCCCACTCTGGCCTATCATCCTCACCTTGACCTCCTTTTTCACATTTCCAACGCCCCTCCCCCAAGTCCCTCCTCCCTACCTTTTATCTTAGCCTGTTGGACACACTTTCCTCATTCCTGAAGAAGGGTTTATGCCCGAAACGTCGATTCTCCTGTTCCTTGGATGCTGCCTGACCTGCTGCGCTTTTCCAGCACACATTTTCAGCTCTGATCTCCTGCATCTGCAGTCCTCACTTTCTCCTAAAGGATTTTTTTTGCCTAGTGTCTTGAAGGAACAAGTGCTTTAAGGTAACTGGCAAGGCAGCAAAACTAATGGTATAGCAATTAAATCGGAGAAAACATAATAGAGTTAAAAGGAGCCGAGAGATTTCAGAGGGTTACAGAGAAAGGGAGGGATCAAGGTCATGGAACATGAGAATTTTAACATTGCTTCCTATTCTGGCAAAGCCTCAAATGTAGGTCAGTGAACACAAGAGAGCGATGGTTAAATAGGAGTTGGCACACATTGCTACGTGTGCAACAAACCTTTGAATGAGTTTATGTTCAGTGAGTATGGAGGAAGATGGAAGATCAGCCAGGTGTGCACTGGAATAGTGAACTCTTTGGCTTTAATGAGGGTATCAGTAGCAGGTAAACTGAGACCGGGCAAAGTTGGACAGTTTATCTAAGTGGAAATAGCCAGTCTTAGTGACAGTGCAAGTACCTGCCCTGAAGATCCTCTTAGAAAAAAGTACCTAATTTAGTTTGTTCCTGCAAATAAGCGAGATAGAGTCGGGCAGTTAGGGAATAAAGTTTACAGTTGCAAAGAATGGTTTCCCATTGCTTCGTTACATTGATCTTCTAAACAATCAGCACTTATGTTGCACTGCAAACCAAAGAAACAGGAAAGGTTGAGAGAGGTTGTAATGGAGGTAGAACTGGATGTCAGTGTACATGTAGAACTGAATTCACATTCTGATGATATCACTGACAAGTAATATGTAGAGAGGAAACAGAAGGGGGTCAACTGAGTAATACCAGAAGGAATACTATGAGAATGGGAAAGGAAGCCATTGTAATTTGATAACTATCTAATTGTAGCCAAAGTAAGAATGGAACCAGCAAGACATAATGTGTCAAAGGAACATAATGTGGTCAGCAATCTTAAAGGCTCCAGATGAATTGACAAGGATGAGATGGTTAATTTACCACTTCAGAAATGATTTACCAGGACACTGCCAGGAATGCAGGGTTTGAATTATAAGGAGAGGCTGGGACCTTTTTCACTGGAGTGGAGGTAGTTGAGGGGTGACCTTATTGGGGCTTATAAGATGATGAGGGGCACAGGTAAGCTGAATAGCAAGGGTCTTTTCCCTAGGGAGGGGAATGTCAAGGCTAGGGCACAATTTTTTTCTAAGAGGGAAGAAAGATTTTAAAAAGACATGAAGGGCATTTTTTTTTACACAGAGTGGTGTGTGTGGAACGAACTTCCAGAGGAAGTGGTGGATACAGGTGCAGTTACAATTTTTACAGGATATTTGGATAAGTACACGAATAAGAAATGTTTGAAGGATATGGGCCAATCACAGGTCAGTGGGACAGGTTTAGTTTGGGATTGTGGTCAGCATGGACTGGTTGGACCGAAGGGTCTGTTTCTGTGCTGTATGACTCTATTATAGGACTTTGATAATGACCATCCACACCACATATTTCCACACTGTCACAAGGGAGAAAATCTGATTCAGGGATTCAAACCTGGAGTTCTGGGAAAGATGGGCATAATAGGAGACAACATGTTCAGAATTTTCAGAAGAAGTCAGTTCCATTGACCACAGAAAACATTCTGCCATACACAATCTCAACATGTGAAACGGAAAGTTTGCGAAGTTTGATCACCCCAAGCCACATATTACAGATATTTTCAAATCAACCGGTTCAAAGAAAGTATTACACACATCTGGAACAGACGGGAAGTATTACAGTCTTCCTGTCAGAGGAAGTTCTGGATACAGAAGAAAACGGTGGAAATGGGGATGTCCTCCATTCCCCCAACAGCGTTCAGTCCATCTACAGTATAAAATTAATACTGTCGAAGTGAGCAATGCTTTGAAATCAAAGTAGCTTTTTCAATCAGGACTAGCTATTGAGAATGTACGTGCGCATGTGTGGGAGGGGTCAATCCTAAACTTTTAACATGAAAGAAATTCAGATTTAGAGAATGCTCATCACATCCTCAAAATTTCCCCATACTTCCAAAGTTCAATCACGACTGAGCACTAGACAAATGTTGCAACCAATCTGAACACGATATCCCACAAACAGGAAAGAGATAAATAAATGTACAAGACTTCTGTTTTCTTGATGCTTGTTACTGAGGGCAGCCAATATTCCGAAGTTCACGAAACAAAGACAAAATACTGCACTAAGCTAGTCAAGAGAATTTTGTGGGGCATCTTACAACAGCAGTGTCATCTGCCCTAAAGTCTCGATATACTAGTGACAGACAAGCTCTCTCCTAACCGGGGAAATCTGAGGCAAGCAGGATGTATGATCCCATGTTTAAAGCTATCAAGCGAACCATCAAAACTAGTAACCAGACAATCCTGAGTCACAGGTGAAACTGGCCAGCTCACTGTCCTGATGCATTTTAAAATCTTAAAAATCCTCTCTTTCCCCAGTGATAGTTTTTCTTATTTAAAAAATCCGTTTACAAAGACCATCGGAGGTGCCAAGGCTGTCCTACCTTGAATTCACGGCTGAGCTGTGGAGTGTATTCTGCAGTCCAGAGTGCTCGGACCAGAGAAGCGAGCTGTTCAGTGACCTCTCCCCTCGTGTCTGCCTGGGGTCTCGATCGGAATAAAACTCCGTTGGATTTGGAAGTTTTGTCCAGCTCTTCCTCGTCCTCTGCCTCCCGGCGATGGGTCGCTGTCACTTCGGAGGGATCGGGCCAGCCAGGCGGCCGCTCCCGGTACTGCTCCAGAGCCAGGAACTCGGCGAAGAGTTCGGTGTTGCTCAGGCACTGAAGCACGGCGTTCATGAAGCAGGTGTTGCCGTGGTTCTTGAGGCCGGCCACGCCGGGGGGCTGCCAGCGGTCCCCAGACAAGCCGCTCTCGGACGAGTCGCTGTGGCCGGCGGCCGCGCACCGACCCGCGGCGACCGCGGCCGGATTGATGCCGCTCATCATCATGATGATGGAGGAGGCCGAGGAGACCACCCCGACCCCCGGGCCCAGCCCGATGCCCAACCCCATAGCGGCGCCGGCCTCGGCCGCTCGGAAATTCTTGAAGCCACCGTCGTCCTTGTCGTCCTCAGCCGCCTCCTCGGTGCCGAAGTGCGAAAGCGTGGACAGAGTCTTCAGCACCCTGCTCATAAAACTCCCGACCGACCGTGCCGAGCCCCGCCGGAAAAGTTTCTTACTGAAGGACTTCTTCTCCTTAGCTGCCGCCTTAGACATGTCCCTAATCTCCTCCAAAAAAAACAATCGCTGCAAGGAAAAGCTGTACGGTGGATTGGAAATTCAACACCTCCCCCCCCCCAAAAAAAAGTGCAACTGCAAGAACACTCGCTTAACTTGTACCTTTTTTACGTTGTATTAAAAAAAGTGATTCATTTGCAATTTGAGAAAATTTTCCAAATTGCAGTTTGAAAACGTTCTAAAAATTTACGATTGAAAGAAAAACAAAGCAACAATTTGTAAAATGCAATTTAAAAAGGGAGACTTTCAAAGATGCAAAAGGGGGAAAAGTGTTCAGATTTGCAATGCGGTGAGTCAAAAGGGGGGCTGGGGTTGGGTGTATTTCGAGGCGATTATTTTCTTTGTTGCCTCCCTCCCCCCTTCAATGGGCGGACGGTGTTGTTCGTTCAAACGGTGAGGGTCAACTTGCAGCGGCCCGGGGGTGTCGAGTGCGCGTGCGCCCCGGCCGGCTGGCCGACCCCGTGCTGACCCCCCACCCACCCCCCGACCGGGGCTGCTGCAGTCTGTCTCAGTGAGGCGCTCGATCCATGAGGCGCCGCTCAGCTCGGCTGCCTGCCTCCCTCCCTGGGCCGGGGATCGGGATCCACATTGCCCCTGCAGCCGAGCAGAGAATGCGTGGGTTTGTGTATTTTTTTTCTTTCTCTCGGTCTCTTTCCCCCTCCCTGTTCTCCTCCGCGATCGGTTCACTCCCTCAGCCCGGCTCGAGATTTAATTCGACCCGCTAGAAAGCTTGCTGGCGGCATACGGGCCGACTGCCGGAGCCCATGCTCCGCGGCCGGCTCATTCTTCGCCGCGAGATGCCGGTGTGCGCCGAAAGCGACCATTCACCGCCCACCAAGGCCTTTCCACTTCAGCGCGGTGCACTCGCGCCGCCCAACCGTCCTCCTGAACCATCGCGCGGGGGGCGGGCCCGCTTCCTGGTGGGCAGTGTCCTGCCACCGTTCACCATGGCAACCACCGCGTCCTCGCCCAGCCGGCCCTCTGATTGGCTTCTCTAACTGTACCTGTGCGTTTGCTTGGGTACAGGTTATGTCAATCACCTGCCCCGCCCTGCGGCATTGAGTTGAAGCAGTTTAAAGGGGAAGGAAATTCATTTAAAGGGAAGGGCACATTGTGGAAAAATGTTTGACAATGTTATTTTCTTCCAGCACAACATTGTAAAGGTTCTTTCTGCAATCCATGTTACAGTGCTTCACAACATGCTCCTCAGTTTCTGGGTCTGTTTTCCTCCCATAAATCATATGTTGATTGCCAAACAACAATATGCAGTTCCGAGGAAGGCTCAGGGGACCCAAAACATTAACTTTGATTTCTCTGCACACCTGCTGAGCTTTTCCAGCAACTTCTATTTTTGTTTCCGATTTACACCACCCGCAGTTGTTTCTGTTTTTATGCATTTATATAGAATCTTTAACATAGTAAAGATACCATTCAAATTAGACGTTATGTCAAATGAAGAGATTTTAAGACCACAGAGCAAAACATGGTCAAATTGACAGGAGTCAACAAGTGCCTTAAGGGTGAAGAGAAAGAGAAAGAAAGCCGGAGGGAGAGAATTCCTGTGCTTGGAGCGTACACAGCTGAAAGATGCTGTAAGATAAATCCTCGCTGTAGCTATTTTCCAGCATTTGGCCCATATCCCTCTAAACCTGACCTATTCATATATCCATCCAGATACCTTTTAAATGTTGTAATTGTACCAGCCTCTACCACTTTCTCTGGCAGCTCACTCCATACATGCACCACCCTCTGTGTGAAAAAGTTGCCCCTTAGATTCCTTTTAAATCTTTCCCCTCTCACTGTAAACCAATTGTTACGACATGGGGTAAACCCCCCTGCTAATTTAAAACTGCAACACAGAAATTATTTAGGCCAAGAATTATCCCAAAGGTCGCTACTTAAAGTAAAAATTAATCACTTCATTGCTTTTCTTATTCAGCTTCTAGCTCTAGCTCAAACCCTCCAACCTTTACAGCTGCAATATGACCTCCCAATTCCTATAGTCAATGCACTGACCAATAAAGGAAAGCATACCAAATGCCTTCTTCACTTTCCTATCTACCTGCGATTCCAATTTCAAGGAACTATGGACCTGCACTCCAAGGTCCCTTTGTTCAGCAACACTCCCCAGGATCTTACTATTAAGTGTATAAGTTCTGCCCTGACTTGCCTTTCCAAACTGCAGCATCTCACATTTATCTAAATTAAACTCCATCTGCCACTCCTCATTTTGGTGTAAACTCCCATCTGACAGATTTTCTTCCATCGTTCTCTTTCTTGAAAGTGGTCTGCTGGACTTGTTGAGCCTACTGTAACAGAGTTTAACCACATGGTAGTCTCACAAGGAAAAGTGTTTTATTGCATAACAGCTAGGTTCAAATTGTGTTGATATAATAGAAATTTTACTGAGACTATGAGAAGACCTCATCTTACACCTTAGAATCCATGTGACATCATTATAGTGACAGTGCTTAATGCACTCCTCAGCATTAACTCTTTCAGGTTTTCATCCTCGTCATTCCTCCAAATCTTTTGCTTATTATTAACGTTATATTTTTTGTATATAATTACATCTGGGTGCTCCGGTTTCCTCCCACAATCCAAAGATGTGCAGGTCAGGTGAATTGGCCATGCTAAATTGCTAAATAGTGTTAGGTGCATTAGTCAGGGGTAAATATAGGGTAGGGTAGAGGAATGGATCTGGATGGGTTACTCTTTGGAAGTTCGGTGTGGATTTGTTGGGCCGAAGGGCCTGTTTCCATACTGTAGGGAATCTAATCTAATCTAATTTACTACCAACCCTTCTCCCCAAGTTCCTGATTTCACAAATTCAGCAGTCTAGAAGCTTTGCTATCCTCCCTGACATAATATGTTCAAACTTGGAAGATTGGTAGGTCTTTTAGTTGAAGACTCTAGACTTGGGTTGAATTTTTCCTTTTTTTGGCAGTGCTTTTTAGTTTGAGATTCATAATGGGCAGTCAACTTGGCCTGTGTTGACTTTTCTCATATCCTTCCTTTCCTCACCTCATTAATTGTGCAGTCAGCTTCTATGTGCCCAGATCATGGAATTTAGCAGCAGGAAAGACAGCAGTACTCGATTAATGACATTGAAACCTTGACATCATATTAAAACTTCAGCTCCTTAGCACATCAGATGCCAGGAATTGGCATTCATACTCTGGTTCTGAACAATGATCCTGAATAATATAGTCCAGAAAGGCAAGTTAGCTCTTTGTTTTGCCAGCAGAGACCCGGAGGTGCTTGTGAACACGATGGTCAAAAGAGGGGAGTGTTTTTTCTTGCTGACTGGCAAGGATAGCCATGCTACCAAATGCAGCCAGCCTAAACCGAGGTAGTAGTCCAGGTCAGTCTTGTGTCCCAGGTTAAAAGAAACACCTGGCAATGGACAAAAGAGTAAGTGTTACCATCATCTCTGTTACCTCGGGAGTTTAATTTAGATAAATATAAGATGCTGCATTTTGGGAAAGCAAATCTTAACAGGACTTATACACTTAATGGTAAGGTCCTATGGGGTGTTGCTGAAGAAAGAGACCTTGGAGTGCAGCTTCATAGCTCCTTGGCAGTGGAGTCGCAGGTAGCTAGGATAGTGAAGAAGGCGTTTGGTATGCTTTCCTTTACCGGTCAGAATGTTGAGTACAGGAGTTGGAAGGCCATGTTGCCACTGTACAGGACACTGGTTAAGCCACTGTCGGAATATTGCATGCAATTCTGGACTCCTTCCTATCGGAAAGAGTTCAGAAAGGCTTTACAAGGATGTTGCCAGCGTTGGAGGAGTTGAGCTATAAGGAGAGACTGAATAGACTAGGGCTGTTTTCCCTGGTGCGTCGGAGGCTGAAGGATGACCTTATAGAGGTTTATAAAATCATGTGGGGTGCAGATAGGATAAATAGACAAAGTATTTTCCCTGGGGTTGGGGAGTCCAGAACTAAAGCGTATAGGTTTAGGGTGAGATGGATAAGATATAAAAGAGACCTAAGGAGCAACTTTTTTCACTCAGAGGGTGGTGCATGTATGGAATGAGCTGCCAGAGAAAGTGGTGGAGGCTAGTACAATTGCAACATTTAAAAGGAAACTGGATGGGTGTATGAATAGGAAGGGTTTGGAGAGATATGGGCTGGGTGCTGGCAGGTGGGACTAGATTTGGTTGGGATATCTGATCAGCATGGACGAGTTGGACTGAAGGGTCTGTTTCCATGCTGTGCATCTCTATGACTCTATGACCTCACACTCACAGCGTCGCCACTATTCACGCTAACACTACCAGTGCATGCTCCTCTCATCAGGCTGGAGGATAATAACTCTCCCATTGCATGCATCGTGTTCACTCAATGCCACTAAACTGCCTCATCCTGTTATCTGAGTTTCCTACTCGGTGAAAACATCTATCGTCCCCAACATCACCACAAATACCTCTCCCATTCACTTCCATGATAATCAATCCTTCCCTTTGTGACATTGCAGGAAAGATTTCTCACAACTGGGCAGAAAAGCTAAAGACTGGCGGCATGGCAGCGGGCATTAGGTTCCTCACCCACTGTGAGGAAAAGGTACTGGGGGGAACTGTTCATTTGGAGATGCAAGACCTTCATTAGCAACCAACCAAGTGAGCTTCATTGAGCTATGCTGCACTATTCTCCTAATACCAACAGTGCTAGCTTATTTTTATCCAGAACAAGCTTGGAAATCTTTTATGCAACTAACTTCAACTCTTCTCTTATACAGGGACCAGTGGAACCCAGCAATCCACCTGGAGAAAGAGACCAACACTGGAAACCCTTCACTCTACTTCCACCCCTGAGGAGGAAACCACTCAACTCATTCAGGGTTAAATGACAAGGCTTTCATCTGCATCCTCCAGAAGTTCAGAGACTTTCATCTCAGTGGAGTTTTGATCTAGGTTAATAACATTTGACGAGCACATTACTGACCACAACACTGTTCAAGAGTTGTTGCATCATTGCATTCTCACTTTCAGCTTTTCAAGGGAGCACACTGCCATTCAAGCTGGTCAAGAAAGAAAGAACCCAGGTCTCTGGCATTCAGTGGACCTCCGATGATAAGGCTCCTGCTCAACCTGAAGCAGATCACCATCTATTGGCGATTAACGACTTTTGCAAAATGTACAGAGAGAGTTAGGAACATCAGACAGGCTTGTCAGGGCCAATTCATAAACTGGATTGAAGGTGAAAGGAGTCCACCAATGTTATCAGTTTTCTTCTAGTTCCAGCATGCCTGCAGCTAGCTGTCTCCATCAACAGGTCCAGCATGCTCACTCTGCCAGATATGCACACAGACCCACTCCACTGCTCAGCATCAATGGCAGACAAGAGGAATATAAGGGACCTCAATCTCATAGGTTGGTGCCAACAGATGCCCACAGGGAGGAGGATCCACATAAGGACTCCCATAAGCTTCCTCTCCAGATACTACAGACTCTTCGCTCACTCTTCCTCCCCCCTTGTCTGTGTTGGTGAAGTCTGCATTAGTCTAAGCCAAGGAGGGGTAGCCCGCATCTAGGCAGGACACTGTCAGCAGGCCTAGTCCCTCTAGGCGCAAATACCCCTGGGCCAAGTCTTCCAGGCCAGTAAGACCTATTGAGGAACAGGCATCTTCCACCAGCTGTGAAAGCCAGGACTGCACGTCATAGTTGTGGGAGGGTAAAAAACAATTAAAAAAAACTGCCTAGACATAGATGCTCAGGTGACACAGCCGTATAAATAATTTTACACTTTTAGAAAAATGTGTTCTCACACACACCAAAAATGTCTGCTGTAGTCATTTTGTAGTTGTTATGTCTGGTAAAGTCTCACCCATTTGATATCTTTTTCAGAAATCCCAAAATTGAAAGAAGGTGTAATCAACAAGTATTATTTATCTCTTACAAGCAACCAACTCCTTGTTCTGTCACATTGCTGACTGCAGCCATGGCATTGCATGTTAAAGCAGACAACACTGACGCTTAAAAAAACTTTCTAATTTGTGATCGGCTCTGCCCTTCATAGATCGTCCACACTTATACTTACCCTATGAGTGACAAGACTCAATTAGAGATGATTCCACACGTCTCTGAAGGTGTTGTTGCATTCTAGCTTTCAGCTTTTCAAGGGAGCATATTGCCTTTGAAGGTGAAGTGCTGCACAATGGGAAGTTCATGTTTCCACTCTCCCACCTCCCCCTCCCTCCCCCCCACCCCCACCCCCCCCCAATTCAGTGGTCCTTTGAAAGAAACTGCTCACAGCACAACATCTCTCATCCTCCAGGATGCTCAAATATTTGATGGGTGGCACGGTGGTTAGCATTGCTACCTCGCAGCACCATGGACCTGGATTCAATTCCACCCTCAAGTGACTGTCTGTCTTCCTGTATCTATGGAAAGCAACTTTGCAGAATTATGCAAGTTGTAAGTATCCCTGAGTTCAAAAGTGGGGTCTGAAGCATTCAAGTGATCTGTGAGTTGGTCTGAAAGTAGCCTTAATGATGTGGCTGCAATAGGGTTATTTTTTTAAGGAGGTAGAGGAGATTCAGAAGCTGTGTAGAAATAAGGCAAGATTCACTAATAATGAGATGCAAATATAAGAAAATAAGATGGTTGCTATTTAATAGAGAACCCAGCATTTAAGGGGAAAATTGGGAATTTTTCTTGATGTTGAGAATTTAATTTTACATTTTTACTAAATCTTCCCAACTTTCCCGCCATTGCCCATGCTTCTTGAGAGTACAGAAAATGCTATTGTTTGCTTCTGTTCTTGAAAGTGTGAAGTCTGAAAAACCCCTTTAAATTGGAGGAACGTTTAGCACTTGGATTTCCATTGCTGATGGCATCTTTCTTGATGAAGCAGGAGTTATTCCATTTTAATATCTGGAGGACATTTGCTCTCATGAATTTGGTTTGTATTGAATGGCTGTCCTGTTAAAACAGGTACTTTATTTTTTATGCATCCTGGATCTCTGGGACTTCCATTTTTGGTCTTCTTGACAGTATCCTCAATGCCTGGGTCAAGCAAATTAATCTTGACCATGTCCTGATTCCATGACATTGGTTGTCCCGTCTCAGTGGTGGCTTCAATGGAGTTGTGTGTGCCACACCCTCAGTTTATGTAAGCAGATTTTTAATTTCAGTTTGCTGACAAACCATGAAGTACACAGAGTTTTCATTTCAACTTGTTCATTAAGTTTTAATACATTTTTTGCCTACACTAATTCCATTACTGGTGAAATCAATATGTTACGCTCCTCTGTTATTATATTTTGTCACTGAGGATTATTCCTGGGGAGATAAAACAAAATTATCTGTTTGAACATGCATCTTCCCAGTCACCTCAGCATCTGATATAACTGTGTGTTCACCAATGTATGTTCACTTTGTTACATCAATTAAAGATTTGTCAGTTAACTCAAACAAAGTCTACTGCTCATAAACTAAATGATTGATTTTGTTTTCTTGCAGGGAAAAAGTGAGGACTGCAGATGCTGGTGTCAGAGTCGAGAGTGTGGTGCTGGAAATGCACAGCAGATCAGGCATCTGAGGAGCAGAAGAGTTGACGTTTCGGGCATAAGCCCTTCATCAGGAATCTGTGCTTTTCTAGCACCACAGTCTCAACTTTGTTTTCTTGCAAATCTTGTTGATCCTTGTAATCAAAACTCTCTTCAGTATTGATGCCAGTGGTAAACATTTCTGATTTGTAGAGTAACAGGATTTCACAATGAGTTATCTTCAATATCTTTGGAAATCCCCAACCATCACACTGTCAGCCAAGCTCTCACTCCACACTTCGCAAACCAAACTGTTCCTGGTGCAACTTTCCGAGGACATCTTCCCAAAGTGACTTTGGAATAGTTAGTCTTCCATCATGCAGCAGATTGTGAAAACTATTAAAACATGTGCCAATTGCCAACACACTAAACCTTTGACCTGACCGTTCTTCAACACAATATCAAGGAATGCTGACCCATCTTGGTCACTCTTTCTCTCCTATCATATTTGGAGCAGTCAGTTGTTTCTCTCTGGTCATTATCTCTAATCAACAGCATGAAACAAATTTCTTCTGCCAACATAGATAATTTCAAAGCGTTCTATCTTTTGTTTGGGTTCTGCCATAAACATCTGAAACCCTATGAAATTCTCTACTAGTTTTCCCTGGACCAGTTGTTCAGTAACATGAATTTCTTTGACTTGTTGTTCCTTGACTGGCTGAGCCTAGACCAGTAGTTTCTTCATTGAATTAATTTAACTTCATCCAGTATTTGAAGATATGCATACCCAAGAATACAAGTTCTTAATTATGAAGAACGTACAAGCTCTCTAGTCTCTGACACCACATGTGTTAAAGAATAACTTGTACCAATCCTTTAAATGCTATACTTCCCGCACCATGTCGTTCATAGAATCTCTACAGTTTGGAAACAGGTATTGTGGGGAAAAACACCAGTCTTGGAGTCAGAATTGGGGTTCAATGACAGAGTTTGTTGCACAAAGAAATACCGGAGCTCCGGGGAGAGAACGAAACCAACAGCACAGTGGTCAGCTGCGATTCTTCTCTCGAACTGGAGCACATGTCACAAAACTTTTATACCCCTTGTGATGCAATAGGTCAGTGATGAGATTATTATTTTTGTAATAGGGTTTGTTTATGGCAATCATTGCAGAATCATTGATAGTTTCGATACAGTCCTTGTCAGTACTAGCACAGCCTTTGATAATTTCTGTGTGATCATCGTCAGTTTCATTGTTTGCATGGAAATCCACTGCTGTAGTAATGGGCGCTAATCGCACTTCCTGCGAAGGATGATTACTGCAGCCCTGGCTATTAGCATTTCGTATTGAGTCTGTATCAAGCTGTTAGCATTTCTATAAGAGGTGTTGGCTGGACCCAGACACTTGAGCGGGCAGTATTTGTTACTCATGTGTATTCTTTCCCCCACCTGCCTTAGCTGGCTTGTGAGTGCATTGTGCTGGCATTCTGGTGGCCCCAGACAGTGTTTGTATCTGCTCTGCTGTTTCTCTCCATATTGTGATCCGATGGCCATCTTGTGTGTCACGTTGGTCAACTGATGGCTCAGCGACATCTTGTGTGTCCATGTGCCTAGTGTCACCCTGTCCCATGCCATCTCCCTCTTCACTCCCCCCCCCCCCACTTTGTGTCAAGAAGGCAACTTCGGATATCTCCTGCAGACCACCCAATTTGAATGTAGAGGTAGGTCAACTCCAGGAGCTCCCCCTTCTGAGGGGCATCATTGTGTGCCAGTTTCACTGGGGGCTTTTCCGTGGAGACACTCGCTACTGGTACAGTTCTTGTCAGTAGCACCTTACAGCAGAGCTTAAAACACCCGAAGCCCACACAGAATACAGGCATGAGTGTAATGAGGAGAACTATCCCGTGTGCCAAATAGGGTCCTCAAGATTTACCTCGCAATCAATTTAGCCAGCCATCTGTAATTGTGGTTTTCTGTTGAAAACTGTCTAGCTGGTTTCGGATATTCTTGATGGCTTCTATAATATTGTAAGAGGCATCAATAACATGGGTAATACAAATGTCACCAATAATTATACAAACTCCCCCTTGCTGTGCTAATTGATAATCCACCACGTAACATGTCTGCTGTGTGTAGAGTCTGGATTCAGCCAGCTCTGTGTTAATTGCTTCCAGAGCTTTTGAGATACTGTTGCCTGGGATAGTCAGGCCACATACAGCATAATTTCAGTTTTTAATGCTGATGACTCCTGCTGTGCCCCTCACAGATAGAGATCCCAGAAATCCATATCCCAGTGCTGACCCCAAAATGGCGGGGGCCTGCCAGCACAGAACTCCTGACTGATGGAGCGGTTCACTATCCTTCTCCGAATTTGTCCCCCACTGGGGCATGGTACAGTAAGGGGCGCAATTGTCCCTACTACGAACAGGTTTGAGAGGTCTGGGGTATCTGTCACGTAAGTCCCCTTAATTAGGAAAACAAATCCCGTCACCACATTGTCCTGTCCTTCTGCTTGTCTGTCCATCCATGTGGCAGAGCTGCCATGGGTGCCATTGCACTGACCACATATGAATTGTCTGCCCACAGTCACATTCATGCATGTCTGCTCACTGCAGGTGCAAATAAACTGTCCCTGGTGACTGTACGGTGCTAATAAGTGCACTGAGTCTGAATGCATGAGTCATTTTTAGGAAACAGGGCAAAAACGCATCCCCATCCCCGTCCTGCAAAACAGTGTGGGTAATTTACGGGTTTTAAATGGGTTTTCCCTTCCCTAGGCTGGGGGAATCCAGCTCCATGGGCTAGTGGTGCTGGGCAGCTAGAGTCCCCGCTTGTACTTCCCTATCTGCCCTTTACACGGTGCCCCCGAGACGTCTACTGAATAAAGGTTGTCGGGGGTCCACACCAGAGTAACCACAAATAGGGATTCCACTGATCGCAGCAGTGGGTAGCAGACAGTTCAGTTCCCATGCAAGCTTAGGTGGGTTTTATAGAAGAGGTTATCCTCAAAGCCTGGCATGCTCCCGATGGCTGTGACATCTAAATACAATGAAATACAGATAGGTGTATACATGTTGCAGTTAAAATAGAGTTAACAGTTTAAGTCTTTTTTCCCATTAGGAGGTTCAGTCGTGCCTTGTTCTGTTGTGTTTTCAGTATTCTCCCCAGGATGACTGTCCACCTTTGCTGCTTGCACCTGGGGAATGGTCAATATCATTAGTTTGGTCACAGGAGTCTTTAAATGGTTTGAGTTGGGTCCAATGCTTCCATATGTGCCTTTTCCTTTAATGTCTAGGCAGGCACAGGTGTCCCCACTTATTATCACATCGTATGGCCCATTTCATTTTGAGGTAAAGCCTGGTTTGTCAGGCAATGATCGCACTCGGACATGGCTTCCTGCTGCTGGGACGACAGGGAAGACTTCGAGTTCCCCTGCCCTGTTTGTCAATTAGAGATTCCCACATGTCATTCAATTGGGCACTTAATTCTATGATATATTGCCGCATTTTGTCTTTCAGTGGGCCATACCGGTGCTACCTGTGATTATTGATTCTGGCAATTGCATTGTTCGCCCGGTCATTAATTCATATGGTGTTAGCCTGGTTGCCTGATTCGTGGTGGCTTTTAATTTCATTAGTATGGTTGGAAGCACTTCAGCCCATATTCTGCCTGAGGCTTGCATAGCCTTAGCTAAAGCATTTTTGAGCATTCTATTCATTCTCTCTACTATCCCTTAGCTCTGGGGAGATAGGGGATGTGGAAATTTTGTCTAATGCCAAACAATTGGCATACAGTCTTCATGACTTTTCCTGTAAAATGTGTCCCTTGGTTGGAGTCGATCTGGAGGGATACCCCCCCACCTAGGCATTAACTCCTCCGCTAGTATTCTGGCCACAGTGGTTGCAGTGCAGCTTTTGGTTGGGAATGCTTCTACTCACTGGGCGAATTGATCTATGGTGACCAGGCAGTACGTTTTCCTACTGGAAGGTGGTAGTGGCCCTGTAAAATCTATCTGAAGGTGTTCCCAGGGTCCCCTAGGTGTGGGCTGGTGTCCCATCCTAACTCTTATGTGTCTCCATGGGTTATATTGTGCACAAACCATGCATCTGCAGCAATACTTGGCCATATCTCTTCCTATTCCCTTCCACCACCACTCTCTCCCTAGGCTTGCTATCATGGCCTCTCTACCTGTATGGGAGAGCCCGTGGGACAGTTCAAGCAATGTGTTCTGTATACACGCTGGTGCTACCACCTTGTCTACTAGTATAAGACTTGTGTTTTGCCAATCCATGCCTTTGTGGGGTTAGCGTTGAACCCTGTGATTGCCAATTCCTGAAATACTAGATATAAAGCTTTCAGGGTCCTGACCCAGACTCTGAGGCAATTCGGATAGCATCTACATATTGAAGGGCAGTGCTACCCTCTGGTAATTCTACGGTCTTTTGGATGTCACTCATCACCCTGTGAAAAAAGTGAGGCTGGTGTGGAACACTTGTGGCAGGCGAGTCCACGTGTACTGCCTGCCCCTTACTGTAAAAGCGAATTTGTTCCATTCACAGGGTGTAATGGAATAGACCACAAACCATTGGCTATGTCTAAAACAGTAAAAATCTTGTGCTTAGGGGCCAAGCCGTTTAAAATGGTGGAGGGGGTCTACTACAATTTGATGCAATTTGGGGGTGAGCTTATTTAGTTCTGTATAATCAATGGTGAGCCTGTAGCTCCCATCAGGCTTTAATACTGGCCACGTTGGGGAATTAGTTGTACTTGCAGTTTCTTTCTGGATTCCCTGTTTCACTAGTCCTTGCACTGTCTTCACACCTGCTTTTCCTGCTTCGGTTTTTATTGGGTATTGCCGGTGGGGCTTATGCTCCATTTCGGGAACCCGTATTGGGTCTATATTAACTAGACCAGTATCTAACTTTGTTTCTGCCCATGCTCCGGGGACGGAGGCGCAGATGGCTCTGAATCCCCACTTTTCGAGGTTCCAATCCCTACTGGTAACGGTAGCCACTTTAATAGTTTCAAGGTGACTTGCAAGTTTCCCAATCTCAGTCTTCCGATCATACTGTCTGGGCCAAATCAACTTCCCTTTTGCACAATCGATTAGAACATTATTTTCTTTCATGAGATCATTGCCCATTATGGTGCCCTCGTTATTTTGGCATACATAGAATCTCACGGGGATATATGTGTTATTTATTTCTATGAGGATAATTTCACTTAGGTAAGCTGGTGTTTTATCTCCTCCTACCCCACTTAAGTGAATCATTTTGTTTGTGTCGGGTAAGGGTAGGTTTGTGATGGAAACAGCGGCTCCTGTGTCCACTATCATCTCACATTTCCTCCCTCCTATCATGCGGGTACGTAAATTCTCCCCTCTCCCTTACGCTCATGAATGGGGGCAGATGGTTATTAGCTCTGCTGACCACCGCAGTTCCGTGGTGTTCCGGGTGGGGTTTGGGGGTGCCCTGTGCTTTTCCCAGCGTACTGCTTCTGTGTGTCCTGTTCTTTTGCAGTGGCTGCAGTACTTTACATTGTTTCCTGGTCTACCTCCTGCTTGTGGGACCCTACATTCTCTAGTAAAGTGTGGCAGAATCATTCTATTCTTGCCTCCATTCCAGTAGGCTGCTTTTGTTGAGGAAGCCTCTGCATCCTGCACCCCGCTAGCCCACTCGTCTAGGTCATCATAATCCTGGGACATTATTACTGCCATTTTCAGGATGGCTGAAAATGTGTTGCTGGAAAAGCACAGCAGATCAGGCAGCATCCAAGGAACAGGAGAATCGACGTTTTGGGCATAAGCCCGAATGGTCGATTCTCCTGTTCCTTTGATGCTGCCTGACCTGCTGTGCTTTTCCAGCAACACATTTTCAGCTCTGATCTCCAGCATCTGCAGCCCTCACTTTCTCCTCGACCATTTTCAGGATGGCCTCTCTTTAAAAGCTTGGATGAATGCCCGATCCCCCCCGATCCGGGCTTGCTTGACCTTAGCATTCTTGATAGATCCTAAATAATCGTTCCCAAAATCAGAGGCTCCTTCCCCTTTAAGTTGCTTAGTGTTTGTGATTCTGCTACAGTTCGTGGGAGCATTTCCGAGTACCCTTGGTTTTCTTCTTTGAAGTCAGTGAAGGGGGCCTGTTGGGCATCTATCTCTGTTGTGGGGGCAATGGCATGTGTCCACCACTCTCCTCTAAAGTCTCAGGATGCTGTGGCATTGGGTCTGCCAGCTACCTGCCTCCACTTGTCTGCTGGGCAAGCTGCCCGGACCAGCTGGTGCTCTGCCCATACACCATCCAGCTCTTCTCAGAATCGGGTTTAGGAGCGCTCCGGGCTGTAATTTGCCCAGTGATGCCATAATCTGCTGCTTCTCCCCTGGGGTGAAGGGTTTATAATTCTCTTTAGGTTGTGACTCTGTGCCTCCTCTGGTAAAGGGTGCTCAGTTATACTCCTGCACGGTCCGTCCAACAGACGGAGCAGTTGGCTCCTGCTGGACAGTTTCCTGGGAGGGGAGACAGTCAATTTCTCTTTCCTCTCACATTTTTTCTAAGGTGAGTTCTAAATTTTTTTATTCTGCCCTCCAGTTCTCTAACTTACTCCTGGTCCTTTCTCCACCAACTCGTGGAGGCACTCACTTGTTCAATTAGGCTGGCTAATTGGAGTACTAACATTATCCCTATCTTTTTAGTTTTATTCCATTTCTGCTTATCTATCCACTCTTTCTGTTGTGCTCATGTCTGGGATGGGTCCCAGCCATCTTCTTCTTTTGCTCTGTCAGCCCTTGTCTATCTGTCTTGTACTTCTCAATAAGGGAACCTGCAGTATCCCCCTTAGAACTTTGATCTGCCATTTAGCAGATTGTGTACGCCTGGATACTACCAACTGTAAAGTTTTCCTAATCCAGTGGGGACATCTGTAGCCCCTTGCCAATACTACTGTCCCAGCACTGTCTGTTCGGCCATAGCAGCCTCCTAGCAATCTGTGCTCTCTACCAGTGGGACTCTTTACAGTCCCGGCCACCTCTACTGACCCAACACCTCCCGATAGGCCACCTCTCGCCCGGTGTGCTCTCTACAATGGATTATATTTAACGCACTGTTCAGCCTTAACCTTTTTAAGATCTTTACATTATTAGTCTTTCAAACTCTCATACCCTCATCCACCAGAAAATACAACTATTAATGGTGGAGAAATCGAAATTGGGGTATTCATAGGGACCAGAGTTGGAGGAGATTAGACTTCTTCTGTAGTGTTGCATCTTAGTGCCATGATAAAAGCCCAAGATCTTGAATTCATAATCTTCTGAATCAAGAAAATAAAGTTATCTAAAGTTTATAAAGCGATGATTTTCAAGTGGTAATTGACAGACAGCATAAGTGAATGTCTGAGCCATTAAAACATCCACTCAGATGCACCTAAACTCTTTTTCTGATCTTACATTTGCCTCAGAGAAAATCTGAAGGCAGCTAATCCTTCAAAGGCTGGGTCACGGATTGATGATATGGCTTAACTACAATATTGGAACATTGGTCAAAACAGGAAACCAGTATTGATGTCACATTATCACTCATATATCATTCGTGATGTGTGTTGCCCAAGAGTAATAGTGAGCACCTCCTTACATGTGGCATAATTGTTTGAACAGTATTACAATAAAATCTGATCACAAAAACCATGCTATACAACAACTGGCTGAGTACTCAGCAGTATGAAGCAAATAGATGCAATTTGTTAGCATGTTTTAGGTGGAATATCTGGCTTAAAAACTAAATCAATGGTGGTTCATCAATATCAAACTCAAGGCAAGTATAATGCAAGCTGTAATAAATTTTGAATGACTTTATTGAATTTTCAAACATTTCTTGATTTCAATCAAAACTGATTTACTGATTTAGATCTCCAATAATCACATAAGTTTAAATAGCAAGGTGTGTTTGGTATTGGAATTCGCTATGCGTCATTGTCAATGTTTCATTATACCTCAGCCAACAGAAACTTGAACATTTAATGAGTCATTACAATCATGAGTGTTGGTAGGGAGTATGAATCTGTGATTACATCATTATAATTATCCAGATATGTGTGAACTATATGTTGCAATGTTGTAATTTAGGTATTTGCAGGACTTTAAAGAAATATTGGAGAATGGACATATTTGATAAATGTAAAGGACTGCAGATACTGGAAATATGAAATAAAAACAGAAAGTGCTGCAGAAACTCAGCAGGTCTGTCACTAGAGAAACAGTTAATACTTTGGATCCTGTATGACCACTCTAAGTTTGAAAGAAGAGTTGTACTGATTTTGAGTGCAAGCAGCAGCTAAGGTAAGACTGTTTGTTTTAAAAGTACTTACCGGCAGCGGGCAGCGGTGTTTTTTTTCACTCTCTCTTCACAGAAAGAGCGGGAGCAGCAGGGGGAAGTGACGACGACCAGAGAAGCAGCCGAGACCCGGAAGCAGGTAGAGCGTAAGCTTACCTGGGTAGGTTTGTTTCCCCTTTAAAAGCGCGCAGCTATAGGGAAGTAGTAACTCCAAAGATGGCAGATAGATGGGTGACAGTGAGGGGGACTGGGAGGAAGCAGCCAGTGCAGGGACCCCCTGCGGCTGTTCCCCTCAAGAACAAGTATACCGTTTTGGATACTTGTGGGGGGGACGACTTACCAGGGGTAAGTGACGGGGCTCAGGCCTCTGGCACGGAGCCTGTCCCCGCTACTCAGAAGGGAAGGGTGGAGAAGAGCAGAGCAATAATAATTGGGGACTCGATAGTTCGGGGCACAGATAGGCGGTTTTGTGGGAACGAGAGAGACTCACGTTTGGTATGTTGCCTCCCAGGTGCAAGGGTACGTGATGTCTCTGATCGTGTTTTCCGGGTCCTTAAGGGGGAGGGGGAGCAGCCTGAAGTTGTGGTCCATATTGGCACCAATGGCATAGGTAGGAGGAGTGCTGAGGATGTTAGACAGGCTTTTAGGGAGCTAGGTTGGAAGCTCAGAGTTAGAACGAACAGGGTTGTTGTCTCTGGTTTGTTACCCGTGCCACGTGATAGAGAGTCGAGGAATAGGGAGAGAGAACGGTTAAATGCGTAGCTACAGGGATGGTGCAGGAGGGAGGGATTTCGGTACTTGGATAACTGGGGTTCTTTCTGGGGAAGGTGGGACCTCTCTAAACAGGATGGTCTGCACCTGAACCTGAGGGGCACCAGTATCCTTGGGGGGAGGTTTGCTAGTGCTCTTGGGGGGGGTTTAAACTAACTCTGCAGGGGCATGGGAACCCAGACTGTAGCTTTAGGGTGCAGGACCTGGAGTGTAGGGAGGTTAGGAATATGGCATCAATCTTAAAGGAGGGTGCCTGTAAACAGAAGAGTAGCTTGAAGTGTGTATACTTTAATGCCAGAAGTATACGAAATAAGGTAGGTGAACTTGCAGCGTGGGTTGGTACCTGGGACTTCGATGTTGTGGCTATTACGGAGACATGGCTAGATCAGGGACAGGATTGGCTGTTGCAGGTTCCAGGGTTTAAATGTTTTAGTAGGGTCAGAGGTGGGGGTAAAAGAGGGGGGGGGTGTGGCTTTGCTTGTCAAAGATAGTATTACAGCGGTGGAAAGGAAGATGGACGAAGATTTGCCATCTGAGGTAGTTTGGGTTGAGGTTAGGAATAGGAGAGGTGAGGTCACCCTGTTAGGAGTCTTTTACAGGCCTCCTAATAGTCCTAGAATCATTGAAGAAAGGATTGCGAAGATGATTCAGGAGAAGAGTGACAGTAATAGGGTGGTTGTTATGGGGGACTTTAACTTCCCTGATATTGATTGGGAAAGGTATAGCTCAAGTTCGTTAGATGGGTCAGTGTTTGTCCAATGTGTGCAGGAGAGTTTCCTGACACAATATGTAGATAAGCCAACAAGAGGTGAGGCCATACTGGATTTGGTTCTGGGTAACGAACCAGGCCAGGTATTAGAATTAGAGGCAGGTGAGCACTTTGGGGACAGTGACCACAATTCGGTGATTTTTACTCCAATGATGGAGAGGGATAAGTGTGTACTACAGGGCAAGAGTTATAGCTGGGGGCAGGGAAATTATGATGCGGTGAGGCATGACTTAGGATGTGTGGATTGGAAAAGTAGATTCCAAGGCAAGAGCGTAATTGATATGTGGAACTTGTTCAAGGAGCAACTATTGAGTGTCCTTGATAAGTACGTACCTATCAGGCAGGGAGGAAAGGGTCGTGTGAGGGAGCCGTGGTTTAATAAGGAATTGGAATCCCTTGTTAAATGGAAGAGGGCGGCCTTTGTAAAGATGAGGCGTGAAGGTTCAATAGGGGCGATTGAGAGTTATAAGGTAGCCCGGAAGGACCTGAAGAGAGAGCTAAGAGCAGCAAGGAGGGGACATGAAAGGTCCTTAGTGGGTAGGATTAGGGAAAACCCTAAGGCTTTCTATAGGTATGTTAGGAATAAAAGAATGACTAGGGTAGGAATAGGTCCAATCAAGGATAGTAATGGGAAGTTGCGTGTGGAGGCTGAAGAGATTGGGGAGGCACTGAATGAATACTTTTCATCAGTATTCACTCAGGAACAGGACATTGTTGTCGATATGAATACTGAGGCACGAATAAGTAGAATGGATGGCTTTGAGATATGTAGAGAAGAGGTGTTGGAAATTCTGGCAAGGGTGAAAATAGATAAGTCCCCTGGGCCTGATGGCATTTATTCTAGGATTCTCTGGGAAGCAAGGGAGGAGATTGCAGAGCCATTGGCCTTGATTTTTGTGTCCTCTTTGTCTACAGGAGTAGTGCCAGAGGACTGGAGGCTAGCAAACGTGGTTCCCTTGTTCAAGAAGGGGAGTAGGGATAATCCTAGTAACTATAGGCCAGTGAGTCTCACTTCTGTTGTGGGCAAAGTCTTAGAGAGAATTGTAAGGGATAGGATTTATGCACATCTGGATAAGAATGATGTGATCAAGGATAGTCAGCATGGTTTTGTGAAGGGCAGGTCGTGCCTCACAAACCTTATTGAATTCTTTGAGAAGGTGACTAAGGAGGTAGATGAGGGGAAAGCGGTAGATGTGGTATATATGGATTTTAGTAAGGCATTTGATAAGGTCCCCCATGGTAGGCTACTGCAGAAAATACAGAGATATGGCATTGAGGGTGAGTTGGAGGTTTGGATTAGGAATTGGCTGGCTGGAAGAAGACAGAGGGTAGTAGTTGATGGCAAAGGTTCATCTTGGAGTGCCGTCACTAGCGGTGTTCCGCAAGGATCTGTTTTGGGACCATTGCTGATTGTCATTTTTATAAATGACCTGGAGGAAGGGTTAGAAGGTTGGGTGAGCAAGTTTGCGGATGATACGAAAGTCGGAGGAGTTGTAGACAGTGAGGAAGGATGTGGCAGGTTACAGCGGGATATAGAGAAGCTGCAGAGCTGGCAGAAAGGTGGCAAATGGAGTTCAATGTAGCTAAGTGTGAGGTGATTCACTTTGGTAAGAGTAACAAAAAGATGGGGTACTGGGCTAATGGTCGGATACTTGGTAGTGTGGAAGAGCAGAGGGATCTTGGTGTCCATGTACACAGATCTCTGGAAGTTGCCACCCAGGTAAATAGTGCAGTGAAGAAGGCATATGGCGTACTGGCTTTTATTGGTAGAGGAATTGAGTTCCGGAGTCCTGAGGTCATGCTGCAGTTGTATAAGACTCTGGTGCGGCCGGATCTGGAATATTGTGTGCAGTTTTGGTCGCCATACTATAGGAAGGATGTGGAGGCACTGGAACGGGTGCAGAGGAAGTTTACCAGGATGCTGCCTGGTATAGTAGGAAGATCCTATGAGGAAAGGCTGAGGCACTTGGGGTTGTTTTCATTGGAGAAAAAAGGTTTAGGGGTGACTTGATAGAGGTGGACAAGATGATTAGGGGGTTAGATAGGGTTGACAGTGAGAACCTTTTTCCACGTATGGAGTCAGCTATTACAAGGGGGCATAGCTTTAAATTAAGGGGGGGTAGATATAGGACTGATGTTAGGGGTAGGTTCTTCACTCAGCGAGTCGTAAGTTCATGGAATGCCCTGCCAGTTGCAGTGGTGGACTCTCCCTCTTTATGGGTATTTAAGCGGGCATTGGATAGGTATATGGAGGATAGTGGGTTAGTGTAGGTTAGGTGGGCTTTGATCGGCGCAACATCGAGGGCCGAAGGGCCTGTACTGCGCTGTATTCTTCTATGTTCTATGTTCTAAAACATTAACGCTGTGATTAAATGGATAGTTGTTTCACTAAAACAAACAGAAAATGCTTTAATTACTCAGCCAGACAAGCAGTATTTGTAGAGAAAGAAAGAGTTAAAATTTCCATTTCTAATAAAAGATCATTGATTTCTCTGTTGCTGCCTGGCCTGCTGAATATTTGTCGCATTTTCTATTTTTGTTTCAGATTTACAGCATCCTTTATGTTTTGCTTTTGTGGTAGAGCTCTGTCAAAGATCTTGCATTTACGTAATGGGTCAAATCCTTCTTCTGTGCTGTAGAATGGCATTGATTTTATCTGATAACCTGACCAGGAAAGAACAAAGGGATTATTAAAGCATCCAAAAACAGAAGTTGCTGGAAATGTTTAGCAACTCTGGCAACATCTATGAAGGGGATGATCCTTCCTCGGAACTGATGGTAGCTAGGAAAATGTCGGATTATGTGCAGAAGATACGGTGGGGGAGAGGGTAAGGAGTAACAATTGGTGGAGATAGAGCCCAAAGAGAGAGAAGAACAGTTGATTGGACTACATGATAACAAGGATCGCTATGTGATCACTATATGATAAGTCTGCTATTACACATTTCCCAGTGTTAGTCACTCACAATCTTCATTAACAGCTATTTACCCTCCCCGCCAGATCATTATTGATTCCTTTATCGTCAAACTGTTCTTCTCTCTCTTTGGGTTCTATCCCCACCTGAAACGTTAACTTTGATTTCTCTTCACAGCTGCTGGCAGACCTGCTGAGCTTTTCCAGTAACTTCTGTTTTTGTTTCTGATTTACAGCAGGTTTGGATTACTAAAAGGTCCCTGCAATACCACTGGAATCATTGCTGTATCTGGTGATTGATCAAGCAGAAGTCAGCTAAAGTCCTGAGTAATAGAAGCAATGGAAAGATGATGGCCTAGTGGTATTGTTCTGGGGAACTAAATTCAAATCCAACCAAGGCAGATGGAATTTGAATTCAATAAAAACCTGGAATTAAAATCAAGGGATGGTCATGAAACCATTGTCAGTTGTTGCTCAAAAAAAAACTGATTCACTAATGCCCTTTAGGGAAGGCTGTCTTTACCTGGTCTGGACTGTAAATGACTGTAGACTCACAACAATATGGTTGACTTTTAACTGCCCTCTGGGCAAATAAGGATGATTAATAAACAATGGCTCAGTGAACATCCCATGAACAAATGAAAACAAAAATCAACACAATGTCCCACAGATGCTGAAAGTAGAGTGAATGCCAAAACCTATTCAACTCCTAGTCAGCAGAGCATCCTCTTTAAAAATGCCATTACATTTCTTCAGAATAAATTATTAGGAAAGCTAAGAGCCTAATGACTTACACTTTTAGATTATAACATTTAATAAGTATTGGACTCCGTAGCATCATTTAATTGTAAATAAATTCAGAAAAGTTGTCTATTTAGGGTTTACTGTCATTCATCCCAAGTCAGATGATGCTAGTGTAAAATTATAGAATCATGTAGAATAGGAGGCTGTGTGCCCCTGCAGGCTATTTGGAGGAACTATCAAAGAGTTTCATTCCTGCTCCTTCCCCTTAGCAGCTTGCTGTGTCAAAATAATATTTCCTCGTGTTGCTTCTCGTTCTTTTGCCAACATTTTAAATCTGGTTATCAACCGTTCCACCACTGGAAATAATCTCTCCTTATTTATTATATCAGGACTGTTAATGTTTTTGAATGCATTTCATAGAACTCCTCTTCATCTTCTTTGCCCTAAGGAAAACAAAGTTCCTCCAGTTCCTCCACACAATGGAAATCTTTTAAGCCTGGTGTCTTTCTGATAATCTTGATTTCTGTTACCAAATTTGATTATAAAATATTGGCATCCTTCTGAAAGTGCGGTGCCCAGAACTGAACATAATACTTCAGCTGAAGAGCGATTGCACAGGAGAGTCATATTGAACTCAAACTGTTAACTCTGTTTCTCCCTCCACAAATTACGCTAGACCTGCTGAGTTTCTCAAGCTGTTCTTACTTCAGCTGATGCCAGTGTTTTGTACAGGTTTAGCATAACTTTCTTGTTTTTGCATTCAATTCTTCTAATAACTAAGCCAATGTTCCACATGATTTCTCAATTTGTCCTGTTTCTTTCAAAATATGGGAGTGTACATTTACATGTCTCTCTATTCTGCAATCACTTTAATGTTTCATGTCATCTGCAAGTTTGAAGTTATGTTCTGTGTACCCATATGAACACACAATCCTGGAGCAGAAGTAGACCAAGCTTGTTCCACCATTCAATAAGGTCAATGGTTAGTACTGCCACCTCACAGCAGCAGAGGCCTGATTCGATTCCAGCCTCGGGTGACTGTCTGTGCAGTTTGCACATTCTCCCTGTGTCTGAATAGGTTTTCTCCAGGTGGTCTGGTTTCCTCCTACAGACCAAAAACATGATGGCAACTATTTTCATTTTCAATGCACATTTATGATTTCAATGAGGATGGAAGGCATGGAGTGCCTCTATGAGTTAATCACAGGTTCAGCCTCAGTCTAGGTAAACACCCAAATCATAAGAAGGGCTTATGCCTGAAACATCGATTCTCCTGCTCCTTGGATGCTGCCTGACCTGCTGTGCTTTTCCAGCGACACATTTTTCAACCTGAATCATCATACTTGTTTCTTCTTTATGTTCCCTGTCAACCCTGTTGGCTGTGATCCTCTCCATATTCCCACCAACCCTGCTTATTTAACTGTTCATCATTCACATTTATCCCTGGGCTCCAGGCACACAGTGTCGTCATGCCAAATATAGTTGCCCTCTTCACAATGATCACCCCCCTCTTCATCTCATCATGTTGCCTCTAATCCCCACATGACATATCATGGTGCCATACAGCAACATGTCCAACTCCTTGACAGAGCTTTACTGATAACCAATGAAAGCTGCCTGGCTTTGCATCTGCATTAAATGGCAAATCAAGACAGAAGTAATGTGAGCTGTTAAATTTTGAATGAAGTTTCAGAGTGCAAAAGGACAAGGCAAGGCAGGAGAAAGTGGCTACCAGCATCTAAGCAGACACAATGTGAATGAAGAGAGCAAGTGGGGAGCTTTGAGGTACATCTTTGTCCAATGATTAATTGATGGATTTATTGTCACGTGTACTGAAGTACAGTGAAAAGCTTTGTTTATGAGCAGTATAGGCAGATCACAGTTAGCAAAATACAGAACAAAAAGACTTAGACAGAGGCAAACATGTTACATTGCACAAGATAAGATCAGCATTATTTGAGGTTAGAGAGTTCATTCAACAGGCTAATAATGGCGAGAAAGAAACTGTTCCTGAACCTGCTGGTACATGTGTTCAGGCTTCTGTATCTCCTGCCTGATGGAAGAGGCTGTAGGAAATCATTGCCAGGGTGCAATGAGTCTTTGATGATATTGGCAGCCTTTCTGCGGCAGCGAGACATGTAAATGGAGTCTATGGATGGAAGATTGGCTTCCACGATGGTCTGGGCTGTGCACATCATCTTCTGTAGTTTCTTACAGTCCTCAGCAGAGCAGTCACCGTGCCAGGGCATTATGCACCTACACAGCAAGCTTTCAATGGTGTATCTGCAGAAGTTGGTGAGGGTCCTTACGGACATGCCAAATTTCCTGAGCCGCCTGAGGAAGAAGAGGCGTTGTGCCTTTTGATCGTTGCATCTACATGGGAAGTCCAAGACAGGTTGTTGGTTATCATCACTTCCAGGAACATGACACTCTCCACCTTCTAAACCTCAGTTCCATTGATGTGGATGGAGGCATGTTCACCTCCTTTCTTTCTGAAATCAATGATCAGTTCTTTAGTTTTGCCAACATTGAGAGAGAGGTTGTTCTCATTGTACTCAATATTGTCCTACTACGATGGGGTCTTCAGCGATATCGTTTGTTCAGAATTTGGCAACACAGTCGTGTGTATACAGGGAGTACAATGCAGAGATGAGGATGCATTCTTGGGGGGCTCAATGTTGAGTGTCATCATGGGGAATGTGCAGTTGCCTATATTCATTGTTTGCGGTCTGTGGGTCAAAAAGCTGAGGATCCAGTTGCAGAGGGTGAGGCCGAGACCCAGGTCACAGAGTTTTGAGCTCAGTCTGGAGTGGCTAATGTTTTTTTGGTTACTCATTTCTCTTTTTCAAACATTTTTCTAAGTTTTTCTGGTTACTCATTTCTCCTTTTCAAACATTTTTCTAAGTTTTTCTGGTTACTGATTTCTTCTTTTCAGACATTTTTCTAAGCTTTTTTGGTTACTCATTTCTCCTTTTTGGACATTTTTCTAAGTTTTTCTGGTTACTGATTTCTTGTTGTCAAACATTTTTTTAAGTTGTTCTGGTTATTGATTTCTCCTTTTTGGACATTTTTCTAAGTTTTTCTGGTTACTCATTTCTCCTTTTCAAACATTTTTCTAAGTTTTTCTGGTTACTGATTTCTTGTTGTCAAACATTTTTTTAAGTTGTTCTGGTTATTGATTTCTCCTTTTTGGACATTTTTCTCAGTTTTTCTGGTTACTCATTTCTCCTTTTCAAACATTTTTCTAAGTTTTTCTGGTTACTGATTTCTTGTTGTCAAACATTTTTTTAAGTTGTTCTGGTTATTGATTTCTCCTTTTTGGACATTTTTCTCAGTTTTTCTGGTTACTCATTTCTCCTTTTCAAACATTTTTCTAAGTTTTTCTGGTTACTGATTTCTTGTTGTCAAACATTTTTTTAAGTTGTTCTGGTTATTGATTTCTCCTTTTTGGACATTTTTCTAAGTTTTTCTGGTTACTCATTTCTCCTTTTCATACATTTTTCTAAGTTTTTTTGGTTACTCATTTCTTCTTTTCAAACATTTTTCGAAGTTTTTCTGGTTACTGATTTCTCCTTTTCAAACATTTTTTTAAGTTTTTCTGGTTACTCATTTCTCCTTTTCAAACATTTTTCTCAGTTTTTCTGGTAACTGATTTCTTCTTTTCAAACATTTTTTTAAGTTGTTCTGGTTATTGATTTCTCCTTTTCAAACATTTTTCTAAGTTTTTCTGGTTACTCATTTCTCCTTTTCGGACATTTTTCTAAGATTTTCTGGTTACTCATTTCTCCTTTTCAGACATTTTTCTAAGTTTTTCTGGTTACTCATTTCTCCTTTTCGGACATTTTCCTAAGTTTTTCTGGTTACTGATTTCTCCTTTTCAAACATTTTTTTAAGTTGTTCTGGTTATTGATTTCTCCTTTTCAAACATTTTTCTAAGTTTTTCTGGTTACTCATTTCTCCTTTTCGGACATTGTTCTAAGTTTTTCTGGTTACTCATTTCTACTTTTCGGACATTTTTCTAAGCTTTTCTGGTTACTGATTTCTCCTTTTCAAACATTTTTTTAAGTTGTTCTGGTTATTGATTTCTCCTTTTCAAACATTTTTCTAAGTTTTTCTGGTTACTCATTTCTCCTTTTCGGACATTTTTCTAAGTTTCTCTGGTTACTCATTTCTCCTTTTCGGACATTTTTTTAAGTTTTTCTGGTTATTGATTTCTCCTTTTCAAACATTTTTCTAAGTTTTTCTGGTTACTCATTTCTCCTTTTCGGACATTTTTCTAAGTTTTTCTGGTTACTCATTTCTCCTTTTCGGACATTTTTCTAAGTTTTTCTGGTTACTCATTTCTCCTTTTCGGACATTTTTCTAAGATTTTCTGGTTACTCATTTCTTCTTTTCAGACATTTTTCTAAGTTTTTCTGGTTACTCATTTCTCATTTTCAGACATTTTTATAAGTGTTCTTGGTTACTGATTTCTTCTTTTCAAATGTATTTCTAAGTTTTTAAGGTTACTCATTTAGCACATTCAGACACTTTCCTATCTTTTCCTGATTACTGATTTCACACTTTAAAACGCTTTTGGGCATTTCCCTAAGTTTTACAGTTCACTCATTTGGGACTCTCAGACAACATTTCTAAGCTTCCCTGGTCACTTTTTTCACCCTGTTGAGAAATTCGTACCCTTTCCTTAACTATGCTGGTTACTCACTTCACCGCTTCAGACATGTGTCCCCGTTATGAAAGACCAATTCCCACCGTGGAAAATGCATGAAAATCGGACTGAACATGGGGGAGGGTCCGCCCACGAAGGCAAGAGCATCGGCAGAACCGCCGGGTCAAATCCGGCTGAGCTACCTGGCTTGGAAGTGCCAAAGCCGGTATGAGCAGTCACATTCACTCCCATCCCTGTTTGGACCACTTCCGACCATTGGAAATAGATAAAAATTGGCCGAATGATGGGGGTGGATCCGCCCTCGAAGGCGAGACCATCGGCAGAACCACCGGGTCAAATCCGGCTGAGCTACCCTGCTTGGAAGTGCCAAAGTCGGCATGAGCAGTCACATTCCCTCCCTTCCCAGTTTGGGCAACTTCCCACTGTTAGAAATGCATGAACTTCGGCCTGTACATGGGGGACACTCCCCCCTTGAAGGCGAGACCATCGGCAGAACCGCCAGGTCAAACCTGGCTGAGCTAGCCGGCCCCGAACACTCAAAGGCGGCCTGAGCAGTCACATTCAATCCCTTCCCAGTTTGGACCACTTCCCACTGTTACAAATGCACAAAATTCGGCCTGTACATGGGGGACACTCCTCCCTCGAAGGCAAGACCATCGGCAGAACCGCCAGGTACAGTCCGGCTGAGCTACCTGGCCCCAAAGTCTCAATGTTGGCATGAGCAGTCACATTCAATCCCTTCCCAGTATGGACCAGTTCCCACCGTTAAAAATGCAGCCTGTACATGGGGTTCACTCCCCCCTCGAAGGCGAGACCGTTGGCACAACTGCCGGGTCAAATCCGGCTGAGCTAGCCAGCTTAGAAATCTCAAAGTCGGCATGAGCAGTCACATTCAATCCCATCCCCGTTTGGACCACTTCCCACTGTTAAAAATGCATGACCCCTGGACGGAACACGGGGGCCGGTCCGCCCTTGAAGCCAAGTCCGTCGGCATAACCGCCGGGTGATATCCGGCTGAGCTAGCCTGGCCCGAATTGTCAAAGTCGGCATGAGCAGTCACATTCAATCCCTTCCCAGTTTGCATCACTTCCCACCATTAAAAATGGATGAAATTCAGACTGAACATGGGGGACACTCCCCCCTCACAGGCGAGACCATCCGCAGAACCGCCGGGTCAAATCCGTCTGAGCTAACCGGCTTGGAAGTGTCAAAGTCGGCATGAGCAGTCACATTCAATCACTTCCCAGTTTGGACCACTTCCTACCGTTACAAATGCATGAAATTCAGCCTGTACATGGGGGACACTCCCCCTTCGAAGTCAAGACTGTCGGCAGAACCGCCGGGTCAAACCCGGCTGAGCTACCCGGCTTGGAAGTGCCAAAGTCGGCATGAGCAGTCACATTCCCTCCCTTCCCAGTTTGGGCAACTTCCCACTGTTAAAAATGCATTAAATTCGGCCTGTACATGGGGGACACTCCCCCTCGAAGGCAAGACCGTCGGCAGAACCGCCAGGTCATACCCGGCTGAGCTAGCCGGCACCATACACTCAAATTCGGCATGAGCAGTCACATTGAATCCCTTCCCAGTTTGGGCCACTTCCCACCATTAGAAATGCATGAAATTTGGCCTTTTCAACGGGGGTCACTCCCCCCTTGAAGGCCAGAACTTCGGCAGAACCACCGGGTGAAATCCTCCTGAGCTACCCGGATTGGAAGTGCCTAAGTCGGCATGAGCAGTCACATTTTCTCCCTTCCCAGTTTGGGCAACTGCCCACCGTTAAAAATGCATGAAATTTGGCCTGTACACGGGGGACACTCTCCCCTCAAAGGCGAGACTGTCGGCAGAACTGCCGTGTCAAACCCGGCTGAGCTACCCTGCCCCGAATTGTCAAAGTCGGCATGAGCAGTCACGTTCAATCCCTTCCCAGTTTGGACCACCTTCCACTGTTAAAAATGCACGAAATTCAGCCTGAACACGAGGGACACTCCCCCCTCGAAGGCGAGACCATCGGCAGAACCGCCGGGTCAAACCCGGCTGAGCTATCCGGCCCCGAATTGTCAAAGTCGGCATGAGCAGTCTCATTCAATCCCTTCCCAGTTTGCATCACTTCCCACCGTTAAAAATGGACGAAATTCGGCCTGAACACGGGGGACACTCCCCCCTCGCAGGCGAGACCATCCGCAGAACCGCCGGGTCAAATCCGTCTGAGCTAACCGGCTTGGAAGTGTCAAAGTCGGCATGAGCAGTCACATTCACACCATTCCCCGTTTGGACCACTTCCCACCATTGGAAATGCACGAAATTCGGTCTGTACATGAGGGACACTCCCCCCTCAAAGGCAAGACTGTCGGCAGAACCGCCGGATCAAACCCGGCTGAGCTACCCGGTTTGGAAGTGCCAAAGTCGGCATGAGCAGTCACTTTAGCTCCCTTCCCAGTTTGGGCAACTTCCCACCGTTAGAAATGCAGAAAATACAGCCTGAACATGGGGGATTGTCCGCACTCAAATTCAAGACCATCGGCAGAACCGCCTGGTCAAATCCGGCTGAGCTAGCCGGCACCAAACACTAAAAGTCGGCATGAGCAGTCACATTCAATCCCTTCCCAGTTTAGACCACTTCCCACCGTTAAAATTGTACGAAATTCAACCTGTACACGGGGACACTCCCCCCTCGAAGGCGAGACTGTCGTCAGAACCGCCGGGTCAAATCCGGCTGAGCTACCTGGCCCCGAAGCCTCAAAGTGGGCATGAGCAGTCACATTCACTCGCTTCCCAGTTTGGGCAACTTCCCACTGTTAGAAATGCACAAAATTTGGCCTGTACACAGGGGCACTCCCCCCTGGAAAGCGAGACCGTTGGCAGAACCGCCAGGTCAAATCCAGCTGAACCACCCAGCTTCGAAGTCTCAAAGTCAGCATGAGCAGTCACATTCACTCCCTTCCCAGTTTGGACCACTTCCCACTGTTAAAAATGTACGAAATTCAACCTGTACATGGGGGACACTCCCCCCTCGAAGGCGAGACCATTGGCAGAAACACCGGGTTAAACCCGGCTGAGCTAGCCGGCCCCAAACACTCAAAGTCGGCATGAGCAGTCACATTCACTCCCATCCCCGTTTGG